>NC_136057.1:1490153971-1492696471 GCF_964261635.1 Lissotriton helveticus
GGTGTGCCTCCCTGCCCGGCTCTCCACCCCGCCCCCGCCTCCCAGCTGCTCCTCCCTCGCCCCTCCCCCTCCACCATCCATATATGACAGATGCCTTTGCGCGCAGCGTTCACGCACAGCGGACGCGCCATATGCGTGCCGAAGGCGCGCCAAAGGTAAGCTCGTCTACGCCCGTCCGCGCCTGGACCGCGCCCAGCGCCAGACCCCCTGCCCCCCGCAGCTCCCACTCCACCCGCATAACATACGATGCCGCAACCCTCTCAGCCCTTAACCCTGGCCGAATCCCAAACTGCTACCAAGCCGCCCCAGGACACACCCATGGAACCTTCACCTGCCTCTCCTGCAAGTTCGACTGCATCAGGACCTGCACCAATTCCACAAAGCCCAAACAGAGCCCAGACAACAACCACCTGAAGTGCTTCCTGCTCAACACCCGCTCGATCCACAGACACGCCATTGAGCTCTGGAACCTTCTCGACTCCACATCTCCGGACGTCGCCTTCCTTACAGAGACATGGATGAACGCCTCATCAGCGCCTGACATCGCCATAGCCATCCCGGACGGCTACAAGATCTTCCAGAAGGACCGCACCAACCAAACAGGAGGAGGCATTGCCATCGTCCATAAAAACACCATCCGCATCACGACCAACTCCGACGATATCCTCACTACCGCCGAACACCTTCACTTCCAGATCCACACCGACCCCAAGACCACACTCAGAGGCACCCTCATCTACAGACCACCAGGACCCAGTACACAATTCAGCGAAGACATCACTGACTTCATCAGCCCACATGCCCTCCCCTCCGAGAACTACATCTTATTGGGAGACCTCAACTTTCACCTGGAAAATAAAAACGACTGCAATACCACCAACCTTCTGGACAACCTGGCCAATCTCGGACTCAAACAACTTGTTGACACCCCCACCCACCTTGCCAGTCACACGCTCGACCCTATCTTCACCTCCAGCAAGCACATCTCCTTCGACCACACCACAGCTCTCCACTGGACGGACCACAGCTGCGTTCACTTCAACTACAAAAAGACCACCACCCACAACCCCCCACAACCTATTCCCCGAAGAAACTGGAACAAAATTACCACCGACCAGCTCTTCACATCGCTTCACCAAAACCCTCCCGCCAAATCATCGGACCCAAACGAAGCAGCCACCAACATCACACATTGGATCACCCACTGCGCCGACGAACTAGTACCCTTGAAAAACCACCAAATCAAGCAGGGTAGCAAAAAAGCCCCCTGGTTCAACGACGACCTTAAGAAATCCAAGAAGCTCTGTCGTACCCTCGAGAAAGCCTGGAGAAAAAACCCAAACACTGACAACCTGGCCTCCTTCAAGAACACCACACGCAAACACCACCAACTCATCCGATCCACCAAGAAATCAGCACTCAAAGACCGACTTGACAACAACGCCCAAAACAGCAAGGAACTATTCAACATCGTCAAAGAATTCACCAACCCCACCGCCGGCACCAACGACATCACTCCCTCCCAAGACCTCTGCGACGCTCTATCCTCATTCTTCCACAACAAAATCTCCGACATACACAACAGCTTCAAAAACCAGTCCGAAGATCAGCCCTCTTCACCCACCCCGGAACAAAAACCGCACTCCAACAACCTTTACGCCTGGAACCCAATCACCACCGAAGACACCATCCGCCTGATGAACTCCATCCACTCAGTAACGCCAACCGACCCATGCTCCCACCACATTTTCAACAAAGCAGACTCGATCATCGCACCCCATTTCCGCGATGTCATCAACTGTTCCTTCAACTCCGCTACCTTCCCGGAAAGCTGGAAACATGCCGAACTCAGCGCCCTCCTGAGGAAACCCACAGCAGACCCCAATGAACTTAAGAACTACCGCCCCATCTCGCTCCTCCCATTCCCTGCCAAAGTCACTGAGAAAGCCGTCAACAGTCAGCTCGCCGCCTTCCTTGAATCCAACAAATCCCTCGACCCCTCACAGTCTGGCTTCCGAGCCAAACACAGCACCGAAACCGCCCTCATCACAGCAACAGACGACATTCGCACTCTACTGGACAACGGAGAAACAGCCCCCCTCATCCTACTTGACCTCTCCGCAGCCTTCGACACAGTCTGTCATAGCACCCTCATACAACGCCTCAGCAACGTCGGAATACAAGGAAAAGCATTGGACTGGATCATCTCGTTTCTCGCTGGAAGAACCCAGAGAGTCCGCCTTCCCCCTTTCAGATCAGAGGCCACCGAAGTCATCTGCGGCGTACCACAAGGATCATCACTCAGTCCCACCCTCTTCAACGTATACATGAGCCCCCTCGCATCCATCGCGCGCCAACACAATCTCAACATCATCTCCTACGCAGACGACACCCAGCTGATCCTCTGCCTCACCAAAGACCCAAACACCGCCAAAACCAACTTACACGAAGGAGTGAAAGAAGTAGCCGAATGGATGAAGAACAGCCGTCTAAAACTGAACTCGGACAAAACGGAAGTCCTCATCTTAGGTTCATCCCCCTCTGCCTGGGACGACTCTTGGTGGCCACCGGCCCTGGGAACCGCACCCATTCCTACGGATCACGCACATAACCTGGGCTTCATCCTGGACTCCTCCCTCTCGATGACCAGACAAGCCAACGCCGTCTCTTCATCCTGCTTCAACATCCTACGCATGCTCAAAAAAGTCTTCCGTTGGATCCCCTCCGAAACAAGAAAGACGGTCACCCACGCACTGGTCACAAGCCGACTTGGCTACGGAAACACCCTTTACGCCGGAACCACAGCCAAACTACAGAAAAAACTCCAACGCATCCAAAACGCCTCAGCCAGACTCATACTGGATATCCCTCGTCAAGCTCACATTACCAATCACCTGAAAGACCTCCACTGGCTCCCCGTCAACAAGAGAATTACGTTTTATCTCCTCACCCACGCACACAAAGCCCTCTACGACCTAGGACCCGAATGCCTCAACACGCGACTGTACTTCTACACCCCCACCCGCCAACTACGATCGTCCAATCAAGCCCTCGCAGCAATTTCGCGCATCCACAGATCCACCATGGGGGGCAGATCCTTCTCCTACTTAGCGGCCAAGACCTGGAATTCTCTCCCCACCCACCTCCGCCTTAATCAGAACCACCTCTCCTTCAGAAAGCAACTAAAAACTTGGATATTCGATAAGTAAAAGCACCCCCCTCCCCAAGCGCCTTGAGACCCTCTGGGTGAGTAGTGCGCTATAGAAATCTCTGAACTTGAACTTGAACTTGATGAAGCCTGTAGGAAAAAGAATTGCATTGAAACAGTGAGGTCCCACCATATGGCGAGACTATGTTAGTGCTTATCTCTGTGCAAATTTAGGGCCCACAAAGTGCTAACTGATGAATTGAAGGTCGTAACTGAGGCTGGTCAACAGGGCCGGACTGGGACCCGAAACCAGCCCTGGCAAACTGCTTGGCCGGCCCTCCTGGGGTGGCTGAAGGGGTACTGGTGAGCTGTTTGTAAGGGCCGGTTTTGGGCGATTTTGTTACCGCAGGCCAAAATTGCAGGCCTCGGTAACAAAAAGGGCCCCCCAGGGGCCCAAAACTGGCCTCCACCCTAGTGCCCCACCGGGGAAACGTCCGGTGCCCACTACTGCCAGTCCGGCCCTGCTGGTCACCAAATCAATGCATACGAAAAATGTGAGGCACATTAGGCACCACAAGGAAGACAGAGAAAAATTCAGTGGTCATACCCTAAAGGTTTATTACATATAAAAATGGTTAAAGAAGGCAAACTCATCAGGTTAGTGCCAACCAAGATTCAATACATAAATGCATTAGTTAATATGAAGTTCAAATCAAGGTCATATAAGAAAGAAAGTGAACTAACAGAGTCATCTCAAAGGAAGGTGTAGAAAATCAGTTCTCCCATAAAGAGAGTACCCTAAATCTCCTTCCCTGCTCTGCTCTATTTAAAGCCTGGAAAAGGTCTGCTGTCTCATCTACACTGCACTAGCTTACACCACAAAATTCTAACATTTGCTACAACTACACATAGGGCTTCATTATGATGGCGATGGGACCACCACCATCACCCTGTCAGTGGTGGTCCCAGCGCCATTGGACAAAAATTGACAGCCACCACATTATAATGGCGGGCGGATGATAGGCGGTCAGAGAGACCGACTGCCATGGATCTAATGGGCTCCTTGTCCGTCAGAGAGACTTGAATCCCTATAATTGTGGCAGTGCCTGCTCAGGCACCGCTGTAGGGTTTAAAATGTCATTTTCTGCCTGCTATTTCATGGCGGTTAACCCGTCATGAAAAGGCAGGCGGAAAGAGACATAGGGGGCCCGTAGCGGACACCCCTTTCTCCTGGCCCTCAGACATGGGCCCTGGGGGGCACGTATGATGGCCCCTACATATCCCTGCACTATGGGGCAGGCACAGGATGGTCCTGCCACATAGTACAGGGGTATGTACAGAGTGTATCCTCTATACTGCGGCATGAGCTGCAGCCCATGGCACACGCCACAATACAAAAGATACAGATTGTGACCGCCTTGAAGGTGGTCGCATCCCAATTCATATAGCGAGACGGCCAACAGCCAGCCGGGCGGTCCCATTTCCGAAAGGTTTCATCCGACCGCCATCATAATGAGGCCCATAGTTCTCATAAAATGATCTAATCAGTTAGAATGAAAATACACTGTTTCGAGTTTATTGGATCCTTCACAATATGGATTCCCTAAGCGCTCATTCAAGCTTGCATTTATCTGCAACAAATGGGACACATTGAGCCAGCTTGTAGTCTGCAGGTGAAACTGTTGCAGCCAATTGCAACAATCCATAATTATCATGGTAAAAGAAATAATTTCACATGAGAAAGAAAACAACACCCTGTTTGTTAACTTTTTTACTTAAGTTTTGCCTAGAAATAAAGGTTCACGTGTCATGAAGCAAGATGGCAACCAATGTTAGCCATTTTAAACAGAGGTCTATATTAGCTATGGTCTATCTATACGTGAATAATACACAGTTAATACATTTGTGTGTTTACATGTTACATTTCGTCATAATGCAAAATATTTATTATGAAGAAAAAAAATGCACTGTATCAAACAGGGGCATCCCTGTGTCCCTAGGATTGTTCTTTGTGGATTATTTTAGAGATTACATTTGAGGAGCTTTTCAATTCACTACAGCTTTATTATTAGTGTCTGTGGTATGTGTTTCAGACTGATTGATTTCGTTATTTTGGTTTGCAATTTACGTGGCCCCTACCTAAAAGTAGTTTACAAAATTATTCTGAATGAACCACTCTCCCTAGTTCAATTCCCAACATATGGCAACAGTGCAGCTCCAACGAAGAAACTAACAGACTCACAAATAGGAAGAACATAGGCTCGGTAATGCAGGTCCTTGCCCTAACATATGGTTTCCCCAATTGTACTTGACTCAGTTTAGGAACATGTGCCCAGAGCTTCAGGGAGGTGAGAATGTAACACAGTAGGCACTCTCTGCCACCTAACCCTCCTCTTGCCCCAGGCAATGTCTTTTAGTGGATTTGAACTTTGAATGAAAGCTGTTTTTGCGGGGGCAAATCAGAGTGTGTATGAGTCTATCGGTAATCTTCCCAGTGGAATGTAAGAGGAGTTCCAGAGCTAGAATACAGGGAATGCCCTGCTCCTTCTTTCTTAGACTTCAGATAATTCCACTGTTTTTAGTTGGTAACATTGCACATTGTCATGTAAGATGCTGATCTGGTTCAAGGAACTGCATTCTGTGCTATTTTGGTCGAGTAGCCACGGGCACTGAAAGCAAGTCATTACAGCACATTCTTTAGGAAATTTGAGAAGATGTTTAACATTCTGTGCAACAGAGAGAAGAAAGAGGAAGGGAACCATGTTTAACAACTCCTTCGGAAAATGTTGGTACTGTCACAGAATCTTTTTCACGAGCTTAAGAAATCCACATGTTTGCACGTAATACCTTTGGATCAAAAAGGCATGTTCTGCTAATGACCTAACAGGGACTATACATACCTCTATTTTCATTTGTAACATACAATATTGTCTTACAACTTCCCCATTCCCTTTTTTGTGTCCCATTCGCAGATGGAGTCGAGTGAATCCCTTCTGCAGGTGGTCTATGCGGAATCTACTTTCTTCTGATCTCTTCCCTTCGAGCTTGTGCCACCTTCTGCCATTGTGACAGCAGCGTCACGTGCCCTCAGTCTGCTTTCTGGCTTAGAAAACGCATTTTGCTTTTTTTTCAGACCTGGCCAAAACCTTTTGATTTTACTAAAATTACATATGTATATAATATACTATTGCCAAATTTAGCACTGCCCAATTTACCGGCCTTCAGGAGTCTGGTTTGCGTGATTCGACATGTTTTTTGCCTCAGCCTGCTAACTTTGCAACTGTGCCTGTTCTCGCTCTCGACGTGTTTTTGGGACGCAAGTGCCGTTGTCGCCCTGGGGCCAACTTCCGTCTCTTTTTTCTGGTCTCCCCTCAATGACCCTGCGGTTGTGCATCCCAGTGCTCGCTGGTAACTGGCTGGTCACTGCCTCCGTCACAGACACGCTGATAATGGATTGCTGCCCTTTAGCAACTCCCCCCCACTCAGGGCTCCCCTTTTGAAATTCTTTCTCATACACACCCTGCCAACTCCAGAGCCCTGCTCAGGGTGAACATGTGGATACCAAGGCACAATAAATTAACATTGTCCGCTGCATAGTACGCTGGCATTCTCAAATGTATCAACCCCTATGCCGTATCAAATCCCACCACATGCTCCTATAGTATTTTCTTATTGTGATGTTGATCTTTTTGCAGGATTTTTCTACTGCCCAGTGAGCGTATGTCCTCTCCACTCAAATCTGGGGATCAGTTTGGAGTAGCTATTGTGGCAAGTCCCAGGAGCCAGCGCACAGTCACTTGGATCTCTCGCCCGTCTAGCAGCAGCTGTTATCTGCCGAGAATTGCCAGCTCATTTCCCCCATGGCATACCACCAGTACATCTGGCTTGTTGCGTTCTGCTACTAATTCCTGTATCATTGGACCAGCTGGGCCCAATTTATCCCCAGCTTACCAAATCATCTCACCTACTTATGGAACAGCAGAAGCCCTTTGAACTTTGTTGTTTTTTCTGCCCATTTCTGAGCCCTGGCAAAGTATGAATGACTGATAACCCAGACTTTTACTTACTGTCTTATTTCCCTGGTGGGACTAACAGACAGCATTCGGTGGCGTGGGGTGCAGGCAAAATTCATCAACATTCTTCCCGCCTGCCAGGTCATGTATGTCTGACATGCCATACCCCGCAGCTCTGGTTTCCGCAGTGATTTGAAAAGAGTGGATTTCAAAGTGTGCAGCTGGAAGCCCAGTCCAGCCTGAGCCCGTTGAGTTGATATTTTCTCTGAAAGGAACCGTCTTTATGTCTGAATATTGTCCTGGCCTCAAGGGGTCAAATGGTCATTGTAAGAAATTGCGTTATTGACTGAGGGGGCTGAGAACCCTTTTCAAGCAACAGCCACAATCCTTGTCAGGGTGAGCCACAAAAGACTCTAAATTAACCTGTGCTTATTCCTCTGGTAGCCTGGCTCAAAAGCAGTCAGGCAATTTAGTCTCACTGGAGAAGAGTTTTTTATTGCATGATTTAAAAAGAAACCTTTGCAAAGTACAAAAGATACAATTATGACACTTAGTAAGCTGATAAAAATATGACACTTATTAGGTTTGATAAAATTAGAACCCCGGTTCCAGTAATAAAAGCACCCGCCCCCCCACATGTCTGAGCTCTCTTGTTGGCACTCTGCGCCGCAGTGCCTTTGAAGACAATCCCTTCAAGGCAATTGTGGTCATGACCAAAGTTGTAGTTTGAATCCCGAAACTTGTCCAGCCTGAACGCCCGTCCCTTTTTTGTAGCAGTTTTGCTTAGACGTTTCCAACAGATTTCCGTGTGTCTGGGTGCCCGCAAGGCAAGATTTACTGTTATTGTGGAGGTCCGTGGATCTGCGCCTCTAACTGAGGTGGTGGTCAACATCTCCCCTCGCCTAGTTTTTTTGCTGCCCAGTCCATAAACCTCACCAGTGCACAGTTTAAGTGTGTATTCCGTGGTTCGAAGCAGGCCAATACTGCAGATCTGCACAATCTAACTTCCTTGTTGTTCCAGGCCCTCCCTAGGATGGTCCTTCTTTCTTTCAGGAGGCTTGGACACAGGCACAGAACGTGAATTATGTATTCCCTATGGTTGCCACAAAATCAACATGATTCCAGCGCTTGTTCTCTTTTCAATTTGGGAAGATGGCAGGACAAGTTGATCACGCCCAATCTTAGTTTTAAAAAACAGGGTTTGGTGCGTGCGTTGAAAGGACAAGTTAAGTAGCTCTGAGGTGCCAGCTGATCATATGATATGAGGGTCATCCAACCATGGCTTCTTCTAGCCTTGTCTTCCATTGAGGAGAGCTTTTTTGCACTTATTTTGGCTAGCCTTTTCAACTAGTTTTGGCTAACGTGTAGGTCCCAAACTTCGCTCAGGCCGAGGATTTTTAGCCCCGTTGACAGATAGCGATGCCCCGCTTGCCATTGTTTTGTATTCAGATAGGACCATAGATGTTCCGCTAAGCTGCCCTCTTTTGATGACCTCAGGTTATGGCAGCACATTAGGAAATTCATCATTCTGCCCAGTGATTGTTTGCAGATGCCGATTTCCAGCCTGATTTGTGCCGGCGACGTGAATGACGGTATCTGGAAAACTCTTCTAAAATGCTTTGCTATAAATGTGTCTAATTGGCCACTATCCAGTCCTTTTAGCACCTCGCTTCGTATGTTAAGGTTGGGATGACTTTTGCCTGTGCCACCTGAAGTGTTGGAGCGAATGTTGGGGCGAATAATTTCTTGTGGATAGAACTGAGAGCAAATGCTAGTGCTGTTCCTTTCTTTTTTGCTCTCCCAGGTGGCTTTTGTATCTTCTGTTGTTGTTGAAGAAGACTCCTAAATACTTGTGGCATTTGGATTCTATGATGCTCTCTGAATTTAAGACCCATGCCAGCTTTTTAGGCCTTCCCGGGCGAACCACCAAGATTTTAGTTTTCTTGTTATTTATCTGGAGCTTGTTCTTGTTTGAGTATGTGGCAGTTGCGTCCATAAACCTTTGTAAGCCTACCTTTGTGTTACTTCGTAGGCTGCCTAGTTTGGGAGCATGAGAGTTGACTGTGTTTAGGGCTTCCGGGAGATCTGATAAAAGTAAATTAAAAAGTGTAGGGGCTAGTACACATCATTGTTGAGTCCTTTTGTTGTAAAAATTGGTCGTGACAGTCTGGAACCGTCGCCAATCCTTTTCCTGAGCCATGAGTCCTGGTGCAGTAACTGTAGGGCTCTTAGTAAACCGTTTGGGATATTCCGTGCGGAAAGCATCTGCCAGAGCTTGGCCCTATTGACCTTGTCGAACGCCGATCTATAGTCTATGAATCCCATGTAAAACTGTCTGGTGCTAAACTCTGCCCGATCTATCAGACACAAGAGAGTCATAAGGTTAACCGCTGTGCCAGTTTCGCTTGTGAAACCAGTTTGATTTGGAGGAATTATTGAATGTTCCTCGGCCCAATCCCGCATTGAATTCAGCAAAATCCCTGCAAATTACTTCGCTTCATTATCGATAAGAGCGACTAACCGATAATTTCCTGGGGATTTTATGTCCCCTCCTTTAAAGATTGGAACAAGAATCGATCCTTGCCAAGAGGGTGGAATGATGTTCTCTGCTATGATGGAAGTGAAAAGTGGAGCTAGTTTAGAAGCCCAGAAGGCCGGATCCACCTTAAACAAGGCCGGAGGAATACCGCCTGGCCCTGGGGCCCCATCTTTCTGACCCTTTTTTATCTGCTTAATTTAGAGTCAAGTGTAAAGTATTTATGCAATGCACAAACAGTATTAAAGTGAAAACACTACAAAAGAAAAATCCCAAACCAATTTGGAAAAATATAGAAAAAGTTAATATGTAAAATGATACCAGAACAAAAAAAATCCAATCAGTAGAGCCGTGATTATGCAATTTAAAAGTTTTAGGTAAGTATAGCGCCTGAGCACACAAAGCGCCGCTGCGGTCATCTGGTCGTTCTTAACTGGGGGAAGTCACAAGTTCAGGCTGTGATGAATTGGGGGCTGGATACAGTCAAAAAGTTAGTCCGGCTGAAAAAGTTACCTTCTCAAAGTCCAGCACAACGAGTTCCGTTTGCGGTGGAGGAGGCCACGAGTAGAAGGGAAAGCCTCACTGTAGCATAAAGAATAGGCCTGGGTAACGGACTGTTGTCGCAGTAGCACGAAGATACGGTCAGGCATCTCAGATGGTCGTCACTGGAGTCTCACGGCGGAGATCAGTCTATCATTGTTGTAGCATAAAATGCTGATCTCGCATTGCCGGTAGTTACTGGTGGTCCCTGTAGAAAGAGAAGTCAAGTTCACCAGAGCTTTGTGACCTGTTCAAGGTAGCGAAGAGCCCAAACATTTAGGATTTCATCTTCCTTCTCAGGAGGAGCTCAACTGATGCCAACCAAGGGTCCAAGACCTAGAGAGGCAACTCTTGGGGGATCAGTAACTCACTCCAGCAGAGGCCAACAGGTCCAGTTGTAGGTCCATGCAGGTCCAGTGCAGCAGGTCAGCTGGGCAGTTCCAGGGCAGCCACTGGGACTTGCTGTGTCCCTGTAGCTCAGACAGGAGGTAAGCAAACTGACCCTGAGATTCACTCAGGGAGCCTGGGATGAAGGCAGCAGGTCCAGTCTTCCTTCTCAGAGAGCAGGGCAGCCCTCAAGCTGCAGGGCAGCCCTGTAGGGGTCAAAGCAGTCCTCAAGCAGTGCTCTGGTAGCAGCGGAGCATTCCCTGGGGAAGAGACAGACTTCAAGCGGCAGGTTGGTTCTCTGGGACACAAGGCAGCCCTTCGTCTGGAAGTGGGGCAGGGAACAGCTTTGCTCCATCCATCCTAGCAGGAACGCCCATCCTGCCAACACCAAGCCCCCTTTCTCTCACTGTCTAGGTGGACTACACAAAGCCCAAAAGCAATGTTATTCACAATGACGGGATCCAGGACACTGGCAGCAGGCACTAAAAGGTTAGGACAAGAAAATACTAACTTTATAAAAGTACTAGACAAGGAAATGGGCAAACCTTGGAGGCTTGGGAAACACAAGTTAATTATCAGATAATGATGCCTACAAAGGATTTTGTTGACATTAAAATCTTAAAAATGATTTTAAAGCCCTAATTAGTGGCTTATAGCAAATTAATTTCCAAAGTTAATTATATTATTTCAAATTGAGTCTATCAGAAACAGTGAATGAACAAAAAAAAAAATGGTGTATACTTTTTGAGTACAAATGTATGTAAAACACTATTACAAAGAAGGGTACAGACTATATTTCACATATAGACAAAACTGAGATGGACATTCTTGACAACACATATTTACTCATGAACACTTTTGCTATAACCCATTTCTCATATTTAAAGACATGGAAATCATCCTTGGTGATGCAATAAACAATTCCTGAAAAGATGGTTACAACGAAAATGGGTTGGAGTTGTCAACGTTTCCGGCTTGTCTTGTGCTAATACCTTTAAGACCATCTTCAGGACAAAATGTTCTCATATGAACTGAAGATCCCTAGAAAAAAATTAACAAAACCATATGATCAAAAGGTATAACTGATTCAGTACGTAAATGGATCAATAAATGTACTCCAAGAATCGGGTCTCATGTGGTGAAGGCCTTCATGTTACACAAGCTCACCACAAAACTTTATTAGCTTCAATAAAAAAAGACACTCCCTCTGTAACCCCTAGGGTAGTGTCCAGACAGGGCAACTTTCGCATTGGTCAGAAGTTGCAAGGTGCTACCGTCCCTGATCAGGTCCCAAAGTTTTGTGGTGAGCGTGTGTAACGTAAAGGCCGTCACCACATGAGACCTGATTCTTGAAGTTCATTTATTTCTCAATTGCTGTATTGAATCAGTTATACCATTCGAACATATGGACGGCCTGATATATGTTTTAAATGCTACTTTAATGGATGACACAATGAGTGCTACAGGCCCACTAGTAGCATTTAATTTACAGGCGTGGGGTAAATGTAGTAGCACTTTACTAGGGACTTCCTAGTATAATAAATGTGCCAATCAGTTCTAGGCCAATTGTACTGTGTTTAATGGGGAGAAAACAAGCATCTTGGTACTGGTCAGCAGTGTAAATGTTCACAGAGTCCTAATTCCAACATAAACAATCTTCAGAAAACAAGAGTGAGTGAAGGCAAACATTTGAGGGTGACTTGGCAGAGAGGGCCTCATCCAACAGTCATGTATGCCCTCAAGAAGCATACTGTACAATAGTGTGTGTTATTAATTCAGTTCAAAGGGGTCTCCCTGCTTTTGCTTACCTGGTCTGTCTTGGAGCTGGTTATCAGCATGAGGCGCTTCACATACCATGTCAGGTCCTCAAGTCTGAGGCATGCAGTACTTGTCATATCCCTGGATGGCATCACCAGCTCACTTACTCTAGAAGACCCGAAGAATGCTGTTGGGAATAGGGCCTAGCTTCCTTAGGAGACGTGCAGTCTCACATTTCCTAGGATTATTGGCGGCGGGGCTTGGGCCAGCTAGGATTAAACTCAGCAGTCCTGCAGCTGTGGATAACTTTGCCCACTCAGCCTCATTTTAGTTTGTCAGCCTCAAGGGTGGAGAGGTGTCTCTCTTGCAAGAGGGCAACATCATTCTGCTTTGAAACCAGGTACTAGAGAATTCTTTTCCTTCTCACATAGTGTATCAAACCATTAACTTTCAAGGATACAATCTTAAGAGTAGTGGCAGCCATTGTAGTGAGGGCTATTGAGGAGACTCTAGTAGGTCATGGTTACGTTACAGGTTGGGTGAGCACCACTCTGCTCCTCTTACGCAGTAGAGGTGGTGGACGGGCAGGTACATTCAATAATGGAGAGGAGGGGGTGAGGGGAAGTGGCGACAAAGAGATGGTTCAGCCGCACTACCTGAGGGGGACACAAAAGGAAGAACTAAGGTGCACATGAGTGAGTCCAGCCTACGGACACTCATGGCAAGTGGATAGGACAAAGGGAGAGGACAAATGGAGGGGGGTGTGAGGGAGAGAGGGGGGTTCATTAACTCCAGTTGTCACACTGATGGTCGGTGGTAGGACCAAGGGAAGAAGCGGCAAAAAAGAGGGGGAAGTGGTATCTAAGCAGCGGTCAAATGTGTGTGAATGGTACCATGTGGGCGCGGTGCAGAGGAGTGTTCATGGTCATGAGGCCCGGGGGCTAGAGAGGGCAAGCTTCCCCATTATTTTAGTGAAGAGTGGTTAGGCATGCTGGGCACATGGAGCAGTGCAGGAGGGGCTCTAGGGGTAGGATAACCAATGCCTATCAATGCATGTCCTCTATCCCAGTTGGGGCATTGCGGGATTCCACCTCATTGCAATAGAATTATATGAAAACATTAAAATACAGCACAATCCAATGTGATAACAATATAACAATAGAAAACTGTGAATCAGTAAGGGAGGTGGAGTGGGTCCAAACATACCGAACTCATCATACACAGCCCACACCTATGTGAATGCTGGTAATCAACAATTGTCGTACATAAGATAGCAGTATGTGATAGACAAAAGGGGCAGCGTAAACAGCAAAAAACATTAGCAATTCCTAGAGGTTGAGGATCAGGAGAGAGAGTCAACGTGTACTCAGAACAACCCCAATGATAGTATTGCACCCTCACAACTGCAGGTAGGGAGTGGAGTGGGAGGGAGGGGTGCTTCAATAATGTTGCCATACGCACTGGGTAATCAAGTCCGAGGAAGGAGGGAATGAGAGGGATCATGGGAAGGGCTGGCGGTGACAGGTAGAAGGAGATGGGGGGAGGGGTGGCCAGTCAGGGGCTTCCGGTGCCAGCAGCACTGTCCTGGAGGGAGGCTGCAGCAACAACAGTGGGCAGGGCAACCCAGGCGTAAACAGGAGACAGAGCAGTGTTGGGAACGAAAACCCAGATGATGGAGAAGTATAAAAAAATGGAAAAAGGGAACCCCCAGGGTGGGGGTGACCGTGAAGGGGTTTTGGAAGGCATGGGGGATTCGGGAAGGGGGAGTGAGGGGAAAGGACAAGGGCAAGCATGTAGTCAACATACAAAGGACCACATTGCAACAGGCATCTAGAGAGTCCATGAAGTGCAAAGTGCAGATAATACTCATTTGAGCCCAGTCTCCCAGACAGCTGTTGCTGGTTTAGTGTCATCCATTAGCGGGTTTCCTGTTCACAGAGGCAGACCTGATTGGGGAGCAGGATTTGTCTCTAGTCAAGTCTATGGTGAGTTTGATTACCTTTAGGATCACTTTCTCATAGTTGGACTGTTTCTTGAACAATCTAGTCGGGAGCCTTCCTAGTCAGGATTGAGGATGCTTGTGGCCCATGACAGGAAGAAGAAGGGAGCTCCAGAGGGGGCAAATTTATGCCAGTTTTGACTAAGTCCCCCAGAAAGACTGTCTTTGGTGATTCACATAGTAGTGGGTTCAAGCAAACCAGATTTGATGTCAAATGTCCGCAGTTGTGGTCCCTGCAACAAGAAGGCTTTATGGTTCATATTGGTTTCCTGGGTGAAGTCTGCAGTTATGTGACTTTTTGCAGATACCAGGCCATAGGGATCATGTTGTCACACTGCCATTAGGATTTGACAAGCCTGTTTGTGATGAAGTAGGCAGGCTATTATTGTCTTTCCCTATCCCTGGTGACATTCGATTAGGTTGAAATCAGGTGCGCTTGCTGGAATCCCACAGGCAGGTCACAGGAAAGGCCTGTAAGGCACGGGATCAGACCCAAAAAGAAATGTTTGATGTCTCCTACCCCTCCATTTTCTCGGGTACACCCTTAAATTGGATGTTGTTCCTCTGAGCTCTGGCTTCTAAATCTACCACTTTCTTACGGAGATGCCATATTTCAGCATTCCAGGACTCCGATTGATCTGGTTTACTTTTCTGCACTGCCAACCATTTCTCATGGTTCTCCACTTGAGCATGAAAGAGTCACATTTCTGCGCGGATAGATTTGACTTCAAAAGAAAGATCAGCAATTTTGAAGTTCATGGTACCCAGTGTGGCACCCACTGACGTCATTTTTCAGAGGATGGCCACCATTGTTGCGTCAGGGGGTACCAGTGCAGATTTGCTCCCTCCTACCACTTCTGTAAAGAGCAACCCAGCACCCACCCTCTTTGCAAAGGTGGTATTTGCACTGTAAGGGGTAGCAGGTGGCACTAGTTCAGCTGGGAAGCATAGTCTTTGGCCACTCACAGTGGCCCATGAAGAAAGGGGAGGGAAAGTATACCCTTCAAAGTGCCTGTTGCACATCCCGCAGTAACTTTCACCAGGCCAACAAGACGTCCCCTCAATCCAGGCACAGGATGATGTGGCTTGTTTGGGAAGGTGGCATTCAGGAGAGGAGGCAGATGCCTCTCCCCAGGTCCCCCTTGGCTTCCAATGCAATTGCCCCCAAGGCCAGCAGAATGTCTATGCAAAGTTTGGCAGTGCTTCTAGAAATTAAAGCTGACCCGGTCCAGGCTCCAACGTGTCCGCCGCTGAAGTCAGTAAAGGACCAAGAATGGGCCTAGCAGGGACACTGCATACGGGGTCAGCAGGGAGAAGGCCGCACTAAGATATCCACAGCCGGGGAGGGGGTTGTAGGTTTGTGCAGAGTGAGGACCACATCGTACAATATCCGTGCTGACCCCACTACAGGGCTGATTCCAGCCTCTAAGGCAGCCATGGTGGCACCAGGACGAGGTACAAGCCGATGAGCCCTATGTAGGGAGGCATCTCACGGGGGAAAATGCAGACGCCTTTCTCTGGGTCTTCAGTGTGGCCATAGGCAAGTGAAGCGGCTAGGGATGAGGTCTCGAGGTGGCAGGAAAAGTCCATAGAACCCCGATGGGACCCTTGAACAGATGAAGAGCTGGGCACCTCCGGGGGTCCGACAGCAATGCAGGTGCCAAATGCAGCCCACCGTTGCAGCTATGGTATGCAGGAGCAAAGGCACCAGGCACAACTTGCAGACAGCAGAAACAGCTTCCAGAGCAAAGCCTACCACCCCCAACATTGCTGTTTAGGTGAAAAGTGCCTCAAGGATTACTGCAGGATCTTCCAAAAGCCTCCATCTCCACTGATCTTACTTGAAGGTAGCCATCTTTCACGGTGGCCAGAACATGCCCCCAGAGGTTATCATCTTGGGCCTTGCCAAAGGGGCTCCTAGTTGCTTGGTTAACTGGAGAAATATTCTGAGTAGGGAACATTGATCAAAGAGTGGCTGGCCCACAAAGAAAAAAATGTCTAGGAAGTGAAGTTTATCATTGCCGGAGTGTTGCTGGTGCAATGTACTTTCAATGAATGTGCTGAACATCTCAAAGTATGACCATGACATTGATCAGCCAACAGGGAGACATTTATTGTAATAATATTGACCCTTGAATTGGAAACCCAGTGGCTTAAAGCTATCTAGGTGTACAGGCAGTTCGTGAAATGTAGATTCGACATCCACCTTCACCATTAATGCTCTCATTCCTGTTGGCAAGACTAGTTCGATGGCATCATCTATACTGGCATAATTAACCCAGGTTTGTTCTTGGTCTATCTTATCATTCACTGATTCCCCCACTGGGTGTGAAAGAGGATGTACTAGCCGAAACGTTCCCGGTACCTTTTTTAGAACTATTCAAGGAGGGACACTATGAATTGTGTGAAAGGCACCTAGTTGAAGTATCGTGCTTCCCTACCCAGTTTCAGTTCTTTTTCAATCTTTTCTTTCACCACCTGAGGATGCTCGGGTGCTGACATCAGGTTCCTGCGTGCCTTGGAAGCAAACGGTTCTGTGTATATGATGGTAAAACCCTCTTGAAGCACCACCAGGGGTTGACTGGCCTCTACTTTTCTGTGGTAGCTATTAAATGTAAGTGTTTTCTTAATGCCAGAGTTGAAACTACCATTGGTGCCAACTCTATACCACTCATGCATCCATCCTCATTTATTCCTTACTGGTTGACTGGCCTCCTCTCCTGAATGGACATGTCTAACTGCATATGGGGGTGTGGGTACCCTGGCTTTGGGGGTCTTTCTTTTGTTTTATACCATGGGCCATCTTGCAGCTAAAGGCTGTGTCCCCCCCATGCACCTGCTGCACACAGGCCTAAATTAGCAGGACATGCCCCATGAACAATATCTACAAGATACAGTGCATTCCTGTCCTTTCCCCTTAAGCTTGTGCACAATGGGCTGCCATACACCAATGCTGGCACCCCTGCACCATGGTGCAAGGGTGTCTGTGTTGTAGGGGCTGATTTATTTTGTGCAGGAAGGGGCACCTTCCTGCATAAAAAAATCACAAGAGGTTTCCTATGTGTTCTGCAGAATGCAGCACACATAGAAAAAGGAAAACAAGGAGAAATAAAGATATTTCTCCTGTTGAGCTTCTCTTATGCTTCCCTTGGGGAGGCGTTGGGATCTGATGCATTCCCAGGTTTACAAAATCTTATAAATCTGGGAATTCATCAGGTTCCATGGATGGTGCATGGGAACATACACAGCAACACCCATGGAATGCCCCTTTCATGCATAGTAATGCGTGAAAGGGGACCATATTTAAAAGGCCATGAAAAGACACGCAGGGTAGCTGTACGTGGCCTTGTAAATCTTGGCTGGCACGCTGCATCGCTGGTAAGTCAAAAAAAATGACACACTGGTGGCACAAGGGGATTGTAAATAAGCCCCATAGAGCCATAACACTCGCGCACTTAAATGGAATCTATTGACAAATATATATGCTAGCAGCCAAAAGGTGCTGAGACAAATATTTATGTTTCTTTCCATCTTAACTCTCGTTTTCCACCACATGAACCACATGATAAAAGTTTACCTAAGGGGCCTGAGAACATGGACAGTGAACATCTGAGGCTGGGTACATTTTTGATAATATTTGAGGTATTTAATGTGTTTGAAGCAAATATTTAAACTGTACAGCTCCTCCATTAAGGTGGAGGAGCGCCGGCTCACTGCTTTCTGAGCTGTGAATAAAGGATTTTTTTTTATAATGAAGCATGGTATTATCAATTTATTTTTTCTGGCTATGCCCGGTATGCTGATTCAAGGGCAGGGCTGGGGCATCCTGATTAATTCTGGGAGGCTGGGAGGAGGAATAGTACGCACAGCTACAAGTGCGCATGTCTATTTTTCCGGGTGGAGAAACAGTACAGACTCCCTGTGCCTGAGTCAGTGTCAAATCAGCCCACTCAGGCCAATCCCTAGGCTGCTCTCATGCTAGGCATAGCATGAGAGTAGCATCTAGATTTGATGGGGAGTCTGTGATGTGTACAGGGGACTGCTGGGAGCAGGAGAGCAGAGGAGGACCGAATCGCGAGGCGGCCAACAGTATCAGGTAAGTCTTTTATTTATTTATTTATTTTTATCCACTATGTTTCCCCCATCCCCCCTTCACCACCTCACCACGTTTTATTTGTATCGGCTGCAACTGGGTTCCTCATGACCCCCTAAACTGGCCAAGGTTTCTTAGCATAATCTACTTGTGTTTCCAGATGGTCTGTGACTCTGCACAAGCACTGATGGCAATCTTAGGAAATCTTAGGCATCTATCAGGTAAGGGGATGACTAAGACCACTTCATACACTGTGGTAATACCAAGCACTCCTCTGATTTCGATTTGTTCTATGTCCGACATATCCGACAGCTATTACATGGGCCACTGCAACTGAGCAGCCAGCTAACACACCTTAAAGTTTGTGTCACCCAGTCCTTCTTCTTTAGTGGTTACACAATTTTATTCAAATCTGCTCGTATCCTTCTCTTACCCCAGAGCAATTAGATGAGCAGGGAATTCAACTCAGTAAAGAATTTCTAAGGCAGTAACACTGGCAAAATCACAAAATGATACAATAGTGAGGGCAGCCATAGCTCTTTTGCTCTGGATATGTGTCCCATCGGAGATAGTAGGAGGTTAATCAAAAAGGCTAATGATTTCTTAGCATTTGTCATCAAACGGCTGATGTTACTTGACACCAGGTGAAATTTATCATGATATACTTGCACCCCTAAATATCTGAATTTGTCTGTCTTTCAAACTAGGTGGAAGTGCTGTGTTTAAAACCATTTTTGGTTGGACTGCCTGTCTCAAAAGAAAAAGCCTAGGCTTATTGCAAATAACTTGGAGCCCAGACATATGACTGAAATCAGATAGTAGTTTCATTACCCCTGGCAGAGTGGTCTCTCGTAAGTAAAAAGAGCATTATTTGCATATAGCGAGTGTTAGAAATGGGGGTCTCTAGTAGGCAAGGGCTTGCACCTTTGTCCAAGTAGGGACCCTTCCTTCTAGTCAGGATAAGGGAGTTACACTACTAAAATAACCCGTGCTCACCCTCTTGGTAGCTTGGCATGTGCAGTCAGGCTTATCTTAGAGGCAGTGTGTAAATCATTTGCATATAACCAACAGTAATACAGTGTATGCACTACAAAAGGACACCACACTAAATTTACAAAAAATATCCAATATTTTTATATACTTAAGACAAGACCAAAAAATGATAAAAATCCTCAATACAGTAGGTAGAAATCTTCAGTTACCAAAATAAACTTGAAATTCAGTTCCTTGACGTAGATAGCTCTGTCCGCGGCTATCATGGCATCGTGAACAAACAATTCCAAACAGTTCTGGCTGACTGCGGCATCGCAGACCAGCTACAGTGTTGGGAAGATCCGCAAAACAGTACCTCTAGAAATGCAGGGTGTCGTGACCTCTTGTTGAGCTCTGAAAGCATGGCGTCCATAGGCGTTGGTTCCAGATGTCGTGCAGGCATCGTCAGGTCCTTGAAGTCACATGCGTTGCAGATCAAACTCCTCGCGGTTGAAGTCAGAAGTGCTAGAGTCGGCGAGTGTCAGGCGCTGTGGTGCAAAGTGCAGTGGTGCGGCGTGCAATGCCCTAAGGTCATGGTGTGAGCAGCGACTTGGTGGCAGCATCAGATGGCATTGTCAGTAAGACCAGGGTCACTGTGCGAAGTGATGGGGTGCTCGTCGCGGTGCTGGCAGGTCACCTGTGCAAGCAGCGGCGTCGTCCTTGCCAAGCACTGTCATTGGCTGATGAACTGGAGTCGATGACGCCGGCATTGGTAGGCCAAGGCTGCGGTGCGCGATGAGGGCTGTGTGTCATGTAACTTTGCGAGCAGTGCCCCCGAACCACGGTGCAATCAGCGGCATCGATGTCGGCGTGAAGCGGCATTGTTGGGGATACCAAGGTGGCATCGTAAAGTGAGGCAGTGCGAGTGCGGTGCCCACAGGTCGCGGTGAGAGCAGCGGCTCGGTGGCACCGTCAGATGGTGTCGACGGTGAGACCAGGGTTGCGGTGCGGCATTGCGGCAGTGCCCTCTGCAGTGCCTTCAGGACATGGAGTCAGCAGCGGCGTCATAGATGGCGATGGATTTATTTTTCTTCTGTTGCAGCACAACATACACAGTCCCCAGTGCTGAGGGCAGAAGAGCTTGAAGTCTTTGCTGTTCCTGAGACTTATTGTACAGGGGGCAAGCTCTACCTTAAGCCCTTGGTGATACTCAAAGAAAGAAGTTGTAGAAAGTTCAGTCCAGTCCTTTCACTGCCTAAGGCAGAAGCAGCCACTGCAGACCAACACAGCAGAGCACACAGCATAGTGGTAGTCCCTCCTAACAGCTTCTCCAGCTCTTCTTCTTGGCAGTCTTCTTGGTTCCAAAAGAGTTCTAAAGTTCAGGGTTTGGGCCACACTTTTTATATCCCAAAATCATTTGTCCTCTCAGGCAGAGAGTGTCTGTGCCCAGCCAGAACCAGTTCTGCCCTCTCTGGTGTGGCTTCCTGGCAGAAGGCGAAGACGGCATTGCCAGAGGCAGACCAGGCCCATTCAGGTGAAAGGAAATCTCCTCACCCTACTCTGAACGCTGCCCAAGTCTATTCAACTCTTTCCTGACCCACCTAGACTATCTGGACCCACTGCTTCTCCTTAGCCCTGTTATCCAAAACCCAGGCAGTCAATGCAGAACCCCAGCATAGGCCTTCTGGATGGTGCAAGAAAATACCTACTTTCTAAAAGAGGTATTTTCAAACACAGAATGTAAAAATCATCCTAACTAAAAGATGCATCTTTAGATTCTGAGTTCAGGCATACTAAACTTTGTTTTCTTACCTAATTCCCCGGTTCAGTTATGTTTATAAGATGTTATACACAAACTCTCCATTCTGTCCTATGGGAACAGGTAGCCTTTTAATAGTGAAAAACTAAATTGGCAGCAATTGACTATCAGGACACGCCACACATAGCAGGGCATGTCCTACCTTTCACATACACTGCACCCAGCCCACAGGGGTACCTTGGGCCTACCTTAGGGGTGACTGACGTGTAAGAAAAGGGAAGGTTAGGGCCTGGCAAGTGAGTACACTTCCACCACGAAGGGAACCTGCATTGGTTCCACAAAGCTGCACAGCCCTTTAGTAGCTTGAATCCAATGAATTAAGTTCATATGCTTTTTAATCTTTTCACAGTTTTATCCGTTCATTTTTTGCTTCTTTTCTGTTCAATTCATTGTATTCAATCCATGAATCCTCCATGTTCAATCAAAACTCAAAAGCAGAGGGTGAATTTCATGCCTTGATTTATTTTCATAAGCCCAATGCATTTCGGAAATAACATTCCCTTCGTCAGGGGCATCTAGAAATACAAACAAAATATTTCATTTAATAACAATGTACCAAAATGCGCAAAAAGGTTTCTCGTGGTGACTTTGTCGAGCACATGTTTATAAAAACTGTGTCTCTAAATGAAACACTCATGATTAGTAACTCTTACATTCCCGAATTTCATGTTTTCGTCTTATCTATTTATAACAAGTAGCTCCGTGCTGCAAAAATAAGGTACACCCCTTAACTCTGTAACTGATTGCACTAATCGTAGCCAAAAGTAAACAACCATCTGAAAAATTTAATGTGCATACCATGGCATGCTAACACAGTTTAAAACATCAGCTGAACACTTCCCGTTCAACCCCTTGCCAAGTCGAAATGGCAGCCCAAGATTGCACACAGGCTCTGCAATGGCAGAGCAGAGTTACATTTACAGGCTGTTTGTGTGGGTGGTAAAATCCAGTATTGCAGCCCACTAACAGCATTCGATTTACAGGCTCTAGCACACTCAGTGCAGTTTACTAGGGACTAACAAGTAAATCAAATATGCCAATCATGGAAACACCAATCCATGACACAGTTTACAACAAGAGCACTTGCACGTTAACACTAATCAGCAGTGAGAAAATGTGCAGAGACAGTAAACAAGCAAAAACAAAGTTAAAAGCGGGAAGTAAGAAAACAAAAACTCAGGGGAGACATGCTATTAGATGCCAAGTCTAACTTCGAGACAGTGTGATATGTAGGTGATAGGTTGATTCTCCCTAAATTCTCCTTAAAATTCTCCTTACTGGTTGGCATGAAAGCAAATGGATCCATGGCTAGGGCAACTAAGATGGTGACAAGGGACATCCTTGTCTTGTGCACTGCAGAATGGGCCACTACTTAGATATTGTAGATACAGCCACAGTAAGGTGTCAGAAGTATTTTCTATATTGATATACACTATAGTAGATAGTGTGTCTCAAGATGGTAACCTATTCATAACATGGAACAGACTCCTGAGGTTAAAAAAGTGATCCTGTCAGGAATTAAACCACATTGGTTGAAATGCACCAGATCTCTCTCAACATACCCTGCACCCTGTTAGCCAAACACTTATTCAAAATATTACCATCAGTATTTATGAGAGGCAGCGATCTATACGACCGCAGATACTTGGTGTTACATGCCTGCTTGAATAACACTACCATCACCACTGTCCTAACCAACTGTGTAGAAACTGTCTATAATAGGCGTCTCTAATAATGGTTAGCAGCTGTGGTGGCACATTTGTCTTATATGTGGAGAAAAACTCTGAAGGTAGGCCCAGGTGTTTTACCCTTGGACAGTTGGCCAATTGATGTTATTGATCTTGCCATAATGGGCGCCTCTAAGGCTCTGATCGTCCATGAGGTGTAGTAGGTGTATACCAACTAAAAAGCCTTGGATGGCAAAAGCTTGGGGTACTTGGGGGCATATATAAAGTCTCATAGTAGTCAGAAAATACTCTGTTTATCTCTTGCCAAGCATGCACTAATTACCTGTTTTGATCACAAATAGCATATATATTGGGTTGGTGGTTAGTTCCGACCATAACCTCCATTTGAGCAGTTACCCTTTTCTGTCTCCCTCGTTATGCTGTTTAGCTACATATTATTGAAAGTCTACATTCCTCGTTCTGTGCATCAGTGCATCATATTATTGTTGTATTTCAATTAGTCGTGGCCTCTGATTTGCACCTAAAATAACCTTTTTCTCACACTCAAATATCTGACCTTTCTTAAGCCAGGATTTCTATTCACAACATCTTCTTCACCCAAAAATACAATTGCTTTGCGTCACTATTTTAAAAGCATCCCACTCAATAGTCCAACTATCAGTTGTATGCTCATTCTCTCAAAAATAATGAGCTACATGTTCACCAATCTAGGCATGAAAAGGTGCATCTCGAAGTGTTGCTAACTTGCAAGGGCCATATGGAAATCACAACCAAGGCAAGGTGATTATTGCCACCTGATGGTATGCTCCACCTATTAGTAGCGCCGAGCACCAACTGCACTGAAGATCAGCCCTCCACACTCCAAGAGTTCTGCGTGGGGCCCTTCTGCATTTTCCTGCTCAACGCATCTGTCCGGTCACTTGCCCGTTAGCTGGTGGCCTCTGTGACGACGAACCTTTTGATTTAAATGCTGGTCTGGTTGCTCCAGACGGGCCCATGCTTCCCTGAAAAGAAGAAGCCTATCAGACCTTGCTGGTCTGATCCGTAAGCCATCTTTGATTCCTGCGTGGGTTGCCTTTGCCAAGGCTTGTTGACTCCAATCCGGAAGCCGACACCGCCAACAGTGAGAGCCTTTGTGGGACAGTCCGTATCCAGCTCCTGGTTGTTGTCGACACCTCCTGGTCCACGTGGCTGCAGAGACAAGCTTCACGACATCACCTGATTGCTTCGCGACATCGCCTGGTTCCTTCCTGGTCACTGGCTAGTGACCTAGACTCTGTCCCCTCTGCTTTCAGGTACTCTTCATCCTCGATCCACCCTTGGATCCACCCGGACACTTCCCTCCTGGTCGCCTGCAGCATCTTTCTTCAAGGCTCCATAGGATTCAGCGACGAAACCCGACACACTTTGACACCTATGCACCCGCTTCCTGTGGGTGAGGTAACGCGAGTACTTCGGTGCTCCTGTGGGTTTTTACTATTCTAGTGTCTAACTTTCAAGTAGCTTTCTCCTTGTCCATCCGGAAGTGACCTAAAAGAACTAGTTTCCATTTCTTTCGTTCCCATTATAAATCTATGGTAACTCGCATGTGTGTAAAGACACTGCACGCGCATCTCGTGGGCCTCCTGCTCCCTATCCTTTGGTAGTACACCGTAGCCCCAGCGATTCTCCAGGCCCTAGGCCTATCCTTTGTTCGTGACGTGGTTTCTATACCACTATTTTAGTATATGGTTCGAAGTGCCCCTAGGGCATTACTGTATTTTGTGCAACTTATTGTATGTTGATTAAGTATCTTGTTAAGTGCTTGTGCCTCTGACCTCATAAAGAGTTCAGAGGATTATTTTAGTAATAAATACATATATATTTTCTATATATAACCTGTGTGGCGTCCTTTCATTTGGTATTAAAGGGGTTACATATGGTAAAACAGCTGGCTTCACATGCCCTCTTGAGTTTAGCCTAAGACTGCTTTGTCCATGCTACCACTAGGATAGCTGGTCTATAAGGTTAACTTTACAACCATCACCATAAGGGTTGTTTGGACTGATACAGGGTGCCCACTAGAATAGTGGACATCACATATCAGGCCAACTTCTCACAGCCCCTATGTTTGTATTTGTTGCCGACGTAGTCACTATAAAATTCAAACTAGGAATGTTGGGAGTGTTTTTAAAAAGTGAAAAGGAAAACAATGATAAATTGAGAGAATTTGCTGTTTATTTGTTTGTGGAAGGCCATTTTGAGTTGGATAATGAACAATGTATTTGTAAATATTGGGTTGTAAATATTGTGACAATAAATTAGAAGAGAACAAAATGCCAGCTAGAGGTGTTCATAATGACCTACAATCAGTAGCTATACCTCCAGAACTTAAAGATTTAAAAACATATGAGTCCATCCTTATTCAATCTGTGCACCCGTTTCAGGCAATAATTTGTATGGAGCCTAAAACAGGTAAGCTGCCTTCAACAGATCTACAAAGAGGTTTAAAAGGAAGAGTTGTGTATTTACCTTTAGATTTTAAGAAAAATGTTGAAACTGTTGGTGTAAAAAGAGAGGAAAGTAAACCTGAGGTCATTCTTGTTAATGGTGTGCCTACAAAAAGTAGGAAAATATGGCAAGAGTTAGTAGATGTTACCAAAGTCCAAAAGGCTACATTATAT
The DNA here is from genome assembly GCF_964261635.1 of Lissotriton helveticus. Taxonomy (NCBI): domain Eukaryota; kingdom Metazoa; phylum Chordata; class Amphibia; order Caudata; family Salamandridae; genus Lissotriton; species Lissotriton helveticus. The sequence continues at coordinate 1,490,179,588 of NC_136057.1, forward strand.
CTGGTGCAGAACAATATTTACTATAAAACTGTAAATGTGGAAGAACAAGAAATATGTTTGGAAGATGAACCTGACATTGTAAGTGGACAAATAGATAAAGTGAAGAAGTCCACAGAAGAAGACATTTATGAACATTACACTATACACCCTCTACACTGAAATGTTAGGAAACAGTATTGATGTGTTCCAGATAAATAAAGCAACATGAACTCCCATGAGTATATGGGAAAAAAGTTTGGAAGCTCATTGTTTTCCACAGCTGTTCCCTACTGGAAAAGGTGGACGATATGATGAAAGACCTGTTCAGATTCCAGCTTCAGAATATCGTACTTTCCGACTATACTCAGAAGATGCAAGATTTAGACAATGTATTCCATATTTGTTTAATCTTTTATTTGAAAGTGACCTTTCTGCACTTTCATATGCAATGAACCACATATTAAAAACAGGGATTTATTTTTCGAATGTGTCTGCAAAGCAATTCATGGACAAAGTACAAGAAAAAGACGAACAATTAGAAACACAGTTAATTATTTGATGGCATATCAACGAGACACGCATGAATATTGGTATCGACGTCATGGGGAACTGAAATGTATGTTAAGGAGTTTAGGAACCCCTACGTAGTTTGTTACACTTAGTTGTGCTGAGTATGCATGGGATGATTTACTAGATTTTCTACGACAGGAACATTCAAATATACAGAATATTAAATTGAAGACACCTGGAGAACTGTGTTCCCTGGATCCTGTAAATGTGTGAAGATATTTTAATCATAGGTTTGAAGTTATGATGTCTTTCATCTGCAATAAAAAGAATCCACCTATTGGTGAGGTTACAGATTTCTTTTGGCGAAAGGAATATCAAGCTAGAGGTGCACCTCATATTCATATGCTGTTATGGATCAAGAATGCACCAAAATTTGGAACTGACAGTGATGAGACTGTTTTGTCTTTTATTGAACAATATGTTACCTGTCCGTACCAAAAGAAAAAGCAGGAAACAATTTGATACAGCAGGTTTTACGGTTTCAAAATCCTCGATGTGGAAAATGTTGTTGACGGAAATACAAGTCAACGGAAAATTTTACACAAAATGTCAATTTGGTTTTCCACATCCAGTAATTTCCAAAGGAAGAGTGAACAGTTTTATGTCAGCAGTGAGGCATACTATCACTCGAAAATCACCCGAAAATACTTATGATATAAAAAGAACAGAAGAATCAAAGTACATTAATGATTACAATCCAGTAATTTTGACGATGTGGAATGCAAATATGGACATACAATATGTTGCATATAACTCAATTGCTGTTGCCGGATATGTTACATCATATATTATAAAATCTGGGAAGACAGAATTGAAAGAAATGTGGGAAGACATTTCTCAAGAGAAAACACTTAGCAAAAAATTGTACAGCTTCAGCTTGAAGATGCTTTCACATCGGGAAATTGGATCCTACGAATGTTAGGATCGATTGATATCTGCAAGTTTATATTCAAAGTCAAGAGGAATCATCTGGCTAAGTTAAGGTCTTGCTGTGACACGAAATCAAGTTTTGAAATCTGTACAAGAAATTGAATACTTAGCTTTTAATGATCCGGAATGTACAGATATTCTTAAAACAAATATGTTGGATACGTACTATCCAAATAGATGTCCACACCTGGAAAATAAATTTCTATATGAAATACTGCAACATTACAGTTTAAAAAAATGTTACGGAAATTATAAATTAAGGAAAATATGCTATAATTGGATCTGAAGGACGTTTGGTAAAGCATGCCAAAGGAAATCTGATTAATCACAGGAAACTAAGTTGCGGTACTCCAGATGAAAGGGAGTTTTTGTATTTAGCTCTTCTGCAACTCTTAAAACGTTGGCAGAGTGAAATGGAATTACATGGAGATTTTGACTGCTATGAAGATTCTTACAGTGCATATAAAGATAGCATTGAAAGCACAATGTTTCCAAATTATGTCCAAATGTTGAACGAAGAGATTAACCAAGAAAGTACTATTGCAGCTGAAATAGCTAGAGATAGTTCTCAAGATAGTCAGAGTTTTGCTGCACAAAGTCACGATCCACTAGGAGAAGTCATATTTGAAAATGAAGCAGCAATAGCAATGAGTAAAGTGGAAACGGTAATGCAACTAGTACAACAGGAGAATATTGATTTGAAAAACTTAGAAGAACAACTGAATACTGAACAGAAAGAAATATATCACCAAGTTACACAACAAATATAACATGGACTGCTGCATGAAAAGAGTATTTACCACCTGAAACTTTCTACAAAAAAAATTGAAAAACTCTATAATTTGTCTTATGCCAACACTGAAAGAATGCTCGACATTCAATGAAGAACTGTTGAAACTGGAGAAACAACCAATAGTGAAAATGGTAGCTACTGATAAAATAGAACATGAAGGAGTAACTATTCTTTTGTCAGAGAACTTACAGTTAAAATTAGACTCTTTGGAAAAATCAATATTTAAGACTTCTGGTTTGGAAAAGACCTTGTATATATGTGTAAACAGTTGGGTAATATCTAAGCATGAGCGCAAAATCCGCTACGCTCGCGGATTTTGCGAATTTTCGGCCAATCCGCGATCCACGAACTCTCGCGAATTTACCGAAAATTCGCAATCCGCGAGCGGCGGATTCCGGGGGCAAAAGTTCAACCATTCCTGGCCTGTTGTAACTAATTTACGATGGCGCCGGCAAGCTGCCAGCGCCATCCTAAGATAGTTACTAAATTAGCTTCAACAGGAAGCTCTAATAGATAAGATAAAGCAGGTCATCGAGCGCCTGCTTTATTTTATCTATTAGAGCTTCCTGTTGAAGCTAATTTAGTAACTATTTTAGGATGGCGCTGGCAGCTTGCCTGCGCCATCGTAAATTAGTTACAACAGGCACAAAACGGTGGCGTCTTCTTGAATAAATATGAAGGGCAGGGTTCATTCTGGCACGACGGTCCTGGCACAAAAATTAAACCTCAACCGCAGGCACTTTCAGATACCGATTAAGCATGTGCCCTAGTTGAAGCTTAAATTCAGTGACTCATTCATCTGCCCAAAACCAATCGTGAGCGTTGTCAAGGCTGGGCAGATGTGCCTTCTTCCTAAATATACCATCGAAAATTAGGTGTGATGCTGGGCAGAGGCCTTTGCATTCTTGACTTTCACGAGCGCAATCCTCGTGCTGTTCCTGTGGCCAGGAGCTTCTGTATCTTTATCTGCTGCTCTGATCGGTCTCTGACCTTTTATACACACAAGAGGGATGTGCACTCGCATGGAAGCGCCGTCCGTTTGGCCCCGCCCACACACTCGCGGTGTGCACCGTCTTCCCGCCATTTACCCACTATGATGGGCAGCTCACTCAAGGGACCCCTGCGCCCTTCGGCGCAATTGCATAGTAACACACACCTGGTCGCTGTAGACAACTCTCTGGCACTTTAGGCAGCTGTAGTGTAGTAAAAGCACTATACATCTACCCAGAGGCCTTTGCATCTTTCATCTGCTGCTCTGATCGGTCTCTGACCTTTTATACACACAAGAGGCATGTGCACTCGCATGGAAGCCCCGCCCCAAATCCGCGGGTACGCAAATCCGCAAAATCCGCGGATTTTGCGGATCCATGATCCGTGAATACGCAAATCCGTGAATCGTGGATCCGCAAAATCCGCCCATGCTTAGTAATATCATGGTGTAATTTAGATGTTGAGAAAGGTTTAGTAAATGGAGCAATGGGGAAAGTTGTTGACTTTGTTAGTCATCCAAATAGAGATGGAATTGAATTTTTGAAAATTAAATTTGATCAGATTGAAGAGGTGAAACTGATTGGACGTTGTGGTGTTCGTTTCTTGCTTGTAAAAGATTTGTATGTTCATAGAAAACAGTTTCCGGTTTATTTAGCATATGCAGTGACTATTCATAAATCTCAAGGTTTAAGTGTTGACAGTGCTTTGGTTAACATTGGAAGTTCTGTGTTAGGGATATGGCATATGTTGCATTGTCTCGAGTTAGAACATTATCTGGATTGTATTTGATTGATTTTGATGAGGAAAAAGTTAGTACAGATGTAAATTGTGTAAAAGAATACAATAGGTTAAGAAGATGCTAATAACTTAGGTGAATATTCTATTTATGAAAAACATTTGATATGTACAAAACGAAAATATGAGAAATATTCTAGTAAGGTTACAAAGATGAAAAGAACTGGAAAGAATGATAAGGCTGGAAAGAAAATTGAAATGGAGATGCTTGCTAATATTGTAGGATATCAGTTAGAAAATAGTTCAGGTATCAACTGCTACGCTAATGTAATCGTGAATGTTGTGTTTTTTTTAGAAAATCTACAGCATGCAATTATGGAAAATCGAGAAAAAAGATTCTGCTCTTTGTTACATTATCTGTTTGAAAAGTTGAAAACTGATAAACCAAAAATTCATACTGGTAAGGTAAGGTACATTTCTTTATTCGGCATTATAGAAAACACCATAAAAGTACAGTTAAAATGCTGATAATACACATATTCGTGTCATCTATACAAAGGATTAAAAAGGAAAGAGGGCACAGAAGTATTCATTACAGTTCATTACAATTCATTAGTCCCCTGTCTAACCGCCACTCCTTTCCACAGATCCTCTTGTCTCTCTTAATTTAAGTGCTAGCCTTAAAAAACTTGTAATAGAGAGCAGGGTCAAGGGGTCTTGCGCCATTTGTAAGTGTAAAAGGGCAACATTAGCATGCCTGAAGTTCATTTTCTTCAGCAAATTAATTAGATACAGGCACCTGGGCAATAAATAAAAAGGGCATAGTAATACAAAATGAAGGGTATCCTGTGGAGATCGTTGATCGCAGCCGCAGGCACCCTTTGGCTCTGCGTAATTAGTAAAACCTGCCGGATCAGCTAATAAATAATGTAAAAGGTTGAGCCTAAAACGTGTTATTAAAAATCTGTTCTGAGCGTTATATGTAAGGGCAAGGTACGGTTCCATTCCTTCGCTAGACCTCACTAAGCTGTAGGCTCTGACTGACTGTTTGCCCCATTCCTTCTCCTCTCTAGAGGCAGTTTTATAGGTGGTAAACCTCTTCTTCAAGCTAGCCTTATCCCAGCCTACACCTCCGGTTGGGTTTGAGAAGAGGTCCTTACAGCCAATTTTTTCAAAAACGACCTTAAGAGACTTCAGCCATGGAATGTCCATTCCCCTATCCCTGCCAAGGCAATCTGTAATTATTTGTCTGGTCAATTCTGCCTCCGGGTTGTCCCAGATCTTTAGCCATGCTAACAGGGGTCTGACCTGAATCCTGTCCTCTATAAAGCCCCCCCCCCCCAGCTTTTCATGGGCAATGTAAGCAGGGACACCCTTTGGGACCTTAAGGAGCCTTCTCATGTATTTATTCTCCTCTAACTGCAATTTATCTAAATTGGCGAACCCCAAGAGTTCCACACCATATGCCACCTTAGAATAGCAGATAGAATTATATAAGTTCATCATTTGCTCCGGGGACCACCGTCCCAATCTACGACCAAAATTCATTATTGCCCCTGTGCTTGACAATAACCTGTTACAACGCTCCTCAAGTAATACATAAAAATGTAAATGCCCGTCAAATAAAATGCACCTTCTCTAATTTGAGTTCGCCTATTCTGTAATTAAAACATTTCCTTGATTTAAACCCTGCTTCCATTACATACGACTTGGTTAAGTTGGCAGATAGATCTAAATTATTCATGAGGTCCACGAAGCCATCTATAAATGTCTGTAGTCCCCTTGGAGTACGTGCCAACAATACCGCGTCGTCAGCGTAGAGAAAGACTGGGATTGCTCTTCTACCTACTCTTGATGAGTCCACATTTAGGCTTAGTAGGGCTTGTTCTAAACCATTTATATACAAAGAAAACAATAAAGGTACCAAAATACACCCTTGTCGCACACCACTCGTGCAAGTAAAGGGGTCAGTGCATCCACTCTCCAAATTATATCTCACATTGGCCATCGTGTTCAAATGTAGGGCTTTTAAGATCTTTATAAGGTCCTGATCTGCCCCTAAATTGCTCAGTTGGTCCCACAGCTTCTCCCTATTTACACAGTCAAATGCTGCGGTAAGATCCATAAAGGCTAAATAGACCGCTTAGGTACCAGCGATGGTATATTTAGCCACCAATAAGTATAGGTTTAGGCTTTGGTCCGTGGTTGATCTATTAGCCCTAAATCCATACTGGAGGTCAGTAATAATGTGTTGGTCCTCAGCCCAATTCATCAGGCGATTTAGGACTACACGTCCCAGGACTTTGGCCGTGACGTCTATAAGGGAGATTGGGCGATAACACTGGGGATTATCTCTATTCCCCTTTTTGAAGATAGGCACTATTGTGGCAGACAACCAGGAGCGGGGAAGCTCTGTGGCTATAGCAGCATTTAATATTCTTGTTAAAATTGGAGCCCACAGATCCACTTTACTTAGGTAGAGGTCCGGCGGAATCCCATCCAGTCCCGGTGCCTTATTTTTAGTGAAACCCTGGATACCCACAGTGACCTCCTCTAGGGAGAATTCAAGTGTTACGTTCCACCTCCCTGGCCCCTCACCCTTATGCGGAGGCACCTTATACCTCCGGTTATAAAGCCCTCGAAAGTGCTCCACCCACTGTTCCGGAAGAACATTAGATCCTATCTGTGGGCTATTTACATCTTGGAAACAGGGATTATTGATTATCTTCCTAAAGGTGGTTATATCCTTCCTTTCAGCGGATCCTCTTAGGTCCTCCCAAGTTTGGGTTTGGAGGGCCTTCTTTCATCGATTGAATTCCTGCTTGTAATTTAGCCTACATTGCGTCACCCCTTGTTTGGCCCTTGGGTTACATCTCAAAGCAGCTCTCAACTTTCTTTGTGCGAGAGAGCAAGCTTTATCAAACCACCTAGGATCCTTATTAGGCTTGCCCTGTCCTGTTGTTTTTAAAAGGGCGTCTATTAGTTGACCCATTTCTTCGAAAAGAACCACTAAACATAAAATTCATACTGCTTCTGGTGTGCGTCATCTTTTGGATATATGTTCTGGTTCTTAACAATTTACACAGAATGTTCAGCAAGACGCTCAGGAATTTCTAATGTTTATGCTTGCAGTATTGGAAGATGAAGGAATACAAATTGAAAATCTGTTTGGACTATGTTACAGATGGGATCATACATGTGACAGCTATTCATTTTCATCTACCACGAAAATAGACACTGAATGATTTATATATTTGATAATACCAGATTGCAAAACAGTGTCTTTCAATGAATTAGTGAATTCAGCTGATCAAGATATGGAATACACTCTGTGCAAATCAGAAATGTTGGCAACATTATTTATAGAAAAATGTGGGCAATATATCATTTTAATGCTACAACATTGTAGAGGAGATGGAACAAAATTGGAAACCAAAATAAAAAATCTTGTGGCAGGTCAAGTGTCAATTGCAGGAAGAACTTTTAAAACAGTGGCTATTGTTTTCCACGATGGACCTACTTCAACATCTGGACACTATACTGTGTATTTGAAATGCAATAAAGGATGGACACTTTTTAATCATACACATTTAGAGTTCAAATGTTGGTTGCCTAATGAACTACTGAATTCATATCTAATGTTTTTGATGCCAAAATTCTGAGAAGATGTCAACATAAATTACTGAGTATATTTTGGATTCAAGCAAGCCGGGCCGACGACGGCTGAAATGCCAGAAACCGGTCCCCGGAAGCTTGTTTCCTTCCCAGTGTAAGAATTGGCTTGGTAGTTTGGTTTGCCCTGTTCCCATCATGCACTGGGACAGAAACAGACTAATTTGCATATAGCCAGGTTCTGAACTGGGATGGTGCAGTGAGCTAAAAAACGGTGTTGGATCTAGCCCTGATCTCTTGACTGGGTGAGAGTATTCTGCTTAATTCAGAAACTCTGTCCATCACCACCCCTTGTTGTTAAATACTGTAATACCTCAGCATTGGTCAATCACACAGGATAGTGTGGACTTGATAGGGAAGCCCTTAGCTCAAGAGGTCCACAATCAGTAGGCCTGAGGTCCGGTGAAGTTCGATATCATCTTCCACCGTTAAATCTGCAAGTCACTTACCCCCTCATTACTCTTCGTCACATCTTTATAATTTTTTACATCGACAGCGGTACGCCCCAGAGACTCTGACATCTAAGCGACGAATGGAACAAACATACCTTATGATTCAAGATTTGACCCTCCCTCCATTGACTGCCCCTACATCATAGTCCTGACGAACGTCCCTAAGCTAGCGATCACTCAGACAGAAACCACAGATCAGCTTATTACCAAGCCATGTCACTGGATCAGTAAATATGGGGGATGGGGTCGAAGGAAGTTATTATTGTGTATTCTAATGGCTCGACAGGTGGCATGAGTAGAGAACGCTAAGAAAACCTTTCAGGCGGACTGTGTGGTTGTTAATTTTAACTCGCATCATCTGGTTCAGCAACTATTTGGGTGCTTACCTGATACAGCGACTCAGCAAACCCAGATGCTTGCATTGCCATTTGGCTTCTACTACAGACCTGAAAGATCCTTTAATAGGGCCCAATCTTACTTAACCTCACACAGAAAAAACTATCAGGATACCCCACACCTTGCCTCAGGCCACCCCTTTACCCCCCCCATTAACAACCGCTTTTAACACCCTAACATACTTGGACAGGTGTGACTGACAGGGGGGAACAGGGCCATTACTAATCTACCTCAAAGTCCTAGGGACCTGGGTCCTGACTCCCCTAAATCTCCTGTGGCATCTTCCAACCTCACACCCATTTCCAAACGAATATGCCTCCTCATTCCGCATGCCTTCACACTGCATGCTATTACAATGCAGTAGTTACAACAACCACGTTGTGACAACGCATACTATTACCCCAGAAAGCGTAACAACGACTTGCGGAGGGGGTGCTGGATGTTGAAATAGTCCAGAGACCAGGAAGACGGTCACCCAGGCCCTCGTCACCAGCCGTCTGGACTACGGCAACTCCCTCTACGCCGGAACCACTGCCAAACTCCAGAAGAGACTCCAGCGGATCCAGAACACCTCGGCACGACTCATCCTGGACATCCCCCGCTGCAGCCACATCTCCGGGCACCTGAGAGACCTGCACTGGCTCCCGGTCAACAAGAGAATCACCTTCCGGCTCCTCACCCACGCACACAAAGCCCTACACAACCAAGGCCCAGGATACCTCAACAGCTGCCTCAACTTCTACGTTCCCAAACGCCAGCTTCGATCGACCAACCACGCCCTCGCCGCCGTCCCCCGCATCCGAAGAGCCACCACAGGAGGAAGGTCCTTCTCCCACCTGGCCGCCAAGACGTGGAACTCCCTCCCGACCCACCTCCGCCTGACACAGGACCACCTCGCCTTCAGGAAGCAGCTCAAGACCTGGCTGTTCGAGCAGTAGCAGACCCCCCCCCCCAGCGCCTTGAGACCCTCCGGGTGAGTAGTGCGCTATATAAATGCTGTGATTGATTGATTGATTGATTAATTCACTATACCAACTGCAGTCTATGGGGAGTGACCACTGTGCCTTTAACTAGGCCGGGTCACCCCTCCTGCTCCCATCGCCTCCTGCTGCCGCTGCTCCGTGCGACCCAGCCGCCGCTGAGCCGCCCGCCTGTGCCGTTTTCCCGCCGCTGCCTCCCGCGGCCCCGCCCACCTTCAACCCATTGGCCGCCCCGCTCCCGCCACCCAGCTGACCCGCCCTCCCCGCTCCTGATTTATGACGCTCCCAGAGCGACCGCGCAGCGGACGCGCGCAGCGGGAGCACCGATTGAGCGCCGAAGGTGCGCCAAAGGTAAGCCCGTCTGCGCCCGTCCGCGCCTGGACCGCGCCCAGTGCCAGGGCACCTGGCCCCCACCGACGGAAGCCGACCCGACGGACCTACAACGCCACCGAACTCAACGCACTCAACACCGGCCGAACGCCAGGCTGCTACCGAGCCACACCGAGACGCACCCACGGACCCTTCAGCTGCCACTCCTGCAAGTTCATAAACAAAGAAGGGGGGAGAAGGAGGTTAAACCAGACCAGGTCGGCCTCCAGTCTGTGTACGAAATACAGGGACCTTATGTCAAAGGTCCAGAGACCTGGTAGGTGATTGTATGGTTACTGCTTACTAAGTCAGTGTGTACCAAAAGTGTATAAGAAAGAAAAATTTCTTTCTAGAGTCCCCTCACTCACCGGGGTTGCCCCACGGTGACATGCTTCATCATTGGGGCCATCCCAGTTCTCTACGAAAAGGGGCGTGCTGCGACAAGGCGACTACGCTGGAGCACTGGTTTTGTGAGATGACTATGTGTGGTGCAAGTATGATGATGGTGGAGTGGGTGTGGGATTAAAAATACCGTGCTAGTGGGCCTCAACAATTTATTTCGCTCCTAGTGTGGTATAAAAAATTAAAAAGGGGTAACACTGTATTCCAACTTTTACTGAGCTAGATCAGTGTCAGGGTCTAGCTCAGTAAAAGTTGGAATACAGTGTTACCCCTTTTTAATTTTTTATACCACACTAGGTCATCTCACAAAACCAGTGCTCCAGCGTAGTCGCCTTGTCGCAGCACGCCCCTTTTCGTAGAGAACTGGGATGGCCCCAATGATGAAGCATGTCACCGTGGGGCAACCCCGGTGAGTGAGGGGACTCTAGAAAGAAATTTTTCTTTCTTATACACTTTTGGTACACACTGACTTAGTAAGCAGTAACCATACAATCACCTACCAGGTCTCTGGACCTTTGACATAAGGTCCCTGTATTTCGTACTCCTGCAAGTTCACCTGCAACCGGACCCACGCCACACCAGCACCCACCAAGCCAAACTCCAGCAACACCCACCTGAAGTGCATCCTGCTCAACACCCGCTCCGTCCACAGACACGCCGTCGAGCTCTGGAACCTGCTCGACAACACAGCCCCAGATGTCGCCTTCCTCACGGAAACCTGGATGAACGCCTCCTCAGCGCCCGACATCGCCATCGCCATCCCGGACGGCTACAAGATCATCCAGAGGGACCGCGTCAACCAGACAGGAGGAGGCATTGCCATCATCCACAGGAACACCATCCGCATCACGACCGACACCGACGATACCCTCGCACCCGCCGAACACCTGCACTTCCAGATCCACGTCAACCCCAAGACCACCCTCAGAGGCACCCTCATCTACAGACCCCCGGGACCACGCACACAATTCAGCGAAGACATCGCCGACTTCATCAGCCCGCACGCCCTCCCCTCCGCCAACTACATCCTCCTCGGGGACCTCAACTTCCACCTGGAGAACAACAACGACCGCAACACCACCACCACCCTGCTGGACAACCTCGCCAACCTCGGACTCAAGCAACTGGTGACCACCCCCACCCACTACGCCGGACACACACTCGACCCGGTCTTCTCTTCCAGCAAGGACATCGCCTTCAGCCACGCCACGGGACTCCACTGGACGGACCACAGCTGCGTCCACTTCAGCTTCAGAAGGACCACGTTCCACCATCACCAGCAACAGGTTCCCTGCAGAAGCTGGAACAAGATCACTGCAGACCAGCTCACTACTTCCCTGAGCAAGAACCCTCCCACCAGCACAACGAACCCCAGCCAAGCGGCCACCAACCTCACGAAATGGATCAGCGACTGCGCAGACGACCTCGCCCCTCTGAAGACCCCGCCGAACAGACCCGGCAGCAAGAAAGCACCATGGTTTAACGACGAACTCAAGAGCTCCAAGAAGAACTGCAGAGCACTCGAGAAAACCTGGCGCAGAGACCCAACACCGGACAACATGACTGCCCTCAAGCTCGCCACCCGAAAACACCACCAACTGATCCACGCCACCAAGAAAACCGCATTCAAGGAACGACTGGACAACAACGCACACAACAGCAAAGAACTCTTCAACATCGTGAAAGAGCTCTCCAAACCCAACGCCGGAAACAACGACATCACCCCTTCGCAAGACCTCTGCAACTCCCTCGCCTCCTACTTCCACAACAAGATCGCGGACAATACACAACAGCTTCTGCACTCAACCGACGCACGCCACGACCGAACCACCACCCCCCACAACCACCCTCCGCGCCTGGACCCCGATCAGCACCGAAGACACCGTCCACACGATGAACTCCATCCACTCCGGATCTCCGACAGACCCCTGCCCTCACCACGTCTTCAACAAGGCCGACGCTGTCATCGCACCCCACCTGCGGGACATCATCAACACCTCCTTCTACACCGCTACCTTCCCGGAGAGCTGGAAACACGCCGAACTCAGCGCCCTACTTAAGAAGCCATCAGCCGACCCCACCGACCTCAAGAACTACCGCCCCATCTCGCTGCTCCCGTTTCCGGCAAAAGTCATCGAGAAGACCGTCAACAAGCAACTGGCCGCCTTCCTCGAGACGAACGGCTCCCTCGACCTCTCGCAGTCTGGCTTCCGGGCCAACCACAGCACCGAGACCGCCCTGATCGCAGCTACCGATGACATCCGAGCCCTGCTCGACAACCGAGAAACAGCGGCCCTCATCCTCCTGGACCTCTCCGCGGCCTTCGACACTGTCTGCCACCGTACCCTAGTACAGCGCCTCAGCAACGTCGGAATTCAGGCAAAGGCACTGGAGTGGATCATCTCCTTCCTCGCCGGAAGGACAAAGAGAGTCCGCCTCCCCCCGTTCAGATCGGAGGCCACCGAAGTCATCTGCGGCGTTCCTCAAGGCTCCTCGCTCAGCCCAACACTCTTCAACGCCTACATGAGCCCCCTCGCAGCCATCGCACGCCAGCACAACCTCAACATCATCTCCTACGCTGACGACCCCCAGCTGATCCTCTCCCTCACCAACGACCCCGCCACCGCCAGAGCCAACCTACACGACGGGATGACAGACGTTGCCAAGTGGATGATGAACAGTCGCCTGAAACTGAACTCGGACAAGACGGAAGTCCTCATCCTGGGATCTTCACCCTCCGCCTGGGACGACTCCTGGTGGCCCCCCGCCCTGGGCAGCGCACCCAAACCCACAGACCACGCACGCAACCTGGGCTTCATCCTGGACTCCTCCCTCTCCATGACCAGACAAGTCAACGCCGTCTCCTCGTCGTGCTTCAACATCCTGCGCATGCTACGTAAGATCTTCCGATGGATCCCCACCGAGACCAGGAAGACGGTCACCCAGGCCCTCGTCACCAGCCGTCTGAACTACCGCAACTCCCTCTACACCGGAACCACCGCCAAACTCCAGAAGAGACTCCAGCGGATCCAGAACACCTCAGCACGACTCATCCTGGACATCCCCCGCCGCAGCCACATCTCCGGACACCTGAGAGACCTGCACTGGCTCCCGGTCAACAAGAGAATCACCTTCCGGCTCCTCACCCACGCACACAAAGCCCTACACAACCAAGGCCCAGGATACCTCAACAGCCGCCTCAACTTCTACGCTCCCAAACGCCAGCTTCGATCGACCAACCACGCCCTCGCCGCCGTCCCCCGCATCCGAAGAGCCACCACAGGAGGAAGGTCCTGCTCCTACCTGGCCGCCAAGACTTGGAACTCCCTTCCGACCCACCTCCGCCTGACCCAAGACCACCTCGCCTTCAGGAAGCAGCTCAAGACCTGGCTGTTCGAGCAGTAGCGGACCCCCTCCCCCCAGCGCCTTGAGACCCTCCGGGTGAGTAGTGCGCTATATAAATGCTTTGATTGATTGATTGATTGATTGATTGGTTATGCGTACAGTAGAGAAGGTGTTGGATTTTAAATCCAACACTGTAACGGGGTGGCGGGGGCCGCCCCTCCGAGTACTGCTATAGAGGCTGTACACTGGGACCGTTGTCAATCCCCCCCTACTTGTTCCCCCGTACAGAATGATCACCCCTCGTTTGACTACGGGGTTTCCAGGGACGCTGAGGACGACGAGGAACACTGGCCCTTTAAGTGGCAGCCCTTGGACGAGTGGGCGGGACCAACCAGTGACGCGACGGAATCAAAGGCGGAAGCAGACCCCGAGGGGGTGTGCTTGTTCACCGGAGGTTGGAGGTTGGAGAAGACGGAGAGAGACGAGCGGAACGAGGAGAGGAGCGTGAGACCGGAGGAAGGAAGCTACGGAGGAGAGCGCGACGTGCCATCACCCGAGGAGACGCCAGGAGGCCACCGACACGGCGCTTTGCCCAGCCACTCACCCGGGGGAGGTGCGTGGCTACTCCAGGTACGGAGGAGAATTGCGGGTTGGGTGGCTAAGAGAAGCGGACCGAACGTGTGATTGGGGTTCCTTGCATATCCTGGTACCCCTACCCTTGAGCACAACCCCCCTCACCGTTTGAGAGCCCCGAGTGCTGCACCGCCCTCCTCACACCCTATCCCTGACACTGTTGTGATATAGAGCCCTGCCCTGACCCATCCCTTCTATTTCTTTTGGGTCTACGACCCCTGAGGGTCACCACGGAAGTCGACCAGCCCCAGAAGAGGATCAGCCCGGAGGGCAGGAGGAGTCGAGGCGTCCAAGGCACGAGTCAGAAGACGGAGCAGGAGCAGATCACCACGCCGACCTCCATATACTCGAAAAACCTGTACTGACCATCTTTTGGCATCAATAAAACCCTCTGTTACCAGAACTCGGCTACTGCCATTTCCTTCCGAGACTGCCACAAACACATTCTCCCCCCTCCGCATGTCGTTGTTATGACTTGCGGGGTAATGGCATGCGTAGTTACAACGCAGTTGTTGTAACGACAATTAATCTGTCTGCGGGGTGACAGATTAATTGTAAGGGCTGTTTACCTTTCCAGCGACCATGTTAAACTAGCCTCTTGGAATATTGACGGACTAAGGTCCAAAAGTGTCTAACTTAGATTGGTTAACAATCATCAAGAAACACAACCTGGTTTGCCTCCAGGAAACATGGGATATAGGACCAATCTATCTAGACAGCTATCACTCCTTTTATACTCCAGCCCGTCCTTCTGTCTCTGGATGTGCCAAGGGAGGTACTTTAACTTTGTTAAAAACATCTTAACCACATCGATGCTCGATGAGTTCCAGCCCTGTGCTGGAATATGCAAAAACCCATTATTCATGACGAGCTGGGCTCGTCATGAGCGTGCTGGGAGGCTACTGCATGACGAGCCCAGCTCGTCATGAGTGTGGAAGGGGTTAAAATTAGCAGTCTTATTATTTTCTAATGTTTCTCTCTACTACCATTTTCGTTATTTAAAAGAACCACGTGTGAAACCATTCTTTTAACCAATTATTATAATACCAACTTCAATGCAAACATGAAAGAGATCGTTGATATGTTGGAGGGATGTTAATACTTTTTTTAAGAGTCTTAAGCAGCCTCCAAAAATCCTTTGGGCAGGTGATATCAACGCACACTGCTGTACTTTACCAAATAAAACAGTATGCAGTTTGTTTAATAATTCAAGTGATCCAACTCCCCATTTTGTACATGATGCCTGTGGCGATGGTCTGAATAGGTTATTTTTTATTAACTACCTAGAAATTATGAATCCCATTGATCTTAGCTCCGGCTCTTTTCAATACACTTTTGGATCGTCCAGCCAGGGTTCAGCCCTAGACTATCTACTGATCTCTTCGCCCCTGAGCAAATCTATCTCTAATAATGCAAGTATTCCATATGGATTCAGTGACAACCAAGCTATAATTGCTAACCTGGTATGGGGAGGAATTGTTCTGGAGCAGTCAAGACATATTAACTCAGTGATAGCAAGGAAAAATGGTAATTCTAAAATGGTAAATGATAGATAAAGAAAACTTATCACAGGGGTGGTTGGTAATAGTCTTGATGCCATTATGATCTGCCTAGCAGCAATCCCTGACCCAATACCCACAATAACAGCCTGCGACAGGATACTATCAGAGGCTAAAAAGTAATTAACTAGGGAAAGAAGATCCTCTAATACCTCAGGCCCTAAATGGTTCGACCAGTCCTGCACGAAGGCCCTTTCAAATCTACAACACGCTCTTAGATCTACCCCAAGGGATGCAGCACTGGTCAAGAACCTATTGCTTCGCTACTCAGAGGCCAGAAAGCGAAGAACCAACACTCTTAAGGAAGATGCTTGGGAGAAACTCCATCAAGAGCCTCTCTCAAAAAACCCTAGGGATTTCTGGAAAGTCATTAATGCCCCATTTCTTAAGATCCGAGTACTGCGTGCCATGTGGACGAGGATTGCTGGATCGCACATGTTGCCTCTATTTTTGACTCTCATACAGAGGGGTTGGCTTTTCAGTTGCCATCAAATAGTCACCCCACAAATCTGCCTTTATGTTTTAACCTACAGGAAATTAGACTGGCCCTCTCACAGTCCTCTACCAACAGAGCCCTCGGCATGGATGGTACTCCAGTGGATCTTTTTTTGGAGCACCCCGACCTATGGGGGTGTATGGGGGGACCTATGGGGGGTATGTTCATTAACATTTTTAATGTACACCATAGTGGGCCCACCCGAATTATGGAAGACGTCTATTATAGTGCCAATTCATAAAAAAGGAGACAACGCCCAGTCTAAAAATTATTGGCCAATTTCCTTGCTAGATAGTACCGCTAAACTGATGGGTCAAGTTTTACTCCACAGACTTGAGGAATGGCCCACTGACAATAAAATTCTGATTCCGGTACAATATAGGTTCAAAAAGGGGAGTTGTAGCCAAGATCAAAGCCTCATCCTAACCCTATTAATGGCCAAGTAGGGGGCGTAGCTAGCAGCCAACGAGAATGGCAGCTGCCTAAGTAGGCTCCTGATTCCCCGATAACGATCCTGCAATATCTGGTGCCATCCACATAAAAAAACAGAAGAACCGTGCAGTGTCTCACTTCTTACCTCCTAGGGGACACTTTAAGGAAGCAGCGGCTTGTGGGACGATTCTGGTGACCCTCTTTGGTGCGTCCTCTCCGAGGCGGCAATGGCGGACTTCCGAAGTGTAGAAGTTGAAGCAGCGGCCGAGGGACGCTGAAGACGCCTGGCGGCTGGGTAGTCCCAAAGGGGTCCAGAGGTGCCTCGTGCCTAGAAGAACGCTTGGTGACATACAGAGACCGGCCGAGTGCACTTGCGCCTAGCAGTGCTGCCGAAAGAGGGAGGACCCAGTGAGTGACTTGATCCCCCGAGTCCCTGGCTTGGCTGCCTTCCCGTGCAGCAGCCGCCATCACAGACCTTGCGGAGACTGAGGGGCAGAGGCCTGGGCGGGCAAACC
This sequence comes from Lissotriton helveticus, assembly GCF_964261635.1. NCBI lineage: Eukaryota > Metazoa > Chordata > Amphibia > Caudata > Salamandridae > Lissotriton > Lissotriton helveticus. The sequence continues at coordinate 1,490,196,836 of NC_136057.1, forward strand.
GCGGGGAGTGAGGCGCCATGGGGATCTGGCGCCGCGCTCACCTGCATCACAAAGCCTCATACGTATCCAGGAACCTAAATAAAAGAGGGGGCATGGCAGCCCAAGGCTCGGGGACATCAGCGTTTCAGAGCTGGGCGAGACCCTGGCTTTGCGGCCTACAGCAGAGAGCGGACGTGAGGCGTACAGGAGGCCTGGTGACTGACGGCGTGGCAGCATCTTCTATAGGTTTGAGGGACATACAGCGTTGACCTGCAGGTACAGACGAGAGCATCAGCAGGGCGATAGGCGCCCATATGTAATTGGAAGCGGCATCCTGTCGAGAGCGTCGCCCTGCAGCCTCAGTGGAAAGAAGTGTTTGGCCTCCTCAGCCGTGATCTGCACCAAGGCCTATGGCAGGGAGTCCGGTGGGTGCCACGAATAACGGAGCCCCCGGCTTTAGGGCCTGGAACTCTTGCTGTGCTGCAACCGTCTCTGCGGCCCGGCAGCGAAAGTGGTGTGGAGGCCCCGGGTGGTGTGCCAGTCGAGAGCCGAAGTGTTGTGGGGACCTGGCTGGGAGGCTCGAACACTTTTGGCTGCCGTGACTGAGGCAGGGGGCCCACTGGAGAGAAAGAGCGTAGAGGCCCACCGGGCGCAGGACTGGGCTCAGTGGGCTAAATTTAGGCCCCGGCGTATGGCCTAAATGGGAGAAATACACAGACACGGGTGCCAGAGCAAGGGCACTAAATGTTGAGGCTATTGTCCTGCTAGTTAGCGCTGGGCGCCTAGAGATGACTGGTGAGTGGAATCCGGTGGTGTGATACCGGCTGGCGACCTTAAGTAAACATTGTTCGGCAACCTCACCACGCGCGAGGCCCTGTGGGCCAGCTGAAGTAGTAGAGGGAGGCGTCCGCGACTGATCCCTAGGCCTAAGTGTGCAGTTGAGGTCATGACTGGATTGCCTTCTGAACAGCTATTCTGACTGGAGTGCTGTTAGAAAGAGGTACTGAAAGCTCCAGCCCCAAAGGGGATGCTGTAATAGAGTGCCACGAATAGAGTGCGGAGATGCTTCCTGAAGAGAACTGCCACAGGCAACTACACCATACTGACGAAAGCTGCGACGAGTGCAGAAGCCCAGCCTGGATAATCTGTGTTTTCTCCAGCAGTGATACTCACAAACCTAGTGACTCTCACCAACAATTTGCGACTAATCTTCCAGTGCTGCCCCGTGTTCTCACCTAGTGGGTAATCTACTAACGCACATCCATGATGACCAGAGGGAAGGGACCTAAGGCGAATGCCCAAAAGCAGCCGGCCAAATTCGCATGGTCCAAAGCGGGAGAAAAAGGTAATTCGCCGCTGTCGGAGAAAGATGGAGGGGCGGCTGCATCTAAACAAGGACCGGAGGCCCCCCTACATGATGTCATGGTGGCTATTAACGGAGTGCGTGCTTCAGTAGACTCAGTCAAGGTGGAGGTCTCTCTAATCAGGGCGGACTTCCGGAAGATGGATGAGAAAGTCAAGGAGCTCAAGATAGTTACCAGCGCCCTACAGATGGACAGGTCGGAACTTCAAACGCAGATTCTCGAAATGCAGAAGAAGCAGGAGAGGGTGTCACAGCAGCTCGATGATTACGCAGGCCAGGCCCGCCGTAATAACATCTGTGTCTTAGGGGTTCCGGAAAGAATGGAGGGGCCGGCAGCAGACTTATATGTAGAAGACCTCATCACGAAACACCTAAAGCCTAAGACTCTGTCCAGCTAATTTTCCATTGAAAGAGCCCACAGAGTACCAGGAGGTAGACCAAAACCGGGAGCACCCCCGAGGCCCCTTATTGCTCGGGTGTTCAATTATCGAGATAGAGACATTAACCTGCAGACAGTGAGATCCAATCTCCCGCTGAAAATAGATAACTATGAGGTGGCCCTCCTTCCTGATTTTATGGCTAAGGTCCAAGCCCAACATCGCAGCTTTCAGGCGGTGAAGAGGGAACTGCGATACCGGAAGGTGAATTACGCAATGCTCTTTCCTGCAAGGCTTAGGGTGGAGTCGGACGGTAAATCGTGGTTTTTTGACTCACCAGAGGCAGTCTGGGACTGGATGGAAGGATGGAGCACGGTGGGAAGCCAACGACGAGAACTCCCTGGAAGGACTAGCCAACACATAGGTAGACGTGTGGACGCTGCAAAGAATGGCCCAGCGGAGGAAGAAGTTCAGTCGAAAGAGCAGGAGTGAGGACCCTTGGATTTACTGATGGAGAGCCAGCGTCCAACTGAAAATGCAAGTAGGAGGGAAATGGGTGAGGGGTTGATATACCCATCGGGTGCGAGACTTACAAAAGGAGACCTAGTGCAAGGGTTAAGACTGATGGGTTTAAACGATGTGACCTGAATGGGACTAGAAAATACGAACAGTGGACGGCTAAAAAACAAGTTAATTGTGATGTGAGTAGGTGGGGATGGGAGTTAACACCCCGTGCATTTTCAGCATTTCAGGGGGGGAGAGAGGCACTCTGCCATGTTTGGGAGTGGGTAGTTCTAAATCCACGGGCAGGTGGGCAGGGAGGGGGGCGGATGATGAGGGGTTGGGGGTAGGGGGTAGGGAGGTATTTGACGTTGCATTGCTCTATGGACAGGGGGGCAGGGAGGGGGGTGGGAACCAGAGGGTCTGGAATTTGGGGATGTTTCTTTCTTGAATGCTTTATTGGTAGGCACTGTGATACTGTGATTCTTAAGCATAAAGTAGCCATATTGAACACTGGATGACAACTGTTGAGTGGGCAGGTTCAAGTTTTTTCTCAATTTGCGATAATCCGAGTACTGTGAAATTGTGTAATGCATAGCTATGGGGGGATAGGGACCGAACACTTTCTATAATGACCTGGAATGTCAATAGTGTTGGAGATAAGATTAAATGAGGGATTGTGCAACAGTACCTAAAAGACATTCACCTGATGTGGTCTCGATGCAGGAAACGCATCTCGTAGGCCAGAAATCCAATGCCCTCACTAGGTGGGGATACAAACTTCTAGTGCATGCAGACTACACCACGGGCTCGAGAGGGACAGCCATATTGGTAAAGAAAAGTACACCCCTTATTGTTCATAACACATGGGCGGATATGGGGGGTCGCTTCGTAGGGGCAGATGCCCAGTGGGATGGAAGAGACATCAACATACTCTCAGTGTATTTACCACCCGCTCTGGGCAAGGCAGCCCTGGAGGACCTAGGAAGTAGGCTGATAGGACTCCGAGAGGGCACACTAATCATGGGGGGAGACTACAACATGACATTAGATGACACTGTCGATCGCCACCCACCGAAGTCTAGAGAGAAATCTACCGACCTTATGGCTGATTTCACGAAGGCACTGTGTTAGACCTGACATCATTGGCGTGAGTCTCCCTTCCATTTCTGATGGATTGCCTCCTCTGTTTTGACATATTTTTGCTGGTTGTATGTTTTGGGCCCTGTGCCACTGCTAATCAGTGCCACAGTGCAAGTGCTCCCTATGTTAAATTGATATACTGATTGGATTCCATGATTGGCTTATTTGATCTACTGTCAGCCCCTAGTACAGTGCACCATGCGTGCCCAGGGCTTGTAGAGCAAATGCTGCTGGTGGGCTTGCAGCACTGGTTGTGCCACCCACAGAAGCAGCTTGTAAAGTGTGTCTCAGGCCTGCCATTGCAAGGCCTGTGTGTAGTCTGTGACTACCATGTCGACTTGGCCAAGTGCACCCACTTGCCAGTCCCTAAAACTTCCCTTTGCTTCATATTAGACAACCCTATGGTAGGCCCAAGGGCAGGGTGCATTGTAAGTATAAGGTAGGACATGCTCTGATGTGTGAAGCATGTTCTAGTAGTGAATTACAGCCATTTTCGTTTTTCACTATTGAAGGCTACCTGTTCTCATAGACTAGAATGGGCAGTGAAGATTGTTACATCCCTACAATCCTAACTGACTCAGAGAACATGGTAGAAATTCGAGTTTAGTATGCCTGAACACAGAATAATAAAATACATCTTTTAGTAAAGTTTATTTTAATATTCTGTGTTTGCAAATACCACTTTTAGAAAGTAGGTATTTGCTTGCCTAACCATTTGAGCCCGCCTCTGCTGACTTGTGTATTCCTTGTCTGGGTTTGTGTGTGACAGGGCTGGGGAAATTCCAGGAGACAGTCTGGGACAGCCCAGTGGTGAATAGGGAGATTTACCTCCAGATGGGAGGGGGAGAGTGCACCTGGGACCTGAATAGGGCTGGGCCTTCCCTCCACAATGCTGACTCCACCCCCTGTGGCTTGTCTGATGTCTCTGCCCTGCACAGTGAAAGGAGCAGGGGAATCCTGTCAACAGAGTGCTCCAGAGCTGCATCTTCCCTCCCCTGTGCTGGCTCCACCTCCTGTGGGGCGTCTGATGTTTCTGCCCTGCACAGTGAAAGGAAGAGAAGAGTCATGTAAACACAGTGCTCAGGAACTGGTTTGAACTAGGCAGAGGCCTGTCTGCCTTCAGAGAACAAAGGATTTGTTGGTATATATATTGGGACCCAGTCCCACAGACTTTAGATCACTTCTGGAACAAGAAACCTTTCTGCCAAGGAGAAGAACCAAGGAAGCTGCAGGAGTTTGGACCGCCCCTCTGCCAGTGTGCTGTTTGCTGGGTTGGCCTGCAGTGGTTGCTTCATTGCCAAGGGAAAGGAGAAGGAACTTTGTAAGGACTTTCATCTACAGAATATTCTCCAAGGGCTTGAACTGTGCTTGCCTCCTGCTGAAGTTTCAGGGCCGAAAGACTTCACCTCCAGCTCCCTCCTGAATTTCCTTGCTGGGAATTCTGACTCCAGTCACTTGCGTGCCGCTGGGAGCTGGAAGCGCGACGCATCGAGAGAAGCGTGTCGCCGCCGCAGCTAAAATCATCGCAACGCCGGAGAAGCGAGAGTTCGTCGCATCTCCCTGGAAGCGTGTGTTCATCAAAGCTGTCTGCTGTCGCATCGCCGGAGAAGCGCGACGCATTGAGAGAGCTGTCATTGCATCACCGGAGAAGCGTATCGCAGGGCCTGTCGCGGCTCCAAAGTACAGAGTCGTCGCAAGGCTGCCAGGGCGTCATCGCATCGTCATCGCATCGCCGCATCAAGGGCGCCATCTTCTCACATCGCAACTGGATCATCGCATCGGCATCGCATCAAGGCGCCATCTTGCGCACCGCAACAGGTCGAGAATCTACGCATCACCTCCGCACCGGTAAGGCTCATGACGAGTCCCCTACTCTGCGCAAGCATTGAGGAAGGACGCAACCCTTCCCCCGGGTCACGGAACCGACTCATCTCCCCTTCTGCGACCCTTTTGTTTACTTTGCGTGCCGCATCCAAGAACTATGTTGAGAACTTTGTCGCATTTGCCAACAACTTGAACTAAGAGACTTTTATCATCCCTTAAGTAACCTTTAGTATAGTATTGTGGATTTTTGTAATTTTTGGTCTTGTGTTTAAGTCTATATAAAGAATACCTATTTTTATAAAACCTGTGTTGTGTCCATCTGTAGTGCTATCACTGTATTACTGTGTATATTCACAAATGCTTAACACACTGCCTCTGAGATAAGCCTGTCTGCTCGTGCCAAGCTACCAAGGGGGTGAGCAGGGGTTATTAAGGAGAGTAATCCCCTTGTCCTGACTTAGAAGTAAGGGTCCCTATGTGGACAAAGGAGATAACCATTGCCAACTAGAGACCCCCAGATCCAACACACTGGGTTTGACAGATGTAGGTTGTGCGCTTCAACCAACTGGCAAATTATTCGCGGATTTCTCTAATGTCCACCGTAGTTTATCATGTATGATTACTTCCTCACACACCTGTCCTCGATAGGTAACTTCGCCCAGTATAAAGTTCTACCCAGAGGCATATCTGACCATTCCCCAGTCTGGATGGAATATACGCACTGGGAACGACAAGTGCGCACCACTATTGTTCTTAACCCATGGCTTCTACACATACCAGATATCAGGGAAGAACTCCGCACACAATCAGAGAACTATTTTACTGAAAACGTGGGCTCAGTTGACTCCGCACAAATAATCTGGGAAGCATACAAGGTGGTTCTTAAGGGGCAAGCTCTGTCATTGAAGGCGGGATATATCGCCAAAAAGCGTGAACTGCTGGTCCAGGTAAAGTCTGACCTCCTCAAACTGGAGCAGGAGCATTCACAAGATCCCTCACCAGTCATGAGCCATAGACTCCTACTGAAGCTAGATGAATACAGGATAAAAACCAGGGAACATATGGTGGCTAAAAACCGTGCCATCCAATGAACTAGGGGATAGGGCGGGCAGGACACTGGCGTGGTTAGAAAGACGAGATCAGGGATCCAGATGGGTACATAAACTGACGACACGGGGTGAAACAGTGATACATCCACGAGAAATAGCGGAGGAGTTCGCTGATTATTTCATAAAAATGTACTCCCCCTCTACACACTACACGGCTGAGGACTCCCATTAGCTCCTCCAGGACAGTGACGTGCCAGGCCTCTCGGATGTGGAGCGGGAGACCCTGGAGGCAGAGCTTTCGAACAAAGAAATATGCAAGGCCTTGAAACAGATTAAGTCCGGAAAGGCGATGGGGACTAACAGCATTGCAGTAGAGTTTTTGAAGGCCACTGCCTCTCTGACTGTGCCACACTTGAGAGCCATGTATGAAGAGAGCCTGGAAGTGGGTAGGCTACCGGTGGATCAGCGACTAACCACCATTGTGGTCATCCACAAGCAGGGTAAACCAGCAGATAATTGTGGCTCCTATAGGCCAATCTCGCTGATTAATATGGAGGCAAAGGTGTTGGAAAAAGTACTGGCGAATAGATTGGTGGCAGTTATTACATCACTAGTCCACCCGGACCAATCTGGATTTATGCCAGGTAGGAATACGGCCCTTAATATACGTCGTCTACACAATGTGATGGCTCATAGGAAATATATTGAAAAGGACGCGGCGGTGCTATCTCTCGACTCTCAACTCCTCAATGGCATTCGATTCCATTGAGTGGCCGTATCTGTTCGAGGTCCTAAAAAAGGTGGGATTAGGCCCTAAATTCATAGCCTGGGTAAAGCTTTTATATACCGGTGTGTTGGGACAGGTGGGGTTAACAGCTATACATCCCGGACATTCGAGTTACGATGAGGTACTAGGAAGGGATGCCCGCTCTCCCAGTTGATATTCTCTATTATGCTGGAGCCTCTGGCGGCCTGAGTGCGTAGGGACGTGATGGTGCGAGGGATGCGCTGGGCGGCTGAAGTGGAGGATCATATATCCTTGTATGCGGACGACATACTGTCATATCTAGCATCCGCATACAAATCATTCAGAGTAGTGCTAGATATATTCACGAATTTTGGCAAATATTCGGGATATGCGATCAACTGGCACAAGTCTGTACTGTTTATGTTGAGGGGCCAAGTTCCCCGCCTTCCGGCAGACTGCACTATAGCGGTGGCAACGGAGGGGATTCGCTATTTGGAGATCTTTGTCAGCTTGTTTTTACAGCTCCAATTTGGCCCCTCCTCTGGCTAGGTTACAAGCAGATGTGAAGCATTGGAGGTCTCCGCCTTTAACATTGGTGGGGCGGGCGGCACTCGTTAAAATGCTGGCCCTTCCTCTTTTTCTTTACATACTACATAACTGTCTACACCTAGTCCCAGACTCATATTTTAGAGCAGCTGTAGGTGAGATTCGTACGCTGCTGTGGGATGGGAGGGCCCCCAGGATCGCACTGCAGAAATTGACAAAAGGCTGGTACGATGGAGGCATAGCACTCCCTGACCAACAGCGTTACTACTGGGTGGCGCAATTGGTGACCGTTAACCACTGAATATATATCACCCCCGGATGACCCAGCATATGCTCTTGATCGGCACCAAACTGATCGCTCCGGATATCTGGTGGCCCTGTACACTACTGATAGAAAAAATAGAGGGAGGTTCTTCGGACCTACCCAACATACATTGGAAATTTGGCATATAGTTAATTCATGGTTGGGGTGGACGGGCGTCCTCTCGCAGGCTACACCGTTGTGTTTCACCCAGAAGCTGGGCATGCTGTGCTATCAGCCTGGGTTTGATAAATGGGATCTCATTGGGGTCTCAGCGGTGAAAGACCTGTTTAAGAAGGGAGCAATACTTACATTCGGTGACCTCCAGACGCAATACCATCTGGCGCAAGGAGAAATATACAGGTATTTACAGATTAGACATGCGATACAGGCGGCATTCCCGTCTTTCAAAGATATACCAGAATCGTCACCACTGGAAGACCGTCTGCTAGACGGGCCTCTCAGTTCAAAAGCAATAGCTTTAACTTATAAGAAGTTGAGCAATAACCTGCCAGACACCTTTCCGAAGTTCAGGGAGCGGTGGCAAGACGACTTAGGTCCTATAGATAACGAGGACTGACAAACAGCTCTTATGTCCCCTCGAGAAGCGGCCATCACACACAGATTCAGGCTGATTCAGCTTAGGGTACTCCACCGATCATACATCACAGGGAAAGTTTTGGTGTGAGTAGGAGCTAGACCAGACAAACTTTGTATGAAGGGGTGTGGACAACAGGCCACATTTTACCATACCCTGTGGAGTTGCCCAAAGATACGTGCCCTATGGGAGGGAGCATCAGACCACATGCAAACAGCCATGGGAAAGGGCATAGCAATAACACCACAACTAGGACTGTTGGGAGGTGGCTGATCTCACGGAAGTTGAACAGCAATTTACAACACTGGGATACACGTTGGTGAAACGAGAGCTGGCTAGAGTATGGGGGGAGCAAGCCCACCACTTGTCACCCTATGTGCTAAAGAAATGGATAGATGCATGTTGACAGAGACCGAGGTTTTTAAGGCTCGGGGTGCCCCAAGAAATGGGATAGGAAGTGGTCGCATTGGAATAAATATCGAGGGGAACCTTGTGTGTCTCCTACTGTTGAAATGGAGATGCATAGACAAGCAGGGCATGTGGGAAATGTTTAATGTGCAATGAGACTTAACCCGTTTCCTGCTTCAAACGTTCAGCGCCAGTGCTGAACGTTCGAAGAAACGGGTGCGGCCGCGTCGGCCGTTGGACGTGTTCAGCACTAGGGAGGTAGCTCGCGCGACGTCCAACGGCCGACGGCAGCAGCGAAGGGGTTAATGTCTGCTCGATTATTATGTTGATTATCTTGAACATGTCGTCCAATCATGTATGTATGGCTGTGATTGAAACCAATAAACAAATTTAAAAAAATTATAATTAATGGCAAAGTACACTAAAGTAAAGCAGGGGAAACTATACCTGGCCTTCATGGATCTCTCAGCAGCATTCGACTGCGTAGCCTATCACCACCTCTGGGAAATAATGGCAGAAATGGGTATTGACGATGCAATAACCACCTTTATTAGACAGCTCTACTCCTCAGCATCGGCAACTGTGCGGTATGGAAACCAGGGTGAGTGCTCTAGGTCGTCCCCAATCTTGAGGGGAGTGCACCAGGGGTACGTTGTGGTAAATAAATAAATAATACCTCTATTTTTGACTGGATATATAATAACAGATAGCTCAATAAATAAGAGTCAAGATTCGAGGTAGTAGGAGTTTGCAGGTTTAATACAGCATAAAGGACAGGAACAGGACAACCTGCACGGGCAAGATCTGGGATGGCTAGCCAACAGGGGGGCCCCAACAGCTGTCGGGCAGGATCTGGAATGAGCGCGCTGTCTTTTAATAACAATACACAAGTATATATACTAAAACAATTGCATTACAGTACATACAGTAGGTGTGACAGTGGGTGGAGTTAGCAACAGTCGCGAAAGATAAGGATGAAAGTGGGTGTAACAGGAGGCGTATACATAGACATGTGATGTAGACGTAACAGAATATGTCATAAATGGGGTGGAAACATGGAGGGGGCTACCTGAGGAGCCGGGACCTCTAACCTAGTGGTGCGCGCAAGCTGGCAATGACGTGTAACTAGGGAGAAGCTGGGGGCTATGACTTCTGAGCTAGAAGGAGAGACGAAAGTCTGGAGAGTCAGAGCGACATGTACCTAAACACTATCTAGTATCTGATGTTTAGAGAACATGTTGATAGAATCCAAAAGTTATCAGGGCAAAGGCTAACAGACACTAAGACTGGTGCATGCATTGTTCTACATGTAGTGTGTGTTGAGGAATATTAAATGACCATAAATACAGTATTTCTCTTACATGGAGACGTAAAGGCTAGACGATGACTGAAACTATTGATGCGATTCAGTAGCTTAGGAATGCAGAGAAGGAGAGCTGGACTGATAACTGGAATCATAACATACTCTTGGCAGACTGGCAGGCAGAGCCAGGACGAGCCGGGCACTGTGAGGCAGGAAGTAAGTGAAGGGTCAGGGATACAGGTGGGGGCTGTATCGCTCCTCAGCGAGGGTTCAGAAGACAGGAGCTGAATCTGAGTCCGGGCCCTTTTGAGGCCTAGAAACGGGGACTTTACAATGAAATAACGTGCACACTGTGAAACGTGGCAACGTAGCTTTACATAGGCCTAATACTCGTAGCTTTCACGAGAACTGGAGACTGGCATACTAGAGATGGACACAACTGTAATTGCGTCTTTAATCGATCATGGGGAATACATATGCATATTAATCGTGCACATATAACATAACATGGGGAACACGTAGGGACACAGAACATGGCAAAATTTTACTTTTCCACATTCCCTCCTTGTCACTACGTTTCCATCAGGAAACATCAATATTCATGATACCATCTATCATTTCATACAGTATCATTTGCTCGTCTCGAATTGTCTTGGAACGGGATCTAGGACGGGACTTGGGACTAGGAATACAAGAGGTAGCACAAATGCCGCAAATCGCAGGGCCACATTGTATACAGAGGCAGCAACTGAATATGATCGCTACTGCAATACCTAGGAATGACAACACTTTCCATCCCCAGGCAGAAATTATACTCCAGAACCAACCGGACCATGTCCAGGTGCCTGGATTCTGGTGTAACTGATGGGCAATTTTATGAAGTCTGGTTATAGCTGAATAAACAGACGGCGCGTTATTTGGAATGAAAATGCAGCAACTAGATCCGATGACTCTACAAGCTCCTCCTCTATCGGCCAGTATGACGTCAAGAACGAGACGATTTTGGAGCACGACAAATCTCATAGCAGATTGCTCTTCGGTTAAGTTACCTAGGGCAGAGGCAGTCTCATTCACTACTGCTTCAAGGGTTCTGGTTAACCTACGTATTAACTTACTATTCTGGATAGGTCCTATAAAGAAAAAGAATCCTCTATTGAAATCTGTATACTGTTCTAGAGCAGTTTCAGTTTGATCGACAATCGGGGACTCAATCTCCCTTCTATGTCTAATGTGTACTAGATGTGTGTTTCTATGATAATCAGATGGGGCTAGGAAAACTGGTGGCAGTAGGAAGGCAATGTAACAGGTTCCCTCCCAATCGAGGGGCAGACGAACATATGCGATCTGACCACAAACAAAATAAGAATGACGTGAAGCTTTGAAAATAGATTTCCCACTGTCACTATACTCGACAATAGTAGTACAATCACTATGTCCTACATGTACGGAATCATTATTTCTGACACATAATTCGCCTTTGACTGGTAGTACTGAAATAGCAGGTAAGTCTGGAGTAGGATCAGACTGAACATTCAGGACCATGAAATTCGAAGAATAATTACCCAAATTATAAACTTCATTTTCTAGATCTAACCCGGTTCTGTGGGGAAGACCTTGCTTGTCTGGAGAACATGTACTGTTCAGAAGGGACATATCAGTTGAGGATGACGTTAACATGGACCAGGCTCCACATGAGCCATTATGGGAAAATGGGTAAGGAAACAGTGGCAGAACTCCCTTAGGTGTCTGGAAAGGGGAGAGTCGACCACACACCCAACAATTAGTGGCATTGCTGGTCTGGTGTGAATAATGTAACATACGGATAAATGTATTGTTGCGCATAGCAAGACGATAGGATAGTTCATGAGGAGGCAGATCACTAAACGTGTGCTCTACTGTAGCATTAGAAGACTTATTTACATGAGAAATTGGAAAACATAAATGAAATGCATAACTCGTGCAGGTAACCATCAGGCTTAAAAATAATATGAAACTTAGAAAAACGATACATCGGATTGAGTTTTGACTAACTCTCTCGCTATGGGGGTCTATTTCATACATGTCAGAAACCTGTCTAACCGTTTCACCTAGGGGAGGACTTAGACAATTAAACTGGCTGACTTATTTTACTAGACCGTAGCTTACTTTTATACTCCTGCTGTGGAGTTTTCTCTAACAGGGGAGGCTTGGTATCAATGTCATTTGCGGGACAGTCCTTGAGAATAGTATTTTGGCAGTCTTTAGGTAAAATGCAATCCTTGGCAAAAGTTTTAGGTTTTAGTCCATGAAATTTCTTGACGTGAGACAGATGGACCCACCCCTTACGGCCCTCCAACTTCACGGCCGTACGGGTGGTCAGAAGGACTTGCTTCGGTTCCTTCCAGCGAGGCTCCAGCGGACTTGAACGATCAAAATTGCGGACGAGGACCAAGCTTCCTGGAACGATTTCATGCGGTTTCACCTCGGTATTGTCTGGAAATGCGGCGGCAACCTGTGAACGACAAGAGTGGAGGGCAGACATCAAGGAAGCTAGGTAATCTGTCAGCATATTACTGGAAACATCTGTAATACTTCGGGGTCTAGGTGTACCCCACACGTTCGGGGGGCGGCCGAATACGACCTCATAAGGGGACAGACCTGATCTGGAATGTGCGACCATGCGCATATAAAATAGAGCGACTGGCAGAGCTACTAGCCAGTCCACACCTTTCTCTTGACAGATTTTAGCAATACGTATTTTCAAGGTTTGATTATGTCTCTCTACGAGACCGGCTGCTTCAGGATGGCGTACACAATGAAACTTCCACTGGTACCCTAACAGAAGGGAAACATGCTTCATTAACTCAGATGAGAATGGCTGGCCGTTATCAGAATACACGACCCTAGGGAGTCCATAGCGGGGGAAGAATTCACGAACCAGCTGCTTGGCAGTGGTCGCGGCTGTGTAATCTGGGACTGGATATGCCTCTGTCCACCTGGACAAAGCGCATACAACTACAAGGACATACTTGAAACCTCGACATCGCTCCATCTGAATATAATCCATTTGGAGGACTTCAAAAGGGTGGTCAGGGGGCTGGAATCCACCTTGTTCCACCGGGACACTTTTACCTGGATTGAATTGACAACATATCATACAAGTACGGACTTTCTGCTTGGCTGCAGCTCGTAAATGCTTGTTAAACCAAATGTTCTGGATACTGTCTAACATGGCTTTTTCTCCTAAGTGTGCAGGACTATGTGCGGTATTGATAATGACTTGAACCATTGAGCCGGGGAGAAACCATGTGGCTTTTCCCTTCGTCAACCATCCCTGATCTGTCTGGACCCCTCCTTGTTCGGACCATTTCTTAATTTCCTCGGGAGTAGCATGTAACTGGATATCTATGACATCTTGAGTAGGGTCCTTAACTGTCATACAAGTAGTCTGTTCGAGAGTGGATGTCGGTGTCTTGTTAACTGGTATGTCTGGTGTCTGTGCTGTAAGCTTGGCTGTTCGATCTGCTAGATCATTACCTTGGGAAATAATGTCAGTGACTTTCGTATGTGCTTTGCACTTCATGATAGCGATAGATGTCGGTAAATGTATTGCATCTAACAGAGCTTGAATGAGGAGACCATGCTGAATCTTGGTTCCATGGGAAGTCATGAAACCTCTCTCCTGCCAGAGCACTCCAAAGTCGTGTACGACTCCGAATGCGTAACGTGAATCTGTGTAAATATTAACTTTCAGGTTCTTGGCGTGTATGCAGGCTTGAGTCAGAGCAACTAGCTCTGCTGCTTGGGCAGACAGGGTGTCAATACGGTGTGTTTCAATAACTTTAGTGTCAGTAGTCACTGCATACGCGGCTACTAGTTCTCCTGTACTTGTTCTCATACATGAACCATCCACATAAAGTGTCAGGTCGGGGTCTGGTAATGGAATATCTGTCAGGTCTTGTCTTGGTTTAGTCATAGTGTTAACTATTTCCACACAGTCATGTGTGGCAGGATCTGAGGAAACTGACGGTAACAGTGTAGCAGGATTTAGAACATTGCAGCGTCTGATTTCTATGTGAGGCTGGAACAGTGTCAATTCATAACCTGTCAAACGTGCAATTGTCAAGTGCTGTGTCTGTGTTCGGTTTAAAAGAACTTCCACGGAGTGTGGAACTTGTACTGTCAGGGAATGTCCTAATACTATGGAATCACTTTGTCTAATAGCTAGTGCTGTGGCTGCAACTGACTTGAGGCACGCAGGCAGAGCCTGGGCTACTGGATCTAATGTGCTCGAAAAATAAGCACAGGGCTTGTATTGTCCTGCTTGATCTTGTGTGAGAACAGATAATGCTGTACCATTACGTTCTGTGACAAAAAGTGTAAAAGGCTTACTGTAGTTCGGTGTTGCTAGAACAGGAGCTTGACATAAAGCTTTCTTTAGCTCATTAAAACTAAGTGTATGTTCAGATGTCCAAGGGAGGACAGTCGATACGGCTGCCTCCTGTGTCGTTAACTGTATCAGTGGCTTGGCTAGAAATGCATACTGAGGAATCCATTGTCTGCAATAAGAAGTGAGGCCAATAAAAGCACGTACCTCCTTCTGTGTCTTAGGCTGTGGAAGACTCGCTATTAACTGGATACGATCGGGTGTCAACTGCCTACCCCACTTGGACAGCAAGTGGCCTAAGTAGATCACTTGCTGGACACAGAATTGAAGCTTTGAAGGAGACACCTTGTGCCCCATCTCGGCTAGGAAATACAGGACTGTAAGTGACGCTCGCTCGCAGTCACGTTCAGAACGGGCTGTGATCAGTAGATCATCGACATACTGGAGCAGGGCAGTGTCAGCTGGCATGTGAATATTGTCTAGTTGTCTTTTAAGTGCTTGACTGTAAATACTAGGACTTTCTGTGAAACCTTGAGGAGCTCGTGTGAATTTATAGCTCCTTCCATTTAAACTAAAACCGAAAAGGTACTGGCTATCTGGATGAATTGGGACACTGAAAAATGCGTTCTTGAGGTCTATGACTGTAAAAAATGTGGCTTCAGAATCAATGGCTGTCAATAAGGATGAAATATCTGGGACTACTGGGTACTGGGGAATGATACATTTATTGAGTTCTCGAAGGTCAATCACTAATCGATATACAGGGGGTGCATTTGGATCAGTACGTTTCATGACTGGAATGATCGGAGAATTACATACATTGGAGTCAGTTTCTACAACTACTCCTTGAGCCATGAGCTCGTCAATAATTTTGGATAAGGCTGCTACAGCCTCAGGTGGCAGTCTGTACTGTCTGATTCGTGGTAACACTACACCTTGCTTGAGAGTCACACGATGGGGTGTGATTTGCATGAAGCCAACATCAGTTGGACCTTGCGCCCATAGATGCTGCGGAACATTAGACAATCTCAGATCAAAATCTCGTAAAACATAGTGACCCTTGAAGTCACGTAAAAACAAACGTATTCCCTCTGGGGAGCAGCAAATAACTGCACCTAATTCTTTCAGTGTCTTAATGCCTAACAAATTTTCTGGACATGACTTAGTAAGTAACAGATCAGTAGTTTGGGACAATGGACCTACTTCTAGAGTAACTGGCTTTGATATCTCGTTTACAATAGGCTTTCCTGAAAATCCAAGGGAAACATTTCTTGAGCCTGAGAGCGGAGCCCCTGGAACCTCGTCGTGACTAATAGTCGTCCTACTTGCCCCTGTATCAATCAGAAACTTTCTGTCTTTCCCTAATACTTGACTGTGAACATAGGGACCCTCTTGATCTACAGGTATCTCGATGAGAGGCAAGCCTACCTCCCTCTCTAGGCTGTTTCATGAATACTGCTGGTACTCTGGATACTCGGACTGTGCATACTGGTACATCTGCTGTGTAACATGCTGAGTTGCAGCAATAGGCTGCGGTGCTGGAACTGTCTGTTGTGCATTCTGTGGCTGAGAAGTCTGTGAAACTTGTTCTTGTCTAGGCGGACGTGGTCTTTCTTTAGTCTTACCGGTAGCTATATTGTGTTTCAGAACTGCACACTCGTTTATAAAATGACCTGGCTGTTTACAATAATTGCATGTCCCTTTAACGGGAGCTGCAGGATGACTGGCTTGATTCGGACCCCTCTTCTGACTGTCTTGAGGAACAGATTGTGCAACTAGTACTTTCATTTTCGTGTCTTTCATACGTCTTCTCTCGTGTTCTTGCTCTTCTCTGATTCTATTCTGGTGATACTGGAGCATCTGGAGCATTTGGGACGGGGTACTAGCTTGCCAGGTACTTTCGACTTTCAAAACTCGATTTTTAACTTGTGGACTCGAATTCTCGACTAGTTTAGTAACAAAAAGATGAGGGTATGACTCGCTACTCGTCTTGAGACCACTGTTAATTATAAAGCATTTCTCAAATCTAGAATAAAAATGACTAGTATCTTCGTCTTGTTTCTGTTTACAGGCTGAGATTGCATCCCAGTCTTCCTTTTTCGTGGCTAGTAATCTTGGCAAAACTTGTATTAATAGTTCAGGTAATTCTTTACATTTACCTCCTAGACCGGTACCTGGTACACGTGTATTCTCTTCAGCTTCTAGAGCTGTCCAATCTATCTTTTTCTCTCCCACCTCCCAATCTTTTTCCTTGAGTTTTTCGTATATGCCCGCAGGCAACAGGACTTTTAGCATTTTAATAATATCTGGATACGTGTATTCTCCCATACGGAGCATGTCCTTTAATTCTCGGTGGAACCCTGCTGGATCTTTGTCGTGACAGGGAATTAATTTCTTCATCTCTAAGAGTTCCATCTTTGTAACTGGGGTGTAAACAAATACTCGTTGCATTTCACCATCTGGTGTCCTAACTGGGTGTACTTCTCATAACGGATTCTGTCTGTCTATATAAAACGGTTTACTTTCTGGAGGTGAGACATGAACAAAATGCGGGTTCAGAAACGTTCTATATTTATGGCGCTGTTCTAGAATGACACTAATTAAATCGGTACCTAAACCTTTCCATCTATACTGGAGTAACTCGTTCAGGATATCATGTAACGGACCTGGATCAGAATGTTGACCCTCATACAGTGTAATGAGGTGCTGGATCATATACATACCCACCAGTCGCTGCTCGGCTGGGGGCAATGTCAGAAACATTTGTGCCACTATTTCGTCTGGAAAAGTGGTAGAATCAGTAATCCATCGGACTGCTGATCGGGCAAGTTCTTGTTCATGCATAGTACTTAACTCACTATAACCGATTCGTGATTTCAGAATGTAATCGGTAGCTTGAAATACTTGTTCTAGAGAACCTTGTTCTGGTGCTGGAAGATGAAAAACTTTCTTGTGTTCTAGGCGTAAATGTCGGTCTGGAAATCTAGATTTACCTACATACGCTATTCTGGCAGTATTCTCGTCGTCTACCTCTTCAGTAGAAGAGTCATTTTCTTTCTCGCTTACTTGTGCTTCTCTGCGTTGTTCGTGTAACCTTATTATTTCTTTACGTATTTTCTTGTACATATTCTCTATACTATTGAGTGTCTTGTGCTTACCCTCGGCTATATTATCACTCCACCTTGTCAGAACTTTCATTTCGACCGGATCTTTAGTCGGGGAATCTTGTTCCCGTATTAAACAATTGATCAGAAACTTTAATAACATCAACTGGATCTCAGATTTCCTGAGAGACATGACTTCAGCAATACTTTCTGGATCTTGTCCTGTACGAATGAAACGATACATTCTGTCTAAATCTTCTTTCATGTTCGGTAGGGTGACCAAATACTCGGACACCTGTCTTATACGTATGGAATATAGAACCATACTATCCTCGCCTGGAACTGGATCATAACCGCATTCAGTAAGAGCTCGTCTGATCTCTGCAATAGACTTATATTTGGGCGTACGCTGTAACGCACGTTCATGTAACTCGACTGCCCCTAGACGTCTACTTGGCGGCGGGGTACCAGGAGGACCTCCTCCCGCGGCCCCTAAACTGGAATCGTCGACTGATACTCTTCGAGCTGGCAGAGTGACTGATGTGGCGGGAATTTGTACTACGGGCTGGACCGGGGGTACCGTAGCAGGTACTGCAAAAGGTGCCCCGGTGACTGGAGGAGCAGGATTTACATTATTTACAGGAGCTGATGGAACAGGATTTGCATATTCTGGGACTGTGTCGTCCAAATAGGACGAGAGAAAAATATCAGCTGCGGTCGGTTTGTGACGTAACTTGGTCGGGACTAAAGGTGGCGGAAGATTACTGGATGCTTACGGGGTTGCTTTTGGCAAGCCCTCGGCAAGAAGAGGGTACATACCCTTAATAAGGGCATTTCTCTGTCTGTCTGACTGTTCGGTTTTAACTCGTTCACCTATCTCGATTAGTTCCCTTTCTTGGGCTCTTTCTGAGGATTCTCTACTTAATTCTGACTTTCTGATTTCTTTTTCGGTTCTTTTATGAGATTCTTTGCGCCATAACTCGATGGCATCTTTCTGTGACTGTCTGGCTTTCTTTTTCCATAATACTTCTTCTACTCGCATGATGCACTCGGCATCCCACGTACCTGATACGGGCCATCTATACTTTTCCTCTAAGTTCTTGGTGTACTCCACCCATAAATCTAGATATAATATGGCGCTTATGCCATGCTTCTGATACATAAAATGACCTGGACTGTCCCTAGGCGGGACAGGAACTGCTTCTTCTAACAGACCTTTCCTAGTTCTTAACTGACGTAATTTGGAAAACAAAGGCATGACTGGGCTGGAGCCTAGACACAATACAATACACAATAAACACAATAATTACACCACTTTCATACCACGACATTGAAATACATGAATGACATTTAAAATAACAGTTCGGACAAAATTCCACCTGGAATACTGAAAACAGAATACATGAATTTCTCGAGAACAGAACAGACTAGAACAGAAACTAGATGCACTGCTAAAACAGTACGAAACTTACCGGTCTCATAAAGAGACACGTCAGGACCCGCATCCACCTAAGTGGACACTTCGTGTTGGATCTGTGTACCCCAAACCCACGGACCAGAGACAATACAATTGACCCTGTCTAGATACTACCCCAGCAACGGTACTCACCGGGCAGCAAGAACGGAAGGCCTCGGACTGGACTGGACTGCTACGACGCCGGACGGACGAACTTCGGACTTCAGTTACGGGTGGGCCTCCGGATACCTCGGACATTGGACTCTCGGCTTGGGCTCTGGTCGGGACTCGCCGCGTTCCTCCACCGCCTCGTCTGGATGCTGGACCGCAACCTCCGTCTCCTCCGTGGGCCTGAGGGATACTTGAAGCAGAAATATCTGCCACTGCGCAGGATGGTTCCGTCACGACTGCAGAGGATCAGGGGGCTTGCGTGGCTTCTCCGGCGCGTGGGGAAAGGGCAAGTCCCTATTCGGGCGCCATTATGTGGTAAATAAATAAATAATACCTCTATTTTTGACTGGATATATAATAACAGATAGCTCAATAAATAAGAGTCAAGATTCGAGGTAGTAGGAGTTTGCAGGTTTAATACAGCATAAAGGACAGGAACAGGACAACCTGCACGGGCAAGATCTGGGATGGTTAGCCAACAGGGGGGCCCCGACAGCTGTCGGGCAGGATCTGGAATGAGCGCGCTGTCTTTTAATAACAATACACAAGTATATATACTAAAACAATTGCATTACAGTACATACAGTAGGTGTGACAGTGGGTGGAGTTAGCAACAGTCGCGAAAGATAAGGATGAAAGTGGGTGTAACAGGAGGCGTATACATAGACATGTGATGTAGACGTAACAGAATATGTCATAAATGGGGCGGAAACATGGAGGGGGCTACCTGAGGAGCCGGGACCTCTAACCTAGTGGTGCGCGCAAGCTGGCAATGACGTGTAACTAGGGAGAAGCTGGGGGCTATGACTTCTGAGCTAGAAGGAGAGACGAAAGTCTGGAGAGTCAGAGCGACATGTACCTAAACACTATCTAGTATCTGATGTTTAGAGAACATGTTGATAGAATCCAAAAGTTATCAGGGCAAAGGCTAACAGACACTAAGACTGGTGCATGCATTGTTCTACATGTAGTGTGTGTTGAGGAATATTAAATGACCATAAATACAGTATTTCTCTTACATGGAGACGTAAAGGCTAGACGATGACTGAAACTATTGATGCGATTCAGTAGCTTAGGAATGCAGACAAGGAGAGCTGGACTGATAACTGGAATCATAACATACTCTTGGCAGACTGGCAGGCAGAGCCAGGACGAGCCGGGCACTGTGAGGCAGGAAGTAAGTGAAGGGTCAGGGATACAGGTGGGGGCTGTATCGCTCCTCAGCGAGGGTTCAGAAGACAGGAGCTGAATCTGAGTCCGGGCCCTTTTGAGGCCTAGAAACGGGGACTTTACAATGAAATAACGTGCACACTGTGAAACGTGGCAACGTAGCTTTACATAGGCCTAATACTCGTAGCTTTCACGAGAACTGGAGACTGGCATACTAGAGATGGACACAACTGTAATTGCGTCTTTAATCGATCATGGGGAATACATATGCATATTAATCGTGCACATATAACATAACATGGGGAACACGTAGGGACACAGAACATGGCAAAATTTTACTTTTCCACAACGTTCTTGCCCCATTCCTCTTTTCCATCTATACGAATGGGTAGAAACACCCCTGCTGAGTTCCACACCCGACGTCCTTTCGATTAAGAACATGCGCACCCCAATTCTGCTATATGCAGACAATGATGTACTGATTGCCTGCACTGGCCGTGCCCTACAACAAATATTAGGTACGTACGTAAATTACATGAGTAGTTTAGGTTTAAAAACAAATTAGGTGAAGTCTCTTGTCTTAATAACTGGACGTAGAGAGAGGGGGGCCCCACACTTTTACATAGAAGGTCATGTAATTGGCCCACACAGATACCTTCTCGTATCTCGGAATAACCTTTGAGACACAACTATCTTTGTCTAATATGATTACAACTAGGGGCCTAGCACTGGACACAAGTATAATAGCACTTAACTTCTTTACAAAGTAACTGGGTGCAAAGCCCCTTGAGATGATCAAAAAGTTCTACTCTGCCAAATCAATATCAATGGCAACTTACGGGGCAGGAATATGGGGATACACTAATGCCCACTCTCACCAGACTATTGAAAATTCCTTTTGTAAAAGACTCATTGGCCTTCCAGTCAGCTGTTCCAATTTTTTATGCCATGCCGAGCTGGATGTCCCTTATATTGATGACATAATTAGGTTGGCACCTATATTGTTGTGGCCTTCCATCTGGAGAAGAGCTTCAGTAACATTACACAGAGACAAATAGAAAACTGTCTCACCCTGGAAAACGCGCTAATGAACCCATGGTTCTCATACATTAAAAACAGCCTCACCCCCTAGTTTTAGGTCAACTATTTACATCCCCTTCAACCTGTATCACAGTATCAAAAAAAGAAATCAAAACATTTTTTAACCAAAGGGCACTGGAGCGTTCTAAATTAAACTGCTCGAAAGCGTCTGTAAAATTGTATTTAGAGAGCCCTATTGAACAGGAAGGCACCCCAGGATATTTATTTTTTGTGTCCAACCCTCGCCATCGATTTATCCCAGTACGGTTTTGTTTGAACCTCATTCCTTTTTTGTTTTCCTATCCGGCTGGCACCTACTCTATAATCAACCTTCCGCCCTGTCCATGTGATTTTATAAGGCGAACAGCAAAAGACTTATCTGGCCGCTTATGCATAAACATCATTTTACTAAATGACGCCCAGCTTTGTATGTTTTACAATCATTACCAAGTGAACTAGTATGTTTTACTGTGGCCAATTAAACAAAGGAGACCCCTGGGAAGACAAGTACTAGGCAGAAGAGCAGGGGAATCAAAGACCCATCCAAAGAACAAAACTTCTGCCTATATATGATAAATATATGGGCTCATATAGAGTCCCAGACTAATACGGTCAGTCAAAATCCCACAAGACCAGTCAACATCATAATATCACGAGAACCATAGTTAGAAAAATAATTTCATTAGTATTTTATTTTTTGCATTTGTCAAGTCAGAAATCAAATTGGAAAAATCTTGCATTCATATAATAAATAATCCACTCCTTCAATTCACGTCCCACACATCCCTTCAATCATTCACACCCAAACACACATACGTCACCACAATTCATTAATCTCTCTCGCAACACAATCGATTTGCCAACTGATGTTGATGACTCAGGTCCCACGGGGTCTCATACACAGTAGAGACCAGATGGTGCAGTTATGGGACAATCTTCAAGCGCCAACGCGCGCTTCGGTGTTCGGCCTACACTTGAGCCACACCTTCATCAGGGCACAACAAAGAGGGGAGGGGGACAGAAGCACCACTCTGAAACAATTCATAAGAAAAAACGTTTGCATAAATAGTTATACAAATTCATAATTTCACTTAGACAATTCAAATTCACATTTAGTTGGTTCTCCTAGTTTAAATAACCTAGTGATCCGTTAGTGGGCTTCAGACTTATAGATACAGATAATTCATACAAAATATAAAATGGAAGGAACCGTAGAAACTTAGCGCTTTACGGGGAAAAGAAACAAGTGCAAATACATAGCAACGTGTCAAGGACATACATAATAACCAAATATTAAACAAAAAAACTACAAAACCACAAGGCACATGTAGGATCAGCTCACAGGATAAGTCATCTATCAGGTTCTTGTGGCCCAGATCCCTGTAGGGCCATATGGTACAAGGTAGACCTGTTCAGCTAAGCATGTACATGCAATAAAACTGCCCGATGTAATTACATACCTGGAATTCCTGACTAGGAATTTCGTGATTGGCGATTAGGGGGAACTGTCACAACGTTCCTAGCACTTCGGCCAGGGGCGACTGGTGACATTTGAAAGTGGTGAGGCGTAAACTAATTTGCATATTGCACCGCAGCGAGCGAGCCCGAGCCACCTTGCATCCATCCATACATCATTCATGCATCCACCCATCCATCCACCCACCCACCCATCCTGCATCCATACATCATTCATTCATGCTTCCACCCATCCATCCATCATGCATCCACCCATCATGCATGCATCCATGCATCCATCCATACATCATTCATGCATCCACCCATCCATCCACCCACCCACCCATCCTGCATCCATACATCATTCATTCATGCTTCCACCCATCCATCCATCATGCATCCACCCATCATGCATGCATCCATGCATCCATCCATACATCATTCATGCATCCACCCATCCATCCACCCACCCACCCATCCTGCATCCATACATCATTCATTCATGCATCCACCCATCATGCATCCACCCATCATGCATGCATCCATGCATCCATCCATACATCATTCATGCATCCACCCATCCATCCACCCACCCACCCATCCTGCATCCATACATCATTCATTCATGCATCCACCCATCCATCCATCATGCATCCACCCATCATGCATGCATCCATCCATCCATACATCATTCATGCATCCACCCATCCATCCACCCACCCACCCATCCTGCATCCATACATTATTCATTCATGCATCCACCCATCCATCCATCATGCATCCACCCATCATGCATGCATCCATGCATCCATCCATACATCATTCATGCATCCACCTATCCATCCACCCACCCATCCATCCTGCATCCATACATCATTCATTCATCAGTTATGTGACCTGCAGGTTACAGAAAGATCACTGCTGTAGGTACATTACTCCCTGATCTATCTAGCTGGAATTCAAACCTGAGTCCTCCAATCCCGAATACACATTAGTACAGCTCAGACCTTATATTCTAGAGTGTCACAGTCATTTGTGTATTGTTCTAGATACTTTTAAATTTGTGACTATGTACAGGAACAACTATTGGCAGGGTGACGTTAAATACGCGGCAAGGGAGGACTAAATTATGTAGCAAGAAATGGCAAAATATGTGCCATAATGGATGTCATTTTGTGAAAGTATTAATGCATTAGGTTGTCATTTTAACACTTGTTAACACAGTCGGGCGTAGGTTTCAACATTATTAGTACCAGTGTAACACAGAATGATGACACCAAGTCCGGGTCCGCACCTCCTCTTCTCCTCAACCCCTTGGCACCTTCATGTCGTCGCATGGCACTGGCAGCCCCTTGCAGCCAATCCTGGCACTGCATGGGCACAGGTTACTCTACGCCCACAGCACGCCCATTAGGAGACCGAAGGGCTCCTAATGGGCATGCGCAAAAAAGCACGAAAACAAGTGCGCATGCGTGGGCACGGGTAAAAAATTCACCCTCCGTCCCCACGCATGCGCACTCGTGTTGCTGCCTGCCTGGTGACAATCATGTCAATCAACATGACGCCTCCCGACGTCATGCTGACTGGCATGCATTGTCAGTTTTCCCTCTCGGTTTCTCCTGCGGGCGGCTGCGGGCGGGGGGACTACGCCCCCACGCCCCTATGGACGCACCGCGCCTGACTTCGGCGCAGGGTTCAGTCAGGAAGCTGGACGGGGGGTTCGCTAAGGGTGCACTCAGGAATGGCCTCTCCGTATAGGTGATATGGCGCACCTAAGGAAACAATGGATACACTCAGACTATGCTAGTTTGTTGGAGCGGTCCCTTCCATTAATAAAGGGGGTCAACAATGGCGAACCGGCAACACTCACCTGGTTTTTAAGGGTAGTTCTATAACGGAGCGGCAGAGCCCCCGGTCTATAGTCAGGATAATACCCCAGCGGAATGGTGCCCGGGTAGTCTTGAATAGGTCCCAGGACCAGTTTGGTTCTACTCTATAATGTAAAGAAGCACATCAGCTTTCTCTTTGAGGTTCCGAAAATACCTAAACACATGGGGCTTCTGTTGTCCGCGTGGGAAAAATAGAGCACAGGGCATCTTATAATTTACAACATCGAGATCATATGGAGGTCTATGGACTCCAAAATACAACGTCCAAACAATCTGTCAGGTCCGGCAGGTTATATCCTGAATAAGTCTCCCAAGCTCTTCGATAAGAGGTTTGACGTCCGCTCTGTCTAGCGTAGACATAGCGGGATACAATGGACCCAGTTCGGCAAGATGGAAATCAAGGGCAGAGCATATACACCTGTTTGTAGATCTTAACCCAGGCGATCCCCAGTCTCCCTGAATGCCTACTTCAAAAGGAGCCTAACTGATAATTACCTTTAAAGTACAATACAGATATATCCTGCTGCCACAATCAACACAAAATGGGCACACGCTTGAGGCTGTAAACAACCAAAAAGAAACAATATGTCATACGAATGTAACAAATAATGATTGAAGTTGAAAAAATGACAGACCCTATGAAAAACAGCACGCAGTACACTGTAAGTACAGCGGCTAACTATCAAGGACTATATAGATATGCCTGCGTGCACTCATGTAAATAGATAGGGTGCACTCCTTTACAAAACGCGTGCTCGATGGTCAGCAAAGTATACAATTATAGGAAACCGGCATCCCTTCATTTGAATTACTAAGTAAAAGAGACACACTCTCTCAGGTGGATCGAGTGGGAAAGGATATATCAATGTGGAGCCGCATACTTGTTCAGAATTGGCTTCGGACAATGGGAGGGAGGCAGCTTCCCGATGTGAGGTGTGGATGCAACCAAACGAGAAATGAAAGCCCGAACGCGGAAAAATGGGTCCTTTTTAGGGCTCGTGGCGTTTAACAGCGCGAAGCGCTGTCTCCGCCAGAGACCTATTGTTAGCGAGTCTGCTTCCCAGGAGACAGCACCTGGCCGCGCGCATTTCCTCTCAAAGAAGGCGATTTGAGCGGGCCACGCGAACGCGCTCGCTGTGGCCAGCTGCTGTCTCCTGGGAAGCTCCAACACGACACACGCATGCGCATACACAGAGACACACACACGAGTGCCCATGCATGCACATACATACAGAGACACACACACCCCCGCACACATACATACACACACGAGCACACACACACGAGTGCACCGAGACCCCCCCCCAGCCCGTTTGATCTTACTGTGCCAATCTCGGGGGACTCCGCTCTCAGCACGTGGCAGGGGCAGGCACCGGGCATGTGCCTCGTGCCCCCTCCGCAGAGTTCACGATGCGGCTCTTGCCAGCTCCTTTCCCGGGGCTCCCTCTTGGGCCGCGAGACGCATTTACTCCGCCTGCCTCCTTTTCCGGTCCGGACGCGGCCCCGCCCCCGTCACAGGCGACCTTGCCTGACTTACGGTGCGGCGGGATTCCGGGGGCATTTTCTGCCACTCAAACTTTGTTTTTCTTTTGCGTTCTGCGTTGTAGTCACGCGGTAGCTGTTTTTTCCCCTGGGGGGGTTTTCCTGATATGATGCTGACGTCAAATGCCTTCAAGGGAAATGTCGTCATTAAAGGAAGTATCAGCCCGGTTTGGATGAGGAGTAAACATACAGAAAAATCATGCTTGTTATTGTGTACATGGGAAAACGTACGCCCGCCTTGAACACTCTAATAGTGCACCAAAAATTCAGAAACTGCAGAAAGAACTATGGACTAGTGTGTTTATGATCAGTATTTCTGCCGTTTGATGACGTGTGCATTGAAGTGTCAGTGTGAGATTTTTGTAAGCTTCTCCAGATGGTTAAATATTTTGATTTAAAAAAAAAGGTATGGCCTCGCGTGTACGTGTTTTCATGGGCCCTAACACCAAACACTATGCCAGGCATACTCTGTATTCCATGGTGGGCACAGTCATGTAAAATGTAACATGAAAGGCGCATTTATAGAGTGCAAGTTTCACTCCTGAGGGGTAGCTTGGTGCTATTTGAAGATTCAGGTAATCTGGTCATTTATGGTCAACCAACTCAGTGCTCAGACTTTCATCATCATCGTCATCATCTTCTGCCTTCATTCCTGCATACCCTAAGTATTGTAACAACGGGCATATCATTATCTAATTTAATGGTGCTGGATTCAAACTTGTGACTTTGACATCACAACAGGCGTGAACAGTGACCATTTAGCATACTCAACCCTCTCTCTGGCATAGGCAACAAACACATTTAGCTCTTTTAAGCTAATTTTCGATCTAGCACCTAGGGAAGATTGGTACTATTAGATGCTGATTTAGGGAGTGATTATGACAGAACTTTATTACGTTTTAGCTCTGTGAACCTCAGGTGAAAGCTGTCTTCGCCGTAAGCATTGTGCAATGAATCCCTGCTAATCTCCGTCTGTCTTTGTTTCCAGTAAACTCCTACCTCTCATATCCGATTTCCTTGAGTCATCGCTCATTTTAAAGCACTTGAATGGTAAAGGTGCAATTTGCAAAATAATTATGTCCCATGGAGGCGGGGACCCAAAGGAAAAGATTACCTCAGCGCCAGGAGTGAAGAGTAGATTGAAAGCAATCTCATGATATGATGTGGCGCTAAAGCTCATAGGTGCCCGAAATGTGATAATTCATCACCTGGCCTCAGAGTACCAGGGACACGGAGAGAAACCTGCGCTCGTGACACCTAGGAACATCTATGGTGCTTGCTCATATTTGTCAGGGGCCATTCACTGAATTCATCATAATGGTTTTCATCAATAACACATACAAATCTAGGCCAGCCCGCCCTATATCAACCTGGTAGTCTCTTAAAACACACAAACATTCTTACATTAAGAATACTTTATGCTGACATGATTTGGGACAGTAACCCTATCGACATCAGCCCCAACAGTCCTACAATTAAGAAAAAAAAACTGAAGTCACACCTCTTCCAAGATCATTCCCTTTGGCCCAACAGTAGACCATTGCCCTCTGCCACTGATTTTATGTTCCCCAGGGGGCATGCTCCCTGTTCAGTGCTCCATTGCTCTTGAGCTAGGTTTGTGCTCTTGAGATATCAACATGTGTAAAGCTGAGACCTGTAGCGGACACGAGAGAGGTGGGACCAGAGCCGTTTCGCAAAAGTGCAATAGAATGGGAAAGAGCACTCGTGCATTACTACTTCCTGGCCTCATAAATGCCTTTGTAAACAGACCTCTCTATCCTGTAGTATGTGCCTCCCAACAGCCTACACCGAAAATCAATTGGTGCTGTGGTGCGTGCAGGGTGGCTGGGGCCTCTCAAAGTATAAAGTCCACTCTGTCGAGCAACTGTTGGATGAAAAGTCCCATGCACAACCAGAAAGAAGCATCTCTTATTAGCGCTCCAAAAGTTAACGTTAAAAATCTTTATTCATGCCATTTTCACTTCATTCTTTTTCTTAAAATTATCAATATCAGGATTTCCGTCCTTTTACAGCATTCTTTCCATTTAACAATAATTTCAGCTCTAGCTCCTCCCCAGACTCTTGACAGGCATCCCTTCCACAGGAGTTTAAGTGAGTCATGCATTAAACCGAGGCAACGCCCTCCACAG
Organism: Lissotriton helveticus; assembly: GCF_964261635.1. Lineage (NCBI taxonomy): Eukaryota > Metazoa > Chordata > Amphibia > Caudata > Salamandridae > Lissotriton > Lissotriton helveticus. The sequence continues at coordinate 1,490,225,359 of NC_136057.1, forward strand.
ACTTTTAAATCACTTATATTAAACAAGCATTTGCAATGAGATAGGTCTCGCGTTTACGCAAGTTTAAGCCATTGGCATTGTAAATGACAATGCCTTTTATGTTTTAAAACCAAAACATAAATAAAACCACATGAATTCCATCTCCCCACTCCATCCATCCATCCATCCATCCCCTCCACTCCATCGATCCATCCATCCCCCACTCCATCCATCCATTCCCCACTCCATCCGTCCATCCATCCATCCTTCTCCTCCACTCCATCCATCCATCCATCCCCCACTCCATCCATCCATCCCCTCCACTCCACTCATCCATCCATCCATCCCCCACTCCATCCATCCATTCCCCACTCCATCCGTCCATCCATCCATCCTTCTCCTCCACTCCATCCATCCATCCATCCATCCCCCACTCCATCCATCCATCCCCTCCACTCCACTCATCCATCCATCCATCCCCCACTCCATCCATCCATCCCGTCCGCTCCATCCATCCATCCATCCATCCATCCATCCCCCACTCCATCCATCCATCCATCCCCCACTCCATCCAGCCGTCCTCTCCACTCCATCCATCCATCCCCCACTCCATCGCTATCATCTTGCAAATCATCTTTATACACCAATACAGACTTTGCTAAAAATGTAATGCAACACATTGTCATATACAATGCCAATAACTCAAACTTTAATGCTGCGAGACCTATTGCATTGCAAATGCTTGTTAATGGTCCCACGAGATTAGAGCTGAATTTTCGGAGCGGAGACAGTAAAACCTGGCAGGCCCGGAGGGAGTCAAGCCACAAAACGGATCAGAAAACGACAACAAACTGGAGGCATAGCAAGAGAATCTGACTCTGTGAGCGTTGCAATAGTAGCAATCATAAGCGATCGCACAAGGGCATGTATAATACGGACCTAAGACTGGGAAAAGATCACAAACGTCAGGTCCGGATAATCGAAATATCGGCAGGTACATAAAGAGCTGAGTTACAACACGATGACAACAATAATAAAAGGACTGCTGAGAGCTAATTAATCAAATGGGGAACGGGAACACTAATCCTCACTTCAGTCAGCGGGTTCTACTGGGTCCTTCAGGGTCAATTCACAGGGACCCCTCAAGGGTTGTATAGAACACCAGCGCAGTAAGTATTATCGCGCTGGTTCAAAGGACAGGGACAGCAGCGCAGGGAAGAAAGCCATTAACGCAGGTTCCCCCTCCAAGCACCATTACATCATACGGGAATTCACCCAATGGAAAGTAGAAGAAGTGGGTCATAAGAACAGATCCCCTCTCCAAATACCACTATGTGAAGCAATAATTTAACAGATGGCATTTTCCCACGGGCAAAGTTCGTGGAGGCCCTTATGTGTAGCAGTCAGAATGAAAATCCAGAAAACCTCCCTTTTTTCCTAATACAGGTGGAATCTTTCCCTGGAACAGCACGTATTTTTTCTAAGATCGACCACTTCAAGTGCGATTCATCATGGTTCTTGTTCAACCAATGCTGGACTAAGGGGGTCGCATTCTTCCGAGTTCTGATATTAGATTTGTGCTCTCCTATTCTTAATCGGCATTCACGGTCAGTTTCCCCAACATACGGGAGCCCACACGGGCAAAGGATGACATAGATAACGTTGGACGAACGGCAGTTGCTCATTTCATGCAGATGTATGGTTTGGTTATCAATCGCAAGCTGTTGGCCCACGATGGCATTGGGACAGGCTTGACAAGTCCCAGAGCGATGATTACCAAGTATGGGAGATGTACCATGGATGGAAGTTTGGCATGCTTTAATGGAGTTAGGCATTTTACCACATACCAGATGGTTACTGGGATTCTTATTCCGTCGAAACGCGAAAAGCGGCTTGGGAATGTTGTCCTCATTTTTGCCAATGTTTAACAGATACCAAAGGGAGTTTGCCTCACCTTATGGTTCATAGTAGAATGCTTGGTGACGCAGACCAGCCGGTCGAGCGTGGCAGTGTTTCTTTCCTCATAGTCACATCAGGGCCACAGGAAGTCTCCCGCCCCCTAGTTCCCCAAACGTGCAAAATAATACACAGACATCGTATTAGTTTGGGAGAAAATTGCTGCAGGTTTATTTACATTCAACATATGTAATGATGGTGGGTAAACATTACGGGCGATCCCGGGCAGGCCGCATTCTCGCCACCTGCCCGCCTGTTGAGCCAAACAGCACAGTGGCAAAGCACCCAACTGCTGTATAATAAAATTATAAATACTGACACGCCCCCCTGTGGGGCGTGACTAGGCAAACCCCCGGTTGCACAGGCCCACAACCGCCCGAAGGACTACTGGGGCGCCGACACGAATTCCTGCACCTCCCATGAGGATACAGGTTAGGCTCTGGCACCCCCATGTGCCCGCTGAAGTACATCGTTTGCACCTCTCTTCTTCCGGATCGCCCAGTAACTCCGCTTAACTCCAACCTGCAACGATAAATGGACACATTAAAAACCTCCACAAATCCCCCCATACCAACACTCTGGGTTAGAGGCAAGGGAGGGAAAAGAGTGTCCCGACGAGCACACGACGGCGTCCGGGGCGGCAAAGAGGCCCTCCAACGTGGTGCAGTAACCTAAGTACCCACGGAGGCCCCTCCCCGCCGCCCTGGACGAGAATCACGACCAGCCGCCTCCTCCAACCAGCGAGGAGGAGAAGCTAACATCCTGCTGTGGGCGGGACAGCCCTCCGAGACTAGTGGCCCGCCCTCTCTATGGCCACTGCGTGGCCTCGGGCAGGCGCATAGTCACATCAGGGCCACAGGAAGTCTCCCGCCCCCTAGTTCCCCAAACGTGCAAAATAATACACAGAAATCGTATTAGTTTGGGAGAAAATTGCTGCAGGTTTATTTACATACAACATATGTAATGATGGTGGGTAAACATTACGGGCGATCCCGGGCAGGCCGCATTCTCGCCACCTGCCCGCCTGTTGAGCCAAACAGCACAGTGGCAAAGCACCCAACTGCTGTATAATAAAATTATAAATACTGACACGCCCCCCTGTGGGGCGTGACTAGGCAAACCCCAGGTTGCACAGGCCCACAACCGCCCGAAGGACTACTGGGGCGCCGACACGAATTCCTGCACCTCCCATGAGGATACAGGTTAGGCTCTGGCACCCCCATGTGCCCGCTGAAGTACATCGTTTGCACCTCTCTTCTTCCGGATCGCCCAGTAACTCCGCCACAGCCTGTGCGGTGGTACCCGCTGCCGCACAGGCCCCCCCACCTTTGCTACCTTTACTACCTGCAACCTTTGCTCATGAGTGCTTCCTTCAAGTCCAGCAGAAAGAGGTCTAAACCTACAGGCGTGAGGTGAACACCGTCCTCCTCAAAATAACCCTTCACTTTATCTTGAATCATTTCATGTTTGATAAAACCTAGGCCTCTGCGCTGGGAGAATTTTTTCATGGCAGCATTGATCCGCCTCCTAGACCTCTCGATTGCCTCAGAGGAATTAGCACCCCGCCAGGATCTCCTGGGCACTATTTCGGACCACCAGATCTCGCATTCCCGCAAAAGGCCACTGATAATGCCCAAGTCAGTCTTCATTTTTGGTAAAAGAGTGGCTTTCCCCAAATACGTAATGTCATTGCCACCCAGGTGGATTATCAAGTGGCGGGGAGGTGGACCACCCCGGGCCAGGGCCTCCCGAAGTCTGAAGAGGAGACTATGCCAGCGCATGCCCGGGAAACCCCACCACACACAGTGGATACTTGTGAAGGTGCTGGTCCACTGCCTGACCTCTGCCCATCGGGCCAATCTGTCGACCATGGAATGCCCCATGACCCATACTTGCGAACCTGCCAAAAAAAGACGCAATAAGTTCAAGGGTCTTTATTGAGTAAATCACAAGTAAAACAAATAACGCCACACCAATACAGCAATCAAAGCATGACATTTTTTTCATCCTTATGTAGCGTAATCAAGGCCTAATGTAACGTCTATAGCAAGAAGATTCCCAGCGCCCCACCGACTGAACCTGAACTGGCTGCATGCCGGCGCGGAAGGCCGATGTGGCCGCCCCTATGCGGAAGTGTTAGACGGGGACCCAGAGGGTCGGCCGAATACTGAGGGAGAGGTCTCCGATGAGGACCGTCTCCGGCGATCGTACAGACAGGTCACTTCCCTCCCCACAGATAGACACCACACAAGGATGAGTTCAACACTTTATATAGGGTTCGTGCGGCAAGGTTATCAATGATACAGGAGATATCGGACTCGAGGGTCCTCTCAATTTTAGTCTCTGTAGGGAAAGGGGGTAGCGGGACAGTCTTGGTGCCGGGTCGGCACAGGAGGTGTTCGGAGGGAAGCTCACAATCCTCGAGCTGAAGGGTCGGCAAGGTGGGGCCGCGGCAGCGCCAGCAGGCCAAGACGAGGGTTTCACGAGGCAGAGGGCCGCGGCAGCGCCAGCAGGCCAAGACGATGGTTTCACGAGGCAGAGGGCCGCGGCAGCGCCAGCAGGCCAAGACGAGGGTTTCACGAGGCAGAGGGCCGCGGCAGCGCCAGCAGGCCAAGACGATGGTTTCACGAGGCAGAGGGCCGCGGCAGCGCCAGCAGGCCAAGACGAGGGTTTCACGAGGCAGCGGGCCGCGGCAGCGCCAGCAGGCCAAGACGATGGTTTCACGAGGCAGAGGGCCGCGGCAGCGCCAGCAGGCCAAGGCGAGGGTTTCACGAGGCAGCGGGCCGCGGCAGCGCCAGCAGGCCAAGACGATGGTTTCACGAGGCAGAGCTACGGCAGCGCCAGCAGTCTGTCAAGGATGAGTTCTCTCGGGGCCTCTCGACTCCAGGATACAACTGCCTTCCTGGTCTGGCACTGCCCCAGTTATAGGTCTGGTCCCCTTTGATGTCCGGACCCTCGCGCCTGGGGGCCGGGAGGTCCGGGATGAGGGAGTCCAGACACCCAGCAGGGGGGTGGAGCCAGCGCCCAGGGCGGCCGGGGGTGATCGACACCTGGCGGAGGAGAGCCGTTGACGATTCCTTCTCCCATTGACCCGCCAAGTGGTTGTTCTACCTCCTGGGGGGAGGTTGGTGCCTCGATGTCGGGGCCGGCCCAGGCCCAGGGTTAGGGTCGAGTTGAGGTCACGCGGCCTCGTGCTGTAGTACCCAAAGATGGCGGCTGGGCCGGGGTCATGGTGTGGATGGTGACCAGGGCCAGCCGGTTCCGGAGCTGGAGTCTTGTTGTGGATGGATTGCGGATTACTTCGAGGGTCGCCGGGGGCTCCGGCTGGGGATTCAGGGAGAGCCAGGGTCCGGGCCCCGTTGTGGGGAGGGGGGACAGCCCGACCACGCGGCCTGTCCAACAGGAAGGAATGGCTGGAGAACTTCTTTCCCTGAACTAACAGACCAGCCCTGTCCAGGCAGGCCAGCATTATTTTGTCCATCTGATATTTAGTCAAGGGGCTGAGGTCAGCATGGACAAACAAGTAACCCGGCCCCGCGGGCCGGATGGCCACGAAGGACCACTACCGGGCAGAAGCGCGGATCCCCAAGGGGGGAGAGCCTAATGACAAACCCCTTACCAGCCTGATCAGTCTTGGACGGCCTGAGCGTGATGGACAACACATCCCCAAAAGCGATATCCCCCACTCCCAGCGCATCCCCAGAGACATCTGTCTTAGAACGGGCAACCAGCTCGCAACTCCGGAATGCGCCAAAGAATGCTAGACAGAAGGCTGCAGAAAACAAGGCCGCTTCATACTGGGAGTGCACAACTGCGCGCAACACTTGTAGCATAGCTTGAAGCGATGGAAAGTCAATGGGGGACCTGTCATCCGGGACCCTTGGATCCTCCCGAGCCCACCCTTTCAGGGCAGCCCTAATGACAAAGGAATTGGCTGGATCACTCCTACCGCACAACCTAGCCTCATGACTAATGGCCGCTAAGTGGCCGCAAACCCAAGAGTGGGACTTTTTCTGCTTCCTAGCCCACACAATGAACGCCTGAACTCTAACCTCCAGTGCCAGGGCCTGCAAGCCTAAGTCAGCGATGACTTTAAGGAAAGTAGCACGTTGACTCGCATAGCGTTTCCTTGTACCCAGTGCTAAAGATTTCTCTCCTAATTCCCTCAATTGCTGCTCCACTCCAAGATGTGCCAGAGCCTTGGTGCAAAGGGGGTCATCTCCTCTCTCGCCTGGGGGCATGCCGCCCGAAAACAGTCCAGCTGTAAACGAGAAAGAGCGTCAGCTGCGACATTCGTGACCCCCGCAATGTGCCTAGCTCTAAACTCAACATTGCAGCGCAAGCACCTACTAGCCAATTCCCGGAGTAGAGACAGCACTAGCGGACAGTTGGCCGATAGACCATTGATTGCCTGCACGACTGCCATATTGTCCGACCAGAACAAAACCTTCCTGTTGGACAGGGTATCCGGCCATAGGTGTAGAGAAATCACAATGGGAAAGAGTTCCAGGACAGTGATGTTAGCAGTAATCCCACGCCTGCGCCAAGCATTGGGCCATCCCTGCGTGCACCAATACTCTCCCAGAATAGCACCAAATCCCTCGCGACCAGAAGCGTCAGTGTACATATTCAACTCTGGGCTCTCCACCCACGGGGACCTCCAAATCACAGTACCATTAAAATCAGAGAGAAAATCATCCCACAGTAGCAAGTCTTTTTTGAGTGCCGAGGTCAACCTAACAAAATGATACTGTCTGTGGACCTTGGCGGTAGCCCTGGCGAGGCGCCTCGCAAAAACTCTCCCCACCGGAATGACCCTGGCAGCGAAGTTCAGCTTGCCTAGAAGACTCTGAATGACCCCCAGAGGTGCCTTATCCCTACCTAGCAAAGCATGGATATCGTTCTTCAGACCCACCACCTTTTCTGGCGGGAGACGAGACACTCCCTGAACTGTGTCGAGCTCAATTCCCAGGAAGGTCAGCACCTGAGCAGGACCCTCCGTCTTACCTGGCGCCAGCGGCACACCTAAGCGACTAGCTAGGTCAACAAAACAGTCCAGACCCTCCTGACACTCCTGCGTGCCCTCCCTTCCAATGAAGAGGAAGTCATCCAGGTAATGTGACACTGCTGACACTTTGTATTCTTCTGTGAGGGCCCACTGTAGGAAGGTGCTGAAGGCCTCGAAGAAGGCACACGAGACAGCGCAACCCATTGGCATGCACCTATCAAAGTAGAATCCCCCTCTCCACTTGAAACCCAGCAAGTGCTGGCTGTCTGGGTGTACAGGTAACAAGCGGAATGCTGCCTCAATATCCGCCTTTGCTAGCCAGGCCCCCTCCCCAGCTCTCCTCACTAAGTCGATGGCCATATCTAGGGAACAGTATGAGACAGAACAGGCCGCTTCTGGAAGCCACGAATTGACAGAGTTGCCCTCTGGAAAAGACAAGTTATGAATCAGCCTGAAAGCCCCAGGTTCTTTCTTGGGGACCACACCCAAGGGGGACACCACAAAGTCAGGAAGAGGGGGGGAAGGAAAAGGGCCCGCCACCCTCCCTAAGGCCACCTCCTTGCTAATCTTCTTGTCAACCACCTCAGGGAGCTCCCTGACCGATTTCTGGTTCTCTGCATCCCTGCTGACCCGGGGACCCTGATATGGGATTTTGAAACCGTCCAGGAAACCAGAAGTCAGGACCTCCCTATCCTTTTCATTGGGATAAGCTCGCAACAGGCGCAACAGGCTGTGGATGATGACTGGAGACGGGCCTTTTAAGCTAAGGGGGTGGGGGTCCCCACAAGGCAGCACAGCGACTGAACCCCCCTTGAGGGGGGTTGAAGCGGAAGGCAAAGCTGAGGGGGGGGACACAGCAGGGGGGCCAGGGAGGTGGGATGGGATCTCGGGGTCATTATTTATCCTTATTGGCAGCGCTGGCTGAGGAAGACCGCTTCTCACAGGAAGACTCTGGGTGGGAGCCACCACATTTGTTGCAAGCGTGTGAGAATCTACATGCTTTCCCCCACGTGCAATTACCTGCGTTGAACAACCTGCAAGTGGAAGAGACATTCTTCTTGGCATACTGTCTATTGAAACTTCCCCCCCCCACGCCCCCCTCGAAAGGGCTGCCTGAAATTATTTTTCCTCTGAGAAAAAGACTTATCACTTTCTGACTTCTTAACTTGGACAACACTATTGGCACCACTCTCAGCTTTTCCTTTACCCATGTGTACGATCCACAGTCTAACTTCAATCTGGTCCCACTCAAGTTCTGGACAGACAGACATCTTTTTGCGGAACTCACAGTCATATGAGTACCACCCCATCCCGGAGGCTGCTTCAGCTTCATTGGTTATGATACTATTATACTGGAATAAACCTTGCGCCTGATCAGGGAAGCGCTCTGTGATTACCGCTGCCAGAATAGCGAATGCCTGACGCCAGTTCTTTATTGTCTTTTCTGGCCATGACTGAAATCGGGCCTTCTTGACCTCCTCCTTGGAGCCCATTCTTGTCACATCCGACCCCTGCGCCCCCAACATCAACAGGGAAAAAATGTCTATAAACTCTCTACGCCATATGCCCTCCTTCGCTGCCTGCGGAACTAGCCAGGCTAGGGAACATTTGCCTGACAGGAGGGGCGCCATGGTCATCAATACTGTGGGCGCAGGAAGGGCCACCCCCAAAGTCGAGGAGGCCGCGGGAGTACTGAGTGCCAAAGGGGGAGGAGCAGCCGGGGACACCGCCTGTGTCGGGGCCGGGGCCACCGCGGGAGTAAGGGCCTCCTGGGACACACTTGGGGCGATGGGAGCACTTGTGTAGGAAGCGCTGAGGACACAATGATGGGTGGCGTGCTGTCAGGCAGAACAACCACACCTGACAAAGGACTGGCAATGTCCCCCCCTTGAACTGTAAGCCCACCCCACACCCGTGCCACGTCTGCCTCCCCAGCGGCATGAGGTGGCGCCGCAACTGACGGAGCTGCAGTCTGTGAGTGCATTAAATGAGGGGACTGCACAGGAGGGGCGCGCAGACCGGCTCTGATTTCCGACATGAACAAAGCCAGCGAGTCTGTAATCTTACCCAGATCTTCCCGGGTAGCAAATTCCACAGTAGGCACCGCCGGGCGAGGGGGTGACGGAGGGCACACCTGGATCACCGCCGGGGGGGATGCCGGGGCGTGCACAATGACATTCCTGACAGGGTCCGCTGCCCTGGTCTTAGTGGGGGGTTCTGCCGGGAAGTCCTTCACTGTCGGCTTCCTAGCGCGCTTAGGCCTCCCAGTGGCCGGGTCCTCTGCCACCTCTATTTCAGAGATCTGTGGGGCGGGGGGTGGCCCGGGGGCTTTCGGGGGGTTGGCCAACAAAAGTTCACTGGCCCACGCCACCCCATTAGCTTTTATCATGTCCAACAAGACTTTCATCTGAGGGTCCGGGGAAGGTCCTAGACCCGAGTCATCAACCTGGGACGTCTGCGTAAAGAGCGATGGGGACCCCTGACTCTCCATGGTGCCTTCAAGTGTATCCTGTAAAAGAGATAACCATGAGCCACCATCTCCAACATCTTTGTCACGAAAGCACACACGCCCCACCCAATGACTGGCCGCCCCCCCAAACCGCCATGTATTCTCCCACCAAGGGGGGAGAAATGGACGCTCGGTACCTGTTGGGAAACGATCGGATATCGCAGGTATCTAAGAACATACTTCGTTCAGGCCCACTCTTATGCGTACATACCTCAACTGCTATTCCTGATAGAGCTCACAAGGTCCGAACTGAGAGGGTGCCCTGGGATCTGCTTCAATGGCTGAGTACACTGTGTGAGACAAAGGAAAATAAAACACTGGACCTAACATATTGTACCGGCTGTAACCGGAAAGCAAACGCCCATGACAGCACTAAATTTGGCCGATAGGCGACCCCCACCCCTCCCGTGCCCCACGGAAGGGCATTATCCTTTGATGAATGAAGTAGCGCCAACCTCTCTGAGTCGTACATACCTTGCGCTAGCCCTGTGGGCGGGGGGGTTCGGGCTGAAGCTCTGAAAATGGGGGGGGCCACGATGCGTAAATCGAATTCGCGACAGAATCTGCAAAACAAAGTTCGACAATGTCACCCAACACACTCGCCTTATGCATTAACGGCCTCACACACCTTGAAGAAAATGAACGTTAAAACAGCGCTGTGCACAACCTGGGAGGAAACAACTCTTCACACTGCTAACAGAATGAGGTCCCACCCGAGCTTGGACCCACACACCGTCATTGGGTGGGGCAGGGCGGGCAACTTACCATGTTATCAATGGCACGGTAGAGTGAGTGCCCATCCCAGGCGACAACGCAATTCCTAAAGGAAAACGCAACATTCATAAAACCTAAATAATTACATACGTCGCTGACCCTGCGCGGGGGCAGGCGGCTGCCAGACGTGGGAAAACACATGCGTGAGCCATGATGGGGCTGTCTCTCTCTCGTTACTAACACATCCCCTCAGCACTGTACCCTTGAGTGCCCACGAGGTGCCTAAACGATGGGGCCATCTGCCCCCCCCCCCCAAGCCCGAGCCAACTACCATGCGCTCGAATGCCCGCGGCTGTCGGGGAGGGGCTGGAAGCACTCGATTAGATTAGCAACATTACGAATACATCATTGTGCCCCAGGAGAATATGCGCAACCGCAATGCTGGAAACACAACCTGAATACGCCGCTGACCATGCGCGGGGGCAGGCGGCAGCCAGACGCGGGGAACCCATGGGTGGGCCATGGAGGGGCTGTCTCTCTGTCGTTCCGAACTCAACCCCTCAGCACGGCACCCATGAGTGCACACGAGGTGCCTAAACGCTGGGGCCACTGGCCCCCCCCCTCAAGCCCGAGCCACCTACAGTGCGCTCGCCGGTTGGCCTCCACACTCTTACCCTGTGTGCGGGGAGGCCAGGGATGGATCGCCGTAAAAATCAAGAATGCCCGCGTCGGGGGGGGGGTAGGGGGGGTGAAAGCACTCGATTAAATTAGCATCAATACGGGCATCGACAACATAACATTCCTGGCATACGAAAACATTGCCAGAATACCTCATTGTGCACCAGGAAAATGAGCGCAACAGCACAATTGTAAACACAACCTGAAGCATTCGGGTCCCAAACCCGCCAGGATCGACAACACAGAATGGGTAACAGCAAACCATGAAGAAAATTGAAACACGCACCCATGATAAACTTTCACATGTCTAAGCGAAGGGCGGGCGCCCGACCACGGGTCCGCTAACATGGCCGCCCGACACTCCCCCTCCTAAAATGGCCGCTGGGACCGTCGAAAACCGTGGTGGGGTGGGAGAGAGAGCACTCCGCTGCCAGAGCTAAGGGAGACGACCCTTAGCTCAACGTGCCCCTGGACCCCGCCACCAAAAGGTTTCCCCCCCCCCCCCCACCGCGACGAAGTTACGGATGCAAGCGTCGCCACTGCGGTAGGACGGGACAACGTTCCGGGTAGCCCGGCCTGGGGACACTCCATCATCACGGCCGCAAAAGCCGCAGCGAGGCCGACAAATTAAAGGCCGGCCCGCTAAACCCCACCCGCACCAAGAGGGGGGGGGAGGGGGGGCAGGAAACAGAGGCCACATCGGGGAACCGGACGTCCCCCCCCACAGCAGCCCACACAACATGGGCCGCCTCGCCAGGCTCACGCTCCGGCGGAGGGAGCAGGCGGAGGGGAAGGGGGGGGGGGGGAAATATAGGCCGGGAAAGGCCTCGCTCACCTCCAAAGAGTAACCCGACGAGCTCCAGAGTGAGGCCACATCGGGGAAACGGACGTCCCCCCCCACAGTGGCCCACGCAACATGGGCCGCCTCGCCAGGCTCACGACTCCGGCGGAGGGAGCAGGCGGAGGGGAAGGGGGGGAAGGATAGGCTGGGCAAGGCCTCGCTCACCTCAAAAGAGTGTCCCGACGAGCACACGACGGCGTCCGGGGCGGCAAAGAGGCCCTCCAACGTGGTGAAGTAACCTAAGTACCCACGGAGGCCCCTCCCCGCCGCCCTGGACGAGAATCACGACCAGCCGCCTCCTCCAACCAGCGAGGAGGAGAAGCTAACATCCTGCTGGGGGCGGGACAGCTCTCCGAGACTAGTGGCCCGCCCTCTCTATGGCCACTGCGTGGCCTCGGGCAGGCGCAAACATTGACTCTCTTTTAAAATATCTTGCACGTTTGAAGGAATCTCGAATGAGCCTGTGGGGAAATCCCCTGTCCGCTAATTTATCCTTAAAAATATCCGTCACAGGACGGCCAGGAAACCCGTTGCTAATCGGGTGCTTCAGTGAAGTTCTTCATAAGTTCTGCAACACACTACCATTTGGTGCTTCTAGTTAGCACGTGTATGTACACAATATGCCACTAATGTGAACCTGCAGTGACTTTCGATCATCTGGCGTATGATTTTCCAAACGTTTCCATTGCAGATTGGATTCCAATTCGTTTCTTGTGGAGGTTTGTGTATGGTTGGTTGCTCTCATCATCGTGTGCCCCGGTAGTTTTTTTGCAGGTACTGTTGTGCTCTGACCATCAAACATACATGTCAGGAGCGGCCCCTGCAGGTAAGAGCGGTGAGGCGGGAACATTCAATTGATAAATAATTTTCGCTCGTCTCGGTTGTCGTCTGTCGAGGAAGACTCCTCACCCCGCCCACCGCTCTTGCCTGCACGGGGCGTTCCTTCGATAAGTGTGTTAATTGACATCCATTACAAGAACAGCAATGAAGCAGCTTCGTCGCTTTAAGAAAGGTGGATTGAAACCGTACCGTTTGCATGTATCCTTTGGTGATCCACGTGTGTTGTCATCCTTTGTGTTTTTCAATCTTTTGCTCAGCAAACACTTCTTCTCCATGGACATCAATTCACCAAAATAGGGTAGTGAATGTGTCATACCACATACCACTAACTCATACATGCTTACACATTTACTCACTTTCACAAAAACATATACACTCCCTCAAGCAAGCACACAACATATATGTAAAGCAAATTGTCGTTTACATCCGCTGCCATATAAGGACATATTCCACCTAATTGTACTCGATTTTTTATTACACAAATAGTGAATAATATTATTCACTATTGGTGTAGTAAACATATTACATAGACCAGGAATGTGGAGTGCTAACCTATGTTCATTAGGACGAGTAGCCCCTGCGTTCCTGGCACTAATTTTGCCACCTCTGAGGCTAGGGTTTGCAAAGGCAGTACCAGGTTTACAAGGTGTAAACCAGAGGTCGCAGCTGCGAACCCTGGTGACCCCTAAATGATGTCCATGTAATAACAGACTCTAAGGCCCAGAAACCAAAGCAGTTGGTTAAATTCTCCTCCAGACACTGACACGGCCACTGGAACCGGAAACGAAGGGTGGAGGCTGTCAGCCCCAGCATGGAAGACGAGCACAACATTCTTGTCAACAGGGAGTATGTTTTGAATAGGGTTATCTTAAAATACAGAAACGGAGAAAGCCATAAAAATGAGCTTACAAGGGATCAGTTTAGTTGAACAACCAGTCGTAAAACTGACAGTATGTTTCAAGAACAGACCGTTCCAACTAGGGCTGCCAGAATATGCTAGGCATTTGGAGGAGAATAATACAGCGTGGAGGGCGGGAGACTACACGGGCTTTCCTGCACGAGCATCGCGCTGTTAAGCATCATAGGGTGTAGGAATGTTTATTTTGGGGAGAGGACAATAAGGCCGGACACTGGAACTTTGCCCCGTGAAAAAGTAATCTATCAGGGTGAGGAGTCTTCATCAGGAGATGAGGGGAAGAGCTCATGGAAAGAGCATACCAAGTGATGAACAAAAGAGTCCAAATAATAATTCCACAAACTTCACAAACGTACTGCAAATAAATACGTTTGCGACTCAACCTGAAAATACAGGAAGTATGGAAGTTTTGTGAATTCTTGCAAATTTTCAACTATTTACAATGTATAGCAAACAAAGTTACACATCACCTGTATTCGCAGATTTACAAATTGACAAAACACCTTAACGTTGCAAAAGTGGGAAAATAACTGAACTATCAAAATACATTTGTGAGTGAAAACAATTCGCACAAACTAGGTCTATGATTGGAAAGTGAAGAAAGAAGTGAATACACAGTTGGCATGCTTATACAAAAAAGTGCGTAAATCCTAATATAACAATTCTGCCAGGTCATGATCATACTTTGTGACTGTAAATATCATCCTCACTCTTTACACTCTTTTCCTATGCATTTACATATCGAAATAGACTCTAGAAATGGACATCTATGGCCTGATTACCAAACATTTGACTGCAAGCATGTGTAACTTACTATGGACTAAGGGCATTATTGCAACTTTGACGGTCCTACAGTGAACCACCAAAGCTGTGGTGCTGCCGCCCGCCAGATTAGGACTTCAATCCTGGTCTGGTGGGCGGTCCCGCGGCGGTCAGCTACGGCAGTCTGTGTGGCTCATAAAAGAGCCTCACCTGCGGAATGTTGCTGCCAGAGCGCCGACAGCACCTTCCTGCACAGTATGGCATATATGCAGGGCCGGCTCTAGGGCGGTGCGACCGCACTGGGCGCTGACTTTGGGTGGAGTGATGAATTTGGAAGTATTGTGTGGTTGTAAGAGCACCTGCTGCCGCATTCATGGCCTCCAGAAATGTACTGGCAACAACATTAATGTCAAGATAACTCTGGTGATTAATGTTCCTAGAGAGAGAGCTGAGGTTTGTCTAGTGGAATTTTTGACTCATCTAAGGGTAGTGCAGAGGGTTAATATGCTTGCTGCAAAGAACGTGTACCATTCAAATCACAGAGTGCATATAATACAAATAGGTCAGTGGGTTACTGTTTTTTGGAGAGATCCTTTTCTGATTGGCAGTTTATCTATACTACTATTATAAAGAGAGAACACACACCTTTGAGCCAGGTAAACTCGGGAACCACAGCGCCAATCCACACACCCGGTACATTGTAGAAATTGTCAGGGTGTGCAGATGGACATAGGCTATAAAAAATAAAAAATAAACGTACATTTAAAAATATAACTTTTTAAAAAAAGTAGTGCCCTGAAAGTAGCACCGGCCGCCACGCTGCGCTGGCCGCGACGTAGCACTGGCCGCGACGTGCGTGATGACGAGAGGAGCGGCGGACATGGAGCCGCGGTGAGAAGCGGCGGCTCAGGTGCGTCATGGCGAAGAGGAGCGGCGAACATGGAGCGGCGGTAAAGTGAGGAGCGGCAGCTCAGGTAAGGTTTTGGAGTCAGGGCGGGAGGGAGTCAGGGCGGGAGGGAGTCAGGGCGGGAGGGAGTCGGGGCGGGAGGGAGTCGGGGCGGGAGGGGGCGGGAGCGGGTGTGAACAGAGGGACGGGCAGGAGGAGTCGGGGCGGGAGGAGGTCGGGGCGGGAGGGGGTCGGGGCAGGAGCGGGTTACGCTAGCATCAAATGCTGCCCCCAGCCCCTTTCTGCCCCAGGCAACGCTGGGGCGGGCTGCTAGTAAATTATAATCTTAACATAGAACAGTGAGTTATTGACTGTCACAAAAGAGCTGCATTAAAAACTGCAAGGCATAGATTAGAGCATTATGATTTTACCTCATCTTTCAATATCTTCATGTTGGAAAAAGGCTTCATTTGGATAGAAATCAATTCTGAGTTTGTGCTTCTCCAGACCAAGCACTATTAAACGATACTGTTTACCAGAATGGATGATGTGATGCCTGTACCTTGTAGTCCTTTGTATTATGTATCCTTTCCTATACACTAATCTACGCACCTATGATTGATTGTCTTTGTGTAATGTGCGTGATGTAAAGTGCTCTGACACTCTACAGTAGTATGAGTGGCAACAGCACTATAAAACGAATTAAACGCATCTGAGAGAGAGAGGCAATGTAGACTTGAGGGGCACTGTTAAAGGGTGGTAGTCAGGGTAACGTAGGTGGTTTGTGGGGGGCTCCAACAAACAATGTCGCACAGGGCGCCACCAGCGCTAAAGCCGGCCCTGCACGTATGCCACACCGTTCAGGAAATGGGGGTGCAAATCTGGAGGGGTGGCACTACCTGTGCCAAACTTCATCATGAGGGGAGTCCAAGGCAGCATTTCGTCTATAGAAAGGATTTGTCAGGACGTAGCTTTTGCTCCAGCCAGGTCAAGTGATGGTCGTTTCTTGTGAAGTGTGTATTTTCCCTAAAGTGTGAACGTTCTGAATCACCACTGCAGGAGATGTATGGAGAAAAGGTAACAAAAGGGGAACCTCTGTAGTAGGACAATAAGGTTCACATAGCTGTGCCTGACTGTACTCAAGATACTTCTCTTTATTGTCCAGAAACCTTTAGAGGTTGAATTGATACATTGCACAAAAGCTTCTAAGTGACTAAAAAGCACGTACACATGTTTGGTAGCCTATGAGTCTTACTAACAGTCTGGAGACTTAAAGGAGGAATCGGTGCTCTTTTATGTGGTGTGTCTCCTTGAACAATAATTTCCACCTTAATTAATTTCAAGTTCCATGAACTATTCACTCCAGAATGTGCAAAGGGTATTCCTTTTAGGATGTTACTGATCACATTGCCTCTGCTTACCTCTATTCCTTTACCTCCTGTTTTCTCTCTCATTTGCCTTTCTTACTCTTGGTCTGAGTCAAAGTATGATGATGAAAAATACGTCCCAGTGTCCAAAAATAGGTGCTGGTGCCCACCACCTGTAACCACCAGCACAAATTAAACCCTGGGTATTGAGCATCAGAAGTAGGTCCCATTCCTAAAAGCTTTGCTCCCATTCTGCAAGAATACTGCTAGTGTTTGGATTCAAGAAGGGTTCAACAAGAATGTTTGCTGAATATTTTTATTGGACCCTAATCTATTATCTCTATCAGAGTGCACTGACTTGAGTGTAAGAGCGAGATTGCTAAATAAACTGGATATTAGCATGAGAATGTGTTAATTACTCAAAGCTGGGAATAGTGGAAACACCACCAATTGCAAAAGCAGTGGCTCAAACTCAGACCACTGAAATATGGGAGTGCTCCTGTTTGTTCAAACGGCTATGTTAGTCCTGTTAATTCATTAAACTCAGAAGTCACAGAAATGACGTCACATAGCAAATGGACCCCAGACAAATGAAATCACCGGAAATTGCATCATATTTTCAGGTTAAAAAAACAATGGGCCCGCTTTACAAACTGCATTTCGCAGTATTTTTTCCCCAAAGTTTATATTGATTTCAAATTATCCACAATACCATATAATTACAATTGCTTCTTGTCACGCCCATCAGGTTGCTTCGTACAATAAAACATCAGCGACAACTTCAGATTAATCACATTCAGAGTCAACGGCTTTATCGTGCATTGCTCCGGTTTCACCCAAATCAACTCAAATCTGTATCTGACTCCATCTGGGGCGGGGTACAGATGTTCCCCCTGTAGGTATTCCACCTTCCCCACACTCTTGTCCACTTCTTCGGCACACTCGATTGATATATGTCGCCCTTTCTGCCACCATAGCACTGTCCATATCCCCACACCACTCTCGATATGTTGGACCGATCTGGGATCCCCAGCGTTTGGCTATGTTTCGCTTGGTAAACATCATACCTAATGTCGCACAGCCTTGTGCTGCGTGATTAAGGGCAGTCGGTTCCCAAATATTTAAGAGACACATTCTGGGTTCTGGTGGGACCTCCCCTCCACTAACCCATGTAATGGTTCACATAATTGTGTACCAGTAGGCTGCTATCTCTGGACATTCTCATAACTTATGGTAGAAAGTTCCATCCAACCTGCATTGTTGTAGAGAGAGTGTGTTCTCTGCCTTCCCTATCTTGTATAGAGTCACCCTTGTGTAATAAATGCGGTGCAGTATTTTTAATTGCGCTCGCCTGCAGTTTTGCTGGACATTGTTGTTGCTCCTGGGATTGCCTACGATACGGGACTGCGAGGACCAGCAGCCCCGGTCATTGCTCACAGCTGGTACTCTTCCCGCCTGCCTGCCTGCCCATAGCCCGGGAAAAGGACAGGGCCGTCTAAGGCCGTCCAAGGCTGTTTGAGGCTGGGCTGGGCCACCCCTCTAACGTGACATTTACTAAGTGAGAGTTTTGTTCGTTGCTTCCTCACTATTTTGTGTGCTTACAGTTAGTCCAATTTTGCGTTGTATGTTATAGCTGTTGCCGAGTCACTGAAGTAAACAAAGTCATTTAACGCTCAGGGTAATGGCGTTAAGATCTGGGAAGGGAAGAAATGCAGCCCCAGCTACTGTTGGTGGGACGGTTACTGTGACTCTAGATCAATTTATAACTAGAGCTGCGGTAGTCCTAGAACGAGAAATAGCCCTTACGGAAATGCGACTCTCTCTAGAACCCTTGTATTCCAAGAGATCATCGCTGGGCAATATTATGACAGCAAAAACACCTGAATTATTATGTACCTCACCATCTAATGGTAATATCGGGCTGAAACTGAGTGACGGGTCTGCTGGGCCTGTAGCCCAGGTTACGGTGAATACCACGAGAGAAAGTATGTCTTCATTAGACAATGGGTCGGTAGCGACAAGTACCCCCAGTGCTCAAATCGAAACACTAAATAAAAAACAACCAATAGGTCCATTATTAACTGGTAAACGGAAGCGTGGGGGAGGTTTGCATAAGGGAAGAGGCCCAAAAATAAGCAAGACCACTAACAAAGGGGGTAAACCAACTCTACCGTTTAGACCAATAATAACTAAAGAGGTTTCTGGATCGCCTATAATACCTCCCATTATTACTACACCATTGCCATCGAAGCGATATTCCCTCATATCACAAATCCCGGAAGGCTACATGGAACAAGTTGAGCAGATCATGAAGTCTCTAATTTTACCACTGATCGAAAGTATAAAAGTAATAAATGGAAGTCTGGGGAAACTACAACAGGCTGCCACATGTAATAAACAAATATTGGAAAATCTTGTGGCGAATGTGCGGAATTCTGGCGCTGAAACACAAGTTAGAACAGCAATCAGACCTAATATTAACCTTTCAGATATTGCCCCCTTATCAACTGCTACAGTGAATGAGGCGCAATCAGCTAATCGAAAAAAGGGTAGGAAAGGGATAGATACGGCAACAGTAATTTCCTAAGAAGTACTAAAAGAACCTGAAGGGGAAGCTGGAAAGAACTGCCTAGCATTAGTAGGGTCTGGGGAAATAACTAGTCGAGGAACCGACATCAGGAAGCTAGACAATGAAAAAATAATGCTCCCTTGTATTAACTTACCTCCTGAATCGGCAGCATACACGATAATATTGACTGGGGTACCAGAGTGTCAAAAGGGTAAAACAGAAACCCATAGCGAATTAAAAAATAAGGTCACTTTCTGGCTCAATAAATATAGAACACTCCCGGGTAACGTGAATGCAGAGATTATATTCGTGCGTAGAGTGAGTTGGATAGGTCAGAGAGTGAAGAAGCTAAGTGGGGACTGTATTATTGTCAATTTTAGAGACATGCGGGCGGTCAGATATATTAGTGATTGGCAAGATTACAGAGGTGATGGTGGTATTCAATGCCTTGATTTGAACTATTTCTACCCACGCTCCTCCTTTAACATGCCCTTTACCAGATTAAATGCGAGAGCAACGTATCAAAGAGGCCCAACCCATGCACATTACAGTGATTTTGGAATTCCCTTATTTAAACGTTATGACACGCTGTAGGGACTAGAAGGGGTTGACTGACTTGAGCTTAGTCCACACATTGAAAAACCGGATCGTATTATGGAAAATAGAAGTTTGATCCGGGGTAAAGTCCCTGCAACAGCCCAAAAAATGAGGGTTGAACAGGAAATAGACTTAGGTGAAACTAATAATGAAAGCATAGGCCCCACGACTAATGGTGGTAATGGCACAAACTTATCAACATCTGAGGCTGCAGATTATTCTGGCCCCCCTAGTATAGTGGATGTTGAAAAAAGGGTGGGTATTTGGCCAGTATTATTTTGGAATATTGCGGGACTTAAAACTAAAATACCTAATGACAATTGGGTTAAGCTGGTTAATATGTATGATATTGTTAGCCTACAAGAGACCTGGACATTAGAGGCCATACACTAATGTGGTTTTAAAAAATGTGATTCCCCTGCAATTGGCTCACCACATGGGAGGGCTAAAGGGGGTCACTGTACTTATGTGTCAAACCAAGTTAAGTGTTGTAAGATTGAAATGGTCTTTGACAATAGGTATTATCACATAATTAGGATAACTATTGCTCCGCACCTCCATGTGATTATTGTGAATTTTTATAATAACATACCAGTGGTAATTATGGAAGAAATATTTACAACTTTAGGTAAAAACATAAAGCATTTGCTTGAAGGAAGTGCAAAAATAGCCTGTATCAAATGGGGTGGGGACTTTAATTGCAATCTGTGCAAACGTGGGGAAAATGGTACTTGTGGCCTTATGTTGGATAGGGACACAAGCCTGAGCCATTTTGAACACACCATTTGTGGGAACTATTTAAATGAACTCTTAATTGCATATGACTTGGGTTTTTCCAATAGAATTGGCTGTAGTGACTTTCCATTTTGCCCAACGTTCAATGAGAGAGGTGCATACACCATTATAGACTTGTATTAATTTCAGCCAGCCATGGTGGAAAGGTCCAGGAGTTTAAAACTTTAGATAAGCCCTTAAGTGATCACTTCCCTCTAAGCTTGGAGATTGTAGAATTAACTAATGATAAGCCCAGGATATGTGCACTAAGTGCGCATATAAGTGATATTGTTTTGAGCAGGCAGAACGGTTACACCTTAAAATGGAGTAAAATTGTACCGGGTGATTTTTTGACCCAATTAATAAAAAAATGTATTTCTAGTTTTAATGCATGTTTAGATGAAAATGCCGATATTTTAGCGGTCATTACAAACTTTAGGACTATTGCTGAAAACATTAAAAATAGTCTCTGAGTGGAAGCAAAAAATTTTAAAGAAAAATTATCAAGCTGGTTTGACACAGCCTGTACTAAAAGTTACTCAAAGCTTGAGCGCGCCTTAAATACTCCCTTAAGAGATATTAATCTTGTTAAAGTATTACGGAACGATTACAAGAGAACCTTAAAAATAAGGAGGGAAACTATCAAAAAGGAAGCTTGGGTAGCATGGTGTGAGGCCTCCCAGAACAAAGATTCGGCAGCATTCTGGAAGATAGTAAATGCGCCTCTCTTTTCAGATAAAGCTAAGGCCAGGGTGGAAATTGCCATCTCTGAAAATGAGTGGGTCAAACACTTTGAAGAACTCTATCGAGCGGAGAGTGAATGGGTTCAACCTCATACCCAGGATTATGCTGGGACCGAAATGGTCCAGACTAGAACCTTGATAGAATTAGATATTACCTTAAACAAGGTAAAAGCGAGCATAAAAGCTAGCGCTGGAGGTAAGGCACCTGGCCCGATGGCGTTCCAGTTGATCTTTATAAGGCCAATATGGATCTTTGGAGCCCGCTCCTTACTCAGGTTTTTAATGCAACTTGTTCCAATGGCCTGCTTCCTTCATGGTGTGAGTCAATTATTGTTCTTATATTTAAAAAGGGTGATAGATCTAGCTGCCAATGCTATCGCCCTATCTCATTACTTGACTCTACCATTAAGATTTTTGGCCGACTAATTTTAAATAGGCTGCAAGCATGGGAGGAGGAGCATTCCATAATCAGTGAACTTCAGTATGGTTTTAGGAAGGGCCTGGGGACAATTGACCAATGCCTTAATCTGCATATACTTTTAGAAAAATATGCTAAAGCCAAGGGTGGTCGTATGTTTTTAACTTTTGTCGACTTGACGTCGGCTTTTGACTGCATCACCCATTCTAAGCTATGGCCGGTATTACAGAATTTAGGGGTAGATATAAATATAATTAATTACCTCAGAGAACTTTATGCAGGGCTATTGCCCGAGTTAGATATGGGAAAAATGGAGAGTGTACTGACCCTTTCAGTGTTGCGAGAGGGGTGCGGCAAGGTTGTGTCCTTGCTCCTTTTCTCTTTACAATTTATATTAACGACCTGGAAAGAGTACTATTAGAGGAGTGTAGGGACATGCCGCTTGTCGGAAGAAGATCTATCCCGGCTCTCCTATATGCCGATGATGCGGTCTTGATGGCCAGAACACCGCAGGCCATGCAAACGATGGTCAATACTTTTACAGTTTTTATGTTCAATCTAAACCTGAAGTTAAACTGTACTAAAACGTTTAGTATGGCCGCACCCCTACTTTTCCATATATGGGCGTATTATTCGACCAAACTGGTCGATGGAATGACAGGCGTTTACTGTTCTGTAAATCTATAATGGCGCTGAAATGTTTTAGTAAAAGGATGGGTAAAAAACCACCTAGGGAACTCCTAACCGTGTACAGGGCAACTTGCGTGTCAATTGCTACCTACGGTGCTGGACTGTGGGGACATGCAAACGTAAAACTGTTGCAGACGGTGGAGAACACCTTCCTGAGATTCCTCCTAGCAGTCCCAGAAAGTATATCAACCTATGTTTGCCACGTTGAGCTGGGGGTGCCTTTTTTAGAAGATATAATTAGGGTCGCTCCTGTTCTTCTGTGGCACAGGGTGTGGATGACGGAGGAATGTCTTTTTAATCTCTCTATTCTTAGGGATGCAATGAGTCTAGAGAATGGGGGCAAATTGAGGTGGTTAAGCTATGTAATGTCCTTTATGGCAAACATAGGTCACCTTGAATATTATGAGGACCCCTCAACTATGAACCATGTTTCTAGGAAAAATCTCAAAGATATATGTATGAGGCTTTTGGGCGACCAAAGAACTAGTGCAGAAATGTTGAAGAAAACTGTGGCCGCCCACCAATTAATTATGACCTCAGAACAGATGCAACCCTATATTAGACTACCTATGAACAACTTTGAAAGATTTTTACTTACGCGCTTTAGATTTAATTTGCTTGTTAGGCTTCTTAGTTTCCCTGTCAATAATATTTGGGGTAAACAACTTATTAAGTGCCCCTGTAATGATCTGTCTGAACAGTCAGACATCCATATTATTTTCTTTTGCAGATTTTATACAAATCCCAGAAAAAGATGGATTGTCCATTTACTAAAGATTATGGATTTTAACCAGTGTCGCCCTGCTTTTTTAGAATTACAACGGCTTGATAATATTTTTACAGTAGCATCCTTGTCCGCATATCTGAAAACTGTTTTTAAATTTCGGAAATCAATCACCTGTATGTACTCTACTTAGGATATGCAAATTATTTAAACTTGATTGTAATAATATTGTGTTTTTTACTTGTCCTTTCATGGTTGTTTTTGTGTTAAATAACCGAATAAAGTTTAAACTGAACTGAACTGAATTGCACTAGTCTCAATTTGGAGGAAATTGCTACTTCATGCGGAGAGGAGAGAGCCTCTTGCCAGTCAGTATTGTCAAGGTCCCCTACCTCGATCATTTTTCGCGAAGGGATTGCGTGGGATCTGGTTGATTATTAATGATTTTGCGATAGGTAAAATAAATGGATTTTATGATCATATGATCCGTCAGGAGTCAATCTTCTCACTGCTATCAGTGCATGTCTTATTTGAATATACCTGAATGGCTCCGTGGGTGCTAATTCGCACTGCTCTTGGAGGCTGGTGAATGTGACAACCTCGCCCGTACTCCATAAATCACCCACCGTTGAGATTACGATGGCGACCCAGTGTCCAAAACCTTTGCGGGAGCTGAGCCTGCCCAATCCCTGTGCTTCCCATAGCAGGGTCATCTGCGTTTTAACACTGTCCCATCCCAGTTTTTTTTTAACCATGTGCCATATATGGACTGTGTGTGCTGTAGTCCTCCTTAACGGTGGTTTGCGCCTTGTAGTGTAAAGAGCCCTCATCACTCCCCCCCTCCCCCAAGCTGTGTCCATTTGATCTAAATGCTGGGTCCGTTTGAGGGACGCGGAGCCACTAATTTATCACTATTAGTTGGGATGCCCAGTAGTATATTTGAATATTTGGGAGGGCGATGCCACCATCATAACATCCCCTGAACAATTTGGTCATGGCTATTCGGGCAGGTTGCCCTTCCCAGAGCAGGTCAGCCACTGCTGCTGCAATTGTCTTGAAATAGCATGTTGGGACCAGAAATGTGGAGTTCTGCAAGGCATAGAGGAACCTTGGGTGTGCCATCATTTTGAAAAGTACAGCTCTCTTGAGCAGTGTCAGTGGTAGGGATTGCCAGTGTTTCATATTTTGGTGGAGCCTTGTCAAAGGTGGAAGGAGGTTTTTTCCATAAACACCTCAGGGCGTGGAGTAATATAAATTCCCTGGTACGTAAAACCCTCCCTCGTGATTTGTAGGCAACATCCCTTGGGGAGTTACGGTGGGGGGCCATGCAGAATATAGAGGATCGAACTGATCCAGTTTATAGTATAGCCAGAGTATCTGCCATATAGTTCACAGATATCTAGGAGGCTGTTGAGGGAGCGTCTGGGGGAGGCCATGTATATCAGCATGTCATCCGCATATAGTGATATGTGATCTTCCCATCCCTCTGCCCAGTTGAGCCCGCGGATAATCGTGTCTCATTGTATCCAGGCTGCCAGTGGCTTGAGTACAAGAGCAAATAGAAGCAGGGATAGGGGGCATCCTTGACGGGTCCCACGCCCCAGGGGAAAGTCGGTGGAGACATGACCATTTACGGCTACATGAGCTAGGGGTTTCGTATAGAACAATTGAACCCAGGCGCAGAATTTGGGTCCAAAGCCCAAATGCTTAAAAAACGCAAATAGGAAGGGCCATTCGACTGTGTCGAAGACCATTCGTCTATCTAAGGATAGGATGGCCGCTGGTTCTTGGATTGTGGGTATACAAGCCACAACACTATTGAGGCATCGTAAATTAAGGGCAGTGTTTCTTCCCGGCATAAACCCCAATTGGTCCGGGTGTATCAGTGTATGAAAATGGGGTGTCAATCTAGCTGCGAGTGTCTTAGCGAGTATCTTGGCCTCTGCATTAAGGAGAGATATAGGGCGGTATGATGCACATTCCAGGACTGGCTTGCCGGGTTTATAAATAGCTGCTATTGTTGCTGTGCGCTGATCTCTAGGTAGCTCTCCCGCTTCTAAGCTGGCTTCATACATCTTTAGGAGATGTGGTGCGATAGTGTTTGCTGTTGCTTTGCAGACTTCTATGGGTATACCATTCGGCCCTAGTGCTTTCCTCCATTGTATAGCTCCCATGGCCGACAATAGTTCATCTAGCTTGAGGTCAGTCTCCAGTGCCTGGGCATCCTCCGGCGTTAACGTGGACATACGGATATCTCTTATGAATGCTTTTGCCTCTTCGACCGTAGTGGAGGAGGTCAATGCGTAGATGGCCTTATAGTGTTGTGCGGTAGTATCAACTATTTGCTGCAGGTCATTTATGATCTCCCCATCATCTACTAGCAGCTGCGCTACCCACCGGCTACCCCAGTCCCGTTTGTCAAGCCAGGCCAGGAGTTTACCCACCTTATCCCCCACCTCATAGATTTTGTGTTGTGTGGCGACAGGTCTGGTCTTGGCTTACTCCCATGCATATGCCCTGTAGCCTTTTTTTCTCAAGTTGAGATCACGAGCTGTATCTACCGTGGGGTGCCGGGTGTGCAGCTGTTCCACATGAGCCACTTCCTGCTCTAGTGTCTTCATTTATTGTCTTCTGTCATTTTTATTTCCCGAGATTAAGGAGCTGGCTTGGCCCAGAAGAACCATTTTATATGCTTCCCAAAGAGCTACTTGGGAGACAATTGAGCGTTCATTTTCTTTGAAATAGTGTTGTGTAGTAAAAGATATGCCTTTCCTGATCTTCGAATTTTTTGTCTATCACTGGCTATTTAGTGCTTGTGGGCATTGACCCCGCTCTACTACAGGGTAATGATGGGTCTCAATGATCTAGAGACCTCAGATCCCTGAGGATGACCAGATGATAGAATTTGATCATACAAGTGTTTGATGGAAATCCTATTAACCGAGCAGGTTTCTTTGTTACAATCACTTACACCTTTTTTTATTTCATTTTATCTTTATCCTACTCCTACTATTGCTTTCCAGTAAGCTTGCGCTATGGTTTAAGGGCACAAAGATACCCTATCCGTAGACCCCTAGGTTTTCTTGTGATTATATCATCCCTGGGTAGGCAGGTGTCATGGTGCCTCCTTAATGTCCATATGGGGAATCGTCCCCACACGGCAGGGCTGTTTACTGTTCTCTCTATGATTAACACCATTCGTTAATTGGGTGCATTAATCCTGGAGACCACTATCAATGCAAAGTGTCTCATTCTCTTCCGCCTGTGTGCAGCGAGCATCCTTGCGTTTGAGTCTCCTCTGGCCGCTCTGGGACTTTGTCATGAGAATGCTGCCCATATTTCCTAACAGATCGTCCAGGACCCGGGGCTTGGCACTATCCCTCCAGCCACTCCTGCGCCTCTTCAGGCGTCATAAATAACCATGTTTTTCCTTCGGCTTCTGCCCTCAACTTTGCCAGGAAAAGCATGGTGTCCTTGAGATCACGCTTCGGAGCTCCTTTTTAACCTCCAAAAAACCCCGTCTTTGCTGCATTACTGCCGCTGTGTAGTCTGGAAAGATTGTTATTGTGGTGTTTTCAAAGCGTATCGGGGGAGCGACACGTGCTGCTGTAAAATCACATCTCAATCGCGGAAGAACATGTGGGCCAGAATGTGTCTCAGAGGAGTCCCTGCTTTGTGGTTCCCACCTGGGACTCGGTGAGCTCTCTCAACAGTGAAGTAATTGGAGAGGCCTCGTGGCTGGAGTTGGTTCTTTTAGGTCCTTAACCAACAGGTTCAGGGCTGTTTCTCCTGCCCGTTCCGGCACGCCAATAAGTCTAATGTTGTTACGCCTCGAATGTCCTTCTTGATTGTCGAGTTTGGCAGCTATTATCTTGTTGTCTGCTTCCAGTTGGCGCACTGTTTATTCAGAGCGACCGTTTTGTTAGTGAAGGTTGATGTAATTGTCTCGACCTCTGTCATTTTCTGAAAATCTGCCCTAATCAATGAGAGTTCCACTGAGATTAACCCAATACGGGAGGAATGGACATTGGTAAAGGTGGTCATAATGTCCTGAAGAGTGACTTCAGATCTCTCAGGTACTATAGGGTTCGCTGTCTGGGTGGGGTCTTGGTCCGTGTGGTCAGATTGATTCTAGGTGTAGGCGTACTTTTCAAGTTTCACCTGCTGCGAACCCCGCTGGCCCCTGCCTCCCATCTTTGCTGGTCTGATCTGGGTCTGCACTAAGCAGAGCCAAGTAAAACACGGGGTGGTACTCACCGCTGCCTGCCTGTGTGCTGTGCGGGGCACACGCAGCCTTTCTGGTTTTCCACCCCAGATCCGACGTACCGCCCAGGTAGTGGTGAGACGTTTTGCGCGATGCGGTGGAGAGCACGGTGCGGAGCTATAAGTGGTAGCCTCCAATGCCTGCAGCCCACTGGCTATCACTGGTCTCAATGTGTGTTACAAGGTCCTCCACTCGCGCCCCCCAGGGTAGGGGCCCGCCAGGATATTCCAGGTCTCTGGTACGTCGCAACAGGCCGACCCACCGCTATTGTCTCTGTTTGGCGCCTTCAGGGCATGCCTCGCCCCATCGCATCTAAGTGCTCCCAGCTGTCTAGGAATTTGCACTGTACCTCGGCGCAGTTGCCATCAAATCACCACTGCTGAGATTGTATTTATTATGTACACTTTCATGTCCCCGCAGTGGGCCGCCATGGTTCAAATGCAACGCCGTGGCACAGCCGCCGTCAAACCACAGCTGGCGATATTGTATTCCTTTTTGGTCCCGTTGCATGAGGCCGCTGGCGGAAGGTCCTTGGGCCCTTCCCCACTGTCGGCGCCTCAACAGTGTGGGAACTGCACCAGTCTGTTACTTGTCCCCACCAGGAGTGCCCACCTGGGTGCCACTGTGGTGAGTCCGGTCGGCGCGTTCCGCCACCAGAGCAGAGCACTCGTCTCTCCAGAGCACCCGCCAACTCCAGCCCCCGGCATATGGTGGAGGTCAGGCCGCACCTGTTCCTTCCGCTGTCGTGTCTCCGGTTGCGGGCTGCCGAGTTTCAAATTAGGTGCATCGGGTAGGTTGTTGTTTCCGATTCATCGCCCACTGCTTAAAAGGGTTTTATGCCTGCGGATTAATGCACAGATCGGCAGGGAAGTTAGCTGGAAGACGGAGCCTCTTCAGGTAGGTGCCATTTTCATTGGCTGCTAGCCATGCCCCCCCATTTTGCAGTATTTAATGTAGTACCAAAGTAGTACTGCTTATTTACTCGAAATGCAATTAACAAACCTACAAGAGGAAATATTCACCTTCACTCCTCCTATCTTTTTATCAGTAGATCTCTGCATATATAAGTTTACCACTTAGGAGCTTAGGAGTACATGTGGGAAGGACCAGAGTGAATGGAGGCAAAAAAGGGACTACCTACTACAAAATGAGAGGATTTAGGGAAAGGTAACGATGGCTTTAGGGAGAGGCAGGCAGGCACATACACCCATCCACATAAGAGGAAGCTTATTGCTTTTCACAAACTACACTTCTGAAGTTACTATGGCCCTAAAGGTACCCACAAATTAGTAAATGTACTCCATCCCAATATTAGAGTGGCCAAGCACCACACATGGCCACTCACAGGCACTGCAACACATTCCCATAGAAAATAAGGGAGACAGGGATTTGAAATAACACCCCATAGGAAATAATGTTAAATAAATAGAAGTAATTCGACTTCTAAAATATGTAAATGTTCTTTGTTTATTGTTCAAAAAATATATATATTTATTACTCCATTATTTTATTTATAAAAGTAATAATACAATTCATTTAAAAATAGATGCAAATGAACTTGTGTTAAAACATTAAAAGTAATTTATATTTATCACATAACATTTAGCACAATGTAATACCTAATAAATAAAAATAGAAATGCTACTGTGGGTGTGATTTTTTAAAAATGATTCTTTAAGAAAGAATACTGATAAAGTAAATAAATATAATTAATTTCATTATTTAATGTACAATCAATTTAACAAGCTAATGTGCTCTTTCATTTCATTTTATTTTATTAGTTATATCCTAATAATAACTATTTTAAATGATTTCCTATTTATATTTTATATTCAAATATTTTAACAATTGTATTAAAGAATAATGGGCATATTACCAAGCAATAGCGATAATTATCGCTATTGCTTGGTTAGAGACAAAAATTTACCGCAGAGCTGCGGCGATTTTTATCGCAGATAAACCTTTGTATTACCAAGGTTTATCGCAAATGCGATAAAAAACGGCCGCACTGCATGAATATCGCTGAAAAGTCAGCGATATTCATGCATTACCGAGCTAATGCTCTTAGCCATGTTATCCACCTCCCATTGGATAACATGGCTAAGTACTGCTCAGGGCAGGTGTTAGCTTTTGGAGATATTCGCGCTTAGCGCGAATATCTCCAAAAGTTGGTAATAGGAGATAGCGATGTTAGCGACTGTTTCCAGTCGCTAACATCTTGGCACGCCCACTTTGCATGTCATTAGTGATAAATTTCTCTGACATGCAAAGTGGGGCCCAAGATGGTCGCTATCTCCTACTAGCTGTCCCTAACTGGTGTTAGCGACAGCTAGGTAATAGGGAGATAATTTTATCTCCGCTTTCTTGGCTTTTAAAGCCAAAAAAGCAGAGATAAACCCCCTTGATAATATGCCCCTATATCTTTAATAAGGTTCCTCTATGCTTTTCCTATACTTTCCCATGGAAGATCTCCATGCATGAGTTAACTTTACAATCGTAAATTCAGTTTTAGGTGTTTTCACCCCCTGAGCTCAGGGAATGGAGCCAGGTAAGTCTAAATCCACATGTAAATCTACACTCAGGAATGGTGAATAGCACCTGGGTTCAGGAGTAGAATTATACATGAGTATATTTATACATGGAAATTTACCTTTGAGACTGCCTAGTGAAAATAAACTTGTGATTATTGATTCATATAAGCAGAAATTAAATCAATGGAAATACGGTAAACAGAAGTACCCGTAAAAGAACATGAGTCGGAATGAATAAATCAAAGTGGTTGGAAGTAGCAACTGCTACTCCTGCCTTCCCCTTAGCGACTGCTCTGTAGTGAGACGTGATTGGTGAGGTCTTGCTGGTGCTGCGGGGTCTTCATATGCAGGCCATGCTCTCTCACTCTTAAGACTTCCAAAACAACTTTACAGTAGCAATAAAATCACCACACCTGTGATGCAATCCACTCGTGTCTGACCTGACTAGCGCTGAGGGCAAGATGCTCAGGAACTGTAATAATAGTGTTTTTGGCCATATAGTGAGTTATAGCAGTATATTCGCTGCAACACTCCCACCTTACAGGGCACTGGATATCCCACTGCACCATGTACCTTGCATGCTGGGCCAACCAATAACTTTACTGCTGTCCTGCTGCATACATATATGTTGGACTCTTCACCTCGATGGCACTACCAGCCCCACCCCTCCTCCTCACTTCTCATTCAGTCTGTTAATTACCTCCCCCCAGCCTATAACACTGAGATTTCCACATTGCTTGCTGGCAGTGCTGACGAGAGGCAATGAGTCAAATATGATGTCATACAGTTTGCATCCGAGCAAAGTTAGACAACCTGGGTCTTCGGCATATTCAATGTCTCTGCTTTTCCTACATAGATTGTGGCGTTGTTGTGTTAGCAGCGTGCTGTGCCCTCCTCACGGGAAGACTGTTCAATGGTTATGGAACAGCAGCTATCAGCATGTCACCATGGCCTGTGGGGAATGTGGGTAGCAAACACATCCATGTACCCATGCGCCGTGGCATATTTTATTGAGCATGGAATTTTGCCAACATGATTGCAAGATTACTCAAACTGTGTTGTTTTGCATGATTATGGGTTTGTAGCTTTCTTCTTTGCTCTGTTCCGTCTGAATAGCTCCAAATGCTTCAGAGCCACAATTACCTGAAAGTTAAACACTGGCCGGTGTGATATTCAAATTCTTGTTTTACAAAAGTGACTCCTGTGGCCTCGAAAAGGCATATCCAGCCTGGCACATGAACTCAGCATCTTCCCACAGTTCGCCTCTGCAGGATAGACTTGCCACTGCAGAAAAACCGTCATACCATTATGGTGGAATTTCCACGGGCATACCCATAGGGTTATTCCACATTATTGTTCCACCCCCATTTTTCAGATCACATTTTTGGGAGTTATATATCTTCGATAGAAGTGGAGTGGCTTGAAGGAAAATCTGCATACTTTACGACAGTCAAATAGGGACGGGGCAGACCCGGTATCTGTCTCTACTCTATTTTGCATCACTTTCCCTGTGTCAATAAAAATCAGCTGCCAAAACAGATGTTGAACCAGGGCGTCATTATAAATTTCAACCACTGGTTGTGATGCAGAAGCAGTGCCCACCTAATTTAGAGTTGTTCACTGTTTTTTCAGAATTTTTTGTTTCCTGAAATAGCGCTTTTATCTATGGTGGGAATCTCTTTGGGCGTGAGGGGGCACATGGGGATAAAATTCACAGTTACACAGCTGTAGGTTCACCATGCCATGTCGTTTTACTGTGTTGTTTCATAAGTAAGATCCACAAAGAGGGAGTCCATCTTGAGAAATGACATAACTGATGTTCTCCAAGCAGTGTGAAATGTATCTCTTTGTGCAGGAGACATATCTGGAATGTTTCTATTCAGGAACAAGATGGTTGAGATAGCAGACCCGTTGATGTCCCATTGCAATCCTCTGCTAAGGAAGGTCCTTAGAGTGGACCATATTAAACAAAGCTTTACACCTTTGCATCCTGCTCAACACCCGCTCCGTCCACAGACACGCCGTCGAGCTCTGGAACCTGATCGACACCACAGCCCCAGACGTCACCTTCCTCACGGAAACCTGGATGAACGCCTCTTCAGCGCCCGACATCGCCATCGCCATCCCAGACGGCTTCAAGATCATCCGGAGGGACCGCGTCAACCAGACAGGAGGAGGCATCGCCATCATCCACAGGAACTCCATCCGCATCACGACCAACACCGACGACACCCTCGCACCCGCCGAGCACCTGCACTTCCAGATCCACATCGACCCCAAGACCACCCTCAGAGGCACCCTCATCTACAGACCCCCGGGACCACGCACACAATTCAGCGAGGACATCGCCGACTTCATCACCCCGCACGCCCTCCCCTCCGCTGACTACATCCTCCTCGGGGACCTCAACTTCCACCTGGAGAACAACAACGACCGCAACACCACCACCCTGCTGGACAACCTCGCCAACCTCGGTCTCAAGCAACTGGTGACCACCCCCACCCACTACGCCGGACACACACTCGACCCCGTCTTCTCCTCCAGCAAGGACATCGCCTTCAGCCACGCCACCGGACTCCACTGGACGGACCACAGCTGCGTCCACTTCAGCTTCAGAAGGAACACGATCCACCACCACCAACAACAGGTTGCACGCAGAAGCTGGAACAAGATCACAGCCGAACAGCTCGCAACTTCCCTGAACAAGAGCCCACCCACCAGCGCAACGAACCCCAGCCAAGCGGCCACCAACCTCACGAAGTGGATCAGCGACTGCGTGGACGACCTCGCCCCTCTGAGGACCCCGCCTAGCAGACCCGGCAGCAACAAAGCCCCTTGGTTCACCGACGAACTCAAGTGCTCCAAGAAGAACTGCAGAGCCCTTGAGAACGCCTGGCGCAGAGACCCCACCACGGACAACATGACTGCCCTCAAGCTCGCCACCCGAAAACACCACCAACTGATTCGCACCACCAAGAAGACTGCATTCAAAGAACGACTGGACAACAACGCACACAACAGCAAGGAACTCTTCAACATCGTTAAAGAGCTCTCCAACCCCAACGCCGGAAACAACGACGTCACCCCTTCGCAAGACCTCTGCAACTCCCTCGCCTCCTACTTCTACAACAAGATCGCGGACATACACAACAGCTGCAGCACTCAACCGACGCATGCCACAACCGAAACACCGCCCCCCACCACCACCCTCCGCGCCTGGACCACGATCAGCACCGAAGACACCATCCGCACGATGAACTCCATCCACTCCGGATCTCCAACCGACCCCTGCCCCCACCACGTCTTCAACAAGGCTGACACTATCATCGCACCCCACCTGAGGGACATCATCAACACCTCCTTCAACACCGCCACCTTCCCGGAGAGCTGGAAGCACGCCAAACTCAGCTCCCTACTGAAGAAGCCATCAGCCGACCCCACCGACCTCAAGAACTACCGACCCATCTCGCTGCTCCCGTTTCCCGCAAAAGTCATCGAGAAGACCGTCAACAAACAGCTGGCCGCCTTCCTCGAGACAAACGGATCCCTCGACCTCTCGCAGTCTGGCTTCCGGGCCAACCACAGCACCGAGACCGCCCTGATCGCAGCAACCGATGACATCCGAGCCCTGCTCGACAACGGAGAAACAGCGGCCCTCATCCTCCTAGACCTCTCCGCGGCCTTCGACACAGACTGCCACCGCACCCTAGTAAAGCGCCTCAGCAACGTCGGAATCCAGGAGAAGGCACTGGAGTGGATCATCTCCTTCCTCGCCGGAAGGACACAGAGAGTCCGCCTCCCCCCGTTCAGAACAGAAGCCACCGAAGTCATCTGCGGCGTCCCTCAAGGCTCCTCGCTCAGCCCAACCCTCTTCAACGTCTACATGAGTCCCCTCGCAGCCATCGCACGCCAGCACAACCTCAACATCATCTCCTACGCCAACGACACCCAGCTGATCCTCTCCCTCACCAACGACCCCGCCACCGCCAGAGCCAACCTACACGAAGGGATGAAAGAGGTAGCCGAATGGATGAAGAACAGCCGCCTGAAACTGAACTCTGACAAGACGGAAGTCCTCATCTTGGGATCCTCACCCTCCGCCTGGGACGACCCCTGGTGGCCCCCCGCCCTAGGCAGCGCACCCAAACCAACAGACCACGCACGCAACCTGGGCTTCACCCTGGACTCCTCCCTCACCATGACCAGACAAGTCAACGCCGTCTCCTCATCGTGCTTCAATATCCTACGCATACTACGCAAGATCTTCCGGTGGATCCCCACCGAGACCAGGAAGACGGTCACCCAGGCCCTCGTCACCAGCCGCCTGGACTACGCAACGCCCTCTACGCCGGAACCACCGGCAAACTCCAGAAGAGACTCCAGCGGATCCAGAATGCCTCAGCACGACTCATCCTGGACATCCCCCGCCGCAGCCACATCTCCGGACACCTGAGAGACCTGCACTGGCTCCCGGTCAACAAGCGAATCACCTTCCGTCTCCTCACCCACGCACACAAAGCCCTGCACAACCAAGGCCCAGGTTAACTCAACAGCCGCCTCAACTTCTACGCTCCCAAACGCCAGCTTCGATCGACCAGCCACGCCCTCGCCGTCGTCCCCCGCATCCGAAGAGCCACCACAGGGGGAAGGTCCTTCTCCTACCTCGCCGCCAAGACCTGGAACTCCCTCCCGACCCACATCCGCCTGACCCAGGACCACCTCGCCTTCAGGAAACAGCTCAAGACCTGGCTGTTCGAGCAGTAGCAGACCCCCTCTCCCCTAGCGCCTTGAGACCCTCCGGGTGAGTAGTGCGCTATACAAATGCTGTGATTGATTGATTGATTGATATTAAAAAAGCCTTATCTTGAGACGGCGTGGCAACGCAAGATGGCTGCCACTTGAGGAGCCCCGTCACATCGAGCAGCGCTCGAAATACCAGGGACCTCGTACGGGATTTGCTACTTCGCTCCGACGGAGGATTCAGGCGTCGGAATGCTTGGGGACAATATTGTGCAAGTATCAGACCTTTTTAGGGTCTAAATGACCAGTTATTGCGCTTTTGTTCTTCCTGTCACCTTGCGGCCGCCATTTTAGCTTCCTTTCTTTCCGCGCTGGAATTCCAGTCAGCGCGATGTTGTTACACCGCATTTTCTCTCTCAAACTTCTTTCTCACTTTCACCTTGCATAAATACGCTGCTATTGGAGCGCAAAACAGAGGCAAAACGGAGGCTTTGATTTCCTTTTTACTCCTTATATCAATGCCATCAAGGAGTTCCATATGCTGACTGTAATACCATCTCTTGCTTCATTTAAGTGGTTGTGATACTGTCTTAATGCACCATTTTCAGTTACTTTTACTATTTTCTCCTGTTAAACTTCCTATGGTGCTACTTTGCAGTTAATTTTGAGGGCTCTGACGCAACTTCACCTGGTGCTATCTTAATAACAACTCTACGGTTGTTTACTATACTTATTGCTCCAGCTCTTAAGTGAATATGGATCACTCTCACAAACCTCAGGGTCCCTCATCTGATGGGCGTAAGGATGCTAACGCTGCACCAGGCAAATGCCTTAAAAAGCCCCCCTTTCACCCTACAAGTCACCACTTCCTCTCACGCTGGAGGACATTATGGAGGAATTGCACCTCATTAGGGCTTTCATGGCTGCCACTGCTGCCACACTACAACGCATTGAAGACAAGTGGACGGGTCTTGACTCCAGACTCTCAGACGTTGAACAGAAGGTTAGTGACGCCCAACATGTTGTAACAAAAGTTGAAAATCTCACAAAAGAAGTAACTCAACTGAAAAAAGACCATAGAGGATTTAGAAAACCGCAACAGATGCAATAATTTGCATATTGATGGTATTCCGGAGAATTCTGAGGGTACCAACATGATCACGTTCCTGAAAACTCAAGTTCTTCAACTTGTTGGCCGTCCGAAGACTATGGATTTCAACATTCAAAGGGCACATAGACGTGGGCGTCAGAGAGCTTCTACTTCTTCCAAGCCAAGAGGCATCATTGCCTATTTCCTTCTTTATTCAGACCTCATGGCTATCCTTAGTGCTGCAAAACAACATAAACAACTCTTCTGGTCTGGCCACAGAATCTTCTTCAGTCAAGATGTCGCTAAGACGACCACCAATCAACGGAAAGAATTCCTTGACTTGAGACCTGCATTGCTCTCAATGAATGCATGCTATGGTTTAATCCATCCCTGTTTCTTTAATGGACATAAGGACAGAACTCTAAGTCTTGAGGATCCAGCTGAACTCCGAAAGTTTATCCACTCTCACAAAGGAGAACTAATGGAACTTAGCAAGCCATGATAATAACTCATTGTTCTCAACTTTGTTTTGCTCTCTGTTTGTTATGTTCTTCATAATCGTTTAACATAGTTTTCCTTATTCTCTTTTGTGTCCTCTAGGTTTGTTTCCCACATTACGGTTGACGATATCCCTTTCACTCGTGGCCCACATGTACGTCCTGTGTGCACTGTATTACTCCACTGTCCTGTTTTCCCCAGTGTTTGGTAAGCTTCCCTTATTCTCTCTTATTCAAATTCCCTTCTACAGTAACTTCCTTTACCCCTCTTCTTCATAATCAAAATACATTTCTCTCCTTTTCTCTGTCCCACTTCATCACTTCTCTGTTCTCATTGTTCCTCTTCTGTGTGGTTGTTTTGCCTTTCGCCGCCCCCTTCCCTTTTCAATGTCTTCTCCTCTGAATCACTCTATGGCCAAAGTCTATGGACTTTTGGCCATCTTCTTTTGGATATCTGCTTTAGTGGAGTCTTTACCTCCACCACCTTTCTCTCTTGCACTTGTTCCTCTCCTTCATCTTCTTTCTCCTTCTTTTCTGAATCCTCTTATGTTCTTTCAGTCCTCAGATTTCTCTGTCTCTTTTTATTCTTATTTTTTCACCACGCTTTCTTCCATCAGATGCTGTCTTTTTCACTTCATAAACTTTTGAGTTTTTTTCTCCCTACACTCTCATTTCCTTACTATTCGACTTCTTCATCTGTTTCTATTTTCTCCTTTTTATATTTTCTCTAACCATTCATTCATACTACCTAACTATTCTCTCCTTAATTTCAAGATACTCACTGTTAATGTTTTCCCTCCTTCTAAATTTTCATTCAACTCTCTATCTTTTTATTTCTCCTACTCATGAAAGGATTACATATTATAACGTGGAATGTTAAGGGATTGCGCAATCCCATCAAACGACAACGGGTGCTATCACACCTCACTAGATTGAATTGTCAAATTGCAATGTTGCAAGAATCACACCTCAAGCTCGAATACTTATGTATGTTACGCAAATATTGGGTTGGTGAAATCTTTTGCTCACCTGCTGTTCATAATAAGAATGGTGTGATTATCTTGTTTCACAAATCTCTAAATGGTTTATTACAGAATGAATTTACAGATGCTGATGGTAGATGGCTATATTTAGATGTTACAGTTAACAACCACCAATTATCTTTTTGCAATGTTTATGGTCCAAATGGAGTGGATGTATCTTTCTGGAGTGACCTCTCCACCTTTCTTTCTTCACATACAGCCGAGCATTTAATCTTGGGTGGGGATTGTAACCAACTCATGGATCCTTTCCTTGATAGGAAATCCCAGACCTGATATTTGCCGAATAGAATGCAGGAAGGTTTTTTCAAAACCATTACTAATAGGGGATTAATAGATATCTGGCGCACTTCTCACCCTGATGCTCTAGAATTTTCTTTCATTTCCCCGTTTACAAATCGGATTGATTATATTTTTCTTACACAATCTGCATTCCAATTTATGACTAAAGACGAGATTGGTTCTATACTTATATCTGATCATGCCCCTGTAATTCTTGATATGGACTATCCCTTTCCTTCTCCTGCTTCCAAGAGATGGCACTTTAACAATTCCCTCCTTCTAGATACGCAATTCTCTGACCAATTTCTTTCATTCGCACAGGAGTTTTTTCAACAGAACCTTACCTCCGTGTCTCAATTTCACGATGTTTGGGATGCTTTCAAAGCCTCCACCAGGGGTTTTATCATTGACTTTGTGTCCCGGAAAAAAAAGAAATCTTTTTCACATTCATTATCGCTCCTTAAAAAAATTAAAGCCCTGGAACACAAATACTTTACCACTAACTGTCATGATACTTTACCTCTCCTTATTCAAACCAAAATGCAATACAACAAACTTTCTTGGGATTCGGCCAGCAACATCTTCTCAAAGTCAATGCCAAAATGTATGGTGGTCTCAATAAGACAGGCAGATATTTAGCAAATTACCTTAAGATTAAGAAACAAAAATCTAAAGTCGTAGCCATTAAGGATGACTCAGGAACTCTACATTTTTCTGATTCTACCATACTCGACTGCTTCTCCAAATATTACTCCTCTCTCTATATACCCAAGTCTAACCCGTCTTCTGATCTTATTGATTCTTTCTTCCAAAACATTCTTAAATCCCCTGACAACATTCCTGATCTTACTTCCCTTGACGTTCCCATCTCTGCTACCAAACTTATGGAGGCAATTGCCCTTCTACCTAAAGATAAAACTCCAGGGCCGGATGGCTTTTCTGTTCGATTTTTTCTACACTTCAAAGCCTTCATGATCCCCATCTCTTGTCACTGATGAATTCCTTTTTGCTCACTGGTGAATCACAGGGCTCTTTTACGCAAGCAATGTTGTGTCTAATACCCAAAAAGGATAAAGATCCCTCTTTGTGCAAGAATTATAGACCAATCTCCTTAATAAATACCGACTGTAAAATTTATACTAAACCTCTTGCCCCCTGCATTAACAAGGTCATTCCTAATTTAGTTAACATATATCAATCTGGTTTTGTGAAAGGACGTTCAATTACAGATAGTTCACGCACTCTTCTTAATATCATAGACTTAGCCTCAAAATCTTTTTTTTTCCCAATGAGACAAGTCATTCTTTTAATACCATGTGTCGATTCACGTATGTTTAGCTTTCCAGAACCTACTATAAACTGTTTATATGTGGACTTTTGTTTATTTCAATGCATCCTCACAATTATATTTATTTCGGTGTATTACATTCTGTTTCATTGGTCTACTATCCTTACGCACACAGTTTTTTTTATTGTGCAATATATAGAGATTTTTTAAATATCTTTATTCAGTTTTTAACACACCATATTTTTTCCCCCCAGCCTCCGGCCCCCGCCCACCGGTCAGACAGAACGTGAAATATGTACAATACAATAACATAACATTTATATAGGATATCTCATATCACATATGATTGATTACTATTTGAAATACATTTTACACAATAATTCTTATTACTATCTTCAGTTTTGATTCAGAGTTCAATCATTCAATTCCCGTTTTGCAGCTGGCACCATTCTAAAAGGGGAGACCAAATTTTTAAACCTCTTTTGCTTCGTCTCCTACCCTTTCGCCTATATAAGTTTCCATATTTGAAATGGCCAGGAATCTAGATAACCATTAATGAAAAGAAGGGGCATCAGCATCTAGCCATGCAGAGGCAATACATAATCTAAATACCGCCACAGCTATAAATATAAGTTCATGTCCCACTAAGTCCTGATTAAGATCTGCTGCCCCAAGTAGGATAACATCGCTAGATAAAACTACCGGGTCTTTTAGTACTGTTGTTAGAAACTTCTCAATTTCTTGCTTAATAGATCTTAACCCAATACAAGTTGAAAAGATGTGCACTGCGTCAGCGCTGTACAACCTGCACCTAGGACAGCGTGTGCTTTTTCCACTCCCCCATTTAGCTATTTTATCTGGAGTATAATATAGAAAAAAACAAGTTTTAAAAAACTTGTGCCTGTAGTTTGGTTGATAGGAGAATCGTTTGTGATATAAAAAAGCATAATTAATTTCAACCTCTGATACCCCCACTCTCTCTTGCCATTTCTGAGAAGTTTTTACCATATCATCAGGAAAATATGCATTGATAAGTGTGTAGATCCCTCCAATCATATTTTTTTTATCATGAATTAGGACCTCCACTAGTTTGTTACTTTTAAGCCCCCCCCATCCCCCAACCTTATGTAACAGAAAGTCCCTTATTTGCAGGTATTTGAAAAATCTTGCCAAACCAGACCACATTTATTTTTCAGCTCTTCAAAGGACTGTATCCCTTCCAGAGAGACTAAGCAGCCAATTTGTACAACCTCCGCTTCCAACCATTTGTTCATGTAGCTGTCCTTAAAGATTCCTGGGAGGCTTGCATTATTATCTAAGGAAGTATAAAAAGACCATCTCCCTAAGCCCATCATTTATTTTACGGTCTTCCATACCTTAAAACTACTGATTAGTGTTTTAAATGTTTCTTTCTTATGATAGCTATCATGTAAGTGTCGCCAAAAATACCCTCTGTTCTCTCGTCCTAAAAGTAATTGAAATATAGAAGGTGTGTGCACCTCCCTCCCCTCGGGTCCTCGGGTGTTCTGTAGCAGCTCGCTGCTATACAATGACACAGTCGCCCAATAGTATGCTTTTAAATTAGGAAGGGCTAGTCCTCCTCTATCTTTGTGTCGTGTGAGAAGTTTAAATGCCCGTCAAGGCTGTGAGTACGCCCAGACAAAATTTGAAAACATGCGTTCTAGTAATTTAAACCAAGAGGGTGAGAATTCTAGGCAAATTGCCCTAAAAAGATATAGAATCTTAGGAAAGAAGATCATTTTGATCACATTCACTCTTCCGATGATAGAAAGGTGCAAGTTGTCTAGGCGGTGAAGATCTTTTTGCATGGCTGGCAACATGGATTTCAAGTTTATATCAACCAGCGAATCCAGATCAGATGAAATACTGACTCCCAGATAGGTAGCTTGTTCCACAACTCGAGAATCCCCCATATCGCTATTTTTGTTCAACACAATCTGAGTTTTACCCTGATTAAGTGCGTATCCGGATACCAAGCCAAACTGGTTCGCCTCACCTTCAATGGCACTCATGGCGGCATTGGGTTCAGCTGTCACGATTGCAATGTCATCCGCATATGCAAGTGTTTTGGTGGCATAGTTCTGTGAAATTTTGGGTTTGATTACGCCGTTCCCTTCTAACGTACGGATGAAATGGTCTATGTATATGGCAAAAAGCAGTGGTGAGCAAGGGCAGCCCTGCCGTGTTCCCCGTGAAATTATCAGTTCATTCGTTAGGCTGCCATTCACCATAACTATTGTCCTTGGGTTCACATATAATTTTTGGATTGCCTGTATGTATCCTTCCCTTATGTCCAGTCTAGCCATGGTAGCCCAAAGGAAGGGCCAGGAGAACCTATTGAATGCTTTCTCTGCGTCAAGCAGTACCAGTGCCATAGGGTCGCCTGTAACCTCCATGGAGTCAAACAAGGCAATCACCCGTTGAATGTGATTGATAGTTGATCTGCCAGGAATGAAGCCATGTTGGCTCTGAGCTACCACTTTTTGCAGAATAGGCGCTAGTTTGTTTGCCAACATTTTAGAATATATTTTAGAGTCCGAATTAATAAGAGTGATGGGTCGATATGAGCCAAGTTGTTCTGGGGGCTCCCCTTTTTAGGGAAGATAATAATTTTTGCCCGGGACCATGATTTTGGTGGCGATCCCCCTACAAAAATGTGAAGAATAAGGTTGAATAAGGTGTCTTTAATTTGATTAAAAAAAATAGCATAAAACTCTGATGGGATACAATCCAAACCCGTTGCTTTTCCCTTTGGTAATTCTCTAATAATGATCGAGAGATCATCTAGTGTTGGGGCTTCCTCTAGGGAGTCTACATCATCATCCTCAAATTTTTCAAAGGTAACACTCTCTAAATATTCCTCACAAATTGCCTGGTCCCCCCCCCACCCCCCGGTTTCTGTGTGTAAGGCCTGATAAAACTGCCAGAAAGCCTGTCTTATCTGTTCTGGGTCAGATACGCGATTTCCCTGGGGTCAAGAATTTCCCGAATCAGATTCGAGTTTGTCTGTTGCCTTGTACGCACAGCCAGTTGGTGTCCAGTCTGCTCATTCACCTCGTATATAGTTTCTTTTTGTGAATGCATTTTTTTAACAGCCTTATCAGTAAAGACACTCTTAATTTTAGCTTTGTCAATTGCCACTTGCCTCTGCAACTTCTCTATCCTCTCCTTTCCTCCCGGTGTATCTCCCATTGTCACTCTCACCAACCCCTCCTCCGCCTTCCTTAAATTTTCCTGCATCTGCTGCATAACTAGCTTAGCATGTTTAATAGCCTTTAAAGGGTATTGCAGAGTCTCCCCGCGTATCCCTGCTTTCAGTGCATCCCACACAATTTCGTCTGATGTACTCCCCATATTGACTGTTAAAAAATTCAGAATCCACTCCCTCAGGTGACTACAGTAATTATTGTCTAACAGTAGAGTTTTCTCAAAAGACCATGAAGTTGGAGTGTTTTTATCATTTTCTATTTCTATAGAGAAAATTAATGGATTATGATCTGAAAGAATTTGCGGGAGTTTTTCTATCTTACATTTAGTTTTAATTGCTTTTGACATAAATACGTAATCCAGTATAGCATGGGTAAGATGTGGATTAGAAAAAAATGTAAAATCGGGGTCGCTAGGATTTCTTGTGTGCCAACCATCTACTAATCAGTGCACGCTACAACAATCTCTCAGAGCTCTAAATACTTTGGGCTTGCGACCCGTATAATGCCAGTTATCGTTTAAAGACCAATTAACCGGTTGATTAATATTAAAATCCCTGCAGAACATAAGGGGTAAAGGGCAATGCATAGGTTCATTTGAGACTACCTCCAGTACCGACGGGTCATCACTGTTATAACCATAAATAGTGCAGAGCGTCAATTTTTGTCCTTTTCCATACTGGCATTCTGTGATCGCCCACCGACCATATTTGTCTGCCTTGGAGCGATTGAAAACAAGCCCACTTCCCTTAGCAAGAATAGCAAATCCCCGAACTCTTGCACCTTGTGTAGAAGCACAGATCAGCCTATACCCGAGATATTTTAAAATGTGCATTTGGGACCCCTCTACATGTGTCTCTTGTAAGCATACCACATTTGTTCCCCAGGCCTGTAGTCCAGCAGCA
Organism: Lissotriton helveticus; assembly: GCF_964261635.1. Taxonomy (NCBI): domain Eukaryota; kingdom Metazoa; phylum Chordata; class Amphibia; order Caudata; family Salamandridae; genus Lissotriton; species Lissotriton helveticus. The sequence continues at coordinate 1,490,268,194 of NC_136057.1, forward strand.
ACCATTTGTCTCTTCTTGCTATCATTCAAGCCGCATATATTCATTGATAATAACCTTAGCAAACCCCTTTCATCTTTTTCCTTGAGCCACACTCATACTCCAAGGCTGGCACCGGTTGAGCATTAGTGTTATCGCTATACCGGATTTGTCTACACCCAAATGTGAGATTCTGAAACACCCTGTCTGACCCAGAACACCCACCACTTCTCACCTCCCATCCCCCACCACCCTCTGAGGTTACCTGGCTGAGCCAGGAATTTGGCATCCGATGTACAGAGCCCCGCAAGCCCCCTGAGCTCCCCACCTCCCCAAGAAAAAAATCTAATCTGTTATAAGCCACAGTTTTTTTTGTCGTGGGTAGTGACACCCCCTAAGAGGCTACCTATTATCTTCAAAAAGAAAAATAATAGTAAAAGTAAATAGGACAGAGCAGGACAGAGTCGGCCGTAAGCGCATCTCCCACCTAACCCTTAATTAATTGATCCCTCCTACTGACAGATTTTAGTTGAACCACCCTCCTATTGACAGACTTAATTCAAGTTTCCCCTGGTCGCTTCAACCCCATCCCTCAATCTCCAGAGGAGCAATGTTGACAATCTCACTTATGACTAGACAATTCCTCCAGGTATTTTTGTGCTTGAATTTCAGAAATAAAACTACGTATGGCCTCTTTGAAAACCACTTTGAGCCCAGCTGGATTTTGTAAATAGACCTCAGCTCCCAGTTTTTGAAATGGCTCAAACAGTTGCCGGAGTCGACATCTACGCTCCACAGTGGCGTGTGGGAAATCAGGCCTGGTGAAAAAAGATACCCCCTCAAAGGTTGGCTTGTTAGTGGGTCTTGCCAGGTCAAAAAGAATTTGGCGGAGTGAGTAGTTCCCAAAGAATACCAGCATAGCCCGGGGGTGCTGTGATGTTGTCGTGCATTTCCCTGGAAACAGAAGACCTCTGTGGGCTCGCTGGATTTCCCGGTCTAGGTCCCAAGTCTGCAATTCTGGTAGAGCCCCCTTGAGTCAGGTTATAATAAATTTACTGGGATCGTCTTTCTCCACCCCTTCTGGAATCCCAAGAAAGCGGAGGTTATTGCGTCTCTGCCGATTTTCTTGCTCCTCCATCTTCCACATTAAGTCTTTTACCACTCCCTCGTGTTCTTCGTGCTGTGCCTGGACTGTAACAACATCTTTTTCTAGTTGCTCTGTCCTCCCCTCCAACATAGCTATCCGATCTGCAATGTCGGAGCAAATTCTTCCGACCTTTCTGACTGCCCCTTGCAGCTTTTTTCTGGCTAGTCGAGATCTGCGGCTATCCGCCTTTACTTTTTCTTGAAACCCTTTAATAGTTTGTCTCCCCCTTTCAACTGGCCAGCGGCTGAAGTGGTATTTTCGAGTAAGGTAAGGGGGGTGTTATCATTATCCCACTTCAGTTCCGCTATGCACTCTTTCTCAGACATGTCACTTTCTTTTTGGAGTCAGCCTCTGCTGGTTTTCTTTTTGAGGCGTCTTTTAGTACTTGGCTTACTCCTATGTGCTTCATAGTCAGGCTGCTATACCACTTCTGCCCTTCCTCTCCGCTTGACAGTGATATACTGATGTCTGAGATATCCGACTTTTCAGTTAAAGAGAAGAACTTATCTTGCTTGTCTGGTGTCTTGGGATTATCAGCAGGTTGTGCGCCATCACCTTCTACGGGTAGTTGGGGAAAACAGGTAGCAATGACTGGCAAAGGAATCGTACCACTCACTGTGGTGGCGGTGGTGCTTTTTTGGACATAGTATGCCTGTTCAAGTGCGCCATCCGCCACGATCAATAGTTCAGGAGCCGAGTCTACCGTATTGCTGTTCATCACGGAGGGCAAGGGTGGATTGGTGAGGCCTGCCAGGTTTATTGCCCTTTGATTAATGGCTCCCAAAGTAGAGTCATTGTTTTCCCCCCCTTTTGCAGCCATGAAACTGTTCGTTATTAGTGGTTGTGAGGAGTCTGGTTCCCTTGCGCCTCGAGTGATGGCATTTTTTCCCATATTTGTTAAATGTAACGAGTTTGATAAGTCTCTCTCCTGCTTGTTTTTGTCTAGGGAATCAGCCATATCCACTTTATTCCCACTACTACTCTGCCCTTAGAGCACAAGACCTCCGTTTTCTTTTGGCGAGTGACAGAGAGCGCGCTTTGTTGCAGAGAGCCAGAAGGTGCAGTTTTCCCTTTAAGCACCCTCGCTCCCCTGCCGGTCATCCTTACTTGTTTGATGCTTCTGGCGCTGCCAGAGATGCTGCAATAGTGTGTCCTTCCTGTTTCTTCGGCCCCCCACTCCTCCACCAAGGCGCCCGTTGAAGCAAATGCTTTCCCTCTGTGAAGTTGCAGAGAAGCTGATGCAGGCAATCGAGAATTCCTGTGCCGGTCTGTCGTAACGGGAGAAAGTAGCGCAGGACAGATCCCATCAACTAACGCAGAGCGGTCTGTGCGTCCTCGCGGGTGAAGCAGAACGTAAGTGCCCACTGACAAGATACAGCCTGTCCGTTTCTACTCGTGCACTTCACCCGCATTGCTTATATCCTTACTGCGACTTCCCATGGCTCCTTTGGGGGGGGGGGGGTTTACACCGCGATCAGGAATTCCGCATTTTTCTGCTACCAGGCGTGGTTACTGTTACGAGAGATCAATGAATGTGGGGAGACCCAGCGGAGCATCTTCGCGACGTTGTTAATCGGTCGCCATTTTGCCTCCCTACTTAGCCTCGAAAGCTGAATCCCCTATTGCAGCTATCACTTTAGACGCTGAAAAAGCATTTGATAGGGTAAGCTGGGACTTCATATTTGGGTCTCTGAAATGGCATGGATTGAGCCACACTATCATTAACTTCATAAAACTTTTATACTCTGCGCCTACTACATCGGTTTGAGTAAACGGTTGTCAATCTCGATACTTCCCCCTTCTCAGAGGCACCAGACAGGGTTGTCCCCTTTCTCCCCTCCTTTTCATCCTAGCCCTTGAACCCTTCCTAGATACTAATAGACATTCTAAAGATTATACGGGGTTTCATTTTCAAAACGTCGACATAAAATTCACTGCTTACGCCGATTAAATCCTACTTTTTATTTCTAAACCAATTGTCTCCCTACCGGCCTTTTTTTCTTAATTAAAGAATTATTCTAGTGTCTCGGGATGCAAGTTGAATGTTGACAAATCAGAAATCCTACCTCTAAACAAATTCTGCCTCCCCTCTATGTTTACTGATTCTGGTTTCAAATGGTCTCATTATCACATTAAATGTCTTGGTATTTTATACTGTAATAATCTTAAAGATCTTATTAAACTCAATCATACTGAAATTCTTAAATAAATTCCAGCCTTTACTGATAGTTGGTCTCCTTTTTTCCTTTCATGGTTGGGCAGATTAGCTACGATAAAAAATCATGCTTCTCCCCATTTTTAATTATTACCTCTCTATGGGCCAGATGTAGGTGGCAAATACCGGTCGGAAACGGCCAAATTCGGCTGTTTCCGACCGGTATTTGGCATCTTGAGATGTAGGGGGCCAGATTTTAAGAGATTCTGTATATTTACCGAATCGGTATATTTACAGAATCTGTAAAATACCGAATCGGTATTTTTACCGATTCGGTACCTTCCAGATGTAGGTGGACTCTTCTGAGTCCCAAAGGCCCTACAAATTCGGTATTTTAACACACAATCCAATTGGGTGTTAAAATACCGAATTCAGGTGTGCATGCACATGTGTGCATGCACACCTAGCCATGTGACAGACAGACATGCCCTTAGGGCATGTCTGTGTGCCACATGGCTCACATGCCTATTTTTGGGGTGCCAGAGGGTGTCAAAGTGACACCCCCCGCACCCTTGCCAAATTCGGTATTTACTGATTCTGTAATTACAGAATCGGTATTGCCCATTGATTCCTATGGGCTTCAAGGCTCATAGGAATCATTAGGCAATAACGATTCGGTATTTACAGATTCGGTAAATACCGAATCTTAACGATTCGGTATTTACAGAATCTGTAATACCTACATCTCCCCCCTTCATATTTACCGACTCTTAAATACCGAATCGGTAAAATTCGGTATTTAAGAGTCGGTAAATATGAATTACCTACATCTGGCCCTTGGCTTCCTATTTCTCTCCCCAACACTTTCTTTCACACTATCAATAGTTTGCTTATCAAATTTCTCTGGTACAATCGAAACCTAGAATCTCACTGGCCCGTCTTCAACTCCCTAAATATTTAGGAGGAGTTCATTTTCCTAACCTTAGACGATACCATTCAGCTTTTACTTTGAAACAAATTTGGACCTTTCTGTCCGATTCCAATGCCTCACCATGTACGGTGTGGAGCGCCTTAGAACAGGCCCAATGTTCTCCTTTTGCTCTTCTCTCAGCCATCCAGGTCACCTTACCTCCGAAACGCATGTCCTTTCCCACTCTCGTTCACTCTAAGGCTTAAGTTCTTTCCTCGCTTGCTGCACACTTCTCTTCCACCACTCGCTCTTTGAATACCCCTCTTTGGTATAACAAAAGTTTTAAGAATAAAAATTGCGCCTTATTTTGGAAGGAGTGGATTGATAAAGGTATTACCCCCCAGCATTTGAAGAAAGACAACACTTTCTTACCTTTTTCTGAGCTTCAATCTCTATATAACATCTCCCCATATCATTCCTCCCACTATAGTATACTCAAAGATGCTCTCACCTGTTATTATTATCCGGCAAACCCTATTTTCACTACTTTTCCAGATCACTCATCTTCCTCTTCTACCCTTATTGACTTTTCCACCCAATTTAAAGCAGCTACCATTTACAAGTTGATATCCCATCCCCCTCCAATTAGAATTAAGTCCCCTTTGGAACTACTATGGGAAAAAGACTTAGGCCTTAATCTTCCTGTAGGTACCTGAAATCTCCTTTGGTCCAAAATTCACACCACTTCCCACTCGGCCAGCACAACACAGACCTTATATTACTTCTACAACAGATTATTTCTTACCCCAAGTGACCTTCATAGATTTAAATTGCTTGACTCTCCTAAATGCTGGTCCAGCCCCCACGCTACGGGAGATCCTCTTCATATGTTTTTCCAATGTCCCTTAATAGAAAATTTGTGGTCTAATATATGGACTAAATGAATTGATATTCTTTTGTCAGACATTCCTTTCACATAGAACATGTTTTCCTTGGCAATCTCTCCCCTGTATTCGAGAATCATAAAGACGTTGGAAATGTTATCAATTTATGTTTAGCTATTACTTTTCAAATATTACCTCTAATTGGAAGGACACTTCAAAAATCTCCTTTCAAGTATGGTGGAATTTATTATGTCATCATCACAGAATGGACAGAGCTTACGCCACTTCCACTCCCTTACTGATTAAAAGAGACTTACTATGGTTACCCTTAACTAACTTTTTATCTAGAAAGTCAACTTAACTTTTATTGTTAGAATTTTGCAATGTTATTTAATGTAATTTAAATATGGTTCTCACTGTGTTTATCTCTCTATTTCACTTTCTCTTTTAGGACTCTCCTCTCTCTCTTATCCTCCTCTTCTATTTCATCTTTCTTCTTTTCCTCTTCTTCTCTTTCTCCTTTCTCTTTCTTTCCTCTCTTCACGAAAATGTTTCCAAAAAATGCATTTTCACTTAGTACAGTTTTATGACATAAGGATATTAAGTAACGTTGTTTTTCATCCACGATCCACGTTGTTAAGTTTCCTGCTTTTTCTAGACTTTGCGCTGATGTTTTACATTGTTTTATAATCTCAATAAAGCATCTTAAACAAAAAAAAGCCTTTTCTTGGAGTAATAAAATACTGGGCACCAATTGTGACAATTAGGGGCCGATTCCGATCTCGGTCGGAAGGGCTCCGAATCGGGTTCGGGATTAACGGGTCGTATTCGGAGACTGAATTTCCGTCCGGTTCATACACGGGTCCGGATGACGAAGTACGATGCGAACAAGCGTGAAATCTCCGGCCGAATCGTTTCCGGGTCCGAACCGCTCCGTACTACTCGGCTGTAAGCTAACCATGGCGCGCAATGGAGGCGAATTCCGACCGAGCCAGTATGATGCGTGATTTGGACAGCCGGATTGAGTCAGAGCTTCCGGCTCGCAATAGCTCCCGGAGCTGGACTTTGGGGGTCCGCATTAGACTCCCTGTTACCGGCAGCCTTACCGCTCGGACACAGGGGGAGACCCATGGGTCTCCCCAACACAGGCATGTGTGGTGCGGATGGCACTGACGCGTACACACTGTAGGGGGCGCACTTGTCTGGAACGTACCCAGTCCGACCGAAACGAGTCCGACAGCATGCGGCTGCATCGTACTCGCTTGGTCGGACTGCAGGAGTCCGGATCGGTCGGAAAACACCCCGGATCCGACTCGGTCAGAGTGAATTCCGACTCAGATCGAAATCGGCCCCTTAATGTAATTTACCACAGGGGTCCTGGGCCACAATACTGTTGAACCCTAGGAGAATTTCCAGATTTTCCTTTTAGCACTTTAGCAGCCCATTGCTTACTCAATTAAGTGTATGGGGATTAGACCCTCAGTGCACTGTAAATACTTTTGCAAAAGTGAATAACTGAATGTCCAGTTAATGTGCTGCTTTAAGAAAAGTACCTAACTATACCGGGAAAAAAACAAGCTACACATAAAGGGGCTGATTCCGATCTCGCTTGGAAGGTCCTGAACATGATCCGCCCGTAAAAAGTATGAGCCTTATGCGTGTTCTCCGCCTGACTCGTACAGCTGTACGAGCAAGCAAGTACGATGCGAGAACGCAAAATCGCCGACCGAATCGTTTCCGGCTCCGAACCGCTCCGTACGCCTCGTCCATAAGCAAACCGTGCCGTGCAATGGAGGCGAATTCCGACGGAGTCAGTACAATGCACGCGTCGGACAGCCGGATCGAAACAAAGTTTCCGGCTCGCAAAACGTCTGAGAAGCTGCCTTTGGGGGTCCACGTCTGATCCCCTGTCACCCACAGCCTTACGACTTGGACACAGGGGGAGCAGCACAGGTATGTACCAATGCGTACCCACTGTACGGGGCGCCCTTGTGCGAGACGTACCCATTCTGTCAATGGGAGCCCATGTACGCGTCGTACAACCAGCTCCCATTGACTTCTATGGGAGTCTGACCGAACCGAGTCTGCAGCGGCTGTGTCATTCTCGCTCTGTCGGACTGCAGGAGTCCGGCTCGGTCGGAAAACACTCCGGATCCGGCTCGGTTGGAGAGATTTCCAACCCAAATCGGAAACATATCCAATATGGTCGCCATCCATATTAGGATTCAGGCGAAGATCAGCCTTTGCATAGCAGTGTTGCCGCCATGGAAAGGCTTGCGGTCTTTGGCATTGGAGGCCCGTTGTGTGTCCACAGGCTGTAGGGGGGTGGTGGGTGAACATGGGGGTACCTATGGTACCCCCCTGCATTTACATGCACAAAGTGGCAGGCAGCACGTGGTGCCTGCCACATTGTGTATGCAAATGCGCAAGGTGCATCCACAGCATTGTGGCGGGTGGTGCTGTGTGCACCGCCCACCACAATGTTGTATATGGGTGATGCCACCACCACCGTGGCATCCTAATTGCTGGTGCGGGACCGCTGCACCACTGGTGGCCGGTCCCAGCACCGCTAGGGTGGCGGGTGGACGAAAGTCCACCCACCATCCTAATAGGCCCCTAAGTGTCAAGCACCTTCCCTGTGTCAAGGTATATGAGAAAAGGTATAGTAAAGGTTGACCCTTTTAGTATCCTAAACCTTCTCTAACATAACATATATATATTAGTGAGGGAATGATTAATGTTGCTTCTTTAGTATCCAGCACCTTCCCTGAGTTAAGTGATATTGGAGTGAGAAGAGTACGTGTTGCATCTATGGTGTCGTGCCCCTTCACTGAGTTAATTTAGATTGGAGTGGAAATAGTAAATGTTACCCCTTTTACTATCCAAAACCTTCCCTGAGATGAGTTTTATTTCAGTGGGAATGATTATTGTTCCTTCTTTACTGTCCAGCACCTTTCCTAAGTTAAGTGATATGGGAGTGGGAATAGTAAGTGTTGCCCCTTTAGTGCCCACTCTCTTCCATCACTTAAGTTAAATTGGAGTGGGGATGGTAAATGGTACCCCTTTTATTCTCCAAAACCATCCCTGAGATAAGTTTTATTGCAGTGGGAATGGTAAATGTTACCTATTTAGTGCCCAGCACCTTTCCTGAGTTAAGTGATAAGTCAGAGTAGTTAAGTTACATTAGAGGGGGAATAGTATTTGTTGCCACTTTTAGTATACAAAACCTTCACTAACATAAGTTTTATTGATGTGCGAAAAGTTAATGGTGCTTCTTTAGTGTGCAGCACCTTCACTAAGTTAAGGAATACTGGAGTGGTAACAGAAAATTGTGCCCTTTAATCCCTTACCTGGGTTAAGCTATATTGGAGTGGGAATAGTAAATGTTGAATCTTTTACTATCCAAAACCTTTCCAGACATGAGTTTTATTGAAGTGGAAATGATTGTTTCTCCGTTAGTGTCCAGCACCTTCACTGAGTTTAGTGAAATTGGAGTGGGAATAGTAAGTGTTAAGTAATTAAAACTAACTCAGTGGTATGCTAAGTGCCTTTATTCCGGTATCCACAGGTCAGGATTAAACATCAGGTTAGGACAGAGAGTGATGCAATCTGTCAGAGAAATGAAATGGTTGACATGTTTCAGCCTAACACTCCCCTGGGGGACGAAGCTGCTTTCATCAGGACAAGAGTGAAAAAAAGAGAAATATGGTGCAGTGTCCACTATTACTAATTCAGTAAAGTGGAAACAGTGTGTGAAAATCAAAATATACAACCAGTAGTTGGAGTAAAAAGATCACTCAGCCATATGGTATACTGGTCAAGAGGACTCCCCGAATCGTCGGGTGAGTGAACACAAAACCTAGTAACTTGGCATTGTAAACTGAAGGCGGTATCCTCCAATACCTTTAAAATGTTGCTCAATGCCGCTTTCACTGAATCATTAACTACTGCAGTTTTTTTCCTCTCAAATCATTTGTTCTGATTATTCACTAGGGAGGCTGGGCTGAGCAACGAACAAGCGGTTCCGTCCCTCTTTGAGTTTCATAGCCCAGCTCTTACCGGGCGAGCGCATACCTGGGCGGGCCACAGACATTGCATACTATGTGGCATACAAATGAGCACCTGCCTGGGCCCCCTAGAAGGGACTGCTGAGCTGCAGGGGCGTGAGAGTCACGTGCGCTCATTTGTCTCCCACCTAGTGCGCGACGTTGTCGGCCTCGCCCAGGTAGGCACACGCCAGGTAAGAGCTGGGCTGTGAAACACGAAGAGGGACAGAACCGCTGGTCCGCTGCGCCGCCAAGCCTCTGCAGGGAATAATCAGAACAAATGATTTGAGAGTTAAGAAGCATTGAAAGGCTGTCAGAAATGGACTTTGGGGGCCTGCTCCTCAGCAGCCTCTGCTATGAGGCCTGGGGGGAACCTGTGGTGCCTGTCAAACATCTATACCTCGTGTGCCAGGCATCACGTGGTGCTTGGCACATGGTGCATGGATGTTTACAAACATCCATTTGTCCAATGCAGGTTGTCCTCTGCCCCTTTTTGGCTGCAGCACAAGCCGCAATGGAAAACAGAATGTTCATGAGCGCCTCATTGTTGGTCGTATCTTAATTTGTCAGATGGAACCACCGACTACTAGTCAGTCAGTTTCCATTCCGAAATGATGTTGGTCGGAAGTGTGTCTGACCGGCATAAAAATTGGGGCCTTAGGGCCCGATTTGGATGGCGGGTGGACTTTCGTTTGCCCACCACCCTGTCGCAGACGTGACCGCCCGACAGGCTGTCGGAAACCCTGCAATAGGCATTAGGATGTGACCGCTACCAGGGCGGTCCCAATGCCTATATTTTGCTTTGCGGCGGGTGCTGCTGGGCGCAGCACCCACCACAATGCAAAAAAGGTACACCATACATATCCCTGCACCTCATGGCAGGCACCATGCGGTGCCTGCCCCATGGTGCAGGGATCTGTAGGGACGCTTCATAGGTGCCCCCAGTGTCCACATCTTATGCCCAGGGTGGAAGGGGGGGCCTGCTATCGGCCTCCAAATTCCCTTTCCACCTGCCTGATTATGGCGGGTTACCCGCCATGATCAGGCGGGAGGAAAGGGGCATCGTAATACCTATGGCAGTGCCTGCCACCGTTGTGGGGAATTTGAGGCCTTCCACCGCACCTGCGGACTCAAGGAGCCCATCGGATATGTGGCGGTCAGGCTTGCAAAACATACAAACGATGGCAGTGAGACCACCCCTGCAGGCTATCAGTGGCAGTCTCACCATCATCATAATGATGCCCCTTAGTGTTTAAAACCTTGTTTGATGTGAGTTATGTTGCAGTTTGAGAAGAAAAAGTTAAGTATTCAGTGGTATACATATGTGATTACTTTGTTTGTAGTGCAGTGGGAGAAGCATTTGCTATGTTTGTAGTGTTTAGTAATTTGTAATAGTAGTTTTTGCATTGGTCTGGTAGGAAAGCCTAGCATTTGCAATTGTATAATATTTTTCAATAAACATTATTCTAGTAAAAAAAATACACGTATAAATTGGCAGTATTTGCTTTTGAAGAAGAAAATATTTATTGCAGGTTTTTATATTTTTGATATATATTTGTAAGAGATTTTTGAAAATAATATATAACATTTTGTTATAGCTATTACAAAATACAGAAACAATGTGTCAGAATACATTACAGTGATTGTCCATTTTTTTTTAACATTGCAATTTTTTTAATTAATTTTGAGAAATATTGTTTACATACGTTCATAGATGGGTAAATCACACAATTTTTTAAAATATATAATAAATCATACTATATATGCTATAATATAATTTCATGTAGAAAACATTCTGTATTTTTTTTTAAAGAGATAGAGAATTGTTTGTTGTAATTTTTCAATAATATACATTTACACTTTTGTTAAGTATTGTACAGATTTAAACATTTTTTAGAAACATTTACATGCATTTTTATACTGATATTACCCAAAAATTTTTTAATGTTTATTAAATACTTTTATGATGCAATATTTTTATAATAAATATATTAGAATGCTTTTAATAAGTATTGAAACATTGGTTTACATGCATTATATCTTTTAACATTTCTTAACATTTTAATAAACATTCATAATGTATTTTTGATATTTCTCCCATTATTCCTATGGGGGTATAGTCTTTTTTTTTGTTTTTACCCCTAGCTAAACTTCATGCTCTATCGCTGTTCTTTTTAGGTTGTTTGTGGAGGAAAGAAGTCATAGTTGAGTGCTGCTCTTTGTTGGTTAAGGTAAGCTTGTTTCTACCTATTCGTAAGTTATTTCTAAGGTAGGGGGATGTAGGAAGTTGTGTGTAGTGTTATTGAAGTTTATTGTGTGCTTTATTGCTTTTTGATGGTATTTGGTGTTGCGTAGGTACGTGATATTTTGTGGGGAATCAAAGCGATTTTTAATGTAAGTTATGAGTACTGTGTGTTAATGACTAGTTTTGTGTAGAGTTATAATTTGTATATGTATATTTGGAGTGCAGTGCTTTGTCTGGGAGGGTGCTTTTTCTATTTTTTCCAGGTTTATTTTTCCCTTTACTGTTCTAAGGGAAGTCGGTTGTCCCAGTCTTTTTTTAAAGGAAATTTTTAAATATAGATTTCTTTGTTTTTCGGGTTTCCTGAAACGTTATTTTTTTAATTAAATTTTTGAGTTTTTATATGGAATGTACAGACTATGGATTGCCTCAAGGAATGTATTTTTTGTAAAGTATATTTGTGCATTTTTTTGGTGGGCTATTTGCTATCGTTACAACAACGTTTTGTTGCATTACTTTTTGGGATTATGCACACTTGAACAGACATCTGCAGCAACCACTTTGTAAGTTAAATTAATTATTTCACTGTCGGTGGGTAAGATTTAATGTTTATAATTATGTGATGCTGCTTTGTTTACTAAGTTGTTTTGTTTAAAATATGTGATGTGCTCCTAACATTATGTATTGGTAGTTTGAAAGTATTTTTATGTATTAAATAATGTAAACGATATTTGTTAATAATGGTATTAATTTTAATTATTCAGTGAGTATTGCAAAATTTACCAATATATTTTCACTGATGTAATAAGTTGATGCTTGTTAAATGGCTGGTTGATTTTATATGTGGTTTAGAGAATAGATTTGGCTATTACTTTTAGGTAGTCTAGTCAGCAGCGTCACTAGGGTTGGTGTCACCCAGTGCGGTAACTCATTGTGACTTATCCCACGTCAGAGACTGACCCAAGAGAAGCGGGACAGAGGCAGAATAGGGGAAAAAGACAGGGAGAAAACTGTGTCAGATGAAGAAAGCAGGAATGACAAAGAACCTACAATACTGATAAAGAGCCAGGAAGTCCAAGGTGATGGGAGAGAGACAAAGAGCCAGGAATTGGCCTTAGACTAGCCAGCCTTGATACTCAGCAGCACTGGCAGCAAGTTTTTTTCTATTTACAAATTAAGTTCTGTAAGGAGAGTCTGAAGAAGAGGCGTATCTTCGGATTTTCCATAAACCAAGTGAATTATTGTGGACGATGGCAAGTAAAGGTCAACAACTGAAATTAATCTTCATGTCAATACCACAACCGGCCCATGCTGAGATTCCAGTATGATGATATGCACTGATAATATGTCACACGGGCGTGCCCTGTGTCACACTTCCCTCTACTCTTCATTTACAGCAGTCTCCCAGTGTCAGCAACCCGGCCAGGACCCAGCTGGGGCTCAGCGGTCCAACCAATGGTGTCACCCCCTCACGATTTACCCCATGCTCAAGGAGGAGCCAGACCTGCTGCTCCGACCCCGCCTACCCGTCTGAAGCGTCCTCGTGTTTAAAGGGATCGATCGGCGGGCTTGGTTTAAAGCCCAGGCAGGACAAGTCATGCTCGGCTCCTGCTGCAGCAAAGTGCACTGTGGAGGCTGGCTGTGGACATCGAGCAGGGGCCGTGCCAGAGGGTGCCTGGAGTACAGGCTCCGGGGTCGTGCTCACCGGCGCACCGCTATGGAGGCTCGCAGCACACAGGCTCCAGTGAAGCGGCTCACTGCGGACTAGGAGTCTGCGTGCACTCACTGCCGGAGCTCAGGTTGCATGCACCAAGGAACAGCACGTCCGGAGCAGAGTGGACTAAGTGTTCGGGGTAGGTCAACTGCCGGTGCATAGCATTAAATGACTGAATGCTGAGGCTTAGGTGCCCGCGCTACCACAACTCCTGGCTCACTCACTGATGAGGAAAGGAAGAATAGAATATGAAGTTTACTCTTCAGCTGTTTTTTTGCGCGGTTTACGCCTGCTCACTGCTCTGCACAGCAGATCCTGATTTTTGAGTGAGCTTTGCACCTGCGGTACTGCTTTCTTTCAGCATCCACTTCCTCCGGTCACGCACGCCAGGTGGCCTGATTTGGACACTACAATTTCTGACGCAGATTGTGGACTCTCAAATTAACTCGGACTGTTCTGAATTCTGGTATTACCCCCCACTCCCCCTCTCCTTCCTGTTTCTGCGTGCATTCTGGACGCTCACTTCCTCTTCACGATAGTCAGCCTTTATACCTCTCCTGCCACAGAGTTTGGAACAGTGGCCAAACCTACGTGAGTTTGGGACGCCGATCCTCACCTGCATGTGGTTTGGACAGTAACCGTCAGCTTGCGCGAGTTCTGGGCGCAGTTATAACCTGTGCACATCTAGGAGGAGCATGAGATAAACCTAGCGGGGTCTAAAGGCTAATCACCCCTGCATGCGCTTGTTTCAGACCCTGCCTGCTCCCTGCATGGGTTCTGGACACTAACCTGAGCTGGTTATGGACTCTGGCCGGGCTTATAATTATACATTCAACATTGTAAATAGTCTTATTTGGTAAAGGTGCCACCCCATGTGATGGTGTCACCCGGTGTGGTCCGCACCCCCGCAACCCCCTAGTGATGCCACTGAGTCTAGTCCTTTGTTTATAAATAGTCTAACTTTAAATTGTGATCAATTCGCGAGTCTGTTTTTTAGTGTTCAGAAAATTGGCGCACAACTTGTTACGGTAGGGTAGTGGTTGATAGATTCGTTCTGGTAGGTGCTTCTTGGTCAGAGGACAAACCTTAACCTCTGTGGTTAAAAAGGAGATCAGAAACCTCCTTTTTGGTGAATTAGGCAAAAGGGTCCAGAGCACACAATATGTATCATATACTTTAAATTGTCTTAGACTGGTATTGGTAGGGATAGATCGGACACAGTGTATAATTTTCAAAGATTTATTCACCAACAGTGTCCCCTCCTGGGAATCACTGTGAATATCAATCAAGCTGACACGTGTTTCGTCACAACATGTGGCTGTGACTCTTCAGGGCTGATTTAAATAATCAATAGGCTTGGTCGGTGAACCAGTGATAATTCCAACCCGGTCCTAATCGGGTGGTTTTTAAATTTTGAGTGGCAGGCACCACATTTGGCAACCGACTGACATCAACGCCAGTACTCAGGCTTCACACGGCCTCCGCTCCCCAGAATTTTGTAGATTCGACAAAATTCCCCACCCATTGATTGGTAACGGCAACACGACTTGGTGCCTGTGTCCGATCTATCCCTACCAATACCAGTCTAAGACAATTTAAAGTATATGATACATATTGTGTGCTCTGGACCCTTTTGCCTAACTTTAAATTGTGAATGGTCATACATTGTTCTGGTTTGTCTGGTTAGTTTTGGACAGATTTCTGTAAGATTGTTCTAGTCTACGTTCTTGGTAGCTTTTCTCTTTTTGTAAGACTTATAGTAGTTTGTGTAAGGAAGATTGAGTTCCTCCTAGTGTGGATTGGAAGGCATTATGTCATCCTTCCACTTAGTTGTTTTGTTTTTGCCTTTTGTGCTAAAGGTGCTGTCATACACATTCCAACATGGAATGTGGAATTTTGGCCAGCGTCTGTGCCCTGACCAATGTAGTCTCCCTACCAATGTGTCCTTGAAGTAGTCCAATGGGGGAGCTAGTTTGTCTTCATTATTTTGGTAATAGGGACTTTCTAGTAAGATGTAGTAATGGTTGCCTACTTCAATCACAGGGATGTAGTCTAGAGTTTTTATTTCAAAGGCAAATTGACTATTGGTAGCATACTCCACACCTAGGGGCCGATTAGGATGGCGGATGCCCCCCCCCCACGCAGGCAGTAGCCACCGCCGGCCCGGCGGGGACAATCCGTCCGGCATTCTCACTGAAATGACCCCCCGCCACATTAGGATGGCGGGGGAGTCTGCGGCGTCGGCAAGACCGTCCGCCGCTTTTCCGCCGGACGCCTTTTATAGTATACATTTGCCATGACTTTTACTGTCATATAGTAGGGATGGCCCCTCTTTGTATGTTACTGCTGGTATATTTATATCTCTAAATGTTATAGGAGCAGGTGGAGTTTCACTGGTAGCCTTTTTTAGTGTTGGTTCTGAGGCGTTTTAAGGTGGGTATGGAAGGTATCTGTCCTGTTAAATGTTCTGGTCCATGGGGTAGTATATCTTTCAGAATGTGTGCTGTAGGCTCCTGGGAGCTAGTGCTGGCTTCTATTATATTTTTTAATACTTCTCTTACTTCTACTTCTGTTACATTGAGTGAGTGGTTATGTTCCTTAAATTTCCTTATTGAATTTTTACAACAAAGTATGGTAGTGCACCCACATTTGCTGAATATTACATATGTCCGCATATAACATAGTTCATTCACAAGTGCAGTGGCCATAATTCTATAGTATGCTCCACAGGGGGGTTGAACAGTAACCTGAAATGAATCTCCCTGGGTTCTCAGTTTCTAGTTTCTGGGGCATACACACAGCCTCTAAGGTGTACTCCTCAGCTAAAGAGGAAGTGCGCTGTGCAGGACCTAACAGTTGGTTTGTCATGTCTCCTCATGTTATAGGTGTTTGGTGTGTTTTGTCTGTATAGCTACTCAATGTGGATTCAGGTTTCAAGAAGCCCTATAATCAGTCATGTGGTGTGTCAGTCTGAGCTCTCCCTCAAGTATGTCAGCAGTGGGTCCAAATGTCCAGTGGAGAAGAAGTCAATGGCAAGAGCTCAGCATATGTGGTTAGTTGATCTCTGCAATGTGTAAAATCATTCAGCCACTCCTTGAATTTGGGAGCCTGCCCTCAGCTCCACCTGAATGCCACCCTACGCTTCACCAGAAGTAGCCTCAGTGAGATAAATTTCCTGTGTGGAGCCAGCAGTTCCTTCCTGTAATCCAGTAGGGCCATGACCGGGGTGAGGTGAGGGGAGGTACCCACTATACAGGACAGAGCAGCAGCTGCCTCCACCTAATACCTGTGAATCTCCCAACAGTACCATTCAAGATGCAAAAAGATCCCACCTACTGGCCTCATATATCATAGTGGTCACCAGGTTGAAGTTTATATCTATAGAGTCTTGACAGTGTTGTTGGACCCGGCCTCATGGTGTGGTCCTACCTCTCCTGCACGGCGGGCCCCAGACGACATCAGCCCTCTACCCAGCCTCGGGCAGCCCCTCCAACCCGACCCTGCACGACCAACATTGCCGGTCCGGTTACCATCCCGGATCAACACTACCGGCCTAGCTCCATCATAGGCCCATCACGCCCGAACACGAGGCCTTCCCCGACGCCATCTTGGAACCACCACGTCAGGGGCACGTGGCCTCTGCCCTAGCCCCGGTCTCAGCGAAGCCCCGACATCGAGGCGCCAGGATCCACCCAGGTGGTCGAGTGGCCACTCGACGGATCCCGGAGGAAAGGGGAGTTTCGATGGTCCCCAGCCGTCCCCGGACGCCTGGTATCGATAGCCCTCCGGCCTCCCTGGGCGCTGGCTCCACCCCCCTGCTGGGTGTCTGGACACCATCATCCCGGCCCCTCCGGCCCCCAGGCGCGAGGGTTCGGACATCAAAGGACTCCAGCCCTATATCTGGGCCAGCCCCGGAGCAGGACCCCAGTTGTATCCTGGACTGGAAGCCCTGCTGACGCTGTCACGGCCAACACCAGACGAACTCATCCTTCCTGTAACCCGAAGCCATCTTGAGAGCCTGCTGGCGCTGCCGCGGCCTACCTCGCTGAGACCATCTTGAGAGCCTGCTGGCGCTGCCGCGGCCTACCTCGCTGAGACCATCTTGAGAGCCTGCTGGCGCTGCCGCGGCCTACCGTGCTGAAACCATCTTGAGAGCCTGCTGGCGCTGCCGCGGTCTACCTCGCTGAAACCATCTTGAGAGCCTGCTGGCGCTGCCGCGGCCTACCTCGCTGAGACCATCTTGAGAGTCTGCTGGCGCTGCCGCGGCCCGACCTCTCGGAACCCCCCAGCTCGAGGATTGAGAGCTGTGCGTAGGGTATCCCTTCTTCCACCCAGGTTGAGACTGTCCCGCTACCTTACCCCCCTTTACGAGACTTTACGGATCCCTCGATCTGCCTGTATATACTGCCAAGAACCAGCAACCTTTATTATCTATAAAAGCTTAAGAATTTGACCTCTTGTGTGGTGTCCGTTTGTAGTGTTGTGATTACTCTGCTGTACGATCCTAGGAGAGGACCCTCACCCAGGAGGCCTCTCGGTAACGCTCGGCTACTTCTCGAAGGAGAGGTGGACCTAGGGGTGGTCGGCCAGACATCTTCTGCCTCCCCCGGGGTCGCCTTTCTAACAAGTGTGTAATAAACACAGTGTAGAAATGTAAACTGTATGATGTGCAGACGGATGCTGGCAGTTATCATGCCAGTTTGCTTGCAGCAATAGAGTCATTGCCTATCAGTGAGAAGTGTATCCAGCTCTGATTCCCAGTCTGTCCTTGAGCTGGTATGCATCTTGGGACGTTCTACCAGGATGGCACGATAGAGGTGAGAGACTGCATGCACTGTGTCCCATAGTTTATGCTAAGCCATGTAATGCAAATAGTGTGGGGGGGTTCCTGGGGGAAGGTGAGAGTAGCAGCCATGAAATCATGTCTGATCCTAATGTATAAAAATAACTCCAATGGCCTGATTGCCTCCCTACTCAGCAGTGACTCCTGATCTTAGAATATTCCCTTATGATAGAGATCTCTCCAGGTGCCTATACCTCTCTTACGTAGCATGTTGCATTAGGATCCCTTGTGAGGGACCAGGGTCAGATGGTGATAGGGAAGGAGTATTAAAGGGGGGTACAGCAAAGGTTTTTTCAGTTTCTTGACTAGACGCCACTACACAAGGTTAGTGCATGCCACTGTGGAATAAGCGATGCCCTCGCCTGAGACCCGTGACCCTAGGAAAGAAGTTGTGGGCAGAGAGGCCATTTAGCTTTGCTTAACAGTCAGGTGGGGCATGAAGGGCGGTGGTCTGAACCAATAAGACGCAGAGTGGGCTTGACCGCTTAGATAATATAACTCCATATCTGGAGCTTCAAAGCCACCTCTCGAGAAGGGCTGAGAAAGTGTAGTCCAGCGCACTCTGGGCTGTTTACCCTTAGATCAGCCAGATAGGCTGTGTCTGAACTGCATAGAAAAAGAGTATTACCATTTTAACTAAAGAATTCCACCCCACTAGTGATAGGGGCAGCTAGATCCAGTGAGACACAGAGGCCATGATCAAAGTGATGGCAGTACCATAGTTTGCCCGCAGTGTTTCCTCCATGTCCCTGGAGATCACCACTCCCAAGTATTTTATTTCTGAGTCTCACCACGTCAATGGATAATCCAGTGAAAATTGTGAGGTGTTGGGGGTAAGAGGAAATATCTGAGATTTACCCCAGTTTATATGTACTCCAGCTGTCTCTCCGAAGTAGATGAAATCCCTTAGAATGGGATTCAGGCTAGTCTGTAGATTTCAAATGTAGAGGTTAATGTCATCGGCATAAAGCGATACTAGCAAGTGCTAAGAAGGGTATTGCAGCGCATATTTCCTATGGTGTTCTGGAGCTTTGCCACCAATGGCTCGATCGCTAGAGCAAAAAGCAGAAGTGACAGAGCACACCCCTACTTGGTGTTCCGTGAAATGGGGCAGGATTTGGAACAGCTGCCATTAATCTGTACTGTGGCTTACTGCTGATTATAGGACAAGTTGACACAGGATAGAAAATGGGGGGAATCCCATTCTCCGCAACACCGCAACCAAGAAGTCCTATTCCAGTGAGTCAAAGGCCTTGGTGGCATTTAGAAAAACCACCACCACAACCAATTGGGGGTTTATATCCTGTATTAGTGCAAATAGAGTACGTAAATTATGAGAGGTGGCTCAACCTGGTTTAAACCCAGTTTGGTCCGGTAGGACCTATCCCTCCATTAAGAAACTCAGCTGGTTGGGCAGTACTTTAGCTAGTATTTTTGCATCGCAGTTAATTAAGGATAGAGGCCTGTAGGTCTTGCATGTGGTGGCATTCTTTCCAGGGTTGAGATGAGCAATGATCGTCACCTCTCGCATGGGGAGTAGGAGAACTCCTGAGCTTTTTCTTCCACATATACTTTTTTCAGGATAGGAAATAACATTCCCACATAACATTTATAAAAATCAGGAGGCAAGCCGTCCAGTCCCAGAGCCCGACTTGAGCTCAATTGCATATGGCTGCTAGGATTTCTGCTTCCTCAATATCGGCTGATAGAAACTCCCTGTGTGCCCTGCTCAGCCATCCTAGAGCTATGTCCTCAAAATAGGAGGACACCTCTGTCGCTCGAGTCCTACGTGGGGCGTAGAGGGTGGAGTAGAAAGTGGAGAAATTGAGGAGGATATCCGCAGAGTCTCTTTGTATTGAGCCGTCTGAATCTTCCCCCATCAGGACCTAATTGAAGAATCTGGGAGTATTCACTGCCTCAACCAGCACTCTCTCTGGTAGTTCTCCCTCCCCATACCAGCGGGCTCTGTAATTTTGGGATTGAATGAGTATTTCTCGCTCCACCGTAGTTTGGTATTCCATTATCAGTTCCCGAAGCTGGACCTGCACCTGCCTATCAGGGGCATCTGCAATGTGGGCCTTAGTAGCTTTAATGTATGTTTCAAGTTTCCTGAGCATTCCCCTAATGTCGCACAGAATGCGGCCTCCTTCAGCAATGCACACTTCACGTATCTTTACCTTAAAGGTCTCCCAAATACAAACTAAAGTCGGGACTAAGCTTAAGATCCCAAGAGAAAAGTCTTGTATCTGCTGCCTGCCCTCTTTTCAGAATCAATTGTCTTGGAGGGCTCCACAAATCATCCAGTTTCTGAAGGACGGTGTCATGATCGTGATTAATTGAGGCATCAGGCAATAATGGGCCTGGGAGTAGAGTCCTGAGAAGGGCTAGTGGTCAGTGAGCAGTGTGCTCTCTCCACTACCAATTGCTTGGAAAGAGATGAAGCCTCAAAGAGTTCCACAAGCATGTGCTCCACGTAGTCGTACATTCGCCAAGTAGTGGTGGATTCAGGCACTCTAAGGATGCAGATTTTGTTCCTGTGCAAACGCGCCTCCAAATCTTTGTTTTTTT
This sequence comes from Lissotriton helveticus, assembly GCF_964261635.1. Classification (NCBI taxonomy): domain Eukaryota; kingdom Metazoa; phylum Chordata; class Amphibia; order Caudata; family Salamandridae; genus Lissotriton; species Lissotriton helveticus. The sequence continues at coordinate 1,490,288,679 of NC_136057.1, forward strand.
GTGGCAATATTTTTATTTTAGATGGCATTCCATACTTTGCATTCATTCTTCCCTTATCAATGACTTGCCCTTTAGATTTCAGATCCTATGCTCAGTCTCACTGATGCCCCCATCATGCTTCTGTAGGCGCTGTGTAATGAAGTCCATTCACACGCTCAGGGAATCCATCTTAGCCTCAATGGATGTGAGACTTTGCCACCAATGTTCCATCTAATTTTTCCCCTCTGTGTGCGGCAGTGTAAGGTCTCTGTGCACTGCAACCAAGACTATGTGCGCCAGGGACCAGCCAAATATCATTCCAAACTTTTGCTTAAAAAAGTGAAAAGCCAATGCACTTGCACACATGCAGCGCCACATGAATGGTCTTAAAGCAGGTTTTCAATTTAGATACACATGCCATGACATGAATTGGTTACACATTTGCACTTTCCTTGCATTTAAATTATGAAATTTTAAACTTCTGACCATATTTGCCTACATTTTCTTTCAACAGCAATGGTTCTATATACTTTTAGGAGCATATCTCAGTGAACTACCGTTCACAGAATGTGAACATTTGGCTTCTAGTGCCCTGTGGACCACAGTTCCCAGAATCCCGAGTGCAGAAACCCTCCGCCTCCAGTGTCAAAGAGCTTATAAATGCACAGGTTCGGAGATTGCCTTTGGTACAATTAACATCCCTTTTGTGCTATGGCAGCTGTTCTAAACAATGCAATGCACCCCCTCCTTGGAAAAAAACCTACAGAAAGGTGTGTTTTATAAAGAAACAACCTGCTGCGTGCTTGTTAGTGAGTGAAACCATCTCTGTTGGGGAACTGGGGCTGGTATCACAGAAGGTTCTTCTAACTAACGCTCAAAAGTTAGTGTTTGGTTACTTAAGCATTGTGATTGACATCTTTGCTCTCGCTCTCTCTCTTTGAACCACCACGGACTGCCTGATTTTCTCTCGTAGAAACCAGTGTGTCTGTCCTTTTACCCTCTCCTTGCCAGTTTATCTGCAGACGGTTGGATTCTGGCTTGACCAAAAACATTCAACAACATGCAGCTATTATTAGTCTTGGGGAATAGCTATTGGCTATAAGTAAACTAAATATTCCAAATTTGCTGCATGCCTATTAACCCATGTTTAGCTGAGTGAGCACAAGCACTTTAGCACTGGTTAGCAGTGGTAAAGTGCAGAGTCCTAAGGCTAACAAAAGCAAAAATCCATTACAAATTGAGGATAAGAAGGCAAAACATTGTGGGGAAGACCAACCTAAGGTTGACAGGTCTAAAATGCGGTAATTCACAAAACCTTGGCAAAATCCCACAGTTTGTAGAATTGTATACATTTTTCCATTGTCAGTAGTAATGATCAACCCTGTTCCTATTACGTTTCATGAAATCTATATTTGATGTTTTGTACCAACAACATTTTCATTGAAAAATCTTTCATCAACTGGGATGATCAGGGAGCCTGCTGCTGTTGGTGTACCCAGGCACTCAGTGTCCCAAACTGACTTGCTGCACAGAAGGAGGAGGGCCACTTCTGATTCCCCCATGCTTAACGCTTTCTGGCTCTCTTCCTCCTCCTGCAGCATGGGACATGCATGGGCCACACTAGTGCAACCCGTCAGCACATGAAAGAGCCAGGGCAGGACCACCCCTTTTGGCTCTATCATCATACATCTACTATTGTTCTTGGTAGGAGTGTTTAGTATCCTTTGGGTTTAGTTATACAATAGCATATGTCTGATAGCCCGTCTGACAAGTGGTTCATGCATCCTCTGAATCAAGAAGAGAGATTGCTGGGTGCTTGCGGGTGAGCGTGGGCCAATGCTCTGTTGCTGTGCGGTAACCCTCGACCCAGACCCTTTTTTTCTCATGGCCTTTTATCAGACTAATCTTTGTTTGGAGAAGAGCAATTGTAAGGAGTACTCCAGATACTTGGACCTTTGCATTTGGTCCCCTATTTAATTGAAGTGAAATAAACCAGGGTGTTGCTGTATAGCTGTGGATTTTGCCGCTTGTATCACTTGAGGGGGTACAGTAACAATTGTGCAGGGAGGTGCCAACGCTGAGGATGGGATTGAGGTTATCCCCTAACATCATGCCCACAGCACTGTTGTCAACCTGCGGCCCAGGCCAGTTGTACCATTTCTATCATTTGAGGGGGACTCTGGGCCCCAGTGACACTTGCGTTATGAGGCGCCAATACTGAGGAGGGGATGGAGTTCTCCCTTACAATGTGTTTACAGCACCGCCAATTCATGGTGCCGGACACAGGGAGGGTGGGGGTGGGTCCAGCACTCCCAACAGGCCCCCATGTCCACAGGGAGGATGGGGGTGGGTCCAGCACAACAACTCCCAACAGGCCCCCATGTCCACAGGGAGGGTGGGGGGTCCAGCACTACAACTCCCAACAGGCCCCCATGTCTACAGGGAGGGTGGGGGTGGGTGGGTGGGTCCAGCACTACAACTCCCAACAGGCCCCCATGTCCACAGGGAGGGTGGGGGTGGGTGGGTGTTTCCAGCACTACAACTCCTAACAGGCCCCCATGTCCACAGGGAGGGTGGGGGTGGGTCCAGCACTACAACTCCCAACAGGCCCCCATGTCCACAGGGAGGGTGGGGGTGGGTTGATAGGGTCCAGCACTACAACTCCCAACAGGCCCCCATGTCCACAGGGAGGGTGGGGGTGGGTCCAGCACTACAACTCCCAACAGGCCCCCATGTCCCATCCCAGAGCAAGATGGAGTCCGCCCTCGATTTGCTGACCAGTGCATCTCATCCTTCAAAGCTACAGGTAGGTAGCCATCTTCACAGGGGCACCATCCAATAGCAGGACCGGACCACACATATACAAGTATTGTCCCCCCACCTCCACACCACCATAATGTCCAGTACTATGTACCACACCAACATGATGACACCAGCAACCATGTCCTGATTCCCTAGAAATTTGTAATGTAACAACTACAAACCTGTCATGTCCACAGCATTGATTCTTAAATTCCTGTCCCTCAGGTGATCGCAACTTGACAGGCAAAACCAGGAACCGCCAGCACCAGTCGCCACCCTCACAACCAGGACTCCGGTGAAGATTCCATGGACACCTCGGGTGCAGAGGACGATGCTGGCCCAAGCACACTCCCTGGGCCATCAGGCTCCCAGGACATCCCGGCCTCCACCACCTTGGCCAGTATAACAACACCAACACCTGCCATTGTGAGCTGTACAGCTACCACCACCACCACCACTCCTGCCAGTGCCACCCTGCCTGACCCATCATCCGATGATGGGCCATCAACATCTCAGACTAGCGGGGAGAGTGGACGGGGGAGGACACAGGTGAGGCCACAGCTCACAAACAGGAGTGCAGGTGCAAGGCGAGGTCGGGAACAAGACCCAGCCTATCCTGGTACGGAGACCCTGGATGCCATTGCCAGACTGGAAGCCTCCTACGAGCGGTCGCAGGCACAGGCGGATCGGGCACACCAAGACTCGCTACAGACCTGCCAGCTGTTGCGGTCCATGGACACCCTCATGGGACAAATTGTTGACCTCATGGGGCATCAAACAGCTCTTCGGAGGGAGTGGTTATCCCGCGTCACACCACCTCCCCCTCCCCCAAGTGGCCAGCGGGACAGGGCACCAACACCACCGCCACCATCACCTGAGGCCACTGACAGGGAGGTGGTCCCTGAACAACCTGCCCCCACAGCTGGCTCCGCTCCGGCTTCAAGACGGAGGGGCCGTCCGAGGCTGGATCCAGCAGAGAGCAGTGGCAATGCACCATCCACCCGCTCGAAGAGGGGCCACCACTGACTTCACCCTTCCTTGAGCCTGGCATTCACTCTGCGAACTATCTTGCCCCACAATGCTAAGCATTGGCACACGTCTGTTGGACTAGGTGTACATCACACAATGGCTTGACCTTCAACTCACACTTCCCCCAACACCTATTTGTAAATATGCACTAACAGTAATCCACACCCTGTAAATACACACCACGGAAACACTCAAGGCTGTGTGACCTCCATGTTTTAAACACAGGTTTGTCTTAGTAGTTGTCATTACCAGGTGCAGGGATCAATGTTCTTCAGAATCATGGCTCTGTGGGAGTGTCCTAGGGATAATGAGAGAACAACAAGCACTGGTCAGAAAACTGAATCACACCCATCACACCACAATGTATTGCAACATCCCACAAACCACACTCATCACTAATTAAGCGGATCATAGGACACACATCAGGGAGCATAGGACACACATCAGGGAGCATTGCATGTACACCATCTCACACACCCATTTGCGAACAGAACATACCAGAACAGGCAGCATTCACACACCACATCCACACATCACCAGCAAACATACATCACGCATTGAACAGCAGCACAAGAGGTAGTTACTCACATTCAAGGAAAGTAGCGAGCAATGAGCTGACGCCTCTGGTCCACACCTTCTTCCTCCCCACTATCCTCATCACTGGACATGGGTGGGATGGGAGGTGGAGCAACCTGTTGGTGTGCAGGGTCCATGATCAGTTCAATATTCTCGTGTAAGGCCAGGTTGTGGAGCATGCAGCAGGAAATCACTATTTTGCATACCTTGCCGGGTGAGTATGGCAGGGCCCCTCCGGTTTTATCCAGACAGCGAAACCTAGACTTCAGCAGTCCAAATGTACGTTCCACCACCCGACGTGTCTTCCCATGGGCCTCATTATAGCGCATTTCACCTGGGGTAGTAGGATTCCGTAGGGGGCTTAGCAGCCACGGTCGGTTTGGGTACGCAGAGTCGCCTAGGTGGGGGGATGACAGACACATAAATCATTACCAGGATTGGTGGGAACAGCATGGCACCCATACAACACAGTAGTCATCACAGCACACTCACCTACAAGCCACGCACGTTCTTGATGCAGATTAGCCATCAGTTGGGGGACAATGCTGCTCCGCAGGATGTGTGAGTCATGTGCGGACCCGGGAAATCTGGCACACACATGGGAGATGATGTTGTCAGCCAGGCAGACCACTTGCACATTGATAGAATGGTAGTGCTTCCGATTGCGATAGATGGGTTCACGCGCCTGGGGTGGAATCAGACCAATATGTGTGCCATCAATGGCACCCACTACGTGTGGAATCTGGGCCAGGGCATAGAACTCACCTTTCACTGCAGCCAGCTCTGCCGGGCGTGGGAAATGGATGTAATCATCCTAGTAACGCATCACGGCTTCCAGGACATCCCGCAGTACCATGCTGAACATGGATTGTGACATCCCCTGGCATGACCAGCTGTGTACTGGAAAGTGCCTGTCGCGAAGAAGTGAAGTGCCGCCATCACCTTAGCTGTGGGTGTAATTGCTCCTGGATATGGCCTGCGTGGCTGCAGATGAGGTGCCAATTGGGCTACAAGGTCCTGCAATGTCCGTAGGTCAAGCCGGAATTTGCGGATTACCTCCTCTTCAACCATGTCCTCCAGCACAGTGTATGGTCGATGCACATTTGGAGCCCTCCTGTGTGGGAGTAGATGGGAGCAGATGTCAATTGACCAACACCGCACAGCTGTGCCACACTATCACATCTTGACCAACACAATACAAATAATACATGTTGCTGACACTGATTGTATGTGTGACGTGACTGAAATATGATGCACTACAGCTAACTACACACACAATGTTCACCCACAAACAACATCCTGTGTGCAAACATGTCCAATGGTACATGCACACATGTTGAAAGAACAGCCAACATCACATGACTGAGGGCCCATGTGTGGACAAGCGTCCCCACAGACACACATGGACGTACACACACAACACGAACATGGAACACACCCTCCTTGTCTTCATGCACCCATGACCCCACCTACAATGCTGTGCATCCTCACATGACAGGCATGAGCATACAACAGGCGACACACAGACGCATACACAGAATGCATGTATACCCCCATCATTGCTACTTGCACACACAAACCACACACTCACGACAGCTTCAAAATGTGTGTACACAGCCTTGATGTACTGTGTAGATGTGTACAATTAGAAACGTGTGACCTCAAAACCAAGACGTCACCACATAGCCATGCATATCTGATGCAACGTGAGCTCACATCACTGGCCTTTGTTAACCACTGGCAAGGTCAATAGTATGACCACACATGCAACTAATGGACATAAATGATACACGTGGACACGGGACATTGACATGACATAATGATTATTTACGCATTCCGGACATGGCCTGACACACATGTACACCTATAAACATTACATGTGTGCGGAGACATGTAGTGTGTGTACACACGGCATCCGGGTACGCCATCCGCCAACACAGAAGATGATCCTTGATACTGCATTTGTGCGTAACATTTGCTGCATTGTCATGGGCCATCACGGTCACACCCCGCCAACCGCATGTGCGCACTACCGCGATGGTGCATCTTTTAAAAATCATCACTCACTGGCATCGCAATGGCGGAGCACGCATTCCGCGGGGGCGGGGCAGGCTAACACATAGATTTGAATGCTCAAGTGGAAATGGCAGTTCGTATCCCCCTTTCAGTCACATAGCAGCACCCCCAGCAGACCGCCGGGTGCGGGCGGTCACCCTGTGTATTGATGTTACCCTAGCATTTATGGCCATGGCCGGTCACCCACCGCCGGGTGCGGGCGGTCACCCACCGCCCGCACGCGGCGGTGGGTAACCGCCCGCACCCGGCAGTGGGTGACCGGCCATGGCCATCCATGCCAGGGTAACATCAATACACAGGGCGGTCACCCACCGCCCGCACCCAGCGGTGGGTGACCGCCCGCATCTGGCGGTGGGTGACCGGCCATGGCCATCCATGCCAGGGTAACATCAATACACAGGGCAGTCACCCACCAGCCGCACGCGGCGGTGGGTGGCCGGCCATGGCCATCCATGCCAGGGTAACATCAATACACAGGGTAGTCACCCACCGCCCGCACCCGGCGGTGGGTGACCGCCCGCACCCGGCGGTGGGTGACCGCCCGCACCCGGCGGTGGGTGACCGCCCGCACCCGGCGGTGGCTGACCAGCCATGGCCATCCATACCAGGGTAACATCAATACACAGGGCGGTCACCCACCGCCTGTACCCGGCGGTGGGTGACTGCCCGCACCTGGCGGTGGGTGACCGCCCGCACCCGGCGGTGGCTGACCAGCCATGGCCATCCATACCAGGGTAACATCAATACACAGGGCGGTCACCCACCGCCTGTACCCGGCGGTGGGTGACTGCCCGCACCCGGCGGTGGGTGACTGCCCGCACCCGGCGGTGGGTGACCGGCCACGGACATCCATGCCAGGGTAACATCAATACACAGGGCGGTCACCCACTGCCGCACCCGGCGGTGGGTGACCGCCTGCACCCGGCGGTGGGTGACCGCCTGCACCCGGCGGTCTGCAGTGGGTGGTGCTATGTGACTGAAAGGAGGGATACCAACTGCCATTTCCACTTGCACATTCAAATTTATGTGTTAGCCTGTGCCACCCAGCGGAATGCGTGCTCCGCCATTGCAATGCCAGTGGGTGATGAGTTTCAAAAGATGCACCATCGTGGTAGCGCGCACATGCGGTTGGCGGGGTGTGACCGTGATGGTCCTTGCACATGTAGCCAATGGAAACAGGTAACGCGGGGTGCGTAAGCGATTTAAAAAAAAGCGGAAGCCGTGCACCGCCACAGCAGGGCCAGTCATTGGCTCATTTTGAATGAGGCAGCCCGGGAAAACCAATTGCTGCAGACGTGTGCCACTGATATCAGCTCAGGTCCCTATAAATGTGTGAATTTCAGCAGCACACATCCACTGCTTCCAGCCACTGCTGCCTGCACCCAACACCTCTACCTGCTGCTGCTGACCAATCCACCAACTGCTGCCTGCACCCATCACCTCTACCTGCTGCTGCTGAGCAATCCACCAACTGCTGCCTGCACCCATCACCTCTACCTGCTGCTGCTGAGCAATCCACCAACTGCTGCCTGCACCCATCACCTCTACCTGCTGCCGCTGAGCACTCCAACAACTGCTGCTATTGTGCCACCGTGCTGGAACTTGCCATGCCGAGAATTTCGAGAGATCCGGTCTCGTCCCTTCACCGCAGCGGAGCTGGAGGTCCTTCTGGACGGTGTGCTCCACCACTATGAACGGCTCTACGGTGCCCCCGGACATGTTGGTGTGCATGAGGTAGTCACTGACTCCTGGCTTCTGCAATCTGGGTGGTGTGCTGTGGGACCTTCACATGTGTTGTACTGTGCATGGCTGCTGAAAGATATGTGTTGCTCCTATCTCTGTGAATGGCCAACTGTCCACTGACTTGCCCCCTCTTTTTTAATAATAATAATAATAATAATAATCTTTATTTTGATATAAAATATCCTTAAAAGAGCACCTCAAAAGATTCCACAACAATACACAATATTCATGAAGAAAATCAATTAAACAACAGTAATTAAATGAAAATCATCCAAAACGCAATACACAGCTTCTATTTCATTTGGGTAATTAAAAAAGAAGAAAAGAAAAGACACATGGTGTACAGGACAACAGGGTCAACATAGTATTAAAACAGCAGAAAATTGTGGTATTGACAAGCAGCGATGTTGCGCTTGTAGAAACAGTCTGATGTTCAACAATAACTGCAGGTTATAATGAGGTGCAATCTGATAAAAAACAGCAGCAGACGGATCAATGGCAGCGGGTTATAATAAAATTCGATCAGATAAAAAACAATTTTAGCAGCATAGAAATGAAGTGCAGTTTAATATGAACTATTACTTAAAAGGGGAAGGCATTAGCAGGCCCTTCCTGTTACTACGTAAAATTGCGGTATGCATGACGTATGTAGGTTGTAAGGCCTATATTTAAAGCTGTGTTTTCAGGGCTCAAAGCTGCAATGATTGCCTGTCTGCAGGTCCGAATACCCAGCTTATTCCACTCAGTTTTCAATTTACATCTGCGCAGTGACATAAGGGCGGGGCAAAGACAAACCACGTGCTCCATGGTTTCAGCTGACTTGCCGCACCCTCTGCACAGTAAGACTTCTAACGTGCGACGCCAAGAGGGCAAATCTTTTAGAAATTGCCAGTCACCCAATCTGATAGCCATAAAGCGGAGTTTTAGGTACATGGAGTAAGTGCAGGTCAGGTAAGTGGCAGGAGATAGCCGCCCGTAAGAATTCATAACTGCCCATGCGTGTCTGCGTTTAGCAAGTTGGCTTTATCCTTGATAAGGGAGCACATTCTGACACATTTCCAAATGCTAGATTTAAATGCTGTAATGCCAGGGTTGAGGGCCCATAAGTCGCCCGCTGACATTTCCCGGATGGAGTCCTTAAAAAGGCGGCCGTACGAGCCACCTGGATTTTCCTGGGAGATATCTAACCAAGCTAGTGACTCTAATGAGCCTACATCTGCTTGTCTAAGTTTGTGGCAAAGATTTAAATACGTGCCCCCTCTTGTCTCCCATCATGGTAGGTCAAGCTGCACCTTCGCAAGGCTGTGTGGAGGACCATAGCACGTGATGTACGGGCAGTGGGGTTGTGCAATAGGCGACACACACACTGCCACAAGCGCTGGGACAACATCTCCAGGCTCAGCAAGAATGTGGCGAAGATGACACTGGGGCTGATTCCAAGATCATCCCGGCTTGCACGACGTCCCATGACCCCTCTAATGCTACGTATCATAGCTGTGACGCATCCTGACCTGTCTGCCCGGTTGAGAGGGGAGCAGCAGCAAACTAGCGGTAAGCAGAATGAATGTGTTTGTGACTTGTAAGTGCATGCATGTATTGCTGCTCCGACACAGTAGTGACATCCGTGGTATGTATGTTGTACTGCCATTGCATGTTGGTGCCATTTGCGGAGTGAGCGTTAGCGTCCATGTCAGCCAGGTGGACATACCAGTTGAATTGTAGTGCAGGGTCCCAGGACATGCCGTTGAGGTCTGTGGTCCCATGGCATTTTGTGGTGGTCTGCATGCACTTGCCCTGTTTGTTTGATGTACATGTTTCACAGGCACCCCCGGTTCTTTGACATGTGTATGTCTGGAGGGGTGGTTCGTGTGCAGGATGGGTGCTACATGTTGGTCAGCAGTCAGGGAAGTTTTGATTTTGTAATTTGCAGTATGTGAGTGTGGCACTTAGGTATACCTCTTTTCTCTCTCTTTCAGCTTTGGCCGGGGGCACTGACCCACAAACGACGGAGCTCAGTGGTGGCAATGCATCCGGATCAGAGATCACACACACGCAGACTGAGACTGAAGAGAGCAGCCCCGGAGAGGGGGACAGAACTGTCCCTGAGGGCTCACATGTGGAGACACCATCGTCCTCATCTTCAGACAGTGGTGGTGAATCAGCACTGTTGGTAGACACAGGGAGTGGGAATCTACACCTTCAGTCGGTACACAGCACACAGGGCCCACACTGCCACCAACTGCAACAAGGACTGCTCGTGCTCGCCAGTGTAGGGGGAGCATAGAGGCGTTCGGTGCAGGCACCGCTGCCCCTGCCCCTGTGACCCAAAGTGCCCTTTGTGCTGAGGTGGTTGATCTGCTGCGACAGCTGTGTGTAGGGCAGGCCAACATGATCAATGCATTCCTAGACCACGATAGGAAGTTGGGGCAGGTGGTAGCATTCATAGTGGGGATGCATGGCGATGTTGCTGGTCTCCACAGAACAGTTCAGTCATTATCCAACACAGTGTCTGCAGCCATTCAACAGTCGCATGGACAAGGTTCTACTTCAGTTCCCCCTTCCACACCACTTGATGTCTCAGGGGAGAGTGACATTTCTGACCAGGCCTCATTTTCTAGGTATTGCACTAGAAGCAGGCACAGGCAGCAAGGCAGGGCACAGAGGCAACAGACACCATCCCCTAGTACAGGGAAATATTTCACAGAACACAACATCAGCTACCCTGGAGTTGACACACAGGATCCTCAAGGGGTGTTGGGGGACAGGGAGTCACATGGAACACAGGGATCCCCCTCAAAAGGTACTCCCAAGGCAAGGGCACCTCCCAAGGACAGGGACACAACAAAGGACAGGGCACCTCCCAAGGACAGGGACACTCCCAAGGACAGGGCACCTCCCAAGGACAAGGACACTCCCAAGGACAGGGCACCTCCCAAGGCCAGGGACACTCCCAAGGACAGGGCACCTCCCAAGGCCAGGGACACTCCCAAGGACAAGGACAGCACAAAGGACAGGGCACCTCCCAAGGACAGGGACACTACAAAGGACAGGGCACCTCCCAAGGACAGGGACACTACAAAGGTCAGGGCGACTCCCAGGGACAGAGCACCGCCCACGGATGAGGAACATTCCAAAGACAGGACACCTCCTAGGGCCAAGGCGTCTCACACGGCCAAGGAACCTCCCAGGGCCAAGGGTTCGTCCATTCACAGGACATCCACAAAGGACAGGCATACATCACCCCTGCGTCCCCTGAAGCTGGTGTTGGTGAAGGAACGTAGACCACATATGTCAGAGGTGGAGTCAATCAATCAATCAATCAATGACACTTATAGAGCGCGCTACATACCCGTAGGGTCTCAAGGCACTGGGGGAGGGGGGGTGCCACTACTGCTCGAACAGCCAGGTCTTCAGCTTCTTCCTGAAGGAGAGGTGGTCCCGGGTCAGGCGTAGGTCGGACGGGAGGGAGTTCCAGGTCTTGGCGGCCAGGTAGGAGAAGGACCTTCCTCCTGTAGTCACTCTTCGGATGCGGGGGACGGCGGCGAGGGCGTGGTTGGCTGATCGGAGGTGGCGTTTGGGAGCGTAGAAGTTGATCTGGCTGTTGAGGTAGCTCGGGCCTTGGTCGTGTAGGGCTTTGTGTGCGTGGGTGAGGAGGCGGAAGGTGATTCTTTTGTTGACGGGGAGCCAGTGAAGGTCTCTCAGATGTCCGGAGATGTGGCTGGTTCGTGGGATGTCGAGGATGAGTCTGGCTGAGGCGTTCTGGATCCGCTGGAGTCTCTTCTGGAGCTTGGCGGTGGTACCGGCGTAGAGGGCGTTGCCGTAGTCCAGTCGGCTAGTGACGAGGGCCTGGGTGACGGTCTTCCTGGTCTCGGTGGGGATCCACCAGAAGATCTTCCGTAGCATGCGTAGGATGTTGAAGCAAGCCGAGGAGACGCTGTTGACTTGCCTGGTCATGGAGAGGGAGGAGTCCAGGATGAAGCCCAGGTTGCGTGCATGGTCTGTCGGTTTGGGTGCGGTGCCCAGGGCGGGAGGCCACCAGGAGTCATCCCAGGCGGAGGGTGACGAGCCCAGGATGAGGACCTCCGTCTTGTCAGAGTTCAGTTTCAGGCGGCTGGTCGTCATCCACTCGGCTACCTCTTTCATCCCTTCGTGCAGGTTGGCTCTGGCGGCGGCGGGGTCGTTGGTCAGGGAGAGGATCAGCTGGGTGTCATCGGCGTAGGAGATTATGCTGAGGTTGTGTTGGCGTGCGATGGCCGCGAGGGGGCTCATGTAGACGTTGAAGAGGGTGGGGCTCAGCGAGGATCCTTGAGGGACGCCGCAGATGACTTCGGAGGCCTCTGACTTGTACGGTGGTAGGCGGACTCTCTGTGTTCTACCGTCGAGGAAGGAGATGATCCATTCCAGCGCCTTGTCCTGGATTCCGACATTGCTGAGGCGCTGTACTAGGGTGCGGTGGCAGACAGTGTCGAATGCTGCGGAGAGGTCTAGGAGGATGAGGGCCGCTGTTTCTCCGTGGAGTCCCCCCATACCTCTACTCCCATCCACACCCTGGTGAAGCAGAGGAAGGAGTACACTGTTGTAGCATCCCCCATTACACATGATACAGAGGTCAGAAGGCAGGGCCAGAGCAAGCGTCAAGCAGCGTCCAACACGTCCACAGAGAGCAGACCACCACCAGCACATGATCCACCTTTGATGGGTGATGTTTCAGATGAGCCTGCACCACTTACCAGTCCAGTCATGTCCAGGGTGCCCTTACATATCCCAAAGAAACGGAGACACACCAGTGACACCTGACTACCCCAATGTCGCTCCAGTACAGCTGTCCCCAGCTCCCAGAGCCACCCTGCCTCCTGGCCCATACAGCCCTGTGGCTCATCATTTCAGTTGTCCTAGTGAGTCAGCTGCAGTTCACTCTCATGTGTCAGATAGTGGCACTGTGTCAGTTGTTCGCTGTCATGCCTCATGTAGTAGCACTGTGTCAGTTGTGCCCTCTCCTGTTTCAGGTACTGCCACTGTGTGTGTCCGGCAATCTCATGTCTCAGATGCTGGCATGGTATTTGTTGGTCACTGTACAGGGACATGTCCTGGCAGTGTGTCTGGGTCTATGGCTCATGTGTCAGTCACTAGAGCTGTGGCTGTGCCTCACACTCCTGTATCTGGTGCTGTCAGTGTGTCTGGGTCTATGTCTCATGTGTCAGTCACTAGAGCTGTGGCTGTGTCTCACACTCCTGTATCTGGTGCTGGCAGTGTGTCTTGGTCTATGGCTCATGTGTCAGTCACTAGAGCTGTGGCTGTGTCTCACACTCCTGTTTCTGGTGCTGGCAGTGTGTCTGGGTCTATGGCTCATGTGTCAGTCACTACATCTGTGGCTGTGTCTCACATTCCTGTGTCTGGTGCTGGCAGTGTGTCTGGGTCTATGGCTCATGTGTCAGGCACTAGAGCTGTGGCTGTGTCTCACACTCCTGTGTCTGGTGCTGGCAGTGCGTCTGGGTCTATAGCTCATGTGTCAGTCACGAGATCTGTGGCTGTGTCTCACACTCCAGTTTCTGGTGCTGGCAGTGTGTCTGGATCTATGGTTCATGTGTCAGTCACGAGATCTGTGGCTGTATCTCCCAATCCTGCATCAGATCCCGCCACTGTGTCCGCAGCTACTGGGTCAATCAGTCCAGCTGATTCTATGCTGTGAGGTGCAGTTCCCATCACTCACATGTCATTGTACTTGGTGTCTGGATTGCCCATTGTAACCACCCTTGCATTATTAATGTCCATGGGACGGGGCGCATGACACACGTCCTTGTGCTGCCTCTGATGTACCTGCTCTGTTGTGAACACTGCCCTGTTGCTGTTAGGATTCTGCATTGTGCCCTCTCGTGTACTGCCTCAGATGTACCTGCTCTGTTGTGAACACTGCCCTGTTGCTGTTAGGATGCTGCATTGTGCCCTCTCATGTGCTGCCTCAGATGTACCTGCTCTGTGCCATGGACTGTTGATGCACTTAGCCCCTCTCATGTGCTGCCTCAGATGTACCTGTTCTGTGCCATGGACTGTTGATGCACTTAGCCCCTCTCATGTGCTGCCTCAGATGTACCTGCTCTGTTGTGAACACTGCCCTGTTGCTGTTAGGATGCTGCATTGTGCCCTCTCATGTGCTGCCTCAGATGTACCTGCTCTGTTGTGAACACTGCCCTGTTGCTGTTAGGATGCTGCATTGTGCCCTCTCATGTGCTGCCTCAGATGTACCTGCTCTGTGCCATGGACTGTTGATGCACTTAGCCCCTCTCATGTGCTGCCTCAGATGTACCTGCTCTGTTGTGAACACTGCCCTGTTGCTGTTAGGATGCTGCATTGTGGCCTCTCATATGCTGCCTCAGATGTACCTGCTCTGTGCCATGGACTGTTGGTGCACTTAGCCCCTCTCATGTGCAGCCTCAGATGTACCTGCTCTGTGCCATGAACTGTTGATGCACTTAGCCCCTCTCATGTGCAGCCTCAGATATACCTGCTCTATGCCATGGACTGTTGATGCACTTAGCCCTTCTCATGTGCTGCCTCAGATGTACCTGCTCTGTGCCATGGACTGTTGATGCACTTAGCCCCTCTCATGTGCTGCCTCAGATGTACCTGTTCTGTGCCATGGACTGTTGATGCACTTAGCCCCTCTCATGTGCTGCCTCAGATGTACCTGCTCTGTTCTATCCAGTGCCCATGCTCCTGGATACTCTAGGAGTCAACCCCATTATGTGTAATAAAGCAAGTTATTCGTGTGTAGTGGTTTCTCTGTGTCATTGCTGGTTGTCTCCTTGCATTGTTGTTATATTGGTGCTATTGTTAATGCTGTTTCCCCAACATGCCCCTCCCCCTCCGCACGTCACGGCCTCGGCAGGTATTCCCCTTCCGACAGCAATTGGTGTGTTTGCGAACATGCGTCGTCGTTGGCGACGATCCATGAATTGCTGGTGGTGAAGCACGAAGAGGACGGAAATACGTATAGAGCTGGGTCCATGACGGCGATCTGCCTGTGGTGGGTTTCTCTGCAATGTTTTGCCTCTCCACTGTGGTGATTCCGCCGTGTTCAGGCTGGTGATTTTTCCGCTGCGATTTGCTGTGTCTTTTCCGCCATCGTGATTTAGAGGACGGTCGGAGACGTCATTCCGTACGGCGGTGTCTCTGGATTGGTTACGTCCGCCGCGGGGTCGGCTGTATCAACGCGGTGGTGCATGTTCTTCCGCGGCATACTGACATTTGACAGTGCTTCCCATCCTAATATGGCGAACGGACTGGCCGTGGCTGGCGGACTGTAAAAAGGCATTTTCCGCCTACTCCAGGCCGGCGGTCGTCCTTCTGACCGCCATCATAATCGACCCCTTAGTTTTGTCTTTTAAAGGAGAAACCAGTGGCTCTCTGCCTTCTAGGTACAGTAGTCTTACATTTCAGGAATTGAAAGCCCAGTGTGTTTCTAGGAGGCTGTAGACAGGGGGAAATGCCAACACCCAATGTCCCATTGAGGTGTTCCTCTTGGATGACCTGAGGAAGACCCCTGGGTCAGATGAGGTAGAAAGAGTGGGTGGGGTAGGAATGAGGACAGCCAGGAGGGGAAACCTGTTATGACCGAGATTCAAACCTTGGCCAGGAGGATCAAGATGATTCCCACCTGGACAACTCAGATCTTCAGGAAGAGGGTGGAGAAGGCACTCCTCTGAGAAGAGTGCAGAGTTTACCTAGGAGATCTAGATCTCCCTCTGCTGAATCTAACCATTCAGGACAGTCTGCCGAGACCTCCATATCTAATAAGGGGGATAACTCTTATGACAGACAGTGCCAATTCCTAGAGCTTGAGAAAGTTAAGCTTAGGCTCAGGCAAGAACAATTGGCCCTAGATAAGGAATCCGTAGAACTCCAGAAGGCTAGGAAAAGATTAGGACTAGAGGCCCATGGTGGCAGTAACAGTGTCCCTAGAGTTAAGGAACATTCCTTTGACAATAGGAACCCAAGCAAGATTGTCCCTCCCTACCATGTTGGGGATGACATCCATAAATGGATAACTGCTTTGGAGAGAGCCTGTAAAGTACCGAGGGCCCCTCAAGAGCAGAAGGCAGCTATCTTGTGGCTCTCCTTTGCTGAAAAAGGTAGAGATTAGCGCCTCACTGTTAGAGAAGAGGGTGTTGACAACTATTCAGTGCTGAAGAGTGCTTTCATTGATGGGTTTGGCTTAACCACTGAACAGTACAGGATTACCTTCGGAGACAGCCAGAAAGCACAGACGTAGGTCTGGGTAGATGTTTTAGATTGTACTAAAAGGCTCTGGAAGGTTGGATACTTGGCAGCAAAGTGCATGACTATTTAGGATTGTACGATTTGATTATGAGGGAGCAGATCCTTAATAATTGTCAAAATCTGCTTTTGCACCAGTCCCTGGTGGATTCAGATCTGACTTCTCCGCAAGAATTAGGAAAGAAGGCAGATATGTGGGTCAGAACCAGGGTGAAACAAAAGAACCATGGTGGTGACAAGAAGAAAGATTCTTCCAAGACCCAAGAGAAAGAGAAAGATGGGGATAAGTTGACCAATAAGTCCTCTGAAGGGACCAAAAAATCCTCTTCTCGGGGTGGGTCCCAAATTCCTTCCTCCCATGAAGAGAAACCTTATTTCTTTGCCTCTAAGAAGCCAGGCCACAGGAAAAATGCTGCCATTTGTCCTAAGGTCAGCAATAAGGAAAATATTCCTCCAAACACTACTTCTACACCTCCTGGTACTACAGGTAGTAATCCCCCAAGTGGTGGTAGTGCACCCAAAAACTTTGTTAGGTTTTCCTTGGGAACTGAGATGGACCATGGCCTAACCAGGTCCCCCACACCTGCCACTTTAGTCTGTGATGGTGGCATGTGTTTTGCCACTTTTACTGTCGGTCCCAATTCCTTGGGCAAGTATAGACAAGAGCCTCTGATCAATGGTCAGAAATCTGTAGCCTATGTGGATACAGGGGCTAGTGTCACCATGGTGACAGGAATCCTGGTGCCCTCCAGGTCACCTTGTACCTGGGTTTAAGTACCAGGTGACCAATACTGATGGTGTGAGGACAGATCATCCAATGTCCATAGCCAATGTTAGCTGGGGAGGGGTCACTGATCCAAAGAGAGTGGCATTGTCCATAAACCTTGCTGTAGATTGCCTATTGGGCAATGATCTAGAAACTTCATCCTGGGCTGAAGTAGAGCTAAAGGCCCATCTACAGATGTTAGGGCTCGGTGAGAGAGTTGGTGGGAACCCTAGGGCCTCAGTCGAACCCCAAGAAACTTTTGGAGTAGTGGAGCCTGAAATAATGGCCCGCTCTGCTCCACTAGAGAACACAGGGAATGAAGAAAAGTCTTCTTCTCCCCAGACTATAGGTAAGGGTCAGCTTCCTCAGGGAACTGATCCTACCCCTTGTGAAGGAACTGCCTCAGAGGTGGTCAGGCCTGTCCTGGAAGAGCCACTGAGGGCAGGGGACCCTTCCATGGAGGTACCCAGTCTGGAGCAGGCATCCTGCCCCTCTCTACCCAGCCTAAGTCAGCCTAGGGCTGCTGAGGTCAGATGTCAGTGGACCCCGAAGGGCCCAATGTCCAGAGGAACCCCCTCATCAACAGATTAGGGACACCCAGTCTAGTAGCACTAGCCAGGTGAATATTCCTCAACATTCTGAGGGACCCCTTTTACCCTTAGGTAGTCACATCCCCCAGATGGACTCTGATAGGCAAAGGAAAACCTGGGACAAAGCTGCCCCAACCCTTCCCTGGACCCCAGTGCTCTAACCAGAGGGATGCAACATCCAACTGTAGGTAGCCAGAGGTTGACCCCAGGGCCAGATATAACTCAGTCATGGAAAGAAAGGCCTCTATGGTGACCAGTGCTCTGAGGAAGATGAGACCAACCCTGTTGGGGCCTCACTTCCATACTCAGGCACCCCACCAGCCTATGTCTTTGCCAAAGCAAACTACAGGTAGTTATCTCAAATTTTGTAGAGAGTCCAAAACCCTTCAGGGTAGGGACTCCTTAGTGGTCCATAAGGCAGGGAGTATCCATGCTAGTGCAGGAACTTCCTTATATGGCCACTTAGGAAATAAAGTCTCAACTGGGCAAGGTTAGCCTTATCTCTTTTCGTTTGGGCGGGGGTTATATAGGTAGGTAGGATCTGACTGCATGGTTGCCCCCACGTTTCACTTGGTGTTCTGCAGGTTTTTGACTAGTCTGACTGAGATCCTGCTAATCAGGACCCCAGTCTATCTGCTTTTCCCTAAAATTGTTATGCATGTACTTTGGTACACTCCAGATTGGATACTAGGGTAACGTTATAAGTCCCTAGTATATGGTACACATGTACCCAAGGCATAGGTACCCCAGAGGCCTCCCATGGGCTGAAGCATGTATTATGCCACCCATGAGAGGCCATGCAAAATGGAACTACAGGTCTGCTACTGCAACCTTTGTAAGCTGGTGGTGCTTGCACCACTTACTTTAGATACAGGTTAATTATATCTATAGGTCATGAAGAAACATGGAGGCAGCACCAATTAGAAAGTAATTTGCAGAGGCACCCAGTTGTATCAACATTTCTTTTATTGTTCTTTTTTTTCAGAAGTGCACAAGACAGCCAATGCGTTTCGCTCCCACCCCGGGAGCTTCGTCAGGGCTGAAAACAACGTGAAACATATATACATATAAATATGACATAAACATATACAATATAGACAAAATAAACAACATAAGTACTACATACATAAAACAATCATAGCTAAGGTAATTTTTGTGGAAAACATGAAGGGAAGTGGCACTAAACAGAATATATAATACAATCACATGTAATACAGGAATAAATACAAAAAAGGGGGGACTTTAAACAACAACAATTATACATGAAAGAAAAAAGTTTTTTTTAAATTTTCTAACAGGGATCAAAAGATCTTTTATTCTAATAGATGGAATGAATTAAAAAAGTGTGAGATGGACAGACTAGGGAGAAAGAGCGCAGGGACAAGGTGAAAAACAGACCAAGTATAGTATAATCAAATATAGTATAATAAAAAAAAAGGGGGGGGACAGACCCTAAAATGTGGTCAGTATTATATCTAAGTTATTGTATATCAATCTCTTTTTGTTACTCCAAACAGTTTCAAAGTAAAAAGTTAAAAGTTAGACCCACAGAGAAAGCAGAAATAACAAGTAATCAAAAAGCTTGGTACTGCCTAAGTGTAAGTTAATTCCTATAAGGAAATAGTGAAAAGCATAAAGTAATTTAGATAGGGGGCAAGTCTCACAAGAGTAAAAGTAAGGGTCTGGATTGGAAATTCCAGAGACTGTAGCGCAGTATGACGTCAGGTTGAACTTCACGTATATCAAAAATATCAGCTATAAAAATGTCAACATTGGAAAAAGTGTAAAAATCTTTTGACGCCATAATATTATTACTTAATGAAGATGACATAACACCTAGGGTAAACTGAAGAGACATGGCAAAGAAGGAACTAACCCAACATGAGAAGTGGATACCCTTCAGATTACACAATAACATGGAAACCCATAGGTTGTAGTTGACAATTGCACTAAAAACATAACGAACAGAGGCAGTAAAGCAGAGAGGTCCCCCATAAAAATAAGGGAAACAAAATAAAACCTCCTCACCCGAAGGATTCGATTAGTAATCACTGGGGTGTGTCACCAAATATTCAAAATTGGTTTATGCCGATATGATGAGGATCAAGGCACCAACCTGCTTATAAAAAAGAGGATAACAAACCAGCAAGGTATAATAGACCTAATTAAATAATCATAGGGTAAAGGTGCAGTGCACATTAAAAATATACTGACCAAAAGGATATATAAATGATGGCAAAATTTAGTCAATATTCGTTTTGCCGGTAACTCATAAAGTTGCTTCAATCACCAGGTGTAGAGATATATATCCAGTTGCCCTGTTCCCAGACAAAAATATATAGTACATTATAAGCAGACAGAGTGCCGTATGAACAAAACCATCTCTAGGTTAAAGAGCGCAGGATAACCATGAATATTGTAACTCACATAAAGAAGTAGTTTCCAATACGTGATCCAATGTTGGTGCCCCAAAAGTAATAGGCAGGCCTTAATAAGCTGCCAAAGAGCCTCGTTCTAATATAAACAGACCATATATGAATCAATATATATAATTATATACAGTGATCAATCAAAATAAGTTCATTAAACATGTGATATTCCCCGTGTCATATAATATTGTAGTCGCAGTCGCAAAAATCCCCTCATGGCTAACATATCATACATGAAGGGGAACTTGTAAAACACACACAAAAATGACTACAAAGTCCCTTAAGGAAGGGTAAACAATTAGCAAACCCCATGTGTAATGGAAACGGCGTCTGCCATGAGTATTACGAGGAATACCTTCCTAATTATCCAAGTTGATAGAGGCACGAGGGAAGATCTCAACAAAAATCCCAAGGGGCCACGATTGGAAAGGGAGGGGCTAAGTATATGACAACCCCTGTAGGGAAAGTAATCTGATTCCCTTATAGCAGTAAATTGCGATTCTCCTATTAACATGACCAGAGAATCTGGATTTCATTAAAGACACGGAGGCTAACATTATGCATACAACTTTTAATGCAGTCCAAGCATAGCCGCATATGTCACAAAGCAAAAGTTCCAACTTAGAATACATATGAACCAACAATAGCATGAATCACTAGGCAATCAGCCTCTTTTAAATGTGGTAACAGTGAGAAAGGAAATGTCCAAACAACTCCAATGAAACATCAAACTTGAAGAAGGATGACGGAAGAATACACCATCCACGATTGATCCACCAGATGTGGAACGAAGAAGACAAAATCAAGAGAGGTTATCTGCAAAGCAAAGAAAGGTTGTTAATAAATCCCAATAAAAATATTAAGGATGTGAATATTAAACAATCAGCTAAATAACAGTCCTGAAAAGGAAAATAATGTAAGTAGTCCTGCAAAGGAAAAGAATGTTAGCTTGTAAGTAAAATATTCAAATAAGCATATCATATCATAAAATCAACCTGTACCGTATTATATCATATAATCAACCACCCGGGGAAAGGGTGGGAGGGATAATGTTAGCCTCCGTGTCTTTAATGAAATCCAGATACTCTGGTCATGTTAATAGGAGAATCGCAATTTCATTACAAGACCGGAGGCTACCATTATGCTTGTTGGTAGCCATGTAAAACAACATCAGACATGTGAGATACAGGTTTGCAATATTGATGAGCAAAGGTTCTAGAATTAGACCAATCAGCAGCTTTTAGAATATCATCTAACTTACCACCTGACCAGAATGACTTACTAGCCATTGCACCTCTAATAGAATGTGGTTTAAAAATGTTCAGATTGATTCCAGCAAGATTCATGACTGTCTTAACCCATCTAGCAATAGAGGAAGAAGAAATTCCTTTGTGGGGTTTAACAAAAGAGATGAGTAATTGAGATACATTCAAAGGACGAAGAGAGTTCATTCTAACATCGTATTCTTTCATACATTGAACAACACAGAGTTTAGTGCAAATATCAAAACGAGGATAGAAAATACAATCTGACATAGTTTCTGTTCTTCTATGTATTTCAAAATTAACGCCAAACATATCATAAGATCTATAAGAAATATCTGGAGCTTTAACATCAGAAACTCTTCTGCATGAAATTAAGCAAAGAAGAGTAGCTAATTTGATAGGAAGATTCTTCCTGCTGAGAAGAGAATTAACTGGCCAAGAACAGAAAAAGTCGAGAACTAAATTAACATCCCATAGAGATTGATATCTAGGTTGAGGAGGGCTTCTAAGTCTGATACTCTTAAGTATTCTACAAATAATAGGATTTTTACCTACCGTTTTATTGTTAATTAGAGAATGTCCAGCAGAAATAGCAGATCTAAAACAATTGAGAGATCAGTAACTTAAACCTCTGTCGAATTGTTCTCCAAGAAAATTAACTATATCAACAATAGATGCCTCCACGGGATCCAAGTCCCTTTCCAAGCACCAACGTGACCAGACTTTCCAAATGTTGTTGTACCGGTAATGTGTCCCAAGGGCCCACGACTCTCCAAGGAGAGTTGAATCTGTTGACAAAAGTCTTGCGAGATCGTTAGATCTCCTGACACCTTCCAAGCAAGAAGGTTCAAATTCCCTGTCTGAACAAGAGGGTGAATTTGACCGTCTGCGTCTGTGAGAAGATCTTTCAGAGGAGGAATTAGGAAGGCAAAATCGTAGGTTAGTTCCAGAGCTGTTGGGAACCATGCTTGGGATGGCCAAAACGGAGTTACTAGGACAATTGAGTAGTGTTCTTGTCCCACTTTCTGAAGGAGTCTCTGGATCATTGCGAATGGAGGGAATGCATAAGCGTTGATCCCTTCCCAAGATTGGAGAAAGGCATTCACTGCTAGAGCACCAGGATCCAACTGAAATAGGATACTAATTGGGTAGTCAATCTGCTCGCAAATAGGTCTATTTGGAATGGGCCCCAAAAATGATTCAGGGAGTTGAAAACAGAAGTGTTGAGTTTCCAGTCGCTGTAATCCAAGATGAATCTTGAATTCCAGTCTGCACAAAGATTGGATTTCCCGGGAAGGTATTCTGCTCTGAGAGAGATTTTGTGTTCTAGGCAGAAAAACCAAAGCTTCTTTGCTAGATTGGAGAGGTCTTCTGACTTGGTCCCTCCTAGACGGTTTATGTAAGCGACGGCAGACATGTTGTTAATTTTCAATATGACTAAACTTCCTTGAAGAAAGCGTTTGAAGCTCATTAGAGCATAAAGCCCTGCAGTTAATTCTAGATAATTGATGTGGTGCAGGGATTCTTGCTGCGACCAAATTCCTCCAGTGTTCTGGTTCTGTAGACAAGCACTCTAGCCATGAAGGCTGGCATCCGATTCTAGAATAAAATCTGGTGCTTAACCAAAGATCGCTCTCCCATTCCATGCATCTAGATTGTCTAACCACCATGTTAGTTCTAAGATTGCTTCTGGGTTTAAGGAAATTCGATCTCCGTACCAAAGACCTGACCTAAGAGCTCTTGCTTTTATTCTCTGAAGGGCTCAATAATTCAGTGGTCCCGGAAAAATGGGCTGAATGGAAGAAGATAGAAGGCCTAAAAGTCTGGCTAGTTCTCTTAGGGTGAGTTTTTTTTGTTTCAATACATGCCTTATCTCCTTTCTGATTTTGGCAATCTTCTTGGGAGGGAGAAGGAGAAGACATTCTGTTGTGTCTACTGTGAAACCCAGGAATTCCATCTACTTTGAGGGAATTAGAATGGATTTTTCCCTGTTTATGATAAAACCCAGACTTTGTAAGAGGTCTATAACTGTCTTGAGATCTTTGATGATTTGAGCATAGTCTTGAGAAAGAATCAGGATGTCGTCTAAGTAGATGATGAGACGAATACCTTTTTCTCTTAGACATGAGGCAACTGCTCTCAGTACCTTGGTGAAACACCATGGGGCAGAGGAGAGACCGAAGGGGAGAGCCTGAAATTGAAAGAGATGGTTTTTCCAAATGAACTGAAGAAAGGGTTGGTGTTCCTTTGCCATGGGAATGGTAAAGTAGGCGTCCTTCAGATCTAATTTGACCAGCCAGTCTCCTTCTAGTAACAGGCCTCTGAGAAGATGGATGCTCTCCATCTTGAAATGTCGGTAGGCAAGGAATTTGTTGAGTTCTCTTTGATTTATAACCAGTCTCCAACCCTTGTCTTTCTTTTCCACAAGGAAGAGAGTACTTATGAATCTCATAAATTCCATGGGAACTTCTAAAATTGCTCCTTTTTTTAGCATTGAGGAAATTTCTTCCTCTATGATTTTTTCTTGATCTAGTGTAAGGGGAATCGGTCTTGGAAGAGAGTTCTGGATTGGAGTCTGGATGAAATCAATTGAAAAACTGAGAACAGTGTTTAGAACCCAGGGGTCTTGTGTGATAATTTTCCAATTGTGGTAAAAGAATTTCAGTCTCCCACCCACTTTTGGATTCGAAGAAAGGGAAGGGGAAGCTGTACTCACTTTGAGGGGTGGATTCGGCAGGTGCTCCTCTCGCTCGGAATCCTCTCGACCGGAAACCTCTTCCTCTGGGTGGATAGAACTGTGGTTGGTTGGGTGGTTGGTATCCTCTATCAAAATTCCCTCTGTTTCTTGGAAAGGGGCGTCGGTTGAACCGGCTGGAAGATTGCCCCCTTCTACCGGCCCTTCCAAAAAGGTTGCTGTTGTAGTTAAAAACTGTTTTCATGTTTTGGTGCGCTTTATCTAAAGCGGTAAAGGACGATATATATTTGCCCAAACTTTTTATTAAATCTTCTCCAAAAAGTAAACCTTTTGGATTAATGGAGGTTTCCTTTTCAGCCATATCGATTAGTTTAGGGCTAATTTTACTGAGGACCACGCTTCTTCTTTCGCGTTGCCTAAGAGGACTAGTGCCCTTTGGCTCCACCCCCGAATGGAGTGTGTGTCAAGAGGGCAGCCATTAAGGTAACACTCTTCTGCTGCATCGATTATTTTTGTTAGGGGGCCTAGAATGTCGACAACTTTATCTTGGCAGATCTTAAGCGATCTTTCCAGGCCTTTACGCGGGTCTCTCCCTAATTTAAATAGGTAGGTAATTAATTCTGGGTCAAGGTTCGGAGTCTGACAAACTTTACCTTCGATTGAAGGTCTGGTACACTCTGCTCTTAAGAGATTGCGATTCTCTCTTTCTAAAGGATTTCTAATCCATTTAGTTATGAATTTAGATACGTGCTCGTGTGGGGTCCACTCAGAGCTTCTAGGGTGTTTAATGTTAAAAGGGGAGAACATCTCCTCCCCCAAAGGGTCCAAAATACTATCCTTAGAAGATGAAGGACCATTATTATCATTTAAGAGAAAGGAATCAATATCCTGATCATCCTCATCGAGATCAAGAATATATTCGTCAGGAAATTCTGAGCCATCATCAATATCAATAGGATCATTGTCTAGAGCACTTTGATGAATTGTGCCGCGAGGGACACCCATTAAATTTGTGCCGCTAAGGACACCTTTCAAATTTGTGCCGCAAGGGACACCTGAGGCAAATGAGGTGCGAGGACCTCCTGTAAAACCTGAGGTGCTAGGACCTCCCGTGCTCTCTGGAGTATAATCAATATTTTTACTTTTTTTATGCCTCTTACCCCTTTGTTCAGTGAGATCATTAACCTCTGTTATGTCCAGATCTGATAAATCATCGTTTTCATGGATAAAGGATCTCTTAGATGACATAACTTGAAAGAGAGTAGAAAACATACATGATCTCATCTCCTTATGGATAAGTTTTTTGATGGCATCATTAGTAAAATCAGATTCAACAGTATTACTATGAATTGAATCCGAATCTGAGTCAGACATGTTTGTTAAATAAATATATATAAATGTCTGATCCTCTAAATTTATAAGTATTCACCCCTTTTTTTTTTAATATAATAAACTTGTAAATATCAATTATAATTGTCTGATTATTTGGGGGGCGTGGGTTACACAGATAATCAGATTATGTTAAAGAAAGATAACTAAATATTATAATTTCTCAATTTATAATGAAAGAAACAAAGCGCACTAAGAAACTGCCGATTGAACGCTCGAGCAGGGTTGAAAACCGTTGTTCGCGTCTCAATCAGCTGTTTTCATCAAAGGCAGTACGAGAAAGGACCCTTGGCAGGCAGCGCACGCTACACGTGTACCGCCAAGGGTCATTTCTCTAATTTGCGGCGATCGTTTGCCTTCTGAAAAACATGAAGCCTCGATCATGGCAAAGCTTTCCAAAGAAATAGAAATGAACTCCAAAACAGTGGTGGAGGTATCTACACTTGCGACGCTGTTCCCAAATCATCCAAAAAGCGAGTTAGTGCGCGCTTTTAAACATTTCACGCGCTAGTTTCAAATGGCTTAGTAGCATTCCTGAAATATAAAGACAAACGAAGGGAAGGAAAGCGGAAGCCAACCTCCGTAAATTGGAGGTTGGGAAACAGAAAAACAAGGAGTGAAAGGGTGTTATTATACCTTATAACATTGCATATATAAATCCTTACATTGTATATATATAAATATTTACTCCTGTAGGGATAAAAGAGGGTTACTCAGAATACGGTATTAACAAAGGTAAATTAATAATAATAAAATACTAATCTTAAACTCAAAAAATATAAGACTTTTCAGGAGCTAAGTAGGAAGTTGACTTATCTTGCTTGGAGCCGCATTTAAAAGAGGCTGATTGCCTAGTGATTCATGCTATTGTTGGTTCATATGTATTCTAAGTTGGAACTTTTACTTTGTGACATATGCGGCTATGCTTGGACTGCATTAAAAGTTGTATGCATAATGGTAGCCTCCGGTCTTGTAATGAAATTGATACCAATCTAAACCACAATGTATAATAAAACATTGACAATATAAGAAAACAGCCCTCACCCGGTATCCCAGGAGGGCTGCGATTTAAAAAAACAGAGGCTAAAGAATTACAAGCCCTGATGAGATTCCCTCGTAGAGGTAAAAAAGTACCCAAAGCCCACAGTTACATAGACAGGAAACAGGTATACGGCAAGCCCTGTCGGGAGATTAATATCACTCCCTTGTATCGGCAAAGTGTAACGTACAAACATCCCAGCGTAAGCGGAGCACTGGGAGCATAACAACAGCTCTTACCTGCAGGCTATGTGTAGCCGGTGTTGTCCTCTGAATCGGGACGCCAGACGCCATGTTAGAAACGCTGCGGGGATTTAACCTGTCCGTGACGAATCACGTGTTAGGTCACATGTTCCCCATTCTAATCAAAGTGAGAGATATAGATGGAAGCGTAGTTATGCACAGGCGCCATATTTGGCTGCCTAAAATATAAGCTAAACCCAATTAAACTAAATCCTAAACAACCGCCCGGCTTGATGGAAACAATTAATTATTGAAGCGCCGCATGTTTGTTTAAAGTAGGAACGGTATTCAAGCATAAATACCGGTAGCAATTTTTAAAGCGACGAAGCGACCATCACGGCAGGATTAAGTTCAAAACAATACTAAATGTAGAGATTGGCTGAGGCCGAAAATTGTCAATTGTCCCAAAAGTGTAACTCGTTTTAGAAAGAGGGATACAAGCGCTTACCCTTGGATGTTCAGAAAGCTTTTCGTGTCTGAATTAAAAAAATAATAATAAACCGGCCCAATGTAACAAATAGTGGTTTGCAAGCAGACGCCTCCAAAGAGTCACACGACAAATAATGACGCCATGTTGGATTGAAATTTACCCTGCTAGTGATGTAATAACTTTTTACTTTGAAACTGTTTGGAATAACAAAAAGAGATTGATATACAATAACTTAGATATAATACTGACCACATTTTAGGGTCTGTCCCCCCCTTTTTTTTTGTTATACTATATTTGATTATACTATACTTGGTCTGTTTTTCACCTTGTCCCTGTGCTCTTTCTCCCTAGGCTCTCCTTCTCACACTTTTTTAATTAATTCCGTCTATTAGAATAAAAGATCTTTTTATCCCTGTTAGAAAATTAAGTAAAAACTTTTTTCTTTCATGTATAATTGTATTTGTTTAAAGTCCCCCCTTTTTTGTATTTATTCCTGTATTACATGTGATTGTATTATATATTCTGTTTAGTGCCACTTCCCTTCACGTTTTCCACAAAAATGACCTTAGCTATGATTTGATATGTTTTATGTATGTAGTACTTATGTTGTTTATTTTGTCTATATTGTATATTTTTATATCATATTTATATGCATATATGTTTCACGTTGTTTTCAGCCTTGACGAAGCTCCCTTGGTGGGAGCGAAACGCGTTGGCTGTCTTGTGCATTTCTGAAAAAAAAAAGAACAATAAAAGAAATTTTGATACAACTGGATGCCTCTGCAAATTACTTTCTAATTGGTGCTGCCTCCACGTTTCTTCAAGTTGTTATCTGGAAATCCAGTGGGACCGAAACACAGCAGGTCCTGGAGGTTGAACAGCACAGAATTGTTAACACTGTGTGGGACTACTGAAGTTTGAGGTGCTCATTGCTTGGTCCGCTGTGGTGATAATTTTGCTGTTTATATCTATAGGTCACAACACATAAAACTTAAAAGTCACCCCTATAGCAGACCTTATCAATCCTGAAGTCAGGGTGATGGGTATTAGGTGAGAGGGTTCCCTTGCATGAGCAGAGCCTCTCAGCAGCCTTCGGAGAACATTCTCCCGGGTTTTCTGTGACTCAGCCAGACATATGTGTAGAGGTGCATTATAACCTCACGGTAAATGCTATCCCAAAAGCGGCTGCATAGAAATATATTGTGTTTTGTATCAAACACCTTGGAATCATACCTCTCACATCTGATATGATTCCACCCTTCTGAAGCGTGCTTCGTGGGGTCACTGGTCTATCCGGTGCCAGCCTTCTCGACCCGGACAGCACAAAATGGATGCTGCCGACAAGAGACACATTTTTGCCCTCCTGCCAAGCTCGAGCAGAGGAAGGCAGCACAATAGACATCCTGTCACATGGAGGTGTGACCACCTCCCAGATAGGATTTAGTGTATTGGGGCTGGGTGGGTGCACTCAGAGGGCCTGAAAGTCTGCACCTGGGGCAGATTGTGTGTCCCTGCGCATAGTCCAGGTCAAACCAGTTCTGGGAGCAATTGGCTCCTGCTCTGGTGAGAAACTGGACAAAGGACATGGGAGTAACCCCCCCTCTGTCCTGCCCCTTCCCTAGGACAGTCCCCTAAATCTGTCCAACCCTCTCCTGTGGGTACAAAAGGGCTTATCTGACTGAAGCTCTTTAGATTTTATGTGGACAAGATTCTACAAGAAGAAACCACTGACCTTCAACCGTCTGGACACTTAGGACTTTGCTGGACTTTGACTGGGCCTGACTTCGTCTCCCTCTCCGTCCAAAGCTTTGTATGTGCCCTTGCTCCATACAGGCTCTGTGCTGGACCTGTGGTGCACTAAGGACAACCAAAGAATCTCCGTTGGTGTGAAGGAGTCACTCCCCTGCATTCGCAGGCACCACCATGCAACTGACTGGTTTGCTGCTCCTGAGATCCTGTGGACTCTGAAGTCTTCAGCAGCACAAGAGGTGTGTTATGAAGCGCCCTGAGGTTCATCTGCCCTCTCAGCAAGTTTGAGGACA
This sequence comes from Lissotriton helveticus, assembly GCF_964261635.1. Classification (NCBI taxonomy): domain Eukaryota; kingdom Metazoa; phylum Chordata; class Amphibia; order Caudata; family Salamandridae; genus Lissotriton; species Lissotriton helveticus. Next base: position 1,490,318,045 of record NC_136057.1, read on the forward strand.
GTATTTCTCGGGGGGACTGCATAACCCAAACCCCTGTGCACTTCATCCATTTGCAGTTGCATATGCTTGTGGCAATTCCCGAGCTTGTGCATTGAAATCCGTGTAGTCCTCACCCTGAGCAGTATTTACACCAAAGAACTCTGGCCTCCTTGCACATAGTACTCGGTAGGCTGGTTCTTTACAATCTTGCTCAAGGTACTCTGCCGACTTCTGGTCATTCAGCCTGGGGGTCTCCCTGAGGCTCATCTTGATTGCTGTTGGGCTTTCCTGGTTGCTCCATATGTGCTCTGACTTCCCATTGCTTGGTGAGTTCCCTGGACCATGCTGGTCCACACCATAACCTGCTTGACCTTCCTGCATGGGTTGCTTTTGCCAAGGCTTGTTTTTTCCCCCAGCCGGACACCGACCCCTCAGCACTCAACATCCTTCGTGGGACAGCTTGCATCTGTCTCATGGTCATCATCGATGTCTCATGGTCCTCGTGGCTGCAGAGTCCGGCATCCCTTCTTTGCACCTGAAGCACCCGACATCGGTGGGCTTTCGTCTCCCGAGCCCCTGGTCATTCTGAAGTGACTTAGACTCTGCCCCCTCTGCTTTCAGGTTCCTCCCTTCCAGAATCCAGGCTTGGATTCCACTGGACCCTTTTCACCTTCACGGCAGCAGTACTTCTTCGCAGCCCTCCATTGAGAACGACAGCTATTTCCGACACCACTCCAGACCTATGCAACGGGCTCCTCTAGGAATAGGTAACTCGGGTACTATGGTATCCAAAGGTGGGTTGGCTCTCAAATCTCTTAAGTTCCAAAGGGTTTCTACGAAGTCCTCTTAGAAGGGTCCTTAAACTGTAAAATTGAAACTGTGACTTCCCGGTAGAATTGTACGGAGCCTGCCGTCGTGCTAGCACACTGCATCGGTCCTCTGTGGGGTCGTTTGGATTGGTGCAAGGTGCCCACTTTAATTGGTGGACAGCATATACCAGGCCAACTTCCCACACATACCATACAACCTTGTTTGTATTCTATTGCTGATATCAAGCAATATGTTGAAGAATATCTAAAGAGGATAGATAATCAATAAACATTGTTGGTTTACACTTGAGCATTTGCATTTTATGTTGAACATTTGAAACCAGAACAACCCCAAGAGTTTGAGGCCCTTAGCTGTGCCTAGGGGAATGGACCCTATCAGGGAACACTATATATATATACAAGGTTGTATGACCTTGCAGGGAAAGAGCAGACAGCTCGATATTAATTGTGATTACACGTGTTTCCTCAGCAGCACCGCTGCGCGCCAATACAAAGATCTTAAATGGCAGCCAACCTTTACGGTCCAGAATCAATGTCACAGGCATGCAAACTGCACACATTATATCTGACCTATCACTTTTTTGGTCACTTTATGTTTAGAGGGGAGGTTGAATTTAAAGGTGCATAAACAGATTTCCAATTTAGCAACAGCTGTGGGTTTTTGAGCAACATCGCAAACCCTGGTAGTTCTTCTTTCATAAATTAAGCGCTGCACTGACCGATTGGGATTGTAGTGCCGGACCCAGGTGGGGCCGCGAGTTGATGAACTATCCTGAGATAGGCGTTAAAAAGAAAATATGTGAGTTGCTGGCAAGCGAGCAGGTAATTTTGAACGTACCCCCCTTCAAAGTCAATCTCAGGAGGCTGTACAGTGCAGCATTATTCGAGCCGTGACTACTGGGAAGTCAGGGATGGGATGTAGGTCGGCCCGACACCAGCCTAAACACTAGACAAAGTGATTAGGTTTCGATGCAGCAATACATATAAAGGAAGAGTTATCCTTGGGTTTTAATTAGTCTAAGAACAGCTAGGGTAACAGGAAACACACGCGTATGCAGAAAATGCTACCCTTGGGAGGGATGAGGGGGCACGCCACACCGATAAGCATTTGTGTGTGTAAAAGGCCGCTTTATTGAAACAGGTGCACATCACAACTTTATTTAAAATAGCACTTTGCCTTACAAAACTAAAACCTCTCTAAACATCAAATTACCTGACCCCTTTCCTTTTCTTCCCCCACCCCTACGATTCCCACATGATAAACCCCCCACCCTGTAACATACAATGCATAACTTCCAATACATTAAATAATAGCAATCTTATCACATAACATTTAAAATTCCTACACTCCCGATACCTACAATCCTATCTGCCTTCCTGCAACTGTAACTAACGAACCTCTAATGTAAACTTCCAACCTGCTTAACCTTTCCCCGCTCCTGTTCACCAACTCTCCAACCTTAACGATAAACTACCAAACTCCAGCCAAACTTGGCCAACTTCAAAAACAACTCCGCCACCCAGGAAAAGGTGGGAGGATAGGCGACTACACCGCCGCCCCCTTTTCCTGCCCCCCCAACCCCTTGCCCCATTAAAGCTCTTAACCACCTCGTCACTCTGTATGCACTCCCAGCAGTCTGGACAGCACCTCACGCAATTCCAACAAGTAAAGATTCATCCCCAGGCGAGAAAGGTGAACACCGTCGCCCCTAAACAGCTCGAGCGCATCGTATCGAATGTTCCTGTGCCATATTCTTGAAAAGCCTAGATGTCTGCAAAACCGAACCATTTCGACATTGACCTTCTTTCTGGCCTTATCTATTGCCCTGGGATTCACTGCACCTCTCCACACTCTGCGCAAAATAAACTGGGTCCAAACCCCTATGCAACCTGGCCACTGCCTCTTAATCTCCTCCAGATCCCGCTTCATGGTCCTCATCAACACCAAACCTGTCTCCCGGCCCATGTCGTTCTCCCCTAAATGGAGGACCAAAACATCCGGGCACCTACCCGCCACCAACATACCATTAAGTGTTGCCATCAAATCCCTCGAAAGCATGGCCCCTTTTCCCTTCCAAAACACATTAACAACACTAGGATCAAAACCCAGGTTCTCTCCAAAATAACTGGACCTGGCCTGCACCTGGACCCTTTTAACAAATGAATGGCCCACGGTCCACACTGCCATATCCCTGGCGAGGGGACCCGACACCGAACCTGAAACGAGAAACAAGAGTAAGTACAAGGGCAACACATCCAACCGCGTGATCATTGGCTAGAAACGCAACGCACGTAGCGCCTGTAGTAGTCAGACGACCACCTGCCCAAACGCATGATGTCCCCTCGCCCCAACCTCGGCTGTGCGCCTCTGACGCTGCACCGACCTGAAAATAATGCTTGCCATAGCGCCTCCCATCCAAGCCCAGCCGGTCTAACACCTTGCGCAATATCGCCAGCAGCTGCGAGCCCGTCGCCTTCCGTCCATTCACATGCCTGAAAACTGCCTCGTCCGCTTGAACCACAGCCTTCAGTCTCAACCCCCACCTCACAGGGCATATCCCGTCTGCATCCACCGACAGCAAAGATACCCATCCACCCATGCCCCTCTGGTCCCTTTTAGACTTCCGCAGCCAAAGGCGCACTTCAGTACCTCTGAACGAGACCTCCGACCACAACAGTCCTGCATCACCCCTCGCTCCCAACAATTTGGACACCCGGAACGCCCCCCGCAAACATCCACGACATTAATGTTGCAAACAGGCAGTTTTCCTCCTCGTCTTTGCACAGCCCAGGCAATGCCCCAACAATCCGTTCCAGCAGCTCTAAAGGCAACGGCTGGTCTGACCAGGCACCTCCTCCCACACACTCGGGCCCAACCCTCCAGCATATGAGAACCCAATTCCCCTGCAGAGGGCGCATAACCCCACAGGAGTTTACCCATAAAAGCAATCCCTGCCAGCTTCCCCGCTATCGTAACCCGCGTGAGCTCCTTCTCAATTAGTTACAGGATAAACTGTATAACGTCCTCCTGTCTCTCCCTCCCCGAAGGCCGCTTTCTCGCCCCAGATGCTATGAACTCCTCCCATGCTGTCATATATGTCACCTTCATCTATTCCGCCAAGGACCCTAAAACCAGCTGCAACATCCTGTGTTGCCTATGTACCACAGTTGCGGCGGGATGCCGGTCGGGCCCCGATCCGCGTCCTTGGCTAACCCACGGAATCTCCCCCACTGCGAACAAGACAAATCATCCGCTATGTCATTTTCGACCCTGGGCACATGCACTGCGTGAAAAGCAATAGCATGGCGCAAGCAACCCAACACAAACACTCGCAGCAGCTTCAGCACCTGCGCATCCCTGGCCGACTGCCGGTTCACCACCTCCACCACCACCATGTTATCCACATTAAAGGTCACTCGCCTGTGGGCCAGCAATTCCCCCCGAAGCGAGACCACCACCACCAAGGGAAAGAGCTCGATAAACGCGATGCTCCTACCTCCCCATGCCCACTCTGGGGGCATCTTCTCCGCACACCACCTCCCCTGCCAGTGCAGCCCAAATCCGTCGCTCTCCGCCACATCTGAAAAGATTTGGACATCCCAGACCAACGGGATCCCCTCTGCATGGGGATCCCGTTAAAATTCTGCAAAAAGAACTGCCACATCCGCATGTCCTCTTGCACACCCGCAAACACCCTTATGTGATGATGCGGTGGCCTCCGTCCCGCCAAGGCCCTGCCCAATCTCCTACAAAAGGTCCTCCCCACACGCACCACCCTGCAAGCAAAATTAAGGGGACCCAAGAGGACCTGTATTTCCAACACCGTAACCTTGTGTCGTGCCAACATAACCTCGAGCAGCTGCAACATTTGCTGCTTTTTCTCCGCTGATAACCGGGCCTCCATTGCCACCGAGTCCAGCTCAATTCCCAAAAATGATAGCGCCTTGCCTGGCCCCACTGTCTTCTCCGGTGCCAATGGCAACCCCAATTCCCCCATAAGCTTCTGAAACTTGTCCAGTGCCACCTGGCAGTCCGTGGATCCTGGGGTGCCGACCAAAAAGAAGTCATCCAGGTAGTGTGTTACTCCTTGGTGACCCGTCCGTTCTGTGAACAACCATTGTAGGAACGTACTGAAACACTCAAACAGTGCGCAAGACACCGAGCAGCCCATCGGCAAAACTTTGTCCACGTACCAGCGGCCGTCAAACTGAATCCCCAGTAGGCCCCAATCGTCTGGATGGAACGGAAGCAGCCGGAAAGCAGACTTGATGTCGCACTTTGCCATAATCTCTGTGGCATATGCGGTCACCACCAAGGACACGGCTGCGTCAACAGAAGAATAAGACACCGTGGTCTCCCGCTCATTGATGTAATCATTTACAGAGCCACCTTCGGGCCACGACAAATGCTGAATGAGGCAAAACTGCCCCTGTTCCTTCCTTGGCACTACCCCAATGGGTGACACAATTAGATCCACCAACGGCCAGTCATCAAAGGGTCCTGCCATGCGGCCCTCAATCACCTCTTTGTCCAGCTTGCCCCGCACCACCTCCGGGTGCTCCTTAGCAGATCTCAAGTTGTCTGCCCACCTCCACAGCCGCGGCCCCTCATAACCCAGTCAAAACCCCTCCAGAAACCCCAACCGCAACCGCTCTGCAGCTCCCACATCCAGATAGTCCTGTAGAGCCGCCACCAAACGGTCCACCCCAACTGGAGTAAGAGCCCTTGGGCCCAGGCCCCTTTATCCCTCTACCAGCCCCTCCTTGCTGTTGTGCCCCTTGCCGAACACCCCCTGCCTGACCCTGTTGTCCCCCCTGCTGCTGCCCTGATGCTCCCCAGCACCTGACCAGGGGATGTCCATATGTTCCGCAGCCTGAACATTCATGGCGGAACTGGCAGCGTTCCTGTGTGTATGCCCCATTGCTGTAGTCCCAACATGTTCCTGGGGAGCTCGACTGGCCCTTGGCCCCTGCCCCCACCCCCTCCACGGGTGGGGCGGCCCTGAAAGGGCTGGTAAATTATAGGCAAACCACTTGCCGTAAAGATAGTCTTTCCCGACCCCGCCAGCCCCATCGTGTGCTGCCACAAGTCGGTGTCCAGCTCCCCCCATTTAGCCTTGGGGTCCCAAGCCATTCGTGCCCTGAACTCCTTGTCATACTGAGCCCATGCGTACCCACCCCATGTGAGCTGGACCTTTCTGATGACGTCCATGTATTCAAACATGGACACCGACCGCTCCGGAAACGTCTCGCAATATACGCTGGTGAATATTAGAAAAGCCGCCGTCCAATTTTCTATCGTAAGAGGCACCTTCGGCCTCTTCTGGAGTTCATACTCCTCCTCTTTCAATCCCTCCTTCGCACGTACTTTCCGGAGTAGGAGCTTTATTATCCCCACGTACTCACCCTTCCAGATGCGCTCTTTCGTAGACAGGATCAGGTGGGCGCCCAACGGCTTAGTAACCCCGATGTACGGCAGCTGCTTGATTTTCAATTCCTTACTCTCTGGATAAACCACATCCTCCCCAGTCGCACCAGCCCCTGCTGTGTCAGCACTGCTCGCAGCCCCGGCAGCCGCACCCCCTTTGGCCCCGTCAACCCCTGACCCCGAGGACCCCCACCCGCATCTTTGTTGTCCCCAGTACCTTTCCCCGAGGCCCCTCCATCTCACCGTCCGGACCCACCCCTTTGTCCGACATATACTTCCCCTTATGCAGTCAGTCCCCTCTTCCCCCACCTCCCCCCCACCCCCACGGATACCAAACGCCCTGCCGCTGCCACTGCACACATACCTGAAGCCAAGGAGGCCACACGCCGCTCTCCACTACGCCGGTCCAGGGACGCCGTTCTCGCCTCCCAGCGCGATGCCCAGGCCGTCCTCTCCTACTGGCCCCGTGACACCTGCAACACACTAGGAACACGATTACTTGGCCCCCCCGCCACTCTCACCATCCCGCAGCTACCCTTCTTCGAAACTATCATCATCCTCAACTACATGGGCATCCGATTCCCGATCCACATAACCCTTTCCGGCCGGCGGCGCCGACTGTACCTTGCCGAACACATCAAAAACAACGCGTGTGTCGCTCCTCCTCCGGCGTTGCTCCCCAAGCCATAATGGTCCTGTGGGTGTAGGGGTCGGTGAGCCCACCTCGGGTCTTCGTCTGCCGGCCACGACGGGATCCCCCTCCGGTGCCGGGCATGCCGCGGGAGGCTCCACCCTCCCTTCGCCTTGGAGCTGTTGGGCCGTCTCTAGCCCTGCCAAGTCTGGAGCCCCGTCCCTCATCTCCACCTGCAAAAGAAAAGGCCAGACTGGTGTGCTGGGTCCCTCTCTCAGTGCCCTACCTGCCCCCTTACTGCCACTCCGACCCCCGTGCGTCCAGCACCCACTGCACCACTAACCTCCCCCCACCCCTCCTCCTCCTCTTCGTGGCTCCACGCTAGCCCCCGATCCCCACCCCACCTTCATTTGATGTAGCCCCTCCTCACCCCAGCGGCCTACGCCCAGCCTACTCCCCCCTGCTTCCCCAACCCGTCCCCTCCCCCCCTCTCCGGGGACCCCAATACCCCGCACCCCTCTGCGCCCCGCCCTCGCCCATCTCCCGTGCTTTCCTGACCCCCTCCGCCCACGAGTCAAAAACGTCCAGGCCGTCCCAGACCCTGACACTACCGTCCAACAGGAGCAGCGGGCAACCATCCCCCGAAACCTCCCCCCCTCTCCTGAGACCCCCCTGCCCCTTCCATCCTACCCGCCTGGATGTATGACGTTACAACGCATACTTTTACAACGCATACCTTTACAACGAAACTTTTACAACGCAAATACTTTTACAACGCATGTATTTACAACGCAGGTACCTTTACAACGCATACCATTACAACGTAAGTATTGGTAAGTATATATTAATTTTTTTTATGTAAATTAATTGAAATTAATATAATTTAATTAAATATAATTTAATTTAATTTAATTTCATTTAATTAATTTAATTTTAATTTAATTTTACTTTATTTTTACCCTGTACCCCTGTACCCCAAAAACCCCAAACTGACCCTGAACCCTAAAAATACCCCTTTACCCAAAAACCCAAAAATGACCCTGAACCCTAAAAATACCCCTTTACCCAAAAAACCCAAAACTGACCCTGAACCCTAAAAATACCCCTTTACCCAAAAACCCAAAACTGACCCCGAACCCTAAAAATACCCCTTTACCAAAAAACCCAAACATATAACATTTTAAATATAATTATATACTTACCAATACTTACGTTGTAATGGTATGCGTTGTAAAGGTACCTACGTTGTAAAAACATGCGTTGTAAATACATGCGTTGTAAAAGTTTTTGCGTTGTAAAAGTTTCGTTGTAATGGTAGTGCGTTGCAAAAGTTGCGTTGTAAAGGTTGTATACCTACCCGCCTGCATCCCCCATCTGCTCTCCCCAGGACCACTCCCTCCATAGCCCCTCCCATCCACCTATAGCCCTGGGCGCCTTCCCTCGACTCCCACCATCCCACCACATGCCTAATCTGCCCTCCTACGCCTTGTGAGCGCCCCTTAACCGACAGAGTGTTCACTGGGGAAGGGCTCCTCTCGTTCCCCTTATTTCCTACCTTCCTCGCCGCCTTCCCCCTTGTGACCCACCACAGCCCCCTCCCTCCCAAGTATGAGCCCCGCCCGCCCTCCAGACTCCAACCGAGAGCTTCCCCGCAGTACATTTTCCTCAGGCGCTCGGGGAGGAGAGACGCTCCCCGTGCCTCCCCGATGCCAATTTCCACTTGTTGGCCCCCAAGCGTTGCAGAACCACCCAGCGCTCGGGGAGGCGAGTCACTTCTCCCACCTCCCCGGCCATTCAGAGAAGACAACGGCCCCGTACTGGCCTCGCTCCCCAGCGCCTCACACGTCGCCTCCGCCTCAGGCCCAAACCCGACTCCAGGTACCACCGCGACTGCCCCCGAAGCAGCAGGGTGGTCAGCGCGATGCTGCGTCGGCGATGAGGAAACGCCCACGGCGTTTCCCCGCTGCGACATCCTCCCATGGGCCCCCACCCCCCGCGCCTCCCGACCCTGCTTCCAGGGCCACGCCCATGGCATCCGCGCAGCCCTGCCCCCTTACCTGCACGCAGGCACTCTTGCGGGGTGGCGAGCAGGCCAAAACGGCCGCAGCCACACCCGCCGACGCGCTCCTCACCGGACGCGCCCCTCCTGGGTGGCCACCAATAAGTCCATCCGCCCTGCCTCACTGAGCAGGCGGATGGCTTCTAGCACGCGAAATCCTCAGAAGACATCACCAATAACTACAAAAGCACCACCACAAAAATGTCACAGGCCTGACAAAAATGCCTAACCTACAGAGCTCCCAGCCACCAGAACATAAAATGGTGGCTGGGCCAGCGCTGGACTCCCCCATATAGTCTTGGGCTACTTTTTGAAATTGGGCTACCTTTGGGCTACATCCCAAGGCAGCCCAAGCCACAAAATGGCTGCTACTGTCTCAACCCTCCCCCTCCCAATCTGCCCGGGGTGCAGACCTCACGGTGCTCGGCTGCTCCCCAACCCCCCCTTACGCAAAGCTAGTATTATCGATTGTGACACTAATAGATTGGCAAACACAAGATGTCTTAGGGCCCATGTCCCGAGGGGCCAATTGGGGGCGGTGATGTTTTCCCATCAGTCAACTGGTGCTCCCTTTAAGATCCAGGGTACAAGAGCACTGCAATCAGAAGAACAACTCTACCCAGACACACGCAGGCAGCATCGCACTGACTAATGGAAGCGGTCCTGTCCTGACATGTCCATGGTACAAGGACATTGCAATCAGCGGAACAATGCTTCCCGGACATGGGCAGCGTTGCAGTGACTAATATAAACAGCAAGTGCATCCACTGTGTGGTATGTTGAAAGGGAGTCTACACGTACAGCAGAGGGTTTCAGTATTCCAAACAGCTGCAGCGGGGCTAGAAAATGAAGGTGGCACAGCCAGGCCAGATGTCACCTGCTCTGTTACAATAGACGGCGTAACTGGCGGATAAACACTTGCAGCTGCGGTGATTCTTTCTACCAGCCATACTGTCTACTACACATAAGAGGTTAGGACAGACACTACCAATTAGGCACAGTTTAAAAATATATATGGTTTTAATGTAGGAGCACGGATGCTACTGATTCACCCCTTCACGTATTTAGCATGCTTGCTGACTTATGACATCATCCAGCGTCACATACGCTGGGGGATGAAGACACAAGAAGGAGGGCATCAAGACAGATGATTCGACAGCATGGGCATCCGCAGGGAGGGGCAAGGAGGGGCGCTTGCCCCCACCTGGAGCGCCTCTCCTTCTCCCCCCTCTGCGCACACCCATGTGCACAAATGCATCCCAGAGGGAGGCCTGACGCCGGGGCTCGTCCTCAGGCGGGACATCACCTTTTGTCCGTAATTTTAGGCATTGTACGGAACAGAGCTGTTCCCCTGCAAAAGGCCTCAGCTCCCTGATGGGGCCACCTCGCACACCTCTGAGCACAAGAGCAGCCCCACCCCGCACATTATCATTCTGTGTGGGGCCGAATGCAACATACAGAATGACAATGGGTCAGTCTGGGCTGGCACAGCATGTTGTGGCCTCCTACATCCTCAGTCCAGGGCAGGGTATTCTGTCACATGGAAGTGCAAAAACGCCAATGCTGCTGCTAGGTGAGAATCCAGTTTGCCAAAGGAAGGTGGTGAAAGAAGTTGAAAGGAAAGGATTATAGTTATAGTATAGCAGCCATGGTTGCTGCTTTTTTATTTTATGCAACTAACAACCATAGACAAATCCAATAGTTCAGGCTTGTTGTAGGTGTAACGTTACTTGTTCTAAGTGTAACGTTACTTGTTGTATTATATATCTGGATGCAATGACAGAAGCAACAAAAATACCAGTCGGGCAGCACATTATATTAAGCACAGATTTTTAGCTTATGTGTTTTAAGCCATGCATTTTATTCCATCAAACACCCTTTTGGAGAGACCCCCCTAGTTTTTTCATCCCACTTAAAGCTCTGGAAACAATACCATTTCACAGTTGGCACCACATCATGGCACTATGCATCATGCATTAACTCATGCCTTCCACTTTTTCAGATTGCCTATGTGCAGGGGCATAGTGAACCCTGCTCCAACCCACCCCTTGCTTTAGGAACTACAGCGAAGGTGGAGTTCTTGATGGTTCTCATAATTAATGTGAAAAGGTGAGTGAGTAAGTAAGTGACGGGATGGGTGAATGGATGGCTGGATAGATGAGTGAAATGATGGATGGATGGATGGATGGATGAGTGAAAGGGTGGATGACAGGCAAGTATATGGGTGGATGGATTGATGAATTGATAAGTGAAAGGGTGGATTGATGAATTGATAAGTGAAAGGGTGAATGGATGGACGGATGAGTGAAAGGGTGGATGTAAGGCTGGACGAGTGAGTGAAAGGGCGGGTAGATGGACAAAAGGATGGATAGATGAGTGAAGGAGTGAAAGGAGTGAAAGGATGGATGAATGATAGGTTCAATGGATGGATTCATGAGTGGATGAGTAGCTGGATGGGTGGGTGGATGGAAAGATAAATGGCTAAGTGAAAGGGGAATTGAAAGAGGAAGGGGATGGGTAAATGGATGACTGGGTGAATGGCTGGATGGATGAGTAAATGGATGGATGGGTCGAAGAGTGGATGGATGAGTGTATGGATGGATAGGATGAAAGGATGGATGGATGATGGATGAGTAAAAGGGCGGATTGAGGGATGGATGAGTGAAATGATGGATGGAACGAAACGTGATGGATAGGTTTGTAAATGGATGAATATGGACATGGATGCAGCCATGGTCGGTAGTGGGAGTAGCTGCCGGGCAGTGATGTCGGGAGGGGGGTAGTAATCAATGGATTACAGAGCTTTACAGGGAAGTAAACATATAAATAAATAAAACGAATTTCGTTGCGTGCACTGCATCGCATTTGGGGATGCAGTGCACGCAACGAAATTCGTTTTATTTATTTATATGTTTACTTACCTGTAAAGCACCGTAATCCATAGATTACTACCCCCCACCCTGCCCTTCCCCCTCCCGACATCACAGCCCGGCAGCTACTCCCACTACCGACCTTGGCTGCATGGATGGGCACACAGATGGAAGGACAGAATGAATGGTGAAAGACTGTATGATGGATGTAAGTATGATTACACATTGTAAGCCCCATTATCTTAAGCAACATTTCCTATACATTGACTTTCCCATTTATATGAGTGATTGTCTCTATATAATATGTGTGTGTTATAACGCACTCCAAAACTCTGCCCAACATACTTGGGATGAGTAGCACTATAGAAGAAAATTAATACACATGAGAGAGGGTCTATGTGAAGATGAGGGGCGCCATTGAGGGTGGTATCAAGGCCATACTGGCCGGACCGGACATCAGGTGTTTTCTCTGGGAGCTGGAAAGTTGGGGGCGGTTTTGTTACCGCAAAAAGACCTGCACATTTGCTTAAAGCTGAGCGTGTACTGACAAACCATGAAGTGCACAATTGTCTCAACATAATATAAACTTATTTTCACTTGTACTTTAGTGGTTGTCTATTTACTTACTTATATACTGTTGCGCAACCTTCTCTGATGTTTCTGTAAACCTTACCTTTTGTCTTGAATTTTGACCTCCTGTCCTAAATTTTTGTCCCGAATTTTGACCCTTTGTCCTGAATTTGCACCTATTCCAGTTGGTCACCCTAGTCATCACGGCGACCCCTCCAGGTGCCGGTGGTTGGGGGGCAGTGATCCTCGGCGCTCAGATGGAAGCAGGGGGCTACCAATGACAAGGCGACAAGTGCAGGCGCCCTGCAACCCACTCATCACCACCACAAGAAGGAAGAAAATAACCCGATCAGCTCGTCGACCCAACTTCCAGAAAAAAACTTTCATTGAGTCTGCGAGTCTGTCAGATTAGATTTGTACAATAAACCCATTTGAAAAGGAAACTGCATTAAATGTCTGCCCCATCACTGTCACCACTCTGCGTCTTCAATCCCTCATTCACCCCTCTGTAAAGCCTCACGTCAACTCGTCTCGCTCAAATATCGGGAGGGGGGGGGCTAATTCATCCAGCCAAAGCCATGTGCAGAGTGGAGATGCAGGGGCTCTAAGTAGGGGTGAAAACACAACAAAGCCTCATTACCAAGTAAATGGTCTTTTAAAGATCTGTGTGAAATACTCTGTGCGGCTGTGTGTGTGTGCTGTGCCGGGAAGCTGTCTCAGACAGGCACACACATTCTTATAACATTCACACCCCTCAGAATGACAAATCACCACTTCTAGCTGCCTCGTTATGGACTGGGAGTGGGAAGATGTGCACAGCAGGGGGAAAGGGATGGCAGTGCAGGTAACGCTTTTCTTTTGTATAGGAATTTCTGCTGGCATCATATCCCAGGGTTTGCTGTCTGTGCACTAGTATAGATGTATATTTCATACAAGTGCACAGACAGTACACCCTGGGCTATGACGCCAGCAGGAATTACTTTACAAAGGAAAAGTGTCACCTGCACTGCCATCCCTTTCACCCTGCTGTCTGTGAACTTCTATGGAATACACATCCACGGCGCTGCTCACCAGATAAATGGTGAACAGGGCAATGGATCTGTCTCTTTTTGCACCCAAGGGCACCGACGAAGAAGCAGAGGAGGCCCAGGCAAGGAGAATCCAACAGACATTTGACCCGCACCTATCTAGAAAGTGAGACCTTCAGGAGGGGGTGGATGCCAGGACGACAGTGCTGCTGATCAGCCTGACTCCACTGAATAGTATCAGAAGAGCAGGCAGCAGTTTTTAAGTAAGTTCCAGTAACTTTAATGCATTCTACAGCATCACCAGCATTACCTACTGGCTGCACATCTAGGTTACGGTGTTTTAGACTTACATGCATGGAAACGTCAAGGAGGATAGTCCCCTCCAAATATGCAAATGTAGTGTAAGCTTGTAGGGGCAGATTTACATGCCCCTTGGGCCACTTTTGCTTCACTTTTCCAATGTTAAAAGTGATGCAAAAGTGGCGCAAGGGGCTTGTACATCTGCCCCGTAGCGTTCAGCTTTTGGGATGCCAGTGGGGTAATTTTAGGGTTCAGGGTGGGTATGGGTTTTGGGGTGGCAGGGATAATTTTAGGGTTCAAGGTGGGTATGAGTTTTGGGGTGCCAGGAGTAATTTTAGGGTTCAGGGTGGGTATGAGTTTTGGGGTGCCAGGGGTAATTTTAGGGTTCAGGGTAGATATGGGTTTTGGGGTGCCAGGGGTAATGTTAGGGTTTAGGGCGGGTATGAGTTTTGGGGGGCAGGGGTAATTTTAGGGTTCATGGTGGGTATGGGTTTTGGGGTACCAGGGGGTTAATTATAGGGTTCAGGGTGGGTATGGGTTTTGGGTTGCAGGGGGGGGGACATTTTAGGGTTCAGGGCTGGTATGGGTTTTGGGGTGCCAGGGGGACACTTTTAGGGGTTAGGGCGGGAATGGGTTATGGGTTTTGGGGTGCCAGGGGGCTAATTTTATGGATCAGGGAAAGTATGAGTGTTAAGGGGCCAGGGGGGTAATATTAGGGTTCATATGTGTGCTCTAATTGTTGTCCAGTTTCAAATGCAGAATTCACCACTTTTTTTTCTCAGCTTGGCCTGAGCATTACCCGATCCTGATTGTCTGCCATTTTAGCCCCACCCCTATTGATTAACATTAGCCACGCCCCTTCGTTTGCCAGGTTAGCCCCCCCAGGAAAAATTTCTGCAGATGCCCATGTTCAGCAGGTGGGACTCTCGGGGGAACGATCATTACGTCAGCTGGCTTGACAGTTGTTGGGGCCAGGGAGTTCTCCATTAACAAGGACTTGAAAGTTGTTAGCCCGGGCCCGGGGAGGAATGCAGGCCTCACGAGGAAATACTGCAGGCATAAAAGATTATTACTGCACTTTGATGAAGCACTGCGCAGGGGGACCCCACAAAGGCTATGACAGTCTAAGTTGTCACAAGTTCAGAGTTTAATAAAGGTCAGGGAGCGTCGGTGAGAAGGGTGACGCCAAGAGAAAGGACAGAATGTTTGCCTAGTAGGGTGCTTGAAGGATAAAGGGATGGCGCAGAAGTTAATAATCCTGCACCCAGGACTGAGTGCCAGGCAAGTCGCAAGGGTATCATAGGGATACAGCCTTGGCAAAGAGATGTGGGCAGGACAGGCAGTTATAACATGACGGCTTAAGTATGAACAGTGAGCCATTACCGACAGGAGAGCTACATGCAGCAGTGAGGTATTGGTTGGAGCATACAATCCCGCCCTCCCTCCCGGCCTGCGTTACCCGAAGGTTGCATAGAGGAGGGAGAAACCAGTCTTAAGATAAGAGAACCCTCTCAGCACTGTAATATGTTCAAATCCTGAGCTAGTGCTTCTCCGGAGAAGCAGGGAGCTATATGGCATATCAGCATGGAAAACGGGTTCCCATACAGCTTTAAGGGGCCGTCTGAAATAACAATACAAGACACTGTAGAACCCAGAGGACGGCAAAAGTGAACATTGTGAAGAAAAAGCTCTCTAGCAGCCAGAAGCATAAGTGCGGGAGAGGGAGTGGGTCTCTTGTGCAAGCAACATGCAGTACAGCAGATCGCAGGCGTGCTCCAGGGCTTGTTTCAGTTAATATGAGTTAGTATTGACAGTCATCTTTGTACAGTCTCATAGTCTTCTCAGGCAGCCAACATGCGAAGGAAGAAGAGTGTAGTCACGCATGAAGCACAGGGGATGGAGCGCTGAAATAGGGTTACTCAGCGGGCACGGCAACAGCGTACAAGGGGCAACTAGACAAAGAAGGAGGTACGATAGTGTGGCAGATGACCTACAGAGTACAAGAGATTCTTGTGGGAGCAAGGGACAACTGAAAAAAACATCTGAGGGCAAAGACTAGCAATAGGCAAAGGCATGGAACCGGCTTCTAGCAGTGGTGGTCCTGTTCCATCTGATGCTAAGTTCATTTTTGGGGGCAAAACGGTAATAATCCATGTGGGTCATAGAATGGGAGGGAGAACTGTCACCTATTAAGTGTCGGCTGGCAAGGGATATGACCAATGATAGGTTTGGCACTCCTAATCCTTAGCACATGGTACGTCATTGGTAGCCCACTTTTCCCCCTCTGTGCAAAGATTAGTGGTAGTACCAAGTAGTACTCCAATTCATGAATAACGTACACACAGTAGCACACTAGAAAGGCGTGTCAAGTCAGGGCCGACAATGGCAAGTCAGCTGAATATGGTAGTAGTGAATGGGCAACTCCTGACAGGGGTGGGGACCGTCATGTCCTTACTTAACATTGTAGGGGTCTTAGAGCAGAGGGGTTTCTCGTGAACACGCTACAGGGCACGATCTATGTGCCGCGCTGCTTTGCCTCAGACCTACTAGCGCTAGCATAGTAATTGCAGGAGGTACGATTTAGGTGCCTGCACTGTGTTTTGTTTTTAAACTTCACCTTCCCATTTTAATTACTTGCATCTCCCTCATATTCGCCGTTCCACCCCGAGCTTCGCTTGTTTGATGTGGAGGGAGTTTCTTTCTGTCACTTGCTCTGCCTTTTTCACACTTCCGGCGGAAGGGGGGAGCGGTCTAGTTGTCATCCCGCTTCTACCCTTTATTACCGATGTGCTAGGCGACGCGCGCAGTGGGCGCTCCGGTGTGGCGCGCCTAAGGCAAGCCCGTCTGCGCCCGTCCGCACCTGCACGTCGCCTCTCGCCAGGATCCCTGGCCAATCTCAGTCCGGCCCCATTTGTTATGGTAGGGGTGCACTTCTGGCACTTAAAACCGGTTTCGCGCCTTGTATGGCTTACCCATCGAACCTCGGGGACGCCCCATGGGACTGCCCAGTTTGGGCTACCTTTTCCATTCCGGTCCCTACTCTTCCTACTTGTGTTCAGCTGATTAAGCCCCAGACTCAGCTGAAACTCCTACAACTCAATGTGAGATCTCTGGCAAAACACCATGCCGAAATATTTGATCTAATTTCAGAAGAACGTCCGGATATATTTTTCCTATGTGAAACCTGGCTAAAAGATGACATGGTAGCGATATCGAACTTGGCATTACCGTTAGGATATTCCATTTGTTCACTTAATAGGGACTCTAGGGGAGGTGGCCTAGCGGTTGTCTTTAAAACTCATTACTCTTGCCTATTTAATAAAGAAAACGTTGCAGAATGTGAAGCGGCGCGTTTCCAGGTGTCTGTTAGCCCACAGTTTACTTTATCAGGCCTCTTAGTATACCGTCCCCCTGGTCTGGCTGCTAAGTTTAAAGAAGCGCAGATGTTGTTAGTACGCTTGCAGCAGGTTCTGCAAATGTTAGCATTTGTAGGGATCTTAATCTCCACTTGGATCTTAATCAGGACAATGCCACTTGCAGTTTCATTGCAGATCTATCTGCTCTCCAGCTAGACCAATTAGTGTCCGGACCCACGCACTCTGCGGGGCACCTGTTAGACCCCCTATTCTCCAATCTTCAATCGGTAAATATGGAACCCCCATCCCCATGAGCTGAACTGACCACTTCCTGATTAAATGGTCCGTCCCGCACCTGGAGACCCCCTATTCTGGGACTCCAAGACCGATTTTTAAACGCCCGTGGCATAAATTGAAGCTGGAAGACTTTCACCATTTCCTTAGTGCCAATCCCCCAGACAATTGTTTAGATTACGACCTGTTCTGTGACTGGATCTTGGAAGGTTTAGATACCCTAATTCCCGCCAAATGGGGAAAGGGGCGTATCTCTACCACCAGCCCTTGGTATAACGACTCCTTAACCACTCTGAGGAAAGCTTGTAAACAGGCAGAGCGCAACTGGAGGAAAGACTACGCTCCGGAGAAAAAAAGATACTATCAGACAAAAGTCAAATACTATCATAGAGCACTTTGTAAAGCCCGTGCAGCGTATTACGCCAAGATCAGCTCCTGTCCCAATCCTACTAAATGTATCTTTAAAATTCTCAAGGATCTCAGGACCAGGAAAGCGGTTACCCCTGTGGTATCATCTACGCGCCATTGTGATGAACTGGCAACCTTTTTTGTCAACACAGTGCGCACCATATATCTATTCTTTCCTGTTCCTATCACCCCCCTGGTTTCTGTGAGGACTAGTGGGGGATCCAAGGTCTCTCTGGCATTTATTCTGTGCCTTTCAGAGATGGAATTTACCCGGCTAAGTAGCAAAATCAGGTCTGGCTCCCCCCTGGACCCCCTGCAGCCTTCACAATTCAAGGAATTCCTTTCCATCTTTAGGGAACCTCTCTGCAAAATAATTAACATCTCCTTGTCATCTGGGACCGTTCCTGCTCCTTGGAAGCAGGCCTGGGTTTCTCCCATCTTGAAAAAACCTAATTTGGATCCCACAAAACCAGAGAGCTTTGGCCCTATATCCCTCCTTCCTTGGGTAGCAAAAATCGCGGAAGCACATGTCAACAACATGCTAACTCAGTTTGTGAACTCCCATAACATCCTGGATCCTTCTCAGAATGGGTTCCGACCGGGCCACAGCACGGAAACTGACCTTCTGGACACTACTGAGCACCTGCGATTTCTCATGGACAAGGGTCAAAGAGCGGCGCTGTTTCTATTAGATCTCAGCGCCGCCTTTGATACGGTGTCCCATGATATTCTACTCCGAAGGCTTGAGGAGGCAGGCATAGAAGGCTCAGCCCTGGACTGGCACCGTTCTTTTCTGGCCAATAGATCTTTTCGAGTCTCGGTTCCCCCTTTTTTCCTCCCAGATCCACTCTATTGATCAAGGGTGCCTCAGGGCTTGGCCTTGAGTCCACTGCTCTTCAACCTTTACGTCCAGCCTCTGGCTGCGGTCGCCAAGCTGTGGGACATTACTATGGTCTCCTATGCCGACGATACGCAGCTGGTGATTACCTTGGCGGACGGTTCTTCCCCCTCTGCCTCCAGATTTAAAGATGGTATGACTGCGGTAGCTGATTGGATGGCAGCTAACTGTTTGCAGCTAAATGCCGGGAAAACTGAAGTTTTCTTGGTGGGTAAGAATGTCAATCTGTGGAACGAGCAGTGGTGGCCGACAGGCTTAGGGTCAATACCATCTCCCAAGAGTGTGGTAAAGAATCTTGGTGTCCTGATGGACTCTTCTCTTTCTTTTCAGGCCCATACTAAGCAGTTGGCCGCCACGTGTTTTGGCACCCTGCGAGGCCTTAGACCCATCCTGAAATACTTCGATCCCCCGATTCGTCAACTCATCGTGCAGGCCACCATCCTCTCGCACCTCGATTATGCGAGCTCCCTTCTCCTGGGGGCGAAGAAGGCGGAAATACAAAGAATGCAGCGTGTTCAAAACGCCGCAGCCAGAGCGCTGGTGGGCCTACCGCGCTTCTGCTCTGCTACCAGCACCATTCGGAGGCTGCACTGGCATCCTATTGAAAGATGTATTCACTTTAAGACACTCTGTCTTTCTTTCAAAATCCTGAAACTCTTGAGTCCCGCAACTTCTAGTTATTGGTAAGTTGCGAATTCTTGAAAAAAATTTTTTTTTGAAAATCCAATGGTGCCATGTGACGCTCATACATGCCCTTAGGGCATGTATGTGCACCATATGCACACACATGTCATTTTCAGGGGTGCAGCAGGGTGTTCTTGAGACACCCCTGCACCCTTGAAATGATTCTCAATTTGCGATTAGCAAATTGCGAATCGCAAATTGAGAATAATTTCCCATTCATTCCTATGGGCCTCCTGGCCCATAGAAATGAATGGGAAATTAATCCTTAATTGCGATTAGCAATTTGATAAACGCAATTAAGGAATTTTAAGGAATCGCTAAAAAATAGCGAATTTCTTCATACATACCATTTTGCGATTTCTAAATAGCGATTCCTTAAAAATCGATATTTAGGAATCGCAAAAGGGTATGATGATACATATGGCCCCAAATCACGTTGTCAGTGGAGTACTTAAAAGGTGAAAGGGACACAGTTATGGGGGGCAGGGGAGGTGAGGAGGACTTGCCCCTGGGAGGGGTTGTGTTTCATGCACAACGTGTGTACTTGTGTGTGCATCTTTCTTAAGTTTACAAACAGATATTTGCTCTTTGCAATGTTATAGACCCATCAGTGGCTTCTGTAAAGTATCTGAGGGGAAGCATATCATGGTCTCAAAGTCGTTGGACTTCCGGTGGCTTGTCAACAGTGCCTGTAAAGAATCGCCCTTGGTCACACTCACACTGCCGTTTGCCTACTCCTTGCTGTGAATAATGTAACGGGATTTGGTCTCCTAATCACAATAACCTGCCTTTCCCCCATGGCTTTA
This sequence comes from Lissotriton helveticus, assembly GCF_964261635.1. Taxonomy (NCBI): domain Eukaryota; kingdom Metazoa; phylum Chordata; class Amphibia; order Caudata; family Salamandridae; genus Lissotriton; species Lissotriton helveticus. Next base: position 1,490,338,186 of record NC_136057.1, read on the forward strand.
TGGACAGGCTCTGGCAATATCCTTCCCACGGTAAAATACCCAATCAAATCCAATGTTGTGTGCACTGTGTGCTGGGGAAGGGCTTGCAGTCCGTGCATTTAAACGGTTGTCTTTTACTTGTTGTCTTTTAGATGCCATTTCTTATTGGCTTCAGTACAAGCAATCCCTGAAGAAAGCACACTTGTACAAACACAATACAAATTCGGTAACATAATAGCACACAAATCCCACCCACTACAGCTAAACCAATAAGATATATATCAGAAGGTGTAATGATTCAATGCGTTGAACATTTCAAAACATAAGCATCGCAGGGATAAATATTTCCACTAACCGTGACCTCATCCAGGAAGCCCTGCTTGACCTGAAGTCTACACACCGAAATACGTTCCAAACGACGACCTGAGGGCCCTGGGATTGGCTCCTCTCACTGCTGCCTAGTAACACATGCCAACAACACAAACGGAGCACGGAATCTCTGATGCCATTCCGAAGCTCGTAGGAGAAGGAGCACAACACCCTGCCAGCCTCGTAGGCAGCAGCACGCCGGCTCTAAGTGAAGCACATATCCAATAGTATCCACAGGCACTTCGGAAGCAGCCCTGAGGAGAATCCACTTGACACCTCTGATGGAAATTTGGAATTTCACATTACATTTGCAATGCCAATTTTATTTACGATCTAGAGGAAAATCCTTATGACTTTTGCTAATAAGGTGGCACATAAGATTTGGTTTTCAGGTTTAAACAGAAGATTGACTTCACCGTAAGTCCAAACAAGCATTGGCATAGCCAATAGGTCTCGCCTTTGCGACCCAAAAAGTGTTTAGGCATGCAACAGATGGCGCCGTGCTGGCTAGAAAGAGAAGGAGGTTGAGGTAGTGGAAGGTGAGAGGACTGAGGCATAGAAAGGAGGGAGGAGAGAGGACTGAGGCAGGTAAGAGAGAGAGAGAGAAGGGCTGAGTCAGGGAAGAGCGAGAGAAGGGACGGAACAGGCAAATAAACCATTTGGCCCCAACACCAATGGCACAAACTATTTGCCCGTCCATTATAGTCACATGTGAAATTATACATCCAGCCACCCTAACGCCACCCCCTCAGCTTTTATGGAAGGAACATGATCCCCCATACCACATCGTAAATTCCATGGTAGTAAAACAAAGACACATTTGGAGTGCCACCCCCTTCAGTTTAAATACAACACAATCCCACCTCAACTGACAGAAACAGCCACCCAGCATGCCCCAACTCGTGCCACACTTTCCCCCATGTGCTTCCCTCACACACACTAACAAGGCCAGTCATCATGTAGCCTTGCTTCAGCTTGCCTTGTCAACGTCACAACCACACATCTGACTCGGAACCAACAGTGCCCTCATCTGCTGTGTCACCATGGCTCCAATATTAAGGCCTAGTTATTTCTCTTCCCCCAAAAGTAATATAAAAAACAAAAGGTGGACTACAACACTGTGCTCTATTACCATGGTTGCACGTATATTGGCAGAGACAGTCATCCCCTCCCAGCAGGTCCAGCGCAGCATTCAGGTACATGTCGATCTTGTGTACTCCATTGCGAAAGGTTTTCAGGGTCCTCCTCCAGTTGGGGTCTGGGCTGCTTGTTCTTCTTGGCAATACACTGGAGACACAGACCACATCTCAAAAGCTAGGAGAGCCGACAACAGCAGCCAAAGCATGGTGACCGACATCAGCGACAGCCACCAGGCTACTGACAACAGGAGCATTGCTATACTGTATGTACTCCACTGCCAATTCTCACAAGCCTCTCTGTTTTCAGAGTCAACAAAAACAGCATGTCCTTACTTTATGTATATGCCCGGCCCGGCTAAGGAAGCCTGATAAAAACAAGACTGCGAGTGCTGCTGCTAATTAAAACAAGGTGAACCTATCTACTTTATATCACTGCACACATTAACCTATCAGTCTCCCCTATGTCAGGCCTTATCAATCCTGAAGGCAGGGTGCTGGGTTTTGTGTGAGAGGGCGTCCATGCATGAGAAGAGCCCCTCTGCAGCCTTTGGAATCTAATCCCCGGAGTTGTTCTGTGATGCAGCCAGCCAACTCTTCAGTGCATTATAACCTTGCAGTAAATGCTAACTTTAAAGCGGCTGCAAGGAAACATGTCATGTTTGGTGTCAAACACCTTGGAATCATACCTCCCCACCAGTAACTGGTGTGGGAGGTATGATTCCACCCTCCTAGAGGGAGAAATATGACAACACCGGTACCAGCTTTCTAGACCCTGGCATCACAAGATGGATGCTGCCAGCCACAGACACAAGTCTACCCTCCTGCTCCTGGATGAAACTTCAGCAGGGGAAGGTGGACAATAGGTTTCCTGTCACAGGGAGGTGTAACCACCTTCCAGACAGGCTTTAGCCCCTGCTCTGGCATGAAACTGGACAAATGGTATGGGTGTAGCCACCCCTCTATCCTGGCCCTCCCATAGGCGGGTCCCCATAATTTGTCCCACCCCTTTTTTGGGTATAAAGTACAAACCCCTGGCTACAGAACTTTAGATTTTACCTGGGCTAAACTCTGCTACAGAAACCAAGTCCTTTGGCGATCTGCAGAGCGCTGGACGACTGAAGAATCTCCCTTGGAGTAAAGGAGTTACCACCTGCTAAGCAGGCACCAAAACGCACCTGACCGGTTTGCATCTCCGAAGCTCCTGAGGACTCTGAAGATATCTACAGCTGAGGTCTCCGAGGTCGATCTGCGCTCTCAGCAATTCTGAGGCCCGTATTCATCGTGGGGACCGTGCAACCTGAACCCCTGTGCACCGTGCTCCTTTGCAGCAGCATATGCTTTCTGACCACCCCTGAGAGTGTGCTTTGGGCTAATTGTAGTCCTGTCCCAAGCAATGCTTCCACTGAAGATTACTGGCCTACACTCCACAAGTGTTCCGTGGGCTGGTATTTTGTGATTCCTCTCAAGGTCCCTTTGCAATGCCTGGTCCGTTGGCCTGTGGGACCCTGTGAAGGTAACTTTAACTTTCTGTGGGCTTTCCTGGTTGCTCCAGATGTGCCCTGACTCTCCATTGCTTGGAGAGTCCCCCGGACCTTGCTGGTCCTCACCAAAGCTGATTTCCCCTGACCGCGTGGGTTGCAGTTGCCAAGGTTTGTTGGTGTTCCATCCGAACACTGACCCCCCAGCACTCGACATCTTTCATGGGACAGCTCACCTCCGGACTTTGGTCATCATCGACGTCTTCTGGTCCCCGTGGCTGCAGAGTCAAGCATCGCGTCAACTCACCTGAAGTCCCCGACATCGGTGGGCATTCGTATACCGAGCCCCTGGTCACCCTGAAGTGACCCAGACTCTGTCCCATCGGCTTTCAGGTTCTTGTCGTCTCCGATCCAGGCTTGGATCACACTGGACACTTTTCCTCTTCACAGCAGCAGCACTTTGCAGCATCACACCATTGAAAACAAAGAAAATTCCAGACACCATTTGACACATATGCACCTGGCTTCCCTGTGAGGAAATGTATTTTTTGAACGACAATCATTTTTACAGGACTCCATTGATTTTTACTTTGCCATCTCGTGGCAAATACTTTCCACACGATCCACCTGGTAGTTATTCCTGATGTACAAGGAAAATTCTATCAGCACGACAAAAATCCATTTTTGCAGGCCTGCATTTCTGCCCAGGAACTGTCACCCGCCCAACCCCCTGTTCTCTTCAGTTCATCAAAAAGCCACATGGCCCTCACCCCGAGTGAATGATTCATTTTTCCTCTCCTGCTCCCAGCCTGATAAAACATACTTGACACAGTGATCAGGTTATCTAGACAATGGTCTGACTGCTGGACTCTAATCAGGGTAAATAAACAAATGACTTGAAAGACCGGGCTTTGTCAGGCAATTGAACAATGACCTGAAAGAAAGAGCCCTGATCAAAGCAGAGTGGACAATGCTCTGTGTACCAAGCCTTGACCAGGTCACCAACTACAGTGAATAGAGTGGACAATGCTCTGTGTACCAAGCCTTGACCAGGTCACCAACTACAAGCATCGCCTTGATCAAGCTATCAACTACAAACACTGCCCTGATTGGACAATGGACTGACAGCCAAAAGAATGGTATAAGAAATGTATAAAAGGCTTGTAAGCTACAGAGTAAAGTAGCAGCCTCCTGGGTTTTGTCTCTGACTAGCTTGGGACTCTGTTCCATAGCCCGGGCTATTGAAATAAATCTGGGTTCCTCCTGCAGACGAAGGCTCCTGTGTCTCCTTTTTACTAAATATGCAAGGTATGGAAGACTAGGGCGGTTCCCCCGTTGCCGAGACCCAGTGAGTGGGTTATTACGGTTCTTCAAATGGCGGCCCGAATAGGGACTCCACGAGTGCGGAGATCAGGCCCGGTGGACAGGAGGAGGTGCACGGAGAGACTCCGACGGAGGCACCCTACCCAAGGATTCTTGTTATATTCCGGTAGACCGAACGACTCACCGGTTGTTCCTCCCCACCCGGCCTGGGCCACTTGACCGCCTTCTCGCTGGAGTCCCCTAGCAAATAATTTCTGGAGCAGGACACAGCCCTACGTCTGCAGAAGAGAACTACCCCTGTAAGGTAAGGGTGGACTGATCATCCACCGAGTCTGTCTGTTATTGACTTTCGCAAAAGCCAATTTATTATTGACTTTTGCCAAAGCCAAGCAAGTGAGGTACATTTTTAAAACCCGCTGGTGTCTGTTCTGTATGAAAACTGTATGAATAATTGACTTTGCCAAAGCCAAGCAAGCGTGGTGAGTTTTAGGAACTCGCTGGGGTCTGTTATCTGTTTTTTAAGCATGCCGGTCAGTAGTAAATTCAAGAGGTTATGTTGTTGTATGTGTACACAGGACTCCCAGCTGGAGGAGGCCTGCCCGCTTCCTCCAGAAGGAACCCCTGGCCATACAATGTATGTTAAACATGGCCCTTCTGCCATAATGTTTTCCTCCTTATGGGTAAAATATAAGAAACGAAGCAATGTGCCCTCCTTGCAGAAATTCCAAGAAAGGATTAGGGTTTGTGCACTTTGCACTACACGAATAAACCAGAACACTCTGATCTTCACTTCATAGCCCTCATAACTTAATATTATTATTATTTTTTTTTTGAAGAAATGTGATATTGCAGTGGCCCAAATGCTCCAAGACGCACTACTACGGACTGTCTTCAAATGTATCCTTAATTCACATTTACAGCATTCTTCAGAAAGTACTAATACTGGCCACAGCAACATCTTGAGCCATTGTTTTGGGGGAAGGACAATTTAATTTATTTTTGGTTTATTTTTCTTTAAAAACCTGTTTTATGGCTGAATAGTTTGTTTCATTGCACGTTTACAAAGCTTTGCATCGTATTCAAAATAATAAACACAGGGTTTTAGGCGCAAGCAAAATGCCGTTTGGGAGACAATAACCTTTCAGCACGCTTGACCGGACTTGTTAGTGCAAAGAAGCCAGTGTTTGATTTACAGAGTCAGGGAGAATTGGACAAGCAGCTCATTGTGTGGATTATGCGTGCCTGCCTGATAAGGCCGCATTTGCATATGCATGCATGTTCGCCCACCCTGCCCCCTCGCCGGTGCTTGCCGTGCGGCTGCATCATTTATTTGTTTCCCTTTCTAGTCATAGTGACTTGTTAGTCTGAGCAGCTTGACCAATCCCGTACATGCGCTCCCTGATTCCGGTTCTTCACCTACATTGCAAAACCTGACCATGCACAAAACAATATATGTGTTATTCGAAGCAGGAACCAAATTCTAAAGGTACATTATCCAATCGGTAATAAAAATACGAAATAGCTGGGTAGCAGTGCCTTTGCTTCACGAGAATTAATCACTGGGGTCTTAACATTTCAGCGAACAACCAACCCGGAAACAAGTTCCCACATGAGACTCACAATAATTGACATACTACTTACTAAATACGTTTTATAACGTCTCGTTTTCAGAGAACTTATCACCGAAACAAACTTAATTAAGAAAGAACCAATGAGTGATTTGAAAAGCAAATTACATAGGACTGCTGCGTGGGAAAATAGAAGCAATAATGGTCAGAATCAAGAATCCCTTCACACCAAGTCGTTCAATGAAAAGTAATTCATGCCATTCAAGAACCACAATATTTTTGCAGCGTCCAACTGCGCATGCAGGTTTAGAAAGGACATCAGATAGAGCACGTATGTGTCTAAACCAACACACACTGTCGAAAGGAATAATCTGTCGACATACTGATGTTTCATGCCATTCCATAACATTAAAGCTTAATATATTGCTGACCGAACAAAAAGACGCGTTTTCTGTGTCAAGGATTACAGAAGAATAAACTAGGCTTTGAGTTCTGTTAAGAGGGGGGAGGGTTCTGTATTATTATATCGCTAGCACAGAGGTACCGAAACAAGATTTCATGGCACTTTTATGCAGTTTGCCAACAACGGAGGGGGGAGAATAGGTCACTTGAACTTCAAAATAAATGTTTGGTTGCTGCATTCACCCTTACGTATAATTACAGAAGCTGCGTGCTCACCGTGACTCAGAGTGATGGGCGGTAGATTTGACTATGACTTCAATTAAGGGCGGTTTACACCGGGCTAACAGGTAACAAGTGCCTGCAATCAGCTCCTCGACTAGCCAAAGTAATAGAGAAACGAAACGCTTGATCCAAACATTGGCACGGTATCCACCACAAAGAGTGGGTGTGTGATGTGCTACGAGTGACCTGTCTCGAACAAGTGATGTCCGATACCTGAAGGATACATGCTGTATCTACTAAAGCAGTTGATGGTAACGAGCGGGAGGGGACTATGATCACATCAAATATCTGACAGTGGCTTTTTTACTTTGGTGGGCGTGGCGAGGAACATGATTACATATAGCTGAGTACTTCTAGAAACGATTGGGGAAATGATGCATGTTAAAAATATAATACTTATACTTGCATTCTCCATCTGCCAATGTAGGGGTGTTGGATTCTACAGCATTTATCCTGTATATGTTTGTATACATCATTCTACTTCCCTCTTCTTTTTATATTCCTGACTCCAAAGAAAAAAGGTGGGTATATAAACAACAATCTTTGCTTCTAAACCTACCTCTATTGTATTCCCATATGCTGTCATGTAAGAGTACCTCCTATGACACTGGTGTCACAGGAGGTACTGGAGGTCAATGGAGCAGACGCCGGGATAATACTGATTAAGTATGATGTAAATACTATTTCATGAGCACAAGATGGAATTTCACATTGAACCCTTTAGGGAGCCTGTTCGAGGTAATGTTCCTTCGCTTGTGGGCAGGGACTGAGCAGATTTGGAGTGAGATGTTCCCTCCTCTGTGATAGATGACGGGGCAGAATTGATAATTTCTGGAGGGACAGGCAAAGTTATACATTTCTTCAAGTACCTGCCTCTCGTCAGGAGCGACAACACCATTGTTTACACTTTTAATTCTGGCGGTTTTAGTGCCGCTGTTATGATGGGCTTGAGAGATAAAGAAGACGGTCTAAATTGACTGCTAATACCAGACAAAGTACATTTTGACACCCCTGCGACCAGCACGCGAGTATTCAACCTAGGGAAAGTAGTGGTAATTAAGTAGCACATATTGGGTCGAAAGCTGTTGTCTGCAAGAGGGTTGACCTATTAATTGCAGCCACTTCTGCTCCACTTCGCGAACAAGCAATAGTACGTCTGCTTCATCACCTTGCCTCCCACAATCATAAGGTTTCCTTGAACAAATTGTAATTTAGTCGAGAGAAAGTGACCTACCTCGGCCACCTCCTCTCAAAGGAGGGAAGACAACTTACCGCTGACTGGGTGGCCCTTATTACCTCCATGCCTCCCCCTTTGACACAGAAACAAGTACGTGCCTTTATAGGCCTCACTTCCTATTGCAGACAATGGATCCCTAACTTCTCAGCCATTGTCAAATCTCTTTTAGCTCTCACTACTAAAGACATGCCAGAGATAGGGTTTCCATGGACACCTGAGCATGTGGCTGCCTTTCAGACACTCAAAAATACCTTGTGTACAGCTCCAGTGTAAGGCACCCCAGACTATAACCACAATTTTTTCTTTTTGTACATGAGACAGACGGCTGTACATGCGCTGTCTTGACCCAGATGTTCGGAGGTCACCATCGGCCATGTGCCTATTTTTCAGGCACCTTAGATCCTGTTGTAAGGGCTCTCCCAGGATGCCAACGGGCGACCGCTGCGGCCGCCATCCTGGTCCATCAAAGTGCGGGGATCGTCATGAAGCCACCCCTTACAAGAAGCTTGTGAGTTAAGCAAAGGAATGACGGTAAATATTTATACTGACAGCCAATATTCCTTCAGGGTGGCCCACAACTTCGGGAGGTTATGGAAAGGAAGGAATTTCCTTACTTCCCATGGGACCAAAATTCAACATGGCCCCCTAATTCACCGACTATCAGACTCCCTGGTGCTCCCCAGAAAGATGGCCATTATAAAATGTAAAACCCATAAGAAAGTAACAGATGATGTCTGGAAAGGCAATACTCTGGCTGACCAGACGGCCAGACAAACAGCTCTTAGAAGAAGGGAAGGAATGTATGTAGGAGGTCCCGCTAGGTGGGTGGCAGACGAGGGCATGGTTGAAAACACAGTACAGAGTATGATTGATATTCAGTCCCATACTACAAATTTGTCTGTATAGCATTGGGTATAAAAACTGATTATCTGTACAGTCTAACTAATACCTTTCCTACTCTTTACAGATACAGTCCCGACATTTGTCCCACTCAGCAATGGCAGACTGCATTCTACATCTACGGAGCAGAGATTGACAGCATACTGAAAAGAAGGACGGAACCCTCCATTAACACTGCTCAGCATCAAGAACAATTGTTTCCCGACCATACTGTCCCTGCTTCTGACAGGTATAATCTACGTTCTAGAGGGAAGGCTTGCCCTTGACTTCGCTGGGTGCCAAAGGCTGTAGGGCTGTGATCCTCCCACAATGAGAGTAGTACCGTTTGTAAGACTGAGGTAAACCACAAGGGCCCTCGGCCCTGTCCATTCTGGTGAAGCAACCACCAATCACAGACAGCCACTAGCGGTCCCTGGCTTAGCACAATGGCCGCCTTCCCAAACACCCGTATCCGGAAACAAGATGCCAGTCTACGACATAATAGATGCTTCCTGGTCACGAAGTGACACTGTTTGTTTCCCTCCTCCTATATATCCTTGGTTGGCTCTTACTGATCTTCCATCTTGCTGCCTCACCGACTCCTACCCTGACTCCTGCAGAGCATCAGTACTATACACTACCAGCCCACGAATTACCCCGCCGTGCAGAATTTTTCAACAACACCTTCATCCAAATGTTGCATCATCACCAATTGATCATGGACACTTCTGACTGCTGGGTGTGCGGACTGATGCCACATTCCATGCTACATCCTGTACCATTCTTTCCTTATCCATTCTCCATCACTGGGTTTCATCTTGCATGGTGGATGTTGATGCAGGAGGCCTACACTGTCAAAGGTACTGCCCATCCTGTCCTTGGTACATTCCGTGATGACTTCTGGCGGACCAGATCTGTCAATGCCAATGACGATGTCATCCAACGTCTGCATCGTCTCTCTTCTGAAATTCATCTGGATAAAGGCAACTGGTCCCTCACCGGCTGGATCTAGGGTCTTCTTTCCCAGTGGGATTGGAAGGTCCTCATCTTCCTTGCATTGGGAGTAGCTGTCCTGGTCCCCTGCTGTTTGTGTTTTCAGTGCCTGCCAATGCTCTGTACCATGTGTATGCAGATCATCAAGCCTCCGCCATCAAGCATTCACAACACTAATATGATGGTAATGGTCCAGCAAGAAACAGATGGGCTTATGAACATTGACATTTCATGAAGTATTTTCCACTCTATGGCAAAAGGAGGGTCTGAGGAAATGTATTTTTTGAACGACAATCATTTTTACAGGACTCCATTGATTTTTACATTGCCATCTCGTGGTAAATACTTTCCACACGACCCACCTGGTAGTTATTCCTGATGTACGAGGAAAATTCTATCAGCACGACAAAAATCCATTTTTGCAGGCCTGCATTTCTGCCCAGGAACTGTCACCCGCCCAACCCCCTGTTCTCTTCAGTTCATCAGAAAGCCACATGGCACTCACCTCGAGTGAATGATTAATTTTTCCTCTCCTGCTCCCAGCCTGATAAAACATCCTTGACACAGTGATCAGGTTATATAGACAATGGTATGAAAGCTGGACTCTAATCAGGGTAAATAAACAAATGACTTGAAAGACCAGACTTTGATCAGGCAATTGTACAATGACCTGAAAGAAAGATTCCTGATCAAAGCAGAGTGGACAATGCTCTGTGTACCAAGCTTTGACCAGGTCACCAACTACAAGCATAGAGTGGACAATGCTCTGTGTACCAAGCCTTGACCAGGTCACCAACTACAAGCATCGCCTTGATCAAGCTATCAACTACAAACACTGCCCTGATTGGACAATGGACTGACAGCCAAAAGAATGGTATGAGAAATGTATAAAAGGCTTGTAAGCTACAGAGTAGGGTAGCAGCCTCCTGGGTTTTGTCTCTGACTAGCTTGGGACTCTGTTCCATAGCCCGGGCTATTGAAATAAATCGAGACCCAGTGAGTGGGTTATTACGGTTCTTCACCTGGGTTAGGTAACATGAGTACTCCAGTGCTCACATGGATCCTGGCCTTAGAACCTTCTAAGCACGATGATTTCAGGGGCATCTTCTTTTTGTAAAATCTTTTGCCTACTTACACACACATACACTTAGGAGGCAATGTTGAGAGTTGTTTCAGGGGAGGGAGGGAAGGAGAAAGAGAGAGGGAAGGGAGAGTACATCCACATAGAAACCTATTGACACGCCACCTTTTTAAAAAACTCTAATGGCTAAAAAGGGAGTCCTTAGGTTTATCTCGGTTAATGTCTGTGGGTTAAATGATGGTGTGAAAAGACAAAAAGTGGCACAAGGATTAAGGTCTTTAGGTGGGGACATTATTTGTCTCCAGGAAACCCATGTAGAGGGATCACAGAAGCAGCTTTTGAATACACTAGGGTACAAAATGATCGGTGCCACCACACAGGGTGCCAGAACAAAGGGTGTGGGAATATTGGCGGAAAGAAGATTACCCATTAAAAATCCAAGGGTTAAGTCTGACTCACTCGGCAGGTGGGTGATAGCGGAATGCAGTTTGCCCACAGGATCCCCCTTTACCAAATGTTCAATATACGGCAGCAATGCTGATGATCCGAACATTATCAATCAGATATCTGGGGAGCTAGCCCACTGGCCCACCCCAATTATCTTGTGCGGGGATCTCAACATCAATCTGCCACACGGTCAAGATTTAGGGGGAAAGTGGACTTACAAGGGCAGAAAACCTTTTGTATTTAATGCATTAACCAATTTAGCACAAACACATGGGCTCAGCGACGCCTGGTCTAAACTCAACCCCTCACTACTCGGGTATACATACTTTTCACATCCGCACCAAACATTCGCTAGGTGAGATTACTTCCTGGTCTCAACCTCACTATTAGATAAATGCACAATAGGCCTAGCTCCACGTTTCATTTCAGATCATAACCCACTCATACTAACCATAAGGGGGCTGGAGAACTGGAAAGATATCCCTAGGTGGAGCTTCGAGAAAACGCTCTTGCAGGACGCTGGCTACAGGAGCCATATGCAAGCCTGGATCCAGGAATTCCTCGAAATCAACCTGGGGTCAGCATCTAACACGGTAGTTTGGGACACTTTAAAAGCAGGCATACTAGGGGAAATGTTTAGCTTTTCAATCAGGAAAAATAAAAAAGAGAAGGAGCTAATAGCAGATCTGCAAGCGAAACTAATGAAAGCAGAAACCATGTTAATACAAAAAATTCAAGGCAGTTTGGAGACGGAAAACATTCAGGCTGAAATAGTACTTATCAAGGCTGAGTTAGGAGCAGTGCTAGCGGAAAAAAACGCAGCTAAATGGGCAGCCGCACGCGAAACACTATATGAATTTAGCGACAATATTGGCCATCATCTCGCTGTTAAAACTAGGCAGAAAATAGTAAGCAGCAAAATTTGTACAATTTGTCTACCCTCTGGGACAGAAACTAGTGACTCGAGCAAGATTCAAGAGGGCTTCCAAAAATGTTATGCAACTCTTTACTCAGAAGAAAACTAGTAGCCAGTTGACCTGGCAGAACTATAAATTACTAGATACTTGCAAGGTATAGAACACGTGCAGCTAGATCCAGGGGACCGTGCACAACTGGAGATTACTCCTACATGGGATAACATCTCATTGGCCCTATCTAGTCTGCCTGATGATAAAGCGGCCGGAATAGACGGCATACCGGTGGACTTTTATAAAGTATTTGCACCCCAAATAAAACACATCTTTCTCGACATGGTAACTGATGTATTTAATGGAGGGACACCCCCTGACTCTTGGTCCAATGCAAAAATCTCCATATTTCCAAAAAAAGATAAGTCACCTTTAGAAATGGGCTCTTATCGGCCTATCACCCTAATAAACTGCAATTCTAAGGTGTATTCAAAATACTGGCAATCAGATTGTCTGCAGTAATAGAATCCCTGGTCTCAGTTTGGCAACATGGGTTTATACCAAAAAAGGGCATCACTGAACACATACGGAGGGCTATCACCCTTTTTGATGCTGCACAGGTGTCAGGAGACCCGATGTCCCTTATTCTCTTAGACGCTGAAAAGGCCTTTGATCAGGTCTCCTGGCAGTTTCTGTGGAGTATCATGAAGAGGATGGGCTTTGTGCTGAAATTTACACAGGCAGTTTAGGCATTATATCACCATCCGACAGCCTGTGTAGTAGTAAACGGGAGGCTTACTAAGAACTTTAACATTTCCCGGGGTACCAGGCAAGCTCCCCTTTACTCTTTGCCCTTTATATAGACCCCTTAATTAAGAAAATGGAGAAAACCCCGGCAATTTTAGCTATGAGAATACAGGGACTGAACACCAAGATCTTGGCATATGCAGATGACTTGGCCATCACTACCCCTGATCCGGAAAATGCTATACTAGCACTAGAGTTGGAAGCACACGCGTTTGGGAAAATATCAGGATACACACTTAATAGCTCTAATAGCTCTAAAACACAGATAGTAATCAACAGCGAAGTCCAGTGGAACAACAGCCGGGTAGTGGAGAAGTGTGGCTCATCGGTTAGAAGCGGCAGACCCAGAAGCAGAGGTCGGCCTGGGACCAGGGTTCAATTCCCGACGCGGCAGGGTACGGGACCAATGTCAGCAGGCTCGATAAATCTTGCCTCGGTGCCTCTCTAGCCATGGGTCCCACGCTGCAACTCTGGGCAATAGCTTGCTTAATCTCCACAACGGCCCCCTCGCTGCCGGGGATGCCTGGCTTCACCTTGGGGATGCCCTATAGGGACCATCTCACAGGGAAAGCCAGGACGGGTTCCCCAGCGGTACACAGCGCCAAGAAACCCCAGGGTGAACGTGCGCTCTACAAATACATACTAACATAGTTGCAAAAGCTAAGTACCTGGGGGTGACAATAACGGCAAAATTGGATACTCTAGTTGCAGAGAACTTTGGGGCATATTATCAAGGGGCTTTATCTCCGCGTTTTTGGCTTTAAAAGCCAAGAAAGCGGAGATAAAATTATCTCCCTATTACCAAGCTGTCGCTAACACCAGTTAGCGACAGCTAATAGGAGATAGTGACCATCTTGGGCCCCGCTTTGCATGTCAGTGATATTTATCACTAATGACATGCAAAGTGGGCGTGCCAAGATGTTAGCGACTGAAAACAGTTGCTAACATCGCTATCTCCTATTACCAACTTTTGGAGATATTCACGCTAAGCGTGAATATCTCCAAAAGCTAACACTTGCCCAGGAGCAGTTCTTAGCCATGTTATCCAATGGGAGGTGGATAACATGGCTAAGAGCATTTGCTCGATAATGCATGAATATCGCTGACTTTTCAGCGATATTCATGCATTGCGGCAGTTTTTTATCGCATTTGCGATAAACCTTGCTAATAGCAAGGTTTATCTCCGATAAAAATCGCCGATTTGCGGCGATAATTTTTGTCTCTAAACAAGTTAGAGACAAAAATTATCTCTATTGGTTGGTAATATGCCCCTTCGTCCCTCTGGCCTCTGTAACACAAAAATCCATGAAAGCAATAGACAACCTGCATCTGACACTTGTGGGAAGATGTAATGTGATTAAAATGACGTACTTTCCAAAACTGTTATATTACTTTCGCTCTATCCCACTAGAATTTGGTAGGGTGCAGCTATTAAAATTCCAGCAAATTTTTACACAATTCATTTGGGCATATGCGCAGCCAATACGGGCCCTAAAACAACTAACGCTCCCTAAGGACAGGGGGGATGGGCATTACCAAATATAGTATTGTACTATTGGGCTTCAGTTTTGCAGTATAGCACAGATTTAATCACGGAGCGCCCTCACACCGCTGCAACTGGTTTGCCATCTCCATTCTTTTTACTACTGGGAGAAGAGGTGCGTGGGTGTCTTTTCAGAAAGGTAACCTTCGGCTACTACAAAAGGGTCCGGTTTAAGACTTTGATGAATTCCTTTAAAGTGTTCTGTAATGTGCGTAGGATATATGGTCTTGGAAGGTTCAATCACTACCCCCCTCAGCCTAAACTGCGACCTACCTGGCATTTTTGACCGAAGCTATTTGGCAGAGTGGTACCAAGCTGGCATCTCAAAACTAGGGGACCTAATTGTAAATGGGAGAATAAACACGTTTTCAGAGCTGCAAAACAAATACGGTTTGAAACATCAAGATACCTTTAAGTACGTAGCAATTCACAACTTTATCTCACGGAAGGTGGGAGGTCTGGCTGGGCTCTCAGAGGTCAAATTTATCAATATGCTGTGAACCCCTGTGCCGCCACGAATAGGATTTATTTACACAGCTTTAAACGCTAACACACCAGACGATCTCCCTAGAATAGCTGACAAGTGGCACTCAAAGCTGGAGGCGCCACACAGCCTGTTTCTTAAATCACTAGAACTCTCTCAGAGCGATCTAATGTCAGCTAAATTGCAGCTGCAACACTTTAAAACCATCTTTTTCTTGTACTTAACACCTAGCAGAATTGCCAAATGGGGCACAGGCGAGGGGACCACCTGCCCTCGGTGCTCCGAGTTTGGTGCGGACTCTATTCACATGTTTGCCACTTGTCAAAAACTAGCCCCTGTCCTCTGTAGAATACAAGAATTCCTGGGAAGAGTAGTCTGTCAAGACTATATATTACCCCCAACAACAATCATGCTAGGGACGTGCGAAACACTTAGTCGGACCAAAGGTGGGGCATTGGTGTTCATTGCTATGACAGTATGGAGGATTTGTGTGGCTTCAGGATGGAAAGGGGTAGACCCACCACCATTTGCTCAGTGGGTAGCCAGGCTAATGGCGACATATCATCTTGAGAAAGCCTTATATGCCAAGAATGGTCGCAAAGGGAAGAAAAAGGGTCTGGATATTTGGGGACCAATCACTACTTGGTTGGAGCACTTTGAGTAATTCCATTATTTAATTCCTCTCCCTTTCATACTCCTTTATCTTTCTTCTTTTTGTTCTTTGATTCTCTCCCTCTCATCTTTTCTCCTCGCTCACAATCTCTCTTGTTCTATTTTTGCCGCCTTCTTCCATCTTCTTCTTTTATTTTGTTTAACTTTATATGCTACTAAATGTTTCTCCACAAGTTATTTGATGCTCCTGATCTTTATTATATAAATTGGCCTTTTGCCTTGTATCTAAAGGGGTGGGGGGAGGCGGGGGGACACTATGATGTTTAAACTTTGTACATTCTGCAACTTTGAAAAAAAATAATTATAAAAAAACAAAACAAAAAAAAGAACCTTCTAAGTTTGAAAGGGTTTTCTCAAAGTCCTCTACTAAGTGTCCTTAATCTTTAAAATTCAAACCGCGACTCTCCTATAGAGCTGTACCGAGCTCGCGGCTGTGTTCTCACACTGCACACGTCCCCGTCGGTCCCCTGTGTCACTACCTTGGATGGTGCCTTGGGGTCCCAGTGATTCTAGGTGCTCTAGGCACTGTGTCTAGTCAAGTCGTGGTTGTTATACCACTTTCTTAGTAATATGGTTCGTCTCCCCCTGGACCGCGCTCTGTATTGTGCTATTTACTGTTGTTTTAGTCCTGTAATATTGAGTGCCTTGTTCTCTAATCTCATAAAGAGATTAGAAGAGAGTGAAATATTTTATATATACCTTGTGTGATTCTCCTTTCATTTGGTCATTGAGGATGTTATAATTTGGTAAACCAAGCTGCTTTACATTCCTTCGAGACTTAGCCTGAAGCCTACTCTCCATATCTACCACTAGGATAGCTTTCAATAAAGGTTGTCTTTATCCTAATCATCAATAAGGGTCATTTGGACTGGTGCAAGGAGCCCAATATAACTAGTGAACAGCATATACCAGGCCAGCCTCTCATTTCGATCTCCTCTCCGTTCTCTTGAAGCCAGATGTGGCCTCTTCCATCCTTGCGTTTTCAAGGTGACTATCCAAAATAATACTGTGTCATTTGAAGATCCTGCGGAGCTTAAGAAGTCCATACACTCTCACAGTTTGTGTAACATGGACACTGCTGGTCCTTCCAATGGTTGATTAGTTTATATTTGCTTGTAGCTATTCTGTTTTTCAATCTTATTGAATTGTGGTCCTATATTGTGCCTCTTCATTATATCTTCTTTTGTCAGATAAGTATTTGATATTCCTTATATTGTTATTTTTTTAATCCTTGCAGGTTCGTCCGATGTACTTCACATGTTTGGTCTGTTTTCCTCATTGTTCTCTTCTTTGCCCCTGGTGTGGCTCAGACTCCTCCATCTCGAGCGTGTCATTCTTTCGTGTGTAGTCACCACCCCAGTTTTATTTTGTTCTTGTGCCCTACAGGTATGTATTTTCAGTTGTCCTTCATGGATATGTACTGTCTCCTTTTTTGGCTTTTCTATTTCACTTTTTCATATGTTCCTTTTATGTTTCCTTTCATCCTTTCCCATCCTACTCTCCTTCTTGCTTTCGCTCTGCAACTATCCTTTTCTTTCTTGTACTATATAAAACAATTTTCTGTTCCACTCTCACCGTTTTTCTCTTAATATACCTTTTCTCTACTCTTTGGCTTGGCCTATTGCTCTTTCTATACTCCTTCACTAATGCCAATTCCATTATTTGGACCTCTATGGTTATTTTCTTGCATTCAGAGTTGTTACATGAAATGTAACAGGTTTTATCAATCCTACAAAAAGGCAGAGAATTCTTTCACATTTAACCTCTTATAATCCTGGCTTATTTTTATTACAAGAATCTCATCTATCAGAAGCTGAGGCTCTCAAGCTCAAACGTAATTGGGTTGGTTCTTTTCTTGTCTGTCCTTCAACTACAAAGAAGAATGGTGTTATTATATTATGTCACAACATTTTTTAATGTTCTGTTGTTTCACAAGAAATAGATGCAGATGGTAGATGGATTTTAGTTAAACTAATCATTAATATTAATGTTTCTTTAACTGTACTTAATAGTTATGGTCCGCCCAACCAGATTATGCTTCCTGGCATGCAATCAAAAATAAATGTATCCAACACAAAGATTAATTTTTTATCCTTGGAGGCAATTGTAACCAGGTTATGGACCCTTTATTGATCGTAAATCCCAGGTACGTTTCATTCCCCAGAAAACCCATAAACAATTCCATAGCACAATCACACAGACACATCTAGTAGATGCCTGGAGACTATATATCCCATATCAAACAGAATTTTCTTTCTTCTCCCCACCACATGGCTCTCTATCGCAACTGGATTACATGTTCCTATCCAAACCTCTAGCTCAAAATCTTATTTCGTCTTCAATTAAACCAATTTTAATTTCACTGTTTGTCGATCAAAGTCGATCAAAGTCGGCTGTGGCCGTAAGGGCAGTGCAGTTGAGTGTAGGTGGTGAGAGGAATAAATAATAGTATTACGGTGAGCCGCCCGCCGGCAGAGCACAGAGGAGGCTCCAAGCATTGTGTCTGGCGCAGCCCCTCGATGGTCTGCCCGTCTGTTGGCAAAATGTTCCTCTGCAGAGAGGCCCAGTCTACTCCCGGCTTCAGCCGCAATGCAGTCTGTCACCCGCAACACCACCGGCCGCACCCGCTCCGCACCAACACTCGGGAGTCTTGGGAGTCTCGACCAGTGAGTCACGGGTGCCTGTTCAGTAGTCTCCCGGCTTCAGCTGTAATGCAGCCGGTCACCCGCAAAACCACGGGCCGCACCCGCTCCGCACCAACACTCACGGAATCTCCACCCGATGACCGCAGGGGCGCGATGCTCTCTACCTGCTCTGTCAATTTCAGATCATGCTCTGGTGATTGCTGATTTTGATTTCCTCCGCTCACAGCCCAAATCTTCTGGATGGACCTTTAACAATTTTCTTTTACAGGATCTAGCTTTTCATCTTCCTTTACCTCCTTTGTGGAAGAATTATTTTCTTTGAATGAAGATCCATCTATTTCCCCGCTATGGTATGAAATACCTCTAAAGCCACCAGTCGTGGGACTCATTATTGACTTTGCAGCCAGGAAGAAGAAGAGCACTCACATTCAGCATAAGGCTTTATTATCCAATATCAAGCGCTAATAACATCAATTTTACACGACCTCATCTGATTCTACCCTGCAGGAGCTTATTCACGCTAAGCTATAGATTACCAAGATATCCACTGATAATGCTTCATCTATTTAACTTCGTAGCAGCACCCAATATTATGGAGTTATATTGTGATTCCTTTGAGGTCCCTTCGCAATTCCTGGTCCGTTGGCATGTGGGTCCTTGTGAAGGTAACTTTAACTTTCTGTGTGCTTTCCTGGTTGCTCCAGATGTGCCCTGACTCTACATTGCTAGGAGAGTCCCCAGGACCTTGCTAGTCCTCACCAAAGCTGATTTCCTCTGACCGCGTGGGCTGCAGTTGCCAAGGCTTGTTGGTGTTCCATCTGAATACTGACCCCCCCAGCACTCAACATCCTTCATGGGACAGCTCACCTCTGGACTTTGGTTATCATCAACGTCTCCTGGTCCCTGTGGCTGCAGAGTCAAGCATCGCGCCACCTCACCTGAAG
The DNA here is from genome assembly GCF_964261635.1 of Lissotriton helveticus. Lineage (NCBI taxonomy): Eukaryota > Metazoa > Chordata > Amphibia > Caudata > Salamandridae > Lissotriton > Lissotriton helveticus. The sequence goes on from NC_136057.1 coordinate 1,490,357,366, forward strand.
CACCCGACATCGGTGGGCATTTGTCTACCGAGCCCATGGTCACTCTAAAGTCACCCAGACTCTGTCCCCTCTGCTTTCAGGTTCTTGTCATCGCTGAGCCAGGCTTGGATCACACCGGACACTTTTCCTCTTCACGGCAGCAGTACTTTGCAGCATCACACCATTGAAAACTACGAAGATTCCAGACACCATTTGACACCTATGCACCTGGCTTCCCTTGGTTAGGAACTCCAGTGCTAACATGGATGCTGGCCTTAGAACCTTCTAAGTTCGAAAGGGTTTTCTCAAAGTCCTCTACTAAGTGTCCTTAATCTTTAAAATTCAACTTTCCTATAGAGTTGTACCGAGATCGCAGCTGTGTTCTCACACTGCACATGTCACCCGTTGGTCCCCTGTGTCACTACCTTGAGTGGTTCCTTGGGGTCCCAGCGATTCTACGTGCTCTAGGAACTGTTTCTAGTCAAGTCGTGGCTGTTATACCACTTTCTTAGAATATGGTTCGACTCCCCCTGGAGCCCGCTCTGTATTGTGCTATTTGCTGTTGTTCTAGTACTGTAATATTGAGTGCCTTGTTCTCTAATCTCATGAAGAGGTTAGTAGAGCGGGTTTAGTAATAAATACATATATTGTATATATACCTTGTGTGGTTCTCCTTTCATTTGGTCATTCAGGATATTATACTTTGGTAAACCAAGCTGCTTTACATTCCTTCGAGACTTAGCCTGAAGGCTGCCCTCCATAGCTACCACTAGGATAGCTTTCAATAAAGATCGTCTTTAACCTAATCATCAATAAGGGTCGTTTGGACTGGTGCAAGGTGCCCAATATAACTAGTGGACAGCATATACCAGGCCAACCTCTCACATCGAGCTCCTCTCCTTTCTCTTAAAGCCAGTTATGGCCTCTTCCATCCTTGCGTTTTCAAGGTGACTTTCCAAAATAACACTGTGACATTTGAATATCCTGCGGAGCGTAAGAAGTTCATACACTCTCACACTGGCGCAGACTCCTCCGTTTCAAGTGTGTCATTCTTTTGTGTGTCGTCACCAACTCAGTGTTATCTAGTTCTTGTACCCTACAGGTATGTCTTTTCAGTTGTCCTTCATGGATATGTACTGTCTCCTTTTTTGGCTTTTCCATTTCGCTTTTTCGTATCTTCCTTTTCTGTTTCCTTTCATCCTTTCCCATCCTACTCTCCTTCTTGCTTTCGCTCTGCAGCTATCCTTTTCTTTCTTGTACTATATAAAACAATTTTCTGTTCTACTCTTCCCTTCTTTCTCTTAATATACCTTTTCTCTGCTCTTTGGCTTGGCCTATTGCTCTTTCTATACTCCTTCACTAATGCCAATTCCATTATTTGGACCTCTATTGGGTATTTTCTTGCATTCAGAGTTGTTACATGGAATGTAAAAGGTTTTATTAATCCTATAAAAAGGCGGAAAATTGGTTCACATTTAGCCTCTTATAATCCTGACTTAGTTTTATTACAAGAATCTCATCTAACAGAAGCTGAGGCTGTCAAGCTCAAACGTAATTGGGTTGGTTCTGTTCTTGTCTGTCTTTCAACTACAAAGAAGAATGGTGTTATTATTTTATGTCACAAAAAATGTTAATGTTCTGTTGTTTCACAAGAAATAGATGCAGATGGTAGATGGATTTTAGTTAAACTAATCATTAATATTAATGTTTTTTTAACTGTACTTAATATTTATGGTCCGGCCCAACCAGATTATGCTTTCTGGCATGCAATCAAAAATAAATGTATCCCGTTTAGGGTGCACGGGTGTCCTCGCAAAGGTAATGCAGCTATGGTATACACAGAAGCTGGGCACCTTGTGCTACCAGCCTGGGTTTGGCAAGTGGGACCTCATAGCTATCTCGGCAGTGAAGGACCTTGTTCAGAAGGGTGCCACACTTACATTTGGTGACCTTCAGAACCCATATCATCTGGCCCAGGGAGAAATATACAGATATTTGCAAATTAGATACGCCATACGGGCGGGTTTTCTATCCCTTAAAGATGTACCGAAATCGTCACCACTGGAGGACAGGCTGTTAGATGGGCCTCTAAGTTCAAAGGCAATATCTCTCACATATAAAAAGTTGAGCAATAACCTGCCAGACACCTTTCCAAAGCTTAGGGAGCGATGGCAAGATGACTTAGGCCCGATAAGCGACGAGGGTTGGCAATTGGCTCTTATGTCCCCTCGAGAAGCGGCCATCACACTTATATTCAGACTGATACAGCTCAGGATACTTCACCGATCATACATGACAGGGAAGACATTGGCAAAAATAGGATCTAGACCTGACGACCTCTGTCTGAGAGGATGTGGACAGCAGGCCACCTTTTATCATAGTCTGTGGAGCTGCTCAAATATACGTGCTCTCTGGGAGGGAGCTTTGGATCACATGCAGACGGCCTTGAGAAAGGAGGTAGTGTTGACGCCTCAACTGGGACTGTTGAATATATGGGAGGCAACCGATCTCACGGAAGTCGAACAGCAATTCACAACACTGGGGTATATGTTAGTTAAACAGGAACTGGCGAGAGGGTGGGGGAGCACACCCGCCGCCCATTACCCTGTGGGCAAAAGAGCTAGATAGGTGCATGTTGGCGGAGACGGAAGTCTTTGTTGCTAGGGGGTGCCCCAAAAAATGGGATCGGAAGTGGTCACAGTGGAATAAATATCGTGGAGATCTCTGTGTGTCCCCGACGGTGGAAATAGAGATGCACAGACGTACAGAACATGATGGTAATGATTGATGTGAAATTTGCATTGATGTTTGCTCAGGTACTGTATTGACTAGTTTGAAAATCTCATCTAATTATGTATGTATGGCTGTAATTAAAACCAATAAACACATTTAAAAAATTTTTTTATCCAACACAAAGATGAATTATTTATCCTTGGAGGCGACTGTAACCAGGTTATGGACCCCTTAATTGATCGTAAATCCCAGGTATGTTTCATAACCCATAAACAATTCCATAGCACAATCACACAGACACATCTAGTAGATGCCTGGAGACTATGTAACCCAGATCAAACAGAATTTTCTTTCTTCTCCCTACCACATGTCTCTCTATCGCGACTGGATTACATTTTCCTATCCAAACCTGTAGCTCAAAATCTTATTTCTTCTTCAATCAAACTAATTTTAATTTCCCTGTTTGTCGATCAAAGTTGGCCATGGCCGTAATGGCGGTGCAGTTGAGTGTGGGCGGTGGGAGGAAAAGCAAAAGTATTACGGTGGGCTGCCCACCGGCAGAGCACAGAGGAGGCTCGAAGCGTTGTGTCCAGCAAAGCCCCTCGCAGGACTGCCCGTCTGTTGGCAAGATGTCCCTCTACAGAGAGGCCCAGTCTACTCCCAGCTTCAGTCGCAACACAGCCGGTCACCCGCAACACCACCGGCCGCAACCGCTCCGCACGAACACTCGGTAGTCTATGGAGTCTTCACCAGTGAGTCACGGGGGACTGTTCAGTCATCTCCTGACTTCAGCAGCAATGCAGTGGGTCACCCGCAACACCACTGGCTGCACCCGCTCGGCACCAACACTCGGGAGTCTCCACCCGATTACCGCAGGGGCGTGAGGCTCTCTACCTGCTGGAGATTTAACAATTTTCTTTTACAGGATCCAGCTTTTCATCTTCCTTTACTTCCTTTGTGGAAGAATTATTTTCTCTGAATGAAGATCCATCTTTATCCCTGCTATGGTATGGGTTACCTTTAAAGCCACCTGTCGTGGATTCATTATTGACTTTGTAGCCAGGAAGAAGAAGCACACTCACATTCAGCATAAGGCTTTATTAACCAATTTCAAGCGCTTATAACATAAATTGTACACTACCTCATCTGATTCTACCCTGTAGGGGCTTGCTCATGCTAAGCTATAGTTTAACAAGATATCCACTGATAATGCTTCATCTATTTTACTTTGTAGCAGCACCCGATATGATCGAGGCAGCAATAAAGTTGGATCACTCTTAGCTAATTGCCTCAAATCTAGAAAAGAGAGAACATTGATTGATGCCTTCCTACCAGCAGATGGGAAGCATCTCTTTAAAGATCAAGAAATCCTTGATGAATTTACAACATTTTACAGTGATTTATATACTCCAGAAGTGCCCTCATTGAATTCTCTTATTGATTCTTATTTAAGCAATATTCCACTTCCTTTATCCACCGATCTTGATTTTGATTCCCTAGACTTTGATATTTCACTCCAAAAGATACTAGTTCTCTTACCTAGTTCTCTTAATTCACTAAAGAAAAATACATCCCCTGGCCCGGATGCTTTCTCAGTAGAATTTTACTTACATATTTCAAACTGTCTACTCCCCAAACTCTTTAACCCATTTTAATATTTCTGTACCACTGGTAAGGCAAGCAGTACTTTCTTGGAAGCCTCTATTTGTCTCATCCATAAGGAAGGTAAAGATCCTAAACTCTGCAAAAAGTATCGCCCTAAATCCCTAATAAATGTGGACTATAAAATTTTTGCTAAAATGTTGGCATAACGTCTTGAATCACTACTTCCCCATATAATTGGCCTAGAACAATTTGGTTTTGGGAAGGGCAGATTAACCTCTGATAACTCTCAGTTATTTTTCAATGTTTTAAACAAGGCATCTACTCTATCTAATTCCCTGGCTGTAATATCTATTGATGCAGAAAAAGCTTTTGATAGAGTTGAATGGACTTTTTTATTTAAGTCACTCCGTAGGCATGGTTTTGGACCTAAATTAATTTCCCTGGTTTCTTTATATGGCACCTACTGCTTTCACTATAATTAATGGTCTTGTTCCAACTCCATTCTCACTTCACTGTGGTGTCCGACAGGGTTGTCCTCTATCTCCTCTCCTTTTTATTGTTTCTCTTGAACCCTTTCTGGATCGCATCCACTACAACACTTCTATTTCTGTTTTTTTATGCGGAGTAGAGTGGAGTGGTACAGTGCAGAATGAATTGGCATACAGTGCACTGGTGTAGAGTGCAGTGGCATACAGTGCAGTGATGCAGAGTAGAGTGGCATGGAGTGGCATAGAGTACAGTGGCATGGAGTGGTGCAGCATAGATTGCAGTGGCATAGAGTGCAGTGACATAGAGTGCAATGGCGTAGAGTAGATGGTTTCAGAGTATGGTGAAGTGGCGTAAAGTGAAGTATTGCAGCGTAGAGTGCTGTGATGTAGAGTACAGTGGTGTAGAGAAAAGTGGCTTATAGTAGAGTGGGTTAGAGTGCAATGGAGCAGAGTAAATTAGAGTGGTGTCAAGTGGGTTGGCATAGAGTGAAGTCGTTCAGAGTAAAGTCCATTAGTGGAGATTATATTGGTGTAGAGTGCAGTGGCATAAAGTGCAGTTGCATGGAGTGAAGTGGTGTAGAGTAGATTGGTATACAGTGCAGTGGCGTAGAGTGTTTTGGTTTTGAGTAGAGTGGTGTAGATTGGCACAGCACAGAGTGCTGTAGAATAGAGTGTGGTCGTGCCGAGTGGGGTGGCGTAGAGTGGTGCAGAGTGGAATATAGTGTCACTGAGTGGAGTGGCACTGAGTAGAGTGGTACTGCCTAGAGTGAAGTGGTACTGGGTAGAGTGGAGTGGTGCGGGGTAGAGTGCAGTGTCATAGAGTAGAGTATAGTGGTGCAGAGTAGATTAGAGTGGCATTGAGTACAGTGGCATATAGTGGAGTGGTACTGAGTAGAGTACAGTGGAGTGGTACTGAGTAGAGTGCAGTGTGGTAGAGTGGAGTGGTACAGAGCAGAATTCATTTGCACACAGTAAATTTGCATAGAGTGCAGTGGCATACAGAACAGTGTTGCAGGGTAGAGTGGCTTTGAGTGGGATAGAGTACAGTGGCAAGGAGTGATGCAGCATAGATTGCTGTGGTATAGAGTGCAGTGGCATAAAGTGGAGTGGTAGAGAGTGCAGTGGTGCAGAGTAGAGTGGCGCAGAGTGAAGTGGTATGGAGTGCAGTAGCATACAGTAGATAGTTTCAGGTTAGAGTGAAGTTTCGTAGAGTGGAGTAGTACAGGTTTGAGTGCAGTGTTGTAGAGTAGAGTGGTGTAGAGTATAGTGGCGTACAGTAGAATGTGTTAGAGTGCCATGGTGCAGAGTAGATTAGAGTGGCATAGAGTGGATTAGAATAGAGTGCAGTGGTGCAGAGTAGAGTGGAGTGGCATGGACTGTAGAGCTGCAGAGTGTAGTGGAGAAGAGTGGAATGGTGCAGAGTGGAGTGGACTGGCATAATGTAGAGAGACATAGTTTTACTGATAAAAGTATACAGCACACATACAATAATTGGCCGAAAGGCCATCTCCTAGTGAATTGATTTGTTTTTATCTTATTAAAATGTTTGTTTCCACCACACTTCAGAATAACAAAAAAATTGCTTCTTGGTGCTTTCCTAATTCTCATATATTCTGAAAGATCTGCACAGTTCATTTGCAGACATTTAAATTGTGTTGTGTGCTAGAAAAAGCCTTTCTTTCACAGCAAGCTTGTCATATAAATCTTCTCACTTTGACGTTAGGGAAAGGAAAGTAAACACCAAGCTCCCTCAGAAGACAAAGTCTGATATTTGACTTCTGTCTTTAAATGCACAGCAAATGTGACAAGATAAGAACAAGATTTAAAGGCCTCTTTACAGAAAGGATTCAATCGTTGGTAGAATGAAGAAAAAAGGCAAAGCTCTTCCAGAGAGACATATTCGAGCTGGACAGCTTAAAACAAATAATGCCAGCAAACAGAAAGCAGGCAAATGTGAGTTACAAACCACCGAGCAAATTGTGAGCAATGGACAGAATGCATTCCCAGAGAAGCTTTCTGAATGCCCAAAAGATGTCTTTATCAAACCACACAGATGCGCTGTTTGGTAGGCTTTGACCTAAAAAGTGTGGGCTAGGACCCTTTTTAGGTCTCGGCCTGATCCAGCGCATGCGCTGGTCTCAGCCGAGACATTTTGGGGCTCTGAAAAATGCTACTTTGCAGGTGATCAGCTTGCTAGAACGCGCACAAGAGCACGCACGTGCATGCGCGTTAGAGCAAGCTTATGGCCTGCAACGTAGCACTTGCAGCGATGTGCGTGCACACCATGCGCGTCAACACTCGCAACACCCAGCCACCTCCTGTCATTACTTGCATCCGCAAATTCCTGCTGCTCTATTTGTCGACGGCAGATTAAGTTGACCCTGCCAGGATTCTCAACTGTGGCCAGGAGTACACACACGAATGTTATCACCAGGCACTTTACGTAATTCAATTAAGTTTATTGTGGTTTTACAAACATTACAAAATGGAAGGAAATGCAAAACAACCTTTAAGTTAAAAAAGTCGTAAAGAATTCAAGCACATTTCAGACTCTAAACTGGGAAATATTTTCAAATGTTCTTTAAAAAAAACGCCAGTATGATTTGTTTTATTTTCAAAACCCTTCCATAAATACGTGATTGCTTCAGTAGGTCACACTTTAAATATTGAACAATATATTTAATGTGTAACAGTACTAGTGGCCACAAGAAACAATACCATTTTCTTTTCAATTTTGAAATGGTTTAACAATCCGCATACATAAAGCATTAAAAAGACTTTCAACCATAGCCTCAAATATAAAGTACCAGTTACATAACGAGGGCAGTAATTGGATACTGATGTGAGCCGTCTGAAAATCGCATAAGTGGATACAGATTTATTGTAAATTTGGCCAGTGACAGAATATCTTCCTAGATTTCCAACTAGCGCATCTCACTGGCACAGCACAGAACATTTCACAGATGTGTGCCTTCAAAAGGCCCCAGGGCATTGTGCTAGATGTAATCCTTGCAGTTTTTCATTTATAATCTTCATCCTATTATTAAAATAATCATTGATTGCCAATAAATTAATGTCATCTCAGTTTATTTAAACTGTGCGTGAAACATTGCAAACTAGCTCAAGCTATGGTTAGGCATCTGCAAAGAGCTTGAATGAAAGAGAACCGTCATGATTTCAAGAGATTACTCAATAATAATGCAACGCTAATACGTGTTTAAATGAAACAAGATTCCCTAATTGGTAAATTTATCAGGATTATACTACTAAAATGAAGTCTATGCATGTGTATCTATGCATGTGTGTCTACATGGATATGTCTGATAATGCGTGCGTATATCTGTGTTTTTTATGTGGTGTGTGATTTTCTATGCATGGGTATGTCTGTGTGCATTTTTGTTTGTTGGTATTTTGTGGTACAAATGTTTGTGTCTGTGTGTGTTTGTGTGTGCCAGTGTACAGTCTCTGTTTTAATTACTATGGTGGAGTGTCCCTCATCCCAGGTCTAATGCACTCCGGAAGTGAGTCCACCTTATGAGGCCGACACCCCGCTACCCACATCATAAACAGATTTTTAGCCTATACCAGAGTACAACAGGCTCCCTGGACACAGACTGGAGTGCTTTCAGGTTAGTCATCAAGTTGCTGTTTTGCACTCTCCTAGTTTACCATGCAAGGTCCAGACTTGGACAGCCAATGTAAAGAATGCCCACAATATGATGTGGGGATTTCCTATGGGCAAGGCGAGGCCAGCAGATACCAGCGGTGCCTACTAGCTGCCAGTGATACTGCTTGCCCATCAGGTATGGACACAGCACGAGTAGAACAGCCCAAATATCAAGAGGCACTCACTACATACACCTGGTAGAAGGGCTCCAGATGGTTAAGGATCCGGAACACCGCTACACTGCATGTTCCCGGACTGCATTCATTGCGGGGCAAAGCAGGTTATGATGGTAAGGTACTGATGCACACTCACACAGCATGCAGGTTGTTACTACACTAATTGCCATGATGTCAAAAGTGCATCAGGCAAGTACTGCACACCTCAAGCTCCATACAGTGTTTCCCACAGTTTCCACACTTCACCCATTGCACAAAGTGCAGTAGCATTTCAGCTGAATGCCACGCAATGTTCACACTGCACACTTAACTTCGGGTTGAATAACTCTGCAATCATTCCTGTCATAGCACCCACTGCAGCCGTAGCCTACTCACTATACCCACTGTGCAATCACTATTCATACTACAAGGCACAAGAAATTCATTCTAGAGTTGCAAGACACTGTAAATGCCCATAACATTGCATAGCTGGTATATTTGGTTAATTGCATCAAAATGCATACACTGCGCACACAACTGTTGCAAAACATCTGTTGCGTGCTCACTCTGCACACGATTCACCAATCGTATTTCACACAGGAAGTTAAAGCACAATCACGCTGGCCGCAGTACATTTGAGGCATGATTTTGATGCGTTGTGGGCTGGAAGCTATTCAACAGCAAAATCACAATGTGAGCTAGGAACAGTTTAGAAAAGTGCAGCCACACAGCACAAACTACAATCACTGCAAGAAAACGACACTCTAAGAACATGCTCCTCTCACTGTAGCCCTTGCACATTTCACTATTGCAGTATGGAACTTCACCTGCTGGCCCATACATTTTCATGATCTGGTGATTAAGCTAAAATTCAAGTGATCCACGCTTTAACAGGGCAAGGGCTGAGTTTCAAAACAGCTGCACAGATACCCTGTTTTTTTATTGTGCTTCATCATGTGTTTAGACCTCTCAGGTTCACGGGTAACATATCACCTGTCTCTTTTGTTACCCATGTACTGTTTTCCATTGTATTGTACGGAAGCAAACCCGTCATCATGGAATAAAAAATAAAATGGTTATTGTTGACACTAAACTGCATCAGCAAAAAAGCAGCATGACAATGTATATGCAGGCATACATCATCAGACCATCACACATGCTAAATAACATTTGGGCCTTTGGGACCTTATAAGTATTTAGCTATGCAGCACAATATCCTTGGTGCAACAACATTAACTGTTGCATGGTTAAACACTTCCAAGGTCCCAAAGGCGAGACCTATTGGCTATGCCAATGCTTGTTAGGAAAGCCATTACAGTCTGCACCACTCGTTGTCTTTGCCAGCACTGCCAATGCCAATGCCAAAACCAATACCACTATTAACATCACACTTCTACAAGTTTGACAGTTCAGACTATTCTCGGCTCCTAAAGCTATAAGATTGGCCCGGACAGCCGCTGGCATTATGAATTTTTAATACATATTGAATTATTAAACACTCTGTTGATGTGTTCACTTCGAAACTGCCATAAATACTGGTGTCAAGAATGAAGTGTCGGTGAAGAGCACTGTTAGCCACTGACTCAAATTAAGCACTGACATTGGCCATCAAGACTTCAATGACATCACTAATGTCACCATCTCAAATTTAATATCCCCAGATGTTGTTGAGTGGCAGGTATCTCAGAGTCCAGGCAGAGCCACCATGAAACTCTCTTCTAGAAGTCTTCAGGCTGATTCAGTATTATCTGAAACCAGGACCTGTCTCCCTATATAGGCCTATGTCCTATTCTTTTCATGCTTTTCTCTCATCCCTTTTGACTGCAGCATCATGAAACCTTCGGGTGTGCCCTGAACTCAATAAATGTAATGCAGCATAACATGTTTGCAGCTCTAGCTCAGCAAAACAGACTACACTGATCTGAACCACATTCACCATGGGACTAAAATACAGAGGGCATCACTTGTGAGGTTTTGCCGTAGGGCAGCTCCTCAAGTCTTCCTGCTGCGCTGCCCTATGGCAAATGAAAAGGGCAGGAATGTCCGTATTTATAAGATACAGCACATTCCTGTCCTTTTCTCCTGCTTCGGCACACAATGGGCTGCCATACGCTAACGCAGCCACATTTGCTCCATGGTACAAGGGTGCTTGCGTTGCGGGGATGATTGATTTTGTGCAGGAAGGGAAACCTTCCTGCACAAAAACAATCACAAGATACTTTTTCCTCTTTCTATGTGTGCTGCAGAATGCCTCCCTTATGCCTTCCTGGGGAGGAGTAGGTTTTTGGTGCGGCCTCAGATTTAAAATTTCTCATAAATCTGGGGCAGTGTCAAAAAGCCATGGATGTTGCTTGGAACACCCCCAGCAACACCCATTGCATGCCCCTTTAACGCAGAAAACTGGGTTAAACTGAACATTATTTCCGAGGCAGCATTAAGCCAAAAAAGTGGCTCAGCGCTGTCTCGAAATATGGAGCAGACTCCCGTGCCATGAAATGTCACAAAAAGTGACATTCCGGCAGCACAAGGGGCCTCATAAATGAAGCCTAGCACATTTAGTGATTTTTCTGATGCTGGCACTGTACAGAGCCATGGCCACTTTAAAGTTTGCTGAATGACAGTATTGGGATCACCTCTGCCGAAGGAGCAGATCGTCATCATCAATAGGGCTGGTTGGGCCACAGATCATACTTGGGGAAGGACAATTAGTGCATAAACAGACAGTACCATGATGGCTGACGAGCTGGAGCTAGACAAATAAGCTCACAGAGCCGTTATCGTTACCATTCAAATATCCCGCCGATACCCTGACACCCACCAACCCCTGTAACCAGCAGCACTACCAGAAAAGAGCCTTAATCGCTCTCTCACAAATGATCCTTAGTTATCCTGAGTTGTTGCAGGAATTCCCTCAATCATAAACTCGTCCCCCCAGTATCTATGAACCCCGACCTGTGATGACTCCATCCGCACGGGAGCACCCCACACCACATGGGTCAGTATTCCCGGGTACTGTTTTTTTCCAACGCTAGGCTACTCTGCCGCACCTCCCCAGTTGTCTCTGCTGCTTACAGGCCACACCTGCTATCTCCAGCCTCTCTACATAATCCTACATGGAGTGACCTTTTATCTCTCTCCATGGAAAAAGAGAAAGGGGACAACCTTTGTACAAACAAGATAGCAACTATCTTGGAATGATCTAAAATTGGCACTTCCCTCATTATTCAGTCCAATCCACTCACCGCTACAAGACACTAACACTCAACTAACCTCTCCTCCCATTGATTCGTATAGTACCTGAACTCTCTCTTTTTCACTATGCACCCGCCAAACCCCTCCCGGAACTCTAAACCTGTGCGTTATGGACCCAACTCATGGTCCTTAAAGTACCCTGATAATCTGACCAGTAATGCAAAAAAGAACCTAAAGCACAGTACCTTAAAAAAGCACCCGGAAACACTTATAGTAGACAACTACCACACCGTGTCTAATGGCAAGATGAAAACTAACTTCATCTTTTCCACAAATCGCCCGACTAAGTGGATAAACACCTTCCTTCTTCACTTTCAAGTCACCAAATCAGTAAATATTCACCATGGCGAAAGAATCTCCACAACAGTCACCCCTACCTTTAAAGGGGAACTCACAATTTCCATCTTCAGAACGGGAAACATTCTCATACAGGCCACCGACCCGCACCTCACCATTTATGATCGGCACTTCCCAACATGATTCTCCTCTCTAACTCATCAATACCATCAGGGACGGACTGGGAACTGAAAGCAGCCCTGGCAAATTTTGCCAGACCAGTCCCGTCCAGCGCGTAGCGAGCGAGCGCAGCGAGTAAGCCCGACCCCTACTAGGTGGGTTTGGGGGGGGTTCTCCCCACCCAGAAATTTTTGGAAAATGACAGACCAAATAGTGATAGATAGATAATACTTTATTTGATTTAAAAAAAAATCATAAAAGGGTGGACTTACCACCATGCAAGCAACATTTTCATCATAAAAACAACACAAAATTAACTTTGAATCAACTTAAAAACTAATATCGTAAAATATGCAAAATTAGCGGGGAAAGGTCTAAAAGGAAAAAGAATAAAAGGAATCTTGTGTGTTCGTTCTGGATACACATTATTTTTAACTCGTAATAAGAAGGGGAGAGGTGAAAAGGTATGGGAGAATAATAGGAGTTCACACAGGGGGCACGTTAACTCGTAATACAAAAAGGCGACCGTTTGGAGAGGAGGGGAAAAGAGTGGAAGAGTCCGTGGCCGGCCAAAGCCTGGCCTATTGTCCGGAGACCTCTTTGATTGCTGCCCTGTTTTCCAGCTCTATGGCAGCGAGATTCAAAAAGTTTATGGTTTTACATGAGAGTTCTATCCAAGTTCCACTTAGGCATCTTATCACCGCCGCCCTACAAGTTCTCACCTGGGCTTCTCTTAGAAGTGATCGAAGAAGCATTTTTCTAAGATTCTGAAGTGCCGGGCATATGCATATAAGGTGCAGTAAAGACTCTGCGCCGTTGCCACAGAGGTGGCAGTCGGGAGTTTCCCACAGCCGTAGCCATCTTGGAGTGAGATCTTTGGTCGAAAAGCAGCCCAGCCTTAACAGGCTTAGTTTCCTTTTGTAGTGGTCCCTAGAGCATTCTTTCAAATATTCCTGAGGTTTTAAGTGGGTATATGACGGCAAAACGATCCAGGCATGGTTTTTGCCAGCCATTGCCGCTTTATCCATGAGTAATGATGCTTGTTTGACGGCTTTCTTGGTTATCAGCTTGAAAGCAGAATAAGTCATGGGCAAAAGCCAGGATTCTTCCAGTTTTAATGCTTTGAGAGCTTGCCTCAAGGTCTTATATATTGAGCCCGGAAGCCCGGCCTGTTTTTCAACTTCTGACCAGCAAAGGTGCGCCAGGGATTCGTCTGCTGCGTCCCTCATGCGCCAATAATATTTGACGAGTGCTCCTTGTCTTGCCGGGAGCTGGTTAGTAAGACCAAACTCCAAACGAATTTGGGCTTGAGAGATATGACGCGGGATTGAGAAAAGGTTTTTGAACAGCCTGGATTGGGCGAGATTTAACACTGCGAAGTCCCGGGTTGCCAATAATTCAGAACCATATGTTAGTGATGGCAGAAATTTAGCGGCTGCAATCTTAAGAATGTGGCCAGTGGAATGTCCGTTTAATTGCTTTTGGACAGTTTTAAAAGCAAATTGAAGCAGCTTGGCTTTGGATTTCCCCTGTTCCAAGTGCTGTTTAAACTTTAATCGGTGGTCCAATAGGATTCCCAGGTATTTATATTGAACTACCTGGGTTAGAGAGGTAGAATGTATCTTCCAGACGAAGTTTTGTTTTTTCTTTCTTGAGCCGCAGAAGCATAGGATGTTTGTTTTTTTTAGGTTTATAATCAGTTGTGCGTTGGAGAGGTACTGCGACAGTTTGGAGATCGAGCGTTGTAGACCGATGGGGGTTTTTGAGAGGAGCACAATGTCGTCTGCATATTGAAGACTTATTATAGGTGAGTTGTCCAATTTTGGTGGATCCCCCTGAATGGTACGTAGGTCACTTTCTAGGTCCGCGGTGTAGATGTTGAAGAGGCTGGGGGCTAGTATGCAGCCTTGCTTTAAACCGTTGGCTGTGTGGAATTTCTTTGTCAGGCGTCGACCATCTCCTTTTTTCACTTGGACCCAAGTGTCTGAATAAAGCTCAATTATTGCTCCCAACAGCTTTGGCGGCACGCCCCAAGCTTTCATTTTGGCCCAAAGAATGGATCTAGGCACTTTGTCAAAGGCCGCTTTTAGGTCCAGAAAACAAGTGTACAGCGGGGTGGAGTTGAGGCTTGCTTTGTTAACAAAGAGGGTTAACGCGGATAGGTTGGTCAAGGTACCCAGTCCTGGCCGAAAGCCTGTTTGTGTCCGAGGAATTATCCCTGTGCTGCTCACCCAGGATTCCAGTTCCACCAACAAGTTGGAAGCATAGATCTTGGCCTCCACATCTATTAAGGCTATCAGCCTATAGTTGTTAGGGTCTGCGCGGGACCCGGATTTGTAGATTGGGTGAAGAATGCTGCCTCTCCATGATTCGGGAATTTTCCCGGTCTTTAGGCTGTGACCAAATAACGGTGTTAGTTGGCTGGCCCAAAACATTGGGTCTTTCCTAAATAAGGCATTGGGAAGCCGTTTGGTCCGGGTGCTCCGTCTGCTCTCAATGTTTTTATGGTGTTTGAGACCTGCTTTAATGAGAATGATTCCATGTCTCCCGTATTCTTTGATGGCCGTGAATTCCTAATGATTTTTGGAGCTAGCTTTGTGCTCAGGCTGGAGCGAGGGAGCTCCTCAGGACGCTCGGCGTTATTATCCGTGAGTGAATTGTGTGGGGAATTATATAATAAGTCAATGTGACTACTCCAGAGCTGGTCCGTCATGTCTGAGTTAAACTGGCGATGTTTGCCATTTAGCATAAAGTTTATTTTTGCCCAAAAATCTTTTGAATTCTGCAATTTGCTTGCGTGGAGTATGGAACACGCTAATTTTTCCTTATGCATTCGCTTGGCCAGATTGATCTCTCTTTTTAGTTCTTTTTTTAGAGATTCGATTGTGTTCAACGTAGGTTGTGATAGCTGAGGGTCTTTTTTTGCGTTCGGCCCTTAGGAATGCGTTTAATTGCCTTTTTAGCTGGCGCAGTTTCGGTGTGTACCATTCCCCACCTCTTTTTCTTGTGGGTTTGCGTCCTCTATTGTTGGATTGGTGTTTCTTGTTGATCTCCATTACAAAGTTTTCCCAAGTTTTAACTGTCTCTCTCGATGTTTCAGATAGTTGGAGCAATGCGTGGCATGACGCCATTAGGATAGAGAGATTTCCTTCGTTCCAGTGTAGCCGTTTTAGGTTAAAGATTTTTGTGTTCAAGGACAGAGGCGCGGCCTTCACCGACTTTGTAGGTTGGATGTTCAGGATAAGGGTCTGTGAAAAATGATCGCTTTCTCCGCGCTCCTGAATCTGGAAGTCACTAATATGATGAAATAGGTCAGGGTCAGCCAGGGTATAATCTAAGGTAGAGCCTGAGTTCTTGGAGACCCTCGTTAGGGCGGCTGGTCTGTCCAGATGTCCTCTCCCATTTAGGGTGTGCAGATGAAGAGCTTCCAGTTCTGAGGCGCATTTCCTTCCCAATGCATTTTGTCTGCATTGATTGCCCTGCCGTGGCTCGATGTGAATGGGGAGGATTCCCTCCTGACCACAAATTAGGTTCAGATTAAAATCTCCCGTTATAATCATGTTTTCACTTGGATAGATTGATTTCAGTGACTTGATTGTGGTGACTAGTTGTTTTATCCTTTCCCCTTTATGTTTTCCGCCGGGGTGCATGTAGAGATTCACGATCAAGAGACCCAGGTTTGGGGAAATTTCCACTTTGATACATTGCATCCATGTAGAGTCTAAGTCGATGCTAGTTGGTGTCCAGGTAAACTCTGTCGATGTGAAAATGGATAGGCCCCCTTTGGCCCTGCCGGAGCGTCCATCCTTCTGGGCTGGAACAAAGAATTCTTTGTATCCCACTAGAGGCGAGTTTTTGATCTGCCATGTTTCTTGAAACAAAAGTATTTTGAATTGGGTTATAAACTCAATAAAGTCGTCTTCCTCCAGCTTTGCATTTAAACCATTGATATTCCATGAGCAGATCGTGCAGCCCTGCTTATCTCCCTTCGTTAATCTTCTGTCAGTTCAAGCTGCATTCCTCTGGGATTGTGCCCGAGTAGCGTGTTGGGGCCTTTCGGGCATATCTTCCTCTTGGTGAGCGAAAGTGATTGTGATTTGCCTTAGTCGCTGCGCTTCCGCTTCGATACTGCTTCTTAAATCTGGCCCTTTGGCGTTTTTTAAGAGGCTTATTTTAGGGTTTTGTTTCCTCAGCGGGCTGGCATATCGTGCGGGCTCCACTTTTTTTAATTCAATGCCCCATGCGGCGAAAGCCTCCCTATGAGACAGGACTAGGTCTGTGATGGTATGATTGGTCCACGTTGTAATCGTCGAGTTGGAGCCTGATTGAAGAGGGTTTGGTTTGAACTCTATTAATTTGAGGTCGCTCGATTTTAGGTGTCGCAGACCTGGTAGTTCTTCTAGAAGTCTTAAAATGGCCCCTCTGTTCAGGATGTCGTAGGACCCTCTTGAACAATATTGTGGAGTAAACTCGATTTTGTTGCTTGACGTGGACCTGTTTGGGATTTTTGGTCGTCTGCTCTCTTCATTAGGTGGAGGGGCCGATCCTACCTGGTCCCCCTCTAGCTCTAATGTGTGTGAGTTTACCATCTGTACGCTATTGGCAAAATCTTGTCCGTTGGAGACTGGAGCTGATGGTACATGAGGTTCACCGCCCTGTGTGTCTCGTAAATTGATTCCCTTGATCTTTGCGGCATTATCTAAGTTCGCTTGACTTTTGATGCCTGGGGCTTTGCTAGGTGAGTTATTATCGCTTGAATCCTTCCTTTGATTAATGTTTATGTTTTTTCCCGCGTCTTGAAGTGGTACCTTACAATCTGGTTTTTGTCCCGCGGATTTAAAAATGCTGAACACTTTTAATGTGTTCTGGTTTGTAGTTGTATCACCTATTGCTCCTTTTGGAATTAAAGTTGAGGGTGCCTTGGTGGGTGGGTGAACCGTCGGCGTGGACCCTTGCTCTGGCGTTGTTCTAGTTTGTGGTAAAACGCTCTCGGGGTGCTGTTTGGCTTCCTTGATCACAGAGTTGTTGATGGGTTTTTCCGAAGAGGTTTGTGGAACCCATCGGTTATGTGCTTTCGCGTTTCTAGCTTTTCTTAGTCGCTTCCGTTCTCTCTTTGTGAGCGTTGGAGCCTGTTTGATGTGATTTGCGATTGGAGCAACGTTGGGTATTGGCTCCTGAATTAACTCGTCTGCCTCTATGCGGTTAGCTGAGTTATATTCGTCTAGGCTTGCTGGCGACCTGTTTTCATTTGCTGGGGGGAGTGTAGATGGTCTTGAGATTCCGGGCTCTCTTCGCCCCTGCTAGCATTGGGCAGCCTTGTCAGCCTGCCGGGGCCCTCTTTAGAGTGCCGATTGCCAGTTGATTCACTTGTTGTTGTGGTTGTTTCCGTTGGGGAGTCTTTTGATGAATCCTTAACAGCCCCCAGTATCTGGGTCATCAGACTGGGTACTGTGGCTAGTTTGTCTATTATGTTGGAGCAGTGGCAAGTGTAGAAAGTCTGACCCTTATTTAGTTGAACCTTAGTGATCATGGTGTTTAAGTCTTGTAAGTTTGCTTCAATCCCCTGGACGTGGAACGCCAGGAGGTTGAGCAGGTCAACTTGAGTATCCAGTTTGTCCGCGTGATAGGACATGGCGGCTCCTATGGTTTTCATTGTCTTTATTAATTGCGGCCAAATGGAAACCGTTTGGCTGATCTCTGGCGATTCCCCCTGAGAGTGTCTGGGGATGGGGATGGGTGATATAGCAGAGTAGACAAAGGGGTCTGATTGGATAAAATGCTCACGCAGTCGGGCATTCCCTGGCCTTTTGTCGGTACTCTCTTCCTTCCCTGGACCATGATTGTATTGAGCTGATAGCTCGCGTGTACTTCGTTCGAGTTTTGCTGTATCAAATGCTGTTAAATTTAGTTCCTGTGGCTTCGATGGCAGACTGTCTCTGATAGCATCCGTGTCTTCATTAACTTGTCCGGTGGAAAGAGAGCAGTGCTTTTTTCCCAAACCCGGCGTGAGCTGTCTGGACATTGGACTGTGAGAGTTTGCCTGTGGCATTGGGCACGGTTTTTCAACGCGGGGTTGCACCTGAGACTGCGGGGTTAATCCCTCAATTGTAGTCGGGGACGTGTTCTGAATTATATGTACACTCTGCTCTAGAAAAACCGAGTCATCAGTTGCGTCCGGGGCCCAGTGTACTAGGGCACGCGCCGGTAGTGTGTGGGTCATTTGTGGTAATTGAAAGGGTGGATCCCCCTTAGCTTGCTTTGAGTCTTTAGCTGTTTGTTGGGTCTTTGAAACGTTTGACCAGAGAGGGCCGGACCCCTTACACCCGGAATTCCTTCTTGACTTTGTGGTATGGGCTTTACAGGATTCACTGTAACACCTTGGCCGGTATGGTGGTGATGCAGACCGTGGGGCTTCCTTATTTGAGCTTTGTATTGTATGCTTTTGCATTTGGAGCCGGAGTCATGTGGTAGGGGTACCTTCCCACTCCCACTCCCTGTGGAAAGTCTTTGACAAACTTTAAGGAAGTCTGTGATCAATGCCCTTTTGCTTGCTTTTAAATGCGGGGCCTGTTCGCTATGTGCAGGGAGTGGTGTTATGTCTCTAAAACTATTTCCCTCATTCTTCTCTACAGGGCTGCTGGTTGTACTATCCTTGTTGGTCCTATTGGCTCCCTCGTCCAAGCTTAGTGAACCAGGATTGACAGATTGATGTAACGTGCCTTGGGGGGTTTTTGCGAGGCCTGCAGAGTCAGTAACCGAGGCTGTTGTGCTACAGCCATGATCTTCCTGGGTTGATTTAATGGGACTCTTTCCCCTGCCCACGACTGTCCCTTCGACTTCCTCCTCCGCCTCTTTCACCACCTCGTTGGTCATACATGGGGGGACCCCCTTGACCTTCTTTGTCTTCCCCTGTGGCATAGCTGCCACCCCCGGCTCTTACTTTGCGGCCGCCTCTAACAGCTGCCGCGCTTGCTTTTCTTCTTTCCCTCCAGCTACCGCCTCTTACCTGGCTGGCACCTGTTCACCTATTCCCCAGGGTGCAGACTGCAGCTCCTCCTCCGCTGACTGTCTGGCCGGATATGGGCAACCAGTTCTGCTGGAAAGTTTTGTCAGGTGTTTTGCCGGGGGCCCGACTCACAGGACGACCCACGGGATGGCTCGCTGTGACTCCCGTCTCCGTCGGGCCGTTCCCGCCGTTTTCGCCGATTCCGCTGTTCTATAGCCCTCTAGAAGCCCTCAAGAAGCTCCCGCAGCTGTTCCTGGGCGACTCGGTACTCGCCAAGGCTCCCGCCTCTCTCGGGCCATTCCCGCCGTATTCGGCCGTTTTCGGACGGCGTTTCCTGCGAGGAGCGCTGCCTGCGCCTGTGCCTGGAAGCCGCCGGTGCTCACCGTTGCTGTCAGGGGGTCAGGGGTCTCTGTGAAGCGGCGGTCGGCGGGCGGCTCAGGTGGACGGCAGACACGGACTGTGATGCTCTGTGTTAGTGTCCGCCCTCTGCACATGCGCAAAAGTCAACTGGTGCGCTCCGACCAAAATAGTGAATTTTACAGCACATTTTTCATTACATATTCAACATGGTGTGAAACAGAATAAGATGACAAGCGAAGAAGAGAGTCAAGAGACCACTCCCTAGGACATGCTCAGAGATCGCACAGTACAGACAGGGTGAAATCACAACCTACAGACTCCCTGGGTAGGTGTCAAAGAGAGTGAAATTTCATACAATGCTGCCCAGGACGCTTTAAGGGGCCGTACAGTGATGATCACAACACCCTTCGTACCACTCTTGTCTTTCCAACAAAAAGTGCTATGCGTTTTAGGCTTCTTTTTTTTAAGACTGTTTCAACATAACTTTACAGCATAAAAACTAAATTCGGATATTCTTTTTTGTATTTTCAATAAATTGTCACTCACATTGTCACACATTAAGCACTGAGATGTGATGTCACACAGGCCACCGAGTCCAGAAACTGGGGAAATGTCACTAATAAGCACATAGGCAATGAGGGCAGAAACTGTGGAAATGTCACACATAAGCATCTGATAACTAGCACCTAGGGCACAGAGGCCAGAAGCTATGGAAACATCACACCCATGCAGTGTGACACTTAATAATGATTACAATTATTCCTCTAAATTTAAGCAGTTTGTGCAAGATCAGGTGTTCCAGCTACACGTGTTCTGAATAGTGATGAGGCTCCCTGCCCCCTCTACCACAACCCCCAGGCCGATCCGCCAAGAGGTCTGAACACTCATGAAAAATAAAGGCAGACATCTGCATAATATATTAATTGACAAAAAATATTGTATAGAAACGCTGGGAGCATGAACAAGCACTGACTGCGGCAATAGGTCTGGCTATGTTTTTACGTGGGGATGAGAGAGTCGGGAAGGAAGGGGGAGAGAGAGAGGGAGACAGGAGAAGAGAAAGGGAGAAAAAGAGGAAGAGAATGAGAGAGAGACAGAGAGGGAGAGAGGGGGGAGATAGAGCGGGAGAGAGAGAGAGAGAAAGGAGAAATTGAGAGGGGGGAGAGAGAGAGAGAAAGAGGGGGAGAGAGAGAGGAGGAGAGATGGAGGGGGAGAGAGGGAGGAAGAGAGAGAGAGAGTGGAGAGAAATACAGGGATAGAAAAGAGAGAGAGGGAGGGATAGAGAGAGGAAGGGAGAGGGAGAGAGAGAAAAGGCTAGAGAGAAAGGGGTAGAGAGTGACAGAAGAAGCAAGAGAGATGGGGATAAAGAGGGAGAGAGGGGGATAGAGAGAGGGAGAGAGGGGGAGCAAGAGAGGATAGGTATAGAGAGAGAGATTGAGAGGGATAAATAGAGAGCGCGTGAGGGAGCGAGAGAGAGAGGGATAGAGAGATAGAGGGAGGGAGGGAGCAAGAGGGGGGAGAGAGAAAGGGAGAGAGGGGGCGGGAGAAAGAAAGAGTGGGAGGGAGGGAGAAGGAGGGTAAAAGAGAGGGGGTGCGAGAGAGAAAGAGGAGAGTGAAGGATAGAGAAAGAGAGAGAGAGAGAGTGCAGGAGAGGCGAGAGAGGGGGGAGAAGGAGAGTGAGATGGAGATGGAGAGGGAGAGGGAGAGGGAGAGGGAGAGGGAGAGAAAGAGAAAGAGAGAGAGATTTACATCATTTCACTGCAGAACATACCACTAATTTACTTATAATTTTACCCTCACTACACCAAAGCGCAATCGTTGTTCCACATATTGCAATATTCTTTCACTGCAGAATAAGGGAATAGTGGAACTAGATAATATAGATCTTATTGTATTATAACAAAACGGGTATCAACGTACTTCATTGTCATTACGTGTCATTACGGTACGGCAGTATATGCCCATTAATGTAGTACAGAATTTCCCCTAGACTATACTTCAGAATGTAGCCATCTTTGTACCGAATATAGCTCCTGGATCCCTGGCACTGAGGGATAGCTTGGCAGCCGAGCTCAACAGAAAACTGGGCTCAATCAGATGCCAGGCTGCAGACTCCATGGTGTCCCAATGTGTGAGCATCCTACTGTGCGCTCCTTTTTTCCTGGGCTTGCTTAGGCTTCTGACATATTTACTACCACCCAAATCTGTGTAGATAGTGAGCACCCAGCCGTGCCTCTGCAGACAGAGACCCCTGTGCCTGTTAACAACAATGTGATAATGACTCATTAATTAGGTCGTACAGTGGGCTGCCTGCTAGTCAACAGTTTATTGGAATTTATAATATCATAGGTATGGTACTTTGTACTGGTGTGGTGTTCCCACTATCCAGCAACACGATATATCAGTGGTCGAAGTGGGGGAAAAAAAGCAGGGGAACTGTGGGCGGAGAATCAGAGGACAGGAATAACCCAAGAAATGGATCAGTGGGCATAGCCAGAGGTGTGGCCAGAATGCGCAAACCTCCCAATTTTTAGTATTTGTTTGGTTTCACTGCCCAGTTTTATCAACCAATGTATACACATGATTATTTAAGGTTATAATGAGTTATTGACAGTAAAATGTATTCACAAAGTGGGATATGCTTCTAATCACAGAATGTCCCCAAATACCATTGAGTTTCTGTCATCAGCACTTCTTCCTTTTCCACAACAGCAGTTCAAACATGAATGGCTAAATATCCTAGTTTGCAAATGTTTTCCAAATAATAATGACTCTGCCATATATGCCTCATAATGCAAGATCTGCTGCATGATCTGACCATTTAAACTAATAAATTGTTTGTAGCTCAAACGTATCACAAGTTAATAAAAAATGTGACTTGTGTTGCTGCGGAGTAAATGACAGTTAATAACTCACTGTTCTATGTTAGAATTTTAACTTATAAACTGCAAGTAACAAAAGGATCTCTCTGACAAAAGCCGAAGCCGACTGGCCTATTTACATTATGTGCACTTTGTGATCTGCATGGTACACGTTCTCTGCAGCAGGTACATTAACCCTCTGAGCTACCTTTTCATGAGTCAAATCTTCCATTAGACAAAATTCGATCTCTCTCTAGGAAGAACATTAATCACCAGAGTCATCATGCCATTTTTATTGCTACCGAACATTGCTGGAGGCCAGGAAGGAGGCAGCAAGCGCTTTTAAAACCATAATATACTTCCAAAAATTATGCCTCCACCTAAAGACAGCACCTGGTGCGGTCACGCCAGTTGCACCGCCTTAGAGCTGGCCCTTCTCAAGAGTCCTGTGATCTCAGTTACAGGGTCTCTGTCGTTCTAGGGTGTGCTGCTTCATAGGCCTGCCCGCAAGACTGGAGGTGAACTTCAGTATGGATAGTGGTGGACAAGCCTTGAAGGATAACCTTCACTTGTCATGCTACCTTCACTTGTCATGCTAGGGTCCACCTGCTGGTGCTACGACACCGGGGCTTCTAATGTCTTGCAAAGCTTTCTAAGGTCTAGCATGAGATAGTGCTCTCTCAGGAGAGTGGTCTGGCGGACTGGTTATTAGGCTGAACCTGGTTCCCCAGTTCCAAATTCAGCAGCTATGGCCATAGTGCCACATCCTCTCCCCCACTGAACACCATACTGCCACACT
This sequence comes from Lissotriton helveticus, assembly GCF_964261635.1. Taxonomy (NCBI): domain Eukaryota; kingdom Metazoa; phylum Chordata; class Amphibia; order Caudata; family Salamandridae; genus Lissotriton; species Lissotriton helveticus. The sequence goes on from NC_136057.1 coordinate 1,490,380,727, forward strand.
GAGGAAAACTCAGACTGCCTTCAACTACAACCCAATTGTTGCCAGCTATAAACTCCTGGATGCGGCTCAATTTAAATTACGCACTAGGCAAGAGCAATATGTGGCCTTCAAAAAAAAAAGTGACAGCATCCTGGAAAAAGCAAACAATCATCGGGAATGCAACATTTTACAAACCATGTGAAATGTAAGCAGGAACACTATGGTTCACTTAACGTTTTTACACTCACTGCTCAGAAATCAGTGAGTGCTTTTGCCTGAAAAGTTAAGAACATGACTACAGGGCCCTGAATGAACCCATTTCAATGGCCATTGCTTATATCCTTACAAAACGTAAGCAGAATGGTAAAAAAGACAACATCCCTAGATGCTGAGCAGCAGCAGTACAAATTTTGTTTTTCAATCCTCACATTGCAGTACCTCCAGGATTGGTGCACTAGTTGCAAGACCAGGGAAAACAAAGCCGAGACAACAAAAATAGCGCTTCACTGGCAAACTCTGTAAAAGTGGCGCTAATGTGTTTGGGTGTGAATAAAATCAATCATGCCAGTGTACTACCACTCTGTCTTACTTTATTTAGTTATTTATTTTTCATATTTTTAAACTTTTATTCCTGATGCTGCACTTTGGAATAAAATGTCAGAAAAATACGACATTGATTTCCAGCAAAAGTGATTTTCATTTTTGGATCCATTTCACAGGGGAGAAAATAAAAGAAAGGAAAGGAAAGAGAATGAGAACCCCATCTCAAAGTCACGGTTTTCAGTAGGAGAAGAACTGCTGCGCTAGCAGGCGAGAGGCCTCAGCATGTACACAGAGCTGTGAATATACACCCATAAGGTCTAGCGGTTCGTTCGACTCCCGGTATCATGTGAAGGAAGCACGTCTTATAGTCTCCACTGTCTGGTTGAAAAGGGCATGTGATGTTTCAGAAGTTGTTGGGTCAGTTATAACGTCCTGTACTGCAAGGTCCTCATGGGTCCAAGGCAGCTTATTCCTCAAGATGGCTTCCAAGAAGGACTGTGTCCACTGGACCTTGCCATTCATCTTCCTGGACAGTAGACAGCAACACTGAGCATTTCAGCTACTTCTCCTACAACAGATTATAGGTGTATGGCTTCCCCAGATCCTAGGTGTGGTCATGTAGTAGCAGTTATTGGATTGAGGCAGCCAGTAAGTATCCTAATAGAGAGGCACTGGCTGGAACAAGGTCAAAACAAAGACCCAGCTACATTTACATTTTGAAATCAGCCTTCACCACCACTGTTCAACCTTTCCAGCATTATAGCTGGAACTTCTATTCTATAGGGATGGGAATCTGATAGGCAACGGTGTGTTTGTGTGTTTCAATGAGAGCCCAGATAGACGGCTTCAGGGCCGGACTCTCCATTGCTATGCTAAGCAGAGCACCAGGCTGAGGGCCAAGCAGCTCGAGGTGCTCCTGTTGGGTAGAGATCTAGGACCTGGAGGAAAGGATGAACATTCCCCTGGTCAGTCAGACACCTATGGACTCTCTGAGACAGGGATCCATATAAAGCGACACCATGATGTTCATGTCCACAAAGAGGGCCCGAAAAACCTGAGCACTAATCAGTGTAACTTTCAGTCGTCCATAGGAAATCATCACTAGTCACAACACACATGGCTACAAAGCCACCACTCCAGACATTTATTAATCCTCCCCCCACTGTTAGATTGATGTTCTCTTTAGTTCGTTCTTTCTCTCAAATGGTAAAATATGTTTGTTTTCAAATGTCAGCATTAGGGACTTTTCCTCAAAGAACGCAACCTTTAATAATTCCCTTCTCCAAGCACTGTTATTGTTAAGACTGTCCCATCCACCCAGATGTCAGCGAACATTTTACACGTGTGTTTGCTTTGCTTTCAGTTCCCTGTGAGGCGCTCCAGCAAAATATTTGACACAGGAGGTCTTGGCCCTGCCCATGGCAGCTGATCTGAAAGTCGTCTTCACAGGCCTCCCCTCCTGACAGCTCAAAAGACAGCCCCACAGAGAGGTAGCCTGCCTGTGATCACAGATGACGTCTTCTACGAGTTGTGGCCCACAGCTCGTAGAAGACGTCATCAGTGATCAGAGGCAGGCCACCTACAGCCTGTACACCCGTGCAGAGCACTTTCAAGACACCGTCCTAAAAGTGACAGTAGAAGTTTAAATAGACCACCTTTTCAAGTGTAGCTGTGCCCCGTTGTTGCTGTAGATTGCATTTTCATTTCAAGACATTCAAGACTGTGACCGCAATAACACAATGGGGTGATAGCAATGAAGGCCTTTGGCTTGCAATCAGGTGGTGACAGAGATGGGATGCCTTGCCGAGGACGAGGATTGGGTGAAACCGCCCTTACAAGCTAATAAAACCTGGGAGCCGAACTTCAAGGCCATACCAAGCCTCAGAGGCTCATGCCAATTGCCAACTCATTTGATTGTGAAGAAGTATCCGTCAGAAATATGAAACACTACAATGACGTTTTACAGCCGCTCATTCGCCACTTCCGGAGCCTCACAGTTCCATAGCTTTTGGGCAGGGTAATATCTGCCGGTTCCTGCCCACCTTGCTCTGCACTGCCTCCCTCCGCCCGGTGCCCTGCTCAAGAAGTCACAAGTCACTACTACACAGGCTCTCCAGTATTTCGCGATTTCGCGATTCACGAAAAAATAGCGAAATCAGCTGGTAAGCGCGACGAGCGCGATATTTACCAAGGGGGGCTTGGGGGGGGGGCGCCGACCACAGGGAGGTCCCCCCCTCGGGCGATTTGGGAGGGCTGCGTGGGGGAAGGGGTTTCCTCTTCCAGAGCCTTCTAGAAGTTTCCTGTTGGGCTGCATTTTGGTAGGTTTTTGCAGCCCAATATATAAATTCCATTGTCCCCGTCTCCCAGCCACCATTTTAGGTTTGGTGACCTGGTGGCTGGGAGGTTAGCGAGGTTTTTTGTCAGTTTTTGTGCTGTGTGGAGAAATTAGGGTTTCGTTTAGTTTTAGATACATTTACTTTAGGGCATTGCTTTATTCTGGAACTCACGGTGGCTATGGAGGATCATCGCGTTCTCGAGGCTTTGCGGCTGCTGTCTGAGGCTGGCAGAATGGATCTCGTCATTGGAGGGGGGCCGCCGCGTCCCTCGCGCCAAGCCTCCGCTGGCGTTGCTGCAGTTGTGGCGGCTTGCTCTTCCCCTAAGAGGCGTCGAGGGCAACGGGTAAGTGAACGGGCCGTTCCCGTACAAGGAAATCGGCCCGTCTGCAAAGGCGCGCGTGGGGAGGAGTGATGCGGCTGGCGCTCTGCCCGACCCCTCGGTTTCTGTGGGAGGGGCCGCTGTGTTAATTTCCCCGGCCGGATGCGCTTCGCAAGGAAGCCGTCCGTTGGAGCTCCCAGGTATTTTGGTATCTGCTCCGGCGGTCGCGGTGGGTAGAGGAAGTGGGGTGAAATGTAAAAAGCGCTCGGTATCCCTTGCGGCGCTTGACCGGCGGGAGGGGCCAGGAGACAGCGCTACATCGCGCGGGCCCCGTAGAGGCTCTTTTGCATTGGGAGAGGGTGGGGCGGCTTGGGGGAGGGCGGGGAGGTTTTTTCTACCCCTTTAGAAGCGCCTGGCAATTTGATCGCGGAATTTCAGTTTGCGAGGGGTTCTTTTCAAGATACTTCAGTCGGGAGGGGTCCTGGTGTGACTGAATCTTCGGTGGGGTTTGTTCCACAGGCTGTGGGTGAGATGGAAGTGGGGGGGGGGAGGTTATGGAGGTGAAGGTATTGTGGTGAGTCCTTTATTGTTTTCTGGGCCTCCCTCGGAGCATGAGGAAGCCTTGTCGGTGTTGGGAAGTTCAAGAGGGGAGGGAGAATGGGCCCAGATGGGAGAAGGGGGGGCCAGCAAAGGTGTTTATTCGGAGGTGGGTGAGGATCAGATAGGGCTGGTGGGTCAGTAGCAGGTATGTCAGCTGCTTTTTGGTCTGAGGCACCTGAGAGAGGTGCGGGAAATTTGGTTCCTTGTGTTTTTCCTCGTGGTGGTAGAGGTTTTGAGCATGTAGGTGGTGTGTCAGTGGGTGCGTTTTCAGATATTGTTCCCTATGGTTCAGAGGGTGTGCTGGGCCGTTCTTGGGAGGCCCAGGTGGCAGGTTGGGAGCATTTTGGGAGTGTTTGTATGGATAGGGGAGAGAGGCAGGGGGAAGGGGAGGAACGGGGTTTTACAGGGAGGGCCTTGGGCAGGGGTGTTTCTTCTGAGTTGACAGCAGCTAGGTTGGATTACAGTGATGATGAAGAGGTGGTGGTTGACTCACCTGTGAGGGGTGATTTTTTGAAAGGCACAGGTAGGGTTTTGTCTTTGGATAGTTTGCAAGGAAGGTCATTTGGTTTAGTTGCTTCTCAGCGGCCAGAGTCTAGAGCAGGTGTTGTTCTGAGGGGTCCCAGCACACCAGTCCAAACTTTTTCTTTTCAGGCTGCGGATCGGTGCGGCGGTCCAGACTCGGTAGGGCGTGGTCCAGTCCATTTTCGCCGAGGTGAAGTGAGGAGAGAGCCTAGCGCGGCCCTCTCTGTTCCAACGGGGGAGCCCATCGTGGTCAGCGCACGAAGGTATGGCGCGACCTCGCTGGCCCCAACAAATAGCAGGTCTAGGTGGTCTACCTTACCGTCGGCTATGGAGCTACAGAGTCAGCGCAAGGGGAGGTACAGGCGGGTACAGTCTGCTCCCCCTCAAGGAGGACTTTCTACTCAGTCGGAGCGTTAGGTTCCTAATGACGGCTTGGGTAAGACCCGAAGTGTGGTTTTTGATAATGTGGGGCTTCTGGAGATGGAGCCGGTGGTGTTGGACTATGATGAGGATAGTCCTGAAAAAGGGGAATTGCGTGAGGTAGAGGGGAGGGAGCCCTCTCATGTTTCACATAGTGTTTTTCAGGTACAAAAGTCAAAGGAGAGACGAGAGCACGGCCCATCCAGTAGGGCTCTTCGAGGAAGGACCATGTTGGATTTTTCAGCGCCACGGGCGGAGTCTGCAAGGACAGTTCCTTTAGAGCCAGGTGAGAAGACAGTTACACAGGCCAAACCTGAAATGGTGTTTGTGGGGACGGCGGTGGAAGGGGTTGGGGGGTCGGGGAAGGGAGATTGTTGAAAGGAAGATATGTAAAAGACACAGGTGTGGGCACAGATGACAGTGTTGGGTCAGTGGAAGGTAAGATGGAAAGTGGTACAAATACTGATGCTGCAGAAGGGGTTAAGGAACCACTTCAAAGTAAAGAGTTGAAGATTAAAAAATTGCCTTATATGGGAGTCACTAAACCTCTCGGCGCTCATTTAATGTTGGCGACAAAGGAGCGCATTTGGAAGGGCGAGTATGTGGAGATATTGAAGCTCCTTCATCGTGAAGTTAGGTCCAAAGAAGGATCAAAGGAGGAGGAGTACGAGTTAGCCAAACGCCCTAAAGTACCATTGACTATTGAGAATTGGACGGCGGCTTTTCTAATTTATGGAAGCGTTTACTGTGAGAAATTTCCAGAGCGCAGCGTTTCTATATTTAAATACATGGATGTGATTCGGAAGGCGCAGCTTACTGGCGGGGGGTATGCATGGGCCCAGTATGATGAAGAATTTAGGGCAAGGATGGCATGGGATCCGGAAGCCAAATGGGGGGAGTTGGATACTGTTTTATGGCAGCATACTTTGGGGGCTGCCTCAGGGGGCAAGACCATTTTTACGGCCAGCGGTCTCCCGTTAATTTATCAGCCCTTTCAGGCCAAGCCCACCCGGGGAGGGGTGGGCAGTAGCTCAAGTACACAGTCAGGAAATGGTGCTTGTTGGGATTTCAATGAGGGGTTGTGCACCAGAGAATACTGCAAATATAGGCATGAGTGCTCCGGCTGTGGAAGGCGACACCCTTTGTTTAAATGTTGGGGGCCCAAACCGGGAGGTGGCCATCAAGGGAATCAGACAGGTTCAGGTGCTTCAGGATCGTTAAGTTACACTGGTTGCCAGTAGAAGAAAGGATACTGTTTAAAACACTTTGTTTGGCCCATAAAATAATTACCCAACAAGCACCTCCGGTTCTGGCCGGCCTGCTAACGGCGTATTCACCAAGGTGCGTTTTGCGCTCAATGGATCAAAAGCTTGCTTGTGCCCCCCCCCCCGCTTTTTAAGATCTAGAGCGGGTGGGCACTCGTTTAAAGTCCTGGCAGCTAGATTATGGAATTCGCTCCCAGTTTACATCAGAGGAATTCAGAATCATCTAATGTTTCGGAAAGCGATTAAGACATGGCTCTTCCAGGCATAAGGCCTCCTCTAATTATGGCATTGAGTTATCAGTACTTATATGCGCTGGGATGCCCCGTTGCTGGGGCAGCCATACGCAATATAAATCCTGAAATTATAATAATAATAATTATGTAGGTAAGGAATGGCCTACCAGTAAAACTAGTAGAACTACAATATTTTGTGCACTATGCATGCAGACCTTTAGGCAGCTACATAATATTGATACGCTCTTCTAAATACTCAGTTAGTACCTATGCAGTGTCGGAATCCTCCTGTCTGTCCCATGAATTTCTATCACTCCTCCGAAACCTAAGCACTTATAAATTCAGCATGTACTCTCTTTATCGCAGTGAAATTATCCTAGTTACTAGTCAAGTATCTAAGGAATAGCCTAATCAGAATAACTAGTACAACTACAATATTCTGTGCACTATGCATGCAGACCTCTAATCAGCTACATAGCATTGATACAGTCTTTAACATATCCAGTTAGTAGCTATACAGTCTAGGAATCGTTCTGTCTGTCCCATGTACTTCTCCATTCACCCATCCAGCTCTTTCTACTTATTCTATTACTCCACCAATACTTGAGCACTTATAAATTCACTATACACTCTGTTTGTAATACTGTAATTATTGTAGTTACTAGTCATGAACTTATGGAATGGCCTAGCTAGTAACACAAGTACAGCTATAATATTTTGTGCACTATCCAAGCAGACCTCTAACCAGCTAGATATTATTGATACACTCTTCTAAATACCCAGTTAGTACTTATACAGTGTAGGAATCGTCCAGGTTGTCCCATCCACTTCTTTAATCACTTATCTACTAGTATCTACTTATCCTATCACTCCACCAACACATAACCACTTATAAATTAAGTTTTCACACTGTTTGCAACACTGTCAACATTCCAGTTACTAGTGGTATTCTTATAAAATGACTTAGGCACCAACACAAGTACACATACAATATCATGTGCATAATCCCTTCAAATCTCTAAGTAGATACATACTATTGGTCCACTCCATTAAATACTGAAGTAGTACCCATGCAACGTAGGACACATGCTGTCACTCTCATCTAATTCTTTAATCACCCAACCAGTACTATGTTCTTATTGTATCAGTCTGCCAATACCTAAGCACTTATGGGGCAGATTTACAAGCACCCTGCACCACCAATATGTCACTTTTTGTAACGTAGTGATGGCGCCAGACACTCCTTCATATTTACAAGGAGAGGAAAAGCCACCTTTGCGTAACTTTTCTTCTCCTTGTAAATACAACCCTTTCATACACAGCACTTTGCGTTGAAGGGGCGTTCCATAAGTGTTGTTGTGGATGTTCCCACGCAACACTCATAGAACAAGACACATATTCAGATTTATGAGTCATTAATATGTAGATGTGTGTGAATGCTGTGGCATCCTAGAAGTAGTGTAGCAAGGCACAAGGAGAATTGTTTTCATTTCGCCTCATTTTTTTCTCTTTCAATGCATACTGCATTTCACAGCATACATTGAAAGAGGAAAACGCCTTTACTGATTGTTTTTGTGCATGAGAGTGTCCCTTCCTGCACAAAACACAATCTCCCCACGACACAGACATCCTTGTAACATGGTGCAAGGATGCCTGTGTCACCACATGGCTGCACTTTGTGCAGCAGTGCAGAGGGAAGCATGGAGTTGCAACATATTTATGTACATATGTCACATCCCTGTGCTTCAGAAGTGCCACAGCGCATTGCGGCTAAAGAACTTTCTGTGTCACGCTGCAGTACTTCCTCATACATTTTCACCTATAAATTCACCATACACTACTAATGCATTCTTTCAGTAAGTCATGCTCTATACATATGTTCAACCAAACCTTCACACATTACCATGCAATTATAGTTCTTTCTTTAACCAGATAAGGTAGTTCTGATAAGAACTTTTTTTTCTTCTTTTTTCTTTTATATTTTTCTTTTATTTTTTTTAACAATTTTATATTTTTTGGGGTGTTTTTTAAAAAAATGGGCAAAAAAAGAACGAATAAAACAGGAAACTTCTGGAATTATATTTCATTCAAAAAAACAAAAACAAAAACCTAACAATGGTGGTTGCAATGCGCAGCACAAACTGCATCCACTGACTGCTCACCAAAGCATATTAGTTTTTTGCACTTCACATAGTGCTGTTCAAGGAAGGTGAATTCTGGCCTAATGTCCAGTGCAGGTGTGGCTGACGATGCTCCAGATGTACTTGGCACAGCAGGTGAGGGGTTCATAGCATCTCGCCTACATTCCTCCTGAGCCAGATTCATAGGGTGTATGGTTCTCAGATGTTTATACATTGAGGCAGTGCCACAAGAATATTTCTTTTCACTGCCTCTTGACAGCACACGTTCACAAATTCTACATGTCACCTTCCTTGCGTTGACCTTTTTTTCCTCAGGTGGAAAAGTGACGAATTACCACATGATAGACTCCGGCCTTTGTGGAGTGGTGCCTCCTGCAAAAATTCCTCTTCAGAAGATACTTCCTCCTGCTGCTGCTGCTGTCCAGAAGCCATTTTCTTTATCTTTTTTGACAAACAACAAAAAAATAAGCAAAAAAGGGTTCTTGAAGGAAAAGAGATGTCTCTCTAAAAATGCTCCAACAAGAATGATTGAAATGGGTGGGGTCCTTCAATAGTGACAGTGGGAAATGTTCTGAACCAATCAAATCTTTTTTTTCGATGTCACATGGGATCGCGCACTGTGTGCTCACGAAGAACGCACCCAACTCGACTTCGCAAAAATATATTTAAAAGTCATTTAAGTACACATATATTATTTTTATAAGTATCTTAGATAATCTCTTGCCCTAATATGTATATGAAAAATACAGATATATTATTTCAGACGTAAAAAAAATGAGTGGGAGTCGCGCACCCAGCGTGCACCAGCACGTATTTGATGTACCGCGGGACCCGCCACCGCACAAGCGTCTCGTACCGTAATGCGCATGTGTTGCGAATGCGTGGGATCAGGAGTCGCAGACCGGTCGCATACCAATCGCGCACATCACGTAATGTTAAATGTATATAACTTAACTGAAAAAACACGCAGCCGTTGCACACCGAACACGGATCCTTCATGACTTTTCTAAAATGGCAGCTTGAATCCGCGCACCCATCGTGATGGGTACGCTTTGGGTGCATGACTCCAAAAAAAAAGCTTGAAAAAAAATTATAAAATATAAATAATAATATAATATAAATATATTAAATTAAAAAAATAAAACAAAATAATTAAACAATATTTCAGTTTGAATTTTTTTAAAAACTTTTTTTGTAATTTCCACAAAAACATATAATGTTATTTAATGAATAAAATATTTAAAAATAAACAGTTAAAAAACTGTAGAAAATCAGTATATAAAAAAGATATAACTACTATTACACTTAAAAATTAGCATTTTAAAAACCTTTGAAATTCACTGAAAAAAACATAGGTTTCAGAGACTTTATAGTTAGGAATTAGCATTCAAAAAACCTTTGAAATTCACTGAAAAAAACGTAGGTTTCATAGATGTTATAGTTAGGAATTATCATTTAAAAAACCTTAGAAATTCACTGAAAAACCATAGGTTTCAGGGGTGTTATAGTTAGCTGGACATTTCACTCGTGCAAAACCATAGAAATTCCTCCGTTATAGTTAGTTCTGCTAACTATAACTCGCGCGCCCGCAATGCACTGCTGATGATGTCACATATTAAATCATTCATGACATGGTCAGTGACATCACTGATGACATCACTGATGACATCTCAAATGACATCACTGATTACATCATCCACGTGACAATCTGATACACCTCATCCCACACTAGTATAACCTTTGATCACTCACTGTAAAATACAGAGTACCATTTTTGAAACCATTGACACACCAATACCAGTTACCACATACCCACTCACTGATTCCTAGGTCTACACACACATCTACTCATTCACCCATAGAATCACTCATACATGCTGTCACTGATCAATTGAACACTATCAAATGTACTCATACACCTATATTGACATGGACACACCAGCACTCATCCTAGTTGGTTATGCAGACATCCTTCTCTCTCATGCAAACAATCAATCACACTTACATTTACTCACCTACACAGTTATACAAACACCACCTCATTTATTCATACTAAACTCATACTTAGTGTCTTATAAAATCACTATTACAAGTAGACACTCATCCATACAGTCACTCACACAATCACTGACCCTTACTTATAGGTATTGATATTCAACAACTCTCACATACACTGCCTTTTGTTTTTCTACTTCGTTGGAGATGTACCTCTGAGACATATATTGGCTCATCAACACTCCCATAAACACACTCACTCACCCAAACAACTGTTTCCACATGCACTCTTAAACTCATACACCTAGTCAATCAACCACTCACACATCTATGCACAGTCACACACCCCCACCGAACCACACACACACTCAGTCTCCCTGAAGAACCAGGTTATTTAGAACCCAGCGGTGCCAGGGGACACACCCGAAGTCTACGGATTCACCTGTCTCAGAACTACAGAAACGCAGAATCTTCTTGGTGACGTCAAAGATCAAATTTATTGGCTACAACCAGTAACAGAGGTCCACGAAATACAATGACGTATATTCGTAGGAGACTGCTCAAATTTTACAAAGCAAGCCATCCTTTTTATACCAAATATTGTGCTTCAGGCAAACATTACTTATTTACAGTTGACGAATCCCGTGTCTACACGACAAAAAGTATTGCATGACAAACCCACATTTCATTGTCCAGCCCACCATCAATTACCCGGAAGGCCCAACACTCTTCATCAGATAAATCGAACGGACCCCTAATAAAAACGGGCACCTCCTCATCGTAAACAGGTCATAAAGAAAGGAGCAGAGACAGGTGTAAGTGAGATAAGACATAGTTGTGTGCAATAAAGGGTTTTATGATGTCCTGTGCCTTGATCCTCAATCTTGACCAGCTGCCGAACAAGGAACTGGTTCAACAAGTTTGGACTCGGGCAATGGAGTTAGCTTGCCCAGGTCACACAGAAGTCAGCTGAAGGTGTACGTGTCCCAAGGACTCGTTCGGCCTTAGTCATCGGCCTATGAGAGGGCAACTACAAAATGGCTGCCGTGCACAAAATGGAACCCAAGGGTTCAGAATGGAATCCCTGATTTCAAGGTGATCTAGTCGCTCGAACATGACGAAAACACTCGTACATCTTACACTCGCTATTTTCGGTCCGCTCATACCAAAATCGTCATGATATTTATGAAACGGGTTCAGAATTCACGGAACCTCATCCCATACAAATACTCAGCCAACTAATCAATACCTAATATAGACACTCATGTAGCTAGTGACTAACTGCCGCCCATTCATGCCACGGAGGCTCCGTGTGTAAGGCTTGCTGTGCGGTCCATACCTGTGGCTCTGGCGGTTGAGCTGTGCTCCACGTTTGGGGCCTGCGGGCGAGTTCCTGGCGGGCGGTGCACCCTGGCATAGCGGTGAGGTTTGCTTAGCTCCAGGGCATTGGTGGGTCCGGCTGAGCGGCCTGGGACTTCTGTGTGTCTTCAGCGGGCGGCTCCCGCTCCGGGGCCTCAGTACCGACAGCTGCCGCACCACGGCCGTGGCGCGGCCTTCTCTGGGGTGTTGACGGCAGGTCTGACTTCGTGCAGTCCTTATTTTACGGGTTACTGGTGGCGTCTACAGATACAGCATCAGTGGGGCGCCCGGACTGCTAACAAGATTTGGTGAATGACACTACGCGCATTTCTCTACTTCAGGCATTCCAGTGGCACAGTTCTCGGCGCTACATCCACATCCTGCCTGCTTTCTGCACTACCAGGAAGAGTCCTCTCACCGCGCTCGCAAATTGCCTTGGGATGTTGCTGGCTGAACTTTTGGGAATGTAGGAGCTGCGCCCTATCTTGAATTTTGGCGGCATACCCTACTTCTTGGGCAATCTGTGCAGACTACCCCTCAGCGCTAGTGTCCAGAGTCATTGTGATCTTGCCACCACTGATGCACCCGTAGTAACGCAAGGCTGGCTCTTGGGATCTCCTTTGCATCAATTCTTGCCTGCAAGTACTGCCCTATTGTTTGTGCTGTTGCCCGGGGGATTTTTAAATACGGGACTTTGCACCATCTTCACCCAGCTCCTAAACGCGGACCGCGGGCTGCCTGGACTGCAACATCCAGAAGGCAGTGCGGTCTTGCGTAAGGAGCAGCGGCAGCTGACAGTGAGTCTACAAAAGCCGGCTCTTGGTTTTGTTGGGGACAAAAGCAATTGAAGCTACGAACCTTGGTAAAATTACATTGACATTTGTCCTGTGACTCTTTTTGGCGTTTTGTATATCATTATTGATTTTGTTAACATTATTTGGGGAAACTTTTGTAGTTGAGGGTTGCGCTTTTGATGTTGGTAGGCTTTTAAGTGGCACTATATTTTGAGTTTATGTAGGGGTTGCCTGCTGATCCAAGACATGGGGAAGAGAAAGCTACATGAATTTAATTCTGGCCAGCCGATCAACAAGACCAACGCAACCAATATGTCACTAATTAAATATTTGACAGGGGCGGTGGGGGCTATTGAAAAACAGATCTCTAGTGTAGAGGAGGCCCTGACTAAGGATAAGGAGCTACTAGTTTTAGCTGAGATCAGCAGGGCTTTATCCTCTTCTCATAGAGTGTCTGAGGGGTCAAACAATGTTTCTAAGGTAACTCTTGAATCATCAAACGGCTGTGTCATCATTGGAGGCGATGAGATCTTGTCTGATGACCCACATGCCATCTCACAACCACCACCTAAAAGGACATGTATTAGGAAGAAGAAAGTCCCCCCGCTAGTCTCCCACCATTGTTTGAAAAATCCCATACAACCCCTAACAGTCCTGTACCTGAACCCAAAACGGGCCTAGGCAAGGACAATCCAGGCACTAATAAAGCTAAAAAAAAGGGCTAACTGCTTAAAAACAGTATTAATACTAAAGGCCTACAAAACAACTCTCCTTCGGGAATCAAGAGCTTATTTATCGAATTGGCAACTTTTATTAAAGCTTCCATAGGCTCCTTAGAGAAAAGATCCGACACCATTGAAGCAGGTCAAGCGACAATTTTGGGCCACCTAACTGAAGTTACAACCAGATTGCCTGTGATAGGCGGAGATGGTGGATGTAACATAGCTTGTAGGCAGACTCACAGTATCAACACTCTGGGATGTAACAAACAGAGTATTCAAAAGGAAAGTAATAATAGAGTAAAAAGCTCTCCTCCTAGGGGTCAAGGGTTCAAAAATGTCGGGCAAAGAGGGGAGGAAGGAATATTAAAAAATGGTAGACGGGTGTGTTACCTCGTCCTGAGACCCACGTTCTGCAAGGGTCTTGTGCACTTTCCAATCAAAAGGCCCCCTCAGATCTTATTAGTTTAAACCTTCCCCCCACCGTGGCTCCCTATACCCTGGTTCTGGCAAATGTCCCTCCATCAACTGATGGTGACAAAGAATCTTGGGTCACCCTGCGGAATAAAACCATACACTTTCTGGGTGCCAAAGCTGGATTGACACAGGAAATGTTCACCTCTTTTAAAATGGGGAGACGCGTCACATTGGTCTGACCAAGTAGGAAAGCCCTAAATGGGGATTGTGTTGTCCTGTCCCTGGGCTCACCAGCCTTGGTTCGCGAAATCCTAAATCACATTAGTGCAAAGGAATTGAGAACAGAAGGAATAAACGTCTTACCCCTGGGCTTTTTTTATCGGCCATGAGGGCCCGGAAAGTATCCTGCTTTTTATTTCAACACTCACCTTAACAGTAACCAGAACTACAACTTAGAGGTAAAAAATAGGTTTGGGCCTTTGAAATTTCTTGAGGACGTTGATTGACTTTATGGAAATCATCACCCCACAGGTAGATTTTTCCCTAAATTGCTACCGAGGGAACAAAACACGGAACTTCACAATGACCACTGGGCCCGTGCCGTGGACACGTTACGGTATTACCCAAAGTTAATTGCAACACTACGATAGTTAAACCTTTGGAACAAATTGCAATCAGTATAATCATAATGTGTACCTAGAACTAGAAAGTAAACGTGATTTATCTCCGTTAGTAACTCCAACAATCATTCTGCTCTAACTAGGAAGTGGTGCACCTAGTAAAATTTTTACACCTCTTTTAGAAGATGATTACCACTTGGATTTAGAATTACAGTTGGCCGGAACCCAGGGACAGGGGGGAAATGTACATGGCCCAGAAACCCAAGAAGATTTAACAGTAGGGTCTGTTAGAGTAGTTTTCTGGAACATTTGTGGCCTCGAGACGAAGGTTACCAACTTAGTTTGGGCTGATTTCATACATAATTTTGATATTCTCTCTTTCCAGGAGACCTGGTTAATAAATGAGATACATCTAGATGGATTTAAGACATTCCATATTCCAGCGCTGCGGTCAGTACATGGGAGACACAAAGGGGGAATATGTGTATACATTTCCAATATGTTGAGGTTTCAGAACTTCAAAATGTCAAAATGTACCTCCTATTATCAAATTGTTACGATTCATTTGCTTATGCAAGTCAAGGTAGTGATTATTAATTTTTATAACAATATAGACAAGGAAATATTTACCGATGTTATAAAAATTCTTAATGACGATCTAAGTAGCCTGGTTATATCTAAAGGGATGCACGTGATTATGATTTGGGGAGGGGATTTTAATACTCATATCTGTACTATGAACGAATGTTGGTTTGGAGACTATGAATTAGAGGAACACAGCCATATTACCCACTTTGTACACACTGATAGAGGTGAAACGTTTAATGAGATTATGGCTTTGTATGACCTGGGGTTCGCCAACAAGATGTGTTCTCCAATAGTGGACTTTTGCCCCACGTTCATTGAAAGGGGATTTAACTCCTTGATTGATGTTATTATCACTCCGAATCATTACGAAATTTATGATTCATCCCAATGGTATTAGTGATCATCTCCCACTAAGTGTTAACATAATGCTACCAGCAGACAATGCCCCATCCATTGTAGAACGTTTGGCGTGGACCCCAGACATTGTGTTAGCCCACCCAAAGGGTTACTCTTTGAGATGAGGCAAGAAAGACCCTGTGGCGAATACTAGAATTATTTCAAAGGCTCTTTTACCTATTCTGGAATGCATGAATGATGACACTTCCTACACGGATACTCTAAACGCGTTTTTGCAAATTTCGCAGCTTACACAAAATATTCAGAGTTGCCCTGGTAAGATGTCTTCTAATGGGAGTAACGGATGGTTTGACAGTTTGTGCACCAAAACCTATTCCCTTCTTAAGGCCGCACTTTGTAACCCAGTGAGGGATGGTGAGGAAATTAGAGCCTGTAGAAAGGCCTATAATTTTGCCAGGAAAAAACGCAAAAAAGAAATTAAGGAGCAGGCATGGGATAACCTTTATGAGACATCACAGCGTAGAGACTGCTCCTCTTTCTGGCTGGCAGTCAAGGCTCCTTTTTTTACTACGAGAGCGCGAAGGTAGAAGTTGAGATCAACGAAAAATCTTGGATCGACTTTTTCTCTATTGTATATGAAAATAATGGTGGTGACTCTTTAATCCAAGAACAAGTTTTAGATCTTGAGGGTGATCAACTTGTCTTTTCACCGATTGATATTGAGTTTTCCCTTGGTGAGGTCCTGGTGGCCATAAACACGAGTAAAGGAAGCAAGGCCCCGGGCCCTGACGGGATACCCATTGACTTATATAAAACAACTACTGAACTTTGGGCCCCACTTCTAAGTCGAGTCCTAGAAGCGTGCTGTGCAAAGGGCTTTATTAAATCCTGGTCCAAGTTAGTCATAATACCTATTTTTTAAAAAGGGGACCGGGAGAATCCAGCATGCTACAGACCCATATCACTTTTAGACTCATTCATGAAAATTGCAGAAAGGGTAGTGTTAAATAAGCTTCAGTGATGGGCTGCAGAAAATAAAATTTAGAGTCCGGTTCAGTACAGTTTCAGGGAGGGGATGGCACCGTTGAACAGGTTTTAAATTTTACAATAATCCAAGGGAAATACACACAAGCTAAGACAGGGCGTTTGTATGCAGTATTTGTCGATCTTACTGCCGCCTTTGATTGCGTGGACCATGGAAACCATTGACCATTAACCTCACTCATTGGCTAACCAACAGCGCCGACTACCTAGCACCTTTGAAAAAACGTCAAATCAAACCAGGCAGCAAAAACGCCCCCTGGTTCAACGATGATCTTAAGAAATCCAAGAAACTCTGTCGCTCCCTTGAGAAGGCCTGGAAAAAAGATCCAAACACCAGCACCAGGGACGCCTTTAAAAACGCCACCCGCATACACCACCAACTAATCCGGACTGCCAAGAAAGCCGCATTCAAAGACCGACTTGACAACAACGCCCGCAACAGCAAGGAATTATTCAACATCGTCAAAGAGTTTACCAACCCTACTTCCAACTCCAACGACATCACTCCCTCTCAAACCCTTTGCGACTCCCTAGCTTCGTTCTTCCACGACAAAATCGCAGACATCCACAACAGCTTCGACAACCAACCTGGAGACCAACCCACCCAACCTTCTGTCGTACCTTCACCCCCCTTGAACCTCCTTAATGACTGGAACCTAATCTCTACTGAGGACACCATCCGCCTGATGAACTCCATCCACTCAGGATCCCCCACAGACCCATGCCCTCACCACATCTTCAACAAAGCAGACTCCATCATAGCACCACACCTCCGAGACGTCATCAACTGCTCCCTCAACTCCGCCACCTTCCCGGATATCTGGAAACACGCCGAACTCAGCGCCCTTCTGAAAAAACCCACAGCTGACCCCACCGAACTCAAAAACTACCGCCCTATCTCGCTCCTTCCATTCCCGGCCAAAGTCATCGAGAAAGCTGTCAACAACCAGCTCGCCGCCTTCCTCGAAACCAACAAATCCCTCGACTCCTCACAAACCGGATTCCGATCCAAACACAGCACCGAGACCGCACTCATCGCTGCAACAGACGACATTCGAACTCTACTGGACAATGGAGACACAGTCGCCCTCATCCTCCTTGACCTCTCCGCAGCCTTCGACACAGTCTGTCATAGCACCCTGTCACAACACCTCAGTAACATCGGAATCCAAGGAAAAGCACTGGAATGGTTCACCTCGTTCCTTGCCGGCAGAACTCAGAGAGTCCGCCTCCCACCATTCAAGTCAGAGGCCACTGAAGTCATTTGCGGCGTGCCACAAGGATCTTCACTCAGCCCCACCCTCTTCAACGTATACATGAGCCCCCTCGCGGCCATCGCACGCCAACACAACCTCAACATCATCTCCTACGCTGATGACACTCAACTGATCCTCTCACTCACCAAAGACCCTAACACCGCCAAAACCAACCTTCATGAAGGAATGAAACAAGTAGCCGAGTGGATGAAACACAGCCGTCTGAAACTGAATTCAGACAAAACAGAAGTCCTTATCTTAGGAACCTCCCCCTCCGCTTGGGACGACTCTTGGTGGCCAGAGGCCCTTGGAAAAGCACCCATCCCGACGGACCACGCACGGAACCTGGGCGTCATCCTGGACTCCTCACTCTCGATGACCAGACAAGTCAACGCCGTCTCATCATCCTGCTTCAATATTCTTCGCATGCTCAAAAAACATTTCGTTGGATCCCCACCGAAACTAGAAAAACGGTCACCCACGCTCTGGTTACAAGCCGCCTGGACTACGGAAACACCCTATACGCCGGCACCACCACAAAACTTCTGAAAAAACTCCAACGCATCCAGAACGCATCAGCCAGACTCATACTAGACATCCCGCGTAAAGACCACATCTCTGATCACCTGAAAAACCTCCACTGGCTCCCCGTCAATAAGAGGATAACATTCCGCCTCCTAACCCACGCACACAAATCACTTTACGAACTTGGACCCGAATGCCTCAACACACGACTTTCCTTCTACACCCCCTCCCGCCAGCTACGCTCTTCCAACCAAGCCCTTGCTGCTGTACCCCGCATCAACAAAACCACTATGGGAGGAAGATCCTTCTCCTACCTGGCGGCTAAAACCTGGAACTCACTTCCCATTCACCTTCGCCTCACTCAGAACCACATTGCATTCAGAAAGCAACTTAAAACCTGGATTTTCGACCTGTAATTTCCCACCCTTCTTCAAGCGCCTTGAGACCCTCTGGGTATGTAGCGCGCTATATAAATTACTTGACTTGACTTGACTTAGAAAGCTTTGGAAAATCTTAGAGGACCTAAGGGTAGAACCCACCATTGTGGAATTTGTTTGACAATTGTATGTTGGGGCTTCTGCAAGGGTGAGATACGGTCTCAAGGGAGAGTGCACTAAGTCTTTCCGCGTGGAGAGGGGTGTTAGACAAGGCTGCGTACTGGCCCCCGTTCCTCTTTTCCTTATACACCAACGCTTTGGAGGAGGAACTGGGATCCAGTGCAAGAGATTCCCCGAGATTTAACAACAAGCAGATTGTCTCCCTTCTCTACGCGGATGACACGGTGTTAATGGCTAGGACCAAGATAGGCTTACAGAGAGCTCTCTTCACCTATATCGAGTTTATGGCCCATAGGGGTCTGAAACTCAACGTAAAGAAAACTTTTGTTATGATGTGTTTGAAGGGGAAACTCAAATGTCAAACCCTAGTAGCGGGAGGTGATAAAATTGAACCCACCAGAGCCTTCTCGTATCTTGGTATCCTGCTTGAGGACACAGGCTCCTGGGGACCAGCGGTTAAGAGTAGGACCCTTTTGTTCAAGAGGTCTACTGCGGCGGTAATGAACTTTGCGGAAAAAATTGGGAAAAAGTCCCCCGGGGATTCTCCTTGAGATTTATCTAGCAAAATGTAGAAGTATCACAACCTATGGGGCGGGTGTTTGGGGTTTTTATGACGTTGCGCCTTTACAAGTTGTAGAAAATGGGTTTTAAAGGTTTATTCTAGCAGTTCCCCAGAGCACACGTGTTTTAAATTGTCATAGTGAATTGAGAATTGTGCATATTACTGATGTTATCAAAATGCAACCTATTTTACTCTGGCATAGAGCCTGGACATTGCCCAGTCTAGGCCTGAATCGCGAAATTATCAAGGACTCAATGGGCCTGGACCGCGCTAGAAATATTCCTTGGTTAAACTATGTTAGAAAGCTATTTAACAATCTGAATCGGCCAGAGCTCTACAATAATTTGTTCCATATCCAGAAAAGACTTGAAAATGCTATGCCAGAATCATTTTGAGTCACTCAGAATAGCAGTAGAAATTAATAAAAAATCAGTGTTTCGGCACCAAATGACATTGGCAAGTAATTCCATCCAACCTTACCTGGTATGTTGTTTAGGGGTTTTTTTAGGTATATCTTGACCAGGTTTAGGTTTGATAGCTTTTATCGTTTGGTAACTTTCCCCACCATAAATGACTGGTCTAGGGACCTTGCCCTCTGCCCATGTGATAATCTTTTTTGCAAACAACTATGCATGTGATCCTATTATGTAAATTATATGCCAGGGAACGTGCAAGATGGATCATGCCCTACCTGAAGCTGGGTGCATGGCGGCAATGTCGACCTGCTTCTTTATTTCTACAGATACTGGATAATGGATCTTGTATTGGGATTATGACTGGCCTTTTAAAAAGTATTCTGAGGAAGCGGAAATCTATAACCTGCTAGTTTGTTAAATAATTATGACATTCTTTGATGTGATCTCTGTTGATCTATGGAATAATTTTAAATGTATTCTTTGTATGAATTTGTTATGTTAACTGTTGCTTTTATGATTTTACTAAGTTTCTAAAATCGAATAAAGCATTTTCTGATCTGAATTTGACTAACTGATGCAGCAGGTTACACAACAACAGACAGTGTGATACAGACATTCACACAGTTTATTCACTAACCCATGTATTTAGTGAGACACTTATAATTACTCACTTAAACAGTCAATCACACAGCTACTAAATCCTCCATCCAGACACTTACATATCCACTCATTCTTCAATGCAGATTGCTATATATATAATATATATTTAAATATCAAACAAAACCACATTCACTGGATGATGTCATCAGTGATGCCATCGGTGATGTCATTTGAGATGGTATCAGTGATGTCATCCGTGATATCACTTGCCATGTCATGAATGATGTGATATGTGACATCATCAGCAGTGCATTGCGGGCGCGCGAGTTATAGTTAGCAGAACTAACTATAAAGGAGGAATTTGTATGGTTTTGTATGAGTGAAATGTCTAGCTAGCTATAACACCCCTGAAACCTATTTTTTTTTTTCAGTGAATTTCTAAGGTTTTTTAAATGCTAACTCCTAACTATAACATCTCTGAAACCTATGGTTTTTTTCGTGATTTAAAAAAAATATATATATTCACTGAAAAAACCATAGGTTTCAGGCCTGATATAGTTAGGAATTAGCATTTAAAAAACTTTACAAATTCACTGGAAAAAACCATAGGTTTTAGGGGTGTTATAGTTAGCTGCACATTTCACTCGTACCAAACCATTGAAATTCCTCCGATATAGTTAGTTGTGTCGTGTATTTCTATAGGTTCTGAATCGATCCCCCTATTCCTGACCCTATTCTGGTTAACCTACCTAGCTAGTTAACTAACAGTCAGCCCATGAGGCAAGAAAACCCCCATGATGCAGATACCGTTATCTGACGCAGTCACACTACGGCACAGGAACGTGTTATCTGATTAGGTCATAACGCTTGAGATCTAATTAGACAAGCGACATTCCTCCAGCCCCTGATAAGGCATACGACGTTCTCATAACAAATCAAACCTATGACAACCTGGATAATCCGTGCGGCCATTGTTTTGATTTCACAGAGAACTTTTGCAAAAGAATGTGCTAACGAGCAAGTCGTATGACATCTTTATTGACGTACCTATGTCCATCCTTACGTCAATCCCGGCACCTTTAAGGTATAAATATTGCCGACCTTGCCCTATGCAAACACACGCGTGGTGACAAGACGGAGCAGCCATACTTGCCGAAGCCGAGAGCAGAAGCAGACCCCGCAGGCAGCAGCCCCGCCTTCCTGACGCGCTGAGAGACGCGCTGCTATCTCAAGCCGAGAGACCCAGCACCGGCGCTTCCGGGTAGCCCTCGCAGGCAGCCTGGAATATCGAGAGCAGAGAAAGAGATACCATTCCTCATTCATCCTAAATTCCAGGTACAGAACTGAATAACCCCTCACAGAGAATTCTTTAGTTATTCACTTGGCAAAAACAAACTTAACTTAAACTGTAACTTTCTATTCCCGCCCACGCATTAGACTTAGGTCAGGTACACGGGGTAGGCGTATTTAGAAACACCAGTTGAGTACGTTTAGTCAAATGTATATGTGTATGTAAATATATTTTAATCATTTTAAACATCATATGGCTCAGAAACCATATCAATGTTTTTACAGTATTATTTTATACTATTGCTTCTAATGTATGCACTTTACTTAACTATAAGTATTGCAATAATATCGATCCATTTCTCTTGTACGAGAAAAGAGACTGATCAAAAAATAACACCTTTTATTGAACACGCCCGTCTCTTCCTTTTCTCTACATTCTGATGAGACTAAGAATGCACGTACTGACTGAGTAAAATAATTGCCTTGTGCTCACACGACTCTTGAGATTGACTCTTGATTAGGGGAGAGCAAAGTTGTCATGTTCTATGGTTGTCAGAAACTAAATCCCTTCTTGTCTAATCAGGGGAGTTAATCCTTCCTTGAACATTCGAGAAAGTTTCTAGCGAACTCTGAGCTTAGCTGGCAAACCCAAAAATTAAGTCTAGTATCGACAGTAGTAGACCTAGTTAACGTCTGGCCTAGGCCTTTACTGCTGTAGGTACTATTCCAATGCGCAGAGCCTATTGGGAAAATAGGAGCTACACTACATGGCGCCCAACGCGTTTGGAAAGGGCGATAAAATTAACGTAAGACATTTAGAGTAACTCAGTCGTGCTTTCTCACTCAGACCCCCTTTTCCCAAATACTCCAAAGACGTCTGGAGTGGGTGAAAGGTTATTATATCCTCCAAAACCTCGCAGGAGGGAACTCCTATGTATGGTTCTTGGTCTAGTCAACGTTGAAGGATAAAACAGTTCCAGAATATTGTGCATCTAATCTCTGTTTCCATAAGAAACCTGATCTGCAAACAAAAATAATACCATCCTGTCAGTAAAATGGGAGACAGTGATGGAGAAAGAGAGGCAATTAGATTAGCTACTGAAATAGCAGATGCTGATGCTACCATGCAAGCAGCAGACGCGGATATAATACTCATTCCGGTCATTAAAAGGAGATCTATAACCTTAAAACTTATAGAAAATGGACTGACACCTAGAGGTGGCACAGTCATATTCGTAATTGAGGCACACGAATATCGGCAGACAGAGGTATACTATACATGGATACATTTTCCAGCAGCAAATGCTGTAACAAAGTACTTCCACTATTACAAAATAGAGGAACCTCCTAATGAGTACACTCCTTTCGAGGAGGTGGAAGTACCACTCAAATTTCAAGAGCATTTGCTCTTATTTGATGGCGCCCTAAAACATAACAATCACATTACAAGGCTCGGTCCTTTAGGAAGACCAGGAGCAACGTGGCCGGTCCTAGCCGGATACACACCACATCCAGACATCGATAGAATGCCTGCAGCAGAGCTGTTAATACAGCTAAAACAACTACTAAAAATTCATAGACAATTAGTTCAGTATGTAATGCGGACTTCAACAATTCAGCCAGCGATTAAACTACCACAGCTGACCCCTCACCAGGGGAACACACATAAAATTACACCACAGAACATCCAATCCTGCCTAGGTAAAGTTCCAGCTAAACGGGAACAGATACCATTCTGGTTGGCACAGAAAATTACCCAAATAGAGGCGGTGTTTCCTGACACCACCCCGCTGGAAAAACACAGGATTCTGACTATATGTCTCCCAATGGGAATCGCACCAC
Source organism: Lissotriton helveticus (assembly GCF_964261635.1). Lineage (NCBI taxonomy): Eukaryota > Metazoa > Chordata > Amphibia > Caudata > Salamandridae > Lissotriton > Lissotriton helveticus. Next base: position 1,490,404,026 of record NC_136057.1, read on the forward strand.
ACATTGAGGACTGTGACACTTGGGGTACAGTCTTTGCTTCCATCTATACAAAAACGCACGGTGTTCCATCCATTTCGGTAATACCAGATGTGCTAAAACAAATTCAAGATGAATACGGTCCAGAACCTGCTTTAACTCTTGGTATGAAATTACTGAAAGACTTCAAGCAGGTCTCGGCTATATTATTAGCCAACATAAAAGGTGAAGCAGCAAACGTGGCGATCCGCCAGAGGTTAAAAGAGACAGATATAGCAGACCAACCAGCTGAAATTGCCAGAATCATAGAAAAATCCTATGAAGAACTAGGCAGAGATAGTCTAGGTGGAATACCAGTAAAACCGCAACTGACTACTAGTCCAGAAAAAATATTTTTTAATAATAATAATTCACCAAAAAAGAACTGGGATGGAAACAAACAATCCAATCCCAAAGAAAAGAAATTCCAGTCCAGAGGAAGGTCTCCTAGGCGAAGAGAGAAATCTCCAAACCCGAGACAAAGGTCACCCCAGAGTGACCCCTCTGGGAATAGATATAACCTTAGAAATAGGGATAATATTAAAAAACCTGATAGATATCAAGACATTGATACACGTCCCTCTCAATCTTTTCAGAATTCCTCGCAGAAATCGGAAAGAAGAGGACGATCAGAAGAGCACGCCAAGTCCAAAGACAAGGAACCTGCTCAACTGAAAAAGAAATCACAATTTCCAAAAAAGAAGGTAGCCAGTATCAAGGTAGTTAAAAATGCCGAGAATACTGAGGACACAACTGAAAAACGGAGAGTGGGCTCAGACAATGCTAGACAGCGCAGCAGAGGTGAGCATAGCTCGCAAAGTCCTTATGAATCATCTGGAGACAGTGGACACGAATGAATACCTTCAAGTGGAAACTGCAGATACCAGAGTTAGCAAGCCCCACAAAATATACGAGATAACATTACGTATAGAGGGAGATAAGACTAGGAAAATTAGGGGACTATTTTGGGATAACCTCTCCAAAGGCTATGACATCCTTCTAGCTGAAAAAGACTGGCCACCAGAGTTTGTCAGGGAGTGCCCTCATGGCGAAGAAGTAATTATGCCTGCCTTCTCGAATCAAATCCCGATTCATAAAAAATATACACTTGCTAGAAAGTGGGCAGTGGCCTTAGCACCTGCTTTATATAAAAATCATGTAGGATGGGATGAGGATTCTCCTCCTCACAAAGTCCAGTTAAAATCACAACCAACTGCACAAAGGCAGTACCCAATTAAGCAAGAAGCTAAAAAACAAGTAAATGAAATACTAGATCAGCTAGAATACCAGGGGGTGATTGAAACTTGCACCTCACAAATGAACAATCCTTTGTTTCCGGTCGCCAAACCAGACAACTCATATCGTCTAGTTTTGGATTACCGACACCTTAACACATGTTGCAAAACCTTTGCAGTGCAAAACTCACACAGTGCTGCACTAATGAATAACATAGTGCGCAAAAAATACAAAACAACCTTGGACATCTCCAATGGATTCTTTTGTCAAAACATAGCACCAGAGAGCAGATATTTAACAGCTTTCTCAGTAAATGGCACTCAAAAACAATTCTGTCGGTTAGCCCAGGGGTACAAGAACAGCCCGGGGGTATTCTCAGCGAGAGTAACAGAATTACTACAACTATATGATGATGAAGCATTATCTTATGTCGATGACATTTACTTAACAGATGATGACTTGGAGACTCACTTGAAAAGAGTGAACACCATAATACTTGGTTTCGCTGCAGAGGGTTACAAATTCAACTTCAAAAAGTCCAGAATTGCCCATCTGACGGTCCTATTCTTAGGATATGAGTTATCAAGTGAAGGTAAAAGCCTGGCAGACAATTTCCTAGAGAAATGTGCCGTTATCCAAGCTCCTAAAACACTAAAAAACCTACAGTCAATTCTAGGCTTCCTAAATTTCGGAAGAACATATATTGCAAATTACGCAGAAAGGGTCAAACCCCTTTACGATCTAATTAAACCAGACTTTAAAAGATCCAGTTGGACTCAAACACACACAGAAATTTTGAGATCCTTACAAACAGACATGCTAATTAAGACAAAATTAGAAACCCGTGATAATACACGCAACCTTGTGATCCGAGTCATCCCAGGGAGATGCGGATTCACATACCTGACCTCTAATGAGGGAGAAAAGGTACCAATTGCATTCAAATCACACTTGTACACAAAAGCTGAACAGAGATTCAGCAACAAAGGAAAAATTGTTCAAGCAGTTCAAACCGCAATAGCTAGAGAAAAAGACATAGCTGACGGTAGACATATCACAGTCAGAACAGCTGAATCAGCCTTTGAGGCACTAACAACACCGTGTAATTTACCAACAACAACATTGGATCCAGAATGGATACAATGGGTGAATTCAATCACAACGGACAAAGTATACTACTACTTTGATCCAGAACTAGAAGAATTAAAAAATCTAAAATATGAAAAGACGTATCCTCTGCCAATCGACATTCTGCCTCTACGACATTACGCCTGTGTAATCTATACAGACGGACATGCTCAACCCTCCGTTTGGGGAGAACATGCATACAATCCCACATGTGAGATTACAAAAGAAGTGTGGCGCGGAGGTAAACTAAGACCTCTATTAACAAAATCACACTCAGTAGAAACTAATTCAGAACTACAAACTGAAATAATAGCTTTGAAAATGGCGCTAGATAATGCGGATCGCGAATTCCCGACACTTATAGTGTCAGATTCATATTTCTGCGTCAAAGCATATAACAAGGATTTGCAGACATGGATTCAGAACGGTTACAAAGATGACACAGATGCACCAATAAAGCAGAGACTGCTCTGGGAACAAGTAGCTCTTTTGAAAAAAGAACTACCAAAGACTCACGTGACACACTCACTGAGTCACCAGCGTGATGGCGTTCACGTTGAAGGGAATTCATTGGCTGAAGCAGCCGCAGCGGCAGCCACTAAACTGGCTCCCGTAGATCGAAAAAAGCGTACATTAAAATACATTGACGGCGAAACATTGCTGGCAGTGAAAACGTCATCAAAAGGCGACTGCTCAGCGTTACCGATCAACTATCCACTCAATTACACATACATCATAGATGCAAACTCCGTTCCTTTTGCTCGAATCCCTGGAGTGGGGGATAGGGCAATTCCAAACATGGAACACAGATTAGGACTAATAATAGCGGCACACGAAGGGCTTGCTTCTATCCATGCTGGCGTCTCAGCCACAGTATCATTATTAAAACAGAGATACTGGTGGCCACAAATGAGAAGACAAACAAGGAACTATGTTCTAGCATGTGAAATATGTCAAAAAATGAAAGTATCAACTGTGAGACGTCCAGCACAGACGCCCCTTCTAATCTCGGATAAACCATTAGCATGTGTTTATCTAGACCACTGCGGTCCCTTACAAAGGGATGGTAACTATAAATATATCTTGGTCGCAGTTGACTCATGCACGAGATTCATATGGATGTGGCCCCAGCGAACGGCTGACGCCAGAACTGTTATAAAAGATTTGCGGGTCTTTATCGGCACATACGCAATTGGCATTCTGCATTCGGACAATGGTCCTGCTTTTAGCTCTCGGGCTTATAAGGAGGCCATGGTCAGCATGGGCGTGCAATTGCGGTACTCTTGTCCATTTCACCCTGAGGGGAATGGAATTGTTGAAAGAAAAAACCGTGACATAAAGCAATCTATAACGGCAAAGGTATTAGGTTCGGGAGCTGGGTGGGTCAAACATCTAATAAGTGTCCAACGTAGTCTAAATAACTTGCCAAGAAATTCTCTGAAGGGATTCAGTCCGTACGAATTATTATTCGGAACTAGGATGTTGATCTCTGACCTTGATAGTCAGACTTCAGTGGTAATAGAAAAAACCTTTGATGTCAAAGACCGTTTGGCTATTTTGCAGGACTTAAACAAAACAAGAAAAGACCTGAGCAACATACAGTTGAAACAACAGCCAACGACCACTGAAGATTCACCACCTGTCCCAGCAAGACCTGTCTGGATTCCAAAAGTCGGGGATCTAGTCAGGGAGAAAATCGCGGTAAAGAAGGAATTTGGGCCTTCTTACAGAAAAGCAGTTCCTGTCTTGTCTGTCAACGGGACAAGATCAGTTCTACTACCGCCACTTGCTGGAAAAAAGGAGAACCGAGTTGTATCCATCGACCTGGTAAAACCACAACATGTGGCCGATAACAAACAGTAGGCCAAGTGGACTCCCAATAAGTAGCAGAACACCAAGGTTTGCTACCAGTACAGAGGTCCTATCAAAGAGGCTCATCACATTCGAAACGCCTACAGAAGAACAACAAGGACTATGCAACAATGCAATAGAACTAAGACCTCTGAAAACCCAAATAAAGACATTTAGCAGAGAGACACCAATCTATACTGAAGTACCAAGTGAACATGCAAAAAACAAAAATCCTGAACCAATTGGAACAATTGATAGAACTGCATCTGGTTACTTCATCAACTTCGATGATTCCTCTGACGGCTTCAGTGAACAAAAGACACAGCCATCATCAAAATCCTTTAAAGACAAAGCAAAGGAACTTTTGAAACAACTAAAAGAAACATATCTGATTTCTCCATGGATTGAATTTTGGGTGGGTTTTGGTGCATTTATCCTCATACTTTGGCTCATCATGGTATTTACTTTGGGACGCTTCATTGAGGGAAAATATGCTAAAATGGACACAGCAAGTCAGAACATCAACTTGGTCCTCAAACCACAGACATCTTCACACATCGAGAAAAGAGAACTTTCTTCAGAACTTTCTTCAGCCAACTTCACAGCAATTCCGATACCTGGTGGGGTAGCCTGGGACAACACTGACTATGAAATTTATGGTCCGGTCGAGATCCTGAAATATCCACACCAAATCAAGATCTCCTTGAGTGATTTTGCAAAACCAAACTCATTTGCTGATGATTGGGACTTTGAAAGTATCAACAATATGATGTCTGACTTAGTAATGTCTGCTAAATTTACAAAACATGATTATTTGCAAGGTTCTACAAATTATGATAGTATGTATTGCTATAACCATTATGGTAACCATTTCTTGCATAAATCTGCACAACCTAGAAATGTTTTAAATTATAATCAATGGGAACATTGTGCTACACCTCCAAAAGGGAGCTCTAGAACCGTTTATGACAAATATTCATATTTTTCAGGTTTTAACATAACTAATGCTGAAACATTTTATTATAAATTGTCAAACAAGACAGGGATGAAAACCATGATAACCAACACAAAATTAATATACTCAGATTCATTCTTTGAAAAAATGAATACTTTTGGATTTGATTATTGGGACAAAAATGTTGATTTGAAAAATGTTTGGGGTACAAAAGAATGGCAAGTACAGGGTTTAGAAGCTTTGTTTAGAGCCTGCATGATCCCAGAACAAATGATATTTTTAAATGACACTGTTCAACAAACCACCTGTCTTGGCTTAGCCAAAATCAAAGATTTAAATAACCTGTCTATTCCAAAGCCAACAATGTTTAGCAATAGCTCTGAAACAGATGAAGAAATAGACATAAACCATATACTTAACCAAAACAGAACACATCCTGATTGGAAACAATGGTTGATCTGGCCCACAGATACAAATAACTGTCAAGATAGATTCCTGAATAAAACACAGGGTTTCAAAATGACCAGGCCAGACCCTAGATATCCTCAAAGACATCACCCAGGGATAATAACAACCTACAGTGTGGGCAAATTATGCCTTCAATGGCTACAAACTTCCACACTGCCTGAAATTAAGCAACACCTAACTTTACTTACTGATGGTGCTGACTTGCGTGATTTCATACTGGGACCACGCAAACAGCGTCAAAAGCGTTTCATAGCAGCCTCTGTATATGCAGCATACAATGAGGCCTGGAAGGTTACTCAAATTGAAACAGCAGAGAGAATACGTGAAATTGATCGTATTAATTTGGAAAAATCACTTTCTGTAGTGGACAATGGGTTAATGACTCTGTCCTCCAGAATTTTTTCATTGGACAGCATTGTGTCTTCAGCAATCGATATATTATCGCAAGACTTACTGTTATTACAACATGGACAGTCACAATTGCGTTCTATTGTACAGCTTGGCTGGACGTTACAAAATCTGCGTTCAGGCTACGTGCCTTGGCGTTTAATCAACACAACGTCACTATTCCAAATCTTTAACCTTACTGATAGACAAATCGGTATGGCGCAGAAGGGTGCTGCTATACAATCTTGAGCATTGAAAAACTAGAAAGATTACCAATGACAATGTCAGAACGACCTGTCAGTGAATGGATAATCCACGGAATCATAAATATTCCAATCTCAACCTTCAGGTTTCAATACTGCCAAAAATATATACAGGCTGGCATGTACGAGAAATTGGGAAAGGGGTACCTTAAAACAACTTGGAACCTGCCCTATTCACATGCATGTGTCAGTAACAAAGGACAGAAAGTGTTTCTTAGTGGCAACAATTGTGCTATGTCACTAAGCGGCACACTTCTGTGTAACGGTATTAGTTTGCACGGAGCCTGTGAAGGGAATTCATACAACCTTTCATGTCACCAGCAAGGCGCACCTGCAACTGAAATAGAACCATTCTTTCAAAGACTCTATAATGGGAGTTACATTCTTATTGTAGACCGCAGATGTTGTAGTCTTATGCCCGGGACTCCTTATCTCGTCACTACGACGGCGAAGGTCAAGTGCTGTGGACGTTCGTTGTTCCCCAGCTCCTTTCCAGACAGGGAGGCAAGGGCATGGCCCGGTTTGAAAATTACTTCTATTCGAATAGATACTTTAAGCAGAATGAAAACAGTGCTTCTTCAGACGCCTACAAGGCTCACGTCATCTAAAGAAACGTATGATCTACAAGTCGCAAGGACGACTGCAGAGATACATACATTATTATCAACCAATTCCCCCGTACATTTCGCGGAAATCCTGAGCGAAATCTTAAATATTTCTGATACCACTGGGGTCTCAAAGGTATTTAAGACAGTATTTTCGATGGCATTAACACCATTCAAAGCCATACTGGGTATTTTTCCAGATTTCGTCCATTCGATTTTTGGCGGACTTCCCCTGATCCTGGGACTAATTGCAGGAATCCTATTCCTAGTCCTTATTTTTCGTTATGGCAACCCATGTCACAGATCAAACTCTCGCGACAATGGAAGATACGATCCTAGCCATTGGATACCGGGACCGGATATCAAAAATCCTGGGACTCTCCCGGCTTAGAGACCTAAACATGACTTGGTTTCTATCATTTCGACCAATGTGGCAAAGGTGTGTTTTACCTGTACTAAGGTGTCTGCTATGCGGAGAAGAATGCGTGTTAGACACCTGTCTGACGCTACAATCGGATGCGCCGGTGGATGCAGATACACTGTTGGTTCCTACCAAGGTTCACGCACTGTGCTGCCCTCAAAGGCTGCCAATTCTGATGACGGCATTCCTGGAATCTTCACCACTGCGATTGAAGAGTAGTGAAGTTCAAGATGAAAGCAGCATCGAACAGGTACGACCTTCTGTCAGCAATGCAAATCAGAATGTCAATGGAGACAATCATGCGCACGAATGCATGGTTACCCCTATTTCCGACTTAGAGGAACTTTCCCATGAAGCTGTTGACAGTTTTTTCGAAAGCCTGAATGATATGATGTTCTCTCCGGAACAGAAAAAGAGACTTTTGAGTAAACTCGCACACGGCGTTCCCTGAATTCGGCCTTCAACTTAAAAATAAAGTCACATGAACAATTACAATCCAGTTCACGGACAGCAACCTTTTTCAGCAAGCCCTTAAAATATTTTTCTATATATTTTTTTCCCGGGACACTGATCTTCTGCTTAAAGTAAGAAACTATTCCTAGAGAACTAAGATTTCTATTTTTAGATACTTTATATAGACTTTAGCTGCCCGCTGGTATGTTCACAAAATATATTATGTGATGAAATGGTTTCGACTTTTCTTTCTGTATAGCCATATTAAGAGCCATTTCATGTGTATTTCTCATATACCAACAAGCAATAATGCATAAAATGCGTGCTTACTTTTGCATTTAATTCATAGCTTAAGTGCATACAATATATGACTGCAATTTTTCAGTATATTTGAAAATTTCAAAATGCATTTATGTATTTTGGGGTGGTAAGGTATACACTATACTCTATAGTATGTTGTACTATGTTATACTATGCATAGATTAGTAGATATGACCATAGTTAGCGTGGAGTGGGTGTCGTGTATTTCTATAGGTTCTGAATCGATCCCCCTATTCCTGACCCTATTCTGGTTAACCTACCTAGCTAGTTAACTAACAGTCAGCCCATGAGGCAAGAAAACCCCCATGATGCAGATACCGTTATCTGACGCAGTCACACTACGGCACAGGAACGTGTTATCTGATTAGGTCATAACGCTTGAGATCTAATTAGACAAGCGACATTCCTCCAGCCCCTGATAAGGCATACGACGTTCTCATAACAAATCAAACCTATGACAACCTGGATAATCCGTGCGGCCATTGTTTTGATTTCACAGAGAACTTTTGCAAAAGAATGTGCTAACGAGCAAGTCGTATGACATCTTTATTGACGTACCTATGTCCATCCTTACGTCAATCCCGGCACCTTTAAGGTATAAATATTGCCGACCTTGCCCTATGCAAACACACGCGTGGTGACAAGACGGAGCAGCCATACTTGCCGAAGCCGAGAGCAGAAGCAGACCCCGCAGGCAGCAGCCCCGCCTTCCTGACGCGCTGAGAGACGCGCTGCTATCTCAAGCCGAGAGACCCAGCACCGGCGCTTCCGGGTAGCCCTCGCAGGCAGCCTGGAATATCGAGAGCAGAGAAAGAGATACCATTCCTCATTCATCCTAAATTCCAGGTACAGAACTGAATAACCCCTCACAGAGAATTCTTTAGTTATTCACTTGGCAAAAACAAACTTAACTTAAACTGTAACTTTCTATTCCCGCCCACGCATTAGACTTAGGTCAGGTACACGGGGTAGGCGTATTTAGAAACACCAGTTGAGTACGTTTAGTCAAATGTATATGTGTATGTAAATATATTTTAATCATTTTAAACATCATATGGCTCAGAAACCATATCAATGTTTTTACAGTATTATTTTATACTATTGCTTCTAATGTATGCACTTTACTTAACTATAAGTATTGCAATAATATCGATCCATTTCTCTTGTACGAGAAAAGAGACTGATCAATAAATAACACCTTTTATTGAACACGCCCGTCTCTTCCTTTTCTCTACATTCTGATGAGACTAAGAATGCACGTACTGACTGAGTAAAATAATTGCCTTGTGCTCACACGACTCTTGAGATTGACTCTTGATTAGGGGAGAGCAAAGTTGTCATGTTCTATGGTTGTCAGAAACTAAATCCCTTCTTGTCTAATCAGGGGAGTTAATCCTTCCTTGAACATTCGAGAAAGTTTCTAGCGAACTCTGAGCTTAGCTGGCAAACCCAAAAATTAAGTCTAGTATTGACAGTAGTAGACCTAGTTAACGTCTGGCCTAGGCCTTTACTGCTGTAGGTACTATTCCAATGCGCAGAGCCTATTGGGAAAATAGGAGCTACACTACAGTTGTACTAACTACATCTCGCGCGTGCGCAATCCACTGCTGATGAATGATGATGTCACATATTACATCATTCATGACATGCTCAGTGACATCACTGATGACATCTCAAATGACATCACTGATTACATCACTGATGACATCATCCAGTGAATGTGGTTTGGTTCGTTATTTAAATATGTATTATATATATGGCGGTCACCAGTAGGTATATATAGTTAGGACCTAGTTACCATAGGAAATTCCGAACATTTTATTGGGAATAACTTTAGCGCCGATTGAGGGATCTGCCTGTAATTTTCCTTAAATTTGCCTCGCTGCGCTCCGCTCCTTCCCTGAAAGTTTCGGGGGATTCATCAAGCGGGGGCCGAGAAAAAAGGGGGGTCCCAAAACATGTTTTCCCCATGCTAATTTCCATAGGGACATTCTGACAAGGCTACAGCTCGAACGGCTGAACGGAATTACACCAGATTTGGCAAAATGGTAGGGACTGGTATGCAGTAGTGCCTTTTGTATGTTTGGTGTAAATCCCTCCAGTCGTTTTTGAGAAAATTGAATGTGAAATTGAGTCCAATGCAATTTTCCATAGGACCTTTAGACACAGCTACAGCCCGAACGGCTGAATAGAATTACTGCAAACTTGGCAAAATGGTAGAGCCTGGTTGCAGAAGTGCCTTTTGTATATTTGGTGAAAATCCCTTCAGTACTTGTTGAGAAAATCGACTTTTTTCAAATTATAGATCTATATGCGGGACACGGTGCGCGCACGGGCGTGCACCGTCCTTGCACTGTGCGCGGACCTTAGCGTGCGCGCGTGGAATTCGGATTGGCTGTTGGACGTCTGTCAACATTCCAGTCAGTCGAAATGAGGAAGTGTTGTCTGCCATCTTGTTTTTGTGGCAGATGATAGTGGTTGTAAACAGAAGTGTAATAGTTGACAAGGAGGCAGGGTAGAGATTCCTGAGCCCCCTAGGTTTTGTCATTCATCAAGCGGGGGCCGAGAAAAAAGGGGGGTCCCAAAACATGTTTTCCCCATGCTAATTTCCATAGGGACATTCTGACAAGGCTACAGCTCGAACGGCTGAACGGAATTACACCAGATTTGGCAAAATGGTAGGGACTGGTATGCAGTAGTGCCTTTTGTATGTTTGGTGTAAATCCCTCCAGTCGTTTTTGAGAAAATTGAATGTGAAATTGAGTCCAATGCAATTTTCCATAGGACCTTTAGACACAGCTACAGCCCGAACGGCTGAATAGAATTACTGCAAACTTGGCAAAATGGTAGAGCCTGGTTGCAGAAGTGCCTTTTGTATATTTGGTGAAAATCCCTTCAGTACTTGTTGAGAAAATCGACTTTTTTCAAATTATAGATCTATATGCGGGACACGGTGCGCGCACGGGCGTGCACCGTCCTTGCACTGTGCGCGGACCTTAGCGTGCGCGCGTGGAATTCGGATTGGCTGTTGGACGTCTGTCAACATTCCAGTCAGTCGAAATGAGGAAGTGTTGTCTGCCATCTTGTTTTTGTGGCAGATGATAGTGGTTGTAAACAGAAGTGTAATAGTTGACAAGGAGGCAGGGTAGAGATTCCTGAGCCCCCTAGGTTTTGTCATGGGGTCTGTAAAGGACCGCGAAGGTTGAAAAAAATTTTTTTTTTTAAATCGCGGGATCCGCGCACGGTGCGCGGACTGCGGCTCAAAAATACAAAAAAGAAATACATTAAAATAACAAGTTTCCGTGTTTAGATGTTGGTTGAGTGCAACATTGAGTGATGACTCTTTCACCTTTTTGTTTAGGTAGGTGTTTTGTGGAGAGTTAGTATGGTAATTGGTAGAGAGCATTGGGGGTAGGTTGAAGATTATGTGAGTTTGAAAGTGTTGATACTTTGAACCAATTAAAATGTTACTTTGGTTTTGATTTTGTGTGTGATGAAATGTGATTGGCTGGGTATGTGAATATGTATGAAAAATGAGAGGGAAACACGGCCATTTTGAGATTTTAGTGTTTGAGGTATACTTCTGAGGTGTGAGATTGAGACAGAATTTACTGTACAACAGTTTTCTAGAAGGTGAGTTGTTAATTTGTAAGGAGAACTCTGTTGTTCACTTTAAGTTAATAGGAAAAAAAATTCTGTAAGTTATTAAATGTTTTTCTGTTATACTTATGGATTGAGTAGGGCAACATCAGATGCAGTGCTTTATATTTCTAATTCTTGCTTGATACTATACACTGTCCAGGGAAACACGGCCATTTTGTGACTATAGTGTCTGAGGTACTTTTGTGTGGAAATTTTGGTGTTCAATTTCTGGTGTGAGATTTACACAGTAGTAACTCTTCTTATAGAATTTAATAGTTTTTCTCTGCCCTATCTCACTCTTACCCTGCAACATCTCACTGTCTTTCTCTTTCTTTTAATAGTACACTAACATCAATAATGGTTGAAAATGAAGAGTCATTTGACATCGTTATAGACATTTTTGTGACTGTTATTGAGGATGTTCCTGTTGATGAGAGTAATCCTGAAGGAGAGCTTTATGATGGAGGAGATGGCATGGACGATTTCTATGATGAATCCTTGGATTCAGATTTAATGGAAGCTTTGGGGTTCATTGAGTTTGAGGATTCTTTTTGGGAGATTTTCAATATTGACATTGCTGATGATGCAATCTTAGACGATCATTTGACTTTTGTAAATTCCCAACAATAAATTTAAATTTAGTAAATAAATATTGTATGAGAATTTATACTTAACTAAGTGTAATTTATGAGGTAGTAGCAAACTGATATTTTTTGTGTTACATAGTAAGTTTACTCATAAATACTTCCCTTCTCCCCCAAAGTTTTCTTAAATGTGTATTTGACATCTCTTCTTCATGTCCTGCATCCTTTCTCTCACTGTCTGTCTCTGATGCACAAGATTGCAACATAAGTAAGTTTAAAGAACAGCAAGTGTGTCTCACCAGAGCAGGAAATCATGCAGTAAGCGCTGTTTCTCTTTCTTTTAATAGTACACTAACATAAAATGATGAATGAAAATGAGGAGCCTACCAACATCTTCTTTGAAATAACAGCAACGTTTATTGAGGCAACTTATTATGTGGTGTATATTGATCCTATAGATGAAACAAATCATGAAGAACATGAAGGAGATACCATGGCAGATTTTTTTGATGAAATGGAATTGGATATGGAATTAATTGAATGTGTAGACATTGTTGAGTCTGCCGAATCATTTTCAGACACTTTGATGGATGAAATTTCTGATGAAGAAATGCTACAAGTTCTTTTAGATTTTGAAAATTCTGATAAATAAATTTAAATTTAGTAAAGAAAAATTGTTTTGAAAATTATACTTATTTAAATGTAATTTATGAGGTAGTAGCAAAGTGATACAATTTTGTGTTCTTCATGTCCTGTATCCTTTCTGTCACTGACTGTCTCTGATGCACTAGTTTACAACATAAGTAAGTATATAGAACAGCAAGTGTGTTTCACCAGAGTAGGAAATCATGACCCCCTACGCCAATTCTGACCACACATTGAGAAAGGAAGGAATCATGTGAACAAATCTGTTTCTATTTTCCTGAAAGACTACAGTATGGATTCAATATACCACAATAACTTGCATTACAACATACAAGGTATCTACAGAGGAGACGATGTCCATTTCCATTTAGTTTTTTTTTTTTTTAATTCCAATAGGTCCGCGCACCGTGAGTGCTCGGTAAATGCACGGTGCGCGAACCCTATCGCAGCCATTTTGTGGTTTCAGAAGAGAGTGAAAAATATAACTTAAAAACGTGGGAAGGGGGTAGGGTAGAGTGTCCCTGACCCCTTAGGCCTTCTCAGGGGGTCCTTCAAGGACTCCTAAGGTTAAAAATAATGTTTATTTAAAAAAAAATATCAGAAAACACGATACGTCCGCGCACGGGGAGTGCTCGGTGAGTGCTCGGTGCGCGGACCTCGGTAAAAATTAATAAAAAAAATTAAGTTAAAAATCATATTTGAGTGTTTACACATTAGTTGGCTCTAAAAAGAGCCGTTGTGTTCATTGTGTTTTTTTTGGTACCTACAAGTAAGTACCAATGCAGAGTCTGATGTTACAGAGAAAGACTTTGTTCCCTTCATCAGTGAAATGTACACCATCTGTCCTATAGATGCCCTGCATGTTGTAACGCAAGTTGGTGTGGTATGTACAACCCATTACATAGTCTCTCATGTATGCAGAAACAGATTTATTTACATGTTTCCTTGCTTTCTCAATCTGTGGACAAAATTGATTGGACCAATTCCATTTTTGCCTTTGGCATATATTGGAATAGACAAAGGCAGTTTGAGGAAAAAGTGACATCAATTGTCCAAAGATGTCCTTCAATAGCATTTCCAGACCAACCCCAGTCAAAGTGCATGAGTCATTTACACCACAGTGCACAATTATGAGGTCAGGGTGTGGGAGATGCATGAAGGATTTCACCAATGGTATCAATTGGTGACATCTCAATCCTCTCTGGCCAATCAATAAAATATCCACATTCGGTAAATCAAGGTTTAAAATTCCTCTGTTTGTTGCATACCTTTTAGACCAGAATACAAAACTGTGTCCTACAAACCATACTGAAGGCATCTTCAAGGCAGGTCTGGTTGTACTCAGATGAGGGCTTTTAATGAAATGGTAGTTGGAAAGCTTGCAGTTTAGAAAAAAAGAGGAGGACATTCACTGCACTTGAAGCTTAAGAAATGATTGGTGCTTTCTGAAAATGGAAAATAGCATATTAGGGTGCATAGTTTTGTTTTTTAAAAGAAGCAATTCTAATGGTTCAGAAAAGGTCATTGAAAGGAACATTGCACATGATTAGCTGTTATTTTGAAAGCTCTAACAACCTTGCTGGACTCATTTGCAACATAGTATAATGAACTTTTAAACTCTGTTCTTCCTTAGGTGGGAGTTACCATGGTAACAGGTTGAATGAGCACTAGGGGGATGGGTGAATATTATGTGAGTTTGAAAGTGTGGGAATGTAGAACCAATTGAAATGTTAGTTAAGTTTTGAAATAGTGTGGGAAGAGATTTCATTGGTTAAGACCTGAAATATGTGTGAAGAATGAGTGGGAAAGTGTGCCATTTCTGGTTCCAGTGTCTGAGGTGCATTTCAGAGATTCTGCTTAAGAAAATCTGTTGTGTGTTTGACACTGTTCTATATTTTCAAAAGCGATTTTAAAAGTGAGTAATATAGAGAGAGAGCTGTTTGCAGTATTGGGAAGCATAACAAGCATATTGGGCTTCCTTCCTGTTGTATTTTGAAAATGAATCAGGTTTCTGCATTGTAGTGTAGTGTTCATGTAAATGGGTTGTGCTCTGTGTGTAAAATGATTTACCATGCTAAATCTTTTTTGATAAAATGTGTGGCTTAAAGATTTTTGACAAGGATCACAGTGAGTGTCTGTGTGAATTAAGGAATTATATTTTCACCTTTTTCCATAATGTTAGCTGTGTGTGCTTACAGTTTGTATTTTTTAGCTTATAAGGTAGATTTCTTTTTAAATTGTTTTTCATGCTTGGATTCAATGCTGGTATAGAGATAGTGTAATTGTTTATTTGGACTTGTAAATATGCTCCTTTTTTAGAAGCGCCTTGTGCAACCTTTCACAAGAGTACAAGCAGTGAATGTATGGAGAGGGATAGGAATAGCAGATAGAAAACCATATGAAATGGTGTGGGAGATGCATAAAGGATTTCACAAATGGCATCAATTGAGATGGAATATATGATAATGAGGGGCATATTTACAAGCCCCTTGCGCAATGTTTGACTTGGGTGCAAGCAGAAAATGCATGCAGAGTAATAAAATTGGCAGATAGACAAGAATATGAAATGCTGTGAGAGATGCTTAAAGGGTTTTTCTAATGGCATAAATTGAGATAGAATATAGAAAAAAGAGAGGCATATTTACAAGCCCCTTACGCAATGTTTAACATTAATGCTGGTATAGAGCTAGTGTAATGGTTTCATTGGCATATTTACAAGCCCCTTGCACAATGTTTGACATGGGTGCCAGCAGAAAATGCATGCAGAGTAATAAAATTGGCACACAGACAAGAATATAAAATGCTTTGAGAGATCCGTAAAGGATTTTACTAATGGCATAAATTGAGATAGAATATAGAAAAAAAGAGAGGCATATTTACAAGCCCCTTACGCAATGTTTAACATTAATGCTGGTATAGAGATAGTGTAATGGTTTCATTGGCATATTTATAATCCCCTTGCGCAATGTTTGACATGGGTGCCAGCAGAAAATGCATGCAGAGTAATAAAATTGGCACACAGACAAGAATATGAAATGCTTTGAGAAATCCGTAAAGGATTTTACTAATGGCAGAAATTGAGATAGAATATGCAAAAAAAGAGATGCATATTTACAAGCCCCTTGTGCAATGTTTAACATTAATGCTGGTATAGAGATAGTGTAATGGTTTCATTGGCATATTTACAAGTCCCTTGCGCAATGTTTGACATGTGTGCCAGCAGAAAATGCATGCAGAGTAATAAAATTGGCACACAGACAAGAATATGAAATGCTTTGAGAGATTCGTAAAGGATTTTACTAATGGCATAAATTGAGATAGAATATACAAAAAAGAGAGGCATATTTACAAGCCCCTTGCACAATGTTTAACATTAAAGCTGGTTTAGAGATAGTGTAATGGTTTCATTGGCATATTTACAAGCCCCTTGCGCAATGTTTGACATGGGTGCCAGCAGAAAATGCATGCAGAGTAATAAAATTGGCACACAGACAAGAATATGAAATGCTTTGAGAGATCCGTAAAGGATTTTACTAATGGCATAAATTGAGATGGAATATACAAAAAAGAGAGGCATATTTACAAGCCCCTTGCGCAATGTTTGACATGGGTGCAAGCAGAAAATGCATGCAGATAATAAAATTGGCACACAGACAAGAATATGAAATGCTTTGAGAGATCCGTAAAGGATTTTACTAATGGCATAAATTGAGATAGAATATACAAAAAAAGGGAGGCATATTTACAAGCCCCATGCGCAATGTTTAACATTAATGCTGGTATATAGATAGTGTAATGGTTTCATTGGCATATTTACAAGACCCTTGCACAATGTTTGACATGGGTGCCAACAGAAAATGCATGCAGAGTAATAAAATTGGCACACAGACAAGAATATGAAATGCTTTGAGAGATCCATTAAGGATTTTACTAATGGCATTCATTGAGATAGAATATACAAAAAAAGAGAGGCATATTTACAAGCCTCTTGCACAATGTTTAACATTAATGCTGGTGTAGAGATAGTGTAATGGTTTCATTGGCATATTTACGAGCCCCTTGCGTAATGTTTGACATGGGTGCCAGCAGAAAATGTATGCAGAGTAATAAAATTGGCACACGGACAAGAATATGAAATGCTTTGAGTGATCCGTAAAGGATTTTACTAATGGCATAAATTGAGATAGAATACACAAAAAAGAGAGGCATATTTACAAGCCCCTTGCACACTGTTTAACATTAATGCTGGTATAGAGATAGTGTAATAATAATAATAATAATCCACATTTATAAAGCGCACAATCACCCGCAAGGGTCTCTAGGCGCTGGGGGCCGTCGGGAAGATTAAGCAAGCTTTTGCCCAGAGTCACATGGTGCTGGGCTAATCTGCCGGCGGTGCCAGGGATCGAACCGTGATCCCCAGATTCCGGAGTCAGCCGCCCTGGCCGCAGCGCCACACCTCAAATGTATGCAGAGTAATAAAATTGGCACACAGACAAGAATATGAAATGCTTTGAGTGATCGGTAAAGGATTTTACTAATGGCATAAATTGAGATAGAATACACAAAAAAAGAGAGGCACATTTACAAGCCCCTTGCGCAATGTTTGACATGGGTGCCAGCAGAAAATGCATGCAGAGTAATAAAATTGGCACACAGACAAGAATGTGAAATGCTTTGAGAGATCCGTAAAGGATTTTACTAATGGCATAAATTGAGATAGAATATACAAAAAAAGAGAGGCATATTTACAAGCCCCTGGCGCAATGTTTACCATTGATGCTGGTATAGAGATAGTGTAATGGTTTCATTAGCATATTTACAAGCCCCTTGCGCAATGTTTGAAATGGGTACCAGCAGAAAATGCATGCAGAGTAATAAATTTGGCACACAGACAAGAATATGAAATGCTTTGAGAGATCCGTAAAGGATTTTACTAATGGCAGAAATTGAGATAGAATATACAAAAAAAGAGAGGCATATTTACAAGCCCCTTGCGCAATGTTTAACATTAATGCTGGTATAGAGATAGTGTAAGGGTTTCATTGGCATATTTACAAGCCGCTTGCGCAATGTTTGAACATGGGTGACAGCAGAAAATGCATGCAGAGTAATAAAATTGGCATACAAACAAGAATATGAAATGCTTTGAGAGATCCGTAAAGGATTTTACTAATGGCATAAATTGAGATGGAATATACAAAAAAGAGAGGCATATTTACAAGCCCCTTGCGCAATGTTTGACATGGGTACCAGCAGAAAATGCATGCAGAGTAATAACATTGGCACACAGACAAGAATATGAAATGCTTTGAGAGATCCGTAAAGGATTTTACTAATGGCAGAAATTGAGATAGAATATACAAAAAAAGAGAGGCATATTTACAAGCCCCTTGCGCAATGTTTAACATTAATGCTGGTATAGAGATAGTGTAATGGTTTCATTGGCATATTTACAAGCCCCTTGCGCAATGTTTGACATGGGTGCCAGCAGAAAATGTATGCAGAGTAATACAATTGGCACACAGACAAGAATATGAAATGCTTTGAGAGATCCGTAAAGGATTTTACTAAAGGCATAAATTGAGATAGAATACACAAAAAAAGAGAGGCATATTTACAAGCCCCTTGCACAATGTTTAACATTCATGCTGGTGTAGAGATAGTGTAATGGTTTCATTGGCATATATACAAGCCCCTTGCGTAATGTTTGACATGGGTGCCAGCAGAAAATGCATGCAGAGTAATAAAATTGGCACACAGACAAGAATATGAAATGCTTTGAGAGATATGTAAAGGATTTTACTAATGGCATAAATTGAGATAGAATATACAAAAAAAGAGAGGCATATTTACAAGCCCCTTGTGCAATGTTTAACATTAATGCTGGTATAGAGATAGTGTAATGTTTCATTGGCATATATACAAGCCCCTTGCGCAATGTTTGATATGGGTGCCAGCAGAAAATGCATGCAGAGTCATAAAATTGGCACACAGAAAAGAATATGAAATGCTTTGCGAGATCCGTAAAGGATTTTACTAATGGCATGAATTGAGATAGAAGATACAAAAAAAGAGAGGCATATTTACAAACCCCTTGCGCAATGTTTAACATTAATGCTGGTATAGAGATAGTGTAATGGTTTCATTGGCATATTTACAAGCCCCTTGCACAATGTTTGACTTGGGTGCCAGCAGAAAATGCATGCAGAGTAAGAAAATTGGCACACAGACAAGAATATGAAATGCTTTGTGAGATCCGTAAACGATTTTACTAATGGCATAAATTGAGATAGAATATACAAAAAAAGAGAGGCATATTTACAAGGCCCTTGCGCAATGTTTAACATTAATGCTGGTATAGAGATAGTGTAATGGTTTCATTGGCATATTTACAAGCCCCTTGCGCAATGTTTGACATGGGTGCCAGCAGAAAATGCATGCAGAGTAATAACATTGGCACACAGACAAGAATATGAAATGCTTTGAGAGATCTGTAAAGGATTTTACTAATGGCATAAATTGAGATGGAATATACAAAAAAGAGAGGCATATTTACAAGCCCCTTGCGCAATGTTTGACATGGGTGCAAGCAGAAAATGCATGCAGAGTAATAAAATTGGCACATAGACAAGAATATGAAATGCTTTGAGAGATCCGTAAAGGATTTTACTAATGGCATAAATTGAGATAGAATATACAAAAAAGAGAGGCATATTTACACGCCCCTTGTGCAATGTTTGACATGGATGCAATCAGAAAATGCATGCAGAGTAATAAAATTGGCACACAGACAAGAATATGAAATGCTGTGAGAGATGCGTAAAGGATTTTACTCATGGCATAAATTGAGATAGAATATACAAAAAAGAGAGGCATATCTACAAGCTTCTTGCGCAATGTTTAACATTAATGCTGGTATAGAGATAGTGTAATGGTTTCATTGGCATATTTACAAGCCCCTTGCGCAATGTTTAACAATAATGCTGGTATAGAGATAGTGTAATGCCAATTTTATTACTCTGCATGCATTTTCTGCTTGCATCCATGTTAAACATTGCGCAAGGGGCTTCTAAATATGCCCATCTTTTTTGTATATTGTATCTCAATTGATGCCATTAGTAAAATCCTTTACGCATCTCTCACAGCATTTAATATTGTTTTCTATCTGCTATTCCTATCCCTCTGCATACATTTACTGCTTGCATCCATGTTAAAGGTAGCGCAATGGTTGTAAAAAAGGAGCATATTTACAAGCCCAATGAAACCATTAGCACTATCTCTATACCAGCATTGAATTCAAGCATGAGAAACACTTTAAAAAGAAGTCTACCGTATAAGGTAAAAGATACAAACTGTAAGCACACACAGCTAACATTAAGGAAAAAGATGAAAATATAATTCCTTAATTCACATACACACTCAGTATGATGCTTGTCAAAAATCTTAAAGCCAGTCATTTCAGCAAAACACATTTAGCATGGTAAATCGTTTTAGGCACAGAGAGTGAGATGACGCATACACACAAACAGACAGATGGTGTAGGCAGAGATTGAGATGACACACACATAAAAACAGAGAGATGGTGGAAGGAGAGAGTGAGATGAGGCATGCAAAGAGGGAGATAGTGCAGGCAGAGAGTGATATGAGACACACAAAGAGAGATGTGAACTAGTGTTTATAATGTTTAGTTAATGTAATTGCTATGTGCTATGTTAGTAGTGGTCTATAATATGTCAAATTTTTCTTTTCAACAGATTGTAAATATCTACAGAGTCATAATAGATTATGCCTATGAAAGACCGCCAAAAAAGACTTTATAAGAAAGCTTTATCGACCAAGAGGACTCAATTAGAAGATTCATGCAAAGGACAATCTTCAGAGAAAAGAAAAAATGCTCCTGGTAAGCAAACCAAGGATTTTTTAAGGACATTGTTAAAATGCAGAAAAAGTCAAGAAAGTGTTTCTACGAAAAAAAAACAAAATGTAACTAGAAAGAAAAAGCAGAGGTCACCAAAACATTGTATAATGGTACACGGAGATCATAGTGTGTCTGGTAATCGTAGGACAAATCAGTTTATTGACATTCGTAGACAAATGTTTCGTAACAGAGTAGTTTTGAATTTATTAAAACATCTTAAGAAATATAATAGGAAAACAACTTTTTAATAGAAAAAGAAAAGAATAGAAAAGTTTGTTGATCAGGCTTTTGAAGTGAAGAGAAAGCTGTGTATTTTAGTAATCAATAGAGTTCGTACACTAGATAAGGCAATCAATGATTTGAAATCAAAATGTAAAGTGGAAAAGAGTAATCAATCGAACTAATTTTTGTGTTGTTTTTTCGGGAGAATGGAAGCATAGTTCAAGTAGTGAGCCATTTTTTAATGCAGAGAGTTACTTTCAAGGTAAGGTTTTGGTGCATGCAGTTGATATCAGTGGTCGAGCATATGAGGTGAAGGACGGTTGTCCAGTTGAAAAAGAAAAAATTGTGCCTAGAAAATGCAGATGAGGTGTTAGCTGATGCAGTTTTAGGGAGACGTGCTAAGGCTCCGGTGTATACTTGGAATTATAGTAGTATTTGTAGTGTGCGACAGGATTCTATTAATTTGGTTTGTAATTTCTTACGTACATATAGTAAGAAAAGTCTAAAACAAAAGTTTAAGATGTTACAAGACTTAGATCCTTGCAGAGTGAGGGAAAAACAGGTTTGCATGGTCATTCACTGGCTTGTCTTTCTAGAAAAGTATGTCAGAGTACTTTTAACCATTTTAGGATGTTAGGAGTGCATCAAACTAAAGTGAGGAAATAGTGAGAAGGTTGTATTATGCAAAAAGTCCAGCACTTAAGCTAAAACAGCTAAACAGTGCTCTTTTACATGGATCTGAATTAGATGTGCAGAAGATTTATGAAGAAATAGAGTTTTGTTACTTTGGTGAAAAAGAGGACACTGCCGAAAATGATACAGTAATAGAAAGTAATGTGGAAGAGAATGTACAGATTGTAAGTACTCAAAATGTTGATCATGAAATTACAAAGTTTAAGGTCATTTCAAGTGAAAGGCCAAATTTTTCTTGTGTGTGTTGTCGACGAACTCATTATAAGAATCAGACTCGGTTAGTTGATTTATATGTTAAAAGTGAAATGGAAAATAATAATGAATGGAAGGATTTTGCAACTTATTTGCTGGTTGAGAATTGTTTTGATTTGGGTTCTGATCTGCGTATTTGTAAATATTGTTATAATAAATTAAATGAAAACAGAATGCCTGCTAGAGCTGTACATAATAATCTTGAGTTGGTAAAGATTCCGTCTGAATTGATGGGTTTAAGTACCTATGAGTGTATTCTGATTCAATGTGTGCATCCTTTTCAGGCTATTGTTCGCTTGGAGCCTAAGACAGGGAAATTGCCTCCTTCAGATTTACAGAGAGGATTAAAGGGAAGAGTTGTTTATTTGCCTTTAGATTTAAAGAAAAATATTGACACCATTGGCGTAGAAATAGTGGAAGAGGAACCTCTAGTTATTCTAGTTAATGGCGTTCCTACAAAGAGTAAGAAAATCTGGCAAGAATTAGTGGATGTTAGGAAAGTCAAAAAGGCAACGTTGTATTTAGTTAAAAACAATCAGTACTACAAAAATGTATATGTAGGAGAAGAGGAAACAACTGTAGAAGAGGACAGTGATTCATCAGCTGGACAGATTGAAAAAGTAGATGTGTCTAGAACTGAACAGATTTATGAGCATTATAGTGTTCATCCTCTGCATTCCAAAGAAGTAATGGGGAATGCTATTGAGTTGTTCCAAATGAAAGAAGCCAAAGGAAGTCCCATAAGTGTATGGGAAGAAAGCTTGGAAGCTCGTTGTTTTCTTCAATTGTTTCCAACAGGTCAAGGTGGAAGATATGATGACCGACCTGTTCAAATTCCTGCGTCGGAATACCGGACTTTAAGATTATATGCAGAAGATCCAAGATTTTGTCAATGCATTCTATATTTGTTTCATCTTCTGTTTGAGAGTGACTTCTCTGGACTATCTTATGCTGTGAACCATATACTGAAATCTGGAGTACATCTTCAAAATGTTTCGGTAAGAGACTTTATGGATAAAGTCCAAGTGGAAGACAGTATTTTGGAATCTCACCTAATCAATCTCATGGCATGTCAGCGTGGTACGAATGAGTATTGGTACCGTCGTCATGGGGAATTGAAATGTATGCTAAGAAACTTAGGAACTCCTACATGGTTCCTCACTCTTAGGTGTGCTGAGTATGCCTGGGAAGACTTACTTGAATTTCTTCGAGAGGCAAATGGAAACATAGAAAATATAGAATTCAAAACACCTGGAGAACTGTGCTCTTTGGATCCAGTTAATGTTTGTAGGTATTTTAATCATCGATTTGAAGCTATGATGTCTTTCATCACAAACAAAAAAAATCCTCTACTTGGAGAGGTTTTGGATTTCTTTTGGAGAAAGGAGTATCAAGCAAGAGGTGCTCCTCACATACATATGCTGCTATGGATCAAAGATGCCCCCAAATTTGGAACAGATTCGGATGACACAGTGATGAGTTTCATTGAACAATATTCCACATGTGTTGTGCCGAAAAGTACAGAAGAAGACAATTTACGACATCAAGTCTTACGCTTGCAAACCCATCGCTGTGGAAAGTACTGTCGTCGAAAGTTCAAATCCAAGGAGAAGTTCTACGCAAAATGTCGTTTTGGATTTCCACGACCAGTAATATGTAAAGGAAGAGTGAACAATTTTATGTCTTCACTGCGACATACTGTGACAAGAAAATCACTAAAAAATACGTACAACTTAAAAAGAAATGAAGAGTCCAAATACATAAATGACTGCAACCCAGTCACTTTGTCCATGTGGAATGCTAACATGGATATTCAATATGTTGCTGACAACTCTATTGCTGTGGCTCGATATGTAACGTCTTACATCACAAAATCAGAAAAGACGGAACTGAAGGAAATGTGGGAGGATATTTCGCATGAAAAGAGCCTAAGTAAGAAATTATACAGATACATTCTGAAGATGTTGTCGCATCGAGAAATTGGAGCATATGAATGTTCAGATCGGTTATTATCAGCAAGTCTGTATGCCAAATCGAGATCCATCATTTGGGTGAATCTGGATGTATGACGTTACAACGCATACTTTTACAACGCATACCATTACAACGAATTTTTTACAACGCAAAAACTTTTACAACGCGTACCATTACAACGCATGTTTTTACAACGCAAGTACCTTTACAACGCATACCATTACAACGTAAGTATTGGTAAGTATATATTATTTTTTTTATTTTAAATTAATTGAAATTAATATAATTTAATTTAATTTAATTAAATTAATTTAATGTTTTTTTTTAACCTGTACCCCTGCACCCCAAAACCCCCAAAATGACCCTGAACCCTAAAAATACCCCTGTACCCCAAAAACCCAAAACTGTCCCTGAACCCTAAAAATACCCCTGTACCCCAAAAACCCAAAACTGACCCTGAACCCTAAAAACACCCCTTTACCCAAAAACTGAAAACTGACCCTGAACCCTAAAAATACCCCTTTACCCAAAAACTGAAAACTGACCCCTAAAAATACCCCTTTACCCAAAAACTGAAAACTGACCCTGAACCCTAAAAATACCCCTTTACCCAAAAACTGAAAACTGACCCTGAACCCTAAAAATACCCCTTAAAAAACCCAAACATATATAATTTTAAATATAATTATATACTTACCAATACTTACGTTGTAATGGTATGCGTTGTAAAGGTACTTGCGTTGTAAAAACATGCGTTGTAATGGTATGCGTTGTAAAAGTTTTTGCGTTGTAAAAGTTTCGTTGTAATGGTAGTGCGTTGTAAAAGTTGCGTTGTAAAGGTTGTTTCCCGGTGAATCTAGGTCTTGCTGCAACACAAAACCGAGTTTTGACGTCTGCACAAGAAATTGAGTATTTGGCGGAGTTTCAACCAAACAGTACAGATATTTTGAAGACAAACATCTTGGATACATATTATCCAAATAGAAGTAGTCATCTTCAGAATGTTTGTCTCTATGAAGTACAGCAAAGCTATACTTTTAAGAGGAATATGACAGAAGATATCAATAAAGGAGTATATGCTTTAATTGGATGTGAAGGATGTCTGGTGAAACAAAGAAAAGGACATTAGATTAATCATCGTAAATTGAGTTGCAAATCTCCTGATAAAAGGGAATTTTACTATTTAGCTCTTTTGCAACTCTTTAAGCCATGGCGTTCAGAAGAGGAACTACTTGGAGATTTTCTCAGTTTTGAAGATTCTTTCAATGCAACTAAGGATACCATAGAATGTCCTGTTTTTTTCAAATTATCTGCAAATGTTGAACGATGAAATACAGCAAGAAGCTATCATTGCAGCAGAGATTGCTAGAGACAGTTCTCAAGACAGTCAGAGTTCTGCTTCGTTGAGTCAGGATCCACTAGGAGAACCAATTATCCAAAATGAAGCTGCCACTGCCATGGAAGAGGTGGAAAGAGCCATGGAACAAGCTCAGGAGGATGTAGTTAATTTAGAAGATTTGGAAAATCAACTAAACGTGGAGCAGAAAAAAATATATGATGAAGTCACAGAACAGATTGAGCATGGTTTACGTCATGATAAAAAAGAGTGCTCAAGTACGTCATTTGAACCTGTCCGACTGTATGTGAGTGGAGATGCCGGAACTGGGAAAAGTTTTCTGATTAAATCAATTGCAATTTATCTGCAGAAAAGAACAGAGTCATCACTGTCTTGTGTTGTTTCTGCTCCAATTGGGTTGGCAGCACATAACATTAAAGGGATTACTTTACATTGTTTATTGATGCTGCCAGTAGAGCATGATCATAAATTACAATACCACAATCTATCTGGAGAAGCTTGTTGTGAAGTTGGTAGAGTCCTGAAGAAAAGGAAACTTCTTATCATTGATGAGGTAAGCATGGTTTCAAATGTGATGCTTGCTTTTGTGCATTTGAGAATGCAACAAATTCTTAAAACAGAGTATGATGTGTTATTTGGAGGCAAACACATAATTGTCTTTGGAGATCTACTGCAGCTAACTCCAGTGAAAGGACAACCAGTGTTTAAGATGCTTACGCATGAAGATACAAGAAAGTGCCTAGGAAGCATTGGAAATGTGAATATCTGGTTATATTTTAAATATGCAGAACTGCTTCAAAACATGCGACAGGCAAAGGATGAAGATTATAAAAATATTCTACAAGATGTAAGAATTGGAAAAGTAACTGAACATGGCAAAGAAGCTTTACAGTCACGATTAATTTCAAATTTGTTTCCAAAGGAAAATATTCTCCCAGAGATTATTTATCAGAAAGTTGCTGAAAACAAAACTGTAATATGCTTGATGCCAACTCTTCGAGAATGTTCAGTCTTCAACAACAAAATGTTAGAGTTAAAACATCAAGAGATTGTGAAACTGGAAGCTATTGATAAAATAGATCACGAAGGAGTTACTATTGTTTTGTCAGAAAAGTTGAAATCAAAGTTGGATTCTTTAGAGAAGACAATTTCTAAAACTGCTGGTTTTGAAAAGACTCTATATGTATGTTTAAATTGTCGTATAATTTTACGACCGAATTTAAATGTGGTCATGTTGTTGATTTTGTGAATTACCAAAATAGAGATGGAATTGAATTTTTGAAAATTAAATTTGATGGAATTGAAGAAGTACAACAGTTTAGTCATTGTTCTGTTTGATTTTTGCTTGTGAAAGATTTATATGTCCGCCGAAAACAGTTTCCTGTTTCTTTGTCATATGCAGCAACTATTCATAAATCTCAAGGTTTAAGTGTAGATAGTGCTTTGATGAATATTGGAAGTTCAGTCTTCAAGGAGGGTATGGCATATGTTGCTTTATCTCGAGTCTGAACTTTATCTGGATTGTACTTGATTGATTTTGATGAGACAAAGATTAGTGCAGATCTAAATTGTGCAAAGGAATATAATAGGTTAAGAAGAGAGTATGCTCCAAATTTACCTCAATATACTCTATTTGAAAAGCGTGTGGTAGGCCGAAAAAGAAGAAATGAGAAAAATTGTAGCAAGGCTGTAGCAAAAAAAAGAAAACTAGATGAACCAGTAATTGTAAGCAGAAACAAAGAGGATTCTGTTGAAGATATTGTTGGATTTCAGTTTGAGAACAGTTCTGGTGTCAACTGCTATGCTAATGTAGTGGTTAATGTTTTTTTTTCTCCTAAGTTTGCAAGAACAGATTGTTAAAAATCGGGATCAGAGTTTTTGTTGTTTGTTGAATACTGTGTTTGAGAAATGTAGCAGTGATAGAACAAATATAGAAAGTGTTTCTGATATTCGAAATGATTTAGACATATGTTCTGGTATGACTCAATTTTCTCAGGATATTCAGCAAGATTGTCAGGAATTTCTAATGTACATGCTTGTTGTATTGCAAGAGGAAGGTATAGATGTTGAAAATCTTTTTGGCCTTTCTTATAAATGGCAACATGTCTGCGATAATTGTTCCTTTTCAAGTAGTACAACAGTAGATACTGAAGGATTTATATATTTGACTTTACCAGACTGCAAATCAGTGTCTTTTAATAATCTACTTAGAGCAGCTGATCAAAACATAGGGGCCGATTAGGATGGCGGACGGAAATGGGTACTGTCCGCCATGGTGGGGGAAATTTTACTCCCGGCTGCGCCGCGGAGAAACCGCGGTTGGGATTAGGATATTCATGTCACGAAACTCCGACCGCGGCGGACGGAACACAACCAACACCGTCCGCGGTGGACGGAACACAACCAAGTCCGTCCGCGGCGGACGGAGTCCAATGAACAACCACTGCCGCGGACGGAAATGACCGCGGAAAATAAAACATGTACCGCCATCCCTGAGAATACTCCGTGGCCGCAATTAGGATAAATCCGCCCGTACAACGGAACTCACAGCCATCCACGTCCGCGGCGGAAACAATGCAACGAGAACCACAGCATCAGGGCGGAAGGCCAACACGCACAACATCCCTAGCGCCTAACAAATGTATGAAAGTGCACCGCAAGTCCTAAGCAAACATACGAACATTGACAAGGCCCCCCCCCCCAGCACAAGCCACCATGACACGTCCCAATTATCCAATAATGCACACAAGTCAACACGCCCACCTACCACCTGACTGCCAACAACCATCGAGACACGACTATAAAAAGTCACCCCCACACAACCACAATCCCTTGCACCACAGCATTGCTGCCAGCAAGAGGGCCATTCGAGACACTGCTAACTCACATAAAATCACATAGAAGACACCCACCCACCACCCTACCACACAAACACCCACCACACAAATCCTACACATCACACACCACACACCTGCACCTCCCAACTCACTCAACTCACACACTGAGCACCACACACCATGGCACCCAAAAAAAACCCCAAATTCACGGAGACAGAGTTGCGGGTAATGGTAGATGAAATTATCCGTGTGGAGCCCAACATCTTCGGGGCCCAAGTCCAGCAGACGACCGTGGCGCAAAAGAACCACATGTGGGACAGGATCGTCACTCGTGTGAATGCGTCGGGGACTGTGCCGAGGACCAAGCACGACATTCAGAGGCGGTGGCATGACCTTAAGACCAGGGTCAAGGGCATCCGAGCGAAAAACCACGCCAGAGCCAATCTTACTGGCGGTGGCACACCCCCGGAGCCCATACCCTACACCGATTGGGAGGAGAAGGTGCTGGTGATACTACACCCAGAGAGCCTAGACGGCCTTGACGAAGGAGAAGAGACTGGTGAGTACAAACCAAGCACCACGATCAGCACGACATGGTCAGGCTCACACAACTGAGAATAAACATCCCCCACGCCCCAACCCATGCACGTCGGACACCAACACACTAACATGTCCATGGCTCCCAACAGGCCCCCATGTTCACGGGGAGGGTGGTGGTGGTGGTGGCGGTGGTGGAGGGTGGGGTGTGTGAGAGGCCCAAACTACAACTCCCAACAGGCCCCCATGTGCACGGGGAGGGTGGCGGTGGTGGAGGGTGGGGTGTGTGAGAGGCCCAAACTACAACTCCCAACAGGCCCCCATGTGCACGGGGAGGGTGGCGGTGGTGGAGGGTGGGGTGTGTGAGAGGCCCAAACTACAACTCCCAACAGGCCCCCATGTGCACGGGGAGGGTGGCGGTGGTGGAGGGTGGGGTGTGTGAGAGGCCCAAACTACAACTCCCAACAGGCCCCCATGTGCACGGGGAGGGTGGCGGTGGTGGAGGGTGGGGTGTGTGAGAGGCCCAAACTACAACTCCCAACAGGCCCCCATGTGCACGGGGAGGGTGGCGGTGGTGGAGGGTGGGGTGTGTGAGAGGCCCAAACTACAACTCCCAACAGGCCCCCATGTGCACGGGGAGGGTGGCGGTGGTGGAGGGTGGGGTGTGTGAGAGGCCCAAACTACAACTCCCAACAGGCCCCCATGTGCACGGGGAGGGTGGCGGTGGTGGTGGAGGGTGGGGTGTGTGAGAGGCCCAAACTACAACTCCCAACAGGCCCCCATGTGCACGGGGAGGGTGGCGGTGGTGGAGGGTGGGGTGTGTGAGAGGCCCAAACTACAACTCCCAACAGGCCCCCATGTGCACGGGGAGGGTGGCGGTGGTGGTGGAGGGTGGGGTGTGTGCGACAGGAAACAGAAATGTCTACAAATCAATGTAACCATGTACTGTCCACATTACTGACCTGCTCGATCTTGTCCCTCAGGTGATCGTCAACTGACTGGGGAAAGCAGTACCCGGCCGCCAGCCTCGCCTCCCACACCTACAGGACTCTCTGCCGACGACGACACAGGCAGCTCCGGGGCGGAGGATGGAGCGGGACCAAGCACGCAGCCAGGGCCATCTGGCTCACAGGGACTCCCGGGACCGACCAACGTCGCATGTGTGACTCCCGCGGCACCCGTCTCTGTGATCTGCACAGTCCCCACCACCACCAGTACCACCAGTACCACCAGTACCACCACTACCACCACTACCACCAGCACCACGACTCCTGCCGGTGCCACCCAGCATGACCCAGCGCGCAACGCTGGTCCAACGGCCCCACACACAAGCAGGGTGAGTGGGCCACAAACACAGGCAACGGGACAACTGCCAATCAGGCGACCCACACACCGCCGGTCAGAGGAGGGACAGCTACCCGAGCCAGTGGCACAGTCCCTACAAGCTCTTGCCAGGTGCCAGGCCTCATACGACCGGTCCCAGGCAAACGCTGATCGTGTTCACGAGGACTCAGTGGACAACACCAACAGCCTGCGCGAGATCTCTGGCATCCTTGGCCAGATGTTGGTGATCATGGGCCAGCAGGCAACGATGTGGAGGGAATGGGTTGCCCGGAACAACCCCCCCCCCTCCACCATGTGTGTCAGCGCCACCGCCACCGTCACCTCCGCCTCCCCCGTCACCTCCGCCTCCGCCTCCACCGCCGCCACCACCACCTGAGCCCCTGGCGACGGATGTGGCCCATCACCAACCTGCCCTCCCAGCTGCCTCTGTACCACCTCCGAGACGGAGGGGGCGGCCGAGGCAGGAAGTTGCTGAGAGCAGTGTTGGAGCGCCAGGCACACGCTCCAAGAGGGGACGACCTTGACAATGCCACTGCCTGTGCCAGACATTCACCCTGCAAACCATCCTGTCCCACATAGACAATCATTGCCACTGGTCTGCTGGACTAGCCTGACACCCCCCAATGTGGTGTCAGCACGGACATTTCATCTGCCATTACCTACAACTCCAACTCCCTCCCTCCCACTTACTTGTAAATATTCACCAGCACAAAAGCACAACCTGTCAATAAATTGCATTTACTCACACAATGATGTTTTGCCTCCATGTTTATTCACATGATTGCCATCAGATACAGACGTAAACAGGTACAGGGATCATAGTCGCACATGATCATGGCGCTGCGGGAGTGACCTAGAGAAAACCAGAGACAGCAAACACACGTCAGTAAAGAGATTCACACACATCACAACACAATGCACAGCAACATTACACAAACGACAACCATCACACAAGCATGGGATGGGAGCACACACATCATGGACACTCCTATGTCCAAAGACATGAAGACACACATGTGCAACCATCACAAACCACACCCAGCTGAATAACCCCATATCCACACAACACCAGAAAACATACATGAGGCATTGTCAACCGCCACTAGAGGTAGATACTCACATTCAAGGGAAGTAGCGATCAATGAGCTGGCGCCTCTGGTCCACACCTTCCTCCTCACCACTATCCTCATCAGTCGACATGGGTGGGATGGGAGGCCGAGGAACTCCTTCGTCTTCAGGGTCCAACAGCAGTTCAATGTCATTGCGTACTGCCAGGTTGTGGAGCATGCAGCAGGCAATCACGATCTTGCATACTTTTCCTGGTGAGTAAGGCAGTGCCCCTCCGGTCTTATCGAGGCACCGAAACCTAGACTTCAGCAGTCCAAAGGTACGTTCGATGACTCTCCGTGTCCTTCCATGTGCCTCATTGTACCGCATTTCACCCGCCGTCCTCGGATTACGTAGGGGACTGAGGAGCCAGGGCCGGTTTGGGTAAGCCGAGTCGCCTATGTAGGGGGATGACAGAGACAAACATCAGAACAAGATATGGTGGGTACCCCATGCAACACAGAGAGCACAAGAGTCCCCACTGCACACTCACCAACAAGCCACGCTTGACCGGGTGGCAGATTTGCCATGAGTCGTGGGACATTGCTGGTTCGCATGATGTGGGCGTCATGTGCGGATCCAGGAAATCTTGCACACACATGGGAGATGATGTTGCTCGCCAGGCACACCACCTGCACGTTCAGCGAATGAAAGTGTTTGCGATTCCTGAACACTTGTTCGCGTGCCCGTGGTGGAATGAGCGCGATGTGCGTGCCATCAATTGAGCCCACAACGTGAGGTATGTGGCCCAGTGCATAGAAACCAGCTTTGACAGCTGGCAACTCTTCCGGACGTGGGAAATGTATGTACTCATCCTTGTACAGCATCATAGCTGTTAACACATCCCGAAGAACCGTGCTGAACATTGCCTGTGACATACCCCCGGCACCTCCAACTGTATACTGAAATGTGCCAGTAGCGAAGAAATGTAGTACCGCCATGACCTTTGCAGTGGGTGTAAACGAGCCAGGATACGTTCTACGTGGCTGCAGATGAGGAGACAATTGAGCCACAAGCTCCAGCAACCGACGTCGATCCAGCCTGAATTTCCGAATCACCTCCTCGTCTACCATATCCTCCAGCTGAGTGTATGGGCGATGCACATTTGGAGCCCTCCTGTGTGGGAGAGAGATGTAACTTAGGTCAACGTACAAACGACGCATACGTGTACAACTCCATCACATGTGTACCTTACTGACATAACTCCAGTCGTCACCCTAATGTATCGTAGACACATCACAGACACTCATGCAACTGCATGCACACAAACGATAAGTTTACACACGCCATGTCATCAAGCACAAATGCCACCACCAATGATGATGTGCATACGGTAATGACATGCATGGTGACAGAACGTATAAATCACATACACGGAATGCATGTGTACCACCACCACTGTAGTCACCTCGACACAACAATAAACCGACAACAGATGCATGAATTGGCCACACAGCCGTGATGTACTGTGTAGTTGTGAAGATGTAACAACGTCTGTAGGGTCAAACCCGACGTCAACACGTACGAATGCACATCTGTTGGCCATTGTGTGCAGACCGATGTCCATTGTATGGACACACATGCTATATTGTATGACATATGACCTTTCACAATCACGCTCACATCCCTCATGACGCAACTGCACACAACACATCACGGTGCAGCGTCTGACAAGATCACATATTTGGCGCCGCCATGGCGGTGCTCAACTTCCGCTACTTCCCAAAGGCCGAATGCGGCCTGCGTCCCTCTTCCCATTGGCTGCATGTGCAGGGACCGTGACGGGCACACATCGGCAACCGCACGTGCAAGCTTCAGGCACGGATGCTTCAGTTGCAACAATGTACTATCACTGGCGCCTCCATGGCGGGGCACGTACACAGCGGGGGAGGTGCAGGCCTATACACCCTGCAGATGTACTCAATGGACATGCCAGTTCATGACCCCCCTTACAGTCACCTTGCATCATCCACCGTACACCGGCCGGAGCGGCCGGCCCATAAACATCCGCCGTGCCCGGCCATGAACACAACCGCCATGGCCGGGACCGGCGGTTGTTCATGGCCGGGCACGGCCATGGCGGTTGTGTTCATGGCCGGGCACGGCGGTTGTTCATGGCCGTGCCCGGCCATGAACACAACCGCCATGGCCGGGCACGGCCATGAACAACCGCCGTGCCCGGCCATGAACACAACCGCCATGGCCGTGCCCGGCCATGAACAACCGCCGGTCCCGGCCATGGCGGTTGTGTTCATGGCCGGGCACGGCGGATGTTCATGGGCCGGCCGCTCCGGCCGGTGTACGGTGGATGATGCAAGGTGACTGTAAGGGGGGTCATGAACTGGCATGTCCATTGAGTACATCTGCAGGGTGTATAGGTCTGCACCTCCCCCGCTGTGTACGTGCACCGCCATGGAGGCGCCAGTGATAGTACATTGTTGCAACTGAAGCATCCGTGCCTGAAGCTTGCACGTGCGGTTGCCGATGTGTGCCCGTCACGGTCCCTGCACATGCAGCCAATGGGAAGAGGGACGCTGGCCGCATACGGCCAATCGCAAGTAGCGGAAGCTGTGCACCGCAACAACAGGGCCAGTCATTGGCCCATTTCACGATCACGCTTCCAGGGCTGACCAATTGCTGGCGACGTATGCCACTGACACGTGCTGAGGGCCCTATATATGTGTCTTGGCCAACATGAAACTTCCTACCCTGGGGACCAGTGCTGCCTGTGACCATCACCTCGACCTGCTGCTGCTGCTGAGCTGACCACCGACTGCTGCCTGTGACCATCACCTCGACCTGCTGCTGCTGCTGCTGAGCTGACCACCGACTGCTGCTCTAGTGCCATACTCCGTGATCTTGCCATGTCGAGTGGCAAAGAGATCCGGTCTCGACCCTTCACCGCCGCGGAGCTTGATGTCCTCGTGGACGGTGTACTCCGCAACTATGGACGCCTCTACGGCGCACCGGGACGGGTGGTAAGTGCAGTGTGGGACATGTTGGTGTGCATGAGGGGGCCAAATGATCAGGCCTATTTATATCTTAGCTGTGTAGTGTGGGCTAGACATATGTTCCTGATTGTGCATGGCTGCTGACAGTAACGTCTTGCCCCTATGTGTGTGACAGGCCACCTGTCCACTGACTTAAACCCTTTTGTCTCCCATCATGGTAGGTCAAGCTGCACCTTCGCAAGGACCTGTGGAGGACCATAGCACGGGAAGTACGGGCATTGGGGGTGTGCAACAGACGACATACACACTGCCACAAACGCTGGGACGACATTTCCAGGCTGAGCAAGAATGTAGCGGAAGTAACACTGGGCCTGATTCCAAGGACGCCCCGTCTGGCCCGACGCTCCATGACCCCTCTCATGCACCGTATCATTGCAGTGACGCATCCTGAACTGGCCGAACGTCTGAGTGCCGATCAACAGCAAACTAGCGGTGAGCATACTGTCTGTGTAGGAAACTTGTGAGTGCTATGCATGTATTGGTGCACAGACACACTATTGAGTTCCGTGTTGCGTATGTATGCCTGTGATGGCATTTTGGTCCCATTGGGTGGTACTCATTTGACATCCAGGTCCGCCATGTTGACACGCCACTTGCTTAGTAGTTGAGTGTTAAAGCACATCCCCTAGTGGTCCATGTCCCCATGGCAGAAAATGTGAGGATGACTGGTAGGGGTGGGCCATGTGCAGGATGAGGGCTCATGAACCTTTGTCTGCTATGTGATTTGGCTATCCTGTTCCTTCTGTACGTGAGTGTGCCCATGACTCACACATCTTTTCTGTGCATTTCAGCTTTGACAGAGGACACTCAGCCACAGACGGTGGAGAGTAGCCGAGGAAATGAGTCCGGCTCAGACTTCGCACACACGCAGACTGACACGGAGGAGGCCAGCGCCGGAGAGGGGGACAGGACCGTCCCTGAGGACTCGCATGTGGAGACACCATCGTCCTCCTCGTCGGACACTCTTGGTGAGCCTGCACTGTTGTCACAGACTGGGAGTGGGCACTCATCACCTTCTGTCGGAAGACAGCACACAGGGCCCACACTTCCGCCAACTGCACCATGTATTGTTCGTGGCCGAAGGAGTAGGGGGAGCAGAGTGGCGTTCGGTGCAGGCACCGCTGCCCCTGCCACGGTGAGCCAAAATGCACTGTGTGCTGAGGCCGTTGATCTGCTGCGACAGCTGTGTGTGGGTCAGACCAATATGACAAATGCTTTCCAGGATCATGATAGGAAGTTGGGGCAGGTGGTGGCATTCATGGAAGGGATGCATGGCGATCTTGCAGGTCTACACAGGACAGTGCAGTCATTGGCAAGCAGTGTGTCGTCTGCAATAGTACAGTCGAATGAACAGGGTGCTACTTCTGTTTCCCCATCTACACCGCTGGATGTCTCAGGGGGTAGTGATTATTCAGAGCAGGACTCAAATACAGGTTATTGCACTAGAAGCAGCGTCAGACAGCACGTCAGGGCACGCAGGGCACAGACCCCATCCCCTAGATCAGCTAAATCTGTTCACGTAGACGACGTCAGATGCACTGGAGTACACACACAGGATCCACAAGTGTTGTTGGGGGACATGCCTTCCGGAGCTACACAGGCATTCAACACGAAAGGTACTCCGAAGGCAAGGGATACTCACATGTCCATGGACTGTTCCTTGGACAAGGCCAGTCAGAAGACAAAGGCACCTACTGAGAGCAGGGAGACTCCCAAGAGCAGGCCCACAGCAGAGGTAAGGGACACTCCCAAGGACAGTGAGAAGACTAAGGCACCTACTGAGAGCAGGGAGACCCCCAAGAGCAGGCCCACAGCAGTGGATAGGAACACTCCCAAGGACAGTGAGAAGACTAAGGCACCTACTAAGAGCAGGGAGACTCCCAAGAGCAGGCCCACATCAGTGGATAGGAACACTCCCAAGGACAGTGAGAAGACTAAGGCACCTACTAAGAGCAGGGAGACTCCCAAGAGCAGGCCCACATCAGTGGATAGGAACACTCCCAAGGACAGTGAGAAGACTAAGGCACCTACTAAGAGCAGGGAGACTCCCAAGAGCAGGCCCACATCAGTGGATAGGAACACTCCCAAGGACAGTGAGAAGACTAAGGCACCTACTAAGAGCAGGGAGACTCCCAAGAGCAGGCCCACAGCAGTGGATAGGAACACTCCCAAGGGCAGGGACACACACAGGGAGCAGGTGTCTGCTGGAGGCAGGTGCACCACAGACGACAAGTCTGCTGGCAGGAACAGGGCGGCGAGCAGGGCACAGGCTACATCCAGAGACAACACTCCACCTAAGGATAAGGCACATCCTACGGACAAGGCATCTAGCATGGACAATGGCGCAATCAAGGACAGGCATACTTCACCCCTGGCTGCACTGAGGCTGATGTTTTCTACTAAACGCCAAACTGATGTCTCCGCGGCGGAGTCCCCCCATACCTCCACTCCCATCCAGGCCAGTCAGAAGCAGAGGAGGGTGTCCCCTGTTGTTGCATCCCCCATTACACATCATTCCGAGTCCAGGCGGCAGGCACAGAGCAAACGACAAGCAGGCTCCAGCACGTCCCCCGAAACCAGATCCCCGGCAGCAGTTGCTCCACCTATGCTGGGTGGTGATTCTTTGGAGTCCCCACCACTTGGCAGTCCTGTCCTGTCCAGGGTGCACTCACACCTCCCTAAGAAACGCAGACACACACCATTGACACCTGCAAACCCCGATTTGGCTCTAGGTGAGCTATCCCCAGCTCCCAGGCCCACCCTGCCTCCTGGCCCATACAGCCCTGTGGCTCATCATTTCAGTTGTCCCAGTGGCGCCGGTGCAGTTGACTCTCATGTATCAGATGGTGGCACAGTGTCAGTTGTGCCCTCTCCTGTTGCAGGTCCTGGCAGTGTATCTGGGTCTATGGCTCACGTGTCAGTTAGAAGATCTGTGGCTGTGTTGCACACTCCTGTTTCTGGTGCTGGCAGTCTGTCTGGGTCAGTGGCTCACGTGTCAGTGACTACATCTGTGGCTGTGTCTCACACTCCTGTTGCTGGTGCTGCCAGTGTGTCTGGGTCCGTGGCCCATGTGTGTGTCACTCGGGCTGTGGCTGTGTCTCACACTCCTGTTGCTGGTGCTGCCAGTGTGTCTGGGTCCGTGGCCCATGTGTGTGTCACTCGGGCTGTGGCTGTGTCTCACACTTCTGTTGCTGGTGCTGCCAGTGTGTCTGGGTCCGTGGCCCATGTGTGTGTCACTCGGGCTGTGGCTGTGTCTCACACTCCTGTTGCTGGTGCTGCCAGTGTGTCTGGGTCCGTGGCCCATGTGTGTGTCACTCGGGCTGTGGCTGTGTCTCACACTCCTGTTGCTGGTGCTGCCAGTGTGTCCGAGGCAGGTAGTTCACGCAGTCCCCCCTGATTCTGTGATGTGAGGTGCTGTACACTTCACTCAAATGTTAATTCACATGGTGTGTCCATTGAGAACTGCGTGGCACTCTTGTGGTCCCTGTGACGGGTTGGTAGGGACACGTAGTTGTGCTGCCTCTGATGTACCTGCTCTGTACTCTACAATGCCCTGTTGATGCTCTGATACTGCAACCTGCCCTCTCGTTACCTGCCTCTGATGTACCTGCTCTGTAATGCACAATGCCCTGTTGATGCTCTGATACTGCATACTGCCCCTCTCACGTGCTGCCTCTGATGGGCCTGTTCTGTGCAATGGACTGTTGATGCACTTAGCCCCTCTCACGTGCTGCCTCTGATGGGCCTGTTCTGTGCAATGGACTGTTGATGCACTTTGCCCCTCTCACGTGCTGCCTCTGATGGGCCTGTTTTGTGCAATGGACTGTTGATGCACTTTGCCCCTCTCACGTGCTGCCTCTGATGGGCCTGTTCTGTGCAATGGACTGTTGATGCACTTTGCCCCTCTCACGTGCTGCCTCTGATGGGCCTGTTCTGTGCAATGGACTGTTGATGCACTTTGCCCCTCTCACGTGCTGCCTATGATGTACCTGCTCTGTACTCTACAATGCCCTGTTGATGCTCTGATACTGCATGCTGCCCTCTCGTTACCTGCCTCTAATGTACCTGCTCTGTAATGCACAATGCCCTGTTGATGCTCTGATACTGCATACTGCCCCTCTCACGTGCTGCCTCTGATGGGCCTGTTCTGTGCAATGGACTGTTGATGCACTTTGCCCCTCTCACGTGCTGCCTCTGATGGGCCTGTTCTGTGCAATGGACTGTTGATGCACTTTGCCCCTCTCACGTGCTGCCTCTGATGGGCCTGTTCTGTGCAATGGACTGTTGATGCACTTTGCCCCTCTCACGTGCTGCCTCTGATGGGCCTGTTCTGTGCAATGGACTGTTGATGCACTTTGCCCCTCTCACGTGCTGCCTATGATGTACCTGCTCTGTACTCTTCAATGCCCTGTTGATGCTCTGATACTGCAACCTGCCCTCTCGTTACCTGCCTCTGATGTACCTGCTCTGTAATGCACAATGCCCTGTTGATGCTCTGATACTGCATACTGCCCTCTCGTTACCTGCCTCTGATGTACCTGCTCTGTAATGCACAATGCCCTGTTGATGCTCTGATACTGCATACTGCCCTCTCGTTACCTGCCTCTGATGTACCTGCTCTGTAATGCACAATGCCCTGTTGATGCTCTGATACTGCATGCTGCCCTCTCGTTACCTGCCTCTGATGTACCTGCTCTGTAATGCACAATGCCCTGTTGATGCTCTGATACTGCATACTGCCCTCTCGTTACCTGCCTCTGATGTACCTGCTCTGTAATGCACAATGCCCTGTTGATGCTCTGATACTGCATACTGCCCTCTCGTTACCTGCCTCTGATGTACCTGCTCTGTAATGCACAATGCCCTGTTGATGCTCTGATACTGCATGCTGCCCTCTCGTTACCTGCCTCTGATGTACCTGCTCTGTAATGCACAATGCCCTGTTGATGCTCTGATACTGCATGCTGCCCTCTCGTTACCTGCCTCTGATGTACCTGCTCTGTAATGCACAATGCCCTGTTGATGCTCTGATACTGCATGCTGCCCTCTCGTTACCTGCCTCTGATGTACCTGCTCTGTAATGCACAATGCCCTGTTGATGCTCTGATACTGCATGCTGCCCTCTCGTTACCTGCTATGTTGTACCTGCTCTGGTGCCCACTTTGCCCATGTTCACGCATACACTGTGATTTGACCCCTATTATTTGACAATAAAGGTAGTCTATCAAGTCTCGTGGTCTGTCGTTGTCATTCCTACTTGCGTACTGCAAATGTGTATTCGTATATGCTTCTCATCAGTGGTTTCGGTAACATGACACTCCCCCTCCCTACGTCACGTCCCTTGCTGGTATTCCCCTCCAGACAGCCAATGGTTTGTACCTTACCTGCGTCGTCGTCCATAGTAGGCCATGACTAGGACGTGGTGGATCGCGAAGAGCATCGGGAAAGCGTGTAGCGCCGGGTCCATGGTGGTGGTCAGCTTGCGGTGGGTATCTCGGCTGTGTCACCTATGTTCGCTGTGGGGATTCCGCCGTGTTAAGACAGGTTGTTTTTCCGCAGCGGTTTTATGTGTGTTTTCCGCCATCTTGATTTGGGGGACGGTCTTCGACGTCAGTGCGTACGGCGGAGCGTCCGGATGTGTTCCGTCCGCCGCGTGGTCGTGTGTAGTTGGCCGGCGGAGCGTGTTTTTCCGTCGCGGACGGAAATTTGACACGTTTTCCTATCCTGATATGGCGGACGGAGTATCCGCGGCAGGCGGACACGGAAAAGGCTTTTTCCGCCTACTCCAGGGCCGCGGTGGCTCTTCCGTCCGCCATCCTGATCGACCCCATTGTTTGTACCCAATGTAACTGTGCAATGCTATCAACATTATTTATACAAAGTTATGTACAGTACGTAATTTTAATGTTCCAACGATGTAGACCTGATGGAACTAAATTAACAACTTTAATTAAAAATTTTGTGGCTTCTCAATTATCAATTTCAGGAAGAACCTTTGTAACAATAGCAATTATTTTCCACGATGGTCCTTCAACAACATCTGGACATTATACAGCTTATTTAAAATGTCAAAACGGTTGGACTTATTGTAATGATACTGTTTTGACATTCAAAAAACGTTTGCCTTTTGACTTAAAAAATTCTTACCTAGTGTTTTTACAACCTAAATTTTAGGAAAAGTGATTGGCCTAGAAAGATTGGAGCAATTAATAAAAGTTAGTCATCAGTATACTATATGATGTTCAGATTCTGATAGTTTACTGGTTGTTTAAGGTTTTATGGACATGATACACATCCTTGGGTGGAGATATAAATATTGTTAGGTGTTACGAAAGGTGGAGCTTTTCATGCAGAAGGTCGGGAAATGGAAGGTCAAGAGTATAATTAAGTATTTTCCAAAACAAGGAATTTTGATGTACTATTTGGCCATGTGGGAAAGTACATCAATGTAAAATGAGCTTCTCGGGTAAATGTTGATAATATATGTTTTTACATAAGTTTGTAATGATACTCAATTGATTTTCAAACAACCTTTGCCTTTTGACTTAACAAATTCTTACCTAGTGTTTTTAGAACCCACATTTTAGTGAAAGTCATTGGACAATGAAGATTGGAGCAGTTAATAAAAGTAAGTGTGTTGGTCAAAATTAGTTTGTGAGTGAAAGTGATCAAGATAGTTAGTAAACTGGTAGTTGTCACAGAGGTAGTATAAGTGTATCACATAGTGAGTGCTATCAGTATTATAGGAAATGTTTATCAAGAGTAAGTCAGAGGTGCAAATATAACTATTGTTAGATGATGAAATAGATGTTGGACTTTTCATTCCGAAAGTCGGGTAAATGGAAGTTTAAAACTAATATTAAGTAATTTCCAAAAAGAGGACTTTCTGTATACCATTTAGCCATGTGGAATGGTATGTAAATGAAGAATACGTATTTTGGGTAAATGTGGTTAATATATGTTTCTATATCACTTTAGTTCGAGAGTATAATAATGAGATACTGTATCTTAGAAATTGCTGTTTGGAAGAAAACATTTAAGATATGTTTTTTCTAAGTTTTATGGGTTTTTTAGGCACAATCAGATTGTGGTTTTTTTTGCCCGCTGTGATATGATGAATAGTATTGAAGTCACTGTTTTTAGTGCAAATCAATATATTCTGAGAACAGCAAAAATAAACCATATAACATGTTGTACAAGGTAATTTGCATTTTGTATTGTGAAATATATATTATAACTGATTTCTTTACTCTCTTCTACAGATATTACATTTATAAGGTAAGTACGACTAATAAAAATACATTTTCATTACTTTTTTATTTCTGTTTCTCTCTATCCTCCCCTTACTGCCTCTCTCTTAACCTCACTGCTTTCATCCCTTCAGTTTCTCACTCCCTTTCTCTTATGTTCACTCCCTTTAACTCATCCACATTTTGTCACTGACTTTTTTTTGCTCCTTCACTCAGTCCCCTTCTCTCACTCTTTCCTTCACTCCCTCTATTTCCTCACTCTTTTACTCTTCTTGTCTCATGCTCACTCACCTTTATTCATCCTCTATCACCTCTTTTTCGTCAAACTTACTGTCATTCTTTTACCCTATGTCACCCCTGTCCCTTTATTTTGCTTCCCTTACTTATCCTCATTCCCTATACTTCACTACCCTTCTTCTCAGTATTCTCACCCACTCATGTTAAGTCAGTCCCTCTGTTTCACTCCCCTTCACCTCTCTTTCCTTCCTTTGCTCACTCACTAATTCCCCTTCTGTCACTCACCTAACTGCACTTCAAAGACACCTTCATAAAACTCCCTGTGTCCTCTTACTTTCTCTGTATTCTTCCATCACTCCCTCTCTCTTAGACTCACTGTTGTTAACGCACCTGCACTAATTCCCCCTTCCCTCTCCCTCATTTCCCTTCCCTAACTCCTCTTTCCTTCTTCTCCTGTTTTGTCTCTTGTATTGTGAATAATGTATTATAACTAATTTGTTTTTTCGTTTCCACAGATATTTCATTTAT
This sequence comes from Lissotriton helveticus, assembly GCF_964261635.1. Lineage (NCBI taxonomy): Eukaryota > Metazoa > Chordata > Amphibia > Caudata > Salamandridae > Lissotriton > Lissotriton helveticus. Next base: position 1,490,446,270 of record NC_136057.1, read on the forward strand.
AAGGTAAGTACGACTGACCCCAAAAACTTTTTTATTTCTCTTTTTGTCTATCCTTCCATCGCTCCCTGTCTCTTAGCGTGACTCTCTTCATCACCTCATTCTGTCACTCCTTTTCCCTCACCTACACTACCTCATTTTTCGTTCTTTGATCCCTCACTGAGTGTCCTTCTATCACTCCTTCATTCACTCCCTGTGTGTAGTCAATCACTCACTCCCATTGTCTCACACTCACTCGACTTTATCCACCCTCTATCATTTGTCTTTCTACAACTTCACTGTCCTTCTCTCACTCACCTCACCCTTGTTTCATTAGGCTGCGTCCGTCAGTACCCTTTATTCCTATCGTTCACTCCCCTTCTCCTTTCTTGTTTCCCTCACTTACCTTTTCTCAGTTCATCTGATTTACTCCCCTTCACCTCTCTTTCCTTCTTTTGCTCCCTTACTCATTAACCTTCCCTCACTCACCTTACTCCACTTCACTTACTCCTTCTGTCACTCCCTTTGAACTCTGACATCCTCACTTCTCTTTCTTCACTGTCTCTCTGTTAGCCTTACTTCCTCTGTCCCTTCACTGTCTCACTGCCCTTCCTCTTACACTCTCTCTCTTTAACTCACCCACACTCCATCACTTGTCTTTCTTTGCTCCCTCACTCAGTCCCCTTCTCTCACTCTTTCCTTCACTCCCTCTGTGTCCTCACTCCCCTTGTCTCACGCTCATTCGCCATCTCTCTTTTGACTGTGCTATGTCTTCCTTTGCTTGTTCCATGTTTCTCTGTGTGTGTGCCATCTTACCCTCTGTCTGCACAATATATGCATGTGCGTGTGTCATCTTACCCTTTGCTTGCACCATCTCACCCTCTACTTGTTCTATCTCACTCTCTGCCTGCACCATCTTACTCTCTACCTGTGGCATGTGTCCCTCTGCATGTGCCATCTATCTTTCTTGACTCTTAATCTCCTTCCTTCTCTCTTGTATTGTGAAATATACATTGTATGCATTATAATTTATTTGTTTCTTGTGTTTTACAGATATTATATATTTTTTAAATATTTCTTTAAGTTTTTTTATATCTTAGAAGGTAAGTATAAGAAATAAAAAACTTTTTTCGCATCAGTGTCTAAGTTTTCATTACTTATAAGGTAAGTATGAGAATCAAAAATAAGTTTGTTATCACTCTCTTATTGTGACAGAATAACTGCCTCACTCTTTCTCAGTCCCTTGCTCCCTCTCTCTCTACATGTGTCTCCCTTACAGTTAATCTTCTTTGCTCTCTCTTTCTACCACTCCTTCTCTTTACCTCAGTCAGTTTCCCTCTTTCTTTATTTTGTTAGGTTTGATCTTATTCTCCTTCCTTCACTCTGTTACATTCATTTATTGGCACTGCACTTCCTCCAGTGCACTTCCTTCTCTCTGTTTCTCACGCCTCTTCCCTTTTGTGTTCACTTTTGTTTACACTTCTTTGTTTTGAAAACAGTGCCACAGGCCCTTAAATATTCATTAGTTACCACCGAATACTATACGGCCTCAAGACCCATAGGAATCAATGGCAACTACCGAATCAGTAAATACCGATTCGGTAAAATGACTGAATTATACAGATTCGGTAATTTCAAAAGACAAATTACATACATCCCATTTACCTACTCTTAAATATTGAAGTGGTATGATTTGGGACGCGATGTAGGTAGGCATTTACCGGTCGGTAACGGCTGAATTTGGCCGTTACTGACCGGTAAATGCCTTTTCCTATGTAGGAGGCATTTATTTACAGATTTGGTATTTTTACCGATTCTGTATTTACCGAATCGGTAAAATTACCGAATCTGTAAATACAGACTCGGTAAAAATACCAAATCTGCAAATTCTAATGTAGGTAGCACTGTTGACAGTGCTAGAGGCATCTAAGAATTCGTTATTTACCACTCAATACAATTGGGTGGTAAATAAGGAATTCCTGTGTACATGCACATCTGTGCATGTACACCTGTACCATATGGCACACATACATTCCCTAAGGGCATGTATGTGTGTCACATTGCACACAAGCCAAAAACAGTGGTGCTACAGGGTGTCAAAGTGACACCCTGTTCCCCCTGGCAGGATTCGGAATTTACCGATTCGGTAATTACCGAATCGGTATTTGCCATTGATTCCTATGGGCTTCAAGGCCCATAGGAATCAATGACAAATACAGATTCGGTAATTATCGAATCGGTAATTACCGAATTTTACCGAATCGGTAATTAATTTGGTAAAAATACCTACATCCCCATTGCCAGTTCTTAAATATTGAATCGGTATCATTCGGTATTTAACCCCTTCACTGCGGCGGCTATTCCGCCGCAGTGCTAAGGGGGCGAGGCGGCCGCGCGGCGGCCGCAAGCTGGTGACGGAACCGCTCCGTCACCAGCGTCGGTTGAGCTGTGCTCGTGACGGAGCGGTTCCGTCACGGCCCGCCCCGCTCAATAGAACCCTCAGCGCAGGCGCGGAATTCGCGCCGCGCATGAGCGTTCTATCGAGCTGGGCGGGCTATGACGGAACCGCTCCGTCATCAGCACAGCGCGACCGCGGCTGATGACGGAGCGGTTCCGTCATCAGCATGGGAGGGGTTAAGAAGTGGTAATCTGGGATTACCTACATCGGGCCCTCGGTATTTATGATTAGGTAAATCGAGATTACGTACATCTGGCCCATTGAGTTGTGACATATTTATATACATATGTTACATTTCAGTGCTTTGGAAGTAGTACAGTATACTATAGGTAAACACCTTATAGGTTTATGCTGTACCACATTCTTATAGTTTTGCACTTTGACATTCACTATGACAAACTTTTACATACAAACATAGAAATGTAGTTCTTTCTTTAACCAGTAGAGGTAGTTCTAAAAATAACTGTTTTTTTGGTTTTGTTTTGCTTGAAAAACGTAGAAAAATGAACTTTTTACACAAAATAACTGTTCAACAGGAACAAACTATGAATTTGAAAAAAAAAATTATTTGGTGCATCTGTGGTTCCTGTTCTTCTGTAATATTACTTCAATGGACTGTTGTACGAAGGCTACTAATTTACTGCAATCTATGCATTACATCATAAAATTTTTCAGTTCTGGCTGAATGTTCACCATTGAAGATGGCATTGGTGGTACTCGGGTTCTTGCTGTAGATGTACTAGGAGAAGAGTCGTCCTCCTGAGACCTTTGCACCACAGCTCTACTCCAATTGTTGGGGTGTATAAATTTTGCACTCCAAATGACGTGCTCCTTCACTTTGGGCTGAGGAGACTCCTCTTGAAGAAACTCATCAGAGTCCTCACTGCTGCTGGGTGGTCTTGCAGCCATTCTTTCTTAAGAATTGAAGAGCAGAAGGGAATAGGTCTTGCTCTCTCCAAAGTGAAAGAGGTAGTGATGTCATCAGTGATGTCATTTGAGATGTCATCATTGATGTCATCAGTGATGTCATTTGAGATGTCATCAGTGATGTCATCAGTGATGTCACTGACCATGTCATGAATGATGTAATATGTGACATCATCAGCAGTGGATTGCGGGCGTGCGAGTTATAGTGGGTACAACTAACTATAACGTGGGAATTTCAATGGTTTTGTATGAGTAAAATGTTCAGCTAACTATAACTGGTGTGAAACCTATGGTTTTTTCAGTGAATTTCAAAGGTTTTTTAAATGCTAATACCTAACTATAACGATTGTGAAACCTATGGTTGTTTTACTGAATATATATATATTTTTTTTTTTCACTGAAAAAACCATAGGTTTCAGTCACATTATATTTAGGAATTAGCATTTAAAAAACCTTAGAAATTCACTGAAAAAACCATAGGTTTCACCGATATTATAGTTAGCCGGACATTTCTCTCATACAAAACCATTGAAAATCCCCCGTTATAGTTAGTTCAGCTAACTATAACTCGCGCGCCCACAATGCACTGCTGATGACGTCACATATTACATCACTCATCACATGGTCAGTGACATCACTGATGACATCACTGATGACATCTCAAATGACATCACTGATGACATCATCCATTGAATGTGTGTCTTTCTGAAAAATAAATATTTTTATATATGTATATGTAAAGGTCGATGGAAGAATAAATAGCTAAATAAGTGTTTAAATTGATGTTTTTTTAGAAATTTCATTGTATAACTGACTTATTAAGTGTATGTTAGTGAATACATGTATTAGCGAGTAATGTTTAAATATGTAAATATCTGTATCAGTGTCTCACTTTGTGTATAAGTGGCTGCATGGGTTGATGAGTAGCTACACGACTGTCTATATGGGTTATTAGTTGGTTTTTTGAGTATCAGAATGAGTGGCTGTATGGTTTGGTGGCGGGTATTACTTAGAGCACAGATGTATGAATGATTGACTCACTGTTTGTATGTGTTTTGAAGACAGCATGTGTGGAGGACTATACGGGTGGATGAATGTGTGTATGGGTGTGCTAGTGAGTGATTGACTGCCTCAATAGTGTCTTTATGAGTAAATACATATGTTTTAATCTAGTGTATGTGAGTATTGATGTATATAAGTAAGGATATATGACAGTGACAGATTGAAAAAGTTCCTGTATAAATAAGTATGTCTTTCTATAACTGATTGTTTAAGAGAGTAACTATGTGTATGTTTCTGTAAAAGTAAATGTACTGGTGTGTGTATACCTCTACATGCAAACAAATGGATGTTTGATAGTTTATTTGCATGTGCGAGTATATGAGAGTAACTGTATGGATGAGTATCGGTATGTAACAAGATGTACAGGTGTATGATTTCATTAGTGATGTCATTTGAGATGTCATCAGTGATGTCATCAGTGATGTCACGGACCATGTGATGAGTGATGTAATATGTGACGTCATCAGCAGTGCATTGCGGGTGCACGAGTTATAGTTAGCTGAACTAACTATAACGGGGGAATTTCAATGGTTTTGTATGAGAGAAATGTCCAGCTAACTATAACATGGGTGAAACCTTTGGTTTTTTCAGTGAATTTCTAAGGTTTTTTAAATGCTAATTCCTAATTATAACGTGGCTGATACCTATGGTTTTTTCAGTGAATTTCTAAGGTTTTTTAAATGCTAATTCCTAACTATAACGTGACTGAAACCTATGGTTTTTTCAGTGAATTTCTAAGGTTTTTTAAATGCTAATTCTTAACTATAACGTGCCTGAAACCTATGTTTTTTCAGTGAATATATATATGCACTGAAAAACTAAACACCCACTTCCTTTACAAAGAAATGGAAAGTTTGCATCTCTGCAACCTCTCTAATTTTTCACCTTAGTCATCTTCCACTCAATGAACACAACAACCACAAATACACACACCTACTTGCTACCATTCTTTCCTAAGCTTATCAATTATTCTTCTTTAATTCAAATTCAAAGTGCAGGCCTTTTATTCAGCCTTCTTGGTAACTACTACCCGTGAATAGCAGTTGGTAATTTGCATACTTCTGTCCTTTCTTGCGTCTTTTCTACCACACACTGTGACAGGTTTACAAGCCCCTTGCACCACTTTTGCATAATTTTTCCCACGACCTAGTAAATCTGCCCAACAGTGTGTACTCTATGCACTAGCTTTCTTCCTTAGTTGTTGTACTAGTTTCTCTTGCTCCCACTGCGGAATCCAACACCCTATCTGTGTAACGACCTGGAAATCCAAAGATCCACTTCACTGACAATGCAGTGGGTAGTTTGCGTCTCTCCAACCTTTCCTATTTTTCACTTTTTTCATCTTCCACTCAATCTACACATCATCCACACATACACACATCTAATTGCTGCATTCCTTAGCTGTGATTATCAACTATTCTGATATTTTATATTCATATTCAAAGTGCAAGCCCTTTATCAAGCCTTTTTGTTGTAACTACTGTTCCAGGAATTCTGCTTATACACAGAACTGTGCATAAAGACTTAGGAGCTCAGTAAATTACGGTGTTCCAAAACCCACCTTACTACACAATCCTCCTACCAAACCAGCAATTAGTGACTCATTGGGTCTTCGCCCTAGAGCAAAAACACCAATGACTAGTCAACCCAGAACATGCGACTTAGATTACATGAAGTAAAGTGGATAACAAAAACACTCTCTCAATATAGTTTTACACCAGTCCAAAACAAGATGTAAATAAAGACATGTGCAACTCTGAAATGTTTATTTCTAACACCATAATCTCATGCACAGTACCTTAGAAAATACAACCAAACATATTATCAGAAACAGGTTGTCAGCATTGTTAATATTCTATGAAATACAAACGGAAAAAGCATCCTATAATGCTAAAGGTAAACAAATTTAAAATATACCTACATTTCACCCTCCCTACCTAGCAGATTAGTTTATAACTACAGAAAGTCTCATAGGATTTTATGGGCAGACCCATACCTCTGGTACTCAGCAGTAGTGGATCACATTCAGTGCTCCACAAACTGTCAAGATACGAATGTTCTCCAACTGTGTGTAACTTTGCCTCCACAATGGATTATGAAATGCGGAAGTATCAGAGGTGGCCACAGCTCCATATATATTATGGCTCAAATGTGCGAGGATCATTCTGAAGAACAGACACAGTATTCAAGATAACCTTGATGTTCAATGCTCTCACTATACACACAAAACTAGCGAGGCAGTTTACAAATCTAGCATACCAAATTATTCTCATATAAAGCAAAATACTCAGCCTTCTCTAAACAATATCACAAGTACGTGTCGTGTGCAAAGCAAAGCAGGAAAGCAAAAATAGAGTATAAGCTTCTAATAAACCCATGCTAATTTAACATGGTGTGAGTGCAACACTCAGCCCCATGGCACCCTTTCTTGATCAAAGCACGTGATATAAACGTGGGCGCATTTAAAAAGCAGAGTCCAATCCTAAAAAGCAAAGTCAAGTTCACATTTCCCAAAAAAGTTATTCGCTCTTTGATAGAAAGCAGTAGCTAAATAATAAAGAATACGTAGAAAAATCAAAGAGTCTTAATCCAACAGCGTGTAAGCGCAGTATGTAGCAACAGCCTCTAACAGGAAGTCATTGTTCTCATCTGAAAACATTTCAGCCATCCAATTCAATAGTGGGAATGAACATACATGTTCCTCAACGACCGGAGCCTCTATCACCATCGGAGGAAAACTTGGGTCACCTTCAATGTACCTGCGTGCCAAGAACTCAAGTGCCGCTGCAAAAACATTCCAACGTCCCATTATTCCATGTGTCACTGCTAAGGCGATAATCTCGCCACCAGAACAGAGCATGTCATGAACCAGTAAGGGGCTCATCAGCTGGTCATAATCCGCGTTGCGAGACACCGTACTGCAGAGACATAAATCCAGGGCCCAGTCGAAATCACAGCTCAGGCAATGGAAGACAGGTTGAACGCATGTGAAAAAGGATAATCGAAACGATAATCCATAAACTGCACTCAACGTTGCAAGAGGTAGCGCTCCATAGTAACTAATCATTCGGTTGCGAAGCAGCAACAGGTGGGACATATTATCGTCTGCTTCAGGATTTGCATCCATATTTATGTAAACAAATTATTAAAAGCACACCGGCAACTAATGCGAGTATTAAGCACAAACCACCAAAGATGCTGCAAAAAATCAAATTAAAAAATCCCGAAAAGACACCAAATATACTTTCTACAGAAGTCACAAGGCCACTGCTTCTAACTTTAAAAAAGTAAGGTAACCCCGTAGTCAAGGACACAATAAAGATACTCTAAATTAACTCCCCAAAATTCAAGAGCACGTCTGTATTTAATAAAGCATGCACTTCTGCACGGGTGTTTGCTACATGAAGGACAAATGTTTCTGTACCAGATATAAGAGCGACCTCTTTTTGAGACAATAGGGCTCTTATACGACTCATTTGGTTGACTCTGCTTTCAAGGTCGAAATTGACAGCCAGATGGAAACATCCAGCTTCCCATACAGAGGAGTTAACACAACTTTTTTTTTATCAAACCACACGCTCAGTTACCGTAATCTTGTAAGCAATGCCTGCTAACATTGCACAATAATCTCCATTATTTCAAAGTAAATAACTCCGGTTTCCAGTAAAGTGAAAGTTGTTATGATGGTATGCAGTCTAAATATCGAGTTTTTTTTTCCGAATGGACATAATATCGACTCCAGAATATTGAGATGGCAGAAATATCGAGGTAAGTCATATCGATGTATTTATTATCGATTTCTATGTCTGTTAAAAAATATCGATTTAAAAAATAACGAGTAAGTAATATCGATAATAAAAAATATCGTTTGTTCTTGTTATTAAAAAATATCGAAAGTCAAAATATAGATTGTAATAATATCGAAGTCATGTTATCGACTGTCATGATATCGACAGTCATATCGACTGTCATAATATTGATATTTATAATATCGAATATTAAAATGTACACTGTTTTTAATGTTTTAATAGTAATTTTGTTGTTAAAATATATATGTATTTTAGTTCTTTATTTATTTAGAAATATTAATAAATACTATTAAATATTTTTTTTAAATATTTAAAATAGTATAATAATTTCTAGGAGCGGGTAGTGGGTTTTTAGGGGAATAGGGTGGGAAGTGTTTTAAAATATATGTTTAATATTTTAAAAATATATTTCAAAATCAAAAAATATATCAAAATTATGTATAAATAAAAATAACATTTTTACATTTTTAAAAAAATTTAACATATTTTCTAGGAGCGGGTAGTGGGTTTTTAGGGGAATAGGGTGGGACGTATTTTAACATATATATTAAAATGTAGTACTATATTTTTAAAAATAAATTAATATTTTTAAAATTTTAAAAAAAATATTTATAAATTATTAAATGTATCATACTTTTAATGAGTGAGTTGTGTGTTTAAATGGGAATAGTGTTAGAACGGTATAAAATAAAATTTTAAAAAAAATAAAAAATTATTAAAAAAATAAAATCTATTTTAAATTAAAAATTTAAAAATGTTTTAATTTTTTTTAAATTTCTTTATTTTCAATATTAGTGTTTGAACTGTATAAAATATAATTTATAAATTATAATTTTTTTTTTAAATTTATAAAAATCTAATAAATATTAAAAATTGAAAATGTTAATAATTATCACAAATTATCTTTATTTACACATTTTTTTATCCTATTTTTAAAAAATATATATTTTTAAAAATGTATAATATTTAATTTATATGGGAATAAATTCAAATAAATGTATAATAATAAAATATATATTTATGTAATTTTAGGATATAAAAATATAATTTTTATTTAATTTTTATGACATAGTATAATCTTTTGGGATTGTATTAAAAACTAATATGATTTTAATATGTAAATCTTATATTATAAAAATATATTAAATCAAATTTCAAAATTTGAAATAAAATTTTAAACATTGTTAAAATTTTGAAATTTAAAAAATAAAATAAAAAAAACATTTGTTTTTTAAATATTATTGAATAATCAAATATTTGAACAGTTTAAATTTAAATTTGTTCTAATTGTGTATTAAAGTAAGTTTTTAAATGTATGTAATTTAATATTTAATTAGGATTTATACATTTAAATATGGTATCAGTAGATTAATGTTGTTTTTGGTGCTAATATTGATTAGTGTGTGATTGTTTGTTACACCATTTTCATATCAATAGAGAAAATTGTAGCTAAATTTATAAATAATATTGTTAAAAAAATTAAAAAATTAAATAAAAATAATATATTGATATTAGTATGATAGTTTACGATTTATAGTTTAAAAATATTAAAAATGTTAAGATTTAACAAATCTTTCTTTATTAAATAATTATTTTTATATTAATATTTAATTATTAAATTTTATTAATTTCTATAGTAATTGAAATCTACATTTTTATGAGATTGATGTAATTTTTTTTGTAAATACTTAAGTCTAAAATAAAAAACTTAGAAGTAGTATTTATTAATAATTAAGTTTTTTTTTCAAAAATCTAAAAGTATATTAACATAACATATTTATATAGAGTGCATTGTGAATTAATTATCAAATGGTTTCTATGTGCAGCGTTTATTATGAGTTTCTAATTTGTGATTAAGAAATAGTATTTTATATGGGTTTAATGTCCAAAACTATGACTGAGTTTATACTTGGTGGAGTGAGAATAGTAATTTGGATAGTCTCATTGTCCAACATCTTCCTTGAGTTTACACTTGGTGGAGTGGGAATAGTAATTAGGATGGGCTCATTGTCCAGCACCTTCCCTGATTTAATGCTTGGTGGAGTGGGAATAGTAATTTGTATGGGTTTAGTGTCCAGCACCTTCCTTGAGTTTACACTTGATGGAGTGGGAATAGTAATTTGTATGGGTTCAGTGTCCAACACCTTCCTTGAGTTTACACTTGGTGGAGTGGGAATAGTAATTTGGATGGGCTCAGTGTCCAACAACTTGCTTGAGTTTACACTTGGTGGAGTGGGAATAGTAATTTGGAGGGGCTCAGTGTCCAGCACCTTCCCTGATTTAATACTTTTTGGAGTGGGAATAGTAATTTGTATGTGTTTAGTGTCCAGCACCTTCCTTGAGTTTACACTTGGTGGAGTGGGAATAGTAATTAGGATGGTCTCAGTGTCCAGCACCTTCCCCGCTTTAATACTTGGTGGAGTGGGAATAGTAATTTGTATGGGTTTAGTGTCCAGCACCTTCCTTGAGTTTACACTTGGTGGAGTGGGAATAGTAATTTGTATGGGTTCAGTGTCCAACACCTTCCTTGAGTTTACACTTGGTCGAGTGGGAATAGTAATTTGGATGTGCTCAGTGTCCAACACCTTCCTTCAGTTTACACTTGGTGGAGTGGGAATAGTAATTTGGATGGGCTCAGTGTCCAGCACCTTCCCTGATGTAATACTTGGTGGAGTGGGAATAGTAATGTGTATGGGTTTAGTGTCCAGCACCTTCCTTGAGTTTACACTTGGTGGAGTGGGAATAGTAATTTGTATGGGTTCAGTGTCCAACACCTTCCTTGAGTTAACACTTGGTGGAGTGGGAATAATAATTCGTATGGGTTCAGTGTCCAACACCTTCCTTGAGTTTACACTTGGTGGAGTGGGAATAGTAATTTGTATGGGTTCAGTGTCCAACACCTTCCTTGAGTTTACACTTGGTAGAGTGGGAATAGTAATTTGGATGGGCTCAGTGTCCAACACCTTGCTTGAGTTTACACTTGGTGGAGTGGGAATAGTAATTTGGATGGGCTCAGTGTCCAGCACCTTCCCTGATGTAATACTTGGTGGAGTGGGAATAGTAATGTGTATGGGTTTAGTGTCCAGCACCTTCCTTGAGTTTACACTTGGTGGAGTGGGAATAGTAATTTGTATGGGTTCAGTGTCCAACACCTTCCTTGAGTTAACACTTGGTGGAGTGGGAATAATAATTCGTATGGGTTCAGTGTCCAACACCTTCCTTGAGTTTACACTTGGTGGAGTGGGAATAGTAATTTGTATGGGTTCAGTGTCCAACACCTTCCTTGAGTTTACACTTGGTAGAGTGGGAATAGTAATTTGGATGGGCTCAGTGTCCAACACCTTGCTTGAGTTTACACTTGGTGGAGTGGGAATAGTAATTTGGATGGGCTCAGTGTCCAGCACCTTCCCTGATTTAATACTTTGTGGAGTGGTAATAGTATTTTGTATGGGTTTAGTGTCCAGCACCTTCCTTGAGTTTACACTTGGTGGAGTTTGAATAGTAATTAGGATGGTCTCAGTGTCCAGCACCTTCCTTGATTTAATACTTGGTGGAGTGGGAATAGTAATTTGTATGGGTTTAGTGTCCAGCACCTTCCTTGAGTTTACACTTGGTGGAGTGGGAATAGTAATTTGTATGGGTTCAGTGTCCAACACCTTCCTTGAGTTTACACTTGGTGGAGTGGGAATAGTAATATGGATGGGCTCAGTGTCCAATACCTTCCTTGAGTTTACACTTGGTGGAGTGGGAATAGTAATTTGGATGGGCTCAGTGTCCAGCACCTTCCCTGATTTAATACTTGGTTGAGTGGGAATGGTAATTTGTATGGGTTTAGTGTCCAGCAACTTCCTTGAGTTTACACTTGGTGGAGTGGGAATAGTAATTTGGATGTGCTCAGTGTACAACACCTTCCTTCAGTTTACACTTGGTGGAGTGGGAATAATAATTTGGATGGGCTCAGTGTCCAGCACCTTCCCTGATTTAATACTTGCTGGAGTGGGAATAGCAATTTGTATGGGTTTAGTGTCCAACACCTTCCTTGAGTTTACACTTGGTGGAGTGGGAATAGTAATTTGTATGGGTTCAGTGTCCAACACCTTCCTTGAGTTAACACTTGGTGGAGTAGGAATAGTAATTCGTATGGGTTCCTTGTCCAACACCTTCCTTGAGTTTACACTTGGTGGAGTGGAAATAGTAATTTGTATGGGTTCAGTGTCCAGCACCTTCCTTGAGTTTACACTTGGTAGAGTGGGAATAGTAATTTGGATGGGCTCAGTGTCCAACACCTTGCTTGAGTTTACACTTGGTGGAGTGGGAATAGTAATTTGGATGGGCTCAGTGTCCAGCACCTTCCCTGATTTAATACTTTGTTGAGTGGGAATAGTAATATGGATGGGCTCAGTGTCCAATACCTTCCTTGAGTTTACACTTGGTGGAGTGGGAATAGTAATTTGGATGGGCTCAGTGTCCAGCACCTTCCCTGATTTAATGCTTGGTGGAGTGGGAATAGTAATTTGTATGGGTTTAGTGTCCAGCACCTTCCTTGAGTTTACACTTGATGGAGTGGGAATAGTAATTTGTATGGGTTCAGTGTCCAACACCTTCCTTGAGTTTACACTTGGTGGAGTGGGAATAGTAATTTGGATGGGCTCAGTGTCCAACAACTTGCTTGAGTTTACACTTGGTGGAGTGGGAATAGTAATTTGGATGGGCTCAGTGTCCAGCACCTTCCCTGATTTAATACTTTTTGGAGTGGGAATAGTAATTTGTATGTGTTTAGTGTCCAGCACCTTCCTTGAGTTTACACTTGGTGGAGTGGGAATAGTAATTAGGATGGTCTCAGTGTCCAGCACCTTCCCCGCTTTAATACTTGGTGGAGTGGGAATAGTAATTTGTATGGGTTTAGTGTCCAGCACCTTCCTTGAGTTTACACTTGGTGGAGTGGGAATAGTAATTTGTATGGGTTCAGTGTCCAACACCTTCCTTGAGTTTACACTTGGTCGAGTAGGAATAGTAATTTGGATGTGCTCAGTGTCCAACACCTTCCTTCAGTTTACACTTGGTGGAGTGGGAATAGTAATTTGGATGGGCTCAGTGTCCAGCACCTTCCCTGATGTAATACTTGGTGGAGTGGGAATAGTAATGTGTATGGGTTTAGTGTCCAGCACCTTCCTTGAGTTTACACTTGGTGGAGTGGGAATAGTAATTTGTATGGGTTCAGTGTCCAACACCTTCCTTGAGTTAACACTTGGTGGAGTGGGAATAATAATTCGTATGGGTTCAGTGTCCAACACCTTCCTTGAGTTTACACTTGGTGGAGTGGGAATAGTAATTTGTATGGGTTCAGTGTCCAACACCTTCCTTGAGTTTACACTTGGTAGAGTGGGAATAGTAATTTGGATGGGCTCAGTGTCCAACACCTTGCTTGAGTTTACACTTGGTGGAGTGGGAATAGTAATTTGGATGGGCTCAGTGTCCAGCACCTTCCCTGATTTAATACTTTGTGGAGTGGTAATAGTATTTTGTATGGGTTTAGTGTCCAGCACCTTCCTTGAGTTTACACTTGGTGGAGTTTGAATAGTAATTAGGATGGTCTCAGTGTCCAGCACCTTCCTTGATTTAATACTTGGTGGAGTGGGAATAGTAATTTGTATGGGTTTAGTGTCCAGCACCTTCCTTGAGTTTACACTTGGTGGAGTGGGAATAGTAATATGGATGGGCTCAGTGTCCAATACCTTCCTTGAGTTTACACTTGGTGGAGTGGGAATAGTAATTTGGATGGGCTCAGTGTCCAGCACCTTCCCTGATTTAATACTTGGTTGAGTGGGAATGGTAATTTGTATGGGTTTAGTGTCCAGCAACTTCCTTGAGTTTACACTTGGTGGAGTGGGAATAGTAATTTGGATGTGCTCAGTGTACAACACCTTCCTTCAGTTTACACTTGGTGGAGTGGGAATAATAATTTGGATGGGCTCAGTGTCCAGCACCTTCCCTGATTTAATACTTGCTGGAGTGGGAATAGCAATTTGTATGGGTTTAGTGTCCAACACCTTCCTTGAGTTTACACTTGGTGGAGTGGGAATAGTAATTTGTATGGGTTCAGTGTCCAACACCTTCCTTGAGTTAACACTTGGTGGAGTAGGAATAGTAATTCGTATGGGTTCCTTGTCCAACACCTTCCTTGAGTTTACACTTGGTGGAGTGGAAATAGTAATTTGTATGGGTTCAGTGTCCAGCACCTTCCTTGAGTTTACACTTGGTAGAGTGGGAATAGTAATTTGGATGGGCTCAGTGTCCAACACCTTGCTTGAGTTTACACTTGGTGGAGTGGGAATAGTAATTTGGATGGGCTCAGTGTCCAGCACCTTCCCTGATTTAATACTTTGTTGAGTGGGAATAGTAATATGGATGGGCTCAGTGTCCAATACCTTCCTTGAGTTTACACTTGGTGGAGTGGGAATAGTAATTTGGATGGGCTCAGTGTCCAGCACCTTCCCTGATTTAATACTTGGTGGAGTGGGAATAGTAATTTGTATGGGTTTAGTGTCCAGCACCTTCCTTGAGTTTACACTTGGTGGAGTGGGAATAGTAATTTGTATGGGTTCAGTGTCCAACACCTTCCTTGAGTTAACACTTGGTGGAGTAGGAATAGTAATTCATATGGGTTTAGTGTCCAGCACCTTCCTTGAGTTTACACTTGGTGGAGTGGGAATAGTAATTTGTATTGGTTCAGTGTCCAACACCTTCCTTGAGTTTACACTTGGTGGAGTGGGAATAGTAATATGGATGGGCTCCGTGTCCAATACCTTCCTTGAGTTTACACTTGGTGGAGTGGGAATAGTAATTTGGATGGGCTCAGTGTCCAGCACCTTCCTTGATTTAATACTTGGTGGAGTGGGAATAGTAATTTGTATGCGTTTAGTGTCCAGCAACTTCCTTGAGTTTACACTTGCTGGAGTGGTAATAGTAATTTGTATGAGTTCAGTGTCCAACACCTCCCTTGAGTTTACACTTGCTGGAGTGGGAATAGTAATTTGGATGGGCTCAGTGTCCAGCACCTTCCCTGATTTTATACTTGGTGGAGTGGGAATAGTAATTGATATGGGTTTAGTGTCCAGCATCTTGACTGAGTATTTACTTAGTGGAGTGGGAATAGTAATTTGTATGGGTTTAGTGTCCAGCACCTTACCTGACTATTTACTTGGTGGAGTGGGAATAGTAATTTGTATGGGTTAAGTGTCCAGCACCTTCCCAGACTTTATACTTGGTGGAGTGGGAATAGTAATTTTTATGGGTTTAGTGTCCAGCACCTTCTTTGAGTTTACACTTGGTGGAGTGGGAATAGTAATTTGGATGGGCTCAGTGTCCAGCACCTTCCCTGATTTAATACTTGGTGGAGTGGGAATAGTTATTTGTATGGGTTTAGTGTCCAGCACCTTTCTAGAGTTTATACTTGGTGGAGTGAGAATAGTAATTTGAATGGGTTTAGTGTCCAGCACCTTCTCTGATTTAATACTTAGTGGAGTGGGAATAGTAATTTGTATGGGTTTAGTGTCCAACACCTTCCTTCAGTTTACACTTGGTGGAGTGGGAATAGTAATTTGTATGGGTTCCGTGTCCAACATCTCCCTTGAGTTTACACTTGGTGGAGTGTGAATAGTAATTTGGATGGGCTCAGTGTCCAACACCTTCCTTGAGTTTACATTTGGTGGAGTGGGAATAGTAATTGATATGGGTTTAGTGTCCAGCACCTTCCTTGAGTTTACACTTGGTGGAGTGGGAATAGTAATTTATACGGGTTTAGTGTCCAGCACCTTCCCTGAGTATTTACTTGGTGGAGTTGGAATGGTAATTTGTATGGGTTTAGTGTCCAGCAACTTCCTTGAGTTTACACTTGGTGGAGTGGGAATAGTAATTTGGATGTGCTCAGTGTCCACCACCTTCCTTCAGTTTACACTTGGTGGAGTGGGAATAATAATTTGGATGGGCTCAGTGTCCAGCACCTTCCCTGATTTAATACTTGCTGGAGTGGGAATAGTAATTTGTATGGGTTTAGTGTCCAACACCTTCCTTGAGTTTACACTTGGTGGAGTGGGAATAGTAAATTGTATGGGTTCAGTGTCCAACACCTTCCTTGAGTTAACACTTGGTGGAGTAGGAATAGTAATTCGTATGGGTTCAGTGTCCAACACCTTCCTTGAGTTTACACTTGGAGGAGTGGGAATAGTAATTTGTATGGGTTCAGTGTCCAACACCTTCCTTGAGTTTACACTTGGTAGAGTGGGAATAGTAATTTGGATGGGCTCAGTGTCCAACACCTTGCTTGAGTTTACACTTGGTGGAGTGGGAATAGTAATTTGGATGGGCTCAGTGTCCAGCACCTTCCCTGATTTAATACTTTGTTGAGTGGGAATAGTAATTTGTATGGGTTTAGTGTCCAGCACCTTCCTTGAGTTTAGACTTGGTGGAGTGGGAATAGTAATTAGGATGGTCTCGGTGTCCAGCACCTTCCTTGATTTAATACTTGGTGGAGTGGGAATAGTAATATGGATGGGCCCAGTGTCCAATACCTTCCTTGAGTTTACACTTGGTGGAGTGGGAATAGTAATTTGGATGGGCTCAGTGTCCAGCACCTTCCCTGATTTAATACTTGGTGGAGTGGGAATAGTAATTTGTATGGGTTTATTGTCCAACACCTTGCTTGAGTTAACACTTGGTGGAGTAGGAATAGTAATTCGTATGGGTTTAGTGTCCAGCACCTTCCTTGCGTTTACACTTGGTGGAGTGGGAATATTAATTTGTATTGGTTCAGTGTCCAACACCTTCCTTGAGTTTACACTTGGTGGAGTGGGAATAGTAATATGGATGGGCTCAGTGTCCAATACCTTCCTTGAGTTTACACTTGGTGGAGTGGGAATAGTAATTTGGATGGGCTCAGTGTCCAGCACCTTCCCTGATTTAATACTTGGTTGAGTGGGAATGGTAATTTGTATGGGTTTAGTGTCCAGCAACTTCCTTGAGTTTACACTTGGTGGAGTGGGAATAGTAATTTGGATGTGCTCAGTGTACAACACCTTCCTTCAGTTTACACTTGGTGGAGTGGGAATAATAATTTGGATGGGCTCAGTGTCCAGCACCTTCCCTGATTTAATACTTGCTGGAGTGGGAATAGCAATTTGTATGGGTTTAGTGTCCAACACCTTCCTTGAGTTTACACTTGGTGGAGTGGGAATAGTAATTTGTATGGGTTCAGTGTCTAACACCTTCCTTGAGTTAACACTTGGTGGAGTAGGAATAGTAATTCGTATGGGTTCCTTGTCCAACACCTTCCTTGAGTTTACACTTGGTGGAGTGGAAATAGTAATTTGTATGGGTTCAGTGTCCAGCACGTTCCTTGAGTTTACACTTGGTAGAGTGGGAATAGTAATTTGGATGGGCTCAGTGTCCAACACCTTGCTTGAGTTTACACTTGGTGGAGTGGGAATAGTAATTTGGATGGGCTCAGTGTCCAGCACCTTCCCTGATTTAATACTTTGTTGAGTGGGAATAGTAATATGGATGGGCTCAGTGTCCAATACCTTCCTTGAGTTTACACTTGGTGGAGTGGGAATAGTAATTTGGATGGGCTCAGTGTCCAGCACCTTCCCTGATTTAATACTTGGTGGAGTGGGAATAGTAATTTGTATGGGTTTAGTGTCCAGCACCTTCCTTGAGTTTACACTTGGTGGAGTGGGAATAGTAATTTGTATGGGTTCAGTGTCCAACACCTTCCTTGAGTTAACACTTGGTGGAGTAGGAATAGTAATTCATATGGGTTTAGTGTCCAGCACCTTCCTTGAGTTTACACTTGGTGGAGTGGGAATAGTAATTTGTATTGGTTCAGTGTCCAACACCTTCCTTGAGTTTACACTTGGTGGAGTGGGAATAGTAATATGGATGGGCTCCGTGTCCAATACCTTCCTTGAGTTTACACTTGGTGGAGTGGGAATAGTAATTTGGATGGGCTCAGTGTCCAGCACCTTCCTTGATTTAATACTTGGTGGAGTGGGAATAGTAATTTGTATGCATTTAGTGTCCAGCAACTTCCTTGAGTTTACACTTGCTGGAGTGGTAATAGTAATTTGTATGAGTTCAGTGTCCAACACCTCCCTTGAGTTTACACTTGCTGGAGTGGGAATAGTAATTTGGATGGGCTCAGTGTCCAGCACCTTCCCTGATTTTATACTTGGTGGAGTGGGAATAGTAATTGATATGGGTTTAGTGTCCAGCATCTTGACTGAGTATATACTTAGTGGAGTGGGAATAGTAATTTGTATGGGTTTAGTGTCCAGCACCTTACCTGACTATTTACTTGGTGGAGTGGGAATAGTAATTTGTATGGGTTAAGTGTCCAGCACCTTCCCAGACTTTATACTTGGTGGAGTGGGAATAGTAATTTTTATGGGTTTAGTGTCCAGCACCTTCTTTGAGTTTACACTTGGTGGAGTGGGAATAGTAATTTGGATGGGCTCAGTGTCCAGCACCTTCCCTGATTTAATACTTGGTGGAGTGGGAATAGTTATTTGTATGGGTTTAGTGTCCAGCACCTTCCTAGAGTTTATACTTGGTGGAGTGAGAATAGTAATTTGAATGGGTTTAGTGTCCAGCACCTTCTCTGATTTAATACTTAGTGGAGTGGGAATAGTAATTTGTATGGGTTTAGTGTCCAACACCTTCCTTCAGTTTACACTTGGTGGAGTGGGAATAGTAATTTGTATGGGTTCCGTGTCCAACATCTCCCTTGAGTTTACACTTGGTGGAGTGTGAATAGTAATTTGGATGGGCTCAGTGTCCAACACCTTCCTTGAGTTTACATTTGGTGGAGTGGGAATAGTAATTGATATGGGTTTAGTGTCCAGCACCTTCCTTGAGTTTACACTTGGTGGAGTGGGAATAGTAATTTGTACGGGTTTAGTGTCCAGCACCTTCCCTGAGTATTTACTTGGTGGAGTGGGAATGGTAATTTGTATGGGTTTAGTGTCCAGCAACTTCCTTGAGTTTACACTTGGTGGAGTGGGAATAGTAATTTGGATGTGCTCAGTGTCCACCACCTTCCTTCAGTTTACACTTGGTGGAGTGGGAATAATAATTTGGATGGGCTCAGTGTCCAGCACCTTCCCTGATTTAATACTTGCTGGAGTGGGAATAGTAATTTGTATGGGTTTAGTGTCCAACACCTTCCTTGAGTTTACACTTGGTGGAGTGGGAATAGTAAATTGTATGGGTTCAGTGTCCAACACCTTCCTTGAGTTAACACTTGGTGGAGTAGGAATAGTAATTCGTATGGGTTCAGTGTCCAACACCTTCCTTGAGTTTACACTTGGAGGAGTGGGAATAGTAATTTGTATGGGTTCAGTGTCCAACACCTTCCTTGAGTTTACACTTGGTAGAGTGGGAATAGTAATTTGGATGGGCTCAGTGTCCAACACCTTGCTTGAGTTTACACTTGGTGGAGTGGGAATAGTAATTTGGATGGGCTCAGTGTCCAGCACCTTCCCTGATTTAATACTTTGTTGAGTGGGAATAGTAATTTGTATGGGTTTAGTGTCCAGCACCTTCCTTGAGTTTACACTTGGTGGAGTGGGAATAGTAATTAGGATGGTCTCGGTGTCCAGCACCTTCCTTGATTTAATACTTGGTGGAGTGGGAATAGTAATATGGATGGGCTCAGTGTCCAATACCTTCCTTGAGTTTACACTTGGTGGAGTGGGAATAGTAATTTGGATGGGCTCAGTGTCCAGCACCTTCCCTGATTTAATACTTGGTGGAGTGGAAATAGTAATTTGTATGGGTTTATTGTCCAACACCTTGCTTGAGTTAACACTTGGTGGAGTAGGAATAGTAATTCGTATGGGTTTAGTGTCCAGCACCTTCCTTGAGTTTACACTTGGTGGAGTGGGAATATTAATTTGTATTGGTTCAGTGTCCAACACCTTCCTTGAGTTTACACTTGGTGGAGTGGGAATAGTAATATGGATGGGCTCAGTGTCCAATACCTTCCTTGAGTTTACACTTGGTGGAGTGGGAATAGTAATTTGGATGGGCTCAGTGTCCAGCACCTTCCTTGATTTAATACTTGGTGGAGTGGGAATACTAATTTGTATGGGTTTAGTGTCCAGCAACTTCCTTGAGTTTACACTTGGTGGAGTGGGAATGGTAATATGGATGGGCTCAGTGTCCAATACCTTCCTTGAGTTTACACTTGGTGGAGTGGGAATTGTAATTTGGATGGGCTCAGTGTCCAGCACCTTCCCTGATTTAATACTTGGTGGAGTGGGAATAGTAATTTGTATGGGTTTAGTGTCCAACACCTTCCTTGAGTTAACACTTGGTGGAGTAGGAATAGTAATTCGTATGGGTTTAGTGTCCAGCACCTTCCTTGAGTTTACACTTGGTGGAATGGGAATAGTAATTTGTATTGGTTCAGTGTCCAACACCTTCCTTGAGTTTACACTTGGTGGAGTGGGAATAGTAATATGGATGGGCTCAGTGTCCAATACCTTCCTTGAGTTTACACTTGGTGGAGTGGGAATGGTAATTTGGATGGGCTCAGTGTCCAGCACCTTCCTTGATTTAATACTTGGTGGAGTGGGAACAGTAATTTGTATGGGTTTAGTGTCCAGCAACTTCTTTGAGTTTACACTTGGTGGAGTGGGAATAGTAATTTGTATGGGTTCAGTGTCCAACACCTTCCTTGAGTTTACACTTGGTGGAGTGGGAATAGTAATTTGGATGGGCTCAGTGTCCAGCACCTTCCCTGATTTTATACTTGGAGGAGTGGGAATAGTAATTGATATGGGTTTAGTGTCCAGCATCTTCACTGAGTATTTACTTGGTGGAGTGGGAATAGTAATTTGTATGGGTTTAGTGTCCAGCACCTTACCAGACTATTTACTTGGTGGAGTGGGAATAGTAATTTGTATGGGTTTAGTGTCCAGCACCTTCCCAGACTTTATACTTGGTGGAGTGGGAATAGTAATTTTTATGGGTTTAGTGGCCAGCACCTTCTTTGAGTTTACACTTGGTGGAGTGGGAATAGTAATTTGGATGGGCTCAGTGTCCAGCACCTTCCCTGATTTAATACTTGGCGGAGTGGGAATAGTTATTTTTATGGGTTTAGTGTCCAGCACCTTCCTAGAGTTTACACTTGGTGGAATGAGAATAGAAATTTGAATGGGTTTAGTGTCCAGCACCTTCTCTGATTTAATACTTAGTGGAGTGGGAATAGTAATTTGTATGGGTTTAGTGTCCAACACCTTCCTTCAGTTTACACTTGGTGGAGTGGGAATAGTAATTTGTATGGGTTCAGTGTCCAACATCTTCCTAGAGTTTACACTTGGTGGAGTGTGAATAGTAATTTGGATGGGCTCAGTGTCCAACACCTTCCTTGAGTTTACATTTGGTGGAGTGGGAATAGTAATTGATATGGGTTTAGTGTCCAGCACCTTCCTTGAGTTTACACTTGGTGGAGTGGGAATAGTAATTTGTATGGGTGTAGTGTCCAGCACCTTCCCTGAGTATTTACTTGGTGGAGTGGGAATAGTAATTTGTATGGGTTTAGTTTCCAGCAACTTCCCTGACTATTTACTTGGTGGAGTGGGAATAGTAATTTGTATGGGTTTAGTGTCCAGCACCTTCCCAGACTTTATACTTGCTGGAGTGGGAATAGTAATTTGTATGGGTTTAGTGTCCAACACCTTCCTTGAGTTTACACTTGGTGGAGTGGGAATAGTAAATTGTATGGGTTCAGTGTCCAACACCTTCCTTGAGTTAACACTTGGTGGAGTAGGAATAGTAATTCGTATGGGTTCAGTGTCCAACACCTTCCTTGAGTTTACACTTGGAGGAGTGGGAATAGTAATTTGTATGGGTTCAGTGTCCAACACCTTCCTTGAGTTTACACTTGGTAGAGTGGGAATAGTAATTTGGATGGGCTCAGTGTCCAACACCTTGCTTGAGTTTACACTTGGTGGAGTGGGAATAGTAATTTGGATGGGCTCAGTGTCCAGCACCTTCCCTGATTTAATACTTTGTTGAGTGGGAATAGTAATTTGTATGGGTTTAGTGTCCAGCACCTTCCTTGAGTTTACACTTGGTGGAGTGGGAATAGTAATTAGGATGGTCTCGGTGTCCAGCACCTTCCTTGATTTAATACTTGGTGGAGTGGGAATAGTAATATGGATGGGCTCAGTGTCCAATACCTTCCTTGAGTTTACACTTGGTGGAGTGGGAATAGTAATTTGGATGGGCTCAGTGTCCAGCACCTTCCCTGATTTAATACTTGGTGGAGTGGGAATAGTAATTTGTATGGGTTTATTGTCCAACACCTTGCTTGAGTTAACACTTGGTGGAGTAGGAATAGTAATTCGTATGGGTTTAGTGTCCAGCACCTTCCTTGAGTTTACACTTGGTGGAGTGGGAATATTAATTTGTATTGGTTCAGTGTCCAACACCTTCCTTGAGTTTACACTTGGTGGAGTGGGAATAGTAATATGGATGGGCTCAGTGTCCAATACCTTCCTTGAGTTTACACTTGGTGGAGTGGGAATAGTAATTTGGATGGGCTCAGTGTCCAGCACCTTCCTTGATTTAATACTTGGTGGAGTGGGAATACTAATTTGTATGGGTTTAGTGTCCAGCAACTTCCTTGAGTTTACACTTGGTGGAGTGGGAATGGTAATATGGATGGGCTCAGTGTCCAATACCTTCCTTGAGTTTACACTTGGTGGAGTGGGAATAGTAATTTGGATGGGCTCAGTGTCCAGCACCTTCCCTGATTTAATACTTGGTGGAGTGGGAATAGTAATTTGTATGGGTTTAGTGTCCAACACCTTCCTTGAGTTAACACTTGGTGGAGTAGGAATAGTAATTCGTATGGGTTTAGTGTCCAGCACCTTCCTTGAGTTTACACTTGGTGGAATGGGAATAGTAATTTGTATTGGTTCAGTGTCCAACACCTTCCTTGAGTTTACACTTGGTGGAGTGGGAATAGTAATATGGATGGGCTCAGTGTCCAATACCTTCCTTGAGTTTACACTTGGTGGAGTGGGAATAGTAATTTGGATGGGCTCAGTGTCCAGCACCTTCCTTGATTTAATACTTGGTGGAGTGGGAACAGTAATTTGTATGGGTTTAGTGTCCAGCAACTTCTTTGAGTTTACACTTGGTGGAGTGGGAATAGTAATTTGTATGGGTTCAGTGTCCAACACCTTCCTTGAGTTTACACTTGGTGGAGTGGGAATAGTAATTTGGATGGGCTCAGTGTCCAGCACCTTTCCTGATTTTATACTTGGAGGAGTGGGAATAGTAATTGATATGGGTTTAGTGTCCAGCATCTTCACTGAGTATTTACTTGGTGGAGTGGGAATAGTAATTTGTATGGGTTTAGTGTCCAGCACCTTACCAGACTATTTACTTGGTGGAGTGGGAATAGTAATTTGTATGGGTTTAGTGTCCAGCACCTTCCCAGACTTTATACTTGGTGGAGTGGGAATAGTAATTTTTATGGGTTTAGTGGCCAGCACCTTCTTTGAGTTTACACTTGGTGGAGTGGGAATAGTAATTTGGATGGGCTCAGTGTCCAGCACCTTCCCTGATTTAATACTTGGCGGAGTGGGAATAGTTATTTTTATGGGTTTAGTGTCCAGCACCTTCCTAGAGTTTACACTTGGTGGAATGAGAATAGAAATTTGAATGGGTTTAGTGTCCAGCACCTTCTCTGATTTAATACTTAGTGGAGTGGGAATAGTAATTTGTATGGGTTTAGTGTCCAACACCTTCCTTCAGTTTACACTTGGTGGAGTGGGAATAGTAATTTGTATGGGTTCAGTGTCCAACATCTTCCTAGAGTTTACACTTGGTGGAGTGTGAATAGTAATTTGGATGGGCTCAGTGTCCAACACCTTCCTTGAGTTTACATTTGGTGGAGTGGGAATAGTAATTGATATGGGTTTAGTGTCCAGCACCTTCCTTGAGTTTACACTTGGTGGAGTGGGAATAGTAATTTGTATGGGTGTAGTGTCCAGCACCTTCCCTGAGTATTTACTTGGTGGAGTGGGAATAGTAATTTGTATGGGTTTAGTTTCCAGCAACTTCCCTGACTATTTACTTGGTGGAGTGGGAATAGTAATTTGTATGGGTTTAGTGTCCAGCACCTTCCCAGACTTTATACTTGATGGAGTGGGAATAGTAATTTTTATGGGTTAAGTGTCCAGCACCTTCTTTGAGTTTACACTTGCTGGAGTGGGAATAGTAATTTGGATGGGCTCAGTGTCCAGCACTTTCTCTGATTTAATACTTGGTGGAGTGGGAATAGTAATTTGGATGGGTTTAGTGTCCAGCACCTTCCTTGAGTTTACACTTGGTGGAGTGGGAATAGTAATTTGTATGGGTTTAGTGTCCAGCACCTTCCCTGATTTAATACTTGGTGGAGTGGGAATAGTAATTTGTATGGGTTTAGTGTCCAGCACCTTCCTTGAGTTTACACTTGGTGGAGTGGGAATAGTAATTGGTATGGGTTTAGTTTCCAGCACCTTCTTTGAGTTTACACTTGGTGGAGTGGGAATAGTAATTTGGATGGGTTCAGTGTCCAGCACCTTCCTTGAGTTTAAACTTGGTGGAGTGGGAATAGTAATTTGGATGGGCTCAGTGTCCAGCACTTTCCCTGATTTAATACTTGGTGGAGTAGGAATAGTAATTTGTATGGGTTCAGTGTCCAGCAACTTCTCTGACTTTATACTTGGTGGAGTGGGAATAGTAATATGTATGGGTTCAAAGTCCAGCAACTTCCATGACTTTATACTTGGTGGAGTGGGAATTGTAATTTGTATGGGTTTAATGTGTAGTAGTTTTTGTGACTTTATAATTGGTGCAGTGGTAATAAGAAAATATTTTTAATAAAAAATTATTATTATTGGTAGGATAGTATAATAAAGTTTTCTATAAAATATAAAAACTTTAGTACTAATTATAATTATTGTTATTGTAGTAGAAAAAAGATATATACATTTTTATTATTATTACAATCTAAAATGCATCTTTAATTAGAACATTTAATATGTAGTTAATATTTATATTGAATATTAAAGAAGGAAACATACACAGGGTTAAATGGAACAAATCAAAAACAGTTTATTAACACGTAAAAAAAAAAATTTAAGTAGAGCTAATTTTTTGCTTTGTATTGAAAATTAGTAAGTAAATAGTTTTTATTATCACAAAAAATATACTAAGTGCATATATATGTTTTTTTAAAAAAAACATGACTTTTAATACATTTTTATGTTTAATCACATATATTGTAACTTAAATAGTTAAAGCAAAAAATGTATAATATGTATTTTTTATTTAATAACAATGATTTTAATCACATAGACATTGAATAAATTGTCAGAATAAACATGTTGAAAATTATTGTTAGATTTGTTGCACATCCATTTTTACATTTTGTAAATTACAGGAAATTCATAGATACATATGTATACATGTTTTATAACAGTAACATTGTTGTGGGTTACAAAGTAGTAATAGTTTGTTTTATAAATTAATATTATGAATATAGAAAATATTAATAATATTAATTTTTACAAAGATAATCACACAAATACATTTTTGTATACATACGTAAGTAAGGAAATAATATTAGCATTTTTATAAACTGATTATTTAGAACAAGGCTATACATTCAAAGTTCTTTAACATATACAATATTTTCAAAATGTATATAAAAATAATAATATATTTTTCAAATTAACTTAGATAACAGTTCAATAATTATTTTAAAGTAAAGAAGAATAAAGAAATAATTTTCGAAATTTTTTAACAATATTTACATATAATATAATACTGAGTTTATAATTTTGAAGTGTTGGAATATAGAAATTAAATAGCTTTTTGGGATATACAGGGACTACTTTTTAACCGCGTAATGTTATTTAGGCTTATTTGGTGCTTCAACAGATCGCGGTTGGATGCTGCTTCGCGTTGGAGAGGGTAAGTTTGTTTTAATTGAATTTTATAAGTTAATGAAGTTATTGTAAGTGTATGTGTGGCGTGTTTAGGTTTATTTAGATAGTGTTATTGAGAGAAGATTGTGTTTTGGGTGTTAGGTAGAATGACGATATTTGCTTTTTACGGCGTTTTACTTGTAAGTGTGTGAGGTTAGCTAATATGTTTAAATGTTTCTAAATCAATATGTTTTCTGTATAAATATGTGTTTTTATATATGTATGGGTGTTTTTGTGTGGGTGGGTATGTATTTTATCTTTTTCAGGTTATCATCGCGTTTTACTGTTTTGGAGAGGTCCGTTTTTTTTCCAGAGTTGTGTGATGAGTATTATATACTCTTATTTTTACACACATACTTTGGTTTTCGGGTTTTCCTGGAGCGTTTCTTTTTTTAAATTACTATTTTCGGGTTTTTAATGGTACATCGTGTGGATTACATTGGAGAGGAGTCGCTATGGATTTGCTTGTATTTTTACAATTTTTTTGGGCTTTCTTGGATTGTATGGGTTTTTGCTATGCTTTCGTATGGATTGCTGGAAATTGGATTACGTTTGAAGGTGCAACAGAAATGTAAGTATTTACAACACATTTTGTGGGTGGGGAAACTGTTTTAAACTTTGCATTAGTTACGTTGTATGTAACATTTTGTAAATACATTATCAAAATACATTTAATATATGTTATTAATATGTATTTGATAGTTTAATTGCAAATTGTTACATATAAAAATGAAGGAATTGTGAAAGAAACAAATGCTTCATGTAACATGTATAGTTATGTTATGTTTTATAGAATAGTTTTTGCTATCATTGATAGATATCCTAGTCCTTTGCTAGTTGGATAGAGGGTAACTTGGCTTTGGAGTGTGTTATACATTTTTTTTGTTTCTTTGGTGAGTTTAGGTCCAATCAGAGTTACTGATTGCTCCATTCGGAGCTCCTGGTAACTCTGGGGTATATTATCAAGGGGTTTTATCTCCGCTTTTTTGGCTTTAAAAGCCAAGAAAGCGGAGATAAAATTATCTCCCTATTACCAAGCTGTCGCTAACACCAGTTAGCGACAGCTAATAGGAGATAGCGACCATCATGGGCCCCACTTTGCATGTCAGTGATATTTATCACTAATGACATGCAAAGTGGGCGTGCCAAGATGTTAGCGACTGGAAACAGTCGCTAACATCGCTATCTCCTATTACCAACTTTTGGAGATATTCGCGCTAAGCGCGAATATCTCCAAAAGCTAACACCTGCCCTGAGCAGTTCTTAGCCATGTTATCCAATGGGAGGTGGATAACATGGCTAAGAGCATTTGCTCGATAATGCATGAATATCGCTGACTTTTCAGCGATATTCATGCATTGCGGCCGTTTTTTATCGCATTTGCGATAAACCTTGCTAATAGCAAGGTTTATCTGCGATAAAAATCGCCGGTTTGCGGCGATAATTTTTGTCTCTAAACAAGTTAGAGACAAAAACTATCGCTAGTTGTTGGTAATATACCCCTCTGTTCTTTTTGTAAGGATTGTATTAATTTGTGAAGGGTAGGCGTTCCTCTGCCTGTAGTTGATTGGAAGGCATTGTGCCATCCTTCAACTGCATTGTTTGTTTTAGCTTCCTTATTTAGTGTGCTAAGGTAGACATTCCACCAAGCTATTTGGTATTTGGGTTGTCTTCTACGGCCTGATCTGTGTAGCCTTCCTACCCATGTGTCTTCAAAGTAGTCAAGCATAGGGCTTAGTCTTTCTTCGTTTCTTTTATAGTAGGGGCTGTCTATTAACAAGTTATAGTGTTCAGTTACATCTGTCAACGGAACATAGGCTAGGGCGATGAGTTTTTTTATTTGATAAGCAAATGTGCTATCTGTGGCGTATTGGACACTCAAGGTAGATTTGTGTAGATATCGCCATATTAATTGGTTAAAATGGTAATAGCAACCTTGTATTGCTGTGTGTGGGTATGTTTTAAGGATGCTGTTTATCATTGCTTTCTCAAAGTCAATGATTATTCTTTGAGGAAAATAGTCGTTAATATGTTGTTTGACTTCAGTTAGTATTTCTTGATAGGTAGCTTGCTGTTTGTTTGATAGGAGGGCATATAGGAATGGAATATTAGCATTTTGGAAATGACCGTGGATAGTGTATAATTGATAAAAAGGTTTTGGACATACAGAAAAAGTGCCGTCCATCATCCAAGTTTGGCATTGGGTAAGTTTAGTCATGTTGTTTGCTGTGGCAAACAGTATAATTCTTTTATCTTTAGATTTGTTGTCATATAGTATAAATTGATCTTTACTGTGAGTTACAGAGAGTTCAGGGGGAATTTGCACTTCTTCAAAAGTTGTAGGTGTGGGAGGAGTAGTGCATGTTGCTCTTTTTTGTCTAGCTACAGTTCTTTTAAGGGATTCCATAGATGGTAGTTGGCTAGAAGCATGTTGGGTAAATACACTTAAATGATGTTTCAAAATAGCAGTTGTTGGTTGATCAGTACTAGTACTAGCTTCTATAAGGGAATCAAGCATTTGTCTAATCTCTATTTCTGTTACATTGGGTGGGTGATTATGTTCCTTAGTATAAGTAACAGTGGTTTCCTGAGTTATAGCTCTACCATAACATTTGTTGGCATAATATTTTGTACACTTCCCAAAAAAAATTCAAATCTTTTTGTTTCTCTTGAGTGTAGACATATCCCATGTTACAAAGAAGCATTTTCCCTTTTTTGTAAATAAATGAATTTCGATTCTTCAGTCATGCTTGTATTTTAGTGCTAGGAGGTAATTAAAAGAAAATACAAATAAATTATTTAAAGAATGAAACTTGTATTTTAATCACACAGTTTAACACATTTCTGATTTACCTGTATATCTTTTTATGATTTCAAGCTGTTCTTTTCAGGTGTTGATGCTCTTCAAACTGTTATTTTCAGTGTATATCTTTTTGTACCTGTAGAAATAGACAAAATGTGAGCAAATATTTTACAAGTATTTATGATTTTTCGGTAGTGGTTTTTTAGCTCGTTTCTATTTAGTTACCTATCTATTAAACTTCGAAGTTACATTTAAATGATATACTTACTTATTTATATTTTAAGTTTGATGTCCAGGTGTTGTGTAGCTCTTCTGTATATTCTTTTTGTCTGTAGGATAAAGATTAGAAATAAAAGATATGTTTTAGGTGTTTGGCTTTTAAATACAGGTGTGAGGTTTGAGAGTTACATTTTCGATGGATATTCAGGTAGTAGTACTTACTTTAGATAGGTGTAGCTTTTTTTATGTTGAATTCAATTAGTTTTCTTTCAGAAATCCTGCAGAGTTTCACCTTCCTTTAGTTTGGAGATTTAGTCAGCATTTTTAGTTTGTTTAAATCGTGTTTATATAGCATTAGTGTAATAGTTTCTGAAATAGGATTGGTTGTTTAAATTGATAGTCTATTCTTATTTGTGGATTTGAATTTTTTTACATGTTATGCTAATTGCCTTCCTTATATGGGCGACGCCAATTAACGTTTTTTTATGTGTAAGGCCTTATTTTGTATAGGTAATGTTATCTTTATGTTTTTAAACTAGAGGAATATATATAATTTGCAGTAAGAAATGTTTAGTTGTTAGCAACGTTGTTTATGTATTATAAAATGTATTTTTGATGTTATTTTGTGTTTTAAATGTTTGTTACAAATATAGTATGTTTTATTTATTTTTAGAAACACTTTGTGATTAATTGTGATGAATATGACAATTTTTTAACATAATAAAGTGATTTATTTAAGTATGTAGTAAAATCGATATTTAAAAAAACCGATATATTTGCATTCTATATTTTTGTATTCGATATTTTGACTGTATTTCATGTAAAGATGTGATAATCGATGTTTTAAACATCGATAATGTTGTTAGTCGATATTGTTGTAGTCGTGGGTTTTTTAATCGATAATGTGGGTTCGATATTTTTGTGTTTTGTTGATTAAGTATAGGCAATTGATATTTTTGTGGTCGATAATTTGGCATCGATATTTTGTCCAGTCGATATTCGGTCTGTCGAGGTTATGTCAGTGATCCGTTATGATAGCAGGTGTTGGACTACCTTTCAAAACTCAGTCCAAATTAGGCGCATCTTGTAAACAAGAGCCATGCAATTGTATGTGTCTACAAATTAAGTAGGGATCTGGTACTATTGTGCAATCCTCGCCATTCACATAGACTTCTTTTCCCTCCCTTAGACACCTATATGTAAATGGTAATAACCAAGCTTCATACAGATAAGCGCTCCCTAAACATCCATATCTGCCTATAGCATAGTATTTCATGCAAACCTCAAACTTAAGCAGGTTAAAAAATAACGTTATGATACTCTGGATAAGCCTCTCCAATGAGTCAGCCCTTCTAGCCATTCTCATAGCGCGCCCTGTGCTCTGATTTGACAGTGGGGAGGGTGATCGCACCATAGTTTGTACTGCTAATCATCCTCAGCATACGCTACGAATAACCTTTGAGGTTACACGTCGCATCAAAGCTT
Organism: Lissotriton helveticus; assembly: GCF_964261635.1. NCBI lineage: Eukaryota > Metazoa > Chordata > Amphibia > Caudata > Salamandridae > Lissotriton > Lissotriton helveticus. The sequence goes on from NC_136057.1 coordinate 1,490,477,053, forward strand.
CCGTGTGACGTCATGTACGGCTCCCCGTACAAAAAAGATGCGAATGTCTTTAATTGTTTAAAACATATATTCATGTATTTAATGAACATACTAACAGAAGACTTAATATAGGATAATTATGGAATAATTTTTTTGAAGTTTTAAAAATCCTATATTACTTCTATATTGCATGAGTGCAGCTGCGTGCCCCTCCGCCTAGTACCCTAGACTCCACCACGCCCAAACCCGGTTCATAAGCACGCGTGATCATCACAACAAAATCATTAGCACGCATATCGCTTTTCCACACATGCTTTTACAACTAGTATGGATTTACCACACATTATAAATGCATAATCATAATAATGTTTTTTTGTTGACCAACACGTGTTGTAATGCCTGTGCCTTACGTCCTTCAAATTAGTTTCTAGCTATACGTGTGACCAAGTCTGATAAGATCAGAGACCAAGGACAAACACCGTGTTATCTGTGGCACGAAATCTCATCGATCACAGAGAAAATATGCACAGGGTAAAATGAAAGTAACAGGTATAAATAAAAATAACGGAGAAAAACTACTAAATTGGCGGTTGGACAGAGTATGTAATCAACGTTTGGCGCCTTGACACTACATTTCAAATAAATATACATACAATATATTTATTAATATATTACAAAAGTATAGCACCGGATGACACACATGACCCGGGAAAAGGAAGCGGCAAATTTAATACCTAAAATCAGGAGAGGTTTGCTTGGCGAACTTGAAGAAAAAGAAAAAAAAGTGCACTTGCAAACAAGGCTGCGCATGCGTAGAGAGTACAACTGATGCAGGAAAAAAAAACGGAAAGTTTTACATACTGTCATAGAAATATAGCTCTAAAAATTGCCGCCGTAATTTGCCCCCCCCCCGGGACCCAATAAACAAAATGGACTTCTAGTTTTTTTCACCTTTTCCACCGCGTACAAGTACTGCACGAGTACCCCGCCATTTTTTATTTTATTTAAAATAAAAATTGAGCCTAAAGATCCATGTACCATCCCCCTGACCAAGACTATAGGGTAAGAATGTTTGTACCCTGCCCCCTTTCCGTATTTCTCAACTTTCTTTTACTGTTTTCTTGTGACTCGGCTCTCGCGACAAACAAGATGGCTGCCAACATTTCCTGTTTTGGAGTATTAACAACCAATAAGCATGCAGCTCTTGCTCGTAATTATACATATTTCCATACGCGTACGCCGCGATTTTCCTTTAAAAAAATTAAAATAAAAAATAGACCCTAAACATTCATGTACGACCCCCTGAGCAAGCCTAGAGGGTCAGAATGTTTTCTTCTGACTCGGTTCTAGCGAGGCACAAGATGGCCGCCAACACTTCCTGGTTTCGAGTGTTGACAGACAGTTCACAGCCAATCAGCATGCAGCTCGCGCTCGTAATTGAAAAGATTTCCGTACGCGTGCTGAACTCCGTCTCTAGATATCGCTATGATATTACTTCCAATTTTCTCAGACACTACTGAACGGATTTAAACTATTTAACAAAAAGCACAATCTGCAAACAGAACTCTACCTCTCTGCCAAATTTCGTGTAATTCCGTTCAGCCGGTCAGGCTGTAGCCCTGGCTAAAGGTCCCTATGGAAAATTGAATTGGGAAAACACCTTTTGGGACACCCATTTTTCTTAGCCCCCACTTGAGGAATCACCCTCAAACTTTCAGGGAAGGAGCGGAACCGAGCAGGCCATTTTCTTGGAGAAATTCACAAAGATTCGTCCACCGGCGCCAAAGTTATTCCAAATAAAATGTTGTGGATTTCCTATGGAAACTAGGTCCTAACTATAACTACCTACTGGCGACCGCCAGTAGGTAATAAATATATATATATATATAGAAACACAGCTCCTCCTCAGCACGCTCTGCGCTCGCAGCCCACTCTTCCACGCCAGCAAGTAGAGGAACGGACCAGCAAAGTCAGCAAGATGTAGTTTATTTACACATAACCCACAGAACCAGCGACGCGTTTCGGGCCAAGGTGCCCTTGTTCACGCTGCAACATAATTCGAATTTTAATGCTTTTTTATACACTTATGTTAGAAAATGTCACCACCCCCTGGTGGCGACCTCCAGTGTCACATGTGTTACAGACAGTGTAAAAATACTATCGCTGCTAGTTAATCTATAGCATTGCACCTGAGAAAATCGTTACTGGCTAAATCCATGTAATTCAAAGGAAACTCTGAATTTGCAAACTGTTTTAAAACATGTACAAAGACTATTGTTTTGTTAGTCATTACCGATCCAAATTTCATTAAATTAGCGGAATATATATTATATATATATATATATATATATATATATATATATGACGCTCTAACTTTTCCTCAGTTTAGCAAGAAAAGAAGCAGCACTCAAGGAGCTTTGTGATTTTCACGGTGATTTATTTTGGGAAAAACACAGACGCGTTTCGGCGTGAGCCTTCGTCAGTGTGTCACTCGTGACATGCAAACCGCGAATTAATAAAGTTTACTTTGCATTCATTGACAACAACATAGGACTTAACCCTCCTGAGCCACTATGGGCGCCATCTTGGAATGGTGTTATATCCATGAGAGGGTGTCATGATTATAAGATGTCTTTAAATTATGACATTAAATAAAGCCGTGGATCGGCTATTGTCCTATGTACAGAGTGTCTAATCATAATTACTCTACTGAGAGATAACAATGCAGTTCATCAAAGACTACGATAAGAATATATAGATCATCAAAATTATCAAAACTGTCATAGTTCACAAAGCTTGATAACAAGCAAAGTGCTGTGCAGAATACTACTCAAAGTGATAACGGCATATTATACAAATTATTTACACTTAGTCTGTCAATGAATTCCAGTCTATTCTAGTAGACAAAATTGATCAGGCTCATAGTATTCTTTCTTTCTTATTTACATAGAAATTAAATGTGATCCATAAGCATAGTCACTTTCCCTTTCTCCCCAGATACTCAGTATATACATATATACATATCTATAACCCTGAGATAACTGCATTGGTGGTATATCAATGCAGGGCAAAAAAAGAGGGGGGGAGGAAAGAAGAGGGAAAGACAAATTAAGTGAAGAGAAATGCAGAATTCATATATGGCAGTTATACAGTCTATGGTTCATGACAGACAGCAAAGTTGATATTTGCAGGTTTCAGTATCATTTGCCTAGATGGAATGACAATTCCTCTCCACTGTTGAGTCATCTCGGGTGTTTGGTAGAGAGATCTATAATATATCTGGATTCTAACCTGCGTAGTCTGCTCAACCGATCGCCTCCTCTAACGTTGGGTGGGACAAGATCCAACCCAAAGAATTGGAGTTTATTGCTATCTTTGCCATATGCTTCGGCGAAGTGTCGGGCAACCGGGTAGGCGGTGTCTACCTTCTCGATTGCCCGTAGATGTTCTAGTATCATCAGTTTGAGTTCCTTGATCGTACTGCCGATGTAGCGGAGGCCACACGGGCAGAGCAAACAGTACACTACAAACTGAGAACTGCAGGTTATGAAGTTCCTGATGGGCACCGTGTTTCCTGTGTCGGGTATAGTGTACGATAGCACTCTTTTACTACCGGCGCAGGCCTTACAGTGCCCACAGGGAAAAAACCCAGACATATGTTTCAAGGTGTTTGTTTTTGGTGTTGGTTTTTCCAGGTGACTGGAGACCAACATGTCACCCAATGATCTAGCTCTGCTGAACGTTATTAGGGGATGAGCTGGTAGATCCTCCTTTAGTATGCTGTCTGTCTTTAATATGTGCCAGGTCTTATTTAGCATAGTTCTTAAATCATTGGCACCTGATGAATAGAGGGTGATCAGCCTGAACCATTCGCAGCGACTTTTTTCTCTCGACCTGCAGCATGATTATCAGAGGCCAAGAGTGTTGTCCTTTGTACCTTTCTAACCTTTTTCAGTGTGCTGTTCAGTAATTCCTTGCTGTATCCCCTAACAGAAAGGCGCGCTAGACACTCTGAGGCGGCCGCCTCAAAGTCGGAATCCCTTGAGCAATTTCTTCGGAGCCTGAGTAGTTCTCCGTAAGGAATACTGTTTTTCGGCTGAGGGGGGTGGCTGCTGCTGGCAAAGAGTGTCGAATTGCCAGCAGTTTCTTTCCTATAGAGGGTGGTATACAGATGGTCCCCCTCAACGAACACTCTAAGATCCAAGTAATCCTTTGCCACCGGACTAATTGAACCCGAGAAGTGCAGGTTGAGGTCCTTGATGTTTAATACCTTGATAAATTCCTCTGCTGTGCTGATACCACCGTTCCAGACAATAAACAAATCGTCAATGTAACGATGCCAGCAAATAACCTCCCCTGTGTCTTGACCCACTGTGCAGCTCCTGGGCACCCGCCCCTCCCACAAGCCAACGAACAAGTTCGCATAGCTGGGGGCGAAGCAGGTACCCATCGCTGTCCCAGACCTTTGGATATATAGCTGGTCTTCAAAAAGAAAGATATTGTTAGTTAGACAAAACTCTATGAATTCGACGATCATATCATTGTGTCTAGCAAATCTCAACTGGCGCTTCTCAAGAAAATATTTAACGGCCTCTAGGCCTTGCCCATGTTCTATACAAGTGTATAGGCTGGTAATATCCAGCACCATCAGCAGATATCCAGGGCTCCATGTTAACTCCTGGATCTTGATTAGAAAATCTTTGGTGTCCCGTATGTATGATTTTAATTTCACCACCAAAGGAAACAGGGTATTGTCTACGAAGCGTGACATGTTCTCTGTTAAACTGCCGATGGATGAGATGATGGGGCAGCCAGGGGGACGGTTCATGTTCTTATGTAGTTTGGGGAGGTGGTAGAAGGTGGGTATCATAGGGGTGTTGTTTCTTAAGAAGAGATGTTCATCTTTCCCCAGCATCTTGAGGCTGTACCACTTCTGTATTAATGTCTCATATTGTGTGATACTCTGTTGGTATGCTGCAGTTGTACATTCCATATAGAAGTTCTTATCTGCGAGTTGCCTCAGTGCTTCTTCTTTGTATTGGTCTCTGCTCATTAAGACCACATTCCCCCCTTTGTCGGAGGGCTTGATCACCAGAGTTTTATAATTAATCAGGTCCATCAACGCCGATCGCTGGCGTTCAGTGATGTTATGTGCTGAAGTGTGATATTCCGCTCGCCTGTACTGCAAGAGGTCATTCTTCATTGCCTCTGTGAATACATCCACAGCGTCCCATGGCGATTGTGGCACAAACGTAGAGACAGGTTTGAACATACTCTCGTCCCTTTCTTGCTCGATTCCTTGCAAGATAGCTCGTTGTGCGATGTTCAAATTTCCAACATCTTGTTCTTGTTCCAATCGCAAATCTTCAAGGGTCTCAATAGCTGGTAAATCTCTACTACTGAGAGAGTCCGTTGCCGTTATTCTTGTGCCCTTTTTATTGCGGTCTTTCAAATGGGGACGTAGTTTAAAATGTTTGTGGAGTTTAAGCTTCCTGGTGAAGCGGAACAGGTCTATTCTTGTTTGTGTGTACTCAAGATCTTTGGTGGGGCAGAAAGTGAGTCCCAAGCTCAGTACTTCCGTTTCTGCATCAGTCAATGTTTTCTTCGTCAGATTGACTACTGTCAGATTAGTTTGGTTAGCTTGATTATTCGGATCGTGGTCATCAGTATTTATTGTTGCTGTGTCTTCTTCGCATTGCGGTTGGACCAGCGGGAGGTTCTTGCATTGCTTCTGCCTCCTCTTCCCGCCACCTGCCCTCCTCGTCCTCCTTCTTGTCTTGCTGTCGATGCTGTTGATGTTGCATCTGCATCTGGCGGTTTGTTTTTGCCATCGTGCAGCCAGGACTTTCTGATGATTTCAAACTCCTCCTGAAAAGGAGTCCTCTTCGGTCTGGCACCTTGTGTGGCGTAGACTGCATTCTGATTGCTCCGGTCACCGAGCCTTTGCTGTTCGTCTTGGACTCATTCTCAGTGAGATCAGACTCTGAGGTGGCAGGTTCTGTTTCTGTTGCACCAACACTGGTGCTAGCGCCAAGGCTGGTTTCAGTTCCTTTCTGTAGAGCCTTTCGTGGAGCATCATATTTCTTAGCGTAAGTCAGTACGCGCCCCGTATGGTAATCATTGTCATCGCGCTCATATTTCTCTTGTTTGCGCGTTCTTATTTTCTGCTCATATTTGACGAGCCTCGCCTTCATTTGGTCTCTCATCTGGGTTATTAATGCTCTCTGTCCAGGGTCTACTTCTTTCTCGAGTTCATCATTGATCAGTGCAATTTCGGCCAACGCCTTCTCCCTGTCACTCCAGGCGTATTTGACCAGAATTTTAAGGGTGCCTTCGCAGTAAGATGCGGTGTGCTCGAACCAGTCCGTTAGGAGTTGTGGGTCGGGATGTTCATAGGAGGGTACGGTATGAACCCTTAGACCTCTTGGGACCCTCTGTTCTTCTACATAGTTGGTTAAGCTCGTGGCTTCCCACCACTTGCGCACTTCGCGCTCATGGAGTCTCTCCAGCTTTGTGAGTGTTTCCTTTATTTTACAATTCTGTGCCGCTGCTTTAGGCGTCGTTGTTACTGCCTGTGAAGGCGCTTCTCTCCGCTTAAACATATCTTTGGCTACATTGTTGCGCTCAGTATCAGAGAACATGCTGTTCACTGCAAATGTTGGACTGGTTCTGTCCCGGCAACTTTGAATGCGTATTCCCCCAGTTCCGGAAAAATTTGTCACTCCTCGGTCGTTCTGCCTTAGTTAGCCGCTATGTCGTACACGCATGTGTTAAGAAGTGAAAGGGGCTCACCGGTAAAGGCGTCTCCCGGTAAAAGCGTCTCCCGTCAGGGGCCCTGGAAATGCTCTCCAGCACTCCAGCACTCTACTCACGGTGTCGTCCCTTAACCCAGGTGGATTGAATTAGATAGATCTCAGCCCAGCGGTCGCGGCGGTGCACAGCGTGACTCCTCCTCGGAAACGCTCGTCTCCCACGCTAGTCTGTGCACTCACGAACGGGTGCTGCTGGCGGCTTGTGAGACGCCGCATAACATGACGCTCAAACTTTTCCTCAGTTTAGCAAGAAAAGAAGCAGCACTCAAGGAGCTTTGTGATATTCACTGTGATTTATTTTGGGAAAACACAGACGCGTTTCTGCGTGAGCCTTCATCCGTGTGTCACTCGTGACATGCAAACAGCGAATTAATAAAGTTTACTTTGCATTTATTGACAACAACATAGGACTTAACCCTCCTGCGCCACTATGGGCGCCATCTTGGAATGGTGTTATATCCATGAGAGGGTGTCATGATTATAAGATGTCTTTAAATTATGACATATTACCTACTGGCGGTCGCCAGTAGGTATATATAGTTAGGATTTTTTCTCTATGGGATTTTTGAAAATTCTATGTCTAATAACTTTGGCGTTTGTGGACGGAATTGGCTGAAATTTTCAGGAAAATGGCACATTTTGTTTCTGAGCAGCCCTTGAAAATTTGGGGGGGGTTCGTCAAGGGGGGGCCGAGAAAAAAGGGGGGTCCCAAAACGTGTTTTTAACTTTGAGTTTTCCATAGGGCGGTTGGCCTCACTTTTAGCCCGAACGGCTGAATGGATTTGCACGAAACTTGGCAAAATTGTAGGGACTGGTAGCCCGATGTGCCTTTGCTAGGTCTCAATATATGTGCTCCAGTGGATTTTGAGAAATTAACGTTCAAAAAAAGAAACATATCTGTAACAGCGGACCGGGCAGCGCTCCGGTTCGCGGACTTTTCGCGGTACGGAGCTTTGTGAAGCGAAGCTGATTGGTTCTCCGGCGTCTGTGAACATTCCAAACAGTCCGTAGCGGCCGCCATCTTGTCTCTCGGTAGGATCGAGAGACAAGAGGAGGCCAAAGCGAAGGGGCAAATGACCATAAGGGGGCATAGTAGATCCTCGCTGACCCCCTAGGTTTGATGTGGAGGTTTTAAAAGGGCCCCGCGGGGCAAAAAAAAAAAATAATAATAATAATCGAACGGCTGAATGGATTTGCACGAAACTTGGTAAAATATTAGGGACTGGTAGCCCGATGTGCCTTTGCTAGGTCTCAATATATGTGCTCCAGTGGATTTTGAGAAATTAACGTTCAAAAAAAGATATATATCTGTAACAGCGCTCCGCTTCGCGTAACGGAGGTTTGCGAAGCTGATTGGTTCTCCGGCGTCTGCAAACATTGCAAACAGTCCGTAGCGGCCTCCATCTTGTCTCTCGGTAGGATCGAGAGACAAGAGGAGGCCAAAGCGAAGGGGCAAATGACCATAAGGGGGCATAGTAGATCCTCCTTGACCTCTTAGGTTTGATGTGGAGGTTTTAAAAGGGCCCCGCGGGGCAAAAAAATAAATAATAATAATAATCGAACGGCTGAATGGATTTGCACGAAACTTGCAAAATTGTAGGGACTGGTAGCTCGATGTGCCTTTGCTAGGTCTCAATATATGTGCTTCAGTGGATTTTGAGAAATTAACGTTCAAAAACAAGATATATATCTGTAACAGCGCTCCGCTTCGCGGAGATAAAATTATATCTGTATTACCTAGCTGTTGCTAACACCAGTTAGCGACGGCTAGTAGGAGATAGCGACCATCTTGGGCCCCACTTTGCATGTGAGTGATATTTATCACTAATGACATGCAAAGTGGGCATGCCAAGATGTTAGCGACTGGAAACAGTCGCTAACATCGCTATCTCCTATTATCAACTTTTAGAAATATTCGCGATAAGCGCGAATATCTCCAAAAGCTAGCACCTGCCCTGAGCAGTTCTTAGCCATGTTATCCAATGGGAGGTGGATAACATGGCTAAGAGCATTAGCTCGGTAATGCATGAATATCGCTGAGTTTTCAGCGATATTAATGCATTGCGGTCGTTTTTTATCGTATTTGCGATAAACCTTGATAATAGCAAGGTTTATCTGCGATAATTTCTGACGATGCTTAGCGGTAAAAAAATCGTTGCTAAGCATCGTTAGGGATAAATATCGCTTAACTTTGGTAATATGCCCCAACGTCTGTTAACGTTCGATTCGAAGGAAATCAGGAAGTGTTGAAAAACATTGTCTGCTCCATCTTGCCTTTTTTCAAATGCCACACTCTTGTCGTGCACGGCAGTCATTTTAGATGCCTTGACCAGACCCACTCTGTGCACGCTGTCGATCCTTAGCATGGCTCCCCACCCTCGCAAGCATCTCCCCCAGGCAGTGGTCACCCCCGCTCTCTGTCTTATGCATGGGTAATAAACCACCCCCCATCTGCGCTGCTCTTCCCTGAGAATCACACCCTGTGCCCGCCCGACACCTCCCTTTCGCCCTATTCACTACCGCACCCTCTGACACTCCTTTTCCTCTGTGTCCGATTGTCCAGGCCGGTCCTAGGGTATCAGCTAGCCCTGCAGATGTAGTTTATGGCCCCAGCTGTAAAGAATCACCCCTCTTCAAAGGAGTTATAGTAGATCAAGGCCCACACTCGATAAGATCCGTCACAGCAGACGCGTTCCTATTATCTGAAAACCATCCTGTATTGTGATTGGGGAGGGGACCGAGCCTGAAGCGGAAGATTCCAGGGATGACTCTTTGTACATCAAAGTTTTTACAATTATGTGTCACATTAAAAATATATAGCACTCCAACAAAGTAGTAAGATTATAAAACTTTAATAACTTATAAATATATACAAGAAAACAAAAACAGTAATAACATATAAACATTTTTAGGGAAAAACAACGAAGTAGCGGTCGGCTGTGCGAATAGTCCCAACGCAGCACAACGTCCAGATTTCTGGCGTGGGGCGTCGCGGGGGGTGGGTCATCAGTAGCAAACTGTTGTGCGAATAGTTCCAAGGCAGCAGAACGATGGCACCAAGGTGATGTCCAGTAAGTTGCCGCACTGGTTTTGGTATCCTACAATGCTGCTCCGAATAACGGCGTGGGGCGCCCCGGGGGAGGCGGCGTGAACGGGCCTCTCCAGGTGGAGTCTCGTCTGTTGTAGTGGGGCGCCCCTTTACCGTTTCAGTTGCCATTCCGTCCGCTTTTGGTCCACTGTGTCAAAAGCCGCAATTCAGCTGAGTTGCGCCCACTCTTGCGGTGCAGCGATAGGCGGCTGTCACAGGACTCTCAAAATGGCGGCAGGCTGTTTCCTTTTTGGGCCTGGTCCACTGAAATGGCCCTGGGACACCTTGGAAATCGGACGCTTGTCTGCTAGGTCTTGGACCCCATTCTCGAAAGCGTCCCCTCCGCCTTGAGGATTCATCAAAAGTTTTGGGGGGCCCCGACTCTTGTAGGCTTCTGGTGGGGAGCGGCTGCCATGATTGCTCGCGGAATGACCACGACGGAGCTACGAGATGGTGGTGCTCTCATGCTGACGCCAGCTTCAGTCTGAAACATCCAGAAACAAGGTGGGGCTTTCATCGTTTGGGAAAAAAAAAAGTTTTCATCCAATGAAAAGTGTTGTTTTTAGGTCATATGATCAAGCCTTCCATCATTAGGAAACCAAAAGTAAAATGAACCAATGAAAAGTTTTATAAACAAGTCACATGACCTGTTATGCGGCATAGGGTATAAAATGCGGAGAAAATACATTGGCACGTGAGGCGGCGTCAGTAGCGGACCGATGTGCGAATAGGCCGAAGGCAACACAACGCGCCAAGATCCGGATGGCACCGAGGTGGTGTCCAGCAAGTTGCAGCACTGGTGTGGCCATCCTACAATGCTGAAAGTCGGCGTGGGGCGCCCCGTTGGCCTGTGAGTTTGCGTCAGTAGCGGACCGATGTGCGAATAGGCCGAAGGCAGCACAACGCGCCAAGATCCGGATGGCACCGAGGTGGTGTCTAGTAAGTTGCCGCACTGGTGTGGCCATCGTACAATGTTCAAAGTCGGAGTGGGGCGCCCCGTTGGCCTGTGAGATGGCGTCAGTAGTGGACCGATGTGCGAATGGGGCCAAAGGCAGCGCAACAATATTTTCTGACTGGAAGACACCACAAGGAGCTGAGATGCCAAGATTCGGATGGCACAGAGGTGGTGTCTAGCAAGTTGTGGCACTGGTGTGGCCATCCTACAATGGTAAAAGTCGGCGTGGGGCGCCCTGTTGGCCTGTGAGATGGTGTCAGTAGCGGACCGATGTGCGAATGGGGCCAAAGGCAGCGCAACAATATTTTCTGACTGACACCACAAGGCGCTGAGATGCCAAGATCCGGATGGCACCGAGGTGATGTCTAGCAAGTTGCTGTACTGGTGTGGCCATCCTACAATGGTAAAAGTCGGCGTGGGGCGCCCTGTTGGCCTGTGAGATGGTGTCAGTTGCGGACCGATGTGCGAATGGGGCCAAAGGCAGCGCAACAATATTTTCTGTATGGAAGATACCACTAGGCGTTGAGATGCCAAGATCCGGATGGCACCGAGGTGATGTCCAGCAAGTTGCTGTACTGGTGTGGTCATCCTACAATGCTGAAACTCGGCGTTGGGCGCCCCATTAGCCTGTGAGATGGCGTCAGTAGCGGACCGATGTGTGAATAGGCCGGAACCAGCACAAGGCGCCAAGATCCGGATGTCACCGTGGTGGTTTCATAGTTGAGAGGTACTTCATCTGCAGTGGGGCGCCGAGATCCGGATGGCACCGAGGTGATGTCTAGCAAGTTGCTGTACTGGTGTGGTCATCCTACAATGCTGAAACTCGGCGTGGGGCGCCCCATTAGCCTGTGAGATGGCGTCAGTAGCGGACCGATGTGTGAATGGGGCAAAGGTAGCGCAAGAATATTTTCTGAAGAGGAGACACCACAAGGGGCTGAGATTCGGTTACCACCGAGGTGATGTCTAGCAAGTTGCCGCACTGGTGTGGCCATCCTACAATACTGCTCCGAATAACGGCGTGGGGTGCCCGAAGGGGGGGGGGGAGGCGGCGTGAACGGGCCTTCCTAGGTGGAGGCTCGTCTGCTGTAGTGGGGCGCCCCTTTACCGTTTCAGTTGCCATTCAGCTGAGTTTCGGCTGCTCTTGATGCTACAGCGACAGGCGGCTGCAACAGGACTCTCAAAATGGCGGCCTGTTCTTTGGATTTGGGCCTGGTCCACTAAAATGGCCCTGGGACACCTTAGAACTCGGACGCTCGATTTTTTTTTCCTTTCCTGTACATGCAAAAAAAGGTAAATGCCCGGTACGTTACACGCTTCATCTGCCACGATGAACTCTCCAGAGGAACCGAAAAAAAATATAGTTATGGTAACTATACCATGCATCGTCATATGGAGAGGTGGCACCAATTAATTATAGTGCTGCATAAAAGAGAGATTTGGAGGAGAACCCCTGACCTGCTAGTACATTCATCAAAGAAGTGGCACTGACAGCATCAGAGGCAAGGGAAACGGTCCCAAATATTTAGAAGAACTTTGGAAAGATTAAAATGACATGTTTAGATTGTGGCAAATTAATTTCATGTGGACAGATGAGTGTTACTCTAATAAATACAGCATATGAACATCATCATAGTCGATGGTTGGTAGAGACATTTTGACTATATCCTGGACCTGCCCGTCCTCGCCCAAAATGGCGCCGGAATAAATGGGACTCGTAACTCCTTGTTGTGTACTGGTTGCAGAACCTTGAAATCACGAGATACGTATGCAGTTTTGACGCACATGGCGGGCGGGGACGAGAATTGATTGAATATTTCGACATCCCTATTGATATTAAGTTCTGATGTGTTATTGATTACTGTAATATTGAAAGTTCGAATTAACGTCACCCATGGTACTTGCCCGCAAATGTATATCTAGATAATTTTATTGTAACTGGCCCTGTCGTATTTTAATTATAAAATGTACGTCCACCGATTCCGTAACTGTTAGACACCTTAGTTCTTGCAACCTAATGGCCCGCCCGTTACGTTCCTCTACAGTGTAAATGTCTACTCATCATATACGATTACAGTTTGCTCCGTGGCCGGCCCACGTGGTTATAGGCTCGTATTTGTATAATGAAATTTTCACAATAAAGGTTTTTAAAAGAAAACATGGTAGTAGTATATACATTGGTAAAGTTTTTAATAATAGTCACTGTTTTAGAATCAGTAAAAGGCAAGTGAAATAAAGCAGACCAATTACATGAAGGGTAAAAGGTATAATTCGAAGGAACGCAGTAAAGATAAATGGTCAAGGGCTGTTGTGTTTTCTACTCCTGCAACATAAAGTGATCGATAAGAATCTCATATTCAGGCGTATCGGCGACTAAGACAGCAGGTCGACCCTCTTTTGCTCAACGGCTCCGTCATGGGACGAAGAAACGCTCTTTTTCTCGAAAAAAGAATATATTTTACTTGCAGGACAGTTGTAAATTTTCCGGGAAAGTACATTAGCCTGGAACATTATAACATATATTTAGGAAAAAATAATGTTCGGAAGTAATAAAAAGCGTAATTTTTAGGTCATATGACCAAGCCTTTCATCATTAGAATAAGAAAAGTAAAATGAACCAATGAAAAGTTTTATTAACAAGTCACATGACTTGTTATGCTTACGTTACGCGCTGCGCGCCCCGGATGACTTCCGGATGCGCTAACGCGGCGCGTCATATGACGCATTACGCGACAACGCAGGTCCAGAATATAGTCAAAATGTCTCCACCAACCAGCGGTCGGAACACAACCCCTTTCAGCAGGCTAAATAGTTCTGTTAAATTACAACAGAAGGGACAGGCAACAAGAACCATCAGTCAAAGAGGGGAGGGCTAGTTCTTCTCTACCGGGTTACATTGGGGCGCTACCGGAACTGATCGAATTGGTAGTCTACAGTGTTTCTGGATGTTTCAGACTGAAGCTGGGGTTAGCATGAGAGCAGCACCATTTCGTAGCTCCGTCGTGGCCATTCCGCAACCAATCATGGCAGCCGCTCTTTATCGTTATTTTGGGCGGGGTGGGTGGCGGAGCCAAGCTGTTTTGCAGCCATCATTGTGTGGAGTTCAGTTCATCTCACTAGTTTTGTATTTGTCATGAGGGGTTGTTCCTAATGTTTCTATTTTAGCGAGGTCAAAAAGAGATCCCATTAGTGGCCTACTGATTTTGCTCGATTCCTTTTCTTTTTTTTTACACGATTTTTCGTTATCTGCGAAGACTAAACAGAGTATTGCGACTCTGTGTTTGTTTGTAAATAGAGAATGAACCAAAGAGAACCAATTCTAAAACAGTAAATACTTGGATAACAATCAATCAAATGGAGAGAGAAGCAGGCACGACGTATTACAACGGGGGCAAAGGCCTGCGTTAACTACCCTTCACTATGTGCAAAGAGAGAGTACTCCTAATAGAAATGAGGGGGGGGGGCACCATTCAAAGCAGATCAGTGTGCATAAAAACGAAAATGTTTTCACTTACCACGTACTTGACATTCGACAGCTTATGATATTTGCTATTAAAAAACCATTGAAATTCACTGAAATAACCATAGGTTATAGACCATATATAGTTAGGAATTAGCATTTACAAAACCTTGAAAATTCACTGAAAAAACCATAGGTTATAGACCATATATAGTTAGGAATTAGCATTTAAAAAACCTTATTTTACTCACACAAAACCATTGAAATTCCATATATAGTTAGTTGCACTAACTATATATCGCGCACCCGCAATCCACTGCTGATCATGTCACATATTACATCATTCATGACATAGTCAGTGACATCACTGATGACATCACTGATGACATCTCAAATGACATCACTGATGAGATCACTGATGACATCTCATTTGACATCAATGACCACATCACTGATGATATCATTCATGTGACAATACAATGCATCTCCTCACATTTTAATATAACCTCTGTTTCACCCAGTGTTAAATACAGAGTATAATTTTTGAAACCATTGACACACCAATACTAGTTACTACATACGTACTCACTGATTCCTACGTCTACACACACATTCACTCATTCACCCATACAATCATTCATACATACAATCACTCATCTTTACAACACTATCATATGCACTCATACACCTATACAGACACTCACACTCTGCCACTCATCCATGGAGTTACTCACACACCTAGTCAGTCCTGTAAAGAATCAATCACACTTCCATTTTCTTGTCTATACAGTTAAACATAGAGCACCTTACATTTTCAAACATATACTAACACATACTTACTTTCTTATACAATCATTGATACAAGTACACATTGATCTGCACAGAGTCAGACACCTCCCAGCCAGCCACACACACACTCAGTCTCCCATACAAATACTTGGACAATCAATCAATAACCCATATAGTTAATCATATAGCTACTGATCAACACATGCAGCAGTTTACAGAACAACAGACATAATGATGCACAAATTAAGACAGTTTAGTCACTAACCCATGCACTCAGTGAGACACATTTAATCACTCACTCATACATTCAGTCATGCACCTACTAAATCCTTCGTCCAGACACTTATACATCTACTCATTCTTCAATATGTAAAACATATTTAAACTTTACAGAAACACACAGTCACTGGATGATGTCATCAGTGATCTCATCAGTGATGTCATTTGAGATGTCATCAGTGATGTCATCAGTGATGTCACTGACCATGTCATGAATGATGTAATATGTGACATGATCAGCAGTGGATTGCGGGTGCGCGATATATAGTTAGTGCAACTAACTATATATGGAATTTCAATGGTTTTGTGTGAGTAAAATAAGGTTTTTTAAATGCTAATTCCTAACTATATATGGTCTATAACCTATGGTTTTTTCAGTGAATTTTCAAGGTTTTGTAAATGCTAATTCCTAACTATATATGGTCTATAACCTATGGTTTTTTCAGTGAATATATATATATATACACATGTATTTACACTTTACTACATTTATACTTACCTGCAAAATACTGACAATGTTTGGGTGAAGGCATATGTGTTGTAAACAAAATTGTGCAAACATTTGTTGTAAAGCCACTTTTGTTGTAAATTATTTGTTGCAATTCCTTGACATATCTTTATTTGATCCTCTTGACTTTCTCTTTAGAGTCTTTTCATGCTGACACATTTTTGCCTAACTCTTTCCCAACTCCCCTAACCTTTCCTTAGCTTAGCTGATTAGGGACTTTCCCTTCATGGGGGAATGAGTCTACTTGTATATTTTGAGGTAAATTTATAGTCTTTACCTTTAGGATTTTTTATTGCTCTGAAAAATATTTACTGATGCATTCATTTATTGGCTACTGAATAACCTCTAATTTGTGGATTTCAATTTATAACTTTACTAATCTGTTAATAAACATTCATGGCTTGCAAATCTAATACTCTTTGTCGTTTTTGTGGTGCCAAATGTGCTTCATGTCATTGACATGTATGACATGACATGTATTGATTGTCATGTAAGCCTCAGGTCCACCCGCTTCAGAGCAACCTACTTGAGTTTGCACTTGAGATTTGCATGGTGTCAAGCGCTGCAACAATCGCAAATAGGGGAAACGCCAGGCGTAGTAGCTGATTGTCTCTGAATAAATGTTTCCAGCTAGAAAAAACTGAACTCCGAATGAGGTCCTAAGTGTGTAAAAGTGAGTTATTTGAGGCTCATTAGCTATGGGTTCTTAGAGTGTTAACCCGTGTGAAGAGACATTCTATGTATTTGGAAGTCTATTTTGTTGTAATAAGTTTATTGGAACTCTACATATTACAAGTCCTAAGAAACGATTATATAAAGGTAAATGTAAAATTGAAAGGTCTGCTAAGACGAGAAACATGCATAGAAATCTGTGCCACTTAAGGAAACTTTACTACCTATAGCATGGTGTCCCCTCCCCTTTTTAGGATTACCATCACTATCAAAGCACTTCTGTCTTTCCTCCCATCTGAACTCGTAACTTCCAACATAGTGCCCACACCGCCATGCGCTCGCCCCGCTTTGCCATTTACATACTTACACTTCCAAAGGAAACTCAGGAGACATATTTGTGGGAAAGAACTGCTGCAGGTTTATTTCGTACAACACAGGTATGACGTTAAGGTGGGTCATCTTACAGGCGATCCAAAGCAGGCAGCCCCTCGCTGACCCGCATGCCTAAGGAGCCATCTTGCACGGCGAGACGATGCTTTGACGGAGCAGCACATTACCATTTCGTTCTACTCCCGCCCCCCCTGTCAGGGCGGAGCGGTGGGGCACACCCCCGGTCGGTTCAGGCCCCCCGACCGCCCGAAGGACTAACGGGGCGCCGACGCGGTTTCCCGGAACCTCCTTCGGCTCCAGGTCCTTGGCTCAGGCACCTTTACTGTGCCAGGCAGAAGTACCCTTACTGTACCCTTCTGCCGCAGAGGTACCCTTACTGTCCATCTGCTTCCAGATCGCCCTGTGACTCCGCCTGCAACACAAAACAAGACCATTATAAAATTCACAACTTCGCACCGCCGCTCTGCTGCTGGGTCAGGGACCAGGGTGGGAACAGCGCAGAGCCGAGGGAGAATCCTGGGGGAGAGAGAGGCCGAGCACTGGCGCTGACGTGCTAAATACCGGAGAGGGCGCCCCTCCTTCCAGGTGAGCCCTTCCCATTGGCTCATGATAAGGAGGTGGGCTCAGGGAGGGGCACGATATGGGCTCTGCTCGCCCGTCGAGTGGGACTAGGGCGCTGTCCCGCCCATGCTCCCCTGCGGGTCGCACGGTCAACGGCATAGTGCCCACACCGCCATGCGCTCGCCCCGCTTTGCCAATTACATACTTACACTTCCAAAGGAAACTCAGAAGACATATTTGTGGGAACGAACTGCTGCAGGTTTATTTCGTACAACACAGGTATGACGTTAAGGTGGGTCATCTTACAGGTGATCCAAAGCAGGCAGCCCCTCGCTGACCCGCATGCCTAAGGAGCCATCTTGCACGGCGAGACGATGCTCTGACGGTGCAGCACATTACCATTTCGTTCTACTCCTGCCCCCCCCTGTCAGGGCGGAGCGGTGGGGCACACCCCCGGTCGGTTCAGGCCCCCCGACCGCCCGAAGGACTAACGGGGCGCCGACGCGGTTTCCCGGAACCTCCTTCGGCTCCAGGTCCTTGGCTCAGGCACCCTTACTGTGCCAGGCAGAGGTACCCTTACTGTACCCTTCTGCCGCAGAGGTACCCTTACTGTCCATCTGCTTCCAGATCGCCCTGTGACTCCGCCTGCAACACAAAACAAGACCATTATAAAATTCACAACTTCGCACCGCCGCTCTGCTGCTGGGTCAGGGACCAGGGTGGGAACAGCGCAGAGCCGAGGGAGAATCCTGGGGGAGAGAGAGGCCGAGCACTGGCGCTGCCGTGCTAAATACCGGAGAGGGCGCCCCTCCTTTCAGGTGAGACCTTCCCATTGGCTCGTGATAAGGAGGTGGGCTCAGGGAGGGGCGCGATATGGGCTCTGCTCGCCCATCGTGTGGGACTAGGGCGCTGTCCCGCCCATGCTCCCCTGTGGGTCGCGCGGTCAGCGGCATAGTGCCCACACCGCCATGCGCTCGCCCCGCTTTGCCAATTACATACTTACACTTCCAAAGGAAACTCAGGAGACATATTTGTGGGAAAGAACTGCTGCAGGTTTATTTCGTACAACACAGGTATGACGTTAAGGTGGGTCATCTTACAGGCGATCCAAAGCAGGCAGCCCCTTACTATACCCTTCTGCCGCAGAGGTACCCTTACTGTCCATCTGCTTCCAGATCGCCCTGTACTCCGCCACAGCTCTGGAGGAGGCCCACGTCGATGACAGAGCCCCCCCCCCACCCAACCTGCTACTTACAACCTGCCGCTGACAGAGCCTCCTGTACGTCTAGGAGGAAGACATCCATACCCAGCCCAGACAAATGCACCCCGTCGCTCTCGTAATACCCTTCAGTTCTTTCCTGTATGAGTGCATGCCTAATGAACCCCAGGCCCCTCCTTTCCATGAACTTCTGCATGGACCTGTTGACCCTCCTGCGGGACTGTTCTATTGCAACCAGCGATCGTGCACCCCTCTACGCTTTGCGAGGGACAATTTCTGACCAAATTAACTCAGTGGCTCCTAGCCTGTTAGTTATCACCGCCACATCCTTCTGCATGGCCTGGATTAGGGCCCTCCTCCCCACCATGACCAGGTCATTCCCTCCTAAATGGATAATGAGGATATTGGGAGGACCGCCCCGTGCTGCCAGGCATTGTTCAAGCTTGCGCTTCAGCTGACCCCATTTCATTCCAGGAAAACCCAACCACATGATTTGAGTCCTTGCAAAAGCCAAATTTCATCTCCTGGATATCGCCCATCGTTCCAGCCTGGGAACGTAAGAATGGCCCATCACCCACACGCAACAGTCAGCTTCAAAGAAACAAGACAATGTTGAAGCCCTGACTAAAAGAGGGAGGGGACCAAACGCCGTTACATTAATGCTTTGTTTATTGGTGAACACTGCACTCCACTCGAAAAAACGTGATGCGACATAAACATTATACATAAACCTTTATACATGTACGCTGCAACTCAACCATAACATGATAAATACAGTGACCTATTGCTCCACAGTATGGCTTTAAGTTCACATATGTCACCTAACACCAATCACTAGCCTTCGTCGCGGCCAGCAGTATTCAAGGACGGATGTATCGCTGGTAGCAAGATGATGACCACCTCCCTACCCTTTTGACTTCTTCCTCGCCCAACCCGGCCCTGAATGCGGCGGTAGCTGCACCTATCCTGAATGAGTGACTGGAGAATTTCTGACCTGTACCTGACAAACCTGCCTTGGCCAAGACTGCGGCCATTACGCGCTCCAATTGGAATTTAGTCAGTGGTGTGCCGTCGGCATGTATTAGGAAGTGACCTGCCAACAGTGGCCTGATTTTCAGGTATTCCCTAACCGTGGCGACCGGGCAATATCTGGAGTCCTCCAGCGCCTGTAATGTTATTGACACTCCCTTCCCAGACTGGTCCGTCTTGGATTTTCGTATCCACAGTACCAGGGAATTCCTAGCACAAACATCCATCATATCCAGGGCTCTCCCCGATCTATCTGACTTTGATTTGGCCACTAACTCGCTAGCTCTAAAGGCGCCAAAGAACGCTAAGGAGAAGGCTGTTGAAAAAAGCTGGGCTTCGAACGCTGAATTTGTGGCTGACGGCACAACGTCTATCCTACGCTGCAGAGCGGGGAACTCAATCCCTGCCCTCTTGTCAGGGAGCCTGACTTCCTCCCTGGCCCACCCCTTCAACGCTGCCCTAATCCTGAATGCACTCGTGGGATCTTCGTTTCCGCTGAGTTTGGTCTCATGTTTGAGTGCCGCCAGGTGGCCGCACACCCATGAATGTGCCTTGCCAGTCTCCCTTGCCCATACCACAAAAGTTTCAACCTGTTCTATGGGACTTAGAGTTGATGCTCCCAGGGACAGGGTTACTGCATGGAAAGTGGTCAGCTGGGCCGCATATCTTCTCCGGGTGGCCAGAGCCAAAGAACGTTGTCCCATCATCTTCAACCGCTCCCCCACTGAAGGAGTCGCCATAGTGATGCCGGGAATGGTGTCATCGCCTCCCTCGCCTGCGGCCAGGCCTCTTGAAATCGGAGCCACTGAAAGCGAGAGAGAGCGTCAGCTGCCACATTCTTCACACCTTCGATATGCCTAGCCCTGAACTCGGTGTTATTCTGTAAACAAGCCCTGACTAATTCCCTGAGCAGGCTCAGGACCAATGGGTAGTTGGCAGTCAACCCGTTGATGGCTTGGACCACGGCCATGTTATCCG
This sequence comes from Lissotriton helveticus, assembly GCF_964261635.1. Lineage (NCBI taxonomy): Eukaryota > Metazoa > Chordata > Amphibia > Caudata > Salamandridae > Lissotriton > Lissotriton helveticus. The sequence goes on from NC_136057.1 coordinate 1,490,497,769, forward strand.
ACCAAAACACCACTTTCCTGTTTCCCAATCCCGCCGGCCATAAATGCAGTGCATCCACAATGGGGAACAGCTCTAGGACTGTTATATTCGCTGTCACTCCTTTCTTGCGCCACGCGTTCGGCCACTGCATGGCACACCACTCCTCACCAAAGATCACCCCAAAACCTTCTCTACCAGACGCATCTGAAAACAGGCAGAGTTCTTGGCTGCTTTCCCAGGGGGCCCTCCATATCACGGTGCCATTAAAGTTCCTCAAAAATTCATCCCAGATCTGCAGGTCTGCTTTCAACCCAGGACCCAGGCGCACTAGGTGATGTTTCTTACCCGTGTTGGCCGTCGCCTTTGCTAGCCTGCGGGAGAACACCTTGCCTGCCTGTATAACCCGCGCTGCAAAGTTCAATTTGCCCAACAGACTCTGAACCACCTCGAGTGTTGCCTTGCTCCTGCCAACCAGTGAACTAATGTCCTGCCTCAAGTCGCTTGAGAGGTGTGGCGCCGCGGCCAGGGCGACTGACGCTGGAATCTGGGGATCAGGGTTCGATCCTCGGCTCCGGCGGCAGGTTAGCCCAGCACCATGCGACTCTGGGCAATAGCTTGCTTAATCTTCCCGACGGCCCCCCAGCGCCTAGAGACCCTAACGGGTGATTGTGCGCTATACAAATGTGGATTATTATTATTATTATTAACCTTGTCAACTGGGAGTCTGGATTCCCCTTTGATGGTATCTAGTTCTATGCCCAGCAAAGTGAGTATCTGGGAAGGCCCCTCTGTTTTCCCCGGAGCTAGGGGGACACCCAAGTGCTCAGCCAGCTCTTCAAAGGCCCGCAAGGCTTCTGAGCATTCTTGGGAACCTTCCTTGCCAAAGAATAGGAAATCGTCTAGATAGTGTGTGACTTGGGAAATGCCATGCTTGCTTGTGAGGGCCCACTGGAGGAAAGAACTGAACGCCTCGAAGTAAGCACACGAGACTGCGCAGCCCATGGGCATGCAGCGATCGAAAAAGAATGCACCCTCCCACTTGAAGCCTAACAAGTGTTGACTATCGGGGTGAACAGGTAGGAGGCGGAACGCCGATTGGACGTCAGCCTTGGCCAACCACGCCCCCTTGCCCGTTCTCCTGATCATGTCAATGGCCATGTCCAGTGAGCAATAGGACAGCGAACACGCCCCTTCCTCCAGCCAATGGTTGACCGAGTTGCCCTCTGGGTAGGATAGGTGATGGATCAAACGGTATGCCCCAGGCTGCTTTTTTGGCACAACTCCTAGTGGTGAAACAAAAACATTTTCTAAAGGGGGGGAAGGAAATGGGCCCGCCACCCTCCCCAGATCAACTTCCTTCTTGATCTTGTCACTGACAACCTGTGGTAAGTCCCTGGCTGATTTGAGATTCAAAGCGTCCCTGGAGCCCAAGGGCCCTTTGTAAGGTATTCTAAAGCCGTCCACAAAACCATCCACCAGTAACGTTCGCTCTTTCACAAATGGGTACAATCTGAGTAATGGCAAAAAATTCTGCAACACTATGGGAGATGGGCCCTTGCTTTCCACTGCCCTATTGGCGTGCTCAATCCGTACCCTGTGCTGTGGAGGTGCCCTATTGGCGTTCCCTGTGATGTGGAGGGGGGGGTGTTCTGGCCGCTGGTACAAGTGATTGCTGCGTGTTGGGCACCACATTTGCTACAATTATGGGCAAACTTACAAGCTCTACCCCAGGTGCATGTACCACCATTGAACAGTCTGCAGGTTCCAGAGTTGAAACGTCTCGGTCCGGATCCCTGGCCCCTCCCCTGACCCCCCGAAAGGGCTGTTGGAAGGAACGCCTCGGGAATTGTTCCCACTTCTTAGTGTCAAATTCACCTTGTGCCTTATACGGTGTGTCTCTCTGATTATTACCTGTCCTGCACATATGTTTGATCCAGAGCTGGATATCCGTATGTTCCCACCCTATTTCAGGGCAGCTAGCCATGGTTTTCCTAAATTCTTGATCGTACCAGAACCAGCCCATCCCTCCGGACTCCCTTGTTCCTTGTTGGATGGAGTTGGCGTATTCCATCAATGCCTCACTCTGCGCTGGTTCCTTCTGCACTATTATTGCTGCTAAAATGTTAAATGCCTCAGTCCAATTCTCTATTGTCTTCTCGGGCCAACGCTGATACCTAACTTTTTTATCATCATCTTTCTTCCCCATCCTCCTAGTGTCTGCATCTGCGTTGTCATGCATTAACAGTGTCAAAATATCAATATACTCCCTCCTCCATATCCCTTCCTTGGCAGCTTGAGGTACCTGCCGGGCCAGGGAGCAACGACCTGCTGAAAGTGGTGCGTGAGTCGTGCTTGGTTTGCCCGAGCCCAGGCCAGCTGGTTGTACCGCCTCCACTTGCGCCGGGGCTCCCCGCCCAGAATCGGTTGAGCTAGCTCCAATGAGCCAACCACGCCACTGGTCGTGCTAGTTTCTGCGCCCTTCGCCGCACTATCCGAGGCGGGTGCAGCGGGCGCCAGACCGGCACTCTGAGGGATGACGGGGGTGACAGGTGGCGCAGATGGCAGTGGCACTGTAACTGCGGAAATCTGCAAGCCGGCTACTGCACTCCCGGGACCGTGTGACCCCACAGTAGTTCCCTGCTGAGCCCATACTTGCATCACTGGATCAGACGTTGACGGCCCGGGAGGGGGGGCCAGCCTTTCCTGTGCCGCCGCCATATCGTCTAAACGTTTTTGAAACAATGCCATTAAACCCATCATATCATCCATTGTCTTACCCATTTGGGCCAAGTCTGTTAGTCCAGCCGCTGACTCATGCACCACGGCAGGTATTACAGGTAAATCCACGGGCCTCGCCGCAGGGGGGGGTGGCGTCGCCTGGTGATTGTTTCGCGCTGGCACGGCCAGTAATTCCTTGCGAGTGTGCTTCCGCTTTCGAGTGGACCTTCGCATCCCTTCTCCAGAGGTGCCTGCCGCGTCCTCGGGGGCGCTGGGTCGGCCAGCCTCTTCTAGCCTACGTGCCTCGATGAAACCCTGCGCCCATGCGGGCCCTTTAGCCTGTGCGACTACCAGAAATTCTGCCCACAGCCCATCTTGTGGTAACGCGGCGCTGCGGGTGCTCATCGCGATGGCTTCTGCCCTTCCGGGTTCCTACGGGTGACAAAATACATGAGGTTGTGCCACACCTTGCTGAGTCTACTGTCAAACACGTGGGTCGTCCCAATCCTATGAGTCTACTGTCAAACACGTGGAGTCGTCCCACTCCTAGTTGAGTCCGCTGGCATCCGTGTCTGTTTGTGCTGACTAATGTCTGCTCCCGTTACTACCACCACCACCGTCTTACTCGCCCATGAATTACCTGCCGATATACTCGTCAATCCTATGCCGCTGCAAGTCCTTGCGACGTGTTCCCGGGCGCGATCTGTAAAACAACACCGAATTACTCAATGTGAACACTGTATTTCATGGTTAAACTGTCTCTCCGCTCTAACGTGCTCAAAGGGGGTGTCGGGCCGCGCCCGCGTTTCAAAGCATACGGATGGGTAAATACATGAGTTTGTGTCATCTTGCTGAATCTATCGCCAACACCCGTGGGCTAGTCCCGCTCCTAAATAAGTCTACTAGTAACCGAATCGGTGTGTGCTGACTGATGCCTGCTCACGTTACCAACACAACCACCGTATTGCTCGCGCCCCTGAATTACCTGCTGATCTATTCCTTAATTCTATGCAGCTGCCAGTCCTTGCGACGTGTTCCCGGGCGCGATCTGAAAAACAACACAGCATTACTCATTGTGTACACTGTACTTCATGTTTTAACTGTTTCGCCGCTCTAACATGCAAAAAAGGGGGGAGGGGGGGTGGGGGGGGGCGTGTCGGTCCGCGCCCGCTCCACCAAATTGCAATTTTATGGCAAGACCGGAGGCTCCTATTATGCTTTCTTATCTTGCATTTTATTCAATAGCAGCCAAGATAAGTGCAAGAAACTACAGTTCCCAGAGGGCCAGGCAACAACTGGGCCATGGGAATGAGAAAAAACGAGAGTACAGTAACCAATCAGCAGTCACATAATAGATAAGAGTACACACTGACTGCGTAGCTTCCTCTTTTCTTGCTGCTCGCAGTCAGATAAGTGTTCTCTTATCTATGCTCTCAGTTTTAATGTGTTTATTGACTATTATCTGTTATATTTTACTTGAATACTGTGGTTTTGTACTTCTGTGGGCTCGCCTAGCGCTTTTGCGCCTCTGGGTTCGCGCTAGTCGCGCGTTTCATTTCTCGTCCGGTTCTGTTACCGGCTCCTCCCTCCCCCCCCCTCCCCGCCCTCTTGGTTTCTCCCTGCTCCGCGGTCCTCACGCTGCTCGCGCAGGCTTTTACCGCTTCTGGAGCTTTCTGACGGGCGCCTAATCTTACCGCGTCTCTCACCGCTCTTCTCAGCGGTTGCTTCCGTGTCCTCTTGAGCTCCTTCTCCCGCTCTCCCTGCTCCGTGTCCTGGGTTCGGCCCGCCTTTGCACACGCCCTCAGTTACACGCCCCCTTCACACGCCTACCTTCCTTCCTCTCAGAATTTAACCCTTACCTGCCACGCTTCAAGAACATGGAACATGACAGTTCTTCTGAGGAGAATCCCTCAAACATGGACGATGGGTCTCTAAAAAAGGACCTTCACAGATTTATTAATACGTCTGTCGGGCAGGCAGTTGAAGTCTCCATGAAACGGATGTCAAAGAACATGGAGAATTCTATGGTCAGCATGTTGTCCAAGGTTTTGGCCCAATCTGCGGGGGATAGCAGAAAACGCAAGGTGGATCACTCTGCTTCTGTGCAAAAGTCTCAAAAGACGTCATTGTTGGTTCGCGAGTCTTGCTCGCCTATGGATGAGGACGACGTGCCTCCCAGGCCTCCTGCTAAGGAGGGGTTTGTCGGTTCAGAGGGCAAAAGAAAGCAAAAATCCAAGCACGCAGAGTCTCCTACTAAGAAATTAGTAATTTCCACCATCCTGGACACTGATGATGATATGCCTGATGCTGACGACTTGTGTGATATCTTTGACGTCACTGACCCCCCCGCCCCAAACTCCCCAAAAATGATTCCTTTACTTTTGATCCGGTTTATGACTCGGAGGGTCTACCTATGTTTGACCCGTCCTCCATCCGTCATCCCAACTCCACTGAATGGCTTCCATCTCATCACGTTGGCGAATACATTTCTGCCCGTCTTCGTCTTCCTCTGGAGACAGCGGTGCGGTCCAGATTAAAGTCTGAATGCCCCAAACCTGCCCTCCCTGATAAAATCACCCTTGTCCCTTCCATCGACCAACCTCTCCTTACCTTCTTTTCTAAGTTTGGTAAAGACCCTCGTCGCGGGGTTGACAAGGCATGGTCCACATGCCAAGACAAACTGCTGGACGTCGTGGGCCCTTTGGCCCGTATCTTCGACATGGCAGAGTCTGCCCGTCTTGAAGGTACTGATCTTTCAGCCGATGACATTTCCATGTGGGTCCAAAGAGCCTTCTGCCTTTTGGGCAATGCTAATGCAGCAATTACCCATGAAAGACGTAAAGGTCTTTTGATCAAGTGGACCCCAAGTTGGCTAACCTTGCTCCTATGGACCCCGGCTCTAAGGCAAATGGCCTCCTCTTTGGGGAGAATTTGGTTCGCGACATCAGTCGTTTTGTCTCTACCTTTGCCTCTCTTGACAAGGCCCAGCAATCCATTAAAAAGACTTTCGCCCCTCTGGTTTTTGGACGGGCCGGACGAGGCAGGGGTCGCTCATCCGGCCGTCCCTACAATCAAGGCTCCAGAGGTTCCTACGACACCTCCAAGGACTACAAGCCGCAGTTCTATCCACAACGTGGACGTGGTTTCCGCGGCAGAGGTCACAAAGGTTATCGCAACTCCAACCCCAATCAACAAGGTAAGCCTTTCTTTTTCCCCTCCTGTAGGAGGTCGTTTAAAACTGTTTCTTCCAAAATGGCATTCCATAAGTGTGGATCCGTGGGTCCTCAACACAATTCGAGACTATCTTATCGAATTTTACTCTCCTCCTGTCCAGACCTCTTTCCCTCCTCCTCTGGTGTTCTCTTCCCACCTGGCAAATCTCATCTCCACCGAGATACAGTCCTTGTTACAGAAAAACGCCATCAGGATTTTTCCTCATGACTCTACAGGCTTTTTAAGTTCCATTTTTCTAGTCCAAAAGAAAAACAAGAAGTTACGCACTGTCATAAACCTGAAATGGTTCAACCACTTTGTAGTGTATCATCATTTCAAAATGGAGACGATCCTTCATCTGAGGGATACCCTTCGGCCAAACGATTGGATGGTTCGCTTGGACCTTCAAGATGCCTATCTTACAGTTCCTATCCACCAGTCTCACTGGAAGTTCCTTCAGTTCCAGTGGTCAGGAGTGACCTACTGTTTCACCTCTCTTCCCTTTGGTCTCTCTTCTGCTCCATGGTGCTTCACAAAACTTCTGAAGCCAGTGGTCGCTTTTCTACGCTCTCTTGGGATCAGACTCATAATATACTTAGACGATATTCTTATTCTGAACTTGGACAGACAGGGTCTTCTTGCAGATCTCCACACCACTCAGTCTCTCCTTCTGGATTTGGGTTTCCTTATCAATCTCGAAAAGTCTTCGCTGATCCCTTCTCAGAACATGGAATTTCTGGGCTTCCTTGTGGACTCGGTGGCGGCGTCTTTACGCCTCCCCCTTTCCAAAATCTCCAAAATCAAAGCGGAGATTGCCTCTGTGCTCCATCTTTCGGTCATCTCCCTCAGATCTCTGGCCAGGATTGTTGGTCTTCTTTCCTCCTCTATCCAAGCCATTTTTCCGGGCCCCCTGCACTATCGGGCCCTCCAGCGCCTAAAGATCAGACACCTTCGGCAGGGTCTAGCATATTCAGACGTTCTCGCTCTAGACCAAGAGTCCCGCACAGAACTGCAATGGTGGATAAACCATTTAGATGCGTGGAACGGATGCACTATCTTCGCCACCGCTCCAGATCTGGTCTTATAATCCGACGCCAGTCTCTCGGGTTGGGGCGCCTTGCTGTGGTCCAATCTCAATTGGAGGAGCTTGGTCCAAAGAAGAGTCCAGACTGCACATAAATTGTTTAGAGATGCTTGCTGGCTCCTTTGCGATCAGAAGTCTTTCCAAAGACAGGATCCGTTGTTCCATACTCCTACGCATGGAGAATGTTTCTGCGGTCCGCTACATCAATCATCTCGGCGGCACCAGGTCCAAGCCTCTAGCAGATTTAGCGAAAAGCCTTTGGGAATACTGTATAGCTCATCACCTCTCAGTGACAGCGGAATACCTTCCAGGCGACCTCAATTCTGTGGCGGATTGGCACTCAAGGTTCCTGCGCGATTCCAGCGATTGGAGGCTTTGTCCCTCCGTATTCCATTCTCTTTCTCTTTTGTGGGGTCCCTTTTCCATCAATCTCTTTGCTTCTCGCCTCAATTCCCATTTGCCCCAGTTTTTCAGCTGGCGCCCAGACCCCCTAGCTCTGGCCACAGATGCCTTTCTCCAGGATTGGTCTCTTCAACTCCATTATGCCTTTCCTCCGTTCATTATGATCAACCGTGTGCTGGCGCAAGTCCGTCGCCAGGAATCCTCTCTAGTGCTGATAGTCCCCTTCTGGCAAGCTCAAATCTGGTTTCCTGTTCTTCTGGAAATGGCGATGGATTTTCCTGTACTTCTGCCGTCCTTCGACGATCTTCTGCTCAACCCTCGAGGCGAACGTCACAGTCTGATTTTGGACTCCTCCCTCACTCTGTCGGCCTGGAAAGTTTCCGGCCTTCCCCTCCTAACGTCCTCATTTCACAAGAGGCTGCTCACTTTATCGACCAGGCCTGGGCTCCAGGCACTTCCAAAGCATACAAATCCGCCTGGTCTCTTTGGGCAGGCTGGTGTCTGGAAAGGTCTCTCGATCCCTTTTCAGCCCCTCTGAGTTTCGTTATCAATTTCCTAGCCTCTCAGGCCAGTGCTGGGAAGGCCTATCGCACTGTCAACCTCTACCGCTCTGCCATTTCTCTCAACCACGACCAACTTGACGGTAAACCTGTAGGCGCACATCCTCTAATTTGTCGCCTCCTCAAAGGTGTTCGATGCTCTAAACCACCGTTGGCTAAGTATACCTCTTTGTGGGATGTTTCTGTTGTTCTTAAATTGTTTTTAAATTGGCCCTCTAATTCTGCTTTGTCTCTCAAAATGTTATCGGCCAAGCTTACCATGTTACTTTGTTTAGTTTCTATCAAAAGAGTTTCTGATGTTAGAGCTTTGGATGTTTCTTCTCGTCAATTTTCCCCTACAGGTGTGCTGTTCCAGATTCGCAGACGCACGAAGACTAATTTAGACTCTGTTTTTTATCCTTATTTTCCTGATCAACCCCAACTTTGTGTGGGCCAATGTTTGAAGATGTACGAACAAAGAACTGCTGATCTCAGAACGCCCTCTTGTTCCCAACTCCTCATTTCCTTTCGCAAACCCCATCTTCCTGTTTCCTCCCCGACTCTCGCCAGGTGGGTTCGCTGGGTTATGTCCCTTGCCGGAATCGATGTCTCCGTTTTCGGAGCGCATTCGGCTAGAGGAGCCATGGCTTCTAAGGCCTTTTGGTCTGGCTCTCGTTTGGAGGACATACTGAGATCAGCAGATTGGTCCAATGACAGTATTTTCCGCATGTTCTACTGTAAACCTATTCATTCTGTTGCTTCTGATGTTATTGACTTGCTTTGAACAAGCATAATAGGAGCCTCCGGTCTTGCCATAAAATGTAGATTTTCCTAGTTATTATGACGGAAAGTCTTAATTTTATTAAAGACACGGAGGCGAGTATTATCCCGCCGCTACACTATTAACATGTGTTCTCCCTCCCTACAGCGAATCCGGCCTTACCACCGGCCTCATCATAGAAGATCTACTCTCCAACGGCTCCGTTCATCTCCTGCTTGGGTTTCCCCTCCGGTCCTTCCAGCTCCTTCTTCGGATCCTTTCCTTGGACTTGGACTCTGGATTCCAGTGATCAAGGATTTCTGCTCCTGGACTTTGGCGTTCTTTCTGGTTATGACTATTTTTCCTTTATTTTCCATTGTTATCTGACTATCTCTCAGCGAAAAGAGGAAGCTACGCAGTCAGTGTGTACTCTTATCTATTATGTGACTGCTGATTGGTTACTGTACTCGTTTTTTCTCATTCCCATGGCCCAGTTGTTGCCTGGCCCTCTGGGAACTGTAGTTTCTTGCACTTATCTTGGCTGCTATTGAATAAAATGCAAGATAAGAAAGCATAATACTCGCCTCCGTGTCTTTAATAAAATTAAGACTTTCCGTCATAATAACTAGGAAAATCGACATTGCTGCTCCATTCCAAGAAATTGGTTTTCTTTCCCTCCCAACATCAATAAGTTAACCCGTAGCTAGAACCAGTCCAAGACTCTTCCTATTGTACTCGGCCTGTGTGGGCGGCATCAACACCACTGGGCGCACTACCGCCCCCCCAGCGTACACAATTAAACGCGCTTAGATTGCTACTCTGCAAGGCCGCACCCCCCCTCAGCTCTCTGTCCTCCTCTTATAACCTCACTAAAGGTTTCTTTTGACAACTGAACGTCCAAAAGGGGGGGGGAGTAAGCACTGGCGATAGATGAGTCCTAGCAGGGCTAGCGCTATGCGAGCCTGCCGTGTTCGGCACTTATCAACACTGGACAACCCCGAGACCCGAAAAGGAAAAACAAAATACTGAGAAAGATATCAGTTAAAACAGGAGTCCTAGTAGGGACTAGCGCTAAGCGAACCTGCCGTGTTCGGCACTTATATTAGTTACAATACGAGTCCTGGTAGGGACTAGCGCTAAGCGAGCCTGCCGTGTTCGGCACTTATCAACACTGGACAACCCCGAGACCCGGAAAGAAAAGCAGAAACACTGAACAAGATATCCGTTAAAATATGGCAGCACGACGCAAGAGAAATGCAACATAATTTACGGCACAGACGTCAAGAGCGAGGCCATCTCTCTCCGCTCGCAGTGAACTAAAAGGAGAGGTGCTTGTGGGGAATGAACTCGGGGCCTCGTAACTGCAAACGCATGCGCTAAACCACCTAACTACGTCCCTGATAAAAGCACCGCTGCCTCGCACCTAATGCCAAATTCACCTATTGTAACCATCAGCCTGCCGGCTGGTCGGGAATCGAAACCGCAGGTCCTCCAGATAACTAGTAACGCGTGGACAGGACACAAATTTTGCGTTGAATGTTTGAAAATTTCGCGCCCTTTTTACAACAAGGAAGCGCACATAGCATCGTCCAGAACCGCAGGAGGTGGATGAGAGCAACACAAAACATCCTCATTACAAAACCCCCAAGCGTCATGGCATGCGCATGGTCGCCCTCGGACCTAACGGGATAACCGGAAGTCGTGACAGAGGAGATCACTGCTCTCTAATGCTCTTTCCCGCCCCGTGAGATGTGTTGATACTAACGGCTCTAAGTTTCTTCGACCGCATGAATGCTTGAATCAGGACGCGGGCAATAAAGAAACATCCACTAAAACAAAACCCCCGAAGCGTCATGGACGCGGGCAATAAAGAAACATCCACTAAAACGAAAACGTCGAAGCGCCAAGAAACATCCACTAAACAAAAACCCCCGAAGCGTCATGGCATGCGCACGGAACCCCTCGGACACCCTGGAGGCAGGATGGCTGGACCTTGGCGCCCGCGTCCCCGTAAGCAGGAAACTGCCCTGGTGCCGTGATGGCCCTACCAGCCGCCCTCGACCATGTGGTCATAACCCGAGGCTGCACTGCTCGCCAAGATGGCCGCTACCTTGCACCCACGCCCACGGATGCAGCAACCCAGATCTTACCTTGGTCGCTGAAACTGCCTCTACCAGGTGCCATTACGTGACTTGGCTTTCGACATAACGTAGTCAATAAACTCATTTCCTCAAACATAAGCGATATAGAGAACACCAATGTCCTTGTGCATAAGACAAAACCTTATTGCCCGGCAAGTACGTTTTCTCATGGACTCACAATGGCCTTGCAGCTTACATGATGTTCACCGAAATTTGGGATCAATAATGGCGGCCCACTATGGCGCCAACCGGCCTAAGAACTAACGCGCATGCCTAATACCCAGCGCCGGCCGCCCCCAACTTGGCTTTCGACATAACGCAGTCAATAAACTCATTTCCTCAAACATAAGCGATGTAGAGGAAACCAATGTCCTTGTGCATAAGACCAAACCCTATTGCCCGGCAAGTACGTTTTCCCATGGACTCACAATGGCCTTTCAGCTTACATGCTGTTCACCGAAATTTGGGATCAATAATGGCGGCCCACTATGGCGCCAACCGGCCTAAGAACTAACGTGCATGCCTAATACCCAGCGCCGGCCGCCCCCAACCCTCGCCGTCGAGTGCTCCACCTCAAATCTAGCTTTCACCGGGTTAGCGGAATTCACACAGTGATACATCCGCCACCAACCTGCTCAATAGTGTCCCATGCTATGGCGCTAACCCAGCGTCTCGGTGATTAGGGGTGCGTCCTCCCAGCGCATTTGGTGCGTCCTACCCGCGCGTTTGGTGCGTCCTACCAGCGCATTTGGTGCCAGCCGACCTAAGACTAAGGCGCTGCCTAATAACCCCGTGCCGACCAAATATGTACCCAGACAGTCCGAAGCCGGTCATTTAACCACTCTGCCGAATTCTCCCTCCAAAACCGACTAAACTCACGCGCGCGGCTAAATAGCCCGCAACCAGCTCCACCAACCCCCCCCGTGGACGATACCACAGGGCCCCATCATCCTGGTCATACCCAGGGACCGGGCCGGGGGGGAGGTTTAGTCGGAAGCCACATACCTTCCAATCGATCCGCCGACACGACACGACGCGAGACCAAGACAGCGCAGAGCCGAGGGAGAATCCTGGGGGAGAGAGAGGCCGAGCACTGGCGCTGCCGTGCTAAATACCGGAGAGGGCGCCCCTCCTTCCAGGTGAGCCCTTCCCATTGGCTCATGATAAGGAGGTGGGCTCAGGGAGGGGCGCGATATGGGCTCTGCTCGCCCGTCGTCTGGGACTAGGGCGCTGTCCCGCCCATGCTCCCCTGCGGGTCGCGCGGTCAGCGGCAGAGATTATCACATATGTAAGAACATACACATCACTAGCTGCTTACTGCTGTGTCAGGTCGTGTTTTCTATACGTTTAGCACATTTGTTAGGCGGGCATGGCTAAGTGAGCAAAATAACCCACATTTCCTCATAGCGTCTGCATCGAAAGTGCCTTTGGTCCCAGGATTCCCCTTTTCTGTGCAAGTGCTCCAGCTCAGTAATGCTGCGGAGGAGGTGAAAACTCCTTTGGGCTCCATGAGGGTAAGGATTGAAAGCTCTTAGTCAGGAAAGTTGGGTAGGGTAGCTGCCCCCTCCCTTTCTGTCCCGCAGATGCAAAACAACACAGAAAACTGAAATCACCCTAAAGGAGAGTGCCCAGGGGTCGATGGCTACAGCACATTGAAGTGTGTGAAAGAGTATGTACTGGCAGGCAAGGCTTCCTGACCATGGACGCGTTATCTAGAGAACACAGGAGCAGCCACTGGGGAGGTGACATTTACCCACTACATACATTTTTGGAAGGATTTTGCTCATTTTCTCCTAGCATTAGTGGATAGATGACTGAGGCATGGGCTATTGGACCTGCGTCTGCTGGTTCCATTCCATATATGCATAGAGAAGGTTTGATGATGAGGAAGACCCATGAGACTGGCTTGAATGGAGGTACTATGGCTCTCTAAAAGAACAACAGGAATTCTGATACCTTAGATTGATATTTCCATCCGAGGTCCCCTTAATGGATGTTTGTGCTGCACCCACAGTACCTCTTGAGGACACCGATAGGCGGTAATGTCCAAACACAATGCTATGTTAATGAGAATGTGCAGGGTGGAAACTGAATTAGATCACTGAAAAAAATGGCGAGTGGAGGCCTTCATTGTCCATCTGCAAGAGATAAACAATATTTGTAATCACTGCATTGACTTCAGTGACCCATTGGGAGGAAAGATCTGCACATCTGAAAAATGCAGAAGAACAGTCAATATTCGGCTGATTAGTAGGGTTCAGGAGAAGAGTGTGGCTTAAAGCCCTCAACTAAAGTTTTCTTTCAGACAGATCTTGCTTCATGGGGACCCCTGGCACTTCACTCTTGAGGTGGGGTTGAAGCTACATGTGAGAAGTAAGGGGGATATGAGTAGAGGCCAGGGTGTGGAGCTGCAGACCCTGAAGGGTGAGCTATAATGACAGTCCTGAAATGGGCCACTGGGAAGAATGAGATTGTGCTTTCGGACCAGCAGTTACTCTCGTTCCCCAACATAAGTCCAATCATCACCACTAGAAGAGAGCAAGTGCAGGGTTAAAGGACAGTCTTTGTTGACTTGGGAGCTCAAGCTATTGCACTCCATCAATCTCAATCTTGGGGGATTGTAGGTGGGAAGATGTCACTATGTGTGCAGATGGATTCTGTCTCTGAACTTCTAACTCGGTCCAGGAGAAGGGATACTACATTTCGACTTCATTCTCGTTCTTTCTTTTCTGAAGCTGGCCTGGGATCTCTCCACATAACTGGTGGGCTGTGCTCAGTAGTGTCTTCCTGCTTTAGTCATGTAGACCAGGCCGGGTACGTTACGGGTTTTTAGTAATCAATGTGTGCCACTTATAAGTTGTCTCTACAAGTACTGTGTTATCCCACTCCTCTGTGTGGACAATGGTTCTAATATGTATGAATCATTTTGTGCTTTCTGACGTGGCATGTTCACATATCTGATCGGTAGTCGTGGTTTCTTTTGGAATTTTCTTGGGCTGCTGATGGCATGTCTGCGTTGTTGTTTGTTGTGAGCCTGCTTGTGAATTACCTACGTGTGTGTGAGTGGTCTATTTAAAGTGCTATGTATCCGGTTCTTTCACTCAATTAAAGAAAGCCTTCCGTTTTTATTTTTCCAAATGTTAATCATATAAATATGTTTTTATTTAATTAAAATTATTTTGGCTGAGGACCATAGGTTTTTAGATCCAGGGTCATCAGATGCCTTGTTTGGGGCAGAGAACCCTCAAGGATCTAAAAGAAACAAAAAAAGACCCACCGCAAACATCTGTGCATGGCCACTGGTTAGTTAAGAGAAAAGGAGGTCAGCCCTGTCGTGTGGTAATGTTGTGGCCACATAGGAGACAACAGCTGTTCGGGCAAGCCCCTGCGCTGCAGTCAGAAGAGTTGTGTGCTAGAAGAGACCTCATTTCCGCACCCTTCTGAGAAGAGACCTTCCTGGAATGAGAATATTCGGTTTCCAAGAACTGACAACCAAAGACCCACGTTCACTGATGGACGTCACTACTGGTAGCCCCTGCACTCACTTTGCAAACCCTGTGTCTGTCTTTTAAACTTGGGATTTCTGCAAACTTTAGTCAAATGTAAACAGTGACTGAGCAAAGTGGACGCTTATAAAATAAGCACAGAATTAGACCCCCATAAGAGTTTGCAACAGCTCTCCAGTGAAAAAGTGATATTTTTTCATTGAGCAAGTATCATCAAAGTTGCCACCACAAAACTACAATTAATCATTTATTAACTAGTGCCATTGCATAGAGAAGTGTAGAATGATTTAGACCCCATGCAAAATCTAAATTGTTTACAAAAGTAGCCCGTACGACCAAAACGCTGAATAAGATCAACTTCTGTTCAACATGAGAGATCGGTCACACTAATACCCGTGAGTGATAAGCAATGTGAAAGGTCCACCACGCTATGTAGCCTCCTAGGTAGAGGACGAATTCCAAGTGCTATGCCAACATGTCAGTGACAAGTAACCCATTTCATGCATTGCAGCCACCGTAAGCACACATGTTAAAAATTACACAGAATACTTGTTTACCCTGTTCTAGGAAAGTGCTTAAATATTCGCTTGTGTAGCAAATCATGGTAAATGAACACTATGAGTTGGTTTGGATTTTGGTTGTAATGTAAATTCCTACGATTTGTGGACAAGTTCTTCGCCTCCAGTTTTTTAATCGCAAAAAAAATCTTGTTATTAAAGAAAACTATTCAGTATTTTATTTTTGTTTGGGGGATTTTGATAATGAGTTGCGTCAGTCTTTTATGGCGAACATACCACCCATGAAAAGAGAAGGCTGTGTGTGCCACCAGAACTGCCTCACAGAACTCGTTAATTGTTTTTCGAGAGTACAGACCCTCTTGCTTTCTATAGAATTTAGCTCCTGCGGTCTAGTGCAAATGACGCTCCTTTTCCTAGTGAACACACTTGTAAGCAGACTACACTTAATTACTTTTATTTCACAACAATACACTACATTTTACAGGAAACACATTTGACAGAAAAAATATATTTTCCTAGAGTGTTTGCAGCAAACATCACTGGTTTCCGCTTTTGACAGTCGACACTATTGTTCTTGTGTTTTGAATTTAATAGTTGCCCATTTATCCACACAGTGAACATTGAGTCACATTAAACAGTCAACAATATGTATATCTTGAAATGACCCACTTTTGTGGACCATCATCCTTTTTTAGTTCGAGCCTCGAGGCAATATGCATGCACTGCTCTATTAGGCATGCTGTAATCTCTATGTCGAGCTTGAACACACCCATCACAACACCCAGAGCTTTTAATTGGTTGCTTGATTCGCCTTTATAAAGGCCATAGGTTGCATTTGTGAATAGAGTACATTTGTCCCACCTTGTGGTGGTTTTGTTCCTGCGCTGGGGACTGCCACAGCTATGTGTATTCTTTCAATATGGGCCATATTTTTTGGTATGTGCGCTACTTTTTCTTTTGCCTCTGGTTGTTTTGTAACTTTCCTGTTTGTCTTTCATTTTGCTCCTGACCCCACCTGCCATTGTCTATGTTCACTTTGCTCTTTCCCCAACCTTTGTCGATGTTCACTTTGTTGCTGCCTGCTCGCGCTGTAGTTTCTGTTGTCTTTCTTCCCACCCCCTGCCAATGTCCATATTCCCTTCCCTCATCGAGAAGACCGTCAACAAGCAGCTGGCCGCCTTCCTTGAGACGAACGGATCCCTCGACCCCTCACAGTCTGGCTTCCGAGCCAACCACAGCACCGAGACCGCCCTCATCGCTGCCACCGATGACATCCGAACCCTGATGGATAACGGAGAAACAGCGGCGCTCATCCTCCTAGACCTCTCCGCGGCCTTCGACACCGTCTGCCACCGCACCCTAGTGCAGCGCCTCTACAACGTCGGAGTCCAGGAGAAGGCACTGGAATGGATCATCTCCTTCCTCGACGGAAGAACCCAGAGAGTCCGCCTACCTCCGTACAAATCAAAGGCCACCGAAGTCATCTGCGGCGTACCCCAAGGATCCTCGCTGAGCCCAACCCTCTTCAACGTCTACATGAGCCCCCTCGCGGCCATCGCACGCCAACACAACCTGAACATCATCTCCTACGCCGACGATACCCAGCTGATCCTCTCCCTTACCAACGACCCCGCCGCCGCCAGAGCCAACCTCCACGACGGAATGAAAGAAGTAGCCGAGTGGATGTCGACCAGCCGCCTGAAGCTGAACTCAGACAAGACGGAAGTCCTCATCCTGGGATCCTCGCCCTCCGCCTGGGACGACTCCTGGTGGCCTCCCGCCCTGGGAACTGCACCCAAACCGACAGACCACGCACGCAACCTGGGCTTCATCCTGGACTCCTCCCTCTCCATGACCAAGCAAGTCAACGCAGTCTCCTCGTCGTGCTTCAACATCCTGCGCATGCTACGGAAAATCTTCCGGTGGATCCCCACCGAGACCAGGAAGACTGTCACCCAGGCCCTCGTCACCAGCCGACTGGACTACGGCAACGCCCTCTACGCCGGAACCACCGCCAAGCTCCAGAAGAGACTCCAGCGGGTCCAGAACGCCTCAGCCTCGACATCCCACGACACAGCCACATCTCCGGACACCTAAGAGACCTGCACTGGCTCCCGGTCAACAAGAGAATCACCTTCCGTCTCCTCACCCACGCACACAAAGCCCTACACGATCAAGGCCCGAGCTACCTCAACAACCGCATCAACTTCTACGCTCCCAAACGACACCTCCGATCAGCCAGTCACGCCCTCGCCGCCGTCCCCCGCATCCGAAGAACGACAACAGGAGGAAGGTCCTTCTCCTACCTGGCTGCCAAGACCTGGAACTCCCTCCCGACCGACCTGCGCCTGACCCAAGACCACCTCGCCTTCAGGAAGAAGCTCAAGACCTGGCTGTTCGGGCAGTAGCAGCACCCCCCCCCTAGTGCCTTGGGACCCTCCGGGTAAGTAGAGCGCTCTATAAATGTCTATGATTGATTGATTGATTGATTCGTTCCCACCTCCCTCCCGCTGTAGTTTGTGTTGTATTTCTTACTGCCAGGCACCATAATCTAGCTGGGGAGAGGCGGAGGCGGGCCACATGTTGAGTCTGCCGTATGGACATATTTAAGGAGCTGTACTAACTTCCTGCATGTGATGTATACAAGAAACCTTTGGGGGAAGGACTGCAGGCACCATAGTCCAGTTGGACAGAAGAGACAGGGCAGCATGTTGAGACGGCTGTGCAGGCATAATTAATCAGCTGTAACAGCCCACTGCATGGGGCACGTGCCCGAGGGAAGACCGGGCCAAGGCTGGGGCCATCTTCGCCCATAAGGGACAGGGCATGGGCCATCCCTCATTCTGTTTGCTGTTCAAAGACGAAGTCCTGTCCCCACCACCAGAGAGCATCCGACTCTCATGCCTAAAAGCACAAACAAACTGCGTCATTGCCCATCTAACCCTCTAGAACAGAGTTCTTCAATCTGTGGGGAGTGCCCCCCTGAGGGGGCGCGACACCGTCTCAGGGGGGGCGCACACTCCTCCCCAAAATCTCACCTTTGTCCTCTGATTCTTCAAACAAATGGCAGAGTGGAGCTGCAGGGGCCCTAAGAAGGGGTGAAAACCATTAAAGCCTCATTAACAAGAAAAAGGTCTTTTAAAGACCTGTGAAATACTCGGGTACGGCTGTGTGCGCTGGGAAGCTGTCTCAGCCAGGCTCCCACAAATGGGTTTGGGGTGGGGCTATCCTCACCAACGTAGCTAGGGGGGTGCGGTGGGGGCGGTCCGCCCCAGGCGGCACTACTTTGCGGGCGGCAGCATACACAGTGACTGCTCGGCACGTCGTGTGCGGCGCGCTCATTGCCACAACAACTTCCTCCTGGCACTCACTTTACACATCGGGCAGAGGCCGCCCAGGACAGTCAGTGTCTGTCATTGGGAGGGAGGGCGAGGGGTGGGAGAAACGTAGACCAGAATTGTTTTGAGTGTGAAAAAGGCCGCTTTATTAGGAAACAGGTGCACATCACAAATATAAAACCTTGGCAACGCCTTACAAAACTATACCTCACTAAATAAATAATTAACTACAAACCCCGCCCCCCACCCCCTCCCCTAAAATTCTTTGACCCCTCCCCCACCCAACAATACAGCATTAAAACATTACAACAACATTATAAACATAACATCATCAATAAACATTACGTCATTAATCCAATCATTACGTCATCATTTAACCCCTTATTCATCAAACTCCAATCACATATTGAAAGCCAGGCCCTCTCTAACCATAAACCCTGCCTGACCCTTTACTCCTGCCAATACCCCCCAAAACCTGAACGGTCAAACAATGACCAACTTCCCCTGAACCTGTCAATCAAAGAATCAATCCAATACTCATCAAACAATCTACCATAAACAGCACCGGGGCAACCAAAAACCCCGCCAGCACCTGTTCCTAGCGACAATACAAATCACAAGAAAAACCCCCTGCACACCTATATCTAAGAAAACAGCCTTTAAAAATTAAAATTATCAAGAAAAGGAAGGAAAAAATTCTAACTTAACAAAAATTTGAAGGAAGAAAAACCCAGGAATAGGAAGAATAATAAATGGGAGGGAGGGAGGGACAAAAACGCTAACAGCCCTCCTAGCCACCAGGTCACCAAACCTAAAATGGTGGCTAGGAGGCGGGGACAGGAAAATTTATAATTGGGCTGGCCAGTCCTACTAGGCCAGCCCAAATCCAGAACATTCTGGCAGCTACTAGAAGAAAACCCCTCGCAGCCCTCCCAAACAGCCCGGGGGAGGAGACCTCCCTTCGGTCAGCTCCTTCCCCCAAGCCCCCCTTGGGAGGGAGGGCGAGGGGTGGGAGAAACGTAGACCAGAATTGTTTTGAGTGTGAAAAAGGCCGCTTTATTAGGAAACAGGTGCACATCACAAATATAAAACCTTGGCAACGCCTTACAAAACTATACCTCACTAAATAAATAATTAACTACAAACCCCGCCCCCCACCCCCTCCCCTAAAATTCTTTGACCCCTCCCCCACCCAACAATACAGCATTAAAACATTACAACAACATTATAAACATAACATCATCAATAAACATTACGTCATTAATCCAATCATTATGTCATCATTTAACCCCTTATTCATCAAACCCCAATCACATATTGAAAGCCAGGCCCTCTCTAACCATAAACCCTGCCTGACCCTTCACTCCTGCCAATACCCCCCAAAACCTGAACGGTCAAACAATGACCAACTTCCCCTGAACCTGTCAATCAAAGAATCAATCCAATACTCATCAAACAATCTACCATAAACAGCACCGGGGCAACCAAAAACCCCGCCACCCAGAAAGGTAGGAGGGGGAGAGAAACTACACCACCTCCCTTTCTGCCCCCCCAACCGGTAAACTAAAAACAGAACCGAACCAACATTAACGTTGCATAGCTAGCGAACGCGCCAACACCTCACGTAACTCTAACAAGTATAGGTCCATACCCACTCTGGACAGGTGAACACCATCATCTCTGAAAAATTCCACTGTCTCAAACTTAATTTCCCTATGGGAAATCCTGCTAAAACCAAGACCACGGCAGCAGCGCGAAACCTCTGAGTTTACTTTCTTCCTAGCCCTGTCAACCGCCTTGGGGTTGACCGCTCCTCTCCAGATCCTACGCGGTATTAATTCAGTCCAAAAGACATGGCACCCAGCCCAAAGCTCTTTGATAAGGCCCAAATCCTTCTTAATAGCTCGAAGTAACACTACACCTTTGGTAGCACAAAGATCGTTTTCCCCCAGATGGATGACCAGAATATCAGGACACAGCCCGCCCACCATATTGTTGTTAAGACAAGGGATTAACTCTCTCCAGAGCATCCCACCTTTCCCTTTCCAAACCACATTGAACATACAAGTGTTAAAACCCAGAAGTTCTCCAAAATAACTCTGTGCCGCCTGGACTCGGGCCCACTTCACGAAGGAATGCCCAACTATCCAGACTGTCACCACAGGAGAACGAGGCCCAGCAACAGATCCTATAAAAGAAAACAGAGTTAGAGCTCATGGGAAGGAAGATGACGCATGCGCCTCCTCCGCTTGACTTCTCACGTAGCGCTGAAAGCAGTTTGAAGACCAACGCCCCAGCCTCATGATATCCCTTTGAGTCCAACCTCTGTTAAAGGCTTCAGTTGCAGCCCCAATCCGGAATGAATGTGTCCCATATAGGCTCCCATCCAGACCCAAGTGTTCCAACGCTTTGCGCAAAACCATGCGGAATTGGTATGCTGTAACCAGGGTGCCATCAATATGCTGAAAAACGAGTACATCATCACCACCCCCACACAAAGAGCGCCAGCGCCGCGCTAGTAGTAAAGGGCAAGTAAGCCGTGGGGCACGCACCTGCAACCACACACCCTTCCCCTTCTTAGTCTGATCAGTTTTGGAGCTGGCTAACCATATATGTACCCCTTCATCCGAACAAAAAACATCCCGCCAAAATACGCCACACTTGCATTTCGAGCCTAACAGCTCCGAAACCCTAAAAGCTCCAAAAAACATGAATGCCATTAACATGGAAAATAAGCATGACTCAAAGTCATCAGAACAAACCTCAGGGAGAACAGTTATCAAACGTGCCAGAATCTGCCAAGATAAAGGAGCCCTGAGTCTACTGGTGTGCCCTTGCTCTCTGGCCCAACCCTCAAGCATCCTCCTGCCAATCTCCCCTGCTGACGGAGGGTAACCCCATAGCAACTTACCCATAAATGCTACCCCTGCTAATTTACCTGCAATGGTCACCTTAGTCAGCCCTTTGTCCATGAGATCTAAAATGAAGTTCACGACATCCTCAGAACGGCGCCAAACCTCCTCACGCCTACAAGCGCCTGACTCCAGAAATTCCCTCCAGGCCAGAGAATAAGCAGAACGCGTGGACACAGACAAAGAACCTACCACCAGTTGTAAGACCCGACGTTGCCTACGTGCCACAGATGAATCGGCATCGGGGTCGGTGCTTGGTCTGCCTCCCTCGCCAGTCTACGGAATCTCCCCCACTGTGAACGAGACAGAGCATCCGCAATGTCATTGTCCACCCCCGGAATGTGCAAAGCACGAAAGTGAATGTCGTGTTTCAAACAACCCAGCACAAAGACTCTCATGAGCTTCAGGACCTGTTCATCCCTGGCAGACTGGCGGTTAACGATCTCAACTACAGCCATGTTATCCACCCGAAAAAGCACCTTCTTGTGTGCCAAGACCTCCCCCCATAGGGTCAACGCCACCAGCAAAGGGAAAAGCTCCAAAAATGTAATGCTGCGACCGCCATTCAACCACTCATCCGGCCAACGTTCAGCACACCATCTACCATTCCAATACAGCCCAAAACCATCACTGCCAGCCGCATCTGAAAACATTTGCACGTCCCACTGGAAGTCAACGTCCCGTACCAAAGGAACACCATTAAAAGAAGAGAGAAAACATTTCCACATTCTCAAATCCTCTTTGACACCAGCAGACAAGCGAACCCGATGGTGAGGCAAATGTTGACCTGCAAGAGCCCTGCCCAATCTGCGACAAAACGTCCTGCCTGCTCTCACAACCCTGCAAGCAAAATTGAGATGGCCTAGTAGCACCTGAACATCTTTCACCAACACTTTCCTCTTTGATAACATGGTTTCAAGCAACTCCAACATTTTCACTTTTTTATCCTCAGGCAGGCGAGCACACATTGCCACAGAATCAATTTCAATTCCTAAAAAGGACAAGACCGTTGCAGGACCCATCGTTTTCTCGGGAGCCAAAGGAACTCCCAGATCCTCCATGAGCCCTTGGAAAGTGTCCAGAGCAGACTGGCACTCCGTGGAGCCCGGGGACCCGACAAAGAAAAAGTCATCCAGGTAGTGCGTTACCAGTGAGTGACAGGACTGATGAGTAAAGTACCATTGTAGAAAAGTACTAAAACACTCAAAAAGAGCACATGAAATGGAGCAACCCATTGGCAGAGCTTTGTCCACATACCATTGTCCTGAAAAATGTATGCCCAGGAGACACCAATCATCCGGGTGGACAGGCAACAGCCGGAAGGCAGATTTTATATCACATTTGGCCATCTCAGCGGCTGCGCCCGCGGTCACAACAAGTGACATGGCAACGTCAACCGAGGAATAAGAGACTGAAACCGCCTCTGGGTCAATAAAATCATTGACAGACGAACCTTCAGGCCATGATAAGTGTTGAATAAGCCTGAATTGTCCCGGATCTTTCTTCAGGACCACTCCAATGGGTGATATTATTAAATTAAGGATCGGCCAATCATGAAAAGGGCCAGCCATCCTTCCTTCATGTACTTCTTTGTTTAGCTTGTCTTGCACCACTGTGCCATGCTCAGATGCTGATTTCAAATTAGCAGACCATCTCCTCTCCCTTGAGCCCATGTAACCCAGTCGGAAACCAAATTCAAAACCATCCAACAATTTTTTCTTTACTTCTTCATATTCGTATTCCTGAAGCGCAAGGCGCAACCTCTCTAACTTAACCGGTGTATGAGCCCTTGGACCCAACACCCTTATAACCTCTGGATCCCCTTCCCCCTGAAAACTGTGAGGGCGTCCCTGAACCCCTTGTACTCGCCTGTGTTCCCTGTTGGCTTCCTGCTGGCTGGTTATCCCAGCATTTTGAAAATGGGTGTCTCCTACCACAGCCAGAGCATTCATGTTTAAACTTACAATATTCTCTGGTACAAGAACCCTTGTTAAACTCCCAGCATGCGCCAATTCCCGACTGTGTGGTTGAAGTAGCTCCCACCCCTCCCCGGGTGGGCTTGTCCTGAAAGGGCCGGTAAACTAAAGGGAAGCCACTTGCTGTAAAAATAGTCTTACCCCCTGATGCAGACCCCATGGTATGCTGCCATAAGTCAAGATCTAACTCCCCCCACTTGGCCTCCGGATCCCAAGCCATCCTGGCCCTGAACTCCTCATCATATTGGGACCAAGCAAACCCCCCCCCAGTAATCTGCGCCTTGCGTATAACATCCATATATATAAAAAGAGACACGCTGCGCTCTGGAAACTTTTCACAGTATACACTCGCATAAATAAGGAATGCAGCTGTCCAATTTTCAATGTTTAAAGGGACTCTAGGACGTTTTGCCAACTCAAACTTCTCTTCCTTAGACCCCTCTTTGGACCGGACTTCCCGGTGTAGGAGCTTAAGAAGCTCAACATACTCACCGTTCCAAATACGTTCTTTTGTAGTCAACATCAAATGAGCACCCAAAGGCTTTGTGACCCCCATATAAGGTAACTTTTTGATTTTCAATTCTTTACTGGCCAATGGCTCTTTAACTGTACTGGAAGCACCAGTGTTAGTACCACTCTCCACTTTACCAGTGACTTCCACAACATCATCAGTGCCCACAGCAGTGTCCTTCACGTAACGACCTTTGAGCAACCTCCCCCCACCCATAAGAACATCGGTTTCCCCTCCTGTGCCCACAGACACCATAGTAGGTTTGGCCTGTGCAGCTAACTGCTCACCTGGCAACAGAGAGACCACTCTCGAAGGCTCCGCCCGTGGCGCTGAAGTCAATGTGTCCTGTCTGCGAGGCGCCCTGAACGATGGGCCGTGCTCTCTTCTCACTTGCACTTGACTCTGTACCACTGGAGCCTGAAAAACACTATCAGAGACATGAGAGGGCACCCCCCCTCTACGTCCCGCAATTCTCCTTCCTCTGGACTATCTTCGTCATAGTCCAAGACCACTGAATCAATACCAGTAGGCAACATATCACCACGGGTCTTACCTAACCCGGTATCAACAACAGTACATTTAAATGTTTTTGAAGAACCTCCAGGGGGGGGAGCAGACTGTACACGCCTGTAGATCCCTTTGCGTTGACTCTGCGGCTCCATAGCCGCCGGTAAGGTAGGACACCTATACCTGCTACTCGATGGGGCCAGCGGGGTCACGCCAGACCCTCGTGTGCTGGCCGCGGCGGGCTCCCTCGGTGGAACAGAGAGGGCCGCGCTAGGCATTCTCCTCGCTTCACCTTGGCGAAAGTGGACTGGACCGCGCCCTGCCAAGTCTGGACCGCCGCACCTATTCCTATCCTGAAAAGAAAAAGTTTGGACTGGTGTGCTAGGGTCCCTGAATACAACACCTGAAACAGACCTTGACCTCTGCAAATTAGCATCAACAACCATCCCTTGAAACCTATCCAAAGAACGCCCTCTAATACAGCCCCTCAAAGGCACTCCCCTGGCCGGAGAGTCGCCTATTATCTCTTCATCATCACTCTCATCCAAGTTAACCCCCGCCACCGCTGAAGAAGAAGCCTGAAGAGGGGCCCCCGCACCCCAAACTTGGCCCTCATCATCCTTCTGAAAACCACGCTGCGCTAAACCTGCAGTACCAAAATGCTCCCATCCAGGTGAACCCCACATAAAATGTGGACCTCTTGCATCTCCAGTCCAACTTGGGACCGCATCTCGAACCCCCTGAACAGGCCCACCACTCACTTGCTTGAAAAACCCATCATGCCCCAAAGACGTGCCCGGGAAACCCACAGCCCCTGCATACCTCACACCAGGTTGTGAAAACCCTACAAAATGCTCCACACCTGGCCTTCCAAGCCCCGCCAACCCTGGGCCAGGCGCAGGTTCAGCCCCACGTATATCACAAGAAAAGGCTCCATGACCCACCTGTGACACCCTCCTGCCATCCCTCTACAAACATTCATCCATCTCCTGAAAACCAGAAAATACAATACCCCCTGACCGAGAAAGCTCCTGGCCCAAAGCAACAGCAGACATAGAACCACTTTCGCCCATCTGGGCCCACTCCCCCTCCCCCCTAGAACCCCCCCAACAGACAAAGCAGCACCCACAGAAGAACCAGGGGTAGAGAATAATAAAGGGCTGCCCACATTACTTTCCAAATTCCCCTGCGCAGCACCAACATCATGTGAAGAAAAAACCTGGCCAGCATGAGGCTCCAAACCCACCTGTCTTTCCATTCCACCTGATACAGCCTGGCTGAAAACCAAATTATCAGCAACATTTAGCCCTGGTACAGTAAGATTAGAAGGGGGTAACAACATTCTGGCGCCTGTGTCGATATCAAGCTGAGTCTCTGCCACAAAACGCTCTGAAACATGTAAATCAGGCCGATCGTGCTGCTGAGCTGCCCCATGACCAACATCAAATTGCACAGAGCCCCTGCGTGCCCCACGCGCAGACACAACGAGCTCAGGCTCCACGCGACGCTCACAGAGAGGGTCAGATGCGGAGCGTTTCTTACTCCCTCTCCGCCCCCCCTCCCCCGCTTGGCCACTGGAACCGAATCTGAAGCAAACGCTTCGACCGTCACACCTTGACCCGCCCGCACCGCTGAGGAAAACAAACGCGCACCTGCCTCCTCACCCGACTGCCTGGGAACCTTGTGTGCTGCCACCGGAGCACCTTCAGCCCCAACCGGCAACCGAGGGCGTACCACAGGGACCGGTCGCGCGTCAGTAGCGCAAACCACGGGAGCGCCTAATGCCAACGGAGCTCCCCCCTCCCCCGCCGCCACACGCGCCTGCAATGAAGGGGCCGGTTTCCTCGTACGGGACCGGCCCCTTTCGCTTACCTGTCCTGAACGCCGGTTTTTGGGCGAGGAACACGCCAGCACCGCCGCGGACACGCCAGCAGAGGCCTGGCGCTGGGGGCGCGCCTGCCCCCCTCCGACCAGCAAATCCATGCGACCCGCCTCAGATAGGAGGCGCATGGCTTCCAAAACACGATAATCCTCCATAATAATAGAATGAAGTACACTAAGTCACACAAAGCTACAATAGAAATAACCCTGACAAAAACGCTAACAGCCCTCCTAGCCACCAGGTCACCAAACCTAAAATGGTGGCTAGGAGGCGGGGACAGGAAAATGTATAATTGGGCTGGCCAGTCCTACTAGGCCAGCCCAAATCCAGAACATTCTGGCAGCTACTAGAAGAAAACCCCTCGCAGCCCTCCCAAACAGCCCGGGGGAGGAGACCTCCCTTCGGTCAGCTCCCTCCCCCAAGCCCCCCCTGGACAACTGCAGGCAGCCCTGGATTAACGAGGCAGATCAGGCAGGTTAAGACACGAAGTAAGAACCAGCCACCCACCCGAGATTTGATTAACACCATGGGCTGCTGCAGCGCTAAAAAATCTTTTATACTGCGCTGTTTCACTTACAGTTTCTGTTTTCACGGTATTATATGCACTCGGAATACGCAGCAGTTTACAATTTTTGTGTGAACACTTAATATCTGTGATATTTTGTGGTGCCCATTCTGGCACTTTTATACAGTGCGTGCCTGAACGGAAGAAACACTTAAGGTAGCACCAGTTTTTAGGCCCGGGCAGTCTCAGATGGAGTAACTGAATGTTGTGCAGGTCCAATTACCTCATAGCCGGCCGCGCGCGCATTGTCTTATGCTAAGGCCGAGGAGAGAGGTCGAGACACGGCAGAGGGAGTGTAAGTAAGAGAGGGGCTGCCGATTACATGCCCCACTGCCTTCACTAAACAATTTCCAGCAACTGCGGTGTTATCAGCAGTTGGAACTCCGCTTTCCAGTCAGGTAAGCCATAAATCTGACTGCTTTAAGACTTGCTATCTCATTCTCGGACTTTGTGAAGTGTTTGGCTGTGTGATGTCGCTAGTACAGTGTATTGATTTGTGACTTTTTGTAGCATAATTGACTGGTGACTTTCGGTAAACATTAGCCTAGGAAGAAGTCCAGCCTCGTGATGATTAAAAAGCAGCACGTGTTTCTGGGTCTGGGTAATCCATAGTCATGCAGTTGATTTTGGCATCATGTCCTCACTTTTCACTACCCCCTCAAGGCCACATTCATTTATTAAGCCTTTTACCCAGTTTTCGGTCTTTTTCAGTTTCTCTAAGTTTGTTTCTGTCTTTCTGCATTGTGTTTGTAATAGTCTGTGCCAATTCACCCATACTTTTAAGCCCCATTAACGTGTCCCTACCTTTTGGTGTGAGTTCCCTGTACCTTTCCAACCTGTGTCTGAATTAAATTGTAGTGACAGTCTGCCCATGTCTTTATGCCCTCATGACTATTTCTCTACATCCCAGTGTCTGTAAATACGCGTCTGTTACTGTATCTATGTTCCAATGTGTCTCAATCCACGCATTTCCACCTCTTTGTCGCTCTTTTGGAGTGTGCACATTAGCGCTTTCTAACGCTAGGCCTTTCACGGCCTTCAGATGCTCCCATTCAAACTTCATTGATGTCCGCCTCACACTGTGCAGTAAGGCCTACTAGACATTTCACCCCCTGCAACAGAGGGCAGCAGGGGTTTACTGAGGAGCTAGTATAGTGTCTCATTGCACAAATGGTTGTAATTTGTGATATTTATGTTTCCCTTGTCTTCATTGCTTCATTTTGCTCACGAGAAAGTGTCACTCATACTCCTTCAAATGTCACTCTTAATAACATTGAAATTCTGAAAATGTCACACATGGCAATCTGAGACCTTGGCAGCTATGCACACCGAGGAATCATTTTAAAAAATGTGTTCCTGCGACCGGACCGCTGCTGCTGCTGAACCTGAAATTAATCATGCCCGAGAAAGTTGGAGTTGGTGTGTAACGTGTGAGTCAAACCGTGGGCTTATTCATGTTTTTTACCAGTGTGTACTTGCAGTCATTGACGGTTTTGGTTTTGAGAAAGACCAATAGGTCTGAAAGCCATGTCACGTGAAGTAGTGGGTGTGTCTGCGTTATTCAGGAGAAGGCCTGTCTGGTCTTTGTTGAAAAGGGAGATGTATGTAGTTGAGGTTTAGTGTGTGATGTGTGCTGTATAAAGGATTCAAAAAGTCTCTATAGGAGGCAAGTGAGAGTTGTTTGTAGTCTGTGATGAGTAATTCAGCTGGTGTACAATGTGCAGTGAGCAGAATTTGGGCGGTATCAGAGGTGTTTATCCATTCACTAATGGCAGTCTATTGCTCAGCAAAGGCTATTTGTTTATTCCAAGATTTTTATTGAAATTTTTTTCTAAACAAAATAAGACCAAACAGAGGCAACTTCGAGATGCTGGAGTAGCCAGTTGCATGGGAAATAAGTAAGTAAGCAGCATACTTTGCAACCGGTAATGATATACGGGTTCTACAGGAGCATAATATAGGCAAAAGCACGAGCTCAGCCTCATAAGACAATATGGGAAAGAAATTAAAGATAGCAAAATAAGTAAAAGAAGATAGATGGATATGGTGATTCAATCATGATTTGTTGTTGGACTTTGATATATGACGCATAGGGGTACTAGGTGATTGTAGGCTGGTTGATGGAATCTAAAGTCCCTAGCTGGACAGGAGTGGGAACTTAGTAAGCAGCCATAAAGGGTGAGATGGCATTGCACTAGTATTTGCGTATTGTTTAGTGGATGTGGGAAAGTGCCTTATTTTAGATCGTTCCTAAATCTTAGGTATTCTAAAAAGTTGTAAATGAATCTAGGAAACATGTCTCATGGTATTAGCTGCTTGGAGTGAGAAGGGTGTTCAGTCATTTCCCCTCTTGTGGAAAGGGGAGGTGTCTAGATACTGACCCTAGGTTTTGGGCAGGGACATTCACGTCTCATGAAAGCTCAGTAGGTGATTTTGTGGACTATGCCAAGCCCTTCGAAGAAAATCCTCTGAGAAACTGGGGGCCATTGGAGGTGTGACATACAACGTTACTAAGCTCTGTGGCTGTAAGATGTAGAAGAAGCCTGACTGCTGCCTTTTGTACACGCTGGGTTTTGCACTTGAGTAACAGAGCAAGGCCTACATACAGTCCACTGGATTCTTCTATTTCTGTCACTATGCTGGGTAATATGTGGTGATCTTAATCCTGGAAATTTATGTAAGGTTTATATTCAGTAGGGTATTGAGGAAGAAAAAGGATGCTTTCCATATTGTTTTGACGTGTTAACGTGTGAGGTGAATAGCTGGATGGAGATAAGGATGGATGGAGAGAAGAGTGAGTATGAGCGTTGCTAGGTGGGGGCGGTCTGCCCCTGGCGGCACTATTTTGGGGACGGGGGCTGTCTAGTCACACACACACAGGAGGTGATGCACATTGTCCTGCATACCACACCGCCGCTTCTTTCACCCTTTTAACAGCGCCAGCCCGGGGGCCCATTAACGTATTTTTTGCGTTCACCCCACGAGCTAGGCACTTTTTAACATCACTCGACGATAACCTCACCACTCACGCACATAAAACAAAAACCCTCACACACACCACACATAGTCGTTTCTAAGTGCTCCCGCGTAATCGTAGGTCGCAGCACGCCGACCCAGATGACGAAGCATGACACCAAAGGGCCTTTTGGTGTGTGAGGGGTATTTTAACAACTCTGGTGATCCCAACCATTGTAGGGTAACCTTCCCATTCTAAAAAGTGGATTCATCTTGTCTATACATACTAGACCTGGACCGTGTCATGTATGTGCATGTAACTTGCATGATAGAGGTAACTATTAGCGGCGATACTACGTGTCTCTCGGACCTCTTTCAGGTGCTCGCCGTCCTTTTTCCAGAGCACCCTCCCAGGGGGGCGGCACTCTGAAGAATAGCCCCGGGCGCCACAAGCTCTAGCTACGCCCCTGGCTATCCTGGTTAATTCTTACAGCTGAAATGCTTTAGCTGCAGTGGGAGGCAAGGAGCCCCCTTTGCTAAAACTGAAAGCAACGATTTCAGGGCAGTGGAGACTCCTTGCCTCACACTGCAGATGAAATGAATGTCTGTTACTTGCTTTTAGTTTTAGCAGAGAAGGCTTCCTGCCTCCCCCTGCAGCTGAAGCATTTCAGCTCTCGGAATTTAACCCTGTCCAGGGAGGGACAGCTCTTCCCAGAAAGGTGACAATATTTCTTTTTAAATTACACTGGCAGGAGTGCGATGATCACAGGGCTAAAAGGGTTTTAAGTTGCCAAAAGACAAATCCCAGTCAGGTGTTGTTTAAACAGCCTGCAAATTGCTTCTCTTGACACTAAATATGAGTTATAAAGAAGCATGTATTCATTCATGATGTGACTTTTCTGTCGTTATTCCCTTTTATTATCAGTCATATCATTCAGGCAGCCCTAAAACACAATTTAAAGTGCTTTTTCTTTATATTTGCTGTTCAGAGTATGCACAGATAGGTGCTGAAAATATAGCTTTAGGTGACTGCCTATTTGTGTTCCGCCTGGGACATCAAAATAATGAGCTGGCAACCCTAATCATAAAACTGGAGGTTTGTTGCAAGATCAGCCCAGTATTTATTTACTCCACCCTTGATCCCTGGTTAATGCCATAATTGCAATAGCAATAGTTTAACATATCTGAAACCCTGCGCTGCCGTCAATAGCATGCTGAGTTACTGCAAGTGTCTGGGAATGCACCCTGCATTCAGACACCTTGCTCCAAATTCTTGCCCTTCACATTCATGCTCACCCTGCACTCACAGCGATCACAATTCCCTCATACTAACCCCCATGCACTCACGCACTCACACCCTGTACTCAGTGATCACTCTGCTCTCACAGTGCACTTGCACGGTTTTCCCTGTACCTCAACCTGCAGCCACACAAGCACACTACCCACCCTGCACACATGTGACACTTCACTCACCTGTCCCCCTCACTGCTCAATCTACAATCTCACTTAAACAAGCCATCACTAACCATGCATTCATTAGCCCCACTCTGCACTAACATGCACACCCAAATTCATATGGTCACCTCACTCACCCTGCAGTCACTCCACTTACCCTACTCTCATACTGTCGCATACCTCATTGTGCACTCACATGAGCACTCCTGCCACCCTCACAGCACAGAGGGTTAATGTGCCTGCTACAAAGAAGGTGTACCATGCAGATCAAAGAACTGAGGGGCATATGTTCAAGGAAGTTGCGGAGGGAGGCGTTAGCAGTCATGGGTTAAGGCCTCTCTCCGCCACTTCAGAAACGGAAGGCTGCACCATATTTACAACAATATGGGGCAGCCTTGCGTTTCCCCTGCGCTGGCGCTACACTTAGCAGTGTAGCGCCAACACAAACACCATTGCACCATAGTGCAAGGGTGTCTGGGTGCAGGGAAAAGATTGTTTATGTACAGGAGGGGGACCTTCCTGTACATAAACTATCTTTAAATGCCATTTGTCTCACTTCCATGTGTGCTGCTTAATGCAGCACACACAGAAATCACAAAATTGATTTTTTTTTAAAGATTACAAATACAAGGCATTTCGCTTCATCCATGTGTGCTGCACAAGGCAGCACACATGGATGAAGCAAAAATTAGGAGAAATAATACATTTCTCCTAGTTTCGCCAGCTTAAGACCAGGTTTTTCCTGTTCTTAATTTTAACGCTGCCTCACTTTTGCGCTGCCCATTGTAAATAGGGTGCAACATCAAAATCAGTGCCTGTTGCAGTGGAACGCCCACCGCAACACCCACTGCCCACCCATTCACGGTAAGCATAGCATGAAAGGGGGCCTTATTTACAAGGCAGCGTTGTAAATACGGCAATTGCCCCTATTGCCACCACAATGTTGTAAAAAGTGACGGTGTGGTGTCTATAGGGGCTTGTACATATGCCCCTGAGTATGATGAAACTATGAGTAGCACTATAAAAAAAATGATATGTTTGCCAGAAAGGTGCTATAAAGAGATGAGGTGCATTGCTGGTGAGTGGTAGTGAGGGAAGTCATGGAGAAGGAGGAAACACTCCTTGTTTTGAAAATTATTTGCTGGATATGGCCCGGGATATGCGGGTGGCGGTCTATTATGTAGTGTACCAGATCCAGAAATTTCTGTCAGTTGGTTGGGGGCCCGACATTTAAAAAAATTCAGCTGGGGGGGCTCAACCTTCAAAAGTTTGAACACCTCTGCTCTAGAAGAAAAACGTATTTTAATGTATCTTCTGCTCCCAGCCCTCCCCCAGTTCGTTTCAGTGCTTCAGTGTTTGGGAACATGTTTTCAGTGCAACTCTACATCTGACAAGGTCCTGGTCTTCGGTTGCACACACCGAGCCAGGAACACCCCTGCCCGTCCCTGCCAATTAACAAGGTTACAGTTTAGCTTCCACTCCCAGCCCTCCCCCCACCTCCCACCCAACAAGTACTCTTAACATCAGTTTGTGTGGTGGAACACTTCAGGGCAGGACAACATATACCACCATCCCGGCTGTAGGTTGCACCCACCAAGCAAGAAACATCCCCGCCAGTCTCTGCCAATAAAAAAAAATCAACGCTTTTTTAGGCCCAGTAAAAACAGCATAATACATCGAAATACTGGCTAAGCCCTCTAGGACTTCTTATACTGGAGCCAACAGCCTTTGGCAGTCAGCTAGGGTTATGTTGTTGGTAAATTCTGAAGGTTATGCAGGAGATGATGTGTTACGTGGAAATTCCTAACTATGCATTATAATATTGTAAGTATGCAGAAAGCACAGCAGGTGCAGTGTTAAATTAATTACCGGGCATTGAGCTAGGCAAACAGGCATTGTACCTTAGGCTGCCGCTGAAGAGCCCCGACCGTTATGTGAAACAGTCACAGCTTTCCCGATGTGAGGCAGAGCCCCGCCTTTTGTGTGTAAGACTGAGCATATGAATCTCAGAGGAATAAACAAAAAAGAGGGACTTTCTTTAGGTAAGGGGCAGTTACACAGAGATGTCAAGATAATTTTTGACAATCTCCTCCAATAATGGCAACTCTCAGAGAGACGGGCTGCAGTTAAACAAGCATTGAAAATGCAATAGGTCTCGCCTTTGATTAAGTTAAAGCCATTTGCTTTGCTAATGGTATTGTATGGCAAAGCAAATGGCTTTAACTTAATGAAAGGCGAGACCTATTGCATTTTTAATGCTTGTTCAGATTACCAATGTATACAGTTTTCTATTTAAATAAAGTAGGTCAGAACTCAGAAAAACAACAACTGTAGGGTCTTGGAGTTGGCTATATTTGTGTTCAGAGGGGGCATTGCCTAACAATTTGGACTCTACTGCCGAGTCTAGGACATGTGGAGACTAATTTCTGTTGTGTAGGGTTTGTTCACATCTGTGATGACAGAGACAGGCTCAAAAATATGAAATGGAAAGTAAAAGTAATTTATCAGTGATGAAATAAGCATGTCCAAAACTTTATTTTTGTGCCTAGCAAGATTGGTGCTTACTAACCTCCAGATATGCTTTTACTGTACACCGCATTTCAATTAAAACATAGATTTTTTTCTAGACTGAGCTTTGAAAGCACTCTTTTATGGAAATCCCCTATGGCAGCTGGATGTAGGGGTGATGAAATACTGATCAGTTTGGAGATTTCACTGCAGGGAGGTGCTACGCTGCCCTTCGGCTAGGTCTTACTGTACAAATGGGACATACATACAGTAATTTCAGCATGCCTCTGATACTAATTGTTGAAGAAGCGCTGAAATGTAAATGTTACTGCCGTTTAACAGAGAAATGTTTTGCACTCCTAGCAGGCACCAAATCACATCCTATTCAAGAGATGAAGTGGCTCATGGAGTACAAATGGGATGATGCATGAGGGACCGAGTAGAACCGTACAAGAAATTTAGTGGGATTCAAATAAGATACACTGGGGCCACTGAAAGGATACACACTATAGTGACTATGCCATGTTTCAATTGGGGCATTGTAACCAAGGATCAACTTCGGACTTTGCATGTCTAGTACACCTGGATTCAGGTACTACAGGGGTCCTGTAACCAGATGGCCCTGTGTGATGGGCAGTAGATGCCATACAAAGGGCGATAGCAAGAACACTGCAAAGGTCAATGCTCAGAACTCTGGACACTCTGTTGTCAATATGAAGGAACTAACTACACCTGGACAATTAATTAAATGACTATGGTAAAGCCAGTCTCGTAGGCACAAAACAGGCACTGGCAAATCAATGTGTCTAGTGCTCCTTTGGCAGCTGCTTGCTAGCCCTCGCCCACCCAAAAAAAACATTGCCACAGGGGGTTTGGGCACTGAATTGAACTAGTGTGTGCTAGGAAGGATGTGCTTCCTGTGAAAGAGCAAAATGTAACCTGGATCACAGGGAAGCTAGCTAATGTCTGCAGTGGGTTTTCAAGCTTTATGATGTAGTGGGTGAAAGAAAACGTGAAACGCACAATAAACCAATCCATGAAAAGGGGTGGTGCTTCCGGAAGCGGGGCGCGTAGCATATTTCCCAGTATTATATCTGCAGAGTTTCTACTCAAGGTTCTCTAGGTCCCAGCAGAAATGAGTAGTGAAACGTTTAATTTTATCTGACCCCCTGTACTTCTTGCGGACATGCAGATGGCCTGGAATGCGAGGGTCGTGACTGAGCGCCAAAAGTAGAATAAAGAGGTTAGATCAGTCACACTGACTGGTAAACACTGCACTGCACGGAGCAGCCAAATCGTCTTGCAAAACACTTGCTGATCTGGGACAGGCTTTATCTTCTGAGCAGTTTCCTCCATCACACTATCGATTACCGATTCTACAATTTTGAAGAAATCACAAAGATTGCTCCCCCAGGGATCTTTCACTACAAGCTTGGTACAGGCTTTCGGACAGCTGGCGGGGTTGCCTCTGAGGCTGGATGGCATATCGTGATATATATAGCGTTTGAAAAAAAATTGAAAAATGTACTTGCACATCTGTTTTGTATTAATAACTATCTAGATCATTTTTGAGCAAAATTAGTATTTATGGTACTCCCTTCTGAACCCAGAATCAACGTGATGCAAATGCTCACTTACATGATGCAAGGTATAACTGATTTAAACATGTTTGTCGGGGGGGGTTGATTTGCAGACCGCTCTGGTCAGCACTCTTCACTCACTTAGCATAAGTGCATGCTTGACTCCAAGGATAAAGCCACTAACATGACAAGCCTCTCCTCTCCTATAAATCAATGCAATGAAAACGTTCTGTGGTAAAGCTTCCACCTCCTTAACGGCACCAGAGTAATCAAGCGCCTCGTAATTTTATTTTAACTAGCGCGCAAGCCTTCACTGAGCCGCATGCTCTGCAACAAGTGCTTGCCAGACAGCCGCTGTGTATTTTTGCATCGCGCTTTCACTTTAAAGTTAAAACGCGATGCAAAAATAAACACGTGGCGCACTGTGCTCTGTGTTGGGGCGTGGGGGGCTGAAGCGAGGAGAGGTTGTCCGAGAGGCTAAGTAGATGTGCTTGCTTCGTGGCCGTCCCTGATTTGGGTGACGAGCGGGGAATGGAGCAGACAATGTGTCTGGTTAAAAAAAAAAACGCACAAAAGGCATATATGGGGGAGGGAGTGCAAAGGAGGAAGCGTCCAAGTAGATTTCTTTAATTAAAAGCGCACCTGCTTCGTGGGCGTCCCTGATGTGGGTGAGGTGGCGGGAATGGAGATGAGCGTATTTTAAAGTTAGAGCGTGATGGTAAAATAAAACAAGGTACGTCTGCTCTGAGTTGGGGGTGGGGGGCTAAAGCGAGGAGAGGATGTCCGAGCAGCTAAGTAGATGTGCCCACTTTGTGGCTGTCCCTGATGTGGGTGAGGAGGGGGGAATGGAGATGAGCGTATTTTAAAGTCATAGCGCGATGGTAACAAAAAACAAGTTACGTAGGCCATTCACCAGGAATTGGAAGTTTTCTTTGTGCACTGAGCGTGCTGGGACCTCGTTGCTGCCTTTGTGTCAGAGACCTTGTTGTTGCCTGCTCGCTGCGCTGTCAAGTGAGAGTGATTGACCAGCAGAGATTCGAACTGCCGCCTCCCCGGGGACTCGCTGGTGTGAGCGAGAGCTGCTGTCGGCAAGCTCTATTCTACGCTCCCAGCTTGAGTCCACAGGGTTGAGGCTAGGGCGGGAAAAGCAACATCTTCAGCCGGGGGGACTGCGAGGACCAGCAACCCCTGTCGGGATCAGCTGGTTCCTCTTCCCCCAGGCGACACGCCCACCGGCGAATTTGGATTTAATTTCGTGACATCCGCTGCGCGGGCGCCACTCACCAGGAATTGGAAGTTTTCTTTGTGCACTGAGCGTGCTGGGACCTCGTTGCTGCCTTTGTGTCAGAGACCTTGTTGTTGCCTGCTCGCTGCGCTGTCAAGTGAGAGTGATTGACCAGCAGAGCTTCGAACTGCCGCCTCCCCGGGGACTCGCTGGTGTGAGCGAGAGCTGCTGTCGGCAAGCTCTATTCTACGCTCCCAGCTTGAGTCCACAGGGTTGAGGCTAGGGCGGGAAAAGCAACATCTTCAGCCCGGGGGACTGCGAGGACCAGCAACCCCTGTCGGGATCAGCTGGTTCCTCTTCCCCCAGGCGACACGCCCACGGACACGCCCACCGGCGAATTTGGATTTAATTTCGTGACATCCGCTGCGCGGGCGCCACTCACCAGGAATTGGAAGTTTTCTTTGTGCACTGAGCGTGCTGGGACCTCGTTGCTGCCTTTGTGTCAGAGACCTTGTTGTTGCCTGCTCGCTGCGCTGTCAAGTGAGAGTGATTGACCAGCAGAGCTTCGAACTGCCGCCTCCCCGGGGACTCGCTGGTGTGAGCGAGAGCTGCTGTCGGCAAGCTCTATTCTACGCTCCCAGCTTGAGTCCACAGGGTTGAGGCTAGGGCGGGAAAAGCAACATCTTCAGCCCGGGGGACTGCGAGGACCAGCAACCCCTGTCGGGATCAGCTGGTTCCTCTTCCCCCAGGCGACACGCCCACGGACACGCCCACCGGCGAAACGTTTAAAATTGCATCTAGTCCCCCGCGACGAGGGACGCGCGCGGGAGCAAGCGCGGAGCTAAGCCCGGGCAAAGGGCGGGCCGTTTGTGGCCGTCCGGGGACGATCAAGGACGGGACGGGCCACCCCACTAACACCTAATCTAGGAGAATAGGTCTATCTGATTACTTGGAATTTAATACTTCCTCATGATGGCCTTAAAAAAACTGCGTTCGAGAACAATCTATATGAAACGCATGGGTACCGACGCAGCTATCAGAAAATCTGTTGATAAATCAATGAAACCAGGTAAAATTTCCAACACACCGGCAATAACTAAATACTTTTCTACTCTCTCCGTGAAAAATCACTCATTTCTTCTTACGTCAGAAGAAGAAAAACAGCAAAATATCTCAATCAATAATTCGGAACATCAGTTACTATTACACTCTGATCTAAGCAATCATAACCAAGGACCGTCAAACACAGAGATTAATCTGGCTAAGATCTCCCTCTTGGAAGAGTATCATCAATCAATCTTAGAGATGTCTCAAATAACACCTATTAAACACCAGGATAATGAACTAGCCATGGAGGTCTCTGCAAGTAATATAACGAAGATCGAAGAACAAAAATCAGTAACTCCACTAAGACTAAACCAGCCACTTACCAGTTCCCCAGAAAAATCACCCAAATTGTACACTAATCAAACTAATCTCACTGATTTCTATGTTTCTAATTTAACTCAGGCAGCTACCGTTCCACCCCTATCAAAAGCACTTTTCTCCCTACAGGACATTTTGGAATCAGTTCTCACCCACCTTGGTCAAATTTTATCTAACTCAGATGACACCCTGGATGTCCAAATAGGTATCCTTAAGTTCTTGGTGGAAGAAAAAAAGAAAAAAGAACTACCTAATGACTTACCTGACAAACCTGTAACGGTTAACCGAATACCATCTGAAGATGGCTGCAAAAAAGGAACAAGGCCTCTAACAATGCAAGATGCAAGTACACAAACATCAGATGTGATAATAATTGAGACTAAAATCAAGGAAATAAGAAAAAAGAAAAAAACTCCCATAACCTATTCTCTTAAGAAACTCTTCAGAGAAGAAAAGGAAAACATCATCGAAAATAACATCAAACACTATCCCATTTTTTCCAACAAAGAAATTGAGAAAAGTCCAGGTCTGTCAGCTCTTGACAATAAAATACATTCAACAAAGGTTATCCATGTACAGGAAATAAAACAGTCGGGAAAGACCATAAAAAACAAAGACCTGAAGGAAAAAATGGGAAAGAAAAAGCGAAGAAGACCTCTGAGAAGAATTGAAAAGAAAAAAGGGAACAAACTTAAATTTCAAAGATACACCTTTGCTAACTCGGTGAACTCCTCAGTGACTCAAATACCACCACTGGTGAAACCTCTGAACCCAAAAGCAGAAGAATACTGCCCGACCTCAGAAAAAAAACTAACAGAGCAAAAAATTAATGATACAAAAAATCCACAAGATTACAAAATATGGCAGTGGGATGGAAATCAATCAAAACATTTAACAATAGAAGAACTTTTTCCCACTGACAATGCGCCGCTCAATCGTGGAAGAATAATTAATTTATTACAAGAAATACCTTCCCTGAACTCTCTGACAAGTAAAGAAATTGACCTAGTACTCTTTCCGAAAAAAGAAAATGATAAATTTGTACAAGTGTCATTCTTTTCTCCAGTTCTCCCTGGAATAATTATAAGAGAGAAGGAAATCCTACAAAAGAATGGCTATGATGTAATCTCAATACCAGAAATTAAAACCAATTTACAAAATATAGCGGCAACTAGACAATCTCATACTAATAATAACCCCAGCTCAGAAAGGAGAGATCATGTATCAACCAATATGGGAAAAGATATATTAAAAATACAAGTAATGCACGGCGAAAGGTTGGTTTGGTCCCGGGATACTAACCCAAAAGATAAAGAGAATAACCAACAATCTTGGGCATGGTTATCAGAAGCATTAAACAGCAAAAAAATGGATAATCCACAACAACATCAGGTTTAGCAAAGGTCTGAAGCTTTCGTCATGGAATCTGGCCGGGAAAACCACCAAGAAAATGAAAGATGCAACGAAAGATTATCCAGATATCCTTGCTCTGCAGGAAACATGGTCCACTACTCCCTTCACACAAAAAGGATATTATGTCTATGAAATCTCCGCAAAAAAATCTAAAAGGGGTCATGCGAAGGGAGGTATGGCAATCCTGCTGAAAGAAGATTATTCTTGGTCACAAGAAATAATTGATACATATTCACATAACCTACAATGTATCAAAGTTCAATTTAAATTACAATCATCTGATATCCATAAGAAAATACTACTTTTCAATATCTACGCTCCACCAAGTAAAAAATATGACCCTTTATTCGATCATCTACTAGAGACCATAACTAACATCCTTGAAGATCAACATCATCTATCATATATCATTATGGGCGACTTAAACGCTAAAATATCGAATAGTGAAATAAAGAAATGGTCTATATTATTTAAGGAGGAATCACTGGAAATATCACTCCCGCAATTTCCAAAAGGAGTAAAGTCGGATAAAAGAGGAAGCTCATTATTATCATTCCTTCCAAGCATAAATGGGACAATATTAAATGGAAATATCAATGGAGATAAGCCAGCTTCATTCACTAGGCAAGGAAATGGAGTCCCTTCTATTCTTGATTACTTCATATGCGGGAATGAAGTAAAAGAACAAATTACCCAACTGTCTGTTAAATTCAATGAGGAAAGTGATCATGCACTCCTACGTTTAACAACACTCTGGACGCCACAAACTACTTTCCAGAATGAACCCATATTCTATAAATCCAAAATGGAAGTAAACACAGTCCAGCGCCGGATCTATTGGGGTGCGGAAAATTTGGATTATCTGAATGTACTAATAACACAAACTCAACTATTAACTGCCATTTACTCTGATGACCCTATAAAGAACTATGAAATAGTATTGAACGAACTTAAACACGCCATACAAAGTAAATCAAAACAGGACAGACCAACACAAAGAAAATGTGCCAGCAAGAGCAAAAATTGCAATCAGCCAACTATAAAAAAACTCAATAGGTTGATTCGAGCTCAGTACTTGAGTTACTCGTCAGTAAATAAAGTTGAAATAAACAGACTAAAGAATCAAATTCGAAGACAAAGGGCTAAACAGGAAAAGTTGAAACAGGACCGTAATTGGATTGATATCCAACTAGCGGCAAAGCAATGCAATCAACGAAAATATTGGTCTTTGATAGCGAAGATGACGGGAACTACAAAGAAGCTAGAAGCAATCCCTGTCTCTGAAGATGACTGGGGTATATTCCTAAATGATCTATACAAACCCAACCTGAATTTAATGGTGAGAAAGGACATTGAACAAGAAATGGTAACCAATGATGTAAAACTCACCAAGACCTCGGCAGTGTCTATTGCTCTGAATATCAAAAAGGCAAGAAGTACGGGCGCATCCGGCCCTGATCAGATTCCTATCAAGGTTTATCAAGCTGACCAAAAAGCATGGGGCCAGATGCTCGCGCCATTATTCAATTATATATTTGACTCCGGGAACATTCCAAACTTGTGGAAAGGAAGCACAATAATTCCAATATATAAAAAAGGAAAAAGGAGTATAGCTGGAAATTATAGACAAATCGCTCTAATGGATGCTGGCGGTAAGATCTTTGCTGCAGAAATACTTGACCGGCTGAAAACTTGGGCATTTTCAAAGGGACTAATTCCCATGTTTCAGGCTGGGTTCCGACCGAACCATTCAGTTACGGACAATATAGCTACCCTTCAATTTTTATTAGACAAATACGTAACCGGAAAATCTCAGCCAATATATGCAGCCTTTATAGACTACTCTACTGCCTTTGACAGGGTGGATAGGCCGACACTATGGACAAAACTGAGAAAAATGGGTATCCCTGAACCACTATTACAATTAATTGTGAACCTGCATAGTAATACCTGGTGCCGAGTTCAAATGGGGGGTGACAGGGGCCTGTCAAAGAAAATACTAACATCTAATGGCCTAAAGCAAGGGTGTCTTTTGGCCCCGATTCTATTTTCCCTATATCTGAGTGACCTACCATTACATTTACAACAAGGGCTATGCACTCCACCGAAAATGGCCGCTCAGCGCATACATGCTCTGCTGTATGCGGACGATATAGTCTTGTTCGACCTGACACCTTTTGGACTCCAAAGTCTTCTAGATATCTTATACAACTACTCGAAAGAACACTTCTTAATTCCAAATATAAGTAAAACTAAAGTAGTTGCATTTTCAAACAAGAAAAAAGATGTGAAGTACCAATGGAAACCTGGAGGAGAGACTTTGGAACAGACAAAGGAATATACCTATCTTGGTAGAATCTTTTCGCATAATATGAATAACAGCAAACAAATTAACCATTTAAAAAGGAAAAGTGATCTACATGCCGGGGCGATGTCACGCCTGTACACGACTACTGGAAGCAGGCATTTTTCAGCATTAATAAAAATTTATAGAGCCAAAATCACCCCGGTTCTATCTTACGCCTCTGAACATATTCCCCTAAAACAATGGAGTTATATGGACTTAAATGAAGGCAAAATATTAAAAAAGTTACTGAAAGTCTCCAATTCGACACCAGTACAGGCACTAAGATTGGAATGTACGATCACAAGCGCATATGCGACATCAGTAGCAAGCCTCATTAGGTGGGCCTATAACCTTCTCCATTCCAAAGAGGGTACCCTACGACATTTGTTAAAAATCGAGACTTTTAGTAAGGATACCATTAACTCTACATTTCTTAAAAACTTGGGAGAGGCTTTTTGTCTAGCAAAAATTAGTGCAGAAATGTTATCATCTTGGACACCCGCACAACTCAAACTATTTTAAAAAAAAAATTCTCCCAAATTGAGTTACGAGCTAGATCACTCCCACTGCACTAAATTATCTATGTACAAGACTTATGCTGACTCCCAAGAATATAAGCAAAAACCGCTATATCTGGAATACACTCTTACTCATGGTGCAAGGCGCGCGATCATGTTGTTACGTTTGGGTATACTCCCCTTATTATCCTTTACCTCTTCCTGGAAACAAAACAGCACCTCGCAATGTAATCTGTGTCAGGGGGGCAAACAGAATTTAGAGCATCTGTTCTTTATATGTCCAAATAAAAATGTTGTTATTGCTAGGTTATCATGCTTAGAGCCCATATATCGGTCTTGCAGGATCGTTACCGCAAGGGATTTTATTTCAGTATGCGTTAAGCCACCAAATGAATATGTTTGTTATAAGATTTTTAAATTTTTGAAAATTTCATTGAAAATGTATTAAGTTGTAGGTAAAATCAAATGTATTTTCTTTTAAATAATTTTGTGGTCCTCGAAAGAGTACCGAAACAAAATAAAAAACTTTTGACTTTGAAGTTACGTATGCTCTGAGGCGGGGCTGATGTGGGGAGAGGCTCCCTGAGTGGTCGCGTGCTCCAAGTCGATCGAGGGGTGGGGGGGCTGAAGCAGGAGAGGCTGTTGGAGCGGCTAAGTAGATGCGCCTGCTTCGTGGCCGTCGCTGATGTGGGTGAGGCAGTGGTCGAAGTGGGCGGGAGCGGCACGGCATGGCGTGCCCTTACTTCTTTAATTCTGTAGATTCCGTTCCCCTACTTTTTTATTATTAACATGCGTCCCTGGACGTCAGAAATATTCTGTTCGTGGACGGGCAGGGAGCAGAGAAGGAAAAGGTCTCTGTCTCTTACTTCCTGCCCAGACAAGACAAGGAAGGTGTTCGCTTCTGCTCTGCCTGGCAGCTGCCCCCTCTTTCTTACTCCTATTCCCTCTCGTTCTAACTCCTTCTCACTTTTCCGAAAATCATGAATCAAGAAATGGT
This sequence comes from Lissotriton helveticus, assembly GCF_964261635.1. Lineage (NCBI taxonomy): Eukaryota > Metazoa > Chordata > Amphibia > Caudata > Salamandridae > Lissotriton > Lissotriton helveticus. Next base: position 1,490,540,743 of record NC_136057.1, read on the forward strand.
TCTCACCGTCTCTTCCTGTCGTCCATTTGTACCCCTGTGAAATGGATGCAAAAAAGAAAACCACTTTTGCTGGAAATGCCGTTTTGACATTTTTCTATTCTAAAGTGTAGCCTCGGAAATAAAATGTTCAAACTGAAAAATAAATAAATAAAGCAAGATGGTGTGTTCTTAAAGTGTCCAGATAACTTTTTTCAAACCCCAACACATTAGCACCACTTTACAGAGTTTGCCAGTAAAGTGCTACTTTTGTTTTCTTGTCTTTCTTTGAACAGCATCATTTTCCTCCAGTACCTTCTACCTTGTCTGCCGATCAGAGTGAAAGAAATGCTTCACAAACGGGCTGATGGGAGGGGGCCCCCTTCCTGGGGCCTCTAAGGAATGGTGTGGGAAGGCCTAGGGGAGGGTACACCTCTCAGGCAGCCAGTTCAGAGACTCGGCAGGGCGCCCATTGTCAGCACTTTAGCCCACACAGGTTTAACTCAGCCCCCAAGCAATTCTCACACCTTCAGTTTGAAATGGGCTGTACAAGAGTTGCTTGGGGTGGCTGAGAAGATGAGCTGAGGCCCAAGTGGAGTACGCACAAAGCAGCTTCCCCGAAATCAGAAGGTGTCACTTATGTAGATTTCAGGGGCCTCCCACATTCCCTTTTGCCCAGGGCCCCGAAAATCCTAGGGCCGGCCCTGCCTGGAGGTACTGCAATACCTGGTTGATGGGTGGATTGGAAAACGAAATGTGTACGGCGGCTTTGTGTTCACAAATGTGGTCTTTCGAAACCATACTGCTTACGTTTTGTAAGCATATAAGCAGTGGACATTGAAATGGGTCCTTTCTGGGCCCTGTAGTTATGTCCTTAACATTTCAGGCAAAAATACTTGTTGATTTCTGAATAATGACTGTAAAAGCGTTAAGTTCACCATGTTCCTGCTTACATTTTACATGCTTTATTAAATCTTTCATTCCTTGTGAGTGTTTGCTTTTTCCAGGATGTCGTTACCTTTTCTTTTAGGCAGCATATTGCTCTTGCCTAGTGTGTAATTTGAATGGAGTCGCATCCAGTTATTTATAGCAGCTCAAATTGGATTGTAGCTGAAGGCAGTATGGGTTTCTCTCAGTGGGGCAGTATGGTGCTCAGTGAGGGAGCAGATGTAGCACTGGGGGCAGAGCTGCTAAATTTAGAACTGGGGAATCAGGTTCAGCCTCATTAACAGTCCCCCAGACCACTCTCCTGAGGGAGCACATTCCCATGCCAGACCTTAGAAGGCACCAGAAAAGCCCTGGTGTGTTAGCACCAGCAGGTGGACCCTAGCAGTGGCAAGTGTGGGTTCACCTTGAAGGCTTGCCAACCACAATCCATACTAAAGTTCACCTCCAGTCTTGCGGGCAGGCCTACGAAGTAGCAGACCCTAGAGCAACAGTGACTGTCACTGAGGTCACAGGACTCCTGAGAAGAGCTGGCTCTAGGGCGGTGCGACTGATGTGACCGAAACGGGCGCTGACTTTGAGTGGGGGTGTCGTATAATGGTTTTAAAAGCACTTGCTGCCTCCTTCCTGGCCGCCAGCTATTTTCGGCAATAATATAAATGTCATGATAACTCTGATGAATAAACTTCTTCCTAGAGCGAGATCGGAGATTTGTCTAGTGGAAATTTTGACTCATGGAAAGATAGCACAGAGGGTTAATGTGCCTGCTGCAAAAAAATTTACCAGGCCCATCACAAAGTGCACATATTGTAAATAGGTCAGTGGGTTACTGCTTTTGTCAGTGAGATCCTTTTGCTACTTGCAGTTTGTAAGTGAAAATCCTAACAAAGAACAGTGAGCTATTAATTATCTAAGAGCTGCATACAAACTGCAAGGTATAAACTAGAGCGTTGTGGTTTTTTCCCTAAGCCTTTGATTATCCTAATGTTGCAAAACGTTTTATTTTTGATACAAATCAATAATGATTTTTAAAGAGAACCCCCAATCATGGCATTACGTTTTAAATTCTGAGTTTGTGTTTCTCCAGGCCAATCACTATTAAACTATACTGTCTACTAGTATGGTTATCATGTGACTCCTACACCTTCTAGTCCTTTGTCTTATGTAACATTTCCTATACAGTCATTTACACACGTAAAATTGATTGTCTCTGTATATATTGCTGACGACAAACTCCATGGCTCGGAAACAAATGGCTCGTGCTTCCACTTTTAAGCATTTTTGGGACATTCTGTGATTAAAATAAATTCACAAAGTGGAATATGTTTCTAATGTCAATAGCTCATATTAATCAGTAAATAATCATGTGTATCCATTGGTTGAATTACATAACATAATAAGCTGTAACTGGTCAGTGAAATGCCACACAAATACTAAAGATTGGGATGTTTTGCTCATCCTGGCCACACCTCTAACTCCGCCCACTGATCCAAAACTCAGGTTATTTCCACCCTCTGATTCTCCGTCCACAGTTCCCCTACTTTTTTTTCCCCACTTCGACCACTGGGGTGAGGAGGGAGGAATGGAGCAGAGGGCTGGAAGGCACTGCAACAACAGTCTAAACGTGTTAGCAGAGGCACTGGATATTTTATGAGAAATACTATTGCTGCACGCATCGGAAAACATCAGCACTTACAGCGAAGCAGGCAGCAAGAGTCTAGATATGCGAGCATGACCCACTTAACAACACTTATTGAAAAAAAAGTGCCTACACAGAATAATGAAGGACAGAGTGTCACGCCGCCAGAAAAAGATCAAATCCCGAGGGGCATGGCCTAAGAAGGACAGGGTGGCAACCAGGAGGGGCTACAAACCGTCCGGGACAATCAGCAAAGTCGGTTCTGAATAATAAATGACGACAAACGACGCATACCAATTGAATCTACAGGCGGAGCTGAGACACGGCTTTGGAATCCGTATTGATTCCAAGAAGCTCTTGCATGGAGAGATCTGCGCATGCGCTGCTTTCACCAGACCGAGACCTAAAAACTACAGGGATCGATTGGTGCTGTGTTTTGAGCACCATCTAGTGGTCACAGCACAAAGAACCATGACTGGCTCAGGACTCATACCCCAGCCGGAATTTGATAGAAGTACACCAACTTCCAAAAAGAAACACAAAAACAACCCACAAAGGTTTTATTGTTGTGTAAATTACTTTTTAAACGGTTAGGGTAACAGAATTTATTTGCCATTACATATCATAAGAACTGAGCCATTTGTTAACAAAAAAAACACAAGAAGCTGGCATCCATAACAAAGCTAGACTGACCACTTAATTCCTGGTCATTCCATGCACTGTCTTCAGTCATTAACTTACAAATGACTGATTTCACGTTTTCTTTTAGCTTACATTAGCTCAATTAACCTCTTCTCAGTTTGATCATATATGTTGCGAACAAACGAAACAATCGATCTTTGCATTTCTAAATTATATTTTTACTTGGAATGGGCCATTTCAACTTCAAGGTTGTTAATGTGGGCGACTGAATGTTAGTATACTGCTGGCATATAATCCAAGAACGGGTGCTGCTATACCAACAGAAGTAAAACCTAATTAATCTGTTTCAGAGATAAACCATCTCTATTTCTATTCAAATTACGTAAAAACTCTATAGATTAATGATAAAGGCATACATGCGGTAAATTTGGGGAGATTCGCTAGTTAAACTATTTATCTAAGCAGACATAAGGCTCAACAAACCAAAAGCTAAACTGATCTGCCAGTATTTCTTAATACAGTTCACCTGTCGAGCATACAATAAGTTTATTCAATCATAAAACTCAAACTTAGAGCACCATTTCTAAAGTCGGCTGCTTTACCTGTTACATTACTCGGCTGCAAAGCAAAAACATAAGTAAAAAACATCATTATTTAAAATGCCAATAGCTCTAACTTTCACAAATGTGAGACTGATTGCATTGCAAATGCTTGTTTCATTTTGTTTTTTTCACCTTGGTGCTATTGTCAAACAAACGGATGCTTGCGACTGACTTGCTGTAGATTCAATTTATATAGTTTTGCCTTTTGGCACTTACTCAAATGTAGGACACAGTTTCACGATTCCTTTTAGTGTTGAGGTGGAAATATTGCTTTTCGTCTCCATGCATGCTCACAAGGAAGTTAAAACCTACTAGACAGGAGATGTGGTGTCAGTTTGTACACCACTTGAAACAAGAGTCTCTCCGATATTGTGGTCCCCTCAATCTAATAGCAAAATAAGAAACAACATTAAAACTTTGGAATGTAGCCCCCCCCCCCCCCCAGTGTAGACCACAGAGTGGCAAAGGGCTTGTTATAGTGGGTGTTGACTTTACACTCAGATATTCAATTGATTCGCTTTCTGTTTCCCCGTTTAATTTTAAAACATCCTATGTTATATTAGGAACACAATTACAATAAATTATAATGAATCACTTGATAGAAATATCTTACTAAATATCAGCCAATAAAGATTCGCAAAATGTTCCAAATTTGTGTTTTTCTTTGCGAAAATCACAATTGTAGAAGACAGGGGGGAAGATTCAATAGCTGACTTTCCAAAAACGTGTTACTGTTGCACGAGTCTTCGTCGGTAAATTTACGATCAGTGTGCAATAACTCTGAAACACACGCAAATAAAGCAACTTCAGAAAGAAATGACTTCCTAAAGAGTTGACTTCCGCACCAGTAAACAAGTGTTCCTTCCCTGGCTTTGACGGTTGATTAACGACTACGTGATTGTGTCATCACTTGTCAACCCATGTGCGTTAATTCGTAAATATGTGTAGAACACCAGTATCTAAAATGCTTGTCCTAATCACCTCATAACACCTCTTTTACTGTCTTACGTCCTGCTATGTTAATATCCACTAGGTTTTGGTAGAAAGAGTGTATTAACGAAGGCAGCTTCTAAATGCAAGTTGGCAACAGGTGCGCAATAAAGACACTGATGAACTGGTGTTTACTTTCAGTGACCGCGAACATGGAATCCACAGGTGCGTAGCTAAACGTGAGTGACGCACGACCCGGGGTTGGAAACAAGCACTACTGCACGGAGAGCGACGGGGTCATTGTAAAGATTTAGGTCGATTAAAAAAAACGTACTACTGCAAACGTTACACAATTTATTTCAGATAATTGCAGCATGGTAAATACTCAGACAGGCATCTGTGGACAACGTTTTGACAATGAACATCCTATCTGATGCTTTTAGAAAGCTCCATTGGGCCCACATTTAGAAACATATACTGTTGAGGAATGAGTAAGCCTGAAGCGCTAGATTGAATAATATGGTAACTACAGGGTCGTATGCAGACGGGTGAAAACCCTTACTTGAGCAATATGGTGGTTTAGTCAAATCAGCGAAGTTCAGTAACAGCTCAGTTGCTTGAGTGTTCACTACGCTGAGGGTGTGCAATGTGCAGGTCATGACTTTGAATCCCAGCAGAGCTAGCTCCGCCGCTCATCCTTCCTGAGTCGATTAATTAAGGACTACTCACTTGGGCGATAATTACAGTGATTACTTGAGTGTCAGTAGTTGGGTATAAATCATAAAAGATAAAGGAGGCCCCCTAATCTGTCAACTTTGGGACAGGGGAGATATATTGTAAACCAGTTATTGTCCCACAGGTTTTGCCATTAGGTTATTTTTTTAAAGAGCGAAATCAAAGTACCAAGTTGTAAGATGTCTAGCAATACCAATCACACAAATTGTATATAATGCCGGAGGCTACGTTACAGAGCATAGGTCAAATGATATAGTCAATAATCCACCAGAGATTTACAATGTTAAACCATTATAGCACATATATTTCAAATCAAGATAAAAAGGAAAGCCAGAAAAGTAATTGTATGGAAAAATATATATACTTTATGCATTTATTCAAATAATAACATTTTGTACACAGTGATAATAAATCATTAAAAAATATACGTAAAGTACATTGAGCATAGCATTAAAAAACATTGAGAATCACATGAAGAAAACATCAGTTAAAAAGTTCAAAACGAACAAGGGTCGACGCGGTGTTTCGGTTACAGGCTAATAATAGACAACCTTCTTCAGGACCAAGTTCTAAAAAGAAACAGAAAATTACTTTTTTGCCTTCACAATTTTTCAAACAGAGCACTTTACTAGAACAACACTTGTACACTGGCTACAATTATTCGGTGAATTATACTACAAACATAGGTGGATCATCAGCATTATTGGTATTGCTAGAAAACATTAACATCTTAACACTAATATCATTCCGGCAATAGTACCATGCCACCAGTCAATAATAACTGGGCTCATTTTTCAAAGGCTAGACATTTAGTGAAAAATGTCTGAGGGTGAGGTTACCTGTGTTATTAAAAAAAAGGATTCCAGATGAGTCTTGGAATACCGGGTGCCGGTTATAGAATCCGGTCAGGAGATGTTGTCAGTTCACTCAATTGTGACAATCGCTGTATCGATATCTGTGAGTGATAATAAGATGGCGATCAATAATATGTGTGCTCTATTGGTATTCAATATTGGGTGTGACAGATCAATATAGCACAACACTACCTTATATTGTTCTGAGAATAAGTATCGCTCTGGTAGTAGGAGCCACCGATATGTATCTTCAGTTGTACTGTAAGTAAATACACCTCTTTTACCGTATTGTAACCAAAGGAGTGATTACCAATTGTCACATCAAATTGTAATTAATTATGCTTACCCAGTTTATAATATCTGGCGGTTAATTGATAACACGAGCTTTTCAATGGGCTTGTGTGTCAGTTTTGGCATTCATTCCTTGGTGGGGGTCATCCTGCCACTGTATAATTAAAAAATGGGATATTTTATTTTCAACGAGCCACTGTCATTGTTGTATTGCGAAATTAATAGTAGCAGCCTCTCTGTTACTTTAATATATGTTTATATGCTACAGGGTTTCTAGTGGCAATTAACTTATTCTTAGGTTTGTTACCTCTGTTCCAGGTTGCCAGTATTAAAAAGACCTATATTTTAGTCCCCGTATTGTTCAAAAAGTATATTTTTAGCATTAGGGTCTTTAGCTTTGCGGAGATTTAACTAGCATGTTCTGTTGATTGTGCCGCACTTCGGGTATACTTTACTTAAAGCGCCCTCGCAGTTGCTAGTGCTACAGGCACAGGTCCGGCATGTCATGGTTATTGTTAGCATTAGGGTCTTTAGCTTTGCGGACATATAACTAGCATGTTATATTGATTATGCCGCACTTCGGGTGTGCTTTGCTTCCGCCGCCCTCGCGGTTGCTAGTGCTTCAGGCAAAGCTCCGGCATACCATGGTTATTTGGCAACAAAGGGTTCGTGTATATTTATTTAACAATGCCCTATCAGTCTGGTTAGATACGCCATTACAACCAGTCATGAAGGAAGTGGTTTAGGGGAGCGCAAACCTACCATACATCGTAATAAGTTGTATGCGGCAAACCAGCACTACAGTGTAGTAAGTTCTATGGTCCGAAGGCTAATCCGACAGACAGTAATATCTATCCTACTTTGCTCACCTTGGGCATAGAATTCGGCCTCCCTGCTCCTACTACGTCAGCGTATCCTCGGGTCTCGTTAGGAATGGAGATATCGAGCGACCGCTGTTTTCACTGTTTATATAGTACGAGGTCATTAATTGGACGGTTAGTCTTGTCGTTTACTATTGGTTGACACGTTGTCACGTGACCTCCCGTTTTGTAAACAAACAAGCCGCGGGTAAAGGATAATACCTCGCGATGTATACACCTGGGTTTATTGTATATCGGCTAGAGATTAATTTGTTGCAAGGCAAAATACATATATAGCAGATGTCAATCACGCCCACGTTTACTTAGTCTTCTCATTTTATATTGGTTTACACGCGATCACATGACCACTCGTATTGTGGACAAACATGCATCGGCAAAGAATAATGCCTCGCGGTGTAAGCAGCTTGCTTTATGTTAACCCAGCTCAAAATATCTATTATACAAGCAACTTCGATATATAACTAATGTCAATCCTGTTCATGGGTGCTAAGTGATGTGATGTTTTATATTTTATATGCCACGAGAATAATTTCGGTGGGCAGGCTATTACCTGATCTCTCGTGTTGATTACAAGCAAACGCGGCCAGGATGAGGTACTACACGATCTAAGCCGCTTCATTTTTTATCTATCAGCTGGAGACCAAAGGGTTGTGAAATGAAGTAGAAGAAGGGTAAAGAATAAAACTACTGTCATTCTCGCCAACGGTTTCCAGACCATGTGATATTTTTATATTATGTCACCCCGAAAAACCGTTATTATTATACGGCTAGAGTCTATGCATGTTAAAAAAATTTATTAATAGAAAAAAATTTAAAAATAGAACCAAAAATTAGGTACAGATATAAAGAATTAACTCATCAATAGTGTTGATCGATCACAGTGTTACATGGTCATGATTCTAGATTATCCTTTCCCAATCTTCTCTACTGTTAAGGCCTGCACGGACACTGTTGCATTTAGACATATAGAATTGCTCACGTCTTTTTCTTTTTTGGGTTAAGTTACCACCTCTTGTGCCCAGGGTAACATGCTCCAGGCAGCACCAACGTAAATCATTAATATCGTGTTTGGCTGCCTTCCAGTGTTCAGTAAGGGGGGCCCCTACTCTATTCGTTCGAAGCGCAGATCTGTGCTCATTCATTCTTGTTCGAACTTCTCTAGAGGTTTCTCCTATATAGATTAGTTTACAGGGACAACTAATAAGGTAGATTACACTACATGTTCTGCAGTTCATAAAGCTCGTTGGTTTTAGCACAATGTCTTTAATAGTGATAGGGTTACCACGAATGATGTTTTTACAGTTCATGCAACCTGAGCATAATGGCGCCCGAATAGGGACTTGCCCTTTCCCCACGCGCCGGTGAAGCCACGCCGGCCCCCTGACCCTCTGCAGCCGTGACGGAACCATACCGTGCACGTGCAGATATTTCTGCCTCAAGTATCACTCAGGCCCACGGAGGAGACGGAGGAGGCGGTCCAGCATCCAGACGAGGCGGTGGAGGAACGCGGCGAGTCCCGACCAGAGCCCAAGCCGAGAGTCCAAGGTCCGAGGTATCCGGAGGTCCACCCGTAACTGAAGTCCGAAGTTCGTCGTCCGTCGTCGTAGCAGTCCAGTCCAGTCCGAGGCTTTCCGTTCTTGCTGCCCGGTGAGTACCGTTACTGGGGTAGTATCTAGACAGGGTCAATTTAATTGACTCTGGTCCGTGGGTTGGTGGTACACAGACCCACAAACGAAGTGTCCACTTCGGTGGATGCGGGTCCTGACGTGTCTCTTTATGAGACCGGTAAGTTTCGTACTGTTTCAGCAGTGCATCTAGTTTCTGTTCCAGTCAGTTCTGTTCTCGAGAAAATTCATGTATTCTGTGTCCTGTATTCCAGGTTGTATTCTGTTCGAACTGTTATTCTAAATGTTCTTCATGTATTTTGATGTTGTGGTATGAGTGTGAAGTAGTTATCGTGTTTATTGTGTAATTACGTATTGTGTCTCAGTTACAGTTCAGTCATGCCCTTGTTTTCTAAGTTACGTCAGTTAAAGACTAGAAAGGGTCTGCTGGAAGCAGCAGTTCCTGTCCCGCCTAGGGACAGTCCAGGTCATTTTATGTATCAGAAGCATGGCATAAGTGCCATATTATATCTAGATTTATGGGTAGAGTATACCAAACAGTTAGAAGAAAAGTATAGATGGCCTGTGTCAGGCACATGGGATGCCGAGTGCATCATGAGAGTAGAAGAAGCATTATGGAAAAAGAAAGCCAGACAGTCACAGAAAGATGCCATTGAGTTATGGCGCAAAGAATCTCATAAAAGAACCGAAAAAGAAATCAGAAAGTCAGAATTAAGTAGAGAATCCTTGGAACGAGCCCAAGAAAGGGAATTAATCGAGATTGGTGAACGAGTTAGAACCGAACAGTCAGACAGACAGAGGCATGCTCTTATTAAGGGTATGTATCCTCTTCTTGCCGAGGGCCTGCCAAAAGCGACCCCGGAGGCATCCAGTAACTTCCCGCCACCATTAGTTCCGACCAAGTTACGTCACAAACCGACCGCAGCTGATATTTTCATTTCGTCCTATTTGGACGACACAGTCCCAGAATATGCAAATCCTGTTACTACTCCGCCAGTCCCTGTAAATCAGGCACTCCCCGTTTCTCCAGACACCGGGGTACCCCTTGCAGTACCTGTTACGGTCCCCCCGGTCCAGCCCGCCATACCAGTTCAGCCCGCATTTCAATTTCCTGCCACACTAGTACGAAGAGGATCAGTCGACGATTCTAGTTTAGGGGCCGCAGGAGGAGGTCCTCCTCAGACCCCGCCGCCACATAAGCGTTTAACGTCAGCCGAATTACATGCACAAGCGTCACAGCGTACGCCTAGACATCAGTCTGTAGCAGAAATAAGAAAAGCCCTTAATGAATGCGGCTATGATCCAGTCCCAGGCGAGGATAATATGGTTTTATATTCATTACGTGTAAGAAAGGTGGCCGAGTATCTAGTCACCCTACCGAATATGAAAGAAGATCTAGACAGAATATATCGTTTCATCCGTACAGGGGATGATCCAGAAAGCATTGGCGAAGTCATGTCTCAAAGGAAAGCCGAGATCCAGCTCATGATACTAAAGTTTTTGATTAATTGTTTAATAAGAGAACAAGATTACCCGTCCAAAGATCAAGCCGAAATGAGAACCCTGACAAAGTGGAGTGATAATATAGCCGAGGGTAAGCACAGGACCATCAGTGCTATGGAAAGTATGTACAAGAAAATCCGTAAAGAAATAATAAAGTTACACGAACAGCGTAAAGCAGCACAAGTAAGCGAGAAAGAAAGTAACTCTGATACTGAAGAGGTAGACGACGAGAATCCCGCCAGAATAGCGTATGTAGGAAAATCTAGATTTCCAGATCGCCATTTACGCCTAGAACACAAGTCAACTTTCCATCATCCAGCACCAGAACAAGGTTCTCTAGAACAAGTGTTTCAAGCTACCGATCACATTCTGAAATCACGAATCGGTTACAGTGAGTTAAGTACTATGCATGAACAAGAACTAGCCCGATCAGCAGTCCGATGGATTACTGATTCTACCACTTTTCCAGACGAAATAGTGGCACAAATGTTTCTGAAAATGCCCCCAGCCGAGCAACGACTGGCGGGTATGTATATGATTCAGCACCTCATTACATTGTATGAGGGTCAGCACTCTGATCCAGGCCCGTTACATGATATCCTGAACGAGTTACTCCAGTATAGATGGAAAGGTTTAGGTACCGATTTAATTGGTGTCATTCTAGAACAGCGTCACAAATATAGAACGTTTTTGAACACGCATTTTGTTCATGTCTCACCCCCAGAAAGTAAACCATTTTACATGGAGAGACAGAATCCGTTACGAGAAGTCCACCCAGTTAGAGGAACGGGTGGCGAACTAGAACGAGTGTTTGTTTACACCCCGATCACAAAGATGGAACTCTTAGAGATGAAAAAATTAATCCCCTGTCATGATAAAGATCCAGCAGGGTTCCATCGAGAATTAAAAGACATGCTCCGTATGGGAGAATACACGTATCCAGATATAATTAAAATGTTAAAAGTTCTGCTGCCCGCAGGGGTGTATGAAAAGCTCAAGGAAAAAGAATGGGAGGTGGGAGAGAAAAAGATCGATTGGGCAGTTCTAGAAGCTGAAGATAAGGCACGAGTACCAGGTACCGGTCTTGGAGCGAAATGTAAAGAATTACCTGAATTATTGATTCAAGTTTTACCCAGATTGTTAACAACGAAAAAGGACGACTGGGATGCAATCTCAGCCTGTAAACAGAAACAAGACGAAGACATTAGTGATTTTTATTTTAGATTTGAGAAATGTTTTAGCATCAATAGTGGCCTCAAGACAAGTAGTGAGTCATACCCTCACCTTTTTGTTACTAAATTAGTTGAGAATTCAAGTCCACAAATTAAGAATCGAGTTTTGAAAGTCGAAAGTACCTGGCAAGCTAATACCCCGTCCCAGATGTTACAGATGCTCCAATACCACCAGAATAGAATCAGGGAAGAACAAGAACACGAGAGAAAACGTATGAAAGACACGAAAATGAAAGTACTAGTTGCACAATCTGTTCCTCAAGACAGTCAGAAGAGGGGTCCGAATCAAGCCAGTCATCCTGCAGCTCCCGTTAAAGGGAACTGCAATTATTGTAAACAGCCAGGTCATTTTATAAACGAGTGTGCAGTTCTGAAACACAACATAGCTACTGGTAAGACTAAAGAAAGACCACGTCCACCTAGACAAGAACAAGTTTCACAGACTCCTCAGCCACAGAATGCACCACAGACAGTTACAGCACCGCAGCCCATCGCTGCAACACAGCATGTTACACAGCAGATGTACCAGTATGCACAGTCCGAGTATCCAGAGTACCAGCAGTATTCATGAAACAGCCTAGAGAGGGAGGTAGGCTTGCCTCTCATCGAGATACCTGTAGATCAAGAAGGTCCCTATGTTCACAGTCAAGTATTAGGGAAAGACAGAAAGTTTCTGATTGATACAGGGGCAAGTAGGACCACTATAAGTCACGCCGAAGTTCCAGGGGCTCCGCTCTCAGGCTCAAGAAATGTTTCCCTTGGATTTTCAGGAAAACCCATTGTAAATGAAATATCAAAGCCAGTTACTCTAGAAGTAGGTCCATTGTCCCGTACTACTGATCTGTTACTTACTAAGTCATGTCCAGAGAATCTATTAGGTATTAAAACACTGAAAGAGTTAGGTGCAGTTATATGCTGTTCCCCAGAGGGAATACGATTGTTCCCGCGTGACTTTAAGGGTCACTATGTATTACGAGATTTTGATCCCAGATTGTCCAATGTTCCGCAGCATCTATGGGCGCAAGGTCCAACTGATGTTGGTTATATGCAAATCACACCCCATCGTGTGACTCTCAAGCCAGGTGTAGTGTTACCACGAATCAGACAGTATAGATTGCCACCGGAGGCTGTAGCAGCCTTATCCAAAATTATTGACGAGCTCATCGCTCAAGGAGTGGTTGTAGAAACTGACTCCAATGTATGCAATTCTCCGATCATTCCAGTCATGAAACGTACTGATCCAAATGCACCCCCAGTATATCGATTAGTGATTGACCTACGAGAGCTTAATAAATGTATTATTCCCCAGTACCCAGTTGTCCCAGATATCTCTTCCCTATTGACAGCCATTGATTCAGAAGCCTCATTTTTTTCTGTAATCGACCTCAAGAATGCATTTTTTAGTGTCCCCATTCATCCAGACAGCCAGTTCCTTTTCGGATTTTGTTTAAATGGAAGGAGCTATATGTTCACACGAGCTCCTCAAGGTTTCACAGAAAGCCCTAGTATTTACAGTCAAGCACTTAAGAGACAACTTGATAATGTTCACATGCCAACTGACACTGCCCTGCTCCAGTATGTCGATGATCTATTGATCACAGCCCGTTCTGAACGTGCTTGCGAGCGAGCATCCCTCACAGTTCTGTATTTCCTAGCCGAGATGGGGCACAAGGTGTCCCCTTCTAAGCTTCAATTCTGTGTCCAGCAAGTGGTCTACTTAGGACACTTACTGTCCAAGAGGGGTAGGCAGTTGACACCTGACCGTATCCAGTTAATAGCGAGTCTTCCTCAGCCCAAGACCCAGAAGGAGGTATGTGCTTTTATCGGCCTCACTTCTTACTGCCGACAATGGATTCCTCAGTATGCATTTCTAGCCAAGCCACTGATACAGTTAACGACACAGGAGGCAGCCGTATCGACTGTCCTCCCTTGGACATCTGAACATACACTCAGTTTCAATGAGTTAAAGAAAGCCCTATGTCAAGCTCCAGTTCTAGCTACACCAAACTACAGTAAGCCTTTTACACTTTTCGTCACAGAACGCGAAGGTACAGCATTATCTGTACTCACACAAGATCAAGCAGGACAATACAAGCCTTGTGCTTATTTTTCGAGCACATTAGATCCTGTAGCCCAGGCTCTGCCTGCGTGCCTCAAGTCAGTTGCAGCCACAGCACTAGCTATCAGACAAAGTGATTCCATAGTATTAGGACACTCCCTGACGGTACAAGTCCCACACTCCGTGGAAGTTCTTTTAAACCGAACACAGACTCAGCACTTGACAATTGCACGTTTAACAGGTTATGAATTGACACTGTTTCAGCCACATATAGAAATCAGACGCTGCAACGTTTTAAATCCTGCTACACTGTTACCGTCAGTTACTTCGAATTCTGACACACATGACTGTGTGGAAGTAGTTAACATCACGACCAAGCCAAGACAAGATCTGACAGATATTCCATTACCAGATCCCGACCTGACACTTTATGTGGATGGTTCATGTATGAGAACAAGTACAGGAGAACTAGTCGCCGCGTATGCAGTGACCACTGACACTGAAGTTATTGAGACACACCGTATTGACACCCTGTCCGCTCAAGCAGCAGAGCTAGTTGCTCTGACACAAGCCTGCATACACGCTAAGAACCGGAAAATTAATGTTTACACAGATTCACGCTACGCATTTGGAGTCGTACACGACTTTGGAGTGCTCTGGCAGGAGAGAGGTTTCATGACTTCTCATGGAACCAAGATTCAGCATGGTCTCCTTATTCAAGCTCTGTTAGATGCAATACATTTAACGACATCCATTGCTATCATGAAATGCAAAGCACACACGAAAGTTACTGACATTATTTCCCAGGGTAATGATCTAGCAGATCGCACAGCCAAGCTTACAGCTCAGACTCCAGACATTCCAGCTAACATGACACACACTCCAGATCCGACTACATGTATGACAGTTAAGGACCCTACTCAAGATGTCATAGATATCCAGTTACATGCTACTCCCGAAGAAATCAAGAAATGGTCCGAACAAGGAGGGGTCCAGACAGATCAAGGATGGTTAACGAAAGGAAAAGCCACATGGTTTCTCCCCGACTCTATGGTTCAAGTCATTATCAATACCGCACATAGTCCAGCACATTTAGGAGAAAAAGCTATGTTAGACAGTATCCAGAACATTTGGTTCAACAAGCATTTACGAGCTGCAGCCAAGCAGAAAGTCCGTACCTGTATGATATGTTGTCAGTTTAATCCAGGTAAAAGTGTCCCGGTGGAACAAGGTGGATTCCAACCTCCTGACCACCCTTTTGAAGTCCTCCAGATGGATTATATTCAGATGGAGCGATGTCGAGGTTTCAAGTATGTCCTCGTAGTTGTATGCGCTTTGTCCAGGTGGACAGAAGCATATCCAGTCCCAGATTACACAGCCACGACCACTGCCAAGCAGTTGGTTCGTGAGTTCTTCCCCCGTTATGGACTCCCTAGGGTCGTGTATTCTGATAACGGCCAGCCATTCTCCTCAGAGTTAATGAAGCATGTTTCCCTTTTGTTAGGGTACCAGTGGAAGTTCCATTGTGTACGCCATCCTGAAGCAGCAGGTCTCGTAGAGAGACATAACCAGACCCTGAAAATCCGCATCGCCAAAGTATGTAAAGAGAAAGGTGTGGACTGGCTAGTAGCTCTGCCAGTCGCTTTGTTCTATATGCGCATGGTCGCACATTCCAGATCAGGTCTGTCCCCGTATGAGGTCGTTTTCGGCCGCCCCCCTAACATGTGGGGTACACCCAGACCCCGAAGTATTACCGATGTTTCAAGTAATATGCTGACAGATTACCTAGCTTCCTTGATGTCTGCCCTCAACTCTTGTCGTTCACAGGTTGCCGCCGCATTTCCAGACAATACCGAGGTGGCACCGCATGAAATCGTTCCAGGATCCATGGTCCTGGTGCGAAATTTTGACCGCTCAAGTCCGCTAGAACCTCGCTGGAAGGAGCCCCGACAGGTCCTCCTCGCCACCCGTACAGCCGTGAAGTTGGAGGGACGCAAAGGCTGGGTGCACCTTTCGCACGTAAAGAAATTTTATGGACTGAAACCCGTCTCAAAGAACATTTCCCAGGATTTGAAGGATTACCAAAGTACTATTCTCAAGGACTGTCCCGCAAAGAACAATGATACTGCACCCTCCCTGTTAGAGAAAACTCCACAGCAGGAGTATAAGTTGAAACTCCGGTCTAGTAAAATAAGTCAGCCAGTTTGATTGTCTAAGTCCTCCCCTAGGTGAAACGGTTAGACTGTTTCTGACATGTATAAAATAGACCCCCATAGTGAGAGAGTTAGTCAAAACTCAATCCGATGTATCGTTTTTCTATGTTTCATATTATTTCTCAGCATTATGATTTCCTGCACCAGTTATGCATTTTTCCTGTATTTTCCAGTTTCTCATGTAAATAAGTCTGCTAATGTTACGGTGGAGCACACGTTTAGTGATCTGCCTCCTCATGAACTCTCTTACCGCCTCGCTATGCGAAATAATTCTTTCATCCGCATGTTACATTATTCACACCAGACCAGCAATGCCACTACTTGTTGGGTGTGTGGTCGACTCCCCCCTTTTCAGACACCGAAGGGAGTTCTGCCACTCTTTCCTTATCCATTTTCACATAATGGTTCGTGTGGAGCATGGTCCACGTTAACGTCATCCTCAACAGATATGTCTTTTCTTAACAGTACATGTTTACCAGACAAGCAAGGTCCCCCCCACAGAACCGGGTTAGATCTAGAAAATGAAGTGTATAATTTAGGTAATTATTCTTCGAATTTCATGGTCCTGAATGTTCAGTCTGATACTACTCCAGACTTACCTGCAATTTCGGTACTACCAGTCAAAGGCGAATTATGTGTCCGAAATAATGGTTCTACACACGTAGGACATAGTGATTGTACTACTATTGTCAAGTATAGTGACAGTGGGAAATCTATTTTCAAAGCTTCACGTCATTCTTATTTTATTTGTGGTCAGACCGCATATGTTCGTCTGCCCCTCGATTGGGAGGGAACCTGTTACATTGCCTTCCTACTGCCACCGGTTTTTCTAGCCCCACCCGACTACCATAGGAATTCCCACCTAGTACATACTAGACACAAGAGAAACCTCCCGATTGTCGATTATACTGAAACTGCTCTAGAACAATATATAGATATCAATAAAGGTGTCTTCCCTTATTTAGGTACAGTTGTGAATAGTAAACTGATACGTAGGTTAACCAGAACCCTTGAAGCAGTAGTAATTGAGACTACTTCTGCTCTAAGTAATTTAACCGAAGAACAATCCTTTATGAGAATTGTCGTGCTCCAGAATCGTCTCGTCCTTGACGTCATATTGGCCGATAGGGGCGGGGCCTGTAGAGTCATCGGATCTAGTTGCTGCATTTTCATTCCAAATAACGCGCCGTCTGTTTATTCAGCTATAACCAGACTTCATAAAATTGCCCATCTGTTACACCAAAATCCAGGCACCTGGACATGGTCCGGTTGGCTCTGGAGTATAATTTCCGCCTGGGGATGGAAAGTCTTGTCCTTTCTAGGTATTGCAGTAGCGATCATATTTAGCTGCTGCCTCTGTATACAATGTGGCCCTGCGATTTGCGGCATTTGTGCTACATCATGTATTCCTAGTCCTAAGTCCCGTTCTAAATCCAGTTCCAAGAAAATTCGAGACGAGCAAATGATACTGTACGAAATAATAGATGGTATCATGAATATTGATGTTTCCTGAAGGAAACGTAGTGACAAGGAGGGAATGTGGAAAAGTAAATGTTGCCATGTTCTGTGTCCCTACGCGTCCTCCATCATATGTTATCTGTGCATGATTAATATGCATATGTTATTCCCCATGTTCGATTAAAGACGCAATTATAGTTGTGTCCACCTTTAGTATGTCAGTTTCCAGTTCTCGTGAATACTACGAATATCAGGCCTATGTAAAGTTACGTTGCCACGTTTCTCAGTGTGCACGTTATTCCATTGTAAAGTCTCCGTTTCTAGGCCTCAAAAGGGCCTGGACACCAGATTCAGCTCCTGTCCCCTGAAGCCTCGCTGAGGAGCGATACAGCCCCCGCCTGTATCCTCGACCCTTCACTTACTTCCTGCCTCGCAGTGCCCGGTTCAGCCTGGCTCTGCCTCTGAGTCTGCCAAGAGTATGTTATGATTCCAGTTATCAGTTCAGTCCTCCTTCTCTGCATTCCTAAGCTACTGAATCGCATCAATAGTTTCCGTCATTGTCTAGCGTCTACGTCTCCATGTAAGAGAAATACTGCATTTAATGATCATTTAATATTCTTCATCACGCACTACATGTAGAATAATGCATGCTCCAGTCTTAGAATCAAGTTAGCCTTTCCCCTCCTGACTTATAGTTTATATCAACATGTTCTCTAAACATCAGATACTAGATACTGCTTAGGTACATGTCGCCCTGACTCTCCAGACTTCAGTCTCTGCTCCTAGCACAGAGTTCATAGCCCCCAGCTTCTCCTAGTAACACGTCATTGCCAGTTTGCGCGCACCATCAGGTTAGAGGTCCCGGCTCCTTAGGTAGCACCCTCCATGGTTTCCACCCCATTCATGACATATTCTGTTACGTTTGCATCACATGTCTATGTATACGCCCTGTTACACCTCTTTTCACCATTATCTTTCGCGACTGCTACGCGTCACACCCTTTGCTCCACCCACTGCTCCGCCTATCGTATGTATTGTAATGCAACTGTTTTAGTATATATGATCGTGCACTGTTATTAAATGCTAGCGCGCTCATCCCAGATCCAGCCCCAGCAGCTGCTGGGCCTTGCCATCCTATTCCTGTGCAGGTTGTCCTGTCCCTGTCTTTATGCTGTATTAAACCTGCAAAACTCCTACTACCCCGAATCTTGACTCTTATTTATTGAGCTATCTGTTATTCATTTATGCATTCAAAAAGAGAGGTATTATTTATTTATTTACCACATAATTACATATATAAATAACGTAAATAAATAAATAATACCTCTCTTTTTGAATGCATAAATGAATAACAGATAGCTCAATAAATAAGAGTCAAGATTCGGGGTAGTAGGAGTTTTGCAGGTTTAATACAGCATAAAGACAGGGACAGGACAACCTGCACAGGAATAGGATGGCAAGGCCCAGCAGCTGCTGGGGCTGGATCTGGGATGAGCGCGCTAGCATTTAATAACAGTGCACGATCATATATACTAAAACAGTTGCATTACAATACATACGATAGGCGGAGCAGTGGGTGGAGCAAAGGGTGTGACGCGTAGCAGTCGCGAAAGATAAGGGTGAAAAGAGGTGTAACAGGGCGTATACATAGACATGTGATGCAAACGTAACAGAATATGTCATGAATGGGGTGGAAACCATGGAGGGGGCTACCTAAGGAGCCGGGACCTCTAACCTGATGGTGCGCGCAAACTGGCAATGACGTGTTACTAGGAGAAGCTGGGGGCTATGAACTCTGTGCTAGGAGCAGAGACTGAAGTCTGGAGAGTCAGGGCGACATGTACCTAAGCAGTATCTAGTATCTGATGTTTAGAGAACATGTTGATATAAACTATAAGTCAGGAGGGGAAAGGCTAACTTGATTCTAAGACTGGAGCATGCATTATTCTACATGTAGTGCGTGATGAAGAATATTAAATGATCATTAAATGCAGTATTTCTCTTACATGGAGACGTAGAGGCTAGACAATGACGGAAACTATTGATGCGATTCAGTAGCTTAGGAATGCAGAGAAGGAGGACTGAACTGATAACTGGAATCATAACATACTCTTGGCAGACTCAGAGGCAGAGCCAGGCTGAACCGGGCACTGCGAGGCAGGAAGTAAGTGAAGGGTCGAGGATACAGGCGGGGGCTGTATCGCTCCTCAGCGAAGCTTCAGGGGACAGGAGCTGAATCTGGTGTCCAGGCCCTTTTGAGGCCTAGAAACGGAGACTTTACAATGGAATAACGTGCACACTGAGAAACGTGGCAACGTAACTTTACATAGGCCTGATATTCGTAGTATTCACGAGAACTGGAAACTGACATACTAAAGGTGGACACAACTATAATTGCGTCTTTAATCGAACATGGGGAATAACATATGCATATTAATCATGCACAGATAACATATGATGGAGGACGCGTAGGGACACAGAACATGGCAAAATTTACTTTTCCACATTCCCTCCTTGTCACTACGTTTCCTTCAGGAAACATCAATATTCATGATACCATCTATTATTTCGTACAGTATCATTTGCTCGTCTCGAATTTTCTTGGAACTGGATTTAGAACGGGACTTAGGACTAGGAATACATGATGTAGCACAAATGCCGCAAATCGCAGGGCCACATTGTATACAGAGGCAGCAGCTAAATATGATCGCTACTGCAATACCTAGAAAGGACAAGACTTTCCATCCCCAGGCGGAAATTATACTCCAGAGCCAACCGGACCATGTCCAGGTGCCTGGATTTTGGTGTAACAGATGGGCAATTTTATGAAGTCTGGTTATAGCTGAATAAACAGACGGCGCGTTATTTGGAATGAAAATGCAGCAACTAGATCCGATGACTCTACAGGCCCCGCCCCTATCGGCCAATATGACGTCAAGGACGAGACGATTCTGGAGCACGACAATTCTCATAAAGGATTGTTCTTCGGTTAAATTACTTAGAGCAGAAGTAGTCTCAATTACTACTGCTTCAAGGGTTCTGGTTAACCTACGTATCAGTTTACTATTCACAACTGTACCTAAATAAGGGAAGACACCTTTATTGATATCTATATATTGTTCTAGAGCAGTTTCAGTATAATCGACAATCGGGAGGTTTCTCTTGTGTCTAGTATGTACTAGGTGGGAATTCCTATGGTAGTCGGGTGGGGCTAGAAAAACCGGTGGCAGTAGGAAGGCAATGTAACAGGTTCCCTCCCAATCGAGGGGCAGACGAACATATGCGGTCTGACCACAAATAAAATAAGAATGACGTGAAGCTTTGAAAATAGATTTCCCACTGTCACTATACTTGACAATAGTAGTACAATCACTATGTCCTACGTGTGTAGAACCATTATTTCGGACACATAATTCGCCTTTGACTGGTAGTACTGAAATTGCAGGTAAGTCTGGAGTAGTATCAGACTGAACATTCAGGACCATGAAATTCGAAGAATAATTACCTAAATTATACACTTCATTTTCTAGATCTAACCCGGTTCTGTGGGGGAGACCTTGCTTGTCTGGAAAACATGTACTGTTAAGAAAAGACATATCTGTTGAGGATGACGTTAACGTGGACCATGCTCCACACGAACCATTATGTGAAAAAGGATAAGGAAAGAGTG
This sequence comes from Lissotriton helveticus, assembly GCF_964261635.1. Classification (NCBI taxonomy): domain Eukaryota; kingdom Metazoa; phylum Chordata; class Amphibia; order Caudata; family Salamandridae; genus Lissotriton; species Lissotriton helveticus. Next base: position 1,490,561,998 of record NC_136057.1, read on the forward strand.
GCAGAACTCCCTTCGGTGTCTGGAAAGGGGGGAGTCGACCACACACCCAACAATTAGTGGCATTGCTGGTCTGGTGTGAATAATGTAACACGCGGATGAAAGAATTATTTCGCATAGCGAGGCGGTAAGAGAGTTCATGAGGAGGCAGATCACTAAACGTGTGCTCCACCGTAACATTAGCAGACTTATTTACATGAGAAACTGGAAAATACAGGTAAAATGCATAACTGGTGCAGGAAATCATAATGCTGAAAAATAATATGAAACATAGAAAAACGATACATCGGATTGAGTTTTGACTAACTCTCTCACTATGGGGGTCTATTTTATACATGTCAGAAACAGTCTAACCGTTTCACCTAGGGGAGGACTTAGACAATCAAACTGGCTGACTTATTTTACTAGACCGGAGTTTCAACTTATACTCCTGCTGTGGAGTTTTCTCTAACAGGGAGGGTGCAGTATCATTGTTCTTTGCGGGACAGTCCTTGAGAATAGTACTTTGGTAATCCTTCAAATCCTGGGAAATGTTCTTTGAGACGGGTTTCAGTCCATAAAATGTCTTTATATGTGAAAGATGCACCCAGCCTTTGCGTCCCTCCAACTTCACGGCTGTACGGGTGGCGAGGAGGACCTGTCGGGGCTCCTTCCAGCGAGGCTCTAGCGGACTTGAGCGGTCAAAATTTCGCACCAGGACCATGGATCCTGGAACGATTTCATGCGGTGCCACCTCGGTATTGTCTGGAAATGCGGCGGCAACCTGTGAACGACAAGAGTTGAGGGCAGACATCAAGGAAGCTAGGTAATCTGTCAGCATATTACTTGAAACATCGGTAATACTTCGGGGTCTGGGTGTACCCCACATGTTAGGGGGGCGGCCGAAAACGACCTCATACGGGGACAGACCTGATCTGGAATGTGCGACCATGCGCATATAGAACAAAGCGACTGGCAGAGCTACTAGCCAGTCCACACCTTTCTCTTTACATACTTTGGCGATGCGGATTTTCAGGGTCTGGTTATGTCTCTCTACGAGACCTGCTGCTTCAGGGTGGCGTACACAATGGAACTTCCACTGGTACCCTAACAAAAGGGAAACATGCTTCATTAACTCTGAGGAGAATGGCTGGCCGTTATCAGAATATACGACCCTAGGGAGTCCATAACGGGGGAAGAACTCACGAACCAACTGCTTGGCAGTGGTCGCGGCTGTGTAATCTGGGACTGGATATGCTTCTGTCCACCTGGACAAAGCGCATACAACTACGAGGACATACTTGAAACCTCGACATCGCTCCATCTGAATATAATCCATCTGGAGGACTTCAAAAGGGTGGTCAGGAGGTTGGAATCCCCCTTGTTCCACCGGGACACTTTTACCTGGATTAAACTGACAACATATCATACAGGTACGGACTTTCTGCTTGGCTGCAGCTCGTAAATGCTTGTTGAACCAAATGTTCTGGATACTGTCTAACATAGCTTTTTCTCCTAAATGTGCTGGACTATGTGCGGTATTGATAATGACTTGAACCATAGAGTCGGGGAGAAACCATGTGGCTTTTCCCTTCGTTAACCATCCTTGATCTGTCTGGACCCCTCCTTGTTCGGACCATTTCTTGATTTCTTCGGGAGTAGCATGTAACTGGATATCTATGACATCTTGAGTAGGGTCCTTAACTGTCATACATGTAGTCGGATCTGGAGTGTGTGTCATGTTAGCTGGAATGTCTGGAGTCTGAGCTGTAAGCTTGGCTGTGCGATCTGCTAGATCATTACCCTGGGAAATAATGTCAGTAACTTTCGTATGTGCTTTGCACTTCATGATAGCAATGGATGTCGGTAAATGTATTGCATCTAACAGAGCTTGAATAAGGAGACCATGCTGAATCTTGGTTCCATGAGAAGTCATGAAACCTCTCTCCTGCCAGAGCACTCCAAAGTCGTGTACGACTCCAAATGCGTAACGTGAATCTGTGTAAACATTAACTTTCAAGTTCTTAGCGTGTATGCAGGCTTGTGTCAGAGCAACTAGCTCTGCTGCTTGAGCGGACAGGGTGTCAATACGGTGTGTCTCAATAACTTCAGTGTCAGTGGTCACTGTATACGCGGCGACTAGTTCTCCTGTACTTGTTCTCATACATGAACCATCCACATAAAGTGTCAGGTCGGGATCTGGTAATGGAATATCTGTCAGATCTTGTCTTGGCTTGGTCGTGATGTTAACTACTTCCACACAGTCGTGTGTGTCCGGACTTAAAGTGACTGATGGTAACAGTGTAGCAGGATTGAGAACGTTGCAGCGTCTGATTTCTATGTGTGGCTGGAACAGTGTCAATTCATAACCTGTTAAACGTGCAATTGTCAAGTGCTGAGTCTGTGTTCGGTTTAAAAGAACTTCCACGGAGTGTGGGACTTGTACTGTCAGGGAGTGTCCTAATACTATGGAATCACTTTGTCTGATAGCTAGTGCTGTGGCTGCAACTGACTTGAGGCACGCAGGCAGAGCCTGGGCTACAGGATCTAATGTGCTCGAAAAATAAGCACAAGGCTTGTATTGTCCTGCTTGATCTTGTGTGAGGACAGATAATGCTGTACCTTCGCGTTCTGTGACGAAAAGTGTAAAAGGCTTACTGTAGTTTGGTGTAGCTAGAACTGGAGCTTGACATAGGGCTTTCTTTAACTCATTGAAACTGAGTGTATGTTCAGATGTCCAAGGGAGGACAGTCGATACGGCTGCCTCCTGTGTCGTTAACTGTATCAGTGGCTTGGCTAGAAATGCATACTGAGGAATCCATTGTCGGCAGTAAGAAGTGAGGCCGATAAAAGCACGTACCTCCTTCTGGGTCTTGGGCTGAGGAAGACTCGCTATTAACTGGATACGGTCAGGTGTCAACTGCCTACCCCTCTTGGACAGTAAGTGTCCTAAGTAGACCACTTGCTGGACACAGAATTGAAGCTTAGAAGGGGACACCTTGTGCCCCATCTCGGCTAGGAAATACAGAACTGTGAGGGATGCTCGCTCGCAAGCACGTTCAGAACGGGCTGTGATCAATAGATCATCGACATACTGGAGCAGGGCAGTGTCAGTTGGCATGTGAACATTATCAAGTTGTCTCTTAAGTGCTTGACTGTAAATACTAGGGCTTTCTGTGAAACCTTGAGGAGCTCGTGTGAACATATAGCTCCTTCCATTTAAACAAAATCCGAAAAGGAACTGGCTGTCTGGATGAATGGGGACACTAAAAAATGCATTCTTGAGGTCGATTACAGAAAAAAATGAGGCTTCTGAATCAATGGCTGTCAATAGGGAAGAGATATCTGGGACAACTGGGTACTGGGGAATAATACATTTATTAAGCTCTCGTAGGTCAATCACTAATCGATATACTGGGGGTGCATTTGGATCAGTACGTTTCATGACTGGAATGATCGGAGAATTGCATACATTGGAGTCAGTTTCTACAACCACTCCTTGAGCGATGAGCTCGTCAATAATTTTGGATAAGGCTGCTACAGCCTCCGGTGGCAATCTATACTGTCTGATTCGTGGTAACACTACACCTGGCTTGAGAGTCACACGATGGGGTGTGATTTGCATATAACCAACATCAGTTGGACCTTACGCCCATAGATGCTGCGGAACATTGGACAATCTGGGATCAAAATCTCGTAATACATAGTGACCCTTAAAGTCACGCAGGAACAATCGTATTCCCTCTGGGGAACAGCATATAACTGCACCTAACTCTTTCAGTGTTTTAATACCTAATAGATTCTCTGGACATGACTTAGTAAGTAACAGATCGGTAGTACGGGACAATGGACCTACTTCTAGAGTAACTGGCTTTGATATTTCATTTACAATGGGTTTTCCTGAAAATCCAAGGGAAACATTTCTTGAGCCTGAGAGCGGAGCCCCTGGAACTTCGGCGTGACTTATAGTGGTCCTACTTGCCCCTGTATCAATCAAAAACTTTCTGTCTTTCCCTAATACTTGACTGTGAACATAGGGACCTTCTTGATCTACAGGTATCTCGATGAGAGGCAAGCCTACCTCCCTCTCTAGGCTGTTTCATGAATACGGTTGATACTCTGGATACTCAGACTGTGCATACTGGTACATCTGCTGTGTAACATGCTGTGTTGCAGCGATGGGCTGCGGTGCTGTAACTGTCTGTGGTGCATTCTGTGGCTGAGGAATCTGTGAAACTTGTTCTTGTCTAGGTGGACGTGGTCTTTCTTTAGTCTTACCAGTAGCTATGTTGTGTTTCAGAACTGCACACTCGTTTATAAAATGACCTGGCTGTTTACAATAATTGCAGTTCCCTTTAACGGGAGCTGCAGGATGACTGGCTTGATTCGGACCCCTCTTCTGACTGTCTTGAGGAACAGATTGTGCAACTAGTACTTTCATTTTCGTGTCTTTCATACGCTTTCTCTCGTGTTCTTGTTCTTCTCTGATTCTATTCTGGTGGTATTGCAGCATCTGTAACATCTGGGACGGGGTATTAGCTTGCCAGGTACTTTCGACTTTCAAAACTCGATTCTTAATTTGTGGACTTGAATTCTCGACTAATTTAGTAACAAAAAGGTGAGGGTATGACTCACTACTTGTCTTGAGGCCACTATTGATGCTAAAACATTTCTCAAATCTAGAATAAAAATCACTAATGTCTTCGTCTTGTTTCTGTTTACAGGCTGAGATTGCATCCCAGTCTTCCTTTTTCGTTGTTAACAATCTGGGTAAAACTTGAATCAATAATTCAGGTAATTCTTTACATTTCGCTCCAAGACCGGTACCTGGTACTCGTGCCTTATCTTCAGCTTCTAGAACTGCCCAATCGATCTTTTTCTCTCCCACCTCCCATTCTTTTTCCTTGAGCTTTTCATACACCCCTGCGGGCAGCAGAACCTTTAACATTTTAATTATATCTGGATACGTGTATTCTCCCATACGGAGCATGTCTTTTAATTCTCGATGGAACCCTGCTGGATCTTTATCATGACAGGGAATTAATTTTTTCATCTCTAAGAGTTCCATCTTTGTGATCGGGGTGTAAACAAACACTCGTTCTAGTTCGCCACCCGTTCCTCTAACTGGGTGGACTTCTCGTAACGGATTCTGTCTCTCTATGTAAAATGGTTTACTTTCTGGGGGTGAGACATGAACAAAATGCGGGTTCAAAAACGTTCTATATTTGTGACGCTGTTCTAGAATGACACTAATTAAATCGGTACCTAGACCTTTCCATCTATACTGGAGTAACTCGTTCAGGATATCATGTAACGGGCCTGGATCAGAGTGCTGACCCTCATACAATGTAATGAGGTGCTGAATCATATACATACCCGCCAGTCGTTGCTCGGCTGGAGGCATTTTCAGAAACATTTGTGCCACTATTTCGTCTGGAAAAGTGGTAGAATCAGTAATCCATCGGACTGCTGATCGGGCTAGTTCTTGTTCATGCATAGTACTTAACTCACTGTAACCGATTCGTGATTTCAGAATGTGATCGGTAGCTTGAAACACTTGTTCTAGAGAACCTTGTTCTGGTGCTGGATGATGGAAAGTTGACTTGTGTTCTAGGCGTAAATGGCGATCTGGAAATCTAGATTTTCCTACATACGCTATTCTGGCGGGATTCTCGTCGTCTACCTCTTCAGTATCAGAGTTACTTTCTTTCTCGCTTACTTGTGCTGCTTTACGCTGTTCGTGCAACTTTATTATTTCTTTACGGATTTTCTTGTACATACTTTCCATAGCACTGATGGTCCTGTGCTTACCCTCGGCTATATTATCACTCCACTTTGTCAGGGTTCTCATTTCGGCTTGATCTTTGGACGGGTAATCTTGTTCTCTTATTAAACAATTAATCAAAAACTTTAGTATCATGAGCTGGGTCTCGGCTTTCCTTTGAGACATGACTTCGCCAATGCTTTCTGGATCATCCCCTGTACGGATGAAACGATATATTCTGTCTAGATCTTCTTTCATATTCGGTAGGGTGACTAGATACTCGGCCACCTTTCTTACGCGTAATGAATATAAAACCATATTATCCTCGCCTGGGACTGGATCATAGCCGCATTCATTAAGGGCTTTCCTTATTTCTGCTACAGACTGATGTCTGGGCGTACGCTGTGACGCTTGTGCATGTAATTCGGCTGACGTTAAACGCTTATGTGGCGGCGGGGTCTGAGGAGGACCTCCTCCTGCGGCACCTAAACTAGAATCGTCGACTGATCCTCTTCGTACTAGTGTGGCAGGAAATTGAAATGCGGGCTGAACTGGTATGGCGGGCTGGACCGGGGGGACCGTAACAGGTACTGCAAGGGGTACCCCGGTGTCTGGAGAAACGGGGAGTGCCTGATTTACAGGGACTGGCGGAGTAGTAACAGGATTTGCATATTCTGGGACTGTGTCGTCCAAATAGGACGAAATGAAAATATCAGCTGCGGTCGGTTTGTGACGTAACTTGGTCGGAACTAATGGTGGCGGAAAGTTACTGGATGCCTCCGGGGTCGCTTTTGGCAGGCCCTCGGCAAGAAGAGGATACATACCCTTAATAAGAGCATGCCTCTGTCTGTCTGACTGTTCGGTTTTAACTCGTTCACCAATCTCGATTAATTCCCTTTCTTGGGCTCGTTCCAAGGATTCTCTACTTAATTCTGACTTTCTGATTTCTTTTTCGGTTCTTTTATGAGATTCTTTGCGCCATAACTCGATGGCATCTTTCTGTGACTGTCTGGCTTTCTTTTTCCATAATGCTTCTTCTACTCTCATGATGCACTCGGCATCCCATGTGCCTGACACAGGCCATCTATACTTTTCCTCTAACTGTTTGGTATACTCGACCCATAAATCTAGATACAATATGGCGCTTATGCCATGCTTCTGATACATAAAATGACCTGGACTGTCCCTAGGCGGGACAGGAACTGCTGCTTCCAGCAGACCCTTTCTAGTCTTTAACTGACGTAACTTAGAAAACAAGGGCATGACTGAACTGTAACTGAGACACAATACTCAATTTATAAAGCTTTATTCGACATTTGTCATAAAAGCATTCACCTAACCCTATACAATAAATACTAGATATAAAAATACTTCTAAAAATACATATTAAACATTTAAATGCCGAATAATACATGGTAAAAAGTACATCAGAATTACACACATTATTACATTTTAAAAAAGTAACATTCCTCTAGATTAGAAAACAAAGGACAATAGTCCCATGTCGCAAAAGCAGGATTAAGGATAGACATAATTTCATTGTAATGCAATAGCCGTTAATGATCGAGTACGGATTAGCCATGACCAAGCCAAAAATTTTGCTACACCAACCACAAGCAATGTTGAACAATCTGTTTCGAGTATCCTAAGGGCTTCGGAATGGCTTCGGGTACCCAACTTTGAGCACACCGGATTTAACCACTTACGTCTAGGGGGCAAGTACAGTGGACAACAAAACAAGAAATGGGCGATATGTTCAGTTTCTTCTTTACAATGGTGACAATTCTCATCCCATGCCGGGGACCAATGCTTCTTGAACGCATTCAAAGGTAGTGTACCAATGCGAAATTGAAAGTAAAGTTTTCTGTCGTATGGTTTTTCAATAAGGTCCCAAAAAGGCTCATAGGAGGGGTACATTTTTGCATTTAAAAAGCGAGATGTTAAATTTACGCTTATGCTGCCACTAAACATTGTAAAATATACCATTTCCCAGTATAGCTCTTTTAGCTTTTCCTTAGTAGGAAAGCAAGCTAGGTCTTTGTTGTCCCATAAATAGTCCAATTTCAATTTTGTAAGGAGCCCCCGCAACTCCCTTAACCATGGGATAATATGGAAACGATCAAATTTGATGACATCCCTCAATGCTGCTGCATAATGGCTTAATTCTGGGGTCACCATAACTCGTCTCCAATATAGGAGGGGCCGGAGTCTCGCTACATCCTCAACAGATTTTCTTCCCAGGTCTAGTTTTAACGGGATTGTTGGTGTACTTTGGGGGACCATTGTGATCCCTCTTAGAAACCTATTTTCTGCTCGGCCCAATTCACTCAGGTTTGAAAAACCCCATAGTTCCGAACCATATAAACAAGCCCCCAGGACTTTCATGGAATATATTTCCATCACACAGTTTACCGGCTTTGTCAATGAGGTACGGTGTTTTAATGAGATAGCACCTGCTAGTTGTCTAAATTTTAGTAGGGTTGTAGTTATGTGTTGCTTCCAGCTCATGTTTTCGTGCAGAGTGATACCTAGGTATGAAAAGGAGTCCACTCTTTCTAATGGTGTTCCTTTGTATTTTATTACGCCCTTAAAAGAGGACTGCAGATTGAGGCACATGAATTTCGTTTTAGTAGTGTTTAATTCTAGGCCCCTCTCATCACAATATACACCAAAGGCATCAACTACTTTTTGTAACCCACTAGGGGTGCGGGAAAGTAAAAGTGTGTCATCCGCAAACATGAGGACTGGCACACGGGAGCCGGCTATTACAGGGGCGTCACTAGCAATCTTCTCTAAGTGTTCAACAATACCATTTATATAAATAGAGAAGAGGGTTGGCGCTAGGACACACCCTTGTCTCACCCCACGTTCAACCGGAAAGGGATCAGTTACATCTCCTTGTTTGCCCCATCGTATCCTTGCAAAATTATTTTCGTGCAGGCGAACGAGGAGTGTGAGCAATTCCTGGTTTAAGCCTGCGTCCGCCAAGGTCTGCCAGAGTTTTTCCCTGGGGACCAGGTCGAAAGCGGCTTTTAAATCTACAAAAACTGCATACAATGTCCCCTTCTTCAGGATAACATTTCTCCAATAGATTGTTAGAAAATGGAGGACTTGGTCGACGCTACTAGTTAGGGGCCTGAACCCAGCTTGATAAGATGACAGAATGTTGTTTTCGTCGATCCATTGTTGCAGTTTATTTTGCAGTAGTCTAACCATTAGCTTTTGTGCTGTATCAATCAGGCTAATGGGTCTATAATTTTTAGCCAGGGATCGATCACCTTTCTTATATATAGGGATTATTTCGGCTCCCTTCCATGAGGCAGGCACTCTCCCTCCCATAGCCACTGCATTAGCCAGCATTGTAAAGTAGCTGCACCATGACTTCCGATCGGATAAAAAAATATCGGCCGGAATTCCATCCATGCCTGGTGCTTTCCCCCCTGCTACACAATCCAATACAATACTCACGTCCCTCTCAACAAATAAAGGTACTTTGTAGTAAACTTGCGGAGGAAGACTAACATTATTAAACATGGGGTTACAGGCATACTGTGGTTGGAAGTATTCTATCCAACTGTTTTTTGCGACATTATTAGCAGGCTGGGGTGCTATGCCACCCTTTGCCCATTTTACTGAAGCCCAGAAGCGCTTGGAATCCTTGGAAGCACATACCTCCTTTAGTTCACGCCAGCAATCCTCGTCCCAACGCTTCTTTGCTAGTTTTTGAACCTGCCTATACTGATCTCTTGCCAGCCTTACTACTTCTGGCCTTCCTAATCTTAGTTCCCTGCTAAGATTATCTCGTGCTGCCCTACAGCTCTTATCATACCACCCTCTAGTTTCTTGGGCTTTCTTTATTTTATTTGTAGATATTTTTTTAAGCAAAAAGCTTTGGATTCTAGAGAAAAGTATCTCATGGGCAGCCATCATATAGTCAATAAAATCGGTCTGTCCATAATGAGACTTAATCTTAGCAACTTCGCCCACCACTACTTTCCTGAGGGTTTCTAGTTTAGGAATATCTTCTAGGAGCATACTCCACTTCAAATATCGAGTGTTATTTGAGCTTACAAGGTCCCGCGTAACCATGTGATCCTCTATAGGATGTTCGGGTTTGTCATGGTAGGTATGTAGCGTCAGACACAATGGATTATGATCACTTTCAATCTTATCCTTCACTTCCATATCTACCAATTTGTCCCAAGCCCTTACATCCAGGAGTATATAATCTATCCTACTGGCCGATCGGCCATTATCAAAGGTATTATTCCCCATAGGATCTGACAATGCTCGCCCATTGACTGCTCTAAGTCCTCTAGAAAGACAAAAACTTTTCAGTTGGATTGCTACCGTGCTCCATTTCCTAATTGCTGGGATATCTAGTTGGGGGATTCCCCACCTGGTATCCTCATCTTCGGCCAGGATCTTATCCTCCTCACCCAAGGGTTCAAAGGTGGTGTTAAAATCCCCGCCTATTAATATATGGGTGGGGTCTGGCAGCAATTCAATATGGTTCTCAAGGCACGTTAGGGTCTCTGATGGTTTACCCCTGGCAACTCCCCTCGAATAGAGATTAAACAGGGCTAATTGTTGACCATTTTGCCAGGTGATATTAAGTGCCAAAATGTCATTAGAGGGTATAGACCTTTGTTTAACCGAACAATTCAGAGTTTGGCGTACCCAAATTAACAGGCCCCCCGAGGGACGTCCCACTCGATTTCTTAAAGCCGGGACGTAAAAATTCAAATACCCTTGCCTGAAAATTGGTGTAAGCGACCAAGTTTCTTGGAACATGACAATGTCGTAATGGTTAGTAAAGTCGACCCAGTCTGGGATGTTTTGTTTATTAGAAATTCCAGCTATGTTCCATGAAACAATTGATAATTTCGGTTTGGCCTTTTGGGTGTATGCATGATCAATATCAGGGGCTTTTACTGTTTCTGTAGGATCTATTCCTAGTATTACATTATTACTCAATGTTGGTGACATCTCAATTTCCTCCAATAACCTTTTCTGTTCCACCTGAACCCTATTTACTTCCTCTAGGGCGGTGGTACGAAATACATCTGGGACTAATGTAGACTCGTCTAGCATGGGAGTCTTAACATGTCTTTGGCCCAGGTGCGTATCTAGGGTGGCGGAGGAGGCACATGCGAGTCAATCACACTCATTTAAATCAGTTAACACAGAATATTGGTTGTCCAAGTTTAACCCCCACTCACATACTGGATTGGACCTGACATTTCTATTTCCCACGACTGTCCATTTTGTTCTTAATATGCTCGGTTTGGCTACTATACCTCTTCTGCTATAGAAGAAATCCAGTGTCAATGGAACTATTTCAGCTGTCCTACGTTGTGGGGGGAGGATATTCCGTAGGACATCAGGCAGGACTTCAGGTCCCTTAAAGTTCAGGACCACACAGTCCCCTTGGAATTTCTTCGCCTTAGTACCTATCCACCTAACCCTTCTTGCTGTAAGCAGATCGTCAGATAGTTTTTCCTTGCCCCAGGGAGTTATATGCATATTACTACTAAGCCACTGGAGGGCCTTATTTCTTAAGAAATCTGGTGACTCAATCTGTCCAGTTTTCAGCAAGGGTGTGTTTGCTAGTACTAGAATAAGGGGCGAGGCCTCAAATATTAGCTCAACTGGGGCAGTTTCTGGGTTCAGAATCTCAGGGATAGTATTGCCCACTAATTGGGCTGCATCTGGAACTAGGACCATATCAGGAGTATTATCGAGCATGGGGCTGAGTTGTTGGACTTGCTCAGAGGGAGCTTGTAGGCCAATATTCATGTTCACCCCGAGTGATTTTCCCGCCGTCTCCAGTTGTTCAAATTTAGTTACTACTAGGTTTGATATTTCCCCCACCCCCTCGTTAGTTTTCCTTAACAGGGACTCCAGCTTGTTGACCTTATTAGCTAGTTGGTCAACTTTTGATATGAGGGGTTTCATTAAACCTAATAGTTTAGACTCTAATGTACCCATAAGCTTAATTAAGAGGGTATCCTCCCCTTCTTCATTTTCGTACTCCTCTTCCCTTATCCCATCCTCTATCCTTTTCTTTGTTCGTCTAGGGGGGGTTGCGGGTTTGTTTTTACAAGAGCGTAGGCCACCTCTTCTAGGAGGAGCCTTGGTAATCCCTTTTTTAGCTCTTGGAGCGGGAACCGGTGTAGGGGGGGTGTTGCTCTCTATAACAAGCTCCTCAATTGTTACAGATTTATCTTGGTCTTCTAAATTGATTAGGTCTGTAAAAGGGTCGAGTTGTTGGTTGGTAGGGGCCATGGATACATCAATGGCTGGGTGCTCATTTGGAACCTCAATAAGATTGGAGAAAATGAGATCATCAGCGGCAGACTGGGTTACCCCTGATTGGTTGAATTGAGCACAAGGTGGCGAATCCTCGATGCCCAGGGAGGACCTCCGATTAGTATTAATTTTTGACACTACCTGGACCAGGTAGTTGTGCATTGTATTAGCCGGGGTGACAGGCGTTTTTTGCTTGGACATAATGAACAAACAATAATAAGCAGCGAGGCCCTGTGGGTTTATATAACAATAATAGACTGGATTACACTGTGGATATAAGTGTGTTTTACCTTGCCAAAGTTCGGTTTAGAAGATGGGAGTAAGAAGGGTGGCCCAGTCCAGTCTCTCACTGTCTAGAACGGGCTAAAACGGGCCCGCCCTTGGCCCGGGCTTCGCCCGGCGTCCCGCGAGACGGGGGTGTCGCGCAATTTGTACGCCTCCTGGCGCGTGGATGGCGCGGCGTGCGCCGCTTTGGCTGATGGGAATTATAGTTCAGCCAGTCCCCCTCAGACCGCGCTCCGCTCGCCTACAGAGCTCAGATGACACCAGAGCTGGGCAGCGGGAGGCGGGAAGAGGACTGACAAGGTATGCTGGACTCCAGAAGGTACTCTCCGGCAAACAGGCAAGCAGGCAACAAAGCAGGTAGGCGGCAGAGGTTTCCGCTTCAGAGGGCTTCCCACCCCTCGACCGGGGTGTCGCGCAATTGGTACGCCTCCTGGCGCGTGGATGGCGCGGCGTGCGCCGCTTTGGCTGATGGGAATTATAGTTCAGCCAGTCCCCCTCAGACCGCGCTCCGCTCGCCTACAGAGCTCAGATGACACCAGAGCTGGGCAGCGGGAGGCGGGAAGAGGACTGACAAGGTATGCTGGACTCCAGAAGGTACTCTCCGGCAAACAGGCAAGCAGGCAACAAAGCAGGTAGGCGGCAGAGGTTTCCGCTTCAATACGTAATTACACAATAAACACGATAACTACTTCACACTCATACCACAACATCAAAATACATGAAGAACATTTAGAATAACAGTTCGAACAGAATACAACCTGGAATACGGAACACAGAATACATGAATTTTCTCGAGAACAGAACTGACTGGAACAGAAACTAGATGCACTGCTGAAACAGTACGAAACTTACCGGTCTCATAAAGAGACACGTCAGGACCCGCATCCACCGAAGTGGACACTTCGTTTGTGGGTCTGTGTACCACCAACCCACGGACCAGAGTCAATTAAATTGACCCTGTCTAGATACTACCCCAGTAACGGTACTCACCGGGCAGCAAGAACGGAAGGCCTCGGACTGGACTGGACTGCTTCGACGCCGGACGACGAACTTCGGACTTCAGTTACGGGTGGACCTCCGGATACCTCGGACCTTGGACTCTCGGCTTGGGCTCTGGTCGGGACTCGCCGCGTTCCTCCACCGCCTCGTCTGGATGCTGGACCGCCTCCTCCGTCTCCTCCGTGGGCCTGAGGGATACTTGAAGCAGAAATATCTGCACGTGCACGGTATGGTTCCGTCACGGCTGCAGAGGGTCAGGGGGCCGGCGTGGCTTCACCGGCGCGTGGGGAAAGGGCAAGTCCCTGTTCGGGCGCCATTATGTGGTAAATAAATAAATAATACCTCTCTTTTTGAATGCATAAATGAATAACAGATAGCTCAATAAATAAGAGTCAAGATTCGGGGTAGTAGGAGTTTTGCAGGTTTAATACAGCATAAAGACAGGGACAGGACAACCTGCACAGGAATAGGATGGCAAGGCCCAGCAGCTGCTGGGGCTGGATCTGGGATGAGCGCGCTAGCATTTAATAACAGTGCACGATCATATATACTAAAACAGTTGCATTACAATACATACGATAGGCGGAGCAGTGGGTGGAGCAAAGGGTGTGACGCGTAGCAGTCGCGAAAGATAAGGGTGAAAAGAGGTGTAACAGGGCGTATACATAGACATGTGATGCAAACGTAACAGAATATGTCATGAATGGGGTGGAAACCATGGAGGGGGCTACCTAAGGAGCCGGGACCTCTAACCTGATGGTGCGCGCAAACTGGCAATGACGTGTTACTAGGAGAAGCTGGGGGCTATGAACTCTGTGCTAGGAGCAGAGACTGAAGTCTGGAGAGTCAGGGCGACATGTACCTAAGCAGTATCTAGTATCTGATGTTTAGAGAACATGTTGATATAAACTATAAGTCAGGAGGGGAAAGGCTAACTTGATTCTAAGACTGGAGCATGCATTATTCTACATGTAGTGCGTGATGAAGAATATTAAATGATCATTAAATGCAGTATTTCTCTTACATGGAGACGTAGAGGCTAGACAATGACGGAAACTATTGATGCGATTCAGTAGCTTAGGAATGCAGAGAAGGAGGACTGAACTGATAACTGGAATCATAACATACTCTTGGCAGACTCAGAGGCAGAGCCAGGCTGAACCGGGCACTGCGAGGCAGGAAGTAAGTGAAGGGTCGAGGATACAGGCGGGGGCTGTATCGCTCCTCAGCGAGGCTTCAGGGGACAGGAGCTGAATCTGGTGTCCAGGCCCTTTTGAGGCCTAGAAACGGAGACTTTACAATGGAATAACGTGCACACTGAGAAACGTGGCAACGTAACTTTACATAGGCCTGATATTCGTAGTATTCACGAGAACTGGAAACTGACATACTAAAGGTGGACACAACTATAATTGCGTCTTTAATCGAACATGGGGAATAACATATGCATATTAATCATGCACAGATAACATATGATGGAGGACGCGTAGGGACACAGAACATGGCAAAATTTACTTTTCCACACATCGGTGCATTGTCAATACATGGTTGGATAGTTCGATTAGTTTCCCTATATGTATGAACCAGGTTGTTTCTAATGGTTCTATTTCTTCTAAAAGAAAACATGGGTTTAGGTAATCTATTTTGATTCTTGTCAGTAACTAGATGCCAGTTTCTATTTATAATATTTTTAAGTTTATTACTGATTGGATTATAGTTAGTGACAAAAATTATAGGCTGTTTAGTGGATTCTCCTTTTTCTTTTGGTTGGAATAGACTCTCACGGTTAAAATATTTGGCACGCTTATATGAGTGTCTGATCAAACGTTTGGGGTACCCGCGCTCTAGGAATTTAGTTCTAAGGACGCTGGCATGTCTCTCAAAATCTTGGGATGTTGTACAATTTCTTTTCAGTCTCAAAAATTGACCAAATGGTATATTATTGACTTGACTCGTGGATGGTTACTTTTATGGTGAAGCATAGTGTTTCTATCGGTGGGTTTTGTGAAGAGTTCCACGTTAAGTGTGCCATTAGTGTTTTTAATGATCAAATCAAGGAATTCACAGCTGTTGTTATCTATATGGGAAGTGAACTTTAAGTTGTTGTCACCCAGATTGAGCCATGCAATGAACTCTTTGAGTGTCTCAATGGAGCCCGTCCAGATGAAAAAGACATCGTCTATGTAACGGGCCCACATTGAGACATTTTCATAGAACGGTGAAATTGTGTTGAAAATATGCTGATCTTCAAAGTTTGAGACATACAAACATGCCAGACTTGGGGCACAGGTAGCCCCCATGCTGGTCCCCTTTGTCTGTCTAAACAGTTGTTTGTTAAATAAAAATAGATTGTTCTTCAGTACCACAGAAATACAGTCTATAATGAACTGTTCGTGGGCTGTAAGGTCCCTATCTTCTTGATTGAGCATGGAAGTGATAACTTCTATTGTTGCATTTTGGGGGATATTGGTATAAAGTGATTCAATATCTAGTGTAACATAGAAATTGAGAGTGGGGATCAAAGGCTAGACCTTCTACTTTCTGGATAATATCAGTAGTATCCTTAGTATACGCTTTTTGAGTAGTGACTAAAGGTTGCAAAAAAACGTCCGCGTACTTACTAAGCGGTTCCGTAAGGGACCCGATACTGGAGACAATAGGCCTCATCGGCGGGTTCTTAATGTCTTTGTGGACTTTCGGGAGTCCATAAAGAGCTGGGATGATCGGATCTTCATTTAGGAGGAAGGTAAATTCCTCATCACATATAACATCGTCATCTCTGGCTTGCTTCAGTAAATTGGATATAGATAACTTCAATGACGCCCATTCATCCATATGTGCCAGTTTATAATGTTCTTCGTTAGCCAGTAGAGTCAGCATTCTGATGTTGTAATCGGGGGTGTCCATCACCACGATGCCACCCCCCTTGTCTGCCGGTTTAATGGTCAGTTCAAGGTTGTTTTGTAAGGACTGTAATGCCAACGTCTCATCTTTACTGAGATTATGGCTAATCCAATGTCTATGTTTCAATAGATCATCCACACTCTTATCAATGCTACGCTCAAAGGCTTCGATGTCTTTAGGGACCATGTTAATATTGGGGGTCCATATGGATTTGTTTTTAAGGCCTGACTTGTTATTACTAGGAAGTTTCTCTTTTCCTTCAAAGTACATTGCTAACCTAATTTTTCTAAAGAAGCTTTGGAGGTCTCTCTCAAGTGAATACCTATCAATGTTAGAGGTGACTGCATATCCTAATCCTTTTTCTAATAAGGTGATTTGTTGGTTAGTAAGTGTATGTTTCGAAAGATTGATTATTGGTGCTTTGTTTTCACTAGTTAGTCCCAGTGTTTCTGACTCCGCGTATTGGGACGTCGTTGGAACTGGGGTGTCGCATTGTAGTTCCCTCGTCCTCGGCCTCTTCCCTTCGGGGGACCGAAGTTTTGTTGGCGCTGTTCCAAAAAAGAAAGGCTGTTTGAGCTGGATGTATTAGGTGTTTCCCTTTCTTTTGTGTTACCATTGTCGTTGTGTTGTTCACACTCTGAGTCTGAGCTCGTATATGAGGTGTCAAAGAACCTTACTTTCTTCTGGGAGTTACGGGGTTGATTCTGCCAAGGTCTACGTTGTGGATGGTTCTCTCTATTTCTTTCATAAAAATCTTTCTGTAAGTACGGATAGACATACTCTGGGTTGTAATTAGAGATGTCTTTACGTAATTTATTGCTTTTTTTATTCGCTAAGTAGTCGGTATAGCTCGAGACATCCTTCTCTATTTCTTCTAATTTTTGTTTAGCCTCTTGTAGTGCTGTGCTGTTAAGTTTGGTTTCCATTTCTTCTATTTCCTTGCGTTCTACTATTAACACCTCTTGTGCAGTCTCTATAATGAGGATAATCCAATCGCGACTGCAGCGATTTGCTACCAGCGTCCAGTTCTCTATGAATTTCCTATTGTTGATGAAAATACCAGGTTTGTTTACAACCTGAAGACCTTTGGGAATCACTCCTTTCTTACAGTACTCAACCAGAAAGTCTGCGTGTAGCTCAGCCCTAACTACCTTCTTTTTTAGATTCCAAAGAGCACGCCACTGCTCTTCATCTGATTTGTCTAAACGGACGGTGGAGATATTTTTGACGGAGGGACCATTAATTATTCTGTTAAAATGATCTTCAGTGTAGCTAAGAACTTTTATGCCTTCCATGACTTACCCTGTGTATATATATAGAAAGGAAACAGTAAATAATACTAAAGGGGGGGTAAAACAAAATTGTAAAAAGTGTACGTCGTTATGTCCAGAAATGTACCTCCTCAGCTGACAAGCTGGGTATAAATCATAAAAGATAAAGGAGGCCCCCTAATCTGTCAACTTTGGGACAGGGGAGATATATTGTAAACCAGTTATTGTCCCACAGGTTTTGCCATTAGGTTATTTTTTTAAAGAGCGAAATCAAAGTACCAAGTTGTAAGATGTCTAGCAATACCAATCACACAAATTGTATATAATGCCGGAGGCTACGTTACAGAGCATAGGTCAAATGATATAGTCAATAATCCACCAGAGATTTACAATGTTAAACCATTATAGCACATATATTTCAAATCAAGATAAAAAGGAAAGCCAGAAAAGTAATTGTATGGAAAAATATATATACTTTATGCATTTATTCAAATAATAACATTTTGTACACAGTGATAATAAATCATTAAAAAGACCCTAATGCTAACAATAACCATGACATGCCGGACCTGTGCCTGTAGCACTAGCAACTGCGAGGGCGCTTTAAGTAAAGTATACCCGAAGTGCGGCACAATCAACAGAACATGCTAGTTAAATCTCCGCAAAGCTAAAGACCCTAATGCTAAAAATATACTTTTTGAACAATACGGGGACTAAAATATAGGTCTTTTTAATACTGGCAACCTGGAACAGAGGTAACAAACCTAAGAATAAGTTAATTGCCACTAGAAACCCTGTAGCATATAAACATATATTAAAGTAACAGAGAGGCTGCTACTATTAATTTCGCAATACAACAATGACAGTGGCTCGTCGAAAATAAAATATCCCATTTTTTAATTATACAGTGGCAGGATGACCCCCACCAAGGAATGAATGCCAAAACTGACACACAAGCCCATTGAAAAGCTCGTGTTATCAATTAACCGCCAGATATTATAAACTGGGTAAGCATAATTAATTACAATTTGATGTGACAATTGATAATCACTCCTTTGGTTACAATACGGTAAAAGAGGTGTATTTACTTACAGTACAACTGAAGATACATATCGGTGGCTCCTACTACCAGAGCGATACTTATTCTCAGAACAATATAAGGTAGTGTTGTGCTATATTGATCTGTCACACCCAATATTGAATACCAATAGAGCACACATATTATTGATCGCCATCTTATTATCACTCACAGATATCGATACAGCGATTGTCACAATTGAGTGAACTGACAACATCTCCTGACCGGATTCTATAACCGGCACCCGGTATTCCAAGACTCATCTGGAATCCTTTTTTTTAATAACACAGGTAACCTCACCCTCAGACATTTTTCACTAAATGTCTAGCCTTTGAAAAATGAGCCCAGTTATTATTGACTGGTGGCATGGTACTATTGCCGGAATGATATTAGTGTTAAGATGTTAATGTTTTCTAGCAATACCAATAATGCTGATGATCCACCTATGTTTGTAGTATAATTCACCGAATAATTGTAGCCAGTGTACAAGTGTTGTTCTAGTAAAGTGCTCTGTTTGAAAAATTGTGAAGGCAAAAAAGTAATTTTCTGTTTCTTTTTAGAACTTGGTCCTGAAGAAGGTTGTCTATTATTAGCCTGTAACCGAAACGCCGCGTCGACCCTTGTTCGTTTTGAACTTTTTAACTGATGTTTTCTTCATGTGATTCTCAATGTTTTTTAATGCTATGCTCAATGTACTTTACGTATATTTTTTAATGATTTATTATCACTGTGTACAAAATGTTATTATTTGAATAAATGCATAAAGTATATATATTTTTCCATACAATTACTTTTCTGGCTTTCCTTTTTATCTTGATTTGAAATATATGTGCTATAATGGTTTAACATTGTAAATCTCTGGTGGATTATTGACTATATCATTTGACCTATGCTCTGTAACGTAGCCTCCGGCATTATATACAATTTGTGTGATTGGTATTGCTAGACATCTTACAACTTGGGGGTATATTATCAAGGGGTTTTATCTCCGCTTTTTTGGCTTTAAAAGCCAAGAAAGCGGAGATAAAATTATCTCCCTATTACCAAGCTGTCGCTAACACCAGTTAGCGACAGCTAATAGGAGATAGCGACCATCATGGGCCCCACTTTGCATGTCAGTGATATTTATCACTAATGATATGCAAAGTGGGCGTGCCAAGATGTTAGCGACTGGAAACAGTCGCTAACATCGCTATCTCCTATTACCAACTTTTGGAGATATTTGCGCTAAGGGCGAATATCTCCAAAAGCTAACACCTGCCCTGAGCAGTTCTTAGCCATGTTATCCAATCGGAGGTGGATAACATGGCTAAGAGCATTTGCTCGATAATGCATGAATATCGCTGACTTTTCAGCGATATTCATGCATTGCGGGCGTTTTTTATCGCATTTGCGATAAACCTTGCTAATAGCAAGGTTTATCTGCGATAAAAATCGCCGATGTGCGGCGATAATTTTTGTCTCTAAGCAAGTTAGAGTCAAAAATTATCGCTAGTTGTTGATAATATACCCCTTGGTACTTTGATTTCGCTCTTTAAAAAAATAACCTAATGGCAAAACCTGTGGGACAATAACTGGTTTACAATTGAGTGTCAGTAGCACACTTAGCCTCCATATTTACCATTATTCCACGGACGGAAAAGCCACTTTTTCATCACTTATAACATTTGCCTTAGAATAAATCACCTTGACATATTGTGAAAAAGTATATGTGCATGTAGGTTTGAATTTGAAATGTTTTGTGCAGTCAATACCAGCAAAAGTTATAGGGGGGTTACAAAATGTGTATTTTCCATTCAGAATTTCACAGCAAGGTTTTATCGAAAAATAACTTAAAACAGTATAGGAAAGCCAATCGTAGCCTGATTTGACATAAATCCATCCGTTGATTTCAAATATTTAGCACAAACTGTTTCAACTATATGTTGAGAGGTGGGGTGGGTGAAGCATCCACTGGACATTTTGCAATATGAGAAATGTTTCTCCCATTTCACAAAATGAATTGTGAAAAAATGCAGAGTCAGTATGGGGAACAAGAAGAGAACATTCCAAATTCAAGTGGAAACAGCTCACACTAAAGAGTGTTGGAAAACAAGGGCCAGATTTACGAAGATTTGGTCACAAACGTCCAGTTGGAATTTGCGATCAGTGTTTTTGTAACCAGTAACAAATTTAGCTAACTGCCCTACGTACTAATCCGTCAGTTTGCTAAATTCTGACCTTGAGTGGGTTGCAATCTCATCTATTTTATGAGTATTAATAAGTTAGGTGCCAAATTGTGACACACTCCTATTGGTGGAGTGCTAGGGTAAGCACACAACCATGTCTCTAATTACCTTTCAATAACACACACACACACACATATATATATATATATCCACACTTGACTACTCCCGCCACTTTCGACTCCCACACAGCGGCGGTACGGCGGAGAAGGAGGCACAGACCCCACAGAGCTTCAGGCAAGATCTAGTTTATTTCACAACCCAATATATATATATATATATATATATATATATATATAACCTACTGGCGGTCGCCAGTAGGTAGCTATAGTTAGGACCTAGTTACCATAGGAAAATCGCAACATTCTATTCCCAATAACTTTGGCGCCGATTGATGAATCTTCGGGAAATGTTTGAAACAAATTATTTGTTGATATCAACTCCTATGTTTAAAGTTTGGGGGTCCCAATCCAGAGGGTGCAACAGTAGGGAAAGCGCTGGATAGCATAGGGGTAAAAATTACTATTCCCACTCCAGAGAGTGCAACAGTAGGGAAAGCGTTGGATAGCGTAGGGGTAAAAATTACTATTCCCACTCCAGAGAGTGCAACAGTAGTGAAGTCGTTGGATAGCGTAAGGGTAAAGATTACTATTCCCACTCCAGAGAGTGCAACAGTAGGGAAAGCGTTGGATAACGGGAGGGTAAAAATTACTATTCCCACTCCAGAGAGTGCAACAGTAGGGAAAGCGTTGGATAGCGTAGGGGTAAAAATTACTATTCCCACTCCAGAGAGTGCAACAGTAGTGAAGTCGTTGGATAGCGTAAGGGTAAAGATTACTATTCCCACTCCAGAGAGTGCAACAGTAGGGAAAGCGTTGGATAACGGGAGGGTAAAAATTACTATTCCCACTCCAGAGAGTGCAACAGTAGGGAAAGCGTTGGATAGCGTAGGGGTAAAAATTACTATTCCCACTCCAGAGAGTGCAGCAGTAGGGAAAGCGTTGGATAGCGTCGGGGTAAAAATTACTATTCCCACTCCAGAGAGTGCAACAGTAGGGGAAGCGTTGGATAGTGTAGGGGTAAAATGACTATTTCCACTCTAGTGAGTTTAACAGTAGGGAAAGTAAAGATTTAATATATTAATGCAAATAAATTAAATATCAATACCAATACAAAATTAATTAAAATAAATTACAAATTTAAAATTATGTAATAATTAATCAATCAAAAATACAAATACATATTAGTTAATACAATTAATATCATATTAATACAAATTAATTACCAATCAACAATTAATTAACAATAAATCAATACCAATAAAAATGATTTATTTAATTACAATTAAATTACCTCCCACCCTATTCCCAAATAAACACACAATCCACTACCAAAAATAAATTAATAAAATTAACATAATTATCAATTAAGGAATTAAAAAAAATTAATTACCAATTAAAAATTAATTCATTACAATTTAATAATTAATTAACAATTAATTCAAAATAAATACCAATAAATAAATTAACATATTTAATTAATTACAATTAAATGACTTCCCACCCTATTCCCCTATGAACCCACAACCCGCTACGGAAAATAAAATAATTAAATTAACATAATTATCAATTAATCAATTAATAAGAATTAATTACCAATTAAAAATTATTTAATTACCAATTAAAAATTAATTAGCAAATAATTCACAATGAATACCAACTAATAAGTTAACATATTTAATTAATTACAATTAAATTACTTCCCACCCTATTCCCCTATAAACCCACAACCCGCTACCGAATTAAATTACGCAAATATTGAATAACATAACATAAAAAAACACTTTAACAAAATTGATATTATTAAACATTCGATATTTCTTAATAACTATATTATATACTTCGATATTTTATCTTTCTATATTTTAAAAATCGATATTACATTACTTACCTTCAAAACAATATTTTTCACCACTATATCTGTCCATTCGATATTTTCTCCATTCTATAGTTTTTACTTCGATATTTGTGCAATTCTATATTTTTTACTCGATATATTGTCTGTATACCTACTGGCCGCTGTAGCATACCTGTGTAAGTAGTGTTAGTGTGCGTTTATACTATACAGGGAGTGGGAAGAGAACTACTCACCCCTACCGGTCTGCAGACTCGAATGAAGTGTTTTAGGAAGCAGGAATAAAGAAATAATTGTGAAGAATATAATGCAGAATGTTGCAATGCCACAGAAGAAAAATTGTGAAATGAGGTGTGCCTAAGAAAGTGGCTGTGCGTAATAAAGGCATGGAGTTTGCAAATTATATAGAAAATGTCTTTATTTAAGTTCCTTAATTGGACCCACTGGTGCAAGAGCTAGGGCATCCAGCTGATGCGAAGTTGAACCACTTCTGCTGTATTCAAACGTATGCTCCTGCATCAGTGAATTTCATATTACATGTTACAGTTACATGTGACATAAGCAATAGCTATTACACTTGAATGACTCTACATTCTATAAGGACAATAACAGTAGGATATGATTACCACATGTATGCTTTAAGAAAAGAAAGAAATAAAAAAGAAATTGCAAAAATGTAATCATCAAACAATTTAAGGTACCTTGGCAGTGCTTTTTTGTAACACACAATTATCAACAGTAGAATAGTTAGCAATCTGTTGTACAGTAGATTCAATGTGGTGCGTGTCAGAATTGGTACTAGTTCTACTCACATTGGAACTTTGAGGATGAATACAAACATTGCGCTTCTGAGAAGCACATTCGGTACCTTTGTAGTCAAAACGTACATTATTGTCTTCAGCTGTTTCAAAACAACATTCTTGTGTAGAGACCTAAGGCATCGAGCTGAATCAAACTCCAATCGCTTCTGCTGTAGTCAAATCAAAGCTCCTGCATCAGTGAATTGCACATTGTTGGACTTGGCCCTTTCGGCAGGTTCACCCCTAAACTTTTTGCTTTTAATTGTGACCTGATACTAGTTGTTTTTGGCTTCTGTGCACTTTAACACTGTGTCCCAGTGTAAAGTGCGTACGCAGTCTGAGTGCCTGTCGTGAGATTGGCCTGCCTTCCCATAGGAATGCATGGGGAATATGTGTGTCCATGGTAGTACCTGATGCGTGGGGAATACAGGGGCGAGTTTGGTATGTGTGAACTCGTGAGATTAAATGGTGCGCGACAGTGTGCGCAGATTTAATGTGACTAGTGTAGAAGTGCCACTTCTAGAAGTTGGCATGTCTGTGCAGTAAATGTGAATTGACTGTCTGGCTTGTGATTGGCTGGAGCTGGCTGGTGTGTTTGGCTCCAGGAGTCAGGATGCGTCTGCCACGGTGGTGAATGGAGAGATCTGCATGTTGATGGGAGGGAGGAGTGCACCTGTGACCTGAATAGGACTGGGCCTTCCCTCCACAATGCTGGCTCCGCTCCCTGTGGTGAGTCTGATGTCCCTAGCCTATCCTGTGAATGGGGAGAGGGGCTGGGCAAAACAAAGTGCTCAAGAACCAGTTGTACCTGGTTCTCCCCTTGCGCTACAGCTTAGACAAAGGAGTAATGTGTATAAAAAGGGGCTGTGACCCCATGTGTGTTGTTCACTCTGTTCCTACCTTGAGGGGGGCCTGCTGCTGGGCGCCAGGAGGAACCACCACTAGGTGCTGCCTCCCGGCTGGAGGGCCCTGTGAGCTGGCCCCTGGGCCAGCCTTTGCTCCCCTGCACCCTGAAGGACTTTCCCTGGACTTCTTTTGCCTGTAGCGCCTGGGAGCGCTTTGTTTTTCATCCTAGGAGGGGGCTTTGCTGTCTAGAGGAGCACTGTGCTCGGGCCAGGAGGACTGCTGGGGGCCTGCAGCATGGAGAGGCTGCCTGGGGATTCCCTCCCTTGTTTTGACATCTGGCAGGTGCCCACCCTGCCTTTTTTTCTGCTTGCTTTGGCAGGTGCCCACCCTGCATTCTGGCCGTATGTTTGTCCTGCTTAAATTGCGGGTGCCACCCCAATTGTTTGGCTGTTCTGGTGCACGGGAGCCCACCCCGCGACTTTGCCCGCATTATCACTTTTAATTCCGAGCGGGTGCCCACCCCGCCTATTTTGTTCTATTGCGGGTGCCTACCCCGCTGCTACATTTGCTTTTGCCCTCGAGGGTGCCTACCCATCATTTTGCAGTGGAGATCATCACTGCCGCAGCCCCGAGGTTACACCAGTGTTACCGGGCCGCTGCCAAAGCGACCCGGAAGCCAGGCGGCCCTGCCTGTTTGGGCGGGGCCGCGTGACGAGGCAGAACTGAACCGGAGCCTCGCGGCCTCCATTTCTGCTTCCCCCTGCTGGGAGGAAGCTGTCCCCAGCATCGCGAGCAAGAGGCTCGCCAGACGGGAACTTTTGAAGTGCAGGGAAGGCGCTGGGTGTCTCGGCTTCAGCGCTCTTCCCGGATACCGCTAAGCCTGCCCCGGAGGTCCGAGCAGCGAGGGGAAGAAGGTGCTTGACCCGGCAGATGGCGGAGAGAGGATCAGAGTCCCCCGAGAACCACCCGGTAATTGAAGGAGGGCTGGTGGGGGCTCCGAGAGTGTAAGAGTGGAGCCGGTCCCAACCCGGCTCATGTTCTGAGTGGGCCCGCCATGCGGGCCGCTCCAACCTTTGGGGGGCCTATTGATTTAAGAAACCCCAGTGAGTTTTCCAATGTACTTGCATAGAATATTTTTGTCCACAGGTCTTGTCTGGCTTTGCTCTTTTCATTCCAAATCAATTTCTTTAAGGTACGGTTTATATTTCTCAGTGAATCAGCTATTTCTTTGTTGAGCGGAGACTTCGTTAGGTGTCTCCTCAGCCTGTTTCGTGTGCGTCTGAGTTTCCTTACAGCATATGGAAAAAAGATGTAATTTTCTCTACCTTTCCCCTTTTTCCCTATATGCCCCTTCCCTTCTTTGTACTCCTGCTGTTTTAGTATTATCGGTGACTACTTTGTGGGTAAAATTTTCCCATCGTTCTATGGGATTTATGCTTGTTTTTTCATCCATAGATTCTGTCGCTAGCTTTTTTGCCCTTGCCATGGTCTCATCCATATTTTCGGGTTTCCATATAAGTTTCGTATAATTGATGGTTCAGATCTCACCTGGGATAGTCTGGAAGGTCTCAGATTTTGGACACAATGTTTTTATCTCAATATTTTGCTGACGGTGATCACTGTCCCTAACTTTTTTCAAGGTATAAGATATCACCTTATCGAAAATAGATAACGATGTCAGCGTGTAGTCAATTCGTGAGGTGCCGTTTTTTGAATAAAATGAGCAAGCCGGTGGAGAGTCCGTTGGAAATCTGCCATTCAATATTCTAAGGCCCAGCGCTTCCATGTCCTTCACCAAGTTTATCCCTATTTTATTTTGTTGACTGACATTTTTAGGTTCCATTATTGGGTCAGGGATCGCCCATTGTTGATTTTGTGATTGGACAAAGTCGCTCCGTACCAAGGGCATTAACAAATTAGTATTGAAGTCTCCTGTTACAATATAATCACCAGTGGGTCTTCCAAAATTTGCTCCAGTAATAAGTTATTTAGGGCAGTAGTCAGCACTTTCTTTAAAGAACTTTTCGGCGGTATGTAGACGTTTACTAGAGTCAAAGTTTTGTATGGCATATTTTTAAAGGCTTTATAATGAATTTTTAATGCGAGAAGGTTAGAGTTGTTCGTATATATTGGCTCATGTTTCGCATCTAAGTCATTTGATACGAAAATTGCTGAACCTCCACTGGGACACCCAAATTTCTGATATTTAACGGCTGGTTCAAAGTATCCCGTATGATGTTTTAACATAAATGGGTCTATTGCCCATGTTTCCTGGAGTAAAATAATATGAATTTGAGTTGAAAATCCTTGAATTTTAGCTTCCTTCCATTGTCCAGAGATCTCATTAATGTTCCATGAGCATATCTTCAATTTTGAAAAGACCCTAGGCTTTTCTTGCAATAGCTCTTGCGGTAGGGTTTGTCAGTGGTCCTTTGTACCGTGGAGGGATGCCATAATCCAATGTTCATTTGCCTCTTTTCTGTCCTCTTTCTCTAATGGGATAGAACAGGCTTTGGCTTCATTGTTTGTTTTTCCCAAAGGATTTTTTTATACGGAGAAAACGGTGTTACTTTCTATAGACTTAGATTTTTTTGTATTGCTTCCAGTATTTCAAAGGGGTGTTGGATAGACCTTTGGCGGGAGTTGACTTATTAATATACCCCAATCACGAAAACGTCCATGCTCTTTCAGGATAGAGTCCGCTATTGGACTTGTGGGTACTGTAATTAGTGTTAGTGGCAGTGTGCCTTCTGGATTTGACTGAAAGCCTTCGATCTAAAGTATTTGTATTTGTGGAGTATTTGGATTCCGGAGTTGTTGGTCTTTCTTTATAGGGTATGGCTATTTCTATTTCAGTGTTAGTAAAGCTTTCCTTATTTACCCTATTTCTTGCTTTCTTTAGTTTCTTTTTCTGTCTTTTTGTTAGTTCAAAAGCCACCAAGTCCTTGTCTTCTTTCTTCTGTTTATTGGACGAGTGTCCTGGTTTATTGTTTACTTTATTTTCACCTATATCGTGGATTGTGTTTGCTTGATTTGTCAGATTTGGCTTTTTACTATGTTAAATAAACAACTCTGTCGGTTTCTCCTGTTTGCTTTCTGGAGTTAAGTTTTTACTAATTTGGTTTCCATCCTCCTTGCTATTTTCCGCTTTCTTTTTGTGAATAGCTTCTTTGGCGTCCTCCAATATTGTGCTTACAACAGCCGGTATAAGTACTAATTTGTTTATTATTGGTGCACATGTGCATTCTATGCAGGTTGGCGCTTTTTCCTTTTGTACTTTTAATATTAAATTGTTTGGTCGGCTAGTTTATTCTCAATTCCTGCAACTGCATTAGCCATAAGACCCAAAATGTCTATTTGGATGTCCATTTTGTTTGACTGAGCATTTAAAGCTTCCAGAGTAAGTACTGAGGTATGATAATGTATGTCCTATACAGTTCCGGCGTCCATTTTCCCTGTTTGTTTTGAATTATCCTCGAGATTTAGTTCATTGGTATTTGAGGTACTGTTGTTATCTACATCATTTCTTTTGGTATCGGGAATACCTTTGTGTGTAATTGTCAATCCGTGACTTGGCGATAGAACACTCCATTTGATAGGAGCACTTTCCTCTATAATTGCAGATCCATTTGTTAATATTGATTGTTTTTTGGTTGCAGGACCATTTACAGTCAGTGGTTGTTTCTTACTTCATGCTTCACTATTTGCATTTTCTAAGGACTGTAAATGAGTAATATTTTCCTGCTCAGTTGGTTCTTGTGAGTTGTGATTTTGAACTTTGAGTCATCCATTTACGTCTGTATGTTGGTTTCCTAATACGTGGACAAACTTTGTTCCTTCCAGGGCGTTTCCGCACCCTGGTTTTGGTCTTAGTAGTAATTCATTAGGCGTATGAGCTTGATTTTTTTTATAACCACATTGGCCTCTAACGGTAGTGAAGCGGATTAATTAAAAGTTGCCTGTGTGATGTTAGAGTGATTAAAGACCTCTAAGCCTTCTACACTTTCCACTGTTCTATTTTTCGTGTCTTGCACAAATATTTTATACGGAAGATGTTCTAGTCGTAAGTCCGTTCGTAGGTCTGTTCCTTCTGAATTATCGTTAGACTTGGCAAGTGTGTTAACTCCCACTCAGCGTTTAGGTCCAAACCCCCTTTCGTTTCGTTAATTGGTTTGAGTGGGGACTGTAAAGATTTTATTTCATGTTTCGATTGCATAGTCATAAGTGCAGTTGTTGGGTCTTTCATGAAGTCAAATTTCTGTGGAATTTTTGCTGATCTTTCAAACATCCTTGCTATAGGTGAAATTAGCGACTGAGTAGGCCCCTTTATTTGTGCTTTAACACTGACTTTTTTTTGAGAATTGGATGCTTGATTTCTTTGGGTTCGTTTCTTAGGGGAGCCCACAGTTCTTTCTTTACCAGAGCGCATTTTTCTAGTAGTATGCGATGACTCTCAGTTCCCGGTTCCTGGTTCTAATGCTCGCCCACTCAGACCAGACCCGACTCGACTCAGCTCAACCTGAAAGCTATTGAGGGTTCCACCTTCCCACCAATGCAATATACTGAGTTTGCAAATAGTATCTCAATAGCACAAAATGTGCCTATGGTGCTTGGCTTCAGTCACTACTCAGAGTTGTGCGATAAGTGGAGTTCATGCACTCAAAGGCAATCGGGGAGCAGAAGGTGAAGCTTTATGTAATAAAAAGAGGTTACATTCGAAACAGAGGTCCGCTCCAAGTCAAGTCAGTGGGCTGTTCTTGATCACAAGGTAGGTCCAGTGCTAAGTCCTTTTCCCCCTTAAAGCCTTCTGGTTAGTAGAAATTGAAAACACAACATAAGCTCTAGAAAGCAAGTGGGACTCATCCCCATCTTGCCACTTAAAGTCTGACATGAAGTCACAAGGACATCTTTCGAAGATCTTCTGATCCAAGCCAGTCCGACATTTGGTCTTGGCCCGCCCCTAATTTCCAGCCCCTCGTTGACTCTGCAGGAGCTAGTGGTCTTCAAGGAGGAATACTGCAGACTCTGCCAGCTTTCTCTGGTACACCCTTGGGCCACAAGGGGACACCAGTTGAGACTCTGTTAGCGGGCCCTTTCCCAGCACTCTCTGTTACCTGGGGCCCGTTCCTGGGTGAGTACTAAATCAGGTCCAGACCTCCACTCCAGCCCCAGGTCCCAAATCTGTTTGGTCACTGATGAAGGCCTGTATTTAGACTTCCAAAAAGGTAGGAGGCTAGGCATCTCACCAGACACAAGACTGGACTCACCACCTGCACCACCAACAGAAGAAAGTCTCTCTTTTGCTGTAATAACACATATCATAGTAGAAGTGCTAAACGAGTGATTGCCTAGTCTGGAAACCAAAGCCATTTCATTGACTGCAGTTCTTCAACCTTGTCCAACTTCATCTGAGCCACTGCTACCATTTAACAAGGCCTTTACAGATACTTTCATGCCCACTATGTCTAAGCCTTGCTCAACCCCTCTGGTCAGCTGACCAGTGGCAAGACGGCAGAAACCACCCCATGGCAACCCTGATGTTTTGACGAGACACCCAAAGCTTGAAAGTCTTGTGGTCCAAGTATCCACAAGGAAAGTCAATCTGAATGTTTTTCCTTTGAACTCCCTAGTAGGAGTCAAAACATATTGATGCCTTTGGAAAGAAAATGTTTTCCTCAGCTGGCTTGACGTTATGGTCTTTGAATGCTTTGTACCTTCAGGGCAGATACACACGTGTTATGGGACACCACAAGAGAGATGTTGCTCTTGCCAGCTGATCTAGAGCACCTCCGAACCGGGTGGCACAAACGATCCAAGATGCAGCGAAGTATGTGTTGCCTGCAGGCCTGTACACCACCGATTGCATAGGGCGTGCTTATGACATAAGTGTAGTGTTTAGAAGGCAGGCCTGGATGTGATCGACCTGGTTTTGCAGGGGATGTTCAAGCCTCCTTGATGGACATGCCCTTCAATGGATCCAGACAGAAAGTCGACTCACTGCTCGGGTACGTTAAAAATAGTCACACCACAGCTTGTTCCTTGGGGTTATTGCCCCAAGTCAGAAATTCCACCAGCAGTGTAAAACGTTTAGGGGCTATCCCATAGTATAGCTTATTGGCAATGCCAGTCTTCCCAGCAGGTGCAGTAGAAAATCTACCCTTTTGGGGCATAGAGGACTTGGTGGCATTGAGTCCGCTCACACCAGCAGGGACAGATATCTTTCAACTCTTCCTCCCATGCTGTATGAGACCCCAAACCACTTTAGTTTTCCCACATTGTCCTACATACAGCTGGTAGGTGACAATATACGATATTTCCTTTCAAGCTGGAGACACAGACTGATTGGTTTTTTAAATTGTTCAATAGGGTTATGTCTGACTTTCATTTCATCACCATCTTTTATTCCCACTCCCCACACTAGAGTGATATTCAGAGGATCATGCTGCGATCTGGAAGCCAAGCTTCTGCTGGCCAAAGATTCCATTGAGCAGAAGCCAACTTTCTGAGAGTGGCCATGGGTGCTATTAGCGCTACCTTCCTTGCACTGAAGTAGGACAAGGGCCTCAGGTCTGTAATAGACTTCCTTCCATTCAATGCCTTTCTGAAGAATCACAAATTAAACTGCGCACCTTGGCTAAGATCCTCTGTTCTCTGGATCCTGGGAACTGGATGGTGTCCCTAGACTTGCGCAAAAACAACAATTGATGGACAGAATGCAAAACAATGTCATACATTCACCCCAGTACAGAGATCTGGGCCTAAATCCATCGTTTTTTTGCACTCCACACCACCCCAGGTCAGACATGGCCATATGCAAATCAGCCTTGACCCTGTGCCTCATGGGAACAGTCCAGCCCGAACTGCAAAGCCATGTCTTTCCTGGACCGGAATCAAGCATCCAAGGACCAGTTTCTGGCTATCAGCTGTCATCAGCCTGGATAGCTTGACTCCAGTGGTGTGGAGAGCATGGGACTCACGTCTGAGCATACCCATCCCACTCGGGGTGACAAATGTAAAAACAACAATTGATGGACAGAATGCAGAACAATGTCATACATTCACCCCAGTACAGAGATCTGGGCCTAAATCCATCGTTTTTTTGCACTCCACCCCCCCCCCCAGGTCAGAGTTGGCCATATGCAAATCAGCCTTGACCCTGTGCCTCATGGGAACAGTCCAGCCCGAACTGCCAAGCCATGTCTTTCCTGGACCGGAATCAAAAATCCAAGGACCGGTTTCTGGCTATCAGCCGTCATTGCATATGGCCATGAACATCCGCAAGACAACAGACTAACTGGCCTATGGGTGAGATCATTCCGAACTGTATAGTTATGTAATGCTAGTATATAAATATGTTGGACATCACGCTCTGGCTGAGCGCTCCTAGGTGGGAGTGCAAGCAGTTCATATCTGTATACATCTTGGAGTCTGTACGCTGAAGCTGCATTGCGTCTGAGGTGTTGTTTTTTTTCATAGTGCTGTGCTGATTCTTGTTGAGATTAGAATGTGAGGCGATGGCGCTAGGGGTGGTCCAAAAGTCGGAACTTCTCCGAGTTACTGACTTTTCTTCTGGCAACCTCGGCCCTAGCGCTGTGTGCATCTGTGGCTCCCTTGGGAGCTTTTTGGCGTTCTCAGGGTAGTTAGACAAGGGTGGGGAGCTGACATGCTAGGCCGAGTTGGGGCTGGTCTACTGTGGGAGGGGGGTGGAGGGGTTTTGGGATGGGTTTGTTCATTCGCTCAAGGGAAAATGTACCGATCTCCTTCTTGCACGGGGCTTACATGTTGCATGCAGGCGGCGACCATAGCAGCGACATTCATGACTTGCACTAATGGTGGTAATGAGGGATAGCGCAGGCCGCACAACCCAGCCCAGGATTAAGATACTCACGTGGAATGTACGCGGTCTCAACGACCACAGAAAGGTCAGGAAGGTACTTAGCTATCTCCAACATCAGCATATTGATCTAGCGTTAATTCAGGAGACTCACCTTCTGAACAACAGTAAGATGCTGAAATGTAAGGGCCTGGAAGGGAATATAGCTGTTGCGGGCTTTACAACCCACGCCAGGGGTGTGATGACTTGGGTAAATCCAAAATCCACACTAACACAGCACACCATAGAGGCAGATCTTGAGGGCAGATACGTTATCTCCAGGTGCACTGACCTTGGTAATTATTAACACTTATGGTCCCAACTTTGATTCTCCGGATTTCTATCGGGCCCTGGTGGCCAAGGCACGACAACACGATCCGAATCTCCTGTTGTGGGGGGGGGGATATGAACCTCACTCTTGACCCTGCCCTAGATAGGTCAGCGGGCCCACATCGTAGGCCGTCAGCACCAGCAATGGAGTTACAGAGGGCTATGACTTGCCTGGGCCTTGAGGATGTATGGCGGTCCCGCTACCTACAACAGGGAGGTTATACGCACTATTCCGCTTACCACGACATACACACCAGAATAGACTACATGCTGGTCCCCTCCTTCCGAATGGGTGCGATTGGTGACTGTAGGGTGCTCCCTAGGACATTATCAGACCACTCTCCTGTGCTATTCAAGCTGCAGACTTCGGGCAGATCCATCCCTCCTTTTACCTGGCGATTCCCGCCATACTCGCTACTAAGCATGGGCGGATTTTGCGAATGGGCAATCCGCGAACTTGCGTATTTACGGATTCGCAATCTGCAAAATCCGCGTACTCTGGCGAATTTGCGGATTTTTTTTTTGTGTTCGCAAGGATTTCTGCCAGTTCGCGAGGGATCTGTACCAGTTCGCAATTGCGAACTTACTTGTCGGCTCGCAACGGCCGCGACTATGTTGTTTCTACATCTGGTTCATCATCACAGGTTCACAGCACCCTCTGTTTCACCACTGCCACCCTCTGGTACACCCATGCCACCCTCTGGTACATCACTGCCACCCTCTGGTTGGTTTATCACTGACTGTAGATTATGGGGGTGAAAAAAAGCAAGCACACCTGCCCTGCTTCAACTGACATGAATTAATTTAGGGTTGATTAATGTGTCACTGAATTTAAACTTCCAGTCTGGCTGGCACCTGCTTCCTTATCTGTAATTTGCTTTCTGTTGCAGTGCAATTTTTTTTCACAGGACCTTTGTGGCCTATAGTTGCAAGTAGGCAACTGAACTCTGAAGGGGCCCCTCAGGAAGCACTACAGGGAATGGTTACTAATGATAAGATTGAACTTTTGCACCTGCTGAGTGCTCTCAGTTTTGTCTGTAATTGCTTTCTGTTGCAGTGTAATTTTTTTAACAGGACCTTTGTTGTATACTTGTAGCTATTCTCTGAGCCTGCTGTGAGGGTCAGAGCAGGGTCATAGAATAGTTGCAAGTAGGCAAATTAACTCTGAAGGGGCCCCTCAGGAAGCACTACAGGGAATGGTTACTAATGATAAGATTGAACTTTTGCACCTGCTGAGTGCTTTCAGTATTGCAAAAATCCAAATATCCAGCAGCATCCACAAAAAGTAATCCCTCCAGGTCAAGATCCAAATCAAAGTGACCAGCACATGAAGAAAGCACTGGGAGGAGCCTGGTGGACAGGAACAGGAAGTTGGAGACTGTGGGGCACTTCCTTCCTCCCACCCCCACCCCCCAAAATGGACTCCTTGCAAAGAAAAAGTGCAGGCAAATGTCAACCTGAGGAGTTATTCTGATAAAAATCATAATTTTCAAGGTTTATGCTGCCTGCTGGTGGATTTCTTTTTGCGAAATTGCAAATTTTGCAATCTCGCAATTGCGAGATTGTCGCTGCTCGCTGCATCTACGTGTTCGCAAGTGTTTACTCCCGCGAAATTGTATAGTATTCTAGTTGGCAAGTGCGACCAAGCAAAAAATCCGCTTCGCACGGATTTTACGAATTTTCGGCAAGTTCGCGAGAGTTCGCGGATTGCGAATTTACCGAAAATCCGCAAAATCCGCGAGCGGAACGGATTTTACGCCCATGCTTACTCGCTACTGGATCCAGTTTTCAGGGGCGAACTGGCGGGAGCCATAGACACATTTTTTGACACTAGATTAGGCTTGGTTGAGAGTTTTCAGGTTATCTGGGAAGCTTTTAAAGTGTATATATGCGGTGTAGCCATGTCAAAGCACTCTGGGATACTTACATCCTTTAGGATGAGATTGGCAGACCTGGAGAAGCAATTGGGGGCCCTTGAGAGGAGACAAAGTAAGCAGGCAGACGAGACGGTGGCAGCTGACATCAAAAGACCAGTTATCTGAGTACCACGAGGAAGCGGATAGAGGAATTAAACACATGAGGAAGTATGCCACGGCTAGAGTATATGGAGAACGTGACTGGCCTGGTGCCTTGCTGGCCAGGATTATTGGAGGGGCTAGAAAACGACATTCCATCACAGAAATAAAGTCGTCCAACAGAATTCTCCTTACCGATCCCCTAGACGTAGCGGATGCGTTTAAGAATTACTAAGCCAAAACTATACATGTCACGGGGTGGGAACCTTGGGGGTAACATTGATGACTACCTTAGCCATATAGACATTCCCATGTTAACAAACTCCGATAGGGAATTCCTCATGCAGCCGATAGAAAAAGATGAAATATCGGATGCTTTGGCTGCAATGAAATCGGGTGCGCTCCTGGTGCAGATGGCCTCACAGCTGCATTTTATAAAGCCTTCAAGGACCAGCTCATCCCGCATTTGTCGGCTCTTTTTGACGATATTTGTGTAGAGGGCAGTATGCCAGAATCAATGAGAGAGGCGTTACTAGTGACGATACTGAAGCCGGGCAAGCCTATGGAGGACTGTAGTTCATATAGGCCCCTCTCATTGTTAAATGTGGAGACAAAACTGTTTGCCAAGGTTTTGGCCACTCGGTTGGCTCTTCTGGCACCTGACTTGGTTGCCCCTGAGCAAGCGGGCTTTATCCCGAGCAGGAACTTGACATACAATATCCGGACAGTCCTAGGAGTGATACAGCATGTCCGTCAGGATAGGAAGGCGCTGGCGATTTTCCTGGACATAGAGAAGGCCT
The DNA here is from genome assembly GCF_964261635.1 of Lissotriton helveticus. Classification (NCBI taxonomy): domain Eukaryota; kingdom Metazoa; phylum Chordata; class Amphibia; order Caudata; family Salamandridae; genus Lissotriton; species Lissotriton helveticus. The sequence goes on from NC_136057.1 coordinate 1,490,597,390, forward strand.
TTGACTCTGTTGAATGGGCTTTCATGAGAAAGGTTTTACTGAGAATGGGACTGGGCACTGTACTTCCGACCGTGTGCTAGGCTCAGATTGAATGATTTGGTCACCGACTCATTTCCAATCACGAGGGGAACTAGGCAGGGATGCCCACTCTCACCCCTTCTATATGCCCTTGTGGCTGAGCCCTTGGCTTGCGCCCTGCGGGAGTATCATGGCAATAGGGACATAAGCTTCCCGAACTATCAGATCGAGGTGTCCATGTATGCAGATGACACATTGCTTTATGTCCGCGACCCTGACAACAACTTGTCGTCGGTCCTCAGAGAGGTGGTCCGTTTTGGCGCCTTGTCTGAATTAAAAGTCAATTGGTCAAAATCTCTAGCGTTCCCCCTGACTCCAATCACACAACCCATCACCATGGAGTACCCACTTCACTGGACAACTGACACGATAAGATATCTGGGGGTGCAACTACACATAGACCCAGAGACCATGTTTAGGGCTAATTATGGAACGGCGTTCAGAAAACTGGAGGATGATGTGGAGGTCTGGTGTGGACTCCCCCTTTCCCTATTGGGGCGAATTGCCATCATGAAAATGGTGGTACTCCCCAGATTCCTATTCCTATTTACGTCCATCCCCATGGTTCTTCTTAGGGTGTTCTTCCAGAGGCTGCAACAACTATTAACAAAGCTTGCCTGGGCAGGCGGTCAGCCCCGGGCTAAATGGTTGCTTATCACTCTGCCCTGCTCCATGGGGGGACTTGGCGCGCCTGACCTCGAATTGTACTACAGGGTAGCGCAGGCTGCACACCTACACACTTGGGTACACGGGAATCGAGATATACCGCACGTGAAAATGAAGACCCTGTTTGCCTGGCCACTCACACTCCCTCATACGGTCTTTGAACCTACAGATCGCAGGGCTGGAATACTAGATTCCATTACATCCACGAATCACGCGTGGTCCAGGCTGTTGCATATACAAAATGATGCGCTACTGTACTCCCCTATTATGCCTATAGACTGGGTACGATGGTTGCCTCCTCTGCGGGAGAAAGGGGTGGTAGCTGCAATGCTGAAACTGAATATTAAGGTTGCGGGAGATCTATTCGTCGATGGAGTCGCTAAGACTTGGGAACAGGCAGTAACTGACCTGGAATTGCCGTTGACACTATTGAGATTTCAGTTTTATAGAGTCCGTCATGCGCTTTCTGAGCTTTTGGGGGGAGACTTGGCGGAGCCACCCGAAGTGCGAGAGCTCACATATATACTTAAGGCCACCTCTCCCCAGAAACTACTGTCACACTTGTACGCCCTGTCGCAAACACATAGAGAAAACACATATACTAAAGCACGATTGGCATGGCAGTCTGATTTACAAACGGTATTGGATGATGACATGTGGAAATACTGTTGCACCGACGCTAGGATGCTCTCATTGAATGGCCGGCATAGGCTGATACATTTCAAATTTTTGAATAGAATATATTACACACCTGACAGACTCTGCAGATATGGCCTAAGGGCCACAGCGGAATGTGACAGATGTCGCGCTCCTGCTGCGGGATTTCTGCACTTGGCGTGGCAGTGCCCTGGAATATGGGACTTTTGGGATAAGATTTTTGCCGAAATCAGCGCAGCGGTGGAAACTGACATAGCTCCGTACCCTATGATGGCTCTGCTGGGATGCACCAAGCAGCTACCGGCATCCGTGTGTAGACTGGTAGGCATGCGGCTATTAATACCACGCAAGGTAGTGGCGTGCTGCTGGATGAGAGGCCCCGCTCCGACTCCCACAAGATGGGCACGTGAGATGGTATACTGCTGTACGCAATCTGAGAACTACTGTGAACTCCTCCCCCCCACGAGTAGGCCCAAGAACTTCTGGGGACTTTACCAAACGTATCTTGCGAATAAAGGGGATGGGGCTGCAGCCACAGAGACGCAGGCAGGCTAAGTCTGACAGGTATTGCGGGTGCTATACCTAGGGCACCTAATGTGCTTCTGACCTGGCGGGCGGGCGCCATGGGGGATAGAGTAGTCTCCAACTGATCTTGGCTGGGTCATATGTGTTAGCAGCGCAGTGTGATGTATGCGCCGAATGCCCTGCTTATTGGGTTGTTGGCTAAATGGCTGTGTACTCCTTGAAATGTAGTAGGAAGTTTGATGAACTTTAAGAGGATGCATTCACACCTTGAGGGATGGGAGGGGGGCTTTGGTGCTTATATTCAGGGTTACTGTTTGTTACCCATCCGAAATATTCAAAATAGAATAAATAAAAAAAATAAAAAAAACGTGACTGAAGATGTTGATACCTTCACTTCTTCCACCAACGCAACTAAAGCACTAAGAGTGAGCATACGGGATGGGAACACCATACAACAAATACTACTCTTAAACTCCTATATACATCCCCGTCACAAAGCAAAAGGTGCCAAAATGGTGGAGGCAGAAATTATCAGGCTCCTCTCGGAAGAATCAACCTCAAAACTACAGCTGACAGGAGACTTCAACATGCACCTAATGGGGCCACAGTCCAGGGCTGACCTACTCGAGGAACAACACTCAGCCTGGAATATCTCTTGTCAGGAGCCGAGCACCAAGAGGCAACAATCAGCTCTCGCCAGGAACTTCGTAAAAGATCTGGAACATCTAGGCTTTGTGGCCCTAAATGGGCATTTTCCAGGTGATCAGCCCCCGGCGGCAACATTCCATAGCTCAACCTCAAGCACGCTAATAGATTACACTTTTGTATCCCTATCATTTTTTAGTTGGATCACGGGCTTCGAGGTAGGGATCCAAGATTAAAGTGACCACCTCCCACAAGAAATTTCCACAAGAATAACTAGATCACCACCTGACCAACCTGCTGAGGACCCCAAGTCTATTTATATGGAGAATTTCAGAAGAATCAAATTCAAAACTAACCAATTGGAGGATCTACTGGCCTCAGCAAAGTTAATATGGGAACAAAGGGAGGAGGCCGCCAGAAATGAGATAACGCACTGTGAAGAATTTACCAAAACATTTGGAGCAATGCATATGGCTCGCGCTCCTCCAGCCTCAACGACAAACAGGACCTCAGACCATCAAGGCAAAGACCTATGCACCATAAAAACTCCACATCTTCGGAACCTCAAAAAAGCAATAAACAAAACATTGCGGGAGATTAAGCGTACAGGGCACGACCTGAGTGTACAAAGGTAGCTAGTGAAACTCAAAGCGGAAAAGAAAAAAATAATCTTGCTGGCAAAAAGGGATTCGGACCAAAATCTGTGGGCTAGACTGTTACATGACTCAAAATCAAACAACAGCGCGAGATTCTGGTGCACAATAAACTAACTAACCAGAACGCCTTAAGAATCAACTCACATCTAACAGAGGATGCTTGGGCCTCCCATTTGCTTCAACACCTTAATTCTGATAAGAATCTGGGAACACACCGATCTTCAGAGGGAACGTGTTAGACCTGTCAGCCCTTTGGGTGGTCCCTCCTAATTATTTATTTATTTTTGTCCTCTTTCTGCCTTCTAATTCTTTTCATTTTTGCGTCCACTACAATTTTTGGTGTTGTCCCCAGTGTTCTGAGTGCCTTTCTTTTCCCTATAACTTTTTGAGGCCTAGGTGCTCTTTTAACATGGTGAAAACATAGACACACAAAATGGTGGCTTGTAACTGCCACATTTTTCCCTCAGGGACTTGAGCCATAGGACTACACTGGGAAGGCTCTAGATCCTTCCAGCTGATGCCAGTAGCCAGGGCCCAGCCTATAAAAGGTCAGGACTAGGGCGGCCATTTTAGAGTGACCAGAGAGTTGGTGTGGAACCTGGCCTGGTGAGGAGTGAGGCGATATTGTGGGGAGGAAGGCGCACTGAGTGAGGGTAGATTGTCCTCTGGGCCGGCTGCCTCCTGTAATGACGTGACCCCCTACCTTTCGACTAAACCCTACCATCGTAGAATTACCCCTGGCTCCCTGCATCCTTCAAGTGCTCCAGGTTAATTGTCCCTAGGCTACTTTCGGTGAGCTGTATGTGGCTGGCCTGGGGAGACCAAAAGCGGAAGCGTCTGTGACCAAAGAGACACTGAGACTAGCTACGCAATCCGATATTCTCCTAGCCTGCCTGTGGAGTTTGAATCAGCAGAGCTGTGAGACTCTACGTTGCCAGCTCGAGGCCCAGGATATTGCAGGTCGCTAAGGAAGGAAAGCGGAGAATCGTTTTTAAAAACGGGAAGAGACACTCACCGTGAGGGAGGCCCTGGTACGCTGTGTGGAAGACCCACTGCGGCAGCTGTCGTCCCCATCTGCACGGGAGTGTGCTTATCGTGAATTCCTCCTCCGGAGTTGGTGAGGAAAAGGCCGGCAAGCACAGCTGAGGAGCGGCGGAAGCGGGAGAGCTCCGCGGCAGGATCACTGTATCGACGGAAGAGGCGGTGAGGAGCTGAAGGAGGCCGGCCGTGGGCGGAGACCTTTGTGCGTGCAGAGTCGGTGAGGGGTGTACTCCGGAAGAGCTGACTGACGCCCTGAAGACCGGCGGAACAGAAGCGGCGAGGTCCAGCTCCGATTAGTCAGGCGAGTGGAGTCTGCAAGTAGCGGAGCCTTCCCCGGTTCACAGGAAACTGATCGGGCCCAATCGGGAAGCGAACTGACAGAACTACGAGGTTACAGTAAGCAGGGGCATTAGTCGGGCGGGTGGAGAAGTTCGCCCTTAGACCTACATTCCTCAAACCTAATGACCTGCGCCACACACAGTGCTCATTGAATGCGTGACTGACTCACCCCGGAAATTACCATGCCTGAGTAGATTGTACAAGAGAGGTCCCTGATTAAAAACAAAACTTGTCAACTAAAGGAGAACAGGGTAACAAGGTGGACTCATAGAGGGGGAAAAGGGGGGTGAGAAAGGAATGTAATAAGGGAACATTCGCATGCAGATCACTAAAGGGCTCATAAGTGTTCTTGAATTATAACCTGCCAAACAAATGTGGTCAGAGAGCAAGCTAACTGGCTGCAGAACAAGACTAAATAACCTGCCTGTTATATCTAGATAAACAGCTGCGTGAAACCCTTTGCAAGTGTACCAGTGGGGGATAGGTTTGCTGAACAGCTGAGTCCTCTAGCTAGTGCTGACATTGAATTCACAAGAGTAATGTACATGTTGGCTTCATCATAGGATAGCCTTACTGCTGCTGGTTACTTTATTCAAGCTGTGGCACTATTGCAGAAAAGATAAGTTGCAGGTGTTATTGCAAAATTCCTTTCATTTGGGGGAGAAGGGTATTGGTAATGCTACATGAAACCCTATGTGTGCCAATAATTGAATGTGGAGATATTCAATGTACTGAAGTTTAATACTGCTATAGGATAAATACAAACTAAAGATTTTTATAAAACAAACCGTATTTTTCTAAACTGGTGTGGTGTAATTTTTTTTTTAGTGGATGGGCGCTGAGTTGCTATGGGAAGTGTGATGCAAGCATAACACAATTTGCCTTGGAGATTAGTCATTTCCACTCTGTGCCAGGCTACCCTATGTGGACTGGTAACCCCAGGTCCAACATATTGGTGGCAGCGGTGGGATTAGAGCTTGTGCTTGCATCCACTTAATAGTAACGCTGTGTGTACCACATGCCTACACCTGGAGTTTTCTCCTAGCGGACTCCCTAATTAAAAGTTTTGTTTTTCCAAATTCTTTCCTGGTGGTGGGCGGAGGTAGCTTTTAACTATCGCCCGTTCTTCACTTCTTCCAAGTAACTATCAGAGACCCTGTTGACAAAATGGGATTCGATTTGGAAGTGTTGGAGACCTACACTGCGGCCCAACTCAGGGAATTCTGTCAAAGTAACGGGGTGTTTTTCAAGCGTGGTGCTAAAAAGGGGGAACTCCAAACCAGCTTGAGAGCATGGGTAGCAGCTTACCCGGAAGGGAAGGAGGAGGAAGAGGGGGATAGGGACACTGTCATCGGAGTGCATGGAACCTATTGCAAGGTCCTAGGACACTTTCGAGGGAGGGCAGCAGTGTCTCTGTGAGGAGCTTAACCGAAGCCGAATTAGCTGACCGGAGAGAGGAAAGGCAGTCGAAGTGGGAGTTAGCTAGGTTGGAGAAGGAGAGGGAGGAAAAGAGGTTGGCTCATGAATTGAGTCTCAGGGAGTTAGACCTCAAGGCCCTACAAATAGGGACTCCTAGTACTCCTGTTGGTGGCAGCGAACCCAAAGAGATAACCAGGGAACCCAGACCCTATTTGCCAAAAGACGTAGTCACCAGCTACAGTGAAGGGGAAGACATTGCGAAATGGTTGGCTGCCTATGAGGTCTCGCTAAGAGCCCATGGGATATTGGAAAGACACTGGGGGGGGGTGGCCTGTATAAATACATGCCTCCCGTAGGAAGGGATGCGCTTCTGGCCCTAGAGCCGGAGGAGCAGACTAACTACCCCACCATGAAAGTGGCGCTGATAAGAAAGTTTGGGCTGACTCCTGAGAAGTACCGACAAAAATTCAGGAACAGCCACAAACTAGCTACACAGAATTGGGTGGATTTCCTAGATTATGCAAAGAAGGCCTTAGAGGGTTGGGTGCAAGGCAGCGAGGTGGAGGACTACGAGGGGCTGTATGATTTAATCCTAAAGGAGCACCTACTCGAGAAATGTTTTCCAGAGCTGCGACAACACCTGGTGGACAGCAAGCTGACCAGTCCCAGGAAGCTTGCGGAGGAGGCGGACATCTGGGCTAGTACCCGGGTGTCCTCAAAGGGGACTGGAGGGGATTCCCAGAGGACGGGACAGGGCGCTCCCCAGAAGAAAGAGGGGGGAGATAAGAAGAAGGAGTTCTCTAAAGGCCCCCAAAACAACTTCCAAGGAAAGGGATCAGGTTTCATTCCTAGGACCAACCCGCCGAAAAACCCTCATCCTGACCATAGTCAGCAGCCAACGGTTGTCCGCTGCTATGAATGTGGTGGGGTTGGGCACTATAAAGGAGATACCAAGTGCCCAAAGAGACCACCCCCTCTCACTGGAGGAAAAGCCCCGGGAGTAGCTAGTGTAGTGCTCGGGGAGGAGTTGCCCTTAGATAAGGGGGGAGTGGGCGGGAGTCACTTTAGTGTCCCTGGGAGATCGGGAGATGGTTCCTAAGATCCAGGTGCCCTCAAATACTACCAAGTATGGGCAGTGGGTCACCATCAATGGTCAAAGAAGGGAAGCTCTGAGAGACACAGGCACCAGTATGACTATGGTAAGTAGTCATCTGGTGTCTCCAGAGCAAATGATTCCACACGTGCTTCACCCCGCCGCGATGGCTGACGGCAGAATAGGTCACTACCGGTGGTCCAGGTTCCATTTGAGTGGGAAGGGGTTGCAGGTCCTCTTCGAGTTGCCGTATGCCCTGCCGTGCCACTTGATTGTCTGTTGGGGAATGATATGGAGCACAATGCTTGGAAGGAGGTGGAATACCGGACTCATTCTGAGATGCCTGGTACACCTGACTGGGCTTGTGCCAGCACAAGGTCCGCGTCTACCCGGAGGGGGAGTTCTCCAGGGCTGGAGCCTGGAACATAGGCACAGCCAGCGGCCAGGAAGGGAACGATCCGAGGACAGGAGAAGCCTGCCTCGGCATCCACGCCCCGTGAGATGGATAGGCCACCTGAGGTGGTGGACCTGGAGTCCACGGAGGGGGATGTTGTCTCACTGGAGAACCTACCAATCCCTGCCGAATGGCATGTGGAGGGGGGGCCAACCAGGGAGGAGTTCTGTAAGGGCCAGAAGGAGTGTCCTACCCTCGAGGGTCTGTGGCGTCAGGCCGCAGCCCAGGCAGCAGGTAATAGTACAGGGAACTACCACATTTACTGGGAGGATGGACTCCTCTACAGTGAACCCAAGGCTCCAGTGCACAGTTCGTCACGGGCCTTGGTTGCTCCCCAACGCTACCGAGCCTTTCTTTTAGAACTGGCTCACGAAATACCCTTGGCAGTACACTTGGGCCAGGACAAGACCTTTGCCCGGCTTGTTCCTCATTTCTACTGGCCTCAGATGAGGGTGGCGTCCGACACTTACTGTCGGACATGTGTGTCTTGCCAAGCCAGTGGGAAAACAGGGGTGAAGCTGAAAGCTCCCCTGGAACCACTACCTGTCATTAGCACCCCCTTTGAAAGGGTGGGCATCGACATTGTGGGGCCATTGGATCCACCAACTTCAGCTGGTCACAGGTTTATCCTGGTTCTGGTGGATCATGCCACTCGGTACCCAGAGGCAATTCCTTTGAGGACTGTTACTGCACCTGCAGTGGCTAGGGCCCTTATGGGGATCTTTACCCGAGTGGGTATCTCCAAGGAAGTTGTGTCCGACAGGGGGACCAACTTCATGTCAGCCTACATGCGGGCTATGTGGAAGGAGTGTGGGGTGACCTACCGGTTCTCCACCCCTTATCACCCACAGACCAATGGTCTGGTGGAAAGGTTCAATAAAACCTTGAAAGGCATGATCAGAAGTCTGCCTGAGAGCCTGCAGAGGAAATGGGACGTCCTCCTACCCTGTCTGCTGTTTTCATACAGGGAAGTGCCGCAGAAGGGAGTGGGCTTCAGCCCCTTCGAACTTCTGTACAAGCACCCTGATCGTGGACCTCTCAGCCTGGTGAAAGACGGATGGAAAAAGACTCCCAGGAAGCTTCCCCAGGATGTGGTGAGCTACATGCTGGCCTTCCGAAGCCAAATGGCTAAATTGTGGAAGCAAGCTTCTAACAACTTGGAAGCCAGCCAGGCAGTGATGAAGGAGTGGTATGACCACAATGCTCACCCTGTGGAGTTGGAGCCTGGCCAGAAAGTGTGGGTGATGGAACCTGGAGAGTTGAGTGCCCTCCAGGATCGCTGGACAGGCCCCTTTGAGGTTGTTGAGAAGAAGGGCAAGGCCACTTACTTAGTGGACCTTAAGACTTTCCGGCAGCCCCATCGGGTGCTCCATGCTAATCGCCTTAAACCCCACCATGAGAGGCCCGAGGTCATCTTGATGATGGTAACTGATGGAGCAGAGGAAGAGGAAAGTGAGCCTCTCCCTGATCTATTTTCGTCTCAGGAAAAGGATGGGTCGGTGGAGGGAGTGATTCTCTCTCCATCCCTAACTCCTGAACAGCGTAGGGACTGCTGCCAAGTCTTGGAGCAGTTTTCCTCGCTGTTCTCCCTTATCCCGGGAAGGACCCACCTGTGTACCCATGATGTGGACACAGGAGACAGCCCACCTGTGAAGTCTAAGACCTACCGGCTGTCAGATAAGGTGAAGGCTAGCATCCATAGTGAAGTCACTAAGATGCTGAAGCTAGGAGTGATTGAACCTTCGAGTAGCCCCTGGTCCAGTCCGGTGGTTCTGGTACCAAAAGCTGCCCCACCGGGCACCACTCCAGAACTAAGGTTCTGTGTGGATTACCGGGGACTGAATTCAGTGACTAAAACTGATGCTCATCCGATCCCCAGGGCGGATGAACTCATTGACCGCCTGGGAGCTGCCCAATACTTGAGTACTTTTGACCTCACCTCAGGGTACTGGCAGATCTCCCTTACAGATGGAGCAAGGGAAAGGTCAGCCTTCTCCACGCCTGAGGGCCACTACCAGTTCTGTGTGATGCCCTTTGAGCTCAAGAACGCTCCTGCCACTTTTCAGCGGCTGATGAACAAGGTCCTCTCTGGGATGGAGGCCTTCTCTGCTGCTTATCTAGATAACATTGCCGTCTACAGCAGCAGCTGGGAGGACCACCTATGTCACCTACAGGCTGTTCTCCAAGCCCTGAAACAGGCTGGCCTGACAATCAAAGCCTATATTCCAGAATAACTTCTTCATGCAGAGCAAGGGGGTGGCCATGGGGGCAGCATTTGCCCCGGATCTGGCGATCCTTTACATGAGTGATTATGAACAACACTGCATTCTCTCTCCTCACAATCCTTACCTCAACAACATCTCGGAGTACCGTCGTTATATAGATGACATTTTGATTATTTGGACAGGAGACCAACAAGAACTCGAGTTATTCACCCAATGGCTCAACACTCAATCACAGGACATTAAATTCACTTCCAACTGCAGTAATGATTCAATTGATTTCCTTGACATCAGCATCAGAGAACGGGATGGAGTCCTGTATACCACACTATACAGAAAACCGACCGAGCGGAACACGCTCCTAAGATATTCGAGCCATCACACCAAGCCCTACGTGACAACTTACCCTTCGGTCAGTTCCTCCGCATTCGGAGGAACTGTACCTGGAAGGAGGACTACTTTACGGAATCGGATGAACTCATCTCCCGTCTGCTGGAAAGAGGCTACCCCAAAAGGTTGGTGAAAAGGGCACGCAAGAGGGCTTGGTTTAGTGACAGAGAAACTCTGCTCGAACCTAAAAATCGAAAAACACCAGAGGACAGGATGATTTGTGTCACTACCTACTGCAGCAAGACCAATGACATACGGAAGATAATTAATAAGCATTGGAATATCGTGTCAGATGTAATGAAACGCCAAAACCACCCATGCACGCCTTCAAAAAAGCTAAAAGCGTCAGAGACTATGTAGTATGCTCTATACTGGACAGCCCACCGGTTCCCACCATTCAAACAATGTGGAATTTACCTACTACATTGGGAAACTACAAATGCAGTAACTGCAAAGCCTGTGCACTGTGCCTAGAAACCAAGACACTCACGCACAATAATCTGACTATCACCTTGAAATCGTTTACAAACTGCAACAGCAATGGAGTCATCTACGCTATCTTTTGCCCATGTGGATTTATCTACATTGGACAAACTAAGCAAAAAATCAAGAACCGTATATTACAACATTGCAGTAGAATTAGATGTCAAACGGCAGGGGCACCCCTGGTAGACCATTTCCAAGCTAACACCCACACACCTGAATATTTGAAGTGGGTAGTTATTGAGAAAGTTACTTTGGGACCACAGGGGGGAGGTATGAATTCCATCATGAATATAAGAGAATGTAAGTGGATGCAGTCCTTTGACTCAGTCCAGAATGGACTAAACGAATTAGACGCGACATTTGCCCAGATGGCTTTGATTAACCCTGAATGAAGTATAGCCCTAATGACACATGTTCACCCTCCTTTTCAGATACACAAATATAGTGACACACGTATTGAGGTGCATCCCACGCTTCAGTGTAAACCCATTGACCAATACGCAATACAAGGAAAATGTATGATAACCCTTTAGGAGCATTGTTTTCATTTGAATGTATAGGTATTATCGTCTAATGGATATGCTAGCAATACTAATTGCCTTCTAATGCTTCCTTGAATGTTGGTACTTATAAGTTATGCATGTTATATAGACCTATCAGGGATTGGGTGCACATAAGATGGAACAGCGTGCACTCGCAATATCCCACACGAGGTCCCTCTACATACGCTGAGTAAATGAACACATTCCTCATGCCGTACATTATAATCACCATTACAAACAGGGGCATTGCAATGTAGACAAAACGAAAAAACGAGACTCACAAAGTCTGCAGCAGGGACCCAGGCTATCAATACAGTAACTTTTACCACAGTCCCTATGATCAGACCGAGAGCTGTCTCCTGATTGGCTGGGTGCTGACGAGCCCCCGGACAGTACCTAGCGGCTGCACCTCGAGGCGGCTCATTCACTGACTGTGAGCCGATCGTGTGAGATGTCTGCCTGCACTGTTTGGTGATGAATAGGTAAGGAATGAGCGTCCTGACCCCTTTAACATACTTAAAGCCCACAGCGGTCCAACTTTCTCACAGGGCTCTACCTCCGCAGCGAGAAAGAATTTTTTGGACTTTTTTCACTTATACCATTAACGAAGGTAACGCACGCGGCGCGTTTCGGAACCAACTCTGATTTAAAGGAAGAGTTGTTCTTAACCGCTATTAATATCTTCAGAAGCCCGCAGCGGGTCTATGTATCCCCATAACTTTGCCTGTGACGCGATAGGCTTATTGCCTTTACCCACGTGGCGCCGCTTTGAATAATTTTTACAATAGACAATCCCATGTTCCAACAGGGTCCCCCTCAACTGTAATAATATGGCAGATAGGGTAGCATGGGCGGTTTGTATAATTTGATATCCAGGCATGATGATTTTTTCTGGTAGAACGCAGCGACAGATAGGGTTCTCATTTCATTGCAACCGAGACTCCTAATGTACTTATCTATCCCCTTTTCATAGAACCACCGGGGCAGTGTGACCTCCTGCGCACCCCGACGGCTGTCTTTGCATATATGAAAAAGAATTGAAAATAACTAGAAACCGCGACTGGATGGTTGCCACGTCCCAGTAAGTGTCCCCCCCTTTAACTCTCGTCAATCGAATATTAGACAGGGGATCCTTCCCCAGGTACCCCTTTGTAACAACAGTCCTTCTAATTAATTGCAGGTCATATTCTCCACCATAGGAACCTAGGATGGTCCTACCTTAATGGCCACTGGATGGCCAGACGTAAAGTATGCATTTAATTCCAGTCCAGTCCATATGTATTGTAGATCCTTTAGAATGGACCGATACATTCATTCTAATTGTATTATTTATAGGCGCTCCTGTCATATCTATGTCCTGATGAAGACCCCAGAATGAGGTTTCCACTAACCCTTACACCAGACGGGGTCGAAACGTAGACCAGACCACACCATTTCTCTAAACATAGGAGAAAATAAATGGAATAAAACAAATCCTATGTAAAAGAGCAATATGGAACTACTGATCTAAATCAGACTGTAAAGGTTGTACTGAATTTCACTGTGATTGTGTTATGGTCACAACACCTTTACCCAGTCCCCACACTTATCCCATCACACCTATCCCACCTAACTACCTCCTTTTCTTTATCACCGAGAGCGCGTTGATATACAACTATGTAAATAATATGTTATAACTTTTGACTGATACAAGTTATATACATGATTCGTTTCCAATCAATTGATCTATATGTTTTTCTACAAGTTTTTCTGACTCAATGAATTGATTTATATGTTTTTTACAAGCTTTTCTGATCTAAAGATTTCCGGAACTTATTGATTGATGCTAAGTTTCCGTTCAACTATGTGCTAAAATAAAAAATGCACTATATTAATGGACTGGTTATAATTTGAGATACGTTATGTTTATATGTGACATTTGATGCTTTGAAAAGAAATACACTCTGACCACTTCACACGTACCTGACAAGCAAAGCCAGCAAATGTCAGATCGGGCAGGGGTCGGTGGTGTACCTAGGCCACTTGGTGGGCAGGGAAACGGTGCAGCTCCTCCAGGCAAAGATTGAGGCTATCATGGCCTGGGAGCCTCCCAAGACCCAAACTGAGGTCCGAGCTTTCCTGGGCCTCACAGGCTATTACCGTCGCTTTGTAAAGGGGTATGGCACAATTGTGGCACCTCTAACTGAACTCACATCCAAGAAGCAACCCCGACGGGTAGTCTGGACGTAGGCTTGTCAGCAAGCTTTTGACACCTTGAAGCAAGCAATGTGTGCAGCTTCAGTCCTCAGAGCTCCTGATTATTCTAAAGAATTCATTGTCCAAACTGACACATCAGAGCATGGCATTGGGGCAGTGTTATCGCAACTCAATGAAGAGGGTTTGGATCAACCTGTTGTCTTCTTGTCCAGGAGACTGCTTCCCCGGGAACAGAGGTGGAGTGCAATTGAGCGGGAAGCCTTTGCGGTGGTATGGGCTCTGAAGAAGCTGCGGCCATACCTGTTTGGCTCGCACTTCCTTGTGCAGACCGACCACCAACCTCTTCGTTGGCTGATGCAAATGAAGGGGGAGAATCCCAAGCTGTTGAGATGGTCTATCTCCCTACAGGGAATGGACTTCCGGGTGGAACATTGGCCTGGAGTGGACCACGCCAATGCAGACGGTCTCTCTAGGTATTTCCGCCTTAGTGATGAGAACTCCCAAGGGGTTGGGTATCTCTCTCCACTTTCAGCTGGGGGGGACGAGTGTTAGACCTGTCAGCACTTTGGGTGGTCCCTCCTAATTATTTATTTATTTTTGTCCTCTTTCTGCCTTCTAACTCTTTTCATTTTTGCGTCCACTACAATTTTTGGTGTTGTCCCTAGTGTTCTGAGTGCCTTTCTTTTCCCTATAACTTTTTGAGGCTAAGGTGCTCTTTAAACATGGTGAAAACATAGACACACAAAATGGTGGCTTGTAACTGCCACATTTTTACCTCAGGGACTTGAGCCATAGGACTACACTGGGAAGGCTCTAGAACCTTCCAGCTGATGCCAGTAGCCAGGGCCCAGCCTATAAAAGGTCAGGACTAGGGGGGCCATTTTAGAGTGACCAGAGAGTTGGTGTGGAACCTGGCCTGGTGACGAGTGAGGCGATATTGTGGGGAGGAAGGCGCACTGAGTGAGGGTAGATCATCCTCTGGGACGGCTGCCCCCTTTAATGACGTGACCCCTTACCTTTCGACTAAGCCCTACCATCGTAGAATTACCCCTGGCTCCCTGCATCCTTCAAGTGCTCCAGGTTAATTGTCCCAAGGCTACTTTCGGTGAGCTGTATGTGGCTGGCCTGGGGAGACCAAAAGCGGAAGCGTCTGTGACCAAAGAGACACTGAGACTAGCTGCGCAATCCGATATTCTCCTAGCCTGCCTGTGGAGTTTGAATCAGCAGAGCTGTGAGACTCTACGTTGCCAGCTCGAGGCCCAGGATATTGCAGGCCGCTAAGGAAGGAAAGCGGAGAATCGGCTTTAAAAACGGGAAGAGACACTCACCGTGAGGGAGGCCCTGGTGCGCTGTGTGGAAGACCCACTGCGGCAGCTGTCATCCCCATCTGCGCCGGAGTGTGCTTATCGTGAATTCCTCCTCCGGAGTTGATGAGGAAAAGGGCCGGCAAGCACAGCTGAGGAGCGGCGGAAACGGGAGAGCTCCGCGGCAGGATCGCTGTGAGAAGTTGGCCTGGTATATGATGTCCACAGTTCTGTGGGCACCTTGTATCAGTCCAAACAATCCCTTATGGTGGTGGTTGTAAGTCAACCTTATAGACAAGCTATCCTAGGGGTAGCATGGACTAAGCAGCCTTAAAGGCTTAACTCAAGAGGGCATGTGAAGCCAGCTGTTTTACCATATGCAATCCTGTAATATCAAATGAAAGGACACCACACAAGTTATATATTATAAAAATATATGTATTTATTCTCAGAATAATCCCCAATACTCTTTATGAGTAAAGAAGCACAAGCGTTTAAACAAAAGCACAATATAACATATGAAAGTTGCACAATTATGGATAGGGCCGGTGGCCACTCAAACCATATATAAAAAAAGTGGTATAAGTATCACTATTCGATCAGTAGTAAGGCCTAGGGCCTTGGGAATCGCTGGGACTACACTGGACTAACAGCAGTTAGGACGGGAGTAGCCCGCGGGATTCGGGTGCAGCGCTAAAAGCACACGCATACACCAGTGCAAAGTCAATGGTACGTAAAAGTTATCGAGTTACAGTTTTAAGAGTCTTCCGACTGGACTAGAAGGACAAAACTTTAGACTTAGACTAGAGGTGTAGACCACTATAGGAGCACCGGCGTTCAAGTATTACCTCACCCACAGGAAGCGGGTGCACAGGTGCAAAAGCGTGTCGGGTTTCGTCACGAAGATCTATGGTGCCTGGAGATGAAGATGCTGCAGGCGTCCAGAAGAGAAGTGTCCGGTGCGATCCAAGGGTGGATCGAAGATGTAGACTACCTGAAAGCAGAGGGGACAGAGTCTGGGTCACTAACCAGTGACCAGGAAGGAACCAGGAAGGAACCAGGCGATGTCAGGCGCAATCAGTTGCTTGTCGCGAAGCTTATCTCTGCTGCCACGTGGACTCTGGGGCACCGAGGATGTCCTGGAGTGGATCACGAGCTGTCCCACAAAGGCTCTCGCTGCCGGCAGTGTCGGCTTCCAGATCGGAGTTAACAAGCCTTGGCAAGGGCAACCCACGCAGGATTCGAAGATCGCTTCTTACTCAGACCAGCAAGGTCAGAGCGGGTGCTCCTTTTCAGGGGAGCAAGGGCCACTCTGGAGCAACCAGACCAGCAGTGTAAATTCTTTGGTTCGTCTGTACTGGGGCCACTAGCCAACGGGCAAGTGACTGGACCAACGCGTCAAGCAGGAAAATGCAAAAGGGCTCCACGCAGCACTCGGTGAGTGTGGAGGGGTGAGCTTCAGTGCAGAAGCTGCTCGGGGCTAAAGCTTCTCAAACTCTAATGCACAGCTTCGAGGGATCCTCGGGAGCTGCACGGTCAGCGCTTCGTAGTTTTTCCAAGATGGCCAGCCCCACGCTTCAGGTCACGTCCATGGGTCTCAGCTTTGCATAGACTGTGGATCGGGCTGTTGCAAGGCAGGCACGCTGGGTCTTGTCGATCTCTGTTGCTCGAGTTCCAGCAGGAACTGCAACAAAGCAAACGTTGAGGTGCTGGATGGTGCCTGTTTGCACAGGGTGGTCCCTCCTTGACCACAAGGGAGATTCTTCAGTCTTCTACGTCGAGTAGGATGTCGAAGGGTCCAGAGTTTTGTTTCATAAGTTTCAGTCAGGATAATCTGATGTGCATCTGCACAGCTCCTACCTTTATTCCAAATCAAGAGGCTGGATTACCTTCTAGGTCCCTCCTATGGGTGGGACCCAGGAAGGGGGTGGTTACACCCCTTTTCCTTTGTCCAGTTTTGCGCCAGAGCTGGGGCTGGAGTGCCCCAGAACCGGTTTGACTGGATTTTGCATGGGACACCTTGTGTGCCCCAGGCAGTGTCTAGTTTCTTTCAACCCACCCTGCCCCAATACACTATCTCCTGTCTGGGGAGGTGTAGCACCTCCCTGTGACAGGAAACCCTTTGTCCTGGCCTCCCCTGCCAAGTTTCGGTCAGCAGCAGGAGGTCAGACTCGTGTCGGTGGCAGCAGCATCCATTTTGTGATGCTGAGGCTCTGGTTAGGATTAACCGCGTTTTAAGTAAAGTAAGATGTCTTCTCCCTCTAGAAGGATGGAATGCTACCCCCGTCGCCAGAACTGGCGAGGGGGTAGTATTCCAAAGTGTATGACACCAAACACAACATGTTTTGATAAAGCCAAACCAAAGTTAGCATTAACCGCGAGGATTATAATGCACTTAAGAGTATATGGTATGGCAGTATCACTGGAACAGCTGCACGGAAATGGTTCCGACCTCTGCATACAGGCTCAGCTCCTGCTAGAGCACCATCTCACATAAAACCAAGCACTCTGCCTCCAGGATTGTTAAGGCCTGCCATAGGAGTGACTTATAGGTATATATGTGTCCAGATAGAGGTTTAGATATAGGTATACTATATCTAAGCAAGGGGTTATTACACCACCTTGCCCCAGCTGAGTGATCAGCCAGTTGTGTCGATTTAAGTACCAGCCAGGGGTGGCAAAAGATATGCTGCAGCCCCTGGTAGGCCTTGGATGCACCTATGCCCTGAGCACCTATAGTGCATGGTACAGGGGCTGACAAGGTGTCCAGTACCAAATTGCTGATGTACGTATAGTACATGTATGTGAATTTAGAGAGAGAACAGCAGGCTGTGGGTCTGATTAGCAGGCCCACAGCCACATTAAGTCGAAAACCAGTGAAGCAAAAAAACAAAAATTGGGGTGACCATAGGATAGCAGACCCTACTCTCCTACATAACCCCCCCCCCCAAACGCAGGGACATTAAAATTAACCTTGACCAGATAAGTCTTCATGTTCTAAGTGGAAATACCTGGAGAGACCATCTGCATTGCCATGGTCAGTCCCTGGTCTGTGCTCCACTGTAAAGTCCATCCCCTGTAGGGAAATGGACCACCTGAGCAGTTTGGGATTTTCACCCTTCATCTGATTGAGCCACAAGAGGGGCTTATGGTCTGCCTGAATTAGGAAGTGAGTGCCAAACAAGTATTGTCTCAACTTCTTCAGGGCCCAAACCACAGCAAAGGCCTCCCTCTCAATGGCTGACCAACGTTTCTCTCTAGTGGTCAGCCTTCTGCTAATGAAAGCAATGAGCTGGTCTTGACCATCTACATTAAGTTGTGAAAGCACAGCTCCCACCCCCAACTCAGAAGCATCTTTTTGAACAATGAACTGTTTGGAGTAGTCAGGACTCTTCAGGATAGGTGCAGAGCACATGGCCTTCTTCAGGTCTTCAAATGCTTTCTGACAGCTAACTGTCCACTGAACCTTTTTGGGCATCTTCTTGGATGTCAGATCATTTAATGGTGTCGCAATGGACCCATAATTCTTTACAAATTTCCTGTAATACCCAGTCAGGCCCAAGAAGGCTCTGACTTGTGTCTGGGTAGTTGGAGGAGCCCAGTCCTGTATGGCCTGGATTTTGCTCTCCAATGGTTGAACCTGACCCCCACCTACTAGGTGGCCCAGGTACACAACCTTGCTCTGCCCTATCTGGTACTTGGTAGTCTTGATAGTCAGGCCTGCCTTTCGCAGGGCCTCCAGAACCTTCTCCAGGTGGATCAGGTGATCCTCCCAGGTAGAGCTAAAGACAGCACAAAAGTCATCTAACCCAGCAAGGACTTGATTCACCAACCTTTGGAAGGTGGCAGGTGCATTCTTCAAACCAAAGGGCATCGCCACAAACTGATAATGCCCACTGGGGGTAGAGAATGCTGTTTTGGCTTTAGACTCCTCAGCTAACCTGATTTGCCAATAGCCAGCTGTCAAGTCAAACGTGCTCAGAAATTTGGCAGAAGCAAATTCATCTATGAGCTCATCTGCCCTTGGAATGGGATGACCATCTGTCCTAGTGACAGCATTGAGACCTCTATAGTCCACACAAAATCTCATTTCTCTCTTTCCATTTTGGTATGAGGTTTTGGCACAAGGACTACTGGGCTGGCCCAGGGGCTCTCTGATGGCTCAATCACTCCAAGTTCAAACATTTTCTGCACCTCACCCTTTATACAATCCCTGACATGGTCAGGTTGCCTGTAGATTTTATTCTTCACAGGCAGACTGTCACCAGTGTCCACCTCATGGGTGCACCAGTTAGATTGACTGGGTGTAAGAGAAAACATGTGTCTATGGGCCTGCAACACTTGTCTGCAGTCCATCTGTTGCTGGTCAGAGAGGCTGCCTGCCAAGGCCACACCTTACACTGAGCCATCATCAGGGTGTTGGGATAACAGGTCTGGGAGAGGGTCACTCTCTTCCTCCTGGTCCCCATCTGTAGCCATGAGTAAACCCATGTCTTACCTGTCCACAAATGCTTTCAATCTGTTTACATGGAGCACCCTGTGGGGACTCCTAGGGGTGCCAAGGTCCACCAAGTAGGTGACCTCTCCCTTCTTTTTCCAGTATGGTGTAGGGTCCAGACCATTTGTCTTGGAGAGCTGCTTGGCCCACTGGCACCAACACCCACACCTTCTGCCCTGGCTGGTACTCAGTCAGAACAGCCTTTTGGTCAAGCCAAGCTTTCTGTAATTCTTGGCTGGCCTCCAGGTTTTTGGATGCTCTCTCCATGTACTCCGCCATCCTGGAGCGGAGACCAAGCACATAGTCCACAATATCAAGCTTGGGCTTTTTGGGAGGTAACTCCTATCCTTCCTTCACAAGACACAATGGACCCCTCACAGGGTGGCCAAACAAAAGTTCAAAAGGGCTGTAGCCAACCCCCTTCTGTGGGACCTCTCTGTAAGCAAAGAGGAAGCAGGGTAAAAGGATGTCCCATCTTCGCCTAAGCTTTTCAGGTAACCCTTTTATCATTCCCTTTAGGGTCTTGTTTAATCTCTCCACAAGCCTGTTGCACTGTGGGTGATAGGGTGTGGTGAACTTATAGTTCACTCCACACTCCTTCCACATTGCCTTTAAGTATCCAGACATAAAGTTGGTACCTCTGTCTGAAAGGAACTCCTTTGGAAAGCCCACTCTGGAAAAAACTCCAAGTAGGGCCCTTGCCACAACAGGAGCTGTTGTGGTCCCCAGGGGAATTGCCTCTGGGTACCTGGTGGCATGATCCACTACCACCAGGATGAATCTGTGCCCAGATGCTGTTTGGGGATCCATTGGTCCAACAATGTCAATCCCAACTCTCTCAAAGGGCACCCCCACCACAGGTAGAGGTATAAGGGGGGCATTTGTGGTGCCACCTGATTTGCCACTGGCTTGGCAGGTGACACAGGAGCGACAAAACTCCTTGGTATCTTCTGACATGTGAGGCCAGTGAAAGTGAGGGACAAGCCTGTCCCAAGTCTTGTTCTGGCCTAAGTGTCCTGCAAGGGGAATATCATGGGCCAAGGTAATAAGGAAGCCCCTAAATTGCAGAGGTATAACCAACCTCCCGGTAGCACCAGGCTTGGGGTCTCTAGCCTCTGCATAAAGGAGCCCATCATCCCAATACACTCTATGGGTACCTTGAGCATTCCCAGCAGCCTCAGCAGTAGCTTGCTGTCTGAGGGGTTCAAGTGAAGGGCAAGTTAACTGAGCCTGCCCCAGGTCTGCCCTTGAGGGCCCCCCTGTCCCCAGAAACTCAACCTGATCAGGTTCAAGTTCTTCAAGGACAGTCTCCTCTTGGATCACAGAATCATCCTCCTGTGAGGTCTGATTCTCAACCTGGGGCAAGTGGGAAGGCACTGCCTTTACCCTCTTGCTCCTTCTCTTGGGTTGTGGATGGTCTATTGTTTCCAGATCCACCACAGGTTCAGGTAGGCACTTCTTGGCCTGGGACCTGGTTACAGCAAGGACATGGGCTGAAATCCCTAGCATTTCTGCATGAGTCCTGTACTCCACTTCTGACCATAATGATTCCTCTAGATCATTGCCCAAAAGACAGTCTACTGGGAGGTCTGCACTCACAACAACTTTCTTGTAGCCAGTTACCCCTCCCCAGGAGAATTTAACAACAGCCACACTATGTGTAGTAGTGGCATTGCTAGCATTGGTCACTAGGTAGTTCTCACCTAGTATGATTTGTCCAGGGTCCACAAAGTTAGGTGTCACCATAGTGACACTAGCACATGTGTCCCTGTAGGCCTGAGCCAGTTTCTGATTAATTAAAGGCGTCTGTCTATATTTGCCCAAAGTATTGGGACTCATAGGAGTGGACACTGATATGTCCGCGTCATATAGCAGAACTGCCTGAGTAGGGATTCTGACTAGGCCAGACTCCATCTCAGTACCCAGGGTTAACCCCACTATATCCTTTGGTTGTGTACCACCACTGCTAACTGTACTAGGGGGTGCAGGTGCCTTAGGGGCTGCGGTGGTAGGGACTGGATTTTTCTTGGTGCATTCACTCCCCCAGTGGGAAGTGGACTTACAAGTATTGCACCAAGGTTTCTTTGGGCCATCATTCTTCTTCTTCTTGTTTCCACCCTGGGAACCACCCTCCTTAATATTACTATTTTGGGGGCCTGAAGAAGATTTCTGGTCTTTTTCTTTCTTATCTCCACCCTTCTGGTCTGCTTTCTTTTGATCACCTCCTTGGTTCTGGGGTTTCTGCTTAACCCTTGTTCTGACCCATTTGTCCGCCTTCTTTCCCAATTCTTGGGGAGAGGTCAGATCAGAGTGTACAAGGTGTTGATGCAACAGCTGGTTTGTACAGTTAATAAGGATCTGCTCTCTCATTATAAGATTGTACAATCCTGTATAGTCTGAAACTTTACTTCCCTGCAAACAACCCTACAGAGCCTTAGTGGCACAATCAACAAAATCAGTCCAGTCCTGAGTCTGAGCTTTTTGGGTATCTCTGAACAACAACCTGTATTGCTCAGTGGTTAAGCCAAACCCATCAATAAGAGCACTCTTCAGGACAGAGTAGTTTTTAGCATCCTCAGGTCTAACTGTGAGGAGCTTGTCTCTCCCTTTCTCAGAAAAGGAGTACCATAAGATAGCTGCCCACTGTTCTTGAGGAACCTGCTGTACCATGCAGGCTCTCTCCAGAGCAGTCATCCATTTGTGGATGTCATCCCCTTCCTTGTAGGGGGGCACAATGTTTGTCAGGTTTCTATTGTCATAGGACCTGTCTTTCTCTCTAGGAAAAATGCTGCCACCAGTGGGTTCTAACCCACTCAATTTTTGTTCCCTTGCTAAAGCAAGTTTAGCTTGGGCCAGGGCTACCTCCTCCCTCTCTATCTGGAGTTTGACAGCTCTCATCCTGGCCTTATGCTCTTTTCTCTGGGGGGAAGTCATTCCCCTTTGAGATTCCCTTGAGGCACTAGAAAGGTGAGAGTCCCTGGAAGGAGACCTCTCCCTTCTATTACCTGGAAGGATTCTGTTATGTACTCTGGGGAGGTGCTGGCCCTCTCCATTTCCATGTAGGACCAAGTTGACTTGGCTAAGCCTTCCAACTGGTACCTGGTTAACCCCTTGATCCTGATCTGAGTCATCACCATTTGACTCTGGGTCCACCTCCTCATCTTCTACTTCTGCGGTGGTGTTCTCAGTATCTGGGGGGTTCACTCCTTCTCCTGGCCCTGAGGGAACTACACTAGCTTTCTCAAGATCATCCTTCTGTAGGATGGCTATCAGGATGGGAATGGTAGGGTTGTGACCCTTTCTCAGCCCCCTTGCAGTACACAAGGTACTCAAGTCCTTATGGCTGAGCTTGTCATAGCTGTATGGTGCCTTGGTCATGTCACCTTCCACAGGCAGAGCAATGGGTTGCTCACCTGTGCCAGACATGACTCTAGTGAGGTGTAAGTGATGCACTTACCTACACTAAGTGTTTTCCTACTGTACCTTGCTAGTGAGTTGTAGGCAGGGTGTGCTAAGCCCTTTGATCTACAACTACTAAGTTCAGTAGAACTTACATATGTAAGCTTTGTTTATATGTACCTAAGGTACTTGATGTTATCTTTCAATTTTATAAAAAGATTGCAATGGTAAAACAACAGCAAGCTCAAATCCGGACCGCTGCACACCATTGTGAGACATTGGCCTGGTATATGATGTCCACAGTTCTGTGGGCACCTTGTATCAGTCCAAACAATCCCTTATGGTGGTAGTTGTAAGTCAACCTTATAGACAAGCTATCTTAGGGGTAGCATGGACTAAGCAGCCTTAAAGGCTTAACTCAAGAGGGCATGTGAAGCCAGCTGTTTTACCATATGCAATCCTGTAATATCAAATGAAAGGACACCACACAAGTTATATATTATTAAAATATATGTATTTATTCTCAGAATAATCCCCAATACTCTTTATGAGTAAAGGAGCACAAGCGTTTAAACAAAAGCACAATATAACATATGAAAGTTGCACAATTATGGATAGGGCCGGTGGCCACTCTAACCATATATCAAAACAGTGGTATAAGTATCACTATTCGATCAGTGGTAAGGCCTAGGGCCTTGGGAATTGCTGGGACTACACTGGACTAACAGCAGTTAGGACGGGAGTAGCCCGCGGGATTCGGGTGCAGCGCTAAAAGCACACGCATGCCCCAATGCAAAGTCAATGGTGCGTAAAAGTTATCGAGTTACAGTTTTAAGAGTCTTCCGAATGGACTAGAAGGACAAAACTTTAGACTTAGACACTAGAGGTGTAGACCACTACAGGAGCACCGGCGTTCAAGTATTACCTCACCCACAGGAAGCGGGTGCACAGGTGCAAAAGAGTGTCGGGTTTCATCATGAAGATCTATGGTGCCTGGATATGAATATGCTGCAGGCATCCAGAAGAGAAGTGTCTGGTGCGATCCAAGGGTGGATCGAAGATGTAGGGTACCTGAAAGCAGAGGGGACAGAGTCTGGGTCACTAACCAGTGACCAGGAAGGAACCAGGAAGGAACCAGGCGATGTCGGGCTCAATCAGGTGCTTGTCGCGAAGCTTGTCTCCGCTGCCACGTGGACTTTGGGGCACCGAGGATGTCCTGGAGTGGATCACGAGCTGTCCCACAAAGGTTCTCGCTGTCGGCGGTGTCGGCTTTGGGATCAGAGTTAACAAGCCTTGGCAAGGGCAACCCACGCAGGATTCGAAGATCGCTTCTTACTCGGACCAGCAAGGTCAGAGCGGGTGCTCCTTTTCAGGGGAGCGAGGGCCAGTCTGGAGCAACCAGACCAGCAATGTAAAATCTTTGGTTTGTCGGTACTGGGGCCACTAGCCAACGGGCAAGCGACCGGACCAACGCAACAAGCAGGAAAATGCAAAAGGGCCCCACACAGCACTCGGTGAGTGTAGTACTGAAAATCTCGAACTTGTGTAATAATTTTGCACTCGAGAATAAAACTTCGTCGTAACATGACGAATTTGGTATCAAAAGACCGAAAATGGCGAGTACATTATGTACAAGCATTTTCGTCGCATTCAAGAGACTATTTCACCTCGAAATCGTCATTTGTGCCTTGAACCCTTGGCTTCCATTTTGTATGTGGCAGCCATTTTGTGTGTTGCCCTTTACATAGGCTTAATTCAATATCAAAGGACACGTACTCCTTGATTGACTTCCCTGTGACCTGGGCAAGTTGGAACCCTTGCCCCGGGCCAAACTCGTTTGGTCAGTTCCTCCCTCAGTGGCCGGTCGAGATAGCATCTAGGCGCAACCGGCCATAAAACCTTTTCATCGCACACATACCCTGCCGAATCCTGCCCAAACCTGGCACCACTCTTTTTTTCTGACTTGTTTTATGATGAGGACGTGCTCGTTTTATTGAGGGTACACCGATATCTGATGGAAATGCCGGACCTTGCCGGGTGATTTATTATGGGGTGGACAACCGAAATGTGAGCTTGTCATCATAAATCTGTTACTTATTTGTGTTCGAAATATGTGAATAGT
Organism: Lissotriton helveticus; assembly: GCF_964261635.1. Lineage (NCBI taxonomy): Eukaryota > Metazoa > Chordata > Amphibia > Caudata > Salamandridae > Lissotriton > Lissotriton helveticus. Next base: position 1,490,622,122 of record NC_136057.1, read on the forward strand.
ATCCTGAAAATCTAGGAATGTTTGCCTGAAGCTTATTATTTTGTATAAGAAGAGAAGCCTGACTTCGTGAATTGCGGCAGTCTCCTGAGAACATACTTCCTGTGTGTTGCACTTCTAGGACGCTTGTTACCTTGGTTGCAGCCAATAAAATCGATCTTTGACTTCACCTAGAAGACTCTGAGTTTCTGTAGGTCTGAATCAGGAAAGTACCCGAGGTCTTTGGGTGTACCCTGGCACCGCTGGGTTACCGGTTCAGTACCGGTTCTGAAAAACCCAGTACCTCAGTTGGCGCCCAACGTTTGGGGCGATTCTAGCGGCACCGGTCCAGCCTGAGGTTCGTGAGGAGCTTCGTGTGGAAATTCTGGAGGACGGCCAACCACTTCAACAACCCCTGCATGTCGACGTGGTCCGAAAGTCTTTGCTGCGAGGTTCCCTGCTTCCCGACGGCTACGAAGGACTGCTGCCCTGGCTATCGCCCTTATTTGGACCCTTGAAGTTTGGTAGAGCGAAACACTAAGACAAGTCTTCTAGTGACGTCATCGATATTTCAGTTAAGTATAAGTGGAGCGTCTCCCAGTCCTTAGTTGGTTCTTAGTCTTGGGTATCCTTTGGGATAGTTTTGTTTGGTACTTGCAAGCACCAAAACCGAGGGACTCGTGTATTCACGAGAAATATCGTAATCGATAATCCTTTGAAGTTTGGAGCTAGACTAGAGAGCGAAAATGCCTGGTCTTAGACTTAGAAACCTGTTTTGTCTTGGTTGTAATAATAGGGACTCCCGATTGGAGGAATCGTGTCCGGTTCCTCCGGTTGGAACTTCAACTTACGAGTTGTATGTGAAACATGGAGTAGGTCCCATCACATATAACGAAGTGTGGATCAAATACACCCGAAAAGATGGTGTTTTAAAATGGCCCCAACACGGTAGTTTTGACACTGAAAACCTAGATAACCTTGAGGTCAAACTTTTCAAAAATAAAGCCCGGCCGGCGATGTTTGACTCTTTCCGCCTATGGCGTAAGGAAGCCAACCAGAAGGAAATTAAATTAGAGAAGAAAAATAAGAGAGAAGGGGGTATTTCAATAATGCAAGCTGCTATGCAGTATAAAGACAATGAAGAGGAACAGATGAGTGAGCAGTTGCACAGGCAACGTAAAATGGTAATAGACAAATGTTATCCAGTTTTGCCGACTCCTAAACAAGATGCAGCAAAAGAGCTTGAGAAAGATCCGTTAATGTCGCATTTGTTAAGTTCGCCACCCCCCTATGCACAAAATGCTACGGCACCTCCGCAACCTTTAGTTGCGCAACCTATAATTGCATTGCCTGCTCCTCTACAGCACCCACCAGCTACTCTTCAGCTGGCTTATACTCCTCTGGTGCAGCCTCCTCAAGGCTCACCGATCACATCTGCTCCGCCTATGCCTCCTACGACTTTGCCTAGTGTACCTTCTACTTCTAATGCTCCCCCTGCTATTGTCTCTGCTCCTACCTTATCTCACCCTATTTTTCCGCCCGTTCTTCCGTCAGTTTCTCCTTCCATTCGACAGAGAATGTCAAACACTGTTACTAATCTTTTCTCACCTTTTCTCGGGTCGCCTAATACGACCCCTAACCCGGAACGAAGACAGTTGCGGAGTCAACTGCCTGACTATCGAGAGAGAGATTTACTGAATCGTTTAGCGCATAAATGGGTTATGGACACTGTAAAATATGATGTAGAGTCTGTCATGGAAGTCTTCCGTCAGTGGGAAGCACCGAAGCAGAGATACGTTTTTGAACAAATGTGTGTTTTCCTCTGTGAGGATTTGGAAGACAATGATATGGAATGTAACCCGCCCGAATTGTGTCGTGCGCGGTTCGACTTTGCAGAGGGCATGATTGTAGGTCCTGATGTCGAGAAAGCGGTTGAGACATTGTTGTCGTATCGGAGTAAGGGAGGCACTTCTCAATCACTATTTGAGCATGATGCACCTGGTAGGAAAAATGCGCGACAGTACCCTATGAGAGAGGTTCCCCCACAATGGAGAGAGGGTGACGCAAATGCTAACCCACCTATTCAGCCTCATTTTCAGCGAGTATGGGTACATGTGCCATGGAAACGAGCTGAAGTTTTGGCCCTTAAACAGACATTGCCAGATCTGCGTAAAAATCCTGCAGGGTATTACAAAGAGTTGTCACAGACTGCTGGGTCATGTATTATGAATCTAGCCGATATCGATATGTTATTTGGGAATGTTGTTCCACAGCCTTTATGGGGAAAGATTCCCCATACAGATCATGATCAGGAATTAGGTGACTCATGGGCTAATATTGCAGCTGCAGATGCCCTACAAATTGGTGGTGCTAAACCTGAGCCTTTAGTAGCAGAACTCCCTGGTAGAATAATTGAGTACATGAAAACGATTATGCCTGCAATGCGTGTAAACTGGGATAAGTTGTCTGCGTGTAAGCAGAAGAAAGATGAAACGGTCTCTGATTTCTTCATCAGGTTTGAAGACGCGTTTGTCGACCACAGTGGTCAAGATATGAGCACAGAAGGTGGTCAGCGTTTGTTTGTTGATAAATTCGTGCACAATTTTCTCCCCGAGTTGTGTAAAAAGTTAAAGGATTCAGAGAGTTCTTGGGCAGTTTCCTCTTCAGCACAGATATTGGCTACTGCCCAATATTACGAAAATCGAGACAAAGACGAGAAAGATAGAGCAGACAAGAAAACCAAAGAGTTGAAAACGAAGGTTTTGTTACAGCAAGCCTATCCGCCACGTGGTGGTGGTGGCCAGAATAATGGTGGTCAGAATAACTATCAGAGTAATTATCAGCAGCCTCAACAGTATCAGAGGAACTCGCAAAGAGTCGAGTATAATCAGCCACGTGTCCCTATAGGACCCAATCAGTGTTCGTATTGCAAGGAAGAGGGTAATTTTAAGTCTAGTTGTCCTATTCTGTTACAGCGCGCGAATGGTGTTTCAAACACAAGAGGTAGAGGTGTTCAGCAAGCATCTAGAGGTAGAGGACGTGGAAACCTCCCTCAGAACGCACAGTCTCTTCCACCTCAAAACTCTATGAATAAGTTTGATCAGCAGAATAACGCATCTGGTAGGACAGCTCAGTACTATACTGATGATTACTATACAGAAGGTGAGCAATGGGATAGTAATGATTGCTAGGACAGCCATAGACAAAGAGAGGGAGTTGTTTCAGTTCCAGTAGATCAGAGTGGACCATACGTTGAGGTGATTACATCAGGTGTGTCAGAACCTTTTCTGTTGGATACTGGTGCTACTAAGAGTTCTATTATGCACTCCAAACTCCCTGGCGCACCTTTGTCTGGCGAAACGAATGTATCAGTAGGTTTTTCTGGCGCCCCAGTTAGAAATCCGATTTCTGACCCTTTGTCTCTTTCTGTTGGTCCCTGTGAATTAGAAGCACCCCTTATTCTGACAACAGGTTTTGGTGAAAACTTGTTGGGATTAGATCTGTTAAAAAGATTGTATGCGACTTTGTATTGTTCTCCTTCAGGAGTACAACTTACTTTAGGTAAGAAAGTGGTTTCTCCAATGTATTTGTCAAGGGAGAAAATTCCGACGGAATTGTCGTCTCTTCCTGATATTCTTTGGGCTACTGGTCCTAATGATGTGGGTCTTTTAGAAATACCACCATATGTTATAACATTGAAAGACAATGTTAAAATGCCACGAATTCCCCAATATAGAATATCTAGTGAAGGTGAAAAAGCGTTGCTAGCGATCGTTCACGATCTAATTGAAAAAGACGTCATTGAAGAAACAAGAGGCAACATTTGCAACAGTCCTGTTTTGCCTGTTTTGAAACGTACTGATCCATCTCAGCCACCTGTGTACAGATTTGTGATTGATCTGAGAGAGGTCAATAAAATAGTTGTGCCACAATTTCCAGTTGTTCCCGACATTACTGCCCTATTGACTATGATTCCAGCTTCTGCAGCATGGTTTTCGGTGATTGATGTGAAGAATGCTTTCTTCAGCATCCCCATTGCTGAGGAGAGCAGGGATATTTTTGGCTTCACTTTAGGTGGACGAAGCTTCCGCTTTAAACGTGCTGCTCAGGGCTACTGTGAAAGTCCATCCATATACAGTCAAGCTTTAAAGACACAGCTTGATACGATTGTTTTACCTGATGGTGCTACTCTTGTACAGTACGTTGACGATTTGCTTGTTGCGGCAGATACTAAGAAAATCTGTAAGAAAGCCACGTTGTCATTGTTGCGTCATCTGTGTGATTTGCATCACAAGGTGTCACTTTCCAAACTCCAATACTGTCGACAAGAAGTGACCTACTTAGGTCATCTCTTATCGAAGGAGGGAAGGAAACTGACCCCAGAAAGAATTCAGGCAATAGCGAAATTGAGTGTGCCAAAAACACAGAGAGAAGTGCGTGCTTTCTTGGGCATTACATCGTACTGTAGACAGTGGATTCCAAATTTTTCGTTATTGGCCAAACCTTTGGTGGCATTAACGTGTAAAGGTACACCCAATCCCATTCCTTGGTCTGAAGAGTGCCACAAAAGTTTTTCTGAACTGCGTGATGCATTATGTTCGGCTCCTGTGTTGGGTACCCCCAACTACAGTAAGCCCTTTACATTGTATGTCCACGAGAAACAAGGTTGTGCAATATCAGTACTGACACAGTTGTTTGGAAACAAACAGCGCCCATGTGCATATTTTTCGTCGACTTTGGATCCGGTAGCTAGAGCATTGCCGAGTTGTTTAAGAGCTACAGCAGCAGCAGCTGTTTCTATTCGACAGTCTGCTGGTCTAGTAATGGATAACACCCTGATAGTAATGGTCCCACATGCAGTAGACATATTGTTAAACAGAACCAGGACACAGCATTTAACTAGTTGCTCGATTGTCCGGTTACGAATTAACCTTGTTAGCAAGTCATGTGCACATAAAAAGGTGCACTACACTCAACCCAGCCACGTTGTTGCCCACTGTAGAAGAATTAGATGCCTCAGAACAACATGATTGTCTCCTTAAAACAGAAGAAGAAACGAAAGGGAGAATAGACCTCCTAGACACTCCTCTTGCTGAATGCGATGGTACATTGTGGGTGGATGTTTCATGTTTTAAGCTCCCGAATGGTGACACGACTGCAGCATATGCTGTCACTACTTTGCATACGATTGTTGAAACTGCGCGTATTCCACATAATTCAGCTCAAGCAGCAGAATTGATTGCACTCACGAGAGCATGTGTGTTGTCAAAGGGAATGAAAGTGACTGTCTATACCGACAGCCAGTATGCATTTGGTGTGGCTCACAGTTTTGGACGATTGTGGAGAGAACGTGGGTTCCTGACTTCGCATGGAGCTAAGATTCAGCATGGTCAGTTGGTGAATGAGCTTCTTGAATCACTGACCTTGCCTCTACAAGTAGCGATTGTGAAATGTAGTGCTCACAAGAAGGTGACTGATGATGTTGGTCGTGGAAATGCATTTGCTGATGAAATCGCGAAAGAAACTGCAAAGAATGTGATGAGCCGAATGTATGTTGCAGGCCCTGCAAGATGGGTTGGTGATGTTGGTATGTGTGAAGACACGATAGAGAGTGTGAAGTCCATTCAAGCTGAGGCTACAGAGAAAGAGTTGAGCATGTGGAGAGAAAGTACGGGTAGATTGGATGCGAATGGTTGTTGGATTGAATTGTCAGAGCATCAGAGATGGTTGCTACCCGATGCGTATGTGCTTGCAGTAGTTACAATGGCTCATGGAATGGCTCACATCAGCGTGAAAGGGATTTGCAAGTTGTTGGCTCCAGTATGGCAAAATTTAGGAATTCCCAAATGTGCAGAGAATGTAGTCAAGAATTGCATGGTGTGTCTGAAACATAATCCTGGTAGGGGAACTCCAACTCCAGCTGGTCATTTTGCCCCTCCTACGTATCCGTTCGAGGTTCTGCAGCTAGATTTCATTCACATGGAGAGGTGCAACAATTTAAAATACGTACTCGTTGTTGTTTGTGCCTTCTCAAGATGGGTGGAAGCATACCCCCTAAAAGACAATACTGCCTTATCCACAGCTAAAGCCCTTGTGAAAGAGTACTTCCCTAGATTCGGAAAGCCTAGAATGGTCTGGTCTGACAACGGGAGTGAATTTGTGGGTCGTGTGATGAAGAATGTATGTGAAGGACTAGGCATTCGACAGAAGTTCCACGCTGCAAATCACCCCAATCAGCTGGATTAGTAGAATGTTACAATGGCACGCTTAAGTTAAAACTAGCCAAAATCCAAGCGAGCACAGGTCTTAAATGGCCTGACGCTCTACCCTTAGCACTCCTATCCACCAGAATCACTGTACATTCGCGAGTGAAACTCAGCCCCTACGAGATAGTCTTTGGCCATCCGGCCAATATATGGGGAGTGCCTAGGCCCACCAAGTTCAGCGAATTGGAACACCCTGTTTTGCTTGATTATCTGTATGAATTGACGGCTAAATTGCGTGTTTTGTATCAACAGGTTCACGACACCCTGCCTCCGGTCTCTGAAACTCCAGGCCACGCCATTGACCCTGGATCCTGGGTGCTGGTTAGGAATTTTCAACGGACAAAGAATAGCCAGCCCAGGTGGACCGGACCGCACCTTGTCCTTCTTTCCACGAGATCGGCAGTTCGGGTGGAAGGGAAGAAACAATGGATCCACGGGGTCCATTGTAAGAAGATTCCTTTACCCCTGCCATATGACCAGTGGGTCCAGAAGGGTGTCGCGGACTCAGAGACTAGCATCGTGCCAAAGTTTCTGCCTTTCAGTGATGCACGAGTGAAAGGAACTAACTCTGAACGTGAACAAGAGACTGTGCCACTATCGAAACGATTGAACACTTTGGAGCCCGAACTCTTGTTTCAGGACCACACAGTACCCGGAAGAAGACGTTATAATTTGAGACCAAGACCTATGGACTAATAAAAAGATTTTTTCCTTTTCCCTCCAGGTACAATTTTTTTTTTGGAAGTGCAGCTCTCCCATCTGAGAAACTTGCTCATTTTTGTTTTTCGAACCGCCATCCGGGTTCCGCTGCTAGGGCCGCGATTGCTTAAAAGTCTTTTGGGTGCAGCTGACGACGTTAGGTCAGCAGTTCTGGTTGGTCTAAGGGAGTTGCTCTGGACTGACAGAAGCATTCTTTAGCAGAATCAACCTCCCATCGCGGGCAGCACTCTAGAGAGGATGGAGTTTTCCGAGATGGAGAGACCTGCCAACCCAACGAACTTTAAACACAAATTATGTAACACTATGACAAAGAAAAGCTTTTTAATATTGTGCATTTTTATGCTATTCAGTGTGATGACATGCTTGATGGGATATGTTTTATTCTCTTTTCGTGTAATGTTTGCACCCACTACATCCCCTACACCTCCTCCTCCTACCGTTTCCTCTCATTCTTTTCAACCTCTTCCTGACCATGAATCCAATAGAAGGTTAGAGTTCATTAATAACTCCTTTGTTCAGCTCTTGCACCAGCACCAACTAGTGATGAACACAACTAATTGTTGGGTTTGTGGCCTCATGCCTCACACTACGGACAAAGGTATCCCTTACCTAGTCCTACCTTTCAGCCATAATGGTTCTGTGTGGGCATACAGAACAATGTTCATATACGCACGTGAAGTCCAACCCCTACGGTCTGTAAAAGACAATCTCAAGACTAGCGCCCTAGTCAAAGGCATAGTTGACATGATTAAGGAAGAAATTTCTTATGAAAATACCCCGGAAGATGAGATATTTGCATATATAGGTTGGAACGTGACCGGATATGGAGCTACTTTAAGTGAGAAACAGCAAATTAAAAGATCATCCCCGATTTGGATTGTACCCCATCAGGGTCACTTATGTCTGCAAGGTATTGGCAGGAATCCCAGAGCTCAGTTAGGGAAAAGTGTCTGTACAGAAACGTATGTTTTTGGGTCTCAGACTTCCCCTGCGTTTTTAGCAGCTAAGGGTACCTATTTCATCTGCCATGATAGAGCCTATACATAGTTGCCCCCTGACTTCTCGGGCTCATGTTTTGTTTCATTCCTGTTGCCTCCCACCTACACAGCAGGGACAGATTACCACAAGACAAGGGTAGTTAGAGGTGTCTTGAGTAAAGAAGACACTGCAGGACATGAATTTGGGGATTTTACGAAGGGTTTTCTGCCGTTCTGGGGACCCATGATTAACAGCAGGAACATAAGGCAATTGACAAGGGTAGTTGAGTCCACTGTGATTGAAACCGCTGGTGCCCTTAGTAACTTGACTGCTGAGCTCCAGTCGGATCGTCTTATGACCCTTCAGAACAGGGTTTCTTTAGATGTCATACTTGCAGACCGAGGTGGGGTATGTAGATTGATCCAATCAAGTTGCTGTATTTTCATCCCAGATAACGCTCCAACAGTGTACCAGGCCATCTCCAAACTGCATAAGATTTCCGAATCTATTCACGTGGATAAAGGAGATTGGTCATTAATGGGGTGGTTCTGGGAACTGATATCCGGCTGGGGATGGAAAATTCTGATGGTCATTGGGATGGTCTTAGCCATTCTTTTCCTGTTCTGTCTGTGCGTGCAGTGTGCTCCTGCAATATGTGGCCTCTGTGTTACATCATGTATAAGGAAACCTGTATCAAGAGACGAGCTAAGTACTAGGATGATGTTACAGCAACATCACAATGACTTTAGGAATAATCGACCTAGACTCAGATTAGCATGAGATTAGGTTAAATTGCCTATGTAAGGGCAAAAGGAGGGTTTGTAGTACTGAAAATCCCAAACTCGTGTAATAATTTTGCACTCGAGAATAAAACTTCGTCGTAACATGACGAATTTGGTATCAAAAGACCGAGAATGGCGAGTACATTATGTACAAGCATTTTCGTCGCATTCGAGAGACTATTTCACCTCGAAATCGTCATTTGTGCCTTGAACCCTTGGCTTCCATTTTGTATGTGGCAGCCATTTTGTGTGTTGCCCTTTACATAGGCTTAATTCAATATCAAAGAACACGTATTCCTTGATTGACTTCCCTGTGACCTGGGCAAGTTGGAACCCTTGCCCCAGGCCAAACTCGTTTGGTCAGTTCCTCCCTCAGTGGCCGGTCGAGATAGCATCTAGGCGCAACCGGCCATAAAACCTTTTCATTGCACACATACCCTACCGAATCCTGCCCAAACCTGGCCCCACTCTTTTTTTCTGACTTGTTTTATGATGAGGACGTGCTCGTTTTATTGAGGGTACACCGATATCTGATGGAAATGCCGGACCTTGCCGGGTGATTTATTATGGGGTGGACAACCGAAATGTGAGCTTGTCATCATAACTCTGTTACTTATTTGTGTTCGAAATATGTGAATAGTATCCTGAAAATCTAGGAATGTTTGCCTGAAGCTTATTATTTTGTATAAGAAGAGAAGCCTGACTTCGTGAGTTGCGGCAGTCTCCTGAGAACATACTTCCTGTGTGTTGTACTTCTAGGACGCTTGTTACCTTGGTTGCAGCCAATAAAATCGATCTTTGACTTCACCTAGAAGACTCTGAGTTTCTGTAGGTCTGAATCAGGAAAGTACATGAGGTCTTTGGGTGTACCCTGGCACCGCTGGGTTACCGGTTCAGTACCGGTTCTGAAAAACCCAGTACCTCATGAGTATGGAGGGGTGAGCTTCAATGCAAAAGCTGCTCGGGGCTGGAGCTTCGTAAACTCCAATGCACAGCTTCGAGGGAGCCTCAGGAGCTGCACGGTCAGCGCTTCGTAGTTTTTCCAAGATGGCCGGCCTCATGCTTCAGGTCGCCCCCACGGGTCTCAGCTTTGCATAGACTGTGGATCGGGCTGTTGGAAGGCAGGCACGCTGGGTCTTGTCAATCTCTGTTGCTCGAGTTCCAGCGGGAACTGCAACAAAGCAAACATCGAGGTGCTGGATGGTTCCTGTTTGCACAGGGTGGTCACTCCTTGACCACAAGGGAGATTCTTCAGTCTTCTACGTCGAGTAGGATTTCAAAGGGTCCAGAGTTTCGTTTCATAAGTTTCAGTCAGGATAATCTGATGTGCATCTGCACAGCTCCTACCTTTATTCCAAATCAAGGGGCTGGATTATCTGCTAGGTCCCTCCTATGGGTGGGACCCAGGAAGGGGGTGGTTACACCCCTTTTCCTTTGTCCAGTTTCGCGCCAGAGCTGGGGCTGGAGTGCCCCAGAACCGGTTTGACTGGATTTTGCATGGGACACCTTGTGTGCCCCAGGCAGTGTCTAGTTTCTTTCAAACCACCCTGCTCCAATACACTATCTGCTGTCTGGGGAGGTGTAGCACCTCCCTGTGACAGGAAACCCTTTGTCCAGGCCTCCCCTGCCAAGTTTCGGTCAGCAGCAGGAGGTCAGACTCGTGTCGGTGGCAGCAGCATCCATTTTGTGATGCTGAGGCTCTGGTTAGGAATAACCGCGTTTTAAGTAAAGTAACATGTCTTCTCCCTCTAGAAGGCTGGAATGCTACCCCCGTAGCCAGAACTGGCGAGGGGGTAGTATTCCAAAGTGTATGACACCAAACACGACATGTTTTGATAAAGCCAAACCAAAGTTAGCATTAACCGCGAGGATTATAATGCACTTAAGAGTATATGGTATGGCAGTATCACTGGAACAGCTGCACGGAAATGGTTCCGACCTCTGCAGACAGGCTAAGCTCCTGCTAGAGCACTAACTCACATAAAACCAAGCACTCTGCCTCCAGGATTGTTAAGGCCTGCCATAGGAGTGACTTATAGGTATATATGTGTCCAGATATAGGTTCAGATGTAGGTATACTATATCTAAGCAAGGGGTGATTACACCACCTTGCCCCAGCTGAGTGATCAGCCAGTTGTGTCGATGTAAGTACCAGCCAGGGGTGGCAAAAGATATGCTGCAGCCCCTGGTAGGCCTTGGATGCACCTATGCCCTGAGCACCTATAGTGCATGGTACAGGGGCTGACAAGGTGTTCAGTACCAAATTGGTGATTTACCTGTAGTACATGTATGTGAATTTAGGGAGAGAACAGCAGGCTGTGGGTCTGATTAGCCAGCCCACAGCCACATTAAGTTGAAAACCAGTGAAGCAAAAAAACAAAAATTGGGGTGACCATAGGATAGCAGACTCTACTCTCCTACAATCGCTGTATCGACGGAAGAGGCGGGGAGGAGCTGAAGGAGGCCGGCCGTGGGCAGAGACCTTTGTGCATGCAGAGTCGGCGAGGGGTGTACTCCGGAAGAGCTGACTGACGCCCTGAAGACCGGCGGAACAGAAGCGGTGAGGTCCAGCTCCGATTAGTCAGGCGAGTGGAGTCTGCTAGTAGCGGAGCCTTCCCCGGTTCACAGGAAACTGATCGGGCCCAATCGGGAAGCAAACTGACAGAACTACGAGGTTACAGTAAGCAGGGGCATTAGTCGGGCGGGTGGAGAAGTTCGCCCTTAGACCTAAATTCCTCAAACCTAATGACCTGCGCCACACACAGTGCTCATTGAATGCGTGACTGACTCACCCCGGAAATTACCATGCCTGAGTAGATCTTACAAGAGAGGTCCCTGATTAAAAACAAAACTTGTCAACTAAAGGAGAACAGGGTAACAAGGTGGACTCGCAGAGGGGGAAAGGGGGGGTGAGAAAGGAATGTAATAAGGGAACATTCGCATGCAGATCACTTAAGGGCTCATAAGTGTTCCTGAATTATAAGCTGCCAAACAAATGTGGTCATAGAGCAAGCTAACTGGCTGCAGAACAAGACTAAATAACCTGCCTGTTATATCTAGATAAACAGCTGCGTGAAACCCTTTGCAAGTGTACCAGTGGGGGATAGGTTTGCTGAACAGCTGAGTCCTCTAGCTAGTGCTGACATTGAATTCACAAGAGTAATGTACATGTTGGCTTCATCATAGGATAGCCTTACTGCTGCTGGTTACTTTATTCAAGCTGTGGCACTATTGCAGAAAAGATAAGATGCAGGTGTTATTGCAAAATTCCTTTCATTTGGGGGAGAAGGGTATTGGTAATGCTACATGAAACCCTATGTATGCCAATAATTGAATGTGGAGATATTCAATGTACTGAAGTTTAATACTGCTATAGGATAAATACAAACTAAAGATTTTTATAAAACAAACCGTATTTTTCTAAACTGGTGTGGTGTCATTTTTTTTTTAGTGGATGGGAGCTGAGTTGCTATGGGAAGTGTGATGCAAGCATAACACAATTTGCCTTGGAGATTAGTCATTTCCACTCTGTGCCAGGCTACCCTATGTGGACTGGTAACCCCAGGTCCAACAGAACCCCTATCAATCTCAAAGTTATCCTAGGAAACAGGTGTTCTTCGTTTACAATCGACCAGGTAAAGGCCAGGATAGCGACAGGCAAACAGGAGGGCGCTCGGGGTCCCAATTGGATTCCTCCAAGTCTATATAAAAAAGATCCGTAGTACCGGGCTTTTAAACTGTCACCGCTGTTTATACAAATCGCAGGGGGAAACATCATTCCGGCCTCCTCGAGGGGGTCAATCATATTCCCAATATATAAGAAAGGAGATAAGAACTCAGCAAACAGTTACAGGCTGGTGGCTTTAATCAATATTGAAGCGAAATACTAAGCTGGACTAATTCTGGAAGAACTCACCGCCTGGACAGAGGACAAATCCATCATCCCCATCAATCAAAAAGGCTTTTGCAAGGGCATGGGTACAACCACAGACATTCTAGCCCTGTCCCTATTGATAGATAGGATGAAATTAGCAAAACAACCTCTATTCATATGTTTCATTGACTATTCGTCAGCATTTGTCAAAATTGACAGGAGTAAACTCTGGCATAAACTAATGGGAAAAAATACCATCTGCTCTCCTAAACCAGCTAATACTCCTCCACACAAAAACGGGGGTTCAAGTCAAACTAGGAGACGGCAGGTTTGTGTCCCGGAAAATTCCAACGACTATGGGGCTCAAACAGGGGTGCGTACTGGGGCCGACACTTTTTAACTTGTACATGTCCGATTTAACGTCGGAACTAAACACATGTAATTCACATGCGCCAAAAATAGGAGGGATGCCACTTTCCAATCTCCTGTATGCAGGCGACCTAGTGCTGCTGAGTTGAACTCCCATTGGCCTTCAACATCTACTAGATACAACTAGAAGTTATTCAGCAAATAATGGTCTATCTATCAACTATGATAAAACAAAGGTAATGAGGATTCATCCAAGAAAGGACATCTCCAAGTTCCGCTGGCATGTGGCCAACTTAACAATCGCAGTGGTAGACCAATACAAATACTTAGGAGTGATTTTAGATAATAAAGGCACATTTAACGGAGGGGCGTGGCTAGAACGCTGATGTTGGAGGTCGCCTGAGCGCTCGGCTCCGCGATCGAGCCGCTTTTATCCTGGTATATCGGCTCCAGGGCTCCCCTGATCCTCATCCGGGGGTCGGTGCGAGGGCACTGCGTGGTGACCTGCGGCCGGAGAACTTCGGTGTTACCGGAGGGACAGAGAGGGGGCCTGACCGGGCGGCCGAGGAGCGAGTGGCGCAGCCTCCATCATGGCGCCTGCCCCGGCCCGGAGATCGTAAGGCACTCGGCGGCCCTCGCGGGTCGCGGGACCGGAGGACTCCAGCCCGCCGCCCCCCTACTCCTGGCGGGGCGCGCCGGTAGCCTGAATCACCGGCAGCCTCCAACGCTTGGCGGACCTCGCTGGCTGTGGTGCGCACCCGACGGGCCCCCCCGGGGCACCGCAGGACGACAGAGCCGGGGAAACTCTCCTGCGCCCTCACCGGACCAGGGAAGCTGCCGTCTACTACTCTGTGCCCATCGGGGGCCTCTAACGTGGACCGGCCCTGTGGAGCGGAGGAGTGCACGCACAGGGGACTAGTGCTGACTGCCGGGAGAACGCGATCCACCAGGGCCGAAGAGAGGGCCTGAGCCCCAAGATGGCGGCGGTGGTTGATAGAGGCGCAAGTGAGCAGTAGCGCTGCAGGAAGACCAGTGAAGGGCCCGCCTTCCCACTACGACTGTCTTTATTCCCGGCGAGGCCCCGACTTTTGCAAGGCTGGTTGGGGCGTGGACGTTCACGAACACGGAGCGGCCTGACCCACATGATCATGTAAGTGGCCTCGACTATGGCGGAACGGAAGGCCGATTGCTGCAGTGCCCTTTGTCCTGACTGACAGGATCTGACCGAGCTGCCCGCTGATTGCTTGGCCTGGGCCGGGGCCTGGCTGTTTCGCCTTGGCCGTGCGGTTGGTGCTGACTGGGAACTCGAACAGAAGCTGGTCCGAGATCGTAGACCAGCGAGGAGCCTCCCGGGTGTTGAACGAGGCCACTCCTTGGGGCCCAAGACTTTTCGTGGCTGACGCTTGGGGCAACCATGGGCAAACCGAGGGGCGCCAAGGGGAACGCGCAGGCCACCTCCGACACCGAACTGCCGGACATGAGTGACCGGACGGACCCAGAGGTGCCGACCGACCCGAGTCTACAGCGGCAATTGGACAACATCTTGGCGGCCATAACGGACACGAGGTCGGCGCTCCAGCGAGACATCGCCCAGGTGGTGACGGGCTTGGGATTGCTCAGGGCTGACCATGGCAAGCTCTCGGACAGGGTCAAAGAAGTGGAAGATTCGGTCGGAACCCTGGAACCGGCGCAGAAGACGTTGGCAGTCGTCATGAAAGATGCGCTGACGAGGATTAAAACTCTGGAGAAGAGGGCGGAGGAGGCAGAAGGGCGCAACAGAAGGAATAACATCAGGGTGGTGGGCCTGCCAGAAAAAGTCAAGGATGGCGACATGGTATCCTATCTAGAAAACTGGCTCAAGACGGAGGTAGCGCCCGAGGGGCTTTCCTCCTTTTACACTCTGGAGCGGGCGCTCAAGGTTCCGGCCAGACCACCTCAGCAGGGCCGCCCACCGCGCCCAGTGGTGGCGAGATTGCTGCATTTCCGAGATAGGGACCTGCTCCTCAACAACGCCAGGAAAAATGGACCATACCAGGTGGACAACAGCAAGGTGAACATTTTCCCGGATTACACCTATGAGACTCAACGCCAGCGGACCTCCTTCCTGGCAATCAAACGTGAACTGCGCAACGAATGTCTCCAATATTCCTTGCTCTTTCCGGCGAGACTCCGCATCATCCTGGATGGCAGGACCAAATTCTTCGACACCCCTGACAAGGTGTGCAGCTGGCTGGAGCTCTATAGGGCTGGCAAGGACGGCCCTGCCTCTTCTTTCCAAACCACTGCGGAGGTTGTACTTCAACGAAGATCTAAGAGGGTCCGCAACTGCCGGGGGGGTTTTGGCCGCCCTTCTGATATGGTGACAACGGCGGAACAACGTGGAGTACTTGAGATGCTGTCCAGCATCTCGGGTTCCCAGGGAGAACCACTGACCGAGGAACCGGAGACGAGAGGCGGTGGATAACGCTCGGACATGGAGGACTCCCAGGCTGATAGCGTGACCCTCCCTGTGGTCACCCCAAACACAGCGGAAGAACTACTTGATGGCCGAGGGTGAGCTTGGGTGAGTCGTTCCTGATGGCGCTGGGAGAACTGTGCGGCATGGACTGCCACAACCCCTACTGACTCTGCTGAATAACTGAATGTTCCGTGGGTTGGGGTTCAGCCCGGGGCCTGTGCCAGTAATTTAGGCTCGATCGCCACTAGGTGGCCTGAGCAAGTGAGGGCCCTCCCGTCGGTGCTCTGCCCCTTCCTTTGCCCATAAGGCACACCTGCGGTGGCTACCGACAGGTTAGTTTTCTGGTTTTGGAACATGGTTTGGATGGGTACTGAGGGGCAATCTCTGGGTCCTATTCTGGGGGGAGGGAAGGGTGTTATGGTTGGGGGTTCCACTGTTTTTGGTTTCGGGGATGGGACGCCGTTGGTGCAGTGCGATTATTGTATTTTTTCTGGATTGGAGGAAACGGGTGGGGGGGACTAACAGGAAAGCAGTGGGATAATGGCTGAATTTTCCAACCTGAAATGCATTACTTGGAATGTGCGTGGGCTACACACAATGACCAGACGCCACAAAGTGCACGCTTACCTGCGCGCAGGGGTGTTCAGATTGCGCTGCTACAGGAAACGCACCTCACGAAAGCGGAGGGTTTAGCCCAGCAGCGTAGATGGAGGGGGCAGTTATATTACACCACATATTCGGCTTACGCTAGGGGGGCGCTGATCTGGGTGCGCGCGGGGGTTCCACTGCAGGTGACGAAGCACACGATAGACCCAGAGGGGAGATTTGTCGCCATTGCGGGTAAATTGGGGGGTAGAGAGCTGAACATTTGTAGTGTCTATGCGCCCAATACGGACCAGCTGGCCTTCTTCGCGACGCTCTCAGGATCACTGACCCACTACATGACGGGACCGCTCTTGATTGGGGGCGATTTCAATTCGGTGGTGGACGTGGATCTTGATAGATCTCATTCCCCCCTGGAGACCTCGCCCACACATCGAGTGGCTAGGGGTAGGCTGGACTGGCAGGCTGAATGGGGACTGTCAGACATATGGCGCGTCCACCACCCACGTTCCCGGGACTATTCTCATTACTCTGGACTGCACGAGTTGCACGTGCGACTGGACGCTCTGTTGGGATCGGCGGACGTGATGGCCGCGGCTGTAAGATCAGAGTACCTAGCGAGGACCATCTCCGACCACAACCCTCTGTTGGCCGACCTTAGGTGGCTCCCGGGCGCACCATGCGTCCCCACGTGGAGATTGAGGCCCGAACTATTAGAGGATCAGGTATTTCGAACTGGACTGGAGGACAGGATAGCCACTTACTTCGGTGACAACGAGGGTTCGACTGATGCTAGGGCCACCGAATGGGATGCCTTCAAGGTGGTTGTCAGGGGCTACTGCATAGCTGCGAAGGTGGGAGTGCCCCGGGTCTTATTAGAGGACCTAGATAAGGCAGACCGGACCCTCCGAGATCTGGAGCTCAGGCGCCCCGGCAGACCTGAACTTGGAGAGCAGATGGCGGCCGCGAGAGAGGCGGTAGCGGTTGAGGTCGAAAGGTTACGTAGCTTCGATTACAAGGCCTTCCTCACTAGATCGTTAGCTGAGGGCGATAAATCAGGGGCGCTCCTAGCCTGGCTGGCTAATCCTACGAGGCGTTCCTCCCCCACGGTGGCCATGCGCGATGTGGCGGGAGTGGAGGTCTACACCCAACCGGAGATCATGGACTGTTTCACGGACTACTACGAAACACTGTACCGAAGTAGGGCAGCCGTGGATGCTGACCACATTGACACTTTCCTGCAGGAATTACCTATCCCTGTTCTGGATCCCGAGAGTGCCAAGGCGCTGGGGAGGGAGGTGGAGCTGGGGGAGATCCGCAGCGCCATCAAGAGGATGGCACGCAACAAAACCCCAGGACTAGACGGCCTTCCGGTTGAGTTTTATGCCACCTACATGGACCTCCTCGCCCCGCGCTTGCTGCTGATCTACAAAGAGGCAATGCACCTGGGACACCTCCCGGGATCGATGCGGGAAGCCCTAGTGGTACCTCTGCCCAAACCGGGTAGGGAGACTAATGACCCGGCATCCTACAGACCGCTATCGATGCTCACAGTAGATTATAAGATACTGAGCAGCATACTGGCGTCGAGATTGTTGGGGCACATGGGCTCCTTAGTACACGACGACCAGGCGGGGTTTATCCCCAAGCGCAAAACCACCATGAACATCCGCCTCTTGCTTCGCCTGCTTGAGGATAGCCACATTGAGGCCTCCCAACCCATGATTCTCTCTATAGACCTGGAGAAGGCTTTTGATAGCCTAGAATGGGACTACCTCCATAGGGTGTTAGGGGCGTTCGGATTAGGGGAAGATTTCTTGCGCTGGACCGCGGTACTTTACGCCTCGGCGGTGGCGAGAGTGAAATCGGGCCCGTTGATCTCCCGGCATTACTCGGTAGAGCGTGGCACGAGACAGGGCTGTTCGCTGTCGCCTCTGCTGTTCGCATTGGCGGTGGCGCCCCTGGCGATGTCGTTTCGCACCGGTGCCCACTACAGAGGGCTACGTACTGTGATGGGGCAGCAGTTCATTTCCCTCTATGCGGATGACCTATTGTTATTTTTGGAAGATGCTGAAGAGGCATTGGCCGCCGCCGATGCGGCACTCACGTCTTTCGGAGCGTTATCGGGCTTGCGGGTGAACTGGTCAAAGACTTGCTTGTTTCCGGTGCGTAGCGGAGAGCCCCGGCCCACCACGGAGAGGGAGATTCGATGGGCGCCCAGTTGCTTCAAGTACTTGGGGGTCCATATTGATCACTCGTCCGCCGATGTACTGGAGGGCAACATATCTAGTTGCGTCCGGGCATTGAAGGGCAGCATGTCCTTCTGGGCTACCCTACCGCTGTCGGTGGCGGGACGAATTGCGCTGCTTAAGATGGTGGCGCACCCCCGTCTCCTTTACTACTTCAGAACATTACCGATATGGATACCGCCAGCGGAATTCAGACATTTGAAGTCACTCGTGATCACGTTCCTTTGGGGGTCGGGCCGCCGCAGGGTGGCGCTTCAGACCCTCATGAGACCAAAGGCGGAGGGGGGGCTGGCGGTCCCAGATTTTGAGACGTATTACTTAGCTGCCCAACTACAGGTTTACACTCAGGAGGTGGCGAGGGAGTTCCGGGGACCGGAAGCGAAGAGAGGCCTAGGTGTCCCCCGGCACGTCCTTTCCTACATTGCGTTGCGGCAGAAACTGGCAGTGAGGGACCTCACGCAGGAGGAACGCACCATCAGACTGTGCTGGAACCGGGTTCAGCGCAGGTTGGGAATAATCCACCCATACGCCCCCGAGATCCCACTGGGAATGCTTACCGGGCTCCCCCACGGTGGTGATTGGTCCCAGTTACGCATCTGGGAGGAAGCGGGTATTCAGGTCATGGGGGACCTGTATGACGATGGAACGCTCCTACCCTTCCAGACGCTAATGGATTGATTCGGCATCTCCAGAGGGGACTTCCTTCTGCATGCGGCGGTCACAAGGGCGCTGCAGACGTATTGGCAGTCCGGGTTGGAGGAGTCCTTGACATGCCAATATGAGAGTGTTTTTCTCGCGAGACTACGCATCGACAGAGACTAACTTTTGTTTCGAAGGAAAAGAATATTCGAACAAATACGGTGTGGAGACGCTGATACAACATCTTGGTCCCACCATCCTTCACGTATAGATTCATCAAAAGAAGGATAATTTCTGAAATCTCGATCCAACTAATCCTCCAACACTGTGTGGATGTTCATAAAATACAGGGGGTCTCTACTCTCTAAAGATTGAATTGTCCTGAGGATGGCCTTAAGGATGTAACGACCACAAGGCCGAAACGTCGACTTTGTTGTCCATTTCTTTCAAATTTAAATAATTTAGACATTTGAATCATTGCTTCTGATTGTTCAAGATTCATTGTTAACCATTGATTTAAGAGTGGACTACAACACAAGTGGAAGTGAAGAACAATTCATTTATTTCTTGTCCATTTGTTTCTAATGAAATATTTTTACTTTTTGTAACAGTACCCTTTTAATAAGTTTATATAAAGAGAATTTGTCAAACTCTGAAATCCGTGTAGCTTTCCGTTTGTAGTATTTTGATTACTGTATTCCAATTTATGGGACCAATCATAATATTGGCAGGAAAGGATTCATTTTAGTTGATCAAAAAGTGCAAAAATTTGAGAGATCAACCTCCTGCAAATCAATTGTTGAATAAATTCCCTTGTCAGCATCTTTACATGACACAATATGTGATGATGGCAGCCGGGACGGTCAAGGCCGTAACGTGCTAATATTCTAGGATGATCCAGGAGCAGTTGACTCCATTGGAGGCGCTCAAGAATAAATGGGAGACGGACGTGGGGAAACCCATCCCGGAGACCACATGGGCCCAGGTGCTACGGCCTGGAAGAGCTCGCGGAACGCTAGGTTCCAGTTGGTTCACTTCTATGTTCTGCACCGAGCATATCTCACCCCGGAGAAAATTCGGAAATACTTTGCGTCGGACACTGCGGCTTGCCCTAGATGTCGGACGATCGGAGCGGACTTGGCCCACATGTTGTGGTCTTGTTCTGCCTTGACCTCTTACTGGACGACGATTGGGGACACCCTTAGAGAGGTGACGGGACGTACCCTCCAGTTTGACATTGCGGTGGCGCTTCTGCATTGGTTCCCACATACCCCTAAGACGCGAGTAAAAAGCAAGTTCATTGATATGGGTCTTATCCTGGCGAAACGAGAAATAACGCGCCGCTGGAAGGCACGGGCTGGTTCGACGGGCACTAAATCGCACACTGAGTTCCTAAAATGGGCAGAGGGAGAGAGCACCCTCCGTTACCAGTTGGCGAGGCGGCAACAGAATGAAAAGGCGCTGGACACTGCGCAGGCATGGGAAACACTGGTGCAAGCCCTGCGGGACCACAATTCCCCCAGTGACACGGACAGTGAAGCTGCAGAACTTCCTACGTCCCAGTAATGCGATAGACTAACCGTATACTCCTTCACACTCCATGTGGTTTCCTCCTACATGTACATTGGAATTGCTGCTGCACTAATGGCGGGGGGGGGGGCTGGAGCATAGACGACACGCACGGCTCATATCATGAACATTTGATCCTATATTTGTGTCATCTGGCCCTTGACTTATTGGGTGGGCTAGGCTGTATTAGGGGAGAGGGGGGAGGGAAGCTGTTTTGATATTAGGGGTTGTTATATAGGTTTTTCTTATTTGTAATAAAGTAAAAGCGCGACTGGCCACAGGGCAATACTTATCCGCATTGGGCCTCTGCTGGGCTTACATGTATATGTTGTGTCTAAGTTGCCGCCCAACCCCCGGGTTGTGGGCTAAATGGCCGTGTATCAGTCTCGCAATAAAAATTGTTTAAAAAAAAATATATATATATATATAAATAAATAAAGGCACATTTAACGCACAAAAAGACGTCATCAAAAGCAGAAGCAACTCTATCGCCACAGCAATAAAATCCATCAAGCATACAACAACAGGTCCAAACCTTACTTCACTAATACAAGTTTGGCAAGCAAAGCTCATTCTAGCAATCACTTATGGGAGCGAGTAGGTGAGGGTAAGAGACGCAGCCACATTAGACAGTACTGTCTCAAGAGCGCCCAGAATGATTTTCAGTTTACCTAAGTATGTTTCACTGGCACAAATAAGGCTAGAATTTGGCCTGCAAAGCCAAGTATTACCCCGGAAAGGAGCCTATGCCAAGACTTAGTACAGAATCAAATGAGCTGAAGCAGGAACATTGACTTCTTACCTATGGGCCGAAATACAACAAAAGAAGGACTGTGCAGCCATGAGCTATCTGACCGCATCAAAAGACCGTCTAGGACTGGAGGAACTTTGGGCAGCATCAGGGTCCTACCATTGTTTTAAACAGATTGTAAATAAGACAGTTAAAAAAACTATCATTACTAGAAGACAAGGTGGCCCTCACAGAAAGAACCCATGAATGGTTTGCTGTGCAAAGCTACGTCAAGCCCTCCCCGCAATCCTACCTAGGTGTAGGCTTCAACCGGAGGAAGAAAGAAAAATACCTTTGTCTCCGAATGGGCATTTTACCATCAGTGCAGCACCTTCCCCCTTGGAAAAGACCGTTGGGCCAGACAACATGCCGTTTATGCAAGGAAGCTAACGAAAGCATAATACACCTTTTGTGCATCTGCGGAGAATTACAAGCAGAACCACGCTATTTTCTAAAGCCACACTTCATAAGGCAGGGGATAAGAACATGTAGGCAAGCAGTATTGGCATGCCTTGGAGGAGGGAATGTCCAGCTGGCGTGTCGCTTCGTACAATTCATGGAAGCAGCTGTGGTGAAACTCGGCCGATAAACCACTAGTATCATCTACCACTGCATCATTCTTCAGTTTTTGCTTTCTCAACAAACAAGATACACTCAGATTACCCCTCTTCCGGACAACATTTGCTCCAGCATGACTGTTAATTGCAAATTACTTCTACCACAGTCAGCAAGCAACTGGTATATTGTATAATCACTCCTCTAATCGAACTGTGCATGCGTTTTATTAAAACTTGTAATCTTTTAGAATCTAATTTCCCTCATAAAAATGCTTAGGATCTGAAAATCCGTCATGAAACAGAACGATTAAATCTCTTATCAATGTACTGTAATAGTCACAATCGCGGACATTTCCACTAAAGATGTAAATACAATGCACAGATGTTTACGAAATGATATTACTAAGAAGTTTTAAATCATGAACCTTGCTGCTGTAATTTTTGCCACTTTCTTTTGAAGAGAAATTGAAAAGGTTTTAATTGACAGGACAAAAAACTATTACTTTCTTACTTGCCCTGTATTATGGGTAGAAAGCAATACACTTGTAACAACAAGAGAGGAAGGGAACTGGACTTTGCGCTCCTATTCCCCTTGGGCAAAAATCAAAATAACAACAGAGGAGCGGCACACCAATAATGACTAGAGTAAGAGCCAGCATGTAGCAAACCTCACAGCCTAGGTTAACTGTGAGGGAAACCTTATTAGGTTATTCGGAAAGCCCTCACTCACCAACCTGGTTGGTGACATGCTTCATCATCGGGCCCCACCAGGAGTGGCCGAATGCCACCCTAGTGTGCTGAAACGGCAGGTTACTGCGGAGCTGGGGTTTTTTGTACGTGAAGTGATAATTAAGTGAGTTAAAAATGTCCTAATCGTGTCAAAAGCAGAATTTATTAGTTTTGCCAATTGGACATGGATAAAAGCAAAAGTGTAGGATAATGGACCAAATTAAAAGTCCAGTTTTATCCTAATGTGCGGTCAACATGTTTCTGCCTATGTGATAGTGGTATATCAGGCGTTCGTCAGGACCAGTGAATTAAAGTGTAATAAAGTGTTGTGGTGAACCCCGGTGGTATGGGCACGCTAAGGCCCACCCTAGCCTGGGGTTACTAGTGTCAAAAAAGATTGTATCGTAAAAAACACTGTATCAAGATTCCAACGCGTTGAAGTGGAACTGAGTTTATTAGAAAGCACTAATGATTAAAGCACCATGGGTCTCGGGAGGGGGTGGTAGCGAAATGGTACCTACGTAAACCCTCAAATGCAGGACCCCGAGAACATACATGCTCTTCGGGGACCGGCATTTGAGGGTTTATGCAGGTACCAAGCGTGTGCCTATCATACAGGGTGGTGTTCCATGTCGCTACCACCCCCCTCCAGAGACCCATGGTGCTTTAATCATTAGCGCTTTCTAATAAACTCGGTTCCACTCCAACGCGTTGGAATCTTGATACAGAGTTTTTTTTACGATACAATCTTTTTTAACACTAGTAACCCCAGGCTAGGGTGGGCCTTAGCGCGCCCATACCACCGGGGTTCACCACAACACTTTATTACACTTTAAATCACTGGTCCTGACGAATGCCTGATATGCCACTATCACATAGGCTGAAACATGTTGACCAAACATTAGGATAAAACTGGACTTTTAATTTGGTCCATTATCCTACACTTTTGCTTTTATCCATGTCCAATTGGCGAAAATAATAATTTCTTATTTTGACACGATTGGGACATTTTTAACTCACTTAATTATCACTTCACGTACAAAAAAACCCAGCTCCGCAGTAACCTGGCATTGCAGCACACTAGGGTGGCATTCGGCCACTCCTGGTGGGGCCCAATGATGAAGCATGTCACCAATCAGGTTGGTGAGTGAAGGCTTTCCGAATAACCTAATAAGGTTTCCCTTACAGTTAACCTAGACTGTGAGGTTTGCTACATGCTTGCTCTTACTCTAGTCATTATTGGTGTGACGCTCCTCTGTTGTTATTTTGTTTTGTTTTTATTTAGAAAGCAATACATACACCTTTGTGTACACAGATTTACAAAGTATGCTGTTTGAAACACAGGTATTCAAGTATTTGTATGTTTATTTTTGTATAGCATGTCACTAGTTAAAAGCAGAGACACACGCATGCATACATTTACAAACTAGGTCAGACTTACAACAGTGATATGGCTAGGATTGATGTTTTACATTTGGTAGGCCTAACATTCTGACCAATCGATGAATAGTGAACATTACTTATTTATTTTTTTATTTTATTTCAAAGGTTTTATATAGCGCTGGCTAGACCCGGAGGTATCAAAGTGCTTTACATGAACATCAGATCGTCGTTACAGGTTACATCGTTACAAAGGTTACACAGTTATTAGAGCATGGCAATATAGTTACTTGTGAGGTCAAGATGAACAATAAGCACAAATACGAAATGGGAAAAGCAAGCAAGGGGAAAGATTCAGGGGAGGGGGGAAGGAGCTGGGGAAGCAGATAGGTAATGAAGGCGGGAAAGAGGAGGGGAGGGTGAAGGACATCGCAAGGAAAGAGGAGGGGAAGGGCGATGGGGACACAAACCGGTAGACGAGTCAAAGCAACGTCCAAAGTCCAGTAAGCTGTGATCCCAGGGGAAGTGGTATCACTTCCCTATCTCTGTTGCGGGAGGCTCCCTTTACGCAGTGGACTCTCTCAGAGGGGTCTCTGAGACTCCAGGCCTACATACTGGATCCTTCCCCAAAAAGGGGAGAGGGAGTGCTTTGGCAAGGGGTGCCATACCATACCTCAGCTGTGAGTGGCTCCCTTGGCGCAGTGGACTCTCTCAGTGGGTACGCTGACACTCCAGAGTATGGATCTTTCCCCAACAAGGGGAGAAGGAGTGCTTAGTGAAAGGGCACAACGGACAGGGGCCTAGGCAGACTAGCAGGTAAGGTGAGAGATTCAGGGGAGAGAGGATAGGAGCTAGGGAGGTAGACAAAGGGAGAAAGAGTACTAAATGGGAACACATTTAATTAATGAGTTATTACATAGCGCTGGCTAGACCCGATGGAATCAGAGCGCTTTACATGAGGGACAATAATGTTGCAAATTACATCAGTTAAAAGTTACATAAGTTTCAACAAATGCATTTAAAGAACATAGGGGAACAAGGTGAATGGAGCAGGAAGGGTAAGGGGATAGGGTAAAGGGGTGGGAGGAAGACAGGACGTAGAGACGAGGGGAAAATAGCTACAAATGATACCAGAAAAAACTTTTTAGGAGCATAGAAGAAAAGGAAAATGGGGTGAGGAATGGAAAGGTGGTGAGGGCAACAGGGGTAGTGTATAGATACAGCGGAGAGACAAAGGGAAAGTTTGTTCAAGGTCCGGCTGGGTAGGTGACGGCCGAGGGGGAATCCTCGGTCCATCTCCTCTTCAGCTATCAGGTTGGTCCACCGGGCATCGGTCAAATGGCTAGGTCGAAACAGAAAAACATTAAAGGGGAAGAGGGAGAGAAGACGGGAGCGTAGAGCGGGAAGAGGGTGGGGTGAAAGGGTAGGAGGTGGAAACGACGGAGAGACAAAGGAAAGTCTGCCCAAAATCCGTCTGGGTAGGTGACGGCCGAGGGGGAATCCACAACCCATATCCTCTTCAGCTAACAGGTAGCTCCACCGGACATCGGACAAATAGCAGGTTCTCTAAAGGTCGAGGGAAGGTTCAGAGTACATGTCCAGGAGGGAGCGCAGGATCAAGGTCAGGTGAGGGATGTGGTTAAGCTCAGGACGCTGACCAGTTCTATTGTACCGGAGCATTAGAGCATCGTGGAGAGAACGACTGAGGCTGCCAACTTGAGGTCAGGCAGGGGGGTTGAGACCTTGGTGTTAAGTTCAGTCGGTCCCCAAAATTCCCAAAGCACAGGGGGTGTAATCTATGCCGTGAAGTGGCAGGAGGACAGAGCAAGTGTCCGCATGTCTTCAGAGGGGGTGAGTGGCAGGTCTGGCGTGGCGTCTCCAGAGTCATTCTGCAATAATCAGGGAGCCCTTCCGTTCTGCAGCTCCATCGAGCATACAAGCTCCTCGCGTACATAATTACATCAAAGAACAGGCACAGTAGCACATAAGGCGAGAACTCTATTCTACACCAACCTCATAAGCCTAAATCTTATGTAGACCACAACTCTTAAACATTACTTGCATTAGGAAATAAACTTAGTAACATAACCTGCAGTAGGGAATAAATCAAACCTAGACCACAGTAGAAAACATAACACAGTAGATAAAACCTAGTAAGCATAAAAGCACATCTATAAGCATAAATCAAGGTGCATAAATCACACTACAAACATTACATTTCCTAGCACCTATAAAAACTACACTAGGGCATTTTGCCGCACAAATCTAATAGTCCCCTGGGCCAACTAGCCATCTATAAGGGGAACATCAGGAGCGGAAAACTTGCCTGGGACGCCAGCGGGCGGTGCCGTGAGGTGAACGGCGGTACTTTGCTTGGCAGACGGGGAGCGCCGGGAGACTCCCCGAACTACAGCCCCCAGCAGCCTCAGGGGCGGCGGGCCCGTGACGCGCCTGGAGCGCCCGGAGGCGATAGAAAAACGCTGACCTCCCGTGAGCCCAGGGGGGAACATCAGGAGCGGAAAACTTGCCTGGGACGCCAGCGGGCGGTGCCGTGAGGTGAACGGCGGTACTTTGCTTGGCAGACAGGGAGCGCCGGGAGACTCCCCGAACTACAGCCCCCAGCAGCATCAGGGGCGGCGCGCCCGTGACGCGCCTGGAGCGCCCGGAGGCGATAGAAAAATGCTGACCTCCCGTGAGCCCAGGGGGGAACATCAGGAGCGGAAAACTTGCCTGGGACGCCAGCGGGCGGTGCTGTGAGGTGAACGGCGGTACTTTGCTTGGCAGACGGGGAGCGCCGGGAGACTCCCCGAACTACAGCCCCCAGCAGCCTCAGGGGCGGCGCGCCCATGACGCGCCTGGAGCGCCCGGAGGCGATAGAAAAACGCTGACCTCCCTCTCGCCCCGCGAGTCGCGCGCGGGAGCGGCCGGGAGAAGCCCGGGACAAGGGCGGGACAGTCTTTGGCAGTCGTTGGTAGGAGGAGGCAGGGCAGGGCCACATACCCTGCTCCTCGCAATGGGGAAACGCAAGCTGACTGTGAACGGTGGAGAAGGTAAGAAGGCCAAGGTCCCTAGGAAATCAGAGACTATCATATCTTACCTGACATCTGCTGTGGGGGCTCTTAATGACGAAATTGCAAATGCGGAAAAAGAACTGGGACTCGGCCAGCCCGCTCTCGAGCCCGGGGACCTAATCGACCTAGTTGTCCCCGAGTCTGCTTCTCATATTCCACTGGAACCCAATGTTGTTGTTAGGGCTCCTACTATTCCTCCCGCACCCAGGATTACCACCTCACCTCCTCAACCAAGTAGTGAAATTGTATATCCTGAACTGGCTAATAACATACCACCTAAAGCTAAAAGCAAACGAGGCACGACAATTCGTAAGGGTGACTCAGGCAGTGCGGACAAATTGATTCCCGAGGATGTTCGAGCCAACCTGGCCGTAATGATCGAGGGCTTATTCGAATCGCGATTGGAACCATTGTTGGTAAACATAGCGAAAGACATTGTGGACACTCTGAAATCATGTGTGAATAACATTATGAGTAAATGCGACAAGATTGATAAATATTTATACGAGCGCAATGCACACAGTGAGACGCACTCTAAAAGTAACTTAACATCTGAGCAACAAGAGAGGGTCTCCATGACAACTAATGAGCCAGTCAACTCGCATATGCAATCGCATAGCACTAACTGTGCCCCTATGGTCATAGCACGTGATGATAGGATTGCATCTTTGCGAGGGGCACAAAAGGCTGATGGTGCGGGGGTTGGGGCACCAAGTGTGGCAGCGACCCCAATAGCGACCCCAATAGCACAGGGGCACCAACCCAACGATCCTCGTAAAAGACTGACCCGGGCAGTGGACCTTCCGCCGGATGCTGCCCGTTTAGTCGTTATTTTGACCGGGATCCCGTGCCTTAAACCACACCAGAGTGAATCTGAGTCCGAGCTGCTACATAGAACTAGAAATTGGTGTTCACAGTTCAGTAGTGGGAGTGTGGATGTGGGCAAACACATTATAGCTGCTCGAAGGGTGGATTGGGTGGGAAGGAAGGTCAAATGCATTCCCGGAGACTGTGTAATTGTTAACTTTAACAGATGTAATATGGCAGATACTCTTCTCTGGGATGGTTCTGATCTAGTTGGTGCTGGTATTAGACCACTCCCACTAGGGTATTTTTACCCCCCTCCCACACACCCTCAGCCAAGATCACCCCACCCGCCTATCCCACACCTGATAGGAAAAGCTGGAGGGATAGGGGCTCCGCCACATATATCCTACCAAACCCACCAGGCTCTACTGCGGGTGAGGCCAAATCCCGTAGTAGCTCCACCCACCCAAGAACATTATATTGGTAGTCAGGGGACAGGAATCTTACTCAGTAATAGGTTCTCCCCCCTTTCTACTGACTCTCCCCTAGATTCCAATGATTGACAACCATCCACCGTGCCCTCTATCACGGAGGTCATCCCTGCACATAGGTATCGCCACATACCAGTGGTAAGCTGGAACATCGCAGGGCTAGGGAAGAAAGCCACAGACGCTAGATGGTTAAACTTTGTGTCCCAATACGAGATTTTGGGCTTCCAGGAAACATGGGATGCCAGTGATAACTTTTTCTTGGACGGGTTCCGGAGTTTTTCAGTCAAGGCAACCCCCGGGGAGGGTGGCAGGCACAAAGGAGGGCTGCACATACTTTTCTCTTTAAAATTGGCGGGTGTCACTAGTAAGATTGATTGTACCTCTGATAACATCTTATGCATCGAGTGGGCCAGGCCAAATTCTCCGCTAATTCTGATAGTTAACCATTACAATGCCCCTACAAGGGATAGAAACTGTTCACACTTGAAGTCCCTATTTCTGTTTTTATCTTCATATAAGTCAAAGCAACATGCTTCATTCGATATCCTGTTAATGGGAGATTTTAACGTCCACCCATGTGGCTGGGGTTGTTTGGACAAAGAGGTACTGGGCCCCCCGGGAGCTGTCAGTACTCACTTTGAGCACACTGCACAGGGGGCGGACTTGGAAGATCTACTCGCAAAACTAAATTTATACGAGGCTGAAGGGTCATGGGGAGATGAGAGGGCACTGACTTTTGTAGGCAGGGATGCCAGTATGATTATCGATTACATTTTCATTACTCCCGGGCTAATTGATATGGTGGTATCCTATGAAGTGTGTACTTCCCCTTTCAGTGACCATAATCCTGTAGTCTTGACCCTGGACATGGGTAGCAACATTGTCACCCAGGTTGAGCGTCTGGGGAACCGTGGTGATACCCTCGTCCCTAGGGAGCAGGGCCGCAGATTAAATTGGGCAAAGGTCGTCCCGGATAGCTTTATGGACAACCTTCTACAGAACAGACAAGCTGACATCACAATTTGCATGGACAGCACATCTGAAGGCACCGCCATCATTAGTTCTTTCACCTCTATATGTACACAAATTAGCCTTGACCTGACGACCATAAAGAAACGAGCGGATTCATCTAGCCCTAGATGGTTTGACAGGGAGTGCTCTAAAAAACATAATGTTCTCCTTCAGGCTCTTAAACAGCAGCCAAGAGATAGGGAGTTGGTGGGCCGGCTTAGAAAAGAATATAGGCAGGCTACCGAGACACGTAAAAAAACAATAAAAAGTGAGGCCTGGGACAGCTTAACAACGGTTAGTGTACTGAGAGACAGTTCCCAATTCTGGATGATTTTAAATCACCCTTACTTTGCCATCTCAAATAACACCGTTCTGGACTGTGTGATTCCCGAGGATGCCTGGGTGAATCATTTTAGTAAAATATATAATAGCGAAGATGGGCCAGCTACACTCCGTCCCCAACAGCCTTTGACTGAAGCATCTCCTCTGTCCTTTTCTGAATTTGAGGTTATCAGGGCAATCAATGAAATGACCAAACATAAGGCCCCGGGACCAGACGGTGTCCCTGCAGACCTATACAGCTCCCAGTCACCATTATGGGCCAAAATTCTTACCAATGTTTTTAATTCAACTGTTAATGAGGGATTTCCAAAAACCTGGTCCACCTCAACCATTATCCCTATATTTAAGAAGGGCTCCAGATCCGATCCGGCCTGTTATAGGCCGATCTCGCTAATCGATTCTGCCGTAAAGATTCTTGGCAGAGTCATTTTACACAGACTAGGCGATATCATTAAGGAGAAGGGGGTGCTCTCTGATCTACAATATGGTTTCAGAGAGAAACGAGGTACAATAGAGCAGTGTTTGAACCTCCACATGCTGGTCAGTAAATACACTATGGCAAAGGAGGGCCATTTATATCTGGCCTTTATGGACCTCTCCTCGGCCTTCGACCTGGTCAATAGGGCCAAGTTATGGGCCATATTGGCTGGCATTGGGATTGATCCCCCTCTGGTAGACTTCCTGGCCGCACTTCACGCAGACTTATCAGCCACCATTAGAACTAATCGTGAAGGCAGTACCACCAGACCTTTTAGTTCTAGAAGAGGTGTGAGGCAGGGCTGTATTTTAGCCCCACTTCTGTTCACACTTTATATTAACTCCCTAGATAAAGCCTTGGAGGGGTCCACACCTGATATCCCCTACGTGGGGGGGTCCGCAGTACCCGTACTCCTCTACGCGGACGATGCGGTGCTCTTAGCCCGTACAGGGGTGGGGTTACAGAGGCTTCTCGACGCATTTGGCCACTTCATGACTTCGTTAGACCTTTTGGTCAATAACAAAAAATCACATATCATGCTGGTAGGGAAGTGACCTAGGCCAAAAAAGTTGAAATCTTTTAGCTGCTGCGAAGAGGGGATTTCGAGGGTACAAGTGTTTACCTACTTGGGTGTGATATTTGAAGAGAAGGGCTCGTGGACCCCACAGGTGGATGCGAAATCTCTAGCTGTCACTAGATCCACCTCCGCACTTTTGAGTTTCACTAAGCGTCTTGGGTCTCGACCGATGAAGGCATTATTGAAGGTTTACAAAACCAAATGCTTATCTATAGCCTCCTATGGAGCCCCACTGTGGGGTTACTCTCACTGTGGTAAACTACAGACAGTAGAAAATCACTTTCTTAGGTCTTTATTGGGTGTTCCACAATCTACACCAGTCCTATCGTTACACACTGAGTTAGGGTTGGGATATATCACTGACTTGCTCCAACTAGCGCCCCTAATATGTTGGACCAAAATCTGGCTGAACAAGGACATTACACTAAACCATACTATTCTTAGGGACTGTATGTCCTTGGATAATGCCTCAAAGATTCCGTGGCTGGAATACGTAAAGGGGGAGATGGGCAGACTTGGCAGGCCTGACCTTTTTAGTCACCCAAACCCTATACTTAGGGAAGACCTGAAATGGATTAAAGAAAACGTTATGAGGAGGGCAACCCAAACACGGGAGGAGAAAGAACTAACTAAACCTAGAGCTAGAGCCAACTTCCTCCTTCTGACTACGCCCCAAATTGAACCTTATCTAAAAATCGTGAGCAGACCATTCCATCGTCATTTGCTAATTAGATTTAGGTTCAATATAATCCAATACTCCCTGGGTGATTTTCCTGTGTGGGGTGTTCCTGATGAGTCTACCCCATGTAGCTGCGATAATTTTTCTGAGCAGACCCTCATGCATTTCGTCATGTTTTGTAGCCACTATAAAGAGAGTAGAATGAGGTTTTTGGCACCCATTTTAAGAGACGCAGGTTTTGTCCAGGTACGCCCTGCTCTACTTTACTTGCAGTTATTAGGTAGCACCAGGACAACCCTCGGGGTTGCTAGCTTCCTGGTCGCAGCCATGCGTACGAGGACCAGGATGCTATCCCCGAGGCAACTGGAAGGGTGACCTCACTATCTTGTATTCGCTGCTATTGTTTTTTTAACTATATTTAACCTTTTTTATACTGTGTATAAATTATATTGGTGTGAACTTTTATATCTACGTACAGTGGACATTGTTACAGATTTTGACCCCTGAATGTCTTTTAACTTCATGAAATTTGTTACACTGTAGTCAATTTCTAAATTTATGCTGCCTTGCTGCTTTTATGATTTTAAATGTAATCGAATAAAGCTTGTTTTGACTTGAGGGGCTCAAATGCCCTCTGTCCAAAAAGTCAGGGCGCGCTGCCAATGCAGCGACGGTCACGGCAGGCGCATTTGGCGCAAACCAAAACGTGGCAGCTGCCACTACTAGCTGGGCAGCTGGGAATCTTCAATGAAGGGCCTACACGTTGCAGCTGGCACTAAGTGCTGCACAACTGTGCAGGCCAAGGTAGGGATGGGCAAAAGAGTGTGTCTCACTCCTGGAGTAAAAAGACATGTCCCCTGAAATAAAGAAGAACCTAAACAGTGCAGCTGCCCACTACTTGCTGGGCAGCTGTGAAAGTGAAAATGCAGCATCGGGCTCTCACTGGCCCTCAGGACAGATGTGTCCCCCTTTGTTGGAGCCACTCGGGGCTCAGTAAATAATTATTAAAACGCTGGAGCCATCTGGCTCTGACACTAATGTTGCCAACAAGAGAAAAGTAAGGTTTAAGACATCTTGGGAGAGGATTAGTAATTAGGCTACTCTGTATGAGTCTGAGAAAAGGTACAGTCAAAGTAAGCCTCTTTCGGCTCCTCTTTTGCTTCTTTCAGTACCTCCTTGCTTCTTTCTGCACACTTCTTCCTGTTTCTGGACTTCTGCTGCCTCTTTCTGCATGTTTCTTGCCTTTTTACTGCACCTTTCTTCCTATTTCCGCACTTATCTTGCATCTTTCTGCACTTCTCTTGCTTCTTTCTGCACCTTTCTTCCTCGTTCTGTACATGTCATACCTACGTAGGCATAGTTAGAAATTAGCATTTAAAAAAGCTTAGAAATCACTGAAAAAATACAGGTTTCAGGGACGTTATAGTTTGTATTAGCATTTACAAAAACCTTAGAATTCACTGAAAAAAGCACAGGCTTCAGGAACATTATAGGGGGAATTAACATTTAAAAAACCTTAGGTATTCCCTGAAAAAACAGTTTTCAGGGACGTTATAGATAGGCTGATGCTTCAGTCATACAAAACCAGAGAAATTCACCTGTTATAGTTAGCTGAGATAACTATAACTCACACCCTTACAATGCACTGCTGATGACGTCACATATTACATCACTCATGACATGGTCAGTGACATCACTCATGACATCACAAATGACATCATCCACCTAATATTTGATGCACCTCCTTAAACCCCATTATACCTTTCATACACCCACTCTAAAATACAGACTACCATTCTCGAAACCATGGACACAACAATACCAGTTAGTACATACTCACTCACTGATTCATAGATCTATACACCCATACACTCACTCACCCATACAGTCACTCATACATACAGCCACTGATAAATGCACTCCTACACCGGCACTCACCCATAAAGTTCAAATGATAATTTTAAAGAATCAATCACACTGCCATTTTCTCACCTGTACAGCTATACACACACCATCTCACTTATTCATACATATACTAACATATACTTACTCTCTTCTACAATCACTGACACAAGCACACACTCATCCATACAGCCCGTCTCCCAATCACTCACTCTCACACATATAGTCAATTATATACTCCAACACACATATACTGCCTTTCACATATGTAGTTACTCACACATATACCTCTGAGACATCCATTCACTCACCAACACAGCCATATGCATACTCACTCATAGAGCCCCTCACAAATGCACCCTTGAACCCATACACCCAGTGAATCACCCACTCACACATCCATGCTGGTAGTCATCCCCGCACCCACCCACACAGACAGGCACCCATATAGTTATTCGGACAACCAATCATTAATCCATATGGACACTCGTGTAGCTACTCACCAACCCATGCAGCCACTTACACACCAACTAACAGACTGATTCAGACATTCACACAGATTAGTCATTCACCCATGCATTCACTAAGACAGGTTTAATCATTTACTTATACAGTCAGTGACGCACCCATTAAATCATCCGTTCAGACACTTATACACCCACTCATTCTGCAATAAACCTTGGCGCAAAAAAAAATATATATATATATATATTCACTGAAAAAACCATAGGTTTCACACCAGTTATAGTTAGGAATTAGCATTTAAAAAACCTATTAAATTCACTGAAAAAAACATAGGTTTTACACCAGTTATAGTTAGCTGAAAGTTTTACTCGCATAAAACCATTGAAATTCCCACGTTATAGTTAGTTGGACTCACTATAACTTGCGCGTGCAATGCACTGCTGATGACGTCACATATTACATCACTCATGACATGGTCAGTGACATCACTCATGACATCACTGATGACACCATCCAGTGAATGTGTGTCTTTCTGAAAAATAAATATGTGTTATATATGTATATGTAAAAGTTGATGGAAGAATAAATGTTTAAATAAGTGTTTACATGGATGTTTTTTTAAAAAAAATTGATTGGTTAAGTGGCTTATTAAGTGTATCTTAGTGAATACATATATTAGTGAGTAATGTTTAAATATTTAAATATATGTATTATTGTTTCACTTTGTGTATAAGTGGCTGCATGGGTTGGTGAGTAGCTAAATGTGTATGTATATGGGTTATTAGATGTTTTTCTTAGTATCAGTATGAGTGTTTGTATGGTTTGGTGGGGGTATTACTTAGCACATAGATGCATGAATGACTGACTCTCTCTTTGTATGTGTTTTGAAGACAGCATACGTGCAGGACTGTATGGGTGGATGAGTGTGTATGTGTGTGTGTTAGTGAGTGAATGACTGTCTCACTAGTGTCTTTATCAGGGACTACATATGTTTTAATCTAGTATATGTGAATATTGATGTATATAAGTGAGTATATGTGAGAGTGAGGGATTGTAAGAGTTCCTGTTTAAATTAGTATGTGTTTCTATAAGTGATTGTTTAAGAGAGTAAGTATGTGTAAGTTTCCTTAGAAGTAAAGTGGTAGTGTGTGTATAGCTGTATATGCAAATAAATGGATGTTCAATAGTTTATTAGCATGTGTGAGTATGTGCGAGAGTATCTTTCGGATGACTGTCGGTGTGTAACAGGATGTATAGGTGTATCACTACATATGATGATTGAGTATATGTATGAGTGACTATATAGAACTGTTGGTGAATGAGTGGATGTGTATATAGATGGTGGAATTACTGAATTGGTTGTTGTAACTGGTAGTTTTAGTTTCTATTTTTGAATATGTGTTTCAAGGGTTACATTACAGTGAAAGGAGGTTTGTCACTCTGTCACAAGGATGGTGTCATCAGTGATGTCATGAGTGATGTCACTGACCATGTCATGAGTGATGTAATATGTGACGTCATCAGCAGTGCATTGCAGGCGCAAGTTATAGTGAGTCCAACTAACTATAACGTGGGAATTTCAATGGTTTTATACGAGTAAAACTTTCAGCTAACTATAACTGGTGTAAAACCTATGGTTTTTTCAGTGAATTTAATAGGTTTTTTAAATGCTAATTCCTAACTATAACTGGTGTGAACCCTATGGTTTTTTCAGTGAATTTCATAGGTTTTTTAATAGCAAATATTTATAGGTATGAAAAGTAATAATTTTTATAACAAATTTTAAATTGTGTAAATATATATATATTTTTTTTATTGTTTGCCCCGGGGCGCTCCCGGGGCGCGTACCGGTGAACGTACGGGTAAGCGCAATGTTACGAAGCGTTCCGGGGCGCGTACCAGGGAGCGTTCGGGAGCGCTATTCCCGCGAACGAAAACAACATCATGACGTTTCGCGTAGTCGCGTGATGCGTCATATGACGCACTGCGTAAGCGCACCCGGAAGCACGCGATCGCATACGATCGCGCAACGTCTCGATTGCTTACGCGACGCGCCCCGAGGCGCGCCCCGGGGCGCCTAGCGTAAGCGCGTCGGGTCATGTGATCTGAAAATAACACTTTTCATTGGTGCAGATCAGTTTTGGTTTCCAAATGATGAAAGCTTGGATCATGTGACTTGAAAATAACACGTTTCATTGGTCCAGAACACTTTTGTTTTCCAAATGATGAAAGCCCCCTCCTTTTTTCCTTATTCTGACTTTGTCCTTTGACTGAGGAAGACCTGTTTCGAGTTCTATCTCAGAAAATGGCTACAGTACTATCAGCAGCTGGAGCATCTGGCCCACCACCACCACCATCTAAAAGACCACCAGAAGATTACGTTGGTGGTGAAGAGGAAGAGGAGGAGGATGATGAAGAGGAGGCACTGAGAAGGGAGTTCCTGCCAGAAGATAAACAGCCCTACAAACCCAAAGAGCACTTTATATGGCAGTTCTACAAACTCCCAAGGGGTTTTAAAAAAGTCAACGCAGCAAAGGTGACTTGCTTAATTTGTGGTGCTGAGCTATCCAGGGGGAACCCTAACAAAAAGTATTCCTTCGGGAATCACACGATGATTCGCCACATGATGCGTGTGCATCCAAACAACTACTCTAATGCAGAGTTAAGGGACCTCTGCAGTAAACTACCCCCATCAACGTCTATACGCTCAACATCAAAACAACCCACTCCATCGGGTCCGGGGGCAAGAGACACATTGGCTACTATCCAACCAAAGTTTAACGATTACAACATTTTAGTGTACAAAATTTTATGCAAATATTGTAACACGTTACTTTGCTATGGTGAGCAAAGCATCGAACTTATCATGGTTGCTGGTGTCCAAAAAAACCCTAATTTTTCCAGATTTTTTTATGCTCCAGTTGAGCCATTTACAATTCCCTGTTTTTTGTTTCTCCCCATAAAAAATACAAAAAAAATATAAAAGTGTTCAGAAAAGCCAAAAAAAGTACAAAATGTTCCAAAAAACATAAAAAAAATATAAAACAACAAAAAGAAGAAAAAAACAGTTCTTTTTAGAACTACCTTTACTTTATAAAAATAAACCTATATTTTTAAAGAATCTGTGTCCATTTTTTTTTGCAGGGTACGCGTACCGGGGAGCGCACCAAAAAAAAAAAAGAAAAAAAAAATTTATGAAGGAGTTAGCATGAGGGAAGAACACAAAGAGAGTAATGTTAAGAGAAGGAGAGCTAGAGGGAGAAACACAGAGGGGTTGTTTATTACATAGTTAAAAACAGAGAAGGTGTAATAGGGTGAAAGTGAGAAAAGTAAAATCACTAAAGGAGCGAAAGAAGGGAAGAGAGAGGAAGAACACTAAAGTAGAGATAGTGGGAGAATGTGAGTGGTTGTTGAAAGAAAAAGATAGGACAGAAAAAAATTGAGAATGAAGGGTAGTGGCGTAACTGGGATAAATGAAGAACGGTGAGGGAGGGTAAGAAAAGACCAGTTAGTATAAGTAAAGAGGGGTGAAAGAGAGTGAAAAATTGAATTAGGATAAGAGATGGGGAGTGACAAAGACAAAGGACAGAGAGAATAAATGTAACAGTACCTGAATGGGTTTGAGTGAAATAGCAAAGAAAGATAAGTAATGCAGTGTGTGTGACTTATAGGGAGTCAGTGGGTGTAGGTCGGGGTGTGGGTGTGTAAGGTGTTTCTGTGGGTGTGTCTGTGTGGGGTGTTTTGGTGTGGTTGGAGGTGAGGGTGTGTGAAGTATGTGTGAGGAGTATATGGATGTGGGGTGTATATGTGTGTGATGTATCTGTGTGTATGGAATGTGTGTGTGTATGTGAAGAGTGTGTGTGGGGGGATTTTTTGTGCGTATGAGGTGTGTGTGTGGTGTGTGTGTGTGGGGTGTATGTTAGAGGTGTGTGTATGTGTTGAGAGGGGGATGAGGTGTGTGTGTAGGAGTAAGGTAAAAAATTAAGAAAAACAAAATGAGTGAAAAAGCAAAGGAAGGGAACAGAGAGTAAGTGAAGTAAAGAATAGGGATTGAAATAAGTTGAATATGAGAGGGGAATAGGGAAATTGGAGTAAACATGGAGAATAAGAATACGTGAGGGAAGCAGAGTAAAGACACAGGAGTGAGGTTGGTTGAGAAAATATTAGTAAGCGCAAAGGGTGATGACAAACTACATTTTCTTAGTCATACTTACCATATAATAAATGTAACTTTAATTATTCTTTTTTTACTACACTTTGTATCTGTGAAAGAGAGAAGAAAAAATAAGTTATAATTAGTAAAATGTATATTTTAGATTAAAATAAACAAATGAAGAGGTTAAAAATCATAACACTCTGTTTAGAAATAAAGTAAGAGTGAAGGACACAGAAAGGGAAATAAAGTAAGGTAGATGGATAAAAAGAGATAAAAAGAAATAGAATGAGAGCAAATTACTAAGAGTAAGGCATATAGATTCACTGACACAGAGGAAGAGAAGAACAGAGAAATAAACTGAAGTTAAGAAAGATACTAAAACAATGTGAGTTAGCAAAACTAAATCTGGAAACAGTAGTAAGTAAAAAGATAATGACTGAGACAGAAAACAGTCTAATTAAGAATGCATTTAGAAGAATGAGGAATAGAAGATAACTGAGAGTAAGTGAAGAACAGTCATAGAGTGAAAGGATGAAGGAAGAGAGGATAATATACAACGATTGAGGGAAATGGACTGAGGAAGTTAGTAGATAGGCACACTAAGAGAAAAACTGAGTGAGATGGAGTACAATGAGTGAGAAAAGGAAATGAGTAAGGGAGCAAAAAAAGGACAGAGAGGAGAAGACAACTAAAACAGTGGTACTGAGAGAAAATAATTTGGTGATGAAAGTAAAGAGAAGGACATTGAAAGAAAGAAAATGAGGGATAGTAATAGAACCACAGTAAAAGAAATGGGATGAAGAACGATGAGAGAGGAGCAGTGAAGTTGTTGTAAAAGAAATGATAGAAGGTAGATAAACACAAGTGAACATAAGACAAGGAGAGTGAGGCACAGAGGACATAGAAGTAGTGAACGAAAAATAGAGAGAAGAGGTCAAAAGTAAGGAGCAAACAAAGATAAGCAAGGGAGAGTGGGTGATTTATAGCTATAGAGTGCAATAATACTGCTGAGTGAGTAAACAGAAATTACTAAAACAGCAAAGGAGGAAAATACGGAAAAGGGAAGTAAAGCAGAGAGACTGAAAGCTGAAAAGTTATGCAAGGGAGAGAGGGGATGCAGACAGTTGAAATGAGAATGAAGGGTTGTCAAAGAAGTAGAGTAAAGGAACGGGGGTTACAGAGAGTGAGAGAAAGACATTATAAGTGAGTAAAAAGAGCTGAAAGAGGATGGAAAAAGGAAAGTGAGTGTCAGAGAATGGGAATACAATTTAATTTACACAATCCAAAGTATAGAATAACTTCTACAACATGTTACATAGTTTATTTTTGCTGTTCTCAGAATATATTGAATTTCACTTAAAACAGTGAGTTCAAATTACTCATCATATCACAGCGGGAAAAAAAAACACAATCTAAAAGATTGTGTTTTAAAAAAAAACTTAGATACTGACAAATGACAAATGTACGGTAATCTTTGATTGACTTACTTTTCCTTGAGGCCAAATAGTATATCATGGAGGTCCTTTTCTCATTGCAAAGTACTTTTCTGTTCACTTAAAAATCCATTTCATCGACTTTCTAAAAGAAAAGCTCCAAGAACATCTGGAATATTTTCAATATTTTCATATACTCCTTTTTTTCAGTCATGACTCTTTACTCATTCCTGCACCTTTCCATTTGGCTAAATAGTGTCAGATGTATGAGTATATTTTGAAATTAATTCTCAGACACTCTGAAATGACCTTTTTCCCGACGTTCTGAAATAAAGCACTACAACATTTTCACAATATTTAAGTATTTCTAAAACCATCTCTGACTCACTCTTGTTCATCATTTTGTATAATACTAATATTAATAACTATGAGATCCACTTACAGTACCTATATGACAAGTCAATTTTTTATATTGCCTGGATCACTTTTACTCAGAATATATTTTTAAACAGCAAAATAACCTTTATTAACTACTCCCGTCTTCATAGGCCAATTACTTTTACCTAAATTTTGGCTGTAAAAACACTAGGTATGAATTTATAAAGCCAAAAGGCAAACGTTGTTTGAAAGTCAAATGAGTGTCGTTACATTGGGTCCAACCTTTAGAAGTTTTTAAATAGCATGTGTAATGCCCTGATGTTGTAGAAGGACCGTCATGAAAAATAATAGCTACAGTTGTAACAGTTCTTCCTGATATCGATAACTGAGAAACCACAAAATTTTTAATAGAAGTTGACAATTTAGTTCCATCAGGTCTACATCGTTGGAACATTAAAATGACATAGTGACCATAATTTTGTAGAAATAATGTGGACAGCATTGCAGACTTACATTGGGTACACACCATATTGTGATCCGCTGCTTTAACTAGATTATTAAAAGGCACTGATTTGCAGTCTGGTAAAGTCAAATATAAAAATCTTTCAGAGTCTATTCTAGTAGTACTTGATGAAGCACAGTTATCACAGTCATGTTGCCATTGATAAGAAAGGTTAAAAAGATTTTTTATATCTACTCCTTCATCTTACAATACATCAAACATATACATTAAAAAATCCTGACAATCCTGCTGAATATTCTGTGAAAATTGATTTTGACCTGAACATATGTCTAGAAGATTTCTAATTTCTGAAACACTTTCTATTTTTGCTCTATCACTACTACATTTCTCTAACACAGAATTCAATAAACAGCACAATGTTTGTTCCCGATTTTCGACAATCTGTTTTTGTAAATTTTGAAGAAAAAAACAACATTAACTACTACATTAGCATAGCAGTTGACACCAGAACTGTTTTCAAAGTGAAATCCAACAACATCTTCAACAGAATCCCTTTTCTTTCTCTTTACAATTACACTTTTATCTACTTTTTGCCTTTTTGCTGATACCTCACTGCAATTACTCTCCTTTCTTCTTTTTCGGCCTACCACACGTTTTTCAATCAGAGGATATTGAGGCAAATGTGGAGCATACTCTCTTCTTAACCTATTGTATTCTTTAACACAATCTAGATCTGCACAAATCTTTGTTTCATCACACTCAATCAAGTACAATCCTGATAAAGTTCTGACTCGTGATAATGCCACATATGCCATACCCTCTTTAAACACAGAACTTCCAATGTTCACCAAAGCGCTATCTACACTTAAACCTTGAGACTTATGAATTGTCACCGCATATGCCAAACAAATAGGAAACTGTTTTCGGCGAACATATAAGTCTTTCACAAGCAAAAATCTAGCTGAACAACGACAAATTTGTTCTATTTCATCAATGCCATCAAATTTAATTTTTAAAATTTCAATTCCATCTCTATTTTTGTAATTCACAAAACCAACAACATGACCCATTGCTCCATTTACCAGACCTCTTTCAACATTTAAATTCCTTCTCAAAATGATACGACAATTTAAACACACATTCAGAGTCTTTTCAAAACCAGCAGTTTTAGATATAGTCTTCTCTAATGAATCAACTTTTGATTTCACATTTTCAGACAAAATAATTGTTGCTCCCATATGCTCTATTTTATCTGCAGCTTCCAGTTTCACTATCTCTTCATTTTCTAACTGTAACATTTTGTTGTTGAACATGGAACATTCTTTCAGAGTTGGCATCAAACATATGCCAGATTTCTTCTCGTTAATTTTCTTAAAAATATTCTCTGGAAGAATGTTTTCATTTGGGTACAAATTTGAAATTAATCGTCCATGTAAAGCTTCTTTCCCTTGCTGACTTACTTTTCCGATTCTTACATCTTGTAAAATATTTTTATAATCTTCATCCTTTGCCTGCCGCATATTTTGAAGCAGTTCTGCATATTTGAAGTTTAACCATATATTAATGTTTCCAATGCTTCCTAAGCACTTCCGGGTATCTTCATGTGTGAGCATTTTGAACACAGGTTGTCCTTTCACTGGAGTCAACTGCAGAAGATCTCCAAAAACAATAATTTGTTTTCCTCCAAATAAGACATCATAGTCTGTTCTAAGAATGTCTTGCATTCTCAAATGCACAAAAGCAAGCATTATATTTGACACCATGCTTACTTCATCAATGATAAGAAGTTTCATTTTCTTCAGGACTCTCGAAACTTCGGAACACGCATCTCCAGATAGCTTGTGATACTCCAATTTGTTATCATGCTCCACTGGCAGCATCAGTAAACGATGTACAGTAATCCCTTTAATGTTATGTGCAGCCAGCCCAGTTGGAGCGGTAACAACACAAGACAGCGGTGATTCAGTCCTTTTCTGCAGATAAGTTGCAATTGCTTTAATCAGAAAACTTTTTCCAGTTCCTGCTTCTCCACTCACGTACAGTTGGACAGGCTTAAATGATGTACATGAGCACTCTTTTTTCTCATGACTGAATCCATGTTCAATCTGTTCTGTGACTTCATCATATATCTGTTTCTGCTCAAGGTTTAGTTGTTTCACCAAATCTTCTAAGTTAACTTCATCATCTTGAGCTTGTTCCATAGCTCTTTCCACCTCATCCATGGCAGTGGCAGCTTCATTTTGGATAATTGGTCCTCCAAGTGGATCCTGACTCAATGAAGCAGAACTCTGACTGTCTTGAGAACTGTCTCTAGCAATCTCTGCAGCAATTGTGGCTTCTTGCTCTATTTCTTCGTTCAACATTTGCAGATAATTTGGAAAAACAGGACATTCTATGGTATCCTTGGTTGCATTAAAAGAATATTCGTAACAGAGAAAATCTCCAAGTAGTTCCTCTTCTGTACGCCATGGCTTAAAGAGTTGCAAAAGAGCTAAATAGTAAAATTCCCTTTCCCTGGATTTTCGCAACTCAATTTTCGATGATTAATCAAATGTCCTTTTTTCTGTCTCACTAGACATCCTTCACACCCAATGATAGCATATATTCCATTGTTAATATCTTCTCTGATGGTTCTCTTATAAATATAGTTTTGCAGAACTTCATACAAACAACTGTTCTCAAGATGACTACTTCTATTTGGATAGTATGTATCCAACATGTTGGTCTTCAAAATAGCTGTACTTTCTGTTTCTTTCTCCGCCAAATACTCTATTTCTTGTACAGATTTCAAAACTCGAGTCATCCCAGGCGGAGGGCGAAGATCCCAGGATGAGGACTTCCGTCTTGTCCGAGTTCAGTTTCAGGCGGCTGTCCTTCATCCACTCGGCGACGTCTTTCATCCCTTCGTGTAGGTAGGTTCTGGCGGTGTCGGGGTCTCTGGTGAGGGAGAGGATCAGCTGGGTGTCGTCGGCGTAAGAGATGATGCTGAGGTTGTGCTGGCGTGCGATGGCTGCAAGAGGTCTCATGTAGACGTTGAAGAGGGTGGGGCTGAGTGAGGATCCTTGCGGAACGCCGCAAATGACTTTGGTGGCCTTGGAGCGAAACGGGGGAGGCGGACCCTTTGTGTTCTTCCGGCGAGGAACGAGATGATCCACTCCAGTGCCTTCTCCTGGATACCGATGTTGCTGAGGCGCTGGACTAGGGTGCGGTGGCAGACAGTGTCAAACGCAGCGGAGAGGTCCAGGAGGATGAGGGCCACTGTTTCCCTCTTGTCGAGCAGGGCCCGGATGTCGTCGGTGGCTGCGATGAGGGCGGTCTCGGTGCTGTGGTTGGCTCTGAAGCCAGACTGTGAGGGTTCGAGGGATCCGTTCGTCTCGAGGAAGGCGGCCAGCTGTCTGTTGACGATCTTCTCGATGACTTTGGCAGGAAAAGGGAGGAGCGAGATGGGGCGGAAGTTTTTGAGGTCGGTGGGGTCTGCTGTTGGTTTCTTCAGGAGGGCGCTGAGCTCGGCGTGCTTCCAGCTCTCCGGGAAGGTGGCGGTGTTGAAGGAGGTGTTGATGATGTTCCGGAGTTGGGGTGCGATGGTGGAGTCGGCCTTGTTGAAGATGTGGTGTGGGCAGGGGTCGGTCGGTGATCCGGAGTGGATGGTGTTCATCGTGCGGGCTGTGTCCTCGGTGGTCACCGTGGTCCAGGTGCGGAGGGTGGTGGTGGTGGTGGGGGGCATTGGTTCAACGGTGGGGTGCATGGATGGAGCGCTGAAGCTGTTGTGGATGTCGGCGGTCTTGCGGTGGAAGAACGAGGCGAGGGAGTCGCAGAGGTCTTGTGACGGAGTGATGTCGTTGGTGCCGGTGCTGGGGTTAGAGAACTCCTTGACGATGCTGAAGAGTTCCTTGCTGTAGTGGGTATTGTTGTCCAGTCGTTCCTTCAGGGATTTCTTCTTGGTGGTGCGGATAAGCTTGTGGTGCTTGCGGGTGGCGTTTTTGAGGGCGGTCATGTTGTCGGTGGTCCGGTCGAGGAGCCAGGCTTTCTCGAGAGTGCGGCGGGTCTTCTTGGAGTCCTTGAGTTCGTCGGTGAACCAGGATGCCTTCTTGCTTCTGGGAGGGTTCTTCAGTGGTGCGAGGTCGTCAGCGCAGGCGGTCAGCCACTGTGTGAAGTTCCGGGCTGCTTCCTTGGGGTCCGTTGCGCTGGCGGGTGGGTTCTGGCTGAGAGAGGTGGTGAGCTGCTCGGTGGTGATCTTACTCCAGCTTCTGTGGGGAATCTGAAGCGGGTGGTGGTGGGTC
Source organism: Lissotriton helveticus (assembly GCF_964261635.1). Classification (NCBI taxonomy): domain Eukaryota; kingdom Metazoa; phylum Chordata; class Amphibia; order Caudata; family Salamandridae; genus Lissotriton; species Lissotriton helveticus. The sequence continues at coordinate 1,490,666,594 of NC_136057.1, forward strand.
GTGGTTCTTCTGAAGCTGAAGTGGACGCAGCTGTGGTCGGTCCAGTGGAGTCCGGTGGAGTGGCTGAAGGTGATGTGCTTGCTGGATGAAAAGACGGGATCAAGCGTGTGGCCGGCGTAGTGGGTGGGGGTGTTGACCAGTTGCTTGAGTCCGAGGTTGGCGAGGTTGTCCAGCAGGGCGGCGGTGTTGCGGACCTTGTTGTTCTCCAGGTGAAAGTTGAGGTCTCCAAGGAGGATGTAGTCGGCGGAGGGGAGGGCGTGCGGGCTGATGAAGTCTGTGATGTCTTCGCTGAATTGTGTGCGTGGTCCCGGGGGTCTGTAGACGAGGGTGCCTCTGAGGGTCGTCTTTGGGTCGGTGTGAATCTGGAAGTGGAGATGTTCGGCTGCGGCGAAGGTGTCGTTGGGGTCGGTCGTGATGCGGATGGTATTTCTGTGGACGATGGCGATGCCTCCTCCGGTCTGGTTGACGCGGTCCCTCCTGATGATCTTGTACCCGTCCGTCATATATTTCTTCACTTCTAGACACATCAACTTTTTCAATTTGGCCGCCTGAACAATCACTGTCTTCATCTGCAGCTGTTTCCTCTGCTGCAACAGATACATCTTTGTAATACTCATTGTTTTTGACTAAATACAACGTTGCCTTTTTGACTTTCCTAACATCCACTAAATCTTGCCAGATTTTTTTACTCTTTGTCGGAACCCCATTAACTGGAATAACTAAAGGTTCCTCTTCTACTTTTTCTATACCAATTGTATCAATATTTTATTTGAAATCTAGAGGCAAATAAACAACTCTTCCCTTTAATCCTCTTTGCAAATCTGTAGGAGGCAATTTCCCTATCTTAGGCTCCATGCGAACAATTGCCTGAAAAGGGTGGACACATTGAATCAAAATAGACTCATATGTACTTAAATCCATCAATTCAGGGGGAATGTCTACCAACTCCAGATTATTATGAACAGCTCTAGCAGGCATTCTGTTTTGATTTAATTTATCATAACAATATTTACAAATACGCTGATCAGAACTCAAATCAAAAGAATTCTCCACCCACAAATAAGTTGCAAAATCCTTCCACTCATAATTATTCATCTTTTCACTTTTTACGTATAAATCAACTAATCTAGTTTGATGCTTATAATGACTTTGTCGACAACACACACAAGTAAAATTCGGCCTTTCACTTGATTTCACCTTAAACCTGGTAATTTCCTGCTCAAACTTTTCTGTACTTGAAATCTGTACATTGTCTTCCACATTACCTTGAATTGCTGTGTCAATTTCTACACTATCCTCTTTTTTTCAAAATAACAAATCTCAATTTCTTCACAAATCTTCTTCACATCTAATTCAGTTCCATGCAAAAGAGCACTGTTTAATTGTTTAAGCTTAGGTGCTGGACTTTTTGCATAATACAACATTCTCACTAATTTCCTCATTTTGGTATGATGCACTGCTAACATCCTAAAATGATGAAAAACACTCTGACAGACTTTTCTAGAAAGACAAGCCAGTGATTGGCCTTGCAAACCTGTGTTTTCTCTCACTCTGCAAGGATCTAACTCTTGCAACAACTTCACTTTCTGCTTTAGACTTTTCTTACTATAAGTACGTAAGAAATTACAAAACAAATCAATTGATTCCTGTCGCACACTACAAATACGACTACACTTCCAAGTGTACACTGGACCCTTAGTACGTCTCCCTAAAACTTCATCAGTTAACACCTCTTCTGGTTCTCTAGGCACAAGTTTCTCTTTTTCAATCGGAAAACCGTCTTTCACTTCATACGCTCGACCACTGGTGTCAACTGCATGCACTAAATCATTCTCCTGGAAGTAACTCTCCTCATTAAAAAATGGCTCACAACTTGAACTGTGCATCCATTCTCCAGAATTTTTTTTACAAAAATTAGTCCGATTAATTACTCTTTTCCATCTACTGTTTGATTTGAAAACATCAATTGTCTTGTTAAGTGTCCTAATTCTATTGATTATTAAAATAAATATTTTTTTCTTAACTTCAAAAGCCTCATCAACAATCTTCTCTACACTTTTCTTTTTCTTATAAAAAGCAGCTCTCTGTTTACCTTTCCTAATGTTTTTTAACAAATTTAAAACCACCCTATTGCGAAACATTCGTTTACGAATGTCTCTAAACTGATTCTGCCTTCTATTCCTATACATATTATTCTCTCCTGCTTCAGTTGTAGGATTCTTTGAGGTTCTCTCATTCCTTTTCAAATTTACTCTCTCATTCTCTTTTTCTACATGCTGTCCATCATTTTTTTTTAAAGTACATATGTTTCGTATAAAAGACTTAGTTGTCTTACCAGGAGCTTGGTTCCTGTTTTTTAAAGTATTTGTTGTGGGAGAGTGCTGTAATTCCATTGCTATTTTTGATTTTTGTCGGTTACGTTGTTTTCTTCTCCTTTCCCTTGTGTATACCAAAAAAGGGACACTGTTCCTAATGCAAGGTGCAAAAAGTCACCCATGCATAGGGGTGCAAAAAGTCACCCATGTGTGAGGAAAAGGAAAGAAGAATAAGAAACAGAAATCCTAGGTGAAGGGCCCCACCAATGATAGGGAAACCATTGTGTTGTCCTCTGTTGCCCTCACACACCTCGGAAGGTGTCATGCTTCATCATTGGGCAGTTGCTCCTCGTAGGGCCGGCGCTGCAATTCCCTACGGGTCCCCCGAAGGGTCTCTTTATCGGAGATCTTTTATAGGACTGCCGGATGGTGCATGGGGGTGTGTGGGGTGGGGGGGTTGTTTGTGTTCAATGAGGGTGGTAATAAGTGCGTGCAAGTGTAATATGAAATTCAAAGAAAGGGGTCACCATGCAGCAAATGTTAAAATGATGTACCCAGAGCAGACTCAACTGCTAATTAAAATTTAGCCCCAATGGCATACTATGCCCGGGTGTAGAAGGACATAGGTCAACATGTTTCGCGCCTATATCGCCATAAGGGTCGTTGGCGCTTCTTCAGGACCAAAGTTATAAAATGTAAAGTGCACGTGAAAACCAAGTTAAAATACCCTCAAAATCGATCAGGGCGGAGCAGTAACCTGTATACCCAACTTCTGGCTACAGCTGCATGATGTATCCGCTCCTGATCAGTACCTAGGAAAGAAAATCTTTGCTTACTCTTGAAATCTTGATTTCAATCTGTGTTAAAGAAAAAAATAGCACATTATAGACCACTATTACCAAACAACAAAGCAATGACAAAAAGCAAACAATCTATTCAGGGTTACAGATCAGGTGAGGATTCTCCAGGGGTGCACAAAAGGTGAGGCCTGTATTGAAGAGTATAGTGGAAGACAGCTCTGGCCACAGGTACAAAGAAGATGAGACCTGTGTCTAAGTCCACTGCACTCTTATACACAGGCTTCACCACCTATGCTTCCCGGGAAAGCCCTCTCTCCCACTACAGTCTTGATCATAAACCTCACCTCCTCTGTCCCTCTGGACATGTCTCACCTCATCTGCACAATCTACTTCCTAATCTCAGGTAACACAGATGACATAATTGATCCAAATTTATAAAGTCATGCGTCAGTTTTGCGCTACTGATGCGTCACTTTTTGTGACGCATTGGCGTCATAAAACATGTGCCTTCTTGCACCATATTTAAAAAGTGACGCATGTAGGTAGATGCGTCATTTTTTAAACCTTTTGCACCACATTATACCTCTGTCAAGTGTAATGTACAGAGAGGGGTCATTTCTCTGCAAAAAGCCTCGTAATAATGACACAGTGAAATCTATGAAATTTCACTGCGTCACTTTTAGGACACTGTTATGTCAAAATCTTGCACCTGCCTCACAGCAGGGATAAGACTGAGGCAAACGCTTTCACATGGGGCTTTCCCCATGTGATACGATTCTCACACCTAAGCAGGAGTGCAGATGAGATGAAGACTGTCCAGGGGAGCACAAAACGTGAGGCTTGTGTCTAAGAGTGCAGTGGAAAGGACTAAACTGGAGTAGTGTGCAAGAAAAAGATGAGCCTCATTTATAAAGCCATGCGTCAGTTTTGCGCTACTGATGCGTCACTTTTTGTGACGCATTGGCAGCATAAAACATGTGCCTTGTTACACCATATTTAAAAAGTGACGCATGTAGTTAGATGCGTCATTTTTTAAACCTCTGCACCACATTATACCTCTGTCAAGTGTAATGTACACAGAGGGGTCATTTCTCCGCAAAAAGCCTCGTAATAATGACGCAGTAAAATCTATGAGATTTCACTGCGTCACTTTTAGGACACTGTTACATCAAAATCTTGCACTTGCCTCACAGCAGGGATACGACTGAGGCAAACGCTTTCACATGGAGCTTCACAATTTCACAAAATACAATTCCTCTATGCAAACAAACTCAATATGCTTCCTACACTGAGTTAACACAGGTAACATCATTGTAAAGAGTCAAATTGACACCTGTGTCTAAGAGTGCAGTTGGGGATAGGCTTCATGAAGCCTAGTCCAATTGGGTCAGAGCTATTGGCTGCCTGCACACTATTCCACTATTTTTGGTCTAATATTTAGTACTCAAAGGCCTGTGCGTATAGGTCGAGGGTGTGACCATTGGGAAGGGACGATGTACTTTAATCCGGCAGCACTGTAAAAATGCCTAATACTTATTGAAGAAATTTCTGATGGTCCCGTAATTACAACCATTGAACTCGTAGGACAGAAAACGAGAAAGACGCCACGCTCAATATATCAGATTACTTCTGATATTATCCCGGTGACACAGATGGGAATACTGCTAAAAACTGTACGTTAGAGGAAAACTGAGAAGTTAAATCAAAAACAAAAGGAATTGGAAGAAGGAATACATTCTTTTTTGATTGTGGTCAGATTGACGTATCTTGGTTCAAAAGACGCAAGTTTTATGTTTCACAGCTCAACCAACCTTAGAGCCCTGAAGAAGTCACAGTGGTGACGAAACGCGTTGGCTGCTAGCAATTTCTTGAACTTTCACCATGCTTGTCTTTGAATAAAAAGCTCTACTTCATAACCGTCAAGATTTGGACCTCACTTCTTCTTGGAAAGCGCTAATATTGTACATGTGTAAATACTATTGCATACTTTAGCAAATAACTATAATGTATGTATAATTTGCCTTGTGCGGGTCTTTTTGCTATTATTCATGAAGCCTAGTCCACTGCACTCGCAGGCAAACGCTTTCACATGGAGCTTTCCCCATGTGTTAGGATTCTGACACCTAAGCAGGAGTGCAGATGAGATGAAGACTGTCCAGGGGAGCACAAAAGGTAAGGCTTGTGTCCAAGAGTGCAGTGGAGAGGACTAAACTGGAGTAGTGTGCAAAAAAACTAATTTATGAGGCCCTGCGTCAGTTTTGCACTGCTGATGCATCACTTTTTGTGACGCATCGGCGGCATAAAACATGTACCTTTTTGCGCCATATTTAAAAAGTGACGCATGTAGGTAGATGCGTCACTTTTTAAACCTCTGCGCCACATTATACTCAAAAATGTAAAAGCTATTCATTTTCCCCAAAATCGTTTTGACATCACATTTAGGAAACACAGCACAGTTCCCATGTACAAGCATTCCATGTCATTACTGAAACCTCACTATTTTACAAAATACAATTCCTCTATGCAAACAAACTCAATATGCTTCCTACACTGAGTTAACACAGGTAACATCATTGTAAAGAGTCAAATTGACACCTGTGTCTAAGAGTGTAGTCGGGGATAGGCTTCATGAAGCCTAGTCCACTGCACTCTTAGACACAAGCCTCACCACCTACGCTCCCCAGGAAAGCCCAAACATGTACCTTTTTGCGCCATATTTAAAAAGTGACGCATGTAGGTAGTTGCGTCACTTTTTAAACCTCTGCGCCACATTATACTCAAAAATGTAAAAGCCATTCATTTACCCCAAAATCGTTTTTGACATCACATTTAGGAAACACAGCACATTTCCTATGTACAAGCATTCCATGTCATTATTGAAACCTCACTATTTTACAAAATACAATTCCTCTATGCAAACAAACTCAATATGCTTCCTACACTGAGTTAACACAGGAAACATCATTGTAAAGAGTCAAATTTATTTCTTTAAACATGCACACATTCTTTATTCCTTTTAAAAAATGTAAAAGCCATTCATTTTTCCCAAAATCGTTTTTGACATCACATTTAAAAAACACAGCACAGGTCCTATGTACAAGCATTCCATGTCACTACTAAAACTTCACAATTTTACAAAATACAATTCCTCTATGCAGTAAAAACTTTTTACCAAGCATTATCAAAAAGCATGACACAAAGCAACATTAAAAAACCACAATTTGCTTCCAAATCTTCTCCATAGAGTATACAAGTCTCTATGTATGTTAAATGAATCATAACTCACCTTTACAAATGCTTTAGGAGATTCACAACAGTGTCAGATACACACACCAATATTTCTTTAGCAGAGCAAAAGGTATGTTCTCCAGGCACTGCAAACCTTAATGGCACAGAAAATCTCTAATTCTACACACATATTGCTCATGGTAACCAATCAAAACTCTTCCCTCTGTATTTTCAAACCAACACCCTTCCCCCCCTCAGCCCTTTCTACCTGTTACCATAGCAACTCCCTCCTCACTGAGCTCTCAGGTTTAAAAGTTTATTCTACAATGTTGCAAATCACCTCAGCAAGGATGTTTGACCTGCGAATACACCAGCTTATCTGGTGCAATGTTTCTTTAAATGACTTCTTTTTAACCATTCAAATTACTTCTTACACAGAACACAACCATGCACCCTAACTTTCAGTTTTCAACTATCTCAATCTACCAATCATTGCTTGTGATTCAAGAGCACTGGAAGTCTACAGTTTTTTTTTTGCAAACTCCTATTGTTCCAACTGCCATTTCTTTCCCACACTTCATCTGACTGCACCAGAATCTCCTCTCACCATGTATTCTGTCTGGATTATTGGACATAGCTATATCCACTGGGCTCAAAGGTATGCAGCTACCAGAAATTTTCACAACCTTGATTTACAAAATGTGAACATTAAATGGATTGGCCAGAGAGGATTGAGATGTCACCAATTGATTCCATTGGTGAAAACCTTTTTGCATTTGCCACACCCTAACCTCATAATTTTGCACTGTGGTGGAAATGACTTAGGCACTTTGACTGGGGTAGGTCTGGAAATGCTTTTAAAGGACACCTTTGGGCAATTGATGGCACTTTTTCCTCAAACTGCCTTGGTATTTTCCAATATATGCCAAAGACAGAAATGGAACTGGTCCAACCAATTTTGTCCACAATTTGAGAAAGCACGGAAACATGTGAATAAATCTGTTTCTGCTTACATGAGAGACTATGGAATGGGTTCAATATACAACAACAACTTGCGTTACAACATGCAAGATATCTACAGAGGAGATGGTGTGCAGTTCTCAGATGAGGGGAATAGAATATTCCTCCTGAATTTAAGACTGTGCATTGGTACCTACTTGTAGGTACCTAAATCAGCCACAGAACCCAAAAGCTCTTTTCAGAGCTACCCTACCTCTGATCACTCCAAATGATTATCTTTTTCTAACTTTTTTCACTATTTTTCACCACCGGGCGCTCCCCCCGCAAAAATGTAAACAAAAAAAATCAATTGGGGCCTATATGGGCCTCCTAAGACCCCCTCAGAAAACCTAGAGGGTCAGGGAGTGCCTACCGTGCCCCCTTATACCCATTCCCAACGTTGTTTGTCCGCCATTTTCTGACTCAAATCTACCGAAACACAAAATGGAGGACTCCCGTAGCGCTGCCGGTACGCGTACCGGGGCGCGCACCGGGAAGCGCTCCGAAAAAATTTCAAAGTTAATTTACATAAAAACCACTGGAGACACTTTCACCAAATATAGAATAGGCCCTACTACATACCAGTCCCTACCATTTTCCCAAATTTGGTGGAATTCCATTGAGCCATTTGAGCTGTAGCATTGTCTAAATATCCTGAGGTTAATTACATGACAAAAACACATCTCAAGTGTTACAATTTACAACCAATTAAAATGTTACTTTCATTTTCTACTTTTTTTTCCTGACATTTGATTGGGTATGTACATGAATATATATAAAAAAAGAGAGGGAAACACAGCCATTTTGACTACAACTACCTGAGGTACATCTTCAAAGGATTTTCGCATTTTTTCTTCTTCACCTCTCTGTAAAGTAAGTTGTTAATTTGTAAGGGGCACTTTAAGTTAATTTGTAAAAACGTTTTCTGATAATTATTTACTGTCCCTCTGCTATAGTTATAGATAGAGATAGGCTCCTCTGTTATATTTATTGATTGACTTAGGCTTCTCTGCTATAATTATGAATTTACTTACGCTTCTTCACAGGCACTTTTTTATATTTCTACTTCCTGCCTGTTACAATACACTGCCCAAAGTTAACTTAACTGTTAAAAAAACAGAACTACCTGTCTGAACGTAAACCCAACAGTGCCCTAACTCTACTGATATAGTTAATTTTTTTGCAATTTACAGCAAAAAAATGGAAGGGGAGCAAGAAAATATCAATATTTCCTTCGAGATTACATCTGAGGAGATTCTAAATGAAGATTTTTGGGATGAAGATTTTATGGATCAGACTGTGGATGAACAATTTATTGAATGTTTACAAGACATAGAAACATGCATGTTTGAGGAGATTCCAGATGATGTAATGCTGGAAGTTTTATTGAACTATGAAAATTCTGACCAATAAATTTTTATTTAATAATTAAAAATTGTTTGAGACATTATTCATTTTTATATCTAATTCATGAAGTACTACCAAAATAAATATGTTTATATTATAGTATAAAGTGAAACTTACAGTATACTGTGAAATTTTAAAACATCATAAGGGAGCAGAAAAGACTACCCATGATCCCGTAGGTCTTCTCAGGGAGTACTTAAAGGATCTGTTTCTGCTTTCCTAACAGACTATGGTATGGATTCCATATACCACAATAACTTCTATAACAACATGCTAGATATCTACATAAAAAAAGGTGTACATTCAATTTAAAACTCTACATTGGTACCTACATGTTAGTACTTAAAACACCCAAACAACACAACAACTCTATGCAGAGCTACCCTACCTCTAAGCACTTTAAATGATCATTTTACTGTTTCACTAAGTTTTCCCCATGTGTGGGGGGAGGGGAGGTGTGTGTGGGGGATGGTGGGGTGTGTCTGTGAGGTGTGTGTGTGTATGTGTCTGGGAGGGGGGGTGAGGTGTATAGGTGTATGTAGGTCTATGGGGTATGTGGGTGTGGGTGGGGGTGTGGGTGTGTAAGGTGTGGGTGTGGGTGTGTGGAGTGTTTGAGTGTAGGTGGAGGTGTGGATGTGTGAGGTGTGTGTGGAGGGTGTGTGGGTGTGGGGGGTATGTGTGTAGGATATGTGTGTATGTGTGGGATGTGTGGGTGTGTCTCTGAGGTGTGGCTGTGTGTGTGCGTGTGGGGGAGGGAGGTGTGTCTGTGGGATGTGTGGGGTGTGTCTGTGAGGTATCTCTGTGTGCGTGTGTGTGTGTGTGTTGGGGGGTGGTGAGGTGTTTGTGTGAGTGTGGGTGTGTGGGATGTGTGGTTGTGGGTGTGGATGTGTAAGGTGTCGGTGTGGGGGTGTGGGCTGTTTGGCTGTGGGTGGAGGTGTGCGTCTGTGAGGTGTGTGTGGGAAGTGTGTGGGTGTGGGAGTGTGGGGTTGTATGCATGTGGGTGTGTGTGGGACGTACTTGTAGGTACCTAAAACAGCCACAGAACCCAAAAGCTCTTTTCAGAGCTACCCTACCTGTAATCACTCAAAATGATTATTTTAAACTATTATTTTAACTATTTTTCACCAAAGTACGCTCCCTGGTACGCTCCCCGGTGCGCGTACCGGGCTCTCCCCCCGTGAAAATCGAAAAAAATAAAAAATGTTTTTGCCCCGCGGGGCCCTTTTATGGCCCCCACATCAAACCTATGGGGTCAGGGGGGTGTACCCTGCCCCCTTTTGGTCATTTCCCCCTTTGTTTTTTGCCACCTCTTGTGTCTCGATCCTACCGAGACACAAGATGGCGGCCGCTGCGGACTGTTTGGAATGTTTACAGACACCCGAGAGCCAATCAGCTTTCCGTGCGCAAGTCGCGTGGCGCGCCCGGAGCGCTCCCCGGTGCGCGTACCTGGGCGCGCTTACAGATATATAAATTTTTTTGAACCTAAATTACTCAAAATCCTCTGGAGCACATATCTTGAGACATAGCAAAGGCACATCGGGCTACCAGTCCCTACAATTTTGCCAAGTTTGGTGAAAATCCATTCAGCCGTTCGAGCTAAAAGTGCGACCGACCGCCCTATGGAAATTAACATGGGGAAAACACGTTTTGGGACCCCCTTTTATCTCGGCCCCCGCTTGACGAATCCCCCCAAACTTTCAGGGAAGGAGCGGAGTGCCGCGAGGCAAAGTTGCTGAAAAATTCAGGCAGATTCCTCAACCGGCGCCAAAGTTATTCCCAATAGAATGTTGCGATTTCCCTATGGAAATCAATCCTAACTATAACTACCTACTGGCGACCGCCAGTAGGTAATATATATATGTATATACATATATATATATATATATATATATATATATATATATATATGTATAGTTATATTATATATAACATTCTTAAACTTTTTAGAAACACTCAGTCACTAATTGATGTCATCAGTGATGTCATTTGTAAGCCTGGGCAAAGCACTACGCTACGCTCGAGTAGTTTGCGAAGTTTGCACTACTTCGCACTACGCGAATTGCACGAAGCACTGTGCAAACACGCGTATCGTAGTTGTCATTTTTTGCTCACTCGCGGTCCTCAACGTCAAGTTGGCGAGCGCGAGCGTGGAAAATAAACCTCCCGGCGAGCTTTTCAATACGGGGAGGTCAGATTTCTCATTGCGAGTGGTCGTGTATGCTTGCGACCGCTCGCGATGAGAAATTACCAGTCCGCCTTGAGAAAGCTGCTGCTTGAGTAGAAATCTACTCAAGCTGCAAAAACGACCGCTTGCACTGTGCAAGATGCAGTTTGCACTGATTGCACAGTGTGGTCAAGCATCTGGCACTGTGCAATCAGTGCGAACGGCATTTTGCACAGTGCACTACGCAGTTCGTGTATCTATGCGTAGCTCGCGTAGTGCGAAGTGCACTTCGCATAGCTATGTGTAGCGCTACTTCGCAAACTACACCCAGGGTTAGGCATTTGAGATGTCATCAGCGATGTCACTGACCATGTCATGAGTGAGATAATATATGGCATCATCAGCAGTGCATTGCAGGGGCACGAGTATAACAGCAGAATTTCTCTGGTTTTGTATGAGCGAAATGTCAGCCTTACTATAAGATCCATAAAAACTGTGGTGTTATCAGTGATTATCTAAAGTTTTTTTAAATGCTAATTCCTAACTATAACGTCCCTGAAACCTGTATGTTTTTTGTGAATATATATATATATATATTATCTACTGCAAGCCGCCAGTAGGTTGTTATAGTTTGGACCATGTTTCCACCGGAAAAGTATTTTTTGACTTGCCTATAACTTTGGCGTTGTCTGACCAATCTTCAAGAACTTTTCCCAAAAAGTGTCTTGGTAGGTTTGGCTAGTCATGGAAAGTTTGGGGGTGATCTGTGCAGTGGGGACCAAGCATTTGGGGCATGAAATAAGGGTGCATTTGTAATGTTAACTCCCATAGGTACCTTTAGCCATAACTACAGTCCGAACCGTTGAACAGACTAACACAATATTTGGCGAGGAGGTAGATGTTGGTTCAAGGAAGTGCCTTTTGCCTATTTGGCGCAATTCTGTTCAGTAGTTTTTGAAAAATGTAAGCGTAAACTCATAGTGATATCTCTGAGTGTGGATATTTCATAGTGGTTTTGTGATTTATTGTGAATGAACCTGCAAACGGGAATGCTCTGATTGGCTGACAGGAAAATGTCTGTAAAGGCTAACATAAGGGGTCAGAGAAGAGGTACTCCGGCCCCATGTTTGAGAAATGGGGGTGTTAGTGGCACAAGTTATGTGTCCAAAATAGTTTTTTTAATCCTGTGGATTTTCGTGACAATACTGCGACCACTAGCCCAGCCCCCCCGTGCCATCGTGGAGACGTTGTGAATACTGTCATTGTTGCTTATATTGGTGCGAATATAAAAAATATATCAGTGAATCATTAATACGCATTGTTATAGATATATTGAGATTCTGATCAATATTTTTATAGAGTTATAAATATAGTGAGTTATCAACTGTGATGGTTAAAATTAATTAAATAGTAATTATATTTTCATGTAGTGGTGGCTATTGAATTCCTGTTTCTGTTTTTCGTGACTGGGGGGATCGTGATTACTGATGTCATTGCGGTCTCCGGAGACACAGCAAAAAGACAAAATAGGTTTTAGAGGTGGTTTTTATAGAAACTCTGTAGAAAACATGACTTTAGAGAATACTCATTCATTCATTCACAGAAACTTTATTTCGGTCAATATGACCTAAAAAGTGCAGTATCTAAAAAATATTCATTTATACAAATTACATCATAGTGTTCAAACAACACATTTTGGGACATTTAAAATCACTGTGAACATGATTTGTAAATTACAATAGTTTCATGTTAAAAAAGTACGGTTTTGGGGGTTGTGATTAGGCGGGAGACACATATATGTTTGTGGAAAGTGCATAGTGCAATAAATAAATAAATAATTTAGATAAAAAACATTGATAAAAAGCAACGGGAAACCCTTAAGTATAAAACAGTGAGCTATGTTACCGCGGGAGGTTATACCAGATAGCAATAATGATCTTAGCATTCTCTATGACAAATCCGATGCATCATTAGATGATTTCAAAAAAATCCTTCTGGTGCACCACATAGAGAATAGAAACCCTGCAACTAAGTAGACTATCAGGATACTGAGGTCATACTTCAGTATCCTAAACACCTCCAGGCAATGACTTCTACCCAGCTTCCTACAAGTCTGCACCAATCATCTTTTCCTTGCTTTGTGGTAGCCAGGACAACTAAAGAAAACATGGAGCACTGATTCTTCAGGGTGATCACATGCAGGGCACCGAACCGCATTCTGATCTCTCCACTTTGCTGTAAAACAGCGAAGCGGCAGAAACCCAAATCTGAGTTGTAAATAGAGCTTTCTTGCCGTCACAGGTTTGATGAGATCTAACACCATCTCAAAATGGGAGCTATCTTTTATTTCTAAGAAAGCTTTAGTTATTTTGCCTGTTTTGGAACTAGTATGAATTTGAGCCATTCTATATTCTCATAATATGCCTTCATTTGGTTCCTAGAAATTAGTAAACAGGCTAACTCTGGTTCAGCCCAACAATCCCCCAGGCCCATATCTGTTAGCAAGTGCTTGTTATGGGCAAACCAGGGAAATTTAACAGCACCCCTTGACTTCAGAACTTCAGACAATTCTTCCCTGTAGGGTAGAAGTTCGGGAATGGTCCACAGGCGGCGCCAGTACATTAAGGATTTAAGGCTCGAATACTGTAAGAAACCCCTAGTGAAAATGACTTTAGTATGTGTATATATATATGCGTTTTAGACTTTAAGGAAAAGGCACAATCGTCACAGTTAACGATGTCACCAGGACGTCCCGAATAACCACGAAAATGGAAAATAGGTCTGAAAGATGGTTTTTAAAGCAACTTAGCTCAAAACTATGGTTTTAAACATGCTTTGAAAGAAGTATGTATATAGTGATATGTGTAGGGCAATGTTCAAAATGTTTTTTAATATATTATTTTGGGATTTGTTGGTGCTCATTGAATGTCAGCTTTTGTTTTCCGTTTTCACGACGTGTCCTCCGGTATCGTGACATCATTGCAAAGATCCCCAAAAACTAAAGGACAAAAAACCTTTAGAAAAAAACTTCACAATACTTCGGGTACTAGGGTGGCTCTGACAAGAGCCGTTGGGTTGGTTGTCGGATCATCTGTAAAGTGCACTCCATCATTTCTATAAATTCCATGCATGTCAAAACGCAGATTGTTGTTGTAGATACAGCCCATGCGATGATCTGTGAGGAATGCAGAAATAGTTTTATCAACATGTTTCCTGGCTTTGTCAATCTATGGACAAAATTGATTTGATTACTTCTATTTCTGTCTTTGGTAAATAGGACATCCAAAACAGTGTGAGGGAAAAGTGGAATCAGTTCTGCAAAGGTTTCTTTCATTAGGATTCCCAGCCCTATGCCAGTCAATGTGCCTAGGTTATTGGATTTAACCAAAGCTAGCAACTGATGAAACTTTAACCCTCTCTGGTCAAACCAAGTAATCTGCACATTTGGCAAACCCAAGTCCCTGTCAATACTCTTTTTTGCAGCCTCTTTAGCTCAATGGATATAGCTCTGGCCCACAATTCATACTCTAAGAATTTTGAAGTGAAGGAGTAATAGTAGTTAGAAGAAGGCGGGAGCTGAATGAGGTAGTTTTCCAAAGAAAAAGCAGTTAAAATGGAGGTGTTTAAAAAAAGGATTTATTTCATTGGATGCTGCTAGCATGAAAGTGAATACAATTAGGTAGTGTGTTGCATACCTTAGGAAGAAGGGTTATTATTGGCTGTTGTTTAAGGCCTAAAACCCTCCACCCTAACCTACACTACCCTGATCCCCTGTGGTAAATAAATAAATAATACCTCTCTTTTTGACTAGACATATATCATAACAGATAGCTCAATAAATAAGAGTCAAGATTCGAGGTAGTAGGAGTTTTGCAGGTTTAATACAGCATAAGGACAGGAACAGGACAACCTGCATAGGAATAGGATGACAGGGCCCAGCAGCTGCTGGGGCTGGGTCTGGGATGAGCGCGCTGACTTTTAATAACAATACATGAGCATATATACATAACGCAAACACATAGCATTACATTGCAGTAGGCGTAGCAGTGGGTGGAGCAGAAGACGTGACGCGTAGCAGTCGCGAAAGATAAGGGCGAAAAGAGGTGTAACTGGGCGTATACATAGACATGTGATGCAAACGTAACAGAATATGTCATGAATGGGGCGGAAACCATGGAGGGGGCTACCTAAGGAGCCGGGACCTCTAACCTGATGGTGCGCGCAAACTAGCAATGACGTGTTACTAGGAGAAGCTGGGGGCTTCGAACTCTGTGCTAGGAGCAGAGACTGAAGTCTGGAGAGTCAGGGCGACATGTACCTAAACAGTATCTAGTATCTGATGTTTAGAGAACATGTTGATATAAACTAGAAGTCAGGAGAGGAAAGGCTAACTTGATTCTAAGACTGGACCATGCATTATTCTACATGTAGTGCGTGATGAAGAATATTAAATGACCATTAAATGCAGTATTTCTCTAACGTGGAGACGTGAAGGCTAGACAATGACGGAAACTATCGATGCGATTCAGTAGCTTAGGAATGCAGAGAAGGAGGACTGAACTGATAACTGGAAACATAACATATTTTTGGCAGACTCAGAGACTGAGCCAGGCTGGGCCGGGCACTGCGAGGTAGGAAGTAAGTGAAGGGTCGAGGATACAGGTGGGGGCTGTATCGCTCCTCAGCGAGGCTTCAGGAGACAGGAGCTGAATCTGGTGTCCAGGCCCTTTTGAGGCCTAGAAACGGGGACTTTATAATAGAATAACGTGCACACTGAGAAACGTGGCAACGTAGCTTTACATAGGCCTGATATACGTAGTATTCACGATAACTGGAAACTGGCATACTAGAGGTGGACACAACTGTAATTGCGTCATTAATCGGACATGGGGAATGCACATGCATATTTAATCATGCACACATAACATATGATGGATGACACGTAGGGACACAGAACATGGCAAAATTTACTTTTCCACATTCCCTCCTTGTCACTACGTTTCCATCAGGAAACATCAATTTTCATGATACCATCTATCATTTCATACAGTATCATTTGCTCGTCTCGAATTATCCTGGAACGGGATTTAGAACGGGGCTTGGGACTAGGAATACAAGAGGTAGCACAAATGCCGCAAATCGCAGGGCCACATTGTATACAGAGGCAGCAGCTGAATATGATAGCTACTGCAATACCTAGAAAGGACAATATTTTCCATCCCCATGCGGAAATCATATTCCAGAACCAACCGGACCATGTCCAGGTGCCTGGATCTTGGTGTATCAGATGGGCAATTTTATGGAGTCTGGTTATAGCTGAATAAACAGACGGCGCGTTATTTGGAATGAAAATGCAGCAACTAGATCCGATGACTCTACAGGCCCCGCCCCTATCGGCCAGTATGACGTCAAGGACGAGACGATTCTGTAAAACGACAAATCTCATAGCAGATTGCTCTTCGGTTAAGTTACCTAGAGCAGAGGCAGTCTCATTTACTACAGCTTCAAGGGTTCTGGTTAACCTACGGATCAGTTTACTATTCTGGATAGGTCCTATAAAGAAGAAGAAACCTCTGTTGAAATCTGTATACTGTTCTAGAGCAGTTTCAGTATAATCGACAATTGGGGACTCCCTTCTATGTCTAACGTGTACTAGATGTGTATTTCTATGATAATCAGGTGGGGCTAGGAAAACTGGTGGCAGTAGGAAGGCAATGTAACAGGTTCCCTCCCAATCGAGGGGCAGACGAACATATGCAGTTTGACCACAAATAAAATAAGAATGACGTGAAGCTTTGAAAATAGATTTCCCACTGTCACTATACTTGACAATAGTAGTACAATCACTATGTCCTACGTGTATGGAACCCTAATTACGGACACATAATTCGCCTTTGACTGGTAGTACTGAAATAGCGGGTAAGTCTGGAGTAGTATCAGACTGAACATTCAGGACCATGAAATTCGAAGAATAATTACCTAAATTATACACTTCATTTTCTAGATCTAAACCTATTCGGTGGGGAAGACCTTGCTTGTCTGGAAAGCATGTACTGTTAAGAAAAGACATATCTGTTGAGGATGACGTTAACGTGGACCATGCTCCACACGAACCATTATGTGAAAAGGGATAAGGAAAAAGTGGCAGAACTCCCTTCGGTGTCTGGAAAGGGGGGAGTCGACCACACACCCAACAATTAGTGGTATTGCTGGACTGGTGTGAGTAATGTAACATACGGATAAATGAGTTATTTCGCATAGCGAGGCGGTAAGAGAGTTCATGAGGAGGCAGATCACTAAACGTGTGCTCTACTGTAGCATTAGCAGACTTATTTACATGAGGAACTGGAAGATACAGGTAAAATGCATAACTGGTGCAGGAAATCATAATGCTGAGAAATAATATGAAACATAGAAAAACGATACATCGGATTGAGTTTTGACTAACTCTCTCACTATGGGGGTCTATTTTATACATGTCAGAAACAGTCTAACCGTTTCACCTAGGGGAGGACTTAGACAATCAAACTGACTGACTTATTTTACTAGACCGGAGTTTTAGCTTGTACTCCTGTTGCGGAGTTTTCTCTAACAGGGGAGGGGTTGTAGCAATGTCTTTTGCGGGACAGTCCTTGAGAACAATGCTTTGGCAATCCTTCAAATCCTGGGAAATGTTTTTTAAGACGGGTTTCAGTCCATTAAAAAGTTTGACATGAGAAAGGTGCACCCAGCCTTTGCGTCCTTCCAACTTCACGGCTGTACGGGTGGTGAGGAGGACATGTCGGGGCTCTTTCCAACGAGGCTCCAGCGGACTTGATCTGTCAAAGTTGCGGACCATCACCATGGATCCTGGAACGATTTCGTGCGGTGCCACCTCGGTATTGTCTGGAAATGCGGCGGCAACCTGTGAACGACATGAGTTGAGGGCAGACATCAAGGAAGCTAGGTAATCTGTCAGCATATTACTTGAAACATCGGTACGACTCTAGGGAGTCCATAACGGGGGAAGAACTCACGAACCAACTGCTTGGCAGTGGTCGCGGCTGTGTAATCTGGGACTGGATATGCTTCTGTCCACCTGGATAAAGCGCATACAACTACAAGGACATACTTGAAACCTCGACATCGCTCCATCTGAATATAATCCATCTGGAGGACTTCAAAAGGGTGGTCAGGGGGCTGGAATCCACCTTGTTCCACCGGGACAGTTTTACCTGGATTAAACTGACAACATATCATACAGGTACGGACTTTCTGCTTGGCTGCAGCTCGTAAATGCTTGTTAAACCAAATGTTCTGGATACTGTCTAACATAGCTTTTTCTCCTAAATGTGCTGGACTATGTGTGGTATTAATAATGACTTGAACCATAGAGTCGGGGAGAAACCATGTGGCTCTACCCTTCGTTAACCATCCTTGATCTGTCTGGACCCCTCCTTGTTCGGACCATTTCTTGATTTCTTCGGGAGTAGCATGTAACTGGATATCTATGACATCTTGTGTAGGGTCCTTAACTGTCATACATGTAGTCGGATCTGGAGTATGTGTCCGTGTCGGATTAACTTGAATGTCTGGAGTCTGTGCTGTAAACTTGGCTGTGCGATCTGCTAGATCATTACCTTGGGAAATAATGTCAGTAACTTTCGTATGTGCTTTGCACTTCATGATAGCGATAGATGTCGGCAAATGTATGGCATCTAACAGAGCTTGAATAAGGAGACCATGCTGAATCTTGGTTCCATGAGAAGTCATGAAACCTCTCTCCTGCCAGAGCACTCCGAAGTCGTGTACAACTCCAAATGCGTAACGTGAATCTGTGTAAACATTAACTTTCAAGTTCTTGGCGTGTATGCAGGCTTGTGTCAGAGCAACTAGCTCTGCTGCTTGAGCGGACAGGGTATCAATACGGTGTGTCTCTATAACTTTAGTGTCAGTAGTCACTGCATACGCGGCGACTAGTTCTCCTGTACTAGTTCTTAGGCATGAACCATCCACATAAAGTGTCAGGTCGGGGTCTGGTAATGGAATATCTGTCAGATCTTGTCTTGGCTTTGTCGTAATGTTAACTACTTCCACACAGTCATGTGTGGCTGGATTTGAATTAACTGATGGTAACAATGTAGCAGGATTTAGGATGTTGCAGCGTCTGATTTCTATGTGTGGCTGGAACAGTGTCAATTCATAACCTGTTAAACGTGCAATTGTCAAGTGCTGAGTTTGTGTTCGGTTTAAAAGAACTTCCACGGAATGTGGAACTTGTACTGTCAGGGAATGTCCTAAGACTATGGAATCACTTTGTCTGATAGCTAGGGCTGTGGCTGCAACTGACTTGAGGCACGCAGGCAGAGCCTGGGCTACAGGATCTAATGTGCTCGAAAAATAAGCACAAGGCTTGTATTGTCCTGCTTGATCTTGTATAAGAACAGATAATGCTGTACCTTCACGTTCAGTAACGAAAAGTGTAAAAGGCTTACTGTAGTTCGGTGTAGCTAGAACTGGAGCTTGGCATAGGGCTTTCTTTAACTCATTGAAACTAAGTGTATGTTCAGATGTCCAAGGGAGGACAGTCGATACGGCTGCCTCCTGTGTCGTTAACTGTATCAGTGGTTTGGCTAGAAATGCATACTGAGGAATCCATTGTCTACAGTAAGAAGTAAGGCCGATAAAGGCACGTACCTCCTTCTGGGTCTTGGGCTGAGGAAGACTCGCTATCAACTGGATACGGTCTGGTGTCAACTGCCTACCCCTCTTGGACAGTAAGTGTCCTAAGTATACCACTTGCTGGACACAGAATTGAAGCTTCGAAGGGGACACCTTGTGCCCCATCTCGGCTAGGAAATACAAGACTGTAAGTGATGCTCGCTCGCAAGCACGTTCAGAACGGGCTGGGATCAGTAGATCATCGACATACTGGAGCAGGGCAGTGTCAGTTGGCATGTGAATGTTGTCTAGTTGTCTCTTGAGTGCTTGACTGTAAATACTAGGACTTTCTGTGAAACCTTGAGGAGCTCGTGTAAACATATAGCTCCTTCCATTTAAACAAAATCCGAAAAGGAACTGGCTGTCTGGATGAATAGGAACACTGAAAAATGCGTTCTTGAGGTCTATGACAGTGAAGAACGTGGCTTCGGAATCAATGGCCGTTAATAGGGAAGAGATGTCTGGGACAACTGGGTACTGCGGAATAATACATTTATTAAGCTCTCGTAGGTCAATCACTAATCGATATACTGGGGGTGCATTTGGATCAGTACGTTTCATGACTGGAATGATCGGAGAATTGCATACATTGGAGTCAGTTTCTACAACCACTCCTTGAGCAATAAGCTCGTCAATAATTTTGGATAAGGCTGCTACAGCCTCTGGTGGCAATCTGTACTGTCTGATTCGTGGTAACACTACACCTGGCTGGAGAGTCACACGATAGGGTGTGATTTGCATGTAACCTACATCAGTTGGACCTTGTGCCCATAAGTGCTGTGGAACATTAGACAGTCTTGAATCAAAATCTCGTAATACATAGTGACCCTTGAAGTCACGTAGGAACAATCGTATTCCCTCTGGGGAACAGCATATAACTGCACCTAACTCTTTCAGTGTCTTAATGCCTAATAGGTTTTCTGGACATGACTTAGTAAGTAACAGATCAGTAGTGCGGGACAATGGACCTACTTCTAGGGAAACTGGTTTTGAAATCTCATTTACGATAGGTTTTCCTGAAAATCCAAGGGAAACATTTCTTGAGCCTGAGAGCGGAGCCCCTGGAACTTCGGCGTGACTAATTGTGGTCCTACTTGCCCCTGTATCGATCAAAAACTTTCTGTCTTTCCCTAATACTTGACTGTGAACATAGGGACCTTCTTGATCTACAGGTATCTCGATGAGAGGCAAGCCTACCTCCCTCTCTAGGCTGTTTCATGAATACTGCTGGTACTCTGGATACTCAGACTGTGCATACTGGTACATCTGCGATGTAACATGCTGTGTTGCAGCAATAGGCTGCGGTGCTGTAACTGTCTGTGGTGCATTCTGTGACTGAGGAATCTGGGAAACTTGTTCTTGTCTAGGCGGACGTGGTCTTTCTTTAGTCTTACCAGTAGCTATGTTGTGTTTCAGAACTGTACACTCATTTATAAAATGACCTGGACTGTCCCTCGGCGGAACAGGAACTGCTTCTTCTAACAAACCCTTTCTAGTTTTTAGCTGACGTAATCTCGAAAAGAGAGACATTGTAAACTTGAATCGGAACACAATACAATACACGAGAAACAATAACAACTGGGAAAACAATTCAGGCATACCACGACATTGGAAATACATTGAACAACATCATAACATAACAGTTCGGACAGAATATTACCTGGAATACTGAGAACAGAAACACAAGAATTTCTCGAGAACGGAACAGACTAGAGTTACTGGATGCACTGCTGAAACAGTACGGAACATACCGGTCCCATAAAGGGACGCATCAAGACCCGTATCCACCTAGGTGAACACTTCGTTTGTGAGTCTGTGTACCACCAACCCACGGACCAGAGTCAATTTAGATTGACCCTGTCTAGATACTACCCCAGTAATGGTACTCACCGGGCAGCAAGAACGGAAAGCCTCGGACTGGACTGGACTGCTACGACGACGGACGACGAACTTCGGACTTCAGTTACGGGTGGGCCTCCGAATACCTCGGACCTTGGACTCTTGGCTTGGGCTCTGGTCGGGACTCGCCGCGTTCCTCCACCGTCTCGTTTGGATGCTGGACCGCCTCCTCCGTCTCCTCCGTGGGCCTGAGGGATACTTGGAGCAGAAATATCTGCCGGTGCGCAGAAGAGTTCCGTCACGACTGCAGAGGGTCAGGGGGTCGGCGTGGCTTCACCGACGCGTGGGGAAAGGGCAAGTTCCTGTTCGGGCGCCATTATGTGGTAAATAAATAAATAATACCTCTCTTTTTGACTAGACATATATCATAACAGATAGCTCAATAAATAAGAGTCAAGATTCGAGGTAGTAGGAGTTTTGCAGGTTTAATACAGCATAAGGACAGGAACAGGACAACCTGCATAGGAATAGGATGACAGGGCCCAGCAGCTGCTGGGGCTGGGTCTGGGATGAGCGCGCTGACTTTTAATAACAATACATGAGCATATATACATAACGCAAACACATAGCATTACATTGCAGTAGGCGTAGCAGTGGGTGGAGCAGAAGACGTGACGCGTAGCAGTCGCGAAAGATAAGGGCGAAAAGAGGTGTAACTGGGCGTATACATAGACATGTGATGCAAACGTAACAGAATATGTCATGAATGGGGCGGAAACCATGGAGGGGGCTACCTAAGGAGCCGGGACCTCTAACCTGATGGTGCGCGCAAACTAGCAATGACGTGTTACTAGGAGAAGCTGGGGGCTTCGAACTCTGTGCTAGGAGCAGAGACTGAAGTCTGGAGAGTCAGGGCGACATGTACCTAAACAGTATCTAGTATCTGATGTTTAGAGAACATGTTGATATAAACTAGAAGTCAGGAGAGGAAAGGCTAACTTGATTCTAAGACTGGACCATGCATTATTCTACATGTAGTGCGTGATGAAGAATATTAAATGACCATTAAATGCAGTATTTCTCTAACGTGGAGACGTGAAGGCTAGACAATGACGGAAACTATCGATGCGATTCAGTAGCTTAGGAATGCAGAGAAGGAGGACTGAACTGATAACTGGAAACATAACATATTTTTGGCAGACTCAGAGACTGAGCCAGGCTGGGCCGGGCACTGCGAGGTAGGAAGTAAGTGAAGGGTCGAGGATACAGGTGGGGGCTGTATCGCTCCTCAGCGAGGCTTCAGGAGACAGGAGCTGAATCTGGTGTCCAGGCCCTTTTGAGGCCTAGAAACGGGGACTTTATAATAGAATAACGTGCACACTGAGAAACGTGGCAACGTAGCTTTACATAGGCCTGATATACGTAGTATTCACGATAACTGGAAACTGGCATACTAGAGGTGGACACAACTGTAATTGCGTCATTAATCGGACATGGGGAATGCATATGCATATTTAATCATGCACACATAACATATGATGGATGACACGTAGGGACACAGAACATGGCAAAATTTACTTTTCCACACCCCCAACCACACTGCGCTGTCCCTTAAACTGCCCCAACCACTTCTACTGCCCTAAAACCTGGCCTGACCTCCTCCCACTGCCCTAAGGCCTAAAACCCTACACTACCTGGCCCCATCCACCGCACTGCACCTTTAACTACCCCAACCCCTTCCACTAGCCTAAAACCTACCCTAACCCTGCCCTAAAAATGAACTCAACTACCCATTCCCCTCTCACTTCCCTAAGGCCTAAACCCCTGCACCCTAACTTACACAACCCCCTGCACTGTCCCTTAAACTACCCCAACCCCTTCCACTGCCCCAAAACCTGGCCGACTCCCTCCCAGCCCTAAAAACTACCCCAACTACCCATTCCTCTCCCACTACCCTAAAGCCTAAAACCCTACACTACCCATCCCATCCACTGCACTGCCCCGTTAACTACCCCAACCCCTTCCACTAGCCTAAAACCTACCCCGACCAGCCCTAAAAATTAACCCAACTACACATTTCCCCTCCCACTACCCTAAGGCCTAAACCCCTGCACCCTAACTTACACAACCCCCTGCACTGACGATTTAACTACTCCAACCCCTTCCACTGTCCTAAAACCCACCCCAACCCCCACCCGAAGAACTAACCCAACTACATATTCTCCTCCAACTGTCCTAAGGCCTAAATCCCTGCACCCTGACTTAAACTAGCCCATACTCCCCCCTGTGCTATCCCTAAATCTACCTCAACACCTTTTACTGCCCTAAAACCTCACCCAACCTCCTCTCAGCCCTAAAAAACCAGCCCCCTTACCTCACCGCAGCGTCTTCCTGTGGCTAGACAGAGCACTGCATATGCGTGGTTAAGACATGGATGGTATAGTTTGCGTAGTCGGAACACTTATGGTTCAGACCGTGCTGTTCCGACTGTTTCCTAACAGGAACAGGTTTGTAGCTAAGACCCAGAAACGTTTTGTGAATCCAAAACAACTAGAAATTCGCACCAGTCCTGCATGATCTGTGCTGATACCAGCAACAAGTAAGGAAATCAGAAAGACTCCCCGAGCCAGGGATCACCCTTGGCGCAAATCCCGCCAGATGTCTCCAGGGTTCCCCCAATGCTGCCTTCTCTGCACTCCCTGTCTGCGACCGGAGGTGCAGGAACACAAGCTGGACCTAATCCAGTGGCCTTGCTGCCTCTAAAGGATCTTTTGCTGCCCTGCGTTCAGTTGGAGCTGGTGAAGGAGATGATGAGACTGTCATGCAGAGGTAGGGATAACCCTCCTTCCGCCCTTCCCTGGTGCCGGCAGGAGGCTGCCAGCACCGCTGCCTCTGCTTACCCCATAGAAGGAGGGAATTCAAGCCAGTACTTATTGCAGGTAGTTAATGGATGCTGCCTCCCCAGTCACTGAGCTGCCTTTGACCCGCCCAAGTGGGGGATGGAAAGATTGAGGCGGCCATGTTGACGCTGATCGAGAACAAATGGCTCCAGTCAATGGGGCTAGCCTCCAGGGTTGAAACAGCAAGAGCATAATAACAAAAAGGACAATCTAGTGACCAATCATGACACAAGCATTGTTAACCGATACTCTGATTTGTTATAATATTGTAGATATCATAATGATATGCTATATAATTTTATTATGCTATTTCTATATTCTTAGTACTCACTTCCTGCCAGTATTACCTGATTATATCTACGATGTTAGTTTAAATTGCCCATCTTTGTACACACTATTGTAATGTTTTCTTTTTGTGTTTAGAGGCATGTATCTGTTATGTATGTGTTATTTAATGCATCTACTCTGAAGTCCCTATGTGATTTAACTGGTTCTATGTAAAGTGCTCAGACACCTACAAATGCATAAATAATCAGTAATTCAACATACGGAATCGAAAAATCCATTTAGATAGGTTTTCCACTGTTGTAAGTATATGAAATGAGTCATTATTTGGGTGGTAGAGTGTAGGATAAGTGGTGGTCACTGAGTAAAAATGCAGAGAGTTTGCATTTAAGTTGGAGGAGTGAACAACACCTTTTTTTAGGGTTGGCTGTATGCAAAATGTTATTTCACCAGTGGAGAGAAAAAATGTGACAAAACAATAGGTAAAACTGCATATTTCCCCAAACAATAAAACCTGTGTTTTTGCTTATTGCCGACAATCTTCAGAAATATAAGTTGTGTTAGAGCAAGGATGATCAACCAGTGACATAGCAAGAGTGGCATAACCCCAAAATGAGCAAGAAAAAACAGGCTTCTTAACAGTTGTATGTGTATGCAGTAAGAGAGGCCTAAATTGGGGAGCAGCGTGACCGTCATCCCCCTGAGCCAAGTGGCACTGTACCTCCTGCACTACAGATAGATATGCCCAAGGGAGCCACTGGGAAGACATAGGGCCAGATGTACAACCCTTTTTTTGCAGCCGCAAATGGCACATCCTCATGTTTGTGACTGCAAAAAAGGGTAATGGCATGTACAAATGCCATTTTGCAAGTCACTGACTCTCAAAATACCATTTGCAACCCCCGCTTTTAGGAAGGGGCATCCCTTCCTAATAGAGTGTCACCATGCCATGTACAATTGTTTTGTGACCGCATTTGCGGCAGCAAAACACTCCCAGTTTACCACCTACTTCCATTAAAATAATCGATTAATACATTAGTGCGATGTGCACAGAGCCATTGTATAGACTCTAGACAAAGAAATGACGATTAAAACGTCCTTTCTGTGCTCTCTTAGCCGGGAGGTGCCTTTATCTGGACTCAGTAATGCCTCCCTTGATTAATTGTGTTCTTTCATAGATAATATAATCAGTGCATAATCAAGTTCCAAATGTAATTTCTTATTTAGAATGGCAAATGTAGTCCTTGCAACAATTCCACTTAAGTTGTCATGGTTTCCTTTCTCATTTGGAAATATCAAAGGATGTTCTGAAGGAATGTATCCTATTGTGGAAACTGAGTTTGCATCTTTGCTTTTCAGTAGGTACAAATCATGTTCACTAAGCTAGCTTTGACATTAGATGTTTAAAGCAAGGACAGGGGCATCAGTCTTTGAACAATTGGCTAGCTCCATTACCTTCAGTTTCAGCATATGAAGTTATTACTCCACCGTGTTCATATGGATACAGGTCCAGGTGACCCTTGTACGGACGTGTGCCTTCGAGAGGTATCTATAATATCTAGGTCATCAACTTCCAGGGAAACAGTTTTCTCTAGAACATAAAGTAGTGGATCTAGTCTCAGCGAGAAGTTTGTCTATCAGGAAGCGAAGTGCTGCCTGGTTTGTTTTTGCATCTTATCTTCACAACTGAACAGAAGGTGCACATTTTCATAGTTCTACATTCATACCGTAAGTCATTTTGAGGAAAAAGTTGTTGAACCAAGTGTGTATGTCTGTATGCATCTTTCCTGAAAACTGAACACAGACTTACCAAAGAATAATAGTGATTCAAATCACACAAGAATCAAGGCAGGACTCTGCTTTCCGAGGTGCCATTGGAATCAATAAAGGGGTGTTATTGCATCAGACTTCTGCCCACAAAAGTCACTGGATTCAGCACACTGACCTACACTTCGCGGAGTAGGGTTAGCAAGAAGCTGGCTCGTAGGCTCTGCTATTCAAAGGACAGAATTGGCTGGTCTTGTAAATTCAAAGTCATACACAAGCCCCTGCAGCTACTTGTAAAGTCTCAGAGTGAAGATGTGTTGGACTTGGGCCTTTTTGGCAGGTCACCCCTAAACATTTTGACTAAAGCCTCTGGCATGGTGGTAGTGATTTTAGGTCTCTGCACACTTTAGCACTGTGGCTCAGTGTAAAGTGCGTGCACACTCTGAGTGCATGTGGTGAGATGGGCCTGCCCTCCCATAGGAATGCATGGGGGATATGTGTGTCCATGGTAATTCCTGATATGAGGGGAGTGCAGGGTCAAATTTAGTATGTGCGAACTCATGAAAATAAATGCTGCGCAATAGTGTGCGCAGATTTATTGTGGTTAACTTACAAATGCCACTTTTAGAAGTTGGCATTTCTGTGTGCTGTGTGATGTGAATTGCCTGTCTGGCTTGTGAGTGACAGGTGCTGGATGGTGTGGCTGGCTCCAGAAGCCAGGATGAGTCTGCCCAGTGGTGAATAGGGAGATCTGCATGTAGATGGGAGGGAGGAGTTGTACCTGGCTCCACCCCCTGTGGTGCGTCTGATGTCCCTGCCCTGTCCTGTGAAGGGGCGAGAGCAGCTGAGCAAAACAAAGTGCTCAGGAGCTCCCCTGAACCAGTTGTGTCTGGTTCTCCTATTGCATACACTTTGAGAACAAAGGAAAATGGTGTATAAAAGAAGGGGCTTTGACACCATTAAAATGTTCTGCTTTTGGGTGCTGATTCCTGCAGGGCGTGCTGCTGCTGGGGCCCAGGAGGACTTGCCAGGAGGGCTGTCTCCCTGGGCCCAGCTATGCCCTGGAACCTTTGCTTTACTTTCTTCTTCCAGGACTCTCCCAAGACTTTATCCAGCCTTTCTGCGCCCTGGGCGCGCTGTGCTTTTCCCCAGGAGAGGGAGATCCTGGGGGCTGAGTAGCGCTGAACTGCAGCCCCTTTGGGGAGGGAACCACCACCTTGGGGATCCCCGTGATGCCAGCCTGGCGGGTGCCTACCCCGCTTATTTGTTTTGATTTACTTAAGCAGGTGCCCACTCTGCGTCTCCACTCAATTGTAATTAATGCACGGCTACCCACCCCACGTCTTTGCTTCTATTGAGTAAGTGGGTGCCCACCCTACTCTCCTATTATTATTATCGAGGGAGCCTACACCTAATGGTTGCATTTCCCATTTTAAAACTTAAGCGGAAGCCCACCCCGCGTTCCACCGCCACGGTCCGAGACGCGTTCTAAATCATCGCCGAGCCGCCGGTGTTGC
Organism: Lissotriton helveticus; assembly: GCF_964261635.1. Taxonomy (NCBI): domain Eukaryota; kingdom Metazoa; phylum Chordata; class Amphibia; order Caudata; family Salamandridae; genus Lissotriton; species Lissotriton helveticus. Next base: position 1,490,694,515 of record NC_136057.1, read on the forward strand.
ATCGGCCCGACCCGGAAGCCAGGCGGCCTTGCCTGACTGGGGGCGGACCTAGTGCGCATCACTTCTGCTTCTGGCTAGAGGAGGAAGGTCCCGGCTGTCGGGGAAGTGCTTTTGTGGGCGAGGCTTCCCTAGCGAAGGGAGAGCCCCGCAGCCCAGGAAGATTAAAAGCGGAGGGGGCTCGAGGCACATTGTCGGTGCCTGCCCCGCTGCACTTGAGGAGGAGAGGAGACCACGAGCAGCGCCATGGGCCACAGCGAGATCACCCAACCGGTGAGTGGAGCTCGAGGGAGTTCGGGGGGGAGAGGCAGAGTCAGAGTGGGCCCGTCTGGCAGCGGGCCGCTCCAACGTTGTTGAGCCGCTTCTACTTTGTAATCTTGGCCCCGTGTCCCTGCCTATTCTCAGAGCGGCCCCGCCTGAAGGGGCGTCGTTCCAAAACTTGCGGGCATGTCGATTCTTAAGTGCCTGTGTGTGGCTCTAATCTATGTCAATGTATTTACAGCGCCAATGCGCCCCACGTTCTTGGGGGCATAGAATTGTTCTACAGAGTCCAGGTGTCTCCAAACAATGGCCTAATCATTTTAGAGCCTAGGTGGCTCCAACGAAGGGGGCACATTTGTTTAAAGGGCCGCTGAGAACCCATGCCTCCTTTTCCTATTTCCAGCTGCCCAGCAAGTACTGGGCAGCTGCACCGATAAGGTCTTTCTTTTAGGGGACAGGTCTTGAATTCAGGAGTGAGACGCACTCCTTCACCCCCATCTTGTTCTCCACAGCTGCGCAGCACTTAGTGCCAGCTGCTACGTTTAGGCCTGCACAAAGTGCACACCCTTGACTGTCACTGCATTGACAGCAGCCCTGACTTTTGGACAGAGAGCATTTGTGCCCCTTAGAGATGGCCAGTTTGCCAGGGGGACTAATAGGTTTGTAGGGCACCAGGCCCTACTGGGATTTATATAGGTGCTAGGAAATGTAATGTATATGATATGTTTTATGCACCTTGAATTATACTTATAGATTTGATTTCATGATTATTAGGTTTCACCTACAGTCTTATGTTTTATTTGATTCTCTACTGTGGTCTAGGTTTGATTTATTCCCTACTGCAGTTTATGCTAGCAAATTTATTTATTTCCTAATGCGAGTTATGTTTAGGAGATTATGGTCTACTGTGTTTAGGCTTATGAGGTTGGTGCAGAATAGATTTTTCGCCTTATGTGATACTGTGCATGATATGATTCATGCTACAGGTTAGTGTATAGTGTCTGCCAGTAGTTACTGGTTGTGTTCCAAGTTCATGATATATTCTTACTTTTACTATTTTTACCAAGTGATGATTCTGACAGTGACCCACGTGGCCCTGTCATGTGTAAATAATCCCCTGTAAATATTGCCCAGTGCCAGTTGGCACAGTGTATATTGTGTGATTACCATCTAATGTGTTTTATGCTAATACAAAGGCTATTTTTATATATAACCTTGTGAGGAGTTCCTTTTTGTGGTGTGCCTAGTATGTTGTTACAGTGTGTGTTGTGCAAATGCTTTACACATCGCCACCGGGATAAGCCTAACTGCTCGTGCCAAGCTACCAAGGGGGTGAGCAGGGGTTATCTTTGGTGTGAAACTTCCTTTCCCTGACTAGAGTGGTGGTCTCTGCCTGGCTTTGGCACAAGCCTTAGCCAACCAGAGATCCCCATTTCTAACAAGATACTTCCTAGATAGATAAGAATATCTTTATTCGATTGTTTGCATGTAACAATCATAAAAGTGCATATCATAAACATTAATCCATACAATGAAGATAAAATAGGAAGAGTGATATTGCAGCAAACAATCACAAGCATAAAAACGATAATATGGTTAAAAAGGTAAGAATACAGTAGGAATGAGAGTACATTCAGCAGCAAAATTGGTTACCCTTCCATGCTTTTTCTATGTTTAACTGCGAGCTTTAAAAAACTGCATACAAACATAGTACATTCACTGTTTAGCATTTGGAGGTGGCAGAGTGCAGGTCTGAATTGTACAAAGTTCAATTGTTTGAGTAAAGGTTTTAAAAACAGATTACGGGGGAGTGTATAAAACTGACAAAAGAATAAAAAGTGTGGCAGATCTTGCGGAGACTTATTGTCGCAGCCGCAAGCTGGCAGCACTTGTCCTCTATGTGCTCCACTTGGTACAGCTAATAAAAGATGAGACATATTAAATCGGAACCTTGTTAGTAAAAAACGGTCATAACCGGACAGGGGCCAAGCCAGGTAAGGTTCCATGTGTAAACAGGTTTTGGTTAGAACATACTGTCTCACACTACTTTTCTTGTACTCATTTCCTTCCCGCGCCATGCACCTGGACAACATAAAGGTGTTCCTAACAAAGGTTACATCAGTTTTAGTTATTGTCTCAGGGGATAGAAATAAATCTGGTCGGCCTAGTTCAAAGAGCCATCTTCTTACATATTTTAGCCATGGGATCTTGAATCTACCGTCCCACTCTAGTGCCTCTTGAAGGATATTTCTAGTAAGAGGTATGGCTGTGTTTAGCCAGCTATTTAGCCAGCATAGCAAAGGATTCACAGCCAACTTGTCACTTAGATATGGGATACCAAGTTTCTCATGTACTGGGAAGTTGGCTGTGCCCCTAGGTAGCCGTAAGACCTGTTTTAGGAAGTTATTCTCAGTAACTTCAAGGGCACCTAGTGATTCTGATCCCCATATTTCACTTCCATAACGTGCGATTGCAGTGCTTTTGGCTTGATATAACTTCAGGACAGCAGCCACCGGACTGTTGCCCATTTTTTTTGAAAAGTCCAGTATTGCTGCATTGGCCCGCACTACCTCACCCTTTTTCTTTTGTATTGCTGGTGCCCAAGTTAATTTATGATCAAAAAGGACACCAAGGTACGAGAAGGTCTTGGTGGTCGGTATTTTGTCCCCATTTACAAAGTGAGGGTATATTTTTTGGGGAGTTACACCTGTCATCATTGTAAAAGATTTCGAGTTATTGATACTCAGGCCACGGGAGTTCATAAAATTATTAAAAGAGTCTAGCAAGGTTTGAAGACCGAGCGCCGTTCTGGATATTAAAACGGCGTCGTCCGCGTATAATAGGACAGGTATGCCCTTCTTGCCAATATAAGGAAAATCTGTACCGGTTTTTAATAAGTGCTCCTCTAACTCATTAATGTAAAGATTAAAAAGAAAAGGGGCGAGGATGCACCCTTGTCTGACACCTCGATTTATACTAAAATCCCTTGTTACCTTCATGTCATGGGTGTAGCGGACATTTGCTCTTGTGTCCGAGTGGAGGTCAACAAGTAAGTTGACCAGGTTTTGTTCCACCCCCATTTTTAGCAGGACCTCCCAAAGCCTGCCTCTGTCTACACAGTCAAAAGCGGACGATAAATCCATAAAGGCCATATGGATCGTCCCTTTTCTTGCTAAGGTGTATTTGCTGTTTATTAAATATAGATTCAGACATTGGGTTATCGTGGAGTGGCCTGGTCTGAACCCATATTGTATTGATGACAGTATGTTATTTTCATTGGCCCAAGCTGTTAATCTATTTAGGATAATGCCCCCCACCACCTTTGCAACTGAATTAATCAGGGATATGGGTCTGTAGCATGTAACACTGCCACGATCACCCTTCTTGAAAACAGGGACAATAGTCGAGGACCCCCAGGCTTTTGGGCAACCAGCCAGGATTCCGGCGTTTACAACTGCAGTAATGACTGGTGCCCATAAAAGGGTATTTGATTTAAATAGATCGGGTGGTATACCATCAGGGCCAGGTGCTTTATTACAAGTTAATCCTTGGATCCCCTTTACTACCTCCCCCACCGTGAAGCACAACACATTTTCATCGAAGGATTTAAAAACAAAGTCTGCTTGTGGTTTATCACTTTTAAAAATTGTACTATAGTGTGATATCCACTCTTCCTCGGGTATGTTAGTCCCAACCATAGGGTTAATGGGGACATCAAACATAGGTTTATTTACAATACTCCAGAACTTGGAGCTATTGCCCAAAGTTGCAGGGTCGCATAAAGTTTCCCAAACACCAGCTTTTACTTCTTTTTTCCTGGCTGCCAGGACTGTCTTGTAGTTAAGTCGCAGACACTTTATAAGGACAGGGTCTCTTGGGGTAGCCTTAAGTGCTTTTTTTAGATCTCGTCCGGCCTTTGAGCAAGCCTGATCAAACCACCCTGGTTGGTGTTCATGGTGGCCCTTTATTGGTACAGATAGCAGTTGGCCAATTTTATCAACAACAGCTGCAAAGGCAATCAGAGTCGCTTCAGGCAAGGCGGATGGAGAGACACAAAGGTCTAAATCATTACCGCAACTAGTGTTAATTGAGCTGTACAAAGAGTCACTGTTAACCTTTGACCACTTCAGACGACGGTTTCCATTGATAGGTTTTAGAACGTCATGATCAGGACGAGGCTTCCTAAGTTCAAAAAGGCCTCCTCCAATCCTGATCGACAGAGGATTATGGTCACTGAAGATGCTTGTTTGAATTTCAAAGTCAGTGGCTAAATCAACAAGATCACTTGAAAGAAACATGTGGTCTATGTAGGAGCCTTTACCATGGCCTTTATACGTAGGGACATTAAATATGTGTGAGTCCTCCAGCGTAGTCATTGCGACGGTTAGATTCCTATCATCAATTAAGTTATTAATACAGGTGCCACGAAGCGAGTGGTCAAAGTGAAAACCAGACCTATTGTTGCAGCCTAAAAGGCCGATAGGTGTCATTTCAGGATTGCCGCAGGGGTGAGCATTAAAATCTCCAGCGATGATGATACTTCGAGGTAGACTATCCACTTTTGCTTGTAACATTTTTTGTAAGTTAAGAATGTTGCACTCCTTATTTGATGACGCGGCATTATAAAAATTAATAAGGGTCAGTGCCTTTTTACCACTCCTAAGCACTAAGGTTTGGATGTGTCTATTGTCCAATGCTCTGTTTGAGACCTGGCAGCTAAGTGCGAGGCTTATATAAGTTGCCAGGCCCCCTTTAGATCTTCCGCTGTTTGACGGGGCTGCTGGTAAGAAGAAACTTTGAAAGCCCTCAATATGTACATTTTCATCTACTGACCAGGTTTCTTGAAAGCATAAGATTGTATAATTTTTTACATAGGCTAACCAGGCTGGATCGTTAACCTTAACGGCCAGACCGGATATATTCCAGGATAAGAGATGTATGGAACATTGTTCAATGAGGCCCAGGCCTGCTATCTGAGCCTTGTTTATGGATGAAGAGATTGCTTGAACCCCATGACCCATTGTTAAGTGTGCTTGCGTTTCATTGCTAGTGGTTAAAGAGTTTTTTACTCCACTGAGCACTATACATTGGGTTTGGTTTGAGGGACATGAATGACTACACCCATTCACAATCAGTGTATTTTCATGAGGTTGTACTATGGGAACTACCCTGGGTGCTTCACTAGCCTCTCGAAAGGTGACATGTGTATACTCCAATTTAATGCTAGATACTCTATAAAGGGGAGCTACCTTAGTTGAGGGCTTAGTAGAAATAGAATGGGAGGATGGATATACGGTTTGTCAATCAATCTCATCTAAGTAATCAGTGTCATAAAGAGCATCAAATCTATTAGAGATGGGTACCCCGTATTGTGTGTCTGGATAATAGGGGTATGAATAGAGCTGCTGTTGAGGGCGACTAAAAAACTCACTTCTCTCTTGGTATCTACTAGGATGGCTGTTTGGCCTACTCAGCCGTGGGTGTTCCTGCCTATAGTCGGTAAAGTTTGTTCGGGTATGTGGACCAATAGGCCGTATATGAGCCCTAGGTTGGTTATCAGCTATTGGCTCAAGCAACCCTTCCTGTCCATAAGTTGACTGTTCTTGTGTTGGATAGTGACCAAGGTTATTTGAGTAAAAGTAGCTTAAGGCCATAGTACGAATTAGGCTGTTTGTCATACCACTTTTCCAGCTACTTATAAAACTGGCAGCACGACTATCCCCAAAGGTTACCACGATGCAGTCGCCCTCGGTTGATTTAAATCTGTTTCCCACCCAATCTACTCTTCTCACGTGTGCAATATGGCCATTAATATGTTTAGGGATCGGTCTATGGGTTGTGAGCCAATGGCTCACCTTGTTTTTTAGGTCCCCATGAGATTCTACCCTTTCCCCCACTAATTTAGGTACTCCAATCATTACAATGGTGTACGGGCTAGATTCAGGCAGGAGGTTAACATGAAGTAGTCTTTTAGCTACCACCGGTTTTAGCAGGGTAACACCCGTTTGTTTTATAGGTATACCCTGTTTGAGGTTTTTGGTTTGTCTCGTTTGTTCTACCTGAGTGGTAACTATTTTAATCGGGGAGCTTTCAGCGGCCCATTCACAATTTTCTATCTCAGCGTCAGGTGAGGTTTGAGGGCTACTTGGAATGGCAGCCACTGGATGGGATATATTAATACCTCTATCTTGAGTTGTCACTGGGATGATAGGAGGAGTCTTTACCTGACATGGTGGCAAATTTCGCTTACTAGCAGAGGTAGGGGTAGCTATGGCTTTCTTTGCCCTAAGGTTTTTATTACTAGTCAAAGCGAGGGAGTTACTGGCTGGTGTAAAGGTAGAACTTGATTGTGGTACCTTCAATGTTTTAAGCAAGGTAGATGTTGCATCATTTTGGGCCCTTTCAAACTTCCCTAAAGCGTTCTCAATATTAAGGACTCTCTCGCTGATAGGTAACAGGAGGGACTTGATTAGGCTTTCAAGGTCACTCAAGAGTGATTTTGTGTTTATCATTGTGTGATCAGCCCTAACTGTGGTGTGTGTAGGCATATTTGTAGGTACTGTCGGCTCTTTACTCAAGATCAGGTCTGGGTCTTGATTACTTATAAAAGGACATGAGGACGCTGTGTCGGGGACAGATTTGGCCAGTCTAAAGGTAGACCAGATGTCTTTAGCTAAGATGAGATGTTTAGCTTTGAGGAGAGATTTTTGTTTTTTAGCTATAGATGACTTAATTTTGCCTCGTGTGCCGATGGGCCTAGTTTTGCTCTTTATCATACGACTAACTTTGATGACAGGTTTCGTCGTTGTAGATGTTAAACCACCCGGGGAGGGGGCCACTGAATGTAAGTGGGCTATAGGTGACAGATGAGTATTAATGCCGTTTTCACCAAGTAGCACAAGACTGTTGTTGCTGCTGTTGTCTATAGAGGGTATAGGCAAGGCTGTTTGTGTGTTGTCTCTTGTTTGAGGACTAGGGAGCCCTGTAAATGACAACGTTAGGATGGACTCCTGGGAATTTGTGGTATTGTCCAGTATGTTAATGTTTCCGGTGGTGTGTAAAGAGAGGTCCGGGAAACATAAGTCTGGGGTAAGTGAAAGGCGTCTTTCGGAGTCCTGAATAGCGTCCGCCACTACATTGATCGTTTTTTGTAGCATTAAGTCTATCGCGGTTATTGTGGGAAGAGGGGTGTTAGTGACGTCTTTCAGTCTAGTAGCAGATCTTGTGGCCACGGGAGTCTTTCGACATTTATGCATCTTGGCCGAATTATTATAAGCTGTACGCAATATTGCTGATAGAAAGTTAGCGGTTTGCAAATGCAAAGGATGGAATTAGCGCTTGGTATTTACCTTGGTTGAAGTCAGCTAGGAGGGATTTCAGGGGGGTGGCCCCGTCCCGTCCTCCTTGGTCCCCTGAGGGCCACAGAGGGCCCGCCCTTTGCCCGGGCTTCGCCCCGGACTGCGCCCCGCGCGCGTCCCGCGATGCGCGATGGCGTCCCTGCTAAAGACTGTAGGAGGTGAGAGGGGGCGGGCACTGGGAGGGGGCGCGGCCCACACGGGAAGAGGCAACAGCTGGTGGAATTAACGCTGTACCTCGCAGTCCCGGGGCCGCGCCTCTCGCCTCCTCTGCGGCCTCGCCGGTGTTGGTCTCCTTCCTCCGTGGGCACAGCGGGTTGAAGCGGTGAGAGCTACTCCAGTAGCGGACAAGTAACAAAGTGCTGGGTTTACTGTTAGACCTCTAAACGAGCGGCTCCCGCGAAGCGGGGGCCGCGAGAGGTTATATGCGCCTTTGCTGGGGGCGGGCACTGGGAGGGGGCGCGGCCCACACGGGAAGAGGCAACAGCTGGTGGAATTAACGCTGTACCTCGCAGTCCCGGGGCCGCGCCTCTCGCCTCCTCTGCGGCCTCGTCGGTGTTGGTCTCCTTCCTCCGTGGGCACAGCGGGTTGAAGCGGTGAGAGCTACTCCAGTAGCGGACAAGTAACAAAGTGCTGGGTTTACTGTTAGACCTCTAAACGAGCGGCTCCCGCGAAGCGGGGGCCGCGAGAGGTTATATGCGCCTTTGCTGGGGGCGGGCACTGGGAGGGGGCGCGGCCCACACGGGAAGAGGCAACAGCTGGTGTAATTAACGCTGTACCTCGCAGTCCCGGGGCCGCGCCTCTCGCCTCCTCTGCGGCCTCGCCGGTGTTGGTCTCCTTCCTCCGTGGGCACAGCGGGTTGAAGCGGTGAGAGCTACTCCAGTAGCGGACAAGTAACAAAGTGCTGGGTTTACTGTTAGACCTCTAAACGAGCGGCACCCCCTAGATAGTTATAGAAGGACTCCCCCGGGAAAGAGGACATTTTGAATTTAAAATGGATCCCAAACGTGCTACTCTATCTATTTAGTTATCAACTGGTCAATAGCCAAAGCCCAGTAGTATTTAGGGTAACTTGGCCATTACCTTTTGTGTAGTTAAAGGTAAGAAAAAGCCAAAATGGCCACTGTGCTGCACAGTGCATATATGTGAGCTCAAGGCAACCATCTTGGGGAAGTGAGCAGATCAGTAGCACTTGGCAGCTGCTGGGCCATCAGAAGTAAAAAATAAATAAATAGCACAGATCACCTGGAAAAAATATATATATATTATGTGTGTGTGTGTGTGTGCGCATATATATGGGTGTGTGTGTGCGTGTGCATGTATGTGTGTGTATATATATATATATATACTTAACATAAATATATATGTGTGTGTGTATATATATATGCCACAGCGTTTCACAGACTACGGGAGTGCGTTTGTAATTAGCCAAATAAATCCTTCATTTGAGCCCGGAGCATGTGTCCCGCTGATTTCCTCCTGAGGTCAGCATTGGTGGTGTGTGTAGCCGGCTTTCTGCTGATACCGGCAAGGGGCACGCCCTCTCGGCCTGGAGCTCCGCGAGATCAGCAAAAGAATGGTGCAGTACGAGGAGTACATCGCGGCGCCCCCCAAGCAGAGGTATTCTCCACCTGGTGTGTATCTGCGCGAGGGGAGAGAGGAGGCGGCATCACGCTGCCTGATAAGGGCTCAAATGAAGGTATTGGCCGGACCATCATACCCAAGACCCCTGAGGTGGAATGCAGGAAGCGCCAAGAAATTGGGGACATTAATTTGGGTCTGTGTCCCATACACCTGTATGCGGGACCTCGTGGGCTGCAACATCCATCAGGCAGTGCTCCTGGGAGGTGCAGCGCAATTAACATACTCACCTGTGGGAGGAGGAGTCGAGGGACTGCTATTAAGGGAGTGGTCTCTGGAGCCCACGAAATTTTATTTGCCTGTGGGACCGGCACTGATGACGGCCATTGCGGCCAGAAACACGTCTGCCACATCATTTCTCAGAGTACAGGAGTGCATTCGTAATTAGCCAAATAAATCTTTCATTTGAGCCCGTAGCATGTGTCCCGCTGATTTCTTCCTGAGGTCAGCATTGGTGGTGTGTGTAGCCGGCTTTCTGCTGATACCGGCATGGGGCACGCCCTCTCGGTGTAGAGCTCCGCGAGATCAGCAAAAGAATGGTGCAGTACGAGGAGTACATCGTGGCGCCCCCCCAAGCAGAGGTAGTCTCCACCTGGTGTGTATCTGTGCGAGGGGAGAGAGGAGGAGGCATCACGCTGCCTGATAAGGGCTCAAATGAAGGTATTGGCCGGACCATCATACCTAGGACCCCTGAGGTGGAATGCAGGAAGCGCCAAGAAATTGGGGACATTAATTTGGGTCTGTGTCCCATACACCTGTATGCGGGACCTCGTGGACTGCAACATCCATTAGGCAGTGCTCCTGGGAGGTGCAGCGCAATTAACGTACTCACGTGTGGGAGCCCACGAAATTTTATTTGCCTGTGGGACCGGCACTGATGACGGCCATTGCGGCCAGAAACGCACCCTGAGCGCTCCAGGGTAAAATGATTTTTTAAAAAACATGAAAAATACTTTTGAAAATTAATTTTAGACAAAAAAAATATATATATAAAAAATATAGTAATTAATAGTTATAAAAATGAACAACTAAAAAAACGTAATCATTCACTTCAAAAATCGTAGGTTACAAACTCAAAATAGCAAGGAGTTAGCTTTTAATTAAACCTTTGAAATTCACTGAAAAAACCATAGGTATCACAAACGTTATAGGTAGGAATTAGCATTTAAAAAAACTTTGAAATTCACTAAAAAAAAACATAGGTTTCACACCAGTTATAGTTAGCTGAACATTTTACTCATACAAAACCATTCTTCTTCAATATGTAAAACATATTTAAACTTTACAGAAACACACAGACACTGCATGATGTCATCAGTGGTGTCATCAGTGATGTCATTTGAGATGTCATCAGTGATGTCATCAGTGATGTGATCAGTGATGTCATTTGAGATGTCATCAGTGATGTCATTTGAGATGTCATCAGTGATGTCATCAGTGATGTCACTGACCATGTCATGAATGATGTAATATGTGACATCATCAGCAGTGGATTGCGGGCGCGGGAGTTTTAGTGAGTCCAGCTAACTATAACGTGGGAATTTCAATGGTTTTGTATGAGTAAAATGTTCAGCTAACTATAACTGGTGTTTTCAGTGAATTTCAAAGGTTTTTTAAATGCTAATTCCTAACTATAACGAGTGTGAAACCTATGTTTTTTTTAGTGAATATATATATATATATACACACACATATATATGTATATATACAAAAAAACTAAATTACTGCCTACGTGTGTGTTCACACTGTAAACTGTTGTGGGTTGAAACAATGCTGACTGTCATCCCAATCAGTCATAGATTAAACACAGCTGGGCCACGGTAGTCATTGGCTCAGCAAGGCTGTCCAAAAGCCTCTTTCTCTATCTTTATATATGTATGTTTGCGTTGTGTGATAAAATGAGCCCTCCTAGCCAGAACGCTAAAGCGGTCTGTGGCAACATCCCTAGAAAGGAGATCTAACTGGAAATTACCTAGTTATTCCATTATCCGCACACTGCCAGCTCGGCCCATGTGCTCTTTTACATGCAATGGCTTCCGAAAGGCCAGGAGATTGAGCCAGGCTGGAAGGAATGCTGACTGTGGCCCGTACTGCTCTGCCGTCAGGCACGGCCTTAAAACCGGAAATCTACTTCAAATCTGCAGGGTAAACGCGCAGAATGTATTTTCTTCCTGTAATGCTCAGAGAACATATCTGGTGCGGGGGTTTCTGGCGTGAATGAAATATTTTACTTTATCAGTTCCTGCCATCAAGCTCTATGGCCGTGGTCCTCACCAGCTATCTCATAAAAGGCAATTTAGTCTAAGGCTGGGTTTGCCGCATCTGATTGCAGCATACGGCATACCAAAGGGTTTTCTCATTTCAACCAACCAATACATAAAAAAAACTCCTGCCCCAATTAAAGAACAAGAACTGATTTTAACAGTCATGTATGCGCAGTAGTGTGTCCAGCATGTGTCCATAAGCCGGATTCATGGTAGTTTGTTAGTTTAACTGCTAGCCACGCAAAAGAGGTCCATTCTGATCAATTGCACATAAAGTCATTTACCTTAGTTGCCTTAAAATCTAGTGCGGTTTGGCCTCTTGGGCCTACTTTGGACACCCATGTTTGTCGTGCACGGCTCAAAATTAGAATTTGGATCATAGAATCATAAGCCCAGAAGCCATGCCTACTACTCAAGTTAAATCAAATTCTTCGTTGGGCACAAATGGCAATCTTTGCCTAGCAGGGCTTAAATTTAAGAATTCAAATGCTGCGTTTACGTAAATGTGTTTTTTTACTAATCCTTTCCCAGCCTTCACAACTACGTCTAAAATGCCGTGGAATTGTTTTGGTTTTAAGTACATTGTATGCGAGCAGGAGTTGTTCGTGTAGGTATTATCAGTACAGATCTGGACACCTGCCAGAACGTGTTTGAAAGGCACAGCTGAACGTAACCTGCAAGCTGCCTTGATTGCGCCAAGAATAAGACAGTTCTGTATTTCAAAAGCAGCTTCAAGTTATTTATGCTTCTGTCTTCCAATAACAACCAGGTGTGGACGGGTTGGTTCAAACTTGGGGATGGGGGGATGGGGCCACTTGACATTTTGTCTTTGATGGCACCCAGAAACTGGTGTTTCTGTCTTTCGAGAGTGACCTGAGGCAAGTGGGTTTGTCTTTCCATAGGGTTCAGCCAAAGATATTTCTATAGCGCCTAGCAGCTTTATTTTGCAAAAGCTCCAAGGAGCAGATTGTTCCATCTTTAATAGCACCCAGACACTGGTGATTTCATCTTTGAGGCTAGCAGTACCCAGACCTGGAGGTCTTGTATTGCTGTACCACCCATAAGCAGGTAACACCATTTTTGAATAGCTCTCAGAAGCCGGTCTACCTTACGAAGGTGCCCCAGACCTGGAAGTTCGATTCCTTGCATCACCCATCAGCAAGAGGCCGTTCCTGTCGGTAGTTAGAAGAGGCCATTAGCGATTTCCCTTAATACCGCCCAGAAGCATGCCATTTTAGTTCCATTGGCCCCGAGAGAAAGAACATCTGTATTTCGATAGCACCCAAAAGCAGATGGGTTGTCGTTCGGTACATGCTAGCCGTGCTGGGTAATGAAGCCCTTTCCCGGCCTGGCATGCAGTAGCTGCGAGCGGGGCACTGGGATGATGAGGTTCGACTCCATGCCTCTCCCTGTAAATTAACCTGACCTTTTTCTTGTGCGCGGCTTTGGCTCTGTCAGCCCGGGCTACACGGAAGCGCAGCTGTTTGAGGCAGCAGTGTTTGCACCCAGGGTATGGGCAAATGGTGCGCGCGAGAGCGAGCACCAGGGCTTGATAATTGAAAACACATGTCGCCCCTGAGATGCGGGAGCTGCTGGTGTGTGCCCGCGGTTGCGAGCAGCAGCATATGTTTCCAATTATCGCGCCCGCATCTGGCACGATAATTGGAAACAAATGCTGCTGCGTGTAACCGCAAGAATGTGGGCATGCACATGGGTGGGACAAAAAGAGGCTTTGGCCAATTGCCTGCTGTCTTTGTTAAAAAGAAGCCTACAAAGGCCAATAGCCTGGGGCAAAACTACAAGCAAATGCGCAAGCGATTTCATGAAGGCCCTTACATAAAGTCTTCGCCAGAACAGCGCATGCGCGCTGTTACGGGCTGGACCTAAAAAAGAAGAATGCTTTATTTAAAAGCAGTCCCAGACATGATGGTCTGCCTACCCACCATGCTAGTCATTCCTAATGGGGTTGCAAATTACGACAGACTCTTTAATATTCATGAGGCATGCAATTTGCTACCCCATTAGGAATCGCTAACAGTGTCTGAGACACTATTATACATCCCAATTTTCGAGTTGCAAATGCGCCCCAGTTTGCAGGTCGCAAATTGGTGGGTTCTACATCTGGCCATGAATCCCTTCCAGATATTCTACATAACCATGTACTGTACATTAGTTAAATTTAAATTAGTATTATGCAAATATATCTTATGCGGATATCCTAAAAACTTGCCCTGCATCCAGCTCTTCGGAACCTAACTGAACAACCCAAGGTTAGGGGACAAAGTCTTAGGACTGGAAATCGGTGGTTTTCAGATATCTCGGCTCAAAGACATTAGGACTTATGCGAAATGCAAAAAATGAATACATTGAGAAAATTCGCAGACATTTAGTTTGTGTGCTTAGCCCTTAAAACCTTAGTCTAGCTCAATTTGACCACTCCTCAAACAAAGAGAATCATGTGACCAGAAAATAAGAGAGGTGGCAATACCTGTGCTTTCAAATGTCAACCAAAATGTAGAAGTTCTAAGAGCTTGAATAGACTTTTTTGACACGAAACAACAGTAAGAACAGAAAATATCCACATTTCTAGAGCGGTTCGCTCTGCAAACAAATGAACTCCTTTAGATAATCCTTCTGTGATATTGCTGAAGTATTAAAAACTCTTAAGGTTCAAATAATACCACTGGAGAACAAAATGCTTTAGTGAATGCTAAGAAAGTCCGCAGGCAAGGGAAGAAGGTGTTAAACATTATTCAAGTGCCGAATTTGCTTTTAAGTCTATTGAAATGACGTTAGCCGCCTAATAAATAGGATGTGGCAGGGGGTATCAGTCTGCATGAGGGCACTTCGAGCACTTTATCATTATGAAAAGGGCGGTCTTGGTGACGTGGCCCCTGTGACTTCAGTATTACAGACATATTTTTAGACTCTCCTGTCATATTTCCTCTTGTGCTCAAATGTACAATCGCGTGATTGCTGAACATCAATAAACCGATAAAGGGGCCTTGATGATAAGATGTGTAGTATACCTATTGAATAATAAAGCCAGGCATGGAGATCGATTACCTGCAGTCTGAAAGAATGGCCAGGGATTTCGAATTTCTGTTGCTCTCATGACCTTGGTTGTGTTTCCACCATTTTACGTCACCCCTCCCCCAGAAAGGAAATCTGACCTCTGTTATTTTCAGCATTCTACGCATGAGGAACTTCAGCCTGCCCCAGTCCCCACCTTCCTACACAGATTCCATTGAAGTGGTATTATGAGCAGGTCTTCTGTGGTGACACAACCACCTCAAGCTCCCCATACTTCTGGACGGCTGTCTGTTTGTGAGTCAGACAGGAAGCCTGCCCCTTCGAAGAAACGAAAGGCTTGTTCTATATAATTTTCAAACAAACTTGAGAAAAGTAGAGATATTCATAAAGGTGAGGTATGCATGAAATTGTACAAACGTTGTTGTGACAGATGCACTGAATCCACTGGCACACTGAGTCCACTGGACCAGGCATTAGGACTAGGAGTAGCTTGTGCCAACAAATTACCAAATGTGAAAAATTCATAAAAATATTTCTGCCCTGTATCCAGAAGTTGAAACCTTCAAGCAGATCATCCTTCTGATAGACAGGAAAATTTGTGGCGCAACTTCTTCCCAATGGATCAACATACATACATTTGCAAGTTTTGCACCACCTCCACACACTTCCTAGTGACATATGGAGCTGGTAGAAATCACTCAATTGGAGAATCATGTAGTTCGCCATAGACTTCCACACTTACATTGACAACACCAGGCTCTCCCAGACCATCAGCGATCAAAGAGTGATGCAAAAAATGTCTACATCTGCCATGTGATCAAAACCTGGAAGTAGAATAGCTGCTGAAGTAGGAATGGTGTATGCACTAGGCTGTTGCTGGCTGGTTTTAATGACAAAGTCAAGTAACCAATATTCTTGCATATAATAATCATTTGAAAGTCTTTATTCGGTTGTACACACAACATTAAAAGAGCATAATACAAACATAGAAAATGAGACAATATGCACTCTTTTTAAAAAAAAAAACATAAAAAGATAAAAGCAACTATCATCAACATCATCAAATAACTTTATTCGGTTATTTGTTCAAATACCATCTAGGGGCCATATGTAGGTGGCCAAATACCGGTCGGTAACACCGAAAAAGGCCACTCTCGGCGTTACCAACCGGTATTTAGCCATGTGAGATGTACGTAATACCGAATTGAATCGATAATAACGAATCGGTAAAAAATTACCGATTCCTTATTTACCGATTTAAATTTACCGAAACAAAGAATACCGAATCGGAAATAACGAATCGGAATAATCCCCAAAAAAGCGATGTAGCAAACCTCGTAAATACCGAATATGACCAGATTCGGTAATAACGATTCGGTATTTACCACTTTTCAGGAGCATGTGGTAATCAGGTGCAGTGCATAAAAACAGGCCCAAAATGCATCTGTGTGAACACAATGGCGGGTCTCTACCTCATAGCAAGGCGGCTACGCTTGAGAGCAGCAGGAGTGAGGATCTGGAGACGGGAAGAGCAGGTGTACAGATTGCGCATCACATTGTTCCAATTGACAGAAGCAGAAATCCATGAAAGATACAGACTGCACCCTGATGCCATCCTGGATCTAATACGGGACCTAAAACCCTACCTGGAGCATCAGAGACCAAGGGCCCACGCTGTCCCCACCCATGTCCAGGTACTCTGCTGCCTGCCCCTCCTTGCATCAGGAAGTTTCCAGGGTGTGATAGCTGCAGTGGGTGGAGTGTCACAGAGCTGTCTATCCCGTTTCTTCAACACCTTCCTAGATGCCATGATGGACAGAATGGAACATTACATTTCCTTCCCCAGTACACAGGCGGAGCTGCAGAGGACCAAGCTGGAGTTTTACCAAATTGCACACTCCCCACACGTCATCGGCTGCATCGATGGGACCCATATACCCATCTGCCCACCTGCAGCAAGTGAATACATATACAGGAACCGCAAATCCACCCACTCCATCAATGTACAGGTGACATGTAATGCCAAGTACATAATTACTGACATCGTGGCCAAATTCCCCGGGAGTAGCCACGACGCGTACATCTTCCGGAACAGTGGCATCCATACACGTCTGCTTGCAGGTGAATTTGGAGACGGATACATACTAGGTAAGTAAATGTGACACACCCTGATGTACACCCTGGCTAAAGCTGTTGGTCACACAAATTAATGCCACTTACATCTGTACATAGGTGACAGCGCATATGCCCTCCGGCCTTATCTACTCACACCATATCTCAACCCAGCAACCCCAAGGGAGAGGAGATACAATGTGGCACATAGGAGCACACGCAACATGGTGGAGCGCACATTTGGATTGCTCAAAAGCAGATTCCGTTGCCTCCACAAAACTGGAGGTGCACGTCTGTACAGCCCCATCAAATGTTGCAAGATAATAGCTACATGTGCAATGCTACACAATCTGGCCACAAAAAAAGGAACAGCAGTGGAACTGACTGACTCAGAGTACGAGGACGAGGACAACCCTCAGCCAGAGCCCTGCGCAGCAGGTGTTGCTATTGAACATGATGGGAGATAGAGACGGGCAGAGATTACGGCAAACTATTTCTGAGTGAGTAACGACACAGAGCCAGTTACAGTTACATGTTAAGGTGTTTATTAGGCACACCCCCAGTATTGTGAGCAATGTCCAATTGGACATGGGTTACATCACCCATCTCATGCATGGTAACAGCCATAGGTCCTTACTTCCTGCGGCCACGCGCTGCCCGTGACCGTTCCCTATCAACACTGTCCGGTGTGTTGGACTGTTCCTGTGAAGGCACGTTACGTTCACTACGCCTTCTGCACTCGGTGGGTGAGGGCGTGATGCTACCACGGCTGGTGGCCTCCTCACTGTCCCCCCCCCTTCCATTGTGGCCGCCTTAGCATTCTGCATTTGCTCTAGCACTGAGGTCATGGACACCATCCCCCTGGCCACATCCCTGCTGCAATGCAGACTAACGTGGCTTGAAGGCCACGGGCGTGCACCAGCGCTGCCGAGGATTTCATTTTTAAACCGCATCTCAGCTGATTTCGAGCTGCTGCTCATTTTAATGACATTATTGGTTCTCTGTGTGCAACTCAGCTGACTACGAGCTGCTTGCGCATATTTTTAACATTCTCTGCTGCTTGTGTGTTATGTTCACAGTGCTCCGCACTATCTGCTAATAGTGACGCTTATTTACTTACCTTGCTCTTGACCCCGGTCCGCCCCGGCAGTGTGCCGTTTGTTGCGGAGGGTCCCTGCACGAGCGCCACTTCCTGGTCCTGCACCACTTCCGCCCTGCCTCTCCACCGTGCAGGTGAGCGGTCTAGTGGTTGCAGAACCAGGGTCTATATCTCGCTTTCAACCTGGCCCCGCGGTAGACTAACGTGGCTTGAAGGCCACGGGCGTGCACCAGCGCTGCCGAGG
The DNA here is from genome assembly GCF_964261635.1 of Lissotriton helveticus. Classification (NCBI taxonomy): domain Eukaryota; kingdom Metazoa; phylum Chordata; class Amphibia; order Caudata; family Salamandridae; genus Lissotriton; species Lissotriton helveticus. The sequence goes on from NC_136057.1 coordinate 1,490,712,521, forward strand.
ATTTCATTTTTAAACCGCATCTCAGCTGATTTCGAGCTGCTGCTCATTTTAATGACATTATTGGTTCTCTGTGTGCAACTCAGCTGACTACGAGCTGCTTGCGCATATTTTTAACATTTTCTGCTGCTTGTGTGTTATGTTCACAGTGCTCCGCACTATCTGCTAATAGTGACGCTTATTTACTTACCTTGCTCTTGACCCCGGTCCGCCCCGGCAGTGTGCCGTTTGTTGCGGAGGGTCCCTGCACGAGCGCCACTTCCTGGTCCTGCACCACTTCCGCCCTGCCTCTCCACCGTGCAGGTGAGCGGTCTAGTGGTTGCAGAACCAGGGTCTATATCTCGCTTTCAACCTGGCCCCGCGGTAGACTAACGTGGCTTGAAGGCCACGGGCGTGCACCAGCGCTGCCGAGGATTTCATTTTTAAACCGCATCTCAGCTGATTTCGAGCTGCTGCTCATTTTAATGACATTATTGGTTCTCTGTGTGCAACTCAGCTGACTACGAGCTGCTTGCGCATATTTTTAACATTCTCTGCTGCTTGTGTGTTATGTTCACAGTGCTCCGCACTATCTGCTAATAGTGACGCTTATTTACTTACCTTGCTCTTGACCCCGGTCCGCCCCGGCAGTGTGCCGTTTGTTGCGGAGGGTCCCTGCACGAGCGCCACTTCCTGGTCCTGCACCACTTCCGCCCTGCCTCTCCACCGTGCAGGTGAGCGGTCTAGTGGTTGCAGAACCAGGGTCTATATCTCGCTTTCAACCTGGCCCCGCGGTAGACTAACGTGGCTTGAAGGCCACGGGCGTGCACCAGCGCTGCCGAGGATTTCATTTTTAAACCGCATCTCAGCTGATTTCGAGCTGCTGCTCATTTTAATGACATTATTGGTTCTCTGTGTGCAACTCAGCTGACTACGAGCTGCTTGCGCATATTTTTAACATTTTCTGCTGCTTGTGTGTTATGTTCACAGTGCTCCGCACTATCTGCTAATAGTGACGCTTATTTACTTACCTTGCTCTTGACCCCGGTCCGCCCCGGCAGTGTGCCGTTTGTTGCGGAGGGTCCCTGCACGAGCGCCACTTCCTGGTCCTGCACCACTTCCGCCCTGCCTCTCCACCGTGCAGGTGAGCGGTCTAGTGGTTGCAGAACCAGGGTCTATATCTCGCTTTCAACCTGGCCCCGCGGTAGACTAACGTGGCTTGAAGGCCACGGGCGTGCACCAGCGCTGCCGAGGATTTCATTTTTAAACCGCATCTCAGCTGATTTCGAGCTGCTGCTCATTTTAATGACATTATTGGTTCTCTGTGTGCAACTCAGCTGACTACGAGCTGCTTGCGCATATTTTTAACATTTTCTGCTGCTTGTGTGTTATGTTCACAGTGCTCCGCACTATCTGCTAATAGTGACGCTTATTTACTTGCCTTGCTCTTGACCCCGGTCCGCCCCGGCAGTGTGCCGTTTGTTGCGGAGGGTCCCTGCACGAGCGCCACTTCCTGGTCCTGCACCACTTCCGCCCTGCCTCTCCACCGTGCAGGTGAGCGGTCTAGTGGTTCACGTTGGCCAGCATAAATGACGGTCTGGAGGAAGCGCAGCGGACGAGCGCAGCGGGAGCGCCGACTTCGCGCCGAAGTCGCGCATAAGTCAAGCCCGTCTGCGCCCGTCCGCGGCCGACCGAGGCCCGGGCCTACGCATGCTGCCCGTTTCATCACCTACTCTTCACAAGAACTACGCTCTTTTCCTCCCTGTGCTCCCCTTGCTCCTCACATAATTGCCATCACTCAAAAATATGGCATTTTTTCCTCCTTCCCTCCCACCATTCCCCAGGCTCCTTTCCCTGTCACCCCTCCTTTTAATTCTGCCGCCCCTATATCTATCAAGCCCAGCTCCCCTGGTAGTCATCCTATCTCTCTAGTGTATCTCAATACCCGCTCCCTCCCAAAACATCACCTTGATGTATTCCAACTCTTGGACGGTGGCAATATTGACATCTTGCTCCTCGCTGAAACTTGGCTCCACGCTGGCTCTTACCCTGACATCTTGGCTGCCATACCCGCGGGCTACTATATTCTTCATTCTAATAGGACATCTGGTAGACCCGGCGGTGGAGTTGCCGCCATCATTCGTTCTAATCTACAATTCACTAGTTTAATAACTACCCCCATACTAAATTCTGACACTCTTACGTTGAAATTCACTTCTCCCACACACTCTTTTATTTGTGTTCTAGTGTATCGTCCCCCTGTCAATATGCCCTCCTTCCCATCCTTGTTTAGCGATTTAATCTCGCAGCTCACTATCAACTCTGCCAGGATCTTGATCATTGGCGATTTCAATTATTGGCCACTAGACCCCCTTGAATCCTCTCTCTCACTTGAATTTACCGATCTGCTACTTGGTTTAAATTTTTCCCAACATATCTCTGTCGCTACCCATAACAAAGGCCATACTTTGGACCAGGTTTGGACCACCAATTTGGATATCTCTTCTCCTGTGGTCTACCCCTGTACCTGGTCCGATCACTTTTTTATTTCTTTCTCCCTAAAATTATTAGTTCCTAGCCGCTCCCCACCAGCCTCTAACTTTTCGGCACGCAACTGGAAGCATGCCGATATTTCCCTTTTTCATTCGACCCTTACTTCTACACTCCCTCTTGACCTCCCTGATTTGAACTCTCAAGCTGCCACCTTGGACCAATGGCTGTCTCTAGCTAGTGACGTGGTCGCTCCCGTTAAAATTATCAACGCTAAACGTCCTCATGACGCTCAGCGCTGGTTTACCGATCAACTGAAGGCTGATAAACTCCTTCTTAGACAGGCTGAGCGCCGCTGGAGGCGCAACTATGATCCTCCATCAAAACTTATCTATATTGACTTACTAAAATCCTATAAAAAGTCTATTATTTTGGCCAAATCTTCCCACTATTCTCAGAAAGTTATTAACTCTGTATCCAGAACAAAAGAAATCTTCTCTATTGTAGCTGAACTCTCCCTACCTGACCGTGTCACTCCCCAGCCTCAACCCTCGCAAGCTCTGTGTGACTCCCTTAATGCTTTTTTTTCTGATAAAATCTCCATGATCAAACATAATATCCCCCCTACTACCATGTCTCAGGCCAGTGCTCTCCCTTTCCCGAATCCTCACTCCTTGCATGAATTCCCCCCTATCTCCCTGGATACTTTTCGTTCTCTACTCCAGGCTGTTGGCTCCGGTTCCCCTAATGACTGTTGCCCTCCTCAAATCCTAAGAGATGCTTTTATGGCCTGTCCCGGCCCTCCCCTTGACCTTTTAAATCGCTCACTCTCCACAGGCTCTGTCCCCTCCGCTTTTAAAAGCGCTGTGGTGGTACCTATCTTAAAAAAACCCGGCTCTGACCCTGCGGTCCTGGGCAACTACCGTCCTATCTCCCTCCTCCCTTATCTGGGGAAGGTCTTGGAAACCTATGTCACCCGATGCCTGAGCACTTTCATCGAGGAAACTCATTTCCTCGATGACCAACAGGCTGGTTTCAGACCGTTCCATTCTACGGAGGCAGTGGTGGTGGCGGTTATGGACACGCTGAGACAGGGGGCTGACAAGAACATGGCCCAGGCCCTAGTGTTACTCGATCTCTCGGCCGCTTTTGACACGGTCGACCATGACATCTTGGTCGACCGTGTCAGAAATGCTGGCATCTCTGGCCTGGCCCTGTCTTGGATTGTATCCTTTCTCCAACTACGCTCCCAATCGGTACATCTGTCTTCCTTTTCTGCTCCTCGTATTTCACTTTCCTGTGGTGTTCCCCAGGGTTCTGCCTTGTCCCCTCTCTTGTTTAATCTTTATATGCAGCCCCTCCTTGTCTCTCTTCGTCATTCTTCTGTTACCACTTTTAACTATGCAGATGATCTGCAACTTATCTTTCCTATCGACCCCTCTCCTCTTTCTTGCTCTAATTTTCAAACCACAATGCTTAACATCTATGAGTGGATGAACTTCAGCCAGCTGAAGCTCAATCCGAGCAAGACAGAGTTGGTCCTGATAGGCGGGCCCCCTCACCCTTGGACTTCCAATTTCTGGCCCCCTGCCCTTGGTCCCCCTCCCTGCCCAGTCAACTCTGTGAAGAGCCTTGGTGTTACCATCTCTAGCGACCTTTCGATGCGGCCGCACATCAACGCTGTTACCTCGGCCTGCTTTTACCATCTCCGCAGAATCGGGAAGATCCGAAGGTTCCTATCACCAGAGGCTCTCACCCTTGTTATCATGGCCCTGGTCACCTCACGTTTAGACTATGCCAACTGTCTATACGTGGGGATCCCGGCATACCATCTCCAACGCCTTCAATTGGTGCAAAACCAGGCAGCCAGATTAATTTTTCAGCAGCCCAGACACCAACATGTCACTCCGCTGTTGAAAACTCTACACTGGCTCCCTGTTGCGCAACGCTGCATCTTTAAACTGGGATGTACTATTTTCAAATCTCTTTTTGCCTCTGCTCCTGTCTTTATTTCCCTCCGCTTGCACTCCTATGTTCCCTCTCGACACCTCAGATCCTCTGCTTACAATCTTTTGATCACTCCTAGGTTTAAACGCAAGAAACACGGTGGTGCCTGTTTCTCCTTTCTTGCCCCGTTCACTTGGAATTCCCTCCCTCTCTCCATCCGGCTCAGCTCCGATTACTCCTCCTTTCGCAAATCCCTGAAAACACATCTGTTCCGCCTTGCCCATGGCTAGCTGCACCCACCCCCTTGTGCCCTTATCCACTGGTCTTTGAGCGCCAAGAAACCAATTGGTGTATGTGCGCGGTGTCAAATTTTTTTAACATAACATAACAACAATGCGCCATCTCCTCCTGCATGGCGATGGACCTGCGACATATTAGTGATGTTGCAGTGGCCAGCCGGTTCACCGACTTGGTATAGGCCTGGAGCCTCTGTCTCTCCCTGCGCCTGGCTAGACGGTCCTGCTCAAGCTGGCTGCAGAGGTTGTCCACCGAAGTAGCTACTCTCTCCATTCCTGCACACAAGTTCTCCCCATAGCACTGATGCCCTTCTCCATCCTGTGCATATGCTTGTTTATGTGTGCCACCTCCCTGTGCATTGACTTCATCTCTCTCCATTGCAGGCGCTGGACCTTCAGCATGTTGCCTTCCAGTCCAGCAAACACACTGTCACCCTGCTCGGCTGCTTCTGGACTGTCCGGCCTTGCCCTGCGGCGTCTGGATGAGATGTGGGCACCCTTGGATGCAGAACCAGACCTCTCCCTGTTGGATCTATCTCTTATGGGACTTTGTTCGCCCCCTCTGCCCTCCTCCTCTGACTCCTCCATCTGCTGGAGGGTGGCCACGGCATGCCTCCTGCCTGACTGTGGTGGTGGGGGGGTTGGTGATCTTCGCAGTGGGGACTGTGTGAGAGGGGATTGCGGACTTCCCTGGCGCTGTGGTGATGGCTGTGGTGGAGGAATAGATGGCTGTGATGACGCAGAGCTTGTGGTCCCTGCAGGCATGCTGACGTCTTCATTTTGCCTCCCCTCTGGCCTGGCTGACTTAGCTTGGCTGCTCTCTGCTGCACTGCGAGATGACTCACCTGTAATTACACAAATGTAGATATACTCACTGCTCTGTCTGCTATGGAATTACATTAAACAACATGCCTACAGAGCACAGTGGTTGTCCTGACGTAGCCAATTACTTTACCATGCTATTGTGTTTGCTAGCCTGACTGTCCTATTCATGAGTTCCCTCTGACTACATCACCCATAATGCATTGCAGGTAACCAGTAAGACATGGGGTGGAGTGGGAGCCCCTTTGCCACTATGGGGATTGGGGTTGGGGAGGGGGTAGCACAGCATGCTGGGCATGCTTCTTACCTTGTTTTCTAGCTGCTCTGGCGGAGCTGTCTGCGTCTCCCACGCCACTCACACTCTCCGGCTGGATGGTGGACTCCACCATCAGTTCTAGTGGTGTTGGTGCTGGGGCTCGATTTTTCCCTCCACCAGTTTTGCCAGCCTGCCTCTGTCTCTCTGCCATTCTCAGTTTTGCTGTCTTCCTGAGGTCGTACCACCTCTTCCTAATGTCCTCTATGGTGTGCTGGGTCACACCTATGGCATTGATTTTGTCCCGTATGCCACTCCAGATTTGCCTCTTCTGTGACTCTGGCACTTGGTGGGACTCGGCTCCAAATAGCTTGTGGTGCTCTTGGCTGACATCCTGGATCAGGACCTCCAGCTCCTTGTCACTGAACTTCAGTTTTCTCTTTCTGTCGCCTCCCTCCTTCTCCCTGTCCTGGCTTGCCATTTCAATGCTTGTTGTAGTATTTCAGTCCTGCTTGTGGCTGTGTGGCTGTGTGGCGGTGTTGCTGCTGGCTCCTCAGCTCACCTGCCTGCCTGCCTCACTGTGTGCTCCAGGTCCTGTGCACCTGGCTGGGTGTGGCCACTTCCTGTTTGGGAGGTAATTGGGTGATTCAGGATTGGCTGATTCGACAAATTACGATTTTTTGAATTACCGATTCGGTATTTCCGATTCGGTAATGGATTCTGTAACACCGATTCGGTATTTGCCTTTCTTTAAATTATATTTTTTACCGATTCGTTCTGATTCGGTATTTATTACCGAATTTTAACGAATCGGTAAACTTTAACGAAATTTTATGTACATCGCGTTTACCGATTCCTTAATACCGATTCGGTAAAATTCGGTATTAAGGATTCGGTATTCTCCATTTACCTACATGTGGCCCATAGTGTTCAAAAAGTTAAAATATTTATCGATTTACAATTTAAAAGTATAAAGACAAATACGCTCCAAATCACAATTAAAAAAGGGGGCTATAAGAATAGTCGGCCAAACATACGTCAGAATACGTAAAAACAGCTAATGTACAGGCTCCCTACTGGAAGCAATACTGCTTGCAGATATATTAAGGGCCCGATTCTGATGCGGGTTGGAAAGATTTCCCACCTAGGGGCTGATTCTGATGCGGTTAGGAAGGCCTCCTAACAACATTTGCTTCTTCCAAATCACATCAGGAACATGTATTACCGACCGAGGGCCCAATTATGATGCGGTTAGGAACTATTCCATGGTAAATAACGAATTCCAGTGTACATGCACATCTGTGCATGTACACCTGTGCCATGTGGCACACAGACATGCCCTAAGGGCATGTATGTGTGTCACATGGCACACAAGCCAGAAACAGGGGTGCAACAGGGTGTCAAAGTGACACCCTGTCCCCCTTGTAAAATCGGTAATTTTACTGATTCGGTAATTACCGAATCGGTATTTGCTATTGAATCCTATGGGCTTCAAGACCCATAGGAATCAATGGCAAATACCGATTCGGTAATTACCGAATCGGTAATTACCGAATATTACCGGTTCGGTTTTTTTACCGAATTTTTTACCTACATAGCAATTACCGAATTGTAAATACCGAATCGGTAAAATTCGGTATTTACCATTCGGTAATTTGCTATTACCTACATCTGGGCCTTAATGAATTTATGAGTGAGCTAGGCCGGTGGACTCACAAGACTTCTCAGAAGATAATACTACACACTCAGACTCGGAGAACAGCCTGTCTCTCTTTCCTTCTGTCACCCCGCAAACAGTTAACGATTATTTGGGCTGAAGCAGCTAGGTATATCTGTGTGGGTCTCTGTCTGGGGGGGACATCATCAACGGGTAGTTTTAATTGCTATGTACTTACGGCAACGTACACTCAGAGAATATTGGGCCCGGACTGGACCAGATGTGAGGCCGTTCCAGAATATGACACCTCTAGACCTAATGTTGGTTCTGGTGACCTTCCCTGCCCCCCGAGTGCAACTGCAATCTCGAAATAAGAAAGAATGAAAATAAGAAAAAGCAAATAAAGACACACAATCTCTAATACATGGAATGAGTCACATACAAGATTGTACCAAAATCATACCAAAGTCAAAACAAAATCAGAAACATCACAAAATCATACCCATAACAGGCAGGGTAATACACATTTTCGTGTTGTTACGTAAAGGACCATACCATGAGGTCCGAATGTATAAAGTCCGGATCAAAAGTGAATGCCACATATACAGTGTCCTTGTCCAGGTCCTTGGATCTCGAATTACCAGTAGGGTCCAACATTCCGTGTTCTCATTCGGCTATAAGTTCCGCTGGGGGGGTACACACCCATGTGTACACCAGTTTACACTCCAAAGTACATAGTACATAAGCACCACTATACTACAGAGTATGAAACAGAACCATAGCACACCATGGAGGATCAAATGAAAATGAAGATGCATCAAGAGATTTCCAAAGCTTCTTATGGGATGCGCACCATGGGGAGGAATGTAGCGCAGGGTTGTCAGCTCCCCTTAGAAATGACAACCACTCCTGCTACATCTTAAAAGACACCTCAGAGGCGGTCTTCCATTTACATAATACTACCTTACAGTCCAGAGTAAGTAGTAGGTCGAGTAAGTGGCGGTCATGTGCATTGACTAGGTTCGGGTCTAGGACACCCAGCATGACATAAGCAAATTCCCTAGCGGGTTTAAAACCGAAAATATATTCTATGCAATCAAAGATTTTCTCCCAGTATACTTTCAAGGAGGGACAGTTAAAAAGCATATTGGCCAGATCTCCTACCGCTAAGTCACAGTTCCAGCACTTGGGGCTATCTCTCAGTTGAAGTTTAAAAAGCCTATCCGGTGTCCAGTACATTCTGTTTAACAACATGTATTTGGTTTGGGACAGTATCGGAGAGACTTTGTTCGAGAGAGCAGTGGTATGAACAGTATCCCAGTCAAACATCAAGCCCGTGGTGTTGGGTTCCAACTCCCATCTAATCTCACTCTGTCTGTGTGACTCCCTAGGTAAAGGGAGGAGGAGTTTATACACTTTCGAGACAAAATGAGCAGCCGTACATGAGTCTTAAGCCATGGGTCATAGGGCTTAAGAGAGCGTGTTGATAAGAGGGCTTTCAGTTTATAAAAATCATAAAAATCTATCGGAGCGAGGTTATGTAGGGACTGGAGCGAGGAGAACGGTAGAGGGTGTATCCCATCATATAGGTCTTTTACTAGATTAACGCCTTTCTTAGACCAGTATTCCCATTGGAGGGGTTTCCCTTCAATCTTAAGCGAGGGGTTCCGCCACAAGGCTACCAAGATAGTCTTTTTGATTTTCAAGTCTGTCTTGTGGGATTGATCAAGCCTTAAGAGAGCACGTCTTGTATTTAATAAAATGTATTTAGAATGAGAGAGGTGGGAGAGATCCATTGTGAGTAGTGCAGGAAGGGGGACATTATCAATGAGGGATTTCTCAATATCTAACCACAGCGGAATATAAGCCGAGTTTTCAAGTAGCCATTGTGCGCTTAGTTTGCATAGGAACTCAGTTAGATAATTTCTGAAGCTGGGGAGACCCAGGCCGCCTTTCTCTTTAGATAGCTGCAGCTTCGTCAATGATATCCTGGGCTTCTTCCCCTGCCATAGGAAGGTACCAAACAACTTGTCAACCCTGGTTAAAATTCATCGAGGAGGTCATCGGTAGCATACTTGCCAGGTAATTTACCAGTGGAGTCACCATCATCTTCAGGGTTTCGGCCCTACCCCACCATGAGAGATACTTAGTAGACCACCCATCCAGCAATTTGGATATTTTCTCTAGTGTCAACTTTTCGTTAACGCGTAATATAGAGATTAAGTCCTTATCAAAGTCCAACCCCAGATACTTGAAACAGTTCAGCTGCCAAGTTAGACCAGAGTCCCCCAAGACCTCTTTACCGCCAAGATTATTAATCAATTTAACCTCCGTTTTATCCTCAGTTAATTTATACCCCGATACTCTCGAAAACTCGCTAATAGTAGACATTAGGGCAGGAATAGCCTCCTCGGCTTTTTCCGAGACAACCAGAAAGTCATCCGCGTAGGCAGTTAGTTTTATCATACAATCATTAAAGGGAATTCCTAAGATACCCTCATTACTTCGTATGCAGTGAAGGAATGGTTTGATTGCCAATAGGAATAGTGAAGGGGAGAGCGGGCACCCTTGCCTGGTTCCTTGCCGTAATCGGAATGATGTGGAAAACGAGCCTCCGGCTCTAACCCTGGTTGAGGGGCAGGAATAAAGGGACATGACCATCTTCGTGAAGGGCATCCCTAGGTTAAATTTATTTAGCACAGCCTCCAGATACTTCCAATCTACTTTATCGAACGCCTTTTCGGCATCTAGCGTGATTGCCACAGTGGGGGTGGTAATGAGCTTCGGTCTTTCAAGCACATGCGCTAATGTCCTGGTATTGTCACTGGATAGTCTATATTTCAGAAAACCTGCCTGAGAGGGGTGGATAAGTTGGGGCAGTACTTTCTGGAGGCGGCTGGCCAGGATCAAGGCTAATAGCTTACAATCAAGATTGAAAGAGGGAAATAGGCCTATAGTTTTTAGGCAGTGTTGGGTCCTTCCCATCTTTCGGCAGGACAGCAATGATAGCTTCGGATAATGTGCCTTTCACTTCCCCTGTATCATTAAGCTCCCGAAACAGGTGTAGGAGTGGTTGTGATAAGATAGAAGAAAAGCACTTGTAGAATCTAGCACTGAACCCATCCGAGCCGGGAGCCTTCCCGCATTTCAATGATTTGATGGCTTTTCCGATCTCTAAGATCGAGATTGGATTATTAAGGTCGGCTTGGTCAGCAAGAGAGAGAGACGGGAGGCTGCATTTCCCTAAGTAATCCTGGATTTTGGTTTCCTCCACCTCTTTATTCTTTTCATATAGACGTTCGTAAAAGTCCTTAAATATATCTGCGATCTTGACAAGATCTGAGTGGGCCACCCCAGCTTGGTCTTGAATGGAATTTATCGTGTTTTTCTGCACCTTAAATTTGAGATATGCGGCTAGGCTCTTGCCTGCCTTATTCGATTCACATAATTTGAATTGTTTCCTCCTATTCAGCCAAACCCCTGCTCTTTCACTTATTATTTTATTGTATTCATATTTCTTGTTAGCCAAGTTATTCAGTGTATCTTCCTTCCTATCAAGCAGGTGTCTGCTCTCCAGAGCCAATATTTCTCTTTCTAGTTCTACTAGGGCCTTGTTATGATCTTTGTTCATGCCCGATCTTATTTTAATAATAATCCCTCTGACAGTACTTATTAGGGCTTCCCAACGGGTCAGGTCCGTGGCGTCCCCCCTCTTATGCTCCAGGTACATTCTAATGGCGGATTCAATGGCAGACCTATGCTGTTCCTTCTCAAGTACCTCCTCATTAAGCCGCCAAAGAGATTGATGGGTAGACGGTTTCACATTAGAAATGGACAGTGAGATGCACGAATGGTCAGATACAAACCTTGGTTCTATTGTTGTCTCCTTTATTCTGGGAATGCTATTTTTTGTGATAAATAAATATTCAATACGGGAGTACGAGTCGTGTGGAGGTGAGTAAAATGTGTAGTCTCTCCCATCTGGATTTTGTAGTCTCCATGAATCCACTAAGTTAAATCGAGTACAGAGGTTAATAAAGGCTTTGTGAGACTTACTGCCTCGGAAAGCACATTGGGAGTCCCTATCCAGAGTCGGGTCGAAGGATAGATTAAAATCTCCTGCGAGAATATGCACCGCTGAGTCAGAAATAGTATCTATTTGTTTAGTGAGGTCTGACCAGAAACTTAAATCACATGTGTTAGGGGCATAAACATCCGTAACATAGAATTCAGTATCATCCTTGAGCAACTTAGTCGTGACCCACCTCCCATTAGTGTCAGCCGTGGAGGAGAGCAAATCAACTTTTGACTTCTTTGCTATCAGTGTTAAGACTCCATTTTTCTTGCCTATTGCCTCAGACCCTGCCACTTCGACATAGAATTTGTTCCTAAGGGTATTAAATTGTTTAGCATCAATTTTAGATTCCTGCAATAGGACAATATCACCCCTTTGCCTGCGAAGGTAATCTAGGATTTTCTGACGCTTAACAGGCTGATTAAGGCCCTTGACATTGAGTGAGAGTATTTTCAAGTTGTCCACCTTTGTTATGCCAAGCGATGTATCAATCGTGAGTAGTGACATAGAGAACTGACGACAGATCAAATCCAGTCATACACAAAAACTTGCCCGACACATCTGACACAATAACAATATTCGTCCAGGGTAATGATAGGACAATCAGGAGACCAGGGGCCCAGTGGCTCGCAACTAAGAGCCCTCCCTGTAGTGATGAACAATCAGAGTGGTCATAGGACCATTGGCAAGTACAGATTAAGCAGTGATGTTTGAACAATGGGAATGATAACGCATGGACCTGCAAAAGCATAATAACAGTATGCATGAAAACAGCTTTGCTTGTGGAACAATAGAGAACCTTTCTCGAGTTCTGACAGTGTGGACAGACAGACCTTGGTATGCAGTAAATAATGATGACAGACATAAGAAACAAAAGAAAATCCAAACTCTTACCCCACCTTACCCTCCCCCCCGGCCCTCCCCATCCCCCCTCCCAACCCACCCAACCCACCCCGAGTGAAAACAGTAGGCATGGTGACGAGGGGAAACAGCGTCCCTCCCATGACATTGAACAGATATCATAGTGGTAATTTGGAAACTAGCTCAACTAGCTCAACTAATAAAACAACATAATCATCATTACACTTTGGTGAAATACAACCATGATATATGCGCGGCATTTCGTGGTACATTTGAGACAATATGCTATCACTACCACAAGCCTCTATAATTACATGCCTGAATTACACCGGTGATGTAAGATCGGTACTTCGTTGCACACTTGAGACAGTGTGCTTTCTTTAACATAAACCTCTACAATTTAAAGTCTGAAGCCGAACATAGACTAATGAGAATAATGATAATATGTGTGCCAGTTACATTTAGTCTAGATAGAGTTAAAGGTGTGATCAGCAGTTAGTACTTTCTAACAAGAGCAACATCTGAATAGGTTGCGCCATTAATGTTAACTGCAAAACAAGGAATGATCATAGATCAATGCACTCTGCCTGAGATATCATGACATAAGTGAGGCAAGGCATCCCCTCCCCACAACATTGTCAAAACGTAGCCCTTATATTTGTAACAGGCAACCAATCAATAACTCATATAGCCACTCATATAGCTACTGATCAACACATGCAGCAGCTTACACAACAACAGACATAATGATGCACACATTCAGACAGTTTAGTCACTAACCCATGCATTCACTAAGACACATTTAATCACTCACTCATACAATCAGTCACGCACCTACTAAATCCTTCATCCAGACACTTATACATCCACTCATTCTTCAATATGTAAAACATTTTTAAACTTTACAGAAACACACAGACACTGGATGATGTCATTAGTGATGTCATCAGTGATGTCATTTGAGATGTCATCAGTGATGTCATTTGAGATGTCATCAGTGATGTCATCAGTGATGTCACTGACCATGTCATGAATGATGTAATATGTGACATCATCAGCAGTGGATTGCGGACGCAGAGTTATAGTGAGTCCAACTAACTATAACGTGGGAATTTCAATGGTTTTGTATGAGTAAAATGTTCAGCTAACTATAACTGGTGTGAAACCTATGGTTTTTTCAGTGAATATATATATATATATTCACTGAAAAAAACATAGGTTATAGACCATATATAGTTAGGAATTAGCATTTACAAAACCTTGAAAATTCACTGAAAAAACCATAGGTTATAGACCATATATAGTTAGGAATTAGCATTTAAAAAACCATATTTTACTCACACAAAACCATTGAAATTCCATATATAGTTAGTTGCACTAACTATATATCGCGCACCCGCAATCCACTGCTGATCATGTCACATATTACATCATTCATGACATGGTCAGTGACATCACTGATGACATCACTGATGACATCTCAAATGACATCACTGATGACAACATCCAGTGACTGTATGTTTCTGTAAAGTTAAAATATGTCTTACATATTGAAGAATGAGTGGATGTATAAGTGTCTGGATGAAGGATTTAGTAGGTGCGTGACTGACTGTATGAGTGAGTGATTAAATGTGTCTCACTGAATGCATGGGTTAGTGACTAAACTGTCTTAATTTGTGCATCATTATGTCTGTTGTGATGTAAACTGCTGCATGTGTTGATCATTAGCTATACGAGAGGCTATATGTGTTATTAATTGGTTGCCCAAGTATTTCTATGGGAGATTGAGTTTGTGTGGGGGTGGCTGGAAGGTGTGTGACTCTGTGCATAGATGTGTGAGCAGTTTATTCACTAGGTGTATGAGTTCAAGAGTGCATGTGGAAACAGCTACATGGGCAGTTGACTGTGTGCATGAGTGTATTGATGAGTGAATGGATATCTCAATGCTACATGTCATAGTAAGTACATATGTAAAGCACAGTACATGTGAGAGTTGGCATATATAAATAACTGTGCATGAGAGCCACTGAATGAGTGAGTGGTTGTATCGATCATTGTGAACTTGTATCAGGGATTGTATAAGAGAGTAAATATGTGTTAGTATATGTTTCAATAAGTAAGGTGTGTATAACTGTATAGTTGAAGAAATGGAGGTGAGATTGTTTCTTTGCATGACTGACTGGGTGTGTGAGTAACTCCATGGATGAGTGGCAGTGTGTGAGTGTCTGTATACACTGAGTGTATCTAAGGTTATATTAGAGTCTGAAGAGGTTTATCGTATTAGCACAAGAATGATGTCAAATGAGACGTCATCAGTGATGTCATTTGAGATGTCATCAGTGATGTCATCAGTGATGTCACTGACCATGTCATGAATGATGTAATATGTGACATGATCAGCAGTGGATTGCGGGTGCGCGATATATAGTTAGTGCAACTAACTATATATGGAATTTCAATGGTTTTGTGTGAGTAAAATAAGGTTTTTTAAATGCTAATTCCTAACTATATATGGTCTATAACCTATGGTTTTTTCAGTGAATTTTCAAGGTTTTGTAAATGCTAATTCCTAACTATATATGGTCTATAACCTATGGTTTTTTCAGTGAATTTAAATGGTTATTTAATAGCAAATATCATAAGCTGTCGAATGTCAAGTACGTGGTAAGTAAAAACATTTTCGTGTTTATGCACACTGATCTGCTTTGAATGCTGCCCCCCACCCCTCATTTCTATTAGGAGTACTCTCTCTTTGCAGATAGTGAAGGGTAGTTAACGCAGGCCTTTGCCCCCGTTGTAATCCGTCGTGCCTGCTTCTCTCTCCATTTGATTGATTGTTCTCTTTGGTTCATTCTCTATTTACAAACAAGCACAGAGTCGCAATACTCTGTTTAGTCTTTGCAGATAGCGAAAAATCGTGTAAAAAAACAAAAGGAATCGAGCAAAATCAGTAGGCCACTAATGGGATCTCTTTTTGACCTCCCTAAAATAGAAACATTAGGAACAACCTGTTGATAATACCAATGTGTATGTACATAAGCGGCGTTCATTTGTGTTCACAGTACCCCTTGTTGATTGTTTGAATCGACCATTGAATTGTTCGAAGTTGGTTCTCTTAAGAATCTTCTCTGCCTGCAAACGAGGAAGACTAGGAATATTCTCTCTCCCTTTGCAGATAGTGAAGGGTAGGTAACGCAAACCTTTAACACTTCGTGCCTATTTCGTTCCTCATTGATTGATTGTTTCCCCAAACATTGACTGTTTGGGAATTGGTTCTTTTTGGAGGTATTCCCTGTTTGCAAATATACGTAGGAAAATCTTTGCAAATAGTGAAAGGGTACGTAATGCGGACCTTTCTCCCCCGTTGTAATCTGTCATGCCTATCTACTCCCCACTGATTGATGCACCTGTTTCACCCGGACCATTTACTAGAGATACATCATTATGGCCCGACCAGAGAGCACCCCTAGTGAAAAGGACATATGCAATAATAACGAAGCGATCACTGTATCCTGTTAACAGAAACTTTAGCATGAAACAACCTGGAAAGAAAAGAATAGGAAAACGAAAATCAGTAGGCCACTGATGAACATGAACTTTTATTAAACAACGAACAAAGAAACGATAACATAACGTAATGATAAAACCTATTAATGTCCTAGAAACAAGAAAACGTTAGAAATATGCCAGTGGTGAGAGACCAGAAAAACAGTAAGAGAAACCAAATCACCCCTCGCTGTCCCACCGCCTGCCACGCCAAAAAAATCGATAGACTAGGGAAAATGCAAGTCAGTAGAACATCCGCCCCCACTCTGGAAACTTCCAAGGTGGGGCAGGGTTGCGGCTACGCCCAGCCGGGAGCAGCCCATATAAGGCGGGTCCTGCTGCCACGCCTCGGCCAGGAGATCCTAACGTAGGGTGTAGCCGGAGGAGAGGCCGAGGCCAGCGGGACCCGGCCAGGGGATTGCCTTTACAACGCTGAAGAGTTGCAGGGGGGGGAATGTCTCCTCGACCCTCCCCTCTCCCTCCCAGTCCGGCCGCGGTGGCCCTTGAGAGTTTCAGGTAGTCCCGCCACATGCTCTTCCGGTCCGGCCACCAACGGTCGGGGGGCCGAGGCCGACGGGATCCGGCTGCAGCCGATAAACCAAGGAACCCGTTCATGGGGCCAGAGCCAGGGGCGTCCGGCCGACATCCACCGGAAGCCCGGCCCAAAGACGGACGGGACATTTTTTCTTTTCTCCTTCGTAATAGCAGCGGCAACACGCCAGGCACCACTTCTTTCTTCAAAAATGGCTTTGACAACACTGGGGGGGATGTCTTGCACATGCATCCGACCCCCCCCCCCGTCCTCATCGCCACCGGCCATAACAAATGTCAAGCGGGGCGCCGTGGGGTGCACTGGGAGGGAGAGACGGTGCGAACAGGCCTCTCCCGCCTCCTCAGGTGAAGGCTTCCCAGCTGCACCCTCAGCGCTCCAGGCGCCCCAAAAAGGGTTCGTCCACTGTGGCGATGCTGCAACGTCTCGCCCGGCAGGGTGGAGCCCGTCCGCTCATGTGACCCCGCGATCGCCGGTAGCTGCCGAACTCTCAAAATGGCGATCGACCTGGCAAGAGCGGGCCCAGCATGAAGAAATGGCCCGGTCACTGGTTGACTCCACCACCGTAGTCCTCCACGACCTTGAAGATTCTACAGGAGCCGCGGGAGTCTCCGACCCCCGATGGGGAATGACTGCCATGATCGCCCGTGGAGTGACGAAACTGTATCCGCGGGACGTCGGCGCTCCCATGCTGGCGCCAGCCTCACTTTGAATTACTAGAATCCTGCAGACCTCAGTTCCGGTGAAAGCACAGTGTGACCCGGTAGGAAAAATTGTTGCACCCCCTCCCCTTTTGAAGTGATAGTTCAAACCACCGATCCTTTCCTTTGCCCTTCTAACGAAACTTTGGACTGCCTCCCCCTCTTTTACATTTTCTAGAGAAAACAAAACATTAACCACTACATTACCATAGCAGTTGACACCAGAACTGTTTTCAAATTGAAAACCAACAACATCTTCAACAGAATCCTTTTTGTTTCTGCTGTGACCCTGCTACAGCACAGGCATTGTCCCCAGCAGTAATTCTGCAATGCCGGTAAGAATAGCTGTGGTGCCTACTGGACTCACTCACCCCCGCGGCGCCCCACGCCGTTATTTGCTGGGCGGCAACTTACTAGACATCACCTTCGTGACATCCAGATTTCAGCGCGTTCTGCTGCCTTGGAACTATTCGCACAACAGACTGCTACTGACGACCCACCCCCAGGCAACATCTTCTGAATTTTCATAATTTGAAAGAACTAGTAACATGTCCTCATCAGGAATTCAAAAGAAATTGCCACGGTCTCTTCGTTGTTTAAATGTTTTTACTGTTTTTGTTTTGTTGTATATATTTATATGTTATTAAAGTTTTATATTCCTACTACTTTGTTGGAGTGCTATATATTTTTAATGTGACACATAATTGTAAAAACTTTGATGTACAAAGAGTCATTCCTAGAATCTTCCGCTTCAGGCTCGGTCCCCTCCCCAATCACAATACAGGATGGTTTTCAGATAGTAGGAACACGTGTGGTGTGACGGATCTCATCGGGTGTGGGCCTTGATCTACTATAACTCCTTTGAAGAGGGGTGATTCTTTACAGCTGGAGCCATAAACTACATCTGCAGGGCTAGCTGATAGCCTGGACAATCGGACACAGAGGAAGAGGAGTGTCAGAGGGTGCGGTAGTGAATAGGGCGAAAGGGAGGTGTCGGGCGGGCACAGAGTGTGATTCTCAGGGAAGAGCAGCGCAGATGGGGGGAGGTTTATTGCCCATGCATAAGACAGAGAGCGGGGGTGACCAGTGCCTGGGGAAGATGCTTGCGAGGGTGGGGAGCCATGCTACGAATCGACAGCGTGCAGAGAGTGGGTCTGGTCAAGGCATCTAAAATGGCTGCCGTGCACGACAAAAGTGTGGCATTTCAAAAAAGGCAAGATGGCGCAAACAATGTTTTTCAACACTTCCTCATTTCCTTCGAATCGAACGTTAACAGACGTTGGTGCATATTACCAAAGTTAAGCGATATTTATCGCTAACGATGCTTACCAACGAATTTTTTACCGCTAAGCATCGTCAGAAATTATCGAAGATAAACCTTGCTATTATCAAGGTTTATCGCAAATGCGATAAAAAACGGCCGCAATGCATGAATATCGCTAAAAAGTCAGC
Source organism: Lissotriton helveticus (assembly GCF_964261635.1). NCBI lineage: Eukaryota > Metazoa > Chordata > Amphibia > Caudata > Salamandridae > Lissotriton > Lissotriton helveticus. The sequence goes on from NC_136057.1 coordinate 1,490,731,147, forward strand.
GATATTCATGCATTACCGAGCTAATGCTCTTAGCCATGTTATCCACCTCCCATTGGATAACATGGCTAAGAACTGCTCAGGGCAGGTGTTACTTTTTGGAGATATTCGCGCTTAGCGCGAATATCTCCAAAAGTTGGTAATAGGAGATATATATCTTGCATGTTGTAATGCAAATTATTGTGGTATATGGAACTCATACCATAATCTCTCAGGAAAGCAGAAACTGATCCTTTTGGGACCGCCTGAGAAGGCCTAGGGGGTGAGGGGTACTCTACTTTGCCCCCTTTTCACGTTCCGAACTATTTTATTTTACTCTCTTCTATAATTACACAAAATAGCAGCGATAAGATGCATCAGAGACACACAGTGAGAGAAAGGAGGCCGGAGATGAAGAAGAGATGTCAAATACACATTGGAGATAATATAGTGGGAGAAGGGAAGTAAATATGAGTAAACTTACCATGTAACATAAAAATGTTGCACTCTATACTATAAGTCTCATTTTATACTACAATCACTTCGCTACAACCTCATAAATTAAAAATAAAAATGAATAATGTCTCAAACAATTTTTGATTTCTAAATATAAATTTATTCTTCAGAATTTTCTAAATTTGAAAGAACTAGTAACATGTCCTCATCAGCAATTTCCTCTTCAATCATCTCATCTGGAATCTCCTCATTAAAAGTCTGCAATGATGATTCTTGTAACTCTATGGTCTCCAAACATTCGATAAATTCGCCATCAACAGATTGATCAAAAAAATCATTCAAGTCATCTCCTCCTTGTGACAATATTTCATTATTGGTGCTGTCAATTTCAATCAATGTAGTGGAATCATTCAAGTCATCTCCTCCTTGTGACAATATTTCATTATTGGTGCTGTCAATTTCAATCAATGTAGTGGAATCATTCAAGTCATCTCCTCGTGACAATATTTCATTATTGGTGCTCTCAATTTCAATCAATGTAGTGGAATCATTCAAGTCATCTCCTCCTTGTGACAATATTTCATTATTGGTGCTGTCAATTTCAATCAATCTAATGAAATCATACAAGTCATCTCCTCCTTGTGACAATATTTCATTATTGGTGCTCTCAATTTCAATCAATGTAGTGGACAATGCAAAAGAAATTGCCACGGTCTATTCATTGTGAGCCATTTTATTTTGAAATTGCTTGCTGTAAATTGCAGAAAGAAATAATCACTTTCATTTATCGTTTTTAGTAATACATAATATAAAACTAACTTTATCAAGTATTTAGTATAACAGAAGGACTGCAAATAAATAACAGAAAACATTTTTCAAATTATCTTCAAGTGTACAACATAGTTCCCCTTACAAATTAACAACTCACCTTTTTAAAAGTAGGAGAAGTGTTAGTACTGTGTAAATCAAACACCAGAAATTCACCACCAAAAATTCCTCACAAATGTACCTCAGACAGTAGTATCACAAAATGGCTGTGGTTTCCTCTCATTTGAGATATATACATAACCAATTAACTTTCATCACACACAAATACAAAACCAAAGTAACATTTTAATTGGTTCTAAATTTCAACACTTTCAAATGTGTTTTCCCCATGCAATTTTCCATTGGACATTTACATACGTCTAGGGCCTGAATGGCTGAACGGAATTACACCAAACTTGGCAAAATGGTACATCAAACCTAAGAGGTCAGGAAGGATCTACTATGCCCCCTTATGGTCATTTGCCCCTTCGCTTTGGCCTCCTCTTGTCTCTCGATCCTACCGAGAGACAAGATGGCGGCCGCTACGGACTGTTTGTAATGTTGACAGACGCCGGAGAACCAATCAGCTTCGCAAAGCTCCGTAACGCGAAAAGTACGCGAAGCGGAGCGCTGTTACAGATATATATCTTTTTTTGAACGTTAATTTCTCAAAATCCACTGGAGCACATATATTGAGACCTAGCAAAGGCACATCGGGCTACCAGTCCCTAATATTTTGCCAAGTTTCGTGCAAATCCATTCAGCCGTTCGATTATTGACATTTAGATACGTCTACAGCCTGAATGGCTGAACGGAATTACACCAAACTTGGCAAAATGGTACATCAAACCTAAGAGGTCAGGAAGGATCTACTATGCCCCCTTATGGTCATTTTCCCCTTCGCTTTGGCCTCCTCTTGTCTCTCGATCCTACCGAGAGACAAGATGGCGGCCGCTACGGACTGTTTGTAATGTTGAGAGACGCCAGAGAACCAATCAGCTTCGCAAAGCTCCGTAACGCGAAAAGTACGCGAAGCGGAGCGCTGTTACAGATATATATCTTTTTTTGAACGTTAATTTCTCAAAATCCACTGGAGCACATATATTGAGACCTAGCAAAGGCACATCGGGCTACCAGTCCCTAATATTTTGCCAAGTTTCGTGCAAATCCATTCAGCCGTTCGATTATTGACATTTAGATACGTCTACAGCCTGAATGGCTGAACGGAATTACACCAAACTTGGCAAAATGGTACATCAAACCTAAGAGGTCAGGGAGGATCTACTATGCCCCCTTATGGTCATTTGCCCCTTCGCTTTGGCCTCCTCTTGTCTCTCGATCCTACCGAGAGACAAGATGGCGGCCGCTACGGACTGTTTGGAATGTTTACAGACGCCGGAGAACCAATCAGCTTCGCTTCACAAAGCTCCGTTGCGCGAAAAGTACGCGAACTGGAGCGCTGCCCGGTCCGCTGTTACAGATATATATCTTTTTTTAAACGTTAATTTCTCAAAATCCACTGTAGCACATATATTGAGACCTACAAAAGGCACATCGGGCTACCAGTCCCTACAATTTTGGCAAGTTTCGTGCAAATCCATTCAGCCGTTCGGGCTAAAAGTGAGGCCAACCGCCCTATGGAAAACTCAATGTTAAAAACACGTTTTGGGACCCCCCTTTTTTCTCGACCCCCCCTGGACGAACCCCCCCCCCCAATTTTCAGGGGCTGCTCAGAAACAAAATGTGCCATTTCCCTGAAAATTTCAGCCAATTCCGTCCACAAACGCCAAAGTTATTAAACATAGAATTTTCAAAAATCCCATAGAGAAAAAATCCTAACTATATATACCTACTGGCGACCGCCAGTAGGTAATATGCACACACATATATATGTATATACAAAAAAACTAAATTACTGCCTACGTGTGTGTTCACACTGTAAACTGTTGTGGGTTGAAACAATGCTGAATGTCATCCCAACCAGTCATAGATTAAACACAGCTGGGCCATGGTAGTCATTGGCTCAGCAAGGCTGTCCAAAAGCCTCTTTCTCTATCTTTATATATGTATGTTTGCGTTGTGTGATAAAATGAGCCCTCCTAGCCAGAACGCTAAAGCGGTCTGTGGCAACATCCCTAGAAAGGAGATCTAACTGGAAATTACCTAGTTATTCCATTATTCGCACACTGCCAGCTCGGCCCATGTGCTCTTTTACATGCAATGGCTTCCGAAAGGCCAGGAGATTGAGCCAGGCTGGAAGGAATGCTGACTGTGGCCCGTACTGCTCTGCCGTCAGGCACGGCCTTAAAACCGGAAATCTACTTCAAATCTGCAGGGTAAACGCGCAGAATGTATTTTCTTCCTGTAATGCTCAGAGAACATATCTGTGGGGGGGGGGGGGGGGGGGTTTCTGGCGTGAATGAAATATTTTCCTTTATCAGTTCCTGCCATCAAGCTCTATGGCCGTGGCCCTCACCAGCTATCTCATAAAAGGCAATTTAGTCTAAGGCTGGGTTTGCCGCATCTGATTGCAGCATACGGCATACAAAAGGGTTTTCTCATTTCAACCAACCAATACATAAAAAAAAAACTCCTGCCCCAATTAAAGACGAAGAACTGATTTTAACAGTCATGTATGCGCAGTAGTGGCGTCCAGCATGTGTCCATAAGCCGGATTCATGGTAGTTTGTTAGTTTAACTGCTAGCCACGCAAAAGAGGTCCATTCTGATCAATTGCACATAAAGTTATTTACCTTTGTTGCCTTAAAATCTAGTGCGGTTTGGCCTCTTGGGCCTACTTTGGACACCCATGTTTGTCGTGCACGGCTCAAAATAAAAATTTGGAACATAGAATAATAAGCCCAGAAGCCATGCCTACTCCTCAAGTTAAATCAAATTCTTCGTTGGGCACAAATGGCAATCTTTGCCCAGCAGGGCTTAAATTTAAGAATTCAAATGCTGCGTTTACGTAAATGTGTTTTTTTACTAATCCTTTCCCAGCCTTCACAACTACGTCTAAAATACCGTGGAATTGTTTTGGTTTTAAGTACATTGTATGCGAGCAGGAGTTGTTCGTGTAGGTATTATCAGTACAGATCTGGACACCTGCCAGAACGTGTTTGAAACGCACAGCTGGACATCATTTATGAAAAGTGACGCATCGCTGCGTGAAAACAGCGATGCGTCACTTTTCACTGCGCTCTCCCTGCGACATGATTGATGCGTCATATTTATAATATGACGCATCATGTCGCAAGGAGTTACAGATACGTCAGTATTTCTGACGTATCTGTAGGCGCAAAAGTGACGCATTGCTGGAGTGTGTCACAAAAGTGACGCAACTCCAGCAATGCTTCCTTTCACATGGGGAAAGCCCCATGTGAAAGGGCTTGCGTCAGTCTTACGCCTGCTGTGAGGCAGGCGCAAGATTTTGACGCAACAGCGTCCTAAAAGTGACGCAGTGAAATCTCATAGATTTCACTGCGTCACTATTACGAGGCTTTTTGCGGGTGAACGCCCCCTCTGCATACATTATACCTGACGCAGGTATAATGTAGCGCAGGGGTTTACAAAGTGACGCATCTACTTAGATGCGTCACTTTGTAAATAGTGCGCATCAGGAGGCATGTTTTACGTCGCCGATGCGTCACAAAAAGTGACGCATCGGAAGCGCAAAACTCACGCAAGGCCTCATAAATGAGGCCCAGCTGAACGTAACCTTCAAGCTGCCTTGATTGCGCCAAGAATAAGACAGTTCTGTATTTCAAAAGCAGCTTCAAGTTATTTATGCTTCTGTCTTCCAATAACAACCAGGTGTGGACGGGTTGGTTCAAACTTGGGTATGGGGGGGATGGGGCCACTTGACATTTTGTCTTTGATGGTACCCAGAAACTGGTGGTTCTGTCTTTCGAGAGTGACCTGAGGCAAGTGGGTTTGTCTTTCCATAGGGTTCAGCCAAAGATATTTCTATAGCGCCTAGCAGCTTTATTTTGCAAAAGCTCCAAGGAGCAGATTGTTCCATCTTTAATAGCACCCAAACACTGGTGATTTTATCTTTGAGGCTAGCAGTACCCAGACCTGGAGGTCTTGTATTGCTGTACCACCCATAAGCAGGTAACACCATTTTTGAATAGCTCTCAGAAGCCGGTCTACCTTACGAAGGTGCCCCAGACCTGGAAGTTCGATTCCTTGCATCACCCATCAGCAAGAGGCCGTTCCTGTCGGTAGTTAGAAGAGGCCATTAGCGTTTTCCCTTAATACCGCCCAGAAGCATGCCGTTTTAGTTCCTTTGGCCCCAAGAGAAAGAACATCTGTATTTCGATAGCACCCAGAAGCAGATGGGTTGTCGTTCGGTACATGCTAGCCGTGCTGGTGCTTCTCATTTGCCTGGCAGGTGGTAGGCAGGGTGGGTCAAGCTGCGCCAATACAGATGAGGGGGGGGCGTGGGCCCCCTTGTCTTGCTGTCTCAGCGCCGGATGAGGGAGGGTAATGAAGCCCTTTCCCGGCCTGGCATGCAGTAGCTGCGCGCGGGGCACTGGGATGATGAGGTTCGACTCCATGCCTCTCCCTGTAAATTAACTTGACCTTTTTCTTGTGCGCGGCTTTGGCTCTGTCAGCCCAGGCTCCACGGAAGCGCAGCTGTTTGAGGCAGCAGTGTTTGCACCCAGGGGATGGGCGAATCGTGCGCGCGAGAGCGAGCACCAGGGCTTGATCATTGAAAACACATGTCGCCCCTGAGATGCGGGAGCTGCTGGTGTGTGCTCGGGGTCGCGAGCAGCAGCATATGTTTCCAATCATCGCGCCCGCGTCTGGCACGATAATTGGAAACATATGCTGCTGCGTGTAACCGCAAGAATGTGGGCATGCACATGGGTGGGACAAAAAGAGGCTTTGGCCAATTGCCTGCTGTCTTTGTTAAAAAGACGCCTACAAAGGCCAATAGCCTGGGGCAAAACTACAAGCAAATGAGCGAGCGTGTGCGAGCGTGTGCGCGATTTCTGAAAGCCCTTACATAAAGTCTTCGCCAGAACAGCGCATGCGCGCTGTTACGGGCTCGACCTAAAAAAGAAGAATGCTTTATTTAAAAGCAGTCCCAGACATGATGGTCTGCCTACCCACCATGCTAGTCATTCCTAATGGGGTTGCAAATTACGACAGCCTCTTTAATATTCATGAGGCATGCAATTTGCTACCCCATTAGGAATCGCTAACAGTGTCTGAGACACTATTATACATCCCAATTTTCGAGTTGCAAATGCGACGCAGTTTGCAGGTCGCAAATTGGTGGGTTGTACATCTGGCCATGAATAACTTCCAGATATTCTACATAACCATGTACTGTACATTATTTCAATTTAAATTAGTATTATGCAAATATATCTTATGCGGATATCCTAAAAACTTGCCCTGCATCCAGCTCTTCGGAACCTAACTGAACAACCCAAGGTTAGGGGACAAAGTCTTAGGACTGGAAATCGGTGGTTTTCAGATATCTCGGCTCAAAGACATTAGGACTTATGCGAAATGCAAAAAATGAATACATTGAGAAAATTCGCAGACATTTAGTTTGTGTGCTTAGCCCTTAAAACCTTAGTCTAGCTCAATTTGACCACTCCTCAAACAAAGAGAATCATGTGACCAGAAAATAAGAGAGGTGGCAATACCTGTGCTTTCAAATGTCAACCAAAATGTAGAAGTTCTAAGAGCTTGAATAGACTTTTTTGACACGAAACAACAGTAAGAACAGAAAATATCCACATTTCTAGAGCGGTTCGCTCTGCAAACAAATGAACTCCTTTAGATAATCCTTCTGTGATATTGCTGAAGTATTAAAAACTCTTAAGGTTCAAATAATACCACTGGAGAACAAAATGCTTTAGTGAATGCTAAGAAAGTCCGCAGGCAAGGGAAGAAGGTGTTAAACATTATTCAAGTGCCGAATTTGCTTTTAAGTCTATTGAAATGACGTTAGCCGCCTAATAAATAGGATGTGGCAGGGGGTATCAGTCTGCATGAGGGCACTTCGAGCACTTTATCATTATGAAAAGGGCGGTCTTGGTGACGTGGCCCCTGTGACTTCAGTATTACAGACATATTTTTAGACTCTCCTGTCATATTTCCTCTTGTGCTCAAATGTACAATCGCGTGATTGCTGAACATCAATAAACCGATAAAGGGGCCTTGATGATAAGATGTGTAGTATACCTATTGAATAATAAAGCCAGGCATGGAGATCGATTACCTGCAGTCTGAAAGAATGGCCAGGGATTTCGAATTTCTGTTGCTCTCATGACCTTGGTTGTGTTTCCACCATTTTACGTCACCCCTCCCCCAGAAAGGAAATCTGACCTCTGTTATTTTCAGCATTCTACGCATGAGGAACTTCAGCCTGCCCCAGTCCCCACCTTCCTACACAGATTCCATTGAAGTGGTATTATGAGCAGGTCTTCTGTGGTGACACAACCACCTCAAGCTCCCCATACTTCTGGACGGCTGTCTGTTTGTGAGTCAGACAGGAAGCCTGCCCCTTCGAAGAAACGAAAGGCTTGTTCTATATAATTTTCAAACAAACTTGAGAAAAGTAGAGATATTCATAAAGGTGAGGTATGCATGAAATTGTACAAACGTTGTTGTGACAGATGCACTGAATCCACTGGCACACTGAGTCCACTGGACCAGGCATTAGGACTAGGAGTAGCTTGTGCCAACAAATTACCAAATGTGAAAAATTCATAAAAATATTTCTGCCCTGTATCCAGAAGTTGAAACCTTCAAGCAGATCATCCTTCTGATAGACAGGAAAATTTGTGGCGCAACTTCTTCCCAATGGGTCAACATACATACATTTGCAAGTTTTGCACCACCTCCACACACTCCCTAGTGACATATGGAGCTGGTAGCAATCAGCAGTAGACTCAATTGGAGAATCATGTAGTTCGCCATAGACTTCCACACTTACATTGACAACACCAGGCTCTCCCAGACCATCAGCGATCAAAGAGTTATGCAAAAAATGTCTACATCTGCCATGTGATCAAAACCTGGAAGTAGAATAGCTGCTGAAGTAGGAATTGTGTATGCACTAGGCTGTTGCTGGCTGGTTTTAATGACAAAGTCAAGTAACCAATATTCTTGCATATAATAATCATTTGAAAGTCTTTATTCGGTTGTACACACAACATTAAAAGAGCATAATACAAACATAGAATATGAGACAATATGCACTCTGTTTAAAAAAAAAAGATAAAAGCAACTATCATCAACATCATCAAATAACTTTATTCGGTTATTTGTTCAAATACCATCATAGTGTTCAAAAACTTAAAATATTTATCGATTTACAATTTAAAAGTATAAAGACAAATACGCTCCAAATCACAATTAAAAAAGGGGGCTATAAGAATAGTCGGCCAAACATACGTCAGAATACATAAAAACAGCTGATGTACAGGCTCCCTACTGGAAGCAATACTGCTTGCAGATATATTAAGGGCCCGATTCTGACGCGGGTTGGAAAGCTTTCCCACCTAGGGCCTGATTCTGATGCGGTTAGGAAGGCCTCCTAACAGCATTTGCTCCTTCCAAATCAGATCGAGAACATGTATTACCGACCGAGGGCCCAATTATGATGCGGTTAGGAACATATGCTCCCATTGAAGACAATGGGAGTCCAACCAAATCGTATCGGGAAGCATCCGGATGCATCGTACTCCGTCGGTCAGACTCTCCCGATCCGAGTGGGTCGGCAACCACTCCCAACCCGATTCGGTCGGGAAGCATTTCCAACCCACATCAGAATCAGCCCCTATGAAGAGAGGAAGCGTTCCCACAATACTCAATGAATAGGGTACATATACAACAAAAGACAGAAAATATAGTAGTACAAGCAAGCTATGATAAAACCTTCTGTTGAATTATAAAGAAGGCAAATAAAAACCGGCTAACAGCAAAAACTATTGGCCCTGATGCGTCCGCTTTTAGAATTCTAATCACAATCTGGTGCTGCCTTGCACCTAAATTAAGGCAAATTGGTCTCATCCACCTCCTGCGCAGCTGTCAATATTAAGGACAAAAAAACAAAATGTGTTCTTCAGTTTCTTTATCTTTAGTACATGCAGGACAAGAGTCTAATGATAAACCACCCCCCTCCTTGACAGGGAATTTTGAAAGCAGATTGCCGTATCTGAATCTTACATACAAACTTTTAGCAAGAGGGGCGCAATTTGGTCCAGGAAGGGTTCAAACTGTGAGCATGATTTTATAGCTAAAAATTTAGATGATAACTGATCACTGGTTAGATTATTAGTCTAGCGATCTCCCACCACCTCCCTGTACCTAACTTTTAATCTCAGCAGATCACCTCTTGTGGCCCTGTCTGGGTGTTCCCACAGATCCAGCATATTCATTGACTTACACTAGTCTGCGATATGTTTAAACCATGGGAGTTTTTTTGCACCTCTGATCATCATAACCTACTGTAGAGAGTTTCAGTAATCGATAAGTTGGGGGGTTATCCATAAACACTACCAGTAGATTAGGGGTTTCAGGGCAGCCATGTCACCAATTCTCTTCAACCCAAGATCGCAAAAAGGGGATAAAAGCAACTAGCAAAACAGCCCCTCATAAAAAAAAAAGGAAAACGGCAGTCTTGATATCATAAAAATCCGCCATTCGCAGCAACAAAACTAATCCGGTCTGGAATGCCTCGCACTGCTCTTAAATGAATGGAAACAGCAAATAAAACATTTTCAATAGATAGGAGCTACAGGAACATAAAAGCCTGGCAAGCTTGTGTACAATTCTGGGATTTCAGTAGCAATTTTGCAGGCACACTAAATTATTTACAAAACATTACAAAATGTAAAGTGTCCTGCAGAGACATATTGTTTCAGCCACAGGGCTCCAGAGTGCTAGATCCGCTCCATCCCATGGGAAATGTCAGAAGGTGGTGCAGCAGGTTAAACTTAAATCTAATCAGAATGTTGCAGGGATTCTGCACATACATAGAACTATACGCAGGAAAACGACCTCAGTGTATAGCGGTGTGTCAATCTACCACATTAGTACCCAAAATCCCCAAACCAACTAGCTATAGTGTCTCATTAGTTCTCCTCCAAATATCACAGAGCTACAAATGATTAGACTACCCAGACCACAAAACTCCCGATTCTCTCAGGAATCGCGGAAGCAAGACATCTCTTTCGCTCACTCACTCGTACTTGTCCACAATGCGAACAGGCAGAGTCACTAAAATATTGTTCAAAATGTATATTTTAACTATCGTGCTCTACAATACGGTATATATGCCACGACCAGTAGCAAAATGCATAAACTCAGCACAGTTAGCATTGTCACAATTCCATAGAATAGAAAGGGAGAAGTCATTATATAAGGACGGTGGGAAAAAGGTATTTAGACCTAACCACCCTCACCTTGACTAGAAGAAGTATATTTTATATAGATTTCTGGGCTTTGACAGCAGACTAGTAAAACACAAAAAGAGAAGACCAGGTCAAAGTAGGTGTTAAGCTATACTAGTGACTAAAAAGCAGGGAGGGCATGCGTGTCAGAAGTTGAGTCACAAATGGCTTCAGAAAAATCTGGTCTGATGGGATTTTTCTGAACCTACTTTGACCTGGTCTTCTCTTTTTGTGTTTTACTAGTATGACAGTAAGGGAGTGAGTTGACAGGTCGGTAAATATTTCCCTTTGGCCCCCCCCACACATGTTCTTTTGATTAGTATTTGAGCAACCTTCTGGTTGCGGGTCTATATTATATGGGTGTAAACGCATATTCGTTTACACAACTATGGCTCACCTAATTTAATTGTGTGTGCTGTTTTTTCGTCCCCATTGCTGACGTGCCCTAGACTGTAACTTAACTTAGAAGCTGTTATACTTCATATTGACTTAGTAGTCGATAACTCCTGGGATTGTGCACACTTTGTATGGTCTTTTCTCTGTTTTCATCATGCATGTGATGCGAGCAGTAGATCTTTTATCAACAGTGACCCCACAAATTTAAGCCGCATTTCCTAGCATCATCCTATATTATATATTCAAAGGCACTTTGGATGCCAATAATTATATATGGTGTGTTAGAAATCACGTACCATGTTGTCAGTCAGTAGTAAAACATAGGAGGCTTGGGCACATCTGCACGAACGCGTATTATGGATAAGCGTGCTACCCATGACATTCGCAGGATATTGTGGTGCCCTACACAGTTGTTGGAGATTTTGGAATCGGACGTTTGCCCGGGATGCTGTTCTCTGCGCATGCTCGGGAGAGTATTGTTCTCGTCCCTGAGCATGCCCTTGGAGTCCCTCCATCTACACTGGGTTCCGCATCGATGATAGTGTCGTTGCCAGACGGTTTTCCACAGGTTTCACATTGTGCCTAATTTGTATAGTCCATCCTTATCGGAGTAATACACACGATGTTACCGATAAACCAATGCGGCTGACAAGACGTGCTTTTAACATTATGGCCTCAGTGTGGATGGCGCATGCGTGAAAAGTAGTGTTTCCAATACGAATGCTGATTACCCTTGGTAAACACGGCCGTGCAGCACAACGTCAGATAGGCATTTGGGAATGACCCCAGATATGTCTGAGAGCAGCGTATATTATGACATGAGCTTAGATTTTTGCGACAGATTTGGTTCCTACTGTATATCACATGGGGCTTGTCAATCAATTAGCCACGACTTAAAAGGAAGTGGGGCGGGTCAGTCTTTGCCTCCACTTCCGCTCGGTCACAGGACAAGGGGTAACGACGGACAGGTAAGGCTTCTGACTTTTTTGTCAAGCCAACCCAGTAGTTGTGAATAAGGGTAGCCAGGATGGTGAATTTATGTGAATTCACTTGATGAATAGTGGGCTGTTCTTTGGTATTACACCCCATGACTATTCGATTTGTTTTATGAAGAAAAGGGTAGACACTTAGTGGGCTAGATCAGCATTCTAATATGCTTTTGACCTAAGCTACTCCTCCTTATAACTCATTTACAATACACTTTGTACTAGTTTCAAGTCTGGAATGGGTGTCGGCAAATGGGGGGCGAATTGGACATCTAACACACGTTTATTGGGTTACTTGTGCAGAGCGATTTGGCTGGGCACAATAGATCTGTGTACTTACTGTGTCCATTTATTTCTACACTATAGAGCGGGCCTCATTTTCCCGAGCGGTTGCCGGGTGAGTTGAGGTCATCACCCACACAAAGATGGGTGAGTATCACTGTGAGGGAATTCCTCTATGTGACAGAGCTAGTATGCTCATTGTAATGCAGAACGCAAATTATTCTTGCAAGTGTTTTTGTCTATACAGTCCCTATGCAGGTGGGGGGTGCATGCTTGTTAAATAAGTGTCTGTTGTTTTTCTGTCTCTCTATAGGAAGAAGATATTTTTCTCTTTCTCCAGTGTACATTAGAGTTCCAAGTTACTGGTAGTTATATGTATAATTATATGTATAATTTTGTAATGTTTGCACTTATCACTCTTTTAGTTGCAGTAGCTAAACATCCTTTAAGGTCCTGAAGAAAGCCAGAGCAATTCTCTTATTGGCTGAAACATGTTGACCGATCTGCACAGCGCCATAGTGTAGCCTAACTCTCTAGCTACTAGGCGAGATTTTAATCCTGACACTTAGATAGATCTCAAGTAAGACATGGTTTGTCTAAGTAGTTAGTTTTATCCCTCACTATCATTTAAGCAGTGCACCTCACTAGCACTATTTCTTGAGCAACAATCTGGCTACAGTATGTTTATCCATATCCGCACCATCACCTGATGGTTTGGGCGGTGTTTGGATTATTGAACTAATTCCCACATGACGAGACTCCGCCGCAAGGGTGGTCTGATGGGATTTTTCTGAAGCCATTTGTGACTCAACTTCTGACACGCATGCCCTCCCTGCTTTTTAGTCACTAGTATAGCTTAACACCTACTTTGACCTGGTCTTCTCTTTTTGTGTTTTACTAGTATGACAGTAAGGGAGTGAGTTGACAGGTCGGTAAATATTTCCCTTTGGCCCCCCCCACACATGTTCTTTTGATTAGTATTTGAGCAACCTTCTGGTTGCGGGTCTATATTATATGGGTGTAAACGCATATTCGTTTACACAACTATGGCTCACCTAATTTAATTGTGTGTGCTGTTTTTTCGTCCCCATTGCTGACGTGCCCTAGACTGTAACTTAACTTAGAAGCTGTTATACTTCATATTGACTTAGTAGTCGATAACTCCTGGGATTGTGCACACTTTGTATGGTCTTTTCTCTGTTTTCATCATGCATTTGATGCGAGCAGTAGATCTTTTATCAACAGTGACCCCACAAATTTAAGCCGCATTTCCTAGCATCATCCTATATTATATATTCAAAGGCACTTTGGATGCCAATAATTATATATGGTGTGTTAGAAATCACGTACCATGTTGTCAGTCAGTAGTAAAACATAGGAGGCTTGGGCACATCTGCACGAACGCGTATTATGGATAAGCGTGCTACCCATGACATTCGCAGGATATTATGGTGCCCTACACAGTTGTTGGAGATTTTGGAATCGGACGTTTGCCCGGGATGCTGTTCTCTGCGCATGCTCGGGAGAGTATTGTTCTCGTCCCTGAGCATGCCCTTGGAGTCCCTCCATCTACACTGGGTTCCGCATCGATGATAGTGTCGTTGCCAGACGGTTTTCCACAGGTTTCACATTGTGCCTAATTTGTATAGTCCATCCTTATCGGAGTAATACACACGATGTTACCGATAAACCAATGCGGCTGACAAGACGTGCTTTTAACATTATGGCCTCAGTGTGGATGGCGCATGCGTGAAAAGTAGTGTTTCCAATACGAATGCTGATTACCCTTGGTAAACACGGCCGTGCAGCACATCGTCAGATAGGCATTTGGGAATGACCCCAGATATGTCTGAGAGCAGCGTATCTTATGACATGAGCTTAGATTTTTGCGACAGATTTGGTTCCTACTGTATATCACATGGGGCTTGTCAATCAATTAGCCACGACTTAAAAGGAAGTGGGGCGGGTCAGTCTTTGCCTCCACTTCCGCTCGGTCACAGGACAAGGGGTAACGACGGACAGGTAAGGCTTCTGACTTTTTTGTCAAGCCAACCCAGTAGTTGTGAATAAGGGTAGCCAGGATGGTGAATTTATGTGAATTCACTTGATGAATAGTGGGCTGTTCTTTGGTATTACACCCCATGACTATTCGATTTGTTTTATGAAGAAAAGGGTAGACACTTAGTGGGCTAGATCAGCATTCTAATATGCTTTTGACCTAAGCTACTCATCCTTATAACTCATTTACAATACACTTTGTACTAGTTTCAAGTCTGGAATGGGTGTCGGCAAATGGGGGGGCGAATTGGACATCTAACACACGTTTATTGGGCTACTTGTGTAGAGCGATTTGGCTGGGCACAATAGATCTGTGTACTTACTGTGTCCATTTATTTCTACACTATAGAGCGGGGCCTCATTTTCCCGAGCGGTTGCCGGGTGAGTTGAGGTCATCACCCACACAAAGATGGGTGAGTATCACTGTGAGGGAATTCCTCTATGTGACAGAGCTAGTATGCTCATTGTAATGCAGAACGCAAATTATTCTTGCAAGGGTTTTTGTCTATACAGTCCCTATGCAGGTGGGGGGTGCATGCTTGTTAAACAAGTGTCTGTTGTTTTTCTGTCTCTCTATAGGAAGAAGATATTTTTCTCTTTCTCCAGTGTACATTGGAGTTCCAAGTTACTGGTAGTTATATGTATAATTATATGTATAATTTTGTAATGTTTGCACTTATCACTCTTTTAGTTGCAGTAGCTAAACATCCTTTAAGGTCCTGAAGAAAGCCAGAGCAATTCTCTTATTGGCTGAAACATGTTGACCGATCTGCACAGCGCCATAGTGTAGCCTAACTCTCTAGCTACTAGGCGAGATTTTAATCCTGACACTTAGATAGATCTCAAGTAAGACATGGTTTGTCTAAGTAGTTAGTTTTATCCCTCACTATCATTTAAGCACTGCACCTCACTAGCACTATTTCTTGAGCAACAATCTGGCTACAGTATGTTTATCCATATCCGCACCATCACCTGATGGTTTGGGCGGTGTTTGGATTATTGAACTAATTCCCACATGACGAGACTCCGCCGCAAGGGTGGTCTGTGTTTTACTATATTATATGGGTGTAAACGCATATTCGTTTACACAACTATGGCTCACCTAATTTAATTGTGTGTGCTGTTTTTTCGTCCCCATTGCTGACGTGCCCTAGACTGTAACTTAACTTAGAAGCTGGTATACTTCATATTGACTTAGTAGCCGATAACTCCTGGGATTGTGCACACTTTGTATGGTCTTTTCTCTGTTTTCATCATGCAGGTGATGCGAGCAGTAGATCTTTTATCAACAGTGACCCCACAAATTTAAGCCGCATTTCCTAGCATCATCCTATATTATATATTCAAAGGCACTTTGGATGCCAATAATTATATATGGTGTGTTAGAAATCACGTACCATGTTGTCAGTCAGTAGTAAAACATAGGAGGCTTGGGCACATCTGCACGAACGCGTATTATGGATAAGCGTGCTACCCATGACATTCGCAGGATATTGTGGTGCCCTACACAGTTGTTGGAGATTTTGGAATCGGACGTTTGCCTTAGTTTGTCTGATGGGATTTTTCTGAAGCCATTTGTGACTCAACTTCTGACACGCATGCCCTCCCTGCTTTTTAGTCACTAGTATAGCTTAACACCTACTTTGACCTGGTCTTCTCTTTGACAGCAGACCCCATATCTTAAAGCCTGGATGTAAGGTTTATATCATAGGAACAGCAGAACTCTTCTCCAAGGATCGGCTTTCTCCAAGTGAGTTAAAACAACATGCAACAACGTAATATCAAAGCACTAGTCTTCAGTACTGCAGCTGTGTGTGGGCATCTTATGTCTAGGTGCTAGAGACTGACAGGAAATAACAAGGGGCATTGTTTATCGACCTTGCACATCTTGTTCAGACTAAACTCCAGGAAATGCAGAGAAGGCAAAAAGCAGCCCATTCCTATGTGAAAGACACAGTCAGATTATTGCAAAAAAAAAATGTAGTAACGTGCGCAAAAGCAGCATCATGGCAGCAAGGCTGATGATAACTTAGCAATGTCGACAATGTCCATAAGGGCTATATAACAAGAACAAATCTATTCCGCTCATTAGATAAAAGCGATAAATATGGCTCCATAACCTGAGCTGTTTTTATAAACATATGCCCACACCATAGGTTTCATTAGCTCTGTCTGTTCTCTTTGCTAACAATACACACTCTAGGGACAGATCTCTCATCCTTCTCAGCTACAAGTGACACAGGGATTAGGGCTTATATAATATATACTCTCTGCCCATGCTGATAAAGGCTGCCTACACATAGTCAATCCAAGGGATTTTGTGTGCAAGATCAAGAGACAGACAAAAAAAATGATCTGCCTATTCAACTGAGCTCTCTTCCCAATACAGATCTTGATCCAGCATAGCAAGGGACAAACAGCAATTATTTATTTCTCCTATTCATTTTATTCCAAGCTCTTTATGAACAGAAAAGGCCAGGGTACTATTAGGGACATGCAATATACATATTAAAAACATTTTTTCTGCAGTCTGAATGTTTTGAACCTTGGTGTAAACCCATACCTTGCTGCCATATCAAGCTTTAGAGACACATTTGGCCTAGTAGAGTTTAACTAAAATGTAGAAAGGCCGAGAGCCCAGCCACTGCACCTGTAGCCTTCATAAGCTCACCCCTCTTTCTGTCAGTCAAGGGCTTCCAGTTTCTGTTCACATCAAACAACACACCAAGATATGAAAAAGCTGGGACTTTAGCCAACATGTGATTTCTACCTTAAAGGTTTTAGAGCTGGTGGACCTTGGATCAACTACCATGACGTAGGATTTTGTCAAATTTACTGCAAGGACCAAACTGGCCATAAAGGCAACAAACTAATCTAGTAATTACTGCAGTCCCACAGTAGTTCCTACCATAAGAACCACGTCATTGGTGTAAAGATGACCATATTGATCTTGTTCTGACCTTTTGACAATCGGCCTGCAAAGGGAGGCAAACCGTTAATATAAAGGGTGAACAAATAGGGGTAAGGATATACCCCTGATGGACTCCTCCACTGGCTCTGAAGGACTGGGTGCAATCTCCAGCCTGGGAATACCGTACTGAGGCCGGGGTGTGGGCTTGCAAGTCTGATAATAAAAACACAATGTCCAGATCTACCCCATTGTAAGAAGCAGGCCCCAAAACTTCCTGCGGTTGACCTCATCAAAGGTGAATGTGAGGGCCATGAATGCTAGGTAAAGTGATGCCGGCTGGGATATAGTATACCTTTTTTAATTAAATACAGATCTAAACAATGATCCAATGTTAATCTACTCAGCTTAAAGCCATATTGGACCTCAAAGAATGTATTATTTGCATCTACCCACAACATCAGCCTGTTTAAAAGTACCCATATCCAGAACCTTCAACGCTGCATCAGTGATATCAACCGAAGGCACTGAGGGTTGCCCTTGTCCCCCTTCTTAAAAACAGTGACAATTACAGCAGTAGACCTTCAGGGTGGTGCACACTTCCTCACGGCAGCACTGAAGAACAGCATCAAAGCTGGTCCCCAAATCTCAGTATTGTCCAAAAACAGATCGAGGTATCCCATCAGGTACTGTGGCCTTATTACGAGACAGCACTTTGGGATACTTCATCTAGAATGAAAACCACATTTACTCTGCCCTTCTGTAGTCCACCCCAGTCCGCATCATCTCTACTGATCCCAGAATTGTATACCCCTTCAAAATTGTCCATCCACTGTTGTTAAGATATATGATGGCAAATGGCCAGCACAGTTACATCACCAAAACAGGGTTTATTTATCACCCTCCAAAACAGAGAACTGTCACTGGTCTCACAAGCCTGAGCTAATTAATCCCACGCTTTCTTCCTTAACATAGATTTACAGTTTGTATCCCTTCTGCCAGGAGGTGACAGGATCCCTATCTCGGGGTTCCTGCTTTAGTGCAACTTTTAATTGAAGAAGGGTCTTAAAACAGTTGTGGTTGAACCATTTTGGTTCTTGCGACCTTTCTATTTGTCATAGGAGCTTCAATAGAGCAGAGACCTTCTGTGCAATACAAGCAAATGCCAACAAGGTAGCCCCGCTGGAAGAGCTTAAATCCAAACATGTGGATATCTCTTGCAAGCACCCATTAAAAGGAAGACTTTAAATCAAGTAGGTTCCACCAGAGACCATCTAAGTCTCCTGCCTTGGTCAGAAAGAAAAAGCCCACTTCAAGCTTCAGCCAAAGATCTAACACCACCAATTAATCCACCAATGGCTAAGGATAGGAGGTTATGATCACTCAAAGGGCTGTGAACAATATTAAAATTGGAGATGAATGAAAAAGGGAGGCGGACACAAAAATAACATCTATGATGGAGACGCAGCCCCTACCTCTGAATGTTGTCAAAATGCATGGGTTAGTGGACTTCACTAGCTTCTCCATAGCAAAGACAAGGTTATGAGCACTTAACATTGTGTTTAACTTTGTACCCTTCTTAGAGTGAACTATATGGATCAAACGTTTGGGCTTAAAATTAACCGGATCTAAGGAACAAACACACAAATGGCAGTTGAAATCACCCATTAAAATTAGCTTGTCCCTATGGCAGGACCATGCCCCACCAGAGTTTCAGTAGCTGCGCTTAAGCTGAAAAGATTCAATGCATCCTCCGGCCGGGCTCCCGCATTGTAGAAATTAATTAATGCTAGCGATCTAGAACTTGGGAAGGATAACTTCAATACATGTAACACATGTGAGCCCCATACAAGATCCTTAACATTCTCGCACAACTCTACTGAGACAATGATAATCAAACGCCCTTTGGCCCACCCCACCACTGATGTCACTGCAGGAAAAAAATAGATTTTATAACCTTCTATGAATAACAGATTTTTCACTTCCGACGTGTCTTACAGGCAAATAACCTGATATTTCAGAACAAACTGCACCCAGTTACAATTGTTAAACTAGGTGGACAAATCAGCAATGTTCCAAGATAAAATATTCAAATAATTTGTGTTACTAGTCGAGATATCCCTAGGGTAAGTTGTACGCAAAGTAGAGGGGGGTGAATGGTTCATGGAGGGTTAGTCAATCTCAGGGATCAAGGTTACTCAGGGAAGCAAATGTATCCATTAGGCACAAAGCTGTAGACATCAAAGAGGCAGATAAGGGTCTAAACAGGAAACCTGCCCCCGCCGAGCCTGCTGCCATGGAGTTTGGCTGACTATATCTAGCTTATAAAAATAAAAAGCAAAGTGGAAGGTCCTGGATGTTAGTAGATCTGGAGAACATAAGAGTACCTAAAGTAGTCAGAACACAAGCAGCAATGGTGGGTGTGAGAAGTTGGCCTGATATATGATGTTCACTAGTTCTAGTGACCACCTTGTATCAGTCCAAACAACCCTTATGGTGATTGGTTGTAAGTCAACCTTATAGACCAGCTATCCTAATGGTAGCATGGACAAAGCAGTCTTAGGCTAAACTCTTTTGGCATGTGAAGCCAGCTGTTTTACCACAATATAACCACTTGAATACCAGATGAAAGGACACCACACAGGTTGTTATGAAAATAAACAATATATTTATTAATAACAAACACCTCTGACTCTTTATGAGATCAGAGGGCTAAGCACATGACAATCTCTTAGGAAAAATACGATAAGTTGCACAAAATTACAATGGTGCCCTAGGGGCACGGCAAACCATATACTAAGTATATGGGTAAAGGAAGTCGATAGAAGAAATGGAGCTGTCCAGAGGCTGTAGGACCGCTGGGACTATGCTATCCTAACCTTAGGTAAGTAATAGGAGGCCCACGGGACGTGGGTGCAGAGTGTGAACTCATACGCGGGATGCGTAACAACGTCTATGGACAGTACAGTTCAAGAAAAAGGTGAGTACGGACAATCCTGACTAGTTAGGACTAAAACGACTGTGAATCTGGACACTAGGAGAGTCAAGCTACCCTTGAGCACCGAAATGCTCTCGTTACCTCACCCACGGGCTGCGGGTGCATAGGTGCGAAGTCGTGTCGGGTTTCTGCGTTGAAGTCAATGGAGCCTGAAAGAAAAGATGCTGCAGGCGACCAGGAGGAAGATGTCCGGTGTGATCCAAGGGTGGATCAGGAAAGCTGAAGACCTGAAAGCAGAGGGGACAATGTTCAAAGTCACTAGCCAGTGACTGGAGTGGAACCAGGAAGGAACCAGATGTCGTCGTCGCGATCAGGTGAAGAGTGGACGCTTGACTCTGCAGCCACGTGGACCAGGAGGTGTCTTCGACGACCAGGATGGAGGCACGAGCTGTCCCACGCAGGCTCTCACTGTCGGCGGTGTCTGTTCCGGAATCGGCGTCAACAGGCCTTGGCAAAGGCAACCCAAGCGGTGAGTGGAGAAAGCGTCTGGTGCGGACTAGGAGAGTCCGGGGTGCTCCTCTTTTGGAAGGGAGCAAGGGCCAGTCTGGAGCAACCAGACCAGCAGTGAAGATTTCAAGGATCGTCGCCTAGGAGGCCACTAACCAGCCGGCAAGTGACCAGACAACACGTCGAGCAGCAAACAAGCAGAAGGGCCCCACGCAGATCTCGTGGATGCTGGAGGGCTGATCTTCGGTGCAGGGGCTGCTCGGGGCTGGGGCTTCTCAATCCCCAACGCACTTGGTCGAGTTTACCTCAGGAGTCATGCTGAAAGCGAAGTGCAGGTTCGTTCAAGATGGCCGGTCCCACGTGTCTCGTCGCACCCACGGATCTCAGCTGTGCTGCAGATGTGAGTTGAGGTTGGAGAGGTCTGGGAATCCGGGTCTCGTCGGGCTCTGAAGTCTGGATCCTCGAGGGAAGACGACAAAGTGAAGCAGCTGGACGCTTGATGGTGCCTGCAGTTGCAGGGTGGACACTCCTCGCCCACAAGGGAGATTCTTCAGTCTTCTGTGGAGCAGAACGTCGAAGTCCAGAGTTTCTTCTTGTAAAGTTGTTCAGGATAATCTAATTTGGAATGGGACCAGCTCCTACCTTTATTCTCCTAAAGGGGGCTGCACTAGTGCACTGGTCCCCTGGGTGGGACCAGGAAGGGGGGTGGTTACACCCCCTATCCTTTGTCCGGTTTTCGCGCCAGAGCTGGGGCAGGGATGCCCCAGTAACTGGTTTGAACCGGTGTATGCACAGGCCACCTTGTGTGCCCCAGGCATGTGTCATTCCTTTCAGGCCTGTCCTACCCAATACACAAAATCCTGTCTGGGGTGGTGCTGGGGTTTGTCCAAGCCTCCCTCGCTGGAAGGACTCCCAGCAGCAGGAGGTCAGACTTGTGTCTGTGGTGACAGCATCCATTTTGTGATGCCAAGGCTCGAGTTAACTTTAACCGGGGTTCACAGTTACATACATGTTGTGTCACTCTAGAAGGGTGGAATGCTACCCCCGTCGCCAGAATTGGCGAGGGGGTAGTATTCCAATTCGTATGACACCTTACTCGACATGTTTTGATAATGCTATACCAAAGTTAGCATTCAACCGCGAGGATGATAATGCACTTAAGAGTATATGGTATAGCGTTATCATGGAACAGCTATTAGGACGTGGTTCCGCAAGCTGCAGACGGGCTCAGCTCATGCCAGAGCACCATCTCACATAATTCCAAGCACTCTGCCTTCAGGATCGATAAGGCCTGCCATAGGAGTGTCTGATAGGAGTATATGTGTCCATTTTGGGGTTAGATATAGGTGACTATATCTACAGCAAAGGGTGATTACACCACCTTGCCCCAGCTGTCTTAGCAGCCAGTTGTGTCAGTTTTAGATGGCCAGCCAGGGGTGGCATAATACATGCTTCAGCCCCTGGTAGGCCCTGGGTACACCTATGCCCTGGGTACCTAAGGTACACTGTACAGGGACTGATAATGTGGCCCAGTACCAATTGGTAAATGAACCTAACGTACATGGTTGTCAATTTAGAGAGAGAACAGCTAGGCTGTGGGTCTGATTAGCAGGCCCACAGCCAGGGAAAGTCGTAAACCAGTGAAGCAAAAAGCAAAAATCTGGGGTGACCATAGGATTGCAGACCCCACTCTCCTACAGTGGGTTTATTAAAATTTGCCACAGCACAGTCCCCCGCCCATCTCTTGACATCAGGGCCCAGCCAGTTTACCTTCTGCACCGTGTTATTGGAATCATGAATCTCCATACCTATGTTAGAATTCAGGCTATTATTTTTAGCTCCTCAAATGATTCCGGCATCAGTTTATTCAAAGGAGGTATGTTCTCTAAGACTTTTTTTGAATGAACGGTGATGCACTCCTTCGCTTTAGAAATTCTATTGATGATTATCCACTCTATCGAATGATTTTATTAAAAAAAGAAAACTCTTCTCAGCGTGCTGCGAGGGTAGCACGGTTGTCTTTCCCGTGCCTCTACTGTAAACCTCCCTATCTCGAGACTGAAGGTCCAGGCCCCCACGCACTGTAGCTCTGGATTATATCTATTTGATTAACACAACTGAATATATGTCAAACAAATTTTTCTTCCTTGCTTTACGCGTTCCAAATGTTTTAATTTCGACACCAAAAATGCAGAATCAACTTGATCACAGAAAATGAAAACATATTATTTATACATTTCATTTCTCAAAATAAGTACATAAAGAAATTATTTTCCACAATTTCTTCTGTGAATCCTTTTTAGATGCTCAATGCATTTCGGGTCATGCTTGGCCCTTCATCAGGAGCCCGTTTTATCTAAAAAACAATGCAATATTTCCATCAGCAACCTTTCCAGATTGGAGAATTCATAACATACTTGCTAGTAGGGATAAACATGAAGTGTGTATGGTGGTGCTCATTATGCCAAAAAGGAATTGTGTATGTTTTGAGGAACTCAAAAAACCCTTTACCACACCGTAGTGCTCGAAACTAACAATAAAAAACAATGATGAAGCAACCAAATTATCGAACAGGCCAACACACGGATCCAGGCTACGGATCGGAAAAACTTACTGAAACAAAAAACGAAAGAGAGGAAGGAGAGACATGTGTTTGTGTCCAAATTTAGCACGAGCACACAGAAGATCAAAAACATCATTAATCGCCACTGGGTTCTTTTAGACAGTGAAC
Organism: Lissotriton helveticus; assembly: GCF_964261635.1. Lineage (NCBI taxonomy): Eukaryota > Metazoa > Chordata > Amphibia > Caudata > Salamandridae > Lissotriton > Lissotriton helveticus. The sequence continues at coordinate 1,490,754,611 of NC_136057.1, forward strand.
CAGACTTTCAAGGCTTGTTTAGCATGAAACCATTATTTGCCTTTACAAGGTCTAAAAACTTCAAAGAACTTTTGAAATCTTCATTCAAACAAACACGACCTACATCTTACAGAGGAATGAGGAAATGTACCAATTGTGTACATTGTAACAATGTAATCATCGGAGGAAGTTTACACCATCCCTCGTCGGGCAAAGAGATTAAGTTATATCATAAGTCAGATTGTAACTCCATGAATCTGATATACTACATTATATGTCCCTGCGGAAAATTATACGTAGGGAAAACTGAAAGAAAACTTAAAGTGAGAATTTCAGAACATAAAAGCACGATTAGGAACAAAAACATAAAGAGCAGTCTAGCACTACACTGGACCCAGGAAAGGCATAGTATATCGCAATTACAATTCTCAGTTCTTGAACAAGTTTCTCACTCTGAAGGCACGGATCGGACTCGATCCCTCCTCCAGAGAGAAATATTTTGGATAAAAAACTGGGTACCCAGGACCCGAAAGGGTTAAATGAACGTATAGATTTTGTATGTTTTCTGTAATTAGGCCATTGTGGTTACTTGTTGTTAATATGCCCATGCTTAAGTTATCATATATCATAGATTTTGCATGTTTTCTGGAATTAGGCCATTGTGGTTACTGTTGTAAATATGCCCATGCTTAAGTTATCATACATCATGAAGTAATAATGGTGACTAGTTTGTAAATGTTCATGAGTCAGTCATCGATTATGAGGGGAGTACTTTTTACACATACAAATCATTCTTTTTCATTTTTCTTCATTTCATTGTTATTTCCATTCACCATTTTTCTTTGTGTGTTTTTTCGTTTTTTTGTTAGCACCCGGTTTTACAAAGACCCATATGACAGCTGAGTTTGTCGATTTTCCTTCAAGTGTAGGTTCGTTGTTCGTACCATCCGCAAAATAGGTACTTTAAGCATTAGGTGCTCGGTATCGGTCACCTTTCCAAGATGGCGGCCATCCTTAGTTCGAAGTTTGTATTCAGTCCGACGTTTGTTTCTATGATGTCAAAAAGACGCCAGGCAGAACAGTTACCGATATTGTAACGTGCAGGAGCGTCGAATAATGCTAGTGGAGAATGACGGTTTCGAGTACTGTCCTTTGAAGAAGGTGAGCTAGCAAGTGAAGGGATGTCAGATTCGTGTAGTTGTTGCAGCAAGAGAGTGAGTTTGATTTCCGGTTACCTTTGTGCTTATCACAGGTGTTTGATTCGGTTGTATGTAGTCCTGGGAGAGACCGGCGTTTTGGATAATAACCTGTTGAGCAGCAGAGTCTTTAGCACGGGTAAGGACAGAGTTGTTTTATTAAGGTGAGGGTTCATGTCTTTGTTCTCATAAATAGTCAATGCTGATAGCTACGATTTGTTTCACAGATTAAAAAGGTCCACTCAATTGCATGACCACGTAAGCATCAATTTGGTTGCTTCATCATTGTTTTTATTGTTAGTTCGAGCACTACGGTGTGGTAAAGGGTTTTTTGAGTTCCTCACAACATACACAATTCCTTTTTGGCATCATGAGCACCACCATATACACTTCATGTTTATCCCTACTAACAAGTATGTTACGAATTCTCCAATCTGGAGAGGTTGCTGATGGAAATATTGCATTGTTTTTTAGATAAAACGGGCTCCTGATGAAGGGTAAGCATGGCCCGAAATGCATTGAGCATCTAAAAAGGATTCACAGAAGAAATTGTGGAAATTAATTTCTTTATGTACTTATTTTGAGAAATGAAATGTATAAATAATATGTTTTCATTTTCTGTGATCAAGTTGATTCTGCATTTTTGGTGTCGAAATTAAAACATATGGAACGCGTAAAGCAAGGAAGTAAAATTTGTTTGACATATATTCAGTTGTGTTAATCAAATAGATATAATCCAGAGCTACAGTGCGTGGGGGCCGGGACCTTCGGTCTTGAGATAGGGATGTTCTCCAAGACTACCAGATACTTAGGGGATGAAGGCTGTGCCACTACAGAGAGTTGGGATCCTACCATATGTACTGGAGGGCCAAAGGAAGCAGAAGAAAAACCAGTTGATTCATTAGCAGGCTGGGAAACTTGGAGTAGGGGACCTGATTCACTAGAGTGCCTAACAACCTCTGTGACATGGCTGAATGAATGTTGTTCGGTAACCCACAATATAAAGAACTCAATCCCAACTGTCGGGCCGCAACATATTTTATATGGTCTAGTATCTGTGATACTCTAGATTCAAGCATGGCTAGCCTTGACATAATCGGATCAAATTGTATGTTCAACACAACATTAAGCTCACACAAGTAAGCATCAGACAAATGGTCTCATTCCTGGGAAAAATATAACATTCACTCTGTCTGCACACCCACATTATCAAAGGTACTTCTATGTTTTGGGGCTACTGTGCATTTATAGCTTACAATACAGCTTAATTGAGTACAATCCTTGGTTTATTTAGCTGAAGCACCCACTCTCAGAGGCAAAACTATGATCACTGAGGTTCCATCCTGGTCACTATCCAGCAGTCTGGTTACAATTGAGCCATAGGGCTCTGAGAGTGTCATGGGAATATCAGGGAGACTGGGGAGACTTGGGGAAGAAGGGGAAGGCCCGGCCTAGTTCAAGCAGCCTGCTTTCTGCCAACTCAGTCTCTTTTAATGCAACCTCAACTGCACTTGTTAAGAAACCCTCAATGGTGGCAATATGTGAGGCGGTATGAAGAAACAGTAGCATTGAGGTGCTCTCCTTTCTTTTCTTCATACTCCACTCACAAGAAGCTGTAGTAAGTATGGGATCAACACACTGCACATGGAAAGACTTCCATGATATCCAACAGGAGTGGTAGAGGTTAAAGCCCCGCTTCACGACATAACACCATGCAAACAAATGCTTGCAGTCAAGACAAAAAGGCCACCACAAAAAATATAGCGCACATTTCGCTTTTGGTTTTAGTTACATTCATACACCGAGCCACAGGATATAATGTCGTTCAGTAGACTATAAGCCTGATTTCTGGATCCCATGAGTAAGCAAGTTACAATTAGTCTAAAACCCACCACATGGTTATTAACATGAGCAGACCCAGAGAAGGAGAGTGTACCAGTGTGCACAGCGAGCAAACGCTGATGCAGCTAATGGGCCTTCACAAAAACCAGCAGGAAACCAAAGTGGATTGCCCCACCCCTCCTCTTCGTGGTGCAGGATGGTCGCTCTTGGCCTGGGTGGAACCCAGATATGGCATGCGTGTATCCTATACTACAGGTTAGCAAGGTAATGTTTAAGCATGTGGGCCCAAGAAGGTGGCGCCTCTTTGCACTGTGGAAGGCTAGGGCTGGTAGTCGCTTCAGCGGCCCCCGTACAATGACAGTGTTTCATGCTGCAGGTTAGCAAGGTGCTTTTAAGCATGTGGGCCCAAGAAGGTTGGCCTCGAGGCTCGTGATAGGCTGGAGATGATAGTCCTTTCAGGGGTCTACTGTAGAAGGACAGCAGCACAAGCTGTGGGTTAGCAAGGCATTTTTACGTGCCTGGTCCTAAGAAGGTGGGTGTTGTATACGCAATAGCCGCTAGCAAGTTCTCCCATGCCCTTGCAAAGTCTGGTGGCCTATTACCTGCTTGGCCTCAATGTGCAGCAGGGTCCCCTCCGCTGTCAGCCACTTTTCAACTCCTGGAACCAACTGGGTGTGCTGGGGTGGCAGCTCTTATCTAATTACAGGTAATCTACCATTTTGTTATCACTAATTCCAAATCGGTGAAGCATGTGGTGACTTTTATAGCCTGCGATCGAGCAAATGATCCCAATATGTACTCTGCGGGCAAGCAGGGAATATCCCTTTCTGTCATGGAGCATAGAATGTCTGACATTTTTTCCCAATACTCCCTTAAGCTAGGACAATCCCATATCACATATTAGAGTGATGTGTCTGAATATAAACACCTAGGACAGTCATCTTGGTCACCGGGGTAAATTTAGTTAATTCTCCTGGGTGTTAGGTATCCTTTTGCATATAATACAGCTGGATCATGCGGAACCTTGCATTCCTTCAGGTTTTGAAATCTTTCTGCAGTATTCGCCCTTACTCCTCCTATGTTATCTCCCTTTGAATGTCAGTTGACCACGTTTGCAAGTGCTATTCATCCCGACACGGCTCAGGAGTGTGTTTTCCAGAAATTCACAAAACTCATCATACCCCCAATTGTGCTCTTTTTGTCCCCCTCTACCAGATCTTCTTCCATCCTAATAATTTGAATCACCAGATATTTAATGGTATCCATCTCCTAAGTCAGGGTTCCACTCACAGATCACATATCCACTGAAGGTCCCAATGCAGACCTTTGTTTTACTCCAATTCACCTCCAGGCCCGATACTCTCCCAAAGTTATGTAACAGCTCAATTGTACCCTCTATGTCCAGCCATACATCTCATTTGTAAAGCACAATATTGAATGAGTAAATGGAAAGGTAGTGTGTTTGCCTTTCAGCCTCTATTCCCATACATTTCCTACTGCTCCTACGCATCTGGGCCAAAGGATCCACTGCAATGGAAAACAGGAGATGGGACAAAAGGCATACATAACTAGTGAATCTGCCAACTGTGTTTTCCCCGAAATAAGTTTGACCAGTACACACTCTAGCGATTGTGTTAGTGTAAGCCTCACAATTATATTTTTGTTTGTATTATTAAACTCTCAACTATACCCAAACTACCCAATATAACACATAAAGCTAGACCTTTCCATGTAAGAGTGAAAATGCTACTTTCCAGTTTCAACTTCTTAATAACCATTTCAAGCTAGTGAATCTACATAAAAAAATAGTCCCCATTCATTAACCATTCTTGACACCAATCTAGACTACTGTACTACACATTCTATTGATGAATCTTCACAAAATTCTCAAAACTAATGGGGCGCTTCAGTCAGCTCCTGTCTTGAAAGTTTCGGGGCGATTCGTCAAGCGGGAGCCGAGAAAAAAGGGGGTCCCAAAAAGCGTTTTATCCATGTTAATTTCCATAGGAAAATGTAGACAACACTACAGCCCAACCTGCTAAACAGAATTACACCACATTTGGCAAAAAGGTAGCTCTTGATTCAGAAAGTGACCTTTTTGTTAAATGGTGTAAATCTGTTCAGTAGTATTTGAGAAAATTAAATATTTACAGATATCTATATAAGGGCGCAAAGGATCTGCAAACCCTCCCGATCATGAGCCTTGCAATCTGATTGGCTGCCAACAGTTCCAACCAGTAAGTGTTGGCAGCCATCTTGTGACTCGGTTGAACTGAGTCACAAGGAAAAAGGTGAAAAAATGTGAAAAGGGTCAGGGTATAAACATCATGACTGCTCAGGGCTGCTCAGGGGGTCCCACAGGGACCCTAAGGGCCCAAAAAAGCATTTGAAAAATATAACGTATACGAATCCTGCAGATTTCTTTTTTTTAAATGGAGGGCGGTGGCCCGGTGGGCCAGGTCTCAGGGGCAATGGTTATTGATGATGTGGGGGCCCGTTGGGGGCCCTGCAGCTCCGGGGACTGATGAAGCGAGGTGAAGAACAACATTTTGTTCAAACTTGCCAAGTTAATCTCCCATAATGAGTAATTGAATTAATAAGCATGTGGTGAATTTACTAATCAACTTAGTTTAAAATTAATGTGCTTTATGTTGCAAACGCAAAAGAAAAATAATAAACTAACCTTGTCTATTGTCTTTGTCAGTATTAAATGCGGCTGTTTAACTAATGGCATTTGCTTATTTTGTGTGCTTATGTTATGTCTTCTTTGTGATAAAAGCTCTTGGAGATCGTGCAGTTCGAAGAAGAAAAGTAATTATGATGCTGCTTGTATGTGCTTCTGCTAGGTAACATAATTAATGGGATTAATTAGTAAATGGGGTGGGTAACAGAATGGGTTTCAATTCTCTAATTAATTGATGTCTTGTGTTTGTTTAATAATAGTTTCGAAAGTGAGGCCTAGAAAAATGGTTGACAGAACTGCAGATGCAAAGCCTTGCCCAGAATGAAGCCTTCGCACATGCGTAGCTGTGGAGATTTTTGCCGCACAGTCATCATTAATTGTAGAAGCAGTTTCTTCGGTTGAATAAAATGTGCTCTCGGAGAAAAGGCTCAAGGACAGGAACTTAAAGTGTCTGCCAAGGCTAGGAAGTAAAAGTTTGAAACTCGAGGGAAAAGTATCTCTTTTGAGGAAGCCGAAAGACGTGGAGGTGAAAGACAATAGGGCTTATGTGAAGCCTGGATTTGGTCAAAAATCGGACATGACCTAAATGTTTTATCATGGACTGACAGCCAATGAAACACTCGGATTCTCTCGAAAGAATGTAAAATGTAGAAAGTTTAGCTAGAAAGAAAGGTATAAAACCTGATGTTCAGAGCAGGAAAAAACCGCTCTTGCTTTCCGATTCCTGATTGACGTGACATGCTGTCGGACTTTTGGCGCACGTAAGGACAGCAGACTTTAAATGATTTTTACTTTCTAGGTGATGCGAGAAATAGACAGGGAAATAGATTTAGGGAATGGAAACTGTTTTTCTGCTAATGATTCATGTTTCTGAGCTTGCTTTGAAAATGTCAGTTTATTAAATCACTTCCTTATTAAAATGCTGCTTTCTTATTTGCCTATTAAATAAAGATTCTAAAATGTATATGCTTTAATTCTTTGAAAAATAAAGTTAGTAACATTAGATTTGAAGTGACAAGCTGGTCTTGTTTATTCATGGTCTAGTTTCCATTAGCTGATCCAATCGCCTTTAGTGGCTTGTTTATATATGATAAATGTTTGAAACTATGGTGAAAACAATTAAACTGCAGTTGTATATAATAGTGTAAATAGTATAAGTGTAGTCTTAATTAATCAGGCCACATGATTCAGTCGCTCAAAAATTGTCTCATTGGTGTTATGGGCCTTATTTGTCTTTTATGATTAATGGTGAGTATTGAGGTGATAGGTAGCGTTATTGATACAGTTTTTCAGTCAGAGCGCTGGATCAATTTCTTGGTAGCAAAGTTCATTTGCTATGGTAACTAGCATGTTACATGGTAAATACATAGGATTGATGTCTAAAACATGTTAAGTTTGTTCAGTCGTTATATGTAGTCGAAAGGTATTTTCCAGCAGTGTGAAAATTCCTGGTTTGCCGGCAAGAGAAGTGTGACAGGTGAAGTTACACAGTGCATTTGTTCTGTTTCAAAATAGTGGTATCGCCGTATATCACTAGTGTTGTGGACGTACAGCACAAGTTTAGGGATTTTAGGTGTCCAAGGTAGAATGCATAGTGAGGATTGTCTATGAAATCATAGCTCTCGAGTATAGGGACTACTGTCCTGTTTTAAAACTCACTGTGAAAAGAGTAGTAAAATTTTTCCGAGCTTGAGTGAAGGGTAAGGAAGCGTCGTCTATCTTACTGGCGAGTGAGGATTTCTGTTAGTGGGTTAAAGTCCTACTAAAAGATTTATATATGCATGGTTAGGGTTTTTTCTGTATGGATGTGCGTAAATGAATTTGTAATGATTGATCGAGTTAAACTCTGAATTGTCTCTAAGGAGGTCTAAAATATCTCTGTATGTGCATTTAGAGAGAAACGAGTTTGTTATTACCTGCTAGAAGGGTAAAGTAGCCTTACTTTATCAACGAATCAAAATATTCTGTGAAAATAGCGTCGTCTATTTCACGCAAAAAGAATACTTGAATGTTTGAGGAAGCTATCACTTTATTTTAGCGAAACAGACAAATGGTTTGTTTTTGTGGAGTTACTAACTGAATTCAATTGAAGAATTTGTAAATATGGCGCTTTGAAAATATTTTGTAAAGGAGGTGTGAGTTTAAGGAGCGGAGTGAGAGACAGAGAAGCTACAGCGGCAGTATACGTCACAAGAGTCGCGCTGTGATTGGCTAACATACGTCACAGTGTTAGCGCACTGATTGGCTAACATGACTAAGGCAAGCTTACAGCTGATTGGCTCATCCTGAAAAGCAGTAATTCTATTGGTTGAGCAGGATAGTGACGTAGACAAACCTGATTGGTTGATTAGTGAGTTTCGCGCACGGATTGGTTGGAGTTGCGGAATAACAATGAAGTTGTTATGATCTTTTCCGAAGTAAGGGAAATTGTTTAAAATCATGGATTATTATTATATAAAGGAGAAAAAGAAGCTTTCATGGTTTCAGAAATTGAAAAACAAAATTAAACCTGACAAGAAAATTGCAACGCGAGGTGGAAGATTACTTCATAAGTAGAAAACACCTGCAGCTTATATGTTGGGTGAATATGGTTATCATACTTGTCTTTGGATTGAGAATTGGATGAAATATACTGAAAATGTTGGTGTATTAGCTTGGCCAGAAGATGGATCATTTAATATAAGAGTTTTGAAAAATTTGTGAGAAAAGATGATGGTTGATCAGCTAGCTACCCTCGAGGCGGAAGCCGAGGGTGTTGCTCCTCTTCTTTTTACCTGTACTTGCACTCTGCACTGTTTAAATGTTGATTTTAAGAACTTGAACTGTGTGATATTCTTTGTAATATTCGAGCGCTGTTTGGGGAAGATCTATTTTCCCGGCGAACGGCACCACCCACGTGACTCTGGGCCACGCCCCTCCCAAGTAGCCACGCCCCCTCCCGGAGGCTTAAAATCACCGCGCTGAGCAGCAGCCGTTGTTGATGAGCTAGCTACCCTTGAGGCGGAAGCCGAGGGTGTTGCTCCTCTTCTTTTTACCTGTACTTGCACTCTGCACTGTTTAAATGTTGATTTTAAGAACTTGAACTGTGTGATATTCTTTGTAATATTCGAGCGCTGTTTGGGGAAGATCTATTTTCCCGGCGAACGGCACCACCCACGTGACTCTGGGCCACGCCCCTCCCAAGTAGCCACGCCCCCTCCCGGAGGCTTAAAATCACCGCGCTGAGCAGCAGCCGGTGTTGATCAGCTAGCTACCCTTGAGGCGGAAGCCGAGGGTGTTGCTCCTCTTCTTTTTACCTGTACTTGCACTCTGCACTGTTTAAATGTTGATTTTAAGAACTTGAACTGTGTGATATTCTTTGTAATATTCGAGCGCTGTTTGGGGAAGATCTATTTTCCCAGCGAACGGCACCACCCACGTGACTCTGGGCCACGCCCCTCCCAAGTAGCCACGCCCCCTCCTCCTCCTTATTACAATGTCCACTCCCCGGAAGCGCAGCGGACGAGCGCAGCGGGCACACCATCGGCACGCCGAAGACATGCCAAAGACTAGCCCGTCTGTGCCCGTCCATGCCAGGACGGGATATAGGGCAGAGGCGCCAGTTTCCCCCGTACAAATCAGGTTGGTAAGGTCATCGTCGGAATTGAAAGCGCTACGTCCCACCGTGAATCCTAGGTGCACAACTCTTGACCTTCACAAAACGGGAGTACGCTCTTGCGCCAACTGTAAACTAACCATTACAATAGGCCAACCCCACGCTGACACTCACAGGAGACACAGGAAATGTAAAATACTGCATAATAAAGAGCCTATAAAATATGTGTTTTATAGCACCAATTGTCGTTCATTGCCGAAACATAAATACGACATTTTTAACCTTCTAGTTGACAATAACCCCAGCGTCCTCTTTTTAACCGAAACATGGCTACACGACAGTGCCGGACCGGACGTTGCTGCCGCCCTCCCTGACAACTATGCCATTGCCAGGATAGACAGGAACAAACAGCTTGGTGGAGGTATCGCAATTATTTTTAACAGAGATCTAAAATGCACCCTGGAACCAGTAGCTATCCCAGACTGTGAAGCAGGCCTTTTTAAAATCTCCTTGAACCCGAATTTCACAATGTCAGGCCTTCTGATTTATCGCCCCCCCCCCGGTAATTTTTCTCATTGGGCATCTAATTTAGCTAATTTTATCACCCCACACTTTATTACTTTAAGTAATTTTTCTTTGTTGGGCGACTTAAATTTGCACCTTGAAGACCCCTCCATTCCCTCCTGTTCACATTTACTTGACGACTTGAAAGCGCTAAATTTGTCCCTGATTAATTCTGAACCCACTCACACAGCCGGCCACCTCCTGGACCCTTTAATCTCCAACATTAAAGAGTTAAAATGTATTGCAACCACGCCAATATGTTGGTCGGACCATCACTTAATAAAATTCAGCATTACGTTCCCATCCACCCCCAATGTACAACTCGTCCTTCCTAAGACATCGAGGAAAAATTGGAAATTAGTGGACTTAGCAATGCTAAACTCAGCCCTTAAAAACAACCCTCCGAGTAATAGCCAAAACATGGACAGCTTAGCGGTTGCTGCTCAAAAATGGCTCAGCGATGCCGCTAACAAATGCTTGCCCTCTTCCCGCATTAAAGGGAGCAGACATCGCCACCCGGCCCCATGGTTCAATGATAGCCTAAAAATTTAGAAATCCAAATGCAAAGCGCTTGAACGCAAATGGCGAAAAAACTACGCCCCTGACGCTAAAAAAAACTATCATGAAGCTAGGAACCTTTATCACACGGCCTGCGCTAAAAAGCACGAGCCACGTTTGTTTCAAAAACCATCACGGAAGCCACTAATATGCCAAAAACCCTTTTTAATAAAGTAAAAGAACTGGCTGGCGCTCACACTACAGCTGAAGCACCCCCACTAAACACTCAACAAAGCCAGGCTTTAGCATGCTTTTTCACCGAAAAAATTGATAAAATTATCCTTGATATTAATGCCAAAAACAAAGAACCATCCTCTTACTCTGACTCAGAAATAACTCCCTCCTGTGCCAATACATTGGAATCCTGGCCTGCCTTTTCAGTAGATCAACTGAAATTGATTCTTAAGACCATTAAATCCGGCTCTCCTAGGGACCCTATTCCAGTCAAAATCATTAAGCAACTTGATGACAGTGCCTTGGAAATCATTGTAAATCTTTTGAATTCCTCTCTTGTCCTTGCCACTGTCCCAGCCCTATGGAAACATGCCATGGTTACGCCTCTTTTAAAAAAACCTACAGCAAATCCAGATATCCTTGCCAACTACAGACCAATATCCCTGCTTCCTGCCTTCTCCAAATGTATGGAGAGACATGTGCATTCAGCTCTATCAAATTTTGCAGAAGAAAGTTCACTTCTACACCCCTCTCAGTCAGGTTTTAGGGCAGGCTTCTCTACAGAAACCACCCTGCTTGGAGTTACTGAACATATTCGAAAGCTTCTTGATCAAGGTCAGACAGTCGCGCTCGTGCTGTTAGATCTGAGCGCGGCCTTCAACACCATTTCTCATGAAATTCTCATCAAGGAATTGCATAAAAATGGTGTACGCGGAAAGGCCCTTGAATGGATCCGTTCTTTCCTGACGGAACAAACATTCCAAATTACTTCTTCAAGAGCCTCTTCGGACACCCTGCGAGCACCCCACGAAATGCCTCAGGGATCTATTCTGAGTCCGTTATTTTTTAATTTATATCTCAGACCCCTGGCTGACCTTGCTGAAAAATCTGGTCTCACCCTTATGACTTACGCCGACGACTCCCAAATCATCTTTTCCCTATCCGAATCCTGTCCTAACTCCCCCTCTCTACTCAAAGCAGGACTCCAAAACATCCTGAATTGGATGACGAGAAACCAGTTAAAACTCAACGGGGACAAGACAGAGATCTTGGTCCTGGGAAAGCATCGAGAACTGTGGAATCCTCTACATTGGCCTGATCAGATGGGCGCCTTTCCTACCCCGGTGACCCATGTTCGAAATTTGGGTTTTATTCTGGACAACTCCTTGTCCATGAATCAACAGGCCAGTAAAGTTACTGGTCTATGCCTCACCATAGTCAAATGGTTGAGGAAAATCCTCTGGATGCTGCCTCTTGCCACACAAAAGACCGTAGTCAATGCCCTTATAACATCTCGGCTTGACTACGGCAACATTCTGTACCTGGGCGCTAACAAAGCAGTAGTCGGCCGACTACAATTGGTCCAGAACGCAGCAGTCCGCCTATTATGCAATATTCCAAAAAACATGGGAGTCTCAAGTCATCTCCAGAACTCCATTGGCTCGGGGTTGAAAACAGAATCCGCTTTAAAGCACTGAACTATATGTTCAGAATCAAAGCAGGCACGGCACCTAAATACCTCCTAGCTCTAGCCCACCCTTACACTCCTAAGCGTCATCTTCGGTCCCAATCAGCAGCCAACTTTTGTGTGCCAAGATTCAAACTGGCAAGAGTAGGTGGCAGATCTTTTGCACACCTGGGACCTTCCCTCTGGAACACACTCCCTCCCTTTATCCGAAAGGAGGAAAATTACGCCAGGTTTAGAAGGCATGTCAAGACCTGGCTATTTGATCAATAATTCTCAATAGCCACCTTTCCTTCTCCTGTCTTTCTACTAGCTGAGTCTAGGCGCCGGGAAACCCTTTTTGGGTAGCTGTTGCGCCCTAAAAGTTGAAAAAATAAATAAAAAATAAATAAATAATCTTGTACCAAAGCCTAGAACTACTCAATTTGAGGCTTTAGCTGAATGGGAGGATGAAATGTTTGAACTAGAACGAGAGAGTAGAGGTATACCAAGAGGTACTGGATTAGGTCTTGATAGAGAAACACATGACGATAGAATGCGTCGATGGAGACGTGCAGACATGTGTGATGGTTTGTACCCAGTGAGACAAGTTAATGAGGCAACTGGACAAAAAAGTACCCAAAAGAGAAATAATAAAAATAATGAAGAAAGTGATCAAGAGGATGCGGTATTAGAAGAAATGTATACTAGACAACCGCCACCTTATCAACCAGTTTGTTCATGGTCTTCCCCAAGGGCCCCTCCAAGAGAAGTTATTGCCTCTCCAAGAGAAATTATTGATGAGACACCTCCTAGATCAAATCCGAATAATAGAAAAACACCTGAAAGAGTAGAAACAGGATGTAATTCTAGTATATCAGGAGAAAATAGAAATTATACTGAAATCCCAGTTCAAAGAAATGTAACCCCAAGATATGAAATGAGAACAGAAAGGTGTGAGGAATTACCAAATACCTCAGGATACCTAGGATGAATTAATACAGCAGTTAACTAAAAATATGGAAGCAGTAACAGTACCAGTAACGATTGGACCTGTTCTTCCAGTATTTGATCAAAAAGAAGTTAGACATTTAGCTTTAACTGTTCCATTAAATGCAGAAATACAGAAGGTGACTGAAAAATTTTATTCAGGTTTGTCTGCAATTCATCGAGAAAAAATGATGACGCCTGATTTAACTTTTAATCAAGGTTCGTTGTTTAAAACTCCATCTGGTGCAGAATCTGACTCCGGAACACCGGAAAAGAACCTGAGTAAAATAGATTTAACACAAACCCCAGAATCTAAATTACTTGATGTTGCAAAATTAAAAGCAGATTTAGAGGAATTAATAATTGGAACGATTGGAACTGACAGTTTGAAGCTATATCAAGATGATGAATTATTATTTCTTTGCAAAAGCATAACATGGAAAACGAAAAACAAATATGATCAATTGGAGGAAATGGCTACTGAATTAGAAGTAGATTTAAGTAGACAGAAGAATTTGCAGAAACATTATAGGGTGGATTTTTCTGAAAAAGACACTGAAAATATGAATACCACAGGAAGAATCATTCATATAAAAGATTTAATTGTGGTTTTGAGAAAATTGGGTGAATTAAGTAAATGGAGAGTGAAATGGACAAAGAAAAGAGATGAAGACAAAACAAGTTTAGCATTTCCTATCAGAGAAAATAAGGAAGAAGTAGTAAATGAGTTACCAATGAGAGAAATACCAGGAGGAGGGTATGTGCATGTTCCTTGGACAAGACAGGACATTTTGCTGTTTACCAATGATTTTCCTCGATTGAGAGAAAAACCTGTAGAATGGTATCGACAGGTAGACAGATTTGTGAAAGTTTCAAAAGTTTTGTGGGTTGATACTGATGGATTCTTTGACATAGTTGTCCCATCAGATCTATGGACAGAATGTAAAATTTCTATAGATTGGCCAAAAGAAGAACCTCCTCGACATAAAGTAACAGGTGCTCCTTCATCAGATGTAATGAAAGTGTACCAAAAGGTAATTGTGTGGTTGAAAAACAAGATTCCCCCAAAAGAGGTAGATTGGGTTAAAATAGATAGAACAACCCAAGAGCCAAAAGAATCAGTACATTCATTTTATGAAAGATTACTGCTGGTATGTAAACAATACAGTGGTTATGAAAGTTTAAGTGAAAAAGATATGAGTCATTTTATATACAGATTCGTTTATGGCTTGAGACCTGAAATTGGTGAAATGATTAGATCTGGAATAGTTGGTTGGCAATCACTCACAGTAGATGACATTTTGAGAAAAGCAAAATACTGTAGTGATGAATTAGACGCAAAACAAAAGAAGCGGAAAGAAAAGGCTATGTGGGCACAGGTAAAAGTGGCTGAGCAACAAATAGCAACTTTGGGAAATAAAAATGTTGAACAGAATCAAGGGAAATTTAAAGGTAATTATAATAAGCCAAAATTGATGGGAAATATTGAAGAGTTAAAACAGAAACTCCCATGTTTTAATTGCGGCGATATTGGACACTGGATGCGGGAATGTAATAATCCACCCAGATATTTTAAAAATGCATCATTAAACCCACATATGCAGAATGAGATAAATCAGCAGCAACAGCTACAGCGACAGGTAGTGTTTCAGCAAAGTGTCTATCAACAAGGAGCTTAGAGGGAAAAATGGGGTCATAGGTCGCCCTCCACTCAACATCCAATTTCCACAAAAATGACCTAGACCCAAAGGCACTGACTAATTTCTATACTTAATGGTGACCGTATGTTGCAAACCATTACAACTGAACTCCCCTCTTTTAATTGATGGGGTAGGAGGTACATCCACATTGTGCCATATTTAAAACTTGCCCGATCCCTTTTGTAAAATGACAGTTGTGAGACAACAGACAACACACAACCAAGTGTCAAACTCAGACAAAGGAAAAAAGTGTGTGTGAGCGAGATGGCGCCTCACGGGCGCACCACCAACGGGAACCTAGCAGGTACTCACCAGGATTGCCCTGATCTCATCATTGGCACCATCAAGCTTGAAAGCAAATGTGTCCAATAAACAAACAAGAAATGTGTTTGTGAATACGTGCAGTGTGGGTAGACAACGGATAACAAATATGAAGTCAAAACAACATAAAAACCACAAACAACACAGATATCAAATTTTATTCTTTCTCCTTCGTGTTGGTTGTGGGTTCTTAAAAAAGTGAGTGTGGCTACTACTTATCCAACCATACTCTACTTGCCGACATGTTTCATTGCCACTCAAATTTTTGGCAATTTCTTCAGGGCGTTACGTATTTTAAGCCACTGCATTGGACATACATCGTCTTCACAACTGTGAAATAAAAATAAAAAACACACAACACTCATACAGTTGTCAAACTGCCTTATAAAATACTGAACGTTTGGCATGTCCCAATTGCACATAACTCCATAGTATTTACCCTCAATCAGCCACCTTGTCTCGTACCAGCCGAGAGGACGAAACCCTTATGTATTTCTAGAATAACTCCAAATGTGAGTCACCTTTCCTCCCCTTCGGTTATTTTCACTGCAGGGGATTG
Organism: Lissotriton helveticus; assembly: GCF_964261635.1. NCBI lineage: Eukaryota > Metazoa > Chordata > Amphibia > Caudata > Salamandridae > Lissotriton > Lissotriton helveticus. Next base: position 1,490,770,216 of record NC_136057.1, read on the forward strand.
AAATGTACCATGAATACATGCATATTCTATGTTTCTCATATCCACATTCCCGAGAATATCTTTCTTTTTAACATTAGTTACATGCTATCTCATTTCCTACTACGATGGTTACATTCCTTTACCAGCTAAACTTCCCTTATCCCTTTTCATGACCTAACCCCTTGGTACCGCAAGTATTGGCTAAGTCAAAACGCTCTTCTTACTTCGATGTTTATCCATCTTTAAAGTCCCTTACACAGAAAAGCCGATTTATCAGATAACATCAACCCCTAATACGGAACTGATTCTCTTGTGTCTCGGGATTCTATTCTCCAACCCGAATATCGGACCCCTTACGCCTTACCGATAGGGAGAGGGACAGCCGGCGTTTCCTCAGCCAATGTAACTCCCCGGTAGGTTTCCTCCTGTATTTACACCTCGCGCACTGACGTCATGGCGTGTTCTCGCGGGATCCAATGTGGATCCACGTACCCGTTTTGGGCGCCATCTTGGAATGGGGAAAAAGTTCCAGTTTAGTGTGTTATTTGGTCATATTCCTGTGTGTAACGTATCGCGAATAAAGGCACATCACATCTAGTTATAAAAAAGTTTTTTTCATTACACAGGCTATGCCGGATATACTTAAATATGAATCCTTTCTAGCCCAAACGTACAGCTGTATATTGTGGTACACAACCAGAGGGGATGGTCGAATTTCCAATACATTAAATAAAAATCAAAAGAACATCCACCCTTTCAATTGGAATGTTGGTCAGATGCATATAATTTCAGAACGCTATGTAAATTGGATTTTTCGTCAAAATGTTTGCGGCATGACAAAAAAATTCCCACTACCTCATGCACACATATTCAGAATACATTCAATGTGTAGCCTTTATGTTTTATGCAGAGTTTTATATTAGCACAATGACTCCAATGCTATGGGGCATTCAATGGCCACCAATACCTGGGCCAAAGTTATACAAAAACTGTAAGGCTTCATAACCGAATTTCGGAAGCAACAGAGGGTATCACGCTTATACACCTTTACTTATGGAAAAGAAGTGTTCCTAACCCAGAATTCAAGCTTGATATGTCAGGGAGGGACTAACAAATTCCAGCTCTATACCTTAGGACAGCCAAAGTCAAAGTTATATTAATGTACTTTGTTCCATTCCAGTAATTCGTTAAGTCCTGTTCTTTCACTTTTTTCCTGAAAAATCCATCTCGCCTCCTTAGTTATAAGCAACCGTTCGACTGATCTAGAATCTCCTGTCACTTTCTCTAGAACCACCCACTTAAATGTGTGCTTGTTGCTATGGCAGTGTTGGATCAATTTCGTAGACAATTTCCCTGCCCTAATTGTACTCAGATGTTCCTGAATTCGCGTTTTTATTTTGCGTGTGGTGAGTCCAATATATTGTAAACCACATTCGCAGTCTAGCCTGTATACCACATTGGTGGTATTACAATTGCTGAAATGTCTCAGACTCCATTCTTTACCTTTTTGTATTGGTACACTTGTCACCTTAGATGTTAAAGGACAAACAGAGCATGACCCACAAGGATAGTGTCCCATGGGGACCGTGCTATTCCTTGTTACATTGCAAACTTGTGGGCGGGTATGGACCAATTTATCTTTAAGGTTGCTTGCACGTTTGAAAGCGAACCTAGGTTGCGGCATTTTAAAGTCTTTAGTTGACAACAGCGGCCAGTGCTTCCGAATCGATTGCCTTATTTTCGTGGCCAATGGATCGAATGTCATCACCACCGGAAGGCAATCCTCCTTTTCCCGATGGTTAACTTCCAAGAGTTCACTTCTCGGTGTGTTTAGAGCTCTCTTTTTTGCTTGTTTAATGATTTTTGCAGGGTAATTTCTTTGTTCCAATTTGTCTGACAGAGCCTGTGTCTGCTCTTTATATATATCTGTAGTAGAACAGTTTCTTCGGTATCTAAGAAACTGCCCCACCGGCAGGTTGTCCCTGAGTGCCCTTGAGTGGTACGAGTCATATGACAACAGGGAATTCCTATCGGTGGGTTTCTGATGGACACTTGTCATCAAGCCACCCTCGCTGGCCTTGATGTCCAGGTCCAGATATACTGCAGCGTCCCGGCTATAGGACCAAGTAAAACGGAGGCTTTGATCCTGCATATTGAGCCAGTTTAGAAATTCCAGTAAGCTGGACTCTTCTCCAGTCCAAACGCAGAGCACGTCGTCTATATATCTCAACCAAAGACGCACCTGGTCTTTGAAGGGATTGGTGGAGGGGTAGACCACGTGCTCTTCGAACTGGCCCACATATATGCAGGCCAGACTGGGCGCCATGGCCGCCCCCATAGAGGTCCCAGTGGTCTGCAGGATCAGTTTGTCCTTATAACTGAAAAAGTTTCTTGTTAGGGCTATTTCAATGCATTGCAGAACAAAAGTTTGGGGTGCATCATAAAACCATTCCTGCACACCCAGGGCACGCGCTGCTGCCACCAACGCTGCGTCCTGGGGAATGCAGGAATACAGAGATTCAACATCAATAGTCACTAAAATCTCCTCAGACGGATCAAATGCCATGTCCTTAATTACATTTAGGATGTCCATAGTATCCTTCACATACGATTTTTGTGTTACAACAGATTCTCGCAGAAAGTAATCTGCGAACTGCGACAATGGTTCGAGAACCGATTGTATGCCAGACACAATCGGCCTGCCCGGCGGAGGCCAGGCAGGCTTATGTATTTTTGGCAAAATGTAGAACGCAGGAGTTCTGGGGTTGGTATTCACCAAGAACTCCGCTTCTTTAGAGGAGATCCACTTCTTCTCTCTCGTCTCTCCCACCATTTCTTTTATCATAGTAAGTAATTCAGGGGTGGGGTCTTTGTTTAATGGCTGGTAGTTAGCTCGGATGTTAAGCAGCCGGAACACTTCTGTCTCGTAATCACAGGTGTTCAACACAACTACCGCGCCACCCTTATCCGCACTTTTTATTGTCAAATCTTTATTGTTCTGCAAGATTTTCACAGCTTCCCAATCCTGTCTGGACATATTTTTGTAATTAGTATTCCTTTCTTTTGTTTCTAGTAAATCAATGTCTTGCAAGACCTTGGATTCAAAAACAACAATTTCTGGACCAACCGATCCACTCGGTGGCAGAAAGGTGGAAGGTTTTCTCAGATTGGTATTAAACCCACCCTGGTTTTCCCGTGGTGGGTTGGCAAAGAAGTTTTTCAATTTGATCTTTCGTACTGTTTCAAAAAACTCGACTCTACACTTAAAGGAGTCATTTGTGGGGGTAGGGACGAAACCTAGTCTTTTGTTTAATACTCTTTCCTCACTTTCTGACAAGGTGTAATCTGACAGATTTACCACAATGCTGTTCACAGCGGTTGTCGGCCTCTGCTCCGAGTCTGTCGTGGGGAGTAGGTCTGCCATTGGGGGGAGGACAATTGCCACGCCCCCTTCCTCTTCCTGCTTGTCTTGTCCCTCTGTTGGCCACTTGGCCCTGCCCTAAAAAAGAGCGTAGCAAAGTCCCCAGATCAGCGTTGTTTTGTTCTTGGGGATTAAACCTTACTCTGTTAGTTTGAGGCCTGTCCTGCTCGTCCTCACTGGATGTGTTGTCAAATGTCCAGTTTGAGGGGGTGCGTTTCTGTTGCTGTCTACCACTCCACCCTCTACGTTGCCCACCCTGATTGGATCGTTCTGGACCTGTCTGATAGTGTGAGTCAGTAACGTAGGGAAAACCCACTTGTGTGAGTATTTTTGTAGATTTCTCTGGAGCCCCTTGTTCTTTTGATTTATCATATAATTCTTATATTCGTTTAGGTCTTCCTGTATTCTGCTAAGATGTTCTTTAGCATTCGTGAAGGTGTTATCGCGACTGATACTCTCTTCCAGTTCTAGGATTTCCTTCAATAGTTCCTCGCTCAAACGTTGAGCAGTACTAATAATAAGAATTAGCCAATCCCTGGTGCATTTGTTGGCTATGTAGCTCCAATCCAACCTGAATTTTTTATCATCTAAAATATTCTAGGTTCTATTCTCATAAGAAGGCTTGCTGGTGCGGCTCCTGCTGTGTAGTATTCGGACATTAATGCCCCATGTAGGGCTATCCTCACTTGCTTCTTCTTCAAATTACTCAATTTTTCCCACTCTTCTCTGACTGTTGTGTTCCCTAAAAGGGGAGAGTCTGAGAGAAGTGAAGGCCCTGCTAAAATTGCGGCTATCTGTTGATCTGTGAATGCTAGACAGTTCTTATCCATAATCTAAACTGTTCATATATTGGTATTATGTGCAATGGGAACACCACTAAGGCCAGGTGTAATGACGTGTTGTGGTACTTATTATAAAACCAGGGACCCCTATGCTGGGCAAGAACAAATGCTCTCACGGCTGAGCCGCCGTTCACACTATGTCTATCAACAAGGAGCTTAGAGGGAAAAATGGGGTCATAGGTCGCCCTTCACTCAACATCCAATTTCCACAAAAATGACCTAAACCCAAAGGCACTGACTAATTTCTATACGTAATGGTGTACCGTATGTCGCAAACCATTACAACTGAACTCCCCTCTTTTAATTGATGCGGTAGGAGGTACATCCACATTGTGCCATATTTAAAACTTGCCTGATCCCTTTTGTAAAATGACAGTTGTGAGACAACAGACAGCACACACCCAAGTGTCAAACTCAGACAAAGGAAAAAAGTGTGTGTGAGCGAGATGGCGCCTCACGGGCGCACCACCAACGGGAACCTGGCAGGTACTCACCAGGATTGCCCTAATCTCATCATTGGCACCATCAAGCTCGAAAGCAAATGTGTCCAATAAACAAACAAGAAATGTGTTTGTGAAAACGTGCAGTGTGGGTAGACAACAGATAACAAATATGAATTCAAAACAACATAAAAACCACAAACAACACGGATATCAAATGTTATTCTTTCTCCTTCGTGTTGGTTGTGGGTTCTTAAAAAAGTGAGTGTGGCTACTACTTATCCAACCATACTCTACTTGCCGACATGTTTCATTGCCACTCAAATTTTTGGCAATTTCTTCAGGGCGTTACGTATTTTAAGCCACTGCATTGGACATACATCGTCTTCACAACTGTGAAATAAAAATAGAAAACACACAACACTCATACAGTTGTCAAACTGCCTTATAAAATACTGAACGTTTGGCATGTCACAATTGCACATAACTCCATAGTATTTACCCTCAATCAGCCACCTTGTCTCGTACCAGCTGAGAGGACGAAACCCTTATGTATTTCTAGAATAACTCCAAATGTGAGTCACCTTTCCTCCCCTTCGGTTATTTTCACTTCAGGGGATTGAAATGTACCATGAATACATGCATATTCTATGTTTCTCATTTCCAAATTTCCGAGAATATCTTTCTTTTTAACATTAGTTACATGCTATCTCATTTCCTACTATGATGGTTACATTCCTTTACCAGCTAAACTTCCCTTATCCCTTTTCATGATCTAACCCCTTGGTAACGCAAGTATTGGCTAAGTCAAAACGCTTTTCTTACTTCGATGTTTATCCATCTTTAAAGTCCCTTACACAGAAAAGCCGATTTATCAGATAACATCAACCCCTAATACGGAACTGATTCTCTTGTGTCTCGGGATTCTATTCTCCAACCCGAATATCGGACCTCTTACGCCTTACCGATAGGGAGAGGGACTGCCGGCGTTTCCTCAGCCAATGTAACTCCCTGGTAGGCTTCCTCCTGTATTTACACCTCGCGCACTGACGTCATGGCGTGTTCTCGCGGGATCCAACGTGGATCCACGTACCCGTTTTGGGCGCCATCTTGGAATGGGGACAAAGTTCCAGTTTAGTGTGTTATTTGGTCATATTCCTGTGTGTAACGTATCGCGAATAAAGGCACATCACATCTAGTTATAAAAAAGTTTCTTTCATTACACAGGCTATGCCGTATATACTTAAATATGAATCCTTTCTAGCCCAAACGTACAGCTGTATATTGTGGTACACAACCAGAGGGGATGGTCGAATTTCCAATACATTAAATAAAAATCAAAAGAACATCCACCCTTTCAATTGCAATGTTGGTCAGATGCATATAATTTCAGAACGCTATGCAAATTGGATTTTTCATCAAAATGTTTGCGGCATGACAAAAAATTCCCACTACCTCATGCACACATATTCAGAATACATTCAATGTGTAGCCTTTATGTTTTATGCAGAGTTTTATATTAGCACAATGACTCCAACGCTATGGGGCATTCAATGTCCACCAATACCTGGGCCAAGTTATACAAAAACTGTAAGGCTTCATAACCGAATTTAGGAAGCAACAGAGGGTATCACACTTATACACCTTCACTTATGGAAAAGAAGTGTTCCTAACCCAGAATTCAAGCTTGATATGTCAGGGAGGGACTAACAAATTCCAGCTCTATACCTTAGGACAGCCAAAGTCAAAGTTATATTAATGTACTTTGTTCCATTCCAGTAATTCGTTAAGTCCTGTTCTTTCACTTTTTTCCTGAAAAATCTATCTCGCCTCCTTAGTTATAAGCAACCGTTCGACTGATCTAGAATCTCCTGTCACTTTCTCTAGAACCACCCACTTAAATGTGTGCTTGTTGCTATGGCAGTGTTGGACCAATTTCGTAGACAATTTCCCTGCCCTAATTGTACTCAGATGTTCCTGAATTCGCGTTTTTATTTTGCGTGTGGTGAGTCCAATATATTGTAAACCACATTCGCAGTCTAGCCTGTATACCACATTGGTGGTATTACAATTGCTGAAATGTCTCAGACTCCATTCTTTACCTGATTGTAACGTTACACTTGTCACCTTAGATGTTAAAGGACAAACAGAGTATGACCCTCACGGATAGTGTCCCATGGGGACCGTGCTATTCCTTGTTACATTGCAAACTTGTGGGCGGGTATGGACCAATTTATCTTTAACCACTTCCATGCTAATGACAAGGTTAGCTCGTCATGCACTTTACTGGAGCTGTGCTTATGACGAGCTGACCTTGTCATGAACAATGGGGATCCTACATTTTCAGCACACAGCGGGAAAAGCCTTAGCAGCCAAGGTGTTAAGGTTGCTTGCACGTTTGAAAGCGAACCTAGGTTGCGGCATTTTAAAGTCTTTAGTGGAGAGTGGAGCAGACTACGGAGCCTACCTGGACGCTGATCCTGTGTGTTTCCTTTGTGTTACTGGGAGCCTTCAACCCGCTGCAGCGCCTCGCCGCACCCTCTTCGCCGGTGCCAAGACGCGGCACTTACATTCACTGTGGACCTTGGGGGTGAGTGGAGGCAATCAGCGGCGGCCGGGGTGGAGCGCTGCAGGGACTCAGTTGACCAGGAGTCCCTGCTCGGCCTGCGTGACCTGGCCTGCGCACCCTGCGAGCCCCGCCTCCCGCCGGAAAATCGTTTGAAATCCCCCCATCACCTGTTGCTCCTCGGGAGAGTGGAGCGGACTACGGAGCCTACCTGGACGCTGATCCTGTGTGTTTCCTTTGTGTTACTGGGAGCCTTCAACCCGCTGCAGCGCCTCACCGCACCCGCTTCGCCGGTGCCGGGACGCGGCACTTACATTCACTGTGGACCTTGGGGGTGAGTGGAGGCAATCAGCGGCGGCCGGGGTGGAGCGCTGCAGGGACGAAGTTGACCAGGAGTCCCTGCTCGGCCTGCGTGACCTGGCCTGCGCACCCTGCGAGCCCCGCCTCCTGCACATCACACGCCCTATTAAATCAGATCCCTATTCCGCTACGCGTGAGCGTGCGGGAGCGCCGGGAGGCTGGGCCACCCCCCTTGGCTGTCCCTTTCATCATTCCTGGGACCTACATCAGGTCAGTGATAAAGTATATTATATTGACTAATCAACAGCTTAGAACCATGGGGAAAGGGACACCGGCAGCACCCAGGCCAAAAGACGTGTACAAACTACTACCACCCCGCGGCCAACACTGACCGCAATTGACAAAATGCTCCAAAAGACAATTGATGTTGTTGCTACTGCCATTCAGAACACTGAAAGGCGTTTTTCGCTTCCATCAAGCTTGCCCCCTCTTCTTCTGAATCAAGATAACTCAGTGGACTCTTTACTTGCTGCTTCCTATGCAGGACTCTCAGGTACAGACTCTAATGAGAACTGCTTAATTGTGGACACGGCCCCATTGGCACGAATCACCCTAGGTAGTAGGTTATCATCAACACCCACCCTGCTCAGGCCTGACATGAATATCAGTCAAGATTCCTGCACTCTACTGGTAAATGATCACCTACATTTAGATGTTAACGATTCATATGCGGACCCTGATATATTATATACTGAGGGAGACAAAAGTGATAGCATACCTGTACGAACTCGGGGCCAAAAAGCTAAAAGAAAACTGAAGCACCTAGACACTGAGTCACCACCAAAAACACATAGAAACAAGGATGGGCGTAAGCGAAATCGGAGGATTCCTCCTCCCGCAGAGCGGAAAAGGGACAAGGATGAATGTGGGGCATACGTGCTTATCCTGATCAATGTGCCTAAATTAAAGAATGACCAAGAGGAAAACCATACAACTCTCAAAAATAGGACTCTCCATTGGTTATCCATAAATTGTAATTTCCCAATGGAAGGAGCAAGGGAGATCATTCAAACACAAAGAGTTGGGTGGGTGGGCCCACTGAGAAAAAAGTTCGAGGCAGACTGTGTAGTCATAAACTTCAGGTCCCCCCAATGGGCTCAAAAAACCCTTGCCAATGCGCCATTACCCTCACCATGGGAATTTAATACGACCTTGCTTCCCCTGGGTTATTTTTATAGACACTTAGCCCCAATTCCTAACTCCATGACTAACCCGGCTGCGCGGCAGCAGGAGCAAAATCTTGGCATCAGGGATTTATATCCATCCTTCCAACTGAACCAAGATTTTGACTTCATGAACGGCCCAGCCCAGCGCTATGAGGCTAAATTTATGGGACACCCCATGCATCATCCACATTTCCCTATTATGTCTCCGCATAATCATAGTGAGAGGCCACATTTCAGTTCTAATTCAAACTTAAATTCTGGTCAGAATGAGTTGAGGCCCCTATATAATATTCCAACCTACAATCGGTTCGAATATGCCTTCTCAAACCTAGAAGATCAGGACTGACTGGGGATAAGGGGATGTAGCAGTGGATGCCAAGATGAAAGTGCTGACAGTGAGGAACATTTACCCTTAATACCAATCACACCGACTCAGGAAACATTAACACAACACCATATTATCACATCTGCAACTACACAAGAGGTTGTATTTCCTACCCCAATTAACCTTACGCAGAGTACAGCTAAGAATGTCAGAAGCAAACCAATTAGACAGAGTAGTCACTGTGACTTGTCCATTCTTAGCTGGAATGTGGCAGGGTTAGAGTCAAGATTGTCAAACCCAGAATGGGCTCTGTTACTGGATGGTAAAGACATTATTATGTTCCAGGAGACATGGGTTGTGGAGAATTTACACATTGAGGGCTACCATTGTTTCAGTGTGACAGCACCCAAGCCTGATTCAGGACGTGCAGTGGGAGGCTTGTTCATCGGTATTAGAATACTGGCCGGTGGTATAATTACAGACCTCTCAAGAGGAATCCCGAATATACAGATTTTAGAGTTCAAGCGAAAGACCCGGATTTATTTAATTAACTTTTACAACAATGACTTTTATTCTGTACCTAACAAAAACTTTGAAGCACTCTCTAAGACTTTACGGAACCTTGAAACCAGCTCTGAAATTGGGGAGGAAACAGGGATTCTAATTGGGGGGGATTTTAATGCGAAAATTCCTAAGAATCGTAGGACTGAGGATAGAAATCATCCAGATCAAGCTGAACGAAGGGGCATTGAACTTGCTAACATATTAACTGAGCATACTCTGAGCAACGCTATGGACACAAGTGAGGTACCGGGTTTTTAAGAACCGGCACAGAACCGGTAACCCAGCGGTGTCAGGGAATCAACACCCAGAGACCTCGGGTTCTTCCTGATCCAGACCTACAGAAACTCAGAGTCTTCTAGGTGAAGTCAAAGATTAGTTTATTGGCTGCAACCAAGGTAACAAGTGTCCTAGAAGTACAACACGGGTATATTCTCAGGAGAATGCACACTTTTGCAAAGTCAGGCTTCTCTTCTTATACACAGTTTTGGGCTCCAGGCAAAACATTCTTGGTTGTAAAGTAAATCGTTAACATACTTTTAGTACAAAGAGAAAGCAGAGTCATGATGACATGTCCATATTTCACTTCGTGCTGCCTACAACAAATCATTTGGCAAGGCCCAACATTTCATCAGATATCACTGGACCCCTAATAAAACCGGGCACCTCCCCACCATAAAGTAAGTGAAGCAAAAGAGTGAAGATAGATGTGAGCGAGATATGGCAGGTGTGCGCGCTGAAATGGTTTTATGGTTTGTTGAGCCTAGATGCTATCTTGCTTCGGCCACTGGGAGGGAACTGACCTAACGAGTTCGACCTGGGGCAATGGTTCCAACTTGTACAGGTCATGGAAAAGTCGATTAAGGAGTACGTGTCCTTGTGGAATTGAAATCAACTGGATTAAGGCCTATGTAAAGGGCAACATATAAATGGAAGCCAAGGGTTCAGAATGTAAATGACGATTTCGAGGTGAAATCGTCACTCGAATATGCTGAAAATATATGTACATGATGAACTCGTCATTCTCGGTCTTTTGATACCAAATTCGTCATGTTTCCACGAAGTTTTAATTCTCGAGTCCAGACTAATTATACGAATCCAGTTTTTCAGAACCTCAAACCCTCCTTTTACCCTTACATAGGCAATTAATCTATCCTCATGTTAGTCTGAGTCCAGATCGATATTCGTGAAGTCATTGAGATGTTGCTGTAACATCATTCTAGTGCTAAGTTCATCTCTTGAAACAGGCTTCCTTACACATGATGTAGCACAGAGGCCACATATTGCAGGAGCGCACTGTATGCACAGACAGAACAGGAAAAGAATGGCTAAGACCATCCCAATGACCGTTAGAATTTTCCATCCCCAGGCAGATATCAGTTCCCAGAACCATCCCATTAACGACCAATCTCCTTTATCCACATGAATAGATTCGGAAATCTTATGTAGTTTGGAGATGGCCTGGTACACAGTTGGAGCGTTATCTGGGATGAAAATGCAGCAGCTAGATTGGATCAATCTGCATACTCCACCTCGGTCTGCAAGTATTACATCCAAAGCGACCCGGTTCTGAAGGGTCATAAGTCGATCCGACTGGAGCTCAGCAGTCAAGTTACTAAGGGCACCCGCAGTTTCAGTCACGGTGGACTCAACTACCCTTGTTAATTGCCTTATGTTTCTACTGTTAGCCATGGATCCCCAGAACGGCAGAAAACCCTTTGCAAAGTCCCCAAATTCTTGACCTGCAGTGTCTTCTTTACTCAAGACACCTCTAACTACCCTTGTCCGGTGGTAATCCGCCGCTGCTGTGTAGGTGGGAGGTAACAGGAATGAAACAAAACATGAGCCCGAGAAGTCAGGGGGCAACCATGTATAGGCTCTATCATGGCAGATGAAATAAGTACCCTTAGCGGCTAAAAACGCAGGGGAAGTCTGAGATCCAAAAACATACGTTTCTGTACAGATACTCTTCCCTAGCTGAGCTCTGGGATTCTTGCCAACACCTTGCAGACACAGGTGACCTTGATGGGGTACGATCCAGATAGGGGATGATCTTTTGGCTTGCTGTTTCTCACTTAAAGTAGTGCCATACCCGGTCACGTTCCAACCTACATATGCAAGTATCTCATCATCCGGAGTATCTTCATACGAAGTTACTTCCTTGATCATGTCAACTATCCCTTTGACTAGGGCGCTAGTTTTGAGGTTGTCTTTTACAGAACGTAGGGGTTGGATTTCTCGTGCATATATGAACATTGTCCTATATGCCCATACAGAACCATTGTGACTAAATGGCAGGACCAAATAGGGGATACCTTTATCCGTTGTGTGAGGCATGAGACCGCACACCCAACAGTTAGTTGTGTTCATTACAAGCTGGTGTTGGTGTAATAGCTGAACAAAGGAGTTATTAATGAACTCTAGTCTCCTATTCGATTCGTGGTCAGGCAGAGGGTGGAAAGAACGAGAGGAAACAGTAGGAGGAGGTATGGGTGATGCAGTGGGCGCAAATGTTACATGGAAAGAGAATAAAACATAACTTATCAAAAAGATCATTACGCTGCATAGCATAAAAATACACAATATTATAAAACTTTTCTTTGTCATCGTGTTACACAGTCTCTGCTTAAAGTTCATTGGTTTGGCAGGTCTCTCCACATAAGGAAACTCCATCCTCTCTAAAGTGCTGCCCGCGGTGGTAGGTTGTCTCTGCTAAAGGATGCTTCCGTCAGTCTAGGGCAACTCCCTTGAACTGACCAGAACTACCGACCTAACGTCGTCAGCTGCACCCAAAAGACTTTAATCAACCGCGGCCCTAGCAGTGGAACCCGGATGGCGGTTCGAAAAACAAAAATAAGCAAGTTACCTAGATGGGAGATCTGCACTTTCAAAAATAGGACGTGGGGAAAAAGAAGTGTTATATTTGTCCATGGATTTTAGTCTTAAATTGTAAAAAGGAATCACTTTATTAGTCTGTTTTTTTTTCTCGGTCTCAGATTGTAGCGTCTTTTTCCTGGTATTGTCTGGTCCTGAAACAGCAGTTCAGGTTCAAAAGAGTTCAATTGTTCTGATGGTGGCACAGTCTCTTGCAAAATGTTCTCTCTTTCACATCCAGGGTTAGTTCCTTTTACACGGTCATCGCTGACAGGTATGATACGTGGCACAGTTGTAAGCTCTGAGTCAGTGACACCCTTCTGGACCCACTGGTCATAGGGCAGAGGGAAAGGTATTTTTTTACAATGGATCCCGTGGACCCAGTTGGCCTTCCCCTCCACCCGAACGGCTGACCTTGTAGACAGAAGGACGAGGTGAGGCCCGGTCCACCTGGGCTGGTCGTTCTTTGTTCTTTGAAAGTTGCGGACGAGAACCCAGGAACCGGGGTCAATGGCGTGACCCGGAGTCTCAGAGACCGGAGGCAAGGTGTTGTGGACCTGTTGATACAAAACACGCAATTTAGCCGTCAATTCATACAGGTAATCAAGCAAAATAGGGTGTTGCAGCTCGCTGAACTTTGTGGGCCTAGGCACTCCCCATATGTTGGCTGGCCGGCCAAAGACAATTTCATACGGGCTGAGTTTCACATGCGAATGCACAGTCATTCTGGTGGATAGGAGTGCTAAGGGTAGAGCGTCAGGCCATTTAAGACCTGTGCTCGCTTGGATTTTGGCCAATTTAAGTTTAAGTGTGCCATTGTAACATTCTACTAATCCAGCTGATTGGGGGTGATTTGCAGTGTGGAACTTCTGCCTAATGCCTAGCCCTTCACACACTCTTTTCATCACATGACCCACAAATTCACTTCCGTTGTCAGACCAGACCATTCTAGGCATTCCGAACCTGGGGAAGTACTCTTTTACAAGGGCTTTTGCTGTGGACAAGGCAGTATTGTCTTTTAGGGGATAGGCTTCTACCCATCTTGAGAAAGCACAAACAACCACGAGCACGTATTTTAAGTTGTTGCACCTCTCCATGTGTATGAAATCTAGCTGCAAAACCTCGAACGGATACGTAGGAGGTGCAAAATGACCAGCTGGAGTTGGGGTTCCCCTACCAGGATTGTGCTTCAGACATACCATGCAATTCTTGACAACATTCTCTGCACACTTGGGAATCCCTGAATTCTTCCACACTGGGGCCAACAACTCGCAAATCCCTTTCACGCTGATATGAGCCATTCCATGAGCCATTGTAACCACTGCAAGCACATATGCATCGGGTAACAACCATCTCTGATGCTCTGCCAATTCAATCCAACAACCATTTGCATCCATTCTTCCTGTACTCTCTCTCCACGTGCTCAATTCTTTCTCTGTGGCCTCAGCTTGGATGGACTTCACAATTTCTATCGTGCCCTCACATATTCCAACATCACCAGTCCATCTTTCAGGGCCTGCAACATACATTCGGCTCATCACATTCTTTGCTGTCTCTTTCGCGACTTCATCAGCAAATGCATTTCCACGACCTACATCATCAGTCACCTTCTTGTGAGCACTACATTTCACAATCGCCATTTGCAGGGGCAAGGTCAGTGATTCAAGAAGCTCATTCACCAACTGACCATGCTGAATCTTAGCTCCATGCGAAGTCAGGAATCCACGTTCTCTCCACAATCGTCCAAAACTATGAGCCACTCCAAATGCATACTGGCTGTCGGTATAGACAGTCACTTTCATTCCTTTAGACAACACACATGCTCTCGTGAGCGCAATTAGTTCTGCAGCTTGAGCTGAACCATGTGGTATTCGTGCAGTTTCAACAACTGTGTGCAAAGTCGTGACAGCATATGCTGCGGTCACGTTGCCATTTGGGAGCTTGAAGCATGAACCATCCACCCATAATGTACCATCACATTCAGTAAGAGGAGTGTCAAGTAAATCTATTCTCCCTTTTGTTTTTTTCCTCTGTTGTGAGAAAACAATCGTGCTGTTCTAAAGCGTCTGATTCCTCTGCAATTGGTAACAATGTGGCTAGATTTAAGGTACTGCACCTTTTTATGTGCACATGGCTCGCTAGCAGTGTCAATTCGTAGCTTGACAGTCGAGCACTAGTTAAGTGCTGTGTCTTGGTCCTATTTAACAATGTGTCCACTGCATGCGGAACCATCACGATTAGTGTATTATTCATTACTAGACCAGCAGACTGTCGAATAGAAACAGCTGCTGCTGCTGTGGCCCTCAAACAACTTGGCAATGCCTTAGCTACCGGATCCAAAGTCGACGAAAAATAGGCGCATGGCCGCTGTCTACCTCCAAATAATTGAGTCAGCACAGACAATGCACAGCCCTCCTTCTCGTGTACGTACAATGTGAAAGGTTTACTGTAGTTGGGGGTACCTAACACTGGAGCTGAACATAATGCTGTGCGTAATTCGAGAAAACTTTTCTGACACTCTTCAGACCAAGGAATGGGATTGGGTGTATTTGTACACGTTAATGCCACCAAGGGTTTGGCCAATAATGAAAAATTTGGAATCCACTGTCTACAGTACGACGTAATGCCCAAGAAAGCACGCACTTCTCTCTGTGTTCTTGGCACATTCAATTTCGCTATTTCCTGGATTCTTTCTGGGGTCAGTTTCCTTCCCTCCTTCGATAAGAGGTGACCTAAGTAGGTCACTTCTTGTCGGCAATATTGGAGCTTGGAAAGTGACACCTTGTGATACAGATCACACAGATGACGCAGTAATGTCAAAGGGGCTTTTTTACAAATTTTCTCAGTGTCTGCAGCAATGAGCAAATCGTCCACATACTGTACAAGAGTGGCACCTTTTGGCAAAACAATCGTGTCAAGCAGTGTTTTCAGAGCTTGACTGTATATTGAGGGGCTTTCACAGCAGCCTTGAGGAGCGCGTTTAAAGCGGAAGCTTCGACCTCCTAAACTGAAGGAAAAAATGTCCCTGCTCTCCTCAGCAATTGGAATGCTGAAGAAAGCATTCTTTAGGTCGATTACCGAAAACCACGAAGCAGAAGGTGGAATCATGGTTAATAATGTGGTAATGTCGGGGACAACTGGGAATTGTGGCACAACTATCTTATTCACTTCTCGAAGATCAATTACGAATCTGTACACAGGTGGCTGGGAAGGGTCAGTTCGTTTTAAAACAGGCAGAACAGGACTATTGCACACGTTGCCTCATGTCTCCTCAATCACATCCTTTTCAATCAATTCGTAAACAATCGCTAGTAAAGCTTTTTCACCCTCATTAGATATTTTGTATTGGGGGATTCGTGGCATTTTGACATTGGACTTCAATGTTACAACATATGGTGGAATTTCTAAAAGACCTACATCATTAGGTCCAGTGGCCCAAAGAATATCTGGGAGAAGTGACAATTCAGCTGGAAGTGCATCTCTCGACAAATACATTGGAGAAACCACTTTCTTACCTAAAGTGAGTTGTACTCCTGAAGGAGAACAGTACAAAGTCGCATACAATCTTTTTAACAAATCTAATCCTAGCAAATTTTCACCACAACCTGTTGTCGGAATAAGGGGTGCTTCGAATTCACAAGGACCAACAGAAAGAGATAAAGGGTCAGAAATTGGATTCCTAACTGGGGCACCAGAAAAGCCTACAGAAACGTTCATTTCGCCAGACAAAGGTGCGCCAGGGAGTTTGGAGTGCATAATAGAACGCTTTGTAGCACCAGTATCCAACAGAAAAGGTTCTGACACACCTAATGTAATCACCTCAACGTAAGGTCCACTCTGATCTACTGGAACTGAAACAACTCCCTCTCTTTGTCTATGGCTGTCCTAGCAATCATTATTCTCCCACTGCTCACCTTCTGTGTAATAATCATCAACGTAGTATTGCGCTGTCCTGTCAGATACGTTATTTTGCTGATCAAACCTGTTCATAGAGTTTTGTGGTGGAAGGGGGCGTGTGTCCTGTGGGGCGTTTCCACGCCCTCTACCTCTAGGTGCTTGCTGACTGCCACGACCTCTAACACCAGAAACTCCATTTGCACGTTGTGATAAGACAGGACAATTATACTTGTAATGACCCTCTTGTTTGCAATATAAACACTGGTTGGGGCCTACAAATACCCGGGGTTGGGTATACTCGAATCTTGGCGAGTTTCTCTGATACTGTTGAGGCTGCTGAAAAGTATTTTGGTAGTGATTTTGACCATTATTATTTTGATTACCACCACCACGTGGCGGATAGGCTTGCTGTAGCAAAACCTTCGTTTTTAATTCTCTAGTTTTCTTTTCTACTTTATCTTTCTCATCTTTGTCTCTATTCTCGTAATATTGTGCGGTATCCAATATCTGGGCTGAAGATGAGACTGCCCAAGAACTTTCTGAATCTTTTAACTTTTTACACAATTCTGGAAGCAGATTGTGCACGAATTTATCGACAAACAATCTCTGACCACCTTCTGTGGTCATATCTTGACCGCTGTGGTCAACAAATGTTTCTTCAAATCTGGTGAAGAAATCTGAGACTGTTTCTTCTTTCTTCTGCTTGCATGCAGACAACTTATCCCAATTTACACGTACTGCAGGCATTATCGTTTTCATGTAATCTACTATTTTACCAGGGAGTTCTGCTATCAAAGGCTCAGGCTTGGCACCACCAACTTGTCGGGCATCTGCGGTAGCAATATTAGCCCATGAGTCACCTAATTCTTGATCGTGATCTGTATGGCGAATTTTACTCCATAAAGGCTGTGGAACAACATTTCCAAATAACATATCGATATCGGCTAGATTCATTATACATGAACCAGCAGTTTGTGACAACTCCTTATAATACCCTGCAGGATTTTTACGCGGGTCAGGTAATGTTTGTTTAAGTGCTAAAACTTCAGCTCGCTTCCATGGGACATGTACCCATACACGCTGAAAGTGTGGCAGAATAGGTGGGACAGCAGTCGTGTCACCCTCTCTCCATTGTGGGGGAACTTCTCTCATAGGGTATTGTCGCGCCTTTTTCCTACTGGATGTATTAGATTCAGATGGTGACCCAGAACTGCTTCCCTTACTTTGATATGATAACAACATTTCAACTGCTTTCTCCACATCTGGACCTACAATCATACCCTGTCCAAACTTAAACCGCACACGACACATCTCTTGTGGGAGGCAATCCTGATCATTGTCTTCTAAATCCTCGCAAAGGAAAACACACATCTGTTCGAAAACATATCTCTGTGTAGCTGTTTCCCATTGGTGGAAGACTTCCATGACAGACTGTACATCATATTTTACAGTGTCCATGACCCATTTCCGTGCTAAACTATTCAGTGAATCTCTCTCTTGATAATCAGGCAGTTGACTTCGCAACTGTCTTCTTACAGTGTTAGGGGTCGTAGTAGGCGACCCGAAAAGAGGTAAAAGAAGGTTAGTAACAGTACTGGCCATTTTCTGCCGAATGGAAGGTGAAACTGAAGGACAAACAGATGGAAAAACGGGGTGAGATAAGACAGGGGCAGAGATAGTAGAAGGGACGTCAGGGGAAATAGAGGGGGCACTAGGCAAAATCGCAGAGGGAGCATTATGAGCGGAAAAGAATACAGTAGGTAAAACCGTAGAAAACACAGGTGAAACAGAGGTGGTCGGTGGGCCTGGAGGAGGCTGCACCGAAGAAGTAGGAGCCAGCTGAAGAACAGCTGGTGGGTGCTGTGGAGGAGCAGGAGGCGCAGTTTGCGCAACTAAAGGTTGCTGGGGTGCTGTGGCATTCTGCGCATAGGGGGGGGGTGAATTTAGTAACTGCGACATTAATGAGTCTTTTTCACGCTCTTTTGCTGCCTCTTGCTGAAGAGACGGTAAAACTGGATAACACTTATCTATTGCCATTTTACGTTGCCTGTGCAACTGCTCATTCATCTGCTCTTCTTCATTGTCTTTAAACTGCACAGCAGCTTGCATTACTGAAAGTCCCCCTTCTCTTTTATTTTTCTTCGCTAATTTAATTTCTTTTTGTTTGGCTTCTTTGCGCCATAGGCGGAAAGAGTCAAACATCGCCGGCCGGGCTTTCTTTTTAAAGAGCTTTACTTCAAGGTTGTCTAAGATTTCGGAATCAAAGCTACCATATTGGGGCCATTTTAGAACACCATCTTTCCTGGTGTATTTAATCCATACTTCATTGTAAGTGATGGGGCCTACCCCATGTTTCACATATAGCTCGTAAGTCAGAGTTCCAACTGGAGGAACCGGACATGAGTCCTCCAATCGGGAGTCCCTATTATTACTACCAAGACAAAACAAATTCCCAAGTCTAAGACTAGGCATCTTCGCTCTCTAGTCTAGTTCCAAACTTTAAAGGATTATCGATTACGATATTTCTCGTGAATACACGAGTCCTTCGGTTTTGGTGCTTGCAAGTACCAACACAAAACTTTGTATCCCAAGGATACCCAAAACTAAGTCCAACTAAGGACTGGGAGACGCTCCACTTATACTTAACTGAAATATCGATGACGTCACCAGAAGACTCGTCTCAGTGTTTCGCTCTACCAAAAACTTCAAGGGTCCAAATCAGGGCGATAGCCAGGGCAGCAGTCCTTGTAGCCGTCGGGAAGCGGGGAACCTCGCAGCAAAGACCTTCGGACCACGTCGACATGCAGGGGTCGATGAGGTGGTTGGCCGTCCTCCGGAATTTCCACACGAAGCTCCTCACGATCTTCAGGCTGACTGGTACCACTGGAATTGCCCCAAACGTTGGGAGCCAACTGAGGTACCGGGTTTTTAAGAACCGGCACAGAACCGGTAACCCAGCGGTGTCAGGGAATCAACACCCAGAGACCTCGGGTTCTTCCTGATCCAGACCTACAGAAACTCAGAGTCTTCTAGGTGAAGTCAAAGATTAGTTTATTGGCTGCAACCAAGGTAACAAGTGTCCTAGAAGTACAACACAGGTATATTCTCAGGAGACTGCACACTTTTGCAAAGTCAGGCTTCTCTTCTTATACACAGTTTTGGGCTCCAGGCAAAACATTCTTGGTTGTAAAGTAAATCGTTAACATACTTTTAGTACAAAGAGAAAGCAGAGTCATGATGACATGTCCATATTTCACTTCGTGCTGCCTACAACAAATCATTTGGCAAGGCCCAACATTTCATCAGATATCACTGGACCCCTAATAAAACCGGGCACCTCCCCACCATAAAGTAAGTGAAGCAAAAGAGTGAAGATAGATGTGAGCGAGATATGGCAGGTGTGCGCGCTGAAATGGTTTTATGGTTTGTTGAGCCTAGATGCTATCTTGCTTCGGCCACTGGGAGGGAACTGACCTAACGAGTTCGACCTGGGGCAATGGTTCCAACTTGTACAGGTCATGGAAAAGTCGATTAAGGAGTACGTGTCCTTGCGGAATTGAAATCAACTGGATTAAGGCCTATGTAAAGGGCAACATATAAATGGAAGCCAAGGGTTCAGAATGTAAATGACGATTTCGAGGTGAAATGGTCACTCGAATATGCTGAAAATATATGTACATGATGAACTCGTCATTCTCGGTCTTTTGATACCAAATTCGTCATGTTTCGACGAAGTTTTAATTCTCGAGTCCAGACTAATTATACGAATCCAGTTTTTCAGAACCTCACAAGCTACACTCCTAGTGTACCCCATGCTCCTACATTCAGAGGGAGGGATTGTTCCTCCACAATTGATTTCATTTTTCTGTCTCCCCACTTATTAGACTGTGTGACAAAATCTACAGTGGTCGAAACCTTGTTTGGTGATCATAACCCCCTCACTGTGACCCTAAAATAAGGCCCTAACAAAGTATACGTCAACTTAAACGGGGCAAGAGATATTACACCCACAGGTGATAGTTTGCGCCTGAAATGGAGGGGAGTCGACAGTGGGACAATACTAGAAAGTGTAAATTGGGAACATCACAAACTATTTAGTTCTTGTCTAACTACGGATGGGAACTGCCACAGGATAATCGACGATTTTAGTAAATTGTGTTTAGCAATAAAAACCTCCCTGTCAGTTCCATTACCAAAAGAGCGGAAAGTTCAAATTTTTAAAAAGGACGAGAGATCAGACCCAGTGAATTATCGTCCGATTTCTCTTTTGGATAATACCTTAAAAATGTTGGGGCGAATAATCTATAATAGGGTGGTAGAGTGGATTGAAGATACGGGTCTATTGGACCCGTGCCAGTTGGGATTCAGAAGCAGGGTGGGGACGGTCGAGCAATGCGTGAATCTGAAATTGATTATTGACAGGTATAGCATTGCCTGATCGTCCCCTATTTACCTCGCGTTCATGGATCTTTCATCCGCTTTCGATCTAGTGAACAGATCCAAATTGTGGGCAATTCTTCTGAATTATGGACTGGATGAGGCTCTTGTTAATTTCCTGGCATACCTCCACACTGACCTCAAAGCACAAGTCAGGATTGGGGCGGGTGGAGAAGTATCTGCACCTATTAATATTGGCAGAGGAGTAAGACAGGGGTGCGTTTTAGCACCCCTGCTGTTCATTATTTATATTAATGGCCTGGCCAAAGCTCTAAAACAAGTGACTAGTGATGTACCAACTATCCAGGGGCAACCATTGCCAGTTTTATTATACGCTGACGACGCGGTCTTGATGGGACGAACACCAAATGCCTTCCGCCTACTTGTTAAAGGTTTTGTCCAACACATGGAGCGCTTAGACCTGCGCGTCAATTTAAAAAAATCTTTTATTATGCCTTGTGGTCCTGGGAAACGCAAGCTCAATACTATACACATAGGGACAGATAAACTAGAATCTGTAACTACATTTCCATATCTTGGCTTGGTTTTCGCTGCGAACGGCTCATGGAGTGGGCACATGGCCCACGCCATGGGCAAGTTCTCGAAAGCCAACAATTCCATTTTGAGTTTGTCCCGACCAAAGAAAATAGGTGCCACTAGAGCTATTTTAGAAAATTTTAAGTTACAGTGCCTACCAGTAGTCACATACGGGGATGAGGTTTGGGGATTGAAAAAAAGCCCCAGTATCCAGCGAGAAGAAGGTCGATTTTGTAGGAAAATACTGGGTGCCCCAATTTCATCCTCCGAATCGATCTGCCATGAGGAACTTAACCTCCCCTACGTATGCGATTTTATTAGATCTAGACCAGCTCTCTTCTGGATTAGGATCCGGAGGAATAATTCAGCTATCTTAACGCAAAACATTATAAAAGACTGTCTTAAATGCCACCACGGCATGTCAATCCCCTGGCTCGCGGGAGTTATAAAAACACTGAGCAACGTGAACAGGGAAGATCTTTTCTCCGATCCAAGTAAGATTGAACTTAAAGATAAAGCTGAGGTCAAACATGCACTGTATGCAATTTATAACTCAGAACGAATGGAAAGGGAAATTCTAAAATCAACTGTTGCGACTTACTTGAGGAATGATCTAAGTAGGAGAAATCTCGCACAATACCTCACCCTACTCATGACTAACTGGGAGAGATCATTGCTGTTCCGGCTAAGGGCAGGCTCAATAAAAATGTTGTTGGGCTTTCCCCTGGGCTATCAGCCCACAACAGATCACAATCCATGCCCATGTGATGGTATCAGTAAACAGAACGATTTGCACTTTCTATTTTTCTGTAAATTTTATTTAAAATATATTAACTGGTTTTTAACTTCGTATTTTAGGAAACATAGACCCCTTTCGTTAGGGGAGTCCTATTCCATGTTACTTTCCCTGGATACAGATGAATTAATTTACCGCACTAGCACTTTTTTGAGAGTCATAACACGAGTACGAAAAACAATGTAAAACCCTTGAAAGCAGTCTTATGAGAATGTATTAGATTTTAACAACTCGTGAATTTTGTAATCTTGTATTTGTTGTGTAAATGTATTGTTTTTATTGTGGTACTTTTATGAATTTTATGAAATTCGAATAAAGGTCTTTTTGAACTTTGAAGTCTTTAGTTGACAACAGCTACCATGTTAAATCTTTTCCTTCTCTGCCTGTAGTCTCGCACCTTCTGCTTTTACCATTTTTATCTCTGTCTTCACTATCCCTCTCTGTGTGCTCCAATTAGCCTCTGTATGTAACATTTCTCTCACTGTTTCCAGCATTACTTCTCTGTTCTACCATTTTATCCTCTGTGTGTACCATGTCAGTGTCTGCTTGCACTATCTGTGTCTCTGCTTGAACCATCTCACCCTCTCTCTGCACCATCTTTTCTCTGACTGCACCATCTGGCCTTCTGCCTGCAGCCAAGCACCATCTATCCTCTGCCTGTACCAGTTTAGTCTCTGCCTGCATTATCTCATTTTCTGTCTGCACCATCCCTCTCCCTCTGCCTGCAATTTCTGCCTGCACCCTCTCATGTGAATCTGCAGAGGCCTATTATGATATGGCTGCTGGTGTGTATTAGACAGCGCTACCATGTTAAATCTTTTTCTTCTCTGCCTGTAGTCTCGCACCCTGGGCATGTACCATTTTATCTCTGTCTTCACTCTCTCCCCCTCTGTGTGCTCCAATTAGCCTCTGCATGTAACATTTCTCTCACTGTTCCCAGCATTTCTTCTCTGTTGTACCATTTTATCCTCTGTGTGTACCATGTCTGTGTCTGCTTCCACTATCTCTGTCTCTGCTTGAACCATCTTACCCTCTCTCTGCACCATCTTTTCTGACTGCACCATCTGTCTCTCTGCATGCAGCCCTGCACCATCTATCCTCTGCCTGTACCAGTTTAGTCTCTGCCTGCATTATCTCATTTTCTGTCTGCACCATCCCTCTCCCTCTGCCTGCAACCTCTGCCTGCACCCTCTCATGTGCATCTGCAGAGGCCTATTATGATATGGCTGCTGGTGTGGATTAGACAGTGCTACCATGTTAATTTTTTTCCTTCTCTGCCTGTAGTCTCGCACCCTCTGTGTGTACCATTTTATCTCTGCCTGCACTATCTCCCCCCTCTGTGTGCTCCAATTAGCCTCTGCATGTAACATTTCTCTCACTGTTTTCAGCATTTCTTTTCTGTTGTACCATTGTATCCTCTGTGTGTACCATGTCTGTGTCTGCTTCCACTATCTGTGTCTCTGCTTGAACCAACTTACCCTCTCTCTGCACCATCATTTCTTTGACTGCACCGTATGTCTCTCTGCATGCAGCCCTGCACCATCTATCCTCTGTCTGTACTAGTTTAGTCTCTGCCTGCATTATCTCATTTCCTGTCTGCCCCATCCCTCTCCCTCTGCCTGCAACCTCTGCCTCTACCCTCTCATGTGCATTTGCAGAGGCCTATTATGATATGGCTGGTGGTGTGTATTAGACAGCGCTACCATGTTAAATATTTCCCCTCTCTGCCTGTAGCCTCGCACCCTCTGCCTGTACCATTGTGTCTCTGTCTTCACTATCTCCCCCTCTATGTGCTAAATCACCTAAATCATGAAGTGAGTCATGATTTAGGTTATGTAGTTGTAGAAAGCCCTATGCAGTATGTGTCTCGGGCCTCTTAATTTTCAAATTGTGTTTATGCTGTGCAATTTAGATGCTGGGTGTGCTGTTGAAATGCAAAGGCAACTGTCTCTGTAGCATGTAGTAATCATTTCAGTGTATTTTCATTTGTACATTCACAGTCCCACCTTGACTCTCTACACTGCTTGAACTTCACTTCATTGTCCTAAACCCTTGAACCTCCATTCCTAGAAAAATATTCTATACTCTTGCAACACAACTGCAGTGCTGTAAACCCTGAAAGAATACTCCCAGCAAGACTCCCTTGCATTGTAGTAATCATTTTACTGAATTGCAAGGGATAGTGTTATGTGTCTAAGATCACAGTGTGAGTCAGTTTTCATTTCAGAAGTATGTGGCAGAATAATTTGCTTAGTTTATGTGTTTAAAAATATGGGAATACATGTACATATGAAGTTGATAAAGTTAGTTTTTTATTATCTATTAGTGAAAATGATATAATTAAGTGTTTTTATATTTTTTGCAAGGACCAGCAACATTGTACTATATATAATGGATCAAAATCAGGACAACTTTCAAGTCAATTTTGAAATTTCCAACGAAGTCATAGAGGACTTAAATGTACCTTTGGAAGACAACATTGATACACAAGATAATGGAGAAGGAGATTTAAGCAGTGATTTTTTTGATCAAAGTTTGGACATTGACTTGGTAGAAGCAGTAGATGACATTGAGTTTCAAGTTGCAAATTTTGAAGTTGAGGAGAATGCAAACGAAATTACAGATGAAATCATGCTGGATGTTTTATTACAGTATGAAATGTTTGAAGAATAAAGTTATGATTTACAATTAAAAATGATCGAGAGAGTCTTTTTGTACTATTGTAATAATTTGGTTAGTTGATGTGTTTAAAAATATGGGAATACATGTTCTGATGAAGTGAGTCAGGCTTTAGGATATGTAGTGCTAGAAACTGCTATGCAGTACGTCTGTCATGCCTCTTAATTTGCAAATAGTCTCCATGCTGTGTACTGAAGATCCTGGTTGTGCTTTAGAAATGCCATACCACCCCTTTCTGTAACATGTAGTAATCATTTCAGTGAATTTCAAGGCATATTTCTATCTTTTTTCATTTAGAATGCAAGTCAGTGTGTTTTTTTAAATATTGTGTCAGAATCACTTGCTCGGTGTATGTGTTTTAAGACATGGGAATACATGTACTCATGGAGTGAGTTAGACTTTAGGACGTCCAGTGCTTTTTACTCATAGCCCTTGCGTGATACCATACACTGCCTACACACAACTGTATTGCTCTAAAGTCAGAAATATCAATCCCACCACGACCCCCTATACTGCCTAAACACCACTGCACTGTTCTGAACCCTGAAACACCATTCTCAGCAAATTCCCCTATAATGTTGAAACACCACTGCACTGCCCTAAACTCAGAAACAGCACTCACTGCATGATTTCCTACTCTGCTCAGAGACTGTTGCTGTACCTTCAACTTACTTATGAAGTGAACAAGTGTTTACATCATATAGTTTTTCTAATTGCTATGTAGTATGTTAGTAGTGGTCTATAACATGTTTTTTTCCCTTCACAATAGATTGTTATTATCTACAGAAAGAAAAACCAACATGCCTACAAAAAATGCCAAAAGAAAAAAATATAAACAGGCTTACTTTTCCAAGAAAACACAATTACAAGATTTATCTAAACAACATTGTACAGAGAAAAAGAAGAATAAGACAACAAAGGATTTTATAAGGAAATTAACCCAAAGTCAAAAAAGTGTGGATAATGCTGAAAAGAAAAAAATTATCTGTAGGTGCAAAGAAAAAGCAGATAAAAAACAAAAATGTTGGAAAGTATGTGGCGATCAAATTGTCTATAGTAATAGACGAAAAAATCAGTTCTTTCAAAAGAGAATGTTTTATAACAGAGTTGTATTAAATGTATTAAAACATGTAAAGAATTGTAAAAGGAAAACAGCTTTTTATAAGAAAAAGAAGTATATTGAGAGTATTGTTGATCAGGCTTTTGAATTTAAAAAAAAGTTGTTTATTTTAGTAATCAATAGAATTCGTATACTAGACAAGGCAATCAATCTTTTGAAAGTGGAAAAGACTAATTAATAGAACTAATTTTTGTAATGATTTTTCTGGAGAATGGAAGCATAGTTCAAGTTGTGAGCCATTTTTTAATGAAGAGACTTACTTTCAGACTAATGATTTGTTGCATGCAGTTGACACCAGTGGTCGAGCATATGAGGTGAAGGACGGTTGTCTGATTGAAAAAGAGAAAATTGTCCCAAGAAGTGCAGAAGAGGTGTTAGCTGATGAAGTTTTAGGGAGACGTCCTAAGGCTCCAGTGTAACTTGGAATTGTAGTAGTATTTGAACAGGATTCAATAGATTTTTTTTTGCAATTTCTTACGTAAGTATACTAAGAAAAGTCTTAAACAAAAGATTAAAGTGTTGCAAGAATTAGACCCTTGCAGACTGAGTGAAAAAACGGGTTTACAAGGGCATTCTCTGGCTTGCAGTACAAGAAAAGTATGCCAGAGTGTTTTTCACCATTTTAGGATGTTAGCAGTGCATCATACTGAAGTGAGGAAATTAGTGAGAAGGTTGTATTATGCAAAAAGTCCAGCACTTAAGCTAAAACAGTTAAACAGTGCTCTTTTACATGGATCTGTATTAGATGTAAATAACATTTGTGAAGAAATGGAGGTTAGTTACTTTTGTAAAAAAGAGGACAGTGCAGAAACTGATACAGTAATAGAAAGAAATGTGGAAGAAAATGTACAGAATTTTAGTACAGAAATTTTGGACCAAGAAATTACAAGGTTTAAGGTCATTTCAGGTGAAAGGTCAAACTTTTCTTGTGTGTGTTGTCGACGAACTCATTATAAGAATCAGACTAGGTTAGTTGATTTATATGTAAAAAGTGAAAAGGAAAATAATAATGAGTGGAAGCATTTTGCAACTTATTTGTTGGTAGAGAATTGTTTTGATTTGGGTTCTGATCAACGTATTTGTAAATATTGTTATAATAAATTAAATGAAAACAAAATGCCTGCTAGAGCTGTACATAATAATTATGAGTTGGTAAATATTCCTTCTGAACTGATGGATTTAAATACCTATGAGTCTATTTTGATTCAATGTGTGCATCCATTTCAGGCTATTGTTCGTATGGAGCCTAAGACAGGGAAATTGAATCCTTCAGATTTACAGAGAGGATTAAAGGGAAGAGTTGTATATTTGCCTCTGTATTTAAAGAAAAATATGGAAACAATTGGTGTTGAAAATGTGGAAGAGGAACCTCTAGTTATTCTAGTTAATGGCGTACCTACGAAGAGTAAGACAATCTGGCAAGAATTAGTGGGTGTTAGGAAAGAGAAAAAGGCAACGTCGTATTTGGTAAAAAACAATCAATACTACAAAAATGTATATGTAGGAGAAGAGGAAACAACTGTAGAAGAGGACAGTGATTTGTCAGCTGGACAAATTGAAAAAGTGGATGTGTCTAGAAGTGAACACATTTATGAACATTATAGTGTTCATCCACTGCATTCCAAAGAAGTAATGGGGAATGCTATTGAGTTATTCCAAATGAAAGAAGCAAAAGGAAGTCCCATTAGTGTATGGGAAGAAAGCTTGGAAGCTCGTTGTTTTCCTCAGTAATATCCAACAGGTCAAGGTGGATGATATGATGACCGACCTGTGCAGATTCCTGCATCTGAATACCGGACATCAAGATTATATGCAGAAGATCCAAGGTTTCGCCAATATATTCCATATTTGTTTCATCTTCTGTTTGAGAGTGACTTGTCTAGACTTTCTTATGCAGTGAACCATATACTAAAAAGTGGAGTACATCTGCAAAATGTTTCGGCAAGGGACTTTATGGATAAAGTCCAACAGAAAGACACTGTTTTGGAATCTCAGCTAATTAATCTCATGGCATGTCAGCGTGGTACTAACGAGTATTGGTACCGTCGTCATGGGGATTTGAAATGTATGCTAAGAAACTTAGGACCTCCTACATGGTTCCTTACTCTAAGCTGTGCTGAGTATGCTTGGGAAGATTTACTTCAATTTCTTCGAGAGGCAAATGCAAACATAGAAAATATAGAATACAAGACACCTGGAGAACTGTGCTCTTTGGATCCAGTTTATGTATGCAGGTATTTCAATCATAGATTTGAAGCTATGATGTCTTTTATCACAAACAAAAAAAATCCTCCTCTTGGAGAGGTTCTGGATTTGTTTTGGAGAAAGGAGTATCAAGCAAGAGGTGCTCCTCACATACATATGTTGCTATGGATCAAAGATGCCCCCAAATTTGGAACAGATTCGGATGACACAGTGATGAGTTTTATTGAACAATATTCTACATGTGCTGTACCCAAAAGTACAGACCAAAAGAATTTAAAACATCAAGTCTTACGGTTTCAAACCCATCGTTGTGGAAAATACTGTCGTTGAAAGTACAAATCAAAGGACAAGTTCTACACAAAATCTCGTTTTGGATTTCCACAACCAGTAATATCAAAAGGAAGAGTGAACAATTTTATGTCATCTTTGCGACATACTGTCACAAGAAAATCACCGAAAAATACCTACAACTTAAGAAGAAATGAAGAGTCAAAATACATAAATGACTATAACCCAGTCATTTTGTCCATGTGGAATGCTAACATGGATATTCAATAAGTATGGGCAAAATGTGCGTATTCGCAGTCCGCAAATTGGCGATCCGCAAAATTCACGAATTCATGCGAATTTGCGGATTTTTCTTTACGAGTTTGTGGTTTTTTTGGCGTATTTGCGGGCCGGTTGCAGCGCACCGACCGCGAAGTTACCCATACGGTCGTACATGGGCGCGCCCA
This sequence comes from Lissotriton helveticus, assembly GCF_964261635.1. Classification (NCBI taxonomy): domain Eukaryota; kingdom Metazoa; phylum Chordata; class Amphibia; order Caudata; family Salamandridae; genus Lissotriton; species Lissotriton helveticus. Next base: position 1,490,799,155 of record NC_136057.1, read on the forward strand.
TCTTGTGCGCGTTGCGTATTTCCGTTTCCGGGCGCTAATGGCATTCTTGCGTTGTGTGCGGCCCGCTATTACGAGTTCGCGTGTGTTTGTGCGTGCTCACGGGGGAAATATCGCGCAAACTTACCCACGCAGTCCTCAATGGGCGCGGACATCATGTTTTTCATTCATTGGTATGGTTCTGGGCATGCTTTTCTTATCCTCTCCTAATCTCTCCAATCCTTTCTTTCTTTGAGCTTGTTTTTGATCTTTTTTACTCATTATCTATCCCTCTATTTTTCTACATCTATATTTTGTGTTTTTTTCAACTTTTCGTTACTTTTAAAGCTACTTTTTTAAACTCTTTTCTTTTCTTTACTTTTTCCCTATTCTTTTCTAAGTTTTTTTCTTCAGCTGTCCAGACCATGCCAAAGGGAGCCGGGAATAGCAAGGGGAAGGGTGCCATTTTTGCTTTTTGCCTGTTTGGGGGGGTTCTGCCTTTTTGCAGGTGGGTTGGCGGGTCGGCGGGTCTTGGGGCATTGCTGGGAAGGTCTAATATCGGAATCAAGTGGTTTGGGCAAAATCCATGGTGAAAAAGGTTTTCCGTTTTTGCTCACTTGCCTGTTTTTGGGGGCTGCTGACGATGGGTATTCCGGGGCTGGAAGATGTTAACAAGGTAGCAAAAAGTGTGGAATTATCACAGTTGTCTATCAAGGAACTCAATGTAAACTTGTTAGATTAGGCAGGTAGAATGCTTATGTAATGTTATGTTTTAGTTAGCATTTGCCGCACCATTTTCTCTTCCAGGAGCCATTTTGGGCTGCTCAAAACTGATCTTGTTTATTTCTCCGAAATGCCCTCCACTAAGTTTTGTTTAGTAAAAGTTAAGTTTTGTTTCAGTATTGAATAGACTGTTCATATTAGTGCATACCTTTCTCACTAGATAGAGGCCCTCTCCCACTTGTCTGGTGGCGGGCACAGGGTGAAACAACCTTGGATTGTACTAGGTTGTGAAGGATACGAGAACTGAAACCTTTTTTTGTATTTCACTGTCCAGTTTCATCTGCCTGGAAAATTCCACTACGGGCGTGCCTTCGCCCGCATAGGAACTGTACATAATGTATCCCTATGCTTGTTGATTTCAGTTCCCTCTGTAGCATTCCTAGTGACTGTACAGATGGGGCTCCACTCTGAGTGTATATGAATAAACAGTTATTGGTTTTTATTCTCCACTGTCTGACTGACTCTTCATTGGGTACGGAAAGCTGAGAGGAGGTCAGTAGTGACCCTGGTGGCCCTTTTCGGGTCACTTCCTTCAGTTGGCGCCCAAACAGGGACTCCTTCGGGTTATTGACCCACCCTCCTTTCTGCAGACAGAGGGGAGGACGAGGACATCATCAGATCGGACGGACGGCTCCGGGATCCCTACACAAAGACTTTCTATGACTCACAGCTGCGGTCTTTGTCCAAACCGGAGGGTGACTCGCCCAGCGGTCATTCGGACTGGAGTCCTGAATGGTGAAACCCTTGATCTGACTGTTTGGTCTGAAGAGTGGGCAGTGGAGAACCAGTTTGTTTGAACTTCTGATATCAGGTGAGTCTGTTTTGGTTCTATGTGGACATGGTACCTTTGTGGTTTGAGTTTGTTACGGTCTAAGGACTGTCATGATGAAAAATTGTTTGCAAATACTTTGCCAGGTAAAAATAATGATTTTTGTTTCTTCTTTGCAATGCCTGGTCTAAGCAAAATTTGGAGTTTGTGTTGTCACTATTGAAGGTAGCCCTAATTTTCATATGTATGTGAAACATCGTCTTGGTCCTATTATGTTTAGTACATTGTCGCACAAATATACGAGAGACAATGCCGAGTTACAGTGGCCTCTGACCGGCTCTTTTGATGAACAGAAGATTGGCTTTTTACAGGAACAGTTGTTTAAGAGAAGAAGTAGACAATCGATGTTTGACTCCTATCGAACTTGGCAGAAGGAGATCAAGCAAAGGTGGTTAAAAATGGAGAAATATGCATGGAAAGGGAGGATGCAGACTCTTACAAAGAAAGCATATGATAGAGAAAAATAGGAGACAGGAATAGAATGTGAGGATAGAAGATTTTAGCTCCATATTGACTAGTCCTATGTGGCCATAGAGGAAGATCATACTTTTGTAGAGGAGTTGTTAGATACTTGACACCCCGCCTCCATACTGTTGTTCCTTTACAGCCACAGCAGTCTGTCTCGTCCGCTCCAGTTATCCCCATAACTACGGCTGTTATACCCACGGCTCTGGTTACCGTGCCCCCTATTCTTTCTCTTACCTCATCATCCTTGACAACTGTGACCGCTATTACATCCACTGTTCTGACTTCTGTGTCCTCAGTTTTTTCTTCTTTGGTGTAATCATTTACTACAGTTCTACCTACTACTCTTATTGCCTCTCCTCCTGCGGTTGTTCATCAGCCAATGTTTTTGGATGCTGATATCCCTGTACGTGGTTTTGAAGACAGGGATTTGGCAAGATTAATGATGAGAAGAGGATAAAAGTGAGGGCCACCTCACAATGGGTGGATGTGTATCCAGGTGTCATTGGAATACAACATCTTTGTTAAAATACCCCTCACACACCAAAAGGGCCCTTGGTGTCATGCTTCATCATCGGGGTCTTCCCGTCCCGCTGCGGGGCGGGGCAGTGCTGCGACAAGCGAATACGCTGGAGCACCTTTTAGATGGAGGTGCTATGTGTTAGGAGTGAGTGTCAGTGGGGTCAGGGGTGATATCTGGTGTGAGTTAAAAAATACCTGGCCTAGTGGAAAAAAGAATTTTATTAAACACTGGCTGGTATTATTAAAAAGAAAAAGTGAAACGGAGAGATAGAGCAGGTTAATGGGCTCTCTCTCCTAAGTGGGTCAACATGTTTCGAGGCACGGGGCCTCTTCGTCAGGACCTAGGGGAGATCCCCCTGTCACTCACTAATGTATTCTCCACATAGGTAGAAAAAGGTGTATGTACAAAAAAGTGAAAAAAGACTATGTGAGTAACTACCAATTAATAATTACAGCACATATATGCTACCACACTAATAATGTAGTATGCCTGCAAAATAAGAGTAAGAGATTAAAAATGCGCCGATCCCAAAGTGCGCTTAACTCTAAATTACCTGTAAGGAAAAATGAAAAACACACACAGAAATATTTTCAAGTAAGGGATCCAGTGTAAACATTGAGGATTCTTGAAGAGTTCCTTCAGCACACACACAGTCAGTCACACACAGGGTAGGTAACATACATAGGTTCTGCGTAGCCAGAGGTTATAGATATGGAAATGCATACTTATCAATAAGGGGATCAATGCCTCATGAGCCAGCATAAGACTGAAGGGTATGGTGGGGTGTCAGCTGCAAAGAAGGAAAAATGGATATACTGTAATCCTGCCTTAGAAGTGGTATAAGGTAACCCAACTAGGTTGAGTAGGAATACAGGCTTACACCTCCTCGAGACGGCTATGCCGTACTTACTGTGCCCCTAGCACGATTGTGCTTCCTCCTTCGTCCGCGGCTTCCGTGGATGTGAAGGGGGTGGTGGGCGGCGTGTTTATATACACAATGGTAATTGGATAATTGATCCATTAAACTTGGCGGGAAGTTCGCCGGGTATATGTGGCCAGCAAGGGAAATACAGGGGCGGCCATGTTGGATGGTTAGATATAGCCAATAGATATTGCTTCCTCGGCTGTGGTACTTGTTAAATAACGATCGTGGGTACTCTCCTGGAGTCTGGAGCTCGTTAAAGATGAAAAATTAGCCAGACCGGGAGGAAAACACCGCAGCCGCGCCCGGCGCTCTGCGGTCGGTCACTGCGCATGCGCCGGAGTTAGCACACTTCCGCGCATGCGCGTAGGGCAGTCACTGAAGGTGGTGCGCGTGCGCACCGTGATTCCCTAGTAGTGATCCTTGCTTTCACCAGCGCTGCTCAGATTGGACCAGCACACAAGAAATCTGGACAGTATCATGACTATTTGCGTTAGTATACATACAGAATATCAATATTGATAAGTATACTGGAGTTGAAAAGTGCGTTTTATATGCAGCCTCGAGGAGTTTGAGTTAGGAGGAGGTTTTTTGAGAAATTAGAGGAGGGGATGATTACCAAATATTATGACACGGTCCCATATATGTACACCTTTCAGGAACCAGGTTGGCTGGAAGGGGTGAGAATATATATGGGGAACTTGTAATGTAGTAAGTCTATGTGGCAGGGGCCATTCTTACAAACAGAAAAAGTTTTCTTATATACATACAAAACAGAAAAGAGTCCATTTTTGGAGACAGAGGTGTCTGCATTGTCACAAAGTACAACACGCCTTACGTGTGCAGTTGAGACCATGGGATGTCATCGTTCAGGCCAGTGCGATGTGACCCCAAACGGAACACCCAACGTTGTTCTTTTGATAGAAGCTCTCTATCATTGGGGAAGATCTCAATAACAGTCCACTTTAGGTCATGGACACTGTGTCCCACAGTGGCAAAATGGGCAGACATTTTTGTAGATGTCCTGTTGCAGCGTACATTGCTGCGGTGTTCTCCCATGCGAATTTTCACGGGTCTGCTGGTCATCCCTACATACTCCTTGTTACACGGACAGGTGATCAAGTACACCACATTGCGACTGTTGCAATTCGTGAAAGCACGCTGCTCCCATGTAGAGTGGTTAGAAAAGGTGATATTCTTACTCTTCTTTGTGTACTGGCAGGATACACAAGAACCACAGGGGTGGTGTCCACTAATCCCTGCGACTCTAGGGGGTTCAATTACACCTGTTGATCTCGGTCTTGTGTGTACCAGGAGATCTTTTAGGTTCATTCCCCTCCTATGTGCAAACATTGGTTTAGGAAAATCCAGTTGGCCACATGATAAAACCCTCCAATGTTTGTTCACGATTTTCGTGATCTGGTTGGAGTAGGTGTTGTAGGTGGTAACGCAAATGGGGCGTGGATCTGGTTCTTTTGCTTCCGTGTCGTCCAGGAGGGCTTCCCTGTTATTATTGCGAGCACGTTTCAGACCTTTCTGTTTGTAAGAATGGCCCCTGCCACATAGACTTACTACATTACAAGTTCCCCATATATATTCTCACCCCTTCCAGCCAACCTGGTTCCTGAAAGGTGTACATATATGGGACCGTGTCATAATATTTGGTAATCATCCCCTCCTCTAATTTCTCAAAAAACCTCCTCCTAACTCAAACTCCTCGAGGCTGCATATAAAACGCACTTTTCAACTCCAGTATACTTATCAATATTGATATTCTGTATGTATACTAACGCAAATAGTCATGATACTGTCCAGATTTCTTGTGTGCTGGTCCAATCTGAGCAGCGCTGGTGAAAGCAAGGATCACTACTAGGGAATCACGGTGCGCACGCGCACCACCTTCAGTGACTGCCCTACGCGCATGCGCGGAAGTGTGCTAACTCCGGCGCATGCGCAGTGACCGACCGCAGAGCGCCGGGCGCGGCTGCGGTGTTTTCCTCCCGGTCTGGCTAATTTTTCATCTTTAACGAGCTCCAGACTCCAGGAGAGTACCCACGATCGTTATTTAACAAGTACCACAGCCGAGGAAGCAATATCTATTGGCTATATCTAACCATCCAACATGGCCGCCCCTGTATTTCCCTTGCTGGCCACACATACCCGGCGAACTTCCCGCCAAGTTTAATGGATCAATTATCCAATTACCATTGTGTATATAAACACGCCGCCCACCACCCCCTTCACATCCACGGAAGCCGCGGACGAAGGAGGAAGCACAATCGTGCTAGGGGCACAGTAAGTACGGCATAGCCGTCTCGAGGAGGTGTAAGCCTGTATTCCTACTCAACCTAGTTGGGTTACCTTATACCACTTCTAAGGCAGGATTACAGTATATCCATTTTTCCTTCTTTGCAGCTGACACCCCACCATACCCTTCAGTCTTATGCTGGCTCATGAGGCATTGATCCCCTTATTGATAAGTATGCATTTCCATATCTATAACCTCTGGCTACGCAGAACCTATGTATGTTACCTACCCTGTGTGTGACTGACTGTGTGTGTGCTGAAGGAACTCTTCAAGAATCCTCAATGTTTACACTGGATCCCTTACTTGAAAATATTTCTGTGTGTGTTTTTCATTTTTCCTTACAGGTAATTTAGAGTTAAGCGCACTTTGGGATCGGCGCATTTTTAATCTCTTACTCTTATTTTGCAGGCATACTACATTATTAGTGTGGTAGCATATATGTGCTGTAATTATTAATTGGTAGTTACTCACATAGTCTTTTTTCACTTTTTTGTACATACACCTTTTTCTACCTATGTGGAGAATACATTAGTGAGTGACAGGGGGATCTCCCCTAGGTCCTGACGAAGAGGCCCCGTGCCTCGAAACATGTTGACCCACTTAGGAGAGAGAGCCCATTAACCTGCTCTATCTCTCCGTTTCACTTTTTCTTTTTAATAATACCAGCCAGTGTTTAATAAAATTCTTTTTTCCACTAGGCCAGGTATTTTTTAACTCACACCAGATATCACCCCTGACCCCACTGACACTCACTCCTAACACATAGCACCTCCATCTAAAAGGTGCTCCAGCGTATTCGCTTGTCGCAGCACTGCCCCGCCCCGCAGCGGGACGGGAAGACCCCGATGATGAAGCATGACACCAAGGGCCCTTTTGGTGTGTGAGGGGTATTTTAACAAAGATGTTGTATTCCAATGACACCTGGATACACATCCACCCATTGTGAGGTGGCCCTTTCTGATTAACCTAAAACCCTGACAAGAGGAGGACGTGCCCACCTCGGTGCCCACCGGCATCACCTCTTCACTCCCCCCTTTTGATTTCCTTAGAGGATAAAAGTGAGTCAGGCAATGCAGTGGGCTCGTAACACGCTTTATATCACAGAGGATATTTGGCAAGTTATACATGATTTTGAGCCTTTTTACAACAGCATGCCCTTCAACTTATGCATGCTACAGTGATTGACCTTTGGCATACACACATTGAGTCGGGGGCTCCCCAAATATTATTTGATGTTAGAGATCGCGTCTATGTTACTGATTTAGCCCCAGACCAGGTGTTTGGTAATATTTCTACCATAATCTCTTATAGAGGTCGATTGTATGATAAGAGTCCTACTCAAATAACTCAGTTCCTTATGTGTGAAGTCCACCCAATTTATCATCCAAAAATACCTGCATTAACGGATCAGCACAGTGTGACCACAAGACTGTCCATGGCTGCCCACTTTCAGGAACAAAGGGTTTATACTACATGGAAAAGTAGTGAGGTTTTACCCCTTACGCCTAATCTGCCTGATTTTAGGAAAAATTCTACAGCCTATTATAAGGAATTAACAGAAGCTGCCTCTTCTACTATAATGACTCTTGCGGATACTAAAATATTTTTTGGTCTTCCTGTTCTGGTTGATATTTGGTGGCAAGTGCATACTCAAGATCATCTTGCTGAGTTGGGTGGTAGACAGGATGGGATTAAGGGATGGGATCAAGAAAGGAAGCCAGGAGATAAGCCGCATGCTGAGATACTCGCTCTGCTTGGTCGTATTATTACATATATGCATACACTTATTCCACCTAAGAAAGTAAGCTGGGATAGATTGACGGCTTGTCGACAGAAGAAGGATGAGAGTGTATCTGATTTTTTTTACTAGGCTTGAAGATACGTTTTTGGATTTTAGTGGGCAGGATATCTTCACAGTGGGAGGAGTTGGTTTGTTTGTCGACAGGTTTGTTACTCATCTTCTTCCTGAAATATTTACTCATTTGCAGTTGTCTGAAAGTACTTTGTCTACGTCTTCTCCCTCTGTTATTTTGAATAAGGCTCAATATTATGAGCATCGAGATCAGGAGGAAAAGGATACAACTGATAAAAAAATACAAAGATTTAAATAAGAAAGTGTTGTTGCAACAGGCATTCTGGGGTAATACCAGAGGATGTGGAGATCCTTCCTGACAACTCCCACATACATGGCAGCCTTATATGACATCCTTGGGAGACAATCAGTATGTGTAATGTAAGGAGGAAGGACATTGGCATAGCCAGTACCCTGTGCTTTTACAGACGGTTTTGTCCACTAGAGGATGCGGTTCTGGTGGTAGAGGCCCTGGGACCGACAGAAATTCTGTGGCTCCTGTAAGCCGCTCTGACAATATTTATTTTGATAACCCCAGAGATGGACAGTATTGTCATGATGACTATGATATTGATGATATGACAGGTATGTCTTACAGCTAGGAAAGCCAGGGACAGAGTGTGAGACCAGTTCAGACACCTGTAGATCAGCGTGGGCCTTTTGTCACAGCGGATTTGCAAGGCTTGACTAAGGAATTTTTGGTGGACACAGGTGCGACAAAAAGTTCTTTTTCTCAACATATAGTCCCTGGGGTGGCCCTGTCTGGCCAAAATAATGTTTCAGTGGGTTTTTCCAGTGTACCGGTTGTTAGCCCCATTTCACCCCCTTGCACTTACTGGTGGTCCTTTCACAGTGGAGTCCCCATTCTTGTTAACATCTAATTGTGGTGAACATTTAATGGGTTTGGACTTGTTGAAGAAATTGCATGCTACTATTAATGTTCCCCTGATGGTGTCTATATTACTATGGGTTCGGATGTGAGTACTACTCAGTGTTTGTCTCAGGATGCTGCGCCTCCAGATGAGCTTGCTCAGGTACCCCCCACACTATGGGCCACAGATGACACAGTTGTGGGTCTGTTGCATATACCACCAGTTTCTATACAAGTTAAAGACAATGCTTTTCTGCCCTGTATTCCTCAATATAAAATACAGCAGGAACGGGCCCATCTGCAGATTATTCAGAATTTGATACGAAAGGGAATAGTTGAAGAAACATCTGCCAACATTTGCAATAATCCTATTCTTCTGGTTCTAAAGAGGTCACCCTCTTGTTCCTCTAGAATTATTGATGATGTCTATCAGTTTGTGATTGATTTGCAAGAGGTTAATACAATAGTAGTTCTGCATTTCCCCGTGGTTCCTGACATAAATACGCTTTTAATGATTGATCCCATCTACTGCTAAGTTATTTTGTGCTATTGATTTGAAAAATGCATTCTTCAGTATTCCTAAAAATCCGGACAGTAGGCATTTGTTTGGATTTACACTGGCCCGCAGAAGCTTTAGATTCTGTTGTGCTCCTCAAGGCTACACAGAGACTCCTAGTACTTATAGTCAAGCATTAAAAAGTCAGCTGGATTCACTATCGCTTTCCTCAGTTAATGTATTGGTGCAGAATTTTTGTTGACACGGTTTAGGCTCAATATGTTTTTCCGTTTGGTTACATTTCCAAAGAGACAAGATTGGTCGACTTCAATTACCCGGTGTCCTTGTGATGGTATTTCTGAACAGTCCACTATCCATGTATTTCTGTTCCGCAAATTTTATGAATCACCTCGCAAGCGTTGGATTATTCCAATATTGTTATCCCAGGGTTTGCGAAGATGCCGCCCAGCTCTTATGGCGTTGCAACATCTAGACTCAGTATCAAATGCTAAATGCATAGCTATGTTTCTTAAAAACTGTTTGAAAATTCGTCGCAAACATGATTGTAGTTCCAGTGTTTTATTAATTCCTATCGCTGAAAACTGAAGTGTGTATAGCATTTATGTCTGGTATTATACAAGTACAATCTTTTACCTAGCAATTGTAGTTACCAAAGACTTTACTCTGTTAAACGTAAATACAATGTTTAATTCTATTTTTATTGTATTCTTATGATCGTGTATGAAATTGTATATTATGATTGTTGCTTTTATGATTTTATGCTTGTTTTAAAATCGAATAAAGTTTTTTACTACTACTATTGGTGCAGTATGTCGATGACCTGTTTATTGCTTCTGATATGGAGCAAGCTTGCAAGGACAGTACAATGAAATTGTTGTTGCATTTGGCACATCATGGTCATAAGGTCTCTTTTTCAAAATCTCGGTATTGTCGACAGGAGATTACCTATTTAGGTCATCTACTATTGAAGGAGGGTAGGAGGTTGACCCCTGAGCGCATCAGTATCATTACTAAGATGTCCATTCCATAGACTCAAAAAGATGTACGCGCTTCTATAGATATTACTTCCTACTGTCGCCATTGGATCCCGATTTATTCTTTACTAATCAAACCTTTGCTTGCATTAACAGCAAAAGCAGTGCATGAGCATTTGCCCTGAATATCAGAATGTCAGCCATCTTTTGACTGTGCACTTTCTGTCTTAACACAGAAATTTGGGGATAAACAGAGGCCTTGTGCCTATTTTTCTGCTGTGCTTGACCCTTCTTCTAGGGCCCTTCCGAGCAGTCTGAGTGGTCGCTGCTGTGGCCACTTCAATCAGGCAATTGGCTGGACTGGTACTTGATACAGACCTCACAATTATGGTACCCCTTGCAGTGGATACACTTTTGAATAAGACAAAGACACAGCACCTCACCAGTGCATGTCTTAATGGTTATGAATTAACATTGTTTGCTAAACATATTACCATCAAATGATGTGCCACTCAGAACCCAGCCACATTACTACCCCTCCATTCTGAGAATAATGCAGTTGGCAAACATAACTGTATTTTCTGGACAGAAGAAGAGACGAAAGGACGGGTAGACGTGACTAATGTTCCTTATCTGACCCCCAAGGAGAACCATATGTCGATGGCTCCTGTTTTAAATTATCAGATTGCATTACAACTGCAGCTTATGCAATCACTATGTTGCGTACAGTGGTAGAGTCATCACCGGTCCCCTATCAGTCGACTCTAGCCGCTGAACTTGCTGCCCTTATCCAAACTTGTCAATTGAGTAAAGGGCTCGTTGCCAAAGTTTATACAGATAGCCAGTACACGTTAGGGGTTTCCCATAATTTTGGTTGACTGTGGGCGGAGAGAGTGTTCCTTACCTCTCATGGTACTAGGATACAGCAGGGACACTTCATATTGTGATTGTTATCTGCATTAACACCCCCAAGAAATTGGCAAAAATTAGGTGCAGCACTCATAGAAAGGTTACTGATGACGTGGGTAGGGAAAATGCATTTGTAGATCAGATACCCAAGGAGACAGCCCGGAGTAAAATGAAAAAAAAATTGTTGCAGGTCTAGCTAGGTGGGTTCCTGAAGATGCTATCTTTGAAAATACAGTTGAGAGTGTAAAGGAGATACAAAGCGAAGCCACAATATAGGAATTACCAAAATGGCAGGAGAGTACAGCACAGTTAAATGAGGAAGGATGTTGGACTGATAAATCTGGAGAACAGAAATGGATGTTGCCCTATGCATATGTACTCCCTTTGGTTACTATGGCCCATGGTCCAGCACATATTAGTGCGAAAGGCATTTGTAAATTGTTAGCCCCTGTGTGGCATAATGACAACATCTCTAAAATAGCTGCATATTTGGTGAAACATTGCATGATCTATATGAAACATAATCTAGGGAAAGGTACCCCCTACACTGGCTGGCAATTTTGCACTACCCACTTTTTCGATTGAGGTCCTCCAAATGCATTTCATTGGATTAGAAATATGCAATAATCTTAAGTATGTTTTAGTGGTCATATGTGCATTCAGCAAATGGGTTGAGGCTTATCCCACTAACGACAATATGGCCATTGCAACTGTGAAAGTACTCCTTAAAGAATATTTTCCTCAATTTGGGTTGCCCCAAATTATCTGGACTGACAACGGGTCTCATTTTAATGGGAAAGTGATTAAATTGATTTGGGAGAGTCTGCACATTAAACAAAAATGTCATGCTACCAATCACCCGCAATCAGCTGGCCTTGTTAAGAAGTACAACGTTACTCTCAAATTGAAATTGGCAAAAATCCAAGAAACAACAGGGTTGCAATGGCCTGTTGCTCTTCCATTAGCCCTTCTGTCAAATAGAACAACAGCATACTCTAGAACTGGGATGTCTCCATTTGAGGTGGTCGTTGGGCACCCAGCGAATGTATGTGGTGTTCCCTAACCTAAGCGTTTCTCTGAGATTGAATATCCTGTGTTTCTTGATTATCGTGACCAGTTAACAGAAAGTTTGCCTTCTATTCACCAACAGGTCCGAGACTCCCTGTCTCCGTAGCCTCAGGGATCTGGCCACGACATCCAGCCTGGCAACTTCATACTTGTGCGGTATTTTCAGAGAAAAAAAAGTCTAGAGCCAATTTGGAAAGGTCCTGAGCAGGTTCTACTGTCATTCAAACGGCTGTGAAAGTTGCAGGTCAGAAAAATTGGGTGCTTGCCACCCATTGCAAGAAGATACCTTTGGCGTTGCCTTATGACAAGTGGGTCAGAGAAGGAGTAGGGGATGACGAATGTGAACAAGTGCTTAGGTTTGTGCCCTTCAGTAATGCTCAGCTGATATGGAACAGGACAGATCAGGAGAATGGTGATGTTTTAATTGAGGTTGTTCCCCCTGAAATACAAGCTATTCAAGAACCACTGCTCCCAGATCCTGGGGCTGCTAGGTACAATTTGCTTCCCCGGACAAGGACCATTGAGCTGTAAGAGAAAACAGATTAGGGATGGACTGTATAAGGTAGGCCCATACTGAGTAGCAGTACCAACAGGAGATTTTTGGAAAATTCTGCATTTGTCTTGCTTCTTTTCTTTGAACACTAGTTAGGGAAGAAGATATGCTCTGAGAGTATACCACTTTTGTCCACGTGGGATAGAGTGGGACGAGTTTAGGACAGAGCAAGCTCCACCGCCGGTGCTCAAGAGCACCAACTGATTGATTGATAATAGGATCTTGTAACAGTGAGGCTCTGACGGACACTGGGAACATTTATGTTCTATATTATTCTGCGTTACTTTACTTGTTCTATAATGCATTCTTTTGGTGAACCAGTTGATGAGGAGGAGCAACCAGTAATTACGCGTCAACGTCGTATAATCTGGTACACTCGAAGCAAAATTATATGTGTCATTGTTTTGGTATTGTTGATGATAATGGTATGAGGGTGTTATGGTTTTTGGGGGATGTACATGATGTACCCACACTTGATCTGAATGGACCCAACTCTTTGGGAAGAGACAAGAGGGCTATAACAAACAATGTCTTTGTAGCAGCGGATAAGAGATTCTTTGGGAATGGGACTGCTTGTTATCCTATTGGTTCTGTTGCTAACCTTTGGACGGCATATCCCTTGTCGCTTGTTAATTATAGGTACACCCGGCCACCAGATTTTGGCATGGTTTTGAGACCTGGCACTAGCTAACAAGTACTGATTATCAAAAACAGGCCAGCTTTTGGGTGCTTGGAGTTTCTGCAGGTATTTTCAAACTATCTAGGCAAAATAGTGAGTTTCAAGCACAGAATTAAGGTGAAGGAAAAGGCTGTCCCAATCAAACATAAGGTAAGATCTGTGCCGTTCAGTCTCAGGGAAGATCTCAAGAAAGAGTTGGACAGTCACGCATCTAGTGTGACACTAATGCATTTTAGTGTGGTGTTCCGCAGCACCGCGCTGGAATGCGTTGTCAAGCATTTTAATGCCACTGTCAAGTGCTGTACCAGCACTGAAACTGACTACCCTACGCCAGGCTGCTAGCGCGCGCCAGTGCCTGTGACACCTGTGTGCGGCTCTGCTGCTCCCCGGACTTGACAGCAGGCTCAGTAAACAGTTAATCGTCTTGCACTGCTGGTTGCTACAATGTAACATCTTGCTGCGGCATTGAAATTCCACCCACCTCTATCACTCTTCGGAACTCAAGGGAGACCCCCCAGCGTCCTGGTGAGCTTGTGGCATGCAGGGACCGCCCCTCACTGTTGTCCTGCTCTCGTGGTGTGATCCTTAACGTTTTGGGGGATGCCTGGCTCCTTACAGTCTGCAGGGCCCCCGACTACGGATGCAGATTTGACACCTTTCTCACGTGCCCATCTCCCACATGGCGGGCTTGCACAGCAGGCTGCGCGGGCTCATGAGGCTGCGGTCGAGGAGACTTTGCCCACGCTGCCGTAGGGCCCTGCAAAAAACCCTAAATAACACCGTCACGATCTCCGCACCACAAATCTGCCCGTGTTCCAGCCACCATGCGCAGATTTCGGCGGGTGTCGGGTCATGGCGAGAGGAGCCACTTGAGTTTAGTAACCCGTCCTCCATCAGTGTGGCAGCGGGGAAGACCGAGAGTCTGGATGCGCAATCTCCTACGCCGGGCAGCTCCCTCAGTGCATTGAGGCGCGTGGTTGGCCCACCCGAGAGTGTAAACCGGGGGCAGTGGTCCGTCAGGGGGGCCCCAATGCCCTCGAGGTGATCCTGTGGATGGACTGCACCCGTCCAGCCTACAAAATTAAGTAAGTGCTTCTTAGCGCTTTACTGGCCATGTGCCCGCTATTGACAGTTGAAAGCTTTCATTTGGATATGTTGCCTATTGTTTCATTGCACAGGGCCTCTGACTCTGCAGCACGCGTGCCTCACCTGGCAAGCTACATCAGCATGCAGCAGAGGTGCGAGTCCCGGTGGTCTTTGTCATTTGCTATGCCTGCTTGAATTTACAGGTCACTTTTTAAAGCAAAGTGGTATCTAGAAATGCTGTGCTGCCTCCAATAAAATATATTTACTTCATTGATTGTCTGTTGTGGGAGAAACGGTGCACCAGAGACTGCATTTATATGTTCAGTATGAATGATTCACCCAGGCGTGGAATTTTCTTTCCATTCTAATATTTGTTGTTATTAATTGTACCAAAATGCAAAAAAAAACACAGACCAAGTCGAGACACAGTGAATAAGTAGATAATACCTTACCCCCACCCATTACAAGGGCACTAAGTTAGTGCCCTTCCAATTCTAGTGCTTGGCAGATGTTTTAAGATCTTCTTAATATTTTTTGTTGTTCAAATGGGTATAATTTCTGACATTTATATTTGTCCCTCGTCTTCATTGCTCGATTTTGCTTGTGAGAAAGTGTCACTGATAATCGTCGAATTGTCACTCATAATTGCACTGAAATTATGAAAATGTCACCCATAGCAATCTGAAACCTTGGCAGCTATGCTAGTGGGGTTATTGAACCCATAGAATCAAGTTTGTGGTTGAGTACTTTGGTGGTTGCCTGCGAGCACAATGTGAAAATGTGTCAGGGGGCGTGGCCAGCAGCCGATGAGAACGAACAAGAGCTCAGGGGCTCCAATTGCCATTCCCCCTGTAACCAGTTATCCTGTATCCCAGATGCAGCTGGGAGCACGGATTCGCCAGCCGAGAGCATCCAGGGGTTAGGAGAGATGGGACACTGCCACTACAGCCCCTGGCATGACTGCAAAGAGGCCGAAATAAGATCAGATCGTACAGGCGCAGGCAGGCTCAAAATATCGGCTGCGCTGTGAGGGGAGCTGTAAGCCTGCCATTGGACGGCTGCTGAAGAGCGTGGGAGTGGAAGTGTCGGCCTACTGGCACTGTGGGTGCCCTAAGAAGTGGCAGACACGATAGAGGGCTGAAAGATGCACGGCGAAGCGCCTGAAGGTGCTGCCGTGAAGCAGAGAGAGCACCGTACGGATGACGGTAAAATGGCGCCCGCGCAGTGAAGGTCCTGAACTGGTGGTCAGGATGCAGTGCAAAACTACGGTGAAGAGGCACCACTGATCTTGGAGACGGTTCCAGTGTGCTGGTACCATCGGCATTTGACAAGCTAAATAACAGCAATTGCAGAGGGATTGGGCGGACTGTGCAAGAGTCCTTTGCGAGGTGCGGCTGTGACCAGGAAGGCCTCTATATGTTACCTAGGAGGCCCGCCCGCGCTCTGTATAATCTGCACTTTGGTGCTCCAGGCCTGTGAGGAACAATAATAGCAACACTGCGCATACCTGTGGAGCCCTGTAGAATCCTGTAGAGTGCAGTACCAACAAAGAAGGGCCTGCATTGCTCCAGGGGTACCCTTTACATGCGCCGCTCGGTCCCAGGGGGCACTTCTGTGGAGAGGTGGCAGGGAAGCACCAGGGCGGGAAATAAGCCCTGCACCGCACATACTGGCTGACAGGGAGGAGACGTAACCTGCTGGAGCTGCACCACTTACAATCTAGCTGGTGCCATTCCCTAAGATTAGAATCTTCGAGGAGCAAAAGACTACCAGATCTGGCCCTCACTGAGTGTGATGGAGTTCTGCTGAAGCGGAGGAGGAGGAGCATCGCGGGGAGGGCTGGGTGCAAACTGCATAGTACGGGCTTAGATATAAGCTACTATGGCGGCTAGCCCAGGGGAAGTGGGAGAACCCAGCTTGACATAAGCACTGATATTTAGGGGAGCATCACGGAGCTGCCTGGAGGCTGCACGGAGGCTCACTGGAGGAGACAAAGGTGGCCGTTAGCCCAAAACGGTCTCTGTCGCAGGGATCGACTGTAACTTATACCTCCTATTGGAGGCCGAGTGCAAAGCCCCTGTGCTGCCAACAACCTTTGGAGCAATACTTGATCAGGGGGCGCGCTGCGGCTTCGGAGGAGGACCATCTTCCTCCAGTCATCCAGGAGGGACCAGCACCCCGAGCAGATTTCAGGAGGCACAATTAGGGGTATTCCGTGGATCCATCACACTGCCAGTCACACCTGAGGGGTGCTGGCCTTGCATAGGAGCTACACACCCACAGGAGAGAGCAGAATTGGCCCTGAGGAGCAGACAGGATACGGGCAAGCACAGTGACACTACAGGGGGCTTGCGGCTCCGAGCGGGTTGTGCTGTGTCACATCTGGCAGGCTGCAGAGCTAGAGGGGATCATCCTACTGAATTCTAGACCCAGCCGTGCTCTGAGGGAGAAACACAGCGCTTCCTTGAGGCCATGGGGAGAACCCAAAAGAAACGGGGATTTCATGTCGCTATCATAGCGCTTTCATAGCGCTACGAGACCTAATGGGTGAATTATGCGCGATACAAAAACAAATACAAATACAAATACAAATGTCCTGACGTATGATGAGGAATTAGTGTTGGAAATCAATTAAGAACTGCCTTTCGGGTCACCAATGCTGGGGGACAGTATGTAAGCGATTACGGTCTCCAGAGAGGCCCTTGAGGGGAAAATAGACATATTAGGCACAGATCTGAACCTATTGAAAGATGATGACCATCAGGAGCTCAAGGAGCGGGTGACAGCCTCTGAAAAGGGAAAGGGGGGCCTACTAACACAGTTGGCTGAGATGCAAAAGACGCTAACAGAAATAAATCGGAAAGTTAAGGTGCTAGAAGTTCGGGCCGAAGACAGTGAAGAACGCTCCCGGCGAAACAACATCCGCCTGGTCGGTGTGCCTGAGAGGGTGGAGGGGGGAACATGGTCCGATTTCTTGAGGGCTAGCTGTGAGTAGAAGCGGCTCTAGAAGGGCTATCCTCCTTCTATGCACTGGAACAAGCCCTCTGTGTCACAGCATGTTCACCCAAGCCGGGGGCCCCGCCCAGACCGATAGTGGCACGGCAGTTATACTTCAGGGATCAAGACCATACCCTGCAGCAGGCCCGTCAAAATCGAGGGTTAATAATTGACAATAGCACAATTATGATCTTTCCAGACTTGACCAGGGAAGTCCAGCGCAACAGGGCATCCTTCATATCTGTTAAAAAGAAGCTTTGCCAACTAAAATTGCCATACGCCGTGCTCTTTCCCACCTGGCTCGGTGTGGCAGACCCGTAGGGGCCACGTTTCTTCAACTCACCCCAAGAGGCCTGGGATTGTTGGACATGAGAGGACTCCCAGGCTGACGTGGCTCTGCAGCGGACTTGCCACAAAACAGTCCCAGCAGCAACAAGGTAGGGCCCAGAGCCCTATCTCCATGAGAGCTTAGCTTGGAGCGGAGAAGAGTACTGCAGGAGGTAGCAAGACACAGCCATGCAGCTCCAGTCCTACCTCCAGTAAAACTGGTTTTGAGGCATACAGGTTGGAAGGATCACCAGCCCCTAGTGAAACTGACATCTCGGAGATGGAACTTCCAAAAATAACTTGTCAACCGGCAGACTACATTGTCTGAGGAAGGGGACCTAACTGTTCGGGAGGTTGTCTTCTGAGGCGGGCTGTGCTCCCATGTGAGGGCAATGATCCCTGCTGATAGCGGTATTAGAACATGTAGTCTCAGATTGCTGGTCTGAGTTACATGGATTGATACCGGTGAGGGTGCGGCGGAGCAGAGATCTGGGGCCGGAACTGTTGGCAGATTGACCCTCTATTCAATAGTGAATGTTTTTGCAGTTAAATGCAGTTTGGATGGGGACTAGTTCACCAGTACCTGTCCTGGGGAGGGGGAGTTAGGTGTTTGGCTCGGTTTGCAGTCTGGGAAGTTGGGGCAGGCATGTCACTAGGGCGGACTATACTGGGGGGAAAATGTCATCACTACAATGGGACCCACCGTAGAACTAAAATGTATTTAGTGGAATTTGAGAGGAATGCACGCAATGGTGAGACGGCATAAAATTCATGCGTATTTGATCCGCTGGGGGTTCCAGATTGCTTTACTCCAGGAGACCCACATCATGGCGAAAGAGGGTGTGGCAGTGCAATGGCACTGGCAAGGGCAAGTGTACTATACCAACTTCTCAGCATTTGCGCAAGGGGTCCTAATATGGGGGAGGGCGTGAGTACCCTTCCAGTGTATGCAGCAAATCATAGACCCTGAAGGCAGATATGTGGTAGTTTCTGGGAGATTAGATGGCAGGGACAT
Source organism: Lissotriton helveticus (assembly GCF_964261635.1). Lineage (NCBI taxonomy): Eukaryota > Metazoa > Chordata > Amphibia > Caudata > Salamandridae > Lissotriton > Lissotriton helveticus. The sequence goes on from NC_136057.1 coordinate 1,490,817,809, forward strand.
AGTAGTGGGTAGTATCTATGCACCCAACACTGACCAATCTAGTTTCTTCTCTCATCTTTCCCGGAAGCTGGCACCTTTACTTATGGGATCAGTGCTACTGGGGGGTGACTTTAATAGCATATCGGATGTTGCCCTTGACTGATCGCATCCTCCGCTTCCTGATGCACCTACAAATAAAATAGCAGAAGTGAGGCGGAACTCGCAGCAGCAGTGGGGGTTAGTAGACTCTAGGAGAGCCCAGCATACCAATACTCTGGACTATTCCTTCTTTTCGATGCTCCATGAGCTGCATGTGCACTTGGATGCCATACTGTGCTCCCCTGATGTGCATCAGGGAATATGCAGCAGTGAATATCTCACTCGGACGATTTCTGACCATAACCCAGAGATGGTCTGTCTGCATTGGTCCCAGGGGCGGTCCAAAATAGCCACATGGAGATTGAGGCCGCAGGCCCTCGAGGACCAGGTGTTTCAGGCCTTGATAGGCACAGCTATAGACCTGTATTTCCACGAAAATGCCAACACAGCCACAGACCCCCTGGTAGACTGGGATGCGTTTAAAGCAGTAATCAGGGGACGCTGAATATATCAGAAATTATGGGTACCCGGAAAGTCCTACTCCAAGATGTAAAGAGAGCAGATCGGCATCTCAGGGAACTATTGCAGGAGAAGCCTGGGAACGCAGGCAAACAGGGCGAACTCTTAGATGCTAGGGAAGCAGTAGCAGTGCAAGTTGAGCACCTCCGCTGCTTTGACTATAAGAAGTATTTGACGACGGCGCACTCCGAAAGGGACAAATCGGGAAGCAAGATATGACCAACAAGGCATAAATGACTTGTTCCTCGAATACTATACTGAGTTGTATAGGAGCAGGGTGATCCTAAGGGACGATGACATGGACAGATTCATACGTGACCTAGAACTACCAGCCTTAGATGCAGAGGTAGCAGATACACTGGGACGAGACGTGGAGGTTGGGGAAGTGAGGGATGCCATTTAACACATGGCTGGAAACAAAACCCCAGGTACGGATGGCCTACCAATTGAATTTGACCAAAAATACATTGATCTATTAGCCGCCAAACTAGTACAATTATATAACGCAGCAAAACAGTTGAGACACCTGCCCATTTCCACTAGAGAGGCAATTATCATACCCCCGCTTAAGCCGGATAAACAGCCATGGAACAGGGAGGCATATTGACCCCTTTCTATGCTAAATCTGGACTGCAAAATCCTCACCCGCATACTGGCTACTCGATTACTCCCATATATGACAACACTAATTCACAGGGACCAATCAGGGTTCATCCCCACCAGAAACACAGCACTTAACGTTAGGCGATTACTGCGCGTGCTGGGGGCAGACACTTACGAGAAGGATTTGGCGACGGTATTCGCGGTGGACATAGAAAAGGCATTTGATAGCCTAGAAAGGCCATATTTGTTCCATTTGATGCGGCGGTTTGGGTTGGGAGTTATGTTTGTGGACTGGACGGCGCTTCTATACTCTAGCTCCACTGCTCGGGTAAAGACGGGGACCTTGATACCGGATGCTGCGGAGTGGGGAGGGGGAAGAAACAGGGTTGTCCCCTCTCCCACCTACTGTTCACCTTGGTGATTGAGCCGCTTGCCGCCCGAGCCCGCACAGGGCAGGATTTTCAAGGCCTTGTAGTTGACAGGATGAGGCATCACATTGCACTGTATGTGGACGACTTACTGCTGTTCCTGGCAGATTCGGGAGAGGCACTTCGGGGAGCGAAGGAGTTGCTCCAGGACCTGAGTGCAGTGGCGGATTTAAAAGTGAAATGGGCAAAATCTTGTTTATTTCCGACGAAGGACGGCAGAGTGGGTCCACGGGAAAGTGAAGGGGTAAGATGGGAAGATAGTTGCCTCACATATCTGGGTGCTAAAATATATCACACTCAGGGGGATATCTTAGAGGGCAACATAGGGAGAGCTATACGGAGCATGAAAGGCAACTTTGACTTTTGGAGCACTTTGCCACTATCGGTAGCAATTCAGAAAAGGGGGTGATGATGAACAGAGTGTCTGAATTAAGCAGACCACTCTTACCCAGTCCAAAGATCAGGGCTTGATCCATCACCGTTATTTATCTCACTGCCCCATCCCAGCTCAGAACCTGGCTATATGCAAATTAGTCTGTCCCTGGCCCAGTGCATCATGGGAACAGGGCAGACCAAACTACCAAGCCAATTCTTCACCAGAAGTGGAGCAGTGAGAAAGGGAAACCCCCTTTTCTGAATAATTTTGTCCACCATAAGCGTGGAAGGGTATACTCAGATGTGAGTCCCTTGCTCATTGCACCATCAGGATTCAAGCAAGCCGGGCCGACGACGCCTGAAATGGCAGAAACCGGTCCCCGGAAGCTTGTTTCCTTCCCAGTATAAGAATTGGCTTGGTAGTTTGGTTTGCCCTGTTCCCATCATGCGCTGGGACAGGAACAGACTAATTTGCATATAGCCAAGTTCTGAGCTGGGATGGTGCAGTGAGCTAAAAAACGGTGATGGATCAAGCCCTGATCTTTGGACTGGGTAAGAGTGGTCTGCTTAATTCAGACACTCTGTTCATCACCACCCCCTTTTCTGAATAATTTTGTCCACCATAAGCGTGGAAGGGTATACTCAGATGTGAGTCCCTTGCTCATTGCACCATCAGGATTCAAGCAAGCCGGGCCGACGACGCCTGAAATGGCAGAAACCGGTCCCCGGAAGCTTGTTTCCTTCCCAGTATAAGAATTGGCTTGGTAGTTTGGTTTGCCCTGTTCCCATCATGCACTGGGACAGGAACAGACTAATTTGCATATAGCCAAGTTCTGAGCTGGGATGGTGCAGTGAGCTAAAAAACGGTGATGGATCAAGCCCTGATCTTTGGACTGGGTAAGAGTGGTCTGCTTAATTCAGACACTCTGTTCATCACCACCCCCTTTTCTGAATAATTTTGTCCACCATAAGCGTGGAAGGGTATACTCAGATGTGAGTCCCTTGCTCATTGCACCATCAGGATTCAAGCAAGCCGGGCCGACGACGCCTGAAATGGCAGAAACCGGTCCCCGGAAGCTTGTTTCCTTCCCAGTATAAGAATTGGCTTGGTAGTTTGGTTTGCCCTGTTCCCATCATGCACTGGGACAGGAACAGACTAATTTGCATATAGCCAAGTTCTGAGCTGGGATGGTGCAGTGAGCTAAAAAACGGTGATGGATCAAGCCCTGATCTTTGGACTGGGTAAGAGTGGTCTGCTTAATTCAGACACTCTGTTCATCACCACCCCCTTTTCTGAATAATTTTGTCCACCATAAGCGTGGAAGGGTATACTCAGATGTGAGTCCCTTGCTCATTGCACCATCAGGATTCAAGCAAGCCGGGCCGACGACGCCTGAAATGGCAGAAACCGGTCCCCGGAAGCTTGTTTCCTTCCCAGTATAAGCATTGGCTTGGTAGTTTGGTTTGCCCTGTTCCCATCATGCACTGGGACAGGAACAGACTAATTTGCATATAGCCAAGTTCTGAGCTGGGATGGTGCAGTGAGCTAAAAAACGGTGATGGATCAAGCCCTGATCTTTGGACTGGGTAAGAGTGGTCTGCTTAATTCAGACACTCTGTTCATCACCACCCCCTTTTCTGAATAATTTTGTCCACCATAAGCGTGGAAGGGTATACTCAGATGTGAGTCCCTTGCTCATTGCACCATCAGGATTCAAGCAAGCCGGGCCGACGACGCCTGAAATGGCAGAAACCGGTCCCCGGAAGCTTGTTTCCTTCCCAGTATAAGAATTGGCTTGGTAGTTTGGTTTGCCCTGTTCCCATCATGCACTGGGACAGGAACAGACTAATTTGCATATAGCCAAGTTCTGAGCTGGGATGGTGCAGTGAGCTAAAAAACGGTGATGGATCAAGCCAAGATCTTTGGACTGGGTAAGAGTGGTCTGCTTAATTCAGACACTCTGTTCATCACCACCCCCTTTTCTGAATAATTTTGTCCACCATAAGCGGGGAAGGGTATACTCAGATGTGAGTCCCTTGCTCATTGCACCATCAGGATTCAAGCAAGCCGGGCCGACGACGCCTGAAATGGCAGAAACCGGTCCCCGGAAGCTTGTTTCCTTCCCAGTATAAGAATTGGCTTGGTAGTTTGGTTTGCCCTGTTCCCATCATGCACTGGGACAGGAACAGACTAATTTGCATATAGCCAAGTTCTGAGCTGGGATGGTGCAGTGAGCTAAAAAACGGTGATGGATCAAGCCCTGATCTTTGGACTGGGTAAGAGTGGTCTGCTTAATTCAGACACTCTGTTCATCACCACCCCCTTTTCTGAATAATTTTGTCCACCATAAGCGTGGAAGGGTATACTCAGATGTGAGTCCCTTGCTCATTGCACCATCAGGATTCAAGCAAGCCGGGCCGACGACGCCTGAAATGGCAGAAACCGGTCCCCGGAAGCTTGTTTCCTTCCCAGTATAAGAATTGGCTTGGTAGTTTGGTTTGCCCTGTTCCCATCATGCACTGGGACAGGAACAGACTAATTTGCATATAGCCAAGTTCTGAGCTGGGATGGTGCAGTGAGCTAAAAAACGGTGATGGATCAAGCCCTGATCTTTGGACTGGGTAAGAGTGGTCTGCTTAATTCAGACACTCTGTTCATCACCACCCCCTTTTCTGAATAATTTTGTCCACCATAAGCGTGGAAGGGTATACTCAGATGTGAGTCCCTTGCTCATTGCACCATCAGGATTCAAGCAAGCCGGGCCGACGACGCCTGAAATGGCAGAAACCGGTCCCCGGAAGCTTGTTTCCTTCCCAGTATAAGAATTGGCTTGGTAGTTTGGTTTGCCCTGTTCCCATCATGCACTGGGACAGGAACAGACTAATTTGCATATAGCCAAGTTCTGAGCTGGGATGGTGCAGTGAGCTAAAAAACGGTGATGGATCAAGCCCTGATCTTTGGACTGGGTAAGAGTGGTCTGCTTAATTCAGACACTCTGTTCATCACCACCCCCTTTTCTGAATAATTTTGTCCACCATAAGCGTGGAAGGGTATACTCAGATGTGAGTCCCTTGCTCATTGCACCATCAGGATTCAAGCAAGCCGGGCCGACGACGCCTGAAATGGCAGAAACCGGTCCCCGGAAGCTTGTTTCCTTCCCAGTATAAGAATTGGCTTGGTAGTTTGGTTTGCCCTGTTCCCATCATGCACTGGGACAGGAACAGACTAATTTGCATATAGCCAAGTTCTGAGCTGGGATGGTGCAGTGAGCTAAAAAACGGTGATGGATCAAGCCCTGATCTTTGGACTGGGTAAGAGTGGTCTGCTTAATTCAGACACTCTGTTCATCACCACCCCCTTTTCTGAATAATTTTGTCCACCATAAGCGTGGAAGGGTATACTCAGATGTGAGTCCCTTGCTCATTGCACCATCAGGATCCAAGCAAGCCGGGCCGACGACGCCTGAAATGGCAGAAACCGGTCCCCGGAAGCTTGTTTCCTTCCCAGTATAAGAATTGGCTTGGTAGTTTGGTTTGCCCTGTTCCCATCATGCACTGGGACAGGAACAGACTAATTTGCATATAGCCAAGTTCTGAGCTGGGATGGTGCAGTGAGCTAAAAAACGGTGATGGATCAAGCCCTGATCTTTGGACTGGGTAAGAGTGGTCTGCTTAATTCAGACACTCTGTTCATCACCACCCCCTTTTCTGAATAATTTTGTCCACCATAAGCGTGGAAGGGTATACTCAGATGTGAGTCCCTTGCTCATTGCACCATCAGGATTCAAGCAAGCCGGGCCGACGACGCCTGAAATGGCAGAAACCGGTCCCCGGAAGCTTGTTTCCTTCCCAGTATAAGAATTGGCTTGGTAGTTTGGTTTGCCCTGTTCCCATCATGCACTGGGACAGGAACAGACTAATTTGCATATAGCCAAGTTCTGAGCTGGGATGGTGCAGTGAGCTAAAAAACGGTGATGGATCAAGCCCTGATCTTTGGACTGGGTAAGAGTGGTCTGCTTAATTCAGACACTCTGTTCATCACCACCCCCTTTTCTGAATAATTTTGTCCACCATAAGCGTGGAAGGGTATACTCAGATGTGAGTCCCTTGCTCATTGCACCATCAGGATTCAAGCAAGCCGGGCCGACGACGCCTGAAATGGCAGAAACCGGTCCCCGGAAGCTTGTTTCCTTCCCAGTATAAGAATTGGCTTGGTAGTTTGGTTTGCCCTGTTCCCATCATGCACTGGGACAGGAACAGACTAATTTGCATATAGCCAAGTTCTGAGCTGGGATGGTGCAGTGAGCTAAAAAACGGTGATGGATCAAGCCCTGATCTTTGGACTGGGTAAGAGTGGTCTGCTTAATTCAGACACTCTGTTCATCACCACCCCCTTTTCTGAATAATTTTGTCCACCATAAGCGTGGAAGGGTATACTCAGATGTGAGTCCCTTGCTCATTGCACCATCAGGATTCAAGCAAGCCGGGCCGACGACGCCTGAAATGGCAGAAACCGGTCCCCGGAAGCTTGTTTCCTTCCCAGTATAAGAATTGGCTTGGTAGTTTGGTTTGCCCTGTTCCCATCATGCACTGGGACAGGAACAGACTAATTTGCATATAGCCAAGTTCTGAGCTGGGATGGTGCAGTGAGCTAAAAAACGGTGATGGATCAAGCCCTGATCTTTGGACTGGGTAAGAGTGGTCTGCTTAATTCAGACACTCTGTTCATCACCACCCCCTTTTCTGAATAATTTTGTCCACCATAAGCGTGGAAGGGTATACTCAGATGTGAGTCCCTTGCTCATTGCACCATCAGGATCCAAGCAAGCCGGGCCGACGACGCCTGAAATGGCAGAAACCGGTCCCCGGAAGCTTGTTTCCTTCCCAGTATAAGAATTGGCTTGGTAGTTTGGTTTGCCCTGTTCCCATCATGCACTGGGACAGGAACAGACTAATTTGCATATAGCCAAGTTCTGAGCTGGGATGGTGCAGTGAGCTAAAAAACGGTGATGGATCAAGCCCTGATCTTTGGACTGGGTAAGAGTGGTCTGCTTAATTCAGACACTCTGTTCATCACCACCCCCTTTTCTGAATAATTTTGTCCACCATAAGCGTGGAAGGGTATACTCAGATGTGAGTCCCTTGCTCATTGCACCATCAGGATTCAAGCAAGCCGGGCCGACGACGCCTGAAATGGCAGAAACCGGTCCCCGGAAGCTTGTTTCCTTCCCAGTATAAGAATTGGCTTGGTAGTTTGGTTTGCCCTGTTCCCATCATGCACTGGGACAGGAACAGACTAATTTGCATATAGCCAAGTTCTGAGCTGGGATGGTGCAGTGAGCTAAAAAACGGTGATGGATCAAGCCCTGATCTTTGGACTGGGTAAGAGTGGTCTGCTTAATTCAGACACTCTGTTCATCACCACCCCCTTTTCTGAATAATTTTGTCCACCATAAGCGTGGAAGGGTATACTCAGATGTGAGTCCCTTGCTCATTGCACCATCAGGATTCAAGCAAGCCGGGCCGACGACGCCTGAAATGGCAGAAACCGGTCCCCGGAAGCTTGTTTCCTTCCCAGTATAAGAATTGGCTTGGTAGTTTGGTTTGCCCTGTTCCCATCATGCACTGGGACAGGAACAGACTAATTTGCATATAGCCAAGTTCTGAGCTGGGATGGTGCAGTGAGCTAAAAAACGGTGATGGATCAAGCCCTGATCTTTGGACTGGGTAAGAGTGGTCTGCTTAATTCAGACACTCTGTTCATCACCACCCCCTTTTCTGAATAATTTTGTCCACCATAAGCGTGGAAGGGTATACTCAGATGTGAGTCCCTTGCTCATTGCACCATCAGGATTCAAGCAAGCCGGGCCGACGACGCCTGAAATGGCAGAAACCGGTCCCCGGAAGCTTGTTTCCTTCCCAGTATAAGAATTGGCTTGGTAGTTTGGTTTGCCCTGTTCCCATCATGCACTGGGACAGGAACAGACTAATTTGCATATAGCCAAGTTCTGAGCTGGGATGGTGCAGTGAGCTAAAAAACGGTGATGGATCAAGCCCTGATCTTTGGACTGGGTAAGAGTGGTCTGCTTAATTCAGACACTCTGTTCATCACCACCCCCTTTTCTGAATAATTTTGTCCACCATAAGCGTGGAAGGGTATACTCAGATGTGAGTCCCTTGCTCATTGCACCATCAGGATTCAAGCAAGCCGGGCCGACGACGCCTGAAATGGCAGAAACCGGTCCCCGGAAGCTTGTTTCCTTCCCAGTATAAGAATTGGCTTGGTAGTTTGGTTTGCCCTGTTCCCATCATGCACTGGGACAGGAACAGACTAATTTGCATATAGCCAAGTTCTGAGCTGGGATGGTGCAGTGAGCTAAAAAACGGTGATGGATCAAGCCCTGATCTTTGGACTGGGTAAGAGTGGTCTGCTTAATTCAGACACTCTGTTCATCACCACCCCCTTTTCTGAATAATTTTGTCCACCATAAGCGTGGAAGGGTATACTCAGATGTGAGTCCCTTGCTCATTGCACCATCAGGATTCAAGCAAGCCGGGCCGACGACGCCTGAAATGGCAGAAACCGGTCCCCGGAAGCTTGTTTCCTTCCCAGTATAAGAATTGGCTTGGTAGTTTGGTTTGCCCTGTTCCCATCATGCACTGGGACAGGAACAGACTAATTTGCATATAGCCAAGTTCTGAGCTGGGATGGTGCAGTGAGCTAAAAAACGGTGATGGATCAAGCCCTGATCTTTGGACTGGGTAAGAGTGGTCTGCTTAATTCAGACACTCTGTTCATCACCACCCCCTTTTCTGAATAACTATCGGTAGCAGGCAGAATAGCCTTACTTAAAATGGTGACCCTACCGACACTGTTATACCTCTTTGGAACCCTACCAGTTTGAATACCACCACGCTACTTTGCCCAGCTCAAATCAATAGTCACTGGGTTTTTATGGGGACAGGCAGTCAGAGAGTGGTGCTTAGCGTACTAATGAGACAGAAAGCGGATCGGATTTTGCGGTGCCTGACTTTGAAGCCTACTGCTTGGCGACACAGCTCTAATGGATTACGAAATTGGTAGCGGGACATTTAAGGGGAGCGGATGACGCGGGCGACGAGTTGATGATGTTGAGACTCCTATCCCGCCTTCTTTTCAGACTCCCGATCCGGAGCCAGGCCCGCCCCATGGAGTTAGATACAGCTAGGCGGTGCTGGCGCAGATACCTGTAGTGAGCTAGGATTGGGCACCCTTATGCCCCAGAAATCCCATTACTTATGTGCGAGGCCTTACCGCACGGGAGCAGCTGGCAGAGTCTGTCGACTTGGGTGAACTGGGGGCTAGTTACGATGGGGAATTTATATGAGGAAGGAGCAATGATCCCATTCGATGACCTATGGGACCGGTACAACCGACCCAGAGGGGACTTCCTCTTGCACGCTGCCCTCACTGCGACCATACGAACGTATTGGGGGAGGGGATACACTGAAACAGCCACATCGTTGCGATGCCAATATATGGTGATGGCGGAAGGCACATTCAAGGTGGACACCTGTTTGTACAGGCGCCTTACAAAGGAAGCTTTACCTCCCCTACAGGAGCTGCGCTTTAAGTAGGAGGCAGACCTGGGAGAAGCTATTCCGGGGAAAGCCTGGGGTGAGATAGTGGAAATGGCTTCGAAAAGCACCAGGAATGTGAGATTCCAACTGGTCCACTTTTGCATATTGCACAGGGCATATCTCACCCCGGAGAAAATTTATGAGTACTTTATGATCCATACTGTGGCTTGTCCCCAGTGTAATCTACACAATGCGGACTTCGAGCACATGCTCTGAGAATTCCCGCAGCTAGGCACCTTCTGGGAAGAGGTAACTGAGATACTGGCTTAAGTCACTGACAGAGACACTGTGGCATCCCTCAAATATTGCTTGTTACACTGGTTCCTGCACACGTCTAAAAATAAAATCACAAGCACAATTTTAGAAATGGGTCTACTTCTAGCCAAACGGGACATTACCATGCACTGGAAAGCGAGACAAGGTCCAAGTCTAGTTAGGTGGAAGAAGGAACTCACGAAGTGGGCATAATACAAGGGAATAATTAGATTGCAAATGGCCCAAAGGACGGGGAACAGGAAAAGTTTAGATGCAGCTAGGGCATGGGAAGCGTTGGTTGCAACAATCAAGGCCCCGGTGGTTGAGGAGGAGGAGTATCCACTAGAAGCGCAGCTAGAGGGAATCTGTCAGACCACAATCACCTGCCTCATCTGTTGGGGGTTTTAAGTGGAAATGGTAGGATGCCGACGGCACTGTTTGGGGGTTTGCTGAGAGTGCTTCGGATCCACGATGTGACCTCAATTACATGTAACAAGAATTACAAGAAAGGGTCTAACTGCCAGTGACACGCCTAAGGGGTGGGGTGGTTGGGTTATTGGGGTTTAAGGGACTTCAACCCAAAACAAGACTGCATATAGGGGCTCCAATTGATTACACCTGGAAGTATGTTCAGGGATTTGTCATGGGAGGGGGAGTAATATATGACTTGTAACGGTTATTGCTGCTTTTTTCCTACTTCTGTATGCGGGGGGTAGGGATCTATGATCCTGAACAAATGTTACACAATGCAGTGATGCCGCCTGGAACTTCATGTCAAATTCAATAAAGTTTGTTTTAAAAAAAATGGGGAATTGCGTTTGTGCGTTGATTTAAGAAGTCTAAATAAGGAAATTTGGGTTGATTCCCACCCTCTGCCCAAGATTTGTGATCTCTTGAAGGAATTGAGCGGCACGGAGTGGTTTTTTAAGATCGATCTGGCTTCAGCTTACCACCAAGTGGTGTTGGATGATGTATCTCGCCATTACACGGCCTTTAACTTCCCGTTTGGATCTTATCAGTTTTGCAGGATGCCATTTGGCCTGGCATCGGCTGCCTCTGTGTTTCAATGCATAATGCAGCAGATTCTGAATGGAGTGAAAGGGGTCATCATTTTTCAGGACAATGTTCTTATTTTCCAAAAATATTTAGAGGACCACGAGAATTCGTTGAAGTTAGTGCTTCGGATTTTTGAAGAAAAGGGTGTGGTGGTAAAAGAAGAGAAGAGTGAGTTCTGTAATAGAGAAAAAGAGTTTTTGGGTCATCTAGTTTTGTGCAAAGGAGTAAACCGTATGCCCGGTCTAGTGAAGGCAGTGGTTGATTTCCCGAACAAAGATGAACTGCGCTCTTTTTTAGTGTTGTGTGAGTCTTATGCACGCTTCATACCAGAGTATGCCACAAAGATGAAGGCTATGTCAAGCACGTTAAGAGCAAATGTCCTATTTGAGTAGAATGATAGTTGTCAGGACACATTCATGAAGGTCAAGTCAGAGGTGACCAACGTAAAAACTCTCAGTGCCTAAGATCCTTGTGTGCCTTGCACTATAATAGTGGATTCCAGCAACTACGGGTTGGGCACGGTGTTGACTCAGCGGCTGGAGGAAGGTAAAGTGACCATTAGTTATGCATCTAGGGTATTTGCGTGACCCAGAGCTGAATTACTCTGTGATCGAAAAATAGTTGTTAGCATGCTATTGGGCTTGTGAGAAATTCAGGAGTTACATTTGGGACAGAAAATTTCCGATACAAACTGATCATAAGCCACTTGTTTTCATCCTTGGTGGTGACAGGGTAAAGTATGCTACACCGCGTATAGTACGCCTTACTACAAAATTACTCCAATATGATTTTGTTGTCAGACACATATCAGGTAAGAAAAATGTCAGGGCGGACCTTCTCTCCAGACTACCTATCTGCGAAGAGGAGGTGCTCGATGTGGAAGAGGACAAAAAGAATTGTTTCATTGCATATGTTGATGCAGTAGAAAACAAAGCATGTAGCGAGAGTGTGTGGAAGTAAGCGGAGATAGAGAATGCTGTGCTGAGTAAGGCCAAAGAACACATCATTTGCTTGAAAGGGCACGGTTAGAGAGAGAAGAGAGGGAAGTAATGAAACCGTCAGTAAGAGCTTATCTGATCTTAAGTACCACTCCCTCTCTGGAACCTTATTTAAAAATTGTCATTAATCCCCTCCACATAGTTTTGCTTATTAAATTTAGGATGAACTTGATCCCCTACACACTTGGTTGTTTTTCTACTTGGGCAAAACCCGAGGACGCTCCACCTTGCAAATGCGATAATTTTTCTACCCAAGATACGTTACATTTTATGTTCTTTTGTGGACTTTATGCCACCGCTAGGGAGAAATATTTAATACCTATTCTGAAGGATGCAGGCTTTCTCCAGGTTAGGCCAGCATTAATTTTCCTTCAAATGTTGGGCAACACGCACATAAATTTTCGTGTTGCATCTTACCTAACGGCTGCATTTAGATTAAGAAACAAACAAGCCCCAGGGAACGTCTCATTTTAAATGCTGGTCTTGTGTGTTTAATTAAATTAAATTTTAATCTAAATTGACTATGAATTGAATTCTGTATGTAAATTGCAATGTGATTTTTATTTGTGCTGTATGTATTGCCTTTTATGATTTTAACAAAAATCGAATAAAGCGTATTTTGACTGACTGACTGACACATTGTGATGGGTTGGCCCAGAGAGAGATGTGTGGCTTCCGATATTCAACCTTAGTGTAAAATTGCTGAGGATTTGTCCATTGAAGATGGAGTGGTTATGAGAGATGACAGGTGCATATTTCCCATTGGCGTTTGTGGTTTACTGGTGGGCTGTGCCCAATCAGGGCTTTTAGGGTCCACAATGACCAAGAGGCATGTTTGGTTACACTACTGGTGGCCTTCCATGGATAAAGACCTTAAGTAGGTGGTTAAAGAGTGTGTTGTATGTTCTGGGGCTGAGAAAGGGTACAAAGTTGGTACGCCACCGCTACAGCCCATACCCTTACCGGAGACGCTATGGTTGAAGGTTGAAATCTACTTGGTGGGACCTTTCAATTTCCTTCTGCACCATTTACGCTTTGCTTTTGTCTTAATGGACTTCCATAGTAAGTGGCCAGAAGTTTGATTTTGTGCATCACCCATAGAAGGTTTTCCTGAAGCGATAGTTTCTGACAATGGTGTGCAGTTTGTGAACCATGGGATGAGCATATTTCTGAGTGAATAGGGAATTAAACATTTCAGGTGCTTAGTTTGCCATCCACAGACTGACAGATTAGTGGAAAGAATGAATAGGGCCATTGTGAAATGCATCAAGTGGGAAAAGAGCAACAGTTATGAGGTGGAGGGTGCTGTCTGGTCAATGTTGTGGTTCTACTGCACTACGCCACATTCACTTACTAAAATTGCCCCATTTGTGTCGCTTAAATGTCGCTTCCCACACCCGCCTTATATCCTGCCTGGTTACTCAAGACGGTTCGTAACAAAGTTTCATGCTGGGTGGATCAAGGGACTTTGGAGTCCTGGATAGAAGTGGGCCAAGAGAAAATGAGAAACAGATATGATCACAAGAAGTCTGTATGACCTGTCTTGTTGCGCCCTGGCGACATGGTATGTGTAAAAAATGCAGACTGTAAGAAAGAGAGGTGCAGTGCATGGTGATCCTGTGTGTGTTGAGAAAGTGTGCAGTGGTACGGTTATGGTACAAGTTGGGCACTGGTGGAATGCGAATAAGGTGGTGAAAGTGTCTGATGTGTGCAACCAAATGAAACACGACGTGGAATTAGGCTTGTCCTTTTCTGGTGAACAAGGTACCACTATGAGTCCACGAAGGTCGAGTTGGGTGACATATTTACCGTGGAAGCTAAGATGAGGTGCACTTTGCTCTTACTCGGAAAGGGTGTGATGTTCTTTTACTTCCTTGTGTTTTTTGCCTTATTTGTGGGTTTTTGTCTTTGGGGGTTGGGGTTTGCGGTTTATGTTTACTGGTGTACACTTCATTTTTATTGTAAAAAGAAAGGTAATATGTTGTGGTTGGCAAGCTTTGTTTCTGCAGACCCTCAGAATGTCTGAAGGGTTGCCATAGCTGCCCAAGAGTAGGAGATTTCCATACTTTACAGTTGGAGCTCTCCAGTCGTGTGAGGGTAGCGGTGGCTTGTTGAACCCGAGCAATAAACATAAAGGTATATTCGTCCTACCGTCTCCTGTCGTTTCTACGACGGAGGACACAACACTTATGCTAACTACTTATGTCATTATTGACAGCGCAAGACTCGTGACTAGGCTGAGTAGCAGCACAAGCTGTCAGTGCTGCTGGTGTTGCCTGTAGAAGTGCAAGCATGTCTTCAGACTTTGGTGGGTTACAAGCAGGACTACTCTGTGTTTAGTGCCGAAATAACTGGCAGGATTGTGTGACTACCCAAACTGGCTGCTGGTGAGACAACATTGTGGGCTAATGGAAACACAGAGCAAGTGAATGTCCTTGGAAGAGAATGGATACTCTAACTTGCTGCATGTGGCATGATGGTTGACAGATGTTTGAGTTGAAACACGGGTATAACAGAACGTTGTGTTTTTGAAATGAAGAAACTCAAGCACTGAAGCCACTACAGTGGTGTTAAGTAGAAGGCTTATTAGATTCCACTAAATCAATCCTGGGCACTAAATACATGCTCATCCCAGATTCCCCCAGGTCCTTGTCTATGACCCTCACTCCTTGTAGTGCACAACCACTTTAATGGTATGGCTGAATGTGCCTGTTTTGCAAAAACCCTTTCATTCACTACACTTTCGAATTTAATGTATCAGTTCTATATTATCAACGGAAAGGGCACAACAAATAGAGTATCCTGGTTCCCTGGTGCATAGTTTCGCATATTTGCAGAAGGCTATAGGATCTGGGTAAATGATAGAAAAAAGTTTTAAATACCATTAAAACAAATCAGAACACTTTACTTGGTGAAATGCAAATAATAAAGGTTTTTACTGCAACCCAATTTCAACAGATTATTGTTCAAACAATGTATAGTTTTATTAATCAAACTGCATGTTAGTGGGAACGTTTGTGCCAATGTCCATGGAAAATGTGCTGTTTGTACATGACACTGCGTTACCAAATCCTGCTTTAGTAATACAATATTAAAAGTGAGTTTCTAAACACGAACTGAGAAACATTCCTGCCCCCGCCATGGTGACAATGCTATTAAAGAACTAAGAGGCAGGTCAGGGTTTATGTGTACCCTCTATGTGGGCTAGATTCTTATTATATATGGATTAAAAGTTTACTCTATAAAATCAAGCAAAATAGCTTTAGACACAGCAGAAATGCTGAGCTTGCATATTTGAAGGTGCTCTCATATGTGACAATGAAGAAAAAAGCTAGTCTGTAAAATAAAATATTTGCTAGGATCGCACAACTTGAGACCAGATTATGGGTCAAGTACATTACAGTTAGGGTGAGTAGATTATTCAAGTCACAAAACCTGCAGGTCTAGTAAAACCTTTATGATTTTTCAAGGCATGACTGAAAGACCGACGGCTACCCACTGCTATATTTAGTTTTGCATGTTATTGCAAACATATTCCTGCCATGTTTAGCCAGCAGTATGTTTGCTTTTTTATTGTATTCTTTAACTTTATCTTGCATATTGTGTTGTTTGTGTGTGAGTTAAATGTGCTTGTGCAAGAAGATAAATGTATGAATGAGTCAGTGGGTGGAAGAATGGATGCATTGGTGCTATGATGCATGACAGAGGTAATAAATGATGACTTATTGAATGTTTAAGCATATCATTGACTGAAGAGACACTTTTATTTAAAATCCAGACCTTTTGGCATATCAAAACATAGGGAAACAGCTAATGAGCCTCGCTGATAACACTGCGCACCAGCTCATTTTATTGGCGGAATCCACAAGCAACCTTTGCTAATGAAAATCATGCCTCTGGCCAAGACCAGGCCGAGGCATACACATGTATGCTCTGTACATATAAATAAATATGAGAAAAAGAAAAGGGAAGAAAACCATTACAACGCGGTCTTTACACCGCGATACGTTTACAAAGCAGTCATTACAAGGCAATTTGTTACAACGACTTGCGCTGGATGGACCTATATACTAAGGAATAGGATTATTTACTATTCCAACACCTTCCCTACTGTTACGTAGGCAGGAGTTGGAATAGTAAATCATACTATTCCTAAGTCCAGTGCCTCTAGCACAAGTTGTTGGAACGACTTGCGTTGTAATGACCGCGTTGTAAACGTATCGCGGTGTAAAGACCGCGTTGTAACGTCATACATCCAAAGAAAAGTATACAGAAATGTTCAACTTGGTTGGTCCAGGGGGGTGGGGGTGTTTAGGATCTCAGAGACTCTGGATGTAAATGCTCTGGGCCCATCTACCCAGCCATGATGAAAAATAAATGGCCATTTTTCCATGTCTACTTCCATTTTAAATGTGTGTAATGCCATGAATAATTTAGGCACTGTGAGTGATACTTATTTGCTTAAAATAAAAAATTGATGTATGCTTCAAAATGTTTGTTTCAGCTTATCATTGCAATATTTGAGTGTTAAATAGTTTGGGCTATGAGTGGTTCATTTTGGGCTTACCTTGGGTTAGTAGTTCAATTGCTTTGGGCTTTGGAAGACTTTCCAAATATGGCAATACTGCTACCGAGTTGGTGCTGCCAGTGTGGGTTTTGGTCGAAGGCGAAGCCTGGTTGGAGGCTGGCGGTGTATGCGATGGGAAAGGGTAACTGAGGCTAGACAGCAGATATACATCACCAGAGGAGAGGAGTCGGTGGCGCTGGAATATTTCTCCACTCAATGCTCAGCTTAGCACTCATTGCTCTCAGTTCCACCTGTATCTACACTTGTTGCTCCGGTAGCACAATTGCATGGCTCCCATCCCTCCTGGCCTGCTCGCCACCCGCCCCACCTAAGGCTTAGGGTCACAAGTCACACCTCTTGCCCCTTTGCTCTTGCCCTCACGCATCATCTCCAGTAGGCCCGTTAGCAAAAGAGCAAAGCATAGGAGGCAGCGAGTGCCTTGCAGCTTAGGTGCTGCAGGCAAGGGTGGGTGCCAAGTGAATGGAGGGGGCAGCCTCCCCCCTCATTCATTGTCCATTTTAGCCACTGGTATACCCCTTGCTTATCACCTCTGCACTTCTGAACCCTCTTCAAATTACCACCGATCACCATCTGCACTTCTGAATCCTGTTCAAATTACCACCGATCACCATCTAAAGAAGGACTTAGAAGTGGAGTGCAGACAATAGTGGAAGCGGAGTGGATTTGTATAGAGCTGCAGGCAGATAGCATGAAGAGTGGCTGGAGAGCAGCATCCTAAAGACATGGAGCAGCTACTGGGGCATGCCTACATCACAATACATGGGAGCCTCTGCGGGGGGCTTTGAGGAATGTTGTTGACATACTTCTTCCCTAAAATTACCTCCGGAACAATGAAAGAGGTTCTAGTACGCAACATCTAAAAACTATAAAGCAGACCAATTCAGCACAGAATAAAACACTTAAAAACTATTTAAATCAACTAGCAGATCATAAACTAGCATAAAATTAGCACTATCAAGACCTCCTGCGCCTTAAGAAATGCGATCTGGAAATGTTCGAACAGCAACTATAGCAGGTGATAAGTGCATAAGATTCCAGTGCATGTTGGCAAGCGAGAAAAGTCTGCAATACTCACAGAGTGTACATGTAAAGGCACCCAATTCAATGACATGCCCGCTGGAAATTACTTCTCCTTCATCTCCAAGCACACCAAGGATTTTCAAGTTTGTAGGTTTCACTATTGTTTTTAATATGAACTTACAAGGGGTTTACATCCATCCTCCTCTCTTTCCTGGCTTTTCATTGGTCCCTGTGCATGCCGCTTGCTTTTCATTCATTTCTATTGGCTGTAGCATATTTTCTGCATTTACCAATGCTTGTTCTTTCTTTTGATTCGTTATTCAGGTTCCCGTTGGCAAAGTACTGTATCCATTCACTTTTGAGAAACAATTTTTTAATGTTTTGCTTGTGCTGTGCTGCTTTATCTAATCTCCCCCGCATACCACAGTAACCATTGTACCCCACAGAGCGTTTACATACTTATTTTCCCACTGGGTGCACGTATTTTTTTTAAGTCACCTCCATTTTTTTCTGTCATTTAGTATTTAGTATATGAAGCATCGTGCACCAAGCCTCAGTTTCAGACGAGCCCGCCCTCACAAAGCCTTGAAATGTGGCTTGGTTTACCTGCTTTAATTTAGTAATATTACATGAGGTTTGGAACGCATCGTGTTCCAGGACTCAGTTTCAGGCGAGCCCACTCGTTTGTGTCTCCTCTACGTCAGAGGGAAGCTTAGAAATACAGCTGATACCTGTATGTCAGTGCCTGCCCGTCTATCTCTGCCTCCCTTAAAGCACTGCAGCTGTTTCTCCCTGCACCTCACTGAAAACTGTTTTGGCATGCGTGAAGAGGCACACAAATACTAATTTAAGCAATATGTTTTTATCTCTTTTTTAAATATAATGTATGCAAATGTGAAAAGGAAAATGCTTGTTTTCTCTAATTCTTTGGGTTTAAAGTATATAAATTCGGACACAAGAAGCTTTTTTTTGTTGAAAAATAACATAATTTTATATAATTTTATATAAATGTGTGTGTGTGGGTGTGTATATATATATATATTCACTGAAAAAACCATAGGTTATAGACCATATATAGTTAGGAATTAGCATTTAAAAAACCTTATTTTACTCACACAAAACCATTGAAATTCCATATATAGTTAGTTGCACTAACTATATATCGCGCACCCGCAATCCACTGCTGATCATGTCACATATTACATCATTCATGACATGGTCAGTGACATCACTGATGACAACATCCAGTGATTATGTGTTTCTGTAAAGTTTAAATATGTTTTACATATTGAAGAATGAGTGGATGTATAAGTGTCTGAATAAAGGTTTTAGTAGGTGCGTGATTGACTGTATGAGTGAGTGATTAAATGCGTCTTACTGAATGCACGGGTTAGTGACTAAACTGTCTAAAAGTGTGCATCAGTATGTCTGTTGTTGTGCAAGCTGCTGCACGTGTTAATCAGTAGCTATATAAGTAGCTATATGGGTTATTGATTGGTTGCACAAGTATTTGTATGGGAGACTGAGTGTGTGTATGGCTGGCTGGGAGGTGTGTGACTCTGTGCAGATCAATGTGTACTTGTATCAGTGATTCTATAAGAGAGTAACTATGTGTTAGTATATGTTTCAAAAATGTAAGGTGTTCTGTGTTTAACTGTATAGATGAGAAAATGGAAGTGTGATTGATTCTTTTCAGGACTGACTAGGTGTGTGAGTAACTCCATGGATGAGTGGCAGAGTGTGAGTGTCTGTATAGGTGTATGAGTGCATATGATAGTGTTGTAAAGATGAGTGATTGTATGTATGAATGATTGTATGAGTGAATGTGTGTGTAGACATAGGAATCAGTGAGTGCGTATGTAGTAACTAGTATTGGTGTGTCAATGGTTTCAAAAATGATACTCTCTATTTAACACTGGGTGTAACGGAGGTTATATTAGAGTGTGAGGAGATGCATTGTATTATCACATGAATGATATCATCAGTGATGTGATCATTGATGTCAAGTGAGATGTCATCAGTGATGTCATTTGAGATGTCATCAGTGATGTCACTGACCATGTCATGAATGATGTAATATGTGACATGATCAGCAGTGGATTGCGGGTGCGCGATATATAGTTAGTGCAACTAACTATATATGGAATTTCAATGGTTTTGTGTGAGTAAAATAAGGTTTTTTAAATGCTAATTCCTAACTATATATGGTCTATAACCTATGGTTTTTTCAGTGAATTTTCAAGGTTTTGTAAATGCTAATTCCTAACTATATATGGTCTATAACCTATGGTTTTTTCAGTGAATTTCAATGGTTTTTTAATAGCAAATATCATAAGCTGTCGAATGTCAAGTACGTGGTAAGTGAAAAATTTTCGTGTTTATGCACACTGATCTGCTTTGAATGGTGCCCCCCCCCCCTCATTTCTATTAGGAGTACTCTCTCTTTGCAGATAGTGAAAGGTAGTTAACGCAGGTCTTTGCCCCCATTGTAATCCGTCGTGCCTGCTTCTCTCTCCATTTGATTCATTGTTATCCAAGTATTTACTGTTTTAGAATTAGTTCTCTTTGGTTCATTCTCTATTTACAAACAAACACAGAGTCGCAATACTCTGTTTAGTCTTTGCAGATAACGAAAAATCGTGTAAAAAAAAAGAAAAGGAATCGAGCAAAATCAGTAGGCCACTAATGGGATCTCTTTTTGACCTCGCTAAAATAGAAACATTAGGAACAACCCCTCATGACAAATACAAAACTAGTGAGATGAACTGAACTCCACACAATGATGGCTGCAAAACAGCTCGGCTCCGCCACCCACCCCGCCCAAAATAACGATAAAGAACGGCTGCCATGATTGGTTGCGGAATGACCACGACGGAGCTACGAAATGGTGCTGCTCTCATGCTAACCCCAGCTTCAGTCTGAAACATCCAGAAACACTGTAGACTACCAATTCGATCAGTTCCGGTAGCGCCCCAATGTAACCCGGTAGAGAAGAACTAGCCCTCCCCTCTTTGACTGATGGTTCTTGTTGCCTGTCCCTTCTGTTGTCATTTAACAGAACTATTTAACCTGCTGAAAGGGGTTGTGTTCCGACCGCTGGTTGGTGGAGACATTTTGACTATATTCTGTACCTGCGTTGTCGCGTAATGCGTCATATGACGCGCCGCGTTAGCGCATCCGGAAGTCATCCGGGGCGCGCAGCGCGTAACGTAAGCATAACAAGTCATGTGACTTGTTAATAAAACTTTTCATTGGTTCATTTTACTTTTCTTATTGTAATGATGAAAGGCTTGATCATATGACCTAAAAATTACGCTTTTCATTACTTCCGAACATTATTTTTTCTTAAATATATGTTATAATGTTCCAGGCTAATGTACTTTCCCGGAAATTTTACAACTGTCCTGCAAGTAAAATATATTCTTTTTTCGAGAAAAAGAGCGTTTCTTCGTCCCATGACGGAGCCGTTGAGCAAAAGAGGGTCGACCTGCTGTCTTAGTCGCCGATACGCCTGAATATGAGATTCTTATCGATCACTTTGTTGCAGGAATAGAAAACACAACAGCCCTTGACCATTTATCTTTACTGCGTTCCTTCGTATTATACCTTTTACCCTTCATGTAATTGGTCTGCTTTATTTCACTTGCCTTTTAATGATTCTAAAACAGTGACTATTATTAAAAACTTTACCAATGTATATACTACTACCATGTTTTCTTTTAAAAACCTTTATTGTGAAAATTTCATTATACAAATACGAGCCTATAACCACGTGGGCCGGCCACGGAGCAAACTGTAATCGTATATGATAAATAGACATTTACACTGTAGAGGAACGTAACGGGCGGGCCATTAGGTTGCAAGAACTAAGGTGTCTAACAGTTACGGAATCGGTGGACGTACATTTTATAATTAAAATACGACAGGGCCAGTTACAATAAAATTATCTAGATATACATTTGCGGGCAAGTACCATGGGTGACGTTAATTCGAACTTTCAACAGTACAGTAATCAATAACACATCAGAACTTAATATCAATAGGGATGTCGAAATATTCAATCAATTCTCGTCCCCGCCCGCCATGTGCTTCAAAACTGCATACGTATCTCGTGATTTCAAGGTTCTGCAACCAGTACACAACAAGGAGTTACGAGTCCCATTTATTCTGGCGCCATTTTGGGCGAGGACGGGCAGGTCCAGGATATAGTCAAAATGTCTCTACCAACCATCGACTATGATGATGTTCATATGCTGTATTTATTAGAGTAACACTCAGATGTCCACATGAAATAAATTTGCCACAATCTAAACATGTCATTTTAATCTTTCCAAAGTTCTTCTAAATATTTGGGACCGTTTCCCTTGCCTCTGAAGCTCTCAGTGCCACTTCTTTGATGAATGTACTAGCAGGTCAGGGGTTCTCCTCCAAATCTCTCTTTTATGCAGCACTATAATTAATTGGTGCCACCTCTCCATATGACAATGCATGGTATAGTTACCACAACTATATTTTTTTTCGGTTCCTCTAGAGAGTTCATCGTGGCAGATGAAGCGTGTAACGTACCGGGCATTTACCTTTTTTTGCATGTACAGGAAAGGAAAAAAAAATCGAGCGTCCGAGTTCTAAGATGTCCCAGGCCCATTTTAGTGGACCAGGCCCAAATCCAAAGAACAGGCCGCCATTTTGAGAGTCCTGTTGCAGCCGCCTGTCGCTGTAGCATCAAGAGCAGCCGAAACTCAGCTGAATGGCAACTGAAACGGTAAAGGGGCGCCCCACTACAGCAGACGAGCCAGGCCCAAATCCAAAGAACTGCTATCTCACAGGCTAATGGGGCGACCCACGCCGAGTTTCAGCATTGTAGGATGACCACACAAGTACAGCAACTTGCTAGACATCACCTCGGTGCCATCCGGATCTCGGCGCCCCACTGCAGATGAAGTGCCTCTCAACTATGAAACCACCACGGTGACATCCGGATCTTGGCGCGTTGTGCTGCCTTCGGCCTATTCGCACATCGGTCCGCTACTGACGCCATCTCACAGGCTAATGGGGGTTGCAGCCGCCTGTCGCTGTAGCATCAAGAGCAGCCGAAACTCAGCTGAATGGCAACTGAAACGGTAAAGGGGCGCCCCACTACAGCAGACGAGCCAGGCCCAAATCCAAAGAACTGCTATCTCACAGGCTAATGGGGCGACCCACGCCGAGTTTCAGCATTGTAGGATGACCACACAAGTACAGCAACTTGCTAGACATCACCTCGGTGCCATCCGGATCTCGGCGCCCCACTGCAGATGAAGTGCCTCTCAACTATGAAACCACCACGGTGACATCCGGATCTTGGCGCGTTGTGCTGCCTTCGGCCTATTCGCACATCGGTCCGCTACTGACGCCATCTCACAGGCTAATGGGGCGACCCACGCCGAGTTTCAGCATTGTAGGATGACCACACCAGTACAGCAACTTGCTAGACATCACCTCGGTGCCATCCGGATCTCGGCGCCCCACTGCAGATGAAGTGCCTCTCAACTATGAAACCACCACGGTGACATCCGGATCTTGGCGCGTTGTGCTGCCTTCGGCCTATTCGCACATCGGTCCGCTACTGACGCCATCTCACAGGCTAATGGGGCGACCCACGCCGAGTTTCAGCATTGTAGGATGACCACACCAGTACAGCAACTTGCTAGACATCACCTCGGTGCCATCCGGATCTCGGCGCCCCACTGCAGATGAAGTGCCTCTCAACTATGAAACCACCACGGTGACATCCGGATCTTGGCGCGTTGTGCTGCCTTCGGCCTATTCGCACATCGGTCCGCTACTGACGCCATCTCACAGGCTAATGGGGCGACCCACGCCGAGTTTCAGCATTGTAGGATGACCACACCAGTACAGCAACTTGCTAGACATCACCTCGGTGCCATCCGGATCTCGGCGCCCCACTGCAGATGAAGTGCCTCTCAACTATGAAACCACCACGGTGACATCCGGATCTTGGCGCGTTGTGCTGCCTTCGGCCTATTCGCACATCGGTCCGCTACTGACGCCATCTCACAGGCTAATGGGGTGACCCACGCCGAGTTTCAGCATTGTAGGATGACCACACCAACTTGCTAGACATCACCTCAGTGCCATCCGAATCTTGGCATCTCAACGCCTAGTGGTATCTTCCATACAAAAAATATTGTTACGCTGCCTTTGGCCCCATTCGCACATCAGTCCGCAACTTAGACATCACCTCGGTGCCATCCGGATCTTGGCATCTCAGCGCCTTGTGGTGTCTTCTATTCAGAAAATATTGTTGCGCTGCCTTTGGCCCCATTCGCACATCGGTCCGCTACTGACGCCATCTCACAGGCCAACGGGGCGCCCCACGCCGACTTTCAGCATTGTAGGATGGCCACACCAGTACCACAACTTGCAAGACACCACCTCGGTGCCATCCGGATCTTGGCATCTCAGCGCCTTGTGGTCTCTTCTACACCGGAAATATAGTAGAAAATATTGTTGCGCTGCCTTTGGCCCCATTCACACATCAGTCCGCTACTGACACCATCTCACAGGCCAACGGGGCGCCCCACGCCGACTTTCAACATTGTAGGATGGCCACAGAAGTGCGACAACTTACTAGACACCACCTCGGTGCCATCCGGATCTTGGCGCGTTGTGCGGCCTTCGGCCTATTCGCACATCGGTCCGCTACTGACGCAAACTCACAGGCCAACGGGGCGCCCCACGCCGACTTTCAGCATTGTAGGATGGCCACACCAGTGCGGCAACTTCCTACACACCACCTCGGTGCCATCCGGATCTTGGCGCGTAGTGAAGCTGCAGCAGCTGCAAATAAGCTTCAGACAGTGTTACAACCGCTGCTCAGAACTCTCAACTATGACACCACCTCGATGCCATCCGGATCTTGGCGCGTTGTATTGCCTTCGGCCTATTCGCACATCGGTCCGCTACTGACGCCGCCTCACGTGCCAACGTATTTTCTCCGCATTTTATACCCTATGCCGCATAACAGGTCATGTGACTTGTTTATAAAACTTTTCATTGGTTCATTTTACTTTTGGTTTCCTAATGATGGAAGGCTTGATCATATGACCTAAAAACAACACTTTTCATTGGATGAAAACTTTTTTTTTCCCCCAAACGATGAAAGCCCCACCTTGTTTCTGGATGTTTCAGACTGAAGCTGGCGTCACCATGAGAGCACCACCATCTCGTAGCTCCGTCGTGGTCATTCCGCGAGCAATCATGGCAGCCGCTCCCCACCAGAAGCCTGCAGGAGTCGGGGCCCCCAAAACTTTTGATGAATTCTCAAGGCGGAGGGGACGCTTTCGAGAATGGGGTCCAAGACCTAGCAGACAAGCGTCCGATTTCCAAGGTGTCCCAGGGCCATTTCAGTGGACCAGGCCCAAAAAGGAAACAGCCTGCCGCCATTTTGAGAGTCCTGTGGCAGCCGCCTATCGCTGCACCGCAAGAGTGGGCGCAACTCAGCTGAATGGCGGATTTTGACACAGTGGACCAAAAGCGGACGGAATGGCAACTGAAACGGTAAAGGGGCGCCCCACTACAACAGACGAGACTCCACCTGGAGAGGCCCGTTCACGCCGCCTCCCCCGGGGCGCCCCACGCCGTTATTCGGAGCAGCATTGTAGGATACCAAAACCAGTGCGGCAACTTACTGGACATCACCTTGGTGCCATCGTTCTGCTGCCTTGGAACTATTCGCACAACAGTTTGCTACTGATGACCCACCCCCCGCGACGCCCCACGCCGTTATTTGCTGGGTGGCAACTTACTAGACATCACTTTTGTGTCATCTAGATTTCGGCGCGTTCTGCTGCCTTGGAACTATTCGCACAACAGTTTGCTACTGATCACCCACCCCCCGCGACGCCCCACGCCGGAAATCTGGACGTTGTGCTGCGTTGGGACTATTCGCACAGCCGACCGCTACTTCGTTGTTTTTCTCTAAAAATGTTTATATGTTATTACTATTTTTGTTTTCTTGTATATATTTATAAATTATTAAAGTTTTATAATCTTACTACTTTGTCGGAGTGCTATATATTTTTAATGTGACACATAATTGTAAAAACTTTGATGTACAAAGAGTCATCCCTGGAATCTTCCGCTTCACGCTCGGTCCCCTCCCCAATCACAATACAGAATAGTTTTCAGATAATAGCAACGCTTCTGCTGTGACGGATCTCATCGAGTGTGGGCCTTGATCTACTATAACTCCTTTGAAGACGGGTGATTCTTTACAGCTGTGGCCATAAACTACATCTGCAGGGCTAGCTGATACCCTAGGACCAGCCTGGACAATCGGACACAGAGGAAAAGGAGTGTCAGAGGGTGCGGTAGTGAATAGGGCGAAAGGGAGGTGTCGGGCGGGCACAGGGTGTGATTCTCAGGGAAGAACAGCGCAGATGGGGGGAGGTTTATTACCCATGCATAAAACAGAGAGCGGGGGTGACCACTGCCTGGGGGAGATGCTTGCGAGGGTGGGGAGCCATGCTAAGGATCGACAGCGTGCACAGAGTGGGTCTGGTCAAGGCATCTAAAATGGCTGCCGTGCACGACAAAAGTGTGGCATTTGAAAAAAGACAAGATGGCGCACACAATGTTTTTCAACAATTCCTGATTTCCTTCGAATCGAACGTTAACAGACGTTGGGGCATATTACCAAGGTTAAGCGATATTTATCCCTAACGATGCTTAGCAACGATTTTTTTACCGTCAGAAATTATCGCAGATAAACCTTGCTATTATCAAGGTTTATCGCAAATACGATAAAAAACGAGCGCAATGCATTAATGTCGCTGAAAACTCCGCGATATTCATGCATTACCGAGCTAATGCTCTTAGCCATGTTATCCACCTCCCATTGGATAACATGGCTAAGAACTGCTCAGGGCAGCTGTTACTTTTTGGAGATATTCGCGCTTATCTCGAATATTTCCAAAAGTTGATAATAGGAGATAGCGATGTTAGCGACTGTTTCCAGTCGCTAACATCTTGGCATGCCCACTTTGCATGTCATTAGTGATAAATATCACTCACATGCAAAGTGGGACCCAAGATGGTCGCTATCTCCTACTAGCCGTCGCTAACTGGTGTTAGCAACAGCTAGGTAATACACATATAATTTTATCTCCGCGAAGCGGAGCGCTGTTACAGATATATATCTTGTTTTTGAACGTTAATTTCTCAAAATGCACTGAAGCACATATATTGAGACATAGCAAAGGCACATCGGGCTACCAGTCCCTAATATTTTACCAAGTTTCGTGCAAATCCATTCAGCCGTTCGATTATTATTATTATTATTTTTTTTTGCCCCGCGGGGCCCTTTTAAAACCTCCACATCAAACCTAGGGGGTCAGCGAGGATCTACTATGCCCCCTTATGGTCATCAGCCGTTCGATTATTATTATTATTTTTTTTTTTGCCCCGCGGGGCCCTTTTAAAACCTCCACATCAAACCTAGGGGGTCAGCGAGGATCTACTATGCCCCCTTATGGTCATTTGCCCCTTCGCTTTGGCCTCCTCTTGTCTCTCAATCCTACCGAGAGACAAGATGGCGGCCGCTACGGACTGTTTGGAATGTTGACAGACGCCGGAGAACCAATCAGCTTCGCAAAGCTCCGTAACGCGAAAAGTACGCGAAGCGGAGCGCTGTTACAGATATATATCTTTTTTTGAACGTTAATTTCTCAAAATCCACTGGAGCACATATATTGAGACCTAGCAAAGGCACATCGGGCTACCAGTCCCTAATATTTTGCCAAGTTTCGTGCAAATCCATTCAGCCGTTCAATTATTATTTTTATTATTTTTTTTTGCCCCGCGGGGCCCTTTTAAAACCTCCACATCAAACCTAGGGGGTCAGCGAGGATCTACTATGCCCCCTTATAGTTATTTCCCCCTTTGTTTTGACCTCCTCTTGTCTCTCGATCCTACCGAGAGACAAGATGGCGGCCGCTACAGACTGTTTGGAATGTTGACAGACGCCGGAGAACCAATCAGCTTCGCTTCACAAAGCTCCGTTGCGCGAAAAGTCCGCGAACCAGAGCGCTGCCTGGTCCGCGCTTACAGATATATATCTTTTTTTAAACGTTAATTTCTCAAAATCCACTGGAGCACATATATTGAGACCTACAAAAGGCACATCGGGCTACCAGTCCCTACAATTTTGCCAAGTTTCGTGCAAATCCATTCAGCCGTTCGGGCTAAAAGTGAGGCCAACCGCCCTATGGAAAACTCAATGTTAAAAACACGTTTTGGGACCCCCCTTTTTTCTCGGCCCCCACTGGACGAACCCCCCCCAAATTTTCAAGGGCTGCTCAGAAACAAAATGTGCCATTTTCCTGAAAATTTCAGCCAATTCCGTCCACAAACGCCAAAGTTATTAGACATAGAATTTTCAAAAAACCCATAGAGAAAAAATCCTAACTATATATACCTACTGGCGACCGCCAGTAGGTAATATATATATATATATATATATATATATATATATATATATATTACCTACTGGCGGTCGCCAGTAGGTATATATAGTTAGGATTTTTTCTCTATGGGATTTTTGAAAATTCTATGTCTAATAACTTTGGCGTTTGTGGACGGAATTGGCTGAAATTTTCAGGAAAATGGAACATTTTGTTTCTGAGCAGCCCCTGAAAATTTGGGGGGGGTTCGTCAAGGGGGGGCCGAGAAAAAAGGGGGGTCCCAAAACGTGTTTTTAACATTGAGTTTTCCATAGGGCGGTTGGCCTCACTTTTAGCCCGAACGGATGAATGGATTTGCACGAAACTTGGCAAAATTGTAGGGACTGGTAGCCCGATGTGCCTTTTGTAGGTCTCAATATATGTGCTTCAGTGGATTTTGAGAAATTAACGTTCAAAAAAAGATATATATCTGTAACAGCGGACCGGGCAGCGCTCCGGTTCGCGGACTTTTCGCGCAACGGAGCTTTGTGAAGCGAAGCTGATTGGTTCTCCGGCGTCTGTAAACATTCCAAACAGTCCGTAGCGGCTGCCATCTTGTCTCTCGGTAGGATCGAGAGACAAGAGGAGGCCAAAGCGAAGGGGCAAATGACCATAAGGGGGCATAGTAGATCCTCGCTGACCCCCTAGGTTTGATGTGGAGGTTTTAAAAGGGCCCCGCGGGGCAAAAAAAAAAATAATAATAATAATCGAACGGCTGAATGGATTTGCACGAAACTTGGCAAAATATTAGGGACTGGTAGCCCGATGTGCCTTTGCTAGGTCTCAATATATGTGCTCCAGTGGATTTTGAGAAATTAACGTTCAAAAAAAGATATATATCTGTAACAGCGCTCCGCTTCGCGTACTTTTCGCGTTACGGAGCTTTGCGAAGCTGATTGGTTCTCCGGCGTCTGTCAACATTCCAAACAGTCCGTAGCGGCCGCCATCTTGTCTCTCGGTAGGATTGAGAGACAAGAGGAGGCCAAAGCGAAGGGGGAAATGACCATAAGGGGGCATAGTAGATTCTTCCTGACCTCTTAGGTTTGATGTACCATTTTGCCAAGTTTGGTGTAATTCCGTTCAGCCATTCAGGCTGTAGACGTATGTAAATGTCCTATGGAAAATTGCATGGGGAAAACACATTTGAAAGTGTTGAAATTTTGAAACAATTAAAATGTTACTTTGGTTTTGTATTTGTGTGTGATGAAAGTTAATTGGTTATGTATATATGTCAAATGAGAGGAAACCACAGCCATTTTGTGATACTACTGTCTGAGGTACATTTGTGAGGAATTGTTGGTGGTGAATTTCTGGTGTTTGATTTACACAGTACTAACACTTTTCCTACTTTTAAAAAGGTGAGTTGTTAATTTGTAAGGGGAACTATGTTGTACACTTGAAGATAATTTGAAAAATGTTTTCTGTTATTTATTTGCAGTCCTTCTGTTATACTAAATACTTGATAAAGTTAGTTTTATATTATGTATTACTAAAAACGATAAATGAAAGTGATTATTTTTTTCTGCAATTTACAGCAAGCAATTTCAAAATAAATGGCTCACAATGAAGAGACCGTGGCAATTTCTTTGTAAGGGGAACTATGTTGTACACTTGAAGATAATTTGAAAAATGTTTTCTGTTATTTATTTGCAGTCCTTCTGTTATACTTAATACTTGATAAAGTTAGTTTTATATTATGTATTACTAAAAACGATAAATGAAAGTGATTATTTTTTTCTGCAATTTACAGCAAGCAATTTCAAAATAAAATGGCTCACAATGAAGAGACCGTGGCAATTTCTTTTGAATTGTCCACTACATTGATTGAGATTGAGAGCACCAATAATGAAATATTGTCACAAGGAGGAGATGACTTGTATGATTCCATTAGATTGATTGAAATGGACAGTACCAATAATGAAATATTGTCACAAGGAGATGACTTGAATGATTCCACTACATTGATTGAAATTGAGAGCACCAATAATGAAATATTGTCACAAGGAGGAGATGACTTGTATGATTCCATTAGATTGATTGAAATGGACAGCACCAATAATGAAATATTGTCACAAGGAGGAGATGACTTGAATGATTCCACTACATTGATTGAAATTGAGAGCACCAATAATGAAATATTGTCACGAGGAGATGACTTGAATGATTCCACTACATTGATTGAAATTGACAGCACCAATAATGAAATATTGTCACAAGGAGGAGATGACTTGAATGATTTTTTTGATCAATCTGTTGATGGCGAATTTATCGAATGTTTGGAGACCATAGAGTTAAAAGAATCATCATTGCAGACTTTTCATGAGGAAATTGCTGATGAGGACATGGTACTAGTTCTTTCAAATTTAGAAAATTCTGAAGAATAAATTTATATTTAGAAATCAAAAATTGTTTGAGACATTATTCATTTTTATTTTTAATTTATGAGGTTGTAGCGAAGTGATTGTAGTATAAAATGAGACTTATAGTATAGAGTGCAACATTTTTATGTTACATGGTAAGTTTACTCATATTTACTTCCCTTCTGCCACTATATTATCTCCAATGTGTATTTGACATCTCTTCTTCATCTCCGGCCTCCTTTCTCTCACTGTGTGTCTCCGATGCATCTTATCGCTGCTATTTTGTGTAATTACAGAAGAGAGTAAAATAAAATAGTTCGGAACGTGAAAAGGGGGCAAAGTAGAGTACCCCTCACCCCCTAGGCCTTTTTAGGCGGTCCCAAAAGGATCAGTTTCTGCTTTCCTGAGAGATTATGGTATGAGTTCCATATACCACAATAATTTGCATTACAACATGCAAGATATCTATCTCCTATTACCAACTTTTGGAGATATTCGCGCTAAGCGCGAATATCTCCAAAAAGTAACACCTGCCCTGAGCAGTTCTTAGCCATGTTATCCAATGGGAGGTGGATAACATGGCTAAGAGCATTAGCTCGGTAATGCATGAATATCGCTGACTTTTTAGCGATATTCATGCATTGCGGCCGTTTATTATCGCATTTGCGATAAACCTTGATAATAGCAAGGTTTATCTTCGATAATTTCTGACGATGCTTAGCGGTAAAAAATTCGTTGGTAAGCATCGTTAGCGATAAATATCGCTTAACTTTGGTAATATGCACCAACGTCTGTTAACGTTCGATTGGAAGGAAATGAGGAAGTGTTGAAAAACATTGTCTGCGCCATCTTGCCTTTTTTGAAATGCCACACTTTTGTCGTGCACGGCAGCCATTTTAGATGCCTTGAGCAGACCCACTCTCTGCACGCTGTCGATTCGTAGCATGGCTCCCCACCCTCGCAAGCATCTTCCCCAGGCACTGGTCACCCCCGCTCTCTGTCTTATGCATCGGCAATAAACCTCCCCCCATCTGCGCTGCTCTTCCCTGAAAATCACACTCTGTGCCCGCCCGACACCTCCCTTTCGCCCTATTCACTACCGCACCCTCTGACACTCCTCTTCCTCTGTGTCCGATTGTCCAGGCTATCACCTAGCCCTGCAGATGTAGTTTATGGCCCCAGCTGTAAAGAATCACCCCTCTTCAAAGGAGTTATAGTAGATCAAGGCCCGCACCCGATGAGATCCGTCACACCACACGTGTTCCTACTATCTGAAAACCATCCTGTATTGTGATTGGGGAGGGGACCGAGCCTGAAGCGGAAGATTCCAGGAATGACTCTTTGTACATCAAAGTTTTTACAATTATGTGTCACATTAAAAATATATAGCACTCCAACAAAGTAGTAGGAATATAAAACTTTAATAACATATAAATATATACAACAAAACAAAAACAGTAAAAACATTTAAACAACGAAGAGACCGTGGCAATTTCTTTTGAATTCCTGATGAGGACATGTTACTAGTTCTTTCAAATTATGAAAATTCAGAAGATGTTGCCTGGGGGTGGGTCGTCAGTAGCAGTCTGTTGTGCGAATAGTTCCAAGGCAGCAGAACGCGCTGAAATCTAGATGGCACGAAAGTGATGTCTAGTAAGTTGCCGCCCAGCAAATAACGGCGTGGGGCGCCGCGGGGGTGAGTGAGTCCAGTAGGCACCACAGCTATTCTTACCGGCATTGCAGAATTACTGCTGGGGACAATGCCTGTGCTGTAGCAGGGTCACAGCAGAAACAAAAAGGATTCTGTTGAAGATGTTGTTGGTTTTCAATTTGAAAACAGTTCTGGTGTCAACTGCTATGCTAATGTAGTGGTTAATGTTTTGTTTTCTCTAGAAAATGTAAAAGAGGGGGAGGCAGTCCAAAGTTCCGTTAAAAGGGCAAAGGAAAGGATCGGTGGTTTGAACTATCAGTCAAAAAGGGGAGGGGGTGCAACAATTTTTCCTACCGGGTCACACTGTGCTTTCACCGGAACTGAGGTCTGCAGGATTCTAGTAATTCAAAGTAAGGCTGGCGCCAGCATGGGAGCGCCGACGTCCCGCGGATACAGTTTCGTCACTCCACGGGCGATCATGGCAGTCATTCCCCATCGGGGGTCGGAGACTCCCGCGGCTCCTCTAGAATCTTCAAGGTCGTGGAGGACTACGGTGGTGGAGTCAACCAGTGACCGGGCCATTTCTTTATGCTGGGCCCGCTCTTGCCAGGTCGACCGCCATTTTGAGAGTTCGGTAGCTACTGGCGATCGCGGGGTCAAATGAGCGGACGGGCTCCACCCTGCCGGGCGAGACGTTGCAGCATGGCCACAGTGGAAGAACCCTTTTCCGGGCGCCTGGAGCGCTGAGGGTGCAGCTGGGAAGCCTCCACCTGGGGAGGCGGGAGAGGCCTGTTCGCACCGTCTCTCCCTCCCAGTGCACCCCACGGCGTCTCGCTTGAGATTTGTTATGGCCGGACCAGGCGATGAGGACGAGGGGGGGGGGGGTCGGAGGCATGTGCAAGACATCCCCCCCCAGTGTTGTCGCAGCCATTATTTAAGAAAGAAGAAGTGTCCCGTCCGTCTTCGGGCCGGGCTTCCGGTAGATGTCGGCCGGACGCCCCTGGCTCTGGCCCCATGAACGGGTTTCTTGGTTTATCGGCTGCAGCCGGATCCCGTCGGCCTCGGCCCCCCGACCGTTGGTGGCCGGACCGGAAGAGCATGTGGCGGGACTACCTGCAACTCTCAAGGGCCACCGCGGCCAGACTGGGAGAGAGAGGGGAGGGTCGAGGAGACATTCCCCCCCCCTGCAACTGTTCAGCGTTGTAAAGGCAATCCCCTGGTCCCGCTGGCCTCGGCCTCTCCTCCGGCTACACCCTACGTTAGGATCTCCTGGCCGAGGCGTGGCAGCAGGACCCGCCTTATATGGGCTGCTCCCGGCTGGGCGTAGCCGCAACCCTGCCCCACCTTGGAAGTTTCCAGAGTGGGGGCGGATGTTCTACTGACTTGCATTTTCCCTAGTCTATCGATTTTTTTGGCGTGGCAGGCGGTGGGACAGCGAGGGGTGATTTGGTTTCTCTTACTGTTTTTCTGGTCTCTCACCACTGGCATATTTTAACGTTTTCTTGTTTCTAGGACATTAATAGGTTTTATCATTACGTTATGTTATCGTTTCTTTGTTCGTTGTTTAATAAAAGTTCATGTTCATCAGTGGCCTACTGATTTTCGTTTTCCTATTCTTTTCTTTCCAGGTTGTTTCATGCTAAAGTTTCTGTTAACAGGATACAGTGATCACTTCGTTATTATTGCATATGTCCTTTTCACTAGGGGTGCTCTCTGGTCGGACCAGATGACCTATCTCTAGTAAATGGTCCGGGTGAAACAGGTGCATCAATCAGTGGGGAGTAGATAGGCATGACAGATTACAACGGGGGAGAAAGGTCCGCATTACGTACCCTTTCACTACTTGCAAAGATTTTCCTACGTTTATTTGCAAACCGGGAATACCTCCAAAAAGAACTAATTCCCAAACAGTCAATGTTCGGACAATCAATCAATCAATGAGGAATGAAATAGGTACGACGTGTTAAAGGCTTGCGTTACCTACCCTTCACTATCTGCAAAGGGAGAGAGAATATTCCTATTCTTCCTCGTTTGCAGGCAGAGAAGATCCTTAAGAGAACCAACTTCGAACAATTCAATGCTCGATTCAAACAATCAACAAGGGGTACTGTGAACACAAATGAACGCCGCTTATGTACATACACATTGCTATTTTCAACAGGTTGTTCCTAATGTTTCTATTTTAGCGAGGTCAAAAAGAGATCCCATTAGTGGCCTACTGATTTTGCTCGATTCCTTTTGTTTTTTTACACGATTTTTCGCTATCTGCAAAGACTAAACAGAGTATTGCGACTCTGTGCTTGTTTGTAAATAGAGAATGAACCAAAGAGAACAATCAATCAAATGGAGAGAGAAGCAGGCACGACGGATTACAACGGGGGCAAAGGCCTGCGTTAACTACCCTTCACTATCTGCAAAGAGAGAGTACTCCTAATAGAAATGAGGGGTGGGGAGCAGCATTCAAAGCAGATCAGTGTGCATAAACACGAAAATGTTTTTACTTACCACGTACTTGACATTCGACAGCTTATGATATTTGCTATTAAAAAACCATTGAAATTCACTGAAAAAACCATAGGTTATAGACCATATATAGTTAGGAATTAGCATTTACAAAACCTTGAAAATTCACTGAAAAAACCATAGGTTATAGACCATATATAGTTAGGAATTAGCATTTAAAAAAACCTTATTTTACTCACACAAAACCATTGAAATTCCATATATAGTTAGTTGCACTAACTATATATCGCGCACCCGCAATCCACTGCTGATCATGTCACATATTACATCATTCATGACATGGTCAGTGACATCACTGATGACATCTCAAATGACATCACTGATGACATCAATGATGACATCTCATTTGACATCATTCTTGTGCTAATACGATAAACCTCTTAGATACACTCAGTGTATACAGACACTCACACACTGTCACTCATCCATGGAGTTACTCACACACCTAGTCAGTCATGCAAAGAAACAATCTCACCTCCATTTCTTCAACTATACAGTTATACACACCTTACTTATTCAAACATATACTAATACATATTTACTCTCTTATACAATCCCTGATACAAGTTCACAATGATCCATACAACCACTCACATATTCAGTGGCTCTCATGCACAGTTATTTATATATGCCAACTCTCACATGTACTGTGTTTTACATATGTACTTACTATGACATGTAGCATTGAGATATCCATTCACTCATCAATACACTCATGCACACAGTCAACTGCCCATGTAGCTGTTTCCACATGCACTCTTGAACTCATACACCTAGTGAATCAACTGCTCACACATCTATGCACAGAGTCACACACCTCCCAGCACCCCTACACAAACTCAATCTCCCATACAAATACTTGGGCAACCAATCAATAACACATATAGCCTCTCGTATAGCTAATGATCAACACATGCAGCAGTTTACATCACAACAGACATAATAATGCACAAATTAAGACAGTTTAGTCACTAACCCATGCATTCAGTGAGACACATTTAATCACTCACTCATACAGTCAGTCACGCACCTACTAAATCCTTCATCCAGACACTTATACATCCACTCATTCTTCAATATGTAAGACATATTTTAACTTTACAGAAACATACAGTCACTGGATGTTGTCATCAGTGATGTCATCAGTGATGTCATTTGAGATGTCATCAGTGATGTCATCAGTGATGTCACTGACCATGTCATGAATGATGTAATATGTGACATGATCAGCAGTGGATTGCGGGTGCGCGATATATAGTTAGTGGAACTAACTATATATGGAATTTCAATGGTTTTGTGTGAGTAAAATAAGGTTTTTTAAATGCTAATTCCTAACTATATATGGTCTATAACCTATGGTTTTTTCAGTGAATTTTCAAGGTTTTGTAAATGCTAATTCCTAACTATATATGGTCTATAACCTATGGTTTTTTCAGTGAATATATATATATATATATACATATTCACTGAAAAAAATATAGGTTTCAGGCATGTTATAATTAGAAATTAGCATTTAAAAAACCTTACAAATTCACTGAAAACCATAGGTTTCATGGGCGTTATAGTTAGTTGGACATTTCACTCGTACAAAACCAGTGAAATTCACCCGTTATAGTTATTTCAGCTAACTATAACTCGCGCCCCCGCAATGCACTGCTGATGACGTCACATATTACATTACTCATGACATGGTCAGTGACATCACTGATGACATCACTGATGACATCTCAAATGACATCACTGATGACATCACTGATGACATCATCCAGTGACTGTGTGTTTCTGTAAAGTTTAAAAATGTTTAATATATACAGGGAAAGGCGTATTGAAGAATGAGTGGGTGTCTAAGTGTCTGAATGGATGATTTAGTAGGTGCGTGACTGAGTCTATAAGTGAGTGATGAAACGTGCTTCCAATTTCCAATTTATTTATTTATTTTGTTTTGGAACTCCTACGGAGGTCCGCAAAAACACACCAATAATTTAAAAAGACAAACATTGCATACAGTACAAAATTCCTTCCTTATACATTACTATAACATTATACCAAACATAGTGAAAAATGTGCAAACAATGCTTTAATACGTAAAACAATCACATGACCGACCGATAAAATTTCTTATATACATACTAAGAAATGTGCAAATGATGCTATGAATACATGGAACAATTAAATAGCCAACCAATTGGTATTAAATCGGAACTAGAGTACTACTGTTAGACAAAATTCTAATAAATAGGCAAACATTTTCTAAAAAATTGGTATATCTTAAAACAAACCATTTCATTCGGGGGGGACAAAACCAGAGAACGTGCATCCTGAGCAGAGTGAATATTGAATCTGATAAAAACTGGTTTTAAAAACACTCGCCTGGCACTTTGCAGCTTTGAACATACAAATAAGACATGATTTAGATCTTGGATTTGCAACTGGCACAATTCACAAATCCTCTTCTCTCTAGGTGTTTTATCCCAGATGCCAGTGACGTCTCTTAAAGGCAGCAGATTAAGTCTCAGTAGGAGTATCAGCCTTCTAATCCCATTGGGGGATATTCCAAGTTAAATAAGACTGTGGTTTGTTCCCCAATGCACTCCCACTGACCGCCACTTTACTGGGCCTGGATTTACTTAAAGCAGCGACTTTCGCTAAACTGATAGGGGATCTGAATTTCTTTAATAACTGTTTCAAACCAGATTTAGGCATTGGAGAAGCAGGAGTTAAACTAAGACCGAAACTGTCAATTGCACATAAAAAGGACCTAAAAAACATGGATTGTGCTTTTAGAGTGCAAAAGATTTCTGTTCTCAGAGCAGCCCTAAGAGTACCCTCTTCCCCCAAGAGGAGAGAGTTACCCCACCTAAGAACTGCTGCCTGGGCTAAAATAAAGGACAAGACTAATCCAAATTCAAGGCACAGAACATGTGGGGCAGCCAGAGAATTTAATTGCAGATTTGGCGCATAATTTGTCCTTCTGCCTTGTCAAACAAAAGTCAATAATTCATGTTCACCACCTCGGTAGCATACATTAACGAGGGTGGGGTTTTAACCTTAAAAACAGATAAGACATGGCTAAAATGGCGTCTCCCGCAAGTTTTAGAGAATCTGTTTAATGCACTTGCCTAGGAGACGGCTTTACTAACACAGTGTTTAGTATGCTCCAAGTCTCGACCTGTGTTGGAATTTTTTTTCCTAAATATACATACGAGTCAACCAATTCCATTTTTTCAGAACCAAGCATCCATCTTAAACATCTCTTTATTCTGAGCCCCTTCTTACGAAAAACCAAGATCTTGCTTTTTGCAATGTTAATTTTTAAAAAGTGAACCTCTGCATATTTATTTAAAACGTCCAGACAGCGTTGCAGGCCAATAGGTGTTAAATCAAATATTGCAACATAGTCTGCGTACAATAAATACCCAACTGACATTCGACCAATTTTGGGGGCATCCCCTCTCACCAAGTTCAGAGCACCAGGGAGATCAGCGATATACAGTGAAAATAAAAGTGGTGCTAATAGACAACCCTGCTTAAGCCCATTATGCGTTCTAATTTTGCATGTTAACCCCCGCGAACCTCCCATTAGAACCTGGCACTAGGTGTCAGTATGCAATTCCATAATCAGACCCAGGAGATGATTTGGAATGCCGAGAGAGACAAGTTTTCTCCACAGGGTCTGGCGGTCCACCTTGTCAAATGCCCTAGAGAAATCAATAAAGGCTGTATAAACTGGCATCCCTCCGGTGAAAAAATATTTCTCCACAATTGTCTGAACAACCGCTATATTATCTAAGGTGCCATGGTTCTTTCTAAAGCCGGCTTGTTCCAGTGGAAGGATATCCTGATCATAAACCCATTGTTGTAATTGGCATCATATGCTTTTTGCAAATAATTTGCCTGAGGCATCCAGGAGAGCAATCTGTCTAAAACTAGTCGGCACGGTTTTTGGTCCTTTTTTATACAGGGGGACTATAATGCTCCCCTTCCAAGATGGGGGGATTTTATTCATAAAGAAACCATATTTAAAAAGTGGCTCTAAAAAATCACCCCATACTTCTGGCTCCTTTTTGATTAGTGCAATTGGGATACCATCCAGCCCTTGTGCGCCGGAAGTTCTAGCAATCTTTATGTACTTTACCAATTCCTTTCCTAGAGGGGGACCAAATTCAGTAAAAACAGCAAACGCAGATTTAACCCCATCAGGCGACACAGGTGAAACTGGACTATAATTTCTATATAATAGAGAGATGTATTCCACCCATTCCTTTTCGGGAATCAGTATCGGAGTAGCTCTCTGCCTTGAATCGCAATATTCAGTGATCAAGTGCCAATATTTTCTCGAGTTCTTGGCCCTTGCGGCTTCCCTCAGCCCTATCCACTTAGCATCAAACTCCTTTCTTTTTTCACTGAGCATGAGGCGACTTCTCACTCGCTTGAGGCGATTGATTTCCTGCTGTCGACCAAGGAGGTAATGTATGTGCTGTTTTCGAACAAGATGGTTAATTGCCTGTTTTAAAAATATCATATGAGACCTATCTTGTTTATACGTGAGAGGTTCAGAAGATGTGGAGCTAAAATTACAAATCTTCTTCATTTGAGCCTCAAAGAAGGATATGATGTTGGAGTGAGTAATACCTTGCTTTTCGACATACACCGTCTTCACAATGGAGCCTACTTGATGAAGCTCCAAAATGTAGAACTACTTCTCAAGGTGCTGGTCTCAGTCAGATCTGACCAGGCCTTCTCCTCTAGGATGTAAATGTACATGTAAATGTACAAGTATTTATATAGCGCAAATCACCGACCCGGTATCTAAGCGCTTGCTTAGGGAACCCGTCCTGGTATTCCCCTGTGAGATACCCCGGCAGGGTATCCACAAGGTGAAAGCCAGGAATCCCGCCGCGAGGGGCTGTAGTGGAGATTAAGCAAGCTATTGCCCAGAGTCGCAGAGTGTGACCCCGTGAGTTGAGTAGGCACCGGAGCGAGAATTGTCGAGTCCGTGGAATTTTTTTGAGCCTGAGACCCGCCGAGGCGGGGAATCGAACCCTGGTCCACGGCCGATCTCAGCTTCCGGGTCTGCCGCCTCTAACCACTGAGCATCTCTTTAATTCAAATTTGTACAAGCTACGGGGCTTCTTTACTAAGGAGGAATCCCTGTGTTTAGCATGCGGTGCACCCTTGAGATTTCTCAATGACTGAGAGTCAAACCACCTTTGCAAGAGACACTGTTGCTGTAATGGAGGGGCTTTCAAGAGGGATGAGATAGGGTATGAAATTAGAGAAAAGGCCTTCAGATACTCACTGAGCTGCGTAGTTGGGAGGCACATATTTCAACATCCTTCGTAAATTGAGTATAAGGGGAATTATAAGAAGAATCTGGAGTTATCTTTGACCACCTAAGCCTTTTACCCCGATCTGTGGCTTTGGTGACCCCTCTTTTACCCACCCTGGGGGTTTGAGCCAACATGGACCAAGAAAAAGTTACACAAACCGGGTTATGATCACTGAAGGGGCTCAGGGGTATCACAAAATCAGAAATATAAGGAAAAAGAAGTGCAGAAACAAAAATAAATCAATGAATGACTCACACCCCTCATCCTATCAAGGTAGGACTAATGTCCTTCCTCACTGGGGACCCCCTACCCATTGATAAGACCAAATCAAACTCGTTCAATATTACTTTACATCTGGTACCCAGTTGGGTGTGCTCCAAATGCATTCCAGTCATAAGAAAACACCCAAAAGCATCTACACCACCTACCCTCGGGCCCCTCAGAAATGTAGATTAAAATCACCAGCAACCACTACATTTGTGATGAACAAATTCAAGTCTTTCAAATTCCTTTAATAAGAGCCCAAAACATCAATATAACTAATCCCTGAGGGGGAGGAGATGACATTTTAAAAGTTAAACAGAAGCAACTTACGAGACCCTGTAGAAAATACAAGTGCTTGCAGTGTAGGCACTTCTGTTGAGTGGATCATCAGACTTCATCTGAGAAAAAAAATGACTGACTGACCAACCCCCCTTTGGTCTACCCGCCCATGCGGGGGTTGCAGATGAAAATAAAATCTTATACCTATCCAAGAAAAAACAATTCTGAGTAGTCAAGTATCCTGTAGGCAAATTACATCAGAGCTTCTGATAAAACACAGCCACTTGGGCAATGATGTTCCAACTAATTACTTTACACTCATTACATTCCTTGTAGTCATCAACAAAAAGGTCTAAAGGTCTCTCACCTGGAGAAGAATTCTGCAGCACAGTCTGAATATTGTCCCCAACCAATCAAACACATCCATCCAGAGAAGTTAATGAGGAAAACCTGTTGAAAAGCACTGTGGAACTAGACGGCCCCTGCTGATGGCCCAATTCGTAGTTAAACAACTGGAGCATGCCTCTGATCAAGATGTAAAATGAAATCTGCTGGTCTGCAAAAAAATCCCAAAGGACGAGCTAAGATGGAATAGACAGGGCCATTATAAGGAGGACGTTTGATAGATTCTAAGATTCTGCCGTTCATGTGTGGTGTGTTAAAGTTCATAAGGATACAGTCACCTGCGGGGTTTTTCTTGGCCCGGCCCACCTAACTCACTCTACGGACCATATTGATGTTTCTTTCCACCCGGATCCCTGGGGGAGTATTTAAATACAGGCAGTTCAGGACTTTATTTTTTAATTGGTGAAAGTCCTGCCAGGAGCCTGCTGGGAGAGGAGGTACGTTCCCCAACACTACCACAGAACAAGTAGCTTATGGTGGTAAGTTAAGGGTTACCAGCCTGAGCGGGGAGGGGCTTGGCACACTATTTTTGGGCCTATTGGCCGCCTCATTAGATCTTCCAACTGACCCTGACTCTGATCATTCCATGTCCTTTCCACAATGCACATCCACTCTAGTCAGTAAAAAAAGTGGTGTTTGACTGCTTTGATTGATTATAGTAACTGATAGTGAAGCCAGAACTCTGTACTTTCTGGACTTTTGATGACCCCGTATCCCTAGACTAGGCCAAATGCTGTGCATCACTTAACCCGAAAAAAAAAAGATGGGCCAGAGTCAGGTCCAGGTGAATTAAAGGCATGGGGCTCTACCGAACACATCAGAATTGTCACAGTTTGGTTAAGAAAAAGAACCTTTTCAATGGCTGCTAAAAATGACCTAATAGGTTCTAATTTTGCCTCAAGTACAGCTATTAAGGAACCATGAAATGAAATAATCAAATCCATCATATCAGACTTTGCCATAGTCACAGGGGCAGGGTAACCAGAGGAAGTGTCATCAATAACCCTAGGACGCTTGGGTTTAGTCCCAGTCCTCATGCGTTTTCTTTTGCCTCTCACCCTGGGACCTAGTACAGACTGTGAAATAGGTGGAGGCGTGTTGACAAGATCTTGGGAGCGCGTACGACGCTGAAGAGCCTCGTTGGGGGGAGGAAGCTGATGTAGTATCATCCTGATCTCTACCTGTCACAGAGGCTATTGGTAATAAACCCAGATTCTGGTTGGGAAAGCCTGATGAACCAGAAGGTAAAGTTAGTAAGGGGGAAAAGAGAGAACAGGAAAGGCGACAGGCAACCAGTTCCATCTCCTTGTCCAAAACCCCTGCAGCACGCTGTAAAAATGCATGCATGCTGGCAACCTTACTTGTGCATGCCTTAGTGGCATCTGCCGAGGGTTACATTTCCCCATATATACCCAAGCTTGCCTAAATACAGCCCCTATGTCCAAGGTTTTCACACCACTTTTTGCTCAACTCCCATCTCAAGTTTGACAGTCTTAACAGGATAATCCCAATATGTCGGTGGCAATGCTAATACAAATATATGTCCATTAAGCACTGTGATAAAGCTCCTTGGCCACTTATTATATACCGATTGTTAGAAATGGGGGTCTCAAGTTGGCAGAGGTTGGTACCTTTATCCAAATAGGGACCCTTGCTTCAAGTCAAAGTAAGGTGGATACACTCCTAAAATAACCCCTGCTCACTCTCTTGATAGCTTGGCATGAGCAAACAGGCTTATCTCAGAGGCAGTGTGTAAAGCGTTTATGAACACATACAGTAACACAGTGAAAGCACTACAAAGGGACACCACACCAGTTTAGAAAAATAAGTAATCTTTATCTAAACCAAAACAAGACCATACTGAAAATATCCACAATACAGTATCAAAAATATCCTTAAAAATGTGTTATTCACTCAAATCAAGCTTCTAGCAACAAATAACTTCACCTGAAGTTATCATGATGTTGTGACAGATGAAAATTCCAAAGAACGGTGCCGACCGTGAGGTCGTGGCGTCGGGCCTGGAGTCGAGCAGACCCTCAAAAAACGATACTTTTGAATTGATGAAAGCCAAGACGGTGCACGGCGTCGGGGAGGTGATGCTTCGTTGGAGCCTGAAGCGTTGGTTTCTTACGACCCCAGGGGAGGTGATGCCTATGTTCCTGCAGTGCAGGGGAGGTGAGACATCGGTTCCTTACTGTATCACGGATGGTGGCGAGGCGGCAGTTCCTTATGACGGTGCGATGCCGATGTATTCGGGAGTCACCCACGGCAAAGATCGGCTCTGCATTGATGTAGCACCGGCATCGATGAAGTTGGGGCTGCAGTGCGAGTCGAGATGGTGCATCATGGACGTCACAAGCGGTGTACTCGGCTCTGGTGCAGCCAGTGGCCTCGATGACGGCTTCGGAGTGGATGCAGCTCAGCGTCAGCAGGCGTTGGGCCTACGGTGCAAGTCAGACGGTGCTTCGTGCTCTTCGCGAGCAGTGCCCACGGCTTTGGTGCAGGTTACGGCATTGCTCGCCATCGTCGGTGTTGCAATTTCTGTCTGTAGTAACTGAAACAGCAGTTCCAGATGCAGAGAGACAGAAGGGATGAAGTCTTTGTGTCCCTGAGACTTCAGAACAGGAGGCAAGCTCAGTTTCAAGCCCTTGGAGATCTTCATCTTCAAGCAGGTGGAAAAGCAAACAGCAAAGTCCTTCTCTCCTTTCCTTGGCGGCAAGTAGCCACAGCAGGCCAACCCTAGGCAGCAAACAGCACAGCGGCAGTATTCATCCTCTTCTCCTTGGCAAATGTTCCTCTTGATTTCCCAGAAGTTATCTAAAAGTCTGGGGTCTGGGCCCCTCTTTTTATCCACAAAAATCCTTTGTTATCTGAAGGCAGAGAGTGTCTGTACCCCGCCAAAACCAGTTCTGTCCGCACTTGTGCAGCTTCCTGGCAGGAGGTGGAAACAGCATTGTTGAAGGCAGACCAGGCCGACGCAGGTGAAAGGAAATCTCCTCCCCCTACTCTAAATGTAGCCAAGGTCTATTCAGCCCAGCCCTGACTCATCAGACTTCTGGAGCCACTGCCCCTCTCCAGCCCCTGTCATACAAAATCCAGACATGTAATACACAAAGCAAGCAGAGGCACACTGGATGGTTAGGCAAGAAAATACCTACTTCCTAAAAGAGGTATTTTCAAATACAGAATGTAAAAATCACTTTTACTAAAAGATGCACTTTAACATTGTGAGGTCAGGCATTCTAACCTTTACCTTTCTATCTTGTTCCCAGGGTCAGTTATGTTTATAGGATGTTATACACAAACTCTCCATTCTGTCCTATGGGAAAGATAGCCTTGCGATAGTGAAAACGAAATTGGCAGCATTTCAACATCAGGACTTCCTACACATCAGGGCAGGTCTTACCTTTCACATACAATGCACCCTGCCCAGAGGAGTACATTGGGCCTACCTTAGTGGTGACTAATA
Source organism: Lissotriton helveticus (assembly GCF_964261635.1). Lineage (NCBI taxonomy): Eukaryota > Metazoa > Chordata > Amphibia > Caudata > Salamandridae > Lissotriton > Lissotriton helveticus. The sequence goes on from NC_136057.1 coordinate 1,490,862,135, forward strand.
TGTAGAAAAGGGAAGGTTTAGGGACTGGCAAGTGTGTGCACTTGCGAAGTCAACATGGCAGTCCCAGACATTTTACAAGCTGCTTTGGTGGGTGGGACACCAGGGCTGCAAGCCCGACAGCAGCATTTGATTTACAGGCCTTGGGCACACATAGTGCACTTTACTAGGTTCTGACAAGTAAATCAAATAGCCAATCATGGAAACACTAATCCATAACACAATTTTCAACCTCAAACTTTGTAATTCTGGAGCTACTCATCTTGCCGGTCACCTTTTGGATCCGATTATTTCCACTCTGTCATTTGACTGCACTTACTCGGCACGTCCGCTCGTCTGGTCTGATCATTATGCGGTACATTTCGAGCTACCACCTGGTCTATATTCGGCCAGTGTTTATGTGGAGGAAATTAAATCATCTTATCGCTGGGACAGGCTAGATGTAGCCGCTTTTAATCTGCGTCTGACTGAGACTATTCCATCTTCTATCAACTTTGAGCAGAATTTGAATGCTCCCATTTTTGGTTGGCTGACAGATGCAGTGTCGGCTCTTGTTCCCCGGTCTAGCAGCAAATGTAGATCCCTGCGCCCACCAGCACCGTGGTACTCGGATGAGCTTAAAACTCAACGTGCTAAATGTAAAGCCCTGGAGAGGAAGTGGAGGATGTCTTATTCTGCTCCTTCTAAAGTGAGTTACAAAGAAGAACTAAAAGTTTACCACGCAAACTGTAAACGTGCCACGGCCTCTTACATCGCCTCTACAATCACCTCAGTGCGAAATTGTCCTCGGACTCTTTTTGCCACTGTTAAGAAACTTACAGGAGCTGATACTATTCCTGCGCTGCCGGCTTTAGATGGTACACAATGTAATACCATTGCAGACTTTTTTATATCTAAGGTTGAGGGTATTTACCAATCTTTGGCCTCCCTTTTACCTTTAACTGATTTCTCTCAACCCAGCTCCTCCTGCAATACCTTCGCTTTCCCAACTGAGTTCATTTACAACTGGACATTATTTGATGACTCTTCCTTCCTGTCTTGTCTGAAAAGCATTAGGTCAGGCTCTCCGAGGGACCCAGTCCCTATGAAGATACTGAAACAACTTGACCTTGAACCTCTGCGATTCTTAATGAGGTTACTTAACATCTCTCTCATTGAATCTCGGGTAGAACAGGACTGGAAACATGCCATGGTCGTTCCCCTGCTTAAAAAATCAGGTGCTGACATCACAAACCTTGCTAACTTCAGGCCTATATCCCTGCTGCCAGCCTGCTCCAAATTATTGGAGCGTCATGTCAACACTCAGCTTAATGAGTTTGTTGAAAACGTGGGATATCTCCATCCATCCCAATCAGGCTTTCGCGCTAACTATTACACCGAATCCGCACTCCTTGGGGTGACTGAGCGACTCCGACACGGTATCGATGGCGGTGAGACCTTTGCGCTTATTCTTCTTGATTTAAGCGCTGCTTTCGATACCGTGTCCCACTCCATCTTATTGGAGTCTCTCTGCTCCCTCGGTGTTGCTGGACCAGCGCTTGCCTGGGTGGCCTCATTTCTTAATGAGCGCACTTTTCAGGTTTTCTCGAACAAAGCTGAATCTGCGACTTATTCCTCTGCTTACGGCGTCCCTCAAGGGTCTATATTGAGCCCTCTGTTGTTCAATATTTACATCAGACCACTTGCTTCTATCGTAGAGGACGCCGGTTTGTCTATATACTCATATGCAGACGACACGCAGATTGTGTTCTCTTTGTCTAGCAACAGGACTCAGGACATTTCTGCCCTTAAAATTGGCCTTTCTCGTGTTGCAGCTTGGATGCAAGCGCATCTGCTAAAGCTCAACGGAGACAAGACCGAGGTGATTATATTGGGTAAACACAAAGATCTGTGGGGCTCTAGACACTGGCCCAGTGACATGGGTCCGTTGCCTATCCCCGTGTCTGTTGCCCGTAACCTCGGTGTCCTGATTGACGACAATCTTTCAATGAGGCAGCAGGCAACTAAGGTCGCTGCAATCTGTTTTAATACTCTACGCTGGTTGCAGAAGATCATATGGATGTTGCCTGAGTCCACTCGAAGAACTGTCGTACAGGCCCTTGTGATGTCTCGTATCGACTATGGCAATGTGCTCTATTTAGGAGCAGACAAAGCTACAATCAATAAACTCCAGGTTGTACAGAACTCAGCTGCGCGCTTGTTGCGCAATGTTCCACGGAGAACGTCCGCAATGCAAGCTTTGCGCGACCTCCGCTGGTTTAAAATCTCTGATCGTGTGGTCTTTAAAACTCTGTGCTTCCTATTTAAGATTCGTCAGGGTTCTGCTCCTAGTTACCTGCTCAATCTTGTCCAGCCATATCAGCCTGGCCGCTCTCTTAGATCATCCAACAACAACAATCTCGTGATTCCTAGGATTCGATTGACAAAAATGGGAGGCCGTTCATTCGCGTATCTGGGACTCAAAATGTGGAATACTCTCCCGTTGGCGCTAAAAACAGAAACTAGCCTTTCTGTTTTCCGTAAAAAATTAAAGACTTTTCTGTTCTAATTTCTTTAATTTTGTTTTTATCTTTCAGCCACTGCTTGTCTTTCTTCTCTAGTCTGTCCCTGGCGCCGGGAAACCCATTGCGGGTAGCTGTGCGCAATACAAGTTCAATAAAATAAATAAAATAAAATTTACAAACGGGAGCACTTGCACTTTGGCACTGAACAGTGCACTGGCAATGGTGCCAGGTCTAACACGAGTCCCCTCCAGCTGAAATGTGGGGAGAACTACCCACTCTCTTGGAAGTTCTCTTCACTAATGCGGAAAAATCTGGACAGACCATCAGCATTGGCATGTTCTGTACCATGGCGGTGTTCCACCATAAAGTCCTTCCCCTGTAGGGAAATGGACCACCTCAACAGCTTTGGATTCTAAACTCACATTTGCAGCAACCATCTGAGGGGCCTGTGGTCTGTCTGAACGCGGAAGTGAGTCCCAAACAAGTATGGTCTCAGCTTCTTTAGTGCCCAGACTACAGTAAATTCCTCACGTTCAATCGCACTCCACCTATGTTCCTGTGGAAGTAACCTCCTACTAATGAAGGCTACATGTTAGTTTAGGACCTCTTCATTCAGCTGTGAAAACACAGCCCCCACACCATGCTCTGAAGCATCTGTCTGCACAATGAACTCTTCTGAGAAGTTGGGTGCTTTAAGCACGGGGGGTGTGCACATGGCAGATTTCAGAGCATCAACAGTCTTCTGGCAGGTGTCAGTGGAACTCACTTTCTTGGGCTGCTTCCTGGAAGTCAGTTCTGTCAAAGGGGCAACAACGGTGCCATACCCTTCATAAATCTCCTGTAATACCCTGTGAGTCCTAAAAAGGATTTCACCTCTGTCTGGGTCCTGTGGGGGGTTCCCAAGCCAGAATGGTATCAATCTTGGGCTGTCGGGGCACCACCTGGCCGCTCCCTACCTGGTGCCCCAAGTACACCACTGAACCCTGCCCAATGTGACACTTGCTTGCATTGATCATGAGGCCTGCCTTTCGCAGCACCTTCAACACTTCCCAGAGGTGGAGCAGATGTTCCTCCCAAGTGGCATTGAACACTGCAATTTTGTAGGCGGCACTGAAATCTTCCAGCCCAACCAACACCTGGATCAACCTCTGAAAGGTGGCAGTGGCATTCTTCATCCCAAAGGGCTTCACCCTTAATTGGTAGAGTCCATATGGTGTGGAGAATGCTGACCTCTCTCTTGCCCCATCAGTTAAGGCAATCTGCCAGTACCCAGATATTAAGTCAAAGGTACCGAGGTACCGGGCAGCCCACAACAGATTGATGAGCTCATCAGCTCTGGTGATGGGGTGTGCGTCAGTCCTGGTGACTGAATTGAGCCCTCTGTAGTCCACCGAGAACCAGAATTTTGGTGTGGCACCAGATGCGGCAGCCTTCGGGACAAAGACCACTGGGATGGCCCAAGGGATGTTTGAGGGCTCAATCACCCTAGCGCTAACATCTTGGAGACCTCCTCCTTGATGCAAGCGCTGACCCTGTCAGTCACTCTGTAAATCATATATTTTACTGGAGGACTGTCACCAGTGTCCACATCATGGACCCAGCACTGAGTGAGACTGGGGGTCAGGGCGAACAGGTCAGAAAACTATTGGCGGTAGTCACTCTGCTTTTCAGGGGTCAGCGCGGGAGAGAGGTTCACACCGTCCACTGACCTATCTTGCTCCTTTGCAGAACAAAGTGGTAGGAATGACAAATTACAAAGGAGCAGCTCCTACCAGAACCAGTGGGCAACCAAGCAGCTCCAATAAAGTAAAGGAAGTACTCCTGCTCACCAAAATGCTAGCTCCAAGTGATGGCAATAATTAACTCGTACCCAGTGCCCAAAGTCAAAAGGGGGGCGCATCCCAGCCTCCTCCGGGCTGTGACGGGCGCAGACGGGCCCGTCCTTGGCCTGGGCTTCAGCCAGGAGCGTTCCGTGGGAGGAGGGTACTTTTCAGCGCAACGCGTGGAAGAAGCTGGTCACAGGCTCCACGGGATTTCTGGGACACCTAGTCCCCAGCACCACCAACAACAACACTGGTTATGCCGGCGAGCAGCAGGTAACAGCGCACATCCCATGCCGCGGTGGGAAGAGGGGGCTTTTTAGCACGTGTTGCAGGGGAAGCTGGTCACAGGCTCTATGGGATTTCTGGGAAACTGAGTCCCTAGCACCACCAACAACACAGTTAAAGCCGGCCAGCAGCAGGTATCAGACGTCCCACACCACAGTGGGAGGAGGGCGCTTTTCAGCACATGGCGCAGGAGAAACTGGTCACAGGCTCCAAGGGATTTCTTGGACAACAAGTCCCCAGTGCTTCCAACAATACCAGCAAAGCCGGCCAGCAGCAGGTAACAGCACACATTGTTTATCAATTGTATTGTTATATTTTCAAGTTAGTGGGTGTTTACATAACATATGTTTTATAATATATGTATAGTTTACGTATGGTGCATACAATATACATAAACTATAACTATACTTTATAGTGTTTAATATACTGTTGTAGTTGGTATATAAAAGGGGTTTCTCTGGGGTGCTCTAAAATTGTAAGTGTGGGTAACGAAATGTGCTTAGTTGTTGCACTACTTTCACAGTCACTTGTGAAGGGGTCTCACCAAGTACTGCTCTTTTTTTCACTGTGGAAAGTATCTGTGTCACCTTTCAAATGCCCCAAGAAAGATTGTAATCTACATTCCTTAGGAACAGAATTTTAAAATGTTTCTTTCGCCAGGTTTACATCCACAAATTGCATGTAAAAAAATCTTCACCTGCTATATTCCCTATAATCCTGCATAAAAAACGACCATCAATGAAACTTTTACTTACTTCCATCCCTTTTCTTTTTAATGCACCTCTGCTTCCCTTCTAACTTCTTCCTGCCTCTTCTGCATATAAACAACTCTAAATCTCATGCTTATCCATCTTTTAGCTCTTTTGGAAACCTTAACAATATCTATTAATTCCTGCAAGCATTTACTTCTGATGTAGCCCCCACTAATGATCATATCTATTTCGATAATGCATCACAAATAAACGATAATGAATGCATGGAATGAGAATGCAAAGCTAACCCCAATAACTAATGGACTGACCCCTAACTTTGAGCTCCCGGGTCGCGTGCTCGTTAGGAGTAGTAAGCGCTACATAAATGTAATATAAACATATAATTCTTTCATCCCAAAACTCCAAAAAGAGGTTGGGCAATCTCTTAGGCCAACTACATAACCACTAGTTGGAGCTTAGAAGTTAGATTATATAGTGACGGTTCCATTTTAGAAACAATTATGTCAATTTTAAAGGAAATGGACGATTTTATTTGATTTAAAAATGTAAGTTTAACTTAGCATTGTCTTCTAAAGCACTTAATGGCACAGAATTTCTCTTTCCCACCGATGTAAAACACAGGAATTAAATTTACTTAATTTAATACAACTCATCTCTGCACCAAATTTGGATTCACGGAGTGGTTCTGACAAACACAAATCGGAGACAATATGTGAGTCCAATAGTTGATTTTCTATCATTGGCAGTGGTGAGGAACCTTTCTGGTACAAATGTTTCCTTTGAAAACACAAACAAAGGCTAAAGAGTGCCAGAACTCACATTGACCTGTAACATCCAAGTTCTGTTTTTCCAAGCTTCTGGCATATTGATGATTCAGTTTTACATTTTCCATAACCCCCGCACTGCGCCCATTCCGGGAACCGTACCATACTTGTGCATGTGCATTACGAACACAGCCAACAGTCATTGCATTTCTTGTGGTGGTTGTTGGCCGCAGTTTTTATTACTCATTACATACATCATATTTGTACATTCCCCTGGACACCTTCTGGTGGCCGGAGTCATAAATCACTATCATACATGATCACAAATTAGTTATTGGACATCATAACTCATGGGTCATAAATCATCGGATGTCATAAATCATTCTGCCGCAACCGGCCATTATTTCGCTGTCATGAATTATTCTGCATGGGCATCATCAATCATCGTTTGGTCATAAATCACTGGTTTTTCTTTTGCTCATTTGCAACTCCTAGGGTTGTAAATCACCTTGACAGCTCGTAGATTGTTCTTTGTTGTTTTCCATGCCCCTTTGCGTGTGGGGGGTAGCCTTTCCCCAGAGTTAGGCCCCAATTCGCTACCTTGCTAGTCTCCTTTTGTGCCCTGCCATCTGGCGGGGGCTGGGCTGCGAGTGCCAATTCCGTTTGCTCCCCCGATTTTTGTCAGGCATACTCACCCAGCCATAAGGCATCCCAGAGTGAGTGGCCCTCCTTCTATACACCGCCCTGTTGGTGTGTTTCCATAACTAAACCAATACCTTTTGTTTCCACCATGCTGCCTGGGAGGCTTCCATCTTCCTGCGGCTCCCCCCTCCCTATGTCGTCCCATGCACCTGCTGCTGATCTCTGTGCAGCATGCCCTTGCTGTTGCCCCATTCAAGCACTATTCAGAAAAGGGGGCGGGGGGGGGGGGGGGGGAAAGGGGGCGGTGATGAACAGAGTGTCTGAATTAAGCAGACCACTCTTACCCAGTCCAAAGATCAGGGCTTGATCCATCACCGTTATTTATCTCACTGCCCCATCCCAGCTCAGAACCTGGCTATATGCAAATTAGTCTGTCCCTGGCCCAGTGCATCATGGGAACAGGGCAGACCAAACTACCAAGCCAATTCTTCACCAGAAAGGAGACAAGCTACCGGGGACCGGTTTCTGGCATTTCAGCCTCTTCGGCCCGGCTTGCTTGAATCCTGATGGAGCAGTGAGAAAGGGACTCATGTCTGAGTATACCCTGCCACACCTATAGTGGCCAAAAACGATTCAGAAAAGGGGGCGGTGATGAACAGAGTGTCTGAATTAAGCAGACCACTCTTACCCAGTCCAAAGATCAGGGCTTGATCCATCACCGTTATTTATCTCACTGCCCCATCCCAGCTCAGAACCTGGCTATATGCAAATTAGTCTGTCCCTGGCCCAGTGCATCATGGGAACAGGGCAGACCAAACTACCAAGCCAATTCTTCACCAGAAAGGAGACAAGCTACCGGGGACCGGTTTCTGGCATTCAGCCTCTTCGGCCCGGCTTGCTTGAATCCTGATGGAGCAGTGAGAAAGGGACTCATGTCTGAGTATACCCTGCCACACCTATAGTGGCCAAAAACGATTCAGAAAAGGGGGCGGTGATGAACAGAGTGTCTGAATTAAGCAGACCACTCTTACCCAGTCCAAAGATCAGGGCTTGATCCATCACCGTTATTTATCTCACTGCCCCATCCCAGCTCAGAACCTGGCTATATGCAAATTAGTCTGTCCCTGGCCCAGTGCATCATGGGAACAGGGCAGACCAAACTACCAAGCCAATTCTTCACCAGAAAGGAGACAAGCTACCGGGGACCGGTTTCTGGCATTTCAGCCTCTTCGGCCCGGCTTGCTTGAATCCTGATGGAGCAGTGAGAAAGGGACTCATGTCTGAGTATACCCTGCCACACCTATAGTGGCCAAAAACGATTCAGAAAAGGGGGCGGTGATGAACAGAGTGTCTGAATTAAGCAGACCACTCTTACCCAGTCCAAAGATCAGGGCTTGATCCATCACCGTTATTTATCTCACTGCCCCATCCCAGCTCAGAACCTGGCTGTGGGGGGTAGCCTTTCCCCAGAGTTAGGCCCCAATTCGCTACCTTGCTAGTCTCCTTTTGTGCCCTGCCATCTGGCGGGGGCTGGGCTGCGAGTGCCAATTCCGTTTGCTCCCCCGATTTTTGTCAGGCATACTCACCCAGCCATAAGGCATCCCAGAGTGAGTGGCCCTCCTTCTATACACCGCCCTGTTGGTGTGTTTCCATAACTAAACCAATACCTTTTGTTTCCACCATGCTGCCTGGGAGGCTTCCATCTTCCTGCGGCTCCCCCCTCCCTATGTCGTCCCATGCACCTGCTGCTGATCTCTGTGCAGCATGCCCTTGCTGTTGCCCCATTCAAGCACTAGGCGACCAACCTCTAGCTGTGTTTTGGGGAGGCTGACGCCGGTAGGCTCTGATGGCAATCTTCCCACAATCGCCATGGTGCTCTGCTCCTTCCTCACCATTGTGTGGTGGGACGCTTGTGTCCTGTTCGGAGTCTTACAGCACTGTCCCCTCTCCCATGGGTCATTCATGAAAAACAAAATTGGGAGACAGTCCGATATCGTTTGTGGCGGTATGATAAAACATGCATTACTTAAATCGCATCCTCTACTTCCCCCATGCACCGGGCAGGCTCCCCCAGGAAGCACCCCTGCAAAATCAGTGAGCCTGATTGGTATTCGCCCGGCTGTACTACCCACTCCACTGTGCTTAATTCTTACACTGGGAGGAAGACAACCCGCGTTATACTGCCCGAAACGGGCCTTCTCGGAAACCCCATTCAGCAAGAAACATGATTCTATGCCAGCACCACTGAACAATGCACCAGGCCGAGCCTCCCGGTTTGGCACACACCCTGGTTTCATGCCTCCCGCTCCATTCTAAATTTATGGTGTCCATTGAAGGACGGTGACCGCCTGGCCAATATTCAGTACACTATCACTATCTGACATTGTGATATAGCGAGGTTATCCATTGATGTTGACTGAAAACACAAAAAGATACCAATAATGACATACCAGCTTTATGGCAAAGCGCGCAGCCACCTCCAAAGAGGTCTTTTTTTGTTTTTTTTGTCGGCGCTGGGGGCCGTCGAGGAGATTAAGTAAGCTATTGCCCCAAGCCACATGGAGTTAGGCTAACCTGCCGCCGGCACCAGGGCTCGAACCGTGAACCCCTTAGTCTAGGGTCAGGAAGCTTTGGCCGCTGCACCCAACCTCTTCCCCGCTCTGCAACTGAGGTTTACATTAACTACTGGATGGGTTGAGGGACCTCACTGCGATCTTGAGCTTCAGTGGTCCGGTTTAATTACATTTTCGCTTGAGGATTTTATACTCTTTAGTCTTAACTCAGCTGACTTCTGATGTACCTCTAGGTCACTGCTCACCCTTGTGTACTTTAATATCCAGCTAATCATCTGGGTATAGACCACAGCACTGTTACACCTGGAGTGTAATGCGTTACTCACAATAATCTGCTTATGTGACACCGTCTTTTTCCCCGCTAAAGTACTGCGACTAAACTTGCAAGGCTATGACGCGATAGACAGGGGCATCACTGCCTTTCATTTATGGACTAGCCAATATCTCCAAGGGGAAACGATCCCTTTCGGTACACCCAGGACATAAGGTTCCTGCGGCAGGCGAGGGACCTTCACTAATGGCCCCTATACTCCTGCCCTGATTTTTTTTTTTATTATCCGGACTCTTGTCAGAAATGTGGAGCTCAAATACCAATTGCACAACAATTTGGTCATTCCGTGTACTACAGTGCTCCCCGGCAACTATTTATGGCGCTTTACTTCGTACTATAGTGCAGATGCTGCAGCTGTTGTGATGCGTCACATCGGCTCATCACACCTCGCTGAAGGCTGCAGCACACTTGCAGGGCTCAAAATACCGAGCACAACAATTCGCTCGTACAACAGTGTTCCCCTGCCACTACTTATGGAGCATAACTTTGTACTTAGCCGACCTTCATTTACACCCAGTCGACAACATTGGAGTAAATGTGAAGAGTGTATATGCTGCTTCCTCACGTTCACACAATAGTTCGGTAATTCAGTGTGCAACAGTGCTCCCTGGCAATTATTGATGGAGCATAACTTTGTACTTAGACGATATTTATTTACATCCAGTCAACACCCATAGAGTGAGTGCGAAAAGCATACTGCTGCTTGCTCACACTCGCTGGGCAAATTGAAAAACAGGGTCAAGCGTTCCCGGTCGATATTTAAAATTTATATTTTCAAACTCGACCCCTAGGTATTGGCTCGCTTTACCAGAGCACCGTTTTTACATTACACATTCAGGCACGAGGAGATTAAGTATTTTTCCCAGAATCACAGGAAGTAGACGCGAACCAGGGCTCGAACCCTGGTTGCCCGCCCCAAAGTCAGCAGTCTAGCCGAAGGACCACATCCTCGATTTATTTATGCACCCGCTTGAATTAATCTTCCATAAAGGCAATTAGATGGGTGAATTTGATCGCCCACCTTGTGTACTAGTGACCTGGCCATCAAGGCGGAAGACATGAATGCTTCCATGTTCATGTTTACAACTTTCACTTTTTAATGATAGTGTGCGTCGCACAAAATTACCTCTAATGTATGGTAGCAAACTGTAAAAACCCTTTCTGTGGGTTTATTTACTCATTTTTTGCAAGTTTATGACTCGAGGGTATTGGAGCGCCTCACATGAGCACCATTGCTGTTACACCCGGACACGTTCCTACTGCCATTGGGAGGCAGGGTGTCAGTGGTTTGCCCTGAATCACGGGATGTGGAGTTGACCCAAGGCTCAAACCTTGGTTTCCCTGCGTCAGAGTCGGCAGCAATAGCCATGAGGCCACATGAACAACGTAGCAACTTATTTTCGTAAATGTCATACTAGCCTCTAACCCTTTATGGCAACCCTTTATGGCACATCACTTTGTACCAGCCTCGGATTGGTAACGCCTGCACTCGGGCAATGCCCGAGGGGCCGGTGTCTGAGTTCCTCCTGAGGGCTGCTTTTTTGAGCAGTCTGGGGCCGATTTGGGCGGTGTCTCTAATTTCGGAATAAAGCCAGTGGCCCAGTGGGTGGCTGAGCGGCCTTTCTGCAGACAGATGGGCGCTCATTACCACCAACACCACCGGTCCCCCACCCCCGGTTTAGCAACAGGCAGAGGCATCACTTTGTCTCGCTGGCCGGCCCCTTAATGTATGCACATACTGAGCGGAGGAGGGGGCCTCAGTAGAAGTGGCCTCACTTGTTTTCAGGTGTGTTTCACTAGTGTAAACTAATGCGTGCATTTTTCTAAGCCCCCCTCCTTCTTTTTATTGCAATTACGCTGAAGCAGTGATTTGAGGAAAGGCATTATGCAAATGAGGGCCGATTTTTTTGTGTGTGCCCGGGCCGATTTTCAATCCCAATCCGACCCTGCTTTGTACTGTTGTGCAGGTGTTGCAGCTGTCGTGGTGAGTCACTCGGCTCAGCACACACATCACCGAGGTCCAAAGTGCGCTTTCTGGGCTCAAAACAGCGTGCGCAACACTTACAGTCCCCCGGCGCTATTCACAGACACACTTCCCTCGACAAAATTTGCCCACAAATCACCCGCGAGCGCGGTCCGCTATTGTGTTATACAGTATTGAAACCAAGGGGATAATGCCAGCCTCCACTAGCTGGGGCAAATTGCTGGAGCAGCTTTGAATGTTTCCCTGGAAAATATTTCCACTGTGAAACAGGTGCCCAGAGAGAGAAAATCAGAGAAAGGTGCTGCATTAATTAGGTGACCTGGGCCCTATGAAGCTTCGGACAGGCATAGTAGGGCCCCAGAATTTCACATCACTGAATTCCCCCACTTTAAAAGACACTAATGACAATTACCTCATTTAGTGCAATGCTGGTAGTGGGCAGACAATCCTCTTTCATGGACTGACGTCCAACACATCTGGTGCAGCCCTCTGCAGCTCTCCTGAAGAAAGACTGCCTTTTAGAAAGAAGGGAGGAAGGTTGGTGCCCGGGCTTCCGGATTCGTGTGCGAACATTTCCAGCCCTTGGAGTCACATTATGATGCTAGCTGTGTCCAGTTCCCTTTTCACCGGCCCGCTGTTCAGCACTGACGTGCACTGCAGATCCCCACCACCTCTGCTCGTAACAGACTTTGGAAAGACCGACCAAAACAGTGAAGCTCCAAGCGGGAGGACTAAAAAGCGTAGTTAGGTAACAGACGGAAGCGGCAGAAAGCAACAATTACGGTAAGATATGAGTAAATCGCATCATCCTTCCCGCCCACGGGACATAGTCGGCTTGAAAACAATCCTCAAAAATTGGCGCAGGTCCTGTATAATTATGCAAACACACACATCTGGTAAATAAAACAGCAGACGAACAGGGATCAGGTTTGCTGCCGGGGCCGCCATGCTTATGACTGTGGCCCGGAAAAGGACTGTTTACCATGGTGCAGGGTTTCATGACATACCCACTAAACATAGACACTAAGGAGGGTTTGTTATGGGGTAAATGGAGGTAGGGCACCCGCCGGTGTTCTGATGCATCAGTCCCGGGGTTTCCAGCATCCGCAACTATTGTCGCTACTATTATTTACTTTTTCATATCTCGCACATATTTCTACTGCAAAGACAGTCAGAGCAGGATGAATATAATAACTCGCAGTGTGACCAGCCTGAAATGCCGTCACTCCTGTCTCCTTGAGTCCTTACCCTGTCACTGCTTTCGGCAGCAAAAGCGTCTTCCTCTTCGACCGCTGCCTGGAGAGCTGGGGGTCATGCCTGCGTCTTGCGACCTTGAGCCTTCGGTCAACTACGCCCGACCTTCTATGCCCCAGCGGAGGCTGTGCCGTCCTCCGTCTCCCGGTACTTCTCATGGTCGCCGGGCTCCTTGCTTTCTCCTGCTGGCCAGGGTCATCCTTCACTGTTCCCTGGGTCGCGACGGAGACGGGACGGTAATTCGCATAGTGCCCATATTGGCCCGCACACCGGCCCCCCAGCAACAATCATAACCTGAAATAAATAGACCAGACAAATTGTTGATTGGAAAACGTTGCTGCAGGTTTATTAGCATAAACAATGCCAACAAGGTGGGTTATCTTACAGATGATCCAAAGGCAAGCTGCCCCTCGCAGCATACCACCTGATGGACCTTGTAGCATCGCGGTCTTGGCCAGACAGTGCTTCGCGGTTGTGGTGAGAGGAAAAGCCCCTCCCAATTCCGGTGAACTCTTTGTCCACCATCTTGCTCACCCCCCCCCCTACGAGGGGCGGAGCGTTCAAGCGACCCCCGGTTGTCCAGGTTTCCAACCGCCCGTAGGATAACGGGGCGCCATCGCACCCCAGGGTCCACCGCACAGATCTCCCGGGGATATTAGGCCTCAGCACCCTTTGTGCTCCTGAATAGGGTACTCCTGCGTCCCTTTCGCCTCTGGATCATCCTGTAACTCCGCCTGCAACACAAATAACAATTGCTAACACACAAACCTCCCCCCCCCCCGGCCCGACACCCTGAGATGTCGGGTAAGCGATAGGGAGGGAAACATCTAGGGGGAAGCGGCCAAAGAGACGGCAAAACGGGGGGAGGAAGCCTTTATACTTCCGCCCTCCCCTCCCCGGCCGGAAGTGACGCGCCCCCCTGGGCTGGCTCGTGTGCCATCTTGGGGCACTAAGGGCCCGACCTCTTATGAGGTTCGCCCGCATAGTGCCTATATCGGCCCGCACACCAGCCCCCCAGCAACAATCATAACCTGAAATAAATAGACCAGACAAATTGTTGATGGGAAAATGTTGCTGCAGGTTTATTAGCATAAACAATGCCAACAAGGTGGTTTATCTTACAGATGATCCAAAGGCAAGCTGTCCCTCGCAGCTTACCACCTGATGGGCCTTGTAGCATCGCGGCCTTGACCAGATGGTGCTTCGTGGTTGTGGTGAGAGGAATAGCCCCTCCCAATTCCGGTGAACTCTTTGTCCACCATCTTGCTCACACACCCCCCCTATGAGGGGCGGAGCGTTCAAGCGACCCCCGGTTGTCCAGGTTTCCAACCGCCCGTAGGATAATGGGGCGCCGTCGCACCCCAGTGTCCACCGCACAGATCTCCCGGGGATATTAGGCCTCAGCACCCTTTGTGCTCCTGAATAGGGTTCTCCTGCGTCCCTTTCGCCTCTGGATCATCCTGTAACTCCGCCACAGCCCTGGGTGAGGTGACCGCCACAACCAGGGCCCCCCACCTGCGCTCACTTAATTATTATTATTATTTTTTTTTTTAACAGATCTTTATTGTCAAGATGGCATAATAGACAATCACATAAACAGACATGCATCTCGCTCATGTATCATTGGCATTGTCGAACAAGAGAGTAGGAAAAACAAAAACATGTCGCGATCCAGAAACTTACGGTTGCCACCTTGATTTGTCCATGGAGCAGTCTTAAGAGTCCGTGAAAGACAGGTTTCAGGTCATACCTTCATAACAGTCTCTCATGGTAGTCCTTACGGTTCTTACTCGTGGTTGGTTTACCCGCTCCCAACAGGCCAAAGTGTAAGCATAACAAAAACAATTAACGCAACTAAGGTCATCACATGGCAATAGGTAAGTCTGTATATGGTCAGCATTCGGCCATTCCACACATGCATTACTGGTCCCAAGATAGCTTCGCCACCCCGCACCCTCTCAGCCCTCCCCAGTTTTCAGTGTGTGGACTCAGTCCATCTAGTCTTCATCCTCCTCCGACTCTGAGTCCTGGCCCTCCGGCAATGGTGTACATGGTTCCCCCCTATATTTGTTCCACGGTGACCATACCTTATTCCACTTACGGGGGCAAGCTCGCATTAGATATACTGCCCTTTCTTTTACCATTAAAAGGTCCATATTCCTGATCCACCCAGCTACTGTAGGCAGTTCCGGGGCACCCCATTTTTGCGCAATATCCCGTTTGGCCACCGTGACTGCCAACGTAACCCACAATCGCCCATACCTGTCCAGGTCAGTAGGTTCCCAAATGTTTAACAGGCACAGACGGGGTTCTGGAAGGACTGATATTTCCATGGCCTGGGAAACAGTGCGCATAACCTGCCTCCACACCTCCTGGATTCGTGGGCAATCCCACAGTGTGTGGAGCAGAGTACCCTCCTCCCCGCAGCCCCTGAGGCAGTATGGGTGTGGCGCCCGCTGTATTCTATGGAGGAGCGGTCTGGTGTAATATGTGCGGTGTAGAATCTTGAGTTGTATTAAGCGGAACCTGGACGATATGCCTACCTCCCGCGGTGATGCAAGCGCCTTGTTCCATTCCGTCTCGTCCATTTCGCCCAGCTCCCCAACCCATTTCACCTTGAGCTTCTGTGTGGGGTCCGGGAAGTTGTTAACTAGTTTTTTATATGTGAGAGAGGTAGCCTTTTGTTCCATAAATTCTGTCAGTAGCCTGTCCTCCAGCGGTGATGAGTCTGGGAGTGTGGTGTCAGGTGGAATCGCTCGTAGGAGGGCGTGTCTGATCTGAACATACCTGAATGTCTCCGTGGGGCCTAATCCATATTGTTGTTGGAGTTGGGAAAACGGAAGCACCGTGCCCCCCTCCCAGAGGTCCCCCACCACTGAGATCCCTATGTTGTCCCACTGTGTGAATCCCTTACAGGACCTCAAGTTTCCCAGCGCCTTAGTGTCCCACAACGGTGTTAACCTGGTAAGTCTGCCCTTCCAGCCCAGACGCGATTGTGCTGTGTGCCACAGTGTTGCTGTGTGAAATGTCGGACCTAGGAGGGTCTTAACTTGCGAGTAGTTGTACAACACCGCGAGCATGCCGGCCGTGCCCAGCTGAGACCAGTCCGCCTTATAAGCGGGATCGTCCAGTGGAGTGTGTATCCAGTGGTTAATTATTTTAAGCTGGGACGCCCAATAATATAATTGAAGATTAGGCAACGCAATCCCTCCCTCATACCAGCTCTTAACCAGTTTATCCTGTGCTATCCGCGCTGGGCCATTACTCCACAACAAGCCCGATACCAGTGCAGCGATTTGCGTAAAGTAGCGCGGGTCCACGATATAGGGGGAATTCTCAAGCACATATAGAAACCTTGGGAGAGCCATCATCTTATACAGCGCTGCCCTTCCAAGGAGGGTCAGCGGCAGTGTAGCCCAGAATTTAACGTCCGCACGCAGGCGAACTAGAGGCGGCAGCAAGTTCTCTGTATAAAATCCCTTAGCATCAGCAGTAACGAAGATTCCCAGGTACTTAAAAGAGGTGGACGTTATCTTTAGGGGACAGTCGTCCTGCAACAAAGGGGCCGGGCCCCGGAGTATGTATAAGATGGATTTGGACCAATTCAGGGTGTAGCCCGACGCCTTGCCATGTTCATCGCATATTGCCAATAGGGCAGGGACTCCTTCGGTAGGATTGATCATGTAAATAAGCATGTCGTCTGCATACAAGGAGACTTTGTCTTCCCATCCTCCCTCCCAGGAGATGCCCCGGAACAGCGGCGTCGCTCTGAGCAGAATTGCCAAAGGTTCCAGCACCAGTGCAAAGAGAAGGGGCGATAGCGGGCACCCTTGTCTGGTTCCCCGCCCCAGTGGGAATGGCGGTGAGATGTGACCATTCGCAACCACCTGTGCGACTGGCGACGTGTACAGTAGCCGTACCCATGCAAGATATTTTGGGCCGAAGCCCATTCGGGTCAGTACAGCAAATAAATATTCCCATTCAACCAGGTCGAACGCCATCCTAGCATCCAGGGAAATTATCGCTGCCTGGTCTGTAAGAAGATGCGCCCGTGCCATCACCCCATGCAGTCTCCGTAGGTTCAGCGCCGTGCTACGGTGCGGCATGAAACCCGACTGGTCTGGGTGTATCAAGGCGTGTAGGTGTTGAGTTAGGTGACCGGCCAGGAGTTTCGCTAGTATCTTTGCTTCAATGTTGAGTAGGGAAATGGGTCGGTAAGAGCTACAATCAGTTGGTGGCTTGGCTGGCTTGGGAATGGCCACGATCGTGGCTGTGCGCTGGTCGAGCGGGAGCATCGCCTTCTCTACGCTTTCAGTGTACATATCTAACAGGGGTTTCGCCAGCACTGAGGCCGTCGCTTTATACCATTCCACAGGTATGCCGTTGGGTCCTAGCGCTTTGCCTGACTGCAGAGCCTGTATTGCCAACTGGATCTCGTCCTCAGTCAGGTCTGCGTCTAGTTCTAGCTGTGTTTCGTTGGAAAGCTCTGGGATATCAATGTGACTAATCGAGGCCATCGCCTCCCGTTCCGTGACGGACCGCTCCGGGGTGTATATCCCCTGAAAGTGGCGTGCCAAGGCACGTACTATTTGTTCCGGGTGAGTCTGTAGTTGGCCCTCACTGTCGTATAGTCTCTGTATCCCTCTATTACTGCCGCCCCGTTTGTCTAGCCATGCCAACATCCTTCCGGCCTTGTCTCCCACATCGTATACTCGGTGTGCGGTGTGAGCTAAGTGACCCTTAGTGATTGTTGTCAAGTGAGCCTGGTATTGCTGCTGTCGGAGGTGCAATGTATGAGTAGTGTCCGGGGTGGGGTCTGACATGTGAGCATTGTTCGCCGCGCCAAGCGCCAGCTCTAAATTCGTAAGTTCTGTTCTGGAGTCCTTTTTATGCCCAGCGATGGCCGCTATGGCAGCTCCACGTAAAACCGCTTTATACGCCTCCCAGAGTACCGAGGGTGAGCAGACGGTTCCTGCATTTTCGGTAAAGTAATGTGTCGTGGCTAGCTTAAGTTTCTTCCTGATCCCAGGGACCTGTAGATAGTTGGGATAAATCGGGTATATTCTGGCGCGCTTTGACTCTTTGGTGGTAAGATGTAGTGATATCGGGGAGTGATCTGAAATGCCCCTGGGTAGAATCTCTAGCTTATCTATGGAGCCTACACCTACCCCCAAAAGAAAGAAGAAATCAATACGTGAGAGGCTGTTATGTGAGGAGGAGTAGTGCGTGTATTGACGTGCTGTGGGATTGAGTTGACGCCATGCATCCGTGAGGCCCATTGCGTTCAGGAAGCTGGGAAGAGCAGAGGCCCCTCTCGGGCGGTCCCGTGTCGGAAAAGTGTCTAGCAAGGGATCTGTTATAGCATTGAAGTCCCCCCCGATGATTATGTCCCCCTCCGGAAGTTCTAGAAGAAACTGCCCCAGTGCCGGCAGCGCAGTAGAGTGCAGCGCCGGGGGGATGTATACTGACACAACATTAAAGGTTCTCCCCTCCCATTGACCAGAGATCGCCGCAAAGCGTCCCTGGTCGTCTGCTTTATGGCTGCGGACCAGAAAGGGCGAGTTTTTCTTAATAAGTATCCCAGTGCCCCTGGAGCCCGTAGTAAATTGAGCGTGAACTGCCATGGTGTATCCACGTCTATTTAAAGCCTTGCATGTATTCCCTGTCAGGTGTGTTTCTTGAAGTAGAACCAACTCAGGGCCGTGGCGTTTGATGGTGTGCATTACCAAACCCCTTTTTATTTTATCACCCAATCCCCGGACGTTCCACGTAAGTAGTTTCAGTGGGGGCACCATTGTTAGAGCGGGAGCGCCCTCAGTGGGTGCATTTTGTGCTCGCCTTGCCATCCGTATTGAAGGCCCGTGACCCCAACGTGCGGCTATGTGGCGCTATCTATAAGGAATGACGTGGGCCAGTGTGACCGTTTTCTTCATGGAAGTAGTGATGACCAATAACGATAACCATAACAATAACAATAACAGTACAGTTTTCCCCCCCACCCCCTCCCTGCTCCCCTGCTCCACGGACGAAGACCCGCCCGCATCCCCAACTTGGCAGAGTGCTTAGTCCCATCCCTAACTATCTTACTTGCTCGTGGGGTCGGTGAGTCCCCCACAGGCATCGGCCCATGCCCGCCCTACTCAGCTCCAACAGCCACGAGGTCCCAACTGCAGCAGATTTGTCGATCCAAATGTATCACAGTCATTCAGCCCCTAGCAGGTTGTCCCGAGCCGAGAGGGTCTCTTTCTAGATCCGAATCCTGCCCCGCCGCTCCTTCTTCAGTTGTAGGGCTGGTGGTTCGGCGTTCCGGCGTTCCTTCGTTACGCTGGTTCCGGCGGTCCCTGTGTGGACGTTGGGGTTGGCCCACCTGCCTCCATCCATCCAGCCATTCTCGTGCCACCTCCGGTGTGTCGAAGAACCATGTCTTGCCCTCGGCCACAACCCGCAATTTGGCGGGGAAAAGCATCGAGTAGGGTACGCCCCTATCGCGTAGCGTCTTTTTTACTTCAGTGAATGATTTTCTGCGCCTAGCCACATCCGCCGTATAGTCCGGAAAGAAGGCCAGGGTCGAGTTCTGGACTTTTACAGGCGGTGCGACCCTCGCTGCCTGCAAGATGGCGTCCCTATCTCTGAAGTTAAACAGCCTGGCCAGGACAGGCCGCAGCGTTGCTCCCGGTTTGGACGTACCTCCAGGGACCCGGTGCGCCCTCTCAACAGAGAAAAAGTTGGACAGGCCCTTTGGTTGTAGCTTGTTTTTGATAAGGTCTTCTACATACAAGTCCATGGCGCCTTTCCCTTCCGACTCCGGAAGGCCCAGGATGCGTACGTTGTTTCTACGGGAGCGCCCTTCCTGGTCATCCAGCTTGTCCTGTAGTTGCTTCGCGACCTTTTCCATTCTCTCCATCGCCACCTGCAGGTCCGAAGTGTCTTCAATGAGAGATTTTGTGACCACTTCCACTTGGGACACTCTTTCAGACATCTTCCTAAAGTCCGCCCTCAGCAAATTTACTTCGGAAGAAATAGTGCCCACCTTCGCCTGTACATCAGTGAGCGTTTTCATAATGTCCTCCAGGGTTACTTTCTTCGCCCCTTCTGTGTCCGGAGGAGTACCAGTGGAGTGGCGCCCGCCTCCCTGAGAATGGCTTTGTTGACCATATGCAAATTTATCAAGTTTTGCCTGCGTCGTCGTATTCCTTAAGCCTTTGCCTGCCATGGCGTCGCGTTCTCTGTCATGCGACCCGGACCCCTAAAAATGTCCAACGCAGACCGCCACGTGCGGCCCTTCAGGATTCCCACCGTCTGCAGTCCCTTGCACCGTTAGTTACAGGCTTCTAGTTCACTGTGACTGATGGGGCGCATTCGTAGAGGATCTGTGCCCGTGCCCGTGCCGTGCGGCTCCCCACGCGTGTACTTTGCTCCTCTGCACGCTACAGCACGTGTACCTTCCGTGCCTCGTGGTGTCTTCTGTGCCCCCAGGACAGGTGGCGTCTTGTAAATAGCGGCAGGATTTCGCCGCGTTTTGAACCGCAGTGCCCAGGGCAATGTCCGCTGACCACGGGACAATGTTCAGCACCAGCCCCCCATGTGGGCTGAAGCCAGTGACCTCAGCACGGATCTGTGGGCGCGCTGCCGTCTCACCTCTCAGACGGGGCGGCGGTGTCAGCCCTTCTCTTTCGCTGGTGATGGCGCCGCTGAGGAGCAGGGATGTCCTCTCCTGTGTGGGCGTTCCGCCCGTCCGGGGTATGGTCGCTCTCCCAAGGGGCGCAGGTTGGCAGCAGGGAGCGCCGGCGCGAGTCTCTTCACCGGGTGTCCACAGGTGCCGGGTGAATTCAGTGCGCCTCAGCCGCCCAGGGCGCACTTCCGCCCGGGTCCGCCTAGTACGTCAGCCCGGTGCTGCCGGGCAGTGAAAGGCCGCAGCAGTCCGCCCCTGATCGGAGCACCTCCCGGCCTCTGACGATTGCCGGGAGCGGGTCGGTGCGTGCCGCTGGTTACCCCCAGCCGATGTCGCTCCTTCGAGCGGGCGATGTCACGGATGGGACTACGGATAAGTGGTCAGGCCGTTAGTGCCTGCGGAGCTCCCTCGTTAAGCTGCCGCCATGCTCGGCAGTTGGCCACGCCCCTCGCTCACTTAATTATTTACATCCTGGTATTCCTAGTGCTTCTTCCAGGTCTAAAAGGAACAGGTCCATCCCCATCAGGGAAAGGTGAACCCCATCATCGTCAAAGCAGCCTGTGGATTTGGCGTGTAACTCCCCATGTCTTATAAAGCCAAAGCCCCGTTGGTCAGTGAATTTGCACATGGTGTAGTTAACTCTCCTGAGCGCAACCTCCAATGCTAGCCCTGATCGCGCCCCGTGCCAGACTTGGCGTGGCGTGATTTCTGACCACCATAGTTCACAGGACCCCAACATGTTGCTTATTTTGCACATGGTCTCCTTCATGTCCCTCAGCAAAAAAAAAATTCCTAAAGCCGGTAAGTCGTTTCCTCCAAGGTGAATTACTAGCACGTCTGGAGGAAGGGAGGTCCTATCCAATTCACGCTGCACTATGCCCAACAACCCATTCCAACGCATGCCTGGGACTCCCAGCCAAAGTATTTCGGTGTCGCAAAACACATGTTTCCATTTCCTGCTTTCGGCCCACTGTGCTATTCTGGCGACACCCGAGTGGCCCATCACCCAGACTTTCTTTCCTGGTAAATAAAGAGATGTGTTTGTATCAAACTTGTTTATTAAACACAACAACACACAACACTGCACTTCACTTAACACAACACTGCAAAATTAAATGGGCACATGTCACCAATGAATTCTAATATTAACACCCAGTGACAACTCTCCCACTGCGTGGTCGGCAGTCATGCCTGCACGCCCCCCCTTCTGTTTCATGCTCTAATGTATCTTTTGAAACAGTTGGATTGCCACCTCCCAACCTGCTTGATGCCTTCTGCTGGCAAGCCTTCAGTGAATGCAGTGGTGGCTGCGCCTATGCGGAAGGAATGCTGGCAAAATCTCTTACCAGGGGCATTGCCGCCTGACAGCGCCAGACATGCATGCATAACATGTTCCACCTGGTATTTGGTGAGGGGGGTGCTGTCTGCATGGATCAAAAGGTAGCCCTCCACTGCTGGGCGTGCTGCTAAGTAGGCAGAGAAAAGGTAAAATGGGCAATACTTGTCAGCTCCTAGGCTGTTCAACAAAAACACTTTCCCTCCCCCCCGCTGATCAGTCTTAGATTTTCGCACGGTAATTTTGAGTATTTCGCCAACAAGAGATACATCCTGCAGCTTCAGTGCCAACCCTGATGTGTCGTTCTTCGATCTAGCCACCAGCTCACAGATTCGGAACGCTCCGAAGAAAGCCATGCTAAATGTTGCTGCGAACAGCGCAGCCTCAAAATCTGAGCAAGTTGCCTGGGGCAGCCAGTTGATCATCCCTTGTAAAGTCTGAAAATCTATGGGTGATCTGCTGTCTGAGGCCTTAGGTTCGCTCCTGGCCCAACCGTTCAATGCTGCCCTGATCACAAAGGCCTTTGTAGGATCGGCTTGCCCCCTAAGCTTGGCGTGGTGGCTGATGGCCACAAGGTGGCTAGAAATCCAGGAGGGGCTCTTCTTGTTATCCTTAGCCCACAGGAAAAATGACTGCACTCTCGCTTCCAAATTAGCCCTGCAGTCCTCCCATGTTCCAATTATAGCACAAAACTTTACAATGCATGTCCTGTATCTGCTGACGGTCTTAGGTGCTAAAGACAGTTCCCCAAGTCCCCTCATTCGCTTTACCACTTCAAGAGGTACCAGAAATGTGCTGGGAATGGCGTTGCCTCCTCTCTCACTCTCGGCCATGCTTCTCGGAAACGGCGCCTCTGAAAACGAGAGAGAGCATCAGCCGCAATGTTTTGAGTACCTTGAATGTGTCGGGCCCTGCATTCTACATTGTTGAAAAGACACACTCGCACCAACTCACTAAAGGGGGCACAACACCAGGGGGCAGGTTGCTGAATGGGAGTTGATGGCTTGCACTACCGCCAAGTTATCTGACCATAACAGGACCCTCTTGGCCACCAGTACTGCCGGATGTTAGAAATGGGATTTCTGGTTGGCTAAGGCTTGTGCCAAAGCCAGGCAGAAACCACCATTCCTAAGTTAGGGTAAGGAAGTCACCCCCCAAGACAACCCCTGCTCATCCTCTTGGTAGCTTGGCATGAGCAGTCAGGCTTATCTCAGAGGCGATGTGTAAAGCATTTGCGCACGCACCCACCAGCAACAACATCCAAGGCCCCCCACAAAAGGAACTCCACACAAGGTATATGTAAAAATAGCCTTTGTATTGCAAAACATATTAGATAGAAACACACACTTTACAATGTGCCAACAGGCACGGGCAGAATTTACAGGGGATTATGTACAGGACAGGGCCACAGGCACCACTGTCAGGAATATGCACTCAGTAGAACTAGCATTTAGAACATATAACAATCAGAAGCTTCACACAGGATGCATAGAACATTCCGAGGTGTAGGAACAAGGCACATGATGCATCAAAACACATTCAGAGGTGCAGTACAGGAGAACACATGATGCAGAAATCACATTAGCACGAACTCATAACTATACCCAGGCCAACTGGCCTCTCTGGGGCTAGGACGCCCTGTGTCGCAATGTCAGGGGGGCCTAAACGTAGCAGCTGCCCACTAAGTGCTGGGCAGCTGAAAAACTGAGCCGGGCACCAGCATGCCTCCTGGCTCTCTTCTGGGGCTCTAGAAACAATTAAGGGGCCAAGAACCACCTGTGAGCCTCGCAGGCTCGGTGGCCAAAAGAACTATGCCCCCGGGAGCCTCGTGGGCTCTCAAGCAATGATGCCAACGTTGGAGCCTCTCAGGGCTCGAGAACAATGTGGGGTTTCTTTGGAGTCCCTCCTCTGGGGACTCGAGATCAAGAACTGCCCCCTGAGCCTCTCGGGCTCTGAATACATAAATGGCCCGAATGCTGGAGTACCTCCAGGGGGACTCGAAAACAACTGGGGCACTGGGGAGCCTCTCAGGCTCGTAAATCAATGGGGCCTTCTTGAGCCTCTCGGGGCTCTAACTACAAAGGCCCCCTGAGCCCCTCATGGGCTCGAGGAGCAATGGGGCCTCGCTGGGGCCTCTCGGTGCCCCCGCAAGGACTCTGCACCACTGGAGGGGGGGGCGGGCACCGGCAATGTGCCCCGACGCCCCCCCTCCTTCCACACACACTCACCGGCTGTGCAGGATTCCTCTGAAATGGGCGGCGGTAGCGGGGCTCACCCAATCCCTGGGAGCCCCGCCCGACAGCGCCACGGTTCACCCGGTCCCCCATCTCGGGACCAGGACTCAGGGTGAGGCGCGGGAGGTCTCTGCTTCCCCTTCCAGCCAGGCGGGCAGCCAATCACGGCACAGCAGCGGGCGGGACTTCCCTCGCAAACAGGAAGTCCCACCCAACATCAGGCACGCCGGTGCCTGGCTTCCTTTTTGCGGCGCGAGGGCCGCGGCGATGATTTCACGGGGCGATGCCGGGTGGGCACTGGCAGTAGCAATTAAAGCGCTCCCAAGCGCTATAGACCATAAAGCGCCCCTAGGCACTAGGACACAAATAAAGCTCTCACAGGCGCTTGAGGGGTGAAAGTAAAGCGCTCCCAGCGCTAGAGCACAAATTACAGCGCTTCCAGGGGCACTCAGTTCAGCATGTGGCCCCCTAGGGTAAAGAAATGACGCCAAAGTCTCTACAAGATCCCAGAGTAGAAGCTAGGCAGCAGGTTCCTAGCAACAAAGTCCATCAGGCATTCAGGGGCTGGGCAGGGCCCAGGGAGGCAATCCTTCCCCTGGGCCCAAGCAGCAGCACGCCCCTGGCAGGATTCAAGTTGGCAAACAAGAACATTTTGTAAGGAGACACAGCCCCTTTTTATACATTGAATTCCTTTTTTCCAAAGGTGCAGGGTGGGGGAAAAACCAGGCGAAGCTGGTTTGGGAGCACTCTTGATGTGCTCAGCCCCTCACCCTATTCACTGGCAGGGTTAGGGACATTAGATGCACCACAGGGGGCGGAGCCAGCATTGTGTGGGGAAAGCCCAGCCCTATTCAGCACCCAGGTGCACCACTCCCTTACATCACACATGCTAATCTCAACACTCACCATCGGGCAGACCCATCATGACTCATGGAGCCTGGCACCCCAGCCAGCTCCAGCCAATCACACACCTGCACACTCACTGCACAGACAGGCACACTTCTAGAAGTGGCACTTCCATATTAGACACATACACGCTGCATACATCATTGCGCAGCATTCAATCACACGAGTCCGCACATACCAGACTCGAGCTTGCACACCCCACGCATCAGGAACTAACAGGGACACATACATTCCCCATGCATTCCTATGGGAGGGCAGGCCTATCTCACCACACGCACTCAGAGTGCGCACGCACTTTCCACGGGGACACAGTGAAAGTGCGCAGAAACCAAGAACCACTAATACCATGTCACAATTAAAAGCAAAAAGTTCAGGGGTGAACCTGCCAGAAGGGCCAAGTCCAACACCGGCCATAAGTGAAAAGCGACAACAATGGGGAATAGTTTGAGAACTGTAATCTTTGCAGTAACCTTTTTCTTATGCCAAGAGTTGGTCCATCTCTCTGCACACCAGTCCCTGTCCAGGATGGAGCCAAATCCCTGCCTACCTGACGCATCAGTGTACAGAGCTAGGTCAGGGCTGCTGGCCCAGGGGGCCCTCCAGATCACCGCCCCATTGAAGTTAGCCAAAAACTCGGCCCACATGGCCAGATCATGCTGTATTCCTTTACTCAGCTTAACCATGTGGTGTTTCTTGGTGACATTGGCGGTGGCCCTAGCGAGTCTTCTGGCGAACACCCTCCCTGCTGGGATGACTCTAGCTGCAAAGTTTAGTTTCCCCAGTATCCCCTGAATGCATTCCAGAGGTGCCCTGTCTAAGCCTGCCAGGGAATTAATCAGACTCGCCAGATCACTCACTTTGTCACCCGGAAGCCTGGACTCACCTGCAATGGTGTCAATTTCAATGCCCAGGAAGGTTCAAACTTGTGCTAGTCCCACAGTTTTGCCCGGGGCGAGGGGAACCCCCAGGTCTGCCAAAGCCTGTGAACATTGCTGTGTCCCATCGCTCCCGATGAACAGGAAGTCGTCTAAGTAATGAGTAACCCCTTCCACTCCATAAGTGTCTTTGAGGGCCCATTGCAAGAAACAGCTGAACGCTTCAAAGTAGGTGCAGGACACAGCGCAGCCCATGGGCATGCATTTGTCATAATAGTACAGTCCGTCTAGCCTGAAGCCCAGTAGGTGAAAGCTGCAAAGGGACAGGGGCCATCAATGCCCCACGCAACCAAGGCCAAGCTTCTTTGTCCGTTACGAGAACTAGGTCGAACACATACATTCTCGTAAGGAGTTGGGTGAGGCAAATAATAGGTAATTATTCAAATGCTAAATCGGTAAAGACCGATAACTATGTTTACTATTCATCCCATAACCGCCTCCGCCTCCCCAGGCCTTCAAAATTTACCTCAACGTTCTCAACCTTTAAAGACACTTCCACATTGTCATGCCCTCTCTATTAACTGAAAGAAGACCTTTTAATATATAAAATTCTACTCTCCTTGACTATGGAAGTGTCCTCCCAGTGTGTTCTTGTGGTTTGAGAGTCTGCCATTTACGAAATATTATCCTTCTACATGTGTTTGGTGCTCTGTTGTAACATGTGCACTTCACTTTTCTCTTGTAACACGCTGCTTGCTACCACTTACATTGTGTTTCGTTCCGGTACTTGCACAAGTGCCACCATTGCCTACGTAACGTTTGTTCATATTTTGAGTGTCCTCCATTTCTTGCAATATTATACCTGTACTTTGTACGCTTTTGTAACTTGCACAAGTGTCCCTTTTCCTCCTGTAATGCACTGTATGCTACCTTGTAATGTGTTCACTTATAGTGCTCTCGTGTATCAGTTCTGTTCCTATTGTGAAGCGCTCTGACACCATCGGGTAAAGTCCGCGCTAAATGAAGGCATAAAAGAGTGTGTACATGATTGTCAACTGCAGCGGGATGCGGAGCGTCAATACAAGACTCGAACCCGCTTCCCCCGCAACAAAGTCGACCGCATTCCGAACGGATTTCAAAACCTGCCACACTGATTGCTTTGGTATGCCTTCAGTAAATTATAACCGACTGTACTGGGTTACAGATGCGACTTCCGAAGCCATAGCACAAAAGAGCTATTGTAAAGGAAAGCCTATCGTGGTGTTATTTCCTGCCATCTTAAATACCTGCTTTCGCCAGCTGTATGACCTCATGCTATTGTATCAAGGGCCGCATAAGTGTCTACCGTACTGTCCTTTCAGGTGATAGTGGACGAAAACAGGTTTATGGAGCCATACAAAACATTAGTACCTGAAAACATTTATAAACAGCAGAAAGTCACATTTAAATAATATGACAGGAAGGGCCACGGGTAGAACCAGGGGCCTTCCACCTGCGAAGCCCGTGCTCTACCACTGAGCTACATCCCCTGACCGCCAACTAGAAACGTCCTCTGAAAGAGAATAGAACAATGCGGCATCCCCAGCTTAAAATACGTTTCTAAAATCAAGCAGGCCAGCAGGTACTGACGTTCGGGCCTTTGAGCTTCATCCAACGCTCTACATCGCTTGGCAATGAACAGCTCCTCTGTCCATCACTACCCCCGTCGCCGCCCGCGAGCCAAAACTGCCAGCACTCACGGCAAGTGAAAAATTATTTAAAACAATAGCGCAAACAGGTCCCGCAATTGGTGGAAGGGAGCTCCTCACAACGCAGACACAGAGTCTCACTGTCCAGGTTAGGCCCGAACAAAAGTGAGCCAATATGAATATGGCCGCCTGCATGTTGGCAAAACTATGCAGAGGCCCAAGCTAGCTCTGCATGCCCTAGTGCCCTCACCCCCAGTACTCGGCCCAATTCGAGACACCCAAGACGTTATGCAATCATGGTAACAGAGTAGAACCTGAAGTAAAGACCCCTGCATGTAGGAATAGTCATAGTGGCACTACTGGGCATGAGAGGAAAAGACCTAAACAACTCCCAGAACGACAAGATGGTGACCGGTGCACAACTGTAAAACCGCTCCCACACTTGACCAGACGAGCTACACTGCGGAATGCCATGGGAAATTACTACATGTGAATACTGGGAATACCAGTCCATACTTAGATAAATGTTGTCACACGGGCTCCCCAGTTGCGTTGCCAACTTATGTTGTGGGGAACTTATTCAACTATCTTACTGCCTGAGCGCAGGAAGCTACACTCCAGGACGATAATATAAACACTGCAGGAGCTGGGCGAAAGATGCAAGAGAAGGAAAGTGTTTGCAGGGAGCTTTACGTATCGTCTACAGTTGCCATCGAGAGAAAAGATAAACCGTTCCCTTACCGAGTCTCGCGTTATGAACCATCACCAGCTGTAAGCAATCAAGAATGCAAAATGTTTGACCGCCCCATATTTGGGATTCGAAATACAGTTGCCCTATTCCGACTGTTAACAAGCATTGGAAATGCAATAGGTCTCGCAGCATTAGAGTTAGTGCTTTTAGAATTGTTTATGGGTTTTTTTGTAAATCTTTAGCATTTTTGTTTCCTGTAGCCAATGCTAAAGAATTAAAAAAAAAAAAGCCATAAACATTTCTAAAAGCTTTAACTCAAATGCTCCGAGACCTATTGCACTGTGTGAGGGTGAGGGGTTGAGGGTGAGTGAGGGTGAGTGAGGGGTTGAGGGTGGGTGAGTGAGGGGTTGAGGGTGAGTGAGGGTGAGGGGTTGAGGGTGAGTGAGAGTGAGTGAGAGTGAGTGAGAGTGAGTGAGAGTGAGTGAGAGTGAGGGTGAGTGAGGGTGAGTGAGGGTGAGTGAGGGTGAGTGAGGGTGAGTGAGGGTGAGTGAGGGTGAGTGAGGGTGAGTGAGGGCGATAGATAGATAGAGTGAGGGCGATAGAGAGATAGAGTGAGGGAGATAGATAGATAGATAGATAGATAGATAGAGTGAGGGCACCTAGAAAAAACGGGGCAAAAAAGTCCCTTTGTTCACCAGACACAATATCTTTGTATTCTCAATGTCGGCCATTTATTGACAATCATTTATGGTGGCTGGAAACCATTGATATAAAGTGTAGAAGTGAGTTTTTAATCACACTTATTTACGTTTTTGATTACTATGGGAGGATAAGTGCAAAGTCTGCTGAAATGGAATATTTCGATATAGTGCACTGGCCCAAAAAAAAGTTTGTAGAAAATGGCCAGAAAATGTGGGCTTACGGCCAGCGGTGCTGATTTTAGAAGTGGTGAGATAGGCTCGATTCTCCGCAGCTCAACATCCTGTGATTCTGGGCAAATCACTTAAAGTCTCGATACTTAACAAAAAAAACACATGAATGTGTGCCCTTGTGTAATGTAACTGGTGCTCCTGTACACTGCTCCAGTGCATTCGGGTCAAGTTCACGCTAAAAAAAATGTGTAGAAAATCATAAACACTCTGTTGAAAGAGTTAATTTGAAAGCGGTCTGCATGCAAATCCCTCTGTATGTTTTTGTAATTTCGGTCAAATTCTTGTCAACGGACATGACAATGTGTAAACCGAAAAAATATATATGCCACTATGTTGGCGAAGTGCGCTGTAGTACACATTAATCCATTGCCGTTTTCGACATTTCTGTTTCAGCCATTAAACACAAAATAACGAAATCACAATATTGCACCCATTTTAAAGTTGATACCGAGAAGAAGGCGAGGCGCTACAGTCACCAAAGCTCTGCTTCATATGTGAAAGAACACACGCACGTGCATTTCCATATAGCTTCCGGTTGAGCATAGTGACATGAGTGGACAGGTACTGTCCGGTACTCAGTGCCTGCGACTCTAGAACTCATAAGGGAGAGTACCTTAATTTCTCAGTAGAGGTGTAATAATACTTTGAATGGAAGCTTACCAGCACTCAACATGGCTGGTGGCATGGGAGAGAGGAGTGGCAGAATGCAGGGGTGGATGGGAAAAGGAAAGTGAATAAAGAGGGGGAAAAATAAAGAGTGCACGGGAACGGAGAAGAGAGAGATGGTAAGAGAGGAAAATGAGAGAGAGTGGAAGGGCAGTGAAAGAGAGCGAGAGGGGAAGATAGGAAGAAAGATAATGGTAAAATTGGAGCTGGAGGGAAAGAGGGTGGGAAAGACTGGGAAGAAGCGAAGGGAGAGAAGACGAGACAGGAAGGGAGAACAGTGGCAGAAGCATAATTGGAGAGGTGGGGAGAGAGAGAGGGGGTGGAAGGGCGGCACGAGGGAACGCAAGAGAGGGGATGAAAAGAGAAATACTGAAAGGGAATAGGGGGGCAGGAAGGGGAGGAAAGGTAGATGTGGAGCGGAATCGGACCGGAAGTGTGGGGTCCATGGGGAAGATGCTGCGGGGACGATGAAAGGGAGAGACGGGGAGAAGCTGGGAAGGGACCGGAGGGGTGGGAGGGATGGGGTGAGAGGCTGACAGGCGAGAGACGCTGATTCAACCGGGTCTCACCCGGCCGGTCTCACTCCGCGGGTAACAACCTGTGACATAACGGAGGGGAGAAAGAGAAGAGAGAGCGGCGTGAAAAGAGGCAGTGGGGAGGGCAGGGGGGGCAGGGGAGGACTCGGTGGAGAAGAAGAGAGGGGGTGAGACAGGGAGGGAGAGAGCGAGAAAGATCGCGGAGGGAGGTAGATGGTGAGTGGAAAGAGAGAGGTGATAAAAAATGCAAGCAAAAAGAAAAGTAAAAAGGTGTGCACAAAAAAAGAGAAGTGGCAGCTCTGGGCAACGCGGCCGTGAATAATTAGGGGGGAGTAGAAAAAAAAGTACGGCCGGGAATAGAAATGCCTTCGTTATATATCACAGTATATACACCAAACCCCTCCTTCCTATTACAAACAAATGAGGCAGATTGGCATGGCCAAATCATGTTAGAAAGATAGGAGCCACGATAGGATGGGAGCTTGCCGAGGCAGTCAGAAAAAGCAAAGCTGCAATGAAAGACAAGCATACTTTCTGGTCCGGTAAAGTTCAGTGTCAGATTACACACGACAATGCCACGGGACTATCACTAAAACTGTTTTCATTGTCAACAAGCTCTCGGCATTGCGTGGCGGGAGGGGGCGGGGGGAACGTCGAGTCAAAAAAACAAGTGAAAGCGGGATGTAAGTAGGGGGGAGGAGAAGTCTGGGCAGGCAGGATGACTCAGGGGAGGGGGCGGAGCGGGGCAGAGCGGCATGTGGGTGTGAAGAAGCCGGGCCTTTGAAGTGAAGCTAAGCTTCACTTCAAAGGTGTCGGAGGAATGCGGGCGGCTGTGCACGCGCTTTTAAGCTCAATGCACATGCTCATTGAGCTTAAAAGTCACGGGCACTGCAAGGAATCGCCACGATTCCTTGCAAGTTAGATAAAGAGTCGATGAGCCCCTATAGTCTCGCTTGCTACTGCAAGGAATCGCCACGATTCCTTGCAAGTTAGATAAAGAGTCGATGAGCCCCTATAGTCTCGCTTGCTCGATGCGCATGCGCATCGACAGGCGAGACCTAAAAAGCAATCTGTCTGAATCAAATGCGAGAACAGCGCTGACACCGGGCAAATCCGAGACCAGAGAGTACTGCGCATGCGCACTCCCAGTCGCTGACTATTCCCAGCCAAGGTACCAAGGAAGGGGGAAAATCAGCATTGTATTGAAAGAAGAGGCAACATGGGGAAAATAACACCCTTGACAGGATAACGAGTGCCAACAGGTAGGGGGAGTAAGTGCTATTAGCAAAGAAATCGTGTGTGCGAGCCTATCTGTTGGTAAACTGGTTAGTCAGTGAGGCTAATTAACCTTTTCCTGTACTTGCTTTTGACAAACGACTGCATAAAGGGCATACACAGACAAAGCACCCTCGCTGTGTTCTGCGTATTTCACTGTTCACGCCGCCACACCACTGTTCATGTCGCCAGACTATCGCCAGAGCAAAGCAGCGGCTGCTTTTGGCAGAAGCAGGCGTTGCACAGACAAAACGTACATCCATACACGCTAATATCGGTGTCGCACGCTGCACACCGACGAGAAAATGACCACAGAAAAGGGGGAACAAGACCTGCTAAAGGCAGCTAGAAGCGCACTGACTAAACTAAAATATATGCTGGCGTTCCTGCGCACCCGGAAACGGCCAGTCTGGGTGCGGCTTACTACCAGGGGAGCCCCCCCCCCCCCCTCCTCTTAGCAGAGCATCCTGATGCGCTTACGAACCTCGTGACGGTCTGCTTGATTGGTCTAAACCAGACGTCAAAATTGCCTACCCTGCCCAAACGGAGATGATGTCTTAAGGTACTAAGACCTAGCGCAAAAGAGAGCTCAGTCCGTCGCCTGCTCTTACTGCCCCCACCACCTGTAATCCAACATAAGAAAGCAGTGGCCGAGCTGCACCAGACGCAGATGAGAGGAGCCTCGATCCTCAACTACGGTGCAACGGAAGTTGGGCCCCTGCTCCGACCACCGCCAGAACTGACCCCCGGCACTGCCAGCATCACAACCGACAGTCTTTGCACAACTCTTAGCGCCCTATGCGCATACCCTGCCGTTTCTTAACACTATCCCACTTCTGTCTGCTTCCCGAGCCCCGCCTGGAGGCTGTGCCACCGAGGCAGCTCACATACCCACGAGCATGCAGGCTCGGGGACAGAAAACCACAAGGGGGGTTTGGGGGGCAGCCGAGCCGCGAGGTCTGCCCCCCGGGCAGATTTGGGAGGGGGAAGGGGGGAGAACAAGCGAGCGGCCATTTTGCCGCGTTGGGCTGGCTAGGGATAGCCCAAAAGCCGCCCAAAAGGAGCCCAAAAGCCCAAAGTATAAATAGTTTTCCCGAATGTTCCCAGCCACCATTTTAGATACTGAGACCTGGTGGCTGGGAACGTGTTTAGTCAGGAGCTTTTTGTCTTTCTGCTTGAGTCTATTGATATTGTTAGTTCTTCGGCGGCTTTCGCTATTTTTAAGGGGACCCGGTTTCAATCCCGGTTTCGGCATAGTTGCAATTTCGGCTTTATGGCGAGGGGCGAGCCCTCGATGCTGGCTGGGCGAGGCGGGCGGCCATCGCCTGCGCGCCGCCACAGAAGTTTGCGTATTCCCAGGTAGGTTTGGGACAGGCGGGGCGGGAAACTAAAGGATGTAGGGAGGGCGGCCGAGGCGCGCTGCCAGCGGCGCCCCGCAGTCTTTGGGAATGGAATCGGCGGGGAGGGCGGCGTATTGGTTACGAGCCAAGGGACATTTTTGTAATTCTGGTTTGTGATAGAATGGACATGTCCGCACATTGTATGTAAACGGAACATGCACAATGCAGTGTAGGCTAATGCGCGTCATTCATAGTGCTCCTCAGACACTGGGGGGAAAAACAGGGGAGCGGTGAGGGGGGGCACGCGGTTAGGGGTCCCAGTACACCAGCAGTACTTTTCTTTGGCAGGGGGGCGGCCGGCGTGGGGCTCCAGACTTGGTATGGCTTGGAGCGGCCCGGGGGCACCAAGGAGAAGGGAGGGCTGTGCTTCCTGCAGCAGGCCCGGAGTACGCGAGGGTCTCGACGCGGCTGGTTACGAAGGCCCCAGGCGGGCTCGCCAGTCCCACCACCCACGGGGCCCCCAGCGGCTTGGGGAGTAAGAAGGCCCCAGGCGGGCTCGGCAGGCCCTCACACCCACAGGGCCCCCAGCGGCCTGGGGCTCGTCGGCAGCCATGGAACAACGGCACAGAGGAATACTTGACTAGTCTTGGTGGCAAAGATGAAATTGTGTTTACCAATCAAATCAGCGGGGGACTTGGTGAGGGCGTCGCCTCTTTTTAAGACAATGCAGATGACATTGGGGGCTACAATGGTGGAATGCTCGCGTACAAGCTTTACATGCCTTGGGGCCAAGGATATTCAATTCATTGTCCTGTGCTTTCCTTCTACACGATTACAATGCAGATGACATTGGGGGCTACAATTGTGGAGGGCTCGCGTGCAAGCTTTACATGCCTTGAGGCCGAGGATATTCATTTCATTGTCACATGCTTTTCCTTATACACGCTTAAGCACACTGGTACTATATCTAGCATAGGAGTTCGTCATTACCACATCAGGCTTTCTGGGAACCTCAACGTATGTCGCCAGTAGGGTAAGATGGATGGGCAACCTGCGACAATCAGTCTAACGGGAGGATTGGGT
Source organism: Lissotriton helveticus (assembly GCF_964261635.1). Taxonomy (NCBI): domain Eukaryota; kingdom Metazoa; phylum Chordata; class Amphibia; order Caudata; family Salamandridae; genus Lissotriton; species Lissotriton helveticus. The sequence continues at coordinate 1,490,896,239 of NC_136057.1, forward strand.
GGTCCTTACGCAAGGGTAAGGCGCTCTTAGATACAGCGAGGTGGTGGTGTTAGCTCAGACAATATTTTGTATAATTGTGGGAATAATGGAGGAGGCCTGTGGTTATGCGAAGCTATGGGTGGATGTTGAACTACATTGGACGGGAGGTTGTGGTATATTTCTTTTCCGACACAGTAGTTCCAATATATACGAGAATAAGCTATCGCGAGATTTACAGAGGGAGGACGCAGCGTATGGTCAGTGTTCCTTTTTCGACAAGCGGCGTTAGGGGACAGGGAAAGGGGTTTTTTTTTTGGGGGATCATGAGTACCCCTGAGTGGGTAGCAGGGGTAGGTGGTTATACGGAGGTTGTGGCTAGCAAGGTCGGGCAGGAGTGTGTGGTAATCACCGGTGAGGTTTGGTCATGCAGCCACGTAGGAGATCTCTATTGCGGGTGGGAAGGGAGACATTAGACGGGGGTAACGGCGACAGTAATGCTATGCCTTTAAAGTGGTCCAAAATTGTCGCAGTGATGTTGGGGATATTGGGGCTATTAGCCACGTGCCGTTTTGTTAGAGGCAAAGTCAGACACGGGACCCCATACCATTAAGGCCGACACGTTTGCCGTGCAGTTGGGTCACGTAATCGCAGGAGCGAACATAGCGTAGCTGCACCACACCAGCAAAGCACTCGATTGGTGAAGCGAGTTTCATGAGAGGAGGACTGATTCAGGCAACCATGCGTCTGTAAGTTTTCTACCGTGGCTGGGGGTTTTTTGTTGGGTTGTACGGCGCTATGCACGGAACTCTGTCATTATTTTAGTTTGTCACGTTAGGTTTCCTTGCGAGGTTGCACGGGCAAAGTACAGGGGATGCAAGTACAGTTGGATTCATTCATGGGGGCGCTGAGGTCTCATAACACGATAGAATATTGGTACTGTTGGGGCATGTGTGCAATTTTAGTTTCTGCTCAAAGAGAGGCGGAAGGTATAAAATACGGAGTGGTGCATGGTTACACAGCATTAGGACGCAACGCCAATTCATGTGGTTGCGGTGGCGGTCGTTGGTTCCTTTTAGGAGCAGACGTTAGGTCTTCGTTGCCGGGCGTGTTGGTGAGTAATGAGGAGCAAACATGGATGTTAGAGGAGGGTGCATTTCGCCTAGTAGTATGGTGCGGCACCACGGAGGGGACAGCCGTATGGGACCTGGGTTACGTTTGACTCCACGAAGCTGTGATGGGGTAGTGGTGTTCGGACACGTTGGGAGTGGAATAGGTGAGGGACATTATGAATATGCGCTTGGGGCATTCCGTGTGGGGTGGGCAGACGATACATATACATGTTCTTAGGAGATGGGTCGTAAATATGTTCTGGTTGGTGCATCTGTGATTTTACAATGGATTCATGGTGCAACACTTGTCCTGGCGAGGGTGTCTGGGATAATGGTGTGTGAGAACACACGTCAACGCTATGACACTCTTCCATGGATAAGACTACTGTGCAGGGTATTGGGTTTAGGTAGATAGGGGGGAATAAGGTTATATGGCGAATGGCACATCCGGGTAAGTAGCGCGCTCTATAAATATCTGTGATTGATTGATTGATTGACCACATAGTGGGGGGGAAAGGGTCGAACACGGCTGCACTTTGTAAACCCGAGTAGCTTGGATATTTGAGTCGCCAGACATGCATGAAATATGGCTTAACATGGGTGATGTACGTAAGATAGGCTCTTAGGTGGCTTATGAACACTGCAACATTTTGATTTGATAATAATCCCTGGAGCGTTATGGAAGGTTGTTCACTATGGTGACACAGTTGAAGGAGTGTTTAAAAAAAAAAAAAAAAAAAACTTTAAAATAATTCCCTGAGGACCACTTTTTTATTATAGTTTTTGACTAGGCCCAGTTCCTGGGGAATATGGTTTTGCCAAAGGTATGTTCATTAGGTAGGTGGACACGGCATTGCCGATGGGCTGCGCGAGGTCCTGCGCGGGGTTGAAGGTTTTGTAGGTTCCAGCAATGGCTTTATGGAACGAACGGGTCACGGGAGTTTCAGCCCTACCTGGATGACTCTTTTTCGTGGCGGGGCCCCGGACTCCACGAACTGCCAGGTGGCGCTGGACAGGTTTCAGGAGATCACGGAGGTCCTTGGGGTGCCATGGGCGCCGGTTGAGGCAGTGAGGCCACGCACGGCGCTGTCACCTTTGTGTAAGGAGCTGGTCTCGTTGTTGCTGGAGGCACGGTTGCCGGCAAGCGAGCAGCGACGGATGATGAGGCGGCTCGAGGTGATGGAGCCAAACCACAAAGTGGCAGTGTGGGGAAATTCAGAAAGACAAGTGGGGCCAGGCACGGCGCTGTCAATTTGGGGAAGGAGCTGGGCTCGGTGTTACTGGACACACGTTTGCCGGTAGACAAGCAGCGGCGGATGTGGAGGCTGCTAGGGGTGAGGGAAGCAAGGAACACAGTGCCAGTGTGGAATTTCAAATGACAAGTGGGGCCAGGAACGGCGCTGTCAATTTTGGTTTTGAGCTGTCTCGGGGCTTACTGGAGGTGATGGAGGCAAGGCACAATGTGCCAGTATGGAAAGTGAAAAGACAGTGGGGACGGCATGGCATGGACAAATTTGGGTATGGAACGGGGCGTGGGTTGCTGGAGACACGGTTGCTGGCAGACAGGCCGTGGCGGATGTTGAGGCATCTAGAGGGGATGGAGGCAAGGCACGAGGTGCCAATGTTGGAACGTCAAAAGACAGTGGGGCCAGGCACGGCGCTGTCACTTCTGGGTATTGAGCTGGTATTGGTGTTTACTGGGAGCACGGTTTCCGGCAGGCAGGTAGCGGCAGGTGTTGAGGCGGCTCGAGGTGATGAGGCATGGCACAAAGTGCCAGGGTTGGAAATTCAATGACAATGGGGCCGGCTTGGCGCGGCCAATATTTGGGTTGGTTGGACGCGGGTGTTGATGGAGGCCTGGTGGCCGGCAGACAAACAGCAGCGGATATCGGGGCGGCTAGAGTTCTGGGGGGCATAGCGCATGGGGGTAGTGTAGGAAACTCATGTGCTGGGGGGACACCGTGGTTTTGCGGGCGAGTGGTACGTGTCGGGGAGGTTAGCGGGGTGGAAGCCTCAGGTAAGGGCGGGGGGAGGATAGCAGTGGTAGGGCACGTTCCGGCTTCGGAGTTGTGGGGCGTCGGAAACGCATGGACGGTGGGGCGGCCGGGGGGACATTCACGCGTCGGTGGCGATGATCCGCAGTGGTATTCGGCGTTATGTGCGCAGCGAATTTCTTTTGAACGCGCAAGGGAAGTTGAGGGGGTATAGTTGTCGACAATGGTTGCTCGTGCAGGTCGGAAAGGGTTTCCTAGCCCGGGACGTCTTGATTTGGATGGCGGAGCTTTCGTTTGTAAAGAGAGCCAAGTGGCAAGCCGGGATAGCTTACTTGGTGGTAAGCTGAGTCTCAATCCTGAATGGTTTCAGGTTGCATTGGTCAGGGAGGCCCGTTATTGGGTGGTTGGCGTTTCAAGGTTGCATCAAAAAAAAAAAGGGGGGTGGGGGGGGGCAGGAAAAGGGGGAGGCGGTGTAAGCACCTAACCTCCGCCTTTCCCTGGGTGGCGGAGTTGTTTTTGATGTTGGCCAAGTTTGGCTGGATTTCGGTACTTTCTCGTGAAGTTTGGGGAGTTGGGAAACGGGAGCGGGGAAAGCGTAACCAGTTTGGGAGTTGACATTAGAGGGTAGTTAGTTACAGTTGCAAGAAGGCAAATAGGACTGTAGGTCTTGGGAGGTTTTGGAGTTAGGAGGTAGGGGATAAAACTGGATAGTATTATGATGTAATGGAGTTATATGTTTGTATATTGCAGGGTGGGGGATTTTATCATGTGGGGATCGTAGGGGTGGGGGGAGTAAAACAAAAGGGGTCAGGTAACTCGATGTTTAGAGAGGTTTCAGTTTTGTAAGGCAGTTTGCCAGTTTAATAAATGTGATGTGCACCTGTTTCAATAAAGCGGCCTTTTACACACACAAAATGGTAGTCGGTGTGCTTGCCCCCCTTCTTCCCTCCCAAGGGGGGTTTGGGGGGCAGCCAAGCCGCGAGGTCTGCCCCCCGGGCAGATTTGGGAGGGGGAAGGGGGGAGAACAAGCGAGCGGCCATTTTGCCGCGTTGGGCTGGCTAGGGATAGCCCAAAAGCCGCCCACAAGGAGCCCAAAAGCCCAAAGTATAAATAGTTTTCCCGAATGTTCCCAGCCACCATTTTAGATACTGAGACCTGGTGGCTGGGAACGTGTTTAGTCAGGAGCTTTTTGTCCCCGCCCACCCTCCCTAGGTTTTTAGGCTTGGGCTTTTGGTTGTGCTGAGAAAGTCAGGACAGGAAGGGTTTTTGTGTCAGGTGGCTGGGTTGGGACAGGTGCACAGGGGGTGTTTATATGTAAGTTGTCGCTTGGAACAGGTGCTGGCGGAGTTGTTTTTGATGTTGGCCAAGTTTGGCTGGATTTCGGTACTTTCTCGTGAAGTTTGGGGAGTTGGGAAACGGGAGCGGGGAAAGCGTAACCAGTTTGGGAGTTGACATTAGAGGGTAGTTAGTTACAGTTGCAAGAAGGCAAATAGGACTGTAGGTCTTGGGAGGTTTTGGAGTTAGGAGGTAGGGGATAAAACTGGATAGTATTATGATGTAATGGAGTTATATGTTTGTATATTGCAGGGTGGGGGATTTTATCATGTGGGGATCGTAGGGGTGGGGGGAGTAAAACAAAAGGGGTCAGGTAACTCGATGTTTAGAGAGGTTTCAGTTTTGTAAGGCAGTTTGCCAGTTTAATAAATGTGATGTGCACCTGTTTCAATAAAGCGGCCTTTTACACACACAAAATGGTAGTCGGTGTGCTTGCCCCCCTTCTTCCCTCCCAAACACTCACCGGAAACTCAAGGTTACGAAACCCGCCGCGAGACCAAGACGAGCCAAACGGTGTCAGGGTGAGGGGACAAATAGGCCGCCAAGTGGGCGGGGAGGAATATATACCTCTCCCCGCCCCCCACCACGGACGGAAGTGACGTCCAGGACCCCTTAGCGGGCTGGGGGAAGTCCTGCCTTTTCCCATTGACAGATTCAGTGGTGCGCTTTCCATTGGATTGGTGCGATGACGAGCTGTGGTACCTGGGTGTCCGACTTACCAGGAATAAGGAAGAACTTATGCGGCTTAACGATGGTGTTGCGCTGAACCGCGTGACGGACTATGTGGCCCGCTGGATAACACTGCCGCTTTCCATGGCCGGGCGTGCGTCCCTAATCAAAATGGTGATACTACCCCAATTGCTCTACCTTTTTTTCAATATACCATATTATACGGGATGACATTTTTTTTAAATCTCTTAAAACAGAATTGACCAGATTGGTGTGGGAGGTAGGCAGCCTAGGTTCCCGTGGGCTGTTCTGGCAAGGCCATACTCGACAGAGGGGTTTGGGATTCCAGACTTTGAACTTTATTACATAAGCGCACAGGCCCATTATGTATATTTCTGGGTACATCAACTGAAATACATGCCACAGTTGGCGGCAGAACATTGGATTGCACACCCGATCCCAATAGAGGGAGCCCTTTACGCTGCTCCAAATAGCCAAGAACGGACACAGAACACTGTTAATGCTACAATTACGGCATGGCAGCGCATTGATCACCTACTGAATGCCCCCATGATTTATTTCCCGCTCCTACCGCTTGCATATCACCCAAACATGCCCCTTTTCCAAGAAACACTATTTCATAAATTTCAGGAGCGAGTGGCTATAAGGGCCTGGGGAGACCTATACCTGGATGGACAGTTTCGGGATTCGGTGAGTGTATTTCAAGATGCGCAACAAACCCCACTGGATGCCTTTCTGTACATACGGCTCAAACAAGGGGTCCGATCACTAACTTCAGAATTTCCAGCTGAGCCTCCGGCACTTGCTCCACTGTATTTGATCATCCAACAAGCAAACACCTAATGTCATTGATATATCGTACAGTCCACACACAGAGGGAGGTACCAGCTTCTCAGTCTCGCACACTCTGGGGAGATGAACTGGGATTTATGCTGACGGATGACCAGTGGGAATATTGCTGCTCACAGACTGAGCAGATTTCTGCTAGCAGCAGGCCGCGTATCATACATTATAAATATTTGCATAGATTTTATTATACGCTGGTCAAGATGCACAAGTATCAGTTACGTAACACAGATAGATGTGACAGATGCCGTGCGCCAAAAGCCGACTTCTTACACCTGACCTGGGAATTCCCAGGAGTGAGTGAATATTGGGGACATTTATTTGAAGCCTTGACTTTGATGACCAACACGCATATTGAGCCCACGTCGCTACTGGCCCTGCTGACCTATGTTAAACAAGTGCCGGGGACACACCGCAAGTATGTAGTCCTTGCACTGCTCATGGCCAAGAGACGGGTGGCCTGAAGATGGGGCAGGGGGAGGGCACCCACATTTAAGACCTGGCATAATGATATGATTTATTGTCAGGAGCAGCTCACCAATTATGCCGACTTGCTGCCTAGCGCATCCAGACCCAGGAATATCTGGTCACCACTAACATCCTACCTACTGACACAGACCCGGGGAACTCCAGTGGCTACGCCGTCAGGTCTGGCCCCATAACATACCCGGCTAGGGGTGCCTGGTGTGAAGGACTACGACTCCCTATTGTGACCAACATGTGGGGTGTTCTGTGATAGCCATATTAACTGTCTTACAAATGGGTACACGTCAATAACGGGCCTGTATAGCCAATGCCTCTTGAGGTGTACCGGAATGTGAGATACCCCCGTGGAAGACTGCAAGCCCTTGGACGATTATACAAAGAATGGTACTGTAATATGTGATGCACTATAATGTATTGAGAGTTATGTATGAGCCGAAATGTATGCATGAGCCGACCGCACAGTTATCGACAGTAATATAACCTGCCTGGTTGTTTGCATAAAATAGTTAATGAGAAAACAGTTAAAATTTCAGGACCAATTGTTTCATTTGACACAGCCGTCCCGAAGTGGTTGTAGTCGGCTTGCTGTGTATTCATATGCTGATACTAACGCTATTTAGTTGACTGTTCAATACGCTGCCGGCCAAAAATGAGGTTGTGGGCACCAAGCCGTGTTTAACAATGCATGCCATTAATAAAGGTCTTTGAAATACAAAAAAAAGAAGGCTGCAGTATGATGATGTAAGCGCGATGATGAATTGATGATGAGGGGGGTGTTATTATCCCTCACCACTCTCACAAGCCTCAAGGATAACCAGAGGATTGAACAAGGCTCTTCCAGCTGGGAGCGTTTGGGATATGAAGAGACAGGTAACAAAAGAACTATCATCAAAACAAGCATTGCCTAAGCCAATAGTTTTCGCTAAGTGTGAGCTATTAGCTTTGTCAATGTCTTTTAGACATATTACACATGTACAGCATAGCTTAAAGTTATGAAAAAATAGCGCTGTGCTGCATTATAGTGCAAGTGCTATGAAACTGCAGCAATGGCCGTGTTATATCTTTTCTTTTTTTTAGCCATGTTGCACAACTTCTCAGCTGCTGTACAACACGGCTAAAATACATTGACAAAAGCCAATAACTCTTGCATAAGCGAGACCTATTGGCTTTGACAATGCTTGTTTTTATTCCTGGCTGGACATGAGGTGGGGCAACATGCAGGGAGTGAAGGCGTTTGCTGGGGCAGCAGGACCATAGGGGGGTTGTAAATACCAAATTAAAGTTAATGGGTGAACAATGGTAAATATTTTGTTGTTGGCTTTGAATTTCCTGTATATGTATCCAGTATTTGAATAATATTCATCTTTGAAGTCAAACGAGTCGGTTGTACATAAGTTGCAATAGTGTAAAAGATTTTTGAGGAATCTGGGACTTTGATCTCATTACTCAACTTACGTAGCTAGTACTTCAGTTTCCCAGTCACAGTGTCTCTTTGGTCATGTGGAAATTGAGCTGGCCTGGAGCTTTTGATAGCCATTTGTCAATTATCTGGATGTGACTTTTTTAGTGTGCGTTTGATTTTGATATGCTTATAAGGAATCAAAGTGTGGCAATGCCAAACTCAAAGTTTATATTGTGCATAATTGCAGTAATCGTGGTCTTACTTGTCTAGCAAATAAAATAATTTGAACTGTATCACCTTTATAGCGCTCAATCTCTGGACGGATGGTTGGGCTGGGAGCAGTCAGCCACATATCTAGTAAGTTGCCCATGGGAAGTGCAAAACTAGCAGCCAGTTCTTGCTTTGTAGAAAAGAGCACTTCCCAAGCTGAGATGTTGAAGTCAAGTAGATAAAAATTAGGGAACAAGCATTTGCAATGCAATTGGTCTCGCCTTTGGGACCTTATAGGTATTTAGCTATGCAGCACATTAGCATGGGTGCTGAAACATCTACTTTGCTTAAACCAATAAAGATCAAAATGTTATGTTATGTTATGTTATGGAAACTTTTAGAGCGCACGATTACCCGGAAGTGTCCTGGCGCTAGTTACTTCTCCCTAATGCAGAACTAGAAAAAAAGAGGATTTATTTATCAAAAAGCCAGGTCTTCAGCCCTTTCCTGAAAGCTAGAAGATTGGTGGCATTTCTCAGATGAAATGGCAAGCCGTTGCAGGCTTTTCCTGCGCATGAAGAGAAGCTTCTGCCACCCCACTGAGCTTTTTTTTGTGGGTGGCACTACGACCAGTTTGGCTCCCAGTGATCTGAGAAAATGAAGATGAGCTACACTTTTAGTAAACTCTCTCTCTCCATGTTCACACTTGAATGTTCAGAACTCCCTGGTGTTCCTTCTTCCAAGTTCAAGTATGCTTCAGCTATAACTTTGTTCCAGCCATAGTAAAAACCACAGTAATTACCTCACCATATGGGGGACTAAAGGAACCTCTGAGTACCTCAGCAGACAAAACCAAAGCAATTAATGTCCAGGCACATGACCTTCTGTAAGCTAATCAAGTTCCATTAACGTCGTTCACTACTCCTCATCTCAGACATTAAGCATTTCTTTCAAATAGGTTGTGAACACCACACCACAAAGCCCCAGCCAGACATCAAATTTCTTCCATTAAGACCTACAGATAGTTCTGAACTTCACTTCCAAACTTCAACCAGAAATGGATTGGACTCCTACGCCCCACATATTGTGCTCTCAAAGGCCTCTTTTAGACCCTACTCTCTGATGTTCCAAAAGGCATGATGTAGTGCCTTTATAATTGTGTGTACCGCCAGGGTATCACATTGGCTTTCTGCTGCGTCACACAGAGATGTTCCCTGGTACCTTTGGTTGCCACTATCTTCTAGGATCCATGCAGTCTTCAAAACACTCATACAATTATCTTATTGCGATCCTTTATTGACCCCATGAGACTCAGATCTTTGACAGTACCCAAACCTGATGTCTCTTACTTTCATTGCAATATACTGCACACGAAACTGAAAGGTCTACCCAAGTGCCTGCTACTACTGGTATTCCTTTGCTTCCCTGTAGTTTCAAGCAGCGTATAAACCACTTGGGTCCCCGCCTCCAACTTATTCCCCTCTGCAGCTGCAGCCCCACAACCAATGCCCCCACTGTCAGGCCTGTGCCCCTTTACCTGAAGTCTTTATGTAGTTCCACCCACTTGTAGCCCAGTAGAACACCAACATATCCGTGTCACTTGAACACCACTGAACTCCACATACTCCTAATGCTCAAATAACACTCCTAGCTAAATGCTGGGATCTCTCGAGAACTCACAGTCTTAAAGCCCTACCTTCTGGAGCCCATCACTTGACCCCTGGGTCCGACAGAACTTAAAAAGTACCATGTGTTCTTAATGCCCACTAGATACACTGTTGGGACCAATGGAACTTATAGCAGCGGGCCCTTTTGCTTTTAGGATTCATGATTCCACATGTCGGGGCTACCACTGGGCTCAAAGCTGTATCACTTAGGGCCCATATTGGACTGTATGGTCCACTTCTACACCTTACATGGCTCTTGTAAACCTCTTCTGAGCCCTGCACAGGTGTCATTGCTCTGGTGCTATGACATCCTCATACACACCTCCTCTCACCTGGCCTGGGCCTCGTCAATGCTCCGGTCGGTGATGGCCATTATCTGCTGCATGATGTTCTGAAAGTCCTGGTGCTGAGGCATAGAAGCAGCCCCGACGAGCTCCATGTCCCCGGACACTGGCTGCACCAGGGAGGCCATACTGGACATCCGCCCATCGTACATGGCGGCTTGCACTTGCGCCCCATGGACGGTCCAGTGGCACCGGGTCCAGAGGGGATAGAGACCTAATCCTTGCTTGTATTGGAGCCCACAACACCCTTGCTGTGCCACTATAACCTTAGTAAACAACTCCATTCACGTATTCTGCGTGTGCTCCTCTGCCACGTGCCAGGCCTGCAATTAATGCCGTCATTTCATCATTCAATTATTGTTAATCAAAATGTGTCCATCTTGGCTCGCTCTTCTGATAGAATCTCAGTTGTCGGGCTAAGAATTATTGGGATCGCCTGGCTTTGCCTGCTATGCACATTGTGACTAAATTTCACTCGGATATCATTTAAAGAACAAAGGCTGGCTACTAGACCGAGGGACAGACAGGATGTGTCAGGGTGCAGCGCTGCATTCCCTGCATTCATAACTAGTGATGCTTCGACTCAGTAGAATTGCCCTGCATATTGTTAGGCTCTGAACGGAATGGGGGCTCTGAATGGAGGGGAAAACTTACAGCTGAGAAACAGAAAACGATATTTGGTGTAGGGAGAAGACCTGGTCTGGGGGCTTAAATCGTTGACCGTAGCACGAGAAGATCGAAGTTCAAGTAATTGTTTCCCCAAGTGACCACATTGTGTGATCTTGGCAGTGGTCGAAGTGGGGGAAAAAAGTAGGGGAACTGTGGGTGTAGAATCAGGGGGCGGGAATAACCGAAGATTGAATCAGTGGGCGGAGTCAGGGGCGTGGCTAGAAATAGCAAAACATACCAATTTTTAGTACGTATAGCATTTCACGGACCAGTTACAGCTTATAACATTATTTAATTAAAACAATGGATAAACATGTTTGAGGTTTAATTCAGGAAAAAGCAAACACTCATAGGGAATACAGGTTTATGTAAAGCGTGTGAAATATAACCAGGAACAACATGTTACCTTAATGCTTTTACTCAATGTTCAGAAATCCATGATTATTTTTTGTCTCAAACATTGAGGTCATGAATACAGGACTCCTCCTGTAGACATGTGTTAAGCCGGGCTCAGAAGAGAAAGGAACTTTTCAGGAGAATCTAGACTCACGGAAACCCACAAAGGCTCCTTCATATTCATGTCACCAGCTAGCTGCTCAATCATAATATAGCAAAAAGAACAACTGAATGCAGAACAATATCATACATTCACCCCAGTACAGAGATCTGGGCCTAAATCCATTGTTTCTTTGCTCACCATGCCATTCCAGTTTGGACCCAGCCATATGCAAATCAGTCTAGATTCTGCACCCAATGGGAACAGTCCTGCCCCCTCCCTTCTCCTGCCCCCGTCACCGCTCCTGCCCCCGTCACCTCTCCTGCCCCCGTCACCTCTCCTGCCCCCGTCACTTCTCCTGCCCTCGTCACTTCTCCTGTCCCTTCACTTCTCCTGTCCCGTCACTTCTCCTGTCCCCGTCACTTCTCCTGTCCCCTTCACTTCTCCTTCTCCTGTCCCTTCACTTCTCCTGTCCCTTCACTTCTCCTGTCCCGTCACTTCTCCTGTCCCGTCACTTCTCCTGCCCCGTCACTTCTCCTGCCCCGTCACTTCTCCTGCCCCGTCACTTCTCCTGCCCCGTCACTTCTCCTTCTCCTGTCCCGTCACTTCTCCTTCTCCTGTCCCGTCACTTCTCCTTCTCCTGTTCCGTCACTTCTCCTTCTCCTGTCCCGTCACTTCTCCTTCTCCTGTCCCGTCACTTCTCCGTCTCCTGTTCCTTCACTTTTACTGTCCCTTCACTTTTACTGTCCCTTCACTTCTCCTGTCCCTTCACTTCTCCTGTCCCTTCACTTCTGCCCCGTTCACTGCTCCTGCCCCCGTCACTTCTCCTTCTCCTGTCCCCGTCACTTCTTCTCCTGTCCCTTCACTTCACTTCTCCTTCTCCTGTCCCTTCACTTCATTTCTCCTTCTCCTGTCCCTTCACTTCACTTCTCCTTCTCCTGCCCCGTCACTTCTCCTGCCCCGTCACTTCTCCTGCCCCCATCACTTTTCCTGTCCCGTCACTTCTCCTGTCCTGTCACTTCTCCCGTCACTTCTCCTGTCCCGTCACTTCTCCGTCTCCTGTCCCGTCACTTCTCCGTCTCCTGTCCCTTCACTTTTACTGTCCCTTCACTTTTACTGTCCCTTCACTTCTCCTGTCCCTTCACTTCTGCCCCGTCACTTCTCCTGCCCCCATCACTTTTCCTGTCCCGTCACTTCTCCTGTCCTGTCACTTCTCCCGTCACTTCTCCGTCTCCTGTCCCGTCACTTCTCCGTCTCCTGTCCCTTCACTTTTACTGTCCCTTCACTTTTACTGTCCCTTCACTTTTACTGTCCCTTCACTTCTCCTGTCCCTTCACTTCTCCTGTCCCTTCACTTCTGCCCCATTCACTGCTCCTGCCCCGTCACTTCTCCTTCTCCTGTCCCCGTCACTTCTCCTTCTCCTGTCCCTTCACTTCATTCCTCCTTCTCCTGTCCCTTCACTTCACTTCTCCTTCTCCTGCCGCGTCACTTCTCCTGCCCCGTCACTTCTCCTGCCCCCATCACTTTTCCTGTCCCGTCACTTCTCCTGTCCTGTCACTTCTCCCGTCACTTCTCCTGTCCCGTCACTTCTCGGTCTCCTGTCCCGTCACTTCTCCGTCTCCTGTCCCTTCACTGTTACTGTCCCTTCACTTGTACTGTCCCTTCACTTCTGTCCCTTCACTTCTGCCCCGTTCACTGCTCCTGCCCCCGTCACTTCTCCTTCTCCTGTCCCCGTCACTTCTCCTTCTCCTGTCCCTTCACTTCACTTCTCCTTCTCCTGTCCCTTCACTTCACTTCTCCTTCTCCTGTCCCTTCACTTCATTTCTCCTTCTCCTGTCCCTTCACTTCACTTTCCTTCTCCTGTCCCGTCACTTCTCCTGTCTCCGTCACTTCTTCGAGTGGAGGATGGGCACATTTACTTATTTTGCTTGGTGTGCAGCAGAGGTTTACTGCAAAATGGGGGGGCATTCTAATTTTCTGACTACTCCCTTGGTTGGATGGAGCAGTGAAGGCCGCTCTTTTAGGGAGTGCAAAGCACACTCTCATCACGTGCTGCTTGCCATTATAAGTGTAGTTCAAATTTCGGGGCATTTTGATTTTCTGGCTTCTCCCCTGAGCAGAGCCTCACACCTTAAAGGCCACAGGAATGCAGAGGAGGGCTTAAGATCTCGTTGTCCTCCAGTTAAAGGGGTGTGGCAGTTTAAAGGAAAACCCCGTTCTCTTTATCACACCTCATGCAGATCTCACTGGCATAACCTAAAGGCAGGCAGCGGGCAGGCGCATTGTCATTCCAAAGGGGATAATCAGCCTCAATCGGAATGACAATGGGCCCCCCTCGGTCTGTGCGAGCTCAGGGAGGGGCTGCTGCAGCCTCTGGAGTTCAACAGAGAAGTGCGAGCAGCCCCTGGAAGCAGAAAAAAAAGTTCTTGTTTTTAGTCAGTAGGACTATTCTCTCCGTCCCGGGATGCTTTTTTCAAAGAAAGAAGTAGGGGAACGGGCTGAAATTATGTTTAGAAGTAGGGGCACGCCGTGCCCTTCCGTCCCCGCCCACTTCTACCGCTGGATCTTGGGCAAACCCTGTTAGTTCTAGGTTCATTATATTCCGTTACATGTCAACATTTGCAGCACATAGAAATGATTTAAGCACTAGAATGAAGTGAGGGTCACAGGATGGCACTGTCACCAGGGGCGTCACATACCAGACCTCACTAGTCCTTCAGCAAAACCATTGTACCCTAGGAGCTGCATCCAGGTTCTATATTCGGCTTATTATTTAAATTACAGTGTTTTGTAAAAAGAAGCAATGGGCTAGAATATGGCGCCCTTGTTCTAAGGACGTCATCAAAAACGTTAATTTCAGCGCAATGTAAAAAAAAAATAAGGAATAGATTTTATTGGAAAAATCTGCAGAACTATAATACATAGGTGTTGTCATATAGACAAACAAGAGGAATTTAGCCCTCAATGAATTCTTGGCAGTGTGTAGAGCTAAAAAAAGGTGGTAGAGAAAAACGTAAAAGCAGTGTGCACAATGCAAGTCATCTTGGACACCGAAACAGTCCATACGAGTTTTGGTGAATTTGCAGATGTTTTCAGTATGATCCGCGCCACTTTATGCAACTCCATTTTTACAGGAACATGGCGTTTTCATCAGCTTGAGGACTACTCCTCTGATGCAAAACAGAAAAGGTGCCAACGATTCCAGGCTTTATTATATAAACTAATGGCCATGATTAACACTACCACTGTAGGTCAGATCAAAAGAAAAATATTTATGGGTTGCTATTGCATTTGCGAACTCTTAAATCTCTAGTACCGGACAGCGGAAAGCTTTCAGAGGGCCTCTGTGTATCCCGAAATCAAAGTGCCAGTCTTTAGTGCCATCTAGTGGAAAATGAGAGAAATAGCACTCGTACAATCCATCAACGCAAGTTGCATTAAAAACAAGCATTTGCAATGCAAAAGAACTCGCATTTACGCTAGTCCTATTGCATTTGAAACGGGAGTGCGGGCGGGCTAGAAGGCACGGGCAGAAGGCAGGGGCAAAAAGGGGGGGGCAGAGAAATCACAGACTGCGGGCGGGACACAGGGAAGAAAATAGTGTTTCGCGTGAAGGGGCCAGTAGCCATGGAAGGATACAAATGACTGCCATGGCTGTCATAGGGCGGGACTAACAAGCTTTAAACCAATCAGAAGGCAGCATTTATAACCTAAGCCAATGAAGAAGATGGGCCGGATAGTGGGCGGAGCTTCCATGAAGCTTAGTGTATACTGCATGCCTCGCAAAGCGATGGTAGTGCATTCGCGCTGCAACGCTAGGCGAGACCTAAAAAGCGATATGATACGTCCAGCAGTCGCCGTGCCATAACACCTTTTTGTTTTGTTTTACGAAGGGAGTGAGGATTTGTCTGCAAAACAGGGGACGAAAGGGTGAGGGAGCAGAGACACGGACAACAAAGGATGGGTGGGCGAAGTAGGGCCTGTGGGCACCACAGACGGTGGTAGGGGAGGTGTGGGTAAACAACAGCAAGTACATCCACGGAGGGCAGATGGGAGGAAGCAACATCGGGGAGGAAGGGACACGGAGGGGTCCTGCTGAAAAGTTGCTCTTTGGTTCAGTGCTTAAACCCAGATCTAATTTTACACCATCATTTACCAGTAAACAACATCAACAACATAATGGAAATTAGGTAGCTGTAGACATGCTGGGCAGAATTTCGGATGGTAGTTTGTGTTAGTGGCAGGTCTGTTGCTCCTGGTTCGCTTCATGAATTCCAGGGAGTGTTTTAAATGCACCAAGGCCAGCAATGCCTTAATAATTAAGCATTCCCAGGTGGTCATTGGGCTGCTAATCCAGAAGATAAAAGTTAGGGTAGAAAAGCGCTATGATATATCCGGTCATAATGCTTTTTTATTGATTACGGAGGGAGATCAGCTCAGGAGGCAACACAGAGGGAGGGAGTGGAGAGGGCAACTTGCAAAACAGATGATGGAAAGAAGGATCTGGGGATAACAAACACAACTGAAGGTGGAAGGGAGTGCATGCGGTAAAGAAAACAAGAAAATGAGCTGAGGCAGGCGGGTGAGAGCAAGCAACAATAGGAAGGGGAATGGAGTGGAGAGATATACACAAGGTGGCCTGCTTCAAACACTGCACTCTGGTTGAGTGCTTAAACCAAAAAGAAAAATGTAGTGCCTAAAATGATGGCAGTGAAAGGACACAAGTAATGCAGCCATGCTCCAGGGGAGGCACAAACACATGAAGAGGATGGGGGATTATGCCAGATGACCTATAAGAAGCAAATACATGACAGTGACAATGAAGCCAACCAATGGTATGTACTGGGTGGTCTCAAAGCCCACTGATAGAAAACAACTTCACAAAGAGATAGCACATGTGCCAAAAGTATGACAATATTCTGCATTCTGTCCATCACCTGTTGTTTTTGCCTTTGTCGCCCGAGTGGGATGGGTATGCTCAGACGTGAGTCCCATGCTCTCCACACCACTGGAGTCAAGCTATCCAGGCTGATGGGCCCGATGATGAAGCATGTCACCACCCAGGGTGGTGAGTGAGGGCTTCCTAAAAATCCTATAACGACTTCCAATGTGTAGTGTATAGGGCATATCAATCTCTGATCATGTGCTATTAATTCATATAATTTTGTTGACACTCTCCTGTTCCCATGAGGCACAGGGTCAAGGCTGATTTGCATATGGCCATGTCTGACCTGGGGTGGTGTGGAGTGCAAAAAAACGATGGATTTAGGCCCAGATCTCTGTACTGGGGTGAATGTATGACAATGTCCGGCATTCTGTCCATCACCTGTTGTTTATGCCTTTGTCGCCCCGAGTGGGATGGGTATGCTCAGACGTGAGTCCCATGCTCTCCACACCACTGGAGTCAAGCTATCCAGGCTGATGACGGCTGATAGCCAGAAACCGGTCCTTAGATGCTTGATTCCTGTCCGGGAAAGACATGGCTTGGCAGTTCGGGCTGGACTGTTCCCTTGAGGCACAGGGTCAAGGCTGATTTGCATACGGCCATGTCTGACCTGGGGTGGTGTGGAATGCAAAAAAACGATGGATTTAGGCCCATATCTCTGTACTGGGGTGAATGTATGACAATGTTCTGCATTCTGTCCGTCACCTGTTGTTTTTGCCTTTGTCGACCTGAGTGGGATGGGTATGCTCAGACGTGAGTCCAATGCTCTCCACACCACTGGAGTCAAGCTATCCAGGCTGATGACGGCTGATAGCCAGAACCCGGTCCTTGGATGGTTGATTCCGGTCCAGGAAAGACATGGCTTGGCAGTTCGGGCTGGACTGTTCCCATGAGGCACAGGGTCAAGGCTGATTTGCATATGGCCATGTCTGACCTGGTGTGATGTGGAGTGCACAAAAACGATGGATTTAGGCCCAGATCTCTGTACTGGGGTGAATGTATGACAATGTTCAGCATTCTGTCCATCACCTGTTGTTTTTGCCTATGTCGCCCTGAGTGGGATGGGTATGCTCAGACGTGAGTCCCATGCTCTCCACACCACTGGAGTCAAGCTATCCAGGCTGATGATGGCTGATAGCCAGAAACCGGTCCTTGGATGCTTAATTCCGGTCCGGGAAAGACATGGCTTGGCAGTTTGGGCTGGACTGTTCCCATGAGGCACAGGGTCAAGGCTGATTTGCATATGGCCATGTCTGACCTGGGGTGGTGTGGAGTGCAAAAAAACAATGGATTTAGGGCCAGATCTCTGTACTGGGGTGAATGTATGGCAATGTTCTGCATTCTGTCCATCACCTGTTGTTTTTGCCTTTGTCGCCCCGAGTGGGATGGGTATGCTCAGACGTGAGCCCCATGCTCTCCACACCACTGGAGTCAAGCTATCCAGGCTGATGACGGCTGATTGCCAGAACCGGTCCTTGGATGCTTGATTCCGGTCCGGGAAAGACATGGCTTGGCAGTTCGGGCTGGACTGTTCCCATGAGGCAAAGGGTCAAGGCTAATTTGCATATGGCCATGTCTGACCTGGGGTGGTGTGGAGTGCAAATAAACGATGGATTTAGGCCCAGATCTCTGTACTGGGGTGAATGTATGACAATGTTCTGCATTCTGTCCATCACCTGTTGTTTTTGCCTTTGTCGCCCCGAGTGGGATGGGTATGCTCAGGCGTGAGTCCCATACTCTCCACACCACTGGAGTCAAGCTATCCAGGCTGATGACGGCAGATAGCCAGAAACCGGTCCTTGGATGCTTGATTCCGGTCCGGGAAAGACATGGCTTGGCAGTTCGGGCTGGACTGTTCCCATGAGGCACAGGGTGAAGGCTGATTTGCATATGGCCATGTCTGACCTGGGTGGTGTGGAGTGCATGCAAAAAAACGATGGATTTAGGCCCAGATCTCTGTACTGGGGTGAATGTATGACAATGTTCTGCATTCTGTCCATCACCTGTTGTTTTTGCCTTTGACGCCCCGAGTGGGATGGGTATGCTCAGACGTGAGTCCCATGCTCTCCACACCACTGGAGTCAAGCTATCCAGGCTGATGGCGGCTGATAGCCAGAAACCGGTCCTTGGATGCTTGATTCCGGTCCGGGAAAGACATGGCTTGGCAGTTCGGGCTGGACTGTTCCCATGAGGCACAGGGTCAAGGCTGATTTGCATATGGCCATGTCTGACCTGGGGTGGTGTGGAGTGCAAAAAAACGATGGATATAGGCCCAGATCTCTGTACTGGGGATGAATGTATGACAATGTTCTGCATTCTGTCCATCACCTGTTGTTTTAGCCCTATAAAGGACCTTTATGAGTGAAAACAACAGTTTATGGCCTGGGGAAGAGGCGGGCACTAGGCAGTCCAAGCATGCATGCAATTTATTGCCTTGGGGAGATGATGATGAAGGGTTGTAGGATGGTTGGCTTTTGGGAGTATGGTGCTGGACAACCAGGCAAAGGCAATAGTAACACGTGGTGCCTGATTGCATACCACTGGCCACCAGGGATTTATGCAAATATTTCACCCACAAAAGAGCCATCAAAACTGGGAGAATATAACATCCGTAATATTATCGTGTGGCTGTACAAAGGCTATAGAGATGAACTTCTGAAAGGGCACAAGACATTAGGGCAAGCAATGGGTTTGGGGAGCTGGTAAGGGCACGATGATACTGGTATCCGTGATGAAGAGCGATTCAAGTGTCAGAGTGAGGGAGCTAACAACACACACTGGTGAATGGTAAGTGGTTATTACAATGCCAGCAGAAGAGGTAATCATTTGGCAGAATAGTTTGAAAAATTAGGGAGCTTCTGCAACCTAATTAGCCAGGATGGAGAGTTAGTCAAGCACTGAGCTATCAGGGAGGAGATAACACACCTAGATTACCAATGACTGAGAGTAATTCAAACAACCCTTCCAACCACTTCTGTGTTAGCAAAAGGTCATCATTTTGAGGGTTTTGAAAGAGCAAAACACGGTATAATGGACTTGAAAAAATGTCGGAAAGGGCTTTGTGGAAAGGATGAAGAAGGAGGCGCAGGTAGTGGCATAGGTTGTAGGCATACATGGTAGAAGTATGAGGGCAAAAGGGCAAGGGAATGGTGGGTGGGTGCCTCAGCCATGCCGTACTTGGCTGCTAGTGCGGGGTCAGCATAAATGTTATGGTGCAAAGAGTGGGTCAAAGGTACAGGACCATATTGGAGTTATTGAGCTAAGTGCTCAAGGAGATTAGGGCCTCCAGGGAAGAGGCCAATACAAGAATCAATATTTTAGAAAACAGTGGTTCGGAATGATGGTGACTTTAAAACATAAACATCGCATTGACAACATATAGCAGAACTTCTCAAGAATTGAATACAAAGTGTAAGGACTTCTTGTTGTAGGGGGTCGACTGCGTTTCGATCTCAGTTAATCCAGTCCCTGTGCATATTACTTATCGCTTCCTGGGATACTGATTATCAAGTACAACTGTGGTACCTTGTCACCTTAACGGTGACTACCTACCTTGGAGGCCAATTCTGAACCACTGTTTTCTAAAATATTCATCCACCCCAGGTTCGGATATCGGGGTCCCCTTGTTCTCTTACTACACAATACAAGAACAAAGGCAATAAAAAAAGCCAACAAAGTATAGACAGGGTCTCAATTTTGAAAGTAGAAAATTTAGGGCCAGGGGACAATGGGGCAGTATCAGGAAACTGTCTTCATGCAGTGGAGAAAACCATGCTACAAAACTCTGAAAGGTAGCAAGGGCTAGTTGCAGTCACAGACTAAGTCCAGGGAGCAAGGAAAGAGGTTGAGTTAAATAATCTAGAAAGTATAGCACTAACCTGTGGGGTGGGGTCAATAGTCTGGATAAGGAACATGTATTTCGCACTGCAAAATTTGTACACAGAGTTAAAACTGTCCTGGCATTGTTGGTCATGTCGGTAGCATTTGACACGTTCCCACATGCTGTGCTGCTCACCTGCTTTCAGAAGATTGGTATTAGGGACTGCGCCTGGAAGTGGATGAAGTCCTTTCTTGAAGACAGGAGTCCAGAAGAGTGGCTAGCCCCCTATTCTTCGGGAAGCCAAAAGGTCTCAGTAGGGATTCCGCAACCCACAATGTTTAGTATCTACATATCTCCTCTGACTGATGTGGTGAAATTATATGGGGCCAACATTTTCTTTGCGGATGGCATGCAGGTCATCTTTTCCTTTGGTAAGGGGTTGCCAATGGAACAGGATGCCATTCAACCTTGTCTTTCTGTGGTATTCAGTTGGATGGACTGTAACCAATTGAAGTGCAACATTTAAAAGACTTAGGTGCTTAGTGTTAGTCACAACTTTGTTTCTCAATTTGGAAGTCCACTGGTCTGTAGGGGCTTCTCCATCAGATACTCAAGAGGGAACTGTAAGTCACTTGTGAACCAAATTTGATAAAAAAATGTCTTTTCACAATCAAATCTCTGTGCTGGGCATGTGTTTTGGTATCTGACATATGGCAAAGAAATTCCTGCATTCCCTTTCAGTTCCAATTAGGATTACAGTGGTCTTGACTTTGGTCATGTCCAGGCTGGGATATGCCAATGCGTTATATGTAGGCCTGTTGCAATATCTGCCGAGAAGACTACAGATTGTACAGAATGCAGCGGTCAGGTTTGCTCTTGGTCTACCTAAAAGAGAGCACATTATCCTGCATTTGCGTAATTTGCACTGCCTCCCAGTAAAAAAGAGAATCCCATTCAAGTCCTCCCAGCTAATGCATGGAGCACTCAAACATTTTGGGCATGATTAGTTAGCCTCCAGGATCTCATACTATAATCCTGTGAGCGCCTTGTGCTCCACCAATAACCATCTGGCTATGATTCCAAGGGTTTGTTTGGCTAAAGCGGGCAGAAGCCCTTTCTCCCTCTTTGGACCGGTAGGCTGGAACAGTCTTTCTTTGGAACTGTGCCAGATAGCCGATGAAGATTATTTAGGAAAAAGCTCAAGGCATGGCTTTTCATTCAGTAGTCCATTCCTATTCCTTTCTCTTTCATGTACTTTACTGCGCAGCGCCGGGACACTCTTTGAAGAGCTGTGCGCTCAATGAATACTGTTACGTTCACATTAAAATATGGTGAAGGGTGCACTTTGTCACTGTAAGGCACAGGAAAGTTTGGAGCTGGTTCCGAAGACTGAGGAAGAAATGTCTACATTCCTTGAATTTTGGTTGCATAGGCTGAGAAAGAGTATTTTGTAATGTAATGTAAATGCCATTTAGTCACTCACCTGGCAGATGGTGGATACTTATAGAAAGTAATTAATCGCTTTACATTCTGGAACAATCACATAGAAAGAAGGTTGAATTAGCTATTGGAAGACTGCACAACTGTCTTCCAGGGTCGACATAGACCCACAGGGCAGCCAAAATTTGAGCAACATCTCGGATCACAGCATTAAACTTTATTTCCAAAGCTAGCAGTCAGTAGAAACACAGGTGGCTTTCTTAATGTGGAGTATGATGATTTGATTGGGAATGGGAGAGAAAGCATGACCATTAAAGAGAAGCTGGTACAAACTGCTATTAGTAGCAATTATGAAGAATCTAAAGCAAGGCATTTCTGCATGCCCATATGCACAAAAGTACTTTGGAGCCATGTAGGTTTACGAGCTGGCAGTGCCTAGGAACTAAAGTTGTTTAAAACAGTAGGAATCTGGTGGCTAGAAAATGGATGAACGGGCTTCAGAATTCCCAGAGTGAAGAAGGCCCCATCAGGCAATAGAGCTGGGTTGACATTATTAGTCACCCACAAGGGAAGGCTTTGTCCAGTAAACATTGCCAGAGAATTCATTCCTTCAGGTTTGTAGGCAAGTAGATTGAATCTTGTTGCTTCACACGGATTGCAGCACCATGACAATCTAGCGGCTGAGCAAGGTCAAGAACAAAGTGTAGTATTGTATTATAATTTATTGTAACCTCTTACATCATTGTAAGCTTTACTTTGTATGTATATGTTTGACCAGCTCCATGGTGATAGAACCTGGTGAGAGGAGGCTGGGAGTTTAGTCTGTCAGTTGCACCTGATGCAGCCTACTGGATGGGTGGGACCATTACTTAGTCCAATAAACTTCTTTTGTTATTTAATGCTGGAACAACTTCTTTTGATTTAAAGCTTGATTTTTACACTGGCGATGAGCTGTGGAGTCAACCCCTGTGTTTCTGGAAGTAAAGAGGAATTTTGGTCCCAACATCAACTTCTTCTACTTCTTTTCAAGGTGAAATTATCCTTCCAAAGACTTAAATTCATGTAAGTTATTTTTTTCTCTCTTCCTCCTCATCTATTTGGGCATTAACTTGGATATTTCTTTAATTTTGAGCACTCAACACACGCCTCACCCTGTATCATTAGGGTTGGGAGGTTTCAGTGTGAGCTCATATCCAAGAGCAACCGCCGCACACCTCACCCCTCTGTGTCTCTGTGGGTTGGGAAGTTTCGGTGCAGGCTCTTATGCATTACTGGTCATTGTCTCAGCTGTCATTTTACAACTCACCCTTGTCACATGCGGGTTGGAGGTTTGACAGTGAAGACTAAGTGACTGTGTACAATTGTGTCCAACAGAGGGAAGTTTGAAGCTCTTCTTGTAAGGAGAGGTGTGCACAGCCTGTTCGTGTTGCTGCACAAGTGGACTTTGCGTCCCTACGAATAAGTCTTTGATTGTGTGCTTACACTTGTGATCGAATAACATTTTGGCTGATCATCTATTTCAAGTTATGGAAAATTTATTTGGCTGATGGTCTATTTCAAATTACGGGATCTTTCTTTTATTGGCACTTGTTCCTGCCCTTTTCTGTGTTTTTACTGTAATGGTTAGTCTTGGAGTTGTTGAGATAGCTTCAGCGCTTTGAACTTTGTTTTCTTATGAATGCAACGGAAAACTTACCGGTAATCCACGCTCAGTAGAATTCACATGATTTTGTTTTCTTTTGGAAGCTGCAACAAGGGGTTGTGACATCCATGTCCTCTGCATCGACTTCAACATTTTCCTCTTTGCTTTCAACACTACGCTACGCTGCGCTACGTCTTTCACTTTGCGTGCATAGCGTGGTAGCCATTTTGTTTACTTCCGGATGTGTTTGGAAGAATTTTAACACACATCCTGCTACAACCAGCACAGTTTCTTCAAGGATTCATCCCTTTCAATGCTGTATTTCAGCAACCCAGACAGCATTATCTAACGCCGATGACTTTAGGTGCTCATCTTTTCAACTACCGGCACAATACCTTTAAATAACCATCTCTGCCACCACTGTGTTTTCAAGCACACAGCTCAGCGATTTCAAGTAATCTTTATTTAACTGCAACTATGGGGTCTATTAGGATGGCGGGTAGACTTTAGTCCGCCCACCACCCTAGTGGTGCTGGGACCGGCCTCCAGTGGTGTGGCGGTCCCGCACTGGCAATCAGGATGCCACCACCATGGTGGCGGTGGCATACCCCATCCACAACATTGTGGCGGGCGGTGCTCCCAGCACACCCACCACAATGCCATGGATGCACGGTGTGCATTTGCATGCACAACGTGGCAGACACCGCGCAGTGCCTGCCACATTGTGCATGCAAATGCAGGGTACCCCACCCCCTAACACATGGGGGGCCCACAACAGGCCCCCACATTCAGGCACTGCATCCCTTTCCATGGCGGCAACGCCTCCATAGAAAGGCACTACTCCGCCTGTATTGTAATATGCATGACACCGCCACCATATCCAGCCCCTTGTCCGCCCGGTCGACTCATCGACGGGCGGAAAAGCGGCAGACGGTCTTTCCGTCAGCCTGGGTCACCCCCGCCTTCGTAATATGGTGGGGGAAAATGGGAGGCGGGTGGCAGATAATGGCGAGCGGATCACCACTGCCATACGGGCGGTGGCGATCCGCCCGCTATATAATAAACCCCAAAGTCTTTAAACTCAAATGCTCTTTGAAGTCTACAGTACTGTGACTTTAGCTTGCACCTGAACATTACGTGATTACTTAACTTTCTTGTCTTGTTTATTTAAAATGTATATCTAGGATTTGACTAATCATTTATCCTCTAGGGTTTATATATTCAGATATAGATCATTTGAACCTTTGGGCTTTATTTAATCGCTCTTGTACATGTTTATATTTTTCCAACACTACCAACATTTCTATGTGTGTATGGGAAAACACATTTGAAATAACGTTCTCTTTTAGTGTTTGATAGTTTGCATAACCATGCAAAATGTTGCAACTCCACCTTCCTTCCTAGCTTTTGCTGGTGATCCACCTATTAGGTGGCAAAAGTGGAAAAAGATTTTTGAAAGATATGCCAAAGTGTGTGGTACAAATCTCAGTGCAGAAAGAAGAACTGCTCTACTTCTACATTGCCTTGGCTCAGACGGACAAGAGGTGTTTGATCATTTACCTGACATTGATGATCAATGCTTAAAGGAATACGAAATTTGCATACTAATACTAATACAATTAGATAAACATTATTTGCCCAAAGTTAGCACAATCCTTGAACGGTATCATTTTGGTCGCAGGACACAAAATGATGGAGAAACTGTGGAGAACTATGTCACCGCTCTGTTAAAATTGGCCTCTTCGTGTAAGTTCGGAGCTCTACTACATGAGAGGATAAAAGACCAATTTATGCTGGGCTGCAACGTTGAGAAAGTCAGAAGTAATTTATGGCAGAAAGATGAACCCTCATTGGATGAGGTCATTACCATTGCCAAACAGATTGAGCATTCTTTAAAATGTGTAGATATTATTACAAAACGTGATGCGAAGGATAACAGTGTTCATCTAGTAAAAGGGAACTTGAAAGACAAAAGTAACATGAAAAGTATATATGTGAAACTCCAAATGAAAACTGAATGTACTTTTCAACCCAAGTGTTACAGGTGTGGGAATGAAGGACATTTGGCCAATGATAAAAAAGTGTCCGGCACTTAAGGCTACTTGTACGAATTGTAAATAAATTGGTCACTATACCACTGCGTGTAAGGCTAAGAAAAACAAAGGAAAAGTTTTTGTCATAGCAAATGATAGTAATAGTGACAGTGATGGGTGCTCAGAGTTTGACTGTGGGCAAATTGTATCACAAGTTGCAGACAACCAAAAGAAGGGACCATTAGATGATATATGTGTTGAAGGTAAAACTACAAAAATACTCTTACCTTCAGGAGCCAAAATTACCATTGTTTCTAGACAGTTCTATATAAATAATCTTTTGAATACTCTAAAATTATTGAATGCTGACATTAGACCTAGGGCCTATAGTGGTGAACCCATAAAACTGTTGGGTTACTTTTTTGGGTTGATAGAATACAAAGAAAGATGTGTGTCAGGCAAAGTTTATGTTTCACACCAGAGAGCCCTGGGTGTGATGTTGGATCCTAATAATGACCCGCCTATTATTTTAAAAGAACATTTTCAAGTGAATGAAGTTTTCTCCCAACACTGTGAAAATAGTTTCACTTCACCCCTTAAAGAAGATTTTCCTAGTGTTTTCAAAGATGAGTTAGGTTGTTTGTGTGGTTACTTCCATAAAATAAGATTGGTGTCTGGAGCCATGTCTGTAGCTGGAAAAGTATGTGGTGTACCCATCTCTGTGAGAGATGAGATGACATGTGAACTAGAGAAACTTAAGGCTGAGAGCATAATTGAGGAGGTGGAAGGGACCCAATGATTGGCGCCAGTCGCAGCTGCCACAAAGGCCAACAGAAGTCTTCGTTAATGCATTGATTCGAGAGAGCTTAATGAACAGGTCATTGTGGATAAATACCCTCTTCCCAAAATCTCAGACATGCTTATGCTTTTACAAGGGGCTAAGGTATTTTCCACTGTTGACTTAAAGTCAGCATACCATTGTATAAAGTTGTATGAAGAGTCAAAAGACTTAGCTGCTTTCATTACACCCATTGGCACTTACAGGTTCATAAGGTTACCCTTTGGTTTAGTGTCAGCAGCTTCGGTGTTTCAAAGAGCTTTGGAAAGGGGTTTGAAAGGACTTTTAGGAGTAAAAATATACCAAGATGATGTACTCATTCATGGGAAGAATGAGCAAGAACATGATGCCAGACTTAGAGACGTTTTCGAAAAAATTTCAGGATAACAATCTAACTGTGAAATTAGACAAATGCAAGTTCAAAAGACCTTCAATTGATTACCTGGGTCACACCATTTCAGGGCAAGGTGTAGAACCAAAAAAAGAACTAGTTGGTACTATACCAAATTTAGCATCTCCCACCAACAAAGAAGAACTCATGAAATTTCTCAGGATGGCTGAGTATTATAGCAAATTCATGAAGAACTTTGCGGAGAAGTGTGTAAAGATGCGGAAACTTCTGTGCAAAGGTGTTGAGTTTATCTGGTCTGTTGATTGTGAAGCAGAGTTTTAAAGGAGTTAAGGAAATGCTTATGAGAACTCCCAAGTTGACGAGATTTGACCCTTCAAAACGGTCAGTTCTTATCACTGATGCTAGTATGAAAAGTCTGGGGGCAGTTCTTCAGCAAAGAGATGGGGAAACCGAAAGTGTGATTCTTTTTCTGTCAAGAAGTTTTAGAGGGGCTGAACTGCGGTATTCAGTCATTGAAAGAGAGGCCCTTGCTGTTCACTGGGCCATGAAGAAACTCAAGAACCTTTTTGTGGGGTTTAAAATATGTTGTGCGGACTGATCACAAACCTTTATGTCAAGTTTTTAATAAAAAAGGGATTGATGCAATTTCAGAAAGAATTATCCACAATGACACCTTTTTTAATAGGTAGACAGCAACAAAGCATTTTCAGAAAACATACCCACAATTCTCAGCACATATCCCCTAGTTAATCCAGTTCCCTTTCATATTACCCTCTTAGTAGGCAATAGTTATTAAGTCAACATAAAAATATTTTTTTAGAAGAGTCAGAATCAAAATATTATTAGAGGACATTCTCCAAGACCTCCTTCCGAGTGCTCAAACTGATTCTGATACATTGTATTTTATCTCATATTGCCTTCTTGAATGGAGAACCAAACCCATTGTTCATAGCGACGTAAATTACACCTACCAAATTAGTTAGAAGTTTCCAGAATTCCCTCAACCTATTAATTTGTTGGCAACAATTCTCGGGACGTGTAAGATGGCAAGCAAAACCATACGGCACAATGCTTGAGTTACTCTTGCCACCTAAAATACAACCTTATTTCAAGATTACCTCCTGGTATCCCCCCTCCAAACTAGTACTCAGTATGTTTACCAGAGCAACCTAGAGTACCAAAAAATAATCCAAATCGGGACTTTCTCTCAAGGCAATCCTAAAACAAACACAAATAGTGAGGGATTGGTCCTTGAATCGAGCCCAATCAGAGCTCCCGGTACCATTATAGAAAGAGGGGACGGTGAGTGACCCACATTTTGGAATTCCCACTCTGTAACGGTATATGCCATAATTATAAATAGGTCGGGAATGCGCTTACCTATAGATTCCGTATTCACGCCTTGTAGCAGAAAGGTAATATGGTATGCTCAAGAAAGAGTGCTTTGGAGAATTTTTAAGGGGGTGGTGGCACTTCAGGGTTATGATTTTGATGTTGAATATATACCGGGAACCAAGAAGCATAGCTGATACTCTTTCAAGGTTGGTGTCACAAAATTAATGTGATACTGATTCTGAAGAAGACAAACTTAATGAATGGGTTTATTGCATTGAGAATGACGGTATGAAGGAAAGCAGATGACGTGAGGAGTGTGCTTCAGACAAAGAATATCTTGAGCTGGCTTCATTACTCAAGGATGGATGGGATAACAAAGTCAAGGGAGATTGTGCAAAGTATTGGCATGTGAAGGATGAACTGTCTGAATGTGAAGGTCTTATTTTTTGAGGAACTAGATTGATTCCTCCTGTTATTCTGCATCAGGAGCTTTTAGACTTAGCCCATCAAGGACATCAAGGGATGTCTAAGACGAAGGAAATGCTCAGACTTAACTATTGGTGGCCTGGTATGGACTTACAAGTTGAACGTCTTGTGAGAGTGTTTACCATGTTGTTTGAGTGAAAAATGTAATAAGCCCAGAATGCAATCCATGGTCGTCAAGGAGTGACCTAAGGGTCTGTGGCAAGAGTTAGCTTTTGATATTTTGGGCACAATAAAAGGTAACAGTTGAGAAAGTTATGTACTTGTATTAATAGATATGTATTCCAGAAGGCCAGAAATTAAAGTTACCAGAAGCATTGACACAAAACAAGTTATTTTGTTTCTCAGGGAGGTGTTTGGTCGGGAAGGCTTACCTGTAGTCATCCTGACAGACAATGGGACTCAATTGGTGTCCAAAGAGATGGAAGGATGTTTACAGAAGTGTTCCATCAGGTACAAACGTGTTCTTTATATCATCCCGAGACAAATGGTATGGTGGAACGCTTCAACTGTGTTTTAAACGAAACTATTGGCATTGCAAAGCAAAATTTATTAGACTGGAAAGCGGAAATTATTTAAAAAATGGAAATTTACAGGGTTTCACCTCATGCTACGACTGGGCGCACCCCTTTTAAATTATTCAAGGGTAGGTATGCCAATACTCTTATTGCACATTTTTGGGTAAATGAAGCTGAATCTAAAAAGGGTCTTACTAGCTCTGATGGTAAGTGGGAGCTTAAGGAGCGTGAAAAGATTGATGCATGTATGGTGTCTTTTGATTACAGGAAAGCGGTCAAGGTCACTCCAGTGAAAGTGGGTGATTATGTCATAAAGTAATTAAAATATTTACGAATGCCATAAAAACTGAAGATTCACGCATTTGGAATCTTAAAAGAGTGGTTGTCATCAAAAAACGTAAGCTTATTGCTAATGAGAGTGGAAGGAAGTCTTTGGATTTATCTTCATCATGTTCTAAGAAGTCGAATCCTAGAAAGGAATGTTTACTAGACAACCCTCTAAGTTCAAAGACTATGTTATGGCATAATATTTGCAATAGGTAAATTTTTTTTTTTGCTTATTCATCAGACTGTTCATTCATTTCTGTGTTTAATGAGGGAAGGTGTGTAGTTGTAAGCATTACTTGGTATGTATATGTTTGACCAGCAGAAACAACAAAGGAGCGTCTAAAAGCTTAGAGAAGCGAGCATGTAGCAAATTGCACAGTTCCAAAACTGGCTGTGGAAAGAAACCTCTTGTGGATATTTCAGAAGGCCCTCACTCACCAACCTGGTTGGTGACATGCTTCATCATTGGGCCCCACCAGGAGTGGCCGAATGCCACCCTAGTGTGCTTCACCGCCAGGTTACTGCGGAGCTGTTTTTTTTTGTGAGTGAAGTATAAGTGTGAGTGATATAAAAATGTATCAATTGTGTCAAAAAAACTATTTTAATAGTTTTGCTAATTGTACATGATTAAAAACTTACAAAGGTGAAGGGTAATGGACCAAATTACAAGTCCAGATTTACCCTGTGTTGTTTGGTCAACATGTTTCTGCCACAATGATAGAAGTATATCGGGCATTCGTCAGGACCAGTGAAAAAGATGATTAATTAACCCCGGTTTTGGGACTGTGCAATTTGCTACATGCTCGCTTCTCTAAGCTTGTAGACGCTCCTTTGTTGTTTCTATTGATTTCCTTGAGGGGGACAGGAGCGCCTTTGTTCCCTTCCTCTCTTGTTGTTACTATTATGTTTGACCAGCTCCATGGTGATAGAACCTGGTGAGAGGAGGCTGGGAGTTAAGTCTGTCAGTTGCACCTGACGCAGCCTACTGGATGGATGGGACCATTATTTATTCCAATAAACATCTTCTGTAATTCAATATTGGAACTACTTCTTTTGATTTAAAACTTTATTTTTACGCACAGAAGGGCAGGGCACATTCGTTTAGAATCAGCACTGCTTCAGAAATGACAGCCATGGATGTATCTCGAAAGGAGATCCTGAAGATGTGACTCCAGACATTTGGCTGTCCCTGAAGATATATGAGGAAACTTATAACAGTATTACAGGTGCCCCAAAATTCAGCCCTTTTAATGCATTTCTCTGGTAGGGGGTGCAAAGGGAATTACTCTACATTCCTTTTCCCTTTAAAGGGGTTGACATAGTGTCGGACTGACCTATAGGGCAATTAAGCAGTGCCTGGTGGGCTGGTCTCACATAGGAAACAGCTATCACATCACATGCATAGCAACGCATGCGATTACAATGCAGTCGTTACAATGACGCGTTGTTACATTGCAGTACCATTACAATGCAAGTTGTTACGACGACTTGCTGTAGGGGGCGCTCTAAACTAAGGAATAGTATAATTTACTATTCCAATACCTTCCCTACTGTTGCACACGCTCGAGTTGGAATAGTAAAATATACTATTCCTAAATCCAGCGCGCCCTCTACAGCAAGTCGTTGTAATGACTTGCGTTGTAATGGTACTACGGTGTGACAACACGGTCATTGTAAAGACTGCGTTGCAAACGCATGTGATGTAAAGGTATGTATTCACCTGACTGATCAGTGAGTTGGACCGATTTTTTTGTTCCAGTTCAACCATGGAATTTTCCATGGCAAATGTGAAAAATGGTTTCAGATCGTGTCTGTGCACATAATATGGAAACTTTGGTGAGAGAATAAAAATATGTAAATCACAATAGTGATCACCTAGGATAGGTGGGCGTAGTAGATGAGCCTTTAGGGAGTTCCAGGGTACTGTGGTTGGTGTGTGGGCCACATAGCTTTGTCATTCACTGTGGCCCCTAACACAAGACCATGTGGCATTAGTCATCTAGTAACACAACATGCATTATCTGTCAGGGATCACAAAACTGCCATGTCCATACACCCTTGGTCTGCACGGCACCCTAAGGGCTGTTCATGAGGTGGAGGGGCAATTCCCTTTAAGGTTCATAGGTTCCATCAGTTATGAGCAATATTAAGTCAACCTGCTCATTTAGGAACAACGCCTTCCTCCGTTACTGTGTTAGTGCCACTAAGATGGGTATTAGCAGCGGGACGTTTTACTCCTAAAACGTGTTGCTTTCTTATTTTCAGTCACTAAAGAGATCGGTAACATGTCTAGTACCTCAGCAGGGGCGTAGGCAGCATACATATCAGTAGTGCAGCCTATGCTTGGTGGGCATGGCGCTTTCATTCCTTTTCAGAAGGGAGCACGGTGGAAGGACATGGGACTAAAAAGCAGTAGATTTGGCCCAGACAGAAGAGTGACACTGCAGCCCATTAATTCAGGAATCAGAGCGCCAATTTTTATTTGGCTAACTGCAATGTCGAATGAACATGGAGGAGCAGAGGTCAAGGCAGAGCAGGAGCGAGTGACTCACAAATAGCATTGGAGGAGAAAGTTTCATGAATTGAAACAATAATTGGATTGAAATAATCTCACAACAGAGTTAACAGCAGAGAAAAGGTGAGAGAGATGGGGCTGGCTGGAATAGCACTGAGAGAACCAGAGTGAATGTTCAATTACTTTTAGATAATCTTCATTACCCCGATAAGGTCCTTCTCCTTCCAGTCATTACAACATGATGCGGTATTTCTTTTAATGCCATAGAATAAAGGTCCGTCCCACCCACCTCCATGCCTCCTAGTAACAAGAACAGACACAACAAAAGAGGGGGAGGCAGGGAACATTGCTGGGACAAGGAGGACCTTAATCGGAGAAATGAAGACTACTGGTAAGTAATGGGACATTACCCTCTCATAGGTCCTCCTTGTCCCAGTCATTTAAACATGAGGACTTAAGAAGCCGAAACAAGAAAAGAAAGTTGTCACAGCAGGGAACCCTTCTCTGCAAGAACAAGCTCATGAAAGGACTGCAGACCCAAAGCTCACAGCAAAAACAGCTAATAAATCATGCAACAGCTTCAGTTAAAAATGCCAAACAAAACGGAGGTGACAGCCATGATGACGTCCGACAGATCCCCTGGAGAGAAAACTCCCTCAGCACAGGCAACGAAGGGGAAGCAAAACAGAGAGAGTGCCACTGAACGTGGACAGGAGGAGCCAGACCCAAAGAGCCAAAAGACTGACAAAAAGCCAGCCACACCCCTTCAGTTTGAGGAGTGGGGGCTTCCGGGGCCCACAAAGAAAAACAGGAGAAAAGCAAAAACAGAAGTGCGCAACATAACAGAAGAGTCCGCTGTACAACCAGAGATGAGAGGAACTGACCAATACCCCTAACAGGAAAAATAGGAAGAATATCCTGACAGAAAAGACTTCCAAACTACTGGAAGAACCAAGGCCGGACCCAGTAACAGAATCAACCTACCAGGCAAAAGCCGTAAAGAGGTACAGGACACCAGTAAAGCCCCAAGCTCTCCCAAACCCCAAGCTGAAGGAAAAGCCAACATAAAGACAGCAAACAGACACTTGCAACAAACCCAACACAAGGGAATCAAGGAAAAATCGTACACCCTGAAGAACAGGAGGCAATTCCCAGGGTGAAACAACAACTGGAAACATGAGTAAGGAAGG
Organism: Lissotriton helveticus; assembly: GCF_964261635.1. Classification (NCBI taxonomy): domain Eukaryota; kingdom Metazoa; phylum Chordata; class Amphibia; order Caudata; family Salamandridae; genus Lissotriton; species Lissotriton helveticus. The sequence continues at coordinate 1,490,928,904 of NC_136057.1, forward strand.
CAAGACCCCAGAATAAACACCCCACCAAAGAGGCATGCACCCAGAAGAGTGCCATAGCCCTGATAAGCAGAAAAAAGCAGCCCACAGAGAAACCAAGAGGGTAAGGCTGAAGCATCAAGAACAGCCCCCCAAAACATAAGAGGCATAACCAGAACCCCTGCAATGAGACCTATCCCATGAACAACACAACACTGCACAAAAAGAGCCTCTGTTGCAACAGAAGATTCAATAGTAGAATTCCAACTGAACCACTGAACACCTGGTGCCAACAGAGAAGAGCTTCCAAGACTTCAATGCAACAAGCCCAAGAGCCAAGCCACTAAATGCAATGGACGATATGGGGGAAAGACAGCACAGAAACAAAGCAGAGACAACCCCGACAATGGTCCCTAAGGACAACAGGAGCAACAGGAAACAAAAACGAAGAGGTCAAAAAGGGGCCAACAAAAACATAGACACCAGAGTTGCCTCAACCAACAGCCGCACACTCATACAAGGGGAAAGGAAGGAAACCAAGACCGAGGACAAACAACCTCCAAAAAAGAACCCTGTAAACAGGGCAAAGAAAGACCCAAAGAATGACTATATATATTGGCCTGGACATATCAGAGTTGACAGCTGTGCAAACAGCCGGCCTGAGAACACAGGCGAACCCAAATCGAAGCAGCCCCCATGCCAGAAGAGGCAGCAACTCCAAAGAACAAAACAGGGACGTCATAGAAGGATGAGGGGTGCACAGTCCGGCAAAAGTGGAAACCAACAATGGAGGAGGGAGGAGGGACTGACCCCTCCACACCAAGGTGGGATATAACAGCCACCAACCCAAAAACTAAATCAGAGCAGGAGAAGGGCATTGGGGAGAAGAAACCCCCAAGGGTGGGATCCCAATGGAACAATACAAAAAGGAAGAAAGAGGGCAGATGGAAAAGAGCTCAAGGAACCACCAATGAAGTGGACGCCATCAATCCCTGGACCCCCAACCAACCCAGAGGAGGAGCCAACAGCGGAGGACAAGAAAACCCCCCAATAAACCTGCAGGGAGGGCAGAAATCCCCCCCCCCCCCAAAATGTTACAACCCGCCAAGAAACAGGGCCAGGAAAATTGGAGCAAGGAGCAGTCTGAAATCCGACTGCCCAGACAAAACAGCACCTCTAACACCAGCAGAGACTGTCAGGGAGAGCAGAAGCACAAGCCAAACATTTGACCAGGATCAGCAACCCAGAGAACCCCAGAAGCTGCTAAACAGCCACAGCCAAAACCCTGTAGAAGGGGCGAGGAGCAGGAGACATACCGAAAAGGGACCTCATGAAGCAGAAAGCAGTGGATAGCAGAAGAGACTCACAGAACTACATGGAGGTGAGTGGGATGTCCTTTAGTCTATGGAATAATAAAAAAGTACGAGAGTTTTAGAGTGCCTGTCGAGAGGTGGGACCACCTCATGTTGTCATAACTGGGACGAGGAGGACCTATGAGGGGACTATGTGATTGGGATTATGACCGTGATTAATGAGCCAGGTACTTGAATGGAGCCATTTTCATGATAACGCTGTTGAACAGCAGAAACAGACTCTCTTCCCCTGTTTCGAGCCTCCACCTGCACTGCACCCCACCATCTTACCAGGAGTGCTCAATATGTGGGCCCAGAATTACACCTCTTGGGAGCTCTCCCAGAATACACAGCATATGCGGAATCAGTGCGGGCTTTTGTGATCAAATAGCCCAGTCTTTTCTTGCCTCTGATTCCCTTATGCTTGGGGGCAAAGTAGGGAAGACAAGGGAGTAGAGTGTCCCTTTTAGGTCGTGCCTGGGCAGCGCACGCGTTGCTCTGTGAGGCATGATGTAATGAGGAATGGAATAAAAGCTCCGCTCATTATCCCGCCCATCTTTTCAATTGGCTCCTGTTACAGTCCTTTCGAAATTGTTGCTTTTCATTCGTGAATAGGCTTACTAGTCCCTCCTTGGTACCGCCTTGTCTGCATTTGTAACCTCCGATAACAACTGTACTTTTTACTTGTGGTCTTACATGATCTGATTTATCTAGTCGGTGAGCACTATTTTCTATAAGGGTCTCCCCCTATTCCACCCACGATGTCGCCGCCTCCCAGCACTATGCTGCGCTTTATCTTATTTTGCTTTAACACCAGCGCAGCACGCCTTGCGGTTGCATGCTTTTCTTTATGCCTGGCTAACCATATTAGTGTATAGCTCACAAGGCCTCTGTATAGTGTACAAACTAAAGGCAGGATTGACTGGGTTAGAAGTGAGGAAGACACAATCTAGGGATTGGTGACAACAATGGACAGTAGTATGGATTAGAAGATACACTTGTATTGGTTCAGAGGCGCATGTAAGAAACTGTCCCACAAGTGAAGTCCCACATAAACACAGAGCACGACAGGCAGCTGGCCACAGGGTGACGTTCAGCGAGCTCTGGTTTATCAGGCCACATTGCTAAGAATACTGGGACTTTTAGTGCAAAAAAACATGAGAAAGTGCCTCAAAAGGTAAAATCTAGCATCTGAGGCTTGGCTTGGGCACATACAAGCTCTTTATTTGTCACCTTGCTTCTTGTCACCAGGACATCATGTTTCCAGCAGCTTACTCTCATTTGACAGCCCAGTGGTTTCTGGGTATTGTATTCCGAGTTTGCTTGAATTGGTACTGTTGGTCTTACAGATACAGGAGCATTCCTAGTATATTTTGTTTCCTTGCATTCTATGCTTTATACCTGTGGTTTTTGTCATGATAGAGCTGTACTTTCCAGAAGGGAAAGAAAGTAAGCATTTGCAATGCAATAGGTCTCGCGTTAGTTTGGGATGTTGGCATTGTAAATGACAATGCCTTTTATGTGTTTACAAACCTGCAATAATAAAAGGCATTGTCATTTACAATATTAATAGGTAAAAGATTCGAAAATGCGAGACAGATTGCATTGCAAACGCTTATTTCCTATGAAGAGTTCTTGTTCCCTCTGTTGTTTCAGAATTTATCTCCACACTCCTATGCTTCTTCAAACCCCTCGCCCAAATGCAGTTTGACAAAGTGCTTCTGCGTTAAGGAATATTTTACTTAGGAATGCTGAAACTGTGGATAGATTATGGGGAGAAAAGGTGGGGTTGTGGATCGATGCTGGAGCTGTTGAGAGATGTGACCGTTAGGAGTCTTAATAAGTAATCCACAGCTATTTGGATGATGGGCCTACAGGAAGAAAGTGCAGCTGTGAAAACGTTCTGGGGATTTGGAGCGAACTTAGGCGTAACTAGAGTTGCTGCTAGATGTACTGGACTTGTGATGGGATACTGCGACTGATGCTGATGAGAGTAAAGAGACTGGATTAGTTTGAGATGATAGTGCCGTAGGCAGATGATGGAACTGTGAAGAGGTGCTGAAGCTGCAAAGTTGGTCCAGAGTAATGAGCAACTATGAAGGGACGAGGTGTTGTGAAGAGTTTTTATTTAAATAAGAGGCATGTGAAGGGATGGGGTACTGAAAACTGCAATGTGAGAGAAGGAATGAAAAGTGAAAATGCAGGGTTTGCTGACACAGAGATGGGACCGTGAAGAGATTCTAAGACTATGGTTAGATGGAGCTGTGAATAGATGCTGGGGTTGTGGCGAGATGGGAGAGTGAAGAGACACAGATGATTTAGACAGATATGACAGTGAAAAGCCACAGGGGTTGTAGAGGAATGAAAGAGATTTAAAGAGATGCTAGGGACATGGCAGTGGAAACATGGAAGGGGTTGGGAAGAAAGGGGGCAGTGAAGAATCACTGAGTCTGTAGATAGATATGACACTGATGAGATTCAAGGTATATAGGGGCATATTAGCAAGGGCAATATCGCCGCTTTAGCGGGACTTTTTCCTGCGAAAGCGGCAATATTTTTATCACCCTATTAGCAAGCTGTCCCTAACAGCAGTTAGCGACAGCTTATAGGCGATAGCTACAGGTTTGGGGCCCACTTTGCGTGTCAGCGATAATTATCGCTAATGACATGCAAAGGGGGCATACCCAACCTGTTAGCGACTGAAAGCAGTTGCCAACTCAGCTATCACCTATTAGCAAGACAGGCGAAGCGATAAAAAAAATTGCGCTAAGCGCGAATATCGCTAGAAACTAACGCCTGCTCAGACCACTTCTTAACCTGTAGATCCAAAAGGAGGTGGATATTCAGGTTAAGTCCCCATTAGCGATAATGCCTGAATATCGCTGGATTTCCAGCGATATTCACGCATTAAGCCGCTATCGCCAGATAATTTATTGCTTTGGAGATAAACGTTGCTAATAGCACGTTATCTCTGCGATAATATCCGGCGATAGCTGGTGATAAAAAAAAATGCGCTAAGCGCATTTAGCGATAATTATCGCTACTCCTTGCTAATATGCCCCATTGAGAGAGACAAAGTAGTTAAAAGGTGGTGGGGTTGTTAAGTGATACAGAAGTGAAAAGAGACGGGGCTGTCGAGAAAAGCAGTGAAGTCATGTAGTAGGTGTGGAGAAATGAGAAAGTAACAAGGTGAAATAACTGTGGAGATATAAGACAATGAAGAGTTACAAAGGCTGTGGCGAGATGTAACAGTAGAAATGCAGGGCCGTGGCAGTGACGTAACAAAACGCGAGGGGTCCCCCATGCAAGATATGCTAACTTGGCACATCACACTAATATCAGTAGGGGCTGAAGGGGCCCACTCCATTATGGGTAAGCCTGTGCCCCTCCTCACCACGGTGGACTGCGGGCCTTTGTTCGCCTCTGGGATGTGGAGAGCTGGGGCAGTGAAGGGTTGTGGCGCAGTAGCCACAGCGGCTGACTCTGGAGCGCAGGCCTCACGGTTCAATCCCTGGCAGAGGCAGCAGCTCAGCTCAGTATCATGTGACTCTGGCCAATATCTCACGTAACCTCCCCGATGGCCCCAAGCACCTGGACACTGTTAGGCGTGTAGGAGGATGGATATCTGACTATGGTTACCCCAGATTTTTTGCCTTGCGTGTAGCTGGTTTTCGACTTAGTTGGCCTGGGACCCTGCTAATCAGGGCCCCAGCCTATCTGCTCTCTCTGTAAAATGGACTCTATGTACCCTAGGTACATAACTAATTGGATATTGAGTCACCTTATCAGTCCCTGTACAGTGTACTATAGGTACCCAGGGCATAGGTGCACCCAAGGCCTACCAGGGGCTGCAGCATATCTTTTGCCACCCCTGGCTGGCCATCCAAACTGACACAACTGGCTGATCACTCAGCTGGGGCAAGGTCGTGTAATCACCCCTTGCTTAGGTATAGTATTCCTATATCTACCTTTACATATAGACACATATGCACCTATAAGTCACTCCTATGGCAGGCCTTAATAATCCTAGAGGCCGAGTGCTTGGTTTTATGTGAGATGGTGCTATAGCATGAGCTGAGCCTGTCTGCAGCTTTCGGAACCATGTCCTTATAGCTTTTCTATGATATTGCCATACCATATACTCTTAAGTGCATTATAATCCACGCGGTTATTGCTAACTTTGGTTTGGCTTTATCAAAATATGTTGTGTAAGGTGTCATACACTTTGGAATACTACCCCCTCGCCAGTTCTGGTGACGGGGGTAGCATTCCACCCTTCTAGAGGGATAAGACATGTTACTTTCCTTAAAAGCGGTTAAAACTAACCAGAGCCTCAGCATCACAAAATGGATGCTGCTGCCACAGACACAAGTCTGGCCTCCTGCTGCTGACCAAAACTCCGGCAGGGGAGGCCTGGACAAAAGGTTTCCTGTCACAGGGAGGTGCTAGCACCACCCCAGACAGGAGATAGTGGATTGGGGCAGGGAGGGCTGAACGAAACTAGACACTGCCTGGGGCACACAAGGTGTCCCATGCATAGCCCAGTTCAAACCGGTGCTGGGGCACTCCAGCGCCAGCTCTGGCACGAAACTGGACAAAGGGAAAGGGGTGTAACCACCCCCTTCCTGGGTTCCACCCATAGGAGGGACCTAGCAGGTAATCCAGCCACTTGATTTGGAATAAAGGTAGGAGCTGCGTCCTAAGACATCAGATAATCCTGACTGAAACTTTGATACATAACTCTGGACCCTTCGACATCCTACTCGACGTAGAAGACTGAAGAATCTCCCTTGTGGTCAAGGAGTGGCCACCCTGTGCAAGCAAGCACCATCAAGCACTCAATGGTTTGCTTTGTTGCTGCTCCCGCCGGAGCTCGAGCAACAGAGATCAACAAAAACTGGATTCCCAGACATCCAACAGCCCGATCCACAGGCACAGCAAAGCTGAGACCTGTGGAGGCGACGTGAGACGTGAGACTGGCCCTCTTGGAAAGCCAGCGAATTGCTTTCCGTACAGCTCCCGAGGCACCCTCGAAGCTGTGCATTGGGGATTGAGAAGCCCCAGCCCCGAGCAGTTTTTGCACTGAAGATCACCTCTCCACACTCACCGAGTGCTGCGTGGGGCCCTTTTGCATTTTCCTGCCCAACACGTCTGTCCGGTCATTTGCCTGTTGGCTAGTGGCCTCTGTGACAACTAACCTTCAAATTTACAATGCCGGTCTAGTTGCTCCAGACTGGCCCTTGCTCCCCTGAAAAGGAGCAGCCCATCAGACCTTGCTGGTCTGATCCAGAAGCCATCTTTGATTCCTGCGTGGGTTGCATTTGCCAAGGCCTGTTGAGTCCAATCCGGAAGCCGACACCGCCGACAGCGAGAGCCTTTGTGGGACAGCCCGTGCCCAGCTTCTGGTCATCGTCGATACCTCCTGGTTCACGTGGCAGCGGAGACAAGCTTCACAACAACCACCTGATTGCGCCTGACATCGCCTGGTTCCTTCCTGGTCACTGGCTAGTGACCCAGACTCTGTCCCCTCTGCTTTCAGGTACTCTACATCCTCGATCCACCCTTGGATCCAACCAGACTCTTCTCTCCTGGTCGCCTGCAGCATCTTTTCTTCAAGGCTCCATAGAACTCCACGACGAAACCCGATGCACTTTGACACTTATGCACCCGCTTCCTGTGGGTGAGGTAACGCGAGTACTACGGTGCTCCTGTAGAAATTTACATCCCTAGTGTCCTACTTTAAAGTCGTTAAGTTCTAGTCCAGTCGGAAGACTTCCAAATCTGCAACTTTCTAACTTTTACGCACCATTGACTTCTATTGGTGCACGCGTGTGCATTCAGACACTGCACCCGCATCCTGTGGGCCTCCCACGTCCTAACCTCTGTTAGTCCAGTGTAGCCCCAGCGATTCTCCAGGCCCTAGGCCTTACCATTGTTCGTGACGTGGTTCTTATACCACTATTTTAATATATGGTTTTAGGGGCCACCAGGGCCTATCCATATTTGTGCAACTTTTGTATGTTATATGAAGTTCTTTGTTTAACGCTCGTGCTTCTGTCCTCATAAAGAGTACAGGGGGTTATTCTAGTAATAAATACATATATTTTATAATATATAACTTGTTTGGTGTCCTTTGATTTGGTATTAAAAAGATTGCATATGGTAAAACAGCTGGCTTCACATGCCCTCTTGAGTTTAGCCTAAGACTGCTTTTGTCCATGCTACCCCTAGGATAGCTGGTCTATAGGGTTGACTTACAACCAATCACCATAAGGGTCGTTTGGACTGGTGCACGGTGCTCACTAGAATAGTGAACATCACATACCAGTCCAACTCCTCACATTGGGTGCAGCGGTTGGGATTTGAGCTTGCTGTTGTTTTACCAATTGTAATCTTTGACAATATCATTTGAAAGATCAAATCAAGTACCATAGGTGCATATAAACAAAGCTTTAAATACTTAAGTTCTACTGAACTTAGTAGTTGTAGACCAAAGGGCTTAGCACACCCTGACTACAACTCACTAGAAAGGTTCTAGTAGGTAAACACTTAGTGTGGGTAGGTGCACACACCCACACCTCACTAGTCATGTCTGGCACAGGTGAACAATCCAGTTCTCTACCTGTGGAAAGTGACCCTCCCAGGGCACCCTCCAGCTATGAAAAACTCAGCTTCCGAGTATTGAGTGCCTTGTGCACCTCAAGGAGGTTGAAAAAGGGTCATAACCCTACCATCCCAATCCTGATACATGTCCTAGAGACAGCAGATCGTGAGAAGGTTCCTGGAGCAGGCTCCTCAGGTAATCCAGGAGAAGGAGTAACCCCCATAGATGATGAGACCATCACCCCAGAAGATGAGGAGGTAGATGAGGATGAGTCAGATGATGGAGGGGAGGGCCAGGTTCAGGTCAGAAGGCTTAGCCAGGCTAACCTAAGTTTACATGGGAATGGAGAAGGGATGCACCTTCCCAGACCTAATAGTAGACTTAATCTAGGCATAGAAGAGAAAGATCCCCTTCCAGGGAGTCTCTCCTTTCTAATGCCTCAAGGGGTTCTCAAAGGGGAATTACTTCCCCTCAGAGAAAAGAGCATGAGGCTCGGATGAGAGCTGTCCAACATCAGATAGAGAAAGAGGAAACAGCCCTGGCCCAAGCTAAACTTGCTTTAGCAAGAGAACAAAAATTACGTGGATTAGATTCCACTGGTGGCAGCAATATCCCTAAGGATACAGACAGGTCCTATGATCATAGAAACCTGAGTAAGATTGTGCCCCCCCCTACAAAGATGGGGATGACATCCACAAGTGGATAACTGCTTTGGAGAGGGCCTGCATGGTACAGCAAGTTTCCCAGAGTCAGTGGGCAGCAATCTTGTGGCTCTCCTTTTCAGAAAAAGGAAGAGACAAACTCCTCACTGTTAGACATGAGGATGCTAAAAACTACACTGTCCTGAAGAGTGTTCTTATCAATGGGTTTGGCTTAACCACTGAGCAATGCAGGTTGTTGTTCAGAGATACCCAAAAAGCTCAGACTCAGGACTGGACTGATTTTGTAGATTGTGCTACTAAGGCTCTGGAAGGATGGTTACTGGGCAGCAAAGTACATGACTATGCAGGATTGTATAATTTGATTATGAGGGAGCAGATCCTTAGTAATTGTCAAAACCAGCTTTTACACCAGCGCCTGGTGGACTCAGATCTGACCTCTCCACAAGAATTGGGTAAGAGGGCAGACAAATGGGTCAGAACCAGGATTAGGCCTAAGAATCAGGGTGGTGACCAAAAGAAAGATACTTCCAAGACTCAAGAGAAGGGTGGGGATAAATCAAAAGACAAGTCCCCCACAGGGCCCCAAAACTCCAATGGTGGCACTGGGTCCCAAAACACCTCCTCTGTCAAGAAAGCTTATTGCCATGCCTGTAAACAGCCTGGCCACTGGAAGACTGATAGCAGTTGCCCAAAGAATAACAATAAGGAAAATATTCCTCCAAGTAATACTCCAACACCTCCTGTTACTATTAGTAGTAATCCCCCAGGTGGTGGGAGTGCCCCCAAGAATTTAGCTGGGTTTACTTCTGGAACTCATGTGGACTCTGGCCTAACCAGGTCCCCTACTACAGCTACTCTTGTCTGTGAAAATGGCATGGGGTTTGCCAACTTCACTGCTTGTCCAAACACTTTGAGCAAGTACAGACAAGAGCCCCTCATCAATGGTCATAAAGTTAAGGCCTATGGAGACACAGGGGCTAACATCACTATGGTGACTGAGAGTCTAGTCCCCTCAAGGCAACTTTTCCCTGGATCCACATACCAGGTGACTAATATTGATGGAGTGCAGACAAATCATCCCATTGCAGTAGTAAATCTCAGCTGGGGAGGTGTCACTGACCCAAAGAGAGTGGCAGTGTCTACAAACTTGCCTGTAGATTGTCAACTGGGAAATGATTTAGAGATCTCAGCCTGAATTTTGAAATTTGAAAAGGAACTTGATTAAGCGCACTGCGGCCAAGCGGCTTCCTGGCGCTGAGGGGTAGAGCCAGACTCATGAGGGGGCACGGGTGGACTAGCAAGGGAAAGCTTGGGAGAACAGGAAGGTTTTGAGAGCCTTGGGCTGAGGTAGAGCAAGTAACCCATTCCAAAATGGTAGGTCTCCATGGAAAGGTTAGTGGGGCTGTGATGGCCACAACCCCAATTCAAGATGTCCTCCCTGAACAGGTTAGGAGGGCTGTGCCAGTCTCAGCCCAATCTCAAGCAGATTCCTTTCCTGAACCGGTTGGCAGGGCTGTGATGGTAACAGCCCATACCCAGACTGAGTCCATTCCTGAAAAGGTTGGTGGGGCTGTGATGGCCACAGCCCAAACTCAAACAGATTCATGTGTTGTGAAGCCTGAAACTATGGATCACTCCACACAAACAGAGAGCATTTAGGAGGAAGACATATCTCCCTCCCACCAGACTTTAGGAAAGGATCCGCCTCCTCAGGGAACTGATCTTACCCCTTGTGAAGAAACTGCCCCAGAGGTAGTCAGGCCTAGCCTGGCAGAGCCCCTGATGTTAGTGGACTCTTCCAAGGTGGGACCCAGTCTGGAGCAGGTAACCTGCCCCTCTCTACCCTGCCTCAGTCAGCCCAGGGCTGCAGAGGTCAAGGAGGCCAGTGGACCCCAAAGGGCCCCCTGTCCAATAAAACACCACCATCAGCAGATTAGGGGCACCAAAGCTAGCAGCCCTAGCAAGGTGAAAACTTCAAAAACTCCTGAGGGATCTCCCTTACACCTAGTTAGGAACCTCCCCCAGATGGACACTGTTGGGCACAGCCAAACATGGGACCCAAAGGCCCCAAACCAGACCTGTCCCTCCTGTAAGCCAACAAAAGGGACCCAGCCTCCAGCTGTAGGCAGCCAGAGGTTGTCCCTAAGAGCACAGTGCAAATCAGTCATGGAAAGAAAGGCACCCATGGTGGATAGTGATTGGAGGAAGCTGAGCCCTACATTAGTGGAGCCTCACTTCAGTACTCCCTCTCAACACCAGCCTTTTACTTTGCCAAAACACCCTATAGGTAGTAATTCCCTATGGTGGAGACCCTCTGATACACCTAGGGTGAGGGATTGCTTAGTGGACCATGAGACAGGGGGTAACCATGCCAGTGCAGGTTCCTCATTATATGGCCACTCAGGCAATATAGGCTTACCTGGTCAAGGATAGCCTTATCTCCTTTCGTTGGGGGGGGGGGGTTATGTAGGAGGATGGATATCTGACTATGGTTACCCCAGATTTTTTGCCTTGTGTGTAGCTGGTTTTCGACTTAGTTGGCCTGGGACCCTGCTTATCAGGGCCCCAGGCTATCTGCTCTCTCTGTAAAATGGACTCCATGTACCCTAGGTACATAACTAATTGGATATTGAGTCACCTTATCAGTCCCTGTACAGTGTACTATAGGTACCCAGGGCATAGGTGCACCAAAGGCCTACCAGGGGCTGCAGCATATCTTTTGCCACCCCTGGCTGGCCATCCAAACTGACACAACTGGCTGATCACTCAGCTGGGGCAAGGTCGTGTAATCACCCCTTGCTTAGGTATAGTATTCCTATATCTACCTTTACATATAGACACATATTCACCTATAAGTCACTCCTATGGCAGGCCTTAACAATCCTGGAGGCAGAGTGCTTGGTTTTATGTGAGATGGTGCTCTAGCATTAGTTGAGCCTGTCTGCAGCTTTCGGAAGCATGTCCTTATAGCTGTTCTATGATATTGCCATACCATATACTCTTAAGTGCATTATAATCCTCGCGGTTATTGCTAACTTTGGTTTGGCTTTATCAAAACATGTTGTGTAAGGTGTCATACACTTTGGAATACTACCCCCTCGCCAGTTCTGGTGACGGGGGTAGCATTCCACCCTTCTAGAGGGAGAAGACACGTTACTTTCCTTAAACGCGGTTAAAACTAACCAGAGCCTCAGCATCACAAAATGGATGCTGCTGCCACAGACACAAGTCTGGCCTCCTGCTGCTGACCGAAACTCCGGCAGGGGAGGCCTGACCAAAAGGTTTCCTGTCACAGGGAGGTGCTAGTACCACCCCAGACAGGAGATAGTGGATTGGGGCAGGGAGGCTGAATGAAACTAGACACTGCCTGGGGCACACAAGGTGTCCCATGCATAGCCCAGTTCAAACTGGTGCTGGGGCACTCCAGCCCCAGCTCTGGCACAAAACTGGACAAAGGGAAAGGGGTGTAACCACCCCCTTCCTGGATCGCACCCATAGGAGGGACCTAGCAGGTAATCCAGCCCCTAGATTTGGAATAAAGGTAGGAGCTGCGTCCTGAGACATCAGATAATCCTGACTGAAACTTTGATACATAACTCTTGACCCTTTGACATCCTACTCGATGTAGAAGACTGAAGAATCTCCCTTGTGGTCAAGGAGTGACCACCCTGTGCAAGCAGGCACCATCAAGCGCTCAATGGTTTGCTTTGTTGCTGCTCCCGCCGGAGCTCGAGCAACAGAGATCAACAAAAACTGGATTCCCAGACATCCAACAGCCCGATCCACAGCCACAGCAAAGCTGAGACCCGTGGAGGCGACGTGAGACGTGGGACCGGCCATCTTGGAAAGCCAGCAAATTGCTTTCTGTGCTGCTCCGGAGGTACCCTCGAAGCTTTGCAGTGGGGATTGAGAAGCCCCAGCCCCGAGCAGCTTTTGTACAGAAGATCACCTCCCCACACTTACCGAGTGCTGCGTGGGGCCAGTTTGCATTTTTCTGCTCGACGCGTCTGTCTGGTCACTTGCCCGTTGGCTAGTGGCCTCTGTGACCACGAACCTTCGAATTTACAATGCTGTTCTGGTTGCTCCAGACTGGCTCTTGCTCCCCTGAAAAGGAACAGCCCATCAGACCTTGCTGGTCTGATCCAGAAGCCATCTTTGATTCCTGCGTGGGTTGCATTTGCCAAGGCCTGTTGACTCCAATCCGGAAGCCGATACCGCCGACAGTGAGAGCCTTTGTCAGACAGCCTGTGCCCAGCTCCTGGTCATCATCGATACCTCCTGGTCCACGTTGCAGCAGAGATAAGCTTCACGACAACCACCTGATTGCGCCCGACATCGCCTTCCTGGTTCCTTCCTGGTCACTGGCTAGTGACCCAGACTCTGTCCCCTCTGCTTTCAGGTACTCTACATCCTCGATCCACCCTTGGATCCAACCGGACTCTTATCTCCTGGTCGCCTGCAGCATCTTTTCTCCAAGGCTCCGTAGAACTCCACGACGAAACCCGACGCACTTTGACTCCTATGCACCCGCTTCCTGTGGGTGAGGTAACGCAAGTACTACAGTGCTCCTGTAGAGATTTACATCCCTAGTGTCCTAGTTTAAAGTGGTTAAGTTCTAGTCCAGTCGGAAGACTTCCAAATCTGCAACTTTCTAACTTTTACGCACCATTGACTTCTATTGGTGCATGCGTGTGCATTCAGACACTACACCCGCATCCTGTGGGCCTCCCACGTCCTAACTTCTGTTAGTCCAGTGTAGCCCAGCGATTCTCCAGGCCCTAGGCCTTACCATTGTTCGTGAGGTGGTTCTTATACCACTATTGAGTATATGGTTTTGGGGGCCACCAGGGCCTATCCATATTTGTGCAACTTTTGTATGTTATATGAAGTTATTTGTTTAACGCTTTGTGCTTCTGTCCTCATAAAGAGTACAGGGGATTATTCTAGTAATAAATACATATATTTTATAATATATCTTGTGTGGTGTCCTTTCATTTGGTATTAAAAGGATTGCATATGGTAAAACAGCTGGCTTCACATGCCCTCTTGAGTTTAGCCTAAGACTGCTTTTGTCCATGCTACCCCTAGGATAGCTGGTCTATAAGGTTGACTTACAACCAATCACCATAAGGGTCATTTGGACTGGTGCACGGTGCTCACTAGTATAGTGAACATCACATACCAGGCCAACTTCTCACAAGGCGCACTTTAGAAATTTGGAATTTCAAATTTGAAGGGTTGCAGAGACAGTAGAGTGATGTCACAGTGAAGAGATGTAGGAGCATTGGGTAGATGAGGAAGTAAATAATTAGGGGGCTGTGTACGAATTGGGCAGTGATTAGGCAAGAGATACAAAGCCTTGGAATAGAGGAGACTGCTAATAGAAGCAAAGACTTTAGACAGAGAGCCAGGAAGTGATGTAGGTTTGTGGATTGATAGGCTCATAAAAAGAAGCAGGTGCTCACTAGTGTAGCTTCAAGGCGGGGATTGAGGTGTTACAGACCCCTGATAAATGTATTCTGAAGTAAATAGTTGGGTAAAGGTGTTCTCAGTCAGATACGGTGAGTTCTCTGTTGAATTTCAGATGGGTTTCTAGATATACACAGAGAAGAAAACCCACACTGTTGGTTGTTTTACAAAATATTATGTTTCCTACCACTTACTACCCCTAACAATCAACATTCCCCTCCGTCTCTACTGTCCCTTACATTCCCCCATGCGCTGCTTGTTGTATTATTGTATTTTACCTAGATATGGCAGTGTTTCTGTTAGAAAATCTGAAGTTCACACCCTCTCATTCTTTCTCACCAAGATACACGTCTGCAGTTGCAGAGCGTACCCAGGGCTTTTAGGGGGCCAGGTCTTGTGGTTATTCAGCACCGGCAGTTCTAAATAGCAGGTGCTGAGACGAGTTGCTATCGAGCTTTCCATTTTCACCCTCAGGTCAGGCAAAAAATCTTAACTCTGCAGCAGCACCACCCTTCACTGCCTCTGAAGTAACTTCAAAGAGACTCGTTATGGTTATTTCATAGTCTCATCATTTCAAAACTGAAGCATTTTCATTGTTCTATATAACGACGTTTTTGCTGTTGCTTAGTTATCCTATGCAACTAACTGATGGAGCAAGAATTCGCATGTAAAGCGACTTGCTTGTAATCATGAACCTCGAATAACCTTAATGAACTAAATCAATCTGTTTGTCTTACTAATGTCCCCTTTATTCTTACATTTTGGGTGTCCCAGCGAAGCTTGCCTATGTGTTTACTAAACCTAATACGCTTGCTACGAAAGATGGCTGCTGCTACGCGGGAATTTCTTCTGCGCATGCGTCGGTCACACCCATGTGACGTGACGTACTTGCAGTTCTGGTGGGAATCTCTTTGCACTTGCGCAGTAGAATTAAAATAGCTGCTTTATGTTCTCACAAGTCTGAAGCTTGCAGCGATGCTTTTGCTATACTGTTTGTCTGCATTAATGATCAAGGCTATAGTTATATTAAAGTAATGGGAATAGTATAGGGATTCATGGTATACAGTGTATTCATTTTTTCTGTGTTCTAAAACTGTTTCTTTCTATTTCATGATACATTACGAAAATCTGGCCTGCTTCCCTTTGCCGCTCTCCATCTTGCTTGAAACTGAGTCTGCGCGAGATCCGCGAGCCTCTACAGTAGATGACCTTTGGAACTGTACCAAGTGGCAGTCCCCGCCAAGATGTGCCTGGGAAGAAGCCGTTTACCTAGTCAAAGAAGACTGAAATGTTCTAAAACAATTACAATGTATAAATTAATCAATTCACTATTGTTATGCATAAGCGTATGTCATGGGAACCCCAAATTCGATGGGCGGTCCCAGAAGATGTAAATTATGGGCTTGAGAAAGTCAAATCCTAGTTGGTGTGATGACCTGTCCTTTCTTTTGACCAATCGAAATTGGGGATTCTTACACTTGCAACATTTAGGGGGGTGGTACACTGACCCGAAAACAGTATAACTAGCCTAGGTTTAGCTAGAGAAATTGTCCGACTTGTCCGAATAGCTGACCTGTCACTGACCCAACGCACTCAATAGCTGACCGAAAAACAGAGGTGCTGCGGAGCACTCTGTCAGACAGACTCACAGACCCATTCTGGGTTTTGAGAACCTTAAGTGCTGGCCGAGCACTTTGCTGGGGAATTCAATAACCCAATCGGGGTTCTGACTGATAGCTGCAGAGAGGGTGTAGCGCAGGCGTTGCAACTGAACTGCGGGTGCTGGTCTCAACTTTGGTGGTCCTGTCCTGATCCTAATCTGGGTTTCCTGTCCTGGTTTCCTTGGGGTTTCTCCTGTCCTTAACTGACCCGTGGCCAGGGTTGGACTCCACACCATTCTAGGTAAATATAATTCTGGGAGGGAAACGCACTTGAAATCTTTTATCCTTGCTTATCCAAAGTTTTGCTAAAAGCTAAAAATATATATGTTCCTTTCTTTACCCGTCCCTTTGACAAATATTGAAGTTGTTGAAAAGTACATTTTATTAGCATGTTCCATTTTTTCCCCTACCTTATAGATGAATAATAAAGTATTTGTCAGTAAATAAATAGGTGTTCCTTCTCTTTACCCTCCCTTACTGAATTGCAGAGAACATTCCTGTTGCATTAGCATGTTCCCATTTTACCCGTCCCTTACTTTATGATAAATTCAGTTTCGTCATCATAGTTTCATGTTCCTTCTACTTACCCATCCTTGAGCAAACAATAAACTGTGAGCATGTCCCTTATTTTTCCCCGTCCTTTAGTCATACCATATCAAGTCTAATTTCTGAAACTTCATATTAGTATATTCCCTGTTCTTACCTTCCCTTTATACTTCTAAATGGTTGGCATAATCTATTTCTTGCATGGTTACACGATATTCATGATTTTAATCATTGACAGTTTACTCACTGTGAATTTCATGCTTTCTGACTTTGAAGAAGATTAGATAAAGGTTTTCAAAACTTCCCGTGTCTCTGGTTATTATAAAGAGTGCAAATATAACAAATGGTATTGTATTTTGGTGACTGCTTATTTTTTACAGCTAGCTCCCTGATCCGTTGTGGTCATAGGTATCTGTGACGAGGATTGGTAAGTCAGGTACATTGGAAATAAATAGGAATTAACTGGGTTACTGATAGCAGAGTGTAGGTTACCCGATTAATAAATATGGTAAATTGAATTTATGGGCCCAAATGTGCATATGGTAAAATATTATAGTCGGGTGACCTGCGCGCTCTATCTAGTGATTAGGCAAGAGATACAAAGCCTTGGAATAGAGGAGACTGCTAATAGAAGCAAACATTCTAGACAGAGAGCCAGGAAGTGATGTAGGTTTGTGGATTGATAGGCTCATAAAACGAAGCAGGTGCTCACTAGTGTAGCTTCAAGGCGGGGATTGAGGTGTTACAGACCTCTGATAAATGTATTCTGAAGTAAATAGTTGGGTACAGGTGTTCTCAGTCAGATACGGTGAGTTCTCTGTTGAATTTCCCATGGATTTCTAAATATACACAGAGAAGAAAACCCACACTGTTGGTTGTTTTACAAAATATTATGTTTCCTACCACTTACTACCCCTAACAATCAACATTCCCCTCCGTCTCTACTGTCCCTTACATTCCCCCATGCGCTGCTTGTTGTATTATTGTATTTTACCTAGACATGGCAGTGTGTTCGTTAGAAAATCTGAAGTTCGCACCCTTTCATTCTTTCTCACCAAGATACACGCCTGCAGCTGCAGTGCGTACGCAGGGCTTTAAGTGGGCCAGGTCTTGTAGTTATTCAGCACCGGCAGTTCCAAAAAGCAGGTGCTGAGACGAGTTGCTATCGAGCTTTCCATTTTCACCCTCAGGTCAGGCAAAAAATCTTAACTCTGCAGCAGCACCACCCTTCACTGCCTCTGAAGTAACTTCAAAGAGACTCGTTATGGTTATTTCATAGTCTCATCATTTCAAAACTGAAGCATTTTCATTGTTCTATATAACGACGTTTTTGCTGTTGCTTAGTTATCCTATGCAACTAACTGATGGAGCAAGAATTCGCATGTAAAGCGACTTGCTTGTAATCATGAACCTCGAATAACTTTAATGAACTAAATCAATCTGTTTGTCTTACTAATGTCCCCTTTATTCTTACATTTTGGGTGTCCCAGCGAAGCTTGCCTATGTGTTTACTAAACCTAATACGCTTGCTACGAAAGATGGCTGCTGCTACGCGGGAATTTCTTCTGCGCATGCGTCGGTCACACCCATGTGACGTGACGTACTTGCAGTTCTGGTGGGAATCTCTTTGCACTTGCGCAGTAGAATTAAAATAGCTGCTTTATGTTCTCACAAGTCTGAAGCTTGCAGCGATGCTTTTGCTATACTGTTTGTCTGCATTAATGATCAAGGCTATAGTTATATTAAAGTAATGGGAATAGTATAGGGATTCATGGTATACAGTGTATTCATTTTTTCTGTGTTCTAAAACTGTTTCTTTCTATTTCATGATACATTACGAAAATCTGGCCTGCTTCCCTTTGCCGCTCTCCATCTTGCTTGAAACTGAGTCTGCGCGAGATCCGCGAGCCTCTACAGTAGATGACCTTTGGAACTGTACCAAGTGGCAGTCCCCGCCAAGATGTGCCTGGGAAGAAGCCGTTTACCTAGTCAAAGAAGACTGAAATGTTCTAAAACAATTACAATGTATAAATTAATCAATTCACTATTGTTATGCATAAGCGTATGTCATGGGAACCCCAAATTCGATGGGCGGTCCCAGAAGATGTAAATTATGGGCTTGAGAAAGTCAAATCCTAGTTGGTGTGATGACCTGTCCTTTCTTTTGACCAATCGAAATTGGGGATTCTTACACTTGCAACATTTAGGGGGGTGGTACACTGACCCGAAAACAGTATAACTAGCCTAGGTTTAGCTAGAGAAATTGTCCGACTTGTCCGAATAGCTGACCTGTCACTGACCCAACGCACTCAATAGCTGACCGAAAAACAGAGGTGCTGCGGAGCACTCTGTTAGACAGACTCACAGACCCATTCTGGGTTTTGAGAACCTTAAGTGCTGGCCGAGCACTTTGCTGGGGAATTCAATAACCCAATCGGGGTTCTGACTGATAGCTGCAGAGAGGGTGTAGCGCAGGCGTTGCAACTGAACTGCGGGTGCTGGTCTCAACTTTGGTGGTCCTGTCCTGATCCTAATCTGGGTTTCCTGTCCTGGTTTCCTTGGGGTTTCTCCTGTCCTTAACTGACCCGTGGCCAGGGTTGGACTCCACACCATTCTAGGTAAATATAATTCTGGGAGGGAAACGCACTTGAAATCTTTTATCCTTGCTTATCCAAAGTTTTGCTAAAAGCTAAAAATATATATGTTCCTTTCTTTACCCGTCCCTTTGACAAATATTGAAGTTGTTGAAAAGTACATTTTATTAGCATGTTCCATTTTTTCCCCTACCTTATAGATGAATAATAAAGTATTTGTCTGTAAATAAATAGGTGTTCCTTCTCTTTACCCTCCCTTACTGAATTGCAGAGAACATTCCTGTTGCATTAGCGTGTTCCTATTTTACCCGTCCCTTACTTTATGATAAATTCAGTTTCGTCATCATAGTTTCATGTTCCTTCTACTTACCCATCCTTGAGGAAACAATAAACTGTGAGCATGTCCCTTATTTTTCCCCGTCCTTTAGTCATACCATATCAAGTCTAATTTCTGAAACTTCATATTAGTATATTCCCTGTTCTTACCTTCCCTTTATACTTCTAAATGGTTGGCATAATCTATTTCTTGCATGGTTACACGATATTCATGATTTTAATCATTGACAGTTTACTCACTGTGAATTTCATGCTTTCTGACTTTGAAGAAGATTAGATAAAGGTTTTCAAAACTTCCCGTGTCTCTGGTTATTATAAAGAGTGCAAATATAACAAATGGTATTGTATTTTGGTGACTGCTTATTTTTTACAGCTAGCTCCCTGATCCGTTGTGGTCATAGGTACCTGTGACGAGGATTGGTAAGTCAGGTACATTGGAAATAAATAGGAATTAACTGGGTTACTGATAGCAGAGTGTAGGTTACCCGATTAATAAATATGGTAAATTGAATTTATGGGCCCAAATGTGCATATGGTAAAATATTATAGTCGGGTGACCTGCGCGCTCTATCTAGTGATTAGGCAAGAGATACAAAGCCTTGGAATAGAGGAGACTGCTAATAGAAGCAAACATTCTAGACAGAGAGCCAGGAAGTGATGTAGGTTTGTGGATTGATAGGCTCATAAAAAAAAGCAGGTGCTCACTAGTGTAGCTTCAAGGCGGGGATTGAGGTGTTACAGACCTCTGATAAATGTATTCTGAAGTAAATAGTTGGGTACAGGTGTTCTCAGTCAGATACGGTGAGTTCTCTGTTGAATTTCCCATGGATTTCTAAATATACACAGAGAAGAAAACCCACACTGTTGGTTGTTTTACAAAATATTATGTTTCCTACCACTTACTACCCCTAACAATCAACATTCCCCTCCGTCTCTACTGTCCCTTACATTCCCCCATGCGCTGCTTGTTGTATTATCGTATTTTACCTAGACATGGCAGTGTGTTCGTTAGAAAATCTGAAGTTCGCACCCTTTCATTCTTTCTCACCAAGATACACGCCTGCAGCTGCAGTGCGTACGCAGGGCTTTAAGTGGGCCAGGTCTTGTAGTTATTCAGCACCGGCAGTTCCAAAAAGCAGGTGCTGAGACGAGTTGCTATCGAGCTTTCCATTTTCACCCTCAGGTCAGGCAAAAAATCTTAACTCTGCAGCAGCACCACCCTTCACTGCCTCTGAAGTAACTTCAAAGAGACTCGTTATGGTTATTTCATAGTCTCATCATTTCAAAACTGAAGCATTTTCATTGTTTTATATAACGACGTTTTTGCTGTGGCTTAGTTATCTTATGCAACTAACAACCATTGACAAAGCCAATAGTCCTGGCTTGAAGGTTTAATGTTATTTGCTGTATTATATGTCTGGACGCAATGACAGAAACAGCAAAATACCAGTCGAGCGGCACATTGTGCTAAGCAGGGCACAAGTCCTAAAACAAGAAGTGGGGGGACTAACCTAATTAATCAGTATGCAAGTGGCATCATGGCGCGTGACATCACGGCGCGTGACATCGCTGGGCGTGAGGCGTGTGACATCACATCGTGTGACATAACAGGAAGTGGCATCCCAAGAATTGACATCAGATCATCTTAAGACCTCACAAATATGTTTAGCAGGTCTATCATAAGTACATTTGAGCACATTTCTAGAAAACTTGCAAACCCTCCTGATTTAGGGAGAAGATTCACACTTTTGTAAGCTTCACATAGACCAATGTTGCCTTTTATCAGAGTAAAGCTTCCTCTAACCATAGTGCTTTAAAAGAAAAAATAATTATATTTAAATTATTACAACACATTCTCAGGGGTAGTATGCACTATATACATGCTTTTTATTTTGTGCAAATACTGGGAAAGATCGACACATATGACGTTCTTACAGTGCATGCATATCTACTAAACAGAGCCTGAACAAAGTGAAAAACTGCCTCTCTTAAGTATGTGTGAAGTGCTAACAAGGTGTGAGCCTGTGTTTCCCCTCTGCTGCATTTGCTGCTAGGTGTGAGGCTCCTGACTGCTGCCAGCCAGGAGACTCGAGCAAAATGAGGCCTGGTGACCCCTCAAATTCGGCCTTTGTTATGGGCCCAGCAGGAGTCAGAAATAAGAGAGCCCCATCCCGTCCCCGCCTGCACGTTGTTGCAGATCGAAAGCAGATAACAAGCTGCAGGCGCTGCTGAAAGTGTACCGGTGTTTGGAAATTACACCCGAACAAATTCAGCACATTATTCAGTGGGACCCAACTTCACCCCATACTCATATTAGTAAACCCAATTTTCCCATACAAAACCCTGGAAAGGATTGGAAGAACTGGAGACCAGAATCAGGTCATAAGAATTTATCAGGCACAGGGGTTCGGATCATCACCTGCAGAGGCCCACTTTCGAACTCAGAGGTTGTCCCAGGTTTAAACCACCCATGCCCGTCCCCAGCAGAATCCCCACTTCATGCTGCCCAGATGCCTGTCCTACCCTGGGCTGAATGAATTGACTGGGGAATGGTTATATATGGTGGGCCCGAGGGGTCCAGCAAGTATGGTGATTATTATCCAAGTATCGGACGCTCACCAGTGAGGGGTGACCGCCCCACAAACGCGATATGAAGGCCAATGAAGAACACCTTCATTAAATGAGAGCACCACTTTCTGCATAGAACGGGAGCTGTGTGCATATTGACGCAGTGTATCCTATATGTTTAATCAAGGTTTTCTCTGTGTTGAAATGTGGTGCACAATGGAATAAACAAAGTTGATGTCTCCGTTATAGCAAAATATTTACTCAGTTTAATGGAGTGTCTCTTTTATTCTATATGTTAAGAGATTTTTTTAAATCAGGCTTATTTGTAAGGTGTCCAGGTACAAAATTAGAACGCAGTGGCACCGGGTTCAGACAGGTGCGAGGATCACTGCATCCCAATTAGGTGTCTTGACAAGAATGCTTGCTTCAGTCTAAAGAGCTGGTGGCAGGCCAGGCGTATGCACGCTCCTGGGCCCTGTTCAATCAAAAAATATTCGGTACAAACGTGATTTTGTTTTAAAAGATTCCATTTAGAAGCACATCTGAAAATATTATGGGGCAGATTTACAATAACTGGCGCATCCCTGCAAATCAGCAGGGATGCGCCAGTTATTGTGCGCCATGCCTCCTCCACCATGGATGCGGCGTATTTACAATGCGGCACACCATGGGGCAAAAACGGCACAGATGCGTCACGCATCTGTGCCGTAAAGGCGGCGCATTGCTGGAGTTGCGTCGCAAGCGGGACGCAGCTCAAGCAATGCTCTGGGGGGCACTATTCTTACAATGTTGCGTCAATCCTTATGCCTGCTTCAAGCAGGCGCAGGGTTTTGACGCAGCATGGGCCCAAAAGTTATTGAGTGAAATCTTGTAGATTTCACTCAGCCACTTTTAGGAGGCGTTCCTGCGCCGGAAGACCCCACCTCCACTGCCCAGGAACGCCTCCTTCTGACGCAGGGCTTTACAGGGCTTTACAACGTGACGCATCTCCTAGATGCATCATGCAGTAAATACCCCGCAGCATGGCGCATCTTTTGCGCCGCCGCTGCGTCACAAAAGTGACGCAACAGTGGCGTATAAAAGAGGCGCAAGGGGCTTGTACATCTGTCCCTATGTTAGTCTTTCACCCCTTGTGACTTGAGTTACGCAGACCACTTCAATCTTTTAATACAGCTCATCTCATCTGCAGAAAGGTGAATCACACATATTCAATAGGCTGGAAGAGTGGAGGAAGCCCAGGGTTAGGGCTGTGGGTTTATCATCTGATAACGCACAGGTGTGTCGTCTCTGAACACTTCAAGAGGCTGCTCTCTTCAAGTTGAAGCGAATGAGAAATACACGGCAGACTTAAACATGGCTTCACTCTAGTAACAGAAAAATAGCGGTGCAGGCGGTGCGGGGACTTGTGGTAAAACGTGAAAACCCCGGCGACCACACAAGCAGGAAACATACCCATAAAATGGAGCTGGTGCACCTGCGAAGCAGATAAAAAAATCTCGAAGTGTACATTCGAAACATTTGTTTTTTTAAAATAATTGAAGTCAACCTTGAAGCAAGACCGCCACAATGAACATTTCTGACTCCTGAGGTCACACTCAAGCACTAGCATGCATCTTGGCGAATTTTTACTATGATTTAGCATCAGGGTTGCGTTACTTTTGTGGCGCAGCCCGACGTAAAATCATTTTTGCCATTTAACAAAGGCACGCAAACCCACTGTGTATGATTTAGTAAACACAAAGTAACAAAAAACACATTATAGCAATGCCTTGCATTTCTACTCTCCCTCTCATGCAATGTAGAGCTGCAAGTTCCCTTGCTGCTCCAGATTTTGTGACATAATGGAAAATGTGCCCCTTGTTTGCAGTGGTGTAACTCAGAATCTTTGGTTAATGCAATACAAACAGGAGGCTTGGTCCCCTGTTTTAAGCTCTACCTACCCCATCTTTTTCAAATAAAGCAGAATTAGCACATGCCATTCATCATGTGGTGAGGGGCCCTTAGTCTGCCACATCTCACAGCTACTTCTAGACATGGGGTGGGGCTGATTGGTGATGACTGCAACCCCAACACCCACGCCACAAGGGTTGATTTGGCCACAGGCTGGAGCAAAGCCCTTTATAAGGCGGGAAATAAAAAGCTCCCAAACTTCTGGTGGGTATGATGGAGCAAGGACTCGTAGAAAAGAGACTTGCTCGGAAGCAACCTCTCATTTAACTCCCTAACATTGTATAAATTATGTATTGTTTAAAACTAATACGCACCACATAAAAATAAGGGTCAGAGAAGCTTGCTTATGTGTTTACTAATGTAAGTAACTCGAGCAAAGTTCTAAAATTGCTGCTAACGGGGAATCTTTATTGCACATGCGTCAACTGCATCTACGTAGCATGACGAGCTGTCGCTTAAAGGGAAATTCTTGCCCATGAGCAGAAGAATCTAATATGGCGGCTTGAAAGTTCACATGCCTGGCATCTGCTTCGCTGAAACTAAACCAAGCTATTTTACTAATGCTAATGCGGGGAAAGTATTACTAAATTAAGGGGGTTAGAGTAGAGATGGGTGGTATATAGTGAAACGATGTGTTTTTTAAAATAACATTTGTCTTTCTGACTTTCTTATTAGTGCACATTTGGGCCTCTCGTGTGTGTCCAGAGTTTGTTAGACATGTGACCTCTGCGCATGCCTGTTGAAATTGAGCCAGAAGAATGACAATACTCTTGAATGCGATCCAAGGACACAAATGTTACATGCCCTGGGAACAAACACTGAAGACCTCTGGATGAATG
Organism: Lissotriton helveticus; assembly: GCF_964261635.1. Taxonomy (NCBI): domain Eukaryota; kingdom Metazoa; phylum Chordata; class Amphibia; order Caudata; family Salamandridae; genus Lissotriton; species Lissotriton helveticus. The sequence continues at coordinate 1,490,953,461 of NC_136057.1, forward strand.
AATTTTTCACGACAAATAAAAACAATTGTTTCTAATAAGATGTTAATACGGGTGGGAATAAAGTTTTGTAATAAAAATTAATGGGTTAGATTTATGAACAATGGGTTGATAGACTAAGATGACATATAAGCATGGTGTGATGATCTTCCCCCCTTGCCTGTCCAATCAGAGGTAGTATTTTTACGATATTGAAACGTTAATGGGTGGTACATGAATATCGAAGGGTATAATTGAGGTAGTCTTAGTTAGTTAGTCAGACGCAGATTTACTGAATGCTGCAGAGCTCGGGAAGCTGTCGGAGTAATGAGAGAAGCTGATGAAGAATCGAATGCTGAACCATCTATCTAATTAATTGATTTAGAAGAAGATAGCGGAAGAATCTCGAGGAGGAAAAGAGTGTCAGAGAGGGGTTCGCTACCCAAGCGTCAGTGCTAGAGAGGTCATCTATCCTGTCCTCAATCCTGTCCTGAAGCCTTTGTTGCCTGATCTTTCCCTGGGGACCCCTACCAGCCCTTTGGCCATGGGGTTGGTTTCCACACCATCCTACATCCTAGGTAATTATGATTTCCGTGAATTTGTAGATGTTCTTTGATCTCTGAATGTGTTTGATGATTGATTCATTTAAACTTCTCTCCTATGAGTGACGATGACTGTACTGTACTTTGAAAGTTGTTCACATGAAATTAATTTAGATAAAGATTTAAAATGTTCCAGTGTCTGTGGTAATTTCATTTTAATAATAGAGGATAAATTCATGTAATTTCACCATCAACTAGTTCAACTAATGGTCCATCGACCAGAGGAAAGAACATTTTGATCCGTGAAAGGTTAGTTAGGAATAAGAGGTCATTAATCTTGAAAATTCAGTAAACATAAACATAAACTTTGACTCCAGCAGTTTACCCAACTGTGTGTATGTGTTTATGGGCCCAGGTGAGTATATGGGGTTGGAGTATATGTTGTTGGTACACCACTGGATCAGGTATATTGAAAGGAGTGTCTCCACAGGAAAATATTTTCCTTTAGGAGGAAAAAATGTGCCATTGCACAGAGGTGCTGGCATTTGAAAGTCTGCAAGTGTAACCTGTGGCAATTCCACAATGTGCAAATACCTGTGCCAAAAATGCAAACCACAAAACCATCCAAGGGTTATACCTGGAACACTGCAACTGGTGCAGTCTTCAGGTATTTAAAGTAAAACACTTTGTAGCTGGATGTCTGGATTGCGCATGTCTGATGGGTAACTATGATCCCATCACACACGCACAATCCATTTTATTTAGTAGACATACTGTGCATAGGTTAAAACAAATGGGGTAACCCTGTGTCCCTCAGAACCTGGGTAATAAATATTTCAAGAAAAAGTGGTTCTGTCGGGTGGACCTGTAATTATTTCCAAACTACAATGTATGTAATACATCTAATTATACTCTCAACACACACAACAAAAAACCCCAAAGACAACCATCAAATATTGCTCAATTTTTATATATATCAGAATTACTTCATTCCATATCGAGCTGTTCACTTTATATCAAAAAATGCAATCAATTTATATTCAAAATACAATTTTGTGACATTTGTGCAGAGTGAGATAGTGAATGGGTGCACAATATATACAAATGACAACCAATGGTTATATCTAAAATATCCTATATACAAAAGAGGCCAGAGTTCGATTTAAAACCACAGTTTCATCCTTTGTTGTAGAAACCAGGTTATCCTGAACCTAAGAACTGCGTCGACGTTTCGACCCTTCTGCGCCCCTTTCGGTGGTCGCGGCGGGTCTTTTTCAAGACGGGGAGGATTGAATTAAATGTGCACGATCCTAATAGGCACTGGAATCTTGTGCCTATATTGCCAATGAATGGCACGCCCAATGAAATTAATTCAATGCTGTTAATCCGTTTGTTTCTAGTCAGCAAGCCGCGATGGTTACTGTCTCAATCTACAATTCGTAATGGCGATCCCACTCAGGTTTAACCCCTCCTATGCTCATGTCGAGCTGAGTTCGTCATGAGCCAAGGTTCCCGTGTGCTTTACCGTCAGAAAGCTCACACGCGGGGCTAATTCCCCCGCTGTGCTGAGCGTTCTGAGGAAACGGGTGTGGCCGTGACGCGCTAAAGCTCGTCATTAGCACACGAGCACCGTGGCTCATGACGAGCTGACCTCGTCACGAGCACCGGGGCGCTGTCGTCACGAGCACCGGGGCGCTGTGCGTGCCCCCCACCCCCAAGCACAGCGGGGGAATAACCCCCACAGCCAACAGGTTAAAAAGAGGCTACCTTTGTTAATACTACATAGACTCTGGTAGACCCCAGAGAGCCAGGGAATATCCATTCCTCTCTCGCAATTAAGACAATCACTTATAATTTCTCTCGATAGGGACGCAGATTGGTTCCTCCAGACTGAAAACCAAAAGACGAGCATAGATAAAACCGCTAATAAAATGTAGGTTAAGTTCCCCGTGGCAAATGTATTGGGAGGTAGAGATTGGAACACCCAGCAGCTTTCTACAAAACCTAGTTTTTTCTTGCTGGATGTGGTGGCTATTCGCAATCCCCTAAATCTCAGCCCCATACGTAGCTACTGGGATGCATTGTAGTTTAAAAAAAAATTAAATAGCTAAAATAGCACCTGTTTTTTTTTTGGCCGGGGGAGACTAAGGATAGAATTGATGGCCTTTGAGAACTTGCTTGTGGAGTGGGCCAAATGCCCAGTCCACGAGCCGTTCGCAGCAAAGACCATCCCAAGATAGGGATAAGTGCCGGTGGACATCAATTTATCGTTTCCTACAGATATAGAATTGAGCTGGCGTTTCCCTGGTCCGCACGACATAATAAAAGATTTTTTTTTAAATTAGCACGTAAATCCAGACTGTCCATATAGTCAACGAAGGTGTTAACCAAAATACGCAGAGAATTTGGTGTGCGGCCTATGAGGACCGCATCATCTGCGTATAAAAGTACCGGTAACAATTTGCCATTCATTATAGGGACGTCTGGAGTCGAAAGTTTCAGGGAATTGCTCAGTCCATTGATATAAATAATAAACAGTAGGGCTGCTAAAACACACCCCTGTCTGACTCCCCAGCCCACCCCAATAGCTCCCGAGACCTCACCCCCTCTGCCGATCCTAATCTGAGCCTTGAGATCTTTATGGAGGTGTGCCAAAAAATGTACCAATGGCTCATCCAAACCATAGGCCAATAAAATAGACCAGAGCTTGGACGAAATAACTAACTCAAAAGCGGATGATAGATCCATAAAAGCCAAATAAACTGGGGAAGATCGGGCAATGGTATATTTACCAATGACCAGATTAAGATTTAAACACTGTTCGGTTGTCCCAACCTTGCTACGAAAGCCCAGTTGACATGGCTCTAATATGCAGCTTTCTTCTGACCATTTTAAGATCATATTGTATATGACTCGGCCAAATATCTTTAAGGTGTATCGAGCAGAGAAATAGGTCTAAAGTTAATGGGTTCCGATCTGTCCGCTTTTTAAAAAATTGGGACGATGATGCTCATGGCCCAGGTGCTCGGCAGAGGAGCATAGGGTAAAGTATTGAAAACATTCAAAAGGAGTGGGGCCCAGAACTCTGGTTTCCATTTAATTAGATCTATAGGAAGCCCGTCTGGGCCAGGAGCCTTGTTACCAAGGCTCTGTTCAATTGCCTCTTCCACCTCTGGCAAAATAATTTGCAAACTAGATAATTGGCCAGGTTCATACTGATCTGATCCCTGTGGCGGGGTGGCATGCATTTTGGAAAAATGGCTCTCCCATGACTTGCTAGAAATGGTACATCTGACAGGTGTTAGTAGCTGACCCATAGTACGCAAATCTCTAACAGCGGACCAAATATATTGCCCTTTTTTGTGCCGGCTGACTCAGATAATACTTCCCAGCCATTATTGAGGAGGGCACACTTCCGCTCACTTATCGCTGTATTATACCTCCTCCTAGCTGTTCTTACATCTGCGATGCGCCTTGGATTACAGGTTAGAGCCTTAAGTAAATTCCTGTTGGCCTCCAAACACTCATGGCCAAACCACCTCCATTCTATTTCTGTCTGGGAAGTTGGTACTGACAGGAGGGTTTTAATTGCCAAACAGAGTTCAGTAAAGTCCTCGATCACCCTTGAATGTGGTCCATCAGTCAATAAACATGAGGTGATTAGGTGCGTGTGCCCCTCTGCTAATGTCTGAAGTAATTTACCACTGTCAACACCCTTCCATTTTATTCTTAATTTATCAGTAGAGAGTATTAAGTACCTTGCCCCGCATTCGGTAATATACACAGGGTGGGATGCTAATCTCAGGGCTATTTTAAGGGAGTTATGATCCCCATAGTCTGTAGCACTAACCTTGGCAGCCAAAAAACAGTCTGCGAGGCAGGGGGAGACAAAAATAAAATCAATGATTGAGGAGCAATTCCTTCCTCTGAATGTGGGTACTTGCTGATTTGTAGCAAAAGGAACGGATGTAATACCAGCGACATTAATGGCGTTAATAAGGATATGTTGACTCAGGAAGGTATCCGGTCCGCATGTGGTGTGTCCACAACATGCAGTTTGGGTGCTAATTTAGCATTAAAATCCCCACCTAGGAGGATCCTAATAGCCCCATCTGAACCTTGCAGTCTGTCTAAATTAGAAATGTGGGTGAACAGCTCAATACAATTCCTATTTGGAATGGAATTAAAAAACATTATTATAGAAATTAATCAAATAGAAAGTGACTCTCCTTTTATATCTCAGTATTTGGATGTTACAGCTATTAGTCGGTATAACCTTAATGCTCCCTCCAGAGGCTATACTAATCCCAATAAACAAACCCCTAGATGCACGGCCGAATTTGGGCTTCGGTGCAATTAAACTAAAACAGTGAAAAACTTCTATGTGTAATTAATGTGTGGCCCATGTTTCTTGGAACATTACAACATCTTGGTCAGATACCATACGCAGCCAATTCTCATCGCCTAGCCTTGACTCTAGATCTGCTACGTTCCAACTCAAGACGTTCAGGTCAGTATCAGCTTTACTCTTATTGAGGATTGGCACAATGTTGGGCATATCAGTAAACTAAGAACTATTGGTACAGGTCCTGTATCATTCCCTACCTGTTGTTGGCAATTAATTGGTGCCGGTATTTGTATATTCTTTAATTACCGGACATCCAACTGCTCCATCTGGGTAGCTAATGTAGTGCCTAATGTATTCTCTGTTGTGTTCCCCACGCATTCAAAGGCACCAACCAACCTAGTTGGTTGTAAATCTTGGGCATCTAGGTTGGAAAGGGCCTGAAACCTGGGACTACCCAAAGGAGAAATGTTAGTATTGGTGGCAAAGGTGTTTTGGGGTTTTTAGAAGTAGCCCAGCGCTAATGCGCTAAGCTGGTATTTAGCATTACAAATTGCTCTTGAATACTTAATAATCGGCAGACCATTTGAGGCTTACGAAAGTTAATAACAATGCAATCACCGCTAATATTTTTGGGTGAACGGCCAACCCACCCTACTCGTCTAACCATGAGGATTTCATTCATGTCTGAAGCATGGAAACTTATATGTTTTACCAACCAGTCGACAGATTTGTTATGTAAATCTGCCCAGGACTCCCTCTTTTCCCCAGTGAGATAAGGGACGCCAGCTAACACCAGCACATATGGGCCGGAATTTGGAGGTAAACTCAGAACATCTTCATTTGGTCTCGAGCAATTGATTTTCATGTGGTTGGTAGCAGTTGCACCCCTGCTTAAGTTAGTTGCCTTGCGACCGGAAATATTGCCAGGTGATGGATGTCTAAGATGACTGTTATTGCCTGAGTTTGTATTATTGACATCAGGGACTCGGAGTGTATTTTGTGTCATCCTTGGGTCAGGGTAGAGCTGTGGAACAGGAGGGTTAATATGATCCCCGCATGCTCTACATAAATTAATTAATGTAGAATCCTTATGCGAAACAGATCTTGGAGGTAACATATCAGACCTAAGATTTATAGGGGTTGGTACAAATGAACTTCCCCTCCCCCCATTATCAATGGAGCAATACTCTCGGGTGCCACTAAGGTTGTCCATATTAGAGTCAATCCTTTGAAGCCTTCCCCAGAGTAGGTCGAAGTTCTTATTAATCGCCTCTTTAAGATTGAGATAAAGGATTTTCTCTACAACATTTGAAAGCATGGTTTCCACAATAGTGTTTGTATCACTTATGGTCACATGTTGATTTGGGATTATATCAGTCTGCGTGCCCCTAGAGTCCAAATTAACATTAACATTAAGAGGGCTAACTGCAGAGTTGGCTGGAGGATTGCTAGGGGCAGGGCGCTTAGCTGTCGTGATTTCCTGAGTGCACCCTGCTCGCTTCCATTTGTTAGCTGATGCTTTCGCCTTAACACTGCCACTGGATTTGGCGACCTGCGCCCTAGTGTTAATACGGGGCGCTGCTGTAACAGTCATACCTGATATATCCTGAGTAGGAGAGACAACCTCTGAAGCTTCTGGGTGGCTCACAGTGGCATTCCCTTGGGATGCCTGGGGTGTGCAGGCTGGGTATGAATCATGCAATGGCAAACAAGATTGTAACAATGCCGGATCCAAGGACAAGCGGCGTTCAGTAATCTGGAATTCATGAGTCAACAAGGATTCTGCCCTCAGAAGGAAGGCGTCTAAGGTTCTCGCAGCTCCTTTCTTCCTATTCATGTTAAGATAGTAAATACGCCGACCCAATCCCCAGGAAGAAGGTGCAGAACGGGCAAGAAAAAGTTATTTACAGGTCACCAAATAATAGGCCCTTTCACAGTACCTTGTTCCTTAGGGTGAATGGGAGGTGTCAGGCCAGCCTTCTCCGGTCTCCGACAGGCGCGGGACGGGCCCGCCCTTGGCCCGCGCGCGTCCTGCGCTGCTGGAGGGCCCGGCTGATTAAGAGGGCCTCTGGCGCCCCCTCCGGCAGCGTCACGAGCCCTGTGCCTTGCAGGGCCCCCTGGGTAATGTACACGAGCCGAGCCGTTCCCCTTACGCCTGCTCTGGCGGTGTGGCAATGACGTGGCAGGGGCTCTCACTGAGGTAGGTACAGATAAGCAGATAAGCACAAATAAACGCTGGCCGTTCCCCTCACGGCAGATTCTGTCTCCGTCTGTTGCGCATCCCGAGCTGTGGGAGGGCCGGGCTGATTAAGAGGGCCTCTGGCCCCCACCGGCAGTGTCACAAGCCGTGCGCCTCGCAGGGCCCCCTGGGTAATGTAGGCGAGCCGAGCCGTTCCCCTCACGGCTGCTCTGGCAGCGTGGCAATGGCGTGGCAGGGGCTCTCACTGAGGTAGGTGCAGATAAGCAGATAAGCACTAATAAACGCTGGCCGTTCCCCTCACGGCAGATTCTGTCTCCGTCTGTGGCCCGTCCCGCGCTGCGGGAGTACCGGGCCGATTAAGACGGATTCTGACACCCTCCGGCAGTGTCACAAGCCCTGCGCCTCGCAGGGCCCCCTGGGTAATGTAGCCGAGCCGTTCCCCTCACGGCAGCTCTGGCGGCGCGGCAATGGCGTGGCAGGGGCTCTCCCTGAGGTAGGTGCAGATAAGCACTAATAAACGCTGGCCGTTCCCCTCACGGCAGATTCTGTCTCCGTCTGTGTCGCAGTTAATGCTCTAAGTGCACTGGGTCATTGTTAGAATTGGGGGTCTGTTCACTTGTGACAAGCAGGGACCCTCTCCTCTAAGTCAGGGCGAAGGATGACCCCTTAGAATTACCCTTGCTCACCCTCTAGGTGCGTGGGGTGAGCAGCCAAGGCTATTCTTCAGGCATTATGGAGTTAAGCATTTGTAATACCACACACAGTAAAATGTACCAATCCCCCCACAAATGGACACCAGGCTGTGAATATATAAAAATACGTTCCTTTATGTAAAAAATTATATATATAAGCAGATCAGACTTATCACAAGACCAATAACGTTTTTGTTGGGCCACAGATTGTAAATAGGCAAGCTTCTCTTAGTTACAGTTTCAGAATTAAAAAGGGGTTCCTTGTTAATTCGCTTCTAAAACAGTTCTCTCAGTTCCAGTTACTTTCAGAATAGTTCTCTTAGACTCTGGTTCACTTCCCACGCGCCCTTAGTCCCTTGAGGCTTCTCTGGGGCTCACGGGACGCTTCGCAGCGCTTCCACGCGCTTTCCCGGGGGAATCGGGCCAGGCCCTACCGCGACTCACGCAATTAGCGTGAGCCCGTGTACGACGCCTACCACTCAGCTGCGAGGCGTACGGGGCTGTTTGCTTTAGCCAGGCCCAGGGCACGAGGCGCACCTCGTCGGTGCGCTCCACACTTCCAATGCGTACCGAGGCTTCTCTGGGCAAGACACACCTCGCGCCCACTTCACAGGGGTCGGCACGTACCTGGGGATGCTCGATGGACGGGGAAATAACACGTTGCGGGCCCCGAGCCCGTTACAGGAGACTTGGAGAACTTGGCGGTTCTTTGTGTGAGTCGGCACGGGTCAGTGCGACTCAGATGATCGAGGGGCACCTTTGGATCCTGACGTCAGCGGGTGCATGCGCTCAGGCAGGCGCGGCCCACGACCCTCAGCACGGCGGTGCGGGGGTCTCCACAGCAGGGGCGGCGCGGCCTGTCCAAATCCCAAGATAGCAAAGCGGGGTCACAGGGCACGGCCTGTGCAGCTGTTAACCCGGCGTAGATCACGATCGTCGGAGAGGAATTCCGGCGGGAGGGGTGAGAGCGCTTCAGCGCGCTCCAAAAGCAGGCAGAGGCAGAGGAGCAGGTAGCCTAGCCCGGGGGCAGAGAGCGACTCCGAACGGAGCGAGGCTCTCATGGGGACAAAGGCAGGCAAGCTCACGAGTGCCACAGCCCTAGGATTGGGCGATGAGGGGCGCAGTCTTACTCCGGCTGGATGCACACACGGCTCGAGCTTCAGGACGAGCAAAGGCACCAAGAACCCACTAGTCCTGGGGTTCAGATCAGGGGGCAAGCTCCAACAATCTCTTGGAGAATGTTTCAAGCACAAGTCAGCAAAGTCTTTTTAGCAGTCTTTTCCTCTCCTTCCTCAGCAAGGCAAGCAGCAGGCCAGTCCCCCCAGCGTCTTCTTCTCCTTCTAGTTGGGCAGAGGTGCATTGTGGGAAACAGGATTCTGATTTACAAGGAGCAGGGCTCCTACTTTTATACAGCATTTCTTTTGTCTTTTCAGGCCAGGGGGGCCTTTGCATAACTTCATTCAGTCTCTGAGCACTTGTTGGGTGTACTTCTGGTTTCTGCTTTCAGTATGAGGGGCAGGCACATCAGATGCTCCACAGGAGGTGGAGCCAGCATTGTGTGGACAGGGGCAGCCAGGAGTACCTTGTTGACAGTGCTTCGCCCTTCCTGGGCCAGGTGCAGGCTGAGTCATCAGTCTCTCCCCAGGCGTCGGAGCCAGCATTGGGGTGGCAGAGCACAGCCCTATTAAGAGTCCGGGGGAACTCCCTCCTCCCACTAAGGTGTAATCCTTGCATTCACCACCTGTCATCCCCCAGCCCTGTCACTCACATATCCCAGACAGCTAGATACACATCCTAGCAGAGGCGGGCTGAAATGGTTAGGCAAGCAAATGCTAGCTTTCTAAAAGTAGCATTTGCAAACACAGGATATTAAAATAAACTTTACTAAAAGAAGTATTTTATTTTTCTGAGTTCAGGCATACTAAACTTTATTTTCTACCATGTTCCCTGAGCCTGCTGGGATTATAGAGTGTAATAATTCCAGCAGCTCACCTTGGCCTAAGAGAACAGGTAGCCTTACAATAGTGAAAAACGAATTTGGCAGTAATTCACTACTAGGACATGCCACACACATCAGAGCATGTCCTACCTTACACTTACAATGCACCCTGCCCTTGGGCCTACCATAGGGGTGACTAATATGAAGTTAAGGGAAGGTTTAGGGGCTGGCAAGTGTGTGCACTTGCCCAGCCAGCATGACAGTACCAGACTGCACGCAGGTTCTGCAGTGGCAGACCCTAGACATATTTTAAAAGGCTACTTCTGTGGGTGGCGCAACCAGCGCCGCAGGCCCACTAGCAGCATTGGCATTTACAAGCCCTGGCACTCCTGGTGCACTTTACTGGGGACTGACAGTAAATCCAATGAACCAATCAGGAACATCAATCACAATTACACTTTACCTAGGGAGCACTTGCACTGCGGCACGGGTTGGCCGTGGCGCAGTGCCCTGAGCAGCGGACACCATCAAAAACATCTGAGGCACATCAGCAAAAAGTGGAAGGGAAACTCACGCCAAGGTGCCAGGTCTAACAGTCAGGGATATGGTTATTGCAGTTTGGTTGGACTGGACCTGGCATTGATTATATTTGTTCTTCTCCTGTAGGGGCACTTTAGAACAAGCATTGGCATAGCCAATAGGTCTCGCCTTTGGGACCTTATAAGTGCCATTGGTTTTGCCAATGTTTGTAATGTGTTTCTGTGTGTATAGAGAGGAGTAGTACATAGGCAGCTGAGGTTGTTTTTTTCTGTGTGTTGAGAAGAGTAGTACACAGGCAGCTGTTTCTGGTTTCTGTGTGTGAAGAGGTGTGTAGTGCACAGGAGGCTGTTGGTATTTGTGTGTCGGAGGAGACGTGTGTAGTGCAGAGGCGGCCTCGGTTGAGTTCTGTGTGTAAAGAGAGGAGTAGTGCAAAGGAGGCTGTGGATGGTTTCTGTACAAGTGGAGTGTGTAGCTCACAGGCAGCTGGAGATGCTGTGTGTGTGGACAGAGGAGACAGCGCAGATGCACTGTGCGTATGTCTGTGGGCGGTTTGTGTATGTATGTGTCTGTGGATGTGGACTGAGGGGGTAGCGCAAAGGCAGTGTGTGTTTGTCTCAGGCGGTTTGTGTGTCTGTGTGTGTGTGTGTGGACAGAGGGGGCAGCGCAGAGGCAGGGTGTGTCTGTTTGTCTGCGGGAGGTGTGTGTGTGTGGAGTGTGGAGTTCACAGGCGACTGGGTTTGATGTGTGTGTGGACAGAGGGGACAGCGCAGAGGCAGTTTGTGTGTCTGAATGTCTGTCTTCGGTCGGTTTGTGTGTATGTGTGTAGGTGTGTGTTTTGGCAGAGGGTACTGCGCAAAGGCAGTGCATGTCTGCGGATGTTTTGTGTGTGTGTGTGTAGGCAGAGGATACTGCGCAGAGACACTGTATGTCTGTTTGTCTGCGACCGGTTTCTGTGTGTGTGTGGACAGAGGAGGTAGCAGAGAGGCATTGTGTGTCTGTGTCTGCGGTGGTTTGTGTGTGTATGTAGACAGAGGGTACTGCGCAGAGACAGTGAATGTCTGTCTGCGAATGGTTTGTGTGTGTGTGTGTGTGGACAGAGGAGGCAGCAGAGAGGCATTGTGTGCCTGTCTGTCTGCGAGTGGTTTCTGTGTGTGTAGACAGAGTGTACTGCGCAGAAGCAGTGTATGTCTTTGTGTCTGAGAACGGTGTGTGTATGTGGACCGAGGGGGCAGCGCAGAGGCACTGTGTGTCTGTCTTCAGGCGGTTTGTGTGTAGAAGGGGAGGAGCGAAGAGGCACTGTGTGTGTGTGTGTGTGTGTCTTTCTGTCTGTGGGGGTTTGTGTGTGTGCTCTGCAGTCACCGGTGCCCACATGCTGTTAGCAACAGTTGCTGTGGCGAGGTGAGTGCACAACACTGCAGCATACACAGGTGCTTGGGCCAGCAGGAGTAGGGAAGTCTGCAAAAACAGACGGACCCCGGAAGTGAGAGGCAAGAGGGACTGCAGGTGAGTGAGGCCGTGAGTGACAGACTGCAGGTGAGTGAGGCTGGGAGGCCATGAGTGACAGACTGCAGGTGAGTGAGGCTGGGAAGCCGTGACAGACTGCAGGTGAGTGAGGCTGGGAGGCCGTGAGGGACAGACTGCAGAGGAGTGAGGCTGGGAGGCCGCGAGTGACAGACTGCAGGTGAGTGAGGAAGGGAGACCGCGAGTGACAGACTAAAGATGAGTGAGGCTGGGAGGCCCTGAGTGACAGACTGAAGATGAGTGAGGCTGGGAGGGCATGAGTGACAGACTGCAGGTGAGTGACAGACTGTGAATGGCAGACTGCAGGAGAGTGACAGACTCCAGGTTAAGGGTGAACCCCTGAACCACAAACTGCGACTGAGTGACATACTGCAGGTGAGTCAGGTTGGGAGGCCGTGACTGACAGTCAGATACAGGTCATCAAGAGTCTGAATGGCAGACTGCAGGCAAGTGACGGACCCCAACTCAATGGGGGACCACCTAAAAGACAATCTGCAAGTGAGAGACAGACTGCAGGTGAGAGAGTAGCGCTCACGAGTGAGGGAGGTGATGCCAGTGACAGACTCCAGCTTAAGGGTAAAACCACTAAATGACAAACTGCCAGTAGGTGACAGACTGCACGTGAGTGACTAGAGCTTATGAGCGACAGACTGCAGGTGAGTGAGTAGAACTCATGAGTGTCAGACTGCAGGTGAGGAAGATGCTGTCAGTGACAGACTGCAGTGAAGGGACAGGATCACCTTCGTGACAGACTGTAGGTGAGCAGAGGTCATGAGCGAGTGCAGGTGAGTGAGTATCGCTAATGAGCGAGAGAATGCAGGTGAGTAAGTAGCGCTCACGGTTGAGGGAGGTGATCATGCCATTGACAGACTCCAGCTTAAGGGTCAAACCACAAAATGACAAACTGTGAGTGGGTGACAGACTGCAGGTGAGTGACTAGAGTTCATGAGTGATAGACTGCAGGTGAGTGAGTAGAACTCATGAATGACTGACTGCAGGCGAGGGAAATGCTGTCTGTGACAGAGTGCAGTGAAGGGACGGAATCACCTTCGTGACAGACTGTAGGTGAGCAGAGGTCATGAGCGAGTGCAGGTGAGTGAGTATCCCTAATGAGCGAGAGATTGCAGGTGCGTGAGTAATGCTCAAGAGTGACGGACTGCAGGTGAGCGGGGTGAGCTGGTGGGCGACAAACAAGGCATGTGAGGTCAGAACACCCTGAAGCAAAGACTGTGGCAAACATTTAAAGGTTACGTTACAAAAACTGCATCTTCGACATTCCTAACACTTAAGTGCTTCAGATTTTAGTACCAGAAGTCTTACGGTTTGTTTAAAAAAACGTTAGTAGACAAGTGAAAAAAGCTACAAGTACTAAGGCAGGTAACAATTTAGCACAGAGTTCAAAAGTTTCTGAACAATAGTGCTATTTCTAAAGCGAAGTTTGAAAAACCTCACATTAGCTGTCCCACTGAATGCTATTGCAAAAAACACAAGTCTGGATTGAAGGGGAAAGCAGCGAGGCTGCAACAATTGTAAACAAGTGCTTGTTGCACTCTGGATAAGGTAGTGGCAGCGACGCTCCAGCATGTGGCGCGGTATATGATTACACGATTGCAGCACAACTGAAGCCGTGTGTATTGCTCAGGGTTATCGGCAGTGCACAAGCGATAGGAAAAGTGAAGGCAGGCTGGCGAGTTGTGTGTGATGTGCACGCACCATGACAAGAGAGGAAAGCCAGATGGCGCCTCTGCTAGTCATTGTGCACGTAACCGCACGCCCTATGCCAGCCAAAAGCGTGTGGTTGGACTTTTATAAGCCCACACACTAAATGTCTCGCCAGAGACAGCGCATGCTCTGGCTCAGGTGAGACCTAAAAACCACAATAAATAAACGAAACTGGAAATCCAGGCCCCAGAATGCAATGTGCTGTTCCCAAAAACCTACTTTCCCGATGGTCTCACATTACATGTTGAACCTTGTCAGGTATGGCTGACCTGGCTCCAGGACTGTTGCAAGGTAAATAATACTGTCCTGGCAAGGCTGGCATGATATGTCAGGCAACAAATACTGTCAAAGTATGCAGGGGTACATAAAATTACAGACGGGTGTTGTCTTTTCAGATTGCTTAATTTTGCTTACTACTGCCACATGCTTAATCTCCTAACTACACCCTACAAGTCCTGCCGACATGACAGAAAAAACATGAACTGCCCGACAGCAGCCTCGTCTCTCCAGGAAAAGTACAGCAGCGAGGAGGTGATGAACTCTCCCCACCTCCCACCCTAGGAAAAATACTGCCTTACGGGGCTGTACACAAGATAAAAAAATACAACTGAACGTGAACGGACTTCAAGCAATGCATGCTGCCGCACAAGCCTACCCAGAATTACCCAGACGGCATTCCTGCACTAGCTCACCCCTACCTTAAGACACCCCCGAGAGTATCCTTACATCGCTGTCCATCTCCGGGAGGTGGGCCCCAGTGGGCTAAGCAACCTCCGGTCGATTATGTGCAGCAGGCGAACATGCTCTAGACAGGAAGGCGTGCCTCAGCCCCGGCGTCTTGTGCGTGAGCTCCCCGGGGAGGCATCAGTCTCTCGGCCGAGAACGGTCGCTGAAGCGCCCAGGCCAGCGCTTTAAATGGGAAAAAATAAGTGCAGGTACTCATCAATTTATGCAAGGAATGGAGGAGGAACAATTGTGTGCGGGGTTAGAGGCGGAGCTTGGAGGCAGGCATTTAATGGGAGCCACATTTTCTTGGTGGCAATTGTGCTTAATAATATAGAATTATTTCTGCTATTTGTAGAGTATATGTTTTCTCCTCCCATGTGCAAAAAGATAAGTTTATTATTTTAAGAATATCATACCAATGCAGATTGTCTCTGAGCCTATGCACATATGAAACATAAAAGTCATGATTTTTCTCAGTAAACTTCAAAACTGAAGTCACATAATCAACACAAACGAACAGTAACATTTTCAATCTGGTCTTCAACACAATACTGTCTCAGCCATCATCTATTATACAGCAGGCACCAACTATGGTCAATCAAAATCATCCACAGCTCCTTCAATGGGGGCACGAGGTACCTAATGTGAGCAGTGGGCAAGTGAAGTGATTACAGGGAACTCGAGTGGTGACACATGTGATGAAGGGCTTCTATAAATGGCTGAGATGAACGCAATGGGATGAGTTGAACTAGCATATGTCAACGTAAAGTGAATTAAATGAACAACGAGAGGCACTAGGGTAAACAAGGCAAGCACAAGGCAAATGTCCCTTGAACTAGCTGGGTCAGGTGAGAATTAAGTGAGGAGAGAAAGGATGAATCAGTTAAGGCAGGTTGAGTATATCAAACATGGTGGGTCAGTGCAGAGTGGAAGAGCCAAGCACATCTTACATGATGTAAGCAAGGGTTGGCCTGGAAAATACATGGTGGGTGAGTCAAGAACAGGTGAGCACATGGTGGTCTAGATGATGTCCGGTTGAGTATAGGAAATTATCTGGGTCTGTTACAGAGGCAAGTACAGCTTGCATAAAGCAAACAGAAGATATGCAAGGCTTCTACGGGCTGGATAAATCCAGCACATTATAGGTACAGTGGGCACCTAAAGGCCAGGAGACTATGGGATTTTAAGTCATTTTTGTAGCATGGACCAGGCCTCCTAGGTATTGGAGAGATGTAAAAGATGTTAGTACAATTTTCTAATATTTGGGTATTCCCTACAACATCCCTCAAGATAGTACATGCATAGACATTGAGAAAAAACTGTTTGGTTTTAGAAAGAGCTTCATATGGAAGGTGCAAGAAACAAAAATGGTTCCACCCTTGCGCCTCTTCTT
Organism: Lissotriton helveticus; assembly: GCF_964261635.1. Taxonomy (NCBI): domain Eukaryota; kingdom Metazoa; phylum Chordata; class Amphibia; order Caudata; family Salamandridae; genus Lissotriton; species Lissotriton helveticus. The sequence continues at coordinate 1,490,969,060 of NC_136057.1, forward strand.
TCCAAAATAATGGACCACCAACAAAAGACTTTATGCATGGTCTGGACTTTATGCGCAGTCTGGACTTTTTGCGCTGCCTGACTTCCCCAAACAAAAGACTCTGGCTGTAATTCTGGCCCAGAATGGAAAGACTGTGTTGCTTTTCACTAAATGTAATTAAAGCTTAGCTTAGCTGCAATATGAACCACGGGCAAACTCACCTCTGTGTCTTAATACCTCTCATTGAAAAACAAACAAACAAATTAAAGAGGCCATCTATTGAATACTGTTACACTAGATCCTAAAACCCCACCTGACATCATCAAGCATTCTAAGGTATCTTTTTTAAATAGCTGCTGGCCTGGGCTAAGAGAATTATATTTTTACTTAGACTGGAGAGTTCTTTCAGGGGTATGAGTTCATCAGTTTTTCAAAAATAGGACACCACCGCACTTAATGCATAATCACATCATTTCAAAATCACCGATGTTGTGAGAGGCTCAGTTAAGACAATGGTTTTTTTTTAAAAGGGTTTGAGGCAATGCCTGAACAAGAAGACAGAATGTGAGAAAGTTACACCTGGACACGATCACACTAGTCATAAAGATCAAAATCAGTTTGTATCATGAGCGTGTGTGTTATTTTGAAGACCATTCTTTTTCAAGACACTCATTTCCCTATGTTTTTCTTGGCCATCTTCTTCTGCATCTCTAAATCCATGAGTTTTTATTCAACACATCTTTTTCAGTTCCCAGGAAACCTGTTTATTATCCACAGTCTGTTGAACCCTGGTATCCATGCTTGAACACCACCCTTAACCTCTTGCTTTCTCACCTTCATTAACTGCTTGCTCTCCTATGCCTAGAGGATCTTTATCCTGCGTTCCGGGGGGCCTCTGCCTTTTACCACCTGTTTGAGAAACCCAGTAGTATTGACTTATGCTGCATCGGGTTCACACAGACATTGCTGGATTCCACTAGGTGGTTGTGAGCTTGTTTTCCCAGACTAAACATGTTTATGCACACATACTCACCCATCACTTAAGAAACTCACACCCATTCATGACCATTCACACACAACTTGATTTAGATAATTAGCTTGCACATTTACCTCATGATAATAGCCAGAAAGAGGGGCGTGGCTTAGCAAGCCACGATGGCGGCTGTGTCCTGCTGAGGCTCCGCGATCGGGCTAGCATCTTGCCCACTTCACGAGATCGCCGGAGCCTCAACTCGCCAACCACAGCGCCTGTGATGCCCCCATGCACGGGGGCATCCTTCAACTGACCTGAACCTGCTGCGAGCGGACGACGCGACCCAGATTGTCCTCCGCCGACACTGAGAGACGCCGACCCCGAAAATGGCGGGCGCACCTCGGACCGGCAGACGAGAAAGCCCCCGGGAGTCAGCTCTCTGAACGACGGCCCCGGAAGACGCGGCCAGCCGACAGCAACGGAGAAATCCGCGGAGAGGGTGACACCAGCCTACGGGAGTGCGCACCGGACGGCGCCCTCCTCCATCCCGGAGCCCCGACACACAAGATGGCGGCCGCCGCCCCGGGGCTCCGATACACCGGAGCTGTTTCCCCGCCGGGAGCCTGATCGGCCCTCGGATTTGACCGACCTGCCACTGCGGACTGCGGGGAGCCGGCGAGCACACAGAGCTGGACAATCCGTGATCATCACAGACGGCGGTGAGCACTGATCCCTCTCCCCCTCCCCCCCTCCTCCGAGGATCCCAACGCCGGCACCCCGGTGGCCCCTGCCACCGCGGACAGAGGGGAGCCGGCGAGCACACCGACGACGCAGGACTGGACACTCCTGGCACCATCATTGAGGGCGGTGAGCACTGATTTCTCCCCTCCTCCCCCGAGGACCTTAACACCTCCCTCCGGGCCCCGTGGGAGATCATTAGGCACTTCGCCACCCGGCGGGGGACCCAGCTCATATTCGCCTGACCCTAAAATGGCGCCCATGCAGGCCTAGCACCGAGGACAAACGCACACCTCGCCCCGGGGTTAGGAGTACCCCACTCGTGCTGGAGGCGCTGCCAGCGGCCGTCCCCCTTGCCGATCGGCGCGGATACTGAGCCGCACACTGAGCCGCACTCCCCCCGGAGAAGGAAGGATACCCACGCACCTCCTCCCCCGCGGTCGAACCCACCGGCCCAGGCGGCCGCAAGCCACCTCTGACACCCCTGCTGAGGCTCCCCGGAGCGGAGCGGGCCCCGGCCCCAGAACCGGAGAAGACTGAGGGAGCCGACCGACACGGAGCTGCCACCTACCCGGCGACGCTGTGAGGCGACGACCTACCGCCCTCGAGGCGCACGACGACCCGGGGACCCCCCCTCTTCCTCTTAGCAGCACCCATGGGGAAGCCGAGGGCCCCTCAGGTGACGGCGGTCCCTGAAACGGCTGTCGAGAGGATGCCACAAACAAGGACATGGACGCAGGCCAACGCGTCGCAAACCGACCCTACACTATCAGCGAAACTGGACCAGGTGTTGGCGGCAATTGAAATGTCTCGCCTCTCGATGGAGGAGAGACTGGGCACCCTGACGACGGACATTAGCCTAATCCGCGATGAGCACCGTAAGTTGGCGGACAGGGTGAAGGAGGGTGAGCGGATCGTGACTGAATTACAACCCGCGGTGAAGTCGCAGGAGGCAGACATGCAGGAGATCCTGCGCCGCGTGGAGACCCTGGAGGAGCGCACTGTGGATTTAGAAGGGCGCTCGAGACGTTGTAACATCCGCGTCCTGGGCCTGCCGGAGGGGATTGAGAACTCGGCCCCTCTGACCTACATGGAATCCTGGACTAAATCGTTCACTCCGGATTGCGACCGGTCTCCGTACTTCTCCATCGAGAGGGCCCACAGGGTCCCGGCCCGGGCACCCAAACCCGGTCTTCCTCCACGACCCATGTTGGCCAAGTTCCTGCACTTCCGAGACCGGGACGCGGTGCTCCGTGCGGCCCGGACGGCGGGCCCCCTGCAAGTGGAAGACCAACACGTCATGGTGTTCCCGGACTATGCTCGAGAGGTCCAACAACGGCGATCCACGTTTCTGGAAGTCAAGAGGCGCCTCCGCGCAAATGATCTGCCATACTCCTTGCTATTCCCTGCCCGCCTTAAAGTGATCCACAAAGGGAAAGCCCTCTTCTTCGATACGGCAGCGGACGCGCAGGATTGGACTGAATTTAATTGCCCGCTGATACCTGCACCCGGACCCCAGAGGACACGCAACAACGACTCTAGACGATCCAGGAACCGGGGCGCGAACCGTGCTCGATCAGGCCACCCCAAGAGCCAGGCATCCCCCCCCGCGGGCTCACCCGACCTCACACAAATCATGCAGGAGCGGCGAGACGCCCTACGGGCGGTGCCCGAACTGCACACGTCACCCCCGACTTCGGACCTGGAAGGTCAACCACACCTATTCACCCCTGAGAAAGACCGGGACAGTGATGGAACTATGTCGGGATTCGGCCCAATCTCCTCCCCCCTGGTTGTGGCACTCACATTGGATGCTGCCCTGGCCAGCCAACACACCACCTCTTCGTGAAGATTGAACTGTCAACTGCTATATCCTTCTCATGGTTGCCTGTTGTGTCGCGCGACGTCTAGAAGCCTAGACCAATTTACCTGATGTTTGTAAGCGCTAGCGAGCGATAGACATTTCTCCTACTAGAGCCCGACCCGCGCACAGGCCCAGCGGTGACACACGCTGCCACCCCCACGGATTTCTGTTGAACTTTTCCCCTAGTGGGACACTAGTTTGGATATGCCACCCCCGGTGACGTATCCTCAGTATTGGGACAGTTGCCCACCCAGAGTTCTAGTTGTTGTTACTTCCCCTAGTCCCCCCCCCACGTTAAAGGAAGCTTGGCGCGCAGGAACATATATGGTGCACATACACGGGCGGCCCACGGGAGCTGTAGGGGGGCCTCCCTCCCGACCATATCACCCCAGAGATGGCAGTCCCCCGCTCAGACCTTAATATCCTTACACTAAACGTACGGGGCCTACACACGCCCAGTAAGCGCTACTCTGTATACTCCTACATTAGGCGCATGTCAGCCGGCGTAGCGTTTCTGCAGGAGACACACATTAACGCTACTGAACTCGCTCGTTTGCAGGCCAAATGGCGAGGGATCATCTGTGCTACACAATATTCAGCGTTCGCGCGCGGCGCATTAATCTGGGTAAGGCCAGGTACTCCCTTCCGAGTGCTCCGGCGAGTGGTAGATAGAGAGGGCAGGTACGCGCTTCTGGAGGGAATACTTGATGGGCAAGGGGTACTCCTTGGCAGCATTTATGCCCCTAACACGGATCAGGGTCAGTTCTGGGATCACCTTACGGGCGTTTTGGCCCAGTTCACTACAGTTCCGTGGGTACTGGGAGGTGACTTTAACTGCACACTGAACCCCTCCCTGGACCGCTCGCACCCCCCCCCCACACACTCCCTGGCCCCCCGACAAGCGGACCTCTTTAGGACATGGACCACGCACTGGGCACTCACTGACGCATGGCGACACCTACACCCACTGGCTCGCATTTACTCCTTCCACTCGATTCCACACAACCTCCGAGTTCGCCTAGACCGTTTCCTCTGCTCTGCACCAATCCTCCCCAAGATAACATCTACAGAATACCTGGGTCGGATACTCTCAGATCACGACGCCCACATCATACGCCTTACCTGGCGCCCCCCACACCCGCCGGTCCCCACCTGGCGCCTCCCTAGGGAGTGCCTATCGGACCCAGTCTTCAGAGACGCACACAAATCCAGCATACAAGATTACTTCACACACAACGAGAACACAGCATCATCGGTACTGGTGGAGTGGGACGCGTTTAAAGTGGTGGCGAGGGGAGAATGCATCAAACAGGTAGTGGGGGTCCGACGCACCTTAGAGCGGACACTTTTAACCACAGAGCAAGCTCTGGCCGCACTCACTAAACGATCTGACGACTCGGAGGAACACGCCGTGCTCACGGCCGAGGCTAAGTCGGAATACCAGACTGCCTGCGCTGACCTCCGAAAGTACAATTTCAGGGCGTACGCCTCTAGGGTACATAAGGACAGAGACAAAACCGGGGCGCTTCTAGCCTGGATGGCGAACAGGACACTGAACTCAAGCCAATCACAGACATTATCAACCCGGAAGGTGTATTAGTGCAATCGCAGGCCGAGATTCTCCTGGCATTCCAGCGCCATTATGCGCAAGTGTACGGAGCCCCGGCCCACTGTTCCTCGTTCCCTGTGGAACACTTTTTGGACCCTCTGACGTTACCCACGATATCAAACGACGACAAGCGCACACTCGACACCAAGATCATTCCCTCTGACATCACCCAGGCGATACGTGCCATGTCTCGGAATAAAGCGCCGGGTCTAGACGGCTTCCCACTGGAATACTACTCGACGTTCTCTCCCCTGGTAGTCCCCCGTCTGTCACGGATGCTTGGGGCGTCTCTCCACTTAGGGAGGTTACCTCAGTCGCTACGGGAGTCCGTGATTGTCACCTTTCCCAAGCCCCACAGAGATCCGCTCCACATGGGGTCATATCGGCCCATCACGCTCCTGTCGGCGGACTGTAAAATCCTAGGGAAGATCCTAGCTGATCGATATGCACAGGTCATACGCCCGCTGGTCCACCCCGACCAATGCGGCTTCGTCCCCGGGAGAAATACCTCCCAGAACCTCCGCCGAGTCTTCCATATTCAAGACCAAGTGCGTGGCAGATTTCCCCGTGCCGCCTGCCTCATTATGGATCTCGAAAAGGCGTTCGACACCCTCACCTGGCCCTACCTGTTCTCGGTCCTGCGGCGCCTCAATGTCGGCCCGACACTCATGGCATACACACGTCTCCTGTACACCGATCTCACCACCCGAGTTCGCATCGGGAGACGCATCTCACCGGCGTTTGAAGTTCGACGAGGCACAAGACAAGGGTGCCCCCTGTCGCCTCTCTTATTCGCGCTGGCGGTCGAGCCGCTGGCGGTTCGGCTGCGTCAGGAAGGGGTAGACTGGGGCATACCGCTTGCAGACGGCACCCATTGCGTGTCCATGTACGCGGATGATCTCCTCATATATGTCCGAGATATTGAAATGGACCTAACCCCTATTGGGGCTGCGCTGGCGGAATTTGCAGACGCCTCGGGACTACAGGTGAACTGGGACAAGTCCACGGTCTACCCTCTACACCCAGACCTGCCTCCCCGGGAAGTCGAGCTCGGGCCACATAAACTCCCTTGGTCCGCGGAGGCTCCCCGGTACCTCGGTGTCCGCTTGTACCACTCTCCGGCGGACATTTTTGAGGGCAATCACCGCAGAATACTGGCTAGTCTGCGCCCAACAGTTGCCTTTTGGAATAAGCTACCGCTGGCCCCGATAGGGCGGATAGCCCTAGCTAAAATGGTGATGCTTCCCCGACTCCTTTACCACTTCACGAATCTACCGGTGATACCGCCCAGGTCCTTCTTCCGCGACGTTGACTCCTTCTTGGGGACCCTCATCTGGGGTACAGGCAGACACAGGGTCGCCCTGAAAACCCTTCAACTCCCCACGACGCAGGGGGGGCTCGGGGCTCCCTCCTTCGAGGCATATTTCCTCGCGGCACAGCTCCAATGGCTGTCCTACTGGACGGCGGACCGTTACCCTCAGGAGACTGTCACCCCTACCGGCAGAATCGCGACCCCGGAGCTCACTCGTCTTCTCCTCCCGGGCACAAAGCCTCGGCGCACATACCCCCTCCAAGTGGCGATAGCGCGCCGATGCATGATGCGGATCCACCGGTTATCCCCCAGCAGGCCCCCGTACTCCCCGCTGCTACCATTGATAGGCAGCCCCAGGCAAGATTCCTACTTCACGGCTCCACTGTTCGCCGAATGGTCCCAATGTGGCATCACGGATCTGGAATCACTCTTCGAGGAGGGTCAGTTGAAACCGCTCGACCGCTTGGTCGCGGAATACGGGCTCCCCCCGGGCCAATTCCTCAGGTATAGGCAACTGCTTGATGGATACCGGCCCCATTTCAATCTCCAAACTGGCGAGCCAGACACGCATCCAGTAATACATGCTATCCTCCATATGGGGGTGGGTCGCCACCTGGTCACCTGGCTCTATAAATCCATCCGGGAACTCTCACATGCTCCCCTGACGACCCTGCGTGCTACATGGGAGGAGGACATAGGCCGCGCTCTACACGACTCAGACTGGACTAAAGCGCTTGAAGCCCCAAAACGCGTCTCTAGGAACGCCCGCTTCAAAAACATCCAATACTATATACTACACAGAGCATACCTTACCCCAGCGCGATTGCAGAAGTTCTACCCCTCCACACCATTCCTGTGCCCCAGATGCTGTTCCCCTGCCGCGGATTTCCGTCACATGTTTTGGGACTGTCCCGATCTTCAACCCTTTTGGCGGGCGGTACACGACACACTGTCGGAACTCACAGGTCACACTACACTGGCCACCTGGGAGTCCAGCGCACTAGGCATCCTCCACATCTCTAAACAGGAACCGGTGCATAGGCGCTTCGTGTCCCTGGCGCTCCTGTTGGCGAACAGATGCATAACCATGCGCTGGCGGTCCCCGGAGGGCCCCCCCATAGCACAATGGAAAGGGGCGGTTGGTAAATGGGCGGCAGCGGAGGAAGATGCTCTGAGGGAAGAGGAAGCCAGGGGCGCGCGTAAAATTCCCATCTCCATGGAATGGGCCATGCTCCTCCACAGCTTCCGGCAGCTCACGCAAGCAGGAGACCCACTTGTCCCTCCCCCCCCCCCCCCACCCGAGAAGGCCGGTAACCTCTACCGGGTGTGAGCCACCTCTGGGTCGAGTCCCGATTACCCCCTGTATCCTGAACAAACCCTTGTATGTCCTGCCACCCATCTGGTACCTCGCCTAAGCGGAATGCAACAACCCCCCTGCCAATTCCCCCTTCCCACTTTGGGACGCAGATTGCATGGCCCCCCCCCCCTCCCGACACCCGCCGTCCGTATCCCCCTGTTAAGACCCTGCTAGCGCCTACATGCCTCCCTCCCACAGTTTGGTTTCCCTCCCTGTTCACTGGTATATATGGACAAGTACAGATCCTGCGCTATTATGACGAGACTTTGCCTGCCCGTCATTCTTCATCGCCCCTAGGGCGACGCTGTTCCACCGTCTCCCAGCCGGCAGGCGTTTTTGCACGATTATAATGTACTGAGTAACTGAAGACATGTATATATGTACCAGTCATATGAAACAAGAAAACGTTGCACGCATGGCTGCTCGTGGCTGAATGTTGAGGCCACGTCGGCGGATAGTTAACGCTGTACTGATATACTTTGTTGCAACAATAAAAACAAATTTAATTAAAAAAAATGATAATAGCCAGAAAACCTGGACTGGATCTGGCCCTTCTGGGCCTATGGTGGACACCCCTTGTCCATAATAATCTCTTACAAGTCAGAAAAAGTGATATTCATGCACACAATAAAAGGCATTTAAACATGAGACAAGGTTGCAGATTACAAAACTGATGATGGAGTTCATTTGTAATGGGCAACTAAACTAAAGACATTCAACCCTGATCTTACGGGCAAGGGAATTTAATTAATTGTTGGTAGGTCGATATCATTGATTGTTTGTAGAGTACTCACTGCCCAAAGGCGGCCTTTTGGTATTTTCAAATCTTTTTATCATAAAAAGGATTAAACTCACAACTATAGAATCAGATTTTCCTTCAAACCTCAAGTCTGTCTAAATTACTCATTCCCAAAGTTCTATTAGAGAAATGTGGATTCGCAGGTTGCTTGCTTTAGCGCACTCTGCCCCCTGAAAAGTCAATGGAACAATTGGAGTGCACATGTCAATAAACTAGATTAATACTGAAATTCTGATGAGTACATAAAACTTGTCAAATGGACACAGATGGGCTGGGACGGGTAGAGACAGAACTGTGCATACTGATGGACTGTCTGCTGCCCTACAGTGGACTGCCCAGCTGAATGCTAATCAGCCTATATATGGCAGTGGTTATTACACTCCTATCCACCCTCTCAGCAGACTAGTGCTGACAGGTGCATTCTCATCTCTGGTGTAACGCTGTAAAAAAGTGCATTTGTGGGGTAGGGGGTAAGCCCAGTGTCACATACACACACACACCTACAGCATGATTGACTGGGCAGTGTCTAATTGGAGCCTTGACTTTCATTCACAGACAGCCGTAGGATACCCAAAACCCTAAACAGCAAATGAGCCGCTGTGGGATGCTCAGCAGCGGATCCATTCAGTGGTGTACACTGCCCCTTCCTCCTCCACTGCCTTCTCTTTATCTGCAGCACTTCTGCTCAGTAGCACAGTTCCCAATGCCATCAAGCCTGCCCTGCCTGACTTTCCCCTTAGAGTACCCGTACTCTCCTTGGCCAAGGAAAAGTTCTGGTACTCAAATGGAGAAAAATAAAAAGTATTGGTACTCCGTACTGGCGAGTACCAGCCCATTTAAAGCACTGCGTGGGACTGTGGGGGAGAGGGGAGAACTGGCAAGGAGAGGATAGGAACACGTGGTCAGGGGGTAGACATCAGCACCGAGGGGGGGTTGAACTGAGGAGACAGTGGGAAGAAGTGATTATGTGATTAGGAGAGAGAGCATCCTTAAACTGGTGAGGAACGTGTGTAAACTATATGGGGAGGGGGTGGAACTCAAAACAAGGGAGACCAGAGGGAACTTAAGAGAGACATGCGGCAAGAGGGGAAACTGGCAGAGGAGGCAGGACAAAGTAGGGGAGAAACGATAAAAAAGGAAGAAACTGTGTAACATGGAAATAGGAACAGGTGGATGGAATTGGGGACGGTGACTGAAGAGAGAGCTGTAGAGTGGAGAATGGCGGGTGTAGGCAGCAGCATAGAGCAGAGGCCCAGGAGAGGTGAGGCTGACATAGAAGAGGGCAATGTGCCAGACAACTGCATCTCCACATAAAATCCTGATAGGCAGCACAGCGTTGCTTGTGATGTGCAGGTTACAGGAGCCAATCCTTAAAGATACCACAGCAAAAGGCGTCGTTAAGCCTGAAGGTCACAGATATATTTTTCACCCGCCTGTGTCAGATAAAATGGCCACTATGACATCAGTTAACAGTAACACTCACTGTTAGTTCCAAGCCGTAGTTCAGTTTGAGGGAAATGCTGCATAAACAAAGTATACCCACGCTCTGTGGCCCAGGTACTGTTGTATCCGGTCCCAGGGTGGCAGCTTACCTTCTCAGAATGTGCTTTGCTACTTACCTGTTACCTGGGCGGAGGGGGCTTTCTGAATGCGCAGGACAAGGAGTTTGCAATATTTGAAGAGACAAGTTCGTAAACTTCCTAGGACAAATTAAACTGCTCAGGTCATGTATAACCTGAACAATAGCTCTGCTGTTTCGCGGAGTGTGATTGACTGGGCAGGGTCTAATTGGACCCTTCACTTTCATTTACAGACAGCCGCAGGGCACCCAAAACCCTAAACAGCGCTTAAGCGATGTAAATGAGCCACTGCGGGATTTCACAGCAGTGGCTCCATTCACAGGTATACACTGCCCCTCCCTATATTCTGCCTTCTCTTTATCTGAAGCAGTTGAGCAGAGCACTTTCTGCACAGCAGCACAGCCCCCAATGCCATCGAGCCCGCCCTGCCTGACTTTCCCCTTAGAGTACCGTTACTCTCCTCGGCCAAGAAAAAAGTGCCAGTACTCTAAGGGAGAAAAATAAAAAGTGGCGGTACTCCGTACCGGTGAGTACCGGCCCATTTAAAGCACTGGCCCAGGCTACAAAGCCAACGGATTTTCAGAGTATTTCTCGTTTAACCCCTAGAGGCTCCAGACCCCGCTGACCTCTGCTCTGCAAAAGTTCTAGAAGACCAAGATTCCCCTGGGGAAGTCCGGCTGGGATTTCTGGGCCTTAACATACCTGTGAGACGGGGTGATAGGAAAAAACAGGAACCCAGCTGACAAGCAGCAGCTGAGCAACTGCAATCGTGAAAAGTTCCTATAGCGATAAGGTGTGTGCGGGTAGGCAATCCCTTTCTCTTTATTGCTGCGTAAAATGTTAACTGCCAAGTACCAAACAAGCACTGGCGTTGCCAATAGGTCTCGCATTAGGAAAGTTTAACCTATTGGTATTGTAAATGACAAATTTTGTATTTATGTGTTGGTTTTGAAAATAGCAAAATTAATAGCTTTGTCATTTACAATGCCAATAGTTTTAACTTTTGCAAATGTGACACCTATAGCATTTGTTATGCAATATGTGTCGGATTTACGTTACTTACATAGTTTTGCAATCAGTCATCCCCTCTGGTAACCTAATTCTCCGACCAGCACATGCCTGCTTACAGTTCAACAGGATTTTACAATATGCGCATTCAGACGTTTTTTTTATTCCATTCCCTCACTGCCTGGACGAGCCCAGAAGTGCTGGGGCTGAGGGCAGACGGGGTCAACACTGGAGGATTTAAACAAAATACGGGGCGACGGGCTGCTCAGCTAAAGGCCAGACATCTCGTCTTATTCAGCAGAAACGTGGAAATGTAAGTGTGCGGGTGCTGGAGGTTTTTTTTCTCCCTGGCTCAGCTGCTGGCTCACGGCCGGAGTTCAGTACGCCATGTCCTTTATCTTGCCCTGTGAAACACTCCAAGGAATTACTCACTACACGAAGTGCTGAGGTCGGAGGCAGAAAATGTTTTCGAATTGCAAGGAATTACTCAGAGGGTGTAATACCGACTGGCAGACTGAAGCGACGTGACCTTATCACGAGTAGAGCTGAAAACAGAAAAAAGCCTGCATTCAATCTGGGGGGTTAAAAAATAAAAAAGGAAATAAACCGTGAAAGATTGCCTAATCCTATGTGCAAGTTATGCACAAATTTGTGTCAAAATTCCTGCTGGTACAAGCTCACGAATGTTTGGGTATCTGCAATGCATGCTCGCTATTGGGCATATTAAATCAGATTTCGGCCTGCCTGCGAGGCTCAAAGTGTTAGAAGGCAGGTCACACGAAGTGCTGAGGTCGGAGGCAGAAAATGTTTTCGAATTGCAAGGAATTACTCAGAGGGTGTAATACCGACTGGCAGACTGAAGCGACGTGACCTTATCACGAGTAGAGCTGAAAACAGAAACAAGGAGTGTGGCAAATGGCCGGAGGGAAGCCGGATGGGGGCAGGAGAGCTGAGATAGCGTGTTAGGGGAGGAGAAGCCGCAGAGCGCACGCTGGGCGAAGCCCTTTGATGTGCTGTGTGGCCGTGAATGCGCGTGCTTGTTTGCTCACGTGATTCACGTGAACTTAATGAAAACCGCAGCGCAAGAAGCCCCTGGTTTCATGAGCGTTTCGAGGACATGAATTCTCGCTCCGCTTAATGTGCTTGCGCGCATTGATAGGTCGCGAGACCTAAAAAGTTACAACCACTGAAAAATTCTAAATATTGTCTTGTGATCTGTGTAAAACACAATAATCTATGTATCTATTTATGGAAACTAAATATTGACTAAGCAAACAAGGGGGCCCTTCGTGCTGAAGGGTTAAAAAAAGATGAGGAGAGGAGGACGCAACAGGGGGAGGGGAGAGAGGAGGGAGCCTGCGCCTGTTTCCCTTGTGGGACCGAGCAGGAACTATATGTTTGTAATTAAAACAAGGTTGGAAAGCTCGCTCCCGCAAGGGAACCGCCAAACGTGCACATGATGCATTCAAAGCAATGCAATGTGTGCACGTTTTTGGCAGCAAAGCTGAAGTGATTGCTAAAGATATTTTCCTATGTAGCGCATGTCCTAAAAAGGACTGTTATCAGGCCATATTATTTACCAGTGGATGTTACTACTGTGCACTCTGTGGTTGCTGCACCACCTACCCGGGCCCTGCCAATGAGCAATTCTGAATATCTGCAGAGCGCTATCAATTGCCTACAGGGGGCATGATGCTCCAGTTCGAGGTCGCTTTACATATTATGCTCCCTCCCTCTCCGTCATGATGCTGCCAGACTATGTTCAAATGAGGGATTGGCTAGCTTGCGACCCGACCTGGAAGTACTAAGATTATGGACTTGTGTGTGTAAAAACACCAACAATGGACAAAAAACATTGGAGTGAATTTACCGACAGTCCATGTAAGTAGCAGACAGGTGATCACCTTAATATGGACAGTCTAAAATACTGTGGTAGTAAACTGACTATGTGAGCAGGTTACAGAGTACAGGCACTGGGCTCCTCGAGAAACAAAGATAGTGACTGGGTGGGGCAACAGACTCTTAAGGATCTAATTACAGAGATACATGACAGAAGGCATGGCAATATATGAGTAAAAGACTTTAGGTGGTTTATGGAATAACACCTTAGTGGATTAAGCGCACTTTGATAAAAATAGCTATCAATAAAAACAGCTATCAATAACTTTTAATCAAAAACAAAATTACATTGTTTCTTTATCTTTCAAACCTGCGCGTCTTCTGATAATGACATGCTGGTTGAACGGGAATGGTATGTCAAAACACTTGTCCTCTCAAGAACCTGTAGTAAAAATGTGGCATTTTTTAAAGTTCAACTTGAGGATTTCACATTGGACAAGGATTTGGTGATAGCTTGCTTTGTGAGGATCTAGCATTTGTTGGCTGTGGACAGATGAAGAGACTTCGTGATATAGCTAAATGGAAATAATGAAACCAAAGTGCACTCTACCCAGCCTTTGCTTCTCCCCCACGTTGGTAGGAGAAGTAAGAAACCTGATGTGTGTGTTAAGGGAGCGGCATACCACTGTTCTGTTCTGAGGAAGTGCACTACCGCGAAGATGGGCACTCTTTACTATGAGCTCCATTCCAAGATGGCCTCCAATTTAGGCAACCTGAAGAGTGTCTTGGCCCTTCTTTTAGGTCCATTATATGCGCAGGTGAAATAAATCGCCCCGTACTACGTAGTCCTCCAGGCTTCAATAAAAAGCAGTACGGAAGGGCGTCTTAGATTGTTGATCACATTTTTCAAACGGACATACCAAGCCCTGCGGACCATCAGGAATTTTCCTGCGACTCTACAACCTCTCGGTGAGTGCGTACCAACTTCGATAGAAATCCGCCTGATGCCAGTTCGGTCCCCATATTGAACGTGTATATAGCTATCGCGTTATTTGTTTTTTTAGACATCCGTTAGCAGTCCGGACCTCGGCCTGTATGCTGACATACTGGAATGACCTGGGCGCTGGCGCTGTCTTCCTGTCCTGCCCCTCCGCCACGAGCAACGCAAATCAATACTAGCCTGATATCCTACGTATACAGGTACCTGTTTGTGATTAAAAACTTGCTAGGCTTGCCACGCCCCAAACCCCGTGTGCACATGTTAAGAAAATACACCTCAGTCCTGGACCTCAGTCCTGACCAAATCTCTGACATGGTCAGGCTGCCTGTAAATCTTATTATTTTTTTTGTTTTTAAAACAGATTTTATTGTCAAATTACACATATGTTGCAGGGCTCTGTACCCCAGAGGCAACTGCAGTATCAAATTGTACATAAGCAAGAAAGCAACTGACCCTTTCAAAGGAACAACCAGAACACCTGACATAGTGTATCAATAAGGATATTAAAGAACCCTACCAACTCCCATCACGCCCCCCCTGAGTTGCACAAAGTCCACTGAGTCCAGTCCATGAGCAGTTAATATAGAAAAGCAAACGGAAAAAAGAAAAAACAACAAGATCAGCATAGGTACACCCACACCCCAGGCTCCCCACACCCCTGTACCAGGTCCATCCCACTGAACCCAGCCATCATTCCGCTGGGAGATCGTCCACAACAATGGGAGGCTCCAGCCACAGACCCCGATAATCCGCCCACCGCTCCCATATTTTGTAGTGCTTACGTGGGCATCCCCTGGCAACAAAGATTGGCTGTTCCAGCCCCATGCAAAAGTCTAGACCATTTTTCCAGGCAGCCACCGAAGGGGCCGGGAATTCCTTCCACACCCTGGCTATATTGCGTTTCACCAGTGTGAGGCCCAGTTGCAGAAGATGTCTTTTATATATAGCCCCCAATTCCCTCCATGACATGTAGCAGGGAGCACTGTAGCGTACTTGGAAGTGTCCACCACAAGACCTTCAACAGACAGGAAAACACCCAGCTCCAGAAACGATCATGTGAGATACATGGCCAGACAGTATGTAAGAATGTGCCATCCTCCCAGCCGCAACGAAGACATTCCGGGAAGGCAATCAATCCCGTCCCCTCACAGTCGAACCCAAGTGAAGTAGGCCCGGTGCAAATACTTAAATTGAATGAGGCGGAGACGCATCGCTATGGCCGCTCCTCGGGAGGCAGGTAGGGCCTCCCTCCAGTCTTCCTCCTCCAGCGTACCCACATCCTCTTCCCAAACTCCCCGAAGCATCTGAAGTGTGGGGGAGCAGTGAGTGACTAGGGACTGGTAGATTAGGGAGATCTTCTTTGTCTCCAGATCCCCCATGAAGACCTTCGCCTCCAACGGGCTAAATTCTGGGAGAGATTCCAAGCCCTCCTGACTGGGGGAGAGTGCATGACGGAGTTGGAGGTACCTAATGAACTGGGACAGGGGCATACAGAATTCCCCCTGCAAATCTCGGAAAGGACATGAATGACACATCCCTCACTACATCCCCCAGGATCGAGATACCTATAGCATCCCAACCCCGAAAGCCCTGCAGTGCTGCCAGGTCAGGCAGGCGCCCATTGTACCTTAGAGGAGTTTCTCTGTTCAGGGTATTCCACCACCCCATTTGTCGTGCAGGTCTCAGCCTGGCCCGCTAGTGCAAGGGGTTCGCCCTTCTGCGCACGAAGTCCTCAGACCCAAAGGAAAAAGTTGGTACGGAAACTGGAATTGCAAAACATAGAATTTATTACACCTCATGAAGTGGTGCTAAAGTTCAGACAGTACCCTTCGGCACTATGAGAAGTAGCACAAAGGGCTACCGGACACATGGTTTATTTATACCCACACAGGGGCTCAAAAGAAGGCGGTACAAAGCATAAAAGCACATTTTATATCCATACAAGGTAATATCGAGAAGCAAAATCGATCAGTGGGAGGAGTTAACAATCGTAGGGTCTCGGCTAACACATTCCAATCTAGGGCTAACCATTAGCAGATGTGGACCCTAACGGTCAGCAGAAAAACACAGAGATGCTATTATTAGACTGTTGCCGGGCAGATTCAAAGGCCATGAGCAGAAAGGTAGGACAACGCACATGGTCGACACGAGGCAGCGTGTGGCAGACAAAATGGCTGCCATGAATACAAAATGGATGCCGCCAAATGTCAAGATAACGGTCAAAACTTGATGTCTTTTGCTAACGCTCAACTCAATCGACGTTTATAATACAACAGACGACCCTTTTAGCGTTAGCTAAAGACATAGGCTCGTTTAGGATAATCTGTGTATTCATCTCGTATATCTATGCACATTATATTGGCTACTTCCTTGTCCACTAACAGTTGCGCTTTTACGGCATTTCGTTTGGACGGAATGCAGGCAGTTATGCACATAGAACACAGCATTGGGCCACAGTGTATACATATGTAACAGGTAAAAATCAATGCAATTGCAATACACAGGATAGTCAATAGTTTCCAACCCCAAGCAGAAATCAGAGCCCAAAACCATCCCGCAAATGTCCAGGTACCATTCTTCTCATGAATATCAGAAGTTATTTTATGCAGTTTAAGAATGGCTTCATAAACGGAAGGCGAATTATCAGGTATGTACACACAACAACTACTTCCGATGACTTTACATGCTCCTCCTCTATCGGCTAACATAACATCTAAAACCATGCAATTCTGAAGAGTTACAATCCTAGCAATTTGCAGTTCCTCAGTAATGTTACCAAGTGCTACAGCAGTTTCATTGGTGACAGCTTCCACTACTCTAGTTAATCGTTGTATTTTCCTGCTGTTTAAAGCAGCACCTACAAACGGGAACAGGCCAAAATTAAAATCAACATATTTCTGCAGACTAGTATCTGTCTGATCAATATCATCAATCCAGATTGTTTTTGTATGTCTATTCATAGAAATATTTTGAAACAGTTTAAAATCTCGGTGATAAGAAGCAGGTGCAAGGAAAACAGGTGGCAATAGGAAAGATACATAACAGATACCAGACCACCCTACAGGCAATCTATGATATCCATGATTTCCACATACTAGATACGTGATATGTGAAGCCAAAAATGTACTATCGTTTATTCCATCCATATTTAATACAATAACACATTCACTGGTCCCCACTGGAATTCGTCCAGTACTTTGTATGCAAAGGTTCGCCTTTGTACGTGTTACAGTAATCACAAATTCATTGTTTGTAGTAGAGTCTCTCGTGTGGGTGAAAACATACGGCGTAGAGGCATTGTCCGGTCGATATTCTTCCCACTCCCATATAGTTCCATTCGCCTGAGGATAACCATGTTCATCTTGATAACACTCTTTATTCAAGCGAAAGAGAAGTCCACCTACAGTAGGTTTCCTGTTCGAAAAGAGAGGAGTGTACCAAGCTCGACAAGAACCATTATGCGAAAAAGGAAGTGGAATAAAAGGTGTTCCACCTTTCTTCTGATGAGCTGGAAGCATACCACAAATCCAGCAATTCGTAGTATTTGTGGCATCGTGAGTATGGTGCAGCATTTGGACAAAAGTATTATTCAAGTAAGATTCTCGATGCTTATGCTCATGATAAGGAAGAGTGAAATGCTGATGCTCTTCCGGAATCGGAGTAGTAGGAACCATAAGAAATTTTCGAGCAGGGCTCGCTATCTCGATCAACCAGGTAGTTACTGCAATAACTATTAAAACAACAAAACCACCTAGTACTCCTAATATCTTTTTCTTGATAGTATTCATAATCTCAAAAAGTCTTCTTCAAACTAAAAAACAGAAAAAATAAAAATAGTCAATGAGCTCCTTACCCTGGGTCGCCACAGATCAAGACAGTTGTCACTACACTACGCAGGGCTGATCCCCCTCCCTTGTCATATCGGCATTCCCTTTCCACTACCCAGAGCGGTTGCTCAACCAGTCTCGCAACAAAAAACCTTCAAATCTTTCTTTTTGACCTCAAATCATAGAGTGCTGCTCCAGAAGCCGTCTGGTCCGGGAAGAACTCCGCAGATCCGCCAGGTGATACAGCAGGGCCTTTCTCCGTAGCTAGGATATCTCGGTGATCAGTCAAACAGCAGGTTCCACCAAGGTCGACAATACCTTGCGACAGTGGGTACTATGGACCCAATTGCGTCTATTGGTCACCCGGACCGCCGTCCTCGTGGCAAGGAGAACTTGCTCTTGTCCACGCCACCTTGGCTCCAAGCTGTTCGACCTCTCGAATACTTTGATCATAATAAAATCGCCGGGACGGAGTCCATGGCCCTCACCTTGGGATTTATCCGGGAGCGCTTCTCGAACCTGTTGGTGAATTGAAACCAAGCTGTCAGTTAATTGTGCCAAATAGTAATTCATTAAAACACAAGGTACATCATGCACAGATCTTGGCTTGGAACTCCCCAGATGTTCATCGGCCGTCCAAACACCACCTCGTACGGGGTAAGACCCGTTCGAGAATGTGGTACTGATCTAATGGACAATAATGCCAACGGCAACGCATCTGGCCATGTCAACTTCGTGGAGGCTTGAATCTTTGCAATTTTGAGCTTGAGAGTGCCATTTTACCTTTCCACCAATCCTGCAGATTGTGGATGGAACACAGCATGAAATTTCTGCTTGATGCCTAATCCCTTCAGAACATACTTGATAACATCCCCAACCAAATGAGGTCTGTTATAATTCCACAAAAGTCTGCAAACACCAAAACTCGGGAAGAACTCCTTCAGTAGCACCTTAGCAGTACTAATAGCCGTATTATCTTTCGTGAGGTATGCCTCAATCCATTTACTGAAGGCAAAAACCACCACTAGAACATACTTCAAATTATTACACCGCTCAAGTTGAATGTAGTCCATTTGCAAGACTTCAAAAGGTGCAGTTGGTGTAACAAACCCTCCAGATGGAACTCGCGTCCCCTTTCCAGGATTATATTGCAAGCAAATCAAGCAAGATTGTACTACTCTCTTAGCTGTGTTGGCAATCTCAGAATGCTCCCAAACTTGCGTAAGTATTTTCGTCATTGCAAGAGCTCCAACATGTGCCACACCATGTGCCATCTGAACCATGGGTTGCACAAAAGCTATAGGCAGCTTCCATCGATCCATTTGCTTGTTTCTCCAGCAACCCTCATCATCTAACTCTCCTTCTTCAGACCACTGCTCACGTTCTTTATCAGAAGCTGTCTTCTGTATCTCTCGCACTTCCTGACTAGCGTTGTACCATCTTTCAGCTTGCGACTTCACTACATACATAGAAGTGGTATTTCTCTGCATGGCAGTCTCACGTGCGATACGATCTACAAAAGCATTTCCTTGACCAATCTTGTCTGTGACTTTCTTGTGTGCACTGCACTTCACTATAGCAATTTTCTTCGGCAATGTCAATGCAGTCAGGAGATTGTGCACCAAATCTCCATGCATTATCTGCATTCCATGAGACGTAAGAAAGCCTCTTTCCTTCCAGAGTAGGCCAAAATCGTGCGCTACTCCAAAAGCATAGCAGCTATCTGTGTAAACGTTCACACACAAACCAGCACTGAGCTCACACGCTCGCGTCAGCGCTATCAGCTCAGCTGCTTGAGCCGACTTCTGTGGTATGCGAGCTGTCTCCACTATCGTCTCAAGTGTGGTAATTGCATATGCGGCTGAGGTCGTACCATCCGGTAATTTCAAACAAGACCCATCAACCCACAATTCACCATCTACATCTGGAAGGGGCGTATCTTGTAAATCAATGCGACCCTTTGTCTGTTCTTCAGTCAGAAAAATACAATCATGCGTTTCTTGTGACTGAGGCTGAGTCACCGGGTATGGCAACAAAGTAGCTGGGTTCAAAGTTGCACATCTCTTTAATGTAATGTGGGGGGCTAACAGTGTCAATTCGTAGCCTGTAAGACGAGCGCTAGTTAAGTGCTGCGTCTTTGTCTGATTCAAAAGGGCATCGACAGCATGTGGTACTAACACTAACAATTTATGTGACAAAACTATTCCCTCACTCTGTCGAATTGATACCGCTGTTGCTGCAACTGAACGAAAGCATCCAGGCAATGCTCTAGCAACAGGGTCAAGAACTGCAGAAAAGTACGCACACGGGCGTTGCTTATCGCCGTGTAACTGAACCAACACTGATAATGCACATCCATCTTTCTCGTGCACATAAAGTGTGAAAATCTTTGTGTAATCTGGTGTGCCTAACACTGGTGCTGAACAAAGAGCTTGTCGTAACTGTCGAAAAGCATTTTCATATTCATCTGTCCATGGGAGGGGTACAGGGGTATCTTTCGTCAAAAGTGCTAACAAGGGCTTGACAATGTGTGAAAATCCCAAAATCCACTGTCTACAAAAGGTAGTGAGACCCAAAAATGCACGTACTCCATTCTGTAAGGTAGGAACTGGCGTATCTAAAATGGCTTGTATGCGATCTGATGTCAATGCACGTCCCTCCTTAGACAAAAGGTGACCTAATTAGGTTACCTTTGGTTTACAATATTGCAGTTTCTTTCGAGAGACCTTATGATGATGTAAAGCAAGAAAAGAAAGCAAAGACAAAGTACATGTTTCACACTGCTCCGGGGTATCGGCTGCCAACAAGATGTCGTCGACATATTGTATGAGAGCCACACCTTCGGTCAACACAAAGGAATCAAGTTCCCTTTTCAATGCTTGGCTGTAAATACTCGGACTTTCAGTGTAACCTTGAGGAACTCTACAAAATCGAAACGATCGATTATTCAAAGTGAAACCGAACAAATATCGGCTATCAGAATGAATAGGGATCGAGAAGAAAGCATTCTTCAAATCGATTACAGTAAACGTGGTAGCAGTCGGAGGGACTAAAGTAAGGAGTGTTGTAATGTCTGGAACCACAGGGTATTGTGGTATCACTATCTTATTCACCTCCCTCAGATCAATAATGAACCTGTAAATTCGTGTATCTGAATCTTTCTTCAAAATCGGAAGAATCGGGCTGTTGCAAACATTGTATGGGACCTCTTCAACAACCCCAACTTGTATCAAATCATGTACAATTCGTATGAGTGCTTCCTCTCCCTCCTGTGAAATGCGATATTGTGGCAAACGAGGTAACACAGCTCCCTCCTTGACACTAATCTGGATCAGAGGGATAACCATCTGACCCACATCGGTGTCTGAGGTAGCCCATAAAGATGCAGGAAGTGAAGCCAATGCAGCATCTTCTTTAATCAAACAGATTCAATCAGATTTAATGTAATTATCATTTAAAATAACACGCACCCCTTCAGGAAAACATCGTATTGTAGCTCTGAAGTGTTTTAACATATCAAGGCCAAAAATATTATCTGGAGTTTTCGGGGAAAGCAAAAATGGGCATGGAGCATCGAATTTATCAACAGAAAATAAAAGTGGCTGAGACAACGGGCTAAGGGAAGGTTTTCCATCGAAACCTATCGAAGTAATAGTGGTGCCCTCGGAACCAATTGTTTAGATAAAGCGCTACGTGTAGCTCCTGTATCGACCAGAAACCGATCAGTAGAGCCCAAAACATGTGCTGTAATATAAGGACCCGTCTGATCTACTGGAACTTCAACTGATTCCTTACCCCATCCTAGGCAATCCTATGCATGAGCCGAATCGTACAAACCAGAAGGGGCATAATCAGATACTTGACATTGATTTCGCTTATCAAATGTGTTCTGTCTTTGTTGTGGACGTGAATTAGCATCAGATCTGACTCGATCATTCGTATTACCACGAGGCGCCGAGAAACCTGAACCAGGTCTTCCTTGGCCCCGCTCCCGAGCTTCTTGTTGAGCATGAAGCACCGGGCAGTCTTGCGCCCAATGGCCGTACTGTTTGCAATATACACATTGATTCAGAGCTATGTCTGAACGGACAGAAGAAGTATTGGAAGATGGTCGGCCACTTCTATCATAATTTCTGTCGAGGCCCCTATCGTATCCTCTAGAAGGCGGGCCATACACTTGAGCCAACATAACTTTCGTTTTTAACTCTTTCGACTTCTTGTCCTCAGTCCCCTTCGCCTCCGCTTCCTGGTGCTCATAATACTGAGCCATCGTCAACACAGAGGCCGGAGAGGACGTAGTCCAAGAACTTTCACTAGCTTTTAATCGACTCGCTATACTAGGCAATACATTTGAAACATATTTATCTACAAACAGATGTCTGTCGGTATCGTCAGTAAGAGACTGACCACTAAAATCATGAAGGGCTTCCTCAAAGCGAGTAAAAAAATCAGAAACCGATTCATCTGCTTTTTGTTTACAGGATGCTAAAACAGTCCAATCAATCTTTTTAGGGGGAATAACCGTTTTAAGTTTAGTTAAAATGGCTGCAGGAAGATCTAATATCAGTCTATGTGGTTTTTGGGCGGGCTCTCTATCTGCATCTATGCGCTCTATCTCTTTCCATTCAGCTCCAAGAACAGCGCGATCATCAATTTTACCAACGGTCCTCCACATATCTGGGGGTAAAATAAGACCGACATGTCTTTCAAAGGCTAACACGCCCACCATCACGCAGCACCATGGCTGGTGTAAGGTAGAGATCTCATATGTCCATGTCTGACTGACTCTCTCACTGACTGATTGACTCTCACTCTTTCTCTCTCACTGACTGACTGACTCTCTCAATCTCTCTCTCACTGGCTGACTCACTCTCTCACTGACTGACTGACTGACTCTCACTGATTCTCTGACTGATTGACTCTCCCTCACTCTCTCTCTCACCGACTGACTGACTCACTAGTTGACTGACTGACTCTCTCACTGACTGACTCACTCACTCACTCACTGACTCTCTCACTGACTGGCTCCCTCACTCTCTCTAACTGACTCTCACTGACTGACTGACTCACTGACAGACTCTCTCACTGACTGACTCTCACTGACTGACTGTCTCACTCTCTCTCTCATTGACTGACTGATTGACTCTCTCACTAAATGACTGACTGACTGTCTCACTGAATGACTGACTCACTGACTGACTCTCTCAGACTCTCTCTCACTGACTAACTGACTGACTCTCTCACTGACTCTCTGCCTGACTGAATAACTCTCTTACTGACTGACTGACTCTCTCATTGGCTGACTGACTCACTGACTGACTGACTGTCTCACTGACTGACTGACTGACTGTCTTACTCTCTCACTCAATATCAATCAATAAAAAACATTATTCGGTTACATGTAAAAACCCATAAAAGCACACAATAAAAACATTATTAAAAAATACAGGGCAGATATAATTATTTACACCAATTAGCACCATTTGTCATACACAGCATTAGATTTCATTGTCATAATTTTCACATCACAATCGTTTTCCTGCATCCAAAAAGCTTTTTTTTTAAACCAAAAACAGAAGCCACAACAAATACTATATCTAATTGCTGGAGGGCCACCAGAGCTGGGCAACACAACCTCATACCAAGTGTTTTTAGGACTGGAACAATCCACATTTTTCTCTGTACAATATAAAATTTACAGAAAAATAGGACATGTATGGTGGACTGATCAGAAATGTCATCACATGGGCATTTACATAGCTGTTTCGGCCAGTCATTATTAGTTGGGAAGCTTAAAGATCTATTCAGAGTCCCGATGCGACAGCACATCAATAAAAATGTATCGTAATCATTGGTTATAAGGCATAGGTAAGGCTGCATTTTAAAAGTTGTTAATGTAAGGTTGTGTGCTTGTACTGTAACCTTACTCAATTCGACATTTAGTCTCTGTTCACTCAGGTAGCGCAAGCATTCGTTCTTAAGATCTTTCCTAGATAGCCTTACCAAAGTGGGCAGGTCATCATAAAATTCTCGATGGCTTAAGTTATACAAGAACATTTTAACATAAGACAGTCATCTGATGTTCACCACTCCATCTAGGCCCGCACAATCTGATAGAATCCCATGATTAAACTTTGTTTCCTCTGTTGTCCATATCCTATGCCGCAACAGGACCGGCTGAATTTTTATAATGTCTTCCAAATATGGCAAAACTAGTTCTGTGTGGCATATGAAAGTAGAGGTACCATTAGGGACCATTAATAAAAATATTAGAAACGTATTTTCAGCTACCTGAAGGGAGCATACATCCGCATACCCCCAAATACCTGCTCCATATGAAGCTACAGTAAAACTTTTTGCCTTATAAATATTCAGTAGTTCCACCGTAGGGCGTCTGTCTAGTTTCCTACTAAAATTCGCGAGTGCAGATAGAGTTTTTATGTACAATATTCTCCTTGTTTTTACAGCCTGCACTCATGACCCCGTGCGCTCAAATAAAATTCCTAAATAGGAAAATATCTTAGTATTTTCAATCCGTTTTCCTTCGATAAAAATTGATTTGGTCTTAATACATCCAGCTCCACAATTCATAACAAATGTCTTGGTTGAATTAATTGTAAGACCCCATTCTGTCATAAAATTTGCAAAGCTGGATACCACTCTTTGGAGTCCTAATTGTGTGTGGGCTATAAGGACCGCATCATCCGCATATAACAATGCGGGGAAAGGGCATTTACCAACCGCAGGCAGGTCAGTACATTCTTTCACTAAAACTTTTTCAAGGTCGTTTATATATAGGGTAAAGAGGAACGGGGCGAGGAGGCAACCTTGCCGCACGCCACGTCTTACATTAAAAGGACCTGTGCATTTCCCGCCCACCCTAAATCGTACTCTAGCCTTTGCCCCTAAATATAGTTCTCTTAGAAACAAGATTAAAATTGCTTCGACGCCCAGCTCCTCTAGAGTTAACCACAATTTATTGTGCCTAACACAGTCAAAAGCTGATGATAGGTCGACAAATGCCAAATACAAGGCTCTCTTTTTTGCTTTAATGTATTTATTCAGTAGGATGTCTAAATTCAGACCTTGCTCAATAGTGCCTAGTTTCTTATGGAAGCCAAACTGTAGATCACTTATCACAAGCCTATCCTCTGCCCAATCCTGAAGTCTATTCAATATGACCCAGCCCATAATTTTCACAGTTGAGTCCAGCAAAGATATTGTACGATAGCAGGCTGGGTCGGACCTATCTCCTTTTTTAAATATTGGTACAAGGATGGACTCATACCATGTCGAGACAAGGCCGTCAGAGATACATGCATTAAACACTTGTGCCAGCAATGAGCCCCATAAGATGGTATTAGCTTTAAAGATGTCGAAAGGCACACCATCAGCCCTGCCGCCTTCCCTCCCATACTTGAAGCAATAGCTGAGTTTACCTCATTAAGCTCAAAATGGAGCAAATTTCCTTGATCCATAAAGGAATTACCTGGTTCCACCACAGTAATTGTACTGCCCTGTGACCCCGAGTATAGCTCATCATACAGGTTAGAAAAGTGCTCTATCCACTGATGTTCTGGGATTGCCACCTCAATTTTTGCTACATTTTTATCCCTAGAAAAAGGTGTGTTAACTGCCTGCCAGAAAGCACTGGAATCTCTTGAACTGGAGGCTTCACGTAGAGTTTCCCATGCATCTGCTCTTAGCATGTTTCTTTCCCTTTTAGGGTCCATTTATATTCTCTCTGGGCCTCTCTAATCTCATTCCTATCCGTTACTGCCCTGTGTAGAGAGTTCTTAAGCTTTTTATAGGCCTTGGTACAATATGGGTCAACCCACCTTTTTTTCCTTTGATTCCTTTTCCTGTTATTTGCATTGACGGTAAGAGCCCACTTTATATAATCTGTGATTTGTATAAAACAATCAACAACTCCTTTTGGTGAGGTAGTCTCATCCAAGCAGGCCATGATATTGACATAACAATTTGTTACAACATCTGCCATAAAATCTTTAGGTTCCACTTTTCCCAGCTTAGGGAGTAACCATTTTGCCTAGATAATAATATATTCTCTAATATGGGGTTACGACTATCAATCTTACTCTTCTCCTTATTAAGAAGCAAGATACCCACACTTTTTGCAAAATTATCACTTAGTGCAATCTGGTGTTTATGAAAATCTACAATGCTTGAACTATACCGGTTAGAGACCAGAATAAAATCTATTATAGAAAAGTTTCCGTGACCGTTAAAGGTAGGGCGAAAAGGAACCGGGGGGGGGGGGTAATTAGAGTATTGGCAAAGCCCAAATCCAGTTGGAATATTGTTTCATTTAAACTATCGCCGTACCCTGAATGCAGAAAATGAGTACGGGTAGTCTCGTTATCATATGTGATTCCACAGTTCCCTGTGTCAGCAAAATGACAAAGAGAAGTGTTAAAGTCACCCCCCAAACTATAATCAAATCTTTACTCCCTACCTCTTGTAGGTATTGCAAGTGAGCACTTATAGTTCTTACAATACCTTCCAGTTGATTTAGCGGGACATTATTATAATAATTCACCAGTATAACTGTGCAACTTCCGTTTATCCTTATTCTAATAATCTGATAAAAACAATCCTCAAATAACATATCAATTTTAAAATGTGCTAAATTAGACACATAAGTGCAGAACCCCCCTTTAGCCCTGCCATGTAAAGAGGTTATCGCGGGTGTGTGCAGGGTTTTATAGCCGGTGATATGGACTGGATCAACCATCCATGTTTCATGCAAACTTATAAAATAAAACTTCTGGATAAACTCTTACCACAAGCTGTTTGTCACCTTTGATTTTAAGCCAGCAATGTTCCAGAACCTAGAATTTTATTCCCCTACTCCTTTTACATAACCGTTGTACTCCAGAGTTTCCTCTGCACTTAATCCCATTAAATTGTCCCCCATTATAGGCGGCAATATTGGTACAGGCATAATTAGTGGGGTCATGTGACTTTTATCACTAATAATAGCTGTACCTCTCCTCCGACAACTTATCTGTGGACATGAAGTAGTCCCAAAGGAGACATTTGGCTGGGTAATAGAATCCACTACCACCAATAAGGGTTCAGCAGACAGTCAATCACATGATTCTAAGACCGACAAGGGAGCAAACCTGTTGGTGTGATTGAAATCAATAAGACTACCTAAAGGTCTTTTTAGTGTGGGTAGGTTCTCCCTCCCTTGTGAGATGGGATGGTGCGGTCTATAAAAGAACCCCAGTGGCAACAAGGACATTTTCCCTGGATGATATCCTAGGTTCCTACTCTCCAAATGCTCCAATAAGAATCTAACAACAAGTCCATTATTGAAATTAGCTACAACACAGTCGCCCCACCCGTCCTTTTTAGGTTTCGCTTGGCGTAGCACTGCGCAGCAGTGCACGCGCAGGCGAAATCTTATGTTTACCAGTACGGGGCTTTGTCCCGCCTCTCTCTTCCATTGGCTAGCTCCATAAATGGAGGCTAGCCATTGGAAGAGAGATCTGTCCGTAATTGTCGGACCAGATTCGTGGGCGTTCCGGCGATTTTTCGCATCCCGCCTCTTTTAGAATGTCATTGCGGTGGTGGGCGGTGGTTTATTTATTTATTTATTTTAGGTTTGTTTTGGTCATTTCTCTGAAGATGGCGGCCGGGCAGTAGCCTTCATGGCGTGGTCGGCTTTAACACCCGACACAATGGCCAATTCAAAGACCCCAGGAAGGCGATACCCCTTGGTTCGGGCCCTAAGAAATCCACCCCGCAGCTGTTTAGAGGAATCGCTGCAGGCGTAGAACTGCTGGTACATCGTGCCCTGTGACCGTACCATCACCCGCATCGCCTGCAGCAGCTCCCCCTCATGGGTCGAAGCGTACGCTACGGGTTTGCCTGCCCCCTTCACAACCTATCGTTAACTACGTGGCATCTACAGCGCCTCGAGCCATAGCTGCCGCCCAAGGAAACACCACGACGTGAAAAGGCTGACCCCGCATCTGCTCGCCTCGAGATCACCAAGACAACAAAAGAAGGTATTGTGCGCTTGCCTGGAGCTCCGTACTGTGCGCCTTGAACTGCCCGCATTTCCCTGACTCCGGTGTACGCCTCGTACTCGGCCCCGTAAACAAACCACCCTCGCATGTTTACAAGAGAGCCGTACGCCTCCCCCAGCTGTCACCAAGATTCAGGGCTGTGCGCATCGTATTGCAGCCCCCACCCTGAAGCGTGCGCTAAGAACTGTGCGCTTGTAAGGCTGGTACGGTTCGCCTGGTTCGGAACGACCTGTACGTCTCCTTTCCCAGTAACTGTACTGTACGCCGCTCACGCGAGATGCGTGAGGTTTAGGGGGGCACTCAGATTAAAGGGGAACAAAGCGTACGGGAGCATTGGCAGGCACTGTACCTTATCAAAACTGGGCAGAAGGCCCCAAGCATAGCATGTTAAAGAACTGTGGCAACTTGAAAGTCTACCCTGCATTTAACAAGTAACTGGAACCATTTTTAAACGTGCAAAGACTGTATTTACAAGCCTACTTAAAACATATATAAAGGAGATATATTTTTACACAACCTACAGTCTAGTGTCATTGTGTGGTGGGTTGGTGGTTGTTGTGTGTGATACTGCAAATGTTTAACCATATGTGCTCCAGAGATTAGCCTAGACTGCTTGCGCCACACTACCTAGAGGGTAAGCAGGGGTTATTTCTGTGAGTAATCCTTTGCCCTGACTTAGAGGAGAGGGTCCCTGCTTGTCGCCAGTGCTGCACTGCGCCAACCAGAGACCCATAAGTGTTCCATAATAAAGCTACCAAAGTCTTACAATAACCCCCGTCCCTTATCCAACAGGCAAGGGTTATTATGGCTAAGTAGTAAAAACCTATTTCAAGCATGGAAGCCCCGAAATGTTGTTTTGAATGCCAAATTTGACATATCCAAAGCAAGACCTTGAATTGTGTGTATTTTAAAAAGTGGGCTTATGCAACTTTATGAGAAATCCAGAGTCTTCATATTGACTGTTGTGTATGACAACATGATTATTTATATTAACAATTATCTGGAGGGGTTGGGTGATTTCGTCCGGTTATATATTTCAAAGTATGGGATCACTTATCCCACTTCTGCCAAATTCATTGCTAATTTAGGTAGTCTACCTTGCTCAGGGAGAAGTAGAACTCAATTGACAGATTGTGCAGGAAAATATTTTTTAAAGAAGCACTTGATGGCCTGAAAGAGAATTAAAACGTGATGGAGAGAATTTTGTCTTATTTCCAAATGTTGCTATTAGCTTAACAAGAGGCACCAATCAAGGACATAAGATACTATGAAATTACATCAAAGCCCTAAATTGTGCATAAATGACTGAGGGAACCGCTTTGCAGTTATTGTGTAGAACATACATAATTGTTGTTATATCTAAAAAAATGACAGTAAAAGGGAATGAGTGCTTACGAAACATAAACATATTCAAACAACACTTTAATAGTCTCTGACCCCATTGGGAAGCAGAAGGGTGAAATGGTAGACATAAAATGTGACGCCAGTTTCCAAAACTATATCACTGAAAGGTATGACAGCAATGTGGAAATAAGTTTGGTTCGGAGACGCTTAAAAGGCTTCTCAGCTGTTTAGTCCTGTGTAAGCTACAAGGTTTTCTGAACAAGCATTACCTGTTGCTTCACTTTATTTTATTTTATTTATGCATTTTTATATAGCGCGGACTTTACCCGAAGGTGTCAGAGGGCTTCACAATAGGAACAGAACTGATACATGAGAACATTACAAGTGAGCAAAATACAAAGGCAAACGTTACATTAAATGAAGCAAAATTACAATTGTGCGCCAACAAAGTATAAGAGGTAGTAAACGGTGCATTACAAAAGTGACAATCGTGAGTCAATAAAATACAAGAGGTAGCAAACGGTGCATTGCAGGAGGAAAAAGTGACGTGTGCAGGTTACAAAAAGCGTACAAAATAAATATAGAGGTATAATACTGCAATATATGGAGGACACTCCAGCACAAGACACTGACAACAGGACGGGCTCAAGCATTTCAGGATTTTTGTAACTGTCTCCTCCTTGCTGTAGGCACGCTCACTTCTGGAAACACCAGCAAACATTTTTGCTACCAGTCTCACAATCTCCTTGCTCGGGGATTCCTCGTGTAAAGCAGTCAAACTGGGTGCCAAAGTCCATATCATCACTCTCATCACTCTCTGTGCTCCTCATTTACATTCAGAATGCTGTACACAGTCTTCGTCATTAGGATTCACATTTGAGGAAAGGAAAGCCTCCACCAGTTTAATTAACACCCCAGGTCTGCCAACAGCAAGCGAACCTGTCAATTTCAGATTAAATGCCTCTTCATTTTCCAGGCCTCCAAGCCTGTCCTCCAGCTGAATTAATAATACTAGAGCACTCTGCTGAAATTCAACAGGTTTGCTGTTGACATTCCGTTGTTGAGTGTGAAAGTCCTCCATAACAAATGATCTTGCTCCGCTTTCTGCAGTGCCTCTTTAGTCATGAGATTACTTGATGATATGAATTTGAGTGCAATTCCATAGCATTAATTTTGAATTAAAAATGATCTAATTTTTTGCAGTCTATCAATGGATGTTGTGATAGTCGTTTTCCCTATAAATAAGTCTTCCAAAAAGTCACCTTTCCTTAGGTCGCTCGACATCTTCACCTCTGGAGATTGTGGAAGAGACACAAGGGGGCGCTGTGCTTGCTTCCCTGCCCCATGGCTGTGCTTGCATTCCTGCCCCCTGGCTGTGCTTGCTTCCCTGCCCCCTGGCTGTGCTTGCTTCCCTTCCCCCGGCTGTGCTTGCTTCCCTGCCCCCTGGCTGTGCTTGCTTCCCTGCCCCCTGGCTGTGCTTGCTTCCCTGCCCCCTGGCTGTGCTTGCTTCCCTGCCCTATGGCTGTGCTTGCTTCCCTGCCCCCTTGCTGTGCTTGCTTCCCTGCCCCCTCGCTGTGCTTGTTCTCCTAGGTGTGTGTGTGTGGCTCTGGGTGTGTGGGTGTGTGTGGCTCTCGGTGTGTGGCTGTGTGTGGCTCTGGGTGTGTGGCTCTGGGTGTGTGGGTGTGTGTGGCTCTGGGTGTGTGGGTGGCTCTGAGTGTGTGGCTCTGGGTGTGTGGCTGTGTGTGGCTCTGGGTGTGTGGGTGTGTGTGATTCTGGGTGTGTGGGTGTGTGTGGCTCTGGGTGTGTGTGTGTGTGTGTGTGTGTGGCTCTGGGTGTGGGTGTGTGTGGCTCTGGGTGTGTGTGCGGCTCTGGGTGTGTGGGTGTGGGTGGCTCTGAGTGTGTGGCTCTGGGTGTGTGGGTGTGTGTGGCTCTGGGTGTGTGGGTGTGTGTGGCTCTGGGTGTGTGCGTGTGTGTGGCTCTGGGTGTGTGCGTGTGTGTGGCTCTGGGTGTGTGGGTGTGTGTGGCTCTGGGTGTGTGGGTGTGGGTGGCTCTGAGTGTGTGGCTCTGGGTGTGTGGGTGTGTGTGGCTCTGAGTGTGTGGGTGTGTGGGTGGGTGTGGCTCTGGGTGTGTGGGTGTGTGTAGCTCTGGGTGTGTGGGTGTGTGTGGCTCTGGGTGTGTGTGTGTGTGGCTCTGTGTGTGTGTGTGTGTGTGTGTGGCTCAGGGTGTGGGAGTGTGTGGCTCTGGGTGTGTGTGTGTGTGGCTCTGGGTGTGGGTGGGTGTGGGTGGGTGTGGCTCTGGGTGTGTGTGTGGCTCTGGGTGTGTGTGTGTGTGTGGCTCTGGGTGTGGGTGTGTGGCTCTGGGTGTGTGTGTGGCTCTGGGTGTGTGTGTGTGTGTGTGTGGCTCTGGGTGTGTGTGTGGCTCTGGGTGTGTGTGTGGTTCTGGGTGTGTGTGTGTGGCTCTGGGTGTGTGTGTGTGGTACTAATTGCTGTCTGCTGAGCTCGTCCAGTAGGGTACAATAGGTCTTACATTTGCGAGAGATTAAGCTGTTGGCAATGTAAATTACAATGCCATTTATTTATCTGTTTTCAAAACCAACACATAAATAAAAAATGTGTCATTTACAATGCCAATAGCTCTAACTTTTGCAAAGGCGAAACTGTTGCATTGTAAATGCTTGTTAAGGTGTCCAACCCATGAGACACGTCTAGCCATAATCATGTGATTACAAATATCCCACCCCGTATCCCATCAGCCTTCAACTGCGCAGTAAGCCAGTGCATTGTTTTGGCCATTAGCTGTTCTGCGGGTTCTATCTGCCCCTCTTGTAAAATTGGAACATTCTTTAAGACCACTACAAGAGGGGAAGCGGCTGGTGGAAGGTATATGGCTTTCGGTCCGTATGTATGTAAGCTACAGGACAGGGAATTGAGCACTAATGGGTAATGATGTTTTAGAGGGCCATCTCTTTCTCATTGACTGACTGACTCTCTCACTAACTGACTGACTGACTCTCTCACTGACTGACTCTCTCACTTTCTCTCTCACTGCCTGACCTACTCTCTCTCTCACTGACTGACTCTCTCTGTCTCACTGACTGACTGACTCTCTGACTGACTGACTGACTGACTGACTGCCTCTCACTCTCTCTCTCACTGACTGACTGACTCTCTCACGGACTGACTGACTGACTCAATCCATCTCTCACTGACTGACTGACTCTCAATGACACTGACTGACTCTCTCACTGACTGACTGATTCACTCTCTCTCACATTAACTGACCGACTGACTCACTCACTCACGCTCTCTCTCACTGACTGACTGACTCACTCACTCTCACTGACTGACTCTCTCACTGACTGACTGAGTGACTCACTGGCTGACTATCTCACTCTGTCACTGACTGACTGACTCTCTCCCTCTCACTGACTGACTGACTCTCTCACTAACTGACTGACTCTCTCACTCTCTCACTGACTGACTCTCTGACTGACTGACTGACTGACTGGCTCTCTCACTGACTGACTAACTCTCTCACTCTCTCTCTCACTGACTGACTAACTGACTGACTCTCTCACTGACTGACTAACTGACTGACTGACTGACTCTCTCACTGACTGGTATACAGGTACTATTTCCCAACCTTCACCCTCCTGTTATTTATGCCCCTAATAACAAAAAGAAAAACATAACAAGCAACCATTGGGACAGGCAGATAGAAGTTGCCAGCATTGAAAGGACAAAAAAAACCTCAAGACGTTATTTATTGTTAATACTTTTTTAATATGGTCGTTCAGTTGTACATAATGTTTTCTTGGTCATATATAAGGTAACAAAAATGCTTCTGACACTTCTTTATTATAACTTTTCAGCATGCTGCAGACGTCTGTCCGCTTGCACTTTGTTTTTATTGAAAGCCGGCTATCCCTTTATTAAAATGGGTACAGGGAATAGCTGACTCTTCTTTTAACTCACTTTTACACACTTGGGCACGAATTCACAAGCCCTCAAAAATGAACCCAATGATGAAGCCAGTCACCAACTTTTTTGGTGCATGAGGGTTCTTTTTTAATTCTAGTTTTATCACTGAATCACTCTGGACTCGAGTTATAAAGTTAATTAAAAAATGTGTTTTACCTTGGGTTAAATTGCACCTGGTGTGTCACTCTTCTGTTGTTTGATATTGACGTCTGTACAAACACAACAGTTGATGGACAGAATGCAGAACAATGTCATACCTTCACCCCAGTACACAGATCTGGGCCTAAATCCATCGTTTTTTTGCACTCCACACCACCCCAGTGCAGATTTCTGTACAGCACAGCTGAAAGACATAGGCAAACTCAATATCTCTGGCTAAACACTTATAAGGTTCCAAAGGCGATGCCTATTGGCTATGCCAATGCTTGTTATTCTGCACCCCACGATACGTGGACCTGTATTGACTATTGGCTCAGATCCACCCTCCTTATCCCATGGCTGGATGCTGTCTCACATCTTGGACGCACTTTGATCACTCCCCAGTGCCGATGACCTTACACACTCCAGTTGGGAGGGGGAGATTGGAGTGGCAGTGGCTTTTCTCAAGCATTGCACTGCTGGACGAGGTGTTCAGGTCTGAGCTTCGTTCCCCAGTTGGCGAATACTTTGAGCTTAACGTTCACTTAGTCACTAAACATGCCAGCTGTGGAAGGCCTTCAAGGCCTAAATTCACAGCATCTGCAGTTGTAAACATTCTGGGGTGCTCCCGACATACATCAGAGCCTGACTCGCTTGGAAACCAAATTGATGGAACTAGAATAGGCTGATGCCCAGCCGTAACATGAGCCGCAATTTCTTAGGTGCACTACTCTGTTAGCCTAATATTAAGAGCTCACTTACTGTGAGGCAAACGTTTTTGGGAAGTATGCTAGGGCTCGCCACTACGGTGATGGAGAACACCCTGGCAGCATTTTGGCTCGATTGCTCTGCCCAACCTGAGGTGCCACTTCCATTCCAGAAATGTAACTAGCAGATGTAATGCAGGAGACTAACAGCAATAAAGTTCTACCTGCATTGTTCAGCTATTACAGAAATCATTACACTTCCCGGCTGGCTGGGACCACTTCTAACCTAACATCATATCCTGCTGAGATAGCTATGGTTTGGCTTACAAAAGCTCAGCAACCGTTTCTCAGCAAACCAATTTCATCCCTGGTGCAAAGGGCCAGTGAAATATCTGAGCTTTTGCCCATATTGTGGCAAGAAGAAAGAAATTTGACTGAATTATTGCCTTGCCACGGAGAAAGTGACCACCCAGGTGGAATGGTGGCTCTGTATTCCACTCTAGATGGTGGGTCATATCTCAACCATAAAGATGGTGATACTCCCCCCAGTGTTTATACTTTTTTTAAAATATACCCATTCCTCTCAGTAATCAATGTTTGCTTCACTACGGAGAATGCTATTGAGATTGATTTGGGCGGGCCAAATCTCCTGCATAGGCAGGGACACTCTCGTTCTCTCGAATGAGCAGGGTGGGTTCGGTGTTTCACATTTTCATGTTTATTACCTAGCAGCACAGTGTCCATTCGCCTATTACTGGTACCATCTAGATGCATCACTCCCCTATTCCAAACCCGAAAAAGATCAGGCTGAGCTGAGACACCTGTTTTTTATACTACCTGCAGGAGTCTTCTCCAGTTATTTGGGGAAAGACTCCTTTACTCTCCTTTATGCTGCCTCTGGTGACCAATCAATGGCTTCCTGTAACACAGGAGAAATTGGTCCAGCGCACTTTGACACAGCATGCCATACACACTTTTGGAGACCTCTTCCCCGACAGTGACATCCTTTACTAAGCTATATGGACCGCTTCATTTTACGATGCCTCCAAAGCACCCTTTGAGCTCTCCTATCATCCTATCTGTTGGCCCCAGCAGAAGTCGCTTCCTTGATGGGAGTTTGTTAGTCTCCAGGCTGTACCGTACATGCATTGCCCTCTGTCTCCATGCAATGGGAAACTTAGGGATACATGGGAGGCAGAGTTAGGGCACCACTTAACCGATAACATTTAGTATGCTCTCTGTGCCCAAACACACCTTATTTCACCCAACCACAATCACAAGCTCATCTATTACAAATTACTGCCTAGAGTCTATATTATATCTAGCACCCTGTCATGCCTGCATCCTGCGAGGTCCTCTAGCTGTCCTAAATGCCACACTAATAGGGCTGATTTTGTATACATGACATGGACTTGCAGTCATAGTGCATCCTTTTGGTGCACTATCCACTCTCGCCTCGTCCTGATGATCGGTATGGAGATTGCTCCAGACCCACTAATAGCCTTGCTGGGATATGTGCTGGATATACCGAAGAGTGTCCGACAGTTCATCGCATTTGCATTGCTCCTGGCTAAGCTTGAAATTGCTCTTTACTCGGGGAACAGACATCCGCCCAATGCCAAAGCCTGGTTGGTAGCCTCATATACTGCGATACTACCAGACAACTATATGCCACTCTCAAGCTCCCAACCTTGAAACCAAAGGATAGTTGGCAAACTCTCTGGGACTACTTGTGGGCACTGGAGTCTGCAGAACATGATTCTTGATCATTGGTGTTGTCTGTGTGGGACTGCAAGTCTTAAATGTGGCCTGTTCACTCACCACCTCCGACCACCAGTGTTTGTACGTACCTCTCATGTAGATTACAACACCAACATGTATTTGTGTACTTTATGCTAGATAAATATGTTGTCCTCAAAGTACTGCTCCTCAAACCCTGGAGTTATTGTTTGTTTTGTAACTGTCATGATAAAATCCTAAATAAAGTTTTCACAAAGATAATTACATTAATGCCGGCTTATCTCGTTTTATTGGATTTTTTGTAGTATTGGTAGTATTTCTAAAGATATTTGGTAAAAGCATTTTGCAGTTAATTAATCATATTTTCCACAAAATATCATATATCAGAACTTTGATTATAAAATTATTACACAATTTCTGGCATAATTAACGGAAAAAACGAATGGTACATCTGATCTTCCAGTGAAAGCGTCTGTGTGCTGCCTGGAGAATACGGAGCTTTAGGTGGCGATTTTGAGATAGATCAAAGGCAATCACAAGCAGGTTAGCTGAAGACTGATCTATGAAGACAAGAGCTGGGCACTAAGGAACCCTCTATTTTGGATTTATTTTTACAAAAGCGGCATGGAATAGATTTTACCTGAAGGTGTATTTCTAGAACAGGAACTACGTCATTTTTTCCACTCATGTTTTGATCAAAACACGGGGACCCATTATGGTATACAAGGATCTTGGGTAGCGATAACTTTGAAAACAGTGGTCCTTGATGAACGCAAGGTAAACAAGCATTTGCAATGTAATAGGTCTCGCATTTACGCGAGTTTAAGCTTTTGGCATTGCAAATTCCAATGCCTTTTATTTACGTTTTAAAAACAAAAATAAAAGGCATTGTCATTTGCAATGTCAATAGCTCAAACTCGCGTAAATACAAGACCTATTGCATTCCAAATGCTTGTTTGGGTAAAAAGTGCCTGCCTTTCACCAGAACAGAACCAAGCCACGTGTGAAGTGCCTGGCTCAATCCCCACCTCTGCCCCCAGGCAAAAGAAAACAGCAAATTAATTAAATAACCCAGTGCGGCCGCTAAAGTGAGCAGAATGCGCTGCAAATTAATTAAATAAACCAGCGTGGCCACTAAAGTGAAAGCGGACCGCGCAGCAAATAAAAAATAAAATAAAAAATAGTGCTTTTATCCATGACTAGCAGCCTGCCCCGGCGTTGCCCGGGGCAGAAGGGGGCTGGGG
Source organism: Lissotriton helveticus (assembly GCF_964261635.1). Taxonomy (NCBI): domain Eukaryota; kingdom Metazoa; phylum Chordata; class Amphibia; order Caudata; family Salamandridae; genus Lissotriton; species Lissotriton helveticus. The sequence goes on from NC_136057.1 coordinate 1,491,006,156, forward strand.
GCAGCATTTTCGGCTTTTGTGCAGTCCCGGCCGTGCCCCCACCCGCCCCCACATTGCCTAGACCGCCCCCCGCCTCCCGCCCCCCGCCCGCCTGCCTCCCGTCTCTGCCTTACCTGAGCCGCGCTCCGGACTTCACCGCCACTCCCGGGCCCCCGCCCGCCCCGACATTGCCTAGACCGTCTCCCGCCTCTTGCCCGCCTGCCTCCCGCCTCTTGCCCGCCTGCCTCCCGCCTCTGCCTTACCTGAGCCGCGCTCCGCACTTCACCGCCACTCCCGGGCCCCCGCCCGCCCCGACATTGCCCAGACCGCCTCCCGCCTCGCCTTACCTGATGCGCCGCTCCTCCCCGAGCTCCGGACTTCACCGCCACTCCTCGCCGCTCGTCACCGCTCCTCCCCGCCTGTCGTCATCACGCACGTCTAGGTCGCGGTCAGCGCGCTACGTCGCGGCCGGCACTAGTTTTAGGGGACTACTTTGTTTGTAAATTTTAATTTTTTAATTTACGTTTTATTTTTATTTTATGTCGCCTATGTCCATCTACACACCCTGAGGATTCCAACAATGTATTGGGTGTGTGGATTGGCGCTGTGGTTCCGGAGTTTACCTTGCCAAAAGGTTTCTGTTCTCTCTTTATACTAGTAGTATAGATAAAGCAGACCGTGCACCATGACCAGTAAAAGGTCCAGTCCTTATGGGCGGTAACAAATGGAGACAAGGCAGTACCAAGGACGGACTAAAAAGCCAATTTACCAATCTGAAACCAGCATTTAAGAAGAACAACACAAAGCCAATTACAAATGTATGCGGAGAGTGGACAAAGCTTTCACAGAATACCCTACTACAGCATGCCTCGCAGAGCGAGCAGCACATGCGCGCTGCCCTTAGGCTCGACCTACAAATTGGGACCAAAGAAGTCAAATAGAAAAAAAATACTTCTCTACTAACTAAATTCCCCTTCTCAGACAGCTGTACCTTTCAACTGCCATAAGGAACAATATTAAGTGCATGGAATTAATAAGAAACATTTAAATCAAATGTCTTGGTCCCAAGTTTGCATATTTAACTCACTGAAAAAAACACAGGTTTAGGACATTTGACAGCATTAGCTTTGAAAAATAATTTCTTCTCTCCCTTGAAAGTGTGATTCGCTTTCATGTCCTTCTTCCACCACCCTTGTGAAAATTGTGAGGTTTGGTGCTCCTTCCCGACCTTTCCACCAATCAATCAATCAACCAACCAGGATTTACAAAGTGCGGCTAATCACCTGTTAGGGGATCCAGTCACTAATCACCTCGAAGGCTTTCAGTCACAGCTGTTTTTGTACCTTTCAGTTGTAAGTTAAGTTAATTGTGCGGATAAGCATGGGAAATGCATTTATAAAGTTTGATAAATAGCCAGAAAGTCACACCTGAGAGTGTATGAACGACATCTGAATGGAATTTTCCCAACCTCTTCTCTGATGCACCACTCTGAATGCCCACCCTCAAGGGACTAATGAAAGAAAACTTAAGAAACAATTCCTACCCGTAACCTTTTGCAAATACTGTGCAACTTACACAAGAGTAAGTTAATCCTACATAAAAGAGTCACTCCTAAATTAACTTTGGACATCGGATCCTTGCCTTTTACTACAGAAACCACTGATAATGACAAAAACCAATTAGTGAAAAGCGCCTAGTGAGGAAAGCTCCTCACTAGATACCACGGTGCAAAGAAGGCGACTTACGGCCCTTTGCTCTTAACACCAGCTATACAGGGGAAAGTCCCAGAATACCCCTGTGTAAGGTCTAGAAGGATTGCTCCAAGAGATCGCTCCGATCCCATGGCCACTGATAAGTGGCGCAACCCTAAGCCAAGCTTGTTATTGTGGGGGGGCCTCTGACCTGCAAGATGCCGAGGCGCCATTAATGCATTCCAACAGAAAGTACGCAGGACGTTGGTGCTATTTACAGCGCTTTGAGAGGACAGAAGGAGAGTGTGAAGCACCACAAAGGCATTAGCATAGCACTGAGAAGCTTCAATAAATGCAGAGTAATATGGTGACGTAACACCAGGGTGCCAGATATCTGCCCTCCGGGTTTCCACCCCTCCTAGACATTGGTGAGCTCTGCAGCGGAATGCCCGGAAGGTGCCGGCATTATGTACATTTGGGTGTGGAGTGCACGCATGTGAAAGCCAACATTGTGGCTGTCAGGTATGCAGTGGGAGGGCATGCAAATACGGAAGACTGGGGGCGAGGGAAGAGTCTTGGGGCTCCCGGAGACCATGAATGAACGATTGACCGTCCAGAACCGCTGTTGTATCAAACACACCTTGTTGTTGTCATTTGGAAGAGGACGGCATTTTGTAGCATGGACGCCTTCAGAGGCTGTTAGGACTCTGCACTCCACAACATAAGCACCGCAGGGACTGTCGGAACAATGCACCTGGCAGCATAGGCTCTTCAGAAACCATCATAACACAAGGCAGCATATGCCCTTCAGAGATTGTCAGAGCATACACATGGCACCATAATAGGGCCTTCAGAGATTACTAGACCACAGCTCTTCCACAGAATGCCGCTGACCGCGCGACACGCAGGGGAGCATTGGCGGGCAGCGCCCTAGTCCCACACGGCGGGCGAGCAGAGCTTGTAGCGCGTCAACCCCTTTGAGCCGCCCTCCTCGCCAACAGCCAATAGGGAGGGCTCACCTGGGGAAGGGGGCGTTCCTTGTAGTATAAAACAGGCCCAGCAACTATGCTCAGCCTCTTTTTCCCGCGCCTGGTTCCTAGGCTCTGCGCTGAGCTGATGTCGTCCTTCGCGCTGTTGTCGTCTTCCGCGTCGTGTTGAGGTATGTGCCACGCTCGTTTCCCCCTCGGCCCCGTCCCTGGCCTGAGCCCAGGTTGCACAGGGGCCCTGTGGTAGGATGCCACGGGGGGGGGGGAGGTGGCCTGGGTGCGGGATATCGCATGCGAGCGTGCGGGTCGCTGGGCGGTCGGGTAAGGGAACAAGAGGGCTGCTCGGGTCGCGGCCGCTGTGCCGGTTCCCGTACTGGAGCCCGGCCTTGATTACAAAATGTTATCTCAGGCATCTATGTCTTGCCGCGTGCTACTAGTCACGGGAGAGAAGGGCCGAGCTGCACAGATTCAACCAGCGCACACGCTCTGCACAACGCAAAGCTATCAATCCACTGAGCGCGTAATGTATATGAAGCGGATTCTCGTACATTTATTTAGATTTCTGAGCTGGACTCTGCTGTGCAATTCTCGGAGTGGTCTTGTCTGCCTATTTCGTGGAGGCGCAAGCAATTCTCTGAGTTTAGCATCTGGCATCCCTTGATTGACACGTGTAAAAGCACTCTTTCATTCGGGCTGGCCTTAAGTGATACGATCGCTCCTTCACTCGTGCGGGCATTAATTTATACGATCGTGCAGAAGCGCTCCTCCACTCGCGCGGGCCCTAATTGATACGATCGGTTGGGGTCAGGGACCGTGCAGGCGTTAAGAGATTAGACGACGAGTGGGTACATGTTGGGCGTTTGTGGGAGAACCACGCGTTCAAGCAAGTACGGGGCTATATGGTCGGCATGTCGCCTGCAGCCTGCAGCGTTTAGGTGGCCTGGCGGCGCGCCTACGAAGTGCCGCGCAGCACCACTTCACAGCGCCTCACACACTTGATTGGCAGCTGCGAGTGGTTGAGGTACCTTATAGTTGCATGTATGTGTACTCCAGTTCGATTAAGTTCCGTGGCCACATTATTGAATATTCAAGGCAGTCGTTATGTAGGCGTGCTACAATAACGTTAAATGCCGGCGGCCACATTTCGTAATGTGTCGTTATGACTGCAGACGGTAGATGTGCCTTCGGAATGTAGAATTCTGAGTGCCGCGTTGATTTCTCCGACGGCGGCTACATTATCGATAAGCGTTAGGTCCTCCCCAGTCGTCACCATCCCCGCACTCAGCGGCTAACAGTGTCCGGGCGCCGTGGATGGGGACAGGCAGGCTCGATGCTCGCAGCTAATACCCTTAGTGCCCGCTCTCCCCTTCCGGGAATCGTTGTCGGGCCGGGCGGCTGAAAGCTGTGTTAGGTTTGGGGGTTGCTTACAGCCCGGTGCGAGCCCGCGAATTAACCCCCTTTGTGCCTATCCCCAGCGACCGCATGGTGGAAGGCCGGGGAATTTATGTGGCCAAGTAACAAACAAATCAATATATGCTTTGAAAGGGGAGGGTTGTCTGAACCATCACTACGCAGATACAAGTTAAAAAGTAATCACCCGATGTCCCACTCAAATCTTCCATAGCATCGGGGCGGGGTAATGAAATGGATCCCCTAGCATCGGGGCGGGGTAATGAAATGGATCGCTCACGGGAGGCGTCCTGAGGCCTTTAGGCGACATAGCAGGCGTGGCGATGAGGGCAACAATGGCCGTGCATTGTGAACTCCCCCACGACCGAGCCCAGCGGATTGCTGCCAGGTGGCGGGGCCGGCCGCGATCGCGTCCGGGATCCAAATCGGCCGCACCACCCAGCCAGCCCCAGGGGCATGTAAATGCGGAATCGGCCTTTAGCTGGCCACGTGGTCAGGGGGTGCCGGTGCCCACGGCCATGATATCATTCACGCCCCTCCACGCACCGTGCGCAGGGCGAGTGTCTTTCCCCTCCACCGTTTGTAAATAAAGGACGCCCCTAAACCCGCAGCACCTTAACAACTGCATCTTGATCACCCCGGAAAGCGCGGCAGGTCTCAGTGTGTTGTTCCTCTTTGTGTGTCTGCACCCCCCCACCGGCAGGGGTAGCGGCAAGCCGGGGCCGTCCCAGCCGAGTCACCGGGTCCCTTGAGTTGTATGATGCCAAGTCACCGGGTCCCTTGAGTTGTCTGATGCCAAATGTTTTAAGGGGAGGGGGGTGTGCACGGGGATGGGATTGGTTCCCTTGTCCGCGATCCCTGTGCCCAGAGCATCCGCCTCGGGCGGTTTGCCCCTCCGGGTGTCTGCTGGCTTGCCCGGCACCCTTTACCTTCACAACTGACACGGATTGCCACCTCCCCGTGGCCCGTTATGGTGCCTTGGATTGCTGAAAACAATAAATTCAGGCAGCGCTGACCCCCTCTCAGTAGTACGCTTGTTAGAATAATAGTTTAGTTGTAGCTGTGCGGGCGGGCGCAGCTGAGCGCGGTATTAAGACGACGGTAGTCGCGTAGGGTGCAGTCGTCAGGGACATGTTCCGCCTAGCGCCTGCTTGCCCGCCATTCAGCAAGGGTCTATGCGGGAGGGCGGCGGCAGCTCCAGGTCTTCACCGATGAGGCGGTTATGTGATGACACAGTTAAACTATTCAGTGAGCCATTTAATGCTTTTGAAGAGATTTACCGCGCTGTGTATATTTAATACCTTATTTGCTGATCCTGCTAGTGAACGAGCATTATTCTAGGGCACATTCAACGTCATTGTCTACTGGGAAGGTTTCCAAAGTTTGGCCTTGCACCATTAAAACAGTTTCGTGGAGATGTTTAATAGTACTGCAAATACCCTGCGGCTCTAGTTTGGGGGGAATGTAGTCAGCCCCGTCTACATCAAAGTCAGTGAATCTGGGTTTGTGACGGGTAACGAGGCGATAAAACAACGCCCCATCGATGGAGTTTGCACCATCTCCGGTTTTATTCATTTAGTTACGCTTGTTATATAGCGCAGACTTTACCCGTAGGGGTCAGAGCGCTTCACAATAGGAACAGGAATGGTCATGAGGAGAAGATCACAAATGAGCATGTTACTAAAGCAAACGGTACATTACATGAAGCAATAGTGACGACTGTCCATGTATCGAGAGCAACCGAATGCAAAAGGTAGCAGTCGATACGGTGCAGGAGGGAGAAAGTGACGTGCGCAGGTACACGAGGTACAAAGTACATATTGAGGGATAACACTGCATTTCATGGCAGTTATTCTAGCACAAGAACGTTTCGTTACACGACACAACGGTGGCACTTGGGCATGTACCAGAGCAGACTAGGACAACCATTCAAGGCTTTGAGGCTCCCGGATGGAAAGGCCCGGGATATAATAGCTGTAAAAAACTGCATAGACGACGTGCCCCAGTGCTGTCTCGGTGAATCGCAGAGCAATTCATGTGCACTCCGAATACACAGCTGCATTTGCGTTAGTATGCAGTTCTTTGTGTTGGCCATTATGGGTCTGCTTATTTAAGCGCGATGTGTGAGCCTATTACGGGCGCACCTTTGCGCAGGTGTCCGTATTTACAAGCTGAATAGTATCATTAGGTCATAGTATTTCGAGGCCCGTTGCGTTGTATTGGTGGCGGCTACGCGTTCACGTTCAAGCTACACGCTTACAATGAGAACTGTTTTTCTGTATGGGGAATGAACTAGTCGACCGGGTTACGATTGGGGGCTTCACATGTTCCCAAAATAGTAAAAAACTATTTGACAGTATTGGTAAATGGGTCATACCTCGGCCGAGAATGGCAAGGATGCCGCTCAGTTACCGTAGGGCGAGGTACAACTGTCATTTACATGTTCACGAGGACAGGAGTGCTATCCATTTGTGGCGTTCCGTTCCTCCTGTCAGCTGTGCACGGTGGCACAACGTGGGTGAGTGCTTTCGGCGTCCGCCCCTCCTTGCATGTGATGCACAATGTGGGCACGTGCGTAGCCTAGCAGAAGTTCATGCGCGACACATTGTTAGTGCTTGTGTGGCCATGTTATTATTTATTGATGCGTTCGTATAGCGCAGACACTACCCAAAGGTGTCTGATGCGGACACATTTTGTAATTTGGAATACCGCGTCGGTATCAAATGAGCAACTGTTGCCTGGGTCGAGACCAGTGCTTGGTGACCTCATTTCATACCCACTACCTCCTTCTACCCAACCACCGGAAGGAATGGGGTTGGTGTGCCAGTTAGCTTTGGAAGTGGCACGTGTGCCAGTTAGCTTTAGAAGTGGCAGGTGTGCCAGTTAGCTTTCGAAGGGCATCGCCTGTGGATGCAGAGATACAAGCAGGATAATTAACTAGATCCCTGGGACTACAAGGTCTGTGGTTGGGAATCCCGGCAACGCCTCACCGAGACCAGAACTCAATCATATGCTCTGGAGGAAACCTCTAAAAATTGGAGCTTTCTCACTCTCTTTCCATAGAGACCACACACAAGCAACAGAAAGACAGCATTTAGAAATGTAATTGACTTAATAAACAATAATCAACTCTTTAACAAATTACGGCCTTGGACATTAAAGTAGTGACAGACACAAAGTAGGCACGGCTCATGGACAGGCAGAGACACATAGTGGGAGCAGGTATTGGACAGACCGAGCAGGGTCACAATGTTTTGCAATCTATAAAATTATCCTAAGCGGGCCAATATGACTGATATAGAATTGCTGCTAGCTATCACCCATTTCCAAGGTACAGAACATAAGGACCGTTAGCGTAGATCCCACTACACGGCCGAAATCAAAGGCACATCATCATAATGGCAAACATTTATTAGGTACTTAGCTGTATAATAGCCTGTACAATTCCTGTTGCAAAGACAAAGAGCTGTTGTGAGAAATCCCCCGAAACAACACAACCAGCTACTTCCAGCCGAAACAAATGTGCAATCACACACACAAAATGCAATGGTCATTATCAGGCTTAAGCACCTGAATAATGGGCTTAATTTAAATGGTTGTAACGGTAATGCTTGGTTCAAGGTGAATGGTGCCTCTGTAACAGATCCCGAATGGGGATGTGCAGGGGTAAGCAACGCCACTAGGTAAACAAAATACATGGGGTAGCTAAGAGTGCATTACAGAAGGGAAAAGTGTAAAGGGTGCAGGTTACCAGAGAAACAAAGTATAACTGGAGGCAAAACACCGCAATTTATGCTGGACACTCAGGCACTAGAGCAAACGTAACATAGGCGATGGTGGCACTTGTGCAAGCAGAAAAGGCAAACAACATGTAAAAGTAGCAAACAGTGTGTTACAAGGAAAATTGGTGGGTGCGTGTTACGGAATAGCACCAAACTCAGGTACAGGGACAATGCGGCAATAAATGGCAGATGTTACACAGGGACTTAAGAGAGGTTTCCCTGTGACTTGTTCATGCTATATATAAGTCCAGGCACTGTAGGATTACAAGATGTCTTTGTCGGTCCCTACCCACCCAAATAACGATTTATTAGCACTATTTGGGGCTTGTCACTCTATACATAAGCGGAGGCACTGTAAGATTCCAGATGTATAGTCACCTGCAGATCCCCCGTATAATATGTCTGGACAAAAACAACTAACCGCCAAGGAATCTCTGTAAGAGGTGGGCTTTTTACCTAAGGGCGTGGCCTAGAACCGTATCTACGCAATCCCCATTAGAGGTGCGGCTTATGTAACTAAGGGCGTGTCTTCGCAATCCTCATTAGAGGTGCGGCTTATGTAACTAAGGGCGTGTCCTAAGAACCGTTCTAAGAAATCTCCATAGTGATGTGGTGAAGGGGACTATGATAGAGGTGCACGAAACAGCGTCAGAGAGTAGCTAGGTGGGTGGGGGGCTCTGTCATCGACGTGGGCCTCCTCCAGAGCTGTGGCGGAGTACAGGGCGATCTGGAAGCAGATGGACAGTAGGGGTACCTCTGCGGCAGAAGGATACAGTCTAAATACCTCTGCCTGGCACAGTAAGGGTGCCTGAGCCAAGAACCTGGAGCCGAGGGGGTTCCAGGAAACAGCGTCGGCGCCCCGTTAGTCCTTCGGGCGGTCGGGGGGCCTGAACCGACCGGGGGTGTGCCTCATTGCTCCGCCCTGACAGGGGGGGCGGGAGTATAACGAAATAAAATGGTAATTTACTGCACCGTCAGAGCATCGACTCGCCGTGCAAGATGGCTCCTTAGGCATGCGGGTCAGCGAGGGGCTGCCGCATTGGATCGCCTGTAAGATGACCCACCTTATCAGCTACCTGTTGTACGAAATAAACCTGCAACAGTGCTTTCCCACAAATATGTCTCATGAGTTTTCCTTGGTATATAAGTGTTAATGTGCGCAGAGCGGAGCGAGCGCTGGCGGTGTTAGCACTATAGACCCTAAAGAGACTAACACAATGCAGCATAGGCCCTTCAAAGACTGTCAGAGCATAACACGAGGCTGCTTAGGCTCATCAGAGACTGTCAGAGCGTACACGGGGCAGCATGGGCCTGCAGAGACTGCCAGCCTACAGCTCTTCGCGGAATGAACTCTTATGGGTATAACATAAAGCAGCATTGGCCCTTCAGAGACGGGCAGAGCACTGCTCTTTGCAGCATATGCTCTTCGAGACATTCATAGCATAACACAGGGCAACACAAGTCCCTTCAGGGACTGTCAGGGCATAACACATGGCAGCATAAGTCCTTTCAGATACTGTCAGGGCATAACAGATGGTAGCATAGGCCCTTCAGAGACTGTCAGAGCACAGCACGACAGCATGGGTCCTTTAGAGAATGTCAAAACATAACACACAGCAGCATAGGCCTTTCAGAGCATAGCATATGGCAGCGTAGCCCCTCCAGAGACTGTCAGGGAATAGCACATGGCGGCATACCCTGTCAGACAGTAACATAAGGCAACATAGGCCTATCGTAGACTGCCAGAGCAAAACACAATAAAGAAATGCCGATCAGAGACTATCAGGACATTACACAAGAACGCATAAGCCCTTCACAGATGGGGAAGAGCATACAGCATGGCATCATAGGCCCTTCAGAGACTGTCAGAGCATAACACAAGGCAGCATAGTCCCCTTAGGGATTGTCCGAGCATAACTCATGACAGCATAGGCCCTTTAGAACCTGTCAGACAACAGCGCTGCATTGCATAGACCCTTCATAGACATATAGAGCACAGTCCGTGGCAGTTTAGGCCTTTCATAGACTGCCAGAGCAAAGCTCTTCAAAGCATAGTCCCCTCAGTGGCTTTCAGGGCACAGCTCTTTATAGCATAGGCCCTTTAGAGATTGTCATAGCAGAACTCGTTGTTGCACAGGGCCTTCAGAGACTGACAGAGTATACCTCTTCATAGCATATATAGGGCCACTGGAATTTGTGATTGTGAGGCCAAAGCATTTTTCACAAGCCACATAATCCTTCATATTCTGCATAATCTGTATATTTTGACAAAAAAAGATTGCTTCTAGCTTAAATGGTTCAAAAGTTACAAAATACACAGCAATGTGTTACTGCGCAGCTCAAGACCCCTTGCTAAGGCTGACTGATACAATTTATGTCACTAATTGCTATATTTGAGTGTTAAACCAGTACTAATGAGGTGCAATCAACGCACAGGGTGTGTTAATAAGAGTAAAACGTTCAAAATAATGAAGAAATGCTATCGCAAAATGTACCGCATTGTTCTGCATAACTTGACTTTTGGTGCTGCATAATTTACTCAACCATGCCGCATAGTTTGGCCCTCCTCTGCGCATAATGCTAGTGTGACTGAGTATAGGTCCTCCAGAGACTCCCAGCACAGGAAAAGCTCTGCACAGCATAAGTGCCTTAAGAGTATTATAACGCAGCAGATGATCCACTATACTGAGGGGATAAATTACCATTTAAAAAATACTTTCCTCTGTGCACTCCTTTTGGTAAAGTATTTCTTTGAAAGTCCTTCTTTTCAATGCGGTAGTTGTTTTCTAGCAGTCATTTCGGTCCATCCAGTCCTTGGTAAACAAAGGCAGGTGTGGTTTGACAGGTCAGCACCTCTTCCAGACAGGGGACAGCCGTTCTTCCGAGTTTTCTCTTCAGACTTGAACCAGTGGTAGAAGTGGGCGGGGAAGGAAGGACACGGCGTGCCCCTACTTTAAAAAAATATTTCAGTCCGTTCCCCTACTTCTTTCTTTCAAATAAGCATCCCAGGACGGCAAGAATAGTTGTACTTTATTAAATCAATAACTTTTTTATTCAGCTTGTGTGGTGGCCCGGGGGCGGCTCGAACTTCTCTGTTGAGCTCCGGAGGCTGCAGCAGCCCCACCCTGAGCTCTCACAGACTGTGGGTAGGCCCTTTGTCATTCCGATTGAGGCTGATTATCCCCTATGGAATGACAATGCGCCGCACTCTGCCTGCCTTTTTGCATATCATGTGCCAGACAAAGCCATTAGGTCTTGCCTGTGTGAGCCATTATAAATGGCAATCGTTTTCAACAACACTTCACAGCATCAGTGATTCAATGCAGGGTGGCTAAAGTAAAAAAATAATAATACGAAAGCCTTCGACATGGCCACCTGTGTATATTTATAGGCGCACGCACCATACACGGGAGCCCCTACAAAATTACGTGTTGCTTTAAAAACCTTTTTATTACTGATCCAAGTTGTACCAGGTAACTAAAAAAATGAATGTGCAAAGGTGTGTTTTTTTTGTAAGTGAATGGGAGGGTGGGGGGCACCGCAGCAAGACAGTAGGGACGCAGAAGCAACAGATGGAGAGAGCTGAAGGGGACACAAAAGTAAGAGTGGAAAGGAAGGAGAAAAAGCAATTCAAGGATTGGTGGAAAGCAACACGGAGGCCGCTTGTGGGGAAGTAATGGGGAGAAGCACATGGGCGAGCTCAAGAAAGAGGAGGGCATAACAGAGGAGCTTTACCCAAACAGAATACTGTGGGGAACTAGCCCCCTTGTGTAATTTGCCAATGTTCTACACAGAGTGAACTGGGCAGGAGCAGTGACGGGACAGAAGAGGCGACAGGAAAGGAGAGGTGATGGGGCAAGAGAGGTGACCGGGCAGGAGAAGTGACAGGGCCGGAGAAGTGACAGGGCAGGAGAAGTAATGGGCAGGGGAAGTGACAAGGCAGGAGAAGTGGCGGGGCAGGAGCAGTGAACGGGGCAGGAGAAGTGATGAGACAGGAGAAGTGATGGGGCAGGAGCGGTGATCGGGCAGAAGTGCTGAACGGGCAGGAGCGGTGAACGGGCAGGAGCGGTGATGGGGCAGGAAAAGTGATGGGGCAGGAAAAGTGATGGGGCAGGGGCAGTGACGGGGCAGGAGAAGTGACGGGGTAGGAGAAGTGACAGGGCCGGAGAAGTGACAGGGCAGGAGAAGTAATGGGCAGGGGAAGTGACAAGGCAGGAGAAGTGGCTGGGCAGGAGCAGTGAACGGGGCAGGAGAAGTGATGGGACAGGAGAAGTGATGGGGCAGGAGCGGTGATCGGGCAGAAGTGCTGAACGGGCAGGAGCGGTGAACGGGCAGGAGCGGTGATGGGGCAGGAAAAGTGATGGGGCAGGGGCAGTGACGGGGAAGGAGAAGTGACGGGGTAGGAGAAGTGACGGGGCAGGAGAAGGGACGGGGCAGGAGAAGGGACGGGGCAGGAGAAGGGACGGGGCAGGAGAAGGGACGGGCAGGAGAAGTGATGGGGCAGGAGAGGAAACTTGAATGGCATGGTGAGCAAAAAAACAATGGATTTAGGCCCAGATCTCTGTACTGGGGTGAATGTAAGACATTGTTATACATTCTGCCCATCAGTTGTTTTTTTTGCTTTTGTCACCCCGAGTGGGACCGGTATGCCCAGACGCTGGTCCTGTGCTCTCCATGCCACTGGAATCAAGCTATCCTGGCTGATGAGGGCTGAAAGCCCAAAACGGGTCCTAGGATGCTTGTTTGCAGTCCAGGGAGGACCTGGCCCGGCAGTTCGGCCTGGACTGTTCCCATTGAGCGCAGCATCAAGACTGATTTGCATATGGCTGGGTCCAAACTGGAATGGCATGGTGAGCAAAAAACTATGGATTTAGGCCCAGATCTCTGTACTGGGGTAAATGTATGAAATTATTCTGCATTCTATCCACCAGTTGGTCTTTTTGCTATATTATGATTGAGCAGCTGGCTGGCTGACATGAATATGAAGGAGCCTTTGTGGGTTTCCTTGAGTCTAGATTCTCCTGAAGAGTCCCTTTCTCTTCTGAGCCTTGCTTAACACATGTGTACAGGAGGAGCCCTGTATTCATGTCCTCAATGATTGAAACAAAAAATACTCATGGATTTCTGAACAATGAGAGTAAAGGCATTAAGGTAACATGTTGTTCCTGCTTATATTTTGCACGCTTTACATAAGCCTGTATTCCCTATGAGTGTTTGCTTTTTCCTTAATTAAACCTCAAATACACATGTTTATTCATTGTTTGAATTAAATAACATTATAAGCTGTAACTGGTCAGTGAAATGCTAAACATACAAAAAATTGGTATGTTTTGCTACTTCTAGCCACACCCCTGACTCCGCCCACTGATCCAATCTTCGGTTATTCCCGCACCCTGATTCTCCACCCACAGTTCCCCTACTTTTTTTTCCCTGAACACAGCGCTCTTCGTGTCCAAGAAAAGAACCAACTGACAAATTGAAAGCTCAGGTAAGACATTTGTAACTCATGCAGCCATATAAATCACTCTAGTGAAAGACCGCGAATGATCGTGTTTGTTTCCATAAAAATTGCAGCTCATTCTTTTAGGACTCCTGCCGGTGGCCTTGGGGCACCTGGGCAGCACCCCCCCTCCCCCCGCCACGTGCCGAAGGTACCAGTGCCTACCAATTACAGCGCTGCGCATCTGGATGGTGGCGCTGGCACAGAGACTGAGGCATCTGTGCTCTTCCCAGTATGGGACGGTGCCCCCAGTGGAGCCACCCTCCCTCCGAATGCTGAGCCGAAGAGAGCTCCCTCCTGCTGACCCTCACAGTAAACACCTCCAAACCATGAAGAGAAGCGGCATGACCCCACTTACCCTTGTGGCGGAGGCCTTCTCACATTTCTAGACATGGCGTTTCTCCCTACTGCCCGCAGCAGTCAGTGCGTCCGGCTTCAGCCTGCAGGGGAGGCAGTACTGCGTTCCCAATTCTGAATGACTGTCACACAGAGATCCCGGGGCAGGACACTCTGTGCAAACTTAGTGCATCAGGCTTACTTATTGTCGGCTTTAGATTAATTTAAAGCCTAGCGTCCAGTGGTGATTCACTTCCTACACACGCCAATGCATGACAGGGAAGCTGCTTGTGACCCCGGCCGTGTAACCAGACTCACTGCCTGTCTATAGGAGCTAGACATCCATTAACTTTCAGTAGCTGCTAGTGCCGGTTGGGAATCACCACTTAGATCTGGGTCCCATTGGCACCAAGTAATAAAACAAGCAGTAAACAACTGGAAATTAGGTAATTGCACGTATCTATACAAATATCGAAAGGCAAACAAGTATTGTAGTCGCTACTGTTTACAAAATTTAAATGCCTCCAAAGGATGAAGCGCGTCGTCCGTGAAGTGGGCGCCGTGCTGATGCATGAACTGAGGGAAGGGACGGGGCTCAAGAAATAAACAACTAGAAACTACGTAATCGCATGTTTCAGCAGTAGCTTGTGCCTTCCTGGAGGGATGGAAGGGAGAGTGCCCTGGGGCAAGTAATAAACGACAGAGGGCTAATTAAACACACAAAGCAGACCCCGGGGTTGAGCAACAAAAGAAAAGCGGGACTAAACTGCCTCTGAACAGCAGCTAACGAAAGAGTATGGATGAAGCAAAGGAGACTGCAGGAGCTGAATATTAAACAAGGCAAGGAGGGAGAAGAGGGGGCCACACCCTCAACCACAACCGGTGCTTACATTTGTCGGCAGGGTCTCACACGTCAGTCAGGGAGGGGTAAACAACAGATGGCACACTGCAGGCAATTAAGTGCCAAGAAGCGGAGGAAAACTGTAGTTAGGCGCCGCTGCCTCAGGACTACAAGGAAGTTACCATAGGAGCAACAGCCAACAGAAAGCAAGAGAGAAACAGCCAACAGAAAGCAAGAAAACAACAGCAATGCCAGATTTAAACCAATCGCAAGGGGCAGGAGAAATTACACGAAGCCAACATACAGATTACTTTAAGTCTCGCTGAGACAGCGCATGCAGCACATGCGCTGCCAAACATGAGACCTTAAAACAAATAAATATAGAATGAAATCAGTCCTATATTGCTACTGTCCAGCCGGACAGTAAGATTTAGTCAACAACAATTATGCGAATCAAGCGAAACACAAATGCAGTGGGACACAGTCCTGTATCCAAAGACATGGAAGTGAACACAATAAATAACAAAAAAAACAATCAGGCAAGGCACAGTGCTTGTTTGTAAATGTGAAGGGTTAAACAAGCGCGATCATGAACACAACCATTACACATTGCATTTAAATAAGTTTGTGTACATGGTGTCAAAGGTCTGCCAACTGAGCCATTGAGCACCGTGCAGACACTAATTGACCGTCCACGAACCCCAGACTTACCGGATGGCCATAGAGCAGTTAAAAGGGACTGAACCCTAAGGACTTCTGTGGCACTTCCCGGTAGGCAAACAACAAGCATGGCAAGAGGACGTCCCACTTACGACTCAGGGGCTCTTCTAGGCCCATAATCATGCCCTTCAAGGTTCAGTTGAAACTTTACCTTTACCATTACCTTGGGGGTGGTAAGGAGTAGTAAACTTATAAGCTACCCACACTCCTTCCACAGGGACTTCATGTACTGGGAGATGAAATTGGTCCCCCTGTCAGACACCACCTCCCTGGGGAACCCCACGTGGGAGAATATCCCTATCAGTGCACGTCCCACCACGGGGGCCGTCACCGTCCTGAGTGGCATGGCTTCAGGGTACCGGGCGGCATGGTCCACCAGGACCAGGATAAACCTGTTGCCCATGGCTGTCCTGGGATCCAGAGGCCCCACAATGTCAATGCCCACTCGCTCGAATGGGGTACTAACAACTTGAAAGGGCTGGAGTGGGGCCTTGATCTTCCCCCCACTCTTGCCTGGCAAGTTTCACATTTCCTGCAATGAATGTCTGAACTTTTGCGCATCTGGGGCCAGCATCTGGGGCCAATAAAAGTGGGTGGCCAGCCTTTCAAAGGTTTTGGTCTGCCCCAGATGCCCTGCCAATGGAATGTCATGGGCCAACCCCAATAGGAAGGCTCTGAAGCATGCGGGCACCACCAGCACACGGGCTGACCCCAGCTCAGCAGCCTTAGGCTTGCTATACAGGAGACCGTTCTCCCAATAAATCAGATGTGAACGAGACTGGTCACCTGCTGCCTGGGCTGCAGCCTGTTGCCGCATACCCTCCAGAGAAGGGAAAACTCTTTGCTGCTCACAAAACTCCTCCCTGGTGGGCCCTCCTTCCTGCTGCCAATGGGTCAGCTCAGGCAGGTCCACCAGGTTGGCACTCTGCTCCCCGGTAGGCTCCAAGGCATCCCCCTCGGGGTCTGCTCCCTCCTGGGCCGTGGGAACAAAGGGCGCCGGCTTCCTGTGCCCCCTGCCCCTTCTCTCTAAGGCAGGGATCTGGGCCATACTCTCAGGCCCCAGATCCTTCTCAACACCCTCCTTGGCTGCCATGGACCTAGTGGTAGCACACACCCACTCAGGCAGACCCAACATTTGTAAGTGAGCTCTTCTCCCCACCGTAGCCCCTGGGGAGTTCTCTAAATCATTGCCCAACAGACAGTCTACAGGCATGATGGGCCTCACAGCTACCTGAAGAGTTCCTGAGACCCCTCACTCAAAGGGTACCTGAGCCACCTCACATTGGCTCTTTACGTTATCTGCTGACACGACAGGGTAGAATGCATGGGGGACTTTGGCTCTTTGGACACCAACCAGGAGCTGACAGCAGTTACACTGGCTCCTGTGTCTCTTAGAGCCTCCTCTCTATGGCCATTGATGGTCACCCACTCCCTGTACTTTTTAGTGTTTTCAGGCAGTGCAGGTTTAGGGGCCATCTCAAAGTCTCCTAATTTAACAAGGGTCAATTCTATGGGATCCCACCCTTCTGGGGCGCCCATCTCTTCCTCTCCCAGGGCTACACTAGCAAGCTGGCGAGGTGGTGCACGGGTTGGTGCAGGGTGGTCCCTCAGGGGACACTGGGGATCAAAATACCTGTGACCCACTTGACCACACTTAAAACAAGTAAGGGGCCCCCTCTGAACAGGCCTACCTGTCGGGGGCACTGACCTCTGCTCTTGGGGAGGCTGGGATACCACTGCTTGGTTCCCTGGGGAATTACTTTGGGCCCTCTTGGAAACTCTCTTGGTTTACCCCTGTCCCCCCCACTTCTCTGCTGGGGACCCAGCCCACCTTTGGTGAAGTCTCCTATCGGACTCCTGCGAACCCGGGTGCTCACCAAGCGGCCTGCCTCCTCAGCAAGCTTCCTAGGGTTAGTTAGCTTGCAATCAATCAGGTGCTGGCGTAGCTCACGAAAACAGTTACTAGATACATGCTCCCATGCAATCAAATCATAAAGTTGTTCAAAAGTTTCTACTTTGCTACCTTTTACTCAGCGCTCCATTGCTCTGCAAAAAAAGGCATATTCAACCCACGTGGTATCCTCTAACTTCTTGCAGGTCCTAAACCTCTGCCTATACATCTTAGGGGTTAAACCATAGCGGGTCATCAAAGCTTCCTTCATGTGGGCATAAACCATTCTACTTTCCTGGGGCAGGTCCAACAAGGTATCCCTCCCCTCACTAACAAAGTGCCCCCACAACCCTGCTCCCCAATCCTTCTCAGGGACCCGGTGGGACACCATGGCTAATTCGTATGCTACAAACCACTGCCCAATATCTTCACTTTTGTGGAAATCCTTAATAACCTCTTTGGGTATATACACTCTACTCTCAGTATGTACTACAGGTATGCTGCCACCAGAGGAGAAGATCTCTACACTCTTTGCTTTAATCTCAAACTCCCTCAATATTCTCCCATGTTCAAACTTCATCTTCATTATCTCAACCTCTAATTTCTTGTTCTCTAGGTCCCTCTGACCATCCATCTTGAGCTTAGCCATCTCCATATTATGCCCCCCATCTCTCTCCCTGTCCTCCATCTCTTCTGGAGACAGGCCCCTTGAGGACACACTAGTGCCCGGACTGGAACGCGCTTTATCACCTAGCAAATTGTGAGAAAGTGCCATCTTTCTTGCATTGGTATGCCCCCACTTTTTTCTGACCTGCTGATGTACTTTGACTGTGTGTGCCCTGGGTTCCTGCCAACCAGGTACTCAGGGCCTGTGTTCCTTCCCTAAAACTATGCTGAAACAAAAGACCCAATTGGCACTCTGGCCACCTGCCAGCCCCTAGTAAATGGTACCCTAGGTACCCAGGGCATGGTGACCAGGGAAGACCCCTGAGGGCTGCAGCACTTATTGTGCCACTCTCAGGGGCCCTGTACCCTGGCCCCCTGCCTAAGTACAGAACTAAAACAAGAGTCGACATGGCACACATCTCTGTGTGCCATGCCCACAGGACCCACTGCCCTGTCATACCTCAGTCACCCCTCTAGCTGGGTGCCCTATGCCAGAGGTGAGGGCACAGGTGCATGAGCCCTGTGCCCCTACAGTACCCAGGGCCATTCCTGGGCACTGTAAGTGCAGTGATGCCATGAAGAGTATATGGTGCTGGGAGGCTGTCATCTTTGAACTCCACAGCACCATAATGGCTACACTGAAGACTGACAAGTTTGGTACCAAACTTCTCAGCACATTAAACCCGCACTGATGCCAGTGTGGGATTAAATGTACGATGCACCAGAGGGCATCTTAGAGATGCCCTCCAAAACCCGAACCTACAATTCACGTCTGGGCTGAGTGGCTGCAGAGGCTGCCACACAGCAGACATGTTGCTGGACCCCTGGGTGGAGAGCCCCCACTCTCCTGGGCCTGCAACAATGCACATCCTGGGCGAGGTGCTATGTCTCCTCCCCCAGGATGGACGGGGGAAGCTTCAAAGGCATGCCGCCTCTGAGAGCTTCTCCAGAACATTTGCTGTACCTAGCAACTGCCCCCCACCAGTTCTGCCCCCAATCTGGTGGGAAGACTGGCGGGAAAAACTATGTCAGGAAGGGGGGGAGTGCCAACCTTTGCCAACTCCACCCCTCAGGTGGAGGAGGCGAGGTGAAGCATGACCCCGGGCTCCGGCCATCTTGTAGATGGGGAGACCTGCCCAATCCCAGCTAGGCTCCTGCCCCCCTCCCACAGGAGAGGAGCAGGCTAGGGGGTGTACTCACCCCAGGATAGGGACCCATTGGTCCCTGCCCTTGCCCTACCAGTAACGCCCCTAAATTTAGTATTTAGGGGCTCCCTGAACCTTCCTTCCTGAGATCCCGATACCAAAAAGAAGAAAGAAGATCAAGAAGATCAAGAAGAAGAAGATCCGCCGCGCAGCTACTAACAACAGGACAACAACAACTGACTTGGCCCCAGCCCTACCAGCCTGTTGATCCTGGAACCTGCTCCTGCCTAAAAACCTGGCGACTCCCGCGGACAGCAACCTTGGGACACCCAGAGAACCTGCCTGCTTCGACCCTCCTGAAGATCGGGACTCCCATCAGCAGAGGCTCTGCTGCAACAACCCACCTGGTGCCAGCCAGGAAGTTCCGGACCAGCACACTCTGCACCAGCCGAGCCCGGGCCAGGCCAACCCGAACCAAGACCACGACGACGTTCCCCCGGTGACTGGGATCCGATGTCCAGTGCCCAAAGACCCACCTCGACGAACCAGCCGACGCCTGCAGACTCAGAACCAGGGGCCACCCCAACCGCGACCAGCAGAGGGTACGCTTTTCCGACACCCAAAGACACCCCTGCACCCGGCACCCTACAGCCCCCTGTGCCTCCCTTTGGGGTACCGACCTGTGCTCCAAGATCCAAACTTACCTCTCAAAGTGCTGGTCACCCCTGGAGTGTCTTCGTCCCCGAGCCTGCAGCCTTTGTTCCCTTTTCAAGATCCTCGTTGGATAACATTGAGCGACCGACGGCTCAGAAGCACCCTGCACCCAGCCGCCCGAGTGCCACTGGCTGTGACCCATGTGTCCTATCCTACTTCCCCCCTTGCTCTGAGCAAGTGACCAGGAGCCCAGCTCCCAGAGCCGCGTGGCCTGCTAGCCAGCAGCCACCAACCGAAGGCCCCCTTTCCTTCATTGGAGATCATTGGGCCTACCTACCTCTGCACCCAGCCGCCTCTGTGCCGCTGGGATTGAACTAACTGTACTTACCTGACCCTGGGGGACCCCTGAGTCTATGCCCAGAACCTTAACTTCACCAACCAAGTACTCATCTGGAAACCGGTAATTCACTTACCTGCCACTGGATAACATTGAACCATTTTGACTCGAAAATTTTCTGTGTGAAGTTTTGAAAACTGAAAATATTCACATAAAATCAGCCAAAGTCCGAATTCCGAAGTACTCACCTGTGACCAGGGGAGAAGCCAGTACTGTACCTTTCAGCCCAGTACTGAACTGCAATAAGTAATCCCTAGCGGGTTTACTAGTAATCTGTATTTTCTCCATAGGAACCCATTGTCTCCTTTTCTAGGAAATTTCTTTCAAGTGTCTACTTTTGAGAACTGCAAATATTCTTTAAAAATCATATGAAATACTGAACTGCAATTACCTACCTGTTTTGAGTTAAGCTCCCAGTGCTGGCCCTTGGAGACCAGTGCTGGGTAACAAAAGTATCGCAATCGTACTTTACCTGAAACCTGAATTTCCTCCCATTGAATAACATTGTCAGATTTACCTGGAAAAGTTTCTAAGTGTGAACTTTTAAAACAGCTTTATATTCATGAAAATTCACTACAGTAACTAAAACGTTTTTGCTAATCTGGTTTCGGATGTATGTCATTACATCGCATTCTAATACCACGCATACCATTACAACGCGGGTATTACAACGTGATGACAATGACATCGCATGCCATTACATCGCATACTTTTACCACGAGTATGCTTTTACCACGCATGCCATTACAACGCAAAGGCATGCGTGGTAAAGCTATACTTATGGTAAAAGTATGCAAGGTAAGTTACATCTCTATCCCTACACCTACACAACAAACTACCCCCACCCTTACACTACCCTAAACCCTAAAACACTACTACGCTACCCACACTCCCCCACACTACTCCCACCCTTACACTACCCTAAACCCTAAAACACTACTACGCTACCCACACTATTCCCACCCTTACACTACCCTAAACCCTAAAACACTACTACGCTACCCACACTACTCCCACCCCTACACTACCCTAAACCCTAAAACACTACTACGCTATGCACACTACTCCCACCCCTACACTACCCTAAACCCTAAAACACTACTACGCTACCCACACTACTCCCACCCTTACACTACCCTAAACCCTAAAACACTACTACGCTACCCACACTATTCCCACCCTTACACTACCCTAAACCCTAAAACACTACTACGCTACCCACACTACTCCCACCCCTACACTACCCTAAACCCTAAAACACTACTACGCTATGCACACTACTCCCACCCCTACACTACCCTAAACCCTAAAACACTACTACGCTACCCACACTACTCCCACCCTTACACTACCCTAAACCCTAAAACACTACTACGCTACCCACACTACTCCTACCCCTACACTACCCTAAACCCTAAAACACTACTACGCTACCCACACTACTCCCACCCCTACACTACCCTAAACCCTAAAACACTACTACGCTACCCACACTACTCCCACCCCTACACTACCCTAAACCCTAAAACACTACTACGTTACCCACACTACTCCCACCCCTACACTAGCCTAAACCCTAAAACACTACTATGCTACCCACACCACTCCTACCCCTACACTACCCTAAACCCTAATACACTACAATAAACATACACTACAACACTACACTACCCTAAAACCTAAATCACTACACAAACACTACACTACCCTCCCTAATACACTACACTAAATAAACACAACACCACAACACACACTAAAACGTTTTAAAAAAACACAAACAAACATTACCACACTACTTTAAAACTGCCCTAAACCCTACATAAGTAACCCCCACCCCATGCGCAAAACCCCTTACCTGTCTCCTCTCCAACGTCGCCTACGGATCCTGCTTCCTCCTCCCTGCTGAGTTCACGTCGTTGTGAATAGCCGCCCCCGCCGCCGCCGCCGCTATTACACATTACATCGCATGCGTTGTAAAAGCGCATGCGATGTAATGGTATATGCGATGTAATGGTATGCGTGGTTTTACCACGCGTTGTAACATCACATGCGTTGTAATACATGCGATGTAAAAGCAACGCGTGGTAAAACCCGCGTTGTAATGGTTGTTTCCCCTGGTTTCAGCTTAGACCCCAGGACTGAATCTCAGATCTAATCCTGGAACTACCAGAGTAATCCATAAAGTAATCAACTGTACTTATATGTAGAAAACCCATTGAGCTCAATGCTAGAGTGTGTTTTAGGATTGTGTTGCTTACTACCTTTACTGTAATCATGTGCACGAACTTTATTGATCCCTTGCAAAGTAATTACATGAGAGTACTCATACCAGAAAATTATATTTTTATAACTGTTGGTTCTAAAAATAAAACAACTATATCTGTGGATATGAAAACAATTGGCCTGGAGTTCAGTTCTTGAGCGTGTGAAACCTTTTGCTGACTGAGTGTGTGCAACAAATGCTTTACACTGTCCTCTGGTACAGCCTTACTGCTCGACCAAGCACCCACTTTGGAGAGTAAGGTCAGTTCTGACTTTAACCTCTGTTATACCTCAGGGGTTGGTGGACTCTATACACACTGTACTTCATTCTAGTCCACTATATATAGAGCTACTTTCTCACACAAATATACTACTTCCACCTGCTGCTCTCCTGTATTCTCTCCCTCCTCCCCAGGCTCTCCCACATTCTTAGGAGCATCCCTGGCTTCTAGCCAGGCTGTCAGGAAACACTGTGTCGCCTCAATCTGTGCTCCCAAGTTTCAGTCCAGGACACGGACATTTGCGAAACCCAGCAGGGTTAACATTTGGTATCCTTTGTATTAGTAACCCTTCCTTCCTAAGATGGCCGCCGCAGTGGCCATGACGCTATCCTTAGGAATCAGTGGCAGTCTAGTGGAGGAAGGAGGAGCACGACTTTAGAACTGCGCACTTCAACGACTTTCGTGAGGAAGAAGCACCTGAGTCCTGCTGCTCCGCGTCTATATTTCATGACGGGAGTCAGCGGGTTGCTGAAGAATTTAGAACACTCTTAGTTTTGCTGCTCCGCGTCTATTATCACGACGGGAGTTGGCGTTTTCCTGCAGAATTAAGTCAGAGAAGTTACCAACAGTGACTCTGCCTTTCCTCCATAGGCAGAGTAACCGTTTTTGATATTGTTCCCCTGAATGAGTGGAGCTCTTCAAGCTGGTGAGGACAAGTGCAGCGGAGAGCTCAGTCCAAGTTGGAAGCTGTGAGGAGAATCTTCGCACTAAGACTGCATCGTGGCATACGAATTTTGGAAGCTGAACCTAGAACTAAGACAGTAAGACAGCGTATTCGCCAAGCATTAAGCAGCGTTAGAGGGCCAAGATTACCTACCTTTCTTGCGCTTGCCCTATCCTTTCCTTTCCCCCCTTTGCCTTACCCTGTACCTTTTTGTGCGCTACCAGGAGGATTACACTGGCCATAAGCTGCAAACTATTTAGCCTCTGGAATTATCTTGGACTACCACAGAACCCAGTTAAAAGGTCACAACAGAAAGTCTTTCAGGTATTTATAAGTGAGAATAGATAGAGGATTAAACTAGTGCAGTATTTGGGAATAATAGGAATTAATCAAAGTTCTTTCTCTCCTCAGCAAGAAGGCTTCCTGTAAACATCGATTTCAAATATAGAAGAGTAGCAATTACTTTGGAAGCAGCTGGTAGGATAAGCTTAAATTAAGTTCATAGAGTCGAGTAGAGAAGTGGGTTTGTTGTCTTATTCCTTCCCTCTCCACTTCTGTGTATTAGGCACCTCAAAACAGTACGAGAGAGCCCTGCAGAAGAATCCAACCATCCAGTGGGGGACAGCAGCTTACAGAGTGTCTCTTCTCTTATCCACTTCCCCTTTTCCCCCTTACTGGTGACTTCGCTCTTGAAGCGTGGGCACTGGGAGGGTGGCGATTGGGACTAGCATCATTCTGCCTCTGCGAAGGGACTGGAGCCTTCTGACAGATTGAAGTGCCCAAGAATTTACTTCGCCCAGGCAGAATGGCCGAGGGAATGGATCTTAAGGCTGTAGGTGCTATATTAGAGGGATATAGGGGCGGTTAGAGAGGAGAATAAATATTTAAAACAGGAATTAGTGGCCTCTCGTCAAGAGACGAGAGTACTTGCTCTAAAGGTTGATGGTTTGGCTATGGGAAACTCTGTCCAGAGTATTCCAACTCCTAGTACCAGTATCCCCAGTACAGACCCCAAGGCAGTAGCACAGGTTATCCATTCAGTCTCTCCATTAATTCCTCTAGCAGCCCCTGAAAGATTTTTAGGAGACCCACAAAAGGCGCAAAATTTCTTAACGCAATGCTCTTTACATTTCATGTGCCGTCCCACACTCTTCCCAGATGCTCATTCCAGAGTAGCCTTTATTTTATCTTATCTAGGAGGGGATGCTGCCAATTGGGCAATGCCGTTAGTCACAGAAGATGACCCCCTTCTTTCTGATTTTGCCCGGTTCAAAAGTGAGTTTCTCCGAATTTTTGACAGGTGAAGGATTTCCCAGGCTACCGACAATGAGTTGCTAGAATTACGTCAAGGGTCCAAAGATTTGATTACTTATCTAACTCAATTCAATAAGTTAATTATCGAAACGAATTGGCCTGAAGAGAAAAGAGCGGCGCTGTTCTATCGTGGGTTGAGAGATGACATCAAAGACACTCTAGCACAAGTTCCTAATCGTCCTAAAGAGTTAACTGCTTTGGTGGATTTGGTATTAGAATTAGATTTTCGTAACTCTGAACGCAAGGGAGAGAAGAGAAAAGATTGGAAGATGAATTTTCCTCGCTTTGACCGGATGAGGACGGAGAAAGGAATCGGAGTAAATAACGACCCTGAACCCATGCAAATTGGTGCAGTTAGAGTTCCGTTGAGTAAGGAAGAAAAAGAACAGAGACGTTTGAAGAAGTTATGCTTGTATTGCGGAGGTTCCGGTCATTTCGTGAAAGAATGCACCAAGCGTCCTAAGATTCCTCTGAAGGGAAACGATTCGAACCATCAGTAGGCGGAGTCGCTCTGGTGGTAAAAGAAGATGAGACGACTCCAGAACCACATTTGATTTTAAATACCCTACAGTCTATGACCCTGCATGTGGTCCTACATATCACATTAAAGTTTCATGAACATAAGATTTTGGGAGTTGCTATCATGCTAGATTCCGGAGCCACAGGGAATTTTTGCGACATCAAATACGCTCATAGAATGGGTATTCAAGCCATCCAAAAAGAAAGAAAAGAACCAGTTCGTGCACTGGATGGGACTAACTTGTACTCGGGGCCAATCACCAGCCATACAGAAGGTTTAGAGTTGATTCAATCCGATGGCCATCGTGAAGTTTTGCAATTCAACCTTATAGATGCCCCACAATTTCAATTGATTCTGGGGCTTCCATGGTTAACAACACACAATCCAACCATTGATTGGGAGAACAGCACTGTAAAGATGCAGTCTCCCTATTGTTTGGAACACTGTTACTGCACTGAAGAAAGGTTAGAAGAACCTTCACAAGCTTCATTACTCTCTTTGGGGAGCCAGTCTATTGGAGTCATTAATTCCGGAGATGTTCCCACCGAATACCAGGATTTTGAGACAGTGTTCAGTGAACAAGAAGCAGAACTGTTACCGCCTCATCGTACATATGTTTGTACTATAGATTTGGAGCCTGGGGCTGTCCTTCCCTGCAGCCTAATTTATGCACTAACAGAAGCAGAGAATGATCATCTCAAGGATTATTTAGACCGTTATCTTGCCAATGGGTTCATTAGGCCATCTTAGTCTCGGGTATCCTCTCCACTATTTTTCATACCGAAGAAGCAGGAGGGGAGTTGGAGGACTTGTATAGATTACCGTGCCTTGAATCATGTAACCATTAAGAACCGCTATCCTCTGCCTTTGATCTCGGTCTTGTTAGATCAAATCAAAGAAGCTCAGATTTTTACCAAACTTGATCTGCGTGGAGCGTATCATCTCATTCGCATGAAAGAAGGACATGAATGGAAAACTGCCTTCCGCACCAAGTTTGGCCTTTTTGAATATTGTGTCATGCCTTTTGGGTTGTGCAATGCGCCTGCAGTGTTTCAACATTTCATAAATGATGTTATGGGAGATTTGATCGACCAGATTGCCATCATTTATTTGGACGACATTTTGATTTACTCCAAGAACCCACAAGACCATCCAAGACATATACGATTGGTTTTGGAACGACTTAAGACTCACCGATTGTTCGTCAAGTTGGAGAAGTGTGTCTTTAGTGCGACTAAAGTGGAATTTTTGGGATTCGTAATTTCCTCTCAAGGAATCACTATGGATCCAGGGAAGGTACAAGCAGTAGAGAATTGGTCTGCTCCTCAAACTATCAAGAAAATTCAAAGATTTCTGGGGTTCGCCAATTTCAACAGACGTTTCATTCAGGGATTCTCACAGTTAATTGCACCTATTACTCGATTGCTGAAGAAAGGAGTCAAGTTTGAATGGTCGACAGATGCAGAGCAAGCTTTTCTTGATCTCAAGAGTAGATTTGTATCCGCCCCCCATACTGTTGCATGCACACCCCGCGGAACCTTTCTTCGTGGAAGCAGATGCATCTGATCAAGCTATCGGTGGTGTTCTCTCGCAACGACATCAGAAGACAGGACAACTTCATCCGGTGGCTTACCGCTCCAGGAAACTGAATTCTGCAGAGTTAAACTACACCATAGCTGAAAAAGAACTGTTGGCGGTTAAAGACGCCTTTGAAGACTGGAGGCATTACCTGTTGGGAGCCAAACATACGGTCACAGTCTTCTCAGACCATAAGAATCTTCAATTTTTGAAGTCTGCTAAGACTCTAACTCCTCGGCAGTTACGATGGTCTTTATACTTTGCGGATTTTGATTTTGTGATAACTTATCGTCCAGGCACTAGAATGGGAAGGCTGATGCTCTTTCCCGTTTGAATACTGAAGAATTTGAACATCCCGTGGACCCGCAACAAATCATCCCAGAAACAAAAATTATCTGTACTGTCTCCCTTGATAACTTTCAAGAAGAGGTTTTGAAGAGCTTGTCCAAGGAGGAGATTCAAGAGTGGGTCACTCAAGGAGAAGCAATTACCTTACTATAAAGATGCCTTATATCTTCCCACGGCAACTCTCCAACAGAAGGCCTTGCAAAGTTGTCATGATCATCCATTAGCAGGACATAAAGGAATTTCTAAGACCCTGGACATGGTGCAACGTTATTTCTGGTGGCCTGGGTTGTCCTCTCATGTCAAACAATATGTGCAGTCTTGTGAGTTGTGTGTCAGAAGCAAACCTAGTAGGCAAGCTCCTCAGGGGTTGTTACAACCACTCCCCACCGACTCATCCATGGCATACCATTTCCATGGATCTAATTGTAGATTTGCCCATTAGCAAAGGATTTGATACCATTTTGGTGATGGTGGATACGTTCACCAAAATGAGTCATTTTGTTCCAATGGCAGGCACCCCTACGGCCCCTGAGTTAGCACGATCATTTGGTGAAAATATTGTAAAGATTCATGGAGTTCCCAAGGTAGTGGTATCTGATCGGGGTCCTCGGTTTATTTCACACTTCTGGCAGGCCTATCTCAGGGGTTTGGGAATTGAGAGCAGATTGTCCACCAGTTATCATCCTGAATCCGACGGTCAAACGGAGAGAATTAATCAGGAACTGGAACAGTACCTCCGTTTGTTTCTCATTGATCAGGGTGCTGAATGGTCGGAACGGTTGTGGATGGCTGAGTTTGCTTGTAACAATGCGAAGAGTGCTTCCACTGGCTACTCTCCATTTTACTTGAATTTTGGTCGTCATCCTAATCCCTTTCAAACTCAAGAGGATTTAGAAGTACCTGCAGTAAGGACTTTGATGGAAGATATAGCCTCCCTTCATAAATCTGCAGAACAGAATTTAATTAAGGCTAAGAAGTCTTATAAAAGATGTGCAGACAGGCATAGACAACCCGCTCCTCAATTTCGGGTGGGGGATCTGGTGTGGCTTTCTACCAAGAACTTACATTTGAAAGGGAATATAAAGTTTCAACCAAGGTTTGTGGGCCCCTATCCAGTTGAGAAGGTATTGGGACCACTCACTGTAAAATTGAAGTTACCAGCTAAAATAGGTATTCACCCAGTCTTTCATGTGTCCTTATTAAAATAAAACAAGCCACAAATGAGATTGAGTAAACCTCCAGAACCACTTGACATTCAAGGTCATTCTGAGTATGAAGTGAAAGACATCTTAGATTATAAATTCAAGAAAGGGAAACTTCATTACTTAGTGGATTGGAAGGGGTATTGCCCAGAAGAAGGGTCTTGGGAACCAGTGTCTAACATTCATGCCCCACAGTTGTTAAAGCGATTTCATGCACAAAAACCATTCAAACCAGGACCAATGAATCGGTCTTTGAGAGGGCGTACTGTCAGGAAACACTGTGTCGCCTCAATCTGTGCTCCCAAGTTTCAGTCCAGGACACGGACATTTGCGAAACCCAGCCGGGTTAACATTTGGTATCCTTTGTATTAGTAACCCTTCCTTCCTAAGATGGCCGCTGCAGTGGCCATCACGCTATCCTTAGGAATCAGTGGCAGTCTAGTGGAGGAAGGAAGAGCGCGGCTTTAAAACTGTGCACTTCAACGACTTTCGTGAGGAAGAAGCACCTGAGTCCTGCTGCTCCGCGTCTATTTTTCATGACGGGAGTCAGCGGGTTGCTGAAGAATTTAGAACACCCTGAGTTTTGCTGCTCCGCGTCTATTATCACGACGGGAGTTAGCGTTTTCCTGCAGAATTAAGAATTTAGTCAGAGAAGTTACCAACGGTGACTCTGCCTTTCCTCCATAGGCAGAGTAACCGTTTTTGATATCGTTCCCCTGAATGAGTGGAGCTCTTCGAGCTGGTGAGGACAAGTGCAGCGGAGAGCTCAGTCCAAGTTGGAAGCTGTGAGGAGAATCTTCGCACTAAGACTGCATCGTGGCATACGAATTTTGGAAGCTGAACCTAGAACTAAGACAGTAAGACAGCGTATTCGCCAAGCATTAAGCAGCGTTAGAGGGCCAAGATTACCTACCTTTCTTGCGCTTGCCCTATCCTTTCCTTTCCCCCCTTTGCCTTACCCTGTACCTTTTTGTGCGCTACCAGGAGGATTACACTGGCCATAAGCTGCAAACTATTTAGCCTCTGGAATTATCTTGGACTACCACAGAACCCAGTTAAAAGGTCACAACAGAAAGTCTTTCAGGTATTTATAAGTGAGAATAGATAGAGGATTAAACTAGTGCAGTATTTGGGAATAATAGGAATTAATCAAAGTTCTTTCTCTCCTCAGCAAGAAGGCTTCCTGTAAACATCGATATCAAATATAGAAGAGTAGCAATTACTTTGGAAGCAGCTGGTAGGATAAGCTTAAATTAAGTTCATAGAGTCGAGTAGAGAAGTGGGTTTGTTGTCTTATTCCTTCCCTCTCCACTTCTGTGTATTAGGCACCTCAAAACAGTACGGGAGAGCCCTGCAGAAGAATCCAACCGTCCAGTGGGTGACAGCAGCTTACAGAGTGTCTCTTCTCTTATCCACTTCCCCTTTTCCCCCTTACTGGTGACTTCACTCTTGAAGCGTGGGCACTGGGAGGGTGGCGATTGGGACTAGCATCATGCCTCTGCGAAGGGACTGGAGCCTTCTGACACAGGCCTTCAGTGCCTTGTAAAACTCCTCCCTTCTTAGTGAGGCCTGTGATATGGACTGTGAATCTTTTGCAAAAATACTTGAGCTGCTTGCAATTGTAGGTATCACATTTCTCTTCTTCCGAGGAGAGCTCCTCCGAGGCATTGGATCTGGGCTTGCCAATTGTAGAAATAACTAGCGATATCAATCAAAAATAGAATCAACATTCTCAAAAATGTATGTGGTTGCATTATGGTCTGCACTCACTAGTAGTGTACACTGTAATTAATGTATTCAATCACAAATGCAAGTCCAGATCCTCACCGCTGACCACCAATGTTAGAAATGGGAGTCTCTCAGAAACTGGGACCTGATTGGGATCTCCTGCATCAAGGATTTATGCGGACCAAAAGGAATGGTATCATTTTCCTCACTGCAGCAGACGTATGAACTAGCACAAACAGAGTTTTTCTGATACGCGCAAGTACGACACTCGCTCCTTGCAAACATTCCACCCGGAACGTCACTTCCCGAATCCTCTCCCCTGGAGGACAGACTGCTGGACGGTCTCTTACAGGTCAAGGCCATCTCCCTCACATACAAGAAACTCATACACCACACACCTGACTCCCTACTCGAACTCAGGCGGAAATGGAAAAATGACTGTCTAGAGATCAACGGCGAGGAATGGAGGGAAGCGCTCTCCTCCCCTAAGGAGGTAGCAATATCAGCCAAATTACGGCTGATACAATTGAAAATTTTGCATCGCAGCTACATCTCTTGCACCCGCCTGGTATTATTGGCAGAAGAACGGAAGGGCTATGTAGAAGGCAGTGTGGAGAGGTGGGTTCATTCACGCATATTATATGGAAGTGTCCTCTGATCCAAGCCTACTGGAAGCGAGTCCATCACTGTATGCGGGCTGTCTAGGGGGTGGACCTCCGGCTTGAAATCAAAAGATGCCTCTTAAACATCTGGGAGCCCACAGACCTGACAGCGAAAGGCAGAACCTGGGTGACGCTTGGCCTGATGATAGCTAGGCGCAAAATAGCTCGAATGTGGGGGGCAGCAGCACCTCCAAAGCTTCGGGCATGGAAAAAGGACATGGACAGGTGTATGCTGCAGGAAAAGACAGTCTATATAGCTCGGGGATGCCCCCAGAAATGAATAGCGATATGGTCAAAGTGGAACGAATTCCGTGGGAATTTATGTGACCCCCCCTGATCCCTTCCATTGATGAACCGCTTACCCCCTAACATGGTGTATAATGTTTCCATCTTGTGCCCTTATGCCTTGACAATGGTATTTTGTGTGTGCTCCTGACGATGTACCACTGTGATAATACTGCTTGTATATATGTACCGACCACAAAGATAACCTGCAAAAAAAAAAAAGAAATGGGGGTCTCTAGTTGGCAGTGGCTGGCCACAGTCCAAGTAGGGACCCTTCTTCCTAAGTCAGAGTAGGGGGGGCTACACCCTTTGATAACCCCTGCTCAACCCGGTGGTAACGTAGCACTAGCAGCTAGGCTTATCTCAGAGGCAGTGTGTAAAGCATTTATGATCATACTCAGTAACACAGTGAGGGACACTACAAAGGAACACCACACAAGTCGTTATAAAAAATAAGTATCTTTATATATAGACTTAACACAAGACCAATAACAGTTGCCAAACTCCGCC
Source organism: Lissotriton helveticus (assembly GCF_964261635.1). Lineage (NCBI taxonomy): Eukaryota > Metazoa > Chordata > Amphibia > Caudata > Salamandridae > Lissotriton > Lissotriton helveticus. The sequence goes on from NC_136057.1 coordinate 1,491,037,508, forward strand.
AAACTCCGCAAGCTCCGCGAACGGAGCGTAGTTCTTCGCCCTAAGGTTAAAAAGCAAGTGCAAGTGCGGGTTTGAAATAATAACCGTACTTGATGGTGGTCAACATGTTTCTGCATTAAATAGAACAAAGTTTCTAATGCATTCGTCAGGACCTTGTTAGACAACACTACTGCTTAGAATAAATAATGAAAAAATATCACCTGAAAGTCCCAGGTGTGTACTCAACCGTATACCATAGATGATGGTTGAGAGGCTTCACCCCACCTGGCTGCAGCTCAGGTTTGAGGAGCACCGCTCTTTCCGTCGGTGTCTCCGGGCAGTCGTCTGTACTGTCTGGGGGGGCCCCCCAGACAGTACAGACGACTGCCCGGAGACACCGACGGAAAGAGCGGTGCTCCTCAAACCTGAGCTGCAGCACTTGCACTTGCTTTTTAACCTTAGGGATTGGGAGATACTAATAAATTTCGTTTTTCTACCCGATTCACCTAATTTTATGATAACCTTTCACTTTTCACTCCCATCACCAAACACTGCTTTTTTTCAGGAGCCACTTTAATTCTTGTACAATACATACTACCCACTTGTCACTTTTATCGGTCACGGTAACATCAGACCGGCCGTTTTTGTCTCCTGGGTAAGGAGAACCCAAATGATGAGAAAGAGGGCGGTACAGTGTGGCTTCTGATGGGAACTATTTTCTCCATATGCTCTTGAGCCTTGATCTGGCCTGCATTCATTAACATGCACAATGTTCTCACGGGTGTTATTTGCGTAGTATTGGTGTTGTGATCCATTCTGTCTGACTTACTTCATTTGACCCCCAGGTATTTTTTGTTGTGATAGTATTATGTTTTGGGGCATGTACCTGGTTGGTCGATAAACCTGCCCTTAGACCCTCCTCCAATTGTTTGTTGTGTATGTTGTTGGACTTGGCCCTTTTTGCAGGTTCGCCCTTAAACGTTTTGTATTTCTCCCAGCCTTTTTCTCTGTGTAGTGTTAGTGGTTTAAGGCCTCTAGGCACTTTAGCACTTGGTCCAGTGTAAAGTGTGTGCTCTGTTACATTTAGTGAAAGTGGCCTGCCCTCCCATAGGAATGCATGGGGGATTCCCTGCTCAGTGTGTGTCAGTGGCAATTAATGTTATGAGAGGAGCAGTACAGTCAAGTCTAGTATGTATGAAATTGTGAGAATAAATGCTGCGCAATGGTGTGCACAGATTTATTATGACTATGTGAGAAATGCCACTTTTAAAAGTTGGCATTTCTGTGTGCTATGTGTCTGCTTGCCAGATGTGACTTGCATGTCTGGTTTTGGAGGGACAGGGCAGGCTGAGCCAGACGTGGGTTTGAATAGAGAGATCTGCAGTTGAAGTATAGGGAAGGGTGACCCCTTGATCTGAGCGGGGCTGTGCCTGTCAAGGTGAATGATGGCTCCGCCTCCCTTTGTGCGTCTGATGACAGACCCCCTCTTGCCGAAAGGCAGGATGCAGCCTTGTAAACAAAGTGCTCCAGGACCACACCAAACTGGTTCTGGCTGGGTTCAGTGACTTGGGACTGTTGAGAACAAAGACTTTTGGTGGTATAAGTAAAGGGGCTGTGACCCCATGAAGTGGTTCAGTTCTGGTGCGCTGATCTTGCTAGAGTGTGCTGCTGCTGGCGCCCAGGAGGGGCTGCCAGGAGGGCTTGCCTCCCTGTGCCCTGCATTGCACCTCTAAGGACTTATTATTTTTGCTGCAGGACCTTTGTCTGCTTCTAGCGCCTTGTGAGTGCTTGATTTGGGAGAAAAGGAGCACGAGGGCTCTGTAGCGCTGAGATGCAATCGCCCTGGAAGGAATCCCAGCACGGGGATTCCCCCTAATGGTGGGAAGACCGCCGGGTGCCCACCCTGCTTCTTTTTATATTTAAAGAGTGGGTGCCGACCCTACTTTGTCCGCCTTTGCGGGTACCCACCCGCTCATGCGTGCGTTTAATGGCGGGCGCCCACCCCGCGTACTTTGCCTTCTGTGGAGATCACTGCTGCGGCCCAAGCCACAAACAGGAAGTCAGGCAACCCTGGGGCCTGCAGCCAGGGGTGGAGAGGCATCCGTGTGGCGGAGAAGGAGGAGCAGAAAGCGCCCGGAGCCTAGAGGGCTCCACAGCAAAGTCTCGGGTCCCAAGATGGGCCCGGGTAAAGAGGTGAGGCGGCCGAGGCCCCCGATGGCAGCATGGGGCTCCTGTAAGTACAGGGAAGCCCCACGTGCAGCAGAAGCTGCTCCAGCGTTAGTGACCGGGCGACGAGAAGAGAAAAGAGTCCAGCCACCATGGAGTGCCCAGTGAGTAGGGGCTTCTCCGGTTGGGGGTGCTGATCAAGGCACAGGTTTGTCCTCCGACTCTGAGCGGCCCCCCCTGGCAGTGGGCCGATCCCACAAGGCATTTCTTGATTGGGGGTATTTCCAGGCACACTGTCGGTGCCTGGGTTGTCCCGCGAGAGAGTGGGCCACTCCAACAATGGGGTCATGTGTTTAGCCGGAAGGGTTCCCAGAATGTGGTTCCTCTGTGTTTAGTTTACATTGTATGCGCAATGGGACAGGGCGCGGACCGTGCTCGCACGCCTTTACAAATGCCAAGCATTAATCAAGACGAACATTTAGATGACTTTAGAGAACACAAGGTGTGCATCACAGAAATTTACACTGTTATTCACAATTGATTCTTGTCCCATGTTGTGATAGCACCCGCAAGAATGGAAAATCAGATCAGTGAATAAAATGTGCAAAAAAGATATTGGTAACATCTGGAAACACCATGAAGATCTCAGGAGTGATGTCCTTCCACATAAACAGTTTTCAATATACCGGGGATTACAATTGACTGACCTTTTAAAAAAAAACTTTTCATCTTTTGATGTATTCATTGTTTTCATGCTGCAGTGCTGAATAACGAATCTGCTAATGTAAAAATGTTGAATAGATCTTTTTGTGATAGTATAAGGTAATCTATAGTTGTTTATGTGCAATAGGATACACTTGGTTTGTATCAGGAACGGGGGTCATTATTTCCAGCAGTGGGTTTGGGTAGGAGTTGTTCAGTGCCTGCAGGATTACGTGAAGAGGTATGCTGGGAGATGTAGTTTGCATATATGGGCACGTTTACAGGTTGCATGCGTAAAGACACGGAATCCATGCCAGAGTTTAGGTTACACAGGTATTTTTGAAATTGACCACCTGGGAACAATCGAGAATGGAGATTTATAAAAAAAGTTAAACCAGAGTAGTAGATGGAGGTCGCGCTGTAACAGAGCAGTGTGCTCCGGCGCACCGTTGACATTCAACAGAATGATGGAAGCAAAGGGCTTGTGAAAATGATGCAAAGTTGGGAAGCAGCCGGGATTTTAATTTAAACACATGTTACGGTGAGTGGAGCAAAACATTGTCGGCACGGAGAGGGTGTTGAATTGAAGGGTATCACCTTAGAATGTGGTTATGTAAAGAGGGGATTTAGGAAGGTTTGGTGAATCATAGGTATGTGGGGGTTGAACTGAATGGGTATTAATAAGGATGTGGGGGCGGTTTGTGGAGATATGGGCAACATGAAGAAATGGGCAATGTTTGAATCTTTGTCAAACGTGTAAGCCAATTTAATCCACTAAACTGGCTGTAGTTACAATTCGTTCATAGAGTTTTTAAATAGAAATAAGTAGAACTTTCACGTTTATTGACGGTGGTGTTTAATTTCTTGCTTTGTAGATACCGCTGACGAAGGGAATAGATATTCCCGAAATGCATTGGGTGTTCGCTAATAAAATCGTGACATGTGGAAATACACACTCCCTCCTCGTTTGTGTTATCTTTTGGAGTACTACAGACGCATGAGTAAAATAAATTGATTTAAAAACATGGAAGAAATGGTTACAAGTATAAGAAATAAACAAGAGTACAAAGAAAAAGAATTAAATATTTTGATTTATTGGACTCATGATAGTCCAGGACCAGGCTGTGCAGCCGGAAGGGATCCCAGAATGTGGTTTCTCTGTGTTTAGTCATGTGTTTAGAGCCATGGGGGTGGTCCAGAGGGCACCGAGGTGAGGAAAAGTGCCATAGCTGCGCCATACCAGCACGGAGCAGCCACAGCGAGTCGGGCATAAATGAGGCAGGAGTCCCTGTGGGGGACAGAAGCGGTACAGTGGTGCCAGGCCTAAAATTCTTCCCAGCTGCCCAGCAAGTAGTGGGCAGCTGCAACGTTTAGGCCATCTTTCCTTTGGGGGCATTTTTGCTAGAAGATAGTGAGATGCACTCTGGTGCCCCAGTACTTTCACAGCTGCACAGCAATTAGCGTCAGCTGCCACGTTTAGGTATGCGCAATGGCGCACTTTGGATTCTGCTGCATTGGCAGTGCGCCCTGACACTTTTCATTGGGCTTTTGAGAAGGCCCGTTGGCCAGTGGGGCTGTTAGGGTAATAGGGCCCTGTGAGAAAGTGCCATCTTTCTTGCATGGTATGCCCCCACTTTTTGCTGAATTACTGATGTGCTTTGACTGAGTGTGCCCTGGGCTCTTGCCAGTCAGGTGCCCAAGGCCTGTGTTCCTTCCCTAAAACTGTATTGAAGCTAAAACCCAATTAGCATCTCTGGCCACATGTCAGCCCCTGGTAAATGGTACCATGGGTACCCAGGGCATTGTGTCCAGAGAAGACCTCTAAGGACTGCAGCACTTATTGTGCCACCCTTAGGGGCTCTGCACCCTGACACACACACACTGCCTTTGCAGGCTGAGTGACCTAGTGCAGATCTAAACATCCCTGTGTGCCATGCCCACAAACACACTGCCCTGGCATACATCAATCACCCCCTAGCTAGCTGCCCTATGCCAGTGGTGTGGGCACAGGTGCATGAGCCTTGTGCCCCTACAGTACCCAGGGCTATTCCTGGGCACTGTAAGTGCAGTAATGCCATTAAGAGTATATGTTGCGGGGCGGTTGTCATTACGAACTCCACAGCACCAAAATGGCTACACTGAAGACTGACAAGTTTGATACCAAACTTCTCAGCACATTAAACCCACACTGATGCCAGTGTGGGATTTAATGTAAAATGCACTACAGAGGGCATTTTAGAGATGCCCCCTGAAACCTAACCTACAATCCACATCTTGTTTGAGAAACTGCCTCGGCTGCCACACAGCAGACATGTTGCTGGACCCCTGGGTGGAGAGCCCCCCGCTCTCCTGGGCCTGCAACAATGCACATCCTGGGCGAGGTGCTAGGTCTCCTCCCCCAGGATGGGCTTCAAAGGCATGCCACCTTTGTGAGCTTCTTCAGGCCACTTGCTGTAATCAGCAACTGGCCCCCACCAGTTCTGACCCCCAACCTGGCAGGAAGACTGGTGGGAAACCCTAAGTCAGAAAAGGGGGTGTGCCAGACTGTGCCAACTCCACCCCTCAGGTGGGAGAGGCGAGGTGAAGCACGACTCCGGGCTACCGCCATCTTGAGGATGGGGAGCCCTACCCACTCACAGCTAGGCTCCTGCCCCCTCCCACAGGGTAGGAGCAGGTTAGGGGGTGTACCCACCCCAGGAAAGGGACCTATTGGTCTCTGCCCTCACCCTACCTGTAACGCCCCTAAATTTTGTATTTAGGGGAACCCTGAACCTTCCTTCCTCAGATCCCGATTTTGAAACAAGAAAGAAGACCAAGAATAAGAAGACCTGCCGTGCAGCTGCTAACAAGAGGACGACACCAACTGACTTGGCCCCAGCTCTACCGGCCTGTTGATCCTTGAACCTGCTCCTGCTAAATCCCGGCATCTCCTGCAGACAGCAACCTCGAGAACCCCAGAGGACCTGCCTGCCTTTACCCTCTTAGAGACTCGGACTCCCATGAGCAGTGGTTCTGCTCAAACAGCAATACCCCTGGTGCCAGCCAGGAACCGCGAACCAAGCCCACTCTGCACCCGCCGAGCCCGGCCTGTGCCCAAGTGGGCAAAGGCCCTGAGGACGTCCCCCGGCAATTCTGACCTGGAATCTAGTGCCCAAGGAGCATCTTTGATGACCCAGACGACGCCTGCAGCCTCAGAACCTGGGACCCCCCTAAACGCGACCAGCAGAGGGTAAGATTTCCCAACGCCAAAAGACACCCCTGCACCCGGCGCCCCCTGGTCCCTTGTGCCCAACACCGGGGGGCCTACCTACCCTCCAAGATCCCAACTTACCCCTCGAAGTGTTGGTCGCTCCAGAATATCCCCCGTCCCTAAGCCTGCAGCCTTTGTTCCCTTTTCAAGATCTCCATCGAATAACATTGAGCGCCCGACGGCTCAAAAGCACCCTGCACCCACCCACCCGATTGCCCCTGGCAGTGCAACCTTTGTCCTATCCTACTTCCCTATTTGCCCTGAGCAAGTGACCAGGAGCCCAGCTCCCACAGCGGTGTGGCCTGCTAGCCAGCAGCCACCAACCGAAGGCCCTCTGCATCTCATTGGATAACATTGGGCCTAACTACCTCTGCATCCGGCTGCCCCTGTGCTGCTGAGGGTGTACCAACTGCACCTACCTGACCCTGGGAGACCCCTGAGTCTATGCCCAGAACCTTAACTCTGCCAGTCGAGTACTTACCTAAAAGCCGATAACTCACTTTTCTTCTATAGGCTAACATTGACTGGTTTCACTTAGAAATTGTTTTAAGTGTGGAGTTTTGGAACTTTAAAATATTCACCTAACATCAGCAGAACAACTAATTTCGATTTACTCACCTGTTATCAGGAGAGACCTCAGTGCTGCATCTTTTGGCCCAGCACAAACCCTGAAAAGTAATTTTTACCGTATTTACCAGTAACCTGAATTTTCCTCCATAGGAAACCATTGTAGGAGAGTAGGGTCTGCTTCCTATGGTCACCCCCACTTTTTGCTGTGATTTTCTGGATTTTCGACTTTAGACTGGCTGTGGCCCTGCTAATCAGGCCCACAGCCCAGTTGTTCTCTCTCTAAATTCATACCATGTACTTTAGGTACATACCAGATTGGGTATTGGGACACCTCTGTGAGTCCCTGTATAGTGTACCATAGGTGCCCAGGGCATAGGTGTATCCAAGGCCTACCAGGGGCTGCAGCATGTATTATGCCACCCCTGGCTGGCCCTCCAAACTGGCATCACAGGTCTGTTCACACAGCCTGGGTAAGGTGGTGTAATCACCCCTTACTTAGATATAGTATATCTATATCAACCTTATATATAGACACATAGTAACCTATAATGCTAACTTTGGTTTAGCTTGGCTTTATCAAAACATGTTGTGTAAGGTGTCAAACACTTTGGAATACTACCCCCCCCCCCAACAGTCCGGGTGGCGGGGGTAGCATTCCACCCTTCTAGAGGGAGAAGACATGTAGTTACTGGTTTACCCGGTTAAAGTTAAACAGAGCCTCAACATCACAAAATGGAGGCTGCTGCCACAGACAAGAGTCTGACCTCCTACTGCTGGACGAAACTCCGGCAGGGGAGGCTTGGAGGATAGGTTTCCTGTCCAGGGAGGTGCCAGCACCTCCCCAGACAGGGTTTTGTGTATTGGGGCAGGGAGGGCTGCATCAGCAGATGCTTTTCCAGACACTGCCTGGGGCACACAAGTTGCTCCATGCATAGCCCGGTTCAAACTAGTTGCTGGGGCACTCCAGCCCCGCTCTGGCACGAAACTAGACAAAGGGAAAGGGGTGTTACCACCCCCTTCCCAGGTCCACCCATAGGAGGGACCTACCAGGTAGTCCAGCCCCTAACCTTAGTATAAGTATAGGAGCTGTGTCCCTAGGACTTCAGATTAACCTGGACGAATCTTTGCAATACATATCCTGGACCTTCAACATTCCATTTCGATTGAAAGACAGAAGACATCTCCCTTGTGGTCAAGGAGTGACCACCCTGTGCAAACAGGCACCACCAGTAACTTGCCGGTCTGCATTGTCGAGGCTCCCGCCGGAACTCGAAGACTCTGCGACTCAGGACATAGACTTCCAGACATCTCTGACCATGCTTGATGATCCCAGCAAAGCTGAGACCCGTGGCGGACACGAGAGACGTGGGACCGGAACTCCTGGCCATCCTGCATTTTTCTAACTGCATCGACTCCCGGGGTAACTGGCAGTTGTGCATTGGGGTACGAGAAGCCGCAGACCCGAGCATCATCTGCACCGAAGCTCAGCCCTTCACACTCCAAGAGTGTGCTGTGGGGCCCGCTCTTGCATTTCAGCTTGACACGTCTTTCCAGTTCAAAGTCCATTGGCTAGTGAGCCCCCGGAGGACTCCATCCTAAATTTAACTTGCTTTCCTGGTTGCTCCAGGCTTGCTCCAGCTTCCCTATGAAGGTGAAGCGCCACAAATCTTGCTGGTCTGCATCAAAGCCAATCTTCATCTCCAGCATGGATTGCGGTTGCCAAGTCTTGTTGGGTCCAATCTGGATACCGATACTGCAGTCAACTAGATCCTTTGTGGGACAGCTCGAATCCAGCTCCTGGTTGTCATGGACACCTCCTGGACCTCGTGGCTGCAGAGACAAGCTTTACCTCTTCACCTGAGATCAACGCAACATCGCCTGTTTCCTTCCTGGTCACTGGCTAGTGACCCAGACTCTGTCCCCTCTGCTTTCAGGTTCTTCAGATCTTCGATCCACCCTTGGATCCACCCGGACACTTTTCCTCTGGTCGCCTGCAGCACTTCTTTGCAGATCTCTATAGAAAACGATGACGAAACCCGACACCAAAAGGCACCTATGTACCCGGCTTCCCTGGGTGAGGTAACACGAGTACTCCGGTGCTCCAGTGGGTCTTGACTCTCAAAGTGCCCTAGTGTAAAGGGGTTTTGTCGTAGTCCATCCGGAAGTGCCCTTAAACAGTAACTTTGTAACTTCTTCGTTTCCCATAGAAAGTCAATGGTAACTCGCGGCTGTGTTTTGTGTTCTTATACCACTATTTTAGTATATGGTTTTTGAGGCCCCTAGGGCAAAACGTATGCTAATAAATAACTTGTAATGTACTTTTACCTCTGACCTCATAAAGAGTGCAGAGGGGTTGTGTTTAGAATAAATACATATATATTTGATATATACCTTGTGTGGTGTCCTTTCATTTGGTATTAAAGGGATTATAATTGGTAAAACAACTTGCTTCTCATGCTCTCTGAAGTCTTAGCCTGATGACTGCTGGTCCATGCTACCACTAGGATAGCTTTCTATAAGGTTGACTTTACAACCACCATCAATAAGGGTCGATTAGACTGGTGCAAGGTGCCCACTAGAACTAGTGGACATCATATGCCAGGCTAACTTCTCACAACCATTGACTGTTATCTGTGAAATTTCTTTTGTGTCGATTTTTGCAATCTACAAATATTCTTTAAAAATCATACCAAGTACCAAAACGTAATTACTTACCTGTCTTAGATAGATGTCCCAGTGCTGAACCTAGGAGTCCAGTACTGGATTACAAAAGTAACGTGAACATATTTTACCTGCAAATTGAATTTCCTTCCATAGGATAACATTGGTAATTACAACTGAAAAAGTTTCTAAGTGTCAACTTTTAAAATACAATAATATTCCTTAAAAATCACTACTGTAACCAAAACGCTTTTACTTAACTGTTTACAGGACATGTCACCGGACTGAATCTAGGATCCAGTCTAGTGGTTAGAAAAGTAATCTACAAAGTAATTAATTGCATTTAACTAAAAATTCCCACTGAGCTCAATGTTGCATTGTGTTTGAAATTGTGTTGCCTATTGCAACACACCGTAACTATTGCATTCAAAAAGTCTAATGCCTATTTGAAAATTATTTAACTAAAGTAACTTATTCTGAGAAAGTATATTTTGAAACCTTGTTGGTTCTAAAATAAAACAGCTATATCTTTTGATACAAAACAATTGGCCTCGAGTTCAGTTCTTGAGTGTGTGAGACCATTTGCTGACTGAGTGTGTACAACACATGCTTTACACTGTCCTCTGATACTGCCTTACTGCTCTACCAAGCTACCACTTTAGAGAGTAAGGTTATATCTAACTTTAGCCTCTGCCAAATCTCTGGGGACTGGGGATTCTATACACACTCTACCTTACTTTGGTCCAGGATACATAGAGCCACTTTCCTACAGGTGCCAGGCCCTAGTGTGATGTATGTGGTGCTAGGAAATGTGATGCATGTATTATGATTTATGCATCCTTATTTATGCCTCTAATGTGGTTTTATGATTATGAGGTTGTGCATACTGTGTTTATGTCAGAGTTATTCTATCATGTGAGATATGCCTCTAAATATGGAGTAGGTAGGAGGTTATTTGCATTCTGTGGTTTATGCTAGTGAGATTATTCCCTACCATGAGGTATACCCCTAATGTGATTATGCTTATGGGGTTATGATCTAATGTGTTTAGACTTATGAGAAAGAATGCATAATGTGTTTATGCTGGTGAGGTTGGCGCAGAATGTATTTCATGCCTAAATGTGATACTGTGCATAACATGGTTTGTGTTACAGGATGATGCTGTGTACAGTGTTTTGTGCTTTGGCAAGGACCAACGACATCTGGATGGCCTAGGGCCTGGTCCTGGACAACTAGGAGTACCATGAAGGTAGCCTAGTAGGGCCTGAGAGTTTGTTTATTTTTTTAAGGGAACCACCTGGGTTCAGAGTGGCGTAGAACCAGAGGGTGTTCCTGCAGTGTGGGCCCGCGTCCGTGTTCTATTGCCCGAAGCAGGGAAGCCCATCAAGGTAGTGATTGGTCTACCCTGCATTTTGGCTGGAAGGGGGTTGTGTTGGACTTGGCCCTTTTTGCAGGTTCGCCCCTAAACTTTTTGTATTTCTCCCAGCCTTTTTCTGTGTGTAGTGTTAGTGGTTTTAGGCCTCGGGGCACTTTAGCACTGTGGTCCAGTGTAAAGTGAGTGCGCTCTGTGTTACATTTAGTGAGAGTGGCCTGCCCTCCCATAGGAATGCATGGGGGATTCCCTGCTCAGTGTGTGTCAGTGGTAATTCCTGTTATGAGAGGAGCAGTATGGTCAAGTGTAGTATGTATGAAATTGTGAGAATAAATGCTGCGCAATGGTGTGCACAGATTTATTATGACTATGTGATAAATTTCACTTTTAGAAGATGGCATTTCTGTGTGCTATGTGTCTGCCTGCCTGATGTGAATTGCATGCCTGGTTTTGGAGGGACAGGGCAGGCTGAGGCAGACCTGGGTTGAATAGAGAGATCTGCAGTTGGAGTATGGCGATGGGTGACCCGTTGATCTGAGCAGGGCTGTGCCTGGCAAGGTGAATGATGGCTCCACCTCCCACTGTTCGTCTGATGGCAGTCCCCCTCTTCCTGAAAGGCAGGATGCAGCCTTGTAAACAAAGTGTTCCAGGACCACACTGAACTGGTTCTGGCTGAGTTCAGTGACTTGTGACTGTTGAGAACAAAGACTTTTGGTGATATAAGTAAAGGGGCTGTGACCCCATGAAGTGGTTCAGTTCTGGTGCGATGATCTTGCTGGGGTGTGCTGCTGCTAGGGCCCGAGGGGCTGCCAGGAGGGCTTGCCTCCCTGGGCCCTGCATTGCCCCTCTAAGGACTTAATATTTTTGCTGCAGGACCTTTAGCGGCTTCTAGCGCCTTGTGAGCGCTTGATTTGGGAGAAAAGGAGCACGAGGGATCCGCAGTGCTGAGCTGCAATCGTCCCGAAAGGAATCCCAGGGCGGGGATTCCCCCTAATGGAGGGGAGAGCGGCGGGTGCCCACCCTACTTATTTTTATATTTAAATAGTGGGGGCCCACCCCACGTTGTCTGCCTTTGTGGGTGCCCACCCCGCTCATGGATGCGTTTTATGTTGGGTGCCCAAACCGCATACTTTGCCATCTGTGGAGATCACCACCGTGGTCCAAGCCGCAAACAGGAAGTCAGGCAACCTTGCCTAGAACATGGGCGGCGCACCAAGTTCCACTGTGGCTTTAGTGGGTTCCAGGTCTTAGTAGGCAGTCGGGAGGGGCTTGCCATGGGAGAGTCCGGGATCTGGAGCAGTTAGGTCGCCTCTCTGTATGACCTCAGCACTCGCCGCTTGGACTCCCATTGGAATATGAGGGCGAAGAGATGCCCCCATTAGGAGCAGAAGTTAAGCTCCCGAAGCATATCAGTGATGGGTCTAAAGTCTCTGCGGCGTCGAAGCGTCGTGGGGGCCAAGTCTTGGTATAACTGGATGGGCACACCATTTAACCGGATCTCGGGTTCGTACAGAGCTGCCTTGAGGATTGCTTCCTTCTTGGTAAAAAAATGGACCTAAGTTAGGATGTCAGGAACACGAACAGGCCTCCCCGGGGGTCCATTCACTCGGTGTGCACGGTCTAAGGCCGGCAAAGCGGCGTCATCGTCTCCTCTGATATCGCAGAGCAGGTCCACCACAAAAGTCATGATATCAGCACCTTCTGCTCCGATCGGAACCCCCCGGATACGTATGTTGTTCCGGCGCCCCCTATTTTCAAAATCCTCCTGTTTGATCTGCAACTCAATGTGCTGTTCCTCCAGAGTGACCAACCGCTGCCATAGGTGCTCCTGTTCCTCTGAACGAGCATCCAGGGTTCTTTCAATGTCATCTATCCGGTAGCCCAACTCCCCCACTTCTATCCGAAGATCTTTGACGCAGGCCTGGACCTCATTTCGCAAGGACCCTATTTCAGATTTGAGTTCCTGCATGAAGAGCGACATGAAAGCCTGTGTGACCGGCTCAGAAGGGCCTCTAGTCGCCAGAATTACTTTAAGAGCAGGGATTGGATCAGATTTGCTCCCTGTGGCCACGGTTGCAGATGTAGACTCTTTAGGGGCTGCCAAAGCTAGTTCCCAGACTTTGACCGCGTCATGTTCATAAAGAAGGATTGTCTTGCGCGCTGTGGACTACTCCGGAGACACCACCTCGACAGAAGCAGCTACCAATCCACTAAATCAGCATACCCCACTATGCGGCCCGGCACCCGCCTGCACGGAGAGAAACTAATAGTCAGGTCCAGTAGCGTGTTAGTGCGGGGTATGGTTTCCTAAGGCTGTGGGGTGGACGTGGGCCTCAGGAGGTAAAAGGCAGCCAGCAGGGCAGGGATCCGACCGGCCGCACAGCAAGACCACCTCTCCACTGCCTCAGGATAGACGCAGCCCAGATGTAACAGCCAGCAGTTAACAGGGCCCCACTTGAGGGGAAAGAGGTTGACAGAGAATCGCGGGAATGTCAAGCCATTGGCTGGCCCCTTTAGCAATAGAGGAACAGGCACCCTCGTGCCCTGAAACTTAACTGCGTAGGTAGTGAGGCAATAGTGTCAGCAAAGAGATAGACCCCAAGTAACCACCCCGCTTGCACGAGCAAGTGTGCAATAGAGTTGTGCGATGGCTCCCAGCCCCATGAAGATTAGCCAGATCCACCCCGGGGAAGCAGGGGCTCTGCCTGCGGCGATGTATCCCCACAGCCAGTCACCAGCGCTGGACAGGGCTAACATCCGGGGATCAGAAGGGAATGCATAATGTCATCTAGGACTACAGGCAAGGCGTCAGAGGCCAAGCGTCCCGCCAGGACAATAAGTACGCTGGGGCAGCTTGCAGTAGCAGGGACTGGCGCGTTCGGTGGGGAGGGGGGTCACACCACTGGCGTATAACTCTAGGCCTGGGGGGAAATTGGGGGCGCAGGGGACTCACACAGTGTAGGCCAAAAAGTTGCCCCCCCAGCGGCGACGATGACACCCCCTACCCCCGTACCTTCCCAGGGCCCGCTGTCCTTGGCCCCCGCAGTCGTAATCCAGCCACCAAAGGTCAGGCAGGGCCAGCACAGCACTCAGGCTCTCCCCGCCGTACTCCGCTTCACTTGCGTCAGGCCCTGCTGCGCCAGCCGATCACCCTGTACGCAGCTCTCCGCTCTCCTCTGGAAAAGTGCTCCCCTTCACGATGCGCACAGGCAGCTGCAACCCTCGGCAGTCCAGGCAGCAATGATATCTGATGTCTCTTGTGACTCCTCGCGGGCCACAGCCAGGTTGGGGGGAGAAGCTGGATTCCTATGGCAGACGAGGGCCCTACGGTTCCCACAGAGACCCCCAGGGGTCGCAGGAGGCCTCCAGTTCTCCCAGCCGTCGCGGTGGGACCAGATACTGCAGTACAGGGCCAGGGCAGCGTTGATGGTGGGCACCCTGCCCATGGCAGAATCTCGTTTTTCCCTTTCCCGGGCCCTCTCCTCTCCAATAGGGGAACAGCCAAACAACTCACCGCAGCAGATCAGCCGTGAGCTCTGTGAGTGCCCCACAGGGAATCGCAGCAGGCCCCCGGGTCCTCAAGTCCGCAGAGGCGGGGAAGGAGTCATTGCACAATGTCAAGGCACCTAAGATGGCGGGCACACCATCCGATGCCACGCCTCACTCCTCAGATCACCAGCTCTGCAGCAGGTGGGGGGGCCACCGGAGACCTTGCAGCGTCGGGGCCACCTCAGGGTCCGCATGAGCCCTCCCGGAGTCGCAGAAGGTCCCGGCCTCCCCAATCCTCGGAGAGGGTAGCAGGTACAATATTGGTGGGTCCAGGCAGTTAAGATGGCGGGCGCCCGGCCAATATCAGGCCTCTCGTCTCGCTTTGCCCGGGTCTGCTTAGTCAGGCTCACCCAACACGTGGCTGTCCCAAAAAAAGGGGCACAAGCTGTCCTGTAGCTGTAGCGCTTCCGATAGAGCCACTTTCAGCGCTAATGTAATGCCTTCAATCGCTAATGACAGCGGCGGCGGCCTGGACCTCCAAAGGCGCGTGTCTCACTCCATGTGTAGCAAGACCACGCCCCCTCGATACCGCTACTTTGATATTAGTTGACCTGCATTTGAACTCTACCGTTACAGAACAGATCACTGTTTGAATCTTATTTTGACAGAAATCAACCATGCCATAGGGATCCAAGAAGGCAAGTCTTGTGGTAAGCGGAGGCTCGTTTCTGAATAACCTCACAAGGAGTATCTTTATTATTTATATCTTGAGCATAAGACTAAGGATTGTAAATACTGGAGAACTTTCTTTGAAAAGACACTCAAAGACAGAGAAGCAAGGCTCCTTCTGTGGCTTAAAAAGAAAAGAAAAAAATACACAGAAACTCCAGTCTCTGGATAAGAGGGCTCTCTAACTCCAATCAAAAAACCCTTAAGAGGAAAATATCTAAAAAAACATTAGGCGAGGAGCTACCAAAGGGTATATTAAAAGAAAATAGAATGGCTGACAAGAGAATGGACTAGTTCAAGACGAGACATTCAACTCCTCAGGGATCATCCAAAGGGAAGAAAACAAAGTCAGTACCTTTACTCCTTTTGAACCTGCCTTAGCTTCTGCTGATACAAAAAAAACAACCTCAGATCCTCCTCACAGAACTCATCCATCAACAACAAACTGTCAACGAGAATGTCAACAACATCCCCGAAGACAGCAGCATTATCAACAATGACAACTACCACCACAAATTCCACAGCCTTTTCATCATCGAGACATGTGTTGACAACATCTTAGTCATCAACAAGAATATTGACAACAGCAAAATGACGAAGGCTGTTCGGTCATCTTCACCATTGACAACTACTCCGCCAGTTCGATTGTCGGCAGTCGTTCCATTGACAGCTTCGTCGACTGCTACTCCGATGACATTTAAAGTTTTGGTTGCCCCAGCAAGGTCAGCACCGTGGGTGGGTTCGTCAATAGCTATTTCTGATGATCAAATCAGACAAGAGCAAACCTGACCATGTGAGGTTCACCTTTACCACGTGTCTGTCTTTTGGAAATGGAAGCTACTGACTAGGAGGAGGATGATGGACCCTTTGGGGCCGCAAGTATCCCATTACAGCTGTAGGTAAAATGCTAGGACGCATATGAGTAATTTGAACAAGACGAAACATCCTGCTTGACTGGGGTTTTCTCTTTTTGCTACAGGCAGCAAGCTAAAGAAAGGTACTATTAGGAGCTCCATGAAAATTATGCTCATGAAGAAGTATTTGAGGAGCAGTCATTTCAAGAACCAATGATGCATGTCTCTATCGTTCTACTCTCAGACCTCTGCCAAATTCATAATGATTTCTATATAAAAGGTTCCCAGAAAGGGGAACTCCACCAGAACAACAGCACCAAGCATTGGCGTCCTACGTTGGATATCCATCACGTTCTCCTAGATTATTGATCCGAGAAAAAAGTCCTGCTAAGCAGCAAAGACTTATTCCCCTATCAAGACAGTTAAATCCAATTCTCATTCACAATGATTATGTGAATCAAAGTGCTGATGATTATGATGAACCAGAGAAAGCTGAAATTTCTCAGGATAAGGCTGCAAGTACGGGGAGCGAATGGGACAATTATGTCACACCAATATCAGCCACTCAAATGCTTCAAGCAGCCAGTTCACCGTAAGGCCCCTGACAACTCTCCAACGTGCTAAATAGGGCATCTGATGCCGGATTCAGTAGTGATGCAGGCATCGCAATCAAGATCTAAAAATCCTACTACACCATGCTTAGCTCCTCCAGATAAAGAGGGTAGGAGGATGATCAACATAGGGAGGCGTTTTTCAGCTATGTTCACTATGACCATAAGAGCGTCCAACACATTAGCAATAATTGGCAGATGTGATTGCCAAATGTGGCAAGATCTAAGACCATTTATTGACTACCTGCATGAAGATAAAAAGAAGGAAGCAAAGTCCATTCTTCAGAAGGGAGAAAAAAACATCCTCAGAAATGATTGACACAGCAATGGGCACAGCTTTGACTGGCTTCAGACAAATGACTGGAGCAGCAGTCTTAAGAGGACAAGGCTGGCTGAAGGCATATTCTTTTCGCCCAGAGGTGCAGTCAAGGATAGTGGACATACCTTATAATGGAGAAGTTCTCTATAGAGGATGCACTCCAATCAATTAAAGCTAATAAAGAGACTGCAAGATCTACAGCAAGTACTACAACAATGCCAGTTTCAGGCATTTTGTGGTGCCAGAGGCAGAAGTCAATGCCCATTTAGAGGAGGTTTTCAATCCAACAGCTAACAACCTTATCGTTGGGCCAAATAGGAATATCAACTGCAACTTCCACAGCAATATAGAACACCACAAGCTGCAGCTTGCTCCAGACAGCCAATCAGCAGGAATAGAATAGGGCCATGAGTCCTTCAGAAGACAGTGCCACTGATAGAGCAAGATTTCGCATCGCGACTTGCTCGATTCATGAACCTCGAACCTGTCATAACATCATAACAAATGTACGTTTTACTAATATCTTTATTTTGAAAAAATACGTGTGTGGTAGCGAAGCTTGCCTATGTGTTTTACTGATATAAATAATAATTGTGTCTAAAATGGCCGCTGCTTGCATTTCTGTTTTTGCGCATGCGTGGGTCATAGTCATGTGATATGACGCAGTCAGAGTTTGAGAGGGAAAGGGTGCGCATGCGTAATAGCAATAAGATGGCTGTGCTTCTGATAACGTGGTGAAGCTGTGTGCTGCTGCTCCTGTGAACTTGTTCGTTACACTCACCATTAATGCATAGTATATTTTTATAATGCTGAAACTAAAGTACGAAATCATGACATGTAATACATTCATTTATTTCTATGTGCTAATTCGTTTTCGCTTACTTTTCATGTATCACGGGAAATAGGGGTCCAAATGGGTTGCGAGCCATCTTGAAGGTCCCTTCTGCGCATGCCCATGATGCGAGGCAAGAAACAACCTTGGACAGTGGAACTCAGCCAGCTGGCAGTCACCGTAAAGAGGCTCATGCGAACGCCACCTCTGACCCAGCAAGATGGAGTTGACTGTCCTCAAAACGATACAAAGACATTTTCTCTATTGTATGCTATGCGACTTTCTCATGGGAACCCCAATCTTGCTAGGCGGCACCTTAGGATGTAAAATAGGTCTTACAATAGTCTGTTCTGATTGGTGTGTTAACCAAATCCTACCTTAGGAACAATCCAAATTGGGGATTCTGACACTTTGCAACATTTGGGGGTTGGTACCCTGTCCCAAAACAGTATATCTACCCTGGGTTCACCTAGGGAAATTGTCCGACTTGTCTGAATAGCTGACCTGTCACTGACCCAACGCACTCAATAGGTCATTTGAAGATACAGAGCGCTGCGGAGCACTCTGTCCGAATTTGACCATAGACTAAGGTTTTACTAAACCTTAAAAGTGCTGGCGGAGTACTTTGCTGGGAGTTCGCTGACCCAATCGGGGTTCTGATCGATAGCTGCAGAGAGGGTGGAGCGCAGGCGTTGCTTCCAAACTGCGGGTGCTGGTCGTGTCCTGGTGGTCCTGTCCTGATCCTAATCTGAGGGTTTCCTGTCCTGTCCTGGGTGTCCATTCTGCACCTGCTGTCCATTGAGGGGTATCCTTCCTTGAGGGTTTCCTGTTCTTAACTGACCCGTGGCCAGGGTTGGTTTCCACACCAGTCTAGGTAAATATCTTGCCGAAAACTCTTAAACTGCACCTTTCTATTTTTCTGTCTTTGCTTCAATAAAGACATACCTTTGCATATGATAAGTTTTCCATGCTTTCCGCAAACCATTGCATCTCATAAAACTATTTGCATTTATTTTCATAGCGTGTTCCTATGTTTCCCTACCTTTTAGAAATCATTTTCGCTATTGCAGTTTGCAACTTCTTGTTATGGTCTCTAATTTTCTCTCATAAATTTTACTAAAGTATCTTTGAAATTTAGCCCAATAGTTTTCTTAGTTTTGTTTTCCTGTCGCATTAGCATTTAAACATAAATGATTGCCCTTATAGTTCTTCTATGCAGCTATGTACTCTTTGCAAATTTGATTTTAGACTGTCTCCTCGTAGTGGAGTCTATGTTCGAAAGAATTTAAAATCTGAGATAAAGTTTTTTTAAACTCTCAGTTGTCCGTGATCATTTCATGAAAATTAAAATTACAATTAGCAAGGTTTTGTATTTTGCTGCCTTTCCTTTTACAGCTAGCTCCCTGACCCATCGTGGTCATAGGTACCCATAACGGTGGATGGTAAGTTGGGTACACTAGAAATAATCGAAAGGAACTTACAATTATTGGTAGTAGATTGTGACGTCATCCGATCAATGTATATGGTGATTTGAAATATATGGGCCCGAAGCCGGAAGTGGCGAAATTATTGGTCGGGAGACCCGCGATCTCTAGCAGTAATTTTTCTGGTAGCATCGAGGATGGTTAGGGAATAGTTAAAGGTTAGGTAGATCTAGTTAGTCTAGCTAAGTCGGATGCTGCTATAAGAATAGGCGCTTCAAGGGAATTGATCACTCACTTGAAAATTGTTTACTTTGAAAAATTATGAAATGTTTTAAAATTGTTATTCTTGTTATTATACTGTTATATGTATTAATCCATTCGTACGTCAAACGTTTTTTATGTTGTTAGGAATCCCCGGGGAATTGAATAGCGAGTGGTGAATAGAATCCACTTGCTCTGAGGTCATTTGCTCTAAGGAAAGTTGGTGCAGGTTAGGCAGAACTGGAAGCACTAACTAAGGTTTTTTCTGAATGTATGTTTGAATAAATGTTAGCAACGAGATTCATTGGTGAAAATCCTACCGTGGCATAACTTAGTGAAGGTCACACCGGAAAAGTAGCAGGTTCATCGGAGCTTGAGTGATAGCAAAGGGGTACATTGGTAAAACTTTGGGCTCAGTATATATCCCAAAAAGAAGTGGATGAGTCAAAGAAGTAGCGGGTTCCCTAATGCTTGAGTGAAGGGTAGGCAGAAGAGATCTACCCGTAGTGTATGAAAAGTAAATGGAAGTAGTTTACTTGCAGTGAAATTTTCTTTCCTGTCTAGACACTTGAGCACAGTGGCGAATGTGTATTCGTTGTAAAATAACCAAGCACTAAGCACTTTAGAAAGTAAGAAAGTTTCCGTTACCTTGTGAAGGAGGGAGTCAGTCGCAAAGCTGTTCTGACGTCACTCCGTGCCGCGCTGGGATTGGTAGACGCAGCGGGCGGGTAGCGGGGCTGGAATTGTAAAGGAGGGGTGAGCGCCGGAGCGTGAGAACTGTCTCGCGAAAGGGCCGCGCACCCATTGGTCGAAAAATATTTGAACTCGTGCATTTTATTGGCCGCACACAAATAAAAGACGCAATTGGATTGGGAGTGACTTGTAAACAAAGCCGCTTGCAGAAATCGTATGTGGCACTCGTACAGACCGCATACTAGACCCGATCTGAGAGATTTGGGATTTGAAAGAGATCAGTTTAAAGGCATAAAGCACGACATTATGTACGGAAATAAGAGAAAATTGTCCCTTGTAAATAAAGTAAAGAATTACTTCAAAAAAGACAAGCCGATTAAAACTAGAGAAGGTGTTGTCATCCCACCACCGAATACTCCCGCATCTTTCATGATGTTCGATAAAGGGTACAATACCTGTGTATGGTTGGAAAATTGGGCAGAATACACGAAAGATGACGGAGTATTGGCTTTTCCGTTAGACGGAACATTTAACAGCAGGATTCTATTTAATTTGAGAACCCGAATGAATGATTTGCATCCCAGACCTAGGTTAACGCAGTATGAAGCATTAGAGGAATGGGAGATTGAGGCTTTTGAGAGGGACAAGCCCCGGATGGATAAAGGGTTAACAAAATTTTATCCAAAGTTGAAGCAGGAAGCCCGAGCCAAAAAGATGAAACAGTGGAGACAGAATATGATTGTAGAAGGGCTGTTTCCAATGATGCCAGCATGTGGCCCTCCTACAGGGGAGAAAAAGACAGAAAAATGTAAACATTGGGGGCCCATTGGAGAGTCGGATGATGAATTGTTAGATGACATATTTACAAGAAGCCCACCTCCTTATAATGAAGACCGTAGACCTTCTAGTGAGGGGGAAATTTTCCGAAGACCTCCTCCCCCGGAGGAGGCCAGATCTGCCAGTGCAGGAGGAGGTTGCTTCATACCTCCTTACCCCGAGAGTCTAGGTCCTGTAGAGAAGAGGGATATATATCCAAAGATACCCGATAGTGGGGAGGCAAGATATTCCCGTGAAAAAGATTTTTGCTCTCGACCTCCCTACGGAGGTGAAGCAAGACCCTCAGGTTCAGGGATGCCGTTCCTACACCCTCATTATGAGGAGGAACCAAGATCCCTAGGCACAGGAAGTTTGTTCCCAAGACCCAATTACGGTGAAGGACCTAGTGAAACACATCCCACTGCCCCGAGTTATGCTCCCACTCTGACCCCGCAGGTGCTACATGACAAAACCTTAGAGAGAATATTGGAAGAAAAGGAGCGGGAGGTTCTAGCAAAACAGAGAGCTGAAATCATTCAGAAAATCTCCCAGTTAAATACCAGTCCTGAAGCCTTGACAATCCCAGTAACTATCGGACCGGTAGTTCCATTGTATGGGGACCGTCAAGGGAGTCAGAGAACTCCAGTCATTACTCCCGTCATAGCACAGCCCAGACCAGAGCCCTTAATTGTAGATGAACAGACAAATGAGGGCGAATCTGAAGTCTCACTATTGGATCTGCCCATTAGAAATACAGGGAGAAGGATGCAGAAAAGACATAATCCTTTCAACACGAGGGAGATTCAAATGGAATCAACTTCGGGTACTAAAAGTGTCACGTTGGTGACTCCTGAGGAAATCGAAAGATGGAGTCAAGAATTAGAGAAACAAACTCCACAGACGAAACCTTTAGATCTCTACAAATTAAGAGTAGAAATAGAAGAATTAATGGCAGGGAATGTAGGATTAGAGAGATTAAATACCTACTCAGAAGAAGAGCTGCTGTTTATTTGCAAAAGTCTTACCCGAAATGCCCGAGTACTCCATGAAAAATTGACAGACACGGCTGCTAGCATGGGAATAGATATTTCAAAATCGAAACCTTTGCAGAAACCCTACAGAGCAGACTTTTCAGACAAAGATTTAGAAAATCTGAATGTATCAGGAAAGAAAGTACAGGTCAAAGAACTATTGACCGTATTGCAGAAATGGGGAGATGTAGAAAGATGGAAAGCCAGATGGGCTAGGAAAAAAGATGAGGCCAGGACTAAGCAGGCCACTCCCGAATTTGTTCTAAAGGAAGCTGACAAACCAGAACAGTTATGCCCTATGCGCGAAGTGCCAGGTGGAAAATATGTACACGTTCCATGGTCCAGACAGGATATTGTGTCCTTTACTAATGACTTCCCAAAATTACGCGAGAAGCCCGTGGATTGGTACAGACAGGTAGAAAGGTTTGTAAAAGTACAGAAATGCCTGTGGAAGGACCTGGATGGGTTCTTCGACATAGTGGTCCCTGTAGATCTGTGGACCGAGTGTAAAATCGCCATAGCTTGGCCCAGTGAGGAATACCCGAGAGATTCTAAAACAGGAGAACCCACTAAAGAAGTGATGAGAAAATATGAACAGGTAATTCAGCATCTGAAGCTAAAAGTACCCGCAAAGGAAACTGATTGGACTAAGATAGATAGAACAACGCAGGAGAGGGACGAGACTGTGCACTCCTTTTATGAAAGGCTGTTGCAGGTATTTAAGACATACAGTGGTATAGATAACATCGAGATGAAGGACATGACCCACTTCATTTACAGGTTTGTAAACGGTTTAAGACCCGAAATTTGTCAGTGGATAAAAGATAACAAAATTTGTTGGCAATCCAAAAAGATGGATGAGGTCTTACGGTACGCAAAGTACTGTGAGGATGAGATGGCAGAGAAGAAAAAGGCTCTCAAGGAAAAGGTGATGTGGGCCCAAGTAAAGCTCGCAGAACAGCAGGAGAAGCAACTGAGTAAGTTAAACAAAACTACTCAGAACCAAGGCCCTGGGGGCGGGGGTGGAGGAAAACCCCGAGCTAAAATGAGCAGAGAGGAAGCCAAAAAGAAATTTCCCTGCCACCAGTGCGGAGAAATTGGACACTGGAGAGACGAGTGTCCATATTTACAGTCTGATAATGCCCAAACACCTGATTTAATTCCACAGACGCAGAATGAAAAACAAAGAAAGACCCAGCAGCAGGTAAAAACGATTCAAGTGCCCCGAGCGCCAAAACCTATTTTTAAAGGGAAATCACCGCAGGGTGACGATGTGGAGATCTGGGGAGGCAATGAGAATAGAAATACAGCAACTTCGCAGTATTTGTTAGACGACACTTTCTTCTGTGACGACCAGTACTGACGGGGCCTGAGAGGGGAGGACGAGGAGTGCGTACTTGGCGCCTCCTTGCCGGTAGACCAGTCGGGACCATACATTGAAGGAAAGGTTGATGGAAATGATGTCACCTTTCTGTTGGACACTGGTGCTACCCGTTCTACTGTGAGAACAGTGGACGTTCCAAACCTACCCCTCTCGGGAGAAGCAATCCAAGTAGTAGGAGTATCTAATCAACTGATTAGTACACCTGTTACCGAGCCTATGGAGATCTCAATTGGAAATTTTAAAGAAATGCACAGATTTGTCGTCTGCGATACCAGTCCGGTAAACTTACTGGGACGAGATTTGCTGTGTAAAATGAACTGCACCATCTTTTGCACACCAAAAGGCGTCGAAATTCAAACCCCAGATGAAGATGGCATCTACAAGTTAATGTTAGTTAGACCTGACTCAGAAATCAAACAAATGACTATACAGGACTTAACGAAAGAACTCCAACAGACAGTGAAACAAGAAGTGTGGGACTTTACAGGAAAAGATGTAGGATTAATGAAAAACGTAGACCCCATACAAATAGCCATGAAAGAAAATGCAGTGTACCCCAATACCAAACCTTACAGAATGAGTGCAGAAGTAAGAGCAGGAGTTGCCATTGAAATACAGAAATTGCTAGAAGCAAACATAATACAGGAAGTGATGAGTAGCCCGTGTAACTCACCCATTATGGGCATCAAAAAGCCTAATGGCAAGTACAGAGTAGTGCAGGACCTGAGAAAGGTAAACAAGATAGTGGTCCCGTGCTGCCCTATTGTCCCGAACCCAGCAGTAATTCTGTATCAGATCCCCTGGGATGCTGAATGGTTCACTGTGATAGACCTATGTCATGCATTCTTTTCGATTCCATTGCATCCAGATAGCAAATTTCTTTTCTCATTTGCTTTCAACAGTCACGTGTATGTCTGGAATAGGGTCCCCCAGGGGTACACCGAAAGCCCCTCTATCTTTAATCAGATCTTGAAAAAATGCCTTGAATCTTTAGTCTTACCTGGAAAATCTGTTTTGGTGCAATATATCGACGACCTCTTGGTAGCGTCCAAAAGTCATAGGGACTGTGTGGATGACACCATTGCCCTACTGAATCACCTGAGTGAAAAGGGACATAAAGTGGCCCCTGAGAAATTGCAGTTCTGTTCAAAATCAGTAAAATATCTGGGGGACCAGATAGAGAAAGGCATCAGAAAAGTCACCTCAGAGAGAGTCAGAATAATTCAAAATATGCAGTTACCCCGTACTCAGAAAGAAATAAGAATGTTCCTGGGAGTTGTAGGTTACTGCAGGCAATGGATTGTGGGATTCGCAGTCCTTGCGAAACCTTTGATTCAAATGACCAAGAAAGGAGCAAAGGACCCAGTGGAATGGAATGACGAGAGCTTGACAGCTTTCACAAAGTTGCGAAATTGTCTGTGTACAGCCCCTGCTCTAGGGATGCCTGACTACTCCAAGGAGTTTGGCTTATTCTGTGACACTCGTGACAATTGTGCATTGTCAGTCCTGACTCAAGAGCATGGATTGACCAGAAGGCCTGTGGCATATTTCTCTGCCACTTTGGATACAGTGGCTGCTGGATTACCTGGATGTTTGAAAGCAGTAGCTGCGACTTGCACCAGTTTAGAGCAAAGTGAGTCCATTATCATGGGACATCCCGTAACTGTGTATGTTCCACATGCAGTTGTGATCCTATTGACTCGCACAAAAACTCAGTATCTCACCCCTAGTCGGCTGACTAAATATGAGAGGATTCTCATGGGTGCTGCAAATATAGTCATCACCCGATGTAATATTTTAAACCCCGCTACTCTACTCCCTGACTCAATGATAATGGAAGATAAGGGAGATAATGAGCATGACTGCATTGATCTGACTGAGTTCAGTACTAAACCTCGCCCAGATATTAAAGAAATTCCTTTGCCTGTACATGATGAGGAATGGTTTGTGGATGGTTCATGCATGAGGCATGAACTTGGAGGCCTAAGTGCTGCCTATGCTGTGGTCACGTTAAACAAAATTGAAGAAGCATCTTATTTATTTGGAATAAAGTCTGCACAAGTAGCTGAATTGATTGCTCTGATAAGAGCTTGCAAATTGGGAAAAGACAAAAGAATAACAGTATATACTGATAGTCAGTACTGTTATGGGGTTGTGCATGACTTTGGCCAGTTATGGCTCCAAAGAGAATTCCTGACTTCATCAGGTACCCCCATTCGAAATGGAAAAGTTGTTCAAGACCTTTTAGAAGCAATTCAGTTACCAAAAGAATTGGCAGTGGTCAAATGTATTGCTCATAAGAAGGGCCTTGACCCTGTATCTTTGGGAAATGACTTTGCTGATCGGGTGGCAAAACAATGCGCTATGGATCACATGACAATAAATCCCAGACGGGGGGGGGACTGGAAACAGCTGCCAACTTAGAATGTTTGAAGAAGTGCCTACATGGGATGAAGTGAGAGAATGGCAGCATGTGACGCCCTGGGAGGAGAAAGAGAAGTGGAAGGAACAAGGTTGTAGACCAAGACGTGAGGATGGTGTCATTGTGGGCCCAAATGGTATGCCTGTGTTACCCAGACACCTGCTTGCCCCAATGGCCAGATTGATACATGAGGGATTTGGGATCACTCAAAAGCTGCACTGTGCATATCATCCAGAGGCTTCTGGAGTGGTAGAACAAATAAATGGCACCATAAAGAATAGATTGGCAGAAATATTTGATTCTACTGGCATGAACTGGATAACTGCCTTGCCTCTTGTTCTGATGGGACTCAGAAGCATTCCAGATCGGAGAACAGGCCTGAGCCCCCATGAGATCTTGATGGGAAGAGTGATGAGACAAGCATGGGTACCAGGATACAAACTGTTAAGCATTTCTGATGATTTGGTACTTGAATACTGCAAGCAACTGGGTGACCAAGTGCGTTCTATCTCTCGCCAGATTGGGACAGACGCCGTCGCCAACCCGACAACCCCAGTTCACAAATTGGTTCCTGGTGACTGGTGTCAGGTTCGGCTTCAGGCTTCCTCGGGGCTGTGTTGAGAGTCCAATACCCATCCCTACCGAACCACCTCAGTGCTCAATATGCAATGACACGAACAATCGAGATAATTCAGCGGGGCGCGGGAAAGGAAGGGGACAGCAGGGAGGGAGATCTGTAATGACAAACAACAAGAGATTAGAACACCCTATCTCCCTCACTCTATATAGTGTAATCTACTTTACACTTCCCTTAACAATTAACACCCCACTGTGTATGAGTAATACCTGTAAAGGAAAATACACAAGGCTCTAATCCAAGTGGAGACAATGTTTTGGAAGAGGTAAGAGGAACTGTACCCAGCTGAAAAGACAAAACATACACCCTTCAATGTCTGCTGGTAAATGGGAACAGTAATACTGTTATAGATCAAATGATACCCTACACATACCATGAATATTGCATCATATCGACTTGTATGGGTAAACCACAATTCCCTCTCTCACTACCCTTCCTGTCTCCTGTAGAAATGAAAATAAGAGAACAATGAATTCTGCTTCATGCGGGACCTCCCCGAGAAGAACAAAGAAAAAGCTCCTTTGGATTTGAAATTAGTGTTGCTGTCACACTACGTTTCAGTATTTCTTAAGTGTGCCTTACATCTGAATGAATCAAAGTTTTACTCCTTCAGGGTATATTCGAAGCGAGGCTCAGGGGTCAGTTTCAAGTGAGTCCCATCGCATTTAAATCAATATATACATTTATATACACTTTGATATAGTGCTTGGCAATGAAGGTACACAAGGTCTCTGTAGCACAAAACCCCGAAATGCCAAACACCGTTCAGGACCAAAGACAAAGGTTAGGAAACTTCGGAACACACTCAGCCGAGTGAAGTTTCCTCTCTCAGTAACCGCCGGCCGGTGTGCTGTTGGGATCGATAGAACCAACGCCTCACACCGCCACCTGCCAGCCTACTCACAGTTACGGTGGACTTGGGAAAACAAGTCGGATATACCACAAAAGTTCCTGAGCTCCAGAACACGTCCCTGCAACCACGGAATTATCGGCGTTTCACCGCCGTCGGCTTCACTCCTTTATTTCCTGGCATGCGCGCGCAACTCGCGTTGTACGCGACGTACGCGAGGCATGCCGGGAACTGTAGTTTATTTGCTCATATCGACAGCCCGAGAACAGTAGACACCGCGGAACATGACAGTACATCCCCCTTCACAAAGGGGACTGACCCGCCCGCGGTTTCGCAAGAAACAAACGATGGAACTTGGTCACCAACCGGGGAGCCCGAACGGCCCTAGCCGGTTCCCAGGAATCCTCCTCCGGCCCAAACCCCTTCCAGGAAAGCAAGTATTGCAAGCGACCCCTCACCCATCTAGAGTCCAAGACCTTCCGCACCTCATACTCCTTATCCTGTTGTACCCAGACAGGCAGAGGGGCCCTACGTAGAGGACACTTGGAGGGTTTTAAGAGCGAAACATGGAATACCGGATGGATACGCAACTGTGCCGGTAGACGCAGACGCACAGCCACCGGATTCACATGTTCCACCACCCGGTATGGACCTATGAAATGGGGGTTAAACACGCTGTGCCTCTTAAACTTGATGTTTCTTGTGGACAACCACACCAGATCTCCCTTCCGATATACCGGATTGGGTCTCCTGTGTTTGTCAGCTTGGTGTTTGTACCTAGCTTTGGCCTTTGCAAGATTCCTGCGTGTATCCAAAAGAACTTGGCGCACCCGCAACAATCTTTCCTTCACCTCAGGTATCCTCACATTATCGGAAGGTAACAGCATGGGGGCGAACCTGGGGTGATGCCCATAGGAACAATAGAAAGGAGAGTGTTGTGTGGATGCGTGTTGGGTGCTATTATAGGCCACCTCTGCCACCCACAACCAGGTTACCCAGGAATCACTGCTTTCCTTTACATAACAACGGAGATACTGTTTTAAGGATTGATTCAATCTCTCCGTTTGTCCATCTGTCTGCGGATGGAAGCTGGTGGACACGGATGAGGTGATGTGTAATGCGGAACACCATGTTTTCCAGAATCGGGCCGTAAACTGAGCCCCGCGATCGGATACTATATCACGGGGAAGGCCATGCAGTCTTACAACGTTCACCAGTAGTAGTTGAGCTAATTGGCCCGCAGTGGGCACTTGAGCACATGCGATGAAGTGGCCCATTTTCATCAGAAAGTCCACCACTACTACTATAGCCGTTTTGCCTTGGTCTTTCGGGAGCCCCACAATGAAGTCAACTGAGAATCTCTCCCACGGATTGTCAGGAGAGGGCAGAGGATGTAACAATCCCTGAGGTCTTTGTCTGTTAGTTTTCATTTGATTACAAGTGACACATTCCGCCACCCACCGGCTCAAATCAGGTCTGATGGAAGGCCACCAGAATTGTCTCTGGGTTTTCTCCAACGTTTTGATGAATCCCATATGTCCGGCACAAGGAACCTCGTGGCACCAGGAGAACACGGTCTTCCGCAATGCATTCGTGGATACTAGGACTTGTTTTCCTCTCATCGGGATGCCTTGTTTCATCTTCCACTCATGGTGATGCCTGAGCCATGTGCGCCACACACAGGTTTGGACTCCTCTCCGGATTCCAGATAGGAAATCGTTGGTGTGTGTTACTCCTATCACCTGTCCCGGCTCGATGATTGATCGAATGGGTTTTTCCAAAGGGATTAGGTGGTTTTCTCTTCTTGTCAGTGCATCCGCTTTCCTGTTATTGGAACCAGGCCTGAACGTAACCACGAAGCGGAACTCCTCGAAGAACAGCATCCACCGAAGCTGTCTAGGGGACAGATGTCTTGCGGCCCTTAAAAACTGCAGGTTTCGATGATCGGTATACACCGTGATCAAGTGTTTGGCTCCCATCAGCCAGTGACGCCATTCCAAGAAAGCGTCTCGTATGGCTAGCAGTTCCTTTTCTGCGATTGTATAATTTATTTCTGCAGGACTGAGTTTCCGAGACATGTAGGCTATTGGATGAAGAATGCCTGTAGAACCCTCTTTTTGGGACAATACAGCCCCCAGAGCAATTTCAGAGGCATCCGCCTCGACTATGAATGGGATATCAGGATTGGCATGTGTTAATACTGGTGCTGAGGAGAAGGCAGACTTTAATGCGTCAAAAGCGAGTTGTGCTTCCTTATCCCACACGAACTGTATGTTCTTTTTTGTAAGCCTCGTGAGGGGTGCTACCATTCCTGAGAATCCTGCTATAAATCTCCTGTAAAAATTGGCAAACCCCAACAGGCTCTGAATGTCTTTGACGTTCTTAGGAACTGGCCATCCCACTATGGCTTGCACTTTTCTTTCTGCCATCACCTGTCCCGATGGCGTCAGCATTACGCCCAGGAACTCCACAGTTGTTACGTGAAATTCACATTTGGTGATTTTACAGAAGAGATGGTGTTCCCTTAGCGCTTGCAACACGGATTTTACATGTGTTATGTGCTCCTCTGTTGAATTCGAATAGATTAGAATATAGTCTATATATATGACTACGTGACGATCCAAAAAGTCGCGAAGCACTTCATTGAGAAAGAATTAAAAAGCGGCCGGGGCATTGCAAAGCCCAAAGGGCATCACCAAATACTCGTATAGTCCGTACCGCGTTTTAAAGGCCGTCTTCCACTCATCGCCCTGCCTAATGCGCACAAGGTGATAGGCCCCACGCAGATCCAACTTCGTATAGATTCGCGCTGCACGGACTTGTTCCAGTAGCACTGGGATCAAGGGTAGTGGGTATTGATTTTTTAACAGTGATGGCATTTAATGCGCGGTAGTCGATGCAGCACCTTTTTTCACCATTTGCCTTAGGTATAAAGAACAAAGGAGATGCAGCAGGGGATCTGGAAGGTCTAATGAATCCTAGAGACAAATATTTATCTAGATAGTCTCTCAGTGTTTCCGTTTCAGGCAACGTAAGAGCATATATTCTCCCGTTGGGGATTTCAGAGCCTGGGAGTAGGTCGATGCGACAATCATATGTCCTGTGAGGTGGGAGCACTTCTGCCTCTTTGTCGCTGAAGACCGCCCCAAACTCTGCATAACAGGGAGGCAAGGTCACGTCTTTTTCCGCTGCTGTGGCTATCGTCTGCATAGACACTAATGTGGAAGCCGGGGTCCAAGTCTTCGACATACAGTGTTCCCTGCAATATGGAGAAAGAAACTGGATCGTTTTAGTGGTCCAACGTATCTCAGGGTCATGTTTCTGCAACCATGGGAGACCCAGGATGATTCCGTACTGTGGGGCTTCTATGATGTTGAATACCTGTTTTTCATGATGATAATTATCATAAACCAGTTCGTATTCCCTCGTATGGTATCTTATGGGTCCTGCTTGTAATTCGTTACCGTCTACAGCGTAGACCGTTTCTGGTGTGTTTTTGGGCACTAGTGTTACTCCTAGTCTACGAGCTTCAGTGTAATCCATAAAACAACCCGTAGCCCCAGAGTCAACCATTACATGAACTTCTTGTTGTACGTCATCGATTACCATGATCATTTGCAAAAAAAAATGATTCTTCTCTGCTCCTATCCTTGGGGTGAGCGAAGGGATGATATGTGTGCTTGAGGGTTTCCCTTCATTCGCCATCAAGCAGTGGAGTTTCCCGACTCTTTTTCGGCCACTCCGGCGAGACTTTGTCCTCCCTTAAACCTGTTGCTTTTTGGTTTCACTGGGCATTCACGCAGGAAATGGCCTTTCTTCCCGCAATAGAGACATAATCCCTGTTTGCGCCTATGTTCTCACTCGCTAGTGGTTAACGAGGCTCGCACCGCCCCTACATCCATTGCTTCAGAAGAGGTAGCCGGTTTTTCTCCGCTACCGGCTTGTTCATATGGCATCACTGTTCTGTCCTTTTTCTTATGTTCTCCTTTCCTTTCCTTCATGCGATGGTCCAAGCGTAAGGCGAGGTCTATTAAGGCAGAGCAGGTGCGGGGCTGCGGATCGATCTGTGCCAACACGGCCTTCATTTCCTCACTAAGGCCTT
Organism: Lissotriton helveticus; assembly: GCF_964261635.1. Classification (NCBI taxonomy): domain Eukaryota; kingdom Metazoa; phylum Chordata; class Amphibia; order Caudata; family Salamandridae; genus Lissotriton; species Lissotriton helveticus. Next base: position 1,491,068,662 of record NC_136057.1, read on the forward strand.
GATAAAACAAAGCTGTTCTCTTGGCTTCCGGCCAATCCGTTTCGGCCACGAGTCTTCTGAAGTTGTTGAGATAAGTAACAAGATCGGCGTCTCCCTGTTTCAACTTCAACAGCTCTCTGTCCGCCGTGAAGGTTTCAGCCCTCCTATCGAATGTTTTTTCGAATTCTTCCCTAAAGTCGTCCCAGTTATATAGGAGGGGGTCATCCCTTCTGACTACCGGAACAGCCCACTGAGCAGCTTCCCCTCCTAAATACGATATAAGGAAAGCTACCCTCGCTTGATGTGTGGCAAACATTTTTGGTTTGCACATAAAGTGCATTTGGACCTGTGTCATAAACACCTGAACCTTTTTAATGTCCCCATGGTATCGTTCTGGTGGGGCTAGAGGTATTTGGGCCGGCATTTCCACCACCACAGAAGTGGTAGGGGAAGAGCCACTGGTAGCCCCTGTGGTTGCGGTAGTTAGTGGCATTCTGTCCACCCTGGCCCGCAATTGAGCGTTCTCCGCTCTCGAGGCGGCTACCTCTCTATTGGACGCGGCCAACTCCACCTGTACTAAGGCCAAAGCAGCCAGAACATCCTCTAAGGTAGCCATGGCGTCACTCAACACAGCCAAGAAGAGGTAAAATCCTTGGGCCGATAATTCTGTCAGGCTCGGCTTCAGGCTTCCTCAGGGCTGTGTTGAGAGTCCAATACCCGTCCCTACCGAACCACCTCAGTGCTCAATATGCAATGACACGAACAATCGAGATAATTCAGCGGGGCGCGGGAAAGGAAGGGGACAGCAGGGAGGGAGATCTGTAATGACAAACAACAAGAGATTAGAACACCCTATCTCCCTCACTCTATATAGTGTAATCTACTTTACACTTCCCTTAACAATTAACACCCCACTGTGTATGAGTAATACCTGTAAAGGAAAATACACAAGGCTCTAATCCAAGTGGAGACAATGTTTTGGAAGAGGTAAGAGGAACTGTACCCAGCTGAAAAGACAAAACATACACCCTTCAATGTCTGCTGGTAAATGGGAACAGTAATACTGTTGTAGATCAAATGATACCCTACACATACCATGAATATTGCATCATATCGACTTGTATGGGTAATCCACAATTCCCTCTCTCAATACCCTTCCTGTCTCCTGTAGAATTGAAAATAAGAGAACAATGAATTCTGCTTCATGCGGGACCTCCCCGAGAAGAACAAAGAAAAAGCTCCTTTGGATTTGAAATTAGTGTTGCTGTCACACTACGTTTCAGTATTTCTTAAGTGTGCCTTACATATGAAGGAATCAAAGTTTTACTCCTTCAGGGTATATTCGTAGCGAGGCTCAGGGGTCAGTTTCAAGTGAGTCCCATCGCATTTAAATCAATATATACATTTATATACACTTTGATATAGTGCTTGGCAATGAAGGTACACAAGGTCTCTGTAGCACAAAACCCCGAAATGCCAAACACCGTTCAGGACCAAAGACAAAGGTTAGGAAACTTCGGAACACACTCAGCCGAGTGAAGTTTCCTCTCTCAGTAACCGCCGGCCGGTGTGCTGTTGGGATCGATAGAACCAACGCCTCACACCGCCACCTGCCAGCCTACTCACGGTTACGGTGGACTTGGGAAAACAAGTCGGATATACCACAAAAGTTCCTGAGCTCCAGAACACGTCCCTGCAACCACGGAATTATCGGCGTTTCACCGACGTCGGCTTCACTCCTTTATTTCCTGGCATGCGCGCGCAACTCGCGTTGTACGCGACGTACGCGAGGCATGCCGGGAACTGTAGTTTATTTGCTCATATCGACAGCCCGAGAACAGTAGACACCACGGAACATGACAACTGGGTTAAGATAAAGAAACACACTTGTTCGAGTTGCCTTGAACCAAGGTGGGGGAAAAAGCGCCAAGTAATCCTGGTAACCACGACAGCGGTGAAGTGCGCAGGCGTTCCCAAGTGGATCCATGCCAGCCATACCCAGAAGGTGATACCTGACGAGGAGCCTGGAGCTGAAGGTTGTCCAGCTGAGGGGTCTGCAGACGTTGGTCCTGAAGTAGCTGACGACAGACGGCCGAGCACCAGCCCAGCTGAGGGTCCCACAGGCGTTGGCCCAGAGGTAACTGATGACGTATGGCCAAGCACCAGTACTGCTGAGAATCCCACAGACGTTGGTCCGGAAGAAGCTGATGACGAGCAACCGAGAACCAGCCCAGATGATTGGATACCCATAATCGATCTCCCTGGAGACCCACTCAGAACAAGAGAGCGAATAAGAGAAGTCAGAGAGTGGAATAGAGAGGACAAGCAAGGCACAGGCGAAGACCCTCAGATCATTGAGATTCACATCAAGTCTGAGGAAGAAGGAGAAGGTCAGACAGGGACAGAACAAGTGATCGATACTCCTCCACTGACTCCTGAAATCGAAAAGGGACAGACTAGACATAGTGTAATAGTTCGAGCAGAAGAAAATCAAGGGATCGAAGTGCTCGAGCGGGATCAGGCAGAACTAGGAGAACGTGTTCAGGACATAGAAACAGAGACATTTGAAAGCCAAACGCAAAATATACCTGAACAAGGCCAGCTTAGTAACCAGGCAGAAGAAATAGATACAAGACCTGGGACTAGTCAGACAGGAAGGGAAGAATCAGAAACAGAAGTGCCACAGACAAGTGAAAATAAAAGAGCATTAGAAAAAAGCCAAATCTCAGTGCCAGCTAAAAGACTAAAGAAAAAAAAACACATTGAGCCAAGGTATGTTAAGAGACTGAAATTAAGACTAAAAACAGTCCAAGAGAAACTTGCAGATATAAGAAGAAGTCCCCGAATTGCAGAAATACCGGAGGATAGCTCCAAGAGAAGGAGTGAGCGAATAAAAAGACAAAACGAAAAATACCAGGATCCGGAGTGGACCTACTTAATCTTGGAAAATTTTGAGGAACTTGATATAACTGACGAAAGCGACGAAGATCAGGTTACTGATTTGTCTACCGAAGAAGAAGAGCTCACCTGAAATTGCACAGAGTAAGCTACCTGTGTAAAGTTACAAAGAGGGGTTGAAAAAAAACCTTCGTCTGAGCAAAAATGTCTGAGTCAAGAACGAATGGAAGGCCTAGTCGCAGTTGTTGCAAAACATGCTGCAAAGTATGTATATGTAGTATAGTTATAGTTATATTAGTTTGGATAGGACTAACAGTTTTCATTCCCTTTATGGTTAGTAAAAATACTAATATTGATCCTACACAGATTACTGACACTGCAGAACTGACAAAACGAAGTGTAGAAAGACGTGAGGAAGCACTCAGACAAACAAAACGAGACTTAGAAGCATCAGATGAGGAAGGACTACATTACCACGGAGTTAAGAACCAGACACACTTAAATGTGTTCGCAAACTTGTTAGTACACTATGTAGAGACTATGGAAATAGAAGATTGCTATGTCTGCATGAAGCTACCTACCTCTGTGGCTGAAGGCGTGACATACCATCACTTGCCCCTGACATATGGAATTTCCTGTAGTGTTTTAGCAAGCTTATTTTACAAAAGAGGACCGTTACAGTATTATTACTCTAACAATGACGTGATTTTTTCTGAACTTCCCATACGTGGAAATCTGAATCCTGTACATACCAAAAGTGACGTTACATATGGGAGAATACTTTCTGACTATAGGTACTATAGACTTAAATGAAGCACACAGAGACAACTTGACCTGTTCATTACATGAACAAGAAAAGGTATTTTAAACATGGCAGAGAAAAGAAGGGAGAGTTTCCAAAGAAAGGCAAATGACAAAAGGCAGAAAACCCCTAAATGGGCTGAGAACATGGAAAGCACCTCAACTGGCGGGGCGGGACCTGCTCTGTTGCTGGATTTCGAAAAGAAAGGGAAACTCTGTCTTCACCGCGAGAAGACTGATTATTATAATAACATTTTCATTGGTTCCAGTCAATGTGAGCACAATTACAAGGTAATTGGAGGTTGGGGTTTCAAAAATGGGTCAGAGCCTGTGTTTCCTGGAATTTATTATATATGTGGAGACAAGGCTTATTTCAAATTGCCGGATCACTGGTATGGAAGCTGCTACTTTGGCATTGTCTTCCCGAAAATATACCATGTGAATGAAATTGCTGGAAGCAATGAAAACACTAATGGCTTAGTGCGTAGTAAAAGAGAAAGCGTAGGTGAAATAATGGGTAGTATTTTTAGTGCACTGATTCCTGGAGTGGGAGTGGTTCTGAACACTCACAGAATTTGCAAATTGTCCACAATAGTGGATGTGCTGTCTATTGACACAGCTCATGGATTTCTGCTGGTCAATACCGAAATGGTTGCGATCAGAGCAATGGTTTTGCAGGACAGACTTGCTCTTGACACTTTATTAGCAAAAGAGGGCGGAGTCTGCCGGATGTTGAAGGCGCAACATTGTTGCACTTACATTCCGGACAAAAGCGTGCAGCTCAAAAGATATGTGAAAAACATTACTAATTTGGAAAGGGAACTCAAACCACTCGAGGTTGACAGTGCCTGGAAGAGGCTAGTTGATGGTCTCTCAAATATAGGTCACTGGTTTGCTAACTTAGGTAGAAGCTTATTGTTCAAGGTACTGATGCCAATAGGAATTATAGGTCTTATCCTATTTCTTATATTCGTCTGCTGCAAATGCCGAAAACATACTAAGAAATATCAGGTCAATGCAAGAGGAGTGAAACGGAATGCGGATGAACTTGAATTGGAGGAAAGAAATAATCAGATTTACAAAAGGGTGAAAAATTCTCACCCTTCCAAAAATGAGAAAGAGAAATTGAATCGCCTGTTGGAGGAAATAGAGTTGTACAAAGTGTGAAAGAAAGTTGGCATCTGATTCCGAGATTTTGTGATGATAGTAAATATCATCAAAGAGGGGATTGATAGAGCAAGATTTCGCATCGCGACTTGCTCGATTCATGAACCTCGAACCTGTCATAACATCATAACAAATGTACGTTTTACTAATATCTTTATTTTGAAAAAATACGTGTGTGGTAGCGAAGCTTGCCTATGTGTTTTACTGATATAAATAATAATTGTGTCTAAAATGGCCGCTGCTTGCATTTCTGTTTTTGCGCATGCGTGGGTCATAGTCATGTGATATGACGCAGTCAGAGTTTGAGAGGGAAAGGGTGCGCATGCGTAATAGCAATAAGATGGCTGTGCTTCTGATAACGTGGTGAAGCTGTGTGCTGCTGCTCCTGTGAACTTGTTCGTTACACTCACCATTAATGCATAGTATATTTTTATAATGCTGAAACTAAAGTACGAAATCATGACATGTAATACATTCATTTATTTCTATGTGCTAATTCGTTTTCGCTTACTTTTCATGTATCACGGGAAATGGGGGTCCAAATGGGTTGCGAGCCATCTTGAAGGTCCCTTCCGCGCATGCCCATGATGCGAGGCAAGAAACAACCTTGGACAGTGGAACTCAGCCAGCTGGCAGTCACCGTAAAGAGGCTCATGCGAAAGCCACCTCTGACCCAGCAAGATGGAGTTGACTGTCCTCAAAACGATACAAAGACATTTTCTCTATTGTATGCTATGCGACTTTCTCATGGGAACCCCAATCTTGCTAGGCGGCACCTTAGGATGTAAAATAGGTCTTACAATAGTCTGTTCTGATTGGTGTGTTAACCAAATCCTACCTTAGGACCAATCCAAATTGGGGATTCTGACACTTTGCAACATTTGGGGGTTGGTACCCTGTCCCAAAACAGTATATCTACCCTGGGTTCACCTAGGGAAATTGTCCGACTTGTCTGAATAGCTAACCTGTCACTGACCCAACGCACTCAATAGGTGATTTGAAGATACAGAGCGCTGCGGAGCACTCTGTCCGAATTTGACCATAGACTAAGGTTTTACTAAACCTTAAAAGTGCTGGCGGAGTACATTGCTGGGAGTTCGCTGACCCAATCGGGGTTCTGATCGATAGCTGCAGAGAGGGTGGAGCGCAGGCGTTGCTTCCAAACTGCGGGTGCTGGTCGTGTCCTGGTGGTCCTGTCCTGATCCTAATCTGAGGGTTTCCTGTCCTGTCCTGGGTGTCCATTCTGCACCTGCTGTCCATTGAGGGGTATCCTTCCTTGAGGGTTTCCTGTCCTTAACTGACCCGTGGCCAGGGTTGGTTTCCACACCAGTCTAGGTAAATATCTTGCCGAAAACTCTTAAACTGCACCTTTCTATTTTTCTGTCTTTGCTTCAATAAAGACATACCTTTGCATATGATAAGTTTTCCATGCTTTCCGCAAACCATTGCATCTCATAAAACTATTTGCATTTATTTTCATAGCGTGTTCCTATGTTTCCCTACCTTTTAGAAATCATTTTCGCTATTGCAGTTTGCAACTTCTTGTTATGGTCTCTAATTTTCTCTCATAACTTTTACTAAAGTATCTTTGAAATTTAGCCCAATAGTTTTCTTAGTTTTGTTTTCCTGTCGCATTAGCATTTAAACATAAATGATTGCCCTTATAGTTCTTCTATGCAGCTATGTACTCTTTGCAAATTTGATTTTAGACTGTCTCCTCGTAGTGGAGTCTATGTTCGAAAGAATTTAAAATCTGAGATAAAGTTTTTTTAAACTCTCAGTTGTCCGTGGTCATTTCATGAAAATTAAAATTACAATTAGCAAGGTTTTGTATTTTGCTGCCTTTCCTTTTACAGCTAGCTCCCTGGCCCATCGTGGTCATAGGTACCCATAACGGTGGATGGTAAGTTGGGTACACTAGAAATAATCGAAAGGAACTTACAATTATTGGTAGTAGATTGTGACGTCATCCGATCAATGTATATGGTGATTTGAAATGTATGGGCCCGAAGCCGGAAGTGGCGAAATTATTGGTCGGGTGACCCGCGATCTCTAGCAACACCACTCTGACTCCAGTCACCTCATTAAAGATAGTGCCCTTTATTGTAAGATACACTCTTTACACTTTTTACAACAATTGAAGAGCCTTTTCTATGGATCCATGGGTGTTAGACATTATGAGGCAGGGTCACACCCTAGAATTTACCCAAAAACCTCCTTGAATTCCACCTCCCAGGAGGGAAAATCTAAATATTTGTCTATTAATAGAGGCTTTACTCAAGGGAGCAATCAAAGAAATTCCACAGGTGCACAGAAAAACAGGTTTCTACTCCAACTTCTTTCTACTAAATAAAAAGAATGGAAGAGGAGACACATATTAGATCAGACACAACCCAACAAATACTTCAAAAAGCAATCATTCCGGATAGTTACATTGCAGGATAATCTGCAATTAAGAAATCCAGGGAAGATTTAAATGTGCCTGAGAATTGTTACCAGATGTATGGCAGCAGTAGCAGTGCAGCTGAGAAAAAGAGAGTGTCAAATAATCCCATACTTAGACGACAGGCTAGTAAAAGCAACTTTATTCTGAGTCGTGTGGTGCTCAACGAAAAACTGCTTTCATACTTTCGAGAACTTACATCTTAAATTAAACAAAGAGAAATCCCACCTTACTCCAAGCAAACAAAGAGCATCCCTAGAGGCAATTGTAGCCACAAGAGTCTGTATGCTTTTCCCACAATGGAGAGGGTTGCCACTTGCCAAGATGATAACACTAGCTCCTACCCTCTCAGGACAAAAGTCAATTTCAATCAGAATCAATTTATGAGACAACTGCAAGAACCAATAGACAGACAATGGAAACAAAAATCTGAATCTTTAAACAATGTCAGCAAGACGATACTATAAATGGTAACAGCAAAATATTGATGGAGGAAAAGACATCTCTATGGGGTTGATATTTCTCACCAGCCACCAAACTATGTGATGACAATAGATGTGTCTATGGAGGGCTGTTCATTATATTAAACAGGGTTAAACCCAAACAAAGTCATTGGGACCTGGGTAGATAATTGTTATAAACAGAGGGGTCCCGGAATGGGAGAGAAAGGGAGAATTATAGAAAATAGAACCAATATTTTACACAAATGAGAAACAGAAACAAATCCAAAGTACGATGTTTTTATTCACAAAGTACTCAAAAACCTTATCATTGGTTATAAGATACACATTCAAAACTTTTTCTTTTTCTGAACAATTGTGCCAACATGTACGAAAGAAGGATTGGGGGAAAAAGGTAGTGCTGTGAAGGGATTTCGTGAGGAATCAAAGGAAAAACAATCTTCCTTTAAGTGACAAATAAATCCAATTCTCTTTGTTCATATGTACAATCTTGAAGTGATTCACCTAGCTCGGGGCCACATAAACGACCTGCACATATCAATACAGTTCTTATAGACCAGGCTCCTGTGACAGCTGTACAAATCTTGCTAGTGGTAGAAGCTGGTGTAGTAAGGGTGAGTAGTCTACGTTTCGACTCTGTTTCATGTAGGGGTAGTTTCCCTTACAGCGCGGGTCTTCGTCAGGACAAGGGGGGGGGGTTGGTGGGCAAACCTCCTAAGGGTAAATGAAAAACGGAATTAAGTCAAGGGTCTACTAGGGAGATCCCTGTCTGGCCATAGCGGGAATACCCACTTGGGCAGAGATCAAAAACACATACTATAACAGAGGATTTCAGAAACAACTTGATACACCTTAAATGTAGGTAGTTGATCAATAAATATATATGGCCAGGAAACCATGGGTTGTGGAGATTACCCCATTCGCTTGTATTCAAAAACTGGGTGGTAATAACTCGAGCTCAAAAATAGATGCGTGTGATTACTTTAAACACCGGACATGGTGCCGGGCGTGCCTCGGCCCACGTGGTCCTAATTACTCGAGCGTGATGGAATCTAAGGGCCTGAATGGAGGAAGGTTTAGGTGAAATGCCCTCCATTTAGATAAAATCCAAAAAATAAATAAACGTAGCACCCGTGATTTACCTTGTTAATCAGGAAAGGGATATGGGTCCTCATGTAAAATCAACCGGAATGGCCGGTGTCGTTCCACTACTAAAAAAAGGGGAACCAAAAGACTGTTTTAGAAAGTGGTCCGTTTATTCCAACGGGTCCGATATAAACTGTGCACTCCAGTATTAAGTGCGGTTGAGGGCTCACCTGTCCAACTACTTTGATGACAGGAAACACAGGAGAAACACGTTGTTAAACCTGGAGGCAGCGAATGCTCACATCTCGGCTGGCAGCTCACGTAACCGGGAAATAGGTTGTAGGGGGCGTGGCCAATGCGGGATAAAGAGCGAGGAAAGACTCTATTGTGTATTGGTTGCTAAGGAACCAATAACACCGGGCCCTACCGAGGGAAACTATGCATACTAATATGGAAGTGGTTCCTATTTCCATAAGCCGAATCATTGTACGCTGTCGCAGTGGGACGAAGACCCACGCCACGTGAGGAAGCAAAAAGAATGTGCACCATGAAAAAAGTTAAAAAATCTACGTGACACACCTCGTGTGGAGGTAAACGCGTTGTGCACTGTGAGGGGTAAATAAAAAACTTAGAGCAAAACATCCTCGTGTGGAGGTAAAAATGTTGTCTGTTGGAATGATGGGACTATAACCCAGACTGTACACCATACGTGGGGTAATGGCACACTAGAATACGGACGACCTTTGACCACTTCTTGCTCTGGGACAACCCCTGTCCCCTACTATTTCTGAGAGAACATTTGTCCCCTGCTGGTTCTGTCCACCGCTGGTTCTTGGACGTTTGTCCCCTGCAGGTTCTGGGACTTTTGTCCTGGTTCAGGATTATCCACCCTAGTTCTGGATTATTTTCCACTGTACTGCACTTTCCTTGTACTGAGCTTACAGTCACTGGCCCACATGCATCAAGCATTTTTGTAGTCGCAAACGGTGCGATTCCTTAAAATCGGCCGTTTGCGAATGAAAAAGTGCTTTTTGGGATGCATGAAGCAATTTTAGAATTCGTAACATGTTTGCGAGTTCTAAAATTGCGGGTGCTTTTAAGAAGTCGCAGATGTGCGATTTCTTAAAAGCAATGCATCATTAAATTTAAAACTGTAAATTCGCAATTAGGGTGCCAAATTTACCGAGTGGTTGAACCACTCGGTAAATTTGGAAAAAGTGTTTAAAATGCTTAAAATGTTTTTTTTTCAACATTCATGTTTCACACACACATGTCCTTAGGACATGTGTGTGTGAAACATGATGCAAAAAATACATTTCAGGGGTGCATGGGGGGGTCCTTTGGACCCCCCCCTGCACCCATGAAATTTTCAAAGTGCCACTCGCAATTCCCATTGACTCCTATGGGCCTTTTGGCCCATAGGAATCAATGGGAATTGCGAAAATTAACTTAAGAATTCGGTATTCATTTGGGATTCGGTAAAAATTGCGATTTTTACCGAATCACAAATGAATACCGAAAATAATGATGCATAGCATTTTGCACTTCTTAATTTGCGATTCCTTATTTTTCGCAAATTAGGAAGTGCAAAATGTCACAATGATGCATGTGGGCCACTGTCCCTGGGAGTATTTTTTCACTGATGTTGTAAGTGACTCGCTAATAATGGCGATGAGCTTTGCAGTTGAACATATCTGAATCCACCTCCGACCAACTCGGAGTGCAAAGCAGTGGATAAAGACACTGTAAGGAGCTCAGGTTATGAGTCGCAGCATGTCCTTCCTAATAATAACAAAAAACTGTATTTCATCCCCCACTACGTCTCAAGGAGAACCCACGATATCCTCAATGATATGTTTCAGGAGTATTTATTGTAGATCAATAGTACATCAGTAATATAGTAGTAGCACATCCCCAACAGGAGCAGCAAGCAAGGCGCTCAGCCCTTCGCCAACTGTGGTTTCCAGAGACCAACATTCCATATTACATAATCTCTATAGGGTTCCATTGGTAGAGCAGTGGATAACATGAACAACACTGTAGCTAAGATACACCACAGATCTTTAAAGAAAGGCCAGCAGATCTTTAAAGAAATGCCATGTATAGGAGACATCACAAGTACAACTTTCAAAGATAATTTAACACATGGGAAAATCTGAACTTAGACTATTTGCTACTCAACTCAATCGGAAATGCCAATACTATGCAAGCAGGTTTCTACACAGCAGTTCCTGGTGGAATACCTCTCAGATTGCATGGACAGGAATATTCACAAACGCCTTTCTGCCACTGCCTCTGATTCTTCAGATACCCAACAAATTGAAAAGTGAACCTTGTTGACTTATTCTAAAAGGACCAGCATGGCCAATACAATATTGGTACACAGAAAGTATCCTAAGGTCGGAACTGGAACACATTCCACTCAAACCAGTCCTATGAATGTTTTCATTTAAGAATGGCTAGGTGATACACCCGAATCCAGAATCACTCAATTTAGTTGCCTGGTTTCTGAACACAATGAGTTCCACCAATTGAATATATCACAACAGTGAAGAGACATACTGGCGAAAGAGAGAGATGAATCTACAAATAGATCATATAAGGTGAAATGGTTAACATTTTCTATGTGGTGTTCTTCAAATAATTGTCATCCTTTGTCCTCAACATTAGCACAGATATTACTATACCTACTCAACTTAGCTCACTCCGGCCTATTTCATATTTCAATCAGAGTTCATTTTACAGCAATATCAAGATTCAGGAGATTTTAGAATCAAAAATCTTCATGGTCAGACAGGCTCATAAAATCATTTTTAAAAAGCTCTTTAGAGCTTACCCTCTGCTAAAGAAAACATCAAATGCATGGCACACAGTTCTGGCAAAGGTATTGTGACAGCTGTTTGAACTATACACAAGGTAGACATGGAACATCTTTCATGAAAGACAGCTCTTCAAATAGCCCTTACATTGGCAAGGAGAATTAGCAAAATACAGGCGTTTTCAATCCAAAAGCCATACTTGCACTTCAAAAAGGGGAGGGTTATTTGGAAGACTAATCCTCTTTTCATTGCAAAGATACCAAAGGATTTCCACCTTAGTAAAATCAATGTTTTGATGCATCCAAAATCCATCAAACGAAGCAGAAAGAGAACTTCATTCTCTGGATGTTAAAAGGTGCTTAAAACATTTAGAAAATAGAAACTTCTAGTTGCCTTTGCACCACCAAGAAAGGGTCAAGCCTTGTCAAGAGGTAGCATAGCCAGATGGGTATCAGCAGCCATAACTTTTTGTCACGGAAAGCAGGAAGACCGCTCACAGCTAAAGTACGTCCTCGTTCCATGAGAAGTGTGCCAAACTCTACACATGGACAAACAGGCATACTTTCACTGGACACTACTGTCTAGATGCTACTACCAACCAAAATGAGGCAGTGAGTCAAGGAGTCTTATCCAACTTATTTCAATGAGGTGAGCTATCCTTATACCTTGTTAACATTCAGATTAATAATATTATTGTTATTATTTTCGTATATAAATTACAACTCACATGACGTATTTCCCACCTTCACAGGTCCCCGTAAGCTTGTTTCCTTCCCAGTGTAAGAATTGGCTTTTGTAGTCTGGTCTGCCCTGTTCCCATGATGCACTGGGCCAGGGACAGACTAATTTGCATACAGCCAGGTTCTGAAACTGGGATGGTGCAATGAGCTAAAAAACGGTGTTGGATCTAGCCCTGATCTCTTGACTGGGTGAGAGTATTCTGCTTAATTCAGAGACTCTGTCCATCACCACCCCTTGTTGTAAATATTTTTGTCCACCCTAAGCGTGGAAGGGTATACTCAGATGTGAGTCCCTTGCTCATTGCACCATCAGGATTCAAGCAAGCCGGGCCGAAGACGGCTGAAATGCCAGAAACCGGTCCCCGGAAGCTTGTTTCCTTCCCAGTGTAAGAATTGGCTTTTGTAGTCTGGTCTGCCCTGTTCCCATGATGCACTGGGCCAAGGACAGACTAATTTGCATACAGCCAGGTTCTGAAACTGGGATGGTGCAATGAGCTAAAAAACGGTGTTGGATCTAGCCCTGATCTCTTGACTGGGTGAGAGTATTCTGCTTAATTCAGAGACTCTGTCCATCACCACCCCTTGTTGTAAATATATATTGTCCTCAACATTAGCACAGATATTACTATACCTACTCAACTTAGCTCACTCCGGACTATTTCATATTTCAATCAGAGTTCATTTTACAGCAATATCAAGATTCAGGAGATTTTAGAATCAAAAATCTTCATGGTCAGACAGGCTCATAAAATCATTTTTAAAAAGCTCTTTAGAGCTTACCCTCTGCTAAAGAAAACATCAAATGCACGGCACACAGTTCTGGCAAAGGTATTGTGACAGCTGTTTGAACTATACACAAGGTAGACATGGAACATCTTTCATGAAAGACAGCTCTTCAAATAGCCCTTACATTGGCAAGGAGAATTAGCAAAATACAGGCGTTTTCAATCCAAAAGCCATACTTGCACTTCAAAAAGGGGAGGGTTATTTGGAAGACTAATCCTCTTTTCATTGCAAAGATACCAAAGGATTTCCACCTTAGTAAAATCAATGTTTTGATGCATCCAAAATCCATCAAAAGAAGCAGAAAGAGAACTTCATTCTCTGGATGTTAAAAGGTGCTTAAAACATTTAGAAAATAGAAACTTCTAGTTGCCATTGCACCACCAAGAAAGGGTCAAGCCTTGTCAAGAGGTAGCATCGCCAGATGGGTATCAGCAGCCATAACTTTTTGTCACGGAAAGCAGGAAGACCGCTCACAGCTAAAGTACGTCCTCGTTCCATGAGAAGTGTGCCAAACTCTACACATGGACAAACAGGCATACTTTCACTGGACACTACTGTCTAGATGCTACTACCAACCAAAATGAGGCAGTGAGTCAAGGAGTCTTATCCAACTTATTTCAATGAGGTGAGCTATCCTTATACCTTGTTAACATTCAGATTAATAATATTATTGTTATTATTTTCGTATATAAATTACAACTCACATGACGTATTTCCCACCTTCACAGGTTATGTATATATTGGAACAAGTTTGTTAGTGCTTACTATTCAGATTCAAGCATGTTTATCTATGAAAGATACAGTACAGGAGAAAAAAAAAGTTTTTACCTGTACACTGTGGTTCTCCAGTATTGATTGCTTTTATAGATATAAATGTGACCCTCCAACCTCCCCTTTATAGATGCTCTGCACATTGATTAACTTATATATTTATATGATTATATTCTATACACTTGTGGTCTGAAATCTGAGGTGTGGTGGCTCTTGAGTGCAAAGATGATCCAGAGGCTGCTTTCTCATTGGCTGAAGTTTGGTTCTGCCAAAAATAATGTGAATTGCTATATAATGTCACTGGTTTAAGCTTTACTGTATAATGCTTTGCACTACTTATTATAAGTACCATGGGACTCCCACTTCGATGACAGGGAAGAGTCAAGCTTGTGAACCTATGAAAGATATTATGCTGGAGAACCTTAGTACACAGGTAAGTAACTTGTTTTTTCTCTCTGTGTGTTGACTGTGAAGGTAAACTTTGGAAAGTTTTCATTATTCCCTCCATCATCTTCATGGCCAAGGCACAATGCCTTGCACTCTCTTTCCTATATATTTTGATTTGATCTTGGTGCATCCTCTTCATGTCTTGGCAGCTTTTCACAACATTATCCAAGGCACAGGTATGCCCATCAAACATCTGAGAGAGTCATGAAGGGTGTCTGAAATCTCAGACTGGGTAGCCCCTAGTGCATGAATATCCTGCCCCACATCAGTCTGCTGTAGTAAATATTCTTCCTCCAATTGACCAACATGAGTGCATGCCACCCCCTCCACATGGGTTGCCCTCTCATATGACCAGCAGGTTAACCATGATGGAGGGGGTGGCTGTGGAAGGTTCTGAGGAGATTTATGCATTTGAGATAGATGTACCTCAACAGTGGTGTTCTCTCCTTCAGATGTTTGAGAGTAGGCCTGAGATGCACCTTCATGGAAGAAGTGTGTAGGAGAATCAACACATCAACCTGGGACCTAAGGGCTGTGAGGAGTGATGGTTGTGTAGGGGTCGGTAGACTCTGTGGTTACGTGGCTAAATGCTGGGTTCTAGCGATCCTCAGAAATGAAGTAGGAACAACAATGCTGGTCGGACGTGGAGTGGCATTTAGTCTTCAAGGTATAGGGTCAAAAAGTCCCCCCTCTTCATCATGTCCTCCTTTTCCATCAAGTACTGCTTCCACCTCATCCTTTTCTTGTTGAGTTGTGTTATCAGCAGACATTGCTGCTTGGACGGGGTGCGGGCTCCCTCCTCGAATTGTCCACCACCCTCTGCTTGAAAATGGTTTAGCATCATCACACAACTTCCCAGAACCTGAAAGAAAAAGATTGCAACAGAAGAAATACACCATATACTAGTTTAAATGCTACAGTAGTACACAATAATGGAATACTTCTTCAGTTGTGTTTTAAGTTACATGTGATATAGGATTTGTGAAAACCAACATAAGATCAGAGATTAGCAATGATGTAAAAAGCATGTGAAATGCAACCTTTAATTCAACAACTCCAGTTGCAAATCTGTGTCATTCATATATCTCGATGAGGTAAGCATCAGAACCTGGCTCCTTGAGTTTGGAATCGAAGAAGAGTTCCTTAATCCAGCAGCTTAGAAATCAAGTTTTACCTTTATTATATTTATGAATAATTAATAAGTCAAAATAAAACCCCAAAGCAGAGACATTACACAAAGTATTATTGGAAATTAAAAACCACCATAGCATGATTAGAAAATCTTGCATAGACTGTAAAACGCATTTTCACGTGAATTAGTTATTGTGTAAAGTATGCAACGAGAAGAGAGAAGAGCCCAGCCAGCATGGAGAGCCCGGTGGTAGGGGCTTCTCCGGTTGGGGTTGCCGATCAACGCACAGGCTTGTCCTCCGACTCTGAGCGGCCCCGCCGGGCAGTGGGCCGCTCCCACAAGGCATTTCTTGATTGGGGGTATTTCCAGGCACACTGTTGGTTCCTGGGTTGTCCCGCGAGAGAGTGGGCCACTGTAACGATGGGGTCATGTGTTTAGAGCCATGGGGTTGGTCCAGAGGGCACCGAGGTGCCACCCCCTTGATAAAAAATGCCATTGCTTCGCCGCACCAGCACAGGGCAGCCACAGCGAGTCAGGCATAAACGAGTCAGGAGTCCCTGAGGGGGACAGAAGCGGTACAGTGGTGCCAGGCCTAAAATTCTTCCCAGCTGCCCAGCAAGTAGTGGGCAGCTGCAACGTTTAGGCCATCTTTCCTTTGGGGGCATTTTTGCTAGGAGATAGTGAGCTGCATTCCTCTGCCCCAGTACTTTCACAGCTGCACAGCAATTAGCGTCAGCTGCCACGTTTAGGTATGCGCAATGGCGCACTTTGGATTCTGCTGCATTGGCAGCGGCCCTTGAGACTTTTCATAGGGCTTTTGAGAAGGCCCGTTGGCCAGGGGGACTGTTAGGTTAATAGGACGCTGTGAGAAAGTGCCATCTTTCTTGCATGGTATGCCCCCACTTTTTGCTGAATTGCTGATGTGCTTTGACTCAGTGTGCCCTGGGCTCCTGCCAGTCAGGTGCCCAAGGCCTGTGTTCCTTCCCTAAAACTGTATTGAAGCTAAAACCCAATTGGGATCTCTGGCCACATGTCAGCCCCTAGTAAATGGTACCATTGGTATCCAGGGCATTGTGACCAGAGAAGACCCCTAAGGGCTGCAGTACATATTGTGCCACCCTTAGGGTCCTGCACCCTGACACACACACACTGCCTTTGCAGGCTGAGTGTCCTGGTGCAGAACTAAACAAAGAGTCGACATGGCACACATCCCTGTGTGCCATGCCCACAAACCCACTGCCCTGGTATACATCAGTCACCCCCTAGCTGGGTGCCCTATGCCAGTGGTGTGGGCACAGGTGCATGAGCCCTGTGCCCCTACAGTACCCAGGGCCATTCCTGGGCACTGTAAGTGCAGTAATGCCATTAAGAGTATATGTTGCTGGGCGGTTGTCATTACGAGCTCCACAGCACCAAAATGGCTAAACTGAAGACTAACAAGTTTGATACCAAACTTCTCAGCACATTAAACCCACACTGATGCCAGTGTGGGATTTAATGTAAAATGCACTACAGAGGGCATTTTAGAGATGCTCCCTGAAACCTAACCTACAATCCATGTCTTGTCTGAGAGGCTGCCTTGACTGCCACACAGCAGACATGTTGCTGAACCCCTGGGTGGAGAGCCCCCCGCTCTCCTGGGCCTGCAACAATGCACATCCTGGGCGAGGTGCTAGGTCTCCTCCCCCAGGATGGGCAGGGGGAAGCTTCATAGGCATGGCACCTTTGTGAACTTCTTCAGGCCACTTGCTGTATTCAGCAACTGGCCCCCACCAGTTCTGACCCCCAACCTGGCGGGAAGACTGGTGGGAAACCCTAAGTCAGAAAAGGGGGTGTGCCAGCCTGTGCCAACTTCACCCCTCAGGTGGGAGAGGCGAGGTGAAGTACGACTCCGGGCTACCGCCATCTTGGGAATGGGGAGCCCTACCCACTCACAGCTAGGCTCCTGCCCCCTCCCACGGGAGAGGAGCAGGTTAGGGGGTGTTCCCATCCCAGGAAAGGGACCTATTGGTCTCTACCCTCACCCTACCTGTAACGTCCCTAAATTTTGTATTAGGGGCACCCTGAACCTTCCTTCCTCAGATCCCGATTTTGAAACAAGAAAGAAGACCAAGAATAAGAAGACCTGCCGTGCAGCTGCTAACAAGAGGACGACACCAACTGACTTGGCCCCAGCTCTACCGGCCTGTTGATCCTTGAACCTGCTCCTGCTAAATCCTGGCATCTCCTGCAGACAGCAACCTCTAGAACCCCGGAGGACCTGCCCGCCTTTACCCTCTTAGAGACTCGGACTGCTGTTTGAGCAGTGGTTCTGCTCAAACTGCATTACCCCTCGAGCCAGCCAGGAAACGTGAATCAAGCCCACTCTGCACCCGGCGAGCCTGGCCTGTGCCTGTAGGAGGATGGATATCTGACTATGGTTACCCCAGATTTTTTTGCCTTGTGTTTAGCTGGTTTTCGACTTAGTTGGCCTGGGACCCTGCTAATCAGGGCCCCAGGATATCTGCTCTCTCTGTAAAATGGACTCCATGTACCCTAGGTACATAACTAATTGGACATTGAGTCACCTTATCAGCCCCTGTACAGTGTACTATAGGTACCCAGGGCATAGGTGCATCCAAGGCCTACCAGGGGCTGCAGAATATCTTTTGCCACCCCTGGCTGGCTATCCAAACTGACACAACTGGCTGATCACTCAGCTGGGGCAAGGTCGTGTAATCACCCCTTGCTTAGATATAGTATACCTATGTCTAAACCTATATCTGGAGACATATGCACCTATAAGTCACTCCTATGGCAGGCCTTAACAATCCTGGGGGCAGAGTGCTTGGTTTCATGTGAGATGGTGCTCTAGCATGAGCTGAGCCTGTCTGCAGCTTTCGGAACCATGTCCTTATAGCTGTTCCAGGGTATTGCCATACCATATACTCTTAAGTGCATTATAATCCTCGCGGTCATTGCTAACTTTGGTTTGGCTTTATCAAAACATGTCGTGTAAGGTGTCATACACTTTGGAATACTAACCCCTTGCCAGTTCTGGCGACGGGGGTAGCATTCCACCCTTCTAGAGGGAGAAGACATGTTACTTTACTTAAACGCGGTTCAAACTAACCAGAGCCTCAGCATCACAAAATGGATGCTGCTGCCACAGACACAAGTCTGGCCTCCTGCTGCTGACCGAAACTCTGCAGGGGAGGCCTGGACAAAAGGTTTCCTGTCACAGGGAGGTGTTACCACCACCCCAGACAGGAGATAGTGGATTGAGGCAGGGAGGGCTGAGTGAAACTAGACACTGCCTGGGGCACACAAGGTGTCCATGCATAGCCCAGTTTGAACCGGTGCTGGGGCACTCCAGCCCCAGCTCTGGTGCGAAACTGGACACAGGGAAAGGGGTGTAACCACCCCCTTCCTGGGTCTCACCCATAGGAGGGACCTAGCAGGTAATCCAGCCCCTTGATTTGGAATAAAGGTAGGAGCTGTGTCCATAGACTTTAGATAATCCTGACTGAAACTTTGAAATGAAACTCTGGACCCTTCGACATCCCACTCGACGTGGAAGACTGAAGAATCTCCCTTGTGGTCAAGGATTGAACACCCTGTGCAAGCAGGCACCATCAATCGCCCAATGGTTTGCTTTGTTGCAGCTCCCGCCGAGCTCGAGTGACAGTGATCGACAAGAACCAGATTCCCAGACATCCAACAGCCCGATCCACAGCCACAGCAAAGCTGAGACCCGTGGAGGCGACTTGAGACGTGGGACCGGCCATCTTGGAAAGCCTGCGAAGTGCTTCCCGTGCAGCTCCCGAGGCACCCTCGAAGCTGTGCATTGGAGACTGAGAAGCCCCAGCCCCGAGCAGCTTTTGCACCGAAGATCACCTCTCCACACTCACTGAGTGCTGCGTGGGGCCCTTTTGCATTTTCCTGCTCCACGCGTCTGTCCGGTCGCCTGCCCGTTGGCTAGTGGCCTCTGTGACGACGAACCTTCAAATTGACACCACTGGTCTGGTTGCTCCAGAATGGCCCTTGCTCCCCTGAAAAGGAGCAACCCATCAGATATTGCTGATCTGAACCAGAAGCTATCTTCGATTCCTGCGTGGGTTGCATTTGCCAAGGCATGTTGACTCCAATCCGGAAGCCGACACCACCGACAGCGAGAGCCTTTGTGGGACAGTCCGTGTCTGACTCCTGGTCATCGTCGATGCCCCTGGGTCCACGTGGCAGCAGAGACAAGCTTCACAACAACCGCCTGATTGCGCCCGACATCGCCTGGTTCCTTCCTTATTCCATCCTGGTCACTGGCTAGTGACCCAGACTCTGTCCCCTCTGCTTTCAGGTACTCTACATCTTCGATCCACCCTTGGATCCAACCGGACTCTTCTCTCCTGGCCGCCTGTAGCATCTTTACCTCCAGGCTCCATAGAACTCCACGAAGAAACCCAACGCACTTTGACACCTATGTACCCGCTTCCTGTGGGTGAGGTACACGAGTACTCCGGTGCTCCTGTAGTGGGTTACACCTCTAGTGTCCTAGTTTTAATTGGTTAAGTTCTAGTCCAGTCGGAAGACTCCTAAATCTGCAACTTTGTAACTTTTACGCGCCATTGACTTTGCATTGGTGCACGCGTGTGCTTTAGACACTGCACCCGCATCCTGTGGGCCGCTCCCGTCCTAACTTCATTTAGTCCAGTGTAGCCCCAGTGATTCTCAAGGCCCTAGGCCTTACCATTGTTCGTGACGTGGTTCTTATACCACTATTTTAGTATATGGTTTTAGGGGCCACCAGGGCCTATCCATATTTGTGCAACTTTTGTATGTTATATGAAGTTCTTTGTTTAAAGCTTGTGCTTCTGTCCTCATAAAGTGTACGGGGGTTTATTATAGTAATAAATACATATATTTCATAATATATAACTCGTGTGGTGTCCTTTCATTTGGTGGTAAAAGGATTGCATATGGTAAAACAGCTGGCTTCACATGCCCTCTTGAGTTAAGCCTAAGACTGCTTAGGTCAATGCTACCCCTAGGATAGCTTGTCTATAAGGTTGACTTACAACCACTCACCATAAGGGTTGTTTGGACTGGTACAAGGTGCTCACTAGAATAGTGAACATCATACACCAGGCCAACTTCTCACAGTGCCCAAGTGGACAAAGTTCCTGAGGATGTCCCCCCGGCAATTCTGACCTGGAATCTAGTGCCCAATAAGCATCTTTGATGACCCAGATGACGCCTGCAGCCTCAGAACCTGGGACCCCCCCTAAACGCGACCAGTAGAGGGTAAGATTTCCCAATGCCAAAAGACACCCCTGCACCTGGCGCCCCCTGGCCCCTTCTGCCCAACACCGGGGGGCCTACTTACCCTCCAAGATCCCAACTTACCCCTCTAAGTGTTGGTTGCTCCAGAATATCCTCCGTCCCCAAGCCTACAGCCTTTGTTTCCTTTTCAAGATCTCCATGGAATAACATTGAGCGCCCGACGGCTCAAAAGCACCCTGCACCCAGCCGCCCGATTGCCCCTGGCAGTGCAACCTTTGTCCTATCCTACTTCCCCATTTGCCCTGAGCAAGTGATCAGGAGCCCAGCTCCCACAGCGGTGTGGCCTGCTAGCCAGCAGCCACCAACCGAAGGCCCCCTGCCTCTCATTGGATAACATTGGACCTAACTACCTCTGCACGCAGCTGTCCCTGTGCTGCTGAGGGTGTATCAACTGCACCTACCTGACCCTGGGAGACCCCTGGGTCTATGCCCAGAACCTTAACTCTTCCAGTCGAGTACTTGCCTAAAAGCTGATAACTCACTTTTCTTTTATAGGCTAACATTGACTGGTTTCACTTAGAAATTATTTCAAGTGTGGAGTTTTGGAACTTTAAAATATTCACCTAAAATCAGCAGAACAACTAATTTCGATTTACTCACCTGTTATCAGGAGAGACCTCAGTGCTGCATCTTTTAGCCCAGCACAAACCCTGAAAAGTAATTTTTACCGTATTTACCCTTAACCTGAATTTTCTTCCATAGGAAACCATTATAGGAGAGTAGGGTCTGCATCCTATGGTCAACCCCACTTTTTGCTTTCATTTTCTGGATTTTCGACTTTAGACTGGCTGTGGCCCTGCTAATCAGGCCCACAGCCCAGTTGTTCTCTCTTTAAATTGATACCATGTACTTTAGGTACATACCAGATTGGGTATTGGGTCACCTTTGTGAGCCCCTGTATAGTGTACCATAGGTACCCAGGGCATAGGTGCATCCAAGGCCTACCAGGGGCTGCAGCATGTATTATGCCAACCCTGGCTGGCCCTCCAAGCTGACACCACAGGTCTGTTCACACAGCCTGGGTAAGGTGGTGTAATCACCCCTTACTTAGATATAGTATATCTATATCTACCTTATATATGGACACGTAGTAACCTATAAGTCACTCCTATGGCAGGCCTTAACAATACTGGAGGCAGAGTGCTTGGTTTTATGTGAGAGGGTGCTCTAGCATGAGCTGAGCCCCTCCGCAGCTTTCAGAACTATCTCCGTTTAGCTGTTCTATGATATAGCCATGCCATATACTCTTAAGTGCATTATAATCATTGTGGTTAATGCTAACTTTGGTTTGGCTTTATCAAAACATGTTGTGTAAGGTGTCAAACACTTTTGAATACTACCCCCCCCCCACCAGTCCTGGTGGCGGGGGTAGCATTCCACCCTTCTAGAGGGAGAAGACATGTAGGTACTGGTTTACCCGGTTAAAGTTAAACAGAGCCTCAGCATCACAAAATGGATGCTGCTGCCACAGACACGAGTCTTACCTCCTACTGCTGGACGAAACTCCGGCAGGGAAGGCTTGGACAATAGGTTTCCTGTCCAGGGAGGTGCCAGCACCTCCCCAGACAGGGTTTTGTGTATTGGGGCAGGGAGGGCTGCATCAGCAGATGCTTTTCCAGACACTGGCTGGGGCACACAAGGTGCTCCATGCATAGCCCGGTTCAAACTAGTTGCTGGGGCACTCCAGACCTGCTCTGGTGTGAAACTGGACAAAGGGAAAGGGGTGTAACCACCCCCTTCCCAGGTCTACCCATAGGAGGGACCTACCAGGTAGTCCAGCCCCTAACCTTAGTATGAGTATAGGAGCTGTGTCCCTAGGACTTCAGATTAACCTGGACGAATCTTTGCAAGATATATCCTGGACCTTCTACATTCCATTTCGACTGGAAGACAGAAGACATCTCCCTTGTGGTCAAGGAGTGACCACCCTGTGCAAACAGGCACCACCAGTAACTTGCCGGTCTGCATTGTTGAGGCTCCCGCCGGAACTCGAAGACTCTGCAAATCAGGACATAGACTTCCAGACATCTCTGACCCTGCTTGATGATCCCAGCAAAGCTGAGACCCGTGGCGGACACGAGAGACGTGGGACCGGAACTCCTGGCCATCCTGCATTTTGCTAACTGCATCGACTCCCGAGGTAACTGGCAGTTGTGAATTGGGGTACGAGAAGCCCTAGACCCGAGCACCATTTGCACTGAATCTCAGCCCTCCACACTCCTAGAGTGTGCTGTTGGGCCCGCTCTTGCATTTCAGCTTGACACGTCTTTCCGGTTCCTAGTCCATTGAGTAGTGAGCCCCCGGAGGACTCCATCTTGAATCTAACTTGCTTTCCTGGTTGCTCCAGGCTTGTTCCAGCTTCCCTACAAAGGATAAGAGCCACAAATCTTGCTGGTCTGCACCAAAGCCAATCTTCATCTCCTGCATGGATTGCGGTTGCCAAGTCTTGTTGGTTACAATCCGGATACCGATACTGCAGTCTACTAGATCCTTTGTGGGACAGCTCGAATCCAGCTCCTGGTTGTCATCGACACCTCCTGGACCTCGTGACTGCAGAGACAAGCTTTACCTCTTCACCTGAGATCAATGCGACATCGCCTGGTTCCTTCATGGTCACTGGCTAGAGAACCAGACTCTGTCCCCTCTGCTTTCAGGTTCTTCAGATCTTTGATCCACCCTTGGATCCACCCAGACACTTTTCCTCTGGTCGCCTGCAGCACTTCTTTGCAGATCTCCATAGAAAACGACAACGAAACCCGACACCAAAAGGCACCTATGCACTCGGCTTCCCTGGGTGAGGTAACACGAGTACTCCGGTGCTCCAGTGGGTCTTGACTCTGGAAGTGTCCTAGTCTAAAGGGGTTTTGTCCTAGTCCATCTGGAAGTGCCCTTAAACAGTAACTTTGTAACTTCTTCGTTTCCCATAGAAAGTCAATGGTAACTCGCGGCTGTGTTTAGATACTGCATGCGTCTCCCATGGGCCTCCTACTTCCTAACCTTTGGTTGTTTAGTGTAGCCCCAGCGATTCCCTAGGCCCTAGGCCTACTTTCTATTCCAGACGTGGTTCTTATTCCACTACTTTAGTATATGGTTTGTGAGGACTCTAGGGCAAAACGTATACTGTGCAACTTATCGTATGCTAATAAATAACTTGTATTGTACTTTTGCCTCTGACCTCATAAAGAGTGCAGAGGGGTTGTGTTTAGAAAAAATACATATATATTTGATATATACCTTGTGTAGTGTCCTTTCATTTGGTATTCAAGGGATTATAATTGGTAAAACAACTTGCTTCACATGCTCTCTGAAGTCTTAGCCTAATGACTGCTGGTCCATGCTACCACTAGGATAGCTTTCTGTAAGGTTGACTTTACAACCACCATCAATAAGGGTCGATTAGACTGGTGCAAGGTGCCCACTAGAACTAGTGGACATCATATGCCAGGCTAACTTCTCACAACCATTGACGGTTTTTCTGTGAAATTTCTTTTGTGTCGATTTTTGCAAACTACAAATATTCTTTAAAAATCATACTAAGTACCAAAACCTAATTACTTACCTGTCTTAGATAGATGTCCCAGCTCTGAACCTAGGAGTCCAGTACTGGATTACAAAAGTAACGTGAACATACTTTACCTGCAAATTGAATTTCCTTCCATAGGATAACATTGGAAATTACAACTGAAAAAGTGTCAACTTTTAAAATACAATAATATTCCTTAAAAATCACTACTGTAACCAAAACGCTTTTACTTAACTGTTTACAGGACATGTCACCGGACTGAATATAGGATCCAGTCTAGTGGTTAGAAAAGTAATCTACAAAGTAATTAATTGCATTTAACTAAAAATTCCCATTGAGCTCAATGTTGCATTGTGTTTGAAATTGTGTTGCCTATTACAACACACCGTAACTATTGCATTCAAAAAGTCTAATGCCTATTTGAAAATTATTTAACTAAAGTAACTCATTCTGAGAAGGTATATTTTGATACCTTGTTAGTTCTAAAATAAAACAACTATATCTTTTGATACAAAACAATTGGCCTAGAGTTCAGTTCCTGAGTGTGTGAGACCATTTGCTGACTGAGTGTGTACAACAAATGCTTTACACTGTCCTCTGATACTGCCGTACTGCTCTACCAAGCTACCACTTTAGAGAGTAAGGTTATATCTAACTTTAGCCTCTGCCAAATCTCTGGGGACTGGGGACTCTATACACACTCTACCTTACTTTGGTCCAGGATACATAGAGCCACTTTCCTACAGGTGCCAGGCCCTAGTGTGATGTATGTGGTGCTAGGAAATGTGATGCATGTATTATGATTTATGCATCCTTATTCATGCCTCTAATATGGTTTTATGATTATGAAGTTGTGCATACTGTGTTTATGTCGGAGTTATTCTATCATGTGAGATATGCCTCTAAATATGGAGTAGGTAGGAGGTTATTTGAATTCTGTGGTTTATGCTAGTGAGATTATTCCCTACCGTGAGGTATACCCCTAATGTGATTATGCTTATGGGGTTATGATCTAATGTGTTTAGACTTATGAGAAAGATTGCATAATGTGTTTATGCTGGTGAGGTTGGCGCAGAATGTATTTCATGCCTAAATGTGATACTGTGTTTTGGACTTGGCCTTTTCCCCCCAAATGTTTCGCTTTTGCCCCTCCAATTTGAAATGTCTCCCCCATGGGATTAAACCTGTATAGGCCATGAGTGGTGTGAGACACCTTGTTAAAAATGTAATGTCATGTAATGGTGTGAGCACTTGTAAATTTCCCCATTTTAAAAATGCACCTGACTAAAATGTACTGTATTTAAAATGTATGCCATGGCCATGGGTTTTGCCACTGTACTGCCATAGGTCAGCAGTCTAGCTATTATTACCCATCTACCCCTAGCATTTGGAGGGAAAGCCTGGCACCCAGGGTGCTCACCCCCTCCCCTTGAGCCAGTTTAGGCCAGTTATGCCAACATTCTAGAAGGTTCTGGCACTGCCAGGGAGGAGGGTATAAGTAAGGGGGATGTGCCACCAGAGAGTCAGTCAGCGCTGGGACAAGAAAGAGAGGGGACCTGCTGCGAGGAGCTACCGCCACATGGGCCTGTGAGCTGGGCCCTGCACCCCTAAAAACCCCTACTCTACTGTCCCCTGGGCCCCTGACAAGGGAGGGCCCCTACCCAGGTCCCTGACACTGTGGGGACCGGGAATTACGCCAGTGCTGCGAGGAAGAAGCGCCCAGGAGGTGAGGAGTGTGCCCCTGAGGAGCAGGTGTGGGACTGTCTGCCCCCCCAGGGTGAAGCTGTGGCCCCTGTGGAAGTGCTGAGTCGTGAGGAGCTGCCCGGGGAGGATTGTGCCCCCGAGGGACTGCAACCTGTTAAAGCACTGTGCCCCATGACTGTTGCTGGCTGAAGTGCTGTGAGGCCCCGAAGCGCAGGGCCCTGGGACTGTTGTAGCCCCCTAGTACAGTAAAGCCTGCCTGCATAGCGCTGTGTCTGGAAGCGCTGGGGCTGGTGTGGCCCCCGGATTACTGTTGGCCCTGGAAGCTGAGTGGGCCGAAGGAGGAGCTGTGCTCTGAGGATAGCGCCATTTACTGAGGAGCCAACCCTCGTTTCGGCGCGTTGTGAATACCGTCAAGTAAATAATTAAATAAAGGGAGCCTACCCCTTATTGTGGCCGTCGTCAGCGCCGTGGCCCGGCGCCGCCAAGGAGACCCCCGCCGTGTTCGGCATCGTCGCGGCGGCCCCCGGTGCCAGGAGAGGGCCGCCGAAGTGAAGGAAGGGCCGCGCTAGGCCCTGAGGCCGCCGTCTACCGCATCACGTGACGGGGGCCTGACCGCGTCATCGGCCCGCCCCCGCCACCGCCGCGAACGGATTGGCCTGCGCGGCCGTGCCCCCTGAAGGCCGCGCAGGGATTGGCTGCCGACCGGCAGCCCGGAAAGAGGAGCGTCCGGAAGCCCTGGGTCCTCGTGAGGAAAGGAGGGACCCAGGTGAAGTACCGGTGTGGGGCCCTCTGTGCTCCGGAGAGAGCCCCGACTGCGCCTAAAGCCTCGCGGAGGCTGCCTGTGAGTCCCAGGCCCCCGTGAGGAAGGAGGGGCCCGGTTGTCGTGAGAGAGGAGGGGGCATCAAGGCACTCTGTCGATGCCTGCCCCCCTCCACAGAAGAGAGCCCCTAGCGCCGTGCCGGTCCGAGGAGACCGAAGGGAGGGGGCCGCGAGGCACTCTGTCGGTGCCTGGCCCCTCCGCTGTGGAGATCCGCGCTCGCCCACGTGAGGAGGGAGAGCTCTGTGTCTGCTACCCTGCCTGCAGTGTCCCTAAAAGTCCGGGTGAATCCCGGAGGGGAGAAGGACTGCAGCCACGAGGGAGCCCCGTGGGGGACAGCAAAGCCCGGGCCTCGAGGCACATTGTCGGTGCCTGCCCTACCCCGATGGAGGCCCTGGACTGCCGGTGAGTGGGGGCCCTGACGGGACTTGGTGGGGCTGCACCGGGGCACATTGCCGGTGCCCGGCCCCAGGGCTAGGACTCTGTTGTGAGCTGTTGCATCCCTGCATC
Organism: Lissotriton helveticus; assembly: GCF_964261635.1. Lineage (NCBI taxonomy): Eukaryota > Metazoa > Chordata > Amphibia > Caudata > Salamandridae > Lissotriton > Lissotriton helveticus. Next base: position 1,491,096,062 of record NC_136057.1, read on the forward strand.
GGAGAGGGGACAGTATTAGTTCTTTCTTGTCTAGAGCCTCATCCCCTGTTGCAGAGATATATCCCAGAGCTTGGCCATCGGGCTCACCTGATCAAGTGGGCCTAAGGGCACGCCCCAATAGAGGTTGGCTTGAGTGGGCCAGGAGGGAACAGATGCCTAGGGAGCCTTCATTAGATGATGCACCAGTGGGGAGGATTAGGCTCATGCTCATGGTTTAATGCCTAACATTGCTCAATAATGTGTACGCCTAAATGTTCATGCGGAGGGTTGGCTGCTGTGTACACCCTGATGTTTGATATCCCTAGTTTGATGGTAGAGGGAGCCTAGCTGTTTCCTTACAGGTGTTCCTGGTCTATGAGGAGGGCCCCTACCTGATATTACTGCTGGGTGAGGTATGTTCTGCCTAATTTTGGTCAATAGGTTGGCCTGACGTGTTATTCCAGGCCCTTGGTTATGTCCCAGGTTAATGGGCCAGCTGTGCTGATTTATTACAGGTGCTCCTATTTAAGATGTACTGTGAAGCCCTGATGTTTTTTTTCCCTTACAGGGGTTGGGTTGGCGTTATTGTGCATTATGTATAACTATGCTAATGTGGTATTTTGCAATTACAGCCTACCCCTAAGGATGAGAGTCTGAGTTGGCCCCCCAGATTGGCCCCAGATCTAATGTCATTTTAAACATCCTTCTTTATTTGCAGCATGGACTTATAGACTCAGCCCTTACTTCCCATGTAAATAATCCCCCCTTTATACACTTGGCTCTGGCGCCAATTGGCGCCCTGTTGTGACACTACTGTTTTGCATTTTATTTTGCCTTGCAGGTTGGAAACATTACTAAACTACTTATCTTTTTCCAACTCAAACTGGTGTCCTGCCTCTTTTGTGGTGTGCCTGGTGCGTCGTCTGTGGGTACTGCGTGAGTGCTTCACATGTCCTCGAAGTTTGGCCTGCCCGCTTGGTTCCATGCTACCCCCTTGGAGATTTGGGTAACCCCATTTCTTACACTGTGCATAATATGGTTTGTGTTACAGGATGATGCTGAGTACAGTGTTTTGTGCTTTGGCAACGACATCTGGATGGCCTACGGCCTGGTCCTGGACAACTAGGAGTACCATGAAGGTAGTCTAGTAGGGCCTGACAGTTTTTTTTAAGGGAACCACGTGGGTTCAGAGTGGCGTAGTGTGGGCCGGCGTCCGTGTTCTATTGCCCGAAGCAGGGAAGCCCATCAAGGTAGTGATTAGTCTACCCTGCATTTTGGCTGGAAGGGGGTTGTGTTGGACTTGGCCCTTTTTGCAGGTTCGCCCCTAAACGTTTTGTATTTCTCCCAGCCTTTTTCTCTGTGTAGTGTTAGTGGTTTTAGGCCTCTGGGCACTTTAGCACTGTAGTCCAGTGTAAAGTGAGTGCGCTCTGTGTTACATTTAGTGAGAGTGGCCTGCCCTCCCATAGGAATGCATGGGGGATTCCCTGCTCAGTGTGTGTCAGTAGTAATTCCTGTTATGAGAGGAGCAGTATGGTCAAGTCTAGTATGTATGAAATTGTGAGAATAAATTTCACTTTTATTGGCATTTCTGTGTGCTATGTGTCTGCCTGCCTGATGTGAATTGCATGCCTGGTTTTGGAGGGACAAGGCACCCTGAGCCAGACATGGGTTGAATAGAGAGATCTGCAGTTGGAGTATGGGGAGGGGTGACCCACTTGATCTGAGCAGGGCTGTGCCTGGCAAGGTGAATGATGGCTCCACCTCCCACTGTGCGTCTGATGGCAGTCCCCCTCTTCCTGAAAGGCAGGTTGCAGCCCAGTAAACAAAGTGCTCCAGGACCACACCGAACTGGTTCTGGCTGGATTCAGTGACTTGTGCCTGTTGAGAACCAAGACCTTTGGTGATATAAGTAAAGGGGCTGTGACCCGATGAAGTGGTTCAGTTCTGGTGCGATGATCTTGCTGGGGTGTGCTGCTGCTGGGGCCCGAAGGGCTGCCAGGAGGGCTTGCCTCCCTGGGCCCTGCATTGCCCCTCTAAGGACTTATTATTTTTGCTGCAGGACCTTTGTCTACTTCTAGCCCCTTGTGAGCTCTTGATTGGGAGAAAAGGAGCACGAGGGCTCCACAGTGCTGAGCTGCAATCGTCCCGGAAGGAATCCCAGGGCGGGGATTCCCCCTAATGGAGGGGAGAGTGGCGGGTGCCCACCCTGCTTATTTTTATATTTAAATAGTGGGAGCCCACCCCACGTTGTCTGCCTTTGTGGGTGCCGACCCCCCTCATGCATGCGTTTTATGTTGGGTGCCCACCCTGCATACTTTGCCATCTGTGGAGATCACCTCTGTGGGCCAAGCCGCGAACAGGAAGTCAGGCAACCTTGCCTAGAACATGGGCGGCGAACCAAGTTCCACTGTGGCTTTAGTGGGTTCCAAGTCTTAGTAGGCAGTCGGGAGGGGCTTGCCAGGGGAGATTCCGGGATATGGAGCAGTTGGGCCGCCTCTCTGTATGACCTCAGCACTCGCCGCTTGGACTCCCATTGGAATATGAGGGCAAAGGGATGCCCCCATTGGTAGCAGAAGTTAAGCTCCCGAAGCTTATCAATGATGGGTCTAAAGTCTCTGCGGCGTCGAAGCATCGTGTGGGGCCAATTCTTGGTATAACTGGATGGGCACACCATTTAACCGGATCTCAGGTTCGTCCAGAGCTGCCTTGAGGATTGCTTCCTTCTTGGTAAAAAAATTGACCCAAGTTAGAATGTCAGGAACAAGACCAGGCCTCCCCGGGGGTCCATTCACTCGGTGTGCACGGCCTAAGGCCGTCGAAGTGGCGTAATCGTCTCCTCTGATATCGCGGAGCAGGTCCGCCACAAAAGTCATGATATCAGCACCTTCTGCTCCGATCAGAACCCCCCGGATGCGTATGTTGTTTCGGCGCCCCCTATTTTCCAAATCCTCCTGTTTGATCTGCAACTCAATGTGCTGTTACTCCAGAGTGGCCAACCGCTGCTATAGGTGCTCCTGTTCCTCTGAACGAGCGTCCAGGGTTCTTTCAATGTCATCTATCCGGTAGCCCAACTCCCCCACTTCTATCCGAAGATCTTTGACGCAGGCCTGGACCTCATTTCGCAAGGACCCTATTTTAGATTTGAGTTCCTGCATGAAGAGCGACATGAAAGCCTGTGTGACCGGCTCAGAAGGGCGCCCAGTCGCCAGAATTACTTCAAGAGCAGGGATTGGATCCGATTTGCCCCCTGTGGCCGCGGTTGTAGATGTAGACTCTTTAGGGGCTGCAAAAGTGTCTTTCCCAGACTTTGACCGCGTCATGTTCATATACAAGCATTGTCTCGCGCGCTGTGGACCCCTCCGGAGACACCACCTCGACAGAAGCAGCTACCAATCCACTAAATCAGCATACCCCACTATGCGGCCCCAGCACCCGCCTGCACGGAGAGAAACTAATAGTCAGGTCCAGTAGCATGTTAGTGCGGGGTATGGTTTCCTAAGACTGTGGGGTGGACGTGGGCCCCAGGAGTTAAAAGGCAGCCAGCAGGGCAGGGATACGACCTGCCGCACAGCAAGACCACCTCTCCACTGCCTCAGGATAGACGTAGCCCAGATGTAACAGCCAGCAGGTAACAGGGCCCCACTCGAGGGGAAAGAGGCTGACAGAGAATCGCGGGAGTGTCAAGCCAATGGCTGGCCCCTTTAGCAATAGAGGAACTGGCACCCTCGTGCCCTGAAACTTAACTGCGTAGGTAGTGAGGCAATAGTGTCAGCAAAGAGATAGGCCCCAAGTAACCACCCCGCTTGCACGAGCAAGTGTTCAATAGAGTTGTGCGATGGCTCCCAGCCCCATAAAGATTAGCCAGATCCATCAGGGGGAAGCAGGGCCTCTGCCTGCGGCGCTGTATCCCCACAGCCAGTAACCAGCGCTGAACAGGGCTAACATCCGGGGATCAGAAGGGAACGCATAAAGTCATCTAGGACCGCAGGCGAGGCGCCAGTGGCCAAGCGTCCCGTCAGGACAATAAGTAAGCTGGGGCAGCTTGCAGTAGCAGGGACTGGCGCGTTCGGCGGGGGGGGTGTCACACCACTGGCATACAACTCTAGGCCTGGGGGGGACATTGGGGGCGCAGGGGACTCACACAGTGTAAGCCAAAAGGTTGCCCCCCCCAGCAGCGACGACGACACCCCCTACCCCCGTACCTCTACAGGGCCCGCTCTCCTTGGCCCCCGCCGTCGTAATCTAGCCACCAAAGGTCAGGCAGGGCCAGCACAACACTCAGGCTCTCCCCGCCGTACACCGCTTCACTTGCGTCAGGCCCTGCTACGCCAGTCGATCACCGTGTACGCAGCTTTTCGCTCTCCTCTGGAAAAGTGCTCCCCTTCACGATGCGCACAGGCAGCTGCAACCCTCGGCAGTTCAGGCAGCAATGATATCTGATGTCTCTTGTGACTCCTAACGGGCCACAGCCAAGTTGGGGGGAGAAGCTGGATTCCTATGGCAGACGAGGGCCCTAATGTTCCCATAGAGACCCCCAGGGGTCGCAGGAGGTCTCCAGTTCTCCCAGGCCGTCGCGGTGGGACCAGATACTGCAGTACAGGGCCAGGGCAGCGTTGATGGCGGGCACCCTGCCTGTCGTAGAATCTCGGTTTTCCGCTCCCGGGCCCTCTCCTCTCCAATAGGGGAACAGCCAAGCACCTCACCTCAGCAGATCAGCTGTGAGCTCCGTGAGTGCCCCACAGGGAATCGCAGCAGGCCCCTGGGTCCTCAAGTCCGCAGAGGGGAAGGAGTAATTGCACAATGTCCAGGCACTTAAGATGGCGGGCACAACATCCGACGTCCCGCCTCACTCCTCAGATCACCGGCTCTGCAGCAGGTGGGGGGACCACCGGAGACCTTGCAGCGTCGGGACCCCCTCAGCAGGAGCCCTCCCGGAGTGGCAGAAGGTCCCGGCCTCCCCAATCCTCGGAGAGGGTAACAGGTACAATATTGCTGAGTCCGGCAGTTAAGATGGCGGGCGCCCCGGCCGTTATCAGGCTTCTTGTCTCGCTTTGCCGGGGTCTGCTTAGTCAGGTTCATCCAACACATTGCTGTCCCACAAAAAGGGGCACAATTTGTCCTGTAGCTGTAGCGCTTCCGATAGAGCCACTTTCAGCGCTAATGTAATGCTTTAAATCGCTAATGACAGTGGCGGCGGCCTGGAGCTCCAAAGGCGCGCGTCTCACTCCATGTGTAGCGAGACCACGCCCCCTCGATACTGTTACCTTGATATTAGTTGACCTGCATTTGAACTCTACCGTTACAGAACAGATCACTGTTTGAATCTAATTTTGACAGAAATCCACCATGCCATAGGGATCCAAGAATGCAAGTCTTGTGGTAAGCTGAGGCTCGTTTCTGAAGAACCTCTCAAGGAGTATCTTTATTATTTATATCTTGAGCATAAGACTAAGGATTGTAAATACTGGATAACTTTCTTTGCAAAGAAACTCAAGGACAGAGAAGCAAGGCTCCTTCTGTGGCTTAAAAAGAAAAAAATACACAGAAACTCCAGTCTCTGGATAAGAGGGCTCACTAACTCCAATCAAAAAACCCTTAAGAGGAAAATATCTAAAAAAAACGTTAGGCGAGGAGCCACCAAAGGGTATATTAAAAGAAAATAGAATGGCTGACAAGAGAATGGACTAGTTCCAGACAAGACATTCAACTCCTCAAGCTCATCCAAAGGGAAGAAAACAAGGTCAGAACCTTTACTCCTTTTGAACCTGCCTTAGCTTCTGCTGATACAAAAAAACAACCTCAGATCCTCCTCACAGAACTCATGCATCAACGACAAACTGTCAACGAGAATGTCAACAACATCCCCTAAGACAGCAGCATTGTCAACAATGACAACTACCACCACAAAGTCCATAGCATTTTCATCATCGAGACCTGTATTGACAACATCTTTGTCATCAACGAGAATATTGACAACAGCAAAATGACGAAGGCTGTTCGATCCTCTTCACCATTGACAACTACTCCGCCAGTTCGATTGTCGGCAGCCGTTCCATTGACAGCTTCGTCGACGGCTACTCCGATGACATTTAAAGTTTTGCTTGCCCCAGCAAGGTCAGCACCGTGGGTGGGTTCGTCAATAGCTATTTCTGATGATCAAATCAGACAAGAGCAAACCTGACCATGTGAGGTTCACCTTTACCACGTGTCTGTCTTTTGGAAATGGAAGCTACTGACTAGGAGGAGGATGATGGACCCTTTGGGGCCGCAAGTATCCCATTACAGGTGTAGGTAAAATGCTAGGACGCATATGAGTAATATGAACAAGACGAAACATCCTGCTTGACTTGGGATTTCTCTTTTTTCTACAGGCAGCAAGCTAAAGAAAGGTACTATTAGGAGTTCCATGAAAATTATGCTCATGAAGAAGTATTTGAGGAGTAGTGATTTCAAGAACCAATGATGCATGTCTCTATCGTTCTAGTCTCAGACCTCTGCCAAATTCATAATGATTTCTATATAAAAGGTTCCCAGAAAGGGGAACTCCACCAGAACAACAGCACCAAGCATCGGCGTCCTACGCTGGTTATCCATCACGTTCTCCTAGATTATTGATCCAAGAAAAAAGTCCTGCTACGCAGCAAAGACTTATTCCCCTACCAAGACAGTTAAATCTAATTCCCATTCACAATGATTATGTGAATCAAAGTGCTGATGATTATGATGAACCAGAGAAAGGTGACATTTCTCAGGATAAGTCTGCAAGTACGGGGAGTGAATGGGACAATTATGTCACACCAATATCAGCCACTCAAATGCTTCAAGCAGCCAGTTCACCGTAAGGCCCCTGACAACTCTCCAATGTGCTAAAGAGGGCATCTGATGCCGGATTCAGTAGTGATGCAGGCAGTGCAATCAAGATCTAAAAATCCTACTACACCATGCTTAGCTCCTCCAGATAAAGAGGGTAGGAGGATGATCAACATAGGGAGGCGTTTTTCAGCTATGTTCACTATGACCATAGGAGCGTCCAACACATTAGCAATAATTGGCAGATGTGATTGCCAAATGTGGCAAGATCTAAGAGCATTTATTGACTACCTGCCTGAAGATAAAAAGAAGGAAGCAAAGTCCATTTCTCAGAAGGGAGAAAAAACCTCCTCTGAAATGATTGGCACAGCAATGGGCACAGCTTTGACTGGATTCAGACAAATGACTGGAGCAGCAGTCTTAAGAGGACAAGGCTGGCTGAAGGCATCTTCTTTTCGCCCAGAGGTGCAGTCAAGGATAGTGGACATACCTTATAATGGAGAAGTTCTCTATAGAGGATGCACTCCAATCAATTAAAGCTAATAAAGAGACTGCAAGATCTACAACAAGTACTACAACAATGCCAGTATCAGGCATTTTGTGGTGCCAGAGGCAGAAGTCAATGCCCATTTAGAGGAGGTTTTCAATCCAACAGCTAACAACCTTATGGTGGGCCAAATAGGAATATCAACTGCAACCTCCACAGCAATATAGAACACCACCAGCTGCAGCTTGCTCCAGACAGCCAATCAGCAGGAATAGAATAGGGTCATGAGTCCTTCAGAAGACAGTGACACCACTCTGACTCCAGTCACCTCATTAAAGACAGTGCCCTTTATTGTAAGATACACTCTTTACACTTTGTACAACAATTGGAGAGCCTTTTCTTTGGATCCATGGGTTTTAGACATTATGAGGCAGGGTCACACCCTAGAATTTACCCAAAAACCTCCTTGAATTCCACCTCCCAGAAGGGAAAATCGAAATATTTGTCTGTTAATAGAGGCTTTACTCAAGGGAGCAATCAAAGAAATTCCACAGGTGCACAGAAAAACAGGTTTCTTCTCCAACTTCTTTCTACTAAATAAAAAGAATGGAAGAGGAGAAACATATTAGATCAGACACAGCGCAACAAATACTTCAAAAATCAATCATTCAGGATAGTTACATTGCAGGATAATCTGAAATTAAGAAATCCAGGGAAGATTTAAATGTGCCTGAGAATTGTTACCAGATGTATGGCAGCAGTAGCAGTGCAGTTGAGAAGAAGAGAGTGTCAAATATTCCCATAAGACGACAGGCTAGTAAAAGCAACTTTATTCTGACCCGTGTGGTGCTCAACAAAAAACTGTTTTCATACTTTCGAGAACTTACATCTTAAATTAAACAAAGAGAAATCCCACCTTACTCCAAGCAAACAAAGTGCATCCCTAGAGGCAATGGTAGCCACAAGTGTCTGTATGCTTTTCCCACAATGGAGAGGGTTGCCAAGATGATAACACTAGCTCCTACCCTCTCAGGACAAAAGTCAATTTCAATCAGAATCTATTTATGAGACAACTGCAAGAACCAATAGACAGACAATGGAAACAAAAAAGGGAATCTTTAAACGATGTCAGCAAGACAATACTATAAATGGTAACAGCAAAATATTGGAGGAAAAAAGACATCTCTATGGGGTTGATATTTCTCACCAGCCACCAAACTACGTGATGACAATGGATGTGTCTATGGAGGGCTGGGCAGCATATCTACAGGACCTAGAAGTAAGTTGCAAATGGCTGAGCCAAGAAAAGAAGGGACATATAAACTTCCTGGAACAATGGTGGTGGCCTTAGGGCTCCATGTGTTTCTTCAAAGGATAAAAGGATTTGCAATGTCGGTTCAACCAAACCACAAAATCACAATTTTTACCTTAAATAAGCAAGGGGGAACAAAACTACTATCCAAGGAAGTACAGAACAACAGTCCGCGCAACACCTCATGTACTTTGAGGTAAAACATTGTGCACAGTAACAAAAGAGACATACCTTGTGGAGAGGTCGATGTTGTACACTAGAGTAGTGGGACTAAAACCCACGTGAAACACCACGTGAAGAGGTAAAAACATTGTACGCTGTAGCAGTGGGACGAAGACCCACGCCACGGCCCTCGTGAGGAAGCAAAAAGAATGTGCACCATTACAAAAGTTAAAAAATCTACGTGACACACCTCGTGTGGAGGTAAAAGCGTTGCACACTGTGAGGGGTAAATACAAAATTTAGAGCAAAACATCCTCGTGTGGAGGTAAAAATGTTGTCTGCTGGAATGATGGGACTATAACCCAGACTGTACACCATACGTGGGGTAATGGCACACTAGAATACGGACGACCTTTGACCACTTCTTGTTCTGGGACAACCATTGTCCCCTACTATTTCTGAGAGAACATTTGTCCCCTGCTGGTTCTGTCCACCGCTGGTTCTTGGACGTTTGTCCCCTGCAGGTTCTGGGACTTTTGTCCTGGTTCAGGATTATCCACCCTAGTTCTGGATTATTTTCCACTGTACTGCACTTTCCTTGTACTGAGCTTACAGTCACTGTCCCTGGGAGTATTTCTACACTGATGTTGTGAGTGACACGCTAATAATGGTGAAGCGCTTTGCTGTTGAAAATATCTGAATCCGCCTCCGACCAACTCGGAGTGCATAGCAGTGGATAAAGACACTGTAAGGAGCTCAGGTTATGAGTTGCAGCATGAAAACTGTATTTCATTCCCCACTACGTCTCAAGGAGAATCCACGATATCCTCAATGATATATTTCAGGAGTATTTATTGTAGATCAATAGTACATCAGTAATACAGTAGTAGTACATCCCCACCAGGAGCAGCAAGCAAGGCGCTCAGCCCTTCGCCAACTGTGGTTTCCTGAGACCAACATTCCATATTACATCATCTCTACAGGGTTCCATTGGTAGAGCAGTGGATAACATGAACAACACTGTAGCTAAGATACACCACAGATCTTTAAAGAAATGCCAGCAGATCTTTAAAGAAATGCCATGTATAGGAGGCATCACAAGTACAACTTTCAAAGATAATTCAACACATGGGAAAATCTGAACTTAGACTATTTGCTACTCAACTCAATCGGAAATGCCAATACTTTGCAAGCAGGTTTCTACACAGCAGTTCCTGGTGGAATACCTATCAGATTGCATGGACAGGAATATTCACAAACGCCTTTCTGCCACTGCCTCTGATTCTTCAGATACCCAACAAATTGAAAAGGGAACCTTGTTGACTTATTCTAAAAGGACCAGCATGGCCAAGACAATATTGGTACACAGAAATTATTCTAAGGTCGGAACAGGAACACATTCCACTCAAACCAGTCCTATGAATGTTGGCGGTAAAGGTGATTGTGGCAGCATCACCCCGACCCGCTCGCTCGCCTAAGCTTCTAAGTGAAAAAACCTATGTTGTGCTGAGTGCGCTTATGCCTGAAACAATTTTAATGATACTGATTTGAAAGTATGAAATTTTAAAAATTGATTGTGACACTTTTTAAATTGATTGGTGACACTCTACATTGCACACATTTAATTGTACACTTACTGCTGGGGGCTTAGTGGTACCTTCGAGCCGCTTTGCAGCCCGTTATTCGCGCTTCCCCCTGAGCCCTGATTGGAAAGGGTGGGAGGACACCACTTCCTGGTTGCACACCGCTCAGCGGTCAGCGCTCTAGCGGTTACTAGCTCGGGGCTATTTAGGCGGAGCCTCACATCGGCGCGACGCGGTAAAGGTGATTGTGGCAGCATCACCCCGACCCGCTCGCTCGCCTAAGCTTCTAAGTGAAAAAACCTATGTTGTGCTGAGTGCGCTTATGCCTGAAACAATTTTAATGATACTGATTTGAAAGTATGAAATTTTAAAAATTGATTGTGACACTTTTTAAATTGATTGGTGACACTCTACATTGCACACATTTAATTGTACACTTACTGCTGGGGGCTTAGTGGTACCTTCGAGCCGCTTTGCAGCCCGTTATTCGCGCTTCCCCCTGAGCCCTGATTGGAAAGGGTGGGAGGACACCACTTCCTGGTTGCACACCGCTCAGCGGTCAGCGCTCTAGCGGTTACTAGCTCGGGGCTATTTAGCCCTCGCCTCCCTGTGTACGCGCAGCGGGAGCGCGCAGCGGAGCCGAAAAGTAGCCAAAGAGTGGCCCGTCTGTGCCCGTCCGTGCCAGACTGGGCCTGGGGCCTGTCACTCTGTCCCTATCGTCATGGATTCCACACAAGACTCACGTTTTAGGTATTCCTCTTACGATTTATTAAATCTGCAGCCTCAGGGGCTGGATAGTTGTATTAACGACTGTTGGCCAAGTCCTGAAGGACCTTTTTCATGTGTCAAGTGTAAGTTTCAGGCTACACACACATCAATTATCAGGGGTCACGTTAGGAAGAATAACGCTATGATAGAAGGCTGGAAATGCTTCCTGTTAAATGTTCGCTCCTTTCCACGACATCATTTACAAATATGGGACCTTATCCACACCCTTAAGCCTGAGGTAAGCTTTCTCACTGAAACATGGCTAAAACCGCATACTACCCCTTCTATTACATTGGGGATCCCTGCTGGATATAAAATCCTACGGCAGGATCGTCTGGACAAAATTGGGGGTGGTATTGCTATTATACATAAAGAACATCTTAAAGTCATTGTTCTAGAACAGATTACCCAGCTTACTATGGAAGTCATGATATTCTCAATTGTACTGGGACCTAAGGAGTGCTGGAAGGGAGCCTTAGTTTACCGTCCCCCTGGACCTAATGCTGGTTTTACCTTAGCGTTGATGGAATTACTGGCCCAACACATGAAGGTTGGAGAAAAGTTTATCTTATTGGGAGACTTCAACTTTCATGTGGACAAAGTGGACCATCCAGAGACGAAAACCTTAATATCCGACTTGGCCTTATTGGGTCTTGAGCTACAGAATAGCGGGCCCACCCACAGGGGTGGCCATACATTGGACCTAATATTCACTAATTGCACCTCGGTATATTTTCATCATCTTAAAGCAGTTACGTGGTCAGATCATAGTATGCTGGAATTTACTCTTAAAGGTTTAAATAAACTAAACAAGCCCTCTAGCATACCGACCATTAAACGAAGGCCTTGGTATAAAATCACGGTAGAAACAGTGAAGGAAGTCTGGATTGAGCCCGTAATACTGGACTCCGATAAGATTGGATCAGCTGTGTCTAAATTTGATTCCACCTTATCTGACATGGTGAACCATCTGGCCCCTTTAAGAACAGTTAAACAACCGTCTGTGGCCAAGAGGGATATATGGTATACTGAATCCTTAAAATTGGAAAAGCAAAGATGTAGGAGGCTGGAAAAACTCTGGAGGAAAACTCATACCAGTGAAAATAAGATCAATTATCAAAAAGCAATGTCTGCTTACTATAAAAACATTAAGCAGGCAAGAAAGAATAGCATTAATGCACAGTTAGAGGGGGCTGGTAATTCCTCCAGAGAGTTGTATAAAATCTTAGACACTTTCACTAAACCAACTGTATGTGAAAGTCCAGACGAATTCTCACAACTTTTGTGCAATAACATCTCCCAATTTTTTGAGGACAAAATTGAGATAATTTATAAAAAAATTATCACTGCCCAATACCCCAGTGATTCGGAGTATTCCAGTATAAATCATTTTCCTGATACATCTAGAGGTGTTCTACTCACCTTCCCTGAGATTAGCTATAGTGATACCCAAACACTAATTAATAATATGAAAACAGGATCCCCTCTTGATTTGATACCAGCTAAACTTATTGCCACCTTGAATAAAATTGTTTGCCCGACAATTCAAAAGATTCTAAACCTATCTTTTAAAGAAGGCCAGCTCCCTCGGCAGTGGAAGGAGGCAGTTGTGAACCCAATACGGAAGAACACGGCCTTACCATGGACAGAACTCTCCAACCTCCGTCCCATCTCTCTCCTACCTTTTTTAGGTAAATTGGCCGAGAAGCACGTAAACATCCATGTTTCCAGGTTCATAGAGGAGACAGGGGGCCTGGACCCATCACAATCCGGGTTCAGGCCCAACTACAGCACAGAATCAGCGCTCCTCTCCGTGACTGATAACATCAAGATGTCACAGGATAGAGGAGGATCGATGATTCTGGTGCTGCTAGACCTGTCGGCAGCCTTTGATACTGTGTCTCATGAGATTCTTCTCGGCCGATTGCAGAGAGTGGGTATTGGAGGATTGGCACTGTCCTGGTTGGAGAGCTTTCTCTCCGGCCGCTCACAATCTGTTAGCGTGGGACCCTATCGTTCCACCTCGAGGGTACTCACTAAGGGGGTGCCACAGGGCTCATGTCTAAGCCCCACATTATTTAATGTGTATGTGGCCCCCCTTGCAGCGATTGTGAGAAGGTTTGGGTTCACACCAGTGTCATATGCTGATGACACACAGCTGCTTTTCCCTTTCAACTCTCTTACGCCCGATGTGAAGAACAAATTTGCCTAGGGCATGAGAGCAGTGTCCCACTGGATGGCCACCAACTGCCTCCAGTGTAACGTCGGGAAGACCGAGGTAATGCTATTTGGGAAAGCTAGCATGCTCTGGTCTCCCGACTGGTGGCCTCTAGATCTTGGCCCCGTCCCATGCCCAAAGCCAATTGTTAAGAACTTGGGGGTAAAACTAGATCAGACCTTGAGTTTAAAGGAACATGCTAACTATGTTACAGGAGCTTGTTTTAGAACAATTGGCCAGTTAAGGCGAATCTTCCCTATGCTGCCTGACAATCACAAGAGGACCCTTGTACAGGCACTGGTGATAAGTCGCCTAGACTACTGCAACGGCCTCCTCATATCAGCAAATGAGGAGGCGTTAAATCGTTTGCAGGTGGTCCAAAATACGGCAGCGAGATTAATTCTAAATGCTCCCGCAAGGACCCCGTCCAAACCTCTGTTAAGTCATCTTCATTGGCTGCCCATACGACAACGTGTCACATTTAAAATCTGTTGCTTAGTGCACAAATGTCTCTATGGGCAAGGCCCCAGATATCTGGCACAAACATTTCAGATATATAAACCTGAACGTTTATTACGCTCCAGCAACCAATGCCTACTGGAAACCCCCAATGTAAAAAAAGTCAGACAAGGTGGACGTGCCCTATCATTTATAGGCCCAACCATGTGGAATAAACTTCCATCTGACCTAAGACACAATGACAACCACTTGTGTTTTAGGAAGGCCTTAAAAACTTTCCTGTTTCAGATGGCATAATTCTCCATGTGGCTCCGCAAAGACAATATATTTTAGAACTTTTGCGAGCAAAGCGCGGAGATACCTCATGGGTCGATTCTTGCGCGATATAAGCAATTAAATAAATAAATAAAAAAATGTTTTCAATTAAAAATGGCTAGGTGATTCACCCAAATCCAGAATCGCTCAATTTAGTTGCCTGGCTTCTGAACACAATGAGTTCCACCAATTGAATATATCACAACAGTGCAGAGACATACTGGCGAAAGTGAGAGATGAATTTACAAATAGATCATATAAGGTGAAATGGTTAACATTTTCTATGTGGTGTTCTTCAAATAACTGCCATGTTTTGTCCTCAACATTAGCACAGATATTACTATACCTACTCAACTTAGCTCACTCCGGCCTATTGCATATTTCAATCAGAGTTCATTTTACAGCAATATCCAGATTCAGGAGATTTTAGAATCAACAACCTTTATGGTCAGACAGGCTCATAAAATCATTTTTAAAAAGCTCTTTAGAGCTTACCCTCTGCTAAAGAAAACATCAAATGCATGGCACACATTTCTGGCAAAGGTAATGTGACAGCTGTTTGAACCTATACACAAGGTAGACATGAAACATCTTTCATGAAGACAGCTCTTCTAATAGCCCTTACATTGGCAAGGAGAATTAGCAAAATACAGGCGTTTTCAATCCAAAAGCCATACTTGCACTTCAAAAAGTGGAGGGTTATTTGGAAGACTAATCCTCTTTTCATTGCTAAGATACGAAACGATTTCCACCTTAGTAAAATCAATGTTTTGATGGATCCAAAATCCATCAAATGAAGCAGAAAGAGAACTTCATTCTCTGGATGTTAAAAGGTGCTAAAACATTTAGAAAATAGGAACTTCTAGTTGCCTTTACACCACCAAGAAAGGGTCAAGCCTTGTCAAGAGGTAGCATCGCCAGATGGGTATCAGCAGCCATAACTTTTTGTCACAGGAAGACCGCTCACAGCTAAAGTACGTCCTCGTTCCATGAGAAGTGTGCCAAACTCTACACATAGACAAACAGGCATACTTTCACTGGACACTACTGTCTAGATGCCACTACCAACCAAAATGAGGCAGTGAGTCAAGCTGTCGTATCCAACTTATTTCAATGAGGTGAGCTATCCTTATACCTTGTTAACATTCAGATTATTATTATTATTGTTATTATTTTCGTATATAAATTACAACTCACATGACGTATTTCCCACCTTCACAGGTTATGTATATATTGGAACAAGTTTGTTAGTGCTTACTATTCAGATTCAAGCATATGTATCTATGAAAGATACAGTACTGGAGAAAAAACACGTTTTTTACCTGTACACTGTGGTTCTCAAGTATTGATTGCTTTTATAGATATAAATGTGACCCTCCAACCTCCCCTTTACAGATGCTCAGCACATTGATTAACTTATATATTTATACGATTATATTCTATAAACTTGTGGTCTGAAATCTGAGGTGTGATGGCTCTTGAGTGCAAAGATGATCCAGAGGCTGCTTTCTGATTGGCTGAAGTTTGGTTCTGCCTAAAATAATGTGAATTGCTATATAATGTCACTGGTTTAAGCTTTACTGTATAATGCTTTGCACTACTTATTATAAGTACCATGGGACTCCCACTTCGACGACAGGGAAGAGTCAAGCTTGTGAATCTATGAAAGATATCATGCTGGTGAACCTTAGTACACAGGTAAGTAACTTGTTTTTTCTCTCTGTGTGTTGACTGTGAAGGTAAACTTTGGAAAGTTTTCATTATTCCCTCCATCGTCTTCATGGCCAAGGCACAATCCCTTGCACTCTCTTCCCTATATATTTTGATTTGATCGTGGTGCATCCTCTTCATATCTTGGCAGCTTTTTACAACATTATCCAAGGCACAGGTCTGCCCATCAAACATCTGAGAGCGTCCGTGAAGGGTGTCTGAAATCTCAGACTGGGTAGCCCCTAGTGCATGAATATCCTGCCCCACATCAGTCTGCTGTAGTAAATATTCTTCCTCCAAGTGACCAACATGAGTGCATGCCACCCCCTCCACATGGGTTGCCCTCTCATATGACCAGCAGGTCAACCATGATGGAGGGGGGTGGCCGTGGAAGGTTCTGAGGAGATTTATGCATTTGAGATACATGTACCTCTACAGTGGTGTTCTCTCCTTCAGATGTTTGAGAGTAGGCCTGAGATGCACCTTCATGGGAAAAGTGTGTAGGAGAATCAACACATCAACCTGGGACCTAAGGGCTGTGAGGAGTGATGGTTGTGTAGGGGTCGGTAGACTCTGTGGTTACGTGGCTAAATGCTGGGTTCTAGCAATCCTCAGAAATGAAGTAGGAACAACAATGCTGGTCGGACGTGGAGTGGCGTTTAGTCTTCTAGGCATAGGGTCAAAAAGCCCCCCCTCTTCATCCATGCCTTCCTTTTCCATCAACTACTGCTTCCACCTCATCCTCTTCTTGTTGAGTTGTGCTAGCAGCAGACATTGCTGCTTGGACGGGGAGCGGGCTCCCTCCTCGAATTGTCCACCACCCTCTGCTTGAAAATGGTTTAGCATCATCAAATAACTTCCCAGAACCTGAAAGAAAAAGATTGCAACAGAAGAAATACACCATATACTGGTTTAAATGCTACAATAGTACACGTTAATGGAATACTTCTTCAGTTGTGTTTTAAGTTACATGTGATATAGGATTTGTGAAAACCAACATATGAAAGACCAGAGATTAGCAATGATGTAAAAAGCATGTGAAATGCAACCTCTAATTCAACAACTTCAGTTGCAAATCTGTGTCATTTGGATATCCTTGATGAGGTAAGCATCTGAACTAAGCTCCTTGTGTTTGTAATCGAAGAAGAGTTCCTTGATCCAGCAGCTTAGAAATCAAGTTTTACCTTTATTATATTTATGATTAATTAATAAGTCAACATGAAAACCAAAGCAGAGACATTACACAAAGTATTATTGGAAATTACAAACCACCATAGCATGATTAGAACATTTTGCATAGACTGTAAAACACATTTCCACGCAAATTAGTTATTGTGTAAAGTATGCAATTTTTTTATCACATACAAAAATTTGAAAATGTATCTTACAGGGAGATGCTAGAGGCTCCAATTTCTGCTGCTAGAATATCTCCTCACACCCGAGATGTGGTATTTTCAGTGCTTATGATGAGAGACTTGGTGCTGACAGCAGCTGAAAGTCAATGCATACATATTAGAGCAAATACGTTTAAATGTTGATTAAAGTCTAATTGTTAATAGAAGGCACTCTGAAAAAGTTTGAGCTATTCCTCTTTAGAAACCAGCCATATAAATCACTTTGAAAACAGATTTAAAATTATAATTGAAAAGCTGGGTGATACACTCACATTGAAGAACTTGCTATGAAGACTTCAAACCCTTTTAATCAAAATCATGTATAGCAAGCTTGGGAAAAACAGTGATGTAGTACAAAACACATACTGCTAACCTGTCACACATTGCAACAGAAGATTTGTCATTTGTGAAGTAACAAGTAAGTGTACTTATCATTGTCTTGCATTTGCTTGCTATGTGGTGCCTGACTAGTTGCAGATGCTACCAGAAGGCTGTTAGGTAGAAGTGCTGATTACCCAGAGAGCCGTGGTGGGCGTGGAAGTGCTGTGGCTGTTGCCTGCTGAGAGCGCGGAGCGCAGAGAGGTCTGCATGCCGTCGCCGGTGGTACCGGGTCATCCTGAGTAATCCAGCAAAGCCCTGCCCCGCCGAGCCCCGCAGCACCCGTGGTGACATGCAGCGGGCAAGCAAGCAAGAGGTCCGGCGAGGTCTGGTGAGGGCCAGGGGTGCTCGGTCATTGGAGCAGGACGCCACCCAGACTGGGACCTGGACCCGGAGACAATTAGGCTCTGGGGCTGACAGCGCAGATACATGAAGGGCTGAGCAAAAAAAAAAAAAGAAATCAGAAACACCAGAAAGGAGGATCGGAGCAATGCGAGTCAGTAAGCAAGTGAGGAAGTGGCAAGTGGGGTACCTTTGAGCGCGAGAGAGTGGTGGCGGCGGTTCCAGAGTGAAGTGCCCGGATGTGTCCGCCAAAGCTTTCCAACTAAGGGGGTCATTAGGATTGCGTTTTTTCCGCATCCTCCGGGCCGGCGGAAGTGTCCGCCGGCTCGGAGGATGCAGAAAAACCGCTGCGGAGCGTTCAAAGACCCCCCCGCCAGATTAGGATGGCTGGGGGGTCAGGAAGACCGTCCGCAGCTTTTCCGCCGCGGTCGCCTTCCGACCGCGACGGAAAAGCTCTAACATGTCTGTCGGTGTCTATCAGACACCGGCAGGCATATTAGGATGTCTGCATTTCTATGCCTTTTTACGGCGGCATTTCCGCCGTGGAAAGGCATACGGACTTTTGTTTGGGGGCCCATTGCGGGCCCCCAGGGGCGAAGGGGGGTGGGGGGTGCACATGGTGGGTACCTATGGTACCCCCCTGCCTTTGCGTGCACGAAGCGGCAGGCACCGCACGGTGCCTGCCGCTTTGTGCATGCAAATGCACTGCTTTCATTTTTAACATTGCGGCGGGTGCTGCTGCAGCACCTGCCGCAATGTTAAAAATACAGGATGTGACCGCCAGGGTGGTGGTCACATCTTAATTTGCACGGAGGGACCGCCGCTGCCCCTGCGGACGGTCCCTCCACCTCTGGGGTGGGGACGGACGCAGGTCCGTCCACCATCCTAATAGGGCCCTAGATTGGGTGCGGCTTGCGGCACCCCAGTGTGCCCTGCTCTCCTGCTCCCACGTACTTCGTCCTGCCATGGCCGACGCCACTCCACAGTTGTCGCGCTTTATTGCCAGACCCCCCAGGTTCCCGGGCCCCTGCAGTAGCCAAACGTCACCCCCTTAAGGGGTCTCGCTGCCTTCAACTGGAAACTAAACACACCCAACACACCGTCCCCGCTGCCGTTCCTCAGTCACCCTGCCGTCTCCTCTTCCTGCTGCTTCATCTGTTCTAGTTTTTTTTCTCCGCTAACGGGAGTGGTTGGAGTGCATGGACCGCGGGCCAGAGTACATTCCTGATTTATTCCTGATTCATTAGTCGGATCACTTGTCAATTTATTCTATTACTCGCTCCAACTGCTGCCCGCCAACTGTCAACTCTTTAATCCAGGACCCTCCCCTGCCGCCACTAGTTACCGACTAGTTGAACAGCACACAACCCCTGCTAAATCCAAGTGTTCTGTAAAAGTGCCAACCAGAATGCAATATTTCAAACGAGGACTGCGGATCTTCACCGCGTGTCTCCCAGAAGTCCAAACCCCCAGGTTGGAGAGCACTAATTGTGTATGAGGTCAGGAAGAACAAAGAGGAGGGGAGAAAAAAGATAAAAAACCTCAACCAATACCCAAAAAGGCAAAGGAGGGCCTCCCGCCCTCGATAAGGACCGTATTAGTAATTCTCCCGCAATGAACCTCTCAGCCCATGGTGTAACAAACAAAGAAGATAAAAAGAATGGCAAGAGCCAACAGGAGCAACCTTAGTAACGGCAAGTGCTAAGTCAACCACTACAAAAAGAGGTACAGAGTCTGCTCCACACGTCAACAGTGAAGGAAGCAAGAAAGCTACTCTCTTAGCCCCAACTAGGCACTACTCATGCCCAAAAAGCAGCAAACGGGTGTTGATTACTGATTTCTTAAAAGTAGCCATCAAAACTAGTGAGGAAAACTGGGGCCGCAATGATCCTAAGTCCTCTAAAAGTAAAAATCTATCCAACAACATCACAGACCTCCAAAGTGAAGCCGATATGTTTCCTCCTTGTGATAGAGGTTCTAATAGCCGCGAAAACAAAAGAAAAGTATCCCAGGTTACGGGATTGGATGCTCTACATGACCCAATCAGAGAAGTACCAAGCCTCCACCTTTTAACAACCAAAGTTCTTTACCCGCAGGAAACCTGTCAAAGTTTTAACCCCCAAGTCATCGAGGCACTAATTAATTGCCATTTGCCCTCTTTAGACTCCCAATTCCAACAGCAACAACAAATTTCACCCTGAAATAATGGATACAAGAGAGACAAGGAAGGAAACTCAATACAGCAGATGAATACAAATATCCTAAGTCTTTTTGGTGGGCCACACAGGCCGTCGGGAGCTCCATCCCCCGATGTTCAGGGGTTCACCAAACTGAACGCTAACAATCAAGATAAGTTCGACTCATCATTCTGTTCCTTGGAAATGGATCATCAACTCGGCCAGGAACTCTGTCAGTCCAAATCACAAGCTGAGACCCACATGAAATTTAAAAACTTTGAAACTATGATGTTACCCTCACAAAAATACGATCAACCCAGCAGGATTCATGGTTCCTTGGGCGACTTATCACCAGAGTTTTCATCCCACCGGGAACAATTTGTTCGTTCGTCCTTAGCAGAACCAAGCACCTCCCCAACATCTTCAGTTTGGCTGCACCTGTTAAACACCATGGACACCATTGGCAAAGCAATGAACTATCACGCAGATAAGTAAGATACGCAAGTTGATCTATTAAATATCTTAGCAATTCATGTTCAGTGGGTTGAACAAAAGTTGCACAACTTTAACAAGATGATTATGAAGGTGCATCGAGATCGGGAAACAACATACCAAATCTGCCACTGCCATTGTACTCAAATAATTGACAAATTAGCAACAGTTCCAACCTTACTGACACAAATACTGGGGACAACCAGGGATGCCCTAATCAAGCCTGCAACACCAGCTGAGAAAGAAAACCAAGTATTAAGAGAAGTGGATATGGTATGCCCCAGCCCTTCTAGGGGACAAAATACAAGTGAAATGGAGGCAAACTCAGCTCAAGCACAGACAAGCTCATCTTCACCAAACCCACCTATTGTATTTGGGAATTCAGGAGTTCTGCAACACTCCACTCACAGGCCAATACAAGGCATCACCTGCAGGGCAATCTAAAGTACTACAGCCACTAACAAAGCAGAAAGAAAATGCCAGAGAAAGGCCAGAAAAAGCCAACAAACCAGACAGGCATCCAACTCAATCACCGTCACTGTAGTTCTGAAAATTCTGGACTCGAGAATTTTACTTCATCATAGCATGACGATTTTTATATCAAAAGACCGAGAATGGCTAGTACACTATGTACAAGAATTTTCGTCATATTCGAGTGACGATTTCACCTCGAAATCGTCATTTTCGTTCTGAACCCTTGGCTTCCATTTTGTGTACGGCAGCCATTTTGTGAGTTGCCCTCACATAGGCAGACGAATTAACCCAAATTTGATTCCAAAGGACACGTACACCTTAATTGACTTTTCTCTGACCTGGGCAAGCTGGAACCATTGCCCGAGGCCAAACCTGTTTGGTCAGTTCCTCTCCCAGTGGCCGAACGAGATAACATCAAGGCACAACAGGCCATAAACCCTTTTCATCGCACACACACCCTGCCGAATCTTGCTCACACCTGTCCCTGCTCTTTTCTCTCTCACTTGCTTTATGATGGGGAGGTGCCCGTTTTTATTGGGGATCCACCGGTATCTGATGGAAATGCTGGGCCTTGCCGGATGATTTATTGTGGGCTGGACAAACAGAAATGTGGTCTTGTCATCATGACTCTGCTTTTCCTTTGTAGTGAAAATATGTGAATGGTATACTGTAAATCCAAGAATGTTTGCCTGAAGCACAATATTTTGTATAAAAAGAGAAGCCTGGTTTTGTAAGATTGAGCAGTCTCCTGAGAATATACATCCGGTTTTGTTGTACTTCTAGGACGCCTGTTACTTGGTTGCAGCCAATAAAATCGATCCTTGACTTCACCTAGAAGACTCTGAGTTTCTGTGGTCTGAATCAGGAAAGTACTCGAGGTCTTTGGGTGTACCCTGACACCGCTGGGTTACCGGTTCGGTACCGGTTCTGAAAAACCCAGTACCTCATCACGACCGGCAGGACAGGAACCAAAGTGAAGATACCGCAACTCAAAATATCCTGGAAGCAGTAAGCATTAATGAGCCATTGACTCCACTAATCAACTCGGATACAATCTCAAGTAGACAGAATCAAGAAAAAAGGGAGCAATCTCCGCCGGAAAATGTTCCACCAATTGAATATATCACAACAGTGCAGAGACATACTGGCGAAAGTGAGCGATGAATCTACAAATAGATCATATAAGGTGAAATGGTTAACATTTTCTATGTGGTGTTCTTCAAATAATTGTCATGCTTTGTCCTCAACATTAGCACAGATATTACTATACCTACTCAACTTAGCTCACTCCGGCCTATTGCATATTTCAATCAGAGTTCATTTCACAGCAATATCAAGATTCAAGAGATTTTAGAATCAAAAATCTTTATGGTCAGACAGGCTCATATAATCATTTTTTAAAAGCTTTTTAGAGCTTACGCTCTGCTAAAGAAAACATCAAATGCATGGCACACAGTTCTGGCAAAGGTATAGTGACAGCTGTTTGAACTATACACAAGGTAGAAATGGAACATCTTTCACGAAGACAGCTCTTCTAATAGCCCTTACATTGGCAATGATAATTAGCAAAATACAGTTTTTTTCAATCCAAAAGCCATACTTGCACTTCAAAAAGAGGAGGGTTATTTGGAAGACTAATCCTCTTTTCATTGCTAAGATACCAAAGGATTTCCACCTTAGTAAAATCAATGTTTTGATGGATCCAAAATCCATCAAATGAAGCCGAAAGAGAACTTCATTCTCTGGATGTTAAAAGGTGCTTAAAACCTTTAGAAAATAGGAACTTCTAGTTGCCTTTGCACCACCAAGAAAGGGTCAAGCCTTGTCAAGAGGTAGCATCGCCAGATGGGTATCAGCAGCCATAACTTTATGACACAGAAAGCAGGAAGACCGCTCACAGCTAAAGTACGTCCTCGTTCCATGAGAAGTGTGCCAAACTCTACACATAGACAAACAGGCATACTTTCACTGGACACTACTGTCTAGATGCCACTACCAACCAAAATGAGGCAGTGAGTCAAGCAGTCTTATCCAACTTAGTTCAATGAGGTGAGCTATCCTTATACCTTGTTAACATTCAGATTATTATTATTATTATTATTATTATCGTATATAAATTACAACTCACATGACGTATTTCCCACCTTCACAGGTTATGTATATATTGGAACAAGTTTGTTAGTGCTTACTATTCAGATTCAAGTATCTATGAAAGATACAGTACTGGAGAAAAAACACGTTTTTTACCTGTACACTGTGGTTCTCCAGTATTGATTGCTTTTATAGATATAAATGTGACCCTCCAACCTCCCCTTTACAGATGCTTAGCACATTGATTAACTTATATATTTATACAATTATATTCTATACACTTGTGGTCTGAAATAAATCTGAGGTGTGGTGGCTCTTGAGTGCAAAGATGATCCAGAGGCTGCTTTCTGATTGGCTGAAGATTGGTTCTGCCTAAAATAATGTGAATTGCTATACAATGTCACTGGTTTAAGCTTTATTGTATAATGCTTTGCACTACTTATTATAAGTACCATGGGACTCCCACTTCGACGACAGGGAAGAGTCAAGCTTGTGAACCTATGAAAGATATCATGCTGGTGAACCTTAGTACACAGGTAAGTAACTTGTTTTTTCTCTCTGTGTGTTGACTGTGAGGGTAAACTTTGGAAAGTTTTCATTATTCCCTCCATCGTCTTCATGGCGAAGGCACAATGCCTTGCACTCTCTTCCCTATATATTTTGATTTGATCTTGGTGCATCCTCTTCATGTCTTGGCAGCTTTTCATAACATTATCCAAGGCACAGTTCTGCCCATCAAACATCTGAGAGAGTCCTTGAAGGGTGTCTGAAATCTCAGACTGGGTAGCTCCTAGTGCATGAATATCCTGCCCCACATCAGTCTGCTGTAGTAAATATTCTTCCTCCAAGTGACCAACATGAGTGCATGCCACCCCCTCCACATGGGTTGCCCTCTCATATGACCAGCAGGTCAACCATGATGGAGGGGGGTGGCCTGGAAGGTTCTGAGGAGATTTATGCATTTGAGATACATGTACCTCAACAGTTGTGTTCTCTCCTGAGATACAACTTCACGGGAGAAGTGGGTAGGAGAATCAACACATCAACCTGGGACCTAAGGGCTGTGAGGAGTGATGGTTGTGTAGGGGTCGGTAGACTCTGTGGTTACGTGGCTAAATGCTGGGTTTTAGCAATCCTCAGAAATGAAGTAGGAACAACAATGCTGGTCGGACGTGGAGTGGCGTTTAGTCTTCTAGGCATAGGGTCAAAAAGTCCCCCCTCTTCATCCATGTCCTCCTTTTCCATCAACTACTGCTTCCACCTCATCCTCTTCTTGTTGAGTTGTGCTAGCAGCAGACATTGCTGCTTGGACGGGGAGCGGGCTCCCTCCTCGAATTGTCCACCACCCTCTGCTTGAAAATGGTTTAGCATCATCAAACAACTTCCCAGAACCTGAAAGAAAAAGATTGCAATAGAAGAAATACACCATATACTGGTTTAAATGCATCAATAGTACACGTTAATGGAATACTTCTTCAGTTGTGTTTTAAGTTTCATGTGATATAGGATTTGTGAAAAACAACATATGAAAGACCAGAGATTAGCAATGATGTAAAAAGCATGTGAAATGCAACCTCTAATTCAACAACTCCAGTTGCAAATCTGTGTCATTTGGATATCCTCGATGAGGTAAGCAGCATCTGAACCTGGCTCCTTGAGTTTGGAATCAAAGAAGAGTTCCTTGATCCAGCAGCTTAGAATCAAGTTTTACCTTTATTATATTTATGATTAATTAATAAGTCAACATGAAAGCAAAGCCGAGACATTACACAAAGTATTATTGGAAATTACAAACCACCATAGCATGATTGGAACATTTTGCATTGACTGTAAAACGCATTTCCACGCAAATTAGTTATTGTGTAAAGTATGCAACTTTTTTTATCACATACAAAAATTAAAAAAGGTATCTTACAGGGAGATGCTAGAGGCTCCAATTTCTGCTGCTAGAATATCTCCTCATACCTGAGATGTGGTATTTTCAGTGCTTATGATGAGAGACTTGGTGCTGACAGCAGCTGGAAGTCAATGCATACATATTAGAGCAAATAAGTTTAAATGTTGATTAAAGTCTAATTGTTAATAGAAGGCACTCTGAAAAAGTTTGAGCTATTCCTCTTTAGAAACCAGCAATATAAATCACTTTGAAAACAGATTTAAAATTATAATTGAAAAGCTGGGTGATACACTCACATTGAAGAACTTGCTATGAAGACTTCAAACCTTTTTAATCAAAATCATGTAGAGCAAGCTTGGGAAAAACAGTGATGTAGTACAAAACACATACTGCTAACCTGTCACACATTGCAACAGAAGATTTGTCATTTGTGAAGTAACAAGTAAGTGTACTTACCATTGTCTTGCATTTGCTTGCTATGTGGTGCCTGACTAGTTGCAGATGATACCAGAAGGCTGTTAGGTAGAAGTGCTGATTACCCAGAGAGCCATGGTGGGCGTGGAAGTGCTGTGGCTGTTGCTGCTGAGAGCGCGGAGCGCAGAGAGGTCTGCATGCCGTCGCCGGCGGTACCAGGTCATCCTGAGTAGTCCAGCTAAGCCCTGCCCCGCCGAGCCCCGGCGCACCCGTGGTGACATGCAGCGGGCAAGCAAGCAAGAGGTCCGGCGAGGTCTGGTAACGGCCTTGGAGCATTGGAGCAGGACGCCACCCAGACTGGGACCTGGACCCGGAGACAATTAGGCTCTGGGGCTGACAGCACAGATACACGAAGGTTTGAGCAAAAAAAAAAACAGAAATCAGAAACACCAGAAAGGAGGCTCGGAGCAATGCGAGTCAGTAGGCAAGTGAAGAAGTGGCAAGTGGGGTACCTTTGAGCGCGAGAGAGTGGCGGCGGCGGCTCCAGAGTGAAGTCCCCGGGTGTGTCCGCCGAGGCTGCCCAACTAGGTTGGGTGCAGCTTGCGGCACCCCAGTGTGCCCTGCTCTTCTGCTCCCACGTACTTCGTAGTGCCATGGCCCACCCCACGCCACAGTTGTTGCGCTTTATTGCCAGACCCCCCAGGTTCCCGGGCCCCTGCAGTAGCCAGACGTCACCCCCTTAAGGGGTCTTGGTGCCTTCAACTGGAAATTAAACACACCCTACACACCGTCCCTGCTGCCGTTCCTCAGTCACCCTGCCATCTCCTCTTCCTGCTGCTTCATCTGTTCTAGTTTTTTTTCTCCGCTAACGGGAGTGGTTGGAGTGCATGGACCGCGGGCCAGAGTACATTCTTGTGTTATTCCTGATTCATTAGTCGGATCACTTGTCAATTTATTCTATTACTCGCTCCAACTGCTGCCCGCCAACTGTCAACTCTTTACTCCAGGACCCTCCCCTGCCGCCACTAGTTACCGACTAGTTGAACAGCACACAACACCTGCTAAATTCAAGTGTTCTGTAAAAGTGCCAACCAGAATGCAATATTTCAAACGAGAACTGCGGGTCCTCACTGCCTGTCGCCCAGAAGTCCAAACCCCCAGGTTGGAGAGCACTAATTGTGTATGAGGTCAGGAAGAACAAAGAGGAGAGGAGAAAAAAGATAAAAAACCTCAACCAATGCCCAAAAAGGCAAAGGAGGGCCTCCCGCCCTCCGATAAGGACCGTATTAGTAATTCTCCCGCAATGAACCTCTCAGCCCATGGTGTAACAAACAAAGAAGATAAAAAGAATGGCAAGAGCCAACAGGAGCAACCTTAGTAACGGCAAGTGCTAAGTCAACCACTACAAAAAGAGGTACAGAGTCTGCTCCACACGTCAACAGTGAAGGAAGCAAGAAAGCTACTCTCTTAGCCCCAACTAGGCACTACTCATGCCTAAAAAGCAGCAAACGGGTGTTGATTACTGATTTCTTAAAAGTAGCCATCAAAACTAGTGAGGAAAACCGGGGCCGCAATGATCCTAAGTCCTCTAAAAATAAATATCTATCCAACAACATCACAGACCTCCAAAGTGAAGCCGATATGTTTCCTCCTTGTGATAGAGGTTCTAATAGCCGCGAAAACAAAAGAAAAGTATCCCAGGTTACGGGATTGGATGCTCTACATGACCCAATCAGAGAAGTCCCAAGCCTCCAACTTTTACCAACCAAAGTTCTTTACCCGCAGGAAACCTGTCAAAGTTTTAACCCCCAAGTCATCGAGGCACTAATTAATTGCCATTTGCCCTCTTTAGACTCCCAATTCCAACAGCAACAACAAATTTCACCCTGAAATAATGGATACAAGAGAGAAAAGGAAGGAAACTCAATACAGCAGATGAATACAAATATCCTAAGTCTTTTTGGTGAGCCACACAGGCCGTTGGGAGCTCCATCCCTCGAAGTTCAGGGGTTCACCAAACTGAACACTAACAATCAAGATAAGTTCGACTCATAATTCTGTTCCTTGGAAATGGATCATCAACTCGGCCAGGAACTCTGTCAGTCCAAATCACAAGCTGAGACCCACATGAAATTTAAAAACTTTGAAACTATGATGTCACCCTAACGAAAATACGATCAACCCAGCAGGATTCAGGGTTCCTTGGGCGACTTATCACCAGAGTTTTCATCCCACCGGGAACAATTTGTTTGTGCGTCCTTAGCAGAACCAAGCACCTCCCCATCATCTTCAGTTTGGCTGTACCTGTTAAACACCATGGACACCATTGGCAAAGCAATGAACTATCATGCAGATAAGTAAGATACGCAAGTTGATCTATTAAATATCTTAGCAATTCATGTTCAGTGGGTTGAACAAAAGTTGCACAACTTTAACGAGAAGATTATGAAGGTGCATCGACATCGGGAAACAACATACCAAATCTGCCACTGCCATTGTACTCAAATAATTGACAAATTAGCAACAGTTCCAACCTTACTGACACAAATACTGGGGACAACCAGGGATGCCCTAATCAAGCCTGCAACACCAGCTGAGAAAGAAAACGAAGTATTAAGAGAAGTGGATGTGGTATGCCCCAGCCCTTCTAGGGGACAAAATACAAATGAAATGGAGGCAAACTCAGCTCAAGCACAGGCAAGTTCATCTTCACCAAACCCACCTATTGTATTTGGGAATTCAGGAGTTCTGAACACTCCACTCACAGGCCAATACAAGACATCACCTGCAGGCAATCTAAAGTACTAAAGCCACTAACAAAGCGGGAAAGAAAATGCCAGAGAAAGGCCAGAAAAAGCAAACAAACCAGACAGGCATCCAACTCAATCACCTTCACGACCGGCAGGACAGGAACCAAAGTGAAGATAACGCAACTCAAAATATCCTGGAAGCAGTAAGTATTTATGAGCTATTGACTCCACTAATCAACTCGGATGCAATCTCAAGTAGACAGAATCAAGAAAAAAGGGAGCAATCTCCGCCAGAAAATGTTCACAGGCTATTCAAGCCTTCCGCAAGGAAATGGAAAAATAGCTAAAAATCCCAGGTTACACAAATTGCGATACCCATACTGACATTAGGGCGCATTACACTAGAAACCAGTACTACTCGCATACCAGAGGCCACTTTGTTCATGACAAATGATAGCGAAGACTGACGTAACTCAGAAACAACTCATAGTTACGGGTTAGGAGGCAATGAAGTTCCCCACGTTAGGAACAACGAAACATACTCACAAAACAACTTACATGTTCTTCTGAACCCACCTCTGACCAACTAGGAGTGCATAGCAGTGGATAAAGTCACTGTAAGAAGCTCAGGTTATGAGTCGCAGCATGTCCTTCCTAATAATAACAACAAACTGTATTTCATCCCCAACTACATCTCAAGGGGAACCCACGATATCCTTAACAGAAGTGTATTTAAAACTATTTAAAGCCTTTCCCTCCTTGAGCCATATTAACACAAGCAACCTAGAAAGCATAGAGTTCAAATAAAACTCTTACCTCACCGGTCAAAAATTCACCACAGTTAAATTTTTTGATAACTCCTTCATTGAGCAGATCTGGCAGGAGTAGTACTCATTTGCAAAATGGGGTATTGAGTTAAAAAAGATCACTCCTCACCGTTATCCAAGCCCGCTGCATCCGCCAAAGCATACAGAGGGCCTGTTAAAGGTAGCCAAAGGTCCGGATCATCCTAGTTCAGTGAAGGGCACAGATTATACAGCAATGAAAACCACCATCACCATTGCTCATCAGAGGCAATCAAGCCTCAGGGTTCCCGACAGTCAAACACAGCCAGAATAATCCTCGAAACAGCATGGGGAGCTACCCTTGACCCTGTTGAAGGCAGGTCGCTCCCCACGCTGCACAGCTTCACCAGTTGTGCATATGTCCCTTGCTCCTTATCTCTTGCTCCTGCTGCGAGTTCGAGACCCTCCTCCACCCGCAGGCTCCTGCCTGGGCCTCATCCCTGGTGGCCAGTGGTGAGCCGTAAGTATCTCTCTGCCAGCTCTGTCCCTTGTCTGTATGTCTTAATTTCCTTTTCTCTTAGCTATAATTGTACTGTGTTGCATTTGTAATTGTATTGTATCTGCGCTGTAGTCTTTCTACTGCCCCTGTATTTGTTCTCTGTCCATTTTCCCCTCAGCCCTTTCTTGTGTTTTTCAGCCGTCTCCTCTCCCAAAGCTGTGTCCCCTGTGGCCCGCCCCCCCTCGCTCGCCCAATTGCTCCCGCCTCTTAGTTGCTCCTCCCTCCTACCTCCCTTTCTTATGGCAGCTGCTGTGCGGCCGCGCGCAGTGGTCATGCCAAAGGCGTGCCTAAGGCAATCCCGTCTGCGCTCGTCGGTACCTGGACCGCACCCAGCCCCAGCCCCCCTTACCCCCGCGAACGCCACAACGCCTGATGCCGCTACGATGCCAGCCCCCTCCACGCACTCAACACTGGCCGATCACACACCTGCTTCCAGTCCACCCCGAAGCAGACCCATGGACCCTTCTCCTGCCGGAACTGCCGCCAAACCAGCCTCCAAAACACCACCACGCCCACCGGGGTAGGTCGCAGCAGCCTCTGCTGCCTTCTACTCAACACCTACTCCGCCCACAAACACGCCATCGAACTCTGGGACCTACTCGACTCCACCTCCCCAGACGTCACCTTCCTGACGGAGACCTGGATGAAACCCCCTTCGGCACCCGACATCGCCATAGCCATCCCTGACGGCTACAAGATCACCCGCAGGGACTGCACCAACAGAACAGGAGGAGGAATCGTCATGGTCCACAGAAACACCCTCAGAATCTCGACCAGCACTGACGGCACGCTTCTCACCGCCAAACACCTGCACTTCCAGATCCACACCGACCCCAACACCACCATCGCCGTCTTCATCAGCATGCACGCCCTTGCAACCACGGACTACATCCTCCTCTGAGACCTGAACTTCCACCTAGAGAACACCAACAACAGCAACTCTACCACCCTACTCGACAACCTGGCCAACCTCAGACTCTAACAGCTCTACACGACTCCCACCCACTCCGCCGGACACATGCTCTACCCCATCTTCTCAGCTAGCAACCACGTCACCATCAGCCACACCAATGAACTCCACTGGACCGACCACCGCTGCATCCACTTCACCTTCAAGAAGCCCACCACACACCACCGCACACAACGGGCCCCCCACCGCAGCTGGAGCAAAGTCATCAAAGACCAGCTAGTCACCACCCTTGCCCGAAACCCAACAACGGACATTACCAACACCGACTCCGCCGCCCTCAAACTCAGGCAACGGATCGACGACTTTGCCAACACTCTCGCCCGATCAAGAAACCCTTGAACAGACGCACCGAAAGAAAAGCCATCTGGTTCTCCGCCAACCTCCAGGCATCCAAGCAGGCCTGCCGTAGGCTCGAGAAGAAGAGGCACCACAAACAGACATCGAACAGCAACACAGTCTACAAGAGCACCATCCGCAGACACCACCAACTCATCTGTACCGCCAAACAAACCTCCTTCAAAGAGCGCATTGACAAAAACGCACACAACAGCAAAGAGTTCTTCAACATCGTGAAGGAACTCTCTAACCCCAGCTTCAACTCCAACGACATCCCGCCATCACAAGACCTCTGCGACTCCCTAGCCACCGCAAGATCGCAGATATCCACGACAGCTTCAGCGACCAGGCACCCCCAGACAGACACAGAAACCTCAGATTCACCTCCCCCCAGCCACCACAACATTGACCCACTGCTTTCCTGGACCCACATCAACGACGAAAACACCATCAAAATCATGAACACCATCCACTCCGGTTCACCATCCGACCCCTGCCCGCACCACATCTTCAACAAAGCAAGCTCCACCATTGCACCCCATCTCCGTAAAATCATCAACAGCTCCTTCAAGACCGCCACCTTCCCGGAGAGCTGGAAGCACGCCGAGATCAACGCCCTAATAAAGAAACCCAAAGCTGACCCCAGAGACCTCAAGAACTTCCAGCTCATCTTCCTCCTCCCGTTCCCGGCTAAAGTAATCGAGAAGATCGTCAACAGGCAACTGACCTCCTTCCTCAAAAAGAACAACATCCTGGACCCGTCCCAATCCAGATTCCACAGCAACCACAGCACTGAAACAGCCCTCATCCTCCTGGACCACTCAGCGGCCTTCGACACTGTCTTCCACCACACCCTCCACACACGCCTCCACAACGCAGGGATCCACGACAAAGCACTGGGCTGGACCACCTCCTTCCTCACCGGCAGAACCCAGAGTGTCTGCCTCCCCATTCCGCTCTAAAGACACCAAGGTCATCAGCAGCGTAACCCAAGGATCATCCCTCAGCCCGACACTATTCAACATCTACATGGCACCGCTCGCCAACATCGCTAGATCGCACGATATTAACATCGTCTCATATGCCGACACCCTGCTGTTCCTCTCCCTCACCAAGGCCCCCACCACCGCCAAATTCAACCTCCACGAAGGAATGAAGGCCATCGCCGAATGGATGATGATCAGCCGCCTAAAACTGAACTTGGACAAGATGGAGGTCCTCATCATCGGATCCACCCCCTCCGCCTGGGACGACTCATGGTGGCCGACCGCACTTGGAGCTGCACAGACCCCCACTAACTACGCACGCAACCTGGGAGTCATCCTGGACTCCACATTGTCCATGACCCAGCAAGTGAATGCCGCCTCCTCCTCCTGCTTCAACACCCTCCACATGCCCTGCAAGATCTACAGATGGATCCCCACCGGTACCAGAAGGACAGTCACCCAGGCCCTCGTCACCAGCAGACTGGACTACGGCCACGCTCTCTACGCAGGAACATCAGCCAAACTCCAGAAACGACTACAACACACACAGAACGCCTCTGCATGCCTCATCCTCGACATCCCTCGCCACAACCACACCACAGCCCACCAGAAAGACCTACACTGGCTACCCGTCAACAAGAGGATCACCTTCAAGCTCCTCACCCACGCCCACAAAGCTCTCCACAACACCGGACCAGCGTACCTTAATGTACAACTCACCTTCTACACCCCAAACCGCCAACTTCACTCCGCCAACCTCCCCACCACCCCCCGCATCCGTTGCCGCAAAAACCTGGAACATCCTCCCCATCTGCCTACGACAGACCCAGGACCTGCTGGCCTTCAGGAGACTCCTCAAGACCTGGCTGTTCGAGCAGTAGCAGCATCCCCGCCCCCCTCTAGCGCCTTGAGACCCCCACGGGTGAATTGTGCACTCTACAAATGTATTGATTGATTGATTGATGAAGAAATTCATCAATAACCCTTAAATCAAACCAGGTAGTAACATCTGCTCATGGAAGGTGTACGTCTCTGCACAAAATTATAAGAACCAGATTTCATGGAATTTATCAAGTATAACATCCTTCTCTTCCAAGAAACATGGCAGATAAATCCTTTACCGATTGTAGGCTACAAAGAATTTTTGAATCTGGCTAAGAGAGCCACAAAATACGGGAGAGCAAAAGGTGGCCTTTCTACTTTTAGTTCAGCACACATCTCATGGCAGGCTTCCGCCATAGATCTTGACTCTTTCTGGATGCTATGCATTTAACTTAAGTATCCGCCTATTAACAGTTTGTTAATACTAAACATCTATATTCATCCCGCATCTAAACAAAAGATGTCAAGAATGAGAAATTAATAGCTACATTGGTAACACTTAAACTTGCCTACCCAGATGCTAACATCTTCTGTCTGGAGATTTTAACATGAATTTACTGTATGACACTAACAAAAGTACAACAGGCCACTCACTAGCCCCAATCAACGCGATGCAGATGGCAAGAGATGTGCAGCCCGTCTAGACGACCTTTCAATGTGCGTGCTTAACAGATGAGGCCAGACAGATTGCCCTGCAGCATTCACAATGGTAACCCATAAAACAGGATCAACCATAGACTACACATTCACGGATAAGGATCTTCTTCCCCACATTTCGAATTTTCAAATAATTGACAGGGTGGTAATCGACCATCAACCACAAACCGTCATGCTGCAAAGAAATACTGCCTAATAAGTAAAAGACAACGCGATATCCCTACCAACTCAAAGCTACAATCTTAAACGACTCATCTGGAAAAGTGAATGCATTGACGACATTATGAGGACATGTATTAGTCTCCTGGAGAGACTTATATCAGAACCACTGTGCATAAAAGCCTGGGAGTCTTTTATTCATTAACTAAACAACAAATTTCTGAATCAGACCAACGGCCGCAAAGTCGGAGGACAAACAGGGACAGCTTGGTTTACTAACAGCTTGAGGAAACGAAAGAAATAATTGAATAAATACCTAAGACAATTACAAACCTGGGGTCCATAATCCTCCCAGGAAATTCTGTTAATATCTAGAACAAGAAAATATTTAAAACGGGACATTAGGGTGGCCAAGAAAACGTTCATTGGACACACCTGGGCGAAACTCCTCCACGCCAGCAAACAAAGAGATTCTAAACTCTTCTGGGAAAACATCAACCAGCTAACAAATGGCAGGTACCGACATCACAACTCGGACATAATGGAGGACACCTGGAGAGCTCACATTGAACTCCTGTACAATGTAAATCCATCCCCAGGTACCCCAAACCAAGGAGCACCAATAGGGATACGGGGATTCCAGTGAAGGCCCAGTCCATGACCCCCAAAATCCTGAAACACCTGAATTCTCCCCGCGGATTACACAAGAGCAAGTCCCTAAAACCATCAAAAAATTAAGACCGGAGGGAGCGCCAGAGCCCGATGGCGTTCCAAATGCCCAGTATTGACATGATCTTCCATTCTGGTCTCGTTTCCTTACCCCTCTTTTTAGTCATGCCTTGGCGTCTAGAACGCTTCCCGACTCCTGGCGAGGAAGTATCCTAAACCCAATATATAAGTCGGGAGCTCGCTCTGACCCAACTAACTACAGGTTGACAGCACTAATCGATGTGGAGGCAAAAATGTTCGCATCGAACCTATTGGTAGACCTAGAGGATTGGGCTCACCGAACAAATCTCATACGCAAAATGCATTCCGGGCAGGGATGGGCACCCTCATAATTATCTCTGCAGACACTCTCTAGCCAATAAAGCCATTGCAAAATCCAGCACCTTGTACGCGTGCTTCATCGATCTTAAAGCGGCTTTCAATAAAGTATTGAGAGCCAAGCTATGGGCTAAAATGCTAAGTTGGGGGGTACCAACTGTAGTGTAGTTCCTATATTCCCAATAGGCTCTGCGCATTGGACTAATATATTTAGTAGTGTAGACGTAGGACTGAGGTCAACTAGGTCTCTACTGACTATATTAGACTTAAGGTTTGCCAGCTAGCTCAGAGGTCACTAGAAACTTTCTCTAATAAACGAGGAGGAGTTTAACCTCCCTGGATAGACAAGAAGGGATTAGCTTCTGACAACCATAAAACATGACAACTTTGCTCCCCCAGAATAAGAGTGTATCTCTAGAGTCGTGTGAAAACAATAGACAGCTATTTCACTCAGTCAAGTGTGCATACTTAGTTTCACCAGAGTGCATAGAAAAGAGAGACGGGCGTTTTCAATAAAAGGTTTAATTTATTGAGCAGTCTTCTTTCTCATGCAAGAGAAATGAATTGCCACAATTGCAATACTCATAGTAAAGTAAAGGGCGTACAGTAAAAGGAGGATTATAAAATAATACTGTATTGATATGGTTTCTTAGCCATATGATACTTTAAAATAGATAAAATATATACATACATATATACATTGACTAACGTACTCAACTGGTGCTTCTAAATACGCCTACCCCGGTGTACCTGACCTAAGCCTAATACGTGGGAAGGAGTAAGTAAGTAGCAGTTTAAGTTAAGTTGGTTTTGCCAAGAATCTTACTCAAGAATTCTCTTCAAGGGTTTAGTCAGCTCCGTACCTGGGTAATAGAAAGCAGGAGGTCTTGTATCTCTCTCTCAGGACTCGATATCCCAGTAACCCGCGAAGGTATCTGGAAACACCGGAGCTGGATTTCTCGTTAGGAGAAAAGACAGCGTCTCTCACAGTGCGTCAAAGGGGAGGGGCAGCGTCCGTGGGCTCTCGCATCAGCTGGGCTCTCGGGCAAGTAGATAGCTGCTCTGCTCCAAAACCACCACCGTGTGTTTGCTTAAGGCAACGTTGGTATATTTATACCTGAAAGGTGCCGGGTTTGACGTAAGGTTGGACATAAGACGTCAATAAAGATGTCACTAAGAACTGGCCGTTCTTACAGTGCTTCACAGGAGTTCTAGGACGAAATCAAAACAAAAGCAATGGGGATTTCCCAGGTTGCTGGAGATTTAGTTTGTTTAGAGAACTCGTTGTGCTTTCTAGGAGTCCGGGGAAGAAGCCTTGCTTAATGTGACTGCATGGGCTACGACTAAATATGGATATGATTCTTATGCCTTTATAGGGATATTATTTATTATAACCGTACAAGGGCATAAAATAGAAATATCGATTTAGGTTCCTAGATAAAAACACAATGCCCACTCCACGATCTAATGTCCATCATTACTAAAAACTAAGCAATAGTAAACATTTTAAAGGTGCATGTGTATTCCAACCCACCCCAAAATACTTCTTTTTTTTTTTTGCATTTGAAATGGTGTATGCGAAATACACGAAAAATGATTATTGGTACTGTACGTTATTCAAGCAGTGTAATCATTCAGTTAAAAAGGTGCATATATATATCAGCTGAATGATTTGCGAAATTTACACATGAAATGGCTCTTAATACAGAAAAGAAGGTCGAGACCATTCCATCACATATAAATACAGTTGCTGTAAATGTGCTAGAGGCTGAGGTAATAGATTGTCTCTAGAGTTCCTAAAAATAGAAGCTCTGTTCTTTAAGAATAGTTCTACTTTAAGCAGAGAACAAGTGCCAGAAAAAAGGTAAATATTTTGGAATTGGAAAAAAATAATTTTGCTTTCAGGGGAAGAAAAAAATAGCTCCAAATATTTTCAGTAGCTTTTGTTTATCAAAGCCGAAGGCCGAATTCAGAGTTCAGGGAACGCTGTGTGCTTGTTGCTTAAAAAGTCATTCTTTTTGTTCAGGGGAGAACTTCATTTCAGACAGACTTTCAAAAAAGTGGTCTACCGCTTCAGGTGAAAGTTCGACCAAGTTTGAAAATGCCGCAACAGTGCAGTCTTGAGCATGATTGCTATTGTCGATGTCAGGATCAGCAATGCTCACAGAAGGTCGTACCTGGTTGATGTTGCTCTCATCTCGTACTTCATTGCCACATAATCGTAGTGATGAAGTCTCAACGAATGCCGTCATCAGAATGGGTAGCCGCTGGGGACAACACGATGCATGAGCCGTTACAGGACTTAGCAAAGTACCTGTATCCAATGGTACTGCTGATGGTAGTGTAAGACAGACGTCCAACACGCATTCTTCTCCGCATAGCATACATCGAAGCACAGGTAAGATGCAATTCTGCCAGATGGGTCTGAATGAAAGAAACCAGGTCATATTCAGATCTCTTAGCCGGGCTAGTCCAAGGACTTTAGTTATGCGGTCCCGATAGCGTATAGCTAGGATCGTTTCTTCCATCGTTGCTGGAGTCTTGTCTGCGACTTGGCTTGCCATATCGGAGCAGAAGTATCAAAAATAAAATTCCTGCTACGAGACCCAACAGAAGTGGTAGGCCGCCAAAGACAGAATGAACAAAATTAGTAAAAATGCCCAGAACTGTTTTGAAAGGTATTAACAGTCCCGAAAAAATTGTCTTAAATACATGTGGGATACCATTGGTATCTGACATATTTAGGATTTGGCTTAGCATTTCTGCGAAATGCATGGGGCAATTTGTTGATAAAAGGGTATGTATCTCTGCCGTTGTCCTTGCAACTTGCAGATCATACGTTTCTTTTGATGACGTTAAGGGCACAGTTGTCTGTAACAGAACAGACTTCATTCTGCTTAAAGTATCAATCGAATAGAAGAGCTATTCAAAGAAGGCCAAATTGTTG
The DNA here is from genome assembly GCF_964261635.1 of Lissotriton helveticus. Taxonomy (NCBI): domain Eukaryota; kingdom Metazoa; phylum Chordata; class Amphibia; order Caudata; family Salamandridae; genus Lissotriton; species Lissotriton helveticus. The sequence goes on from NC_136057.1 coordinate 1,491,133,602, forward strand.
CCTCCGTATCTGGAGTGCTGTTTGGATACAATACTTGCATACAGCAAGTGACCATGGAACTAACGCTTACGAGATAGTCTTTTCCTGGCACCAAGCCACAACAGCTGTGATCCACTATTAGAATATAGCTCCCGTTAGAAAGCCGTCTACAGAATGGCTCTATTTGTGTTGCAGGTGTGCCGTGCTGGTGACATGAAAGGTTATGTGAAGTCCCCTCACAGGCCCCATGAAAGTTAATACCTTGACACAGAAGTATACCGCTTAGTGATCGTTTACAATTGTTACCACTAAGAAATACATTCTGTTTCTTTTCACTATAACATGTGTGTGTGTAAGGCAATTTCCATGATGACTTAATGTACCCTTTACCCAACCTTTCATACTGGCCCGCTGGTATATACTCTTGGCAGTATTTAAATTGGAAAGTTGTTATCGGAATTGTTATTATTCCGTGTATTATCCATTCAATGACAGGTCTTTCTGACATTGTCAATGGTAATCTCTCAAGTTTTTCAATGCTCAGAATCGTATAGTCTGCTCCTTTTTGTGCCAAACTGATTTGTTTATCAGTAAGGTTAAAGATAGAAAATAATGACGTTGTGTTGATTAAACGCCATGGTACGTAGCCTGAACGCAGATTTTGCAACGTCCAGCCAAGCTGTACAATACAACGTAATTGGGACTGACCGTGTTGTAACATTAGTAAGTCCTGCTCTATTATATCAATAGCAGAAGATACAATACTGTCCAGTGTGTATATTCTGGTGGACAGAGTCATTAACCCATTGTCCACAACAGAAAGTGATTTTTCCAAATTAATACGGTCTTTTTCCCGTATTTTTTCTGCTGTTTCAATTTGCGTTTCTTTCCAAGCTTCGTTGTATGCAGCGTATATACCGGCCGCTATGAAACGTTTTTGACGCTGTTTGCGTGGTCCCATTATGAAATCACGCAAGTCAGCACCGTCTTTAAGTGAAGTCAAGTGTTGCTTCATTTCTGCCAGTGTGGATTTCTGTAGCCATTCGAGGCAGAGTTTCCCTACACTGTATGTTGTAACTATCCCTGGATGTTGTCTCTGGGAGTATCTTGGGTCTGGCCTGGTCAATTTGAACCCCTGTATTTTGTTCAGGAATCTATCTTGACAGTTATTTGTGTCTGTGGGCCAGATCAACCATTTTTTCCAATCAGGATGTGTTCTGTTTTGGTTAAAAATATGGGATACGTCTATCTCAACATCTGTAGTGCTATTACTGTCAGGTGTTGGCTTTGGAATAGACGGTTTGTTTAAGTCTTCTATCTTAGCTAGGCCAAGACAGGATGTCTGTTGAATGGTGTCATTCAAGAATATAATTTGTTCTGGGATCATGCAGGCTCTAAATAATGCTTCTAAACCTTGGACCTGCCAATATTTGGTACCCCAGATGGTTTTTGTTTCAATGTTTTTTTTCCAAAAATCAAAACCAAATGTAGTTATTTTTTCATAAAATGTTTCTGAATAGATTAATTTAGTGTTTGTCAGCATTGTTTTCACCCCTGTCCTATTTAACAGTTTGAAGTAAAACGTTTCTGCATCACTTGTGTTAAACCCTGAGAAGTATGGGAATTTCTGGTAAAATGTTTTCGAACTGCCTTTTGGTGGAGTTGCACAATGTTCCCATTGATTATAATTAAAAACATTTCTAGGTTGAGCAGATTTATGCAAATAGTGATGTGCAAAGTGGTTGTAGCAGTACATTTCTTCATATTTAGATGAACCCTGTAAGTAATCATGTTCTGTAAATTTTGCTGACATAACTAGATCTGACATCATATCATTAATGCTTTTAAAGTCCCAATCATCAGAGAATGTACTCGGTTTTACAAAGTCACTTAACGAAACCTTGAACTGGTGTGGATATTTCAAGAGCTCGACCGGGCCATAGATTTCGTAATCCGTTTTGTCCCCAGCTACCCCATCGGGTATTGGATTGGCTGTGACATTCACTGATGATAGTTCTCTTTTGTCGATGTGAGATGACTTGTGTGGCTTTAGGACCAAGTTGATGTTCTGACTTGCTGTGTCCATTGTACTGTATTTCCCCTCAATGAATTTTCCCAAACAAAGAACCAAGATGAGCCAAAGCAGGAGGAAAAGTACACCTAACACAATCCAAAATTCAATCCATGGAGAAATCAGATAGGTTTCTTTGAGTTGATGAGAGAGTTCAGTTATTTTGTCTTTAAAAGTTTTTGTTGCTGGCGTTTCTTCAGGTTCGCTTGGATCTTCAGAAAAGTTATCGAAATTGATGAAGTAGCCAGATGCAGTTCTGTCAATTGTTGGAATTGCTTCTGGATTTTCAGTTGCTTTTGCATTTTTTGTTTCATTAGCATATGCTGAGGCTACATCGTTGTAGACTGGTGTTTCTTGACGAACTGTTGCAATTTGGGTCTTTAGAGGCACAAGTTCCATGGCTTTGTTGCATAGTCCTTTTTCATTTACTGCAGGTTTATCAAATGTGATTAGTCTCTCAGTTTGAACCTCTTTTATTGTAGCAAACGTTGGTGTTCTGCTATTTCTTGGGAGTCCACTGGGCCTACTACTTATTATTGGCCACATGATTGTGGTTTTACCAAGTCGATGGATACAACTCGGTTCTCCTTTTTACCAGCAAGGGGCGGTAGTACAACTGATCTTGTTCCGCTCACAGCTAAGACAGGTACTGCTTTTCTGTAAGAAGGCCCAAATTCCTTCTTCACCGCGATCTTCTCTCTGACCAGATCCCCAATCTTTGGAATCCAGACAGGCCTTGCTGGTTTATCTTCAGTGGCTGTTGGCTGCTGTTTTAACTTTACGTTGCTCAGGTCTTTTCTTGTTTCATTTAAGTCCTGTAAAATAGCCAAACGATCTTTGATATCAAAGCATTTTTCTTCTACCACTGAAGTCTGACTATCAAGGTCCTGAATATGCATTCTAGTCCCGAACAATAGTTCGTACGAACTGAAACCTTTTAGAGAATTTCTTGGCAGATTATTAAGACTATGTTGGACACTTGTTAAATGTTGGACCCACCCATCACCTGAACCTAATACCCTCGCTGTTATAGATTGCTTTATGTCCCGGTTTTTTCTTTCCACAATCCCATTTCCCTCAGGATGGAAGGGACAAGAGTACCACAAAGCAATGCCCATGCTGGTCATGGCCTCTTTATAAGCTTGAGAGCTAAAAGCAGGACCCTGGTCAGAATGTAGCATTCCAATTGTGTATGTGCCGATATGGACTCGCAAATCTTTTATAACAGTTCTGGCGTCAGCCGAGTGCTGGTGTCTACATTTTAAGTGAATCTAGTCTTAAACATAAATGGGACGCGTTTCTCCTATTGTATTTTTGCGTATAGATAGCCTTATGCTTTCTAAACGAAGAGCCATGGCAATACTTCGGCCGGTTCGCCACTGCGATCTCTGTTGCAGTTTGGACAGTTTATTGCGAATTTGTAGTTGTGCAGGCTCATCCCCGGCCACCAGTATTCTGATTGTAATTCTTTCAGAGATTTCATGATCTCCTGGTGCCTTAGACCTAATCCCATATGTGCTTCTTGAATCAAGAAGATTCTCCTGTTCGTGTTTGGAATCACTCTAACCCCCACTCCAGGGATTCGAGCAAAAGGAACGGAGTTTGCATCAATTATGTATGTATAATTGAGTGGATAGTTCACGGGTAGTGCTGCACAGTCGCCTTTTGAAGACGTTTTTAACGCCAGCATGGTTTCCCCATCTATGTATTTTTCTGAACGCTTTTTTATGGCTACGGAAGCCGGATTAGTTGCTTCCGCTGTGGCTGTGTCAGCCAATGAATTCCCTGCAACGTGAACGCCATCACGCTGATGACTCCGTGTATGTATCACGCGAGTCTTTTGTAGTTCTTTCCGTAAAAGAACTACCTGTTCCCAAAGCCTTTTATGCTTTATTGTGGCACCTGTGTCATCTTTGTAATCGTTTTGAACCCAGTTCTGCATGTCATTATTGTAAGACTTGACGCAGTAATGCGAATCGCACACGATCAGTGTGGGGAATTCGCGATCGGCATTTTCAAGCGCCATCTTTAAAGATCTTATTTCAGCTCGCTGAGCTGAACACTTCCTTAGTGATTCAGTTTTGGTGACTATTGGTCTGAATTTACCCGAGCGCCAGTGACCTTTAACAATCGCGCACGCTGCGTTGTAGGATTTTTTCTCTACATCGTAATGTTGTGCAAATCTGTCCATGTAGATTACATATGTGTACTGTTGGAGAGGTAGAATTTCGATTGGCAGAGGATATTCTTCTTCATGTTTTAGATTTTTAAATTTTTTAATTTCCGGGTCAAAATAGTATTTTACTTTTTCTGCAGCAAGAGAATTTTCCCATTGTATCCATTTTGGATCTAATGCCACGGTAGTCAAATTGCGTGGGCTTGTTAATGCCTCAAAGGCTGATTCTGCTGTTAAAACAGTAATCTGTCTGCCTTGGGCTTGGGCTCTTTCTTTTGCTACAGATGTTTGAACCGCATTTACAATATTTTCCGCAAGACTGAATATTTTTTCAGCTTGTGTGTAGAAATGTGATTTGTAAGCTATTGGTACCGTTTCTCCCTCATTAGAGGTCAGGTACGTGAATCCGCATCTTCCTGGGATGACTCGGATTTCAAGGTTGCGTGTGTTTTCGCGAGTTTGCAATTTTGTTTTAGCTAACATGTCTGTTTGCAATGATCTCAAAATTTCTGTGTGTTTTTTAGTCCAATTGATTGGTTTAAAATCAGGTTTTATTAGTTCATAGAGAGGTTTAACCCTCTCTGCATAATTTAGAATGTAAGTTCTTCCGAAATTCAGGAAACCTAGTATTGATTGTAAGTTCTTCTGCGTTTTAGGTGCTTGGAGTACAGCGCATTTCTCTAAGAAATTGTCTGCTAGGCTTTTGCCTTCACTTAATAATTCATATCCTAAAAACAGGACAGTTAGATGGGCAATTCGTGACTTTTTAAAGTTGAATTTGTAACCCTCTGTTGCAAACCCAGGTATTATGGTGTTTACTCTTTTCAAGTGAGTATCCAAGTCATCATCTGTTAGATAGATGTCATCGACATAAGATAATGCCTCATCATCATATATCTGTAGTAACTCTGTTACCCTTGCTGAGAATAATCCTGGGCTATTCTTTAATCCCTGTGGGAGTCGACAGAAATTTTTCTATGACCCCATTATTGAGAAAGCGCTCAAATACCTGCTTTCAGGTGCAATGTTTTGACAAAAGAATCCATTAGAGATGTCTAATGTCGTTTTGTATTTTTTGCGCACGATGTTATTCATTAGTGCTGCACTGTGTGAGTTTCGTACTGCAAATGTCTTGCAACATGAGTTAAGGTGTCTGTAGTCCAAAACTAGACGATATGAATCGTCTGGCTTGGAGACAGGAAACAAAGGATTGTTCATTTGTGAGGTGCATGTTTCAATCACCCCCTGGTATTTAAGTTGATCTAAGATCTCCCTGACTTGCTTTTTAGCATCTTGCTTAATTGGGTACTGCCTTTGTGCAGTGGGTTGACATTTTAACTGGGTTTTGTGAGGAGGAGAGTCCTCATCCCATCCTACATGATTTTTATATAATGCAGGAGCTTGGACTACTGCCCATTTTCTTGCATATGTATATTTTTTTATGAATTGAAATATGATCTGAGAAGGCAGGCATAATCATTTCTTCGCCATTAGGGCACTCCCTGACAAACTCTGGTGGCCAGTCTTTTTCAGCTAAAAGGATGTCATAGCCTTTGGAAAGGTTATCCCAAAATAGACCCCTTACTTTCCTAGTCTTATCTCCCTCTATACGTAATGTTATTTCGTATATTTTATGAGGTTTGCTAACTCTGGTATCTGCAGTTTCCACCTGAATATATTCATTCATGTCCACTGTCTCCAGAAGATTCATCAGGATCTTGCGAGCTATTGTCACTTCTGCTGCGCTGTCTAGCATTGTCTGGGCCCACTCTCCGTTTTTCAGCTGTGTCCTCAGTATCCTCGGCATGTTTAATTATTTTAATACTGGCTACCTTCTTTCTTGGAAATTGTATTTTTTTACTTTGAGCAGGTTCCTTGTCTTTGGACTTGACGTGCTCTTCCCTGTGTTCTGACCGTCCTCTTCTTTCCGATTTCTGCGAGGAAGTCTGAAAAGATCGAGAGGGACGTGTATCAATATCTTGATATCTATCAGGTTTTCTTAATTTATCCCTATTTCTAAGGTTGTATCTTTTCTCAGAGGGCTCCCTCTGGGGAGACTTGTGTCCTTGGTCAGGAGACCTTTCTCTCCGCCGAGGAAATCTTCCTCTGGACTGGAATCTTTTTTCTTTGGGAGTGGATTGTTTATGTCCATCCCAGCTCTTTTTTGGAGTATTTAGATTATTTTTAATAAAGGTTTTTTCAGGATTTTCAGTTAGTTGGGGTTTTACTGGTTTCCCACCCAAACTATCTCTTCCTAGTTCTTCATAGGATTTTTCTATGATTCTGGCAAGTTCAAAAGGTTGTTCTGCTATATCTGTTTCTTTCAATTTCTTGAGGTAAGTTATGTCCTCCATCGCCAGTTGAACTAATTCTCTATATGCCTTTGTTAATTCTTTTATTTTAACTAAGAGTTCTTCGCTTGACATTTTATCAATGTCTGGATGTGGTGTGTAACTGGCTAGAACCGGCCACGTTGCTCCTGGTCTACCTAGTGGACCGAGCCTGGTGATGTGATTATTATGTTTTAGGGCGCCTTTAAACCAGAGCAGGTGCTCTTGGTAATTTAATGGGATTTCCACCTCCTCGAAAGGAGTGTATTCTTCCGGAGGTTCCTCTATTTTGTAATAGTGGAATTCGTGTGTTACAGCGTTTGCTGCTGGAAAGTTTATCCATGAATAGTTCAAGTTCAAAAATCTTTATTCGATTGTAAAACTTACAATCATAAAAGTACAATTTCATAAGTACACTTTTAAAAAATAATTCCAAACAATACATTTCATGTGGCAAATAAAGGACACAGAATACAGTACAATAAAAAGAAGGTATAGTGGGCACTCTGAGCATGAGCAATATAAGATTAAAAGACATAAATTACTATATTGGTTAAAAAAGACCTAAAAATCCATGAATAGAATACCTCTGTCTGCCGATATTCATGGGCCTCTACCACGAATATGACTGTACCACCTCGTGATGTCAGTCCATTTTCTATAAGTTTAAGAGTTATAGTTTTTCTTATGTTGATCGGGATGAGTATAACATCCGGGTCATTGTCTCGGAGACTTGTGTCATCCGCTAGGAGTTGAGCTGCTATTCTAGCTGTCTCCCTTTCGTCTTCACTTTCCCCCATTTTACTGGCAGAAAGCTTTTTGTTGCAGATCAAGTTTCAAGGAAACAAAGATTAGGTGCACAATATTTTGGAACACTGTATCCTTCAACGTTGAATAAACCAAAAAAGATACATAGGAATCTCTTCCTACTAAGTTCCGGCGGATTTTAACCTTTTACCCACTCCAGACGTCTTTTGGAGTATTTACGGGAAAAAGGGTCTGTGTGAAAAAGCACGACTGAGTTACTCTAACGTCTTGCGTTAGATTTATTGCCTTACCAAACGTTGGGCGCCATGTAGTGTAGTTCCTATATTCCCAATAGGCTCTGCGCATTGGAATAATATATTCAGTAGTGTAGACGTAGGACTGAGGTCAACTAGGTCTCTACTGACTATATTAGACTTAAGGTTTGCCAGCTAGCTCAGAGGTCACTAGAAACTTTCTCTAATAAACGAGGAGGAGTTTAACCTCCCTGGATAGACAAGAAGGGATTAGCTTCCGACAACCATAAAACATGACAACTTTGCTCCCTCAGAATAAGAGTGTATCTCTAGAGTCGTGTGAAAACAATAGACAGCTCTTTCACTCAGTCAAGTGTGGATACTTAGTTTCACCAGAGTGCAGAGAAAAGAGAGATGGGCGTTTTCAATAAAAGGTGTTATTTATTGAGCAGTCTTCTTTCTCATGCAAGAGAAATGAATTGCCACAATTGCAATACTCATAGTAAAGTAAAGTGTGTACAGTAAAAGGAGGATTATAAAATAATACTGTAAAAGCATTGATATGGTTTCTTAGCCATATGATACTTTAAAATAGATAAAATATATACATACATATATACATTGACTAACGTACTCAACTGGTGCTTCTAAATACGCCTACCCCGGTGTACCTGACCTAAGCCTAATACGTGGGAAGGAGTAAGTAAGTAGCAGTTTAAGTTGGTTTTGCCAAGAATCTGACTCAAGAATTCTCTTCAAGGGTTTAGTCAGCTCCGTACCTGGGTAATAGAAAGCAGGAGGTCTTGTATCTCTCTCTCAGGACTCGATATCCCAGTAACCCGCGAAGGTATCTGGAAACACCGGAGCTGGATTTCTCGGCAGGAGAAAAGACAGCGTCTCTCTCAGTGCGTCAAAGGGGAGGGGCAGCGTCCGTGGGCTCTCGCATCAGCTGGGCTCTCAGGCAAGTAGATAGCTGCTCTGCTCCAAAACCACCACCGTGTGTTTGCTTAAGGCAACGTTGGTATATTTATACCTGAAAGGTGCCGGGTTTGACGTAAGGTTGGACATAAGACGTCAATAAAGATGTCACTAAGAACTGGCCGTTCTTACAGTGCTTCACAGGAGTTCTAGGACGAAATCAAAACAAAAGCAATGGGAATTTCCCAGGTTGCTGGAGGTTTGGTTTGTTTAGAGAACTCGTTGTGCTTTCTAGGAGTCCGGGGAAGTAGCCTTGCTTAATGTGACTGCATGGGCTACGACTAAATATGGATATGATTCTTATGTCTTTATCGGGATATTATTTATTATAACCGTACAAGGGCATAAAATAGAAATATCGATTTAGGTTCCTAGATAAAAACACAATACAACCAAACTTTTGGTGGCTATTATAAACATGTACTCACACACGTGGGTCCAAATAAGGAAAGGAGACAGGCGTAGTATAACCAACAAGATTCCAACACTCAACTGGTTAAATAGGGGTGTGTCGCCTATTCAAAATTTACACCGCAGACCTTGATAAGCATCTCCGGCTTACCCAAGCTGACCCCCAAAACTGGGCAAAACCCCAATACCAAAACTCCAATAAGCGGATGATATCATCTTATTAGCACAAACACCAGTAGTTCTGCAGCGACTCATTTCTAAACTAAGAACTTACATCACCTTTGTTCAATTAACAATCAACCATCAAAAAACGAAGGTGATGTGCTTCTCCAAACATCATTCAATAACGAAAAAATGCAAATTCATCTGAAAATTAGATGATAAACCGTTGACCCGGGTGGCTTCATACAAAGGCTTTCAAATGGATTGCCATCTTAACTTTAAGCAACGAAAACCAAACAACTGCTTTTCGCATTTAAAAGCTTACAGAAAAAGCTTTTAGGTTGCTCAACAGGTCATTTGCTCAAAGTAATTGCAGCTAAATTCCTACCCTTCATATAATAGGGCTCAGAAATACTGACTACCAAAGATGCAACAGTTCTAAACACAGCACAATCCATCCTCTTCAAGTGCTTGTTTGTAATTCCCCAACACATTTCACAAGCTCAAATCCAATTGGAATATGGACTAAAATATGGACTAAAAAATCAGAAACCAGCACTAGTCAAATAGTACTGGAGGATGAGGGCAGCCGAAGATAACACCTTAGCCCACCACTGCTGGGTGGAGATCGAAAATAAAGCCAGGCTAAATAATTCTATTACTACAGTCCTAAAACAATCTCTCCTGGCACTACATGCTTAAACTCTTGAAAAAATGCGGCAAAAGAACTAGTCAAAAAATAATTAATCAATCCGAGTTGTTCCAAAATAACTTGTTTATAGACCTCTTAATTGTATTTGATTATACTTTTTAAATTCCTTAGCTGCTTATCGCCCGAGGACATGATTTTGTTGCGTTTTTCTTTTTTCTTTCTCCTTTTTTTAAATACCAGATTTTAAAATGTTGAGCCAATGTCTTATGTGTCATGGTGGTATTCCCACCCTTTTATGATTTTAATGAAATCAAATAAAAGTACTTTTGATCGACTTTTGACTGACTAGTTGCAATGCCATTTTGAGAAGCAACAGTCACTCTTGCCTGAGATAGGGGAAGGTAGAACATTGCAGACCCTATAGGGATATGAGTGCATTTCTAATTAAATACATTTAACATGTCGAACACACATATATCAGCAACTGTAGTGTTTAGAAACAAGCATTGAACATGTCAAAACATTTCTAATAAATGATTGAAATTTCACTACAACATGAAAAACACTTCTTGTTAAAATATGCTCTTACATGTTCTTGCCGGTGGACGTTGTTGAACTGGCACTTGCTGTCAAAGTTATGCAGGTGCATGGACTTCTGTCCCAGCAGAAACATTCCCTCAGGCTGTATGTGGACAATTAAAATGGATTATTAAAAACAGTGACAACAAAATACGTCTATTTCGAAAATTAACATATCTTTGTTTTACACAACACAATGCAGTAATGATGGAAACAAAAACAAGAGCATATCCATGAACCATTTATCATTGGTATATCAAGTGACAAATGAAACGTTGACAAAGTTTGCACATGATGAACAAGGACATTTTGGTTTTTACTTTATAAAGAATTCTGGGACTTGTAGTGTGATAGAGAAAACGAAAAGGTAAAAACTAGCATGTAGTGGCTTTCATAGTCACAAATGCTAAAAAGAAAACTATTTACATATAGAATGGATGTTGCTGATTAATGTATCTCAAACCCGAGTATGGAGACTCTGCAATTGTAAAGCTACTACTTGTAAATGTCTTTGTGAATACTAAAAAGTAGTAAACATCTTAGAAAGTGTAAGTTTGCAATTTTGAATCAAGCCCACAGCGATTGAAGTGACACACACTTTACACACTGAGAACATGCAAAAACTGGGAGATGGACTACACTGACAACTAAGGTAGAAAGAAAACACCTCACACTAATTTAAACTGACACTCAGTTAAAGAAGGCAAATGTCTCAGACACGTGGAATACACAAATCCAGAGACATAGACAGTAACACAGAACAAAAACAATGTTTTACATAGAGCCAGAGTGCTTTGGCACCATCACATAGACAAACCATACTATCATCTACTGATCACACTGCATGGGTTTGGTGGACGGTTGCAAAAGTCCCCCATTAGGATAAACCACAATCAGCAGACAAAATTCTGAATAGTTGACATAAAACAGCAGCAAGGTCAGTTCAGTGATGCCCTACCAAAAGAAGCATAGAAGCATGTTGCACCATGCAGAGATCAAGTAGTTGGTTTAGCAGCACGTTCTCGGTGGATTTTGGAAAATTCTTAAGACGGTAACATAAAGGTTGAAAAAGTAAATTGAGAAGCCTTTCCATTATGCTGCACTGACTAATTCAGGTTCATCCCTTGTAAAGATATTCTCTCAATTTTACAGCCGGGCGCAATTAACACATATGTATTGTCAATCACTGCATTGTAGCAAGGAGTATCTCACACGTTATCACAGTGTTCAATTCAGAATAAAGAATGAACCAGAAGTTTTCAGATTACAATGTAATTAGAATTTTACGATAAATGCAAAAAAGGATACCCAAGTACTGTTCAGTCATACTGTAAATATATACTGAGCACAATATACCAAATAGATCAGTTATTTCGACTCCGAAAGTGAAAAGGCAAACTAGAATTCATGTAGCAAAATGGTAACTACAGCATGTCACTGACTTGCATTACACTTGATAAAAGCACAGTACAGTCAAATAACACACTATACAAACAAAAATGACATTGGTTCAAATGTTGCCTTTGCATTCTAATGTATTATGCTAAAACACTCATTAAGAAAAAAATGTGATGCAAATGAAACTTCGAATGAGATTACACCTGAACACTACTCCTTGAAGAACACTCAGGGAGATATGTACAAGGAAGTGAAGAAGAGAGGCGTTAGCCTTCCTGGCTTACCGCCTCTCTCCTACACTTCTAAAACACAAGGCTGCACCACATTTACAAGAATGTGGTGCAGCCTTGCGTTTCCCCCTGCGATGGCGCTAAGTTTAGCAACTTAGCACTAATGCTGGCACCCTTGCACTAGAGTGCAAGGGTGTCTGCGTGCAGGGGAGGATTTTTTATGTGTAGGAAGGTGTCCCTTCCTGCACATAAACAATCCTAGAAATTACATCCTGTCACTTTCATGTATGCTGCTTCAGGCAGCACACATGAAAGTGACAAAAATGCAATTTCTAAAAAGTTTGTTTATGTGCAGGAAGGGACACCTTCCCACACATAACCAAACAATGGAATGTTGATTTTTCCATATGTGCTGCACAAGCCAGCACACCAGGCAAAACAAAAAAAAGAGGAGAAATAATGCATTTCTCCTCGTTTCACCATCTTAAGACCAGTTTTGACCTGGTCCTAATTTTGGCTCTGCCTCCTATGTACGACACCCTTGTACATAGGGGGCAGTGTCAAAATGAATGGGTGTTGCGGTGGAACACCGACTGCAACACCCACTGCCCACCACTTTCACGCTAAGCATAGCATGAAAGGGGGCCTAATGTACAAGGCAGCCCTAAGCCACGTTAAGTTGCTTAACGCTGCCGTCTACATAAGGTGCAGCCCCTATCGCCACCACAACATCAATATAGGTGATGTGGTGGTAATAGGGACTTGTACATATGCCCCTCTGTGTTATAGCTGCGTCTCTGTCTTCAGATAAATTGATGCTAACTTTGTTGTAACTGCCAAAAGTGGAGTTTACATTGATTTGTCACAAATTAAATCTAAATAAATAAATGCATGTGTGTGGTGTCTCTCTCGTGTGAGAGAACTAGGACGTAAAATAATATTTCCTGTAGATTGAACCTGCAAGAGTCAAGTATAGTTTATGCGGTCCTCGCATATGGTTACGTTTTGTTTGCTGCGTAGTGCGACACCCGTGGCTCTACAAGGTAAACAAGGCAACTCACGAAGGTTCCAGTCAGCACCCAACCCACTAACACAGGTGTCTGGGATACCTCTGTTGCCCACAAACAGGAAAGACCCACTCAGCACTTACAGCTGTGCATCATCCGCATCATTCTGCAGCTGCACCGCAGAGCTAAATATCTCATGAGAGTATGAGATCTATGCGGCTTGAAGGTTTGAGACTTCTCTGACTTCCGATTGTTTTGCTCTGTGTGGTTAGAGGCACCCCTTTTAAAGAGACATTGTCCTAATTCTCAACGAGGTAACCCAACTCTAACTCAAGCACTTATGGTTTTCTACAGAAATTAAGTCCAACAATTGTGAAGAAAGCTTTTCTGCAAAAATAATATCACCAAAACTTAAAATATGCATTTGGCAAAACCAATAGGCCTGGTGTGACTGCAGGCTTTTTGACAATTCTTACTTTGTTTTATCTTGGTTTTTGCAAAACTTTATTGTTAGGGGCATTGCCAGGCCGTCATCAATCTAAAAATAAATCATTGGGTAAAGGCAAAAACATTTGTTTGACCTCAAAAAAGCACACATTGCCATAGAAGTCCAAGGCACTGAAGGGAACTATTTTTTGTGTGGATCTGCTTCTTGTTTCTTATTACAAGGTAGCATTAGATACCGCCTATTGAAAGTAGTAAATGGCTGAAGTGGGCTGATCCACTGGCCCATGATGCATGCTGGAGTGGGTAGAAGAAAAATATGAATGGCACAACAACAGAGTAATGGAGGAAGTCTGGTTGAAAAACCCTATAACTATGTTAAACACATAATTTCAGTAAACGCATAAGGTCTTGGCTAGCACCACATCTGAAAAATCCAACTGGCCTGGTGTTGGTTGCCAGACTCTTGCCTCTCAAACTCTTTTTGTAATGTTTTTACAAATCTATATTACAGACAAACCGAGAAGTTGGCAAAACACACTGATAGATTTGCTAAGAAAGACAGACAGATAGATAGAGAGAGAGATTCGGAAAGACATTTGAGTTATGAGTCGTGTTCACTGATCTGTATTAACACTTCCTCCCAAGAATGCTTTGGACTTCACGACCATAGCTACCAGTCAGAGTCAAGTACATAAGCAGTACTTGGCCCAGTTGCTCAGGATCCATAGTACGATGGGGCCCCGGGACTTCAGGACAAAAATGCCTCAACCCCCACAGTTCGGGCAAGTAACCCGTCCATGCCATGTGGCCTGCTGAACGGTGTTCTGACAATGGGAGGCACGCGGTGGGGTGTCTATCTTTTAGGAGCCCGAAAACAGAGAAAGGAAGGAGAAACAGGCACTGAGAGGAGAAGCAGAAGGAAACCGAAAAAAGCTGGAAAGGGTAAAATTGCCCTTGAGAGAGACTACCTTAGGATGGCAGCAATGGCAACTCCATCTGGGATAAGTGACTCTAAATTCAGTTCAGGCCAGGTTGTGACCAAGGTTCCAAAAGATCTTGTGCACAGGTATGGTGATGGTCAGAATATTTGTGGAATGGTTTGTAAGCTTTGAGGTTGCTTGTAAGGTGCAAGCCTTAAAATGAGTTGTCTAAGGCAGCTGCCATAATGGGGTACTTGACACTGCCTTGGACAGCTGTCATTGGGAGAATGCCTGTGATAGACCGATAGTCTATTAGAGTCTAATTAAGCTCTCATTAGGCGGTTTAGGCAGAAGCCAGCTCAACACCTGCAGTGATTCCTTGAGAGCAAGAGATCGGATGGTGTTCAGTTTGAGAGTTGGATTTGTGGAGTAGTGCATTATTAAAATGAGTGGGTAAGAGGAATGGAGGCCAAGGATTTACATTCCCTTAATCAGTTGATGGTGACAGAGTGACTCTGGGATGAGTACCCTAGCCCACGTAGGCAATGCCCATCTGATTTGAAAGAGAGTGATCTGTAATTAATTCCCAAAAATACATAGGATCTGTGCATTTGTTGGACAACATGAACTACGGGATTGATGTCTAGACTGACTCAAGATACCCTTACAGGATATGTCGGCCTATAGACCAGTTAGCTCACAGTGCCACCACTAGCTCCCTAACCGTACCAAGGAGCGAATAGTTTCTGGCAACCATCAAACATGACAACCCTTGATCCTTCAGGGATTGTGGAAACAGTACAGTACTTTTTGCTCGGTCAATTGTGCTCACTTAGTCTCAGAAAGTTACACAGAATAAACGTTGGGGACGTTTTCAATAAGCATTTATTGGACCAGCATCATTCTAGTATAAAACATGTTTGCTGCGACAATAAATAGACAGAAGCTAACGTAAGAGATTGCAAGCACCAACAGAGTAAATAGAAGGTAAAATTATATCATGGTGCTAAAACAGCGAATATATGCAAGCATATAAATATCATATCTTGTGAACCCTATATAAGTGTACCTAATTGTACCTAGCATGTATGTGGGTGTAAGGCCAAGAATCCCCTAGGAAAGAGCCATCTCCATTACCTGATGGGAAGGAATAAAGGACCCCGTCTTGGTCACAAGTTCGACACCTTGTAAGGGATGTCAGACTGCTGCGTGTTGAAGCTTCAGCAGGTTGGGACCTCAGTGTCTGTGTCAGCGTGGGAGCGCCTCCTCTCCTTCACTAGTGAAAGTGTGGTTCTTTCATACCAAAAAGGTAGCCTCAGGGGTTCTAACACAATCGATATGCTGTGAGTATGATTATGTAGATGAGCCTAAATCAATAATTGTGATTATGCAAAGTAGCCTGGTCACCCTAGGATGAAAGATAGTGATGACTCTTGTACAGAGTATTTAAATCTTGTTATGTACGTCATATGAAGGGGATTTTACTAAGAATCCTCATGTATGATAAATGAGGCTAGTTTCAAGGAAATCAATCGAAAATTATTCAGCACATAACGGGGTAAAAGGTTAGTGCTAGAACCGTTATGCAGAGCATGGTGGGACAAATATAGGTTAAAGGTCACTTTGCTACCTAGGCCTTGTTTACGAAACATAACAGATCCAACAAAACGTGCAGTGTTAGCTTTTAAGTGGTTGGCCAAAAGGATTGACAACGGTCTTGAGCAGCACAATCATAAGCCAAAAAGGGAAAAAAACTCTCCACAGACTGGTTTCAAACTGGAGGATAAGGGGTAGTATAATTCTCATGGGATTTGAGTAGGGCCAAGGAAACATGGGAATGGCAATGGTGTATCCAGGAAGGAGCACCATGAGAAGGGAAGGCAAGGAAGCCATTCCAAATCCAAGGTGGTAACTTGCTTTAAGTGCCACAAGGTGGGACACTTTGAAAGAGACGATGAAGAGGTCGTGCTTGACCTAGTACCTATAGACATTTGGTAGAGCAATCCAGATTCTCTGAAGCACATTTATCCTAAATCGATGGAATTCGTTCAGTAAGTTAATATCAATGAGAGGAAAGTACCTGCCCTTAGTAATACTGGAGCCTTCTGTATTATGGTTGAGACTAGGTATCTTAAGCCTGAGGAGATAGTCCCTGGAACCAAGAATTCAGGAGTGGTAGTCAGCAGAAGTGGCATGGAGTATCGCTTGCCAGTAATGACATTTGACCCCTGTCACAGTGAGGTAACAAGTATATATTGGTTGTGGTGGATCATTCCAACAGGTACCCTGAACTGTATCACTGAGGAGCATGACTGTAAAGTTGGTAACAAGAGCTCCCCTAAGGAGCTTTTCTAGTGTCAGATTTCCAAGGGTGATAAATTCTGACCGGTAAACTATCTTCATCTCTTCTTATAGGCGAGAGATATGGGTGCAACCTTATGTGGCATACAACTTCTCCACAGCATACCACCCACAAACCAATGGTTTGGTGGAGTGGTTTAATATTAGCATGATGGGAATTCTGCAAGAGACCTTCAGGAAAAATAAGGATCATATGCTGCCACGCTGAGAGAGTCTGCAGAAAGGAGTAGGGTGAATGAATGAATGAAAAGACATTTCTAGAGCGCATGGCTACCCGGAGGCATCCCAGCGCTAAAGGGTGCAGTCCCTTTGAACGTCTGTATGGACACCCAGTGCAGGGTCCACTCACCACTCACCTTAGTTAGAGAAGAGTGGAAAAGAGCCTCAGAGTCTCTACCGAAGGATGTGGTGGACTATGTGATTGGACTGAGGAAATGGATTGTGTATTACTTGAGTCCAGCAAAGAAAAACCTTAAGGCTAGCTATGCACTAAAGAAGGACTGGTTAGACCAGAATCCTATGCTGATTGGGTGCCAGGAAGGTCAGGAGATGTTGATGCTAATGCCAATTTGTCCAAGGGCTTTGGAGAACAGATGGTGTGTGTGAGAAACTGGGTTGTTAGTTGAATGGGAGGTGAACCCTGGTTAAGCAACAGCTGAATTCCCTGTCAGGGTGAACCTCAAAAGTCGATAATTTTTTTTCTTCCATTTATGATGAATCAAATGGAAAAATGGCGGCTGGCAGTTAGGCGTTTGTGCAGCTCTCTCACCATGGGGGAAGATCAGTGTGTATGCTGGTGTGCGGCACATCACGGGGACTCTTACCTGGCGCTAGAGTGTGTATGGCGGACCTCTTGCTCTCCGGCACGGCTGTATGCAGCGAGTGGGAACACCGCAGCAGGAGGCAATCGGGGAGGTCGGAACAGCCACTGGCAATCTCGCGCAACACAGAGCCGGAGTGTAGACGGAGGCTGCAGCAGGGCTCTCAGTGGATTGAAGAGCTTTGGGCAGAATTTCATACAAAGGAGGCCCACGCAGTACTGTCTTGATTGAGGCGAAGCTGGAATGAGCCCAAAAAGAAGAGCAATTGGGGAGCCACTACACTTTCCAGAGCGATGAAATAACTGGTATGTCACCAGCAAAAAAGAACATTGGGAGAAGAATAGCAGGAACCCCAAATTCCTCTTCAACACCAGGGAAGAAAACGAACATTTTAGGCACTAATCCTGATACTGAAGTAGGGAGGTTGGAAGGGTTATAAAAGGGCAGGTTAATAGATATGCCCTAAGGAACAAACACATTTTGGTAATCACAAAAACACCAGATCTAGCCCCTAACAGACAGATACCAGCGGTCACTAATTATTTTTATTTTTATTTAATGCGATTTTCTATTGCGCGAACTTTACCCGAAGGTGTCAGAGCGCTTTACATAAGAACCAGTTGCGAAACATAAGGACTTAGGATTACATGCATTACATAAAAGATACAAGCAGAAAAAAATTGCAAATGTACAAGATGTAAAGTCACACAAGGAAGAGATACAAACAGAAAGCAACATTGCAAATGTACAAGTAGTAAAGTCACTCAAGGAAGAGAAACAAATGGATATACTCTAAGAGTCACATAGGAATGGTAGAGTACAAAGGTCTACTGCATATACTAGTGATTAAAGTTATCTCTAAATACCTAAGGATGGGATACAAATGGATATACTCTAAGAGTCACATAGGAATGGTAGAGAGTATACAGGTCTACTGCATATACTATTGATTAGAGTTATCTCTATATACACAAGGAAGGGATGCAAATGGATATACTCTAAGAGTCACATAGGAATGGTAGAGAGTATACAGGTCTACTGCATATACTTGTGATTAGAGTTATCTCTATATACATAAGGAAGGGATACAAATGGATATACTCTAAGGGTCACATAGGAATGGTAGAGAGTACAAAGGTCTAATACCTCTCCTCCGTCCCAAGAGGATCAGGAAAGCACACTTGAAGATCATACAGCAGTGAAAGAAGTAGGGAGAAAAGAGCCAAAATCTTTTATGGAAGGTAAAATAACTCCCTCCCTGCGTTCTCATTTTAAAATCCAAGCCCAGGGAAAGGGGCAGTTAAAGCACCCTCCCTTAACACACATACCTAGTAAACCTAGTAAAGATCAACTATGCCCTGGAATGGCAGAGTCTGATAAAAAAACAAAGCTATTAGTACTGCATTGGCCTTGCCGATAGGTTAGAGATTTCAATCAGATATCAAGCTTGGGCAGATAAAGGAACAGAGGAGTCATTGCAAGAAATTAGTTCAATTCCATGCTCTGAGCGTGTAGTACAGGCTACTTGCGAAATGCGAGCTGGGAAGGAGACACACCTAGAGATGGAAAGGATGATAACATCACTTTTAAGTGAAATAAAAGAGATTCGACTCATCCGAAAGAAATCAAGGAAAGATGCATGAAATATGCGAAAATCTAGAATGTAAGGTGAATTCTAGAAAGACTGGAAAACATGGAAACAACCGTAGAGAAACTAAACAAGGAGGTGGAAACAAACCAAAAAGAAATCTTTTCCTTTTGGGCAGGGGAAAAGATTTGAGAGATAAGATCGATACGCTTGAAAATAACATGTGGCAAAATAACATAAGGATTTTAAATGTTCCAGAAGTGATATCCATACTAAAGGAATTTATACCAAATCTTGACAGTAGTACTTTGGAAAAGGATATACAACGCATTCATCAAGACCCTTTCCGTAAACCGACAGCCAGGAAAACCCCTGGCTAATTCCTAGTAAATTTTAAAACATGCATGTTGAAGGAAAAATACTATTAGCAGCCATTAAAGTAGGCACATATGCTAAAGGAGATTGGTGTTTCAGAATTAGATCAGACATTTCTAGGACAACCCAGGATATGCAAAGGGAAACTACATGCAAGAGTTGAGATTTTTAGGTGCCACTGTTCAAATACGCTTCCCAGCCACTCTAAGGGTAATGTGGGGCAATAGGATGCACAACATTAAAGACTCAAGGGAGGCTGAAGAATTAATCGAAAAGATAAAAGCACACCCAAAAAATAACTTTTCTTGGTTTCTTTTATGAACCGTGAAAATGGTGAGAGAGCTCAAATAATACATGGTGCCCGATTCAAGGTCACAAGAAGATAAATGGGAGGGTTGCCCAGGGAGGGAATGGGGGGTGGGCACAGTTTCACAGGTACATTTATATATATCTTGCAGAGGGTGGGGGAGCATGTGGGGGGAAAAAAGTCCTCATTTAACAAAAATATGCTTGAATCTAAAGAGACAGAGCCTTTTTTAGTTTAGGTAATGGCTGAAGAATCCAAAAAGAGGACTGTGGGCATCATAAGTTGCCATATCCATGGGCTTAGGGTTGCTAGCAGACAAAGAAAAATTCAGGAGTACTGGAAGTTGTCAAAGAGTGAAATACTTATAATATAAGAAACACACCTGTTAAGAGAAGAATGACGTAAAATATTAATAAATCAAAGATGGATAGAACACCATGTATGTACAGAGCAGGAGTGCTGCATAAAATGGGTGACAATTCTTCTTAAAAAATCCATCAGCGCATGCATGGGGAAATGTACGGTAGATTTAAAGGGGAGATGGATCATAGCCACGGTTAAACTGTACGACAACTGGGACGCAATTGTCGGATATTATGGCCCTAACACTATTGATATGGGACCACTCCAGGACCTATATAACACCCTTCTAGCTATAAATGTCCCCATTATAATGGGGAGTGATTTAAACGTTTTGATTGATCCAATTCTAGATGAATCATCCCCCAGGAACACAATTAGTACCCCAAAAATGAGAACTTTCCTGAAATATATGGTGGAAGATTTAGGGCTAATAGATATTTGGAAGTAAAAAGCATGTAAGAATATTAGATACACATATAAAAATAAAAAGTACAGACACTCTTCAAGGATTGATTTATTTCAGTAAATAATAGGATTGGCAACAAAGTCGTTAGTGGAGACCACTTATCGGACCACTCAGAGGTCAGCCTAGTACTTATATTAAATCAACCATTGACACAAAAAAGATGGACTTTAAATCGGGAATTCTTAATGAATATCAATTTGGTTGAAATCTTAAAGAAAGATACAAATGAATTCTCAAATCAATAGGCACACAGCCCTGATGCACATAGTATGGGACACATACAAAGTTTTTATGAGGGGAAGACTAACTAGCCTTTCCATTAATTAAAACAGAGAGCGGAAGGCTAAAATTAAGGAATTGGAAGTTAATATGACCAAGTTATTTAAGAAAATAGATAATCCTCTGAATATACAAACTCAGAAACAAAATCAAGAACATCTACAGGAAGCAAAGTATAGATTATCTAGTTTCTTAGAAGAAATTGAAAAGAAATGGGAAGCAAGTAAGATCTCTCATTACGAATATGGGGAGGGTTGGGGGCGTAGCAGAAGTAAATAGGAATAATATCTCTGAAATCTTTGATGCTAGAATAGGCCGGTCTTACAAAGAAGATAAGGAAATAAGGGGTTTTTTGCTTTGTTATTTAAACAATGAAGATACTGTGGTATCAGGAGAGCGGATAAAAGCTATTTATAGGGGATACATTTTACCCGTCTGAACTCCACATCTCAGAACCGTTATGCAAAGATTAACCTAGAAAAAGTGAGATTAGTAATGGGAGGAACGAAAAAAGGGAAAGCCGCAGGCCAAGTTGGCCTCCCAAATGAGCTATTTGAAGTTCTTGAAGAGGATCTGGCCCCATGGCTCACAGAACTTATAAATGGTGTCTTTCTAGAAGGAGAGGAATTGCCACTCTCATGGAAAGAGGCAATGATTTTAAAACCAAATAAAAATCCCAAATTATGTGAGTCATTTAGACCTTTTCTCTTTTAAACTAAGACTACAAAATATATACCCAGATCTTGACAAAACATTTTGAGAGGGTGATTGATCAATTAATACACTTGGACCAAAGGGTTTTTATAAGGGGGCGACAACTGCATTATTTAACCCAAGAGCTGATTGGCACAATAGACCTAGTAAGAACTAACAATATGACCCTGACGATCCTAACTTTTGATGCTGCCAAAGCTTTCGATCAGGTCAGCTGGCCTTTTTTACAGTGGCTAATAAGGAATCACACCATAGGGGAGAACTTTTTAAGACCAGTATTAATGATATGTAAAAATCCCACAGCAAGAATCTTAGTAGATGAGAATCTCACAGACCAGATACAAGTTAAAAGAGAGACCCGTCAGGGATGCCCGCTCTGCCCCTTACTTTTTAATATATACATCGATCCCTTGACAGAGAAAATTTGAGCAAACTCCAATATTACTCCTTTCAAATATAAATATTGGGAAAAAAGGTGGGTCTTTAGGCAGATTAATGATGATTTTTACCAGTGAAATGGAGACATCGTACCCCGAGATTATTAAACTTGAGAAGATTTTGGTAAAGTTTCAGGATATTTAGTTAATCAGCAAAAAACGGAAAGAATGGAGTGGAACGTAAATTGTTGCTAATTGTTATAGCCCCCAGGTGGAAAAAGAAATCAGGTATTTGGGGATAGACATGGTTCATAACCTTAACGACCTGGCCCACACGAATTTCATAAAGGTCAAAAAAGAATCAGTAAATCTTTTGAAGATTTGGAATTGTCTCCCACTATCTTTTCTAGGGGTATCCAATATATTGAAAATGTTCATTCTACCAAAGTTCACATTTATTTTTGACACAATTCCGATGGGGTTTGATTTGGATGCTGATAAAATACTACAAGAGACACTGAGTAGTTTTATTTGGGCAAATAAAGGGGTCAGGATAGCATGGAAAAAGATACGTAGGAGAAAAATGTATTGGGGGATTGCTAGTCCTGACCTGATAGCTTACTGTCGTGCCTTTCAATTTTAAACCTTCAGATCTTTGGAAAATGCACACTATACCCCATATCTAAAAGTATTAACAACGGAGGAGGGAGAAATTGCAAACTTTTTTCTATAAAAATGTGGCCATCCTAAATACTATAAAAAAGTGAGACTAAAGGTGTTGACGGACGCGAGTAGTCTATGGTACTAAATCAGAAATTTACTGGTGATTCCCTATTATTGTGCTTCTGCCCCAATATGGGACTCCCCGGGGAATCCTGCATGCTTTGCAGACAAAATGACAATTTAGATAAGACAAGCTGGAATAAACAAATGGAGTCAACTTTTGGAAGAAAATGGATTAGTCCCCTGCAAGATACTAGTAATATCAACTGCTGAGCTGGGCGAACAGTCTGAAGAAAACAGGAGATTATAATGGGGACTTTGAAAAGGAACGCCAACTAATATTCCCTCAAAAAAATTAGGTTGCAAAATGGTATTGGGTAATAATTGAGGCAAGAGAAGAACCATACTCAAAGCTGGAAGAGATCTGGAAAGGAGACCTCCTTAGCTCAAAACTAAAAGACATAAGACAAGTATCGATGACTACAATTTGGTCTACTGTGAAATCTGAACCCCTCAAGAAAGACCATCTCTTTACAGTGCACAGGGCGTATTGGACACCACAGAAGCTTCCAAACTATGTAAACAAGAACCGAAGAGGTGCCCGAAATGTGGAGAAGAAAGGGCGGATGATGTCCATATGTTCTGGCTGTGCCCTCTGATAAAACCCTCCTGGCTGGAAGTGGGTAAGATGGTTAAAGAGGATATAAGTCAAGACATCAAGTTAAGCCTCCAGACGGAAATTTTTGGGGTAGAATATTGGGGGATTAAACTATACAGAAATCAAAAATCTCTGCTGTTTATATTAATATTGTTGGCAAGGAGAGAGATCTGCATTAAATGGGTACTACCTATACCTACAACTAAGCTACAGTGGGAATTATCAATTCAGAGAATAAGGTCACTAGATCTTAAGAGTTCACTGGAAAAAAGTAAGAAAGTCAAATCCTGGGAGATCTGGGTGAAATGGGAAGAGCAATATTTAAGAGATAGAAGTCTAAAGTGGTTAAGAAGCAAATCGGTCTTATGATTAAAATTTCAATAGCTAAGTCATAAGAGCAAATGTCTCACTCTAAAAAAGATTTAGCAAGATGGTGCTGGAGCTGGAATGGAATAGGAGTGCAATTGTGAATTCTCCCCATGGTAGGGGAGAATGTCGGTGGAATTGCCTGTTTAATCTCCCAAATTTCAGGCTCTGAATACCTTCATTGATGTTATACGAGGACAAACAAATATCTAAAAAAAAAACTAAATTAGCTTGTGGTTAGCGATCTGGTTGCTTGGCACAAAGTCAGTCAGGTTTAGCTTAGAGGCAATGTGTAAAGTATTTATGCAGCACAAAAACAGTAATACAGTGAAAACACAACACAAGAAAAATCTCACACCAATCTAGAAAATGTAATCAGTAGAACAGGAGTTATGAATTTTTAAAGTTTATGGTAAAAAATAGTGCCTAATAGATCAAAGTGTCCACCCTGGACAACTAGTCGTGCAAGACCGAGCCAAATAAAAAAAATATGGCTGATCGTGATAGAGCGCAAGTCATTTTCAAAAAGTGGGTTGGGACTTGTCAGGGCATACCTTCTGACTTAGAAGGAATTTCAGAAAATGGTGTTCTGAGAAGGTAAAGTTCAGGGGGTAAGGCACCAGGAGGTATCCAGAGAGGGAGAGTGGCAATTGGGGTCCAACTGGAGAGAGTAGCAGTGAAGCTTTCTATATTTGGACACAGGGGCATATAGGCCTTCTGCATATTGTGCTATCCAGTGACAATGTCTCCCTATTGTTAGTCCCCTAAATGCTCTACCAGTCCTTGCATACACTGCCAAGGGTTCCATGGTGATGGCAAAGAGTAGCAGAGACAGGGGACATCCTTGTTGTGTCCCCTGTTCCACCGGGCAACTCACCGATATGGTCCTGCATGTATGCACCCTGGCAGTCGGTCTTGTATTTAGCAATCATTTCCAGGCCACAAAGTGGTCTCCCAATCCCATGCACAACATCACCTCATAGAGTTAGTGCCATTTGAGGTTGACAAAAGCTTGTTCTATGTCAACAGCAAACACTGTTGCGTCATCCCGGGCAAATTCACCAGCCTCCAAAATAGTCAGGAGACTATTTTGACTCTAATATTAGTCGCCGTATTGCAACCCAGCTTAAACCCCTTTTGGTCTGGGTGTATCAAGCGTGTCATATGGGATAGCAGACGGGTTGTAAAGATCTTGCTCAGGATCTTATAGTCAATATTCAGCATCAACAGGAGTCTGTACGCTAAGCGGGCGTGCGCCGGCCTTCCCGGTTTCAGGATAGGAACGAACATTGCCTCCCTAGTGGCATCCAGCAGGATACCGGTGGTCTTGGACGCTCCATACAGCTCAGTCAGCTTAGGCGCTAGTTCTGAGGAATAGGTTGCATAGCATTCCGTGGAGAAGACATCGGTCCACAGGATCTTATTTCCTGCCATGTGTTTAATGGCATGTGATATTTCCTGTGAGGAAATTTTGTCTCCCAGGATTCTCGCTTCCCCCTATCCCAGGCACCTCAAAGGTAGGGCCTCCAACAATGCTTGCATAGCCGTCATAACAGTTGGTATAATACTAGTGTAAAATGTTGAGTAATATTGGGCGAATATATCATTAATTCCCTCCTGGGAGTATTCCCTCCTGGGAGTATACTCCGCCCCCTCTGGGGTCATCACCTTCAACTGTGATAGGAACATCATTGCATATTTAAAAGCAAGCTTCTTCTTGAGAGGATGCCCTCTGTCTCTGTACATCTTTAGAAAAATCAGGGAAAATCTGCGCTATAATATTATCTTCTTGGATGTTGCCTTTGCATCTTGCCTGTGTCAGGATGTGGTCCCTGCTCCTGTAGTGCAGGAGTTGCACTATCACAGGTCACCGGGGGTCCCCTTGGAGAGGTAGTCTCAATGATACTGGATACACATGTCAAGTGCATAGAATGTGAAAGCCCCTCCAGCACTAACCCTGTGCGCAGCCAATGTTCCTTGTAGTCCACCATGTTGGTGCCCTCCACCTTCTCCGGCAGGCCCATCACTCTGATATTGTTCCTGCGGGAGCAATTTTCTGCATCCTTCGCCCAGAGCTCCAAGGTGCACACTTTTGCTTTAACTGCTGTCAATTGATCCTCCAGGGCAGACAATGCAGGAGTAGGCTCTGCTAATTGACGTTCCTTTGTGGTCACCCTCTCGGCATGGTGTCGATGATCATTGTGCAGGATCCCTAGATCCGTACAAATGGAGGACATTTTTGCTTCTGGTCTCTCACATTAGGCTGTAATTGCCTGCAGGATAGCTTGCAGCGTGGGGTATTTAGTCCTCCAGTGGCCTAGCGGAGCTCTCGCTCCTATCCTGGGAGTCTTTTGTTTGGTCAGAATCCTGGTCGCATTTGAGGGTTGTATTCCCCATAACTGGCAGCCGACCTCCCCTGCCCTCTCTGGTGGTCCTTACGTGGAAAAATACAGATGCCACCTTTGATCAGGGTAAGTTTTCCAGGGGTGTCTGTGCACCCGAGGTCGTGGTGGTTGAAGGTAGTCAGGGGTGTAGCAGCAGATTTTAGGCCCCTGCCTCTGTCCCCCTCAACAGGGGGTTGTTCTGATTGATATGCCCCAGCTGGACTCTGCAAAGTCTTGCAAGTATCAAGCCTCGCCTCTAACAGGCAGCGCATTGATGGCCAGTTCCTCTCGACCAGGCCTTCAGAGACCTTCCACTGCGCCGATATGTAGTTCTGGGTGCGGCGGTTTCTGGCACCTATCCCCCAGTTCCCTCAAACCATGTGTGCACCATTCAGTCCAACAGGGGAGAGGTCTCACCACAGGTGATTCTGACAGGCCCTCCTTCCTCTAGCGTGCAGGGTAGTGGCACAAGTTGGGGTAGCTAGGGGCAGTTTCATCCCTCTTCAGTTATCCAGGCGGGTGCTGTAGCATAGATCAGAGGCCTGTGTACTTCATGTTGCAAGGCCCTCCACCCAGTGGTCGGGCCCATGCTCTTCCGTCAGCTGTCGACTGCAGCTGATACTCGGCAGAGCGCCACAGTCTACCAGGTCTTTCCGCAGTCACTGCGCTCAGAAGAGATTCGGGCAGAGGCCCATGGACCAGGGCAGGGCCGAGGTGCTTTCTCCCTCCTTCACCACTACCTTCTATGGCTAGATTCTTAGTGGGACAGCCCTCCAATTGGGTAGGCCCCACCTCCCGTTCAGGCCTGCCAACAGGTCCTTCAAAGCTGCATGGAACTCCAGACTAGGACGAGGCCAGTTGCCGCCAGCACAACCTTCAGCTGGACACGGGCACAGGGCTCTCTCAGTGCCGGTCACCCTGCTCGGTCCCTCCGCACGGCCTCCCTCAAATAGCCTCCCAGCCCCAGAGCCACCCACCTCACTGCACTTGCCATCCCCTCTGAGGGTGAATACAGATATCTGCAGGGTGCCAGGCAGTCTCAGGCTCTTGGGCCAAGTCTACTTCCCGCAGCACCTACAGTCTCAATCTACTCAGTGGGCTGTCGCCATCTTGAGATGGATCGCAGTAATGGAAGGAGGCTGCTGGGCTCAGCACTTTCGGTCTCAAGTATGGCTCTTCGACATCATCGCTGGACCCCCCCCCCCCGGAAGAGGGCAGTCCAGGGTTGTCTTCCAGTGCTGGCGCTGGATGGCGGCTGGCCGAATGGAGCCCAGAGCAGCGCTGCTCACTCCATCAGAATCAGGCCACGCCCCAGAAGATATGATAATGAAAGAGAGGGTTGAAAGTGACAATACCTTAGTGTTATTTATGAGGCAACTGAAGCCCTTTGTTCCACCTTTAACATCTGAGATGTGCAATCAGCAGTTGGAGTTCACGCACAACCACAGAATGTGAGGTGAGAGGCGGTGTACTCGTCCCCAGTGTCCTTTTAGGAATTTACTCAGACTTAGTCACACACATGGCTTATACGTGGAAGAATACAAATGTGATTACAGCTGAGCATACCAAACTCTTTGAAGGGCTTAAAGACTTTTTTCTTACTGAGTCTATGAAGGTACTGGGAAAGGGCCCCATGGGGGCGTGGTTTACACACTCCTGTGGAGAGGCCACAAACTCTCTCCTTGGGGCAATCAAAAAGGGACCTAGTCTGGGGATAAGGACTCATAGAGTTCAATATTGGTTTGAAATAAAGCAAACAAAAGCTGCATGGGTGTGATCTTCTAGAAGGTTCCTCCAATAACCAGCATAAGAAATGTTGTATATAGTTTGTGAAAGCAATGGGAATTTTGGGAAGCCAGCTGAGTTATCTATATTTCCCTGTGGGCGGGGTGCCCGTTCTGGTAACCTTTATTCATGTGTGCATGAAGTTGATCTAGTCCCTCCCACCCTGAAGATGCCCCTGTTTAAAATTTGCCCTCAACTCCTGTAGGCCTCTCAACAGCAGAGACTACACTTGCAATAGCATCATTGAAATAGCAGAAGGCCCCGGGACTAGATAAAATTCCAGGGGTTCTCTTTAAACTTGACCCAGAAACTTGGGTTCCTTATAAAATGTCACAAATGCTATTGTAGCAGAAGGAGTAATGCTGTCTACATGGAATGGGGAGGAGATTGTCCCTGTCTTCAAGCAGGGGAGCCCTAGCTTCCACTCAAACTATCGCCCGATTGCCTTTTAAATAATCTCTAAAAGCTATTTTGTACATAAGTTCTGGAAAGGCTCTAGGACTGGATTAATGAAAATCATATCCTCTTCAATCTACAGACAGGTTTTGAATCTAAGAGAAGTTCATTTAACCAGGTCTTTCACTTCCTTCTTGCTAAATGGAAGATTGTTGACATAGTGCATGGTTGCATATGGCCATGTCTGAATGGGGTGGCGGAGTGAGCTAAAGAACGATGATGGATTCAACCCAGATCAGTTGACTGGGGGTGAGTGCTTGCAATGTTCAACACTCGGTCCATCATCCCCTTTGGTTTTGCTAAGTTCACCCTAAGTTGGCAGGGTATGCCCAGACGTGGGTCCCTTGCTCACTTTGCCACTGGATTCAAGATAGCCTGGCTGATGAGGGTTATGAACCTGAAACTGGTCCCAGGATGCTTGATTCCGGTCCACAGAAGACATGGCTTGACAGTTCGGGCTGGACCGTTCCCATGAGGCACAGGGTCAGACTAATTTGCATATGGCCATGTCTGAACTGGGGTGGCAGAGTGAGCTAAAAAATGATGATGGACTAAACCCAGATCAGTTGACTGGGGATGAGTGCTTGCAATGTTCAACACTCCGTCCATCATCCCCTTTGGTGTTGCTAAATTCGCCCTAAGTTGGCAGGGTATGCCCAGACGTGGGTCCCTTGCTCCCTTTGCCACTGGATTCAAGATAGCCTGGCTGATGAGGGTTATGAACCCAAAACCGGTCCCAGGATGCTTGTTTCTGGTCCAGGGGAGACATGTCTTGGCAGTTCGGGCTGGACTGCTCCCTTGAGGTACAGGGTCAGACTGATTTGCATATGGCCATGCCTTAACTGGGGTGGCGGAGTGAGCTAAAGAACGATGATGGATTTAACCCAGATCAGTTGACTGGGGGTGAGTGCTTGCAATGTTCAACACTCTGTCCATCATCCCCTTTGGTTTTGCTAAGTTCGCCCTAAGTTGGCAGGGTATGCCCAGACGTGGGTCCCTTGCTCACTTTGCCACTGGATTCACGATAGCCTGGCTGATGAGGGTTATGAACCCGAAACCGGGCTCAGGGTGCTTGTTTCCGGTCCAGGGAAGACATGGCTTGGCAGTTCGGGCTGGACTGTTCCCATGAGGCACAGGGTCAGACTGTATTGCATTTGACCATGTCTGAACTGGGATGGTGGAGTGAGATCAAGAACGATGATGGATTAAACCCAGATCAGTTGACTGGGGGTGAGTGCTTGCAATGTTCAACACTCTGTCCATCATCCCCTTTGGTTTTCCTAAGTTCGCCCTAAGTTGGCAGGGTATGCCCAGACGTGGGTCCCTTGCTCACTTTGCCACTGGATTCAAGATAGCCTGGCTGATGAGGGTTATGAACCTGAAACCTGTCCCAGGATGCTTGTTTCCGGTCAAGGGAAGACATGGCTTGGCAGTTCGGGCTGGACCTTTCCCATGAGGCACAGGGTCAGACTGATTTTCATATGGCCATGTCTGAACTGGGGTGGCAGAGTGAGCTAAAGAATGATGATGGATTAAACCCAGATCAATTGACTGGGGATGAGTGCTTGCAATGTTCAACACTCGGTCCATCATCCCCTTTGGTTTTGCTAAGTTTGCCCTAAGTTGGCAGGGTATGCCTAGACGTGGGTCCTTTGCTCACTTTGCCACTGGATTCACGATAGCCTGGCTGATGAGGGTTATGAACCCGAAACCGGTCCCAGGATGCTTGTTTCCGGTCCAGGGTAGACATGGCTTGGCAGTTTGGGCTGGACTGTTCCAATGAGGCATAGGGTCAGACTGATTTCCATATGGCCATGTCTGAACTGGGGGGCGGAGTGAGCTAAAGAACGATGATGGTTTCAACCCAGATCAGTTGACTGGAGGTGACTGCTTGCAATGTTCAACACTCCGTCCATCTTCCCCTTTGGTTTTGTTAACTTTGCCCTAAGTTGGCACGGTATGCCAGCTGTGGGTCCCTTGCTCCCATTGCCACTGGATTCAAGATAGCCTGGCTGATGAGGGTTATGAACCAGAAACCGGTCCCAGGATGCTTGTTCCGGTCCAGGGGAGACATGGCTTCGCAGTTCGGGCTGGACTGTTCCCATGAGGCACAGGGTCAGACTGATTTGCATATGGCCATGTCTGAACTGGGGTGGCGGAGTGAGCTCAAGAACGATGATGGATTAAACCCAGCTCAGTTGACTGGGGGTGAGTGCTTGCAATGTTCAACCCTCCGTCCATCATCCTCTTTGGTTTTGCTAAGTTCACCCTAAGTTGGCAGGGTATGCCAGCTGTGGGTCCCTTGCTCACTTTGCCACTGGATTCAAGATAGCCTGGCTGATGAGGGTTATGAACCTGAAACCGGTCCCAGGATGCTTGTTTCCGATCCAGGGAAGACATGGCTTGGCAGTTCGGGCTGGACCGTTCCCATGAGGCACAGGGTCAGACTGATTTGCATATGGCCATGTCTGAACTAGGGTGGCAGAGTGAGCTAAAGAATGATGATGGATTAAACCCAGATCAGTTGACTGGGGATGAGTGCTTGCAATGTTCAACACTCCGTCCATCATCCCCTTTGGTTTTGCTAAGTTCGCCCTAAGTTGGCAGAATATGCCCAGACGTGGGTCCCTTGCTCCCTTTGCCACTGGATTCAAGATAGCCTGGCTGATGAGGGTTATAAACCCAAAACTGGTCCCAGGATGCTTGTTTCTGGTTCAGGGGAGACATAGCTTGGCAGTTCGGGCTGGGCTGTTCCCATGAGGCACAGGGTCAGACTGATTTGCATATGGCCATGTCTGAACTGGGGTGGCGGAGTGAGCTAAAGAACGATGATGGATTCAACCCAGATCAGTTGACTGGGGGTGAGTGCTTGCAATGTTCAACACTCCGTCCATCATCCCCTTTGGTTTTGCTAAGTTCGCCCTAAGTTGGCAGAATATGCCCAGACGTGGGTCCTTTGCTCACTTTGCCACTGGATTCACGATAGCCTGGCTGATGAGGGTTATGAACCCGAAACCGGTCCCAGGATGCCTGTTTCCGGTCCAGGGAAGACATGGCTTGGCAGTTTGGCAGGACTGTCCCCATGAGGCACAGGGTCAGACTGATTTGCATATGGCCATGTCTGAACTGGGGTGGAGGAGTGAGCTCAAGAACGATGATGGATTAAACCCAGATCAGTTGACTGGGGGTGAGTGCTTGCAATGTTCAACACTCCTTCAATCATCCCCTTTGGTTTTGCTAAGTTCGCACTAAGTTTCCAGGGTATGCCAGCTGTGGGTCCCTTGCTCACTTTGCCACTGGAATCAAGATAGCCTGGCTGATGAGGGTTATGAACCAGAAACCGATCCCATGATGCTTGTTTCCGGTCCGGGGAAAACATGGCTTGGCAGTTCGGGCTGGACTGTTCCCATGAGGCACAGGGTCACACTGATTTGCTTATGACCATGTCTGAACTGGGGTGGCGGAATGAGCTAAAGAACAATGATGTATTCAACCCAGATCAGTTGACTGGGGGTGAGTCCTTGCAATGTTCAACACTCCGTCCATCATCCCCTTTGGTTTTGTAAGTTCGCCCTAAGTTTGCAGGGTATGCCAGCTGTGGGTCCCTTGCTCACTTTGCCACTGGATTCAAGATAGCCTGGCTGATGAGGGTTATCAACCTGAAACCGGTCACAGGATTCTTGTTTCCGGTCCAGAGAAGACATGGCTTGGCAGTTCTGTCTGGACCGTTCCCATGAGGCAAAGGGTCAAACTGATTTGCATATGGCCATGTCTGAACTGGGGTGGCAGAGTGAGCTAAAGAATGATGATGGATTAAACCAAGATCAGTATACTGGGGATGAGTGCTTGCAATGTTCAACACTCAGTCCATCATCCCCTTTGGTTTTGCTAAGTTCGCCCTAAGTTGGCAGGGTATGCCCAGACGTGGGTCCCTTTCTCCCTTTGCAACTGAATTCAAGATAGCCTGACTGATTAGGGTTATGAACCCGAAACCGGGCCCAGGATGCGTGTTTTTGGTCCAGGGAAGACATGGCTTGGCAGTTCGGGCTGGACTGTTCCCATGAGGCACAGGGTCAGACTGATTTGCATATGGCCATGTCTGAACTGGAGTGGCGGAGTGACCTCAAGAACGATGATGGATTAAACCCAGATCAGTTGACTGGGGGTGAGTGCTTGCAATGTTCAACACTCCGTCCATCATCCCCTTTGGTTTTGCTAAGTTTGCCCTAAGTTGGCAGGGTATGCCAGCTGTGGGTCAATGCTCACTTTGCCACTGGATTCAAGATAGCCTGGCTGATGAGGGTTATGAACCTGAAACCGGTCCCAGGATGCTTGTTTCCGGTCCAGGGAAGACATGGCTTGGCAGTTCGGGCTGGAGCATTCCCATGAGGTACAGGGTCAGACTGATTTTCATATGGCCATGTCTGAACTGGGGTGGCAGAGTGAGCTAAAGAATGATAATGGATTAAACCCAGATCAATTGACTGGGGATGAGTGCTTGCAATGTTCAACACTCCGTCCATCATCCCCTTTGGTTTTGCTAAGTTTGCCCTAAGTTGGCAGGGTATGCCTAGACGTGGGTCCTTTGCTCACTTTGCCACTGGATTCACGATAGCCTGGCTGATGAGGGTTATGAACCCGAAACCGGTCCCAGGATGCTTGTTTCCGGTCCAGGGTAGACATGGCTTGGCAGTTCGGGCTGGACTGTTCCAATGAGGCATAGGGTCAGACTGATTTGCATATGGCCATGTCTGAACTGGGGGGGCGGAGTGAGCTAAAGAACGATGATGGATTAAACCCAGATCAATTGACTGGGGATGAGTGCTTGCAATGTTCAACACTCCGTCCATCACCCCCTTTGGTTTTACTAAGTTCACCCTAAATTGGCAGGGTATGCCTAGACGTGGGTCCTTTGCTCACTTTGCCACTGGATTCACGATAGCCTGGCTGATGAGGGTTATGAACCCAAAACCGGTCCCAGGATGCTTGTTTCCGGTCCAGGGTAGACATGGCTTGGCAGTTCGATCAGGACTGTTCCCATGAGGCACAGGGTCAGATTGATTTGCACATGGGAATGTCTGAACTGGGGTGGCGGAGTGACCTAAATAACGATGATGGATTCAACCCCGATCAGTTGACTGGGGGTGAGTGCTTGCAATGTTCAACACTCCGTCCATCATCCCTTTGGTTTTGCTAAGTTCGCCCTAAGTTGGCAGGATATGCCCAGACGTGGGTCCTTTGCTCACTTTGCCACTGGATTCACGATAGCCTGGCTGATGAGGGTTGTGAACCTGAAACCGGTCCCAGGAAGCTTGTTTTCGGTCCAGGGAAGACATGGCTTGGCAGGTCGGTCAGGACTGTTCCTATGAGGCACAGGGTCCGACTGATTTGCATATGGCCATGTCTGAACTGGGGTGGCGGAGTGAGCTAAAGAACAATGATGGATTAAACCCCGATCAGTTGACTGGGGGTGAGTCCTTGCAATGTTCAACACTCCGTCCATCATCCCCTTTGGTTTTGCTAAGTTCGCCCTAAGTTGGCACGGTATGCCAGTTGTGGGTTCCTTACTCACTTTGCCACTGGATTCACGATAGCCTGGCTGATGAGGGTTATGAACCCGAAACCGTTCCCAGGATGCTTGTTTCCGGTCCGGGGAAGACATGGCTTGGCAGTTCTGTCAGGACTGTTCCTATGAGGCACAGGGTCAGACTGATTTGCATATGGCCTTGTCTGAAGTGGGGTGGCGGAGTGAGCTAAAGAACAATGATGGATTCAACAACGATCAGTTGACTGGGGGTGAGTGCTTGCAATGTTCAAAACTCCGTCCTTCATCCACTTTGGTTTTGCTAAGTTCGCCCTAAGTTGGCAGGGTATGCCCAGACGTGGGTTCTTACTCCCTTTGCCACTGGATTCAAAATAGCCTGGCTGATGAGGGTTATGAACCCGAAACCGGTCCCATGATGCTTGTTTCCGGTCCAGGGGAGACATGGCTTGGCAGTTCGGGCTGGACTGTTCCCATGAGGCACAGGGTCAGACTGATTTGCTTATGACCATGTCTGAACTGGGGTGGCGGAGTGAGCTAAAGAACGATGATGGATTCAACCCAGATCAGTTGACTGGGGGTCAGTGCTTGCAATGTTCAACACTCCGTCCATCATCCCCTTTGGTTTTGCTAAGTTCGCCCTAAGTTGGCAGGATATGCCCAGAAGTGGGTCCCTTGATCACTTTGCGACTGGATTCACAATAGCCTGGCGATGAGGGTTATGAACCCGAAACCGGTCCCAGGATGCTTGTTTCCAGTCCGGGGAAGACATGGCTTGGCAGTTCGGTCAGGACTGTTCCTATGAGACACAGGGTCAGACTGATTTGCATATGGCCATGCCTGAACTGGGGTGGCGGAGTGAGCTAAATAACAATGATGGATTCAACCCCGATCAGTTGACTTGGGGTGAGTGCTTGCAATGTTCAACACTCCGTCCATCATCCCCTTTGGTTTTGCTAAGTTTGCCCTAAGTTGGCAGGGTATGCCAGCTATGGGTCCCTTGCTCACTTTGCCACTGGATTCAAGATAGCCTGGCTGATGAGGGTTATGAACCTGAAACCGGTCCCAGGATGCTTGTTTCCGGTCCAGGGAAGACATGGCTTGGCAGTTCGGGCTGGAGCATTCCCATGAGGCACAGGGTCAGACTGATTTTCATATGGCCATGTCTGAACTGGGGTGGCAGAGTGAGCTAAAGAATGATGATGGATTAAACCCAGATCAATTGACTGGGGATGAGTGCTTGCAATGTTCAACACTCCGTCCATCATCCCCTTTGGTTTTGCTAAGTTCGCCCTAAATTGGCAGAGTATGCCTAGACGTGGGTCCTTTGCTCACTTTGCCACTGGATTCACTATAGCCTGGCTGATGAGGGTTATGAACCCGAAACCGGTCCCAGGATGCTTGCTTCCGGTCCAGGGTAGACATGGCTTGGCAGTTCGGTCAGGACTGTTCCCATGAGGCACAGGGTCAGATTGATTTGCAAATGGGAATGTCTGAACTGGGGTGGCGGAGTGACCTAAATAACGATGATGGATTCAACCCCGATCAGTTGACTGGGGGTGAGTGCTTGCAATGTTCAACACTCCGTCCATCATCCCTTTGCTTTTGCTAAGTTCGCCCTAAGTTGGCAGGATATGCCCAGACGTGGGTCCTTTGCTCACTTTGCCACTGGATTCACGATAGCCTGGCTGATGAGGGTTATGAACCTGAAACCGGTCCCAGGAAGCTTGTTTTCGGTCCAGGGAAGACATGGCTTGACAGGTCGGTCAGGACTGTTCCTATGAGGCACAGGGTCAGACTGATTTGCATATGGCCATGCCTGAACTGGGGTGGCGGATTGAGCTAAAGAACAATGATGGATTCAACCCCGATCAGTTGACTGGGGGTGAGTGCTTGCAATGTTCAACACTCTGTCCTTCATCCCCTTTGGTTTTGCTAAGTTCGCCCTAAGTTGGCAGGATATACCCAGACGTGGGTTCTTACTCCCTTTGCCACTGGATTCAAAATAGCCTGGCTGATGAGGGTTATGAACCCGAAACCGGTCCCATGATGCTTGTTTCCGGTCCAGGGGAGACATGGCTTGGCAGTTCGGGCTGGACTGTTCCCATGAGGCACAGGGTCAGACTGATTTGCTTATGACCATGTCTGAACTGGGGTGGCGGAGTGAGCTAAAGAACGATGATGGATTCAACCCAGATCAGTTGACTGGGGGTGAGTGCTTGCAATGTTCAACACTCCGTCCATCATCCCCTTTGGTTTTGCTAAGTTCGCCCTAAGTTGGCAGGATATACCCAGAAGTGGGTCCATTGATCACTTTGCGACTGGATTCACAATAGCCTGGCTGATGAGGGTTATGAACCCGAAACCGGTCCCAGGATGCTTGTTTCCGGCCCGGGGAAGACATGGCTTGGCAGTTCGGTCAGGACTGTTCCTATGAGGCACAGGGTCAGACTGATTTGCATATGGCCATGCCTGAACTGGGGTGGCGGAGTGAGCTAAAGAACTATGATGGATTCAACCCCGATCAGTTGACTGGGGGTGAGTGCTTGCAATGTTCAACACTCCGTCTATCATCCCCTTTGGTTTTGCTAAGTTTGCCCTAAGTTGGCACGGTATGCCAGCTGTGGGTCCCTTGCTCACTTTGCCACTGGATTTAAGATAGCCTGGCTGATGAGGGTTATGAACCAGAAACCGGTCCCAGGATGCTTGTTCCGGTCCAGGGAAGACATGGCTTGCCAGTTCGGGCTGGACTGTTCCCATGAGGCACAGGGTCAGACTGATTTGCATATGGCCATGTCTGAACTGGGGTGGCGGAGTGAGCTCAAGAACGATGATGGATTAAACCCAGATCAGTTGACTGGGGGTGAGTGCTTGCAATGTTCAACACTCCGTCCATCATCCCCTTTGGTTTTGCTAAGTTCGCCCTAAGTAGGCAGGGTATGCCCAGACGTGGCTCCCTTGCTCCCTTTGCCACTGGATTCAAGATAGCCTGGCTGATGAGGGTTATGAACCCAAAACCGGTCCCAGGATGCTTGTTTCTGGTCCAGGGAAGACATGGCTTGGCAGTTTGGGCAGGACTGTCCCCATGAGGCACAGGGTCAGACTGATTTGCATATGGCCATGTCTGAACTGGGGTGGCGAAGTGAGCTAAAGAACAATGATGAATTCAACCCCAATCAGTGGACTGGGGGTGAGTGCTTGCAATGTTCAACACTCCGTCCATCATCCCCTTTGGTTTTGCTAAGTTCGCCCTAAGTTGGCAGGGTATGCCCAGACATGGGTCCCTTGCTCCCTTTGCCACTGGATTCAAGATAGCCTGGCTGATGAGGGTTATGAACCCAAAACCGGTGCCAGGATGCTTGTTTCTTGTCCAGGGAAGACATGGCTTAGCAGTTCGGGCAGGACTGTTCCCATGAGGCACAGGGTCAGATTGATTTGCACATGGGAATGTCTGAACTGGGGTGGCGGAGTGACCTAAATAACGATGATGGATTCAACCCCGATCAGTTGACTGGGGGTGAGTGCTTGCAATGTTCAACACTCCGTCCATCATCCCTTTGGTTTTGCTAAGTTCGCCCTAAGTTGGCAGGATATGCCCAGACGTGGGTCCTTTGCTCACTTTGCCACTGGATTCACGATAGCCTGGCTGATGAGGGTTATGAACCTGAAACCGGTCCCAGGAAGCTTGTTTTCGGTCCAGGGAAGACATGGCTTGGCAGGTCGGTCAGGACTGTTCCTATGAGGCACAGGGTCCGACTGATTTGCATATGGCCATGTCTGAACTGGGGTGGCGGAGTGAGCTAAAGAACAATGATGGATTAAACCCCGATCAGTTGACTGGGGGTGAGTGCTTGCAATGTTCAACACTCCGTCCATCATCCCCTTTGGTTTTGCTAAGTTCGCCCTAAGTTGGCAGGATATGCCCAGAAGTGGGTCCCTTGATCACTTTGCGACTGGATTCACAATAGCCTGGCTGATGAGGGTTATGAACCCGAAACCGGTCCCAGGATGCTTGTTTCCGGTCCGGGGAAGACATGGCTTGGCAGTTCGGTCAGGACTGATCCTATGAGACACAGGGTCAGACTGATTTGCATATGGCCATGTCTGAACTGGGGTGGCGGAGTGAGCTAAGGAACAATGATGGATTCAACCCAGATCAGTTGACTGGGGTGAGTGCTTGCAATGTTCAACACTCCGTCCATCATCCCCTTTGGTTTTGCTAAGTTTGCCCTAAGTTGGCAGGGTATGCCAGCTGTGGGTCCCTTGCTCACTTTGCCACTGGATTCAAGATAGCCTGGCTGATGAGGGTTATCAACCTGAAACCGGTCCCAGGATGCTTGTTTCCGGTCCAGGGAAGACATGGCTTGGCAGTTCGGGCTGGAGCATTCCCATGAGGCACAGGGTCAGGCTGATTTTCATATGGCCATGTCTGTACTAGGGTGGCAGAGTGAGCTAAAGAATGATGATGGATTAAACCCAGATCAATTGACTGGGGATGAGTGCTTGCAATGTTCAACACTCCGTCCATCATCCCCTTTGGTTTTGCTAAGTTCGCCGGGTATGCCCAGACGTGGGTCCCTTGCTCCCTTTGCCACTGGATTCAAGATAGCCTGGCTGATGAGGGTTATAAACCCAAAACTGGTCCCAGGATGCTTGTTTCTGGTCCAGGGGAGACATAGCTTGGCAGTTCGGGCTGGGCTGTTCCCATGAGGCACAGGGTCAGACTGATTTGCATATGGCCATGTCTGAACTGGGGTGGCGGAGTGAGCTAAAGAACGATGATGGATTCAACCCAGATCAGTTGACTGGGGGTGAGTGCTTGCAATGTTCAACACTCCGTCCATCATCCCCTTTGGTTTTGCTAAGTTCGCCCTAAGTTGGCAGAATATGCCCAGACGTGGGTCCTTTGCTCACTTTGCCACTGGATTCACGATAGCCTGGCTGATGAGGGTTATGAACCCGAAACCGGTGCCAGGATGCCTGTTTCTGGTCCAGGGAAGACAAGGCTTGGCAGTTTGGGCAGGACTGTCCCCATGAGGCACAGGGTCAGACTGATTTGCATATGGCCATGTCTGAACTGGGGTGGTGGAGTG
The DNA here is from genome assembly GCF_964261635.1 of Lissotriton helveticus. NCBI lineage: Eukaryota > Metazoa > Chordata > Amphibia > Caudata > Salamandridae > Lissotriton > Lissotriton helveticus. The sequence goes on from NC_136057.1 coordinate 1,491,172,601, forward strand.
AGCTCAAGAACAATGATGAATTAAACCCAGATCAGTTGACTGGGGGGGAGTGCTTGCAATGTTCAACACTCCTTCAATCATCCCCTTTGGTTTTGCTAAGTTCGCCCTAAGTTTCCACGGTATGCCAGCTGTGGGTCCCTTGCTCACTTTGCCACTGGATTCAAGATAGCCTGGCTGATGAGGATTATGAACCAGAAACCGGTCCCATGATGCTTGTTTCCGGTCCGGGGAAGACATGGCTTGGCAGTTCGGGCTGGACCGTTCCCATGAGGCACAGGGTCACACTGATTTGCTTATAACCATGTCTGAACAGGGGTGGCGGAATGAGCTAAAGAACAATGATGAATTCAACCCAGATCAGTTGACTGGGGGTGAGTCCTTGCAATGTTCAACACTCCGCCCATCATCCCCTTTGGTTTTGTAAGTTCGCCCTAAGTTTGCAGGGTATGCCAGCTGTGGGTCCCTTGCTCACTTTGCCACTGGATTCAAGATAGCCTGGCTGATGAGGGTTATCAACCTGAAACCGGTCCCAGGATTCTTGTTTCCGGTCCAGAGAAGACATGGCTTGGCAGTTCGGGCTGGAGCATTCCCATGAGGCACAGGGTCAGACTGATTTTCATATGGCCATGTCTGAACTGGGGTGGCAGATTGAGCTAAAGAATGATAATGGATTAAACCCAGATCAATTGACTGGGGATGAGTGCTTGCAATGTTCAACACTCCGTCCATCATCCCCTTTGGTTTTGCTAAGTTTGCCCTAAGTTGGCAGGGTATGCCTAGACGTGGGTCCTTTGCTCACTTTGCCACTGGATTCACGATAGCCTGGTTGATGAGGGTTATGAAGCCGAAACCGGTCCCAGGATGCTTGTTTCCGGTCCAGGGTAGACATGGCTTGGCAGTTTGGGCTGGACTGTTCCAATGAAGCATAGGGTCAGACTGATTTGCATATGGCCATGTCTGAACTGGGGGGGCGGAGTGAGCTAAAGAACGATGATGGATTAAACCCAGATCAATTGACTGGGGATGAGTGCTTGCAATGTTCAACACTCCGTCCATCATCCCCTTTGGTTTTGCTAAGTTCGCCCTAAATTGGCAGGGTATGCCTAGACGTGGGTCCTTTGCTCACTTTGCCACTGGATTCACGATAGCCTGGCTGATGAGGGTTATGAACCCAAAACCGGTCCCAGGATGCTTGTTTCCGGTCCAGGGTAGACATGGCTTGGCAGTTCGGTCAGGACTGTTCCCATGAGGCACAGGGTCAGATTGATTTGCACATGGGAATGTCTGAACTGGGGTGGCGGAGTGACCTAAATAACGATGATGGATTCAACGCCGATCAGTTGACTGGGGGTGAGTGCTTGCAATGTTCAACACTCCGTCCATCATCCCTTTGGTTTTGCTAAGTTCGCCCTAAGTTGGCAGGATATGTCCAGACGTGGGTCCTTTGCTCACTTTGCCACTGGATTCACGATAACCTGGCTGATGAGGGTTATGAACCTGAAACCGGTCCCAGGAAGCTTGTTTTCGGTCCAGGGAAGACATGGCTTGGCAGGTCGGTCAGGATTGTTCCTATGAGGCACAGGGTCCGACTGATTTGCATATGGCCATGTCTGAACTGGGGTGGCGGAGTGAGCTAAAGAACAATGATGGATTAAACCCCGATCAGTTGACTGGGGGTGAGTGCTTGCAATGTTCAACACTCCGTCCATCATCCCCTTTGGTTTTGCTAAGTTCGCCCTAAGTTGGCACGGTATGCCAGTTGTGGGTTCCTTGCTCACTTTGCCACTGGATTCACGATAGCCTGGCTGATGAGGGTTATGAACCCGAAACCGGTCCCATGATGCTTGTTTCCGGTCCGGGGAAGACATGGCTTGGCAGTTCTTTCAGGACTGTTCCTATGAGGCACAGGGTCAGACTGATTTGCATATGGCCATGTCTGAACTGGGGTGGCGGAGTGAGCTAAAGAACAATGATGGATTCAACAACGATCAGTTGACTGGGGGTGAGTGTTTGCAATGTTCAAAACTCCGTCCTTCATCCACTTTGGTTTTGCTAAGTTCGCCCTAAGTTGGCAGGGTATGCCCAGACGTGGGTTATTACTCCCTTTGCCACTGGATTCAAAATAGCCTGGCTGATGAGGGTTATGAACCCGAAACCGGTCCCGTGATGCTTGTTTCCGGTCCAGGGGAGACATGGCTTGGCAGTTCGGGCTGGACTGTTCCCATGAGGCACAGGGTCAGACTGATTTGCTTATGACCATGTCTGAACTGGGGTGGCGGAGTGACCTAAAGAACGATGATGGATTCAACCCAGATCAGTTGACTGGGGGTCAGTGCTTGCAATGTTCAACACTCCGTCCATCATCCCCTTTGGTTTTGCTAAGTTTGCCCTAAGTTGGCAGGATATGCCCAGAAGTGGGTCCCTTGATCACTCTGCGACTGGATTCACAATAGCCTGGCTGATGAGGGTTATGAACCCGAAACCGGTCCCAGGATGCTTGTTTCCGGTCCGGGGAAGACATGGCTTGGCAGTTCGGGCTGGACTGTTCCCATGAGGCACAGGGTCCGACTGATTTGCATATGGCCATGTCTGAACTGGAGTGGCGGAGTGACCTCAAGAACGATGATGGATTAAACCCAGATCAGTTGACTGGGGATGAGTGCTTGCAATGTTCAACACTCCGTCCATCATCCCCTTTGGTATTGCTAAGTTTGCCCTAAGTTGGCAGGGTATGCCAGCTGTGGGTCCCTTGCTCACTTTGCCACTGGATTCAAGATAGTCTGGCTGATGAGGGTTATCAACCTGAAACCGGTCCCAGGATGCTTGTTTCCGGTCCAGGGAAGACATGGCTTGGCAGTTCGGGCTGGAGCATTCCCATGAGGCACAGGGTCAGGCTGATTTTCATATGGCCATGTCTGAACTAGGGTGGCAGAGTGAGCTAAAGAATGATGATGGATTAAACCCAGATCAATTGACTGGGGATGAGTGCTTGCAATGTTCAACACTCCGTCCATCATCCCCTTTGGTTTTGCTAAGTTCGCCGGGTATGCCCAGACGTGGGTCCCTTGCTCCCTTTGCCACTGGATTCAAGATAGCCTGGCTGATGAGGGTTATAAACCCAAAACTGGTCCCAGGATGCTTGTTTCTGGTCCAGGGGAGACATAGCTTGGCAGTTCGGGCTGGGCTGTTCCCATGAGGCACAGGGTCAGACTGATTTGCATATGGCCATGTCTGAACTGGGGTGGCGGAGTGAGCTAAAGAACGATGATGGATTCAACCCAGATCAGTTGACTGGGGGTGAGTGCTTGCAATGTTCAACACTCCGTCCATCATCCCCTTTGGTTTTGCTAAGTTCGCCCTAAGTTGGCAGAATATGCCCAGACGTGGGTCCTTTGCTCACTTTGCCACTGGATTCACGATAGCCTGGCTGATGAGGGTTATGAACCCGAAACCGGTGCCAGGATGCCTGTTTCTGGTCCAGGGAAGACAAGGCTTGGCAGTTTGGGCAGGACTGTCCCCATGAGGCACAGGGTCAGACTGATTTGCATATGGCCATGTCTGAACTGGGGTGGTGGAGTGAGCTCAAGAACAATGATGAATTAAACCCAGATCAGTTGACTGGGGGGGAGTGCTTGCAATGTTCAACACTCCTTCAATCATCCCCTTTGGTTTTGCTAAGTTCGCCCTAAGTTTCCACGGTATGCCAGCTGTGGGTCCCTTGCTCACTTTGCCACTGGATTCAAGATAGCCTGGCTGATGAGGATTATGAACCAGAAACCGGTCCCATGATGCTTGTTTCCGGTCCGGGGAAGACATGGCTTGGCAGTTCGGGCTGGACCGTTCCCATGAGGCACAGGGTCACACTGATTTGCTTATAACCATGTCTGAACAGGGGTGGCGGAATGAGCTAAAGAACAATGATGAATTCAACCCAGATCAGTTGACTGGGGGTGAGTCCTTGCAATGTTCAACACTCTGCCCATCATCCCCTTTGGTTTTGTAAGTTCGCCCTAAGTTTGCAGGGTATGCCAGCTGTGGGTCCCTTGCTCACTTTGCCACTGGATTCAAGATAGCCTGGCTGATGAGGGTTATCAACCTGAAACCGGTCCCAGGATTCTTGTTTCCGGTCCAGAGAAGACATGGCTTGGCAGTTCTGTCTGGACCGTTCCCATGAGGCAAAGGGTCAAACTGATTTGCATATGGCCATGTCTGAACTGGGGTGGCAGAGTGAGCTAAAGAATGATGATGGATTAAACCGAGATCAGTATACTGGGGATGAGTGCTTGCAATTTCCAACACTCAGTCCATCATCCCCTTTGGTTTTGCTAAGTTCGCCCTAAGTTGGCAGGGTATGCCCAGACGTGGGTCCCTTTCTCCCTTTGCAACTGAATTCAAGATAGCCTGACTGATTAGGGTTATGAACCCGAAACCGGGCCCAGGATGCGTGTTTTTGGTCCAGGGAAGACATGGCTTGGCAGTTCGGGCTGGACTGTTCCCATGAGGCACAGGGTCAGACTGATTTGCATATGGCCATGTCTGAACTGGAGTGGCGGAGTGACCTCAAGAACGATGATGGATTAAACCCAGATCAGTTGACTGGGGGTGAGTGCTTGCAATGTTCAACACTCCGTCCATCATCCCCTTTGGTTTTGCTAAGTTTGCCCTAAGTTGGCAGGGTATGCCAGCTGTGGGTCAATGCTCACTTTGCCACTGGATTCAAGATAGCCTGGCTGATGAGGGTTATGAACCTGAAACCGGTCCCAGGATGCTTGTTTCCGGTCCAGGGAAGACATGGCTTGGCAGTTCGGGCTGGAGCATTCCCATGAGGCACAGGGTCAGACTGATTTTCATATGGCCATGTCTGAACTGGGGTGGCAGAGTGAGCTAAAGAATGATAATGGATTAAACCCAGATCAATTGACTGGGGATGAGTGCTTGCAATGTTCAACACTCCGTCCATCATCCCCTTTGGTTTTGCTAAGTTTGCCCTAAGTTGGCAGGGTATGCCTAGACGTGGGTCCTTTGCTCACTTTGCCACTGTATTCACGATAGCCTGGCTGATGAGGGTTATGAACCCGAAACCGGTCCCAGGATGCTTGTTTCCGGTCCAGGGTAGACATGGCTTGGCAGTTTGGGCTGGACTGTTCCAATGAGGCATAGGGTCAGACTGATTTGCATATGGCCATGTCTGAACTGGGGGGGCGGAGTGAGCTAAAGAACGATGATGGATTAAACCCAGATCAATTGACTGGGGATGAGTGCTTGCAATGTTCAACACTCCGTCCATCATCCCCTTTGGTTTTGCTAAGTTCGCCCTAAATTGGCAGGGTATGCCTAGACGTGGGTCCTTTGCTCACTTTGCCACTGGATTCACGATAGCCTGGCTGATGAGGGTTATGAACCCAAAACCGGTCCCAGGATGCTTGTTTCCGGTCCAGGGTAGACATGGCTTGGCAGTTCGGTCAGGACTGTTCCCATGAGGCACAGGGTCAGATTGATTTGCACATGGGAATGTCTGAACTGGGGTGGCGGAGTGACCTAAATAACGATGATGGATTCAACGCCGATCAGTTGACTGGGGGTGAGTGCGTGCAATGTTCAACACTCCGTCCATCATCCCTTTGGTTTTGCTAAGTTCGCCCTAAGTTGGCAGGATATGCCCAGACGTGGGTCCTTTGCTCACTTTGCCACTGGATTCACGATAGCCTGGCTGATGAGGGTTATGAACCTGAAACCGGTCCCAGGAAGCTTGTTTTCGGTCCAGGGAAGACATGGCTTGGCAGGTCGATCAGGATTGTTCCTATGAGGCACAGGGTCCGACTGATTTGCATATGGCCATGTCTGAACTGGGGTGGCGGAGTGAGCTAAAGAACAATGATGGATTAAACCCCGATCAGTTGACTGGGGGTGAGTGCTTGCAATGTTCAACACTCCGTCCATCATCCCCTTTGGTTTTGCTAAGTTCGCCCTAAGTTGGCACGGTATGCCAGTTGTGGGTTCCTTGCTCACTTTGCCACTGGATTCACGATAGCCTGGCTGATGAGGGTTATGAACCCGAAACCGGTCCCATGATGCTTGTTTCCGGTCCGGGGAAGACATGGCTTGGCAGTTCTTTCAGGACTGTTTCTATGAGGCACAGGGTCAGACTGATTTGCATATGGCCATGTCTGAACTGGGGTGGCAGAGTGAGCTAAAGAACAATGATGGATTCAACAACGATCAGTTGACTGGGGGTGAGTGTTTGCAATGTTCAAAACTCCGTCCTTTATCCACTTTGGTTTTGCTAAGTTCGCCCTAAGTTGGCAGGGTATGCCCAGACGTGGGTTCTTACTCCCTTTGCCACTGGATTCAAAATAGCCTGGCTGATGAGGGTTATGAACCCGAAACCGGTCCCGTGATGCTTGTTTCCGGTCCAGGGGAGACATGGCTTGGCAGTTCGGGCTGGACTGTTCCCATGAGGCACAGGGTCAGACTGATTTGCTTATGACCATGTCTGAACTGGGGTGGCGGAGTGAGCTAAAGAACGATGATGGATTCAACCCAGATCAGTTGACTGGGGGTCAGTGCTTGCAATGTTCAACACTCCGTCCATCATCCCCTTTGGTTTTGCTAAGTTCGCCCTAAGTTGGCAGGATATGCCCAGAAGTGGGTCCCTTGATCACTTTGCGACTGGATTCACAATAGCCTGGCTGATGAGGGTTATGAACCCGAAACCGGTCCCAGGATGCTTGTTTCCGGTCCGGGGAAAACATGGCTTGGCAGTTCGGGCTGGACTGTTCCCATGAGGCACAGGGTCAGACTGATTTGCATATGGCCATGTCTGAACTGGAGTGGCGGAGTGACCTCAAGAACGATGATGGATTAAACCCAGATCAGTTGACTGGGGGTGAGTGCTTGCAATGTTCAACACTCCGTCCATCATCCCCTTTGGTTTTGCTAAGTTTGCCCTAAGTTGGCAGGGTATGCCAGCTGTGGGTCAATGCTCCCTTTGCCACTGGATTCAAGATAGCCTGGCTGATGAGGGTTATGAACCTGAAACCGGTCCCAGGATGCTTGTTTCCCGTCCAGGGAAGACATGGCTTGGCAGTTCGGGCTGGAGCATTCCCATGAGGCACAGGGTCAGACTGATTTTCATATGGCCATGTCTGAACTGGGGTGGCAGAGTGAGCTAAAGAATGATAATGGATTAAACCCAGATCAATTGACTGGGGATGAGTGCTTGCAATGTTCAACACTCCGTCCATCATCCCCTTTGGTTTTGCTAAGTTTGCCCTAAGTTGGCAGGGTATGCCTAGACGTGGGTCCTTTGCTCACTTTGCCACTGGATTCACGATAGCCTGGCTGATGAGGGTTATGAACCCGAAACCGGTCCCAGGATGCTTGTTTCCGGTCCAGGGTAGACATGGCTTGGCAGTTTGGGCTGGACTGTTCCAATGAGGCATAGGGTCAGACTGATTTGCATATGGCCATGTCTGAACTGGGGGGGCGGAGTGAGCTAAAGAACGATGATGGATTAAACCCAGATCAATTGACTGGGGATGAGTGCTTGCAATGTTCAACACTCCGTCCATCATCCCCTTTGGTTTTGCTAAGTTCGCCCTAAATTGGCAGGGTATGCCTAGACGTGGGTCCTTTGCTCACTTTGCCACTGGATTCACGATAGCCTGGCTGATGAGGGTTATGAACCCAAAACCGGTCCCAGGATGCTTGTTTCCGGTCCAGGGTAGACATGGCTTGGCAGTTCGGTCAGGACTGTTCCCATGAGGCACAGGGTCAGATTGATTTGCACATGGGAATGTCTGAACTGGGGTGGCGGAGTGACCTAAATAACGATGATGGATTCAACGCCGATCAGTTGACTGGGGGTGAGTGCTTGCAATGTTCAACACTCCGTCCATCATCCCTTTGGTTTTGCTAAGTTCGCCCTAAGTTGGCAGGATATGCCCAGACGTGGGTCCTTTGCTCACTTTGCCACTGGATTCACGATAGCCTGGCTGATGAGGGTTATGAACCTGAAACCGGTCCCAGGAAGCTTGTTTTCGGTCCAGGGAAGACATGGCTTGGCAGGTCGATCAGGATTGTTCCTATGAGGCACAGGGTCCGACTGATTGGCATATGGCCATGTCTGAACTGGGGTGGCGGAGTGAGCTAAAGAACAATGATGGATTAAACCCCGATCAGTTGACTGGGGGTGAGTGCTTGCAATGTTCAACACTCCGTCCATCATCCCCTTTGGTTTTGCTAAGTTCGCCCTAAGTTGGCACGGTATGCCAGTTGTGGGTTCCTTGCTCACTTTGCCACTGGATTCACGATAGCCTGGCTGATGAGGGTTATGAACCCGAAACCGGTCCCATGATGCTTGTTTCCGGTCCGGGGAAGACATGGCTTGGCAGTTCTTTCAGGACTGTTCCTATGAGGCACAGGGTCAGACTGATTTGCATATGGCCATGTCTGAACTGGGGTGGCGGAGTGAGCTAAAGAACAATGATGGATTCAACAACGATCAGTTGACTGGGGGTGAGTGTTTGCAATGTTCAAAACTCCGTCCTTCATCCACTTTGGTTTTGCTAAGTTCGCCCTAAGTTGGCAGGGTATGCCCAGACGTGGGTTCTTACTCCCTTTGCCACTGGATTCAAAATAGCCTGGCTGATGAGGGTTATGAACCCGAAACCGGTCCCGTGATGCTTGTTTCCGGTCCAGGGGAGACATGGCTTGGCAGTTCGGGCTGGACTGTTCCCATGAGGCACAGGGTCAGACTGATTTGCTTATGACCATGTCTGAACTGGGGTGGCGGAGTGAGCTAAAGAACGATGATGGATTCAACCCAGATCAGTTGACTGGGGGTCAGTGCTTGCAATGTTCAACACTCCGTCCATCATCCCCTTTGGTTTTGCTAAGTTCGCCCTAAGTTGGCAGGATATGCCCAGAAGTGGGTCCCTTGATCACTTTGCGACTGGATTCACAATAGCCTGGCTGATGAGGGTTATGAACCCGAAACCGGTCCCAGGATGCTTGTTTCCGGTCCGGGGAAGACATGGCTTGGCAGTTCGGGCTGGACTGTTCCCATGAGGCACAGGGTCAGACTGATTTGCATATGGCCATGTCTGAACTGGAGTGGCGGAGTGACCTCAAGAACGATGATGGATTAAACCCAGATCAGTTGACTGGGGGTGAGTGCTTGCAATGTTCAACACTCCGTCCATCATCCCCTTTGGTTTTGCTAAGTTTGCCCTAAGTTGGCAGGGTATGCCAGCTGTGGGTCAATGCTCACTTTGCCACTGGATTCAAGATAGCCTGGCTGATGAGGGTTATGAACCTGAAACCGGTCCCAGGATGCTTGTTTCCCGTCCAGGGAAGACATGGCTTGGCAGTTCGGGCTGGAGCATTCCCATGAGGCACAGGGTCAGACTGATTTTCATATGGCCATGTCTGAACTGGGGTGGCAGAGTGAGCTAAAGAATGATAATGGATTAAACCCAGATCAATTGACTGGGGATGAGTGCTTGCAATGTTCAACACTCCGTCCATCATCCCCTTTGGTTTTGCTAAGTTTGCCCTAAGTTGGCAGGGTATGCCTAGACGTGGGTCCTTTGCTCACTTTGCCACTGGATTCACGATAGCCTGGCTGATGAGGGTTATGAACCCGAAACCGGTCCCAGGATGCTTGTTTCCGGTCCAGGGTAGACATGGCTTGGCAGTTTGGGCTGGACTGTTCCAATGAGGCATAGGGTCAGACTGATTTGCATATGGCCATGTCTGAACTGGGGGGGCGGAGTGAGCTAAAGAACGATGATGGATTAAACCCAGATCAATTGACTGGGGATGAGTGCTTGCAATGTTCAACACTCCGTCCATCATCCCCTTTGGTTTTGCTAAGTTCGCCCTAAATTGGCAGGGTATGCCTAGACGTGGGTCCTTTGCTCACTTTGCCACTGGATTCACGATAGCCTGGCTGATGAGGGTTATGAACCCAAAACCGGTCCCAGGATGCTTGTTTCCGGTCCAGGGTAGACATGGCTTGGCAGTTCGGTCAGGACTGTTCCCATGAGGCACAGGGTCAGATTGATTTGCACATGGGAATGTCTGAACTGGGGTGGCGGAGTGACCTAAATAACGATGATGGATTCAACGCCGATCAGTTGACTGGGGGTGAGTGCTTGCAATGTTCAACACTCCGTCCATCATCCCTTTGGTTTTGCTAAGTTCGCCCTAAGTTGGCAGGATATGCCCAGACGTGGGTCCTTTGCTCACTTTGCCACTGGATTCACGATAGCCTGGCTGATGAGGGTTATGAACCTGAAACCGGTCCCAGGAAGCTTGTTTTCGGTCCAGGGAAGACATGGCTTGGCAGGTCGATCAGGATTGTTCCTATGAGGCACAGGGTCCGACTGATTTGCATATGGCCATGTCTGAACTGGGGTGGCGGAGTGAGCTAAAGAACAATGATGGATTAAACCCCGATCAGTTGACTGGGGGTGAGTGCTTGCAATGTTCAACACTCCGTCCATCATCCCCTTTGGTTTTGCTAAGTTCGCCCTAAGTTGGCACGGTATGCCAGTTGTGGGTTCCTTGCTCACTTTGCCACTGGATTCACGATAGCCTGGCTGATGAGGGTTATGAACCCGAAACCGGTCCCATGATGCTTGTTTCCGGTCCGGGGAAGACATGGCTTGGCAGTTCTTTCAGGACTGTTCCTATGAGGCACAGGGTCAGACTGATTTGCATATGGCCATGTCTGAACTGGGGTGGCGGAGTGAGCTAAAGAACAATGATGGATTCAACAACGATCAGTTGACTGGGGGTGAGTGTTTGCAATGTTCAAAACTCCGTCCTTCATCCACTTTGGTTTTGCTAAGTTCGCCCTAAGTTGGCAGGGTATGCCCAGACGTGGGTTCTTACTCCCTTTGCCACTGGATTCAAAATAGCCTGGCTGATGAGGGTTATGAACCCGAAACCGGTCCCGTGATGCTTGTTTCCGGTCCAGGGGAGACATGGCTTGGCAGTTCGGGCTGGACTGTTCCCATGAGGCACAGGGTCAGACTGATTTGCTTATGACCATGTCTGAACTGGGGTGGCGGAGTGAGCTAAAGAACGATGATGGATTCAACCCAGATCAGTTGACTGGGGGTCAGTGCTTGCAATGTTCAACACTCCGTCCATCATCCCCTTTGGTTTTGCTAAGTTCGCCCTAAGTTGGCAGGATATGCCCAGAAGTGGGTCCCTTGATCACTTTGCGACTGGATTCACAATAGCCTGGCTGATGAGGGTTATGAACCCGAAACCGGTCCCAGGATGCTTGTTTCCGGTCCGGGGAAGACATGGCTTGGCAGTTCGGGCTGGACTGTTCCCATGAGGCACAGGGTCAGACTGATTTGCATATGGCCATGTCTGAACTGGAGTGGCGGAGTGACCTCAAGAACGATGATGGATTAAACCCAGATCAGTTGACTGGGGGTGAGTGCTTGCAATGTTCAACACTCCGTCCATCATCCCCTTTGGTTTTGCTAAGTTTGCCCTAAGTTGGCAGGGTATGCCAGCTGTGGGTCAATGCTCACTTTGCCACTGGATTCAAGATAGCCTGGCTGATGAGGGTTATGAACCTGAAACCGGTCCCAGGATGCTTGTTTCCCGTCCAGGGAAGACATGGCTTGGCAGTTCGGGCTGGAGCATTCCCATGAGGCACAGGGTCAGACTGATTTTCATATGGCCATGTCTGAACTGGGGTGGCAGAGTGAGCTAAAGAATGATAATGGATTAAACCCAGATCAATTGACTGGGGATGAGTGCTTGCAATGTTCAACACTCCGTCCATCATCCCCTTTGGTTTTGCTAAGTTTGCCCTAAGTTGGCAGGGTATGCCTAGACGTGGGTCCTTTGCTCACTTTGCCACTGGATTCACGATAGCCTGGCTGATGAGGGTTATGAACCCGAAACCGGTCCCAGGATGCTTGTTTCCGGTCCAGGGTAGACATGGCTTGGCAGTTCGGTCAGGACTGTTCCCATGAGGCACAGGGTCAGATTGATTTGCACATGGGAATGTCTGAACTGGGGTGGCGGAGTGACCTAAATAACGATGATGGATTCAACCCCGATCAGTTGACTGGGGGTGAGTGCTTGCAATGTTCAACACTCCGTCCATCATCCCTTTGGTTTTGCTAAGTTCGCCCTAAGTTGGCAGGATATGCCCAGACGTGGGTCCTTTGCTCACTTTGCCACTGGATTCACAATAGCCTGGCTGATGAGGGTTATGAACCTGAAACCTGTCCCAGGAAGCTTGTTTTCGGTCCAGGGAAGACATGGCTTGGCAGGTCGGTCAGGATTGTTCCTATGAGGCACAGGGTCCGACTGATTTGCATATGGCCATGTCTGAACTGGGGTGGCGGAGTGAGCTAAAGAACAATGATGGATTAAACCCCGATCAGTTGACTGGGGGTGAGTGCTTGCAATGTTCAACACTCCGTCCATCATCCCCTTTGGTTTTGCTAAGTTCGCCCTAAGTTGGCACGGTATGCCAGTTCTGGGTTCCTTGCTCACTTTGCCACTGGATTCACGATACCCTGGCTGATGAGGGTTATGAACCCGAAACCGGTCCCAGGATGCTTGTTTCCGGTCCGGGGAAGAAATGGCTTGGCAGTTCTTTCAGGACTGTTCCTATGAGGCACAGGGTCAGACTGATTTGCATATGGCCATGTCTGAACTGGGGTGGCGGAGTGAGCTAAAGAACAATGATGGATTCAACAACGATCAGTTGACTGGGGGTGAGTGCTTGTAATGTTCAAAACTCCGTCCTTCATCCACTTTGGTTTTGCTAAGTTCGCCCTAAGTTGGCAGGGTATGCCCAGACGTGGGTTCTTACTCCCTTTGCCACTGGATTCAAAATAGCCTGGCTGATGAGGGTTATGAACCCGAAACCGGTCCCGTGATGCTTGTTTCCGGTCCAGGGGAGACATGGCTTGGCAGTTCGGGCTGGACTGTTCCCATGAGGCACAGGGTCAGACTGATTTGCTTATGACCATGTCTGAACTGGGGTGGCGGAGTGAGCTAAAGAACGATGATGGATTCAACCCAGATCAGTTGACTGGGGGTCAGTGCTTGCAATGTTCAACACTCCGTCCATCATCCCCTTTGGTTTTGCTAAGTTCGCCCTAAGTTGGCAGGATATGCCCAGAAGTGGGTCCCTTGATCACTTTGCGACTGGATTCACAATAGCCTGGCTGATGAGGGTTATGAACCCGAAACCGGTCCCAGGATGCTTGTTTCCGGTCCGAGGAAGACATGGCTTGGCAGTTCGGGCTGGACTGTTCCCATGAGGCACAGGGTCAGACTGATTTGCATATGGCCATGTCTGAACTGGAGTGGCGGAGTGACCTCAAGAACGATGATGGATTAAACCCAGATCAGTTGACTGGGGGTGAGTGCTTGCAATGTTCAACACTCCGTCCATCATCCCCTTTGGTTTTGCTAAGTTTGCCCTAAGTTGGCAGGGTATGCCAGCTGTGGGTCAATGCTCACTTTGCCACTGGATTCAAGATAGCCTGGCTGATGAGGGTTATGAACCTGAAACCGGTCCCAGGATGCTTGTTTCCCGTCCAGGGAAGACATGGCTTGGCAGTTCGGGCTGGAGCATTCCCATGAGGCACAGGGTCAGACTGATTTTCATATGGCCATGTCTGAACTGGGGTGGCAGAGTGAGCTAAAGAATGATAATGGATTAAACCCAGATCAATTGACTGGGGATGAGTGCTTTCAATGTTCAACACTCCGTCCATCATCCCCTTTGGTTTTGCTAAGTTTGCCCTAAGTTGGCAGGGTATGCCAGCTGTGGGTCAATGCTCACTTTGCCACTGGATTCAAGATAGCCTGGCTGATGAGGGTTATGAACCCGAAACCGGTCCCAGGATGCTTGTTTCCGGTCCAGGGTAGACATGGCTTGGCAGTTCGGTCAGGACTGTTCCCATGAGGCACAGGGTCAGATTGATTTGCACATGGGAATGTCTGAACTGGGGTGGCGGAGTGACCTAAATAACGATGATGGATTCAACCCCGATCAGTTGACTGGGGGTGAGTGCTTGCAATGTTCAACACTCCGTCCATCATCCCTTTGGTTTTGCTAAGTTCGCCCTAAGTTGGCAGGATATGCCCAGACGTGGGTCCTTTGCTCACTTTGCCACTGGATTCACAATAGCCTGGCTGATGAGGGTTATGAACCTGAAACCTGTCCCAGGAAGCTTGTTTTCGGTCCAGGGAAGACATGGCTTGGCAGGTCGGTCAGGATTGTTCCTATGAGGCACAGGGTCCGACTGATTTGCATATGGCCATGTCTGAACTGGGGTGGCGGAGTGAGCTAAAGAACAATGATGGATTAAACCCCGATCAGTTGACTGGGGGTGAGTGCTTGCAATGTTCAACACTCCGTCCATAATCCCCTTTGGTTTTGCTAAGTTCGCCCTAAGTTGGCACGGTATGCCAGTTCTGGGTTCCTTGCTCACTTTGCCACTGGATTCACGATACCCTGGCTGATGAGGGTTATGAACCCGAAGCCGGTCCCAGGATGCTTGTTTCCGGTCCGGGGAAGAAATGGCTTGGCAGTTCTTTCAGGACTGTTCCTATGAGGCACAGGGTCAGACTGATTTGCATATGGCCATGTCTGAACTGGGGTGGCGGAGTGAGCTAAAGAACAATGATGGATTCAACAACGATCAGTTGACTGGGGGTGAGTGCTTGTAATGTTCAAAACTCCGTCCTTCATCCACTTTGGTTTTGCTAAGTTCGCCCTAAGTTGGCAGGGTATGCCCAGACGTGGGTTCTTACTCCCTTTGCCACTGGATTCAAAATAGCCTGGCTGATGAGGGTTATGAACCCGAAACCGGTCCCGTGATGCTTGTTTCCGGTCCAGGGGAGACATGGCTTGGCAGTTCGGGCTGGACTGTTCCCATGAGGCACAGGGTCAGACTGATTTGCTTATGACCATGTCTGAACTGGGGTGGCGGAGTGAGCTAAAGAACGATGATGGATTCAACCCAGATCAGTTGACTGGGGGTCAGTGCTTGCAATGTTCAACACTCCGTCCATCATCCCCTTTGGTTTTGCTAAGTTCGCCCTAAATTGGCAGGATATGCCCAGAAGTGGGTCCCTTGATCACTTTGCGACTGGATTCACAATAGCCTGGCTGATGAGGGTTATGAACCCGAAACCGGTCCCAGGATGCTTGTTTCCGGTCCGGGGAAGACATGGCTTGGCAGTTCGGTCAGGACTGTTCCTATGAGGCACAGGGTCAGACTGATTTGCATATGGCCATGCCTGAACTGGGGTGGCGGAGTGAGCTAAAGAACAATGATGGATTCAACCCCGATCAGTTGACTGGGGGTGAGTGCTTGCAATGTTCAACACTCTGTCCTTCATCCACTTTGGTTTTGCTAAGTTCGCCCTAAGTTGGCAGGGTATGCCCAGACGTGGGTCCCTTGCTCACTTTGCAACTGGATTTAAGATAGCCTGGCTGATGAGGGTTATGAACCAGAAACCGGTCCCAGGATGCTTGTTCCGGTCCAGGGAAGACATGGCTTGCCAGTTCGGGCTGGACTGTTCCCATGAGGCACAGGGTCAGACTGATTTGCATATGGCCATGTCTGAACTGGGGTGGCGGAGTGAGCTAAAGAACAATGATGGATTCAACCCCGATCAGTTGACTGGGGGTGAGTGCTTGCAATGTTCAACACTCTGTCCTTCATCCACTTTGGTTTTGCTAAGTTCGCCCTAAGTTGGCAGGGTATGCCCAGACGTGGGTTCTTACTCCCTTTGCCACTGGATTCAAAATAACCTGGCTGATGAGGGTTATGAACCCGAAACCGGTCCCATGATGCTTGTTTCCGGTCCAGGGGAGACATGGCTTGGCAGTTCGGGCTGGACTGTTCCCATGAGGCACAGGGTCAGACTGATTTGCTTATGACCATGTCTGAACTGGGGTGGCGGAGTGAGCTAAAGAACGATGATGGATTCAACCCAGATCAGTTGACTGGGGGTGAGTGCTTGCAATGTTCAACACTCCGTCCTTCATCCCCTTTGGTTTTGCTAAGTTCGCCCTAAGTTGGCAGGATATACCCAGAAGTGGGTCCATTGATCACTTTGCGACTGGATTCACAATAGCCTGGCTGATGAGGGTTATGAACCCGAAACCGGTCCCAGGATGCTTGTTTCCGGTCCGGGGAAGACATGGCTTGGCAGTTCGGTCAGGACTGTTCCTATGAGGCACAGGGTCAGACTGATTTGCATATGGCCATGCCTGAACTGGGGTGGCGGAGTGAGCTAAAGAACAATGATGGATTCAACCCCGATCAGTTGACTGGGGGTGAGTGCTTGCAATGTTCAACACTCCGTCTATCATCCCCTTTGGTTTTGCTAAGTTTGCCCTAAGTTGGCACGGTATGCCAGCTGTGGGTCCCTTGCTCACTTTGCAACTGGATTTAAGATAGCCTGGCTGATGAGGGTTATGAACCAGAAACCGGTCCCAGGATGCTTGTTCCGGTCCAGGGAAGACATGGCTTGCCAGTTCGGGCTGGACTGTTCCCATGAGGCACAGGGTCAGACTGATTTGCATATGGCCATGTCTGAACTGGGGTGGCGGAGTGAGCTCAAGAACGATGATGGATTAAACCCAGATCAGTTGACTGGGGGTGAGTGCTTGTAATGTTCAACACTCCGTCCATCATCCCCTTTGGTTTTGCTAAGTTCGCCCTAAGTAGGCAGGGTATGCCCAGACGTGGCTCCCTTGCTCCCTTTGCCACTGGATTCAAGATAGCCTGGCTGATGAGGGTTATGAACCCAAAACCGGTCCCAGGATGCTTGTTTCTGGTCCAGGGAAGACATGGCTTGGCAGTTTGGGCAGGACTGTCCCCATGAGGCACAGGGTCAGACTGATTTGCATATGGCCATGTCTGAACTGGGGTGGCGAAGTGAGCTAAAGAACAATGATGAATTCAACCCCAATCAGTGGACTGGGGGTGAGTGCTTGCAATGTTCAACACTCCGTCCATCATCCCCTTTGGTTTTGCTAAGTTCGCCCTAAGTTGGCAGGGTATTCCCAGACATGGGTCCCTTGCTCCCTTTGCCACTGGATTCAAGATAGCCTGGCTGATGAGGGTTATGAACCCAAAACCGGTGCCAGGATGCTTGTTTCTTGTCCAGGGAAGACATGGCTTAGCAGTTCGGGCAAGACTGTTCCCATGAGGCACAGGGTCAGATTGATTTGCACATGGGAATGACTGAACTGGGGTGGCGGAGTGACCTAAATAACGATGATGGATTCAACCCCGATCAGTTGACTGGGGGTGAGTGCTTGCAATGTTCAACACTCCGTCCATCATCCCTTTGGTTTTGCTAAGTTCGCCCTAAGTTGGCAGGATATGCCCAGACGTGGGTCCTTTGCTCACTTTGCCACTGGATTCACGATAGCCTGGCTGATGAGGGTTATGAACCTGAAACCGGTCCCAGGAAGCTTGTTTTCGGTCCAGGGAAGACATGGCTTGGCAGGTCGGTTAGGACTGTTCCTATGAGGCACAGGGTCCGACTGATTTGCATATGGCCATGTCTGAACTGGGGTGGCGGAGTGAGCTAAAGAACAATGATGGATTCAACCCCGATCAGTTGACTGGGGGTGAGTGCTTGCAATGTTCAACACTCCGTCCATCATCCCCTTTGGTTTTGCTAAGTTTGCCCTAAGTTGGCAGGGTATGCCAGCTGTGGGTCCCTTGCTCACTTTGCCACTGGATTCAAGATAGCCTGGCTGATGAGGGTTATCAACCTGAAACCGGTCCCAGGATGCTTGTTTCCGGTCCAGGGAAGACATGGCTTGGCAGTTCGGGCTGGAGCATTCCCATGAGGCACAGGGTCAGACTGATTTTCATATGGCCATGTCTGAACTGGGGTGGAAGAGTGAGCTAAAGAATGATGATGTATTAATCCAGATCAATTGACTGGGGATGAGTGCTTGCAATGTTCAACACTCCGTCCATCATCCCCTTTGGTTTTGCTAAGTTCGCCGGGTATGCCCAGACGTGGGTCCCTTGCTCCCTTTGCCACTGGATTCAAGATAGCCTGGCTGATGAGGGTTATAAACCCAAAACTGGTCCCAGGATGCTTGTTTCTGGTCCAGGGGAGACATAGCTTGGCAGTTCGGGCTGGGCTGTTCCCATGAGGCACAGGGTCAGACTGATTTGCATATGGCCATGTCTGAACTGGGGTGGCGGAGTGAGCTAAAGAACGATGATGGATTCAACCCAGATCAGTTGCCTGGGGGTGAGTGCTTGCAATGTTCAACACTCCGTCCATCATCCCCTTTGGTTTTGCTAAGTTCGCCCTAAGTTGGCAGAATATGCCCAGACGTGGGTCCTTTGCTCACTTTGCCACTGGATTCACGATAGCCTGGCTGATGAGGGTTATGAACCCGAAACCGGTGCCAGGATGCCTGTTTCTGGTCCAGGGAAGACATGGCTTGGCAGTTTGGGCAGGACTGTCCCCATGAGGCACAGGGTCAGACTGATTTGCATATGGCCATGTCTGAACTGGAGTGGCGGAGTGAGCTCAAGAACGATGATGGATTAAACCCAGATCAGTTGACGGGGGGGTGAGTGCTTGCAATGTTCAACACTTTTGATTGCTAGCGCGTGTTCGACCCTTGAGGCATGAGCCGGGGGCTGTTACTCATTTTTAACATTGTGTGCATTTAAAATTGTTTTGCGCCCGATTTTGTGATTATTTAATTTTAAAATCTACCAAATACCTGGTTTATTGCACTTGTCCCCACTCCCAGCGCAGCCGAGTCAGTGCTGACGCTGTGGGAAGCTGGGCTTAGGAGGCCATATGGGGGGAATTAGGGTTGGCGTTCGAGTTCTTGCTCGCCTCCCGCCCGCCCACATACAAAAGCCGCAGTGTAACGCGAGCGCACTGATTGCTAGCGCGTGTTCGACCCTTGAGGCTTGAGCCGGGGGCTGTTACTCATTTTTAACATTGTGTGCATTTAAAATTGTTTTGCGCCCGATTTTGTGATTATTTAATTTTAAAATCTACCAAATACCTGGTTTATTGCACTTGTCCCCACTCCCAGCGCAGCCGAGTCAGTGCTGACGCTGTGGGAAGCTGGGCTTAGGAGGCCATATTGGGGAGAATTAGGGTTGGCGTTCGAGTTCTTGCTCGCCTCCCGCCCGCCCACATACAAAAGCGGCAGTGTAACGCGAGTGCGCTGATTGCTAGCGCGTGTTCGACCCTTGAGGCTTGAGCCGGGGGCTATTACTCATTTTTAACATTGTGTGCATTTAAAATTGTTTTGCGCCCGATTTTGTGATTATTTAATTTTAAAATCTACCAAATACCTGGTTTATTGCACTTGTCCCCACTCCCAGCGCAGCCGAGTCAGTGCTGACGCTGTGGGAAGCTGGGCTTAGGAGGCCATATTGGGGGGAATTAGGGTTGGCGTTCGAGTTCTTGCTCGCCTCCCGCCTGCCCCTAAACTTGCATAAAATGATGTCATCATCCCGTCCGCGCAGCGGGCGCGCCGGCGGTGCGCCAAAGGCAAGCCCGTCTGCGCCCGTCCGCGACCGGACGGGGCCAGGGGCCACGACCCCTGTCCCTTCTTCGAGCCCCCACATAAGATACACCTCTAACGATCTATTAAGACTGAGACCTCTTGCTAAAAAAGAATGTGGTCATTCATATCATCCTCTAAACTTGCCCATTCTGTGCCGACATTGTCATCTTCACCCTAAAGGCCTTCTGCCTATGGAACATCAGAACTCCTTTAAAATGCTCCTCCTAAATTGCAGATCAATGCCTAGGCACCAAACCGAAATATCCATATTGCTCGAAGAGCATAACCCGGATGCGGCTTTCTTTACAGAGACTTGGTTAACCGAATCGTCGGTGCCAGACCTTGTCCAAACATTGCCACACGGCTATCAAATAATCAGAATAGACCGTATCTCAGGAAAAGGAGGAGGACTGGCAATAGTGTTTAAAGATACTTACACCTGTCGATGCAACCCTATCCCTATTCCTGACTGCGAAAGCTTGTCGTTCAATCTAGAATTTTCATCTAATTTAAACTTTTCTGGCGTCCTGGTTTACCGCCCCCCTGGCACGACCAGACAGTTTTTAGACTCTGTGCCCTCAATAATCGCAGATCTGGCTACTACATCAGCCAACTTCACGCTGTTAGGAGATCTAAACATGCATTTTGAAGACGCTGCTGATCACGCTGCCCAAGAGCTAATTGCTGATCTACCTGCACTACAACTGGTCCAACTTGTCTCTTCACCTACACATGTGAAGGGACATTTACTAGATCCAATATTTAGTAACTGTTTGGGTCTAGTGACAGAGCCTCCTATTGCTCTTCCATGGACAGATCATCTACTGACTCAGCTCACCTGGTGCATCCCTAAACCGCCTGTTCTTTTGACTGGTTTACGGGAGGCTCGAAATTGGCCGAAATTGTCAACTGATGAGTGGGCTCGTGAACTTCAGGCCACAATTCCTCTAATTACTACATATCCAATAAAAGCAAATGATATCTTTAATAGTTGGATCACTCAGTCACTAGATACTATCCTTCCAATAGTAAAATCTCGCACCAAAAGGTCCAGAACATCAGCTCCATGGTACACTACAGAACTCAGGGAGATTAAACGTAAGTGTAAAAGGCTTGAGAGAAAATGGCGTCTGGGATATACAGACCCCGACAAAATAGCATATAGAAACTCCATCAGGAACTATAAGCTAGAGATGAAAAAAGCCCAATCCCAGCATTACACACAAAAGATCAATGATGCTAGGTCCGACTCAAGGGAAATGTATAGAATAGTGAAGAGTCTAACTGCACTCCCCCAGCCTCCGATAAACAGTGAGAACCTACAAGTCCGCTGTAACGAGCTGGCAGATCATTTTCTTAATAAAATAAACTGCATCTACTCTGTCTTTCCTACCACTCATTCACAGACTCAAGTAGCTATTGCCAGCTTTTCAAACTATGGGGAAGCAGATAATAAATCCCCAGTACTGGAGAATTTCCCATTGTTGCAACTGGACCCATTAGCCAGCCTAATGACCCAGGTAAAATCGGGTTCCCCCAGCGACTCGGCCCCTCCGAGATTTTTAAGGACTGTCAGTCAGACCATTCTACCAGTCATGTTAAAGGTACTTAATGCTTCTATTCTCACCAACATAGTCCCCCCTAAGTGGAAAGAAGCCAGGGTAAAAGCACTTGCTAAGAAGCCTATTTTGAGCGTTACCAATTTTGGTAATTACCGTCCTATCTCCTTACTCCCCTGGGCCAGTAAACTACTGGAAAAATATATCAATGGCATACTAACCAATTTCCTAGAGGAAAATAATCTCCTTGAACCCTCGCAAACCGGCTTCCGCCCCAAACATGGGACGGAGTCGGCTCTGTTGGCAGTCCTGGAAGAAACAAGGGGCATCTTGGATCGGGGAGTATCGGTGGCAGTCATCCTCCTCGATCTCAGTGCCGCTTTCGACACTGTAAATCACACCATCTTGCTGCAGCGCCTATGGGAAATTGGGATTCATGGAGGAGCTCTGGAGTGGATCCGCTCATTCTTATCTAAGAGGCAATTTCAGGTCTTTGAAGGAGTAACCATCTCCACAAGTAAGCCCTTGGACTGTGGAGTTCCGCAGGGCTCCTCATTAAGCCCGACGTTATTTAACGTCTATATGAGACCGCTGGCTGGGGTCGTCCGTCCTTATGGTATTAAGATCGTTACCTACGCGGACGATACCCAGCTGGTGGTCTCCCTTACGCGGGCTGGAGACCCTGCGGGCACAGTGGACCTGGCAGGATGCCTGAGCGAGGTCAGTAGGTGGATGACCCTGTCTTGTCTCAAACTTAATGGGGACAAGACAGAGGTTATGATGCTGGGGCATCAAGCACCATCCAAGATCAACCAGATCTGGCCAGCATGTCTGGGTACTCCTCCAGTCCCCAGGGAGACCATCAAGAGCCTGGGAGTCTGGTTGGATAAATCCTTGACGTTTAACCATCAAGCCGTCGTGCTATCTGCCACTTGTTTCGGCCTCATTAGAGTGTTGAAGAAGATTCTCCCATTACTACCGTTTGAGGCCAGACAAACCGTGGTCCAGGGACTGATACTTTCGAGGCTGGATTTTGGGAACTCGCTCTATCTTGGGGCTCCTGAATCCACATTAAAAAAGCTGCAGATAATCCAGCATTGTGCGGCTCGAACTCTGCTCCAGCTTCCCCGCAGGACTTCTGTGAAGGCCGGATTGACAAGATTACACTGGCTCCCGGTGAAAGACAGGATAAGCTTCAAGTCTCTTTGTGTTGCTCATCGATCTTTCTGGGAGACTGGGCCACTGATCAGTCGCCCGTTAATTACCCCTTATCTTCCAACCAGACAACTTCGGTCCACCAATGCCTTACTGGCTGTTGTACCTAGGGTCAAAAGATCTAGATCAGGAGGTCGCTCTTTCACTTTGAACGCGGCCAGACTGTGGAACAGCCTTCCTCTTCAACTTAGGTCCAACCCAGATCTCAGCTCTTTTAGGAAAAATTTAAAAACGTTCTTGTTCAACAAATAGTCTTTCTGTACTCTGCCTATTGGGAAATACGTGTTTAGCCCACTCAGCGCTGGGACGCCTCCGGGCAGCTAATTTTGCGCTTTATAAAACTCATTTTCATTTCATTCATTTCATTTCAACACTCCGTCCATCATCCCCTTTGGTTTTGCTAAGTTTGCCCTAAGTTGGCAGGGTATGCCAGCTGTGGGTCAATGCTCACTTTGCCACTGGATTCAAGATAGCCTGGCTGATGAGGGTTATGAACCTGAAACCGGTCCCAGGATGCTTGTTTCCGGTCCAGGGAAGACATGGCTTGGCAGTTCGGGCTGGAGCATTCCCATGAGGCACAGGGTCAGACTGATTTTCATATGGCCATGTCTGAACTGGGGTGGCAGAGTGAGCTAAAGAATGATGATGGATTAAACCCAGATCAATTGACTGGGGATGAGTGCTTGCAATGTTCAACACTCCGTCCATCATCCCCTTTGGTTTTGCTAAGTTCGCCCTAAGTTGGCAGGGTATGCCTAGACGTGGGTCCTTTGCTCACTTTGCCACTGGATTCACGATAGCCTGGCTGATGAGGGTTATGAACCCGAAACCGGTCCCAGGATGCTTGTTTCCGGTCCAGGGTAGACATGGCTTGGCAGTTTGGGCTGGACTGTTCCCATGAGGCACAGGGTCAGACTGATTTGCATATGGCCATGTCTGCACTGGGGTGGCGGAGTGAGCTCAAGAACGATGATGGATTAAACCCAGATCAGTTGACTGGAGGTGAGTGCTTGCAATGTTCAACACTCCGTCCATCATCCCCTTTGGTTTTGCTAAGTTCGCCCTAACTTGGCAGGATATGCCCAGACGTGGGTCCTTTGCTCACTTTGCCACTGGATTCACGATAGCCTGGCTGATGAGGGTTATGAACCTGAAACCGGTCCCAGGAAGCTTGTTTTCGGTCCAGGGAAGACATGGCTTGGCAGGTCGGTCAGGACTGTTCCTATGAGGCACAGGGTCCGACTGATTTGCATATGGCCATGTCTGAACTGGGGTGGCGGAGTGAGCTAAAGAACAATGATGGATTAAACCCCGATCAGTTGACTGGGGGTGAGTGCTTGCAATGTTCAACACTCCGTCCATCATCCCCTTTGGTTTTGCTAAGTTCGCCCTAAGTTGGCACGGTATGCCAGCTGTGGGTCCCTTGCTCACTTTGCCACTGGATTCACGATAGCCTGGCTGATGAGGGTTATGAACCCGAAACCGGTCCCAGGATGCTTGTTTCCGGTCCAGGGGAGACATGGCTTGGCAGTTCGGGCTGGACTGTTCCCATGAGGCACAGGGTCAGACTGATTTGCTTATGACCATGTCTGAACTGGGGTGGCAGAGTGAGCTAAAGAACGATGTTGGATTCAACCCAGATCAGTTGACTGGGGGTGAGTGCTTGCAATGTTCAACACTCCGTCCATCATCCCCTTTGGTTTTGCTAAGTTCGCCCTAAGTTGGCAGGGTATGCCTAGACGTGGGTCCCTTGATCACTTTGCCACTGGATTCACAATAGCCTGGCTGATGAGGGTTATGAACCCGAAACCGGTCCCAGGATGCTTGTTTCTGGTCCAGATGAGACATGTCTTGGCAGTTCGGGCTGGACTGTTCCCATGAGGCACAGGGTCAGACTGATTTGCATATGGCCATGTCTGAACTGGGGGGGCGGAGTGAGCTAAAGAACGATGATGGATTCAACCCAGATCAGTTGACTGGGGGTGAGTGCTTGCAATGTTCAACACTCCGTCCATCATCCCCTTTGGTTTTGTAAGTTCGCCCTAAGTTTGCAGGGTATGCCAGCTGTGGGTCCCTTGCTCACTTTGCCACTGGATTCAAGATAGCCTGGCTGATGAGGGTTATCAACCTGAAACCGGTCCCAGGATTCTTGTTTCCGGTCCAGAGAAGACATGTCTTGGCAGTTCTGTCTGGACCGTTCCCATGAGGCAAAGGGTCAAACTGATTTGCATATGGCCATGTCTGAACTGGGGTGGCAGAGTGAGCTAAAGAATGATGATGGATTAAACCGAGATCAGTATACTGGGGATGAGTGCTTGCAATGTTCAACACTCAATCCATCATCCCCTTTGGTTTTGCTAAGTTCGCCCTAAGTTGGCAGGGTATGCCCAGACGTGGGTCCCTTTCTCCCTTTGCAACTGAATTCAAGATAGCCTGACTGATTAGGGTTATGAACCCGAAACCGGGCCCAGGATGCGTCTTTTTGGTCCAGGGAAAACATGGCTTGGCAGTTCGGACTGGGCTGTTCCCATGAGGCACAGGGTCAGACTGATTTGCATATGGCCATGTCTGAACTGGAGTGGCGGAGTGAGCTCAAGAACGATGATGGATTAAACCCAGATCAGTTGACTGGGGGTGAGTGCTTGCAATGTTCAACACTCCGTCCATCATCCCCTTTGGTTTTGCTAAGTTTGCCCTAAGTTGGCAGGGTATGCCAGCTGTGGGTCCCTTGCTCACTTTGCCACTGGATTCAAGATAGCCTGGCTGATGAGGGTTATGAACCTGAAACCGGTCCCAGGATGCTTGTTTCCGGTCCAGGGAAGACATGGCTTGGCAGTTCGGGCTGGAGCATTCCCATGAGGAACAGGGTCAGACTGATTTTCATATGGCCATGTCTGAACTGGGGTGGCAGAGTGAGCTAAAGAATGATGATGGATTAAACCCAGATCAATTGACTGGGGATGAGTGCTTGCAATGTTCAACACTCCGTCCATCATCCCCTTCGGTTTTGCTAAGTTCGCCCTAAGTTGGCAGGGTATGCCTAGACGTGGGTCCTTTGCTCACTTTGCCACTGGATTCACGATAGCCTGGCTGATGAGGGTTATGAACCCGAAACCGGTCCCAGGATGCTTGTTTCCGGTCCAGGGTAGACATGGCTTGGCAGTTCGGTCAGGACTGTTCCCATGAGGCACAGGGTCAGATTGATTTGCATATGGGAATGTCTGAACTGGGGTGGCGGAGTGACCTAAATAACGATGATGGATTCAACCCCGATCAGTTGACTGGGGGTGAGTGCTTGCAATGTTCAACACTCCGTCCATCATCCCTTTGGTTTTGCTAAGTTTGCCCTAACTTGGCAGGATATGCCCAGACGTGGGTCCTTTGCTCACTTTGCCACTGGATTCACGATAGCCTGGCTGATGAGGGTTATGAACCTGAAACCGGTCCCAGGAAGCTTGTTTTCGGTCCAGGGAAGACATGGCTTGGCAGGTCGGTCAGGACTGTTCCTATGAGGCACAGGGTCCGACTGATTTGCATATGGCCATGTCTGAACTGGGGTGGCGGAGTGAGCTAAAGAACAATGATGGATTAAACCCCGATCAGTTGACTGGGGGTGAGTGCTTGCAATGTTCAACACTCCGTCCATCATCCCCTTTGGTTTTGCTAAGTTCGCCCTAAGTTGGCACGGTATGCCAGCTGTGGGTCCCTTGCTCACTTTGCCACTGGATTCACGATAGCCTGGCTGATGAGGGTTATGAACCCGAAACCGGTCCCAGGATGCTTGTTTCCGGTCTAGGGGAGACATGGCTTGGCAGTTCGGGCTGGACTGTTCCCATGAGGCATAGGGTCAGACTGATTTGCTTATGACCATGTCTGAACTGGGGTGGCAGAGTGAGCTAAAGAACGATGAGGGATTCAACCCAGATCAGTTGACTGGGGGTGAGTGCTTGCAATGTTCAACACTCCGTCCATCATCCCCTTTGGTTTTGCTAAGTTCGCCCTAAGTTGGCAGGGTATGCCTAGACGTGGGTCCCTTGATCACTTTGCCACTGGATTCACAATAGCCTGGCTGATGAGGGTTATGAACCCGAAACCGGTCCCAGGATGCTTGTTTCCGGTCCAGGGTAGACATGGCTTGGCAGTTCGGTCAGGACTGTTCCCATGAGGCACAGGGTCAGATTGATTTGCATATGGGAATGTCTGAACTGGGGTGGCGGAGTGACCTAAATAACGATGATGGATTCAACCCCGATCAGTTGACTGGGGGTGAGTGCTTGCAATGTTCAACACTCCGTCCATCATCCCTTTGGTTTTGCTAAGTTCGCCCTAAGTTGGCTGGATATGCCCAGACGTGGGTCCTTTGCTCACTTTGCCACTGGATTCACGATAGCCTGGCTGATGAGGGTTATGAACCTGAAACCGGTCCCAGGAAGCTTGTTTTCGGTCCAGGGAAGACATGGCTTGGCAGGTCGGTCAGGACTGTTCCTATGAGGTACAGGGTCCGACTGATTTACATATGGCCATGTCTGAACTGGGGTGGCGGAGTGAGCTAAAGAACAATGATGGATTAAACCCCGATCAGTTGACTGGGGGTGAGTGCTTGCAATGTTCAACACTCCGTCCATCATCCCCTTTGGTTTTGCTAAGTTCGCCCTAAGTTGGCACGGTATGCCAGCTGTGGGTCCCTAGCTCACTTTGCCACTGGATTCACGATAGCCTGGCTGATGAGGGTTATGAACCCGAAACCGGTCCCAGGATGCTTGTTTCCGGTCCGGGAAAGACATGGCTTGGCAGTTCTGTCAGGACTGTTCCTATGAGGCACAGGGTCAGACTGATTTGCTTATGACCATGTCTGAACTGGGGTGGCGGAGTGAGCTAAAGAACGATGATGGATTCAACCCTGATCAGTTGACTGGGGTGAGTGCTTGCAATGTTCAACACTCCGTCCATCATCCCCTTTGGTTTTGCTAAGTTTGCCCTAAGTTGGCAGGATATGCCCAGAAGTGGGTCCATTGATCACTTTGCGACTGGATTCACAATAGCCTGGCTGATGAGGGTTATGAACCCGAAACCGGTCCCAGGATGCTTGTTTCCGGTCCGGGGAAGACATGGCTTGGCAGTTCGGTCAGGACTGTTCCTATGAGGCACAGGGTCAGACTGATTTGCATATGGCCATGCCTGAACTGGGGTGGCGGAGTGAGCTAAAGAACAATGATGGATTCAACCCCGATCAGTTGACTGGGGGTGAGTGCTTGCAATGTTCAACACTCCGTCTATCATCTCCTTTGGTTTTGCTAAGTTTGCCCTAAGTTGGCACGGTATGCCAGCTGTGGGTCCCTTGCTCACTTTGCCACTGGATTCAAGATAGCCTGGCTGATGAGGGTTATGAACCAGAAACCGGTCCCAGGATGCTTGTTCCGGTCCAGGGAAGACATGGCTTGCCAGTTCGGGCTGGACTGTTCCCATGAGGCACAGGGTCAGACTGATTTGCATATGGCCATGTCTGAACTGGGGTGGCGGAGTGAGGTCGAGAACGATGATGGATTAAACCCAGATCAGTTGACTGGGGGTGAGTGCTTGCAATGTTCAACACTCCGTCCATCATCCCCTTTGGTTTTGCTAAGTTTGCCCTAAGTAGGCAGGGTATGCCCAGACGTGGCTCCCTTGCTCCCTTTGCCACTGGATTCAAGATAGCCTGGCTGATGAGGGTTATGAACCCAAAACCGGTCCCAGGATGCTTGTTTCTGGTCTAGGGAAGACATGGCTTGGCAGTTTGGGCAGGACTGTCCCCATGAGGCACAGGGTCAGACTGATTTGCATATGGCCATGTCTGAACTGGGGTGGCGAAGTGAGCTAAAGAACAATGATGAATTCAACCCCAATCAGTGGACTGGGGGTGAGTGCTTGCAATGTTCAACACTCCATCCATCATCCCCTTTGGTTTTGCTAAGTTCGCCCTAAGTTGGCAGGGTATGCCCAGACATGTGTCCCTTGCTCCCTCTGCCACTGGATTCAAGATAGCCTGGCTGATGAGGGTTAGGAACCCAAAACCGGTGCCAGGATGCTTGTTTCTTGTCCAGGGAAGACATGGCTTAGCAGTTCGGGCAGGACTGTTCCCATGAGGCACAGGGTCAGATTGATTTGCACATGGGAATGTCTGAACTGGGGTGGCGGAGTGACCTAAATAACGATGATGGATTCAACCCCGATCAGTTGACTGGGGGTGAGTGCTTGCAATGTTCAACACTCCGTCCATCATCCCTTTGGTTTTGCTAAGTTCGCCCTAAGTTGGCAGGATATGCCCAGACGTGGGTCCTTTGCTCACTTTGCCACTGGATTCACGATAGCCTGGCTGATGAGGGTTATGAACCTGAAACCGGTCCAAGGAAGCTTGTTTTCGGTCCAGGGAAGACATGGCTTGGCAGGTCGGTCAGGACTGTTCCTATGAGGCACAGGGTCCGACTGATTTGCTTATGACCATGTCTGAACTGGTGTGGCGGAATGAGCTAAAGAACAATGATGAATTCAACTCAGATCAGTTGACTGGGGGTGAGTCCTTGCAATGTTCAACACTCCGTCCATCATCCCCTTTGGTTTTGTAAGTTTGCCCTAAGTTTGCAGGGTATGCCAGCTGTGTGTCCCTTGCTCACTTTGCCA
The DNA here is from genome assembly GCF_964261635.1 of Lissotriton helveticus. Taxonomy (NCBI): domain Eukaryota; kingdom Metazoa; phylum Chordata; class Amphibia; order Caudata; family Salamandridae; genus Lissotriton; species Lissotriton helveticus. The sequence goes on from NC_136057.1 coordinate 1,491,201,611, forward strand.
CTGGATTCAAGATAGCCTGGCTGATGAGGGTTATCAACCTGAACCCGGTCCCAGGATTCTTGTTTCCGGTCCAGAGAAGACATGGCTTGGCAGTTCTGTCTGGACCGTTCCCATGAGGCAAAGGGTCAAACTGATTTGCATATGGCCATGTCTGAACTGGGGTGGCAGAGTGAGCTAAAGAATGATGATGGATTAAACCGGGATCAGTATACTGGGGATGAGTGCTTGCAATTTCCAACACTCAGTCCATCATCCCCTTTGGTTTTGCTAAGTTCGCCCTAAGTTGGCAGGGTATGCCCAGACGTGGGTCCCTTTCTCCCTTTGCAACTGAATTCAAGATAGCCTGACTGATTAGGGTTATGAATCCGAAACCGGGCCCAGGATGCGTGTTTTTGGTCCAGGGAAGACATGGCTTGGCAGTTTGGGCTGGACTGTTCCCATGAGGCACAGGGTCAGACTGATTTGCATATGGCCATGTCTGAACTGGAGTGGCGGAGTGAGCTCAAGAACGATGATGGATTAAACCCAGATCAGTTGACTGGGGATGAGTGCTTGCAATGTTCAACACTCCGTCCATCATCCCCTTTGGTTTTGCTAAGTTTGCCCTAAGTTGGCAGGGTATGCCAGCTGTGGGTCAATGCTCACTTTGCCACTGGATTCAAGATAGCCTGGCTGATGAGGGTTATGAACCTGAAACCGGTCCCAGGATGCTTGTTTCCGGTCCAGGGAAGACATGGCTTGGCAGTTCGGGCTGGAGCATTCCCATGAGGCACAGGGTCAGACGGATTTTCATATGGCCATGTCTGAACTGGGGTGGCAGAGTGAGCTAAAGAATGATGATGGATTAAACCCAGATCAATTGACTGGGGATGAGTGCTTGCAATGTTCAACACTCCGTCCATCATCCCCTTTGGTTTTGCTAAGTTCGCCCTAAGTTGGCAGGGTATGCCTAGACGTGGGTCCTTTGCTCACTTTGCCACTGGATTCACGATAGCCTGGCTGATGAGGGTTATGAACCCGAAACCGGTCCCAGGATGCTTGTTTCCGGTCCAGGGTAGACATGGCTTGGCAGTTTGGGCTGGACTGTTGCCATGAGGCACAGGGTCAGACTGATTTGCATATGGCCATGTCTGAACTGGGGTGGCGGAGTGAGCTCAAGAACGATGATGGATTAAACCCAGATCAGTTGACTGGAGGTGAGTGCTTGCAATGTTTAACACTCCGTCCATCATCCCCTTTGGTTTTGTAAGTTCGCCCTAAGTTTGCAGGGTATGCCAGCTGTGGGTCCCTTGCTCACTTTGCCACTGGATTCAAGATAGCCTGGCTGATGAGGGTTATCAACCTGAAACCGGTCCCAGGATTCTTGTTTCCGGTCCAGAGAAGACATGTCTTGGCAGTTCTGTCTGGACCGTTCCCATGAGGCAAAGGGTCAAACTGATTTGCATATGGCCATGTCTGAACTGGGGTGGCAGAGTGAGCTAAAGAATGATGATGGATTAAACCGAGATCAGTATACTGGGGATGAGTGCTTGCAATGTTCAACACTCAGTCCATCCTCCCCTTTGGTTTTGCTAAGTTCGCCCTAAGTTGGCAGGGTATGCCCAGACGTGGGTCCCTTTCTCCCTTTGCAACTGAATTCAAGATAGCCTGACTGATTAGGGTTATGAACCCGAAACCGGGCCCAGGATGCGTCTTTTTGGTCCAGGGAAGACATGGCTTGGCAGTTCGGACTGGGCTGTTCCCATGAGGCACAGGGTCAGACTGATTTGCATATGGCCATGTCTCAATTGGAGTGGCGGAGTGAGCTCAAGAACGATGATGGATTAAACCCAGATCAGTTGACTGGGGGTGAGTGCTTGCAATGTTCAACACTCCGTCCATCATCCCCTTTGGTTTTGCTAAGTTTGCCCTAAGTTGGCAGGGTATGCCAGCTGTGGGTCCCTTGCTCACTTTGCCACTGGATTCAAGATAGCCTGGCTGATGAGGGTTATGAACCTGAAACCGGTCCCAGGATGCTTGTTTCCGGTCCAGGGAAGACATGGCTTGGCAGTTCGGGCTGGAGCATTCCCATGAGGCACAGGGTCAGACAGATTTTCATATGGCCATGTCTGAACTGGGGTGGCAGAGTGAGCTAAAGAATGATGATGGATTAAACCCAGATCAATTGACTGGGGATGAGTGCTTGCAATGTTCAACACTCCATCCATCATCCCCTTTAGTTTTGCTAAGTTCGCCCTAAGTTGGCAGGGTATGCCTAGACGTGGGTCCTTTGCTCACTTTGCCACTGGATTCAAGATAGCCTGGCTGATGAGGGTTATGAACCCGAAACCGGTCCCAGGATGCTTGTTTCCGGTCCAGGGTAGACATGGCTTGGCAGTTCGGTCAGGACTGTTCCCATGAGGCACAGGGTCAGATTGATTTGCATATGGGAATGTCTGAACTGGGGTGGCGGAGTGACCTAAATAACGATGATGGATTCAACCCCGATCAGTTGACTGGGGGTGAGTGCTTGCAATGTTCAACACTCCGTCCATCATCCCTTTGGTTTTGCTAAGTTTGCCCTAACTTGGCAGGATATGCCCAGACGTGGGTCCTTTTCTCACTTTGCCACTGGATTCACGATAGCCTGGCTGATGAGGGTTATGAACCTGAAACCGGTCCCAGGAAGCTTGTTTTCGGTCCAGGGAAGACATGGCTTGGCAGGTCGGTCAGGACTGTTCCTATGAGGCACAGGGTCCGACTGATTTGCATATGGCCATGTCTGAACTGGGGTGGCGGAGTGAGCTAAAGAACAATGATGGATTAAACCCCGATCAGTTGACTGCGGGTGAGTTCTTGCAATGTTCAACACTCCGTCCATCATCCCCTTTGGTTTTGCTAAGTTCGCCCTAAGTTGGCACGGTATGCCAGCTGTGGGTCCCTTGCTCACTTTGCCACTGGATTCACGATAGCCTGGCTGATGAGGGTTATGAACCCGAAACCGGTCCCAGGATGCTTGTTTCCGGTCCAGGGGAGACATGGCTTGGCAGTTCGGGATGGACTGTTCCCATGAGGCACAGGGTCAGACTGATTTGCTTATGACCATGTCTGAAGTGGGGTGGCAGAGTGAGCTAAAGAACGATGATGGATTCAACCCAGATCAGTTGACTGGGGGTGAGTGCTTGCAATGTTCAACACTCCGTCCATCATCCCCTTTGGTTTTGCTAAGTTCGCCCTAAGTTGGCAGGGTATGCCTAGACGTGGGTCCCTTGATCACTTTGCCACTGGATTCACAATAGCCTGGCTGATGAGGGTTATGAACCCGAAACCGGTCCCAGGATGCTTGTTTACGGCCCAGGGAAGAAATGTCTTGGCAGTTTAGGCTGAACTGTTCCCATGAGGCACAGGGTCAGACTGATTTTCATATGGCCATGTCTGAACTGGGGTGGCGGAGTGAGCTCAAGAACGATGATGGATTAAACCCAGATCAGTTGACTGGGGTTGAGTGCTTACAATGTTCAACACTCCGTCCATCATCCCCTTTGGTTTTGGTAAGTTCGCCCTAAGTTGGCACGGTATGCCAGCTGTGGGTCCCTTGCTCACTTTGCCACTGGATTCAAGATAGCCAGGCTGATGAGGGTTATGAACCAGAAACCGGTCCCAGGATGCTTGTTTCTGGTCCAGATGAGACATGTCTTGGCAGTTCGGGCTGGACTGTTCCCATGAGGCACAGGGTCAGACTGATTTGCATATGGCCATGTCTGAACTGGGGTGGCGGAGTGAGCTAAAGAACGATGATGGATTCAACCCAGATCAGTTGACTGGGGGTGAGTGCTTGCAATGTTCAACACTCAGTCCATCATCCCCTTTGGTTTTGCTAAGTTCGCCCTAAATTGGCAGGGTATGCCCAGACGTGGGTCCCTTTCTCCCTTTGCAACTGAATTCAAGATAGCCTTACTGATTAGGGTTATGAACCCAAAACCGGGCCCAGGATTCGTGTTTTTGGTCCAGGGAAGACATGGCTTGGCAGTTCGGGCTGGACTGTTCCCATGAGGCACAGGGTCAGACTGATTTGCATATGGCCATGTCTGAACTGGAGTGGCGGAGTGAGCTCAAGAACGACGATGGATTAAACCCAGATCAGTTGACTGGGGGTGAGTGCTTGCAATGTTCAACACTCCGTCCATCATCCCCTTTGGTTTTGCTAAGTTTGCCCTAAGTTGGCAGGGTATGCCAGCTGTGGGTCCCTTGCTCACTTGGCCACTGGATTCAATATAGCCTGGCTGATGAGGGTTATGAACCTGAAACCGGTCCCAGGATGCTTGTTTCCGGTCCAGAGAAGACATGGCTTGGCAGTTCGGGCTGGAGCATTCCCATGAGGCACAGGGTCAGACTGATTTTCATATGGCCATGTCTGAACTGGGGTGGCGGAGTGAGCTCAAGAACGATGATGGATTAAACACAGATCAGTTGACTGGAGGTGAGTGCTTGCAATGGTCAACACTCCGTCCATCATCCCCTTTGGTTTTGCTAAGTTCGCCCTAAGTTGGCAGGGTATGCCTAGACGTGGGTCCTTTGCTCAATTTGACACTGGATTCATGATAGCCAGGCTGATGAGGGTTATGAACCAGAAACCAGTCCCAGGATGCTTGTTTCTGGTCCAGATGAGACATGTCTTGGCAGTTCGGGCTGGACTGTTCCCATGAGGCACAGGGTCAGACTGATTTGCATATGGCCATGTCTGAACTGGAGTGGCGGAGTGAGCTAAAGAACGATGATGGATTCAACCCAGATCAGTTGACTGGGGGTGAGTGCTTGCAATGTTCAACACTCTGTCCATCATCCCCTTTGGTTTTGCTAAGTTCGCCCTAAGTTGGCAGGATATGCCCAGACGTGGGTCCCTTGATCACTTTGCCACTGGATTCACAATAGCCTGGCTGATGAGGGTTATGAACCCGAAACCTGTCCCAGGATGCTTGTTTCCGGCCCAGGGAAGACATGGCTTGGCAGTTCGGTAAGGACTGTTCCCATGAGGCACAGGGTCGGACTGATTTGCATATGGCCATGTCTGAACTGGCTTGGTGGGGTGAGCTCAAGAACGATGATGGATTAAACCTAGATCAGTTGACTGGGGTTGAGTGCTTGCAATGTTCAACACTCCGCCCATCATCCCCTTTGGTTTTGCTAAGTTTGCCCTAAGTTGGCAGGGTATGCCAGCTGTGGGTCCCTTGCTCACTTTGCCACTGGATTCAAGATAGCCTGGCTGTTGAGGGTTATGAACCTGAAACCGGTCCCAGGATGCTTGTTTCTGGTCCAGGGACGACATGGTTGGCAGTTCGGGCTGAAGCATTCCCATGAGGCACAGGGTCAGACTGATTTTCATATGGCCATGTCTCAACTCGGGTGGCAGAGTGAGCTAAAGAATGATGATGGTTTAAACCTAGATCAATTGACTGGGGATGAGTGCTTGCAATGTTCAACACTCCGTCCATCATCCCCTTTGGTTTTGCTAAGTTCGCCCTAAGTTGGCAGGGTATGCCTAGACGTGGGTCCTTTGCTCAATTTGACACTGGATTCACGATAGCCTGGCTGATGAGGGTTATGAACCCGAAACCGGTCCCAGGATGCTTGTTTCCGGTCCAGGGAAGACATGACTTGACAGTTTGGGCTGGACTGTTCCCATGAGGCACAGGGTCAGACTGATTAGCATATGGCCATGTCTGAACTGGGGTGGCGGAGTGAGCTCAAGAACGATGATGGATTAAACCCAGATCAGTTGACTGGAGGTGAGTGCTTGCAATGTTCAACACTCCGTCCATCATCCCCTTTGGTTTTGCTAAGTTCGCCCTAAGTTGGCACGGTATGCCAGCTGTGGGTCCCTTGCTCACTTTGCCACTGGATTCAAGATAGCCTGGCTGATGAGGGTTATGAACCAGAAACCGGTCCCAGGATGCTTGTTCCGGTCCAGGGAAGACATGGCTTGCCAGTTCGGGCTGGACTGTTCCCATGAGGCACAGGGTCAGACTGATTTGCATATGGCCATGTCTCAACTCGGGTGGCAGAGTGAGCTAAAGAATGATGATGGTTTAAACCTAGATCAATTGACTGGGGATGAGTGCTTGCAATGTTCAACACTCCGTCCATCATCCCCTTTGGTTTTGCTAAGTTCGCCCTAAGTTGGCAGGGTATGCCTAGACGTGGGTCCTTTGCTCAATTTGACACTGGATTCACGATAGCCTGGCTGATGAGGGTTATGAACCCGAAACCGGTCCCAGGATGCTTGTTTCCGGTCCAGGGAAGACATGGCTTGACAGTTTGGGCTGGACTGTTCCCATGAGGCACAGGGTCAGACTGATTAGCATATGGCCATGTCTGAACTGGGGTGGCGGAGTGAGCTCAAGAACGATGATGGATTAAACCCAGATCAGTTGACTGGAGGTGAGTGCTTGCAATGTTCAACACTCCGTCCATCATCCCCTTTGGTTTTGCTAAGTTCGCCCTAAGTTGGCACGGTATGCCAGCTGTGGGTCCCTTGCTCACTTTGCCACTGGATTCAAGATAGCCTGGCTGATGAGGGTTATGAACCAGAAACCGGTCCCAGGATGCTTGTTCCGGTCCAGGGAAGACATGGCTTGCCAGTTCTGGCTGGACTGTTCCCATGAGGCACAGGGTCGAACTGATTTGCATATGGCCATGTCTGAACTGGGGTGGCGGAGTGAGCTCAAGAACGATGATGGATTAAACCCAGATCAGTTGACTGGGGGTGAGTGCTTGCAATGTTCAACACTCCGTCCATCATCCCCTTTAGTTTTGCTAAATTCGCCCTAAGTTGGCAGGGTATGCCAGCTGTTGGTCCCTTGCTCACTTTGCCACTGGATTCAAGATAGCCTGGCTGATGAGGGTTATGAACCTGAAACCGGTCCCAGGATGCTTGTTTCCGATCTAGGGAAGACATGGCTTGGCAGTTCGGGCTGGACCATTCCGATGAGGCACAGGATCAGACTGATTTGCATATGGCCCTGTCTGAACTGGGGTGGCAGAGTGAGCTAAAGAATGATGAAGGATTAAACCCAGATCAGTTGACTGGGGATGAGTGCTTGCAATGTTCAACACTCCGTCCATCATCCCCTTTGGTTTTGCTAAGTTCGCCCTAAGTTGGCAGCGTATGCGCAGACATGGGTCCCTTGCTCCCTTTGCCACTGGATTCAAGATAGCCTGGCTGATGAGGGTTATAAACCCGAAACCGGGCCCAGGATGCGTGTTTTTTGGTCCAGGGAAGACATGGCTTGGCAGTTCGGGCTGGACTGTTCCCATGAGGCACAGGGTCAGACTGATTTGCATATGGCCATGTCTGAACTGGAGTGGCGGAGTGAGCTCAAGAACGATGATGGATTAAACCCAGATCAGTTGACTGGGGGTGAGTGCTTGCAATGTTCAACACTCCGTACATCATCCCCTTTGGTTTTGCTAAGTTCGCCCTAAGTTGGCAGGGTATGCCTAGACGTGGGTCCTTTGCTCACTTTGCCACTGGATTCACGATAGCCTGGCTGATGAGGGTTATGAACCCGAAACCGGTCCCAGGACGCTTGTTTACGGTCCAGGGAAGACATGGCTTGGCAGTTTGGGCTGGACTGTTCCCATGAGGCACAGGGTCAGACTGATTTGCATATGGCCATGTCTGAACTGGGGTGGCGGAGTGAGCTCAAGAACGATGATGGATTAAACCCAGATCAGTTGACTGGGGTTGAGTGCTTGCAATGTTCAACACTCCGTCCATCATCCCCTTTGGTTTTGGTAAGTTCGCCCTAAGTTGGCACGGTATGCCAGCTGTGGGTCCCTTGCTCACTTTGCCACTGGATTCAAGATAGCCTGGCTGATGAGGGTTATGAACCAGAAACCGGTCCCAGGATGCTTGTTTCTGGTCCAGATGAGACATGTCTTGGCAGTTCGGGCTGGACTGTTCCCATGAGGCACAGGGTCAGACTGATTTGCATATGGCCATGTCTGAACTGGGGTGGCGGAGTGAGCTAAAGAAAGATGATGGATTAAACCCAGATCAGTTGACTGGGGGTGAGTGCTTGCAATGTTCAACACTCAGTCCATCATCCCCTTTGGTTTTGCTAAGTTCGCCCTAAATTGGCAGGGTATGCCCAGACGTGGGCCCCTTTCTCCCTTTGCAACTGAATTCAAGATAGCCTTACTGATTAGGGTTATGAACCCGAAACCGGGCCCAGGATTCGTGTTTTTGGTCCAGGGTAGACATGGCTTGGCAGTTCGGGCTGGACTGTTCCCATGAGGCACAGGGTCAGACTGATTTGCATATGGCCATGTATAAACTGGGGTGGCAGAGTGAGCTAAAGAATGATGATGGATTAAACCCAGATCAATTGACCGGGGATGAGTGCTTGTAATGTTCGACACCCCGTCCATCATCCCCTTTGGTTTTGCTAAGTTTGCCCTAAGTTGACAGGGTCAGACTGATTTGCATATGGCCATGTCTGAACTGGGGTGGCGGAGTGAGCTCAAGAACGATGATGGATTAAACACAGATCAGTTGACTGGAGGTGAGTGCTTGCAATGGTCAACACTCCATCCATCATCCCCTTTGGTTTTGCTAAGTTCGCCCTAAGTTGGCACGGTATGCCAGCTGTGGGTCCCTTGCTCACTTTGCCACTGGATTCAAGATAGCCTGGCTGATGAGGGTTATAAACCAGAAACCGGTCCCAGGATGCTTGTTTCTGGTCCAGATGAGCCATGTCTAGGCAGTTCGGGCTGGACTGTTCCCATGAGGCACAGGGTCAGACTGATTTGCATCTGGTCATGTCTGAACTGGGGTGGCGGGCTGAGCTAAAGAACGATGATGGATTCAACCCAGATCAGTTGACTGGGGGTGAGTGCTTGCAATGTTCAACACTCCGTCCATCATCCCCTTTGGTTTTGCTAAGTTCGCATTAAGTTGGCAGGATATGCCCAGACGTGGGTCCCTTGATCACTTTGCCACTGGATTCACAATAGCCTGGCTGATGAGGGTTATGAACCCGAAACCTGTCCCAGGATGCTTGTTTCCGGCCCAGGGAAGACATGGCTTGGCAGTTCGGTAAGGACTGTTCCCATGAGGCACAGGGTCAGACTGATTTGCATATGGCCATGTCTGAACTGGCGTGGTGGGGTGAGCTCAAGAACGATGATGGATTAAACCCAGATCAGTTGACTGGGGTTGAGTGCTTGCAATGTTCAACACTCCGTCCATCATCCCCTTTGGTTTTGCTAAGTTTGCACTAAGTTGGCAGGGTATGCCAGCTGTGGGTCCCTTGCTCACTTTGCCACTGGATTCAAGATAGCCTGGCTGATGAGGGTTATGAACCTGAAACCGGTCCCAGGATGCTTGTTTCCGGTCCAGGGAAGACATGGCTTGGCAGTTCGGGCTGGACCATTCCCATGAGGCACAGGGTCAGACTGATTTGCATATGGCCCTGTCTGAACTGGGGTGGCAAAGTGAGCTAAAGAATGATGATGGATTAAACCCAGATCAGTTGACTGGGGGTGAGTGCTTGCAATGTTCAACACTCCGTCCATCATCCCCTTTGGTTTTGCTAAGTTCGCCGGGTATGCCCAGACGTGGGTCCCTTGCTCCCTTTGCCACTGGATTCAAGATAGCCTGGCTGATGAGGGTTATAAACCCAAAACTGGTCCCAGGATGCTTGTTTCTGGTCCAGGGGAGACATAGCTTGGCAGTTCGGGCTGGGCTGTTCCCATGAGGCACAGGGTCAGACTGATTTGCATATGGCCATGTCTGAACTGGGGTGGCGGAGTGAGCTAAGAACGATGATGGATTCAACCCATATCAGTTGACTGGGGGTGAGTGCTTGCAATGTTCAACACTCTGTCCATCATCCCCTTTGGTTTTGCTAAGTTCGCCCTAAGTTGGCAGAATATGCCCAGACGTGGGTCCTTTGCTCACTTTGCCACTGGATTCACGATAGCCTGGCTGATGAGGGTTATGAACCCGAAACCGGTCCCAGGATGCCTGTTTCCAGTCCAGGGAAGACATGGCTTGGCAGTTTGGGCAGGACTGTCCCCATGAGGCACAGGGTCAGACTGATTTGCATATGGCCATGTCTGAACTGGGGTGGCTAAGTGAGCTCAAGAACAATGATGGATTCAACCCCAATCAGTGGACTGGGGGTGAGTGCTTGCAATGTTCAACACTCCGTCCATCATCCCCTTTGGTTTTGCTAAGTTCGCCCTAAGTTGGCAGGGTATGCCCAGACATGGGTCCCTTGCTCCCTTTGCCACTGGATTCAAGATAGCCTGGCTGATGAGCGTTATGAACCCAAAACCGGTGCCAGGATGCTTTTTTCTGGTCCAGGGAAGACATGGCTTAGCAGTTCGGGCAGGACTGTTCCCATGAGGCACAAGGTCAGACTGATTTGCATATGGCCATGTCTGAACTGGGGTGTTAGAGTGAGCTCAAGAACGATGATGGAATAAACCCAGATCAGTTGACTGGGGGTGAGTGCTTGCAATGTTCAACACTCCGTCCATCATCCCCTTTGGTTTTGCTAAGTTCGCCCTAAGTTGGCAGGGTATGCCCAGACATGGGTCCCTTGCTCCCTTTGCCACTGGATTCAAGATAGCCTGGCTGATGAGGGTTATGAACCCAAAACCGGTGCCAGGATGCTTGTTTCTGGTCCAGGGAAGACATGGCTTAGCAGTTCGGGCAGGACTGTTCCCATGAGGCACAGGGTCAGACTGATTTGCATATGGCCATGTCTGAACTGGGGTGGTTGAGTGAGCTCAAGAACGATGATGGAATAAACCCAGATCAGTTGACTGGGGGTGAGTGCTTGCAATGTTCAACACTCCTTCCATCATCCCCTTTGGTTTTGCTAAGTTCGCCCTACGTTTGCAGGGTATGCCAGCTGTGGGACCCTTGCTCACTTTGCCACTGGATTCAAGATAGCCTGGCTGATGAGGGTTATGAACCAGAAACCGGTCACATGATGCTTGTTTCCGGTCCGGGGTAGACATGGCTTGGCAGTGCGGGCTGGACTGTTCCCATGAGGCACAGGGTCACACTGATTTGCTTATGACCATGTCTGAACTGGGGTGGCGGAATGAGCTAAAGAACAATGATGAATTCAACCCAGATCAGTTGACTGGGGGTGAGTCCTTGCAATGTTCAACAATCCGTCCATCATCCCCTTTGGTTTTGTAAGTTCGCCCTACGTTTGCAGGGTATGCCAGCTGTGGGTCCCTTGCTCACTTTGCCACTGGATTCAAGATAGCCTGGATGATGAGGGTTATCAACCTGAAACCGGTCCCAGGATTCTTGTTTCTGGTCCAGAGAAGACATGGCTTGGCAGTTCTGTCTGGACCGTTTCCATGAGGCAAAGGGTCAAACTGATTTGCATATGGCCATGTCTGAACTGGGGTGGCAGAGTGAGCTAAAGAATGATGATGGATTAAACCGAGATCAGTATACTAGGGATGAGTTCTTGCAATGTTCAACACTCAGTCCATCATCCCCTTTGGTTTTGCTAAGTTCGCCCTAAGTTGGCAGGGTATGCCCAGACGTGGGTCCCTTTCTCCCTTTGCAACTGAATTCAAGATAGCCTGACTGATTAAGGTTATGAACCCGAAACAGGGCCCAGGATGCGTGTTTTTGGTCCAGGGAAGACATGGCTTGGCAGTTCGGGCTGGACTGTTCCCATGGGGCACAGGGTCAGACTGATTTGCATATGGCCATGTCTGAACTGGAGTGGCGGAGTGAGCTCAAGAACAAAGATGGATTAAACCCAGATCAGTTGACTGGGTGTGAGTGCTTGCAATGTTCAACACTCTGTCCATCATCCCCTTTGGTTTTGCTAAGTTTGCCCTAAGTTGGCAGGGTATGCCAGCTGTGGGTCCCTTGCTCACTTTGCCACTGGATTCAAGATAGCCTGCTGATGAGGGTTTTGAACCTGAAACCGGTCCCAGGAGGCTTGTTTCCGGTCCAGGGAAGACATGGCTTGGCAGTTCGGGCTGGAGCATTCCCATGAGGCACAGGGTCAGACTGATTTTCATATGGCCATGTCTGAACTGGGGTGGCAGAGTGAGCTAAAGAATGTTGATGGATTAAACCCAGATCAATTGACTGGGGATGAGTGCTTGCAATGTTCAACACTCCGTCCATCATCCCCTTTGGTGTTGCTAAGTTCGCTCTAAGTTGGCAGGGTATGCCTAGACGTGGGTCCTTTGCTCACTTTGCCACTGGATTCACGATAGCCTGGCTGATGAGGGTTATGAACCCGAAACCGGTCCCAGGATGCTTGTTTCCGGTCCAGGGAAGACATGGCTTGGAAGTTTGGGCTGGATTGTTCCCATGAGTCACAGGGTCAGACTGATTTGCATATGGCCATGTCTGAACTGGGGTGGCGGAGTGAGCTCAAGAACGATGATGGATTAAACACAGATCAGTTGACTGGAGGTGAGTGCTTGCAATGGTCAACACTCTGCCATCATCCCCTTTGGTTTTGGTAAGTTCGCCCTAAGTTGGCACGGTATGCCAGCTGTGGGTCCCTTGCTCACTTTGCCACTGGATTCAAGATAGCCTGGCTGATGAGGGTTATGAACCAGAAACCGGTCCCAGGATGCTTGTTTCTGGTCCAGATGAGCCATGTCTAGGCAGTTCGGGCTGGACTGTTCCCATGAGGCACAGGGTGAGACTGATTTGCATATGGTCATGTTTGAACTGGGGTGGCGGAGTGAGCTAACGAACGATGATGGATTCAACCCAGATCAGTTGACTGGGGGTGAGTGCTTGCAATGTTCAACACTCCGTCCATCATCCCCTTTGGTTTTGCTAAGTTCGCCCTAAGTTGGCAGGATATGCCCAGACGTGGGTCCCTTGATCACTTTGCCACTGGATTCACAATAGCCTGGCTGATGAGGGTTATGAACCCGAAACCTGTCCCAGGATGCTTGTTTCCGGCCCAGGGAAGACATGGCTTGGCAGTTCGGTAAGGACTGTTCCCATGAGGCACAGGGTCGGACTGATTTGCATATGGCCATGTCTGAACTGGCGTGGTGGGGTGAGCTCAAGAACGATGATGGATTAAACCCAGATCAGTTGACTGGGGTTGTGTGCTTGCAATGTTCAACACTCCGTCCATCATCCCCTTTGGTTTTGCTAAGTTTGCCCTACGTTGGCAGGGTATGCCAGCTGTGGGTCCCTTGCTCACTTTGCCACTGGATTCAAGATAGCCTGGCTGTTGAGGGTTATGAACCTGAAACCAGTCCCAGGATGCTTGTTTCCGGTCCAGGGAAGACATGGCTTGGCAGTTCGGGCTGGAGCATTCCCATGAGGCACAGGGTCAGACTGATTTTCATATGGCCATGTCTGAACTCGGGTGGCAGAGTGAGCTAAAGAATGATGATGGATTAAACCTAGATCAATTGACTGGGGATGAGTGCTTGCAATGTTCAACACTCCGTCCATCATCCCCTTTGGTTTTGCTAAGTTCGCCCTAAGTTGGCAGGGTATGCCTAGACGTGGGTCCTTTGCTCACTTTGACACTTGATTCACGATAGCCTGGCTGATGAGGGTTATGAACCCGAAACCGGTCCCAGGATGCTTGTTTCCGGTCCAGGGAAGACATGGCTTGGCAGTTTGGGCTGGACTGTTCCCATGAGGCACAGGGTCAGACTGATTAGCATATGGCCATGTCTGAACTGGGGTGGCAAAGTGAGCTCAAGAACGATGATGGATTAAACCCAGATCAGTTGACTGGAGGTGAGTGCTTGCAATGTTCAACACTCCGTCCATCATCCCCTTTGGTTTTGCTAAGTTCGCCCTAAGTTGGCACAGTATGCCAGCTGTGGGTCCCTTGCTCACTTTGCCACTGGATTCAAGATAGCCTGGCTGATGAGGGTTATGAACCAGAAACAGGTCCCAGGATGCTTGTTCCGGTCCAGGGAAGACATGGCTTGCCAGTTCGGGCTGGACTGTTCCCATGAGGCACAGGGTCAGACTGATTTGCATATGGCCATGTCTGAACTGGGGTGGCGGAGTGAGCTGAAGAACGATGATGGATTAAACCCAGATCGGTTGACTGGGGGTGAGTGCTTGCAATGTTCAACACTCCGTCCATCAACCCCTTTAGTTTTGCTAAATTCGCCCTAAGTTGGCAGGGTATGCCAGCTGTTGGTTCCTTGCTCACTTTGCCACTGGATTCAAGATAGCCTGGCTGATGAGGGTTATGAACCTGAAACCGGTCCCAGGATGCTTGTTTCCGATCCAGGGAAGACATGGCTTGGCAGTTCGGGCTGGACCATTCTGATGAGGCACAGGATCAGACTGATTTGCATATGGCCCTGTCTGAACTGGGGTGGCAGAGTGAGCTAAAGAATGATGAAAGATTAAACCCAGATCAGTTGACTGGGGATGAGTGCTTGCAATGTTCAACACTCCGTCCATCATCTCCTTTGGTTTTGCTAAGTTCGCCCTAAGTTGGCAGCGTATGCGCAGACATGGGTCCCTTGCTCCCTTTGCCACTGGATTCAAGATAGCCTGGCTGTTGAGGGTTATGAACCTGAAACCGGTCCCAGGATGCTTGTTTCCGGTCCAGGGACGACATGGCTTGGCAGTTCGGGCTGAAGCATTCCCATGAGGCACAGGGTCAGACTGATTTTCATATGGCCATGTCTCAACTCGGGTGGCAGAGTGAGCTAAAGAATGATGATGGATTAAACCTAGATCAATTGACTGGGGATGAGTGCTTGCAATGTTCAACACTCCGTCCATCATCCCCTTTGGTTTTGCTAAGTTCGCCCTAAGTTGGCAGGGTATGCCTAGATGTGGGTCCTTTGCTCAATTTGACACTGGATTCATGATAGCCAGGCTGATGAGGGTTATGAACCAGAAACCAGTCCCAGGATGCTTGTTTCTGGTCCAGATGAGACATGTCTTGGCAGTTCGGGCTGGACTGTTCCCATGAGGCACAGGGTCAGACTGATTTGCATATGGCCATGTCTGAACTGGAGTGGCGGAGTGAGCTAAAGAACGATGATGGATTCAACCCAGATCAGTTGACTGGGGGTGAGTGCTTGCAATGTTCAACACTCTGTCCATCATCCCCTTTGGTTTTGCTAAGTTCGCCCTAAGTTGGCAGGATATGCCCAGACGTGGGTCCCTTGATCACTTTGCCACTGGATTCACAATAGCCTGGCTGATGAGGGTTATGAACCCGAAACCTGTCCCAGGATGCTTGTTTCCGGCCCAGGGAAGACATGGCTTGGCAGTTCGGTAAGGACTGTTCCCATGAGGCACAGGGTCGGACTGATTTGCATATGGCCATGTCTGAACTGGCGTGGTGGGGTGAGCTCAAGAACGATGATGGATTAAACCTAGATCAGTTGACTGGGGTTGAGTGCTTGCAATGTTCAACACTCCGCCCATCATCCCCTTTGGTTTTGCTAAGTTTGCCCTAAGTTGGCAGGGTATGCCAGCTGTGGGTCC
The DNA here is from genome assembly GCF_964261635.1 of Lissotriton helveticus. Lineage (NCBI taxonomy): Eukaryota > Metazoa > Chordata > Amphibia > Caudata > Salamandridae > Lissotriton > Lissotriton helveticus. The sequence goes on from NC_136057.1 coordinate 1,491,217,089, forward strand.
CTTGCTCACTTTGCCACTGGATTCAAGATAGCCTGGCTGTTGAGGGTTATGAACCTGAAACCGGTCCCAGGATGCTTGTTTCTGGTCCAGGGACGACATGGTTGGCAGTTCGGGCTGAAGCATTCCCATGAGGCACAGGGTCAGACTGATTTTCATATGGCCATGTCTCAACTCGGGTGGCAGAGTGAGCTAAAGAATGATGATGGTTTAAACCTAGATCAATTGACTGGGGATGAGTGCTTGCAATGTTCAACACTCCGTCCATCATCCCCTTTGGTTTTGCTAAGTTCGCCCTAAGTTGGCAGGGTATGCCTAGACGTGGGTCCTTTGCTCAATTTGACACTGGATTCACGATAGCCTGGCTGATGAGGGTTATGAACCCGAAACCGGTCCCAGGATGCTTGTTTCCAGTCCAGGGAAGACATGGCTTGACAGTTTGGGCTGGACTGTTCCCATGAGGCACAGGGTCAGACTGATTAGCATATGGCCATGTCTGAACTGGGGTGGCGGAGTGAGCTCAAGAACGATGATGGATTAAACCCAGATCAGTTGACTGGAGGTGAGTGCTTGCAATGTTCAACACTCCGTCCATCATCCCCTTTGGTTTTGCTAAGTTCGCCCTAAGTTGGCACGGTATGCCAGCTGTGGGTCCCTTGCTCACTTTGCCACTGGATTCAAGATAGCCTGGCTGATGAGGGTTATGAACCAGAAACCGGTCCCAGGATGCTTGTTCCGGTCCAGGGAAGACATGGCTTGCCAGTTCGGGCTGGACTGTTCCCATGAGGCACAGGGTGAGACTGATTTGCATATGGTCATGTCTGAACTGGGGTGGCGGAGTGAGCTAACGAACGATGATGGATTCAACCCAGATCAGTTGACTGGGGGTGAGTGCTTGCAATGTTCAACACTCCGTCCATCATCCCCTTTGGTTTTGCTAAGTTCGCCCTAAGTTGGCAGGATATGCCCAGACGTGGGTCCCTTGATCACTTTGCCACTGGATTCACAATAGCCTGGCTGATGAGGGTTATGAACCCGAAACCTGTCCCAGGATGCTTGTTTCCGGCCCAGGGAAGACATGGCTTGGCAGTTCGGTAAGGACTGTTCCCATGAGGCACAGGGTCGGACTGATTTGCATATGGCCATGTCTGAACTGGCGTGGTGGGGTGAGCTCAAGAACGATGATGGATTAAACCCAGATCAGTTGACTGGGGTTGTGTGCTTGCAATGTTCAACACTCCGTCCATCATCCCCTTTGGTTTTGCTAAGTTTGCCCTACGTTGGCAGGGTATGCCAGCTGTGGGTCCCTTGCTCACTTTGCCACTGGATTCAAGATAGCCTGGCTGTTGAGGGTTATGAACCTGAAACCAGTCCCAGGATGCTTGTTTCCGGTCCAGGGAAGACATGGCTTGGCAGTTCGGGCTGGAGCATTCCCATGAGGCACAGGGTCAGACTGATTTTCATATGGCCATGTCTGAACTCGGGTGGCAGAGTGAGCTAAAGAATGATGATGGATTAAACCTAGATCAATTGACTGGGGATGAGTGCTTGCAATGTTCAACACTCCGTCCATCATCCCCTTTGGTTTTGCTAAGTTCGCCCTAAGTTGGCAGGGTATGCCTAGACGTGGGTCCTTTGCTCACTTTGACACTGGATTCACGATAGCCTGGCTGATGAGGGTTATGAACCCGAAACCGGTCCCAGGATGCTTGTTTCCGGTCCAGGGAAGACATGGCTTGGCAGTTTGGGCTGGACTGTTCCCATGAGGCACAGGGTCAGACTGATTAGCATATGGCCATGTCTGAACTGGGGTGGCAAAGTGAGCTCAAGAACGATGATGGATTAAACCCAGATCAGTTGACTGGAGGTGAGTGCTTGCAATGTTCAACACTCCGTCCATCATCCCCTTTGGTTTTGCTAAGTTCGCCCTAAGTTGGCACGGTATGCCAGCTGTGGGTCCCTTGCTCACTTTGCCACTGGATTCAAGATAGCCTGGCTGATGAGGGTTATGAACCAGAAACAGGTCCCAGGATGCTTGTTCCGGTCCAGGGAAGACATGGCTTGCCAGTTCGGGCTGGACTGTTCCCATGAGGCACAGGGTCAGACTGATTTGCATATGGCCATGTCTGAACTGGGGTGGCGGAGTGAGCTGAAGAACGATGATGGATTAAACCCAGATCGGTTGACTGGGGGTGAGTGCTTGCAATGTTCAACACTCCGTCCATCAACCCCTTTAGTTTTGCTAAATTCGCCCTAAGTTGGCAGGGTATGCCAGCTGTTGGTTCCTTGCTCACTTTGCCACTGGATTCAAGATAGCCTGGCTGATGAGGGTTATGAACCTGAAACCGGTCCCAGGATGCTTGTTTCCGATCCAGGGAAGACATGGCTTGGCAGTTCGGGCTGGACCATTCTGATGAGGCACAGGATCAGACTGATTTGCATATGGCCCTGTCTGAACTGGGGTGGCAGAGTGAGCTAAAGAATGATGAAAGATTAAACCCAGATCAGTTGACTGGGGATGAGTGCTTGCAATGTTCAACACTCCGTCCATCATCTCCTTTGGTTTTGCTAAGTTCGCCCTAAGTTGGCAGCGTATGCGCAGACATGGGTCCCTTGCTCCCTTTGCCACTGGATTCAAGATAGCCTGGTTGTTGAGGGTTATGAACCTGAAACCGGTCCCAGGATGCTTGTTTCCGGTCCAGGGACGACATGGCTTGGCAGTTCGGGCTGAAGCATTCCCATGAGGCACAGGGTCAGACTGATTTTCATATGGCCATGTCTCAACTCGGGTGGCAGAGTGAGCTAAAGAATGATGATGGATTAAACCTAGATCAATTGACTGGGGATGAGTGCTTGCAATGTTCAACACTCCGTCCATCATCCCCTTTGGTTTTGCTAAGTTCGCCCTAAGTTGGCAGGGTATGCCTAGATGTGGGTCCTTTGCTCAATTTGACACTGGATTCATGATAGCCAGGCTGATGAGGGTTATGAACCAGAAACCAGTCCCAGGATGCTTGTTTCTGGTCCAGATGAGACATGTCTTGGCAGTTCGGGCTGGACTGTTCCCATGAGGCACAGGGTCAGACTGATTTGCATATGGCCATGTCTGAACTGGAGTGGCGGAGTGAGCTAAAGAACGATGATGGATTCAACCCAGATCAGTTGACTGGGGGTGAGTGCTTGCAATGTTCACCACTCTGTCCATCATCCCCTTTGGTTTTGCTAAGTTCGCCCTAAGTTGGCAGGATATGCCCAGACGTGGGTCCCTTGATCACTTTGCCACTGGATTCACAATAGCCTGGCTGATGAGGGTTATGAACCCGAAACCTGTCCCAGGATGCTTGTTTCCGGCCCAGGGAAGACATGGCTTGGCAGTTCGGTAAGGACTGTTCCCATGAGGCACAGGGTCGGACTGATTTGCATATGGCCATGTCTGAACTGGCGTGGTGGGGTGAGCTCAAGAACGATGATGGATTAAACCTAGATCAGTTGACTGGGGTTGAGTGCTTGCAATGTTCAACACTCCGCCCATCATCCCCTTTGGTTTTGCTAAGTTTGCCCTAAGTTGGCAGGGTATGCCAGCTGTGGGTCCCTTGCTCACTTTGCCACTGGATTCAAGATAGCCTGGCTGTTGAGGGTTATGAACCTGAAACCGGTCCCAGGATGCTTGTTTCTGGTCCAGGGACGACATGGTTGGCAGTTCGGGCTGAAGCATTCCCATGAGGCACAGGGTCAGACTGATTTTCATATGGCCATGTCTCAACTCGGGTGGCAGAGTGAGCTAAAGAATGATGATGGTTTAAACCTAGATCAATTGACTGGGGATGAGTGCTTGCAATGTTCAACACTCCGTCCATCATCCCCTTTGGTTTTGCTAAGTTCGCCCTAAGTTGGCAGGGTATGCCTAGACGTGGGTCCTTTGCTCAATTTGACACTGGATTCACGATAGCCTGGCTGATGAGGGTTATGAACCCGAAACCGGTCCCAGGATGCTTGTTTCCGGTCCAGGGAAGACATGGCTTGACAGTTTGGGCTGGACTGTTCCCATGAGGCACAGGGTCAGACTGATTAGCATATGGCCATGTCTGAACTGGGGTGGCGGAGTGAGCTCAAGAACGATGATGGATTAAACCCAGATCAGTTGACTGGAGGTGAGTGCTTGCAATGTTCAACACTCCGTCCATCATCCCCTTTGGTTTTGCTAAGTTCGCCCTAAGTTGGCACGGTATGCCAGCTGTGGGTCCCTTGCTCACTTTGCCACTGGATTCAAGATAGCCTGGCTGATGAGGGTTATGAACCTGAAACCAGTCCCAGGATGCTTGTTTCCGGTCCAGGGAAGACATGGCTTGGCAGTTCGGGCTGGAGCATTCCCATGAGGCACAGGGTCAGACTGATTTTCATATGGCCATGTCTGAACTCGGGTGGCAGAGTGAGCTAAAGAATGATGATGGATTAAACCTAGATCAATTGACTGGGGATGAGTGCTTGCAATGTTCAACACTCCGTCCATCATCCCCTTTGGTTTTGCTAAGTTCGCCCTAAGTTGGCAGGGTATGCCTAGACGTGGGTCCTTTGCTCACTTTGACACTGGATTCACGATAGCCTGGCTGATGAGGGTTATGAACCCGAAACCGGTCCCAGGATGCTTGTTTCCGGTCCAGGGAAGACATGGCTTGGCAGTTTGGGCTGGACTGTTCCCATGAGGCACAGGGTCAGACTGATTAGCATATGGCCATGTCTGAACTGGGGTGGCAAAGTGAGCTCAAGAACGATGATGGATTAAACCCAGATCAGTTGACTGGAGGTGAGTGCTTGCAATGTTCAACACTCCGTCCATCATCCCCTTTGGTTTTGCTAAGTTCGCCCTAAGTTGGCACGGTATGCCAGCTGTGGGTCCCTTGCTCACTTTGCCACTGGATTCAAGATAGCCTGGCTGATGAGGGTTATGAACCAGAAACAGGTCCCAGGATGCTTGTTCCGGTCCAGGGAAGACATGGCTTGCCAGTTCGGGCTGGACTGTTCCCATGAGGCACAGGGTCAGACTGATTTGCATATGGCCATGTCTGAACTGGGGTGGCGGAGTGAGCTGAAGAACGATGATGGATTAAACCCAGATCGGTTGACTGGGGGTGAGTGCTTGCAATGTTCAACACTCCGTCCATCAACCCCTTTAGTTTTGCTAAATTCGCCCTAAGTTGGCAGGGTATGCCAGCTGTTGGTTCCTTGCTCACTTTGCCACTGGATTCAAGATAGCCTGGCTGATGAGGGTTATGAACCTGAAACCGGTCCCAGGATGCTTGTTTCCGATCCAGGGAAGACATGGCTTGGCAGTTCGGGCTGGACCATTCTGATGAGGCACAGGATCAGACTGATTTGCATATGGCCCTGTCTGAACTGGGGTGGCAGAGTGAGCTAAAGAATGATGAAAGATTAAACCCAGATCAGTTGACTGGGGATGAGTGCTTGCAATGTTCAACACTCCGTCCATCATCTCCTTTGGTTTTGCTAAGTTCGCCCTAAGTTGGCAGCGTATGCGCAGACATGGGTCCCTTGCTCCCTTTGCCACTGGATTCAAGATAGCCTGGTTGTTGAGGGTTATGAACCTGAAACCGGTCCCAGGATGCTTGTTTCCGGTCCAGGGACGACATGGCTTGGCAGTTCGGGCTGAAGCATTCCCATGAGGCACAGGGTCAGACTGATTTTCATATGGCCATGTCTCAACTCGGGTGGCAGAGTGAGCTAAAGAATGATGATGGATTAAACCTAGATCAATTGACTGGGGATGAGTGCTTGCAATGTTCAACACTCCGTCCATCATCCCCTTTGGTTTTGCTAAGTTCGCCCTAAGTTGGCAGGGTATGCCTAGATGTGGGTCCTTTGCTCAATTTGACACTGGATTCATGATAGCCAGGCTGATGAGGGTTATGAACCAGAAACCAGTCCCAGGATGCTTGTTTCTGGTCCAGATGAGACATGTCTTGGCAGTTCGGGCTGGACTGTTCCCATGAGGCACAGGGTCAGACTGATTTGCATATGGCCATGTCTGAACTGGAGTGGCGGAGTGAGCTAAAGAACGATGATGGATTCAACCCAGATCAGTTGACTGGGGGTGAGTGCTTGCAATGTTCACCACTCTGTCCATCATCCCCTTTGGTTTTGCTAAGTTCGCCCTAAGTTGGCAGGATATGCCCAGACGTGGGTCCCTTGATCACTTTGCCACTGGATTCACAATAGCCTGGCTGATGAGGGTTATGAACCCGAAACCTGTCCCAGGATGCTTGTTTCCGGCCCAGGGAAGACATGGCTTGGCAGTTCGGTAAGGACTGTTCCCATGAGGCACAGGGTCGGACTGATTTGCATATGGCCATGTCTGAACTGGCGTGGTGGGGTGAGCTCAAGAACGATGATGGATTAAACCTAGATCAGTTGACTGGGGTTGAGTGCTTGCAATGTTCAACACTCCGCCCATCATCCCCTTTGGTTTTGCTAAGTTTGCCCTAAGTTGGCAGGGTATGCCAGCTGTGGGTCCCTTGCTCACTTTGCCACTGGATTCAAGATAGCCTGGCTGTTGAGGGTTATGAACCTGAAACCGGTCCCAGGATGCTTGTTTCTGGTCCAGGGACGACATGGTTGGCAGTTCGGGCTGAAGCATTCCCATGAGGCACAGGGTCAGACTGATTTTCATATGGCCATGTCTCAACTCGGGTGGCAGAGTGAGCTAAAGAATGATGATGGTTTAAACCTAGATCAATTGACTGGGGATGAGTGCTTGCAATGTTCAACACTCCGTCCATCATCCCCTTTGGTTTTGCTAAGTTCGCCCTAAGTTGGCAGGGTATGCCTAGACGTGGGTCCTTTGCTCAATTTGACACTGGATTCACGATAGCCTGGCTGATGAGGGTTATGAACCCGAAACCGGTCCCAGGATGCTTGTTTCCGGTCCAGGGAAGACATGGCTTGACAGTTTGGGCTGGACTGTTCCCATGAGGCACAGGGTCAGACTGATTAGCATATGGCCATGTCTGAACTGGGGTGGCGGAGTGAGCTCAAGAACGATGATGGATTAAACCCAGATCAGTTGACTGGAGGTGAGTGCTTGCAATGTTCAACACTCCGTCCATCATCCCCTTTGGTTTTGCTAAGTTCGCCCTAAGTTGGCACGGTATGCCAGCTGTGGGTCCCTTGCTCACTTTGCCACTGGATTCAAGATAGCCTGGCTGATGAGGGTTATGAACCAGAAACCGGTCCCAGGATGCTTGTTCCGGTCCAGGGAAGACATGGCTTGCCAGTTCGGGCTGGACTGTTCCCATGAGGCACAGGGTCGAACTGATTTGCATATGGCCATGTCTGAACTGGGGTGGCGGAGTGAGCTCAAGAACGATGATGGATTAAACCCAGATCAGTTGACTGGGGGTGAGTGCTTGCAATGTTCAACACTCCGTCCATCATCCCCTTTAGTTTTGCTAAATTCGCCCTAAGTTGGCAGGGTATGCCAGCTGTTGGTCCCTTGCTCACTTTGCCACTGGATTCAAGATAGCCTGGCTGATGAGGGTTATGAACCTGAAACCGGTCCCAGGATGCTTGTTTCCGATCCAGGGAAGACATGGCTTGGCAGTTCGGGCTGGACCATTCCGATGAGGCACAGGATCAGACTGATTTGCATATGGCCCTGTCTGAACTGGGGTGGCAGAGTGAGCTAAAGAATGATGAAGGATTAAACCCAGATCAGTTGACTGGGGATGAGTGCTTGCAATGTTCAACACTCCGTCCATCATCCCCTTTGGTTTTGCTAAGTTCGCCCTAAGTTGGCAGCGTATGCGCAGACATGGGTCCCTTGCTCCCTTTGCCACTGGATTCAAGATAGCCTGGCTGATGAGGGTTATAAACCCGAAACCGGGCCCAGGATGCGTGTTTTTTGGTCCAGGGAAGACATGGCTTGGCAGTTCGGGCTGGACTGTTCCCATGAGGCACAGGGTCAGACTGATTTGCATATGGCCATGTCTGAACTGGAGTGGCGGAGTGAGCTCAAGAACGATGATGGATTAAACCCAGATCAGTTGACTGGGGGTGAGTGCTTGCAATGTTCAACACTCCGTCCATCATCCCCTTTGGTTTTGCTAAGTTTGCCCTAAGTTGGCAGGGTATGCCAGCTGTGGGTCCCTTGCTCACTTTGCCACTGGATTCAAGATAGCCTGGCTGTTGAGGGTTATGAACCTGAAACCGGTCCCAGGATGCTTGTTTCCGGTCCAGGGACGACATGGTTGGCAGTTCGGGCTGAAGCATTCCCATGAGGCACAGGGTCAGACTGATTTTCATATGGCCATGTCTCAACTCGGGTGGCAGAGTGAGCTAAAGAATGATGATGGTTTAAACCTAGATCAATTGACTGGGGATGAGTGCTTGCAATGTTCAACACTCCGTCCATCATCCCCTTTGGTTTTGCTAAGTTCGCCCTAAGTTGGCAGGGTATGCCTAGACGTGGGTCCTTTGCTCAATTTGACACTGGATTCACGATAGCCTGGCTGATGAGGGTTATGAACCCGAAACCGGTCCCAGGATGCTTGTTTCCGGTCCAGGGAAGACATGGCTTGACAGTTTGGGCTGGACTGTTCCCATGAGGCACAGGGTCAGACTGATTAGCATATGGCCATGTCTGAACTGGGGTGGCGGAGTGAGCTCAAGAACGATGATGGATTAAACCCAGATCAGTTGACTGGAGGTGAGTGCTTGCAATGTTCAACACTCCGTCCATCATCCCCTTTGGTTTTGCTAAGTTCGCCCTAAGTTGGCACGGTATGCCAGCTGTGGGTCCCTTGCTCACTTTGCCACTGGATTCAAGATAGCCTGGCTGATGAGGGTTATGAACCAGAAACCGGTCCCAGGATGCTTGTTCCGGTCCAGGGAAGACATGGCTTGCCAGTTCTGGCTGGACTGTTCCCATGAGGCACAGGGTCGAACTGATTTGCATATGGCCATGTCTGAACTGGGGTGGCGGAGTGAGCTCAAGAACGATGATGGATTAAACCCAGATCAGTTGACTGGGGGTGAGTGCTTGCAATGTTCAACACTCCGTCCATCATCCCCTTTAGTTTTGCTAAATTCGCCCTAAGTTGGCAGGGTATGCCAGCTGTTGGTCCCTTGCTCACTTTGCCACTGGATTCAAGATAGCCTGGCTGATGAGGGTTATGAACCTGAAACCGGTCCCAGGATGCTTGTTTCCGATCTAGGGAAGACATGGCTTGGCAGTTCGGGCTGGACCATTCCGATGAGGCACAGGATCAGACTGATTTGCATATGGCCCTGTCTGAACTGGGGTGGCAGAGTGAGCTAAAGAATGATGAAGGATTAAACCCAGATCAGTTGACTGGGGATGAGTGCTTGCAATGTTCAACACTCCGTCCATCATCCCCTTTGGTTTTGCTAAGTTCGCCCTAAGTTGGCAGCGTATGCGCAGACATGGGTCCCTTGCTCCCTTTGCCACTGGATTCAAGATAGCCTGGCTGATGAGGGTTATAAACCCGAAACCGGGCCCAGGATGCGTGTTTTTTGGTCCAGGGAAGACATGGCTTGGCAGTTCGGGCTGGACTGTTCCCATGAGGCACAGGGTCAGACTGATTTGCATATGGCCATGTCTGAACTGGAGTGGCGGAGTGAGCTCAAGAACGATGATGGATTAAACCCAGATCAGTTGACTGGGGGTGAGTGCTTGCAATGTTCAACACTCCGTACATCATCCCCTTTGGTTTTGCTAAGTTCGCCCTAAGTTGGCAGGGTATGCCTAGACGTGGGTCCTTTGCTCACTTTGCCACTGGATTCACGATAGCCTGGCTGATGAGGGTTATGAACCCGAAACCGGTCCCAGGACGCTTGTTTACGGTCCAGGGAAGACATGGCTTGGCAGTTTGGGCTGGACTGTTCCCATGAGGCACAGGGTCAGACTGATTTGCATATGGCCATGTCTGAACTGGGGTGGCGGAGTGAGCTCAAGAACGATGATGGATTAAACCCAGATCAGTTGACTGGGGTTGAGTGCTTGCAATGTTCAACACTCCGTCCATCATCCCCTTTGGTTTTGGTAAGTTCGCCCTAAGTTGGCACGGTATGCCAGCTGTGGGTCCCTTGCTCACTTTGCCACTGGATTCAAGATAGCCTGGCTGATGAGGGTTATGAACCAGAAACCGGTCCCAGGATGCTTGTTTCTGGTCCAGATGAGACATGTCTTGGCAGTTCGGGCTGGACTGTTCCCATGAGGCACAGGGTCAGACTGATTTGCATATGGCCATGTCTGAACTGGGGTGGCGGAGTGAGCTAAAGAAAGATGATGGATTAAACCCAGATCAGTTGACTGGGGGTGAGTGCTTGCAATGTTCAACACTCAGTCCATCATCCCCTTTGGTTTTGCTAAGTTCGCCCTAAATTGGCAGGGTATGCCCAGACGTGGGCCCCTTTCTCCCTTTGCAACTGAATTCAAGATAGCCTTACTGATTAGGGTTATGAACCCGAAACCGGGCCCAGGATTCGTGTTTTTGGTCCAGGGTAGACATGGCTTGGCAGTTCGGGCTGGACTGTTCCCATGAGGCACAGGGTTAGACTGATTTGCATATGGCCATGTATAAACTGGGGTGGCAGAGTGAGCTAAAGAATGATGATGGATTAAACCCAGATCAATTGACTGGGGATGAGTGCTTGTAATGTTCGACACCCCGTCCATCATCCCCTTTGGTTTTGCTAAGTTTGCCCTAAGTTGACAGGGTCAGACTGATTTGCATATGGCCATGTCTGAACTGGGGTGGCGGAGTGAGCTCAAGAACGATGATGGATTAAACACAGATCAGTTGACTGGAGGTGAGTGCTTGCAATGGTCAACACTCCATCCATCATCCCCTTTGGTTTTGCTAAGTTCGCCCTAAGTTGGCACGGTATGCCAGCTGTGGGTCCCTTGCTCACTTTGCCACTGGATTCAAGATAGCCTGGCTGATGAGGGTTATAAACCAGAAACCGGTCCCAGGATGCTTGTTTCTGGTCCAGATGAGCCATGTCTAGGCAGTTCGGGCTGGACTGTTCCCATGAGGCACAGGGTCAGACTGATTTGCATCTGGTCATGTCTGAACTGGGGTGGCGGGCTGAGCTAAAGAACGATGATGGATTCAACCCAGATCAGTTGACTGGGGGTGAGTGCTTGCAATGTTCAACACTCCGTCCATCATCCCCTTTGGTTTTGCTAAGTTCGCATTAAGTTGGCAGGATATGCCCAGACGTGGGTCCCTTGATCACTTTGCCACTGGATTCACAATAGCCTGGCTGATGAGGGTTATGAACCCGAAACCTGTCCCAGGATGCTTGTTTCCGGCCCAGGGAAGACATGGCTTGGCAGTTCGGTAAGGACTGTTCCCATGAGGCACAGGGTCAGACTGATTTGCATATGGCCATGTCTGAACTGGCGTGGTGGGGTGAGCTCAAGAACGATGATGGATTAAACCCAGATCAGTTGACTGGGGTTGAGTGCTTGCAATGTTCAACACTCCGTCCATCATCCCCTTTGGTTTTGCTAAGTTTGCCCTAAGTTGGCAGGGTATGCCAGCTGTGGGTCCCTTGCTCACTTTGCCACTGGATTCAAGATAGCCTGGCTGATGAGGGTTATGAATCTGAAACCGGTCCCAGGATGCTTGTTTCCGGTCCAGGGAAGACATGGCTTGGCAGTTCGGGCTGGACCATTCCCATGAGGCACAGGGTCAGACTGATTTGCATATGGCCCTGTCTGAACTGGGGTGGCAAAGTGAGCTAAAGAATGATGATGGATTAAACCCAGATCAGTTGACTGGGGGTGAGTGCTTGCAATGTTCAACACTCCGTCCATCATCCCCTTTGGTTTTGCTAAGTTCGCCGGGTATGCCCAGACGTGGGTCCCTTGCTCCCTTTGCCACTGGATTCAAGATAGCCTGGCTGATGAGGGTTATAAACCCAAAACTGGTCCCAGGATGCTTGTTTCTGGTCCAGGGGAGACATAGCTTGGCAGTTCGGGCTGGGCTGTTCCCATGAGGCACAGGGTCAGACTGATTTGCATATGGCCATGTCTGAACTGGGGTGGCGGAGTGAGCTAAGAACGATGATGGATTCAACCCATATCAGTTGACTGGGGGTGAGTGCTTGCAATGTTCAACACTCCGTCCATCATCCCCTTTGGTTTTGCTAAGTTCGCCCTAAGTTGGCAGAATATGCCCAGACGTGGGTCCTTTGCTCACTTTGCCACTGGATTCACGATAGCCTGGCTGATGAGGGTTATGAACCCGAAACCGGTCCCAGGATGCCTGTTTCCAGTCCAGGGAAGACATGGCTTGGCAGTTTGGGCAGGACTGTCCCCATGAGGCACAGGGTCAGACTGATTTGCATATGGCCATGTCTGAACTGGGGTGGCTAAGTGAGCTCAAGAACAATGATGGATTCAACCCCAATCAGTGGACTGGGGGTGAGTGCTTGCAATGTTCAACACTCCGTCCATCATCCCCTTTGGTTTTGCTAAGTTCGCCCTAAGTTGGCAGGGTATGCCCAGACATGGGTCCCTTGCTCCCTTTGCCACTGGATTCAAGATAGCCTGGCTGATGAGCGTTATGAACCCAAAACCGGTGCCAGGATGCTTTTTTCTGGTCCAGGGAAGACATGGCTTAGCAGTTCGGGCAGGACTGTTCCCATGAGGCACAAGGTCAGACTGATTTGCATATGGCCATGTCTGAACTGGGGTGTTAGAGTGAGCTCAAGAACGATGATGGAATAAACCCAGATCAGTTGACTGGGGGTGAGTGCTTGCAATGTTCAACACTCCGTCCATCATCCCCTTTGGTTTTGCTAAGTTCGCCCTAAGTTGGCAGGGTATGCCCAGACATGGGTCCCTTGCTCCCTTTGCCACTGGATTCAAGATAGCCTGGCTGATGAGGGTTATGAACCCAAAACCGGTGCCAGGATGCTTGTTTCTGGTCCAGGGAAGACATGGCTTAGCAGTTCGGGCAGGACTGTTCCCATGAGGCACAGGGTCAGACTGATTTGCATATGGCCATGTCTGAACTGGGGTGGTTGAGTGAGCTCAAGAACGATGATGGAATAAACCCAGATCAGTTGACTGGGGGTGAGTGCTTGCAATGTTCAACACTCCTTCCATCATCCCCTTTGGTTTTGCTAAGTTCGCCCTACGTTTGCAGGGTATGCCAGCTGTGGGACCCTTGCTCACTTTGCCACTGGATTCAAGATAGCCTGGCTGATGAGGGTTATGAACCAGAAACCGGTCACATGATGCTTGTTTCCGGTCCGGGGTAGACATGGCTTGGCAGTGCGGGCTGGACTGTTCCCATGAGGCACAGGGTCACACTGATTTGCTTATGACCATGTCTGAACTGGGGTGGCGGAATGAGCTAAAGAACAATGATGAATTCAACCCAGATCAGTTGACTGGGGGTGAGTCCTTGCAATGTTCAACAATCCGTCCATCATCCCCTTTGGTTTTGTAAGTTCGCCCTACGTTTGCAGGGTATGCCAGCTGTGGGTCCCTTGCTCACTTTGCCACTGGATTCAAGATAGCCTGGATGATGAGGGTTATCAACCTGAAACCGGTCCCAGGATTCTTGTTTCTGGTCCAGAGAAGATATGGCTTGGCAGTTCTGTCTGGACGGTTCCCATGAGGCAAAGGGTCAAACTGATTTGCATATGGCCATGTCTGAACTGGGGTGGCAGAGTGAGCTAAAGAATGATGATGGATTAAACCGAGATCAGTATACTAGGGATGAGTTCTTGCAATGTTCAACACTCAGTCCATCATCCCCTTTGGTTTTGCTAAGTTCGCCCTAAGTTGGCAGGGTATGCCCAGACGTGGGTCCCTTTCTCCCTTTGCAACTGAATTCAAGATAGCCTGACTGATTAAGGTTATGAACCCGAAACAGGGCCCAGGATGCGTGTTTTTGGTCCAGGGAAGACATGGCTTGGCAGTTCGGGCTGGACTGTTCCCATGGGGCACAGGGTCGGACTGATTTGCATATGGCCATGTCTGAACTGGAGTGGCGGAGTGAGCTCAAGAACAAAGATGGATTAAACCCAGATCAGTTGACTGGGTGTGAGTGCTTGCAATGTTCAACACTCTGTCCATCATCCCCTTTGGTTTTGCTAAGTTTGCCCTAAGTTGGCAGGGTATGCCAGCTGTGGGTCCCTTGCTCACTTTGCCACTGGATTCAAGATAGCCTGCTGATGAGGGTTTTGAACCTGAAACCGGTCCCAGGAGGCTTGTTTCCGGTCCAGGGAAGACATGGCTTGGCAGTTCGGGCTGGAGCATTCCCATGAGGCACAGGGTCAGACTGATTTTCATATGGCCATGTCTGAACTGGGGTGGCAGAGTGAGCTAAAGAATGTTGATGGATTAAACCCAGATCAATTGACTGGGGATGAGTGCTTGCAATGTTCAACACTCCGTCCATCATCCCCTTTGGTTTTGCTAAGTTCGCTCTAAGTTGGCAGGGTATGCCTAGACGTGGGTCCTTTGCTCACTTTGCCACTGGATTCACGATAGCCTGGCTGATGAGGGTTATGAACCCGAAACCGGTCCCAGGATGCTTGTTTCCGGTCCAGGGAAGACATGGCTTGGAAGTTTGGGCTGGATTGTTCCCATGAGTCACAGGGTCAGACTGATTTGCATATGGCCATGTCTGAACTGGGGTGGCGGAGTGAGCTCAAGAACGATGATGGATTAAACACAGATCAGTTGACTGGAGGTGAGTGCTTGCAATGGTCAACACTCTGCCATCATCCCCTTTGGTTTTGGTAAGTTCGCCCTAAGTTGGCACGGTATGCCAGCTGTGGGTCCCTTGCTCACTTTGCCACTGGATTCAAGATAGCCTGGCTGATGAGGGTTATGAACCAGAAACCGGTCCCAGGATGCTTGTTTCTGGTCCAGATGAGCCATGTCTAGGCAGTTCGGGCTGGACTGTTCCCATGAGGCACAGGGTGAGACTGATTTGCATATGGTCATGTCTGAACTGGGGTGGCGGAGTGAGCTAACGAACGATGATGGATTCAACCCAGATCAGTTGACTGGGGGTGAGTGCTTGCAATGTTCAACACTCCGTCCATCATCCCCTTTGGTTTTGCTAAGTTCGCCCTAAGTTGGCAGGATATGCCCAGACGTGGGTCCCTTGATCACTTTGCCACTGGATTCACAATAGCCTGGCTGATGAGGGTTATGAACCCGAAACCTGTCCCAGGATGCTTGTTTCCGGCCCAGGGAAGACATGGCTTGGCAGTTCGGTAAGGACTGTTCCCATGAGGCACAGGGTCGGACTGATTTGCATATGGCCATGTCTGAACTGGCGTGGTGGGGTGAGCTCAAGAACGATGATGGATTAAACCCAGATCAGTTGACTGGGGTTGTGTGCTTGCAATGTTCAACACTCCGTCCATCATCCCCTTTGGTTTTGCTAAGTTTGCCCTACGTTGGCAGGGTATGCCAGCTGTGGGTCCCTTGCTCACTTTGCCACTGGATTCAAGATAGCCTGGCTGTTGAGGGTTATGAACCTGAAACCAGTCCCAGGATGCTTGTTTCCGGTCCAGGGAAGACATGGCTTGGCAGTTCGGGCTGGAGCATTCCCATGAGGCACAGGGTCAGACTGATTTTCATATGGCCATGTCTGAACTCAGGTGGCAGAGTGAGCTAAAGAATGATGATGGATTAAACCTAGATCAATTGACTGGGGATGAGTGCTTGCAATGTTCAAAACTCCGTCCATCATCCCCTTTGGTTTTGCTAAGTTCGCCCTAAGTTGGCAGGGTATGCCTAGACGTGGGTCCTTTGCTCACTTTGACACTAGATTCACGATAGCCTGGCTGATGAGGGTTATGAACCCGAAACCGGTCCCAGGATGCTTGTTTCCGGTCCAGGGAAGACATGGCTTGGCAGTTTGGGCTGGACTGTTCCCATGAGGCACAGGGTCAGACTGATTAGCATATGGCCATGTCTGAACTGGGGTGGCAAAGTGAGCTCAAGAACGATGATGGATTAAACCCAGATCAGTTGACTGGAGGTGAGTGCTTGCAATGTTCAACACTCCGTCCATCATCCCCTTTGGTTTTGCTAAGTTCGCCCTAAGTTGGCACGGTATGCCAGCTGTGGGTCCCTTGCTCACTTTGCCACTGGATTCAAGATAGCCTGGCTGATGAGGGTTATGAACCAGAAACCGGTCCCAGGATGCTTGTTCCGGTCCAGGGAAGACATGGCTTGCCAGTTTGGGCTGGACTGTTCCCATGAGGCACAGGGTCAGACTGATTTGCATATGGCCATGTCTGAACTGGGGTGGCGGAGTGAGCTGAAGAACGATGATGGATTAAACCCAGATCGGTTGACTGGGGGTGAGTGCTTGCAATGTTCAACACTCCGTCCATCAACCCCTTTAGTTTTGCTAAATTCGCCCTAAGTTGGCAGGGTATGCCAGCTGTTGGTTCCTTGCTCACTTTGCCACTGGATTCAAGATAGCCTGGCTGATGAGGGTTATGAACCTGAAACCGGTCCCAGGATGCTTGTTTCCGATCCAGGGAAGACATGGCTTGGCAGTTCGGGCTGGACCATTCTGATGAGGCACAGGATCAGACTGATTTGCATATGGCCCTGTCTGAACTGGGGTGGCAGAGTGAGCTAAAGAATGATGAAAGATTAAACCCAGATCAGTTGACTGGGGATGAGTGCTTGCAATGTTCAACACTCCGTCCATCATCTCCTTTGGTTTTGCTAAGTTCGCCCTAAGTTGGCAGCGTATGCGCAGACATGGGTCCCTTGCTCCCTTTGCCACTGGATTCAAGATAGCCTGGCTGATGAGGGTTATAAACCGGAAACCGGGCCCAGGATGCGTGTTTTTGGTCCAGGGAAGACATGGCTTGGCAGTTCGGGCTGGACTGTTCCCATGAGGCACAGGGTCAGACTGATTTGCATATGGCCATGTCTGAACTGGAGTGGCGGAGTGAGCTCAAGAACGATGATGGATTAAACCCAGATCAGTTGACTGGGGGTGAGTGCTTGCAATGTTCAACACTCCGTCCATCATCCCCTTTGGTTTTGCTAAGTTCGCCCTAAATTGGCAGGGTATGCCCAGACGTGGGCCCCTTTCTCCCTTTGCAACTGAATTCAAGATAGCCTTACTGATTAGGGTTATGAACCCGAAACCGGGCCCAGGATTCGTGTTTTTGGTCCAGGGTAGACATGGCTTGGCAGTTCGGGCTGGACTGTTCCCATGAGGCACAGGGTCAGACTGATTTGCATATGGCCATGTATAAACTGGGGTGGCAGAGTGAGCTAAAGAATGATGATGGATTAAACCCAGATCAATTGACTGGGGATGAGTGCTTGTAATGTTCGACACCCCGTCCATCATCCCCTTTGGTTTTGCTAAGTTTGCCCTAAGTTGACAGGGTCAGACTGATTTGCATATGGCCATGTCTGAACTGGGGTGGCGGAGTGAGCTCAAGAACGATGATGGATTAAACACAGATCAGTTGACTGGAGGTGAGTGCTTGCAACGGTCAACACTCCATCCATCATCCCCTTTGGTTTTGCTAAGTTCGCCCTAAGTTGGCACGGTATGCCAGCTGTGGGTCCCTTGCTCACTTTGCCACTGGATTCAAGATAGCCTGGCTGATGAGGGTTATAAACCAGAAACCGGTCCCAGGATGCTTGTTTCTGGTCCAGATGAGCCATGTCTAGGCAGTTCGGGCTGGACTGTTCCCATGAGGCACAGGGTCAGACTGATTTGCATCTGGTCATGTCTGAACTGGGGTGGCGGGCTGAGCTAAAGAACGATGATGGATTCAACCCAGATCAGTTGACTGGGGGTGAGTGCTTGCAATGTTCAACACTCCGTCCATCATCCCCTTTGGTTTTGCTAAGTTCGCATTAAGTTGGCAGGATATGCCCAGACGTGGGTCCCTTGATCACTTTGCCACTGGATTCACAATAGCCTGGCTGATGAGGGTTATGAACCCGAAACCTGTCCCAGGATGCTTGTTTCCGGCCCAGGGAAGACATGGCTTGGCAGTTCGGTAAGGACTGTTCCCATGAGGCACAGGGTCAGACTGATTTGCATATGGCCATGTCTGAACTGGCGTGGTGGGGTGAGCTCAAGAACGATGATGGATTAAACCCAGATCAGTTGACTGGGGTTGAGTGCTTGCAATGTTCAACACTCCGTCCATCATCCCCTTTGGTTTTGCTAAGTTTGCCCTAAGTTGGCAGGGTATGCCAGCTGTGGGTCCCTTGCTCACTTTGCCACTGGATTCAAGATAGCCTGGCTGATGAGGGTTATGAACCTGAAACTGGTCCCAGGATGCTTGTTTCCGGTCCAGGGAAGACATGGCTTGGCAGTTCGGGCTGGACCATTCCCATGAGGCACAGGGTCAGACTGATTTTCATATGGCCATGTCTGAACTGGGGTGGCAGAGTGAGCTAAAGAATGTTGATGGATTAAACCCAGATCAATTGACTGGGGATGAGTGCTTGCAATGTTCAACACTCCGTCCATCATCCCCTTTGGTTTTGCTAAGTTCGCTCTAAGTTGGCAGGGTATGCCTAGACGTGGGTCCTTTGCTCACTTTGCCACTGGATTCACGATAGCCTGGCTGATGAGGGTTATGAACCCGAAACCGGTCCCAGGATGCTTGTTTCCGGTCCAGGGAAGACATGGCTTGGAAGTTTGGGCTGGATTGTTCCCATGAGTCACAGGGTCAGACTGATTTGCATATGGCCATGTCTGAACTGGGGTGGCGGAGTGAGCTCAAGAACGATGATGGATTAAACACAGATCAGTTGACTGGAGGTGAGTGCTTGCAATGGTCAACACTCTGCCATCATCCCCTTTGGTTTTGGTAAGTTCGCCCTAAGTTGGCACGGTATGCCAGCTGTGGGTCCCTTGCTCACTTTGCCACTGGATTCAAGATAGCCTGGCTGATGAGGGTTATGAACCAGAAACCGGTCCCAGGATGCTTGTTTCTGGTCCAGATGAGCCATGTCTAGGCAGTTCGGGCTGGACTGTTCCCATGAGGCACAGGGTGAGACTGATTTGCATATGGTCATGTCTGAACTGGGGTGGCGGAGTGAGCTAACGAACGATGATGGATTCAACCCAGATCAGTTGACTGGGGGTGAGTGCTTGCAATGTTCAACACTCCGTCCATCATCCCCTTTGGTTTTGCTAAGTTCGCCCTAAGTTGGCAGGATATGCCCAGACGTGGGTCCCTTGATCACTTTGCCACTGGATTCACAATAGCCTGGCTGATGAGGGTTATGAACCCGAAACCTGTCCCAGGATGCTTGATTCCGGCCCAGGGAAGACATGGCTTGGCAGTTCGGTAAGGACTGTTCCCATGAGGCACAGGGTCGGACTGATTTGCATATGGCCATGTCTGAACTGGCGTGGTGGGGTGAGCTCAAGAACGATGATGGATTAAACCCAGATCAGTTGACTGGGGTTGTGTGCTTGCAATGTTCAACACTCCGTCCATCATCCCCTTTGGTTTTGCTAAGTTTGCCCTACGTTGGCAGGGTATGCCAGCTGTGGGTCCCTTGCTCACTTTGCCACTGGATTCAAGATAGCCTGGCTGTTGAGGGTTATGAACCTGAAACCAGTCCCAGGATGCTTGTTTCCGGTCCAGGGAAGACATGGCTTGGCAGTTCGGGCTGGAGCATTCCCATGAGGCACAGGGTCAGACTGATTTTCATATGGCCATGTCTGAACTCGGGTGGCAGAGTGAGCTAAAGAATGATGATGGATTAAACCTAGATCAATTGACTGGGGATGAGTGCTTGCAATGTTCAACACTCCGTCCATCATCCCCTTTGGTTTTGCTAAGTTCGCCCTAAGTTGGCAGGGTATGCCTAGACGTGGGTCCTTTGCTCACTTTGACACTGGATTCACGATAGCCTGGCTGATGAGGGTTATGAACCCGAAACCGGTCCCAGGATGCTTGTTTCCGGTCCAGGGAAGACATGGCTTGGCAGTTTGGGCTGGACTGTTCCCATGAGGCACAGGGTCAGACTGATTAGCATATGGCCATGTCTGAACTGGGGTGGCAAAGTGAGCTCAAGAACGATGATGGATTAAACCCAGATCAGTTGACTGGAGGTGAGTGCTTGCAATGTTCAACACTCCGTCCATCATCCCCTTTGGTTTTGCTAAGTTCGCCCTAAGTTGGCACGGTAGGCCAGCTGTGGGTCCCTTGCTCACTTTGCCACTGGATTCAAGATAGCCTGGCTGATGAGGGTTATGAACCAGAAACCGGTCCCAGGATGCTTGTTCCGGTCCAGGGAAGACATGGCTTGCCAGTTCGGGCTGGACTGTTCCCATGAGGCACAGGGTCAGACTGATTTGCATATGGCCATGTCTGAACTGGGGTGGCGGAGTGAGCTGAAGAACGATGATGGATTAAACCCAGATCGGTTGACTGGGGGTGAGTGCTTGCAATGTTCAACACTCCGTCCATCAACCCCTTTAGTTTTGCTAAATTCGCCCTAAGTTGGCAGGGTATGCCAGCTGTTGGTTCCTTGCTCACTTTGCCACTGGATTCAAGATAGCCTGGCTGATGAGGGTTATGAACCTGAAACCGGTCCCAGGATGCTTGTTTCCGATCCAGGGAAGACATGGCTTGGCAGTTCGGGCTGGACCATTCTGATGAGGCACAGGATCAGACTGATTTGCATATGGCCCTGTCTGAACTGGGGTGGCAGAGTGAGCTAAAGAATGATGAAAGATTAAACCCAGATCAGTTGACTGGGGATGAGTGCTTGCAATGTTCAACACTCCGTCCATCATCTCCTTTGGTTTTGCTAAGTTCGCCCTAAGTTGGCAGCGTATGCGCAGACATGGGTCCCTTGCTCCCTTTGCCACTGGATTCAAGATAGCCTGGCTGATGAGGGTTATAAACCGGAAACCGGGCCCAGGATGCGTGTTTTTGGTCCAGGGAAGACATGGCTTGGCAGTTCGGGCTGGACTGTTCCCATGAGGCACAGGGTCAGACTGATTTGCATATGGCCATGTCTGAACTGGAGTGGCGGAGTGAGCTCAAGAACGATGATGGATTAAACCCAGATCAGTTGACTGGGGGTGAGTGCTTGCAATGTTCAACACTCCGTCCATCATCCCCTTTGGTTTTGCTAAGTTCGCCCTAAATTGGCAGGGTATGCCCAGACGTGGGCCCCTTTCTCCCTTTGCAACTGAATTCAAGATAGCCTTACTGATTAGGGTTATGAACCCGAAACCGGGCCCAGGATTCGTGTTTTTGGTCCAGGGTAGACATGGCTTGGCAGTTCGGGCTGGACTGTTCCCATGAGGCACAGGGTCAGACTGATTTGCATATGGCCATGTAGAAACTGGGGTGGCAGAGTGAGCTAAAGAATGATGATGGATTAAACCCAGATCAATTGACTGGGGATGAGTGCTTGTAATGTTCGACACCCCGTCCATCATCCCCTTTGGTTTTGCTAAGTTTGCCCTAAGTTGACAGGGTCAGACTGATTTGCATATGGCCATGTCTGAACTGGGGTGGCGGAGTGAGCTCAAGAACGATGATGGATTAAACACAGATCAGTTGACTGGAGGTGAGTGCTTGCAACGGTCAACACTCCATCCATCATCCCCTTTGGTTTTGCTAAGTTTGCCCTAAGTTGGCACGGTATGCCAGCTGTGGGTCCCTTGCTCACTTTGCCACTGGATTCAAGATAGCCTGGCTGATGAGGGTTATAAACCAGAAACCGGTCCCAGGATGCTTGTTTCTGGTCCAGATGAGCCATGTCTAGGCAGTTCGGGCTGGACTGTTCCCATGAGGCACAGGGTCAGACTGATTTGCATCTGGTCATGTCTGAACTGGGGTGGCGGGCTGAGCTAAAGAACGATGATGGATTCAACCCAGATCAGTTGACTGGGGGTGAGTGCTTGCAATGTTCAACACTCCGTCCATCATCCCCTTTGGTTTTGCTAAGTTCGCATTAAGTTGGCAGGATATGCCCAGACGTGGGTCCCTTGATCACTTTGCCACTGGATTCACAATAGCCTGGCTGATGAGGGTTATGAACCCGAAACCTGTCCCAGGATGCTTGTTTCCGGCCCAGGGAAGACATGGCTTGGCAGTTCGGTAAGGACTGTTCCCATGAGGCACAGGGTCAGACTGATTTGCATATGGCCATGTCTGAACTGGCGTGGTGGGGTGAGCTCAAGAACGATGATGGATTAAACCCAGATCAGTTGACTGGGGTTGAGTGCTTGCAATGTTCAACACTCCGTCCATCATCCCCTTTGGTTTTGCTAAGTTTGCCCTAAGTTGGCAGGGTATGCCAGCTGTGGGTCCCTTGCTCACTTTGCCACTGGATTCAAGATAGCCTGGCTGATGAGGGTTATGAACCTGAAACTGGTCCCAGGATGCTTGTTTCCGGTCCAGGGAAGACATGGCTTGGCAGTTCGGGCTGGACCATTCCCATGAGGCACAGGGTCAGACTGATTTGCATATGGCCCTGTCTGAACTGGGGTGGCAAAGTGAGCTAAAGAATGATGATGGATTAAACCCAGATCAGTTGACTGGGGGTGAGTGCTTGCAATGTTCAACACTCCGTCCATCATCCCCTTTGATTTTGCTAAGTTCGCCGGGTATGCCCAGACGTGGGTCCCTTGCTCCCTTTGCCACTGGATTCAAGATAGCCTGGCTGATGAGGGTTATAAACCCAAAACTGGTCCCAGGATGCTTGTTTCTGGTCCAGGGGAGACATAGCTTGGCAGTTCGGGCTGGGCTGTTCCCATGAGGCACAGGGTCAGACTGATTTGCATATGGCCATGTCTGAACTGGGGTGGCGGAGTGAGCTAAGAACGATGATGGATTCAACCCATATCAGATGACTGGGGGTGAGTGCTTGCAATGTTCAACACTCCGTCCATCATCCCCTTTGGTTTTGCTAAGTTCGCCCTAAGTTGGCAGAATATGCCCAGACGTGGGTCCTTTGCTCACTTTGCCACTGGATTCAAGATAGCCTGGCTGATGAGCGTTATGAACCCAAAACCGGTGCCAGGATGCTTTTTTCTGGTCCAGGGAAGACATGGCTTAGCAGTTCGGGCAGGACTGTTCCCATGAGGCACAAGGTCAGACTGATTTGCATATGGCCATGTCTGAACTGGGGTGTTAGAGTGAGCTCAAGAACAATGATGGAATAAACCCAGATCAGTTGACTGGGGGTGAGTGCTTGCAATGTTCAACACTCCGTCCATCATCCCCTTTGGTTTTGCTAAGTTCGCCCTAAGTTGGCAGGGTATGCCCAGACATGGGTCCCTTGCTCCCTTTGCCACTGGATTCAAGATAGCCTGGCTGATGAGGGTTATGAACCCAAAACCGGTGCCAGGATGCTTGTTTCTGGTCCAGGGAAGACATGGCTTAGCAGTTCGGGCAGGACTGTTCCCATGAGGCACAGGGTCAGACTGATTTGCATATGGCCATGTCTGAACTGGGGTGGTTGAGTGAGCTCAAGAACGATGATGGAATAAACCCAGATCAGTTGACTGGGGGTGAGTGCTTGCAATGTTCAACATTCCTTCCATCATCCCCTTTGGTTTTGCTAAGTTCGCCCTACGTTTGCAGGGTATGCCAGCTGTGGGTCCCTTGCTCACTTTGCCACTGGATTCAAGATAGCCTGGCTGATGAGGGTTATGAACCAGAAACCGGTCACATGATGCTTGTTTCCGGTCCGGGGTAGACATGGCTTGGCAGTGCGGGCTGGACTGTTCCCATGAGGCACAGGGTCACACTGATTTGCTTATGACCATGTCTGAACTGGGGTGGCGGAATGAGCTAAAGAACAATGATGAATTCAACCCAGATCAGTTGACTGGGGGTGAGTGCTTGCAATGTTCAACACTCCGTCCATCATCCCCTTTGGTTTTGCTAAGTTTGCCCTAAGTTGGCAGGGTATGCCAGCTGTGGGTACCTTGCTCACTTTGCCACTGGATTCAAGATAGCCTGGCTGTTGAGGGTTATGAACCTGAAACCGTTCCCAGGATGCTTGTTTCCGGTCCAGGGAAGACATGGCTTGGCAGTTTGGGCTGGAGCATTCCCATGAGGCACAGGGTTAGACTGATTTTCATATGGCCATGTCTGAACTCGGGTGGCAGAGTGAGCTAAAGAATGATGATGGATTAAACCCAGATCAGTTGACTGGGGGTGAGTGCTTGCAATGTTCAACACTCCGTCCATCATCCCCTTTGGTTTTGCTAAGTTCGCCCTAAGTTGGCAGGGTATGCCTAGACGTGGGTCCTTTGCTCACTTTGCCACTGGATTCACGATAGCCTGGCTGATGAGGGTTATGAACCAGAAACCGGTCCCAGGATGCTTGTTTCTGGTCCAGATGAGACATGTCTTGGCAGTTCGGGCTGGACTGTTCCCATGAGGCACAGGGTCAGACTGATTTGCATATGGCCATGTCTGAACTGGGGTGGCGGAGCGAGCTAAAGAACGATGATGGATTCAACCCAGATCAGTTGACTGGGGGTGAGTGCTTGCAATGTTCAACACTCAGTCCATCATCCCCTTTGGTTTTGCTAAGTTTGCCCTAAATTGGCAGGGTATGCCCAGACGTGGGTCCCTTTCTCCCTTTGCAACTGAATTCAAGATAGCCTTACTGATTATGGTTATGAACCCGAAACCGGGCCCAGGATTCGTGTTTTTGGTCCAGGGAAGACATGGCTTGGCAGTTCGGGCTGGACTGTTCCCATGAGGCACAGGGTCAGACTGATTTGCATATGGCCATGTCTGAACTGGGGTGGCAGAGTGAGCTAAAGAACGATGATGGATTCAACCCAGATCAGTTGACTAGGGGTGAGTGCTTCAAATGTTCAACACTCCGTCCATCATCCCCTTCGGTTTTGCTAAGTTTGCACTAAGTTGGCAGGATATGCCCAGGCGTGGGTCCCTTGATCACTTTGCCACTGGATTCACAATAGCCTGGCTGATGAGGGTTATGAACCCGAAACCTGTCCCAGGATGCTTGTTTCCGGCCCAGGGAAGACATGGCTTGGCAGTTCGGTAAGGACTGTTCCCATGAGGCACAGGGTCAGACTGATTTGCTTATGGCCATGTCTGAACTGGCGTGGTGGGGTGAGCTCAAGAACGATGATGGATTAAACCAAGATCAGTTGACTGGGGTTGAGTGCTTGCAATGTTCAACACTCCGTCCATCATCCCCTTTGGTTTTGATAAGTTTGCCCTAAGTTGGCAGGGTATGCCAGCTGTGGGTCCCTTGCTCACTTTGCCACTGGATTCAAGATAGCCTGGCTGATGAGGGTTATGAACCTGAAACCGGTCCCAGGATGCTTGTTTCCGGTCCAGGGAAGACATGGCTTGGCAGTTCGGGCTGGACCATTCCCATGAGGCACAGGGTCAGACTGATTTGCATATGGCCATGTCTGAACTGGGGTGGCAAAGTGAGCTAAAGAATGATGATGGATTAAACCCAGATCAGTTGACTGGGGATGAGTGCTTGCAATGTTCAACACTCCGTCCATCATCCCCTTTGGTTTTTCTAAGTTCGCCGGGTATGCCCAGACGTGGGTCCCTTGCTCCCTTTGCCACTGGATTCAAGATAGCCTGGCTGATGAGGGTTACAAACCCAAAACTGGTCCCAGGATGCTTGTTTCTGGTCCAGTGGAGACATAGCTTGGCAGTTCGGGCTGGGCTGTTCCCATGAGGCACAGGGTCAGACTGATTTGCATATGGCTATGTCTGAACTGGGGTGGCGGAGTGAGCTAAGAACGATGATGGATTCAACCCATATCAGTTGACTGGGGGTGAGTGCTTGCAATGTTCAACACTCCGTCCATCATCCCCTTTGGTTTTGCTAAGTTCGCCCTAAGTTGGCAGAATATGCCCAGACGTGGGTCCTTTGCTCACTTTGCCACTGGATTCACGTTAGCCTGGCTGATGAGGGTTATGAACCCGAAACCGGTCCCAGGATGCCTGTTTCCGGTCCAGGGAAGACATGGCTTGGCAGTTTGGGCAGGACTGTCCCCATGAGGCACAGGGTCAGACTGATTTGCATATGGCCATGTCTGAACTGGGGTGGCTAAGTGAGCTCAAGAACAATGATGGATTCAACCCCAATCAGTGGACTGGGGGTGAGTGCTTGCAATGTTCAACACTCCGTCCATCATCCCCTTTGGTTTTGCTAAGTTCGCCCTAAGTTGGCTGGGTATGCCCAGACATGGGTCCCTTGCTCCCTTTGCAACTGGATTCAAGATAGCCTGGCTGATGAGGGTTATGAACCCAAACCCGGTGCCAGGATGCTTTTTTCTGGTCCAGGGAAGACATGGCTTAGCAGTTCGGGCAGGACTGTTCCCATGAGGCACAGGGTCAGACTGATCTGCATATGGCCATGTCTGAACTGGGGTGGTGGCGTGAGCTCAAGAACGATGATGGAATAAACCCAGATCAGTTGACTGGGGGAGAGTGCTTGCAATGTTCAACACTCCGTCCATCATCCCCTTTGTTTTTGCTAAGTTTGCCCTAAGTTGGCAGGGTATGCCCAGACATGGGTCCCTTGCTCCCTTTGCCACTGGATTCAAGATAGCCTGGCTGATGGGGGTTATGAACCCAAAACCGGTGCCAGGATGCTTGTTTCTGGTCCAGGGAAGACATGGCTTAGCAGTTCGGGCAGGACTGTTCCCATGAGGCACAGGGTCAGACTGTTTTCCATATGGCCATGTCTGAACTGGGGTGGTGGAGTGAGCTCAAGAGCGATGATGGAATAAACCCAGATCAGTTGACTGGGGGTGAGTGCTTGCAATGTTCAACACTCCTTCCATCATCCCCTTTGGTTTTGCTAAGTTCGCCCTAAGTTTGCAGGGTATGCCAGCTGTGGGTCCCTTGCTCACTTTGCCACTGGATTCAAGATAGCCTGGCTGATGAGGGTTATGAACCAGAAACCGGTCCCATGATGCTCGTTTCCGGTCCGGGGTAGACATGGCTTGGCAGTTCGGGCTGGACTGTTCCCATGAGGCACAGGGTCACACTGATTTGCTTATGACCATGTCTGAACTGGGGTGGCGGAATGAGCTAAAGAACAATGATGAATTCAACCCAGTTCAGTTGACTGGGGGTGAGTCCTTGCAATGTTCAACACTCCGTCCATCATCCCCTTTGGTTTTGTAAGTTCGCCCTAAGTTGGCAGGATATGCCCAGACGTGGGTCCTTTGCTCACTTTGCCACTGGATTCACGATAGCCTGGCTGATGAGGGTTATGAACCTGAAACCGGTCCCAGGAAGCTTGTTTTCGGTCCAGGGAAGACATGGCTTGGCAGGTCGGTCAGGACTGTTCCTATGAGGCACAGGGTCCGACTGATTTGCATATGGCCATGTCTGAACTGGGGTGGCGGAGTGAGCTAAAGAACAATGATGGATTAAACGCCGATCAGTTGACTGGGGGTGAGTGCTTGCAATGTTCAACACTCCGTCCATCATCCCCATTGGTTTTGCTAAGTTTGCCCTAAGTTGGCACGGTATGCCAGCTGTGGGTCCCTTGCTCACTTTGCCACTGGATTCACGATAGCCTGGCTGATGAGGGTTATGAACCCGAAACCGGTCCCAGGATGCTTGTTTTCGGTCCAGGGAAGACATGGCTTGGCAGGTCGGTCAGGACTGTTCCTATGAGGCACAGGGTCCGACTGATTTGCATATGGCCATGTCTGAACTGGGGTGGCGGAGTGAGCTAAAGAACAATGATGGATTAAACGCCGATCAGTTGACTGGGGGTGAGTGCTTGCAATGTTCAACACTCCGTCCATCATCCCCTTTGGTTTTGCTAAGTTTGCCCTAAGTTGGCAGGGTATGCCAGCTGTGGGTCCCTTGCTCACTTTGCCACTGGATTCAAGATAGGCTGGCTGATGAGGGTTATGAACCTGAAACCGGTCCCAGGATGCTTGTTTCCGGTCCAGGGAAGACATGTCTTGGCAGTTCGGGCTGGACCATTCCCATGAGGCACGGGTCAGACTGATTTGCATATGGCCATGTCTGAACTGGGGTGGCAAAGTGAGCTAAAGAATGATGATGGATTAAACCCAGATCAGTTAACTGGGGATGAGTGCTTGCAATGTTCAACACTCCGTCCATCATCCCCTTTAGTTTTGCTAAGTTCGCCCTAAGTTGCCAGGGTATGCCAGCTGTGGGTCCCTTGCTCACTTTGCCACTGGATTCAAGATAGCCTGGCTGATGAGGGTTATGAACCTGAAACCGGTCACAGGATGCTTGTTTCCAGTCCAGGAAGACATGGCTTGGCAGTTCGGGCTGACCCGTACCCATGAGGCTCTGGGTCAGACTGATTTGCATATGGCCATGTCTGAACTGGTGTGGCAGAGTGAGCTAAAGAATGGTGATGGATTAAACCCCGATCAGTTGACTGGGGATGAGCGCTTGCAATGTTCAACACTCTGTCCATCATCCCCTTTGGTTTTGCTAAGTTCGCCCTAAGTTGGCAGGGTATGCCAGCTGTGGGTACCTTGCTCACTTTGCCACTGGGTTCAAGATAGCCTGGCTGATAAGGGTTATGAACCTGAAACCAGTCCCAGAATGCTTGTTTCCGATCCAGGGAAGACATGGCTTGGCAGTTCGGGCTGGACCGTTGCCATGACGCACAGGATCAGACTGATTTGCATATGGCCATGTCTGAACTGGGGTGGCAGAGTGAGCTAAAGAATGATGATGGATTAAACTAAGATCAGTTCACTGGGGATGAGTGCTTGCAATGTTCAACACTCCGTCCATCATCCCCTTTGGTTTTGCTAAGTTCGCCCTAAGTTGGCAGGGTATGCCCAGACATGGGTCCCTTGCTCCCTTTGCCACTGGATTCAAGATAGCCTGGCTGATGAGGGTTATAAACCCAAAACTGGTCCCAGGATGCTTGTTTCTGGTCCAGGGGAGACATAGCTTGGCAGTTCGGGCTGGGCTGTTCCCCTGAGGCACAGGGTCAGACTGATTTGCATATGGCCATGTCTGAAATGGGGTGGCGGAGTGACCTAAATAACGATGATGGATTCAACCCCGATCAGTTGACTGGGGGTGAGTGCTTGCAATGTTCAACACTCCGTCCATCATCCCCTTTGGTTTTGCTAAGTTCGCCCTAAGTTGGCAGGTTATGCCCAGACGTGGGTCCTTTGCTCACTTTGCCACTGGATTCACGATAGCCTGGCTGATGAGGGTTATGAACCTGAAACCGGTCCCAGGAAGCTTGTTTCCGGTCCAGGGAAGACATGGCTTGGCAAGTCGCTCAGGACTGTTCCTATGAGGCACAGGGTCAGACTGATTTGCATATGGCCATGTCTGAACTGGGGTGGCGGAGTGAGTTAAAGAACAATGATGAATTCAACCCCGATCAGTTGACTGGGGTGAGTGCTTGCAATGTTCAACACTCCGTCCATCATCCCCTTTGGTTTTGCTAAGTTCGCCCTAAGTTGGCAGGGTATGCCCAGACGTGGGTCCCTTTCTCCCTTTGCAACTGAATTCAAGATAGCCTGACTGATTAAGGTTATGAACCCGAAACCGGGCCCAGGATGCGTGTTTTTGGTCCAGGAAAGACATGGCTTGGCAGTTCGGGCTGGACTGTTCCCATGGGGCACAGGGTCAGACTGATTTGCATATGGCCATGTCTGAACTAGAGTGGCGGAGTGAGCTCAAGAACAAAGATGGATTAAACCCAGATCAGTTGACTGGGTGTGAGTGCTTGCAATGTTCAACACTCCGTCCATCATCCCCTTTGGTTTTGCTAAGTTTGCCCTAAGTTGGCAGGGTATGCCAGCTGTGGGTCCCTTGCTCACTTTGCCACTGGATTCAAGATAGCCTGCTGATGAGGGTTTTGAACCTGAAACCGGTCCCAGGAGGCTTGTTTCCCGTCCAGGGAAGACATGGCTTGGCAGTTCGGGCTGGAGCATTCCCATGAGGCACAGGGTCAGACTGATTTTCATATGGCCATGTCTGAACTGGGGTGGCAGAGTGAGCTAAAGAATGATGATGGATTAAACCCAGATCAATTGACTGGGGATGAGTGCTTGCAATGTTCAACACTCCGTCCATCATCCCCTTTGGTTTTGCTAAGTTCGCTCTAAGTTGGCAGGGTATGCCTAGACGTGGGTCCTTTGCTCACTTTGCCACTGGATTCACGATAGCCTCGCTGATGAGGGTTATGAACCCGAAACCGGTCCCAGGATGCTTGTTTCCGGTCCAGGGAAGACATGGCTTGGAAGTTTGGGCTGGATTGTTCCCATGAGTCACAGGGTCAGACTGATTTGCATATGGCCATGTCTGAACTGGGGTGGCGGAGTGAGCTCAAGAACGATGATGGATTAAACACAGATCAGTTGACTGGAGGTGAGTGCTTGCAATGGTCAACACTCTGCCATCATCCCCTTTGGTTTTAGTAAGTTCGCCCTAAGTTGGCACGGTATGCCAGCTGTGGGTCCCTTGCTCACTTTGCCACTGGATTCAAGATAGCCTGGCTGATGAGGGTTATGAACCAGAAACCGGTCCCAGGATGCTTGTTTCTGGTCCAGATGAGCCATGTCTAGGCAGTTCGGGCTGGACTGTTCCCATGAGGCACAGGGTCAGACTGATTTGCATATGGTCATGTCTGAACTGGGGTGGCGGAGTGAGCTAACGAACGATGATGGATTCAACCCAGATCAGTTGACTGGGGGTGAGTGCTTGCAATGTTCAACACTCAGTCCATCATCCCCTTTGGTTTTGCTAAGTTCGCCCTAAGTTGGCAGGATATGCCCAGACGTGGGTCCCTTGATCACTTTGCCACTGGATTCACAATAGCCTGGCTGATGAGGGTTATGAACCCGAAACCTGTCCCAGGATGCTTGTTTCCGGCCCAGGGAAGACATGGCTTGGCAGTTCGGTAAGGACTGTTCCCATGAGGCACAGGGTCGGACTGATTTGCATATGGCCATGTCTGAACTGGCGTGGTGGGGTGAGCTCACGAACGATGATGGATTAAACCCAGATCAGTTGACTGGGGTTGTGTGCTTGCAATGTTCAACACTCCGTCCATCATCCCCTTTGGTTTTGCTAAGTTTGCCCTACGTTGGCAGGGTATGCCAGCTGTGGGTCCCTTGCTCACTTTGCCACTGGATTCAAGATAGCCTGGCTGTTGAGGGTTATGAACCAGAAACCGGTCCCATGATGCTTGTTTCCGGTCCGGGGAAGACATGGCTTGTCAGTTCGGGCTGGACTGTTCCCATGAGGCACAGGGTCAGACTGATTTGCTTATGACAGTGTCTTAACTGGGGTGGGGGAATGAGCTAAAGAACAATGATGGATTAAACCCAAATCAGTTGACTGGGGGTGAGTGCTTGCAATGTTCAACACTCCGTCCATCAACCCCTTTGGTTTTGCTAAGTTCGCCCTAAGTTGGCAGGGTATGCCAGCTGTGGGTCCCTTGCTCACTTTGCCACTGGATTCAAGATAGCCTGGCTGATGAGGGTTATCAACCTGAAACCGGTCCCAGGATGCTTGTTTCCAGTCCAGGGAAGACATGGCTTGGCAGTTCTGGCTGGACCGGTCCCATGAGGCACAGGGTCAAACTGATTTGCATATGCCATGTCTGAACTGGGGTGGCAGAGTGAGCTAAAGAATGATGATGGATTAAACGGAGATCAGTATACTGGGGATGAGTGCTTGCAATGTTCAACACTCAGTCCATCATCCCCTTTGGTCTTTCTAAGTTCGCCCTAAGTTGGCAGGGTATGCCCAGACGTGGGTCCCTTTCTCCCTTTGCAACTGAATTCAAGATAGACTGACTGATTAGGGTTATGAACCCGAAACCGGGCCAAGGATGCGTGTTTTTGGTCCAGGGAAGACATGGCTTGGCAGTTCGGGTTGGACTGTTCCCATGAGGCACAGGGTCAGACTGATTTGCATATGGCCATGTCTGAACTGGGGTGGCGGAGTGAGCTCAAGAACGATGATGGATTAAACCCAGATCAGTTGACTGGAGGTGAGTGCTTGCAATGTTCAACACTCCGTCCATCATCCCCTTTGGTTTTGCTAAGTTCGCCCTAAGTTGGCACGGTATGCCAGCTGTGGGTCCCTTGCTCACTTTGCCACTGGATTCAAGATAGCCTGGCTGATGAGAGTTATGAACCAGAAACAGGTCCCAGGATGCTTGTTTCCGGTCCGGGGAAGACATGGCTTGGCAGTTCGGTCAGGACTGTTCCTATGAGGCACAGGGTCAGACTGATTTGCATATGGCCATGTCTGAACTGGCCTGCGGAGTGAGCTAAAGAACAATGATGGATTTAACCCCGATCAGTTGGCTGGGGGTGATTGTAGGAGAGTAGGGTCTGCTATCCTATGGTCACCCCAAATTTTTGCTTTTTGCTTCACTGGTTTTCGACTACTGAGGCTGTGGGCCTGCTGATCAGACCCCCAGCCTGCTGTTCTCTCACTAAATTAATGATACATGTGCTATAGGCACATATCACAATTGGAAATGGACTCCTTGTCAGCCCCTGTATAATGCACTATAGGTGCCCAGGGCATAGGGGCCACCAAGGCCTACCAGGGGCTGCAGCATATCTTTTGCCACCCCTGGCTGGTTCTTAAATTGACACAACTGGCTGATCACTCAGCTGGGGTAAGGTGGTGTAATCACCCCTTGCTTAGATATAGTATACCTATATCTAAACCTATATCTGGACACATATAAACCTGTGAGCCACTCCTATGGAAGGCCTCATCAATCCTGGAGGCAGAGTGCGTGGTTTAATGTGAGATGGAGCTCTAGCATGAGCTGAGCCTGTCTGCAGCTGTCGGGAACAACTCCCTAAGCTGTTTCAGGATAATGCCATACCATATACTCTTAAGTGCATTATAATCCTCGCGGTTATATAGCAACTTTGGTTTGGCTTTATCAAAACATGTCGTGTAAGGTGTCATACGATTTGGAATACTATCCCCTCGCCAGTTCTGGCGACGGGGATAGCATTCCACCCCTCTAGAGGGGTAAGACATGTTACTTTACTTAAATGCGGTTAATTTCTAAAAGGACCTTGGATCCACAAAATGGATGCCTCTGCCACAGACACGAGTCTGACCCCCTGAAGCTGACCGAAACTCAGCCAAAGGGGCCTGGACAAAGGGTTTCCTGTCGCAGGGAGGTGTTACACCCCCCCAGACAGGAGATAGTGGATTGTAGCAGAGAGGTTTGAAAGAAACCAGACACTGCATGGGGAGCACAAGGCTGCCCCTTGCATAATCCGGCCAAACCGGTTCTGGGGCACTCCAGCCCTCGTGCCAGGGCGGCCTGGATCAAAGGAAGGGGGTGTATCCACCCACTTCCTGGGTCCCACCCATAGGAGGGGACCTAGCAGGTAATCCAGCCCCCAAAATTAGTATAAGACTGGGAGCAGTGCCAATGCACTTCAGATTATCCTGATGAAACATAAGAAACGAAACTCTGGACCCTTCGACATCCTACTCAATGTAGAAAACTGAAGAATCTCCCTTGTGGTCAAGGAGTGACCACCCTGTGCAAACAGGCACCATCCAGCCATCGACATCTGCTTTGTTGCAGTTCCCGCCGGAACTCGAGCGACAGAGATCGACGAGATCAAGCTTGACTGCCTTCTAACAGCCCGATCCACAGTCCCTGCAGAGCTGAGACCTGTGGAGGTGACCGGAAGCGTGGGACACGCCATCTTGGAAAGACCACGAGATGCTGACCGTGCAGCCCACGAGTGACCCTCGAAGCTGTACACCGGGGTTTGAGAAGCTCCAACCCTGAGCCACTCTTGCAGCGAAGTTCAGCCCTCTACACTCGACGAGTGCTGCGTGGGGCCCTTCTGCTTCTTTTGGCTCAACGCGTTGGCCCGGTCACTTGCCAGCTGGCTTGTGGCCCCTGTGCCAACAAACCTTGAAATTCGACTTGCGATTCTGGTTGCTCCAGATTTGCACCAGCTCCCCTGAAAAGGAGCCCCCACTCTGACCCTCCTGGTTCGAGTTAGAAGCAATCTCCCGGTTCCGCGTGGATTGCTTTTGCCAAGTGTTGTTTGCTCCAATCTTGAAGCCGACAGCGCCGACGGCGAGAGCCTGCGTGGGACAGATCGTGACCTGCTTCTGGATTTCGTAGATGCCCCAGAGCCCACGTGACAGCGGAGAGAAGCTCCTCGACAACCACCTGATTGCGCCCGACATTGCCTGGTTCCGTCCTGGTTCCACCCTGGTCACTGCTGAGTGACCCAGACTCTGTCCCCTCTGCTTTCAGGTACTTTTCGACTTGAGTCCACCCTTGGACTCCACCGGACACTTCTCTTTCACCCTGCCTGCAGCCCTTTCAGCTCCAAGCACCAAGAGCCTGCGTGACGAAACCCGACTCAACTTCGGCCCTGTGCACCCGCTTCCTGTGGGTGAGGTAACATTGCAACGCCGGTGTTCCCACACTGGTACACACCTCTAGGGTCTGTGTCTTAAGTTTTGTTCCTCTAGGTTCAGCGGAAGTGTCCTTAAACTTTAACTTTGTAACTTTTAGGCACCATTGGTTAACATTGATGCATGCGTGCACTTTCTGCACTGCACCCGAATCCCGCGGGCTTTTCCCGACTTCAGCATTGCTTGTCCCAACTGCTCCCAGCGATTCCCTAGGCCCTAGGCCTAACCACTGTTCGATTGGTATCTCTTATACCACTTGTTTAGTATATGGTCTGAGTGGCCCCTCGCCCTCATCCATATTTGTGCAACTTTGTATGTTATACTGTGCTTTTGATTTAACGCTTGTGCCCCTTTATTCATAAAGAATACTGGGGATTGTTTTTAGTAATAAATACATATATTTTTATAATATATACTTGTGTGGTGTCCTTTCATTTGATATTACAGGA
Organism: Lissotriton helveticus; assembly: GCF_964261635.1. Lineage (NCBI taxonomy): Eukaryota > Metazoa > Chordata > Amphibia > Caudata > Salamandridae > Lissotriton > Lissotriton helveticus. The sequence goes on from NC_136057.1 coordinate 1,491,251,996, forward strand.
TTGTATGTGGTAAAACAGCTCGCTTAACACGACCTCTTAAGTTAAGCCTTTAGGCTGCTCAGTCCATGCTACCCCTAGGATAGCTTGTCTAATAAGGTTGACTTACAACCAGACACCATAAGGGATTGTTTGGTCTGATAACAGGTGGTTCCAGAATTGGAAACATCACCTATCAGGCCAACTTCTCACAGTGATTGCTTGCAATGTTCAACACTCCGTTCATCATTCCCTTTGGTTTTGCTAAGTTCACCCTAAGTTGGCAGGGTATGCCCAGACGTGGGTCCCTTACTCCCTTTGCCACTGGATTCAAGATAGCCTGGCTGATAAGGGTTATGAACCTGAAACCAGTCCCAGGATGCTTGTTTCCAATCCAGGGAAGACATGGCTTGGCAGTTCGGGCTGGACCGTTGCCATGACGCACAGGATTAGACTGATTTGCATATGGCCATGTCTGAACTGGGGTGGCGGAGTGAGTTAAAGAACAATGATGGATTCAACCCCGATCAGTTGACTGGGGGTGAGTGCTTGCAATGTTCAACACTCCGTCCATCATCCCCTTTGGTTTTGCTAAGTTCGCTTTAAGTTGGCACGGTATGCCAGCTGTGGGTCCCTTGCTCACTTTGCCACTGGATTCAAGATAGCCTGGCTGATGAGGGTTATGAACCCGGAACCGGTCCCAGGATGATTGTTTCTGGTCCAAGGGAGACATGTCTTGGCAGTTCGGGCTCGACTGTTCCCATGAGGCACAGGGTCAGACTGATTTGCATATGGCCATGTCTGAACTGGGGTGGCGGAGTGAGCTTAAGAACGATGATGGATTCAACCCAGAGCAGTTGACTGGGGGTGAGTGCTTGCAATGTTCAACACTCCGTCCATCATCCCCTTTGGTTTTGCTAAATTCGCCCTAAGTTGGCAGGATATGCCCAGACGTGGGTCCTTTGCTCACTTTGCCACTGGATTCACAATAGCCTGGCTGATGAGGGTTATGAACCCGAAACCGGTCCCAGGATGCCTGTTTCCGGTCCAGGGAAGACATGGCTTGGCAGTTCGGGCTGGACTGTTCCCATGAGGCACAGGATCAGACTGATTTACATATGGCCATGTCTGAACTGGGGTGGGGGAGTGAGCTCAAGAACGATGATGGATTAAACCCAGATCAGTTGACTGGAGGTGAGTGCTTGCAATGTTCAACACTCCGTCCATCATCCCCTTTGGTTTTGCTAAGTTCGCCCTAAGTTGGCACGGTATGCCAGCTGTGGGTCCCTTGCTCACTTTGCCACTGGATTCAAGATAGCCTGGCTGATGAGGGTTATGAACCAGAAACAGGTCCCAGGATGCTTGTTTCCGGTCCGGGGAAGACATGGCTTGGCAGTTCGGTCAGGACTGTTCCTATGAGGCACAGGGTCAGACTGATTTGCATATGGCCATGTCTGAACTGGCCTGCGGAGTGAGCTAAAGAACAATGATGGATTCAACCCCGATCAGTTGACTGGGGGTGAGTGCTTGCAATGTTCAACACTCCGTTCATCATCCCCTTTGGTTTTGCTAAGTTCACCCTAAGTTGGCAGGGCATGCCCAGACGTGGGTCCCTTACTCCCTTTGCCACTGGATTCAAGATAGCCTGGCTGATAAGGGTTATGAACCTGAAACCAGTCCCAGGATGCTTGTTTCCGATCCAGGGAAGACATGGCTTGGCAGTTCGGGCTGGACCGTTGCCATGACGCACAGGATTAGACTGATTTGCATATGGCCATGTCTGAACTGGGGTGGCGGAGTGAGCTAAAGAACAATGATGGATTCAACCCCGATCAGTTGACTGGGGGTGAGTGCTTGCAATGTTCAACACTCCGTCCATCATCCCCTTTGGTTTTGCTAAGTTCGCCCTAAGTTGGCACGGTATGCCAGCTGTGGGTCCCTTGCTCACTTTGCCACTGGATTCAAGATAGCCTAGCTGATGAGGGTTATGAACCCGAAACCGGTCCCAGGATGCTTGTTTCTGGTCCAAGGGAGACATGTCTTGGCAGTTCAGGCTCGACTGTTCCCATGAGGCACAAAGTCAGACTGATTTGCATATGACCATGTCTGAACTGGGGTGGCGGAGTGAGCTAAAGAACGATGATGGATTCAACCCAGAGCAGTTGACTGGGGGTGAGTGCTTGCAATGTTCAACACTCCGTCCATCATCCCCTTTGGTTTTGCTAAATTCGCCCTAAGTTGTCAGGATATGCCCAGACGTGGGTCCTTTGCTCACTTTGCCACTGGATTCACAATAGCCTGGCTGATGAGGGTTATGAACACGAAACCGGTCCCAGGATGCCTGTTTCCGGTCCAGGGAAGACATGGCTTGGCAGTTCGGGCTGGACTGTTCCCATGAGGCACAGGATCAGACTGATTTACATATGGCCATGTCTGAACTGGGGTGGCGGAGTGAGCTCAAGAACGATGATGGATTAAACCCAGATCAGTTGACTGGGGGTGAGTGCTTGCAATGTTCAACACTCCATCCATCATCCCCTTTGGTTTTGCTAAGTTCGCCCTAAGTTGTCAGGGTATGCCAGCTGTGGGTCCCTTGCTCACTTTGCCACTGGATTCAAGATAGCTTGACTGATGAGGGTTATGAACCAGAAACCGGTCCCATGATTCTTGTTTCCGGTCGGGGAAGACATGGCTTGGCAGTTCGGGCGGGACTGTTTCCATGAGGCACAGGGTCAGACTGATTTGCTTATGACGATGTCTGAACTGGGGTGGGGGAATGAGCTAAAGAACAATGATGGATTAAACCCAGATCAGTTGACTGGGGGTGAGTGCTTGCAATGTTCAACACTCCGTCCATCATCCCCATTGGTTTTGCTAAGTTTGCCCTAAGTTGGCACGGTATGCCAGCTGTGGGTCCCTTGCTCACTTTGCCACTGGATTCACGATAGCCTGGCTGATGAGGGTTATGAACCCGAAACCGGTCCCAGGATGCTTGTTTTCGGTCCAGGGAAGACATGGCTTGGCAGGTCGGTCAGGACTGTTCCTATGAGGCACAGGGTCCGACTGATTTGCATATGGCCATGTCTGAACTGGGGTGGCGGAGTGAGCTAAAGAACAATGATGGATTAAACGCCAATCAGTTGACTGGGGGTGAGTGCTTGCAATGTTCAACACTCCGTCCATCATCCCCTTTGGTTTTGCTAAGTTTGCCCTAAGTTGGCAGGGTATGCCAGCTGTGGGTCCCTTGCTCACTTTGCCACTGGATTCAAGATAGGCTGGCTGATGAGGGTTATGAACCTGAAACCGGTCCCAGGATGCTTGTTTCCGGTCCAGGGAAGACATGTCTTGGCAGTTCGGGCTGGACCATTCCCATGAGGCACGGGTCAGACTGATTTGCATATGGCCATGTCTGAACTGGGGTGGCGGAGTGAGCTCAAGAACGATGATGGATTAAACCCAGATCAGTTGACTGGAGGTGAGTGCTTGCAATGTTCAACACTCCGTCCATCATCCCCTTTGGTTTTGCTAAGTTCACCCTAAGTTGGCACGGTATGCCAGCTGTGGGTCCCTTGCTCACTTTGCCACTGGATTCAAGATAGCCTGGCTGATGAGAGTTATGAACCAGAAACAGGTCCCAGGATGCTTGTTTCCGGTCCGGGGAAGACATGGCTTGGCAGTTCGGTCAGGACTGTTCCTATGAGGCACAGGGTCAGACTGATTTGCATATGGCCATGTCTGAACTGGCCTGCGGAGTGAGCTAAAGAACAATGATGGATTTAACCCCGATCAGTTGACTGGGGGTGATTGTAGGAGAGTAGGGTCTGCTATCCTATGGTCACCCCAAATTTTTGCTTTTTGCTTCACTGGTTTTCGACTACTGAGGCTGTGGGCCTGCTGATCAGACCCCCAGCCTGCTGTTCTCTCACTAAATTAATGATACATGTGCTATAGGCACATATCACAATTGGAAATGGACTCCTTGTCAGCCCCTGTATAATGCACTATAGGTGCCCAGGGCATAGGGGCCACCAAGGCCTACCAGGGGCTGCAGCATATCTTTTGCCACCCCTGGCTGGTTCTTAAATTGACACAACTGGCTGATCACTCAGCTGGGGTAAGGTGGTGTAATCACCCCTTGCTTAGATATAGTATACCTATATCTAAACCTATATCTGGACACATATAAACCTGTGAGCCACTCCTATGGAAGGCCTCATCAATCCTAGAGGCAGAGTGCGTGGTTTAATGTGAGATGGAGCTCTAGCATGAGCTGAGCCTGTCTGCAGCTGTCGGGAACAACTCCCTAAGCTGTTTCAGGATAATGCCATACCATATACTCTTAAGTGCATTATAATCCTCGCGGTTATATAGCAACTTTGGTTTGGCTTTATCAAAACATGTCGTGTAAGGTGTCATACGATTTGGAATACTATCCCCTCGCCAGTTCTGGCGACGGGGATAGCATTCCACCCCTCTAGAGGGGTAAGACATGTTACTTTACTTAAATGCGGTTAATTTCTAAAAGGACCTTGGATCCACAAAATGGATGCCTCTGCCACAGACACGAGTCTGACCCCCTGAAGCTGACCGAAACTCAGCCAAAGGGGCCTGGACAAAGGGTTTCCTGTCGCAGGGAGGTGTTACACCCCCCCAGACAGGAGATAGTGGATTGTAGCAGGGAGGTTTGAAAGAAACCAGACACTGCATGGGGAGCACAAGGCTGCCCCTTGCATAATCCGGCCAAACCGGTTCTGGGGCACTCCAGCCCTCGTGCCAGGGCGGCCTGGATCAAAGGAAGGGGGTGTATCCACCCACTTCCTGGGTCCCACCCATAGGAGGGGACCTAGCAGGTAATCCAGCCCCCAAAATTAGTATAAGACTGGGAGCAGTGCCAATGCACTTCAGATTATCCTGATGAAACATAAGAAACGAAACTCTGGACCCTTCGACATCCTACTCAATGTAGAAAACTGAAGAATCTCCCTTGTGGTCAAGGAGTGACCACCCTGTGCAAACAGGCACCATCCAGCCATCGACATCTGCTTTGTTGCAGTTCCCGCCGGAACTCGAGCGACAGAGATCGACGAGATCAAGCTTGACTGCCTTCTAACAGCCCGATCCACAGTCCCTGCAGAGCTGAGACCTGTGGAGGTGACCGGAAGCGTGGGACACGCCATCTTGGAAAGACCACGAGATGCTGACCGTGCAGCCCACGAGTGACCCTCGAAGCTGTACACCGGGGTTTGAGAAGCTCCAACCCTGAGCCACTCTTGCAGCGAAGTTCAGCCCTCTACACTCGACGAGTGCTGCGTGGGGCCCTTCTGCTTCTTTTGGCTCAACGCGTTGGCCCGGTCACTTGCCAGCTGGCTTGTGGCCCCTGTGCCAACAAACCTTGAAATTCGACTTGCGATTCTGGTTGCTCCAGATTTGCACCAGCTCCCCTGAAAAGGAGCCCCCACTCTGACCCTCCTGGTTCGAGTGAGAAGCAATCTCCCGGTTCCGCGTGGATTGCTTTTGCCAAGTGTTGTTTGCTCCAATCTTGAAGCCGACAGCGCCGACGGCGAGAGCCTGCGTGGGACAGATCGTGACCTGCTTCTGGACTTCGTAGATGCCCCAGAGCCCACGTGACAGCGGAGAGAAGCTCCTCGACAACCACCTGATTGCGCCCGACATTGCCTGGTTCCGTCCTGGTTCCACCCTGGTCACTGCTGAGTGACCCAGACTCTGTCCCCTCTGCTTTCAGGTACTTTTTGACTTGAGTCCACCCTTGGACTCCACCGGACACTTCTCTTTCACCCTGCCTGCAGCCCTTTCAGCTCCAAGCACCAAGAGCCTGCGTGACGAAACCCGACTCAACTTCGGCCCTGTGCACCCGCTTCCTGTGGGTGAGGTAACATTGCAACGCCGGTGTTCCCACACTGGTACACACCTCTAGGGTCTGTGTCTTAAGTTTTGTTCCTCTAGGTTCAGCGGAAGTGTCCTTAAACTTTAACTTTGTAACTTTTAGGCACCATTGGTTAACATTGATGCATGCGTGCACTTTCTGCACTGCACCCGAATCCCGCGGGCTTTTCCCGACTTCAGCATTGCTTGTCCCAACTGCTCCCAGCGATTCCCTAGGCCCTAGGCCTAACCACTGTTCGATTGGTATCTCTTATACCACTTGTTTAGTATATGGTCTGAGTGGCCCCTCGCCCTCATCCATATTTGTGCAACTTTGTATGTTATACTGTGCTTTTGATTTAACGCTTGTGCCCCTTTATTCATAAAGAATACTGGGGATTGTTTTTAGTAATAAATACATATATTTTTATAATATATACTTGTGTGGTGTCCTTTCATTTGATATTACAGGATTGTATGTGGTAAAACAGCTCGCTTAACACGACCTCTTAAGTTAAGCCTTTAGGCTGCTTAGTCCATGCTACCCCTAGGATAGCTTGTCTAATAAGGTTGACTTACAACCAGACACCATAAGGGATTGTTTGGTCTGATAACAGGTGGTTCCAGAATTGGAAACATCACCTATCAGGCCAACTTCTCACAGTGATTGCTTGCAATGTTCAACACTCCGTTCATCATCCCCTTTGGTTTTGCTAAGTTCACCCTAAGTTGGCAGGGTATGCCCAGACGTGGGTCCCTTACTCCCTTTGCCACTGGATTCAAGATAGCCTGGCTGATAAGGGTTATGAACCTGAAACCAGTCCCAGGATGCTTGTTTCCAATCCAGGGAAGACATGGCTTGGCAGTTCGGGCTGGACCGTTGCCATGACGCACAGGATTAGACTGATTTGCATATGGCCATGTCTGAACTGGGGTGGCGGAGTGAGTTAAAGAACAATGATGGATTCAACCCCGATCAGTTGACTGGGGGTGAGTGCTTGCAATGTTCAACACTCCGTCCATCATCCCCTTTGGTTTTGCTAAGTTCGCTTTAAGTTGGCACGGTATGCCAGCTGTGGGTCCCTTGCTCACTTTGCCACTGGATTCAAGATAGCCTGGCTGATGAGGGTTATGAACCCGGAACCGGTCCCAGGATGATTGTTTCTGGTCCAAGGGAGACATGTCTTGGCAGTTCGGGCTCGACTGTTCCCATGAGGCACAGGGTCAGACTGATTTGCATATGGCCATGTCTGAACTGGGGTGGCGGAGTGAGCTTAAGAACGATGATGGATTCAACCCAGAGCAGTTGACTGGGGGTGAGTGCTTGCAATGTTCAACACTCCGTCCATCATCCCCTTTGGTTTTGCTAAATTCGCCCTAAGTTGGCAGGATATGCCCAGACGTGGGTCCTTTGCTCACTTTGCCACTGGATTCACAATAGCCTGGCTGATGAGGGTTATGAACCCGAAACCGGTCCCAGGATGCCTGTTTCCGGTCCAGGGAAGACATGGCTTGGCAGTTCGGGCTGGACTGTTCCCATGAGGCACAGGATCAGACTGATTTACATATGGCCATGTCTGAACTGGGGTGGGGGAGTGAGCTCAAGAACGATGATGGATTAAACCCAGATCAGTTGACTGGAGGTGAGTGCTTGCAATGTTCAACACTCCGTCCATCATCCCCTTTGGTTTTGCTAAGTTCGCCCTAAGTTGGCACGGTATGCCAGCTGTGGGTCCCTTGCTCACTTTGCCACTGGATTCAAGATAGCCTGGCTGATGAGGGTTATGAACCAGAAACAGGTCCCAGGATGCTTGTTTCCGGTCCGGGGAAGACATGGCTTGGCAGTTCGGTCAGGACTGTTCCTATGAGGCACAGGGTCAGACTGATTTGCATATGGCCATGTCTGAACTGGCCTGCGGAGTGAGCTAAAGAACAATGATGGATTCAACCCCGATCAGTTGACTGGGGGTGAGTGCTTGCAATGTTCAACACTCCGTTCATCATCCCCTTTGGTTTTGCTAAGTTCACCCTAAGTTGGCAGGGCATGCCCAGACGTGGGTCCCTTACTCCCTTTGCCACTGGATTCAAGATAGCCTGGCTGATAAGGGTTATGAACCTGAAACCAGTCCCAGGATGCTTGTTTCCGATCCAGGGAAGACATGGCTTGGCAGTTCGGGCTGGACCGTTGCCATGACGCACAGGATTAGACTGATTTGCATATGGCCATGTCTGAACTGGGGTGGCGGAGTGAGCTAAAGAACAATGATGGATTCAACCCCGATCAGTTGACTGGGGGTGAGTGCTTGCAATGTTCAACACTCCGTCCATCATCCCCTTTGGTTTTGCTAAGTTCGCCCTAAGTTGGCACGGTATGCCAGCTGTGGGTCCCTTGCTCACTTTGCCACTGGATTCAAGATAGCCTAGCTGATGAGGGTTATGAACCCGAAACCGGTCCCAGGATGCTTGTTTCTGGTCCAAGGGAGACATGTCTTGGCAGTTCAGGCTCGACTGTTCCCATGAGGCACAAAGTCAGACTGATTTGCATATGACCATGTCTGAACTGGGGTGGCGGAGTGAGCTAAAGAACGATGATGGATTCAACCCAGAGCAGTTGACTGGGGGTGAGTGCTTGCAATGTTCAACACTCCGTCCATCATCCCCTTTGGTTTTGCTAAATTCGCCCTAAGTTGTCAGGATATGCCCAGACGTGGGTCCTTTGCTCACTTTGCCACTGGATTCACAATAGCCTGGCTGATGAGGGTTATGAACACGAAACCGGTCCCAGGATGCCTGTTTCCGGTCCAGGGAAGACATGGCTTGGCAGTTCGGGCTGGACTGTTCCCATGAGGCACAGGATCAGACTGATTTACATATGGCCATGTCTGAACTGGGGTGGCGGAGTGAGCTCAAGAACGATGATGGATTAAACCCAGATCAGTTGACTGGGGGTGAGTGCTTGCAATGTTCAACACTCCATCCATCATCCCCTTTGGTTTTGCTAAGTTCGCCCTAAGTTGTCAGGGTATGCCAGCTGTGGGTCCCTTGCTCACTTTGCCACTGGATTCAAGATAGCTTGACTGATGAGGGTTATGAACCAGAAACCGGTCCCATGATTCTTGTTTCCGGTCGGGGAAGACATGGCTTGGCAGTTCGGGCGGGACTGTTTCCATGAGGCACAGGGTCAGACTGATTTGCTTATGACGATGTCTGAACTGGGGTGGGGGAATGAGCTAAAGAACAATGATGGATTAAACCCAGATCAGTTGACTGGGGGTGAGTGCTTGCAATGTTCAACACTCCGTCCATCATCCCCATTGGTTTTGCTAAGTTTGCCCTAAGTTGGCACGGTATGCCAGCTGTGGGTCCCTTGCTCACTTTGCCACTGGATTCACGATAGCCTGGCTGATGAGGGTTATGAACCCGAAACCGGTCCCAGGATGCTTGTTTTCGGTCCAGGGAAGACATGGCTTGGCAGGTCGGTCAGGACTGTTCCTATGAGGCACAGGGTCCGACTGATTTGCATATGGCCATGTCTGAACTGGGGTGGCGGAGTGAGCTAAAGAACAATGATGGATTAAACGCCAATCAGTTGACTGGGGGTGAGTGCTTGCAATGTTCAACACTCCGTCCATCATCCCCTTTGGTTTTGCTAAGTTTGCCCTAAGTTGGCAGGGTATGCCAGCTGTGGGTCCCTTGCTCACTTTGCCACTGGATTCAAGATAGGCTGGCTGATGAGGGTTATGAACCTGAAACCGGTCCCAGGATGCTTGTTTCCGGTCCAGGGAAGACATGTCTTGGCAGTTCGGGCTGGACCATTCCCATGAGGCACGGGTCAGACTGATTTGCATATGGCCATGTCTGAACTGGGGTGGCGGAGTGAGCTCAAGAACGATGATGGATTAAACCCAGATCAGTTGACTGGAGGTGAGTGCTTGCAATGTTCAACACTCCGTCCATCATCCCCTTTGGTTTTGCTAAGTTCACCCTAAGTTGGCACGGTATGCCAGCTGTGGGTCCCTTGCTCACTTTGCCACTGGATTCAAGATAGCCTGGCTGATGAGAGTTATGAACCAGAAACAGGTCCCAGGATGCTTGTTTCCGGTCCGGGGAAGACATGGCTTGGCAGTTCGGTCAGGACTGTTCCTATGAGGCACAGGGTCAGACTGATTTGCATATGGCCATGTCTGAACTGGCCTGCGGAGTGAGCTAAAGAACAATGATGGATTTAACCCCGATCAGTTGACTGGGGGTGATTGTAGGAGAGTAGGGTCTGCTATCCTATGGTCACCCCAAATTTTTGCTTTTTGCTTCACTGGTTTTCGACTACTGAGGCTGTGGGCCTGCTGATCAGACCCCCAGCCTGCTGTTCTCTCACTAAATTAATGATACATGTGCTATAGGCACATATCACAATTGGAAATGGACTCCTTGTCAGCCCCTGTATAATGCACTATAGGTGCCCAGGGCATAGGGGCCACCAAGGCCTACCAGGGGCTGCAGCATATCTTTTGCCACCCCTGGCTGGTTCTTAAATTGACACAACTGGCTGATCACTCAGCTGGGGTAAGGTGGTGTAATCACCCCTTGCTTAGATATAGTATACCTATATCTAAACCTATATCTGGACACATATAAACCTGTGAGCCACTCCTATGGAAGGCCTCATCAATCCTAGAGGCAGAGTGCGTGGTTTAATGTGAGATGGAGCTCTAGCATGAGCTGAGCCTGTCTGCAGCTGTCGGGAACAACTCCCTAAGCTGTTTCAGGATAATGCCATACCATATACTCTTAAGTGCATTATAATCCTCGCGGTTATATAGCAACTTTGGTTTGGCTTTATCAAAACATGTCGTGTAAGGTGTCATACGATTTGGAATACTATCCCCTCGCCAGTTCTGGCGACGGGGATAGCATTCCACCCCTCTAGAGGGGTAAGACATGTTACTTTACTTAAATGCGGTTAATTTCTAAAAGGACCTTGGATCCACAAAATGGATGCCTCTGCCACAGACACGAGTCTGACCCCCTGAAGCTGACCGAAACTCAGCCAAAGGGGCCTGGACAAAGGGTTTCCTGTCGCAGGGAGGTGTTACACCCCCCCAGACAGGAGATAGTGGATTGTAGCAGGGAGGTTTGAAAGAAACCAGACACTGCATGGGGAGCACAAGGCTGCCCCTTGCATAATCCGGCCAAACCGGTTCTGGGGCACTCCAGCCCTCGTGCCAGGGCGGCCTGGATCAAAGGAAGGGGGTGTATCCACCCACTTCCTGGGTCCCACCCATAGGAGGGGACCTAGCAGGTAATCCAGCCCCCAAAATTAGTATAAGACTGGGAGCAGTGCCAATGCACTTCAGATTATCCTGATGAAACATAAGAAACGAAACTCTGGACCCTTCGACATCCTACTCAATGTAGAAAACTGAAGAATCTCCCTTGTGGTCAAGGAGTGACCACCCTGTGCAAACAGGCACCATCCAGCCATCGACATCTGCTTTGTTGCAGTTCCCGCCGGAACTCGAGCGACAGAGATCGACGAGATCAAGCTTGACTGCCTTCTAACAGCCCGATCCACAGTCCCTGCAGAGCTGAGACCTGTGGAGGTGACCGGAAGCGTGGGACACGCCATCTTGGAAAGACCACGAGATGCTGACCGTGCAGCCCACGAGTGACCCTCGAAGCTGTACACCGGGGTTTGAGAAGCTCCAACCCTGAGCCACTCTTGCAGCGAAGTTCAGCCCTCTACACTCGACGAGTGCTGCGTGGGGCCCTTCTGCTTCTTTTGGCTCAACGCGTTGGCCCGGTCACTTGCCAGCTGGCTTGTGGCCCCTGTGCCAACAAACCTTGAAATTCGACTTGCGATTCTGGTTGCTCCAGATTTGCACCAGCTCCCCTGAAAAGGAGCCCCCACTCTGACCCTCCTGGTTCGAGTGAGAAGCAATCTCCCGGTTCCGCGTGGATTGCTTTTGCCAAGTGTTGTTTGCTCCAATCTTGAAGCCGACAGCGCCGACGGCGAGAGCCTGCGTGGGACAGATCGTGACCTGCTTCTGGACTTCGTAGATGCCCCAGAGCCCACGTGACAGCGGAGAGAAGCTCCTCGACAACCACCTGATTGCGCCCGACATTGCCTGGTTCCGTCCTGGTTCCACCCTGGTCACTGCTGAGTGACCCAGACTCTGTCCCCTCTGCTTTCAGGTACTTTTTGACTTGAGTCCACCCTTGGACTCCACCGGACACTTCTCTTTCACCCTGCCTGCAGCCCTTTCAGCTCCAAGCACCAAGAGCCTGCGTGACGAAACCCGACTCAACTTCGGCCCTGTGCACCCGCTTCCTGTGGGTGAGGTAACATTGCAACGCCGGTGTTCCCACACTGGTACACACCTCTAGGGTCTGTGTCTTAAGTTTTGTTCCTCTAGGTTCAGCGGAAGTGTCCTTAAACTTTAACTTTGTAACTTTTAGGCACCATTGGTTAACATTGATGCATGCGTGCACTTTCTGCACTGCACCCGAATCCCGCGGGCTTTTCCCGACTTCAGCATTGCTTGTCCCAACTGCTCCCAGCGATTCCCTAGGCCCTAGGCCTAACCACTGTTCGATTGGTATCTCTTATACCACTTGTTTAGTATATGGTCTGAGTGGCCCCTCGCCCTCATCCATATTTGTGCAACTTTGTATGTTATACTGTGCTTTTGATTTAACGCTTGTGCCCCTTTATTCATAAAGAATACTGGGGATTGTTTTTAGTAATAAATACATATATTTTTATAATATATACTTGTGTGGTGTCCTTTCATTTGATATTACAGGATTGTATGTGGTAAAACAGCTCGCTTAACACGACCTCTTAAGTTAAGCCTTTAGGCTGCTTAGTCCATGCTACCCCTAGGATAGCTTGTCTAATAAGGTTGACTTACAACCAGACACCATAAGGGATTGTTTGGTCTGATAACAGGTGGTTCCAGAATTGGAAACATCACCTATCAGGCCAACTTCTCACAGTGATTGCTTGCAATGTTCAACACTCCGTTCATCATCCCCTTTGGTTTTGCTAAGTTCACCCTAAGTTGGCAGGGTATGCCCAGACGTGGGTCCCTTACTCCCTTTGCCACTGGATTCAAGATAGCCTGGCTGATAAGGGTTATGAACCTGAAACCAGTCCCAGGATGCTTGTTTCCAATCCAGGGAAGACATGGCTTGGCAGTTCGGGCTGGACCGTTGCCATGACGCACAGGATTAGACTGATTTGCATATGGCCATGTCTGAACTGGGGTGGCGGAGTGAGTTAAAGAACAATGATGGATTCAACCCCGATCAGTTGACTGGGGGTGAGTGCTTGCAATGTTCAACACTCCGTCCATCATCCCCTTTGGTTTTGCTAAGTTCGCTTTAAGTTGGCACGGTATGCCAGCTGTGGGTCCCTTGCTCACTTTGCCACTGGATTCAAGATAGCCTGGCTGATGAGGGTTATGAACCCGGAACCGGTCCCAGGATGATTGTTTCTGGTCCAAGGGAGACATGTCTTGGCAGTTCGGGCTCGACTGTTCCCATGAGGCACAGGGTCAGACTGATTTGCATATGGCCATGTCTGAACTGGGGTGGCGGAGTGAGCTTAAGAACGATGATGGATTCAACCCAGAGCAGTTGACTGGGGGTGAGAACTTGCAATGTTCAACACTCCGTCCATCAACCCCTTTGGTTTTGCTAAGTTCGCCTTAAGTTGGCAGGGTATGCCAGCTGTGGGTCCCTTGCTCACTTTGCCACTGCATTCAAGATAGCCTGGCTGATGAGGGTTATCAACCTGAAACCGGTCCCAGGATGCTTGTTTCCGGTCCAGGGAAGACATGGCTTGGCAGTTCTGGCTGGACCGATCCCATGAGGCACAGGGTCAAACTGATTTGCATATGGCCATGTCTGAACTGGGGTGGCAGAGTGAGCTAAAGAATGATGATGGATTAAACCAAGATCAGTATACTGGGGATGAGTGCTTGCAATGTTCAACACTCAGTCCATCATCCCCTTTGGTTTTGCTAAGTTCGCCCTAAGTTGGCAGGGTATGCCCAGACGTGGGTCCCTTTCTCCCTTTGCAACTGAATTCAAGATAGCCTGATTGATTAGGGTTATGAACCCGAAACCGGCCCAGGATTCGTGTTTTTGGTCCAGGGAAGACATGGCTTGGCAGTTCGCGCTGGACTGTTCCCATGAGGCACAGGGTCAGACTGATTTGCATATGGCCATGTCTGAACTGAGGTGGTGGAGTGAGCTCAAGAACGATGATGGATTAAACCCAGATCAGTTGACTGGATGTGAGTGCTTGCAATGTTCAACACTCCGTCCATCATCCCCTTTGGTTTTGTTAAGTTCACCCTAAGTTGGCACGGTATGCCAGCTGTGGGTCCCCTGCTCACTTTGCCACTGGATTCAAGATAGCCTGGCTGATGAGGGTTATGAACCAGAAACAGGTCCCAGGATGCTTGTTTCCGGTCCGGGGAAGACATGGCTTGGCAGTTCGGTCAGGACTGTTCCTATGAGGCACAGGGTCAGACTGATTTGCATATGGCCATGTCTGAACTGGGGTGGCAGAGTGAGCTAAAGAACAATGATGGATCCAAACCCGATCAGTTGACTGGGGGTGAGTGCTTGCAATGTTCAACACTCCGTCCATCATCCCCTTTGGTTTTGCTAAGTTCACCCTAAGTTGGCAGGGTATGCCCAGACGTGGGTCCCTTACTCCCTTTGCCACTGGATTCAAGATAGCCTGGCTGATGAGGGTTATGAACCCGAAACCGGTCCCAGGATGCTTGTTTCTTGTCCAGGGGAGACATGTCTTGGCAGTTCGGGCTGGACTGTTACCATGAGACACAGGGTCAGACTGATTTGCATATGACCATGTCTGAACTGGGGTGGCGGAGTGAGCTAAAGAACGATGATGGATTCAACCCAGAGCAGTTGACTGGGGGTGAGTGCTTGCAATGTTCAACACTCCGTCCATCATCCCCTTTGGTTTTGCTAGGTTCACCCTAAGTTGGCAGGATATGCCCAGAAGTGGGTCCCTTGATCACTTTGCCACTGGATTCACAATAGCCTGGCTGAAGAGGGTTATGAACCCGAAACCAGTCCCAGGATGCTTGTTTCCGGCGCAGGGAAGACATGGCTTGGCAGTCCGGTCAGGACTGTTCCCATGAGGCACAGGGTCAGACTGATTTGCATATGGCCATGTCTGAAGTGGAGTGGTGGAGTGAGCTAAAGAACAATGATGGATTCAACCCCGATCAGTTGACTGGGGTTGAGTGCTTGCAATGTTCAACACTCTGTCCATCATCCCCTTTGGTTTTGCTAAGTTCGCCCTAAGTTGGCAGGGTATGCCCAGACGTGGGTCCCTTGCTCACTTTGCCACTGGATTTATGTTAGCCTGGCTGATGAGGGTTATGAACCCGAAACCGGTCCCAGGATGCTTGTTTCCGGTCCAGGGAAGACATGGCTTGGCAGTCCGGGTTGGACTTTTCCCATGAGGCACAGGGTCAGACTGACTTGCATATGGCCATGTCTGAACTGAGGTGGTGGGGTGAGCTCAAGAACGATGATGGATTAAACCCAGATCAGTTGACTGGGGTTGAGTGCTTGCAATGTTCAACACTCTGTCCATCATCCCCTTTGGTTTTGCTAAGTTTGCCCTAAGTTGGCAGGGTATGCCAGCTGTGGGTCCCTTGCTCACTTTGCCACTGGATTCAAGATAGCCTGGCTGATGAGGGTTATGAACCCAAAACCGGTCCCAGGATGCCTGTTTCTGGTCCAGGGGAGACATGTCTTGGCAGTTCGGGCAGGACTGTTCCCATGAGGCACAGGGTCAGACTGATTTGCATATGGCCATGTCTGAACTGTGGTGGCAGAGTGAGCTAAAGAATGATGATGGATTAAACCCAGATCAATTGACTGGGGATGAGTGCTTGCAATGTTCAACACTCCGTCCATCATCCCCTTTGGTTTTGCTAAGTTCGCTCTAAGTTGGCAGGGTATGCCTAGACGTGGGTCCTTTGCTCACTTTGCTACTGGATTCACGATAGCCTGGTTGATGAGGGTTATGAACCCGAAACCGGTCCCAGGATGCTTGTTTCCGTTCCAGGGAAGACATGGCTTGGCAGTTTGGGCTGGACTGTTCCCATGAGGCACAGGGTCAGACTGATTTGCATATGGCCATGTCTGAACTGGGGTGGCAGAGTGAGCTCAAGAACGATGATGGATTAAACCCAGATCAGTTGACTGGAGGTGAGTGCTTGCAATGTTCAACACTCCGTCCATCATCCCCTTTGGTTCTCAATTTGGCTTTCCCCTCCGAGTACTCGGTGCATACGCTCAATCGCTCAACTAGAGGTGGCGGAATAGCGCTTGCTGTCAGGTCCTGTTACCCTTGCGATTGGAGAGGCCTAAAAATTTCGGGCTGTGAAAGTGCCTCGTTTAAAATTTCCATCACCCCCCATTTCTCTCTGTCTGGCATGGTGATTTATCGTCCTCCAGGCAGTGACGTGGCGTTTAGGGAGGCACTCCCAGACACTATTAGCACGCTGGCTGTAGGGTGTGCTAATTTCTCCATTCTTGGAGATTTGAATCTCCATTTCGACAATCTGACCGCTCCTGCCGTGAGTAGCACTTTGGCTGACCTTGAGGCCTTTCAACTGTTTCAACTGGTCACATATCCCACACATGTCGGAGGACATATTCTGGACCCTTTTTTTACGAACCTTGCAGAGGCCAGGGTGACAACGCCTATTCCCCTGGCCTGGACGGACCATTGCTTGGTGACGATACAGTGCCCATTGCTTGAGCCCCCTACTAAGCCTACGGCCCGAGCCGTCCCCCGACGACACTGGAATAAACTAAGGCTTGAGGACTTTCATCGCCTTCTGTCTGAGGACCCTTTGGGCCCGTTAGATACTGTGGAAATGGGCTATGACCTCTTCTGTGAATGGGTCACTCGGGCCCTTGATTCTCTCATTCCCGTGACTATGAGCAAATACGGATCAAAGGACCCCAGTCATTGGTATGATGGATCCTTGCGTACACTTAAAAGTACGTGCAGACGCGCTGAAAGAGAATGGAGGAAAACATATGATACCAGTAAAAAAGTCCTGTATTTAGCCACCATCAAATCCTACCATCGCGCTGTCTGCAGAGCCCGTGCGGCGTTCTATGCCCTTGAATTCCGCAATAGCTCAAATCCATCCAGAACCATTTTAAGGCTCTTAAAGATCTGGTGGCAAAAAAGGCCACTGTGAATGAACCTTGTTCTATTTCACATTGTGAAACCTTGGCGGCCTTTTTTCTTGGAAAAGTCCAAGCCATCTATCGAGCCTTTCCCACTGCTACGCCGCAGGGTGGAGGCTCTCTTAACCTTCCAGTGCAGGATGTCTTACATACTCTTCCCTGCCTATCTTCTGAGAGCTTCATGAAACTGGCTCAGCGAATTAAGTCTGGCTCCCCGGCAGACCCTTTAAGACCGGCTGTGTTTAGAGACCGGTCATCTATCGGTCTTCTGCCGGTCTGCTCTCTGATTAATATCTCGCTTACATCAGGCTTGGTACCTGCCAAGTGGAAGCAGGCGGTGGTTATGCCGATCCTGAAGAATCCTTCCCTGGACTCTAGTAAACCTGAGAACTACCGTCCAATATCGCTTCTTCCGTGGCCGGCAAAAGTAGCAGAGGCCCATGTGAACATGGCTCTCTCAGACCATCTCTCGCGGGCCAACATCCTGGACGCCACGCAGAACGGCTTTTGAGCCGGGCACAGCACGGAGACAGCTCTCCTCTTTATGGTGGAACACCTGCGCACTGTGCTTGATTCGGGTCAAACGGCAGCGCTTGTTTTATTAGATCTTAGCGCTGCCTTTGACACCGTCTTGCACAGGATTCTTCTTCAGCGCTTGGAGGAAGCTGGTGTCGTTGGTTCTGCTCTTCAGTGGTTCCGCTCCTTTCTTGCCGATCGATCTTTTTGCGTGGCCATTCCGCCCCACCAGTCAAAATCTCATCCTCTGGATCTTGGGGTCCCTCAGGGATCTTCACTGAGCCCCACGTTGTTCAATCTCTACGTGAGGCCGCTGGCTGATGTCGTCAAGCAGTGGGGTATGACCATGGTGTCCTACGCTGACGACACCCAGCTGGCCGTCACGCTCAGTGGGGATTCTCGCTTGGATGCCCCGAGATTCCAGAATGGACTTCGGGCGGTTGCCAGCTGGATGAACTCCAACTGTCTCCAGTTGAACGCAAAAAAGACAGAAATCATGATTATCGGCAAGCGGGCGGAACTCTGGGGCGATATGTGGTGGCCCCCAGAGCTTGGTCCCACCCCAACTCCGGTTTCGGAGATAAAAAATCTCGGGGTGTGGTTAGAACCTGCTCTTAGCTTTGTCTGCCACACAAAGAGAACCGCTGCATGCTGTTTCGGCATCCTGCGTGGCTTAAGACCAGTGTTAAAATTCTTTGATGCTTCGACCAGGCAGCTTGTGGTGCAGGCAACGGTGATTTCTCGGCTTGATTATGCCAGCTCCCTCTTGGTAGGGATAAACCAGGCTGAAATCACTCGTCTTCAACGCGTGCAAAACGCGGCAGCTAGAGCAGTGGTGGGTTTGCCCAGGTTCTGTTCCGCTGCCAATACTCTGCGTTCCCTCCATTGGCTGCCGGTTAAGCAGAGAATTCAATTCAAAGTGCTCTGTCTTTCTTATAAGATCCTTAAGGGCTCTCCTGCCCAGATTCTTTTGAATCTCTTGTCTCTCTATGTTCCTGCCCGCTCTCTACGTTCGCTGGGCCTTGAACTTGCAGTAGTCCCCCGGTTCAAGCGTAGTCAGGCTGGTGGCCGCTCATTTCGAGTACGTGCTGCGACCTTGTGGAACTCCTTGCCTCCAAAGATCCGTGCCCTTGATGATCTTTTCTCATTTCGTAGGGCCATCAAGACTTTTTTATTGTCTTAAATTGTTTTACTTTTTAGTCTGGTGCCTCTTTTAGCTGTGTTATGTTGTTACCTTGTCCTGCGCCAGGACGCTCCTTTGCTGGAGCAGCTGCGCGCGTAATAAATCTCCATAACATAACATAACATAACTTTTGCTAAGTTCGCCCTAAGTCGGCACGGTATGCCAGCTGTGGGTCCCTTGCTCACTTTGCCACTGGATTCAAGATAGCCTGGCTGATGAGGGTTATGAACCAGAAACCGGTCCCAGGATGCTTGTTTCTGGTCCAGATGAGACATGTCTTGGCAGTTCGGGCTGGACTGTTCCCATGAGGCACAGGGTCAGACTGATTTGCATATGGCCATGTCTGAACTGGGGTGGCGGAGTAAGCTAAAGAACAATGATGGATTCACTCAGATCAGTTGACTGGGGGTGAGTGTTTGCAATGTTCAACACTCAGTCCATCACCCCCTTTGGTTTTGCTAAGTTCGCCCTAAGTTGGCAGGGTATGCCCAGACGTGGGTCCCTTGCTCACTTTGCCACTGGATTCAAGATAGCCTGGCTGATGAGGGTTATGAACCTGAAACCGGTCCCAGGATGCTTGTTTCCGGTCCAGGGAAGACATGGCTTGGCAGTTCAGGCTGGAGCATTCCCATGAGGCACAGGGTCAGACTGATTTTCATATGGCCATGTCTGAACTGGGTGGCAGAGTGAGCTAAAGAATGATGATGGATTAAACCCAGATCAATTGACTGGTGATGAGTGCTTGTAATGTTCAACACTCCGTCCATCATCCTCTTTGGTTTTGCTAAGTTCGCCCTAAGTTGGCAGGGTATGCCTAGACGTGGGTCCTTTGCTCACTTTGCCACTGGATTTACGATAGCCTGGCTGATGAGGGTTATGAACCCAAAACCGGTCCCACAATGCTTGTTTCCGGTCCAGGGAAGACATGGCTTGGCAGTTTGGGCTGGACTGTTCCCATGAGGCACAGGATCAGACTGATTTGCATTTGGCCATGTCTGAACTGGGGTGGCGGAGTGAGCTCAAGAACGATGATGGATTAAACCCATATCAGTTGACTGGAGGTGAGTGCTTGCAATGTTCAACACTCCGTCCATCATCCCCTTTGGTTTTGCTAAGTTCGACCTAAGTTGGCACGGCATGCCAGCTGTGGGTCCCTTGCTCACTTTGCCACTGGATTCAAGATAGCCTGGCTGATGAGGGTTATGAACCAGAAACCGGTCCCAGGATGCTTGTTTCTGGTCCAGATGAGACATGTCTTGGCAGTTCGGGCTGGACTGTTCCCATGAGGCACAGGGTCAGACTGATTTGCATATGGCCATGTCTGAACTGGGGTGGCGGAGTAAGCTAAAGAACAATGATGGATTCACTCAGATCAGTTGACTGGGGGTGAGTGTTTGCAATGTTCAACACTCAGTCCATCACCCCCTTTGGTTTTGCTAAGTTCGCCCTAAGTTGGCAGGGTATGCCCAGACGTGGGTCCCTTGCTCACTTTGCCACTGGATTCAAGATAGCCTGGCTGATGAGGGTTATGAACCTGAAACCGGTCCCAGGATGCTTGTTTCCGGTCCAGGGAAGACATGGCTTGGCAGTTCAGGCTGGAGCATTCCCATGAGGCACAGGGTCAGACTGATTTTCATATGGCCATGTCTGAACTGGGTGGCAGAGTGAGCTAAAGAATGATGATGGATTAAACCCAGATCAATTGACTGGGGATGAGTGCTTGTAATGTTCAACACTCCGTCCATCATCCCCTTTGGTTTTGCTAAGTTCGCCCTAAGTTGGCAGGGTATGCCTAGACGTGGGTCCTTTGCTCACTTTGCCACTGGATTCACGATAGCCTGGCTGATGAGGGTTATGAACCCAAAACCGGTCCCACGATGCTTGTTTCCGGTCCAGGGAAGACATGGCTTGGCAGTTTGGGCTGGACTGTTCCCATGAGGCACAGGATCAGACTGATTTGCATTTGGCCATGTCTGAACTGGGGTGGCGGAGTGAGCTCAAGAACGATGATGGATTAAACCCAGATCAGTTGACTGGAGGTGAGTGCTTGCAATGTTCAACACTCCGTCCATCATACCCTTTGGTTTTGCTAAGTTCGACCTAAGTTGGCACGGCATGCCAGCTGTGGGTCCCTTGCTCACTTTGCCACTGGATTCAAGATAGCCTGGCTGATGAGGGTTATGAACCAGAAACCGGTCCCAGGATGCTTGTTTCCAGTCCAGGAAGACATGGCTTGGCAGTTCGGGCTGGACCGTTCCCATGAGGCACAGGGTCAGACTGATTTGCTTATGACCATGTCTGAACTGGGGTGGCGGATCGAGCTAAAGAACAATGATGGATTCAACCCAGATCAGTTGACTGGGGGTGAGTGCTTGCAATGTTCAACACACCGTCCATCATCCCCTATGGTTTTGTAAGTTTGCCCTAAGTTGGCAGGGTATGCCCAGACGTGGGTCCCTTTCTCCCCTTTGCCACTGAATTCAAGATAGCCTGACTGATTAGGGTTATAAACCTAAAACCGGGCCCGGGATGCGTGATTTTGGTCCAGGGAAGACATGGCCTGGTAGTTCGTGCTGGACTGTTCCCATGAGGCACAGGGTCAGACTGATTTGCATATGGCCATGTCTGAACTGGAGTGGCGGAGTGAGCTCAAGAACAATGATGGATTAAACCCAGATCAGTTGACTGGGGGTGAGTGCTTGCAA
Organism: Lissotriton helveticus; assembly: GCF_964261635.1. Lineage (NCBI taxonomy): Eukaryota > Metazoa > Chordata > Amphibia > Caudata > Salamandridae > Lissotriton > Lissotriton helveticus. The sequence continues at coordinate 1,491,273,515 of NC_136057.1, forward strand.
TGTTCAACACTCCGTCCATCATCCCCTTTGGTTTTGCTAAGTTCGACCTAAGTTGGCACGGCATGCCAGCTGTGGGTCCCTTGCTCACTTTGCCACTGGATTCAAGATAGCCTGGCTGATGAGGGTTATGAACCTGAAACCGGTCCCAGGATGCTTGTTTCCGGTCCAGGGAAGACATGATTTGGCAGTTCTGGCTGGACCGTTCCCATGAGGCACAGGGTCAGACTGATTTGCATATGGCCATGTCTGAACTGGGGTGGCAGAGTGAGCTAAAGAATGATGATGGATTAAACCCAGATCAGTTGACTGGGGATGAGTGCTTGCAATGTTCAGCACTCTGTCCATCATCCCGTTAGGTTTTGCTAAGTTCGCCCTAAGTTGGCAGGGTATGCCCAGACGTGGGTCCCTTTCTCCCCTTTGCCACTGAATTCAAGATAGCCTGACTGATTAGGCTTATAAACCTAAAACCGGGCCCGGGATGCGTGATTTTGGTCCAGGGAAGACATGGCCTGGTAGTTCGTGCTGGACTGTTCCCATGAGGCACAGGGTCAGACTGATTTGCATATGGCCATGTCTGAACTGGAGTGGCGGAGTGAGCTCAAGAACAATGATGGATTAAACCCAGATCAGTTGACTTGGGGTGAGTGCTTGCAATATTCAAGACTCCGTACATCATCCCCTTTGGTTTTGCTAAGTTCGCTCTAAGTTGGCAGGGTATGCCCAGACGTGGGTCCTTTGCTCACTTTGACACTGGATTCACGATAGCCTGGCTGATGAGGGTTATGAACCAGAAACCGGTCCCAGGATTCTTGTTTCCGGGGCAAGGGAGACATGGCTTGGCAGTTCGGGCTGGACTGTTCCCATGAGGCACAGGGTCCAACTGATTTGCATATGGCCTTGTCTGAACTGGGGTGGCGGAGTGAGCTAAAGAACGATGATGGATTCAACCCAGATCAGTTGACTGGGGGTGAGTGCTTGCAATGTTCAACACTCCGTCCATCATCCCCTTTGGTTTCGCTAAGTTCGCCCTAAGTTGGCAGAGTATGCCAGCTGTGGGTCCCTTGCTCACTTTGCCACTGGATTCAAGATAGCCTGGCTGATGAGGGTTATGAACTAGAAACTGGTCCCAGGATGCTTGTTTCCGGTCCGGGGAAGATATGGCTTGGCAGTTCGGGCTGGACTGTTCCCATGAGGCACAGGGTCAGACTGCTTTGCTTATGACCATGTCTGAACTGGGGTGGCGGATCGAGCTAAAGAACAATGATGGATTCAACCCAGATCAGTTGACTGGGGGTGAGTGCTTGCCATGTTCAACACTCCGTCCATCATCCCCTATGGTTTTGTAAGTTTGCCCTAAGTTGGCAGGGTATGCCAGCTGTGGGTGCCTTGCTCACTTTTCCACTGGATTCAAGAAAGCCTGGCTGATGAGGGTTATGAACCTGAAACCGGTCCCAGGATGCTTGATTCCGGTCCAGGGAAGACATGGTTTGGCAGTTCTGGCTGGACCGTTCCCATGAGGCACAGGGTCAGACTGATTTGCATATGGCCATGTCTGAACTGGGGTGGCAGAGTGAGCTAAAGAATGATGATGGATTAAACCCAGATCAGTTGACTGGGGATGAGTGCTTGCAATGTTCAACACTCAGTCCATCATCCCCTTAGGTTTTGCTAAGTTCGCCCTAAGTTGGCAGGGTATGCCCGGACGTGGGTCCCTTTCTCCCTTTGCTACTGAATTCAAGATAGCCTGACTGATTAGGGTTATAAACCCGAAACCGGGCCCAGGATGCGTGTTTTTGTTCCAGGGAAGACATGGCCTGGTAGTTCGGGCTGGACTGTCCCCATGAGGCACAGGGTCAGACTGATTTGCATATGGCCATGTCTGAACTGGAGTGGCGGAGTGAGCTCAAGAACGATGATGGATTAAACCCAGATCAGTTGACTGGGGGTGAGTGCTTGCAATGTTCAACACTCTGTCCATCATCCCCTTTGGTTTTGCTAAGTTCGCCCTAAGTTGGCAGGGTATGCCCAGACGTGGGTCCTTTGCTCACTTTGCCACTGGATTCACGATAGCCTGGCTGATGAGGGTTATGAACCAGAAACCGGTCCCAGGATGCTTGTTTCCGGTGCAGGGGAGACATGGCTTCGCAGTTCGGGCTGGACTGTCCCCATGAGGCACAGGGTCAGACTGATTTGCATATGGCCATGTCTGAACTGGGATGGCGGAGTGAACTCTAGAACGACGATGGATTAAACCCAGATCAGTTGACTGGGGGTGAGTGCTTGCAATGTTCAACACTCCGTCCATCATCCCCTTTAGTTTTGCTAAGTTCGCCCTAAGTTGGCACGGTATGCCAGCTGTGGGTCCCTTGCTCACTTTGCCACTGGATTCAAGATAGCCTGGCTGATGAGGGTTATGAACCAGAAACCGGTCGCAGGATGCTTGTTTCTGGTCCGGGGAAGACAATGCTTGGCAGTTCGGAGTGGACTGTTCCCATGAGGCACAGGGTCAGACTGATTTGCTTATGACCATGTCTGAACTGGGGTGGCGGAATGAGCTAAAGAACAATGATGGATTCAACCCAGATCAGTTGACTGGGGGTGAGTGCTTGCAATGTTCAACACTCCGTCCATCATCCCCTATGGTTTTGTAAGTTCGCCCTAAATTGGCAGGGTATGCCAGCTGTGGGTCCCTTGCTCACTTTGCCACTGGATTCAAGATAGCCTGGCTGATGAGTGTTATGAACCCAAAACCGGTCCCAGGATGCTTGTTTCTGGTCCAGGGGAGACATGTCTTGGCAGTTCGGGCTGGACTGTTTCCATGAGGCACAGGGTCCGACTGATTTGCATATGGCCTTGTCTGAACTGGGGTGGCGGAGTGAGCTAAAGAACGATGATGGATTCAACCCAGATCAGTTGACTGGGGGTGAGTGCTTGCAATGTTCAACACTCCGTCCATCATCCCCTTTGGTTTTGCTAAGTTCGCCCTAAGTTGGCAGAGTATGCCAGCTGTGGGTCCCTTGCTCACTTTGCCACTGGATTCAAGATAGCCTGGCTGATGAGGGTTATGAACTAGAAACCGGTCCCAGGATGCTTGTTTCCGGTCCGGGGAAGATATGGCTTGGCAGTTCGGGCTGGACTGTTCCCATGAGGCACAGGGTCAGACTGATTTGCTTATGACCATGTCTGAACTGGGGTGGCGGATCGAGCTAAAGAACAATGATGGATTCAACCCAGATCAGTTGACTGGGGGAGAGTGCTTGCAATGTTCAACACTCCGTCCATCATCCCCTATGGTTTTGTAAGTTTGCCCTAAGTTGGCAGGGTATGCCAGCTGTGGGTGCCTTGCTCACTTTGCCACTGGATTCAAGATAGCCTGGCTGATGAGGGTTATGAACCTGAAACCGGTCCCAGGGTGCTTGTTTCCGGTCCAGGGAAGACATGGTTTGGCAGTTCTGGCTGGACCGTTCCCATGAGGCACAGGGTCAGACTGATTTGCATATGGCCATGTCTGAACTGGGGTGGCAGAGTGAGCTAAAGAATGATGATGGATTAAACCCAGATCAGTTGACTGGGGATGAGTGCTTGCAATGTTCAACACTCAGTCCATCATCCCCTTAGGTTTTGCTAAGTTCGCCCTAAGTTGGCAGGGTATGCCCAGACGTGGGTCCCTTTCTCCCTTTGCCATTGAATTCAAGATAGCCTGACTGATTAGTGTTATAAACCCGAAACCGGGCCCAGGGTGCGTGTTTTTGGTCCAGGGAAGACATGGCCTGGTAGTTCGTGCTGGACTGTTCCCATGAGGCACAGGGTCAGACTGATTTGCATATGGCCATGTCTGAACTGGAGTGGCGGAGTGAGCTCAAGGACGATGATGGATTAAACCCAGATCAGATGACTGGGGGTGAGTGCTTGCAATGTTCAACACTCCGTCCATCATCCCCTTTGGTTTTGCTAACTTTGCCCTAAGTTGGCAGGGTATGTTAGCTGTGGGTCCCTTGCTCACTTTGCCACTGGATTCAAGATAGCCTGGCTGATGAGGGTTATAAGCCTGAAACCGGTTCCAGGATGCTTGTTTCCGGTCCAGGGAAGTCATGGCTTGGCAGTTCTGGCTGGACCGTTTCCATGAGGCACAGGGTCAGACTGATTTGCATATGGCCATGTCTGAACTGGGGTGGCAGAGTGAGCTAAAGAACAATGATGGATTCAACCCCGATCAGTTGACTGGGGGTGAATGCTTGCAATGTTCAACACTCTGTCCATCATCCCCTTTGGTTTTGCTAAGTTCACCCTAAGTTGGCAAGGTATGCCCAGATGAGGGTCCCTTTCTCCCTTTGCCACTGAATTCAAGATAGCCTGACTGATTAGGGTTATGAACCCGAAACCGCTCCCAGGATGCGTGTTTTTGGTCCAGGGAAGACATGGCTTGGCAGGTCGGGCTGGACTGTTTCCATGAGGCACAGGGTCAGACTGATTTGCATATGGCCATATCTGAACTGGGGTGGCGAAGTGAGCTAAAGAATGATGATGGATTAAACCCAGATCAGTTGACTGGGGGTGAGTGCTTGCAATGTTCAACACTCCATCCATCATCCCCTTTGGTTTTGCTAAGTTCGTCCTAAGTTGGCAGGGTATGCCCAGAAGTGGGTCCCTTGCTCACTTTGCCACTGGATTCAAGATAGCCTGGCTGATGAGGGTTATGAACGCGAAACCGGTCCCAGGATGCTTGTTTCTGGTCCAGGGAAGACATGGCTTGGCAGTTCGGGCAGGACTGTTCCCATGAGGCACAGGGTCAGACTGATTTGCATATGGCCATGTCTGAACAGGGGTGGCGGAGTGAGCTAAAGAACAATGATGGATTCAACCCCGATCAGTGGACTGGGGGTGAGTGCTTGCAATGTTCAACACTCCGTCCATCATCCCCTATGGTTTTGTAAGTTCGCCCTAAATTGGCAGGGTATGCCAGCTGTGGGTCCCTTGCTCACTTTGCCACTGGATTCAAGATAGCCTGGCTGATGAGTGTTATGAACCCAAAACCGGTCCCAGGATGCTTGTTTCTGGTCCAGGGGAGACATGTCTTGGCAGTTCGGGCTGGACTGTTTCCATGAGGCACAGGGTCCGACTGATTTGCATATGGCCTTGTCTGAACTGGGGTGGCGGAGTGAGCTAAAGAACGATGATGGATTCAACCCAGATCAGTTGACTGGGGGTGAGTGCTTGCAATGTTCAACACTCCGTCCATCATCCCCTTTGGTTTTGCTAAGTTCGCCCTAAGTTGGCAGAGTATGCCAGCTGTGGGTCCCTTGCTCACTTTGCCACTGGATTCAAGATAGCCTGGCTGATGAGGGTTATGAACTAGAAACCGGTCCCAGGATGCTTGTTTCCGGTCCGGGGAAGATATGGCTTGGCAGTTCGGGCTGGACTGTTCCCATGAGGCACAGGGTCAGACTGATTTGCTTATGACCATGTCTGAACTGGGGTGGCGGATCGAGCTAAAGAACAATGATGGATTCAACCCAGATCAGTTGACTGGGGGAGAGTGCTTCCAATGTTCAACACTCCGTCCATCCTCCCCTATGGTTTTGTAAGTTTGCCCTAAGTTGGCAGGGTATGCCAGCTGTGGGTGCCTTGCTCACTTTGCCACTGGATTCAAGATAGCCTGGCTGATGAGGGTTATGAACCTGAAACCGGTCCCAGGATGCTTGTTTCCGGTCCAGGGAAGACATGGTTTGGCAGTTCTGGCTGGACCGTTCCCATGAGGCACAGGGTCAGACTGATTTGCATATGGCCATGTCTGAACTGGGGTGGCAGAGTGAGCTAAAGAATGATGATGGATTAAACCCAGATCAGTTGACTGGGGATGAGTGCTTGCAATGTTCAACACTCAGTCCATCATCCCCTTAGGTTTTGCTAAGTTCGCCCTAAGTTGGCAGGGTATGCCCAGACGTGGGTCCCTTTCTCCCTTTGCCATTGAATTCAAGATAGCCTGACTGATTAGTGTTATAAACCCGAAACCGGGCCCAGGGTGCGTGTTTTTGGTCCAGGGAAGACATGGCCTGGTAGTTCGTGCTGGACTGTTCCCATGAGGCACAGGGTCAGACTGATTTGCATATGGCCATGCCTGAACTGGAGTGGCGGAGTGAGCTCAAGGACGATGATGGATTAAACCCAGATCAGATGACTGGGGGTGAGTGCTTGCAATGTTCAACACTCCGTCCATCATCCCCTTTGGTTTTGCTAACTTTGCCCTAAGTTGGCAGGGTATGTTAGCTGTGGGTCCCTTGCTCACTTTGCCACTGGATTCAAGATAGCCTGGCTGATGAGGGTTATAAGCCTGAAACCGGTTCCAGGATGCTTGTTTCCGGTCCAGGGAAGTCATGGCTTGGCAGTTCTGGCTGGACCGTTTCCATGAGGCACAGGGTCAGACTGATTTGCATATGGCCATGTCTGAACTGGGGTGGCAGAGTGAGCTAAAGAACAATGATGGATTCAACCCCGATCAGTTGACTGGGGGTGAATGCTTGCAATGTTCAACACTCTGTCCATCATCCCCTTTGGTTTTGCTAAGTTCACCCTAAGTTGGCAAGGTATGCCCAGATGAGGGTCCCTTTCTCCCTTTGCCACTGAATTCAAGATAGCCTGACTGATTAGGGTTATGAACCCGAAACCGGTCCCAGGATGCGTGTTTTTGGTCCAGGGAAGACATGGCTTGGCAGGTCGGGCTGGACTGTTTCCATGAGGCACAGGGTCAGACTGATTTGCATATGGCCATATCTGAACTGGGGTGGCGAAGTGAGCTAAAGAATGATGATGGATTAAACCCAGATCAGTTGACTGGGGGTGAGTGCTTGCAATGTTCAACACTCCATCCATCATCCCCTTTGGTTTTGCTAAGTTCGTCCTAAGTTGGCAGGGTATGCCCAGAAGTGGGTCCCTTGCTCACTTTGCCACTGGATTCAAGATAGCCTGGCTGATGAGGGTTATGAACCTGAAACCGGTCCCAGGATGCTTGTTTCCGGTCCAGGGAAGACATGATTTGGCAGTTCTGGCTGGACCGTTCCCATGAGGCACAGGGTCAGACTGATTTGCATATGGCCATGTCTGAACTGGGGTGGCAGAGTGAGCTAAAGAATGATGATGGATTAAACCCAGATCAGTTGACTGGGGATGAGTGCTTGCAATGTTCAGCACTCTGTCCATCATCCCGTTAGGTTTTGCTAAGTTCGCCCTAAGTTGGCAGGGTATGCCCAGACGTGGGTCCCTTTCTCCCCTTTGCCACTGAATTCAAGATAGCCTGACTGATTAGGGTTATAAACCTAAAACCGGGCCCGGGATGCGTGATTTTGGTCCAGGGAAGACATGGCCTGGTAGTTCGTGCTGGACTGTTCCCATGAGGCACAGGGTCAGACTGATTTGCATATGGCCATGTCTGAACTGGAGTGGCGGAGTGAGCTCAAGAACAATGATGGATTAAACCCAGATCAGTTGACTTGGGGTGAGTGCTTGCAATATTCAAGACTCCGTACATCATCCCCTTTGGTTTTGCTAAGTTCGCTCTAAGTTGGCAGGGTATGCCCAGACGTGGGTCCTTTGCTCACTTTGACACTGGATTCACGATAGCCTGGCTGATGAGGGTTATGAACCAGAAACCGGTCCCAGGATGCTTGTTTCCGGGGCAAGGGAGACATGGCTTGGCAGTTCGGGCTGGACTGTTCCCATGAGGCACAGGGTCCAACTGATTTGCATATGGCCTTGTCTGAACTGGGGTGGCGGAGTGAGCTAAAGAACGATGATGGATTCAACCCAGATCAGTTGACTGGGGGTGAGTGCTTGCAATGTTCAACACTCCGTCCATCATCCCCTTTGGTTTCGCTAAGTTCGCCCTAAGTTGGCAGAGTATGCCAGCTGTGGGTCCCTTGCTCACTTTGCCACTGGATTCAAGATAGCCTGGCTGATGAGGGTTATGAACTAGAAACTGGTCCCAGGATGCTTGTTTCCGGTCCGGGGAAGATATGGCTTGGCAGTTCGGGCTGGACTGTTCCCATGAGGCACAGGGTCAGACTGCTTTGCTTATGACCATGTCTGAACTGGGGTGGCGGATCGAGCTAAAGAACAATGATGGATTCAACCCAGATCAGTTGACTGGGGGTGAGTGCTTGCCATGTTCAACACTCCGTCCATCATCCCCTATGGTTTTGTAAGTTTGCCCTAAGTTGGCAGGGTATGCCAGCTGTGGGTGCCTTGCTCACTTTTCCACTGGATTCAAGAAAGCCTGGCTGATGAGGGTTATGAACCTGAAACCGGTCCCAGGATGCTTGATTCCGGTCCAGGGAAGACATGGTTTGGCAGTTCTGGCTGGACCGTTCCCATGAGGCACAGGGTCAGACTGATTTGCATATGGCCATGTCTGAACTGGGGTGGCAGAGTGAGCTAAAGAATGATGATGGATTAAACCCAGATCAGTTGACTGGGGATGAGTGCTTGCAATGTTCAACACTCAGTCCATCATCCCCTTAGGTTTTGCTAAGTTCGCCCTAAGTTGGCAGGGTATGCCCAGACGTGGGTCCCTTTCTCCCTTTGCCATTGAATTCAAGATAGCCTGACTGATTAGTGTTATAAACCCGAAACCGGGCCCAGGGTGCGTGTTTTTGGTCCAGGGAAGACATGGCCTGGTAGTTCGTGCTGGACTGTTCCCATGAGGCACAGGGTCAGACTGATTTGCATATGGCCATGTCTGAACTGGAGTGGCGGAGTGAGCTCAAGGACGATGATGGATTAAACCCAGATCAGATGACTGGGGGTGAGTGCTTGCAATGTTCAACACTCCGTCCATCATCCCCTTTGGTTTTGCTAACTTTGCCCTAAGTTGGCAGGGTATGTTAGCTGTGGGTCCCTTGCTCACTTTGCCACTGGATTCAAGATAGCCTGGCTGATGAGGGTTATAAGCCTGAAACCGGTTCCAGGATGCTTGTTTCCGGTCCAGGGAAGTCATGGCTTGGCAGTTCTGGCTGGACCGTTTCCATGAGGCACAGGGTCAGACTGATTTGCATATGGCCATGTCTGAACTGGGGTGGCAGAGTGAGCTAAAGAACAATGATGGATTCAACCCCGATCAGTTGACTGGGGGTGAATGCTTGCAATGTTCAACACTCTGTCCATCATCCCCTTTGGTTTTGCTAAGTTCACCCTAAGTTGGCAAGGTATGCCCAGATGAGGGTCCCTTTCTCCCTTTGCCACTGAATTCAAGATAGCCTGACTGATTAGGGTTATGAACCCGAAACCGGTCCCAGGATGCGTGTTTTTGGTCCAGGGAAGACATGGCTTGGCAGGTCGGGCTGGACTGTTTCCATGAGGCACAGGGTCAGACTGATTTGCATATGGCCATATCTGAACTGGGGTGGCGAAGTGAGCTAAAGAATGATGATGGATTAAACCCAGATCAGTTGACTGGGGGTGAGTGCTTGCAATGTTCAACACTCCATCCATCATCCCCTTTGGTTTTGCTAAGTTCGTCCTAAGTTGGCAGGGTATGCCCAGAAGTGGGTCCCTTGCTCACTTTGCCACTGGATTCAAGATAGCCTGGCTGATGAGGGTTATGAACGCGAAACCGGTCCCAGGATGCTTGTTTCTGGTCCAGGGAAGACATGGCTTGGCAGTTCGGGCAGGACTGTTCCCATGAGGCACAGGGTCAGACTGATTTGCATATGGCCATGTCTGAACAGGGGTGGCGGAGTGAGCTAAAGAACAATGATGGATTCAACCCCGATCAGTGGACTGGGGGTGAGTGCTTGCAATGTTCAACACTCCGTCCATCATCCCCTATGGTTTTGTAAGTTCGCCCTAAATTGGCAGGGTATGCCAGCTGTGGGTCCCTTGCTCACTTTGCCACTGGATTCAAGATAGCCTGGCTGATGAGTGTTATGAACCCAAAACCGGTCCCAGGATGCTTGTTTCTGGTCCAGGGGAGACATGTCTTGGCAGTTCGGGCTGGACTGTTTCCATGAGGCACAGGGTCCGACTGATTTGCATATGGCCTTGTCTGAACTGGCGTGGCGGAGTGAGCTAAAGAACGATGATAGATTCAACCCAGATCAGTTGACTGGGGGTGAGTGCTTGCAATGTTCAACACTCCGTCCATCATCCCCTTTGGTTTTCCTAAGTTCGCCCTAAGTTGGCAGAGTATGCCAGCTGTGGGTCCCTTGCTCACTTTGCCACTGGATTCAAGATAGCCTGGCTGATGAGGGTTATGAACTAGAAACCGGTCCCAGGATGCTTGTTTCCGGTCCGGGGAAGATATGGCTTGGCAGTTCGGGCTGGACTGTTCCCATGAGGCACAGGGTCAGACTGATTTGCTTATGACCATGTCTGAACTGGGGTGGCGGATCGAGCTAAAGAACAATGATGGATTCAACCCAGATCAGTTGACTGGGGGAGAGTGCTTGCAATGTTCAACACTCCGTCCATCATCCCCTATGGTTTTGTAAGTTTGCCCTAAGTTGGCAGGGTATGCCAGCTGTGGGTGCCTTGCTCACTTTGCCACTGGATTCAACATAGCCTGGCTGATGAGGGTTATGAACCTGAAACCGGTCCCAGGATGCTTGTTTCCGGTCCAGGGAAGACATGGTTTGGCAGTTCTGGCTGGACCGTTCCCATGAGGCACAGGGTCAGACTGATTTGCATATGGCCATGTCTGAACTGGGGTGGCAGAGTGAGCTAAAGAATGATGATGGATTAAACCCAGATCAGTTGACTGGGGATGAGTGCTTGCAATGTTCAACACTCAGTCCATCATCCCCTTAGGTTTTGCTAAGTTCGCCCTAAGTTGGCAGGGTATGCCCAGACGTGGGTCCCTTTCTCCCTTTGCCACTGAATTCAAGATAGCCTGACTGATTAGTGTTATAAACCCGAAACCGGGCCCAGGGTGCGTGTTTTTGGTCCAGGGAAGACATGGCCTGGTAGTTCGTGCTGGACTGTTCCCATGAGGCACAGGGTCAGACTGATTTGCATATGGCCATGTCTGAACTGGAGTGGCGGAGTGAGCTCAAGGACGATGATGGATTAAACCCAGATCAGATGACTGGGGGTGAGTGCTTGCAATGTTCAACACTCCGTCCATCATCCCCTTTGGTTTTGCTAACTTTGCCCTAAGTTGGCAGGGTATGTTAGCTGTGGGTCCCTTGCTCACTTTGCCACTGGATTCAAGATAGCCTGGCTGATGAGGGTTATAAGCCTGAAACCGGTTCCAGGATGCTTGTTTCCGGTCCAGGGAAGACATGGCTTGGCAGTTCTGGCTGGACCGTTTCCATGAGGCACAGGGTCAGACTGATTTGCATATGGCCATGTCTGAACTGGGGTGGCAGAGTGAGCTAAAGAACAATGATGGATTCAACCCCGATCAGTTGACTGGGGGTGAATGCTTGCAATGTTCAACACTCTGTCCATCATCCCCTTTGGTTTTGCTAAGTTCGTCCTAAGTTGGCAGGGTATGCCCAGAAGTGGGTCCCTTGCTCACTTTGCCACTGGATTCAAGATAGCCTGGCTGATGAGGGTTATGAACGCGAAACCGGTCCCAGGATGCTTGTTTCTGGTCCAGGGAAGACATGGCTTGGCAGTTCGGGCAGGACTGTTCCCATGAGGCACAGGGTCAGACTGATTTGCATATGGCCATGTCTGAACAGGGGTGGCGGAGTGAGCTAAAGAACAATGATGGATTCAACCCCGATCAGTGGACTGGGGGTGAGTGCTTGCAATGTTCAACACTCCGTCCATCATCCCCTATGGTTTTGTAAGTTTGCCCTAAGTTGGCAGGGTATGCCAGCTGTGGGTGCCTTGCTCACTTTGCCACTGGATTCAAGATAGCCTGGCTGATGAGGGTTATAAGCCTGAAACCGGTTCCAGGATGCTTGTTTCCGGTCCAGGGAAGACATGGCTTGGCAGTTCTGGCTGGACCGTTCCCATGAGGCACAGGGTCAGACTGATTTGCATATGGCCATGTCTGAACTGGGGTGGCGGAGTGAGCTAAAGAACAATGATGGATTCAACCCCGATCAGTTGACTGGGGGTGAATGCTTGCAATGTTCAACACTCCGTCCATCATCCCCTATGGTTTTGTAAGTTCGCCCTAAATTGGCAGGGTATGCCAGCTGTGGGTCCCTTGCTCACTTTGCCACTGGATTCAAGATAGCCTGGCTGATGAGTGTTATGAACCCAAAACCGGTCCCAGGATGCTTGTTTCTGGTCCAGGGGAGACATGTCTTGGCAGTTCGGGCTGGACTGTTCCCATGAGGCACAGGGTCCGACTGATTTGCATATGGCCTTGTCTGAACTGGGGTGGCGGAGTGAGCTAAAGAACGATGATGGATTCAACCCAGATCAGTTGACTGGGGGTGAGTGCTTGCAATGTTCAACACTCCGTCCATCATCCCCTTTGGTTTTGCTAAGTTCGCCCTAAGTTGGCAGAGTATGCCAGCTGTGGGTCCCTTGCTCACTTTGCCACTGGATTCAAGATAGCCTGGCTGATGAGGGTTATGAACTAGAAGCCGGTCCCAGGATGCTTGTTTCCGGTCCGGGGAAGATATGGCTTGGCAGTTCGGGCTGGACTGTTTCCATGAGGCACAGGGTCAGACTGATTTGCTTATGACCATGTCTGAACTGGGGTGGCGGATCGAGCTAAAGAACAATGATGGATTCAACCCAGATCAGTTGACTGGCGGTGAGTGCTTGCAATGTTCAACACTCCGTCCATCATCCCCTATGGTTTTGTAAGTTTGCCCTAAGTTGGCAGGGTATGCCAGCTGTGGGTGCCTTGCTCACTTTGCCACTGGATTCAAGATAGCCTGGCTGATGAGGGTTATGAACCTGAAACCGGTCCCAGGATGCTTGTTTCCGGTCCGGGGAAGACATGGTTTGGCAGTTCTGGCTGGACCGTTCCCATGAGGCACAGGGTCAGACTGATTTGCATATGGCCATGTCTGAACTGGGGTGGCAGAGTGAGCTAAAGAATGATGATGGATTAAACCCAGATCAGTTGACTGGGGATGAGTGCTTGCAATGTTCAACACTCAGTCCATCATCCCCTTAGGTTTTGCTAAGTTTGCCCTAAGTTGGCAGGGTATGCCCAGACGTGGGTCCCTTTCTCCCTTTGCCACTGAATTCAAGATAGCCTGACTGATTAGGGTTATAAACCCGAAACCGGGCCCAGGATGCGTGTTTTTGGTCCAGGGAAGACATGGCCTGGTAGTTCGTGCTGGACTGTTCCCATGAGGCACAGGGTCAGACTGATTTGCATATGGCCATGTCTGAACTGGAGTGGCGGAGTGAGCTCAAGGACGATGATGGATTAAACCCAGATCAGATGACTGGGGGTGAGTGCTTGCAATGTTCAACACTCCGTCCATCATCCCCTTAGGTTTTGCTAACTTTGCCCTAAGTTGGCAGGGTATGTTAGCTGTGGGTCCCTTGCTCACTTTGCCACTGGATTCAAGATAGCCTGGCTGATGAGGGTTATAAGCCTGAAACCGGTTCCAGGATGCTTGTTTCCGGTCCAGGGAAGTCATGGCTTGGCAGTTCTGGCTAGACCGTTTCCATGAGGCACAGGGTCAGACTGATTTGCATATGGCCATGTCTGAACTGGGGTGGCAGAGTGAGCTAAAGAACAATGATGGATTCAACCCCGATCAGTTGACTGGGGGTGAATGCTTGCAATGTTCAACACTCTGTCCATCATCCCCTTTGGTTTTGCTAAGTTCACCCTAAGTTGGCAAGGTATGCCCAGATGAGGGTCCCTTTCTCCCTTTGCCACTGAATTCAAGATAGCCTGACTGATTAGGGTTATGAACCCGAAACCGGTCCCAGGATGCGTGTTTTTGGTCCAGGGAAGACATGGCTTGGCAGGTCGGGCTGGACTGTTTCCATGAGGCACAGGGTCAGACTGATTTGCATATGGCCATATCTGAACTGGGGTGGCGAAGTGAGCTAAAGAATGATGATGGATTAAACCCAGATCAGTTGACTGGGGGTGAGTGCTTGCAATGTTCAACACTCCATCCATCATCCCCTTTGGTTTTGCTAAGTTCGTCCTAAGTTGGCAGGGTATGCCCAGAAGTGGGTCCCTTGCTCACTTTGCCACTGGATTCAAGATAGCCTGGCTGATGAGGGTTATGAACGCGAAACCGGTCCCAGGATGCTTGTTTCTGGTCCAGGGAAGACATGGCTTGGCAGTTCGGGCAGGACTGTTCCCATGAGGCACAGGGTCAGACTGATTTGCATATGGCCATGTCTGAACAGGGGTGGCGGAGTGAGCTAAAGAACAATGATGGATTCAACCCCGATCAGTGGACTGGGGGTGAGTGCTTGCAATGTTCAACACTCCGTCCATCATCCCCTATGGTTTTGTAAGTTTGCCCTAAGTTGGCAGGGTATGCCAGCTGTGGGTGCCTTGCTCACTTTGCCACTGGATTCAAGATAGCCTGGCTGATGAGGGTTATAAGCCTGAAATCGGTTCCAGGATGCTTGTTTCCGGTCCAGGGAAGACATGGCTTGGCAGTTCTGGCTGGACCGTTCCCATGAGGCACAGGGTCAGACTGATTTGCATATGGCCATGTCTGAACTGGGGTGGCGGAGTGAGCTAAAGAACAATGATGGATTCAACCCCGATCAGTTGACTGGGGGTGAATGCTTGCAATGTTCAACACTCCGTCCATCATCCCCTATGGTTTTGTAAGTTCGCCCTAAATTGGCAGGGTATGCCAGCTGTGGGTCCCTTGCTCACTTTGCCACTGGATTCAAGATAGCCTGGCTGATGAGTGTTATGAACCCAAAACCGGTCCCAGGATGCTTGTTTCTGGTCCAGGGGAGACATGTCTTGGCAGTTCGGGCTGGACTGTTCCCATGAGGCACAGGGTCCGACTGATTTGCATATGGCCTTGTCTGAACTGGGGTGGCGGAGTGAGCTAAAGAACGATGATGGATTCAACCCAGATCAGTTGACTGGGGGTGAGTGCTTGCAATGTTCAACACTCCGTCCATCATCCCCTTTGGTTTTGCTAAGTTCGCCCTAAGTTGGCAGAGTATGCCAGCTGTGGGTCCCTTGCTCACTTTGCCACTGGATTCAAGATAGCCTGGCTGATGAGGGTTATGAACTAGAAGCCGGTCCCAGGATGCTTGTTTCCGGTCCGGGGAAGATATGGCTTGGCAGTTCGGGCTGGACTGTTTCCATGAGGCACAGGGTCAGACTGATTTGCTTATGACCATGTCTGAACTGGGGTGGCGGATCGAGCTAAAGAACAATGATGGATTCAACCCAGATCAGTTGACTGGCGGTGAGTGCTTGCAATGTTCAACACTCCGTCCATCATCCCCTATGGTTTTGTAAATTTGCCCTAAGTTGGCAGGGTATGCCAGCTGTGGGTGCCTTGCTCACTTTGCCACTGGATTCAAGATAGCCTGGCTGATGAGGGTTATGAACCTGAAACCGGTCCCAGGAGGCTTGTTTCCGGTCCGGGGAAGACATGGTTTGGCAGTTCTGGCTGGACCGTTCCCATGAGGCACAGGGTCAGACTGATTTGCATATGGCCATGTCTGAACTGGGGTGGCAGAGTGAGCTAAAGAATGATGATGGATTAAACCCAGATCAGTTGACTGGGGATGAGTGCTTGCAATGTTCAACACTCAGTCCATCATCCCCTTAGGTTTTGCTAAGTTTGCCCTAAGTTGGTAGGGTATGCCCAGACGTGGGTCCCTTTCTCCCTTTGCCACTGAATTCAAGATAGCCTGACTGATTAGGGTTATAAACCCGAAACCGGGCCCAGGATGCGTGTTTTTGGTCCAGGGAAGACATGGCCTGGTAGTTCGTGCTGGACTGTTCCCATGAGGCACAGGGTCAGACTGATTTGCATATGGTCATGTCTGAACTGGAGCGGCGGAGTGAGCTCAAGGACGATGATGGATTAAACCCAGATCAGTTGACTGGGGGTGAGTGCTTGCAATGTTCAACACTCCGTCCATCATCCCCTTTGGTTTTGCTAACTTTGCCCTAAGTTGGCAGGGTATGTCAGCTGTGGGTCCCTTGCTCACTTTGCCACTGGATTCAAGATAGCGTGGCTGATGAGGGTTATGAGCCTGAAACCGGTTCCAGGATGCTTGTTTCCGGTCCAGGGAAGACATGGCTTGGCAGTTCTGGCTGGACCGTTCCCATGAGGCACAGGGTCAGACTGATTTGCATACGGCCATGTCTGAACTGGGGTGGCGGAGTGAGCTAAAGAACAATGATGGATTCAACCCCGATCAGTTGACTGGGGGTGAGTGCTTGCAATGTTCAACACTCCGTCCATCATCCCCTTTAGTTTTGCTAAGTTCGCCCTAAGTTGGCACGGTATGCCAGCTGTGGGTCCCTTGCTCACTTTGCCACTGGATTCAAGATAGCCTGGCTGATGAGGGTTATGAACCAGAAACCGGTCGCAGGATGCTTGTTTCTGGTCCGGGGAAGACAATGCTTGGCAGTTCGGAGTGGACTGTTCCCATGAGGCACAGGGTCAGACTGATTTGCTTATGACCATGTCTGAACTGGGGTGGCGGAATGAGCTAAAGGACAATGATGGATTCAACCCAGATCAGTTGACTGGGGGTGAGTGCTTGCAATGTTCAACACTCCGTCCATCATCCCCTATGGTTTTGTAAGTTCGCCCTAAATTGGCAGGGTATGCCAGCTGTGGGTCCCTTGCTCACTTTGCCACTGGATTCAAGATAGCCTGGCTGATGAGTGTTATGAACCCAAAACCGGTCCCAGGATGCTTGTTTCTGGTCCAGGGGAGACATGTCTTGGCAGTTCGGGCTGGACTGTTTCCATGAGGCACAGGGTCCGACTGATTTGCATATGGCCATGTCTGAACTGGGGTGGCAGAGTGAGCTAAAGAATGATGATGGATTAAACCCAGATCAGTTGACTGGGGATGAGTGCTTGCAATGTTCAACACTCAGTCCATCATCCCCTTAGGTTTTGCTAAGTTCGCCCTAAGTTGGCAGGGTATGCCCAGACGTGGGTCCCTTTCTCCCTTTGCCACTGAATTCAAGATAGCCTGACTGATTAGTGTTATAAACCCGAAACCGGGCCCAGGATGCGTGTTTTTGGTCCAGGGAAGACATGGCCTGGTAGTTCGTGCTGGACTGTTCCCATGAGGCACAGGGTCAGACTGATTTGCATATGGCCATGTCTGAACTGGAGTGGCGGAGTGAGCTCAAGGACGATGATGGATTAAACCCAGATCAGATGACTGGGGGTGAGTGCTTGCAATGTTCAACACTCCGTCCATCATCCCCTTTGGTTTTGCTAACTTTGCCCTAAGTTGGCAGGGTATGTTAGCTGTGGGTCCCTTGCTCACTTTGCCACTGGATTCAAGATAGCCTGGCTGATGAGGGTTATAAGCCTGAAACCGGTTCCAGGATGCTTGTTTCCGGTCCAGGGAAGACATGGCTTGGCAGTTCTGGCTGGACCGTTTCCATGAGGCACAGGGTCAGACTGATTTGCATATGGCCATGTCTGAACTGGGGTGGCAGAGTGAGCTAAAGAACAATGATGGATTCAACCCCGATCAGTTGACTGGGGGTGAATGCTTGCAATGTTCAACACTCTGTCCATCATCCCCTTTGGTTTTGCTAAGTTCACCCTAAGTTGGCAAGGTATGCCCAGATGAGGGTCCCTTTCTCCCTTTGCCACTGAATTCAAGATAGCCTGACTGATTAGGGTTATGAACCCGAAACCGGTCCCAGGATGCGTGTTTTTGGTCCAGGGAAGACATGGCTTGGCAGGTCGGGCTGGACTGTTTCCATGAGGCACAGGGTCAGACTGATTTGCATATGGCCATATCTGAACTGGGGTGGCGAAGTGAGCTAAAGAATGATGATGGATTAAACCCAGATCAGTTGACTGGGGGTGAGTGCTTGCAATGTTCAACACTCCATCCATCATCCCCTTTGGTTTTGCTAAGTTCGTCCTAAGTTGGCAGGGTATGCCCAGAAGTGGGTCCCTTGCTCACTTTGCCACTGGATTCAAGATAGCCTGGCTGATGAGGGTTATGAACGCGAAACCGGTCCCAGGATGCTTGTTTCTGGTCCAGGGAAGACATGGCTTGGCAGTTCGGGCAGGACTGTTCCCATGAGGCACAGGGTCAGACTGATTTGCATATGGCCATGTCTGAACAGGGGTGGCGGAGTGAGCTAAAGAACAATGATGGATTCAACCCCGATCAGTGGACTGGGGGTGAGTGCTTGCAATGTTCAACACTCCGTCCATCATCCCCTTTGGTTTTGCTAAGTTCGCCCTAAGTTGGCAGGGTATGCCTAGACGTGGGTCCTTTGCTCACTTTGCCACTGGATTCACGATAGCCTGGCTGATGAGGGTTATGAACCCAAAACCGGTCCCACGATGCTTGTTTCCGGTCCAGGGAAGACATGGCTTGGCAGTTTGGGCTGGACTGTTCCCATGAGGCACAGGATCAGACTGATTTGCATTTGGCCATGTCTGAACTGGGGTGGCGGAGTGAGCTCAAGAACGATGATGGATTAAACCCAGATCAGTTGACTGGAGGTGAGTGCTTGCAATGTTCAACACTCCGTCCATCATCCCCTTTGGTTTTGCTAAGTTCGACCTAAGTTGGCACGGCATGCCAGCTGTGGGTCCCTTGCTCACTTTGCCACTGGATTCAAGATAGCCTGGCTGATGAGGGTTATGAACCAGAAACCGGTCCCAGGATGCTTGTTTCTGGTCCAGATGAGACATGTCTTGGCAGTTCGGGCTGGACTGTTCCCATGAGGCACAGGGTCAGACTGATTTGCATATGGCCATGTCTGAACTGGGGTGGCGGAGTAAGCTAAAGAACAATGATGGATTCACTCAGATCAGTTGACTGGGGGTGAGTGTTTGCAATGTTCAACACTCAGTCCATCACCCCCTTTGGTTTTTGCTAAGTTCGCCCTAAGTTGGCAGGGTATGCCCAGACGTGGGTCCCTTGCTCACTTTGCCACTGGATTCAAGATAGCCTGGCTGATGAGGGTTATGAACCTGAAACCGGTCCCAGGATGCTTGTTTCCGGTCCAGGGAAGACATGGCTTGGCAGTTCAGGCTGGAGCATTCCCATGAGGCACAGGGTCAGACTGATTTTCATATGGCCATGTCTGAACTGGGTGGCAGAGTGAGCTAAAGAATGATGATGGATTAAACCCAGATCAATTGACTGGGGATGAGTGCTTGTAATGTTCAACACTCCGTCCATCATCCCCTTTGGTTTTGCTAAGTTCGCCCTAAGTTGGCAGGGTATGCCTAGACGTGGGTCCTTTGCTCACTTTGCCACTGGATTCACGATAGCCTGGCTGATGAGGGTTATGAACCCAAAACCGGTCCCACGATGCTTGTTTCCGGTCCAGGGAAGACATGGCTTGGCAGTTTGGGCTGGACTGTTCCCATGAGGCACAGGATCAGACTGATTTGCATTTGGCCATGTCTGAACTGGGGTGGCGGAGTGAGCTCAAGAACGATGATGGATTAAACCCAGATCAGTTGACTGGAGGTGAGTGCTTGCAATGTTCAACACTCCGTCCATCATCCCCTTTGGTTTTGCTAAGTTCGACCTAAGTTGGCACGGCATGCCAGCTGTGGGTCCCTTGCTCACTTTGCCACTGGATTCAAGATAGCCTGGCTGATGAGGGTTATGAACCAGAAACCGGTCCCAGGATGCTTGTTTCCAGTCCAGGAAGACATGGCTTGGCAGTTCGGGCTGGACCGTTCCCATGAGGCACAGGGTCAGACTGATTTGCTTATGACCATGTCTGAACTGGGGTGGCGGATCGAGCTAAAGAACAATGATGGATTCAACCCAGATCAGTTGACTGGGGGTGAGTGCTTGCAATGTTCAACACACCGTCCATCATCCCCTATGGTTTTGTAAGTTTGCCCTAAGTTGGCAGGGTATGCCCAGACGTGGGTCCCTTTCTCCCCTTTGCCACTGAATTCAAGATAGCCTGACTGATTAGGGTTATAAACCTAAAACCGGGCCCGGGATGCGTGATTTTGGTCCAGGGAAGACATGGCCTGGTAGTTCGTGCTGGACTGTTCCCATGAGGCACAGGGTCAGACTGATTTGCATATGGCCATGTCTGAACTGGAGTGGCGGAGTGAGCTCAAGAACAATGATGGATTAAACCCAGATCAGTTGACTGGGGGTGAGTGCTTGCAATGTTCAACACTCCGTCCATCATCCCCTTTGGTTTTGCTAAGTTCGACCTAAGTTGGCACGGCATGCCAGCTGTGGGTCCCTTGCTCACTTTGCCACTGGATTCAAGATAGCCTGGCTGATGAGGGTTATGAACCTGAAACCGGTCCCAGGATGCTTGTTTCCGGTCCAGGGAAGACATGATTTGGCAGTTCTGGCTGGACCGTTCCCATGAGGCACAGGGTCAGACTGATTTGCATATGGCCATGTCTGAACTGGGGTGGCAGAGTGAGCTAAAGAATGATGATGGATTAAACCCAGATCAGTTGACTGGGGATGAGTGCTTGCAATGTTCAGCACTCTGTCCATCATCCCGTTAGGTTTTGCTAAGTTCGCCCTAAGTTGGCAGGGTATGCCCAGACGTGGGTCCCTTTCTCCCCTTTGCCACTGAATTCAAGATAGCCTGACTGATTAGGGTTATAAACCTAAAACCGGGCCCGGGATGCGTGATTTTGGTCCAGGGAAGACATGGCCTGGTAGTTCGTGCTGGACTGTTCCCATGAGGCACAGGGTCAGACTGATTTGCATATGGCCATGTCTGAACTGGAGTGGCGGAGTGAGCTCAAGAACAATGATGGATTAAACCCAGATCAGTTGACTTGGGGTGAGTGCTTGCAATATTCAAGACTCCGTACATCATCCCCTTTGGTTTTGCTAAGTTCGCTCTAAGTTGGCAGGGTATGCCCAGACGTGGGTCCTTTGCTCACTTTGACACTGGATTCACGATAGCCTGTCTGATGAGGGTTATGAACCAGAAACCGGTCCCAGGATTCTTGTTTCCGGGGCAAGGGAGACATGGCTTGGCAGTTCGGGCTGGACTGTTCCCATGAGGCACAGGGTCCAACTGATTTGCATATGGCCTTGTCTGAACTGGGGTGGCGGAGTGAGCTAAAGAACGATGATGGATTCAACCCAGATCAGTTGACTGGGGGTGAGTGCTTGCAATGTTCAACACTCCGTCCATCATCCCCTTTGGTTTCGCTAAGTTCGCCCTAAGTTGGCAGAGTATGCCAGCTGTGGGTCCCTTGCTCACTTTGCCACTGGATTCAAGATAGCCTGGCTGATGAGGGTTATGAACTAGAAACTGGTCCCAGGATGCTTGTTTCCGGTCCGGGGAAGATATGGCTTGGCAGTTCGGGCTGGACTGTTCCCATGAGGCACAGGGTCAGACTGCTTTGCTTATGACCATGTCTGAACTGGGGTGGCGGATCGAGCTAAAGAACAATGATGGATTCAACCCAGATCAGTTGACTGGGGGTGAGTGCTTGCCATGTTCAACACTCCGTCCATCATCCCCTATGGTTTTGTAAGTTTGCCCTAAGTTGGCAGGGTATGCCAGCTGTGGGTGCCTTGCTCACTTTTCCACTGGATTCAAGAAAGCCTGGCTGATGAGGGTTATGAACCTGAAACCGGTCCCAGGATGCTTGATTCCGGTCCAGGGAAGACATGGTTTGGCAGTTCTGGCTGGACCGTTCCCATGAGGCACAGGGTCAGACTGATTTGCATATGGCCATGTCTGAACTGGGGTGGCAGAGTGAGCTAAAGAATGATGATGGATTAAACCCAGATCAGTTGACTGGGGATGAGTGCTTGCAATGTTCAACACTCAGTCCATCATCCCCTTAGGTTTTGCTAAGTTCGCCCTAAGTTGGCAGGGTATGCCCGGACGTGGGTCCCTTTCTCCCTTTGCTACTGAATTCAAGATAGCCTGACTGATTAGGGTTATAAACCCGAAACCGGGCCCAGGATGCGTGTTTTTGTTCCAGGGAAGACATGGCCTGGTAGTTCGGGCTGGACTGTCCCCATGAGGCACAGGGTCAGACTGATTTGCATATGGCCATGTCTGAACTGGAGTGGCGGAGTGAGCTCAAGAACGATGATGGATTAAACCCAGATCAGTTGACTGGGGGTGAGTGCTTGCAATGTTCAACACTCTGTCCATCATCCCCTTTGGTTTTGCTAAGTTCGCCCTAAGTTGGCAGGGTATGCCCAGACGTGGGTCCTTTGCTCACTTTGCCACTGGATTCACGATAGCCTGGCTGATGAGGGTTATGAACCAGAAACCGGTCCCAGGATGCTTGTTTCCGGTGCAGGGGAGACATGGCTTCGCAGTTCGGGCTGGACCCATGAGGCACAGGGTCAGACTGATTTGCATATGGCCATGTCTGAACTGGGATGGCGGAGTGAACTCTAGAACGACGATGGATTAAACCCAGATCAGTTGACTGGGGGTGAGTGCTTGCAATGTTCAACACTCCGTCCATCATCCCCTTTAGTTTTGCTAAGTTCGCCCTAAGTTGGCACGGTATGCCAGCTGTGGGTCCCTTGCTCACTTTGCCACTGGATTCAAGATAGCCTGGCTGATGAGGGTTATGAACCAGAAACCGGTCGCAGGATGCTTGTTTCTGGTCTGGGGAAGACAATGCTTGGCAGTTCGGAGTGGACTGTTCCCATGAGGCACAGGGTCAGACTGATTTGCTTATGACCATGTCTGAACTGGGGTGGCGGAATGAGCTAAAGAACAATGATGGATTCAACCCAGATCAGTTGACTGGGGGTGAGTGCTTGCAATGTTCAACACTCCGTCCATCATCCCCTATGGTTTTGTAAGTTCGCCCTAAATTGGCAGGGTATGCCAGCTGTGGGTCCCTTGCTCACTTTGCCACTGGATTCAAGATAGCCTGGCTGATGAGTGTTATGAACCCAAAACCGGTCCCAGGATGCTTGTTTCTGGTCCAGGGGAGACATGTCTTGGCAGTTCGGGCTGGACTGTTTCCATGAGGCACAGGGTCCGACTGATTTGCATATGGCCTTGTCTGAACTGGGGTGGCGGAGTGAGCTAAAGAACGATGATGGATTCAACCCAGATCAGTTGACTGGGGGTGAGTGCTTGCAATGTTCAACACTCCGTCCATCATCCCCTTTGGTTTTGCTAAGTTCGCCCTAAGTTGGCAGAGTATGCCAGCTGTGGGTCCCTTGCTCACTTTGCCACTGGATTCAAGATAGCCTGGCTGATGAGGGTTATGAACTAGAAACCGGTCCCAGGATGCTTGTTTCCGGTCCGGGGAAGATATGGCTTGGCAGTTCGGGCTGGACTGTTCCCATGAGGCACAGGGTCAGACTGATTTGCTTATGACCATGTCTGAACTGGGGTGGCGGATCGAGCTAAAGAACAATGATGGATTCAACCCAGATCAGTTGACTGGGGGAGAGTGCTTGCAATGTTCAACACTCCGTCCATCATCCCCTATGGTTTTGTAAGTTTGCCCTAAGTTGGCAGGGTATGCCAGCTGTGGGTGCCTTGCTCACTTTGCCACTGGATTCAAGATAGCCTGGCTGATGAGGGTTATGAACCTGAAACCGGTCCCAGGGTGCTTGTTTCCGGTCCAGGGAAGACATGGTTTGGCAGTTCTGGCTGGACCGTTCCCATGAGGCACAGGGTCAGACTGATTTGCATATGGCCATGTCTGAACTGGGGTGGCAGAGTGAGCTAAAGAATGATGATGGATTAAACCCAGATCAGTTGACTGGGGATGAGTGCTTGCAATGTTCAACACTCAGTCCATCATCCCCTTAGGTTTTGCTAAGTTCGCCCTAAGTTGGCAGGGTATGCCCAGACGTGGGTCCCTTTCTCCCTTTGCCATTGAATTCAAGATAGCCTGACTGATTAGTGTTATAAACCCGAAACCGGGCCCAGGGTGCGTGTTTTTGGTCCAGGGAAGACATGGCCTGGTAGTTCGTGCTGGACTGTTCCCATGAGGCACAGGGTCAGACTGATTTGCATATGGCCATGTCTGAACTGGAGTGGCGGAGTGAGCTCAAGGACGATGATGGATTAAACCCAGATCAGATGACTGGGGGTGAGTGCTTGCAATGTTCAACACTCCGTCCATCATCCCCTTTGGTTTTGCTAACTTTGCCCTAAGTTGGCAGGGTATGTTAGCTGTGGGTCCCTTGCTCACTTTGCCACTGGATTCAAGATAGCCTGGCTGATGAGGGTTATAAGCCTGAAACCGGTTCCAGGATGCTTGTTTCCGGTCCAGGGAAGTCATGGCTTGGCAGTTCTGGCTGGACCGTTTCCATGAGGCACAGGGTCAGACTGATTTGCATATGGCCATGTCTGAACTGGGGTGGCAGAGTGAGCTAAAGAACAATGATGGATTCAACCCCGATCAGTTGACTGGGGGTGAATGCTTGCAATGTTCAACACTCTGTCCATCATCCCCTTTGGTTTTGCTAAGTTCACCCTAAGTTGGCAAGGTATGCCCAGATGAGGGTCCCTTTCTCCCTTTGCCACTGAATTCAAGATAGCCTGACTGATTAGGGTTATGAACCCGAAACCGCTCCCAGGATGCGTGTTTTTGGTCCAGGGAAGACATGGCTTGGCAGGTCGGGCTGGACTGTTTCCATGAGGCACAGGGTCAGACTGATTTGCATATGGCCATATCTGAACTGGGGTGGCGAAGTGAGCTAAAGAATGATGATGGATTAAACCCAGATCAGTTGACTGGGGGTGAGTGCTTGCAATGTTCAACACTCCATCCATCATCCCCTTTGGTTTTGCTAAGTTCGTCCTAAGTTGGCAGGGTATGCCCAGAAGTGGGTCCCTTGCTCACTTTGCCACTGGATTCAAGATAGCCTGGCTGATGAGGGTTATGAACGCGAAACCGGTCCCAGGATGCTTGTTTCTGGTCCAGGGAAGACATGGCTTGGCAGTTCGGGCAGGACTGTTCCCATGAGGCACAGGGTCAGACTGATTTGCATATGGCCATGTCTGAACAGGGGTGGCGGAGTGAGCTAAAGAACAATGATGGATTCAACCCCGATCAGTGGACTGGGGGTGAGTGCTTGCAATGTTCAACACTCCGTCCATCATCCCCTATGGTTTTGTAAGTTCGCCCTAAATTGGCAGGGTATGCCAGCTGTGGGTCCCTTGCTCACTTTGCCACTGGATTCAAGATAGCCTGGCTGATGAGTGTTATGAACCCAAAACCGGTCCCAGGATGCTTGTTTCTGGTCCAGGGGAGACATGTCTTGGCAGTTCGGGCTGGACTGTTTCCATGAGGCACAGGGTCCGACTGATTTGCATATGGCCTTGTCTGAACTGGGGTGGCGGAGTGAGCTAAAGAACGATGATGGATTCAACCCAGATCAGTTGACTGGGGGTGAGTGCTTGCAATGTTCAACACTCCGTCCATCATCCCCTTTGGTTTTGCTAAGTTCGCCCTAAGTTGGCAGAGTATGCCAGCTGTGGGTCCCTTGCTCACTTTGCCACTGGATTCAAGATAGCCTGGCTGATGAGGGTTATGAACTAGAAACCGGTCCCAGGATGCTTGTTTCCGGTCCGGGGAAGATATGGCTTGGCAGTTCGGGCTGGACTGTTCCCATGAGGCACAGGGTCAGACTGATTTGCTTATGACCATGTCTGAACTGGGGTGGCGGATCGAGCTAAAGAACAATGATGGATTCAACCCAGATCAGTTGACTGGGGGAGAGTGCTTCCAATGTTCAACACTCCGTCCATCCTCCCCTATGGTTTTGTAAGTTTGCCCTAAGTTGGCAGGGTATGCCAGCTGTGGGTGCCTTGCTCACTTTGCCACTGGATTCAAGATAGCCTGGCTGATGAGGGTTATGAACCTGAAACCGGTCCCAGGATGCTTGTTTCCGGTCCAGGGAAGACATGGTTTGGCAGTTCTGGCTGGACCGTTCCCATGAGGCACAGGGTCAGACTGATTTGCATATGGCCATGTCTGAACTGGGGTGGCAGAGTGAGCTAAAGAATGATGATGGATTAAACCCAGATCAGTTGACTGGGGATGAGTGCTTGCAATGTTCAACACTCAGTCCATCATCCCCTTAGGTTTTGCTAAGTTCGCCCTAAGTTGGCAGGGTATGCCCAGACGTGGGTCCCTTTCTCCCTTTGCCATTGAATTCAAGATAGCCTGACTGATTAGTGTTATAAACCCGAAACCGGGCCCAGGGTGCGTGTTTTTGGTCCAGGGAAGACATGGCCTGGTAGTTCGTGCTGGACTGTTCCCATGAGGCACAGGGTCAGACTGATTTGCATATGGCCATGTCTGAACTGGAGTGGCGGAGTGAGCTCAAGGACGATGATGGATTAAACCCAGATCAGATGACTGGGGGTGAGTGCTTGCAATGTTCAACACTCCGTCCATCATCCCCTTTGGTTTTGCTAACTTTGCCCTAAGTTGGCAGGGTATGTTAGCTGTGGGTCCCTTGCTCACTTTGCCACTGGATTCAAGATAGCCTGGCTGATGAGGGTTATAAGCCTGAAACCGGTTCCAGGATGCTTGTTTCCGGTCCAGGGAAGTCATGGCTTGGCAGTTCTGGCTGGACCGTTTCCATGAGGCACAGGGTCAGACTGATTTGCATATGGCCATGTCTGAACTGGGGTGGCAGAGTGAGCTAAAGAACAATGATGGATTCAACCCCGATCAGTTGACTGGGGGTGAATGCTTGCAATGTTCAACACTCTGTCCATCATCCCCTTTGGTTTTGCTAAGTTCACCCTAAGTTGGCAAGGTATGCCCAGATGAGGGTCCCTTTCTCCCTTTGCCACTGAATTCAAGATAGCCTGACTGATTAGGGTTATGAACCCGAAACCGGTCCCAGGATGCGTGTTTTTGGTCCAGGGAAGACATGGCTTGGCAGGTCGGGCTGGACTGTTTCCATGAGGCACAGGGTCAGACTGATTTGCATATGGCCATATCTGAACTGGGGTGGCGAAGTGAGCTAAAGAATGATGATGGATTAAACCCAGATCAGTTGACTGGGGGTGAGTGCTTGCAATGTTCAACACTCCATCCATCATCCCCTTTGGTTTTGCTAAGTTCGTCCTAAGTTGGCAGGGTATGCCCAGAAGTGGGTCCCTTGCTCACTTTGCCACTGGATTCAAGATAGCCTGGCTGATGAGGGTTATGAACCTGAAACCGGTCCCAGGATGCTTGTTTCCGGTCCAGGGAAGACATGATTTGGCAGTTCTGGCTGGACCGTTCCCATGAGGCACAGGGTCAGACTGATTTGCATATGGCCATGTCTGAACTGGGGTGGCAGAGTGAGCTAAAGAATGATGATGGATTAAACCCAGATCAGTTGACTGGGGATGAGTGCTTGCAATGTTCAGCACTCTGTCCATCATCCCGTTAGGTTTTGCTAAGTTCGCCCTAAGTTGGCAGGGTATGCCCAGACGTGGGTCCCTTTCTCCCCTTTGCCACTGAATTCAAGATAGCCTGACTGATTAGGGTTATAAACCTAAAACCGGGCCCGGGATGCGTGATTTTGGTCCAGGGAAGACATGGCCTGGTAGTTCGTGCTGGACTGTTCCCATGAGGCACAGGGTCAGACTGATTTGCATATGGCCATGTCTGAACTGGAGTGGCGGAGTGAGCTCAAGAACAATGATGGATTAAACCCAGATCAGTTGACTTGGGGTGAGTGCTTGCAATATTCAAGACTCCGTACATCATCCCCTTTGGTTTTGCTAAGTTCGCTCTAAGTTGGCAGGGTATGCCCAGACGTGGGTCCTTTGCTCACTTTGACACTGGATTCACGATAGCCTGGCTGATGAGGGTTATGAACCAGAAACCGGTCCCAGGATGCTTGTTTCCGGGGCAAGGGAGACATGGCTTGGCAGTTCGGGCTGGACTGTTCCCATGAGGCACAGGGTCCAACTGATTTGCATATGGCCTTGTCTGAACTGGGGTGGCGGAGTGAGCTAAAGAACGATGATGGATTCAACCCAGATCAGTTGACTGGGGGTGAGTGCTTGCAATGTTCAACACTCCGTCCATCATCCCCTTTGGTTTCGCTAAGTTCGCCCTAAGTTGGCAGAGTATGCCAGCTGTGGGTCCCTTGCTCACTTTGCCACTGGATTCAAGATAGCCTGGCTGATGAGGGTTATGAACTAGAAACTGGTCCCAGGATGCTTGTTTCCGGTCCGGGGAAGATATGGCTTGGCATTTCGGGCTGGACTGTTCCCATGAGGCACAGGGTCAGACTGCTTTGCTTATGACCATGTCTGAACTGGGGTGGCGGATCGAGCTAAAGAACAATGATGGATTCAACCCAGATCAGTTGACTGGGGGTGAGTGCTTGCCATGTTCAACACTCCGTCCATCATCCCCTATGGTTTTGTAAGTTTGCCCTAAGTTGGCAGGGTATGCCAGCTGTGGGTGCCTTGCTCACTTTTCCACTGGATTCAAGAAAGCCTGGCTGATGAGGGTTATGAACCTGAAACCGGTCCCAGGATGCTTGATTCCGGTCCAGGGAAGACATGGTTTGGCAGTTCTGGCTGGACCGTTCCCATGAGGCACAGGGTCAGACTGATTTGCATATGGCCATGTCTGAACTGGGGTGGCAGAGTGAGCTAAAGAATGATGATGGATTAAACCCAGATCAGTTGACTGGGGATGAGTGCTTGCAATGTTCAACACTCAGTCCATCATCCCCTTAGGTTTTGCTAAGTTCGCCCTAAGTTGGCAGGGTATGCCCGGACGTGGGTCCCTTTCTCCCTTTGCTACTGAATTCAAGATAGCCTGACTGATTAGGGTTATAAACCCGAAACCGGGCCCAGGATGCGTGTTTTTGGTCCAGGGAAGACATGGCCTGGTAGTTCGGGCTGGACTGTCCCCATGAGGCACAGGGTCAGACTGATTTGCATATGGCCATGTCTGAACTGGAGTGGCGGAGTGAGCTCAAGAACGATGATGGATTAAACCCAGATCAGTTGACTGGGGGTGAGTGCTTGCAATGTTCAACACTCTGTCCATCATCCCCTTTGGTTTTGCTAAGTTTGCCCTAAGTTGGCAGGGTATGCCCAGACGTGGGTCCTTTGCTCACTTTGCCACTGGATTCACGATAGCCTGGCTGATGAGGGTTATGAACCAGAAACCGGTCCCAGGATGCTTGTTTCCGGTGCAGGGGAGACATGGCTTCGCAGTTCGGGCTGGACTGTCCCCATGAGGCACAGGGTCAGACTGATTTGCATATGGCCATGTCTGAACTGGGATGGCGGAGTGAACTCTAGAACGACGATGGATTAAACCCAGATCAGTTGACTGGGGGTGAGTGCTTGCAATGTTCAACACTCCGTCCATCATCCCCTTTAGTTTTGCTAAGTTCGCCCTAAGTTGGCACGGTATGCCAGCTGTGGGTCCCTTGCTCACTTTGCCACTGGATTCAAGATAGCCTGGCTGATGAGGGTTATGAACCAGAAACCGGTCGCAGGATGCTTGTTTCTGGTCCGGGGAAGACAATGCTTGGCAGTTCGGAGTGGACTGTTCCCATGAGGCACAGGGTCAGACTGATTTGCTTATGACCATGTCTGAACTGGGGTGGCGGAATGAGCTAAAGAACAATGATGGATTCAACCCAGATCAGTTGACTGGGGGTGAGTGCTTGCAATGTTCAACACTCCGTCCATCATCCCCTATGGTTTTGTAAGTTCGCCCTAAATTGGCAGGGTATGCCAGCTGTGGGTCCCTTGCTCACTTTGCCACTGGATTCAAGATAGCCTGGCTGATGAGTGTTATGAACCCAAAACCGGTCCCAGGATGCTTGTTTCTGGTCCAGGGGAGACATGTCTTGGCAGTTCGGGCTGGACTGTTTCCATGAGGCACAGGGTCCGACTGATTTGCATATGGCCTTGTCTGAACTGGGGTGGCGGAGTGAGCTAAAGAACGATGATGGATTCAACCCAGATCAGTTGACTGGGGGTGAGTGCTTGCAATGTTCAACACTCCATCCATCATCCCCTTTGGTTTTGCTAAGTTCGCCCTAAGTTGGCAGAGTATGCCAGCTGTGGGTCCCTTGCTCACTTTGCCACTGGATTCAAGATAGCCTGGCTGATGAGGGTTATGAACTAGAAACCGGTCCCAGGATGCTTGTTTCCGGTCCGGGGAAGATATGGCTTGGCAGTTCGGGCTGGACTGTTCCCATGAGGCACAGGGTCAGACTGATTTGCTTATGACCATGTCTGAACTGGGGTGGCGGATCGAGCTAAAGAACAATGATGGATTCAACCCAGATCAGTTGACTGGGGGAGAGTGCTTGCAATGTTCAACACTCCGTCCATCATCCCCTATGGTTTTGTAAGTTTGCCCTAAGTTGGCAGGGTATGCCAGCTGTGGGTGCCTTGCTCACTTTGCCACTGGATTCAAGATAGCCTGGCTGATGAGGGTTATGAACCTGAAACCGGTCCCAGGGTGCTTGTTTCCGGTCCAGGGAAGACATGGTTTGGCAGTTCTGGCTGGACCGTTCCCATGAGGCACAGGGTCAGACTGATTTGCATATGGCCATGTCTGAACTGGGGTGGCAGAGTGAGCTAAAGAATGATGATGGATTAAACCCAGATCAGTTGACTGGGGATGAGTGCTTGCAATGTTCAACACTCAGTCCATCATCCCCTTAGGTTTTGCTAAGTTCGCCCTAAGTTGGCAGGGTATGCCCAGACGTGGGTCCCTTTCTCCCTTTGCCATTGAATTCAAGATAGCCTGACTGATTAGTGTTATAAACCCGAAACCGGGCCCAGGGTGCGTGTTTTTGGTCCAGGGAAGACATGGCCTGGTAGTTCGTGCTGGACTGTTCCCATGAGGCACAGGGTCAGACTGATTTGCATATGGCCATGTCTGAACTGGAGTGGCGGAGTGAGCTCAAGGACGATGATGGATTAAACCCAGATCAGATGACTGGGGGTGAGTGCTTGCAATGTTCAACACTCCGTCCATCATCCCCTTTGGTTTTGCTAACTTTGCCCTAAGTTGGCAGGGTATGTTAGCTGTGGGTCCCTTGCTCACTTTGCCACTGGATTCAAGATAGCCTGGCTGATGAGGGTTATAAGCCTGAAACCGGTTCCAGGATGCTTGTTTCCGGTCCAGGGAGGTCATGGCTTGGCAGTTCTGGCTGGACCGTTTCCATGAGGCACAGGGTCAGACTGATTTGCATATGGCCATGTCTGAACTGGGGTGGCAGAGTGAGCTAAAGAACAATGATGGATTCAACCCCGATCAGTTGACTGGGGGTGAATGCTTGCAATGTTCAACACTCTGTCCATCATCCCCTTTGGTTTTGCTAAGTTCACCCTAAGTTGGCAAGGTATGCCCAGATGAGGGTCCCTTTCTCCCTTTGCCACTGAATTCAAGATAGCCTGACTGATTAGGGTTATGAACCCGAAACCGCTCCCAGGATGCGTGTTTTTGGTCCAGGGAAGACATGGCTTGGCAGGTCGGGCTGGACTGTTTCCATGAGGCACAGGGTCAGACTGATTTGCATATGGCCATATCTGAACTGGGGTGGCGAAGTGAGCTAAAGAATGATGATGGATTAAACCCAGATCAGTTGACTGGGGGTGAGTGCTTGCAATGTTCAACACTCCATCCATCATCCCCTTTGGTTTTGCTAAGTTCGTCCTAAGTTGGCAGGGTATGCCCAGAAGTGGGTCCCTTGCTCACTTTGCCACTGGATTCAAGATAGCCTGGCTGATGAGGGTTATGAACGCGAAACCGGTCCCAGGATGCTTGTTTCTGGTCCAGGGAAGACATGGCTTGGCAGTTCGGGCAGGACTGTTCCCATGAGGCACAGGGTCAGACTGATTTGCATTTGGCCATGTCTGAACAGGGTGGCGGAGTGAGCTAAAGAACAATGATGGATTCAACCCCGATCAGTGGACTGGGGGTGAGTGCTTGCAATGTTCAACACTCCGTCCATCATCCCCTATGGTTTTGTAAGTTCGCCCTAAATTGGCAGGGTATGCCAGCTGTGGGTCCCTTGCTCACTTTGCCACTGGATTCAAGATAGCCTGGCTGATGAGTGTTATGAACCCAAAACCGGTCCCAGGATGCTTGTTTCTGGTCCAGGGGAGACATGTCTTGGCAGTTCGGGCTGGACTGTTTCCATGAGGCACAGGGTCCGACTGATTTGCATATGGCCTTGTCTGAACTGGGGTGGCGGAGTGAGCTAAAGAACGATGATGGATTCAACCCAGATCAGTTGACTGGGGGTGAGTGCTTGCAATGTTCAACACTCCGTCCATCATCCCCTTTGGTTTTGCTAAGTTCGCCCTAAGTTGGCAGAGTATGCCAGCTGTGGGTCCCTTGCTCACTTTGCCACTGGATTCAAGATAGCCTGGCTGATGAGGGTTATGAACTAGAAACCGGTCCCAGGATGCTTGTTTCCGGTCCGGGGAAGATATGGCTTGGCAGTTCGGGCTGGACTGTTCCCATGAGGCACAGGGTCAGACTGATTTGCTTATGACCATGTCTGAACTGGGGTGGCGGATCGAGCTAAAGAACAATGATGGATTCAACCCAGATCAGTTGACTGGGGGAGAGTGCTTCCAATGTTCAACACTCCGTCCATCATCCCCTATGGTTTTGTAAGTTTGCCCTAAGTTGGCAGGGTATGCCAGCTGTGGGTGCCTTGCTCACTTTGCCACTGGATTCAAGATAGCCTGGCTGATGAGGGTTATGAACCTGAAACCGGTCCCAGGATGCTTGTTTCCGGTCCAGGGAAGACATGGTTTGGCAGTTCTGGCTGGACCGTTCCCATGAGGCACAGGGTCAGACTGATTTGCATATGGCCATGTCTGAACTGGGGTGGCAGAGTGAGCTAAAGAATGATGATGGATTAAACCCAGATCAGTTGACTGGGGATGAGTGCTTGCAATGTTCAACACTCAGTCCATCATCCCCTTAGGTTTTGCTAAGTTCGCCCTAAGTTGGCAGGGTATGCCCAGACGTGGGTCCCTTTCTCCCTTTGCCATTGAATTCAAGATAGCCTGACTGATTAGTGTTATAAACCCGAAACCGGGCCCAGGGTGCGTGTTTTTGGTCCAGGGAAGACATGGCCTGGTAGTTCGTGCTGGACTGTTCCCATGAGGCACAGGGTCAGACTGATTTGCATATGGCCATGTCTGAACTGGAGTGGCGGAGTGAGCTCAAGGACGATGATGGATTAAACCCAGATCAGATGACTGGGGGTGAGTGCTTGCAATGTTCAACACTCCGTCCATCATCCCCTTTGGTTTTGCTAACTTTGCCCTAAGTTGGCAGGGTATGTTAGCTGTGGGTCCCTTGCTCACTTTGCCACTGGATTCAAGATAGCCTGGCTGATGAGGGTTATAAGCCTGAAACCGGTTCCAGGATGCTTGTTTCCGGTCCAGGGAAGTCATGGCTTGGCAGTTCTGGCTGGACCGTTTCCATGAGGCACAGGGTCAGACTGATTTGCATATGGCCATGTCTGAACTGGGGTGGCAGAGTGAGCTAAAGAACAATGATGGATTCAACCCCGATCAGTTGACTGGGGGTGAATGCTTGCAATGTTCAACACTCTGTCCATCATCCCCTTTGGTTTTGCTAAGTTCACCCTAAGTTGGCAAGGTATGCCCAGATGAAGGTTCCTTTCTCCCTTTGCCACTGAATTCAAGATAGCCTGACTGATTAGGGTTATGAACCCGAAACCGGTCCCAGGATGCGTGTTTTTGGTCCAGGGAAGACATGGCTTGGCAGGTCGGGCTGGACTGTTTCCATGAGGCACAGGGTCAGACTGATTTGCATATGGCCATATCTGAACTGGGGTGGCGAAGTGAGCTAAAGAATGATGATGGATTAAACCCAGATCAGTTGACTGGGGGTGAGTGCTTGCAATGTTCAACACTCCATCCATCATCCCCTTTGGTTTTGCTAAGTTCGTCCTAAGTTGGCAGGGTATGCCCAGAAGTGGGTCCCTTGCTCACTTTGCCACTGGATTCAAGATAGCCTGGCTGATGAGGGTTATGAACGCGAAACCGGTCCCAGGATGCTTGTTTCTGGTCCAGGGAAGACATGGCTTGGCAGTTCGGGCAGGACTGTTCCCATGAGGCACAGGGTCAGACTGATTTGCATATGGCCATGTCTGAACAGGGGTGGCGGAGTGAGCTAAAGAACAATGATGGATTCAACCCCGATCAGTGGACTGGGGGTGAGTGCTTGCAATGTTCAACACTCCGTCCATCATCCCCTATGGTTTTGTAAGTTCGCCCTAAATTGGCAGGGTATGCCAGCTGTGGGTCCCTTGCTCACTTTGCCACTGGATTCAAGATAGCCTGGCTGATGAGTGTTATGAACCCAAAACCGGTCCCAGGATGCTTGTTTCTGGTCCAGGGGAGACATGTCTTGGCAGTTCGGGCTGGACTGTTTCCATGAGGCACAGGGTCCGACTGATTTGCATATGGCCTTGTCTGAACTGGGGTGGCGGAGTGAGCTAAAGAACGATGATGGATTCAACCCAGATCAGTTGACTGGGGGTGAGTGCTTGCAATGTTCAACACTCCGTCCATCATCCCCTTTGGTTTTGCTAAGTTCGCCCTAAGTTGGCAGAGTATGCCAGCTGTGGGTCCCTTGCTCACTTTGCCACTGGATTCAAGATAGCCTGGCTGATGAGGGTTATGAACTAGAAACCGGTCCCAGGATGCTTGTTTCCGGTCCGGGGAAGATATGGCTTGGCAGTTCGGGCTGGACTGTTCCCATGAGGCACAGGGTCAGACTGATTTGCTTATGACCATGTCTGAACTGGGGTGGCGGATCGAGCTAAAGAACAATGATGGATTCAACCCAGATCAGTTGACTGGGGGAGAGTGCTTGCAATGTTCAACACTCCGTCCATCATCCCCTATGGTTTTGTAAGTTTGCCCTAAGTTGGCAGGGTATGCCAGCTGTGGGTGCCTTGCTCACTTTGCCACTGGATTCAACATAGCCTGGCTGATGAGGGTTATGAACCTGAAACCGGTCCCAGGATGCTTGTTTCCGGTCCAGGGAAGACATGGTTTGGCAGTTCTGGCTGGACCGTTCCCATGAGGCACAGGGTCAGACTGATTTGCATATGGCCATGTCTGAACTGGGGTGGCAGAGTGAGCTAAAGAATGATGATGGATTAAACCCAGATCTGTTGACTGGGGATGAGTGCTTGCAATGTTCAACACTCAGTCCATCATCCCCTTAGGTTTTGCTAAGTTCGCCCTAAGTTGGCAGGGTATGCCCAGACGTGGGTCCCTTTCTCCCTTTGCCACTGAATTCAAGATAGCCTGACTGATTAGTGTTATAAACCCGAAACCGGGCCCAGGGTGCGTGTTTTTGGTCCAGGGAAGACATGGCCTGGTAGTTCGTGCTGGACTGTTCCCATGAGGCACAGGGTCAGACTGATTTGCATATGGCCATGTCTGAACTGGAGTGGCGGAGTGAGCTCAAGGACGATGATGGATTAAACCCAGATCAGATGACTGGGGGTGAGTGCTTGCAATGTTCAACACTCCGTCCATCATCCCCTTTGGTTTTGCTAACTTTGCCCTAAGTTGGCAGGGTATGTTAGCTGTGGGTCCCTTGCTCACTTTGCCACTGGATTCAAGATAGCCTGGCTGATGAGGGTTATAAGCCTGAAACCG
Source organism: Lissotriton helveticus (assembly GCF_964261635.1). Classification (NCBI taxonomy): domain Eukaryota; kingdom Metazoa; phylum Chordata; class Amphibia; order Caudata; family Salamandridae; genus Lissotriton; species Lissotriton helveticus. The sequence goes on from NC_136057.1 coordinate 1,491,309,209, forward strand.
GTTCCAGGATGCTTGTTTCCGGTCCAGGGAAGACATGGCTTGGCAGTTCTGGCTGGACCGTTTCCATGAGGCACAGGGTCAGACTGATTTGCATATGGCCATGTCTGAACTGGGGTGGCAGAGTGAGCTAAAGAACAATGATGGATTCAACCCCGATCAGTTGACTGGGGGTGAATGCTTGCAATGTTCAACACTCTGTCCATCATCCCCTTTGGTTTTGCTAAGTTCACCCTAAGTTGGCAAGGTATGCCCAGATGAGGGTCCCTTTCTCCCTTTGCCACTGAATTCAAGATAGCCTGACTGATTAGGGTTATGAACCCGAAACCGGTCCCAGGATGCGTGTTTTTGGTCCAGGGAAGACATGGCTTGGCAGGTCGGGCTGGACTGTTTCCATGAGGCACAGGGTCAGACTGATTTGCATATGGCCATATCTGAACTGGGGTGGCGAAGTGAGCTAAAGAATGATGATGGATTAAACCCAGATCAGTTGACTGGGGGTGAGTGCTTGCAATGTTCAACACTCCATCCATCATCCCCTTTGGTTTTGCTAAGTTCGTCCTAAGTTGGCAGGGTATGCCCAGAAGTGGGTCCCTTGCTCACTTTGCCACTGGATTCAAGATAGCCTGGCTGATGAGGGTTATGAACGCGAAACCGGTCCCAGGATGCTTGTTTCTGGTCCAGGGAAGACATGGCTTGGCAGTTCGGGCAGGACTGTTCCCATGAGGCACAGGGTCAGACTGATTTGCATATGGCCATGTCTGAACAGGGGTGGCGGAGTGAGCTAAAGAACAATGATGGATTCAACCCCGATCAGTGGACTGGGGGTGAGTGCTTGCAATGTTCAACACTCCGTCCATCATCCCCTATGGTTTTGTAAGTTTGCCCTAAGTTGGCAGGGTATGCCAGCTGTGGGTGCCTTGCTCACTTTGCCACTGGATTCAAGATAGCCTGGCTGATGAGGGTTATAAGCCTGAAACCGGTTCCAGGATGCTTGTTTCCGGTCCAGGGAAGACATGGCTTGGCAGTTCTGGCTGGACCGTTCCCATGAGGCACAGGGTCAGACTGATTTGCATATGGCCATGTCTGAACTGGGGTGGCGGAATGAGCTAAAGAACAATGATGGATTCAACCCCGATCAGTTGACTGGGGGTGAATGCTTGCAATGTTCAACACTCCGTCCATCATCCCCTATGGTTTTGTAAGTTCGCCCTAAATTGGCAGGGTATGCCAGCTGTGGGTCCCTTGCTCACTTTGCCACTGGATTCAAGATAGCCTGGCTGATGAGTGTTATGAACCCAAAACCGGTCCCAGGATGCTTGTTTCTGGTCCAGGGGAGACATGTCTTGGCAGTTCGGGCTGGACTGTTCCCATGAGGCACAGGGTCCGACTGATTTGCATATGGCCTTGTCTGAACTGGGGTGGCGGAGTGAGCTAAAGAACGATGATGGATTCAACCCAGATCAGTTGACTGGGGGTGAGTGCTTGCAATGTTCAACACTCCGTCCATCATCCCCTTTGGTTTTGCTAAGTTCGCCCTAAGTTGGCAGAGTATGCCAGCTGTGGGTCCCTTGCTCACTTTGCCACTGGATTCAAGATAGCCTGGCTGATGAGGGTTATGAACTAGAAGCCGGTCCCAGGATGCTTGTTTCCGGTCCGGGGAAGATATGGCTTGGCAGTTCGGGCTGGACTGTTTCCATGAGGCACAGGGTCAGACTGATTTGCTTATGACCATGTCTGAACTGGGGTGGCGGATCGAGCTAAAGAACAATGATGGATTCAACCCAGATCAGTTGACTGGCGGTGAGTGCTTGCAATGTTCAACACTCCGTCCATCATCCCCTATGGTTTTGTAAGTTTGCCCTAAGTTGGCAGGGTATGCCAGCTGTGGGTGCCTTGCTCACTTTGCCACTGGATTCAAGATAGCCTGGCTGATGAGGGTTATGAACCTGAAACCGGTCCCAGGATGCTTGTTTCCGGTCCGGGGAAGACATGGTTTGGCAGTTCTGGCTGGACCGTTCCCATGAGGCACAGGGTCAGACTGATTTGCATATGGCCATGTCTGAACTGGGGTGGCAGAGTGAGCTAAAGAATGATGATGGATTAAACCCAGATCAGTTGACTGGGGATGAGTGCTTGCAATGTTCAACACTCAGTCCATCATCCCCTTAGGTTTTGCTAAGTTTGCCCTAAGTTGGCAGGGTATGCCCAGACGTGGGTCCCTTTCTCCCTTTGCCACTGAATTCAAGATAGCCTGACTGATTAGGGTTATAAACCCGAAACCGGGCCCAGGATGCGTGTTTTTGGTCCAGGGAAGACATGGCCTGGTAGTTCGTGCTGGACTGTTCCCATGAGGCACAGGGTCCGACTGATTTGCATATGGCCATGTCTGAACTGGAGTGGCGGAGTGAGCTCAAGGACGATGATGGATTAAACCCAGATCAGATGACTGGGGGTGAGTGCTTGCAATGTTCAACACTCCGTCCATCATCCCCTTAGGTTTTGCTAACTTTGCCCTAAGTTGGCAGGGTATGTTAGCTGTGGGTCCCTTGCTCACTTTGCCACTGGATTCAAGATAGCCTGGCTGATGAGGGTTATAAGCCTGAAACCGGTTCCAGGATGCTTGTTTCCGGTCCAGGGAAGTCATGGCTTGGCAGTTCTGGCTAGACCGTTTCCATGAGGCACAGGGTCAGACTGATTTGCATATGGCCATGTCTGAACTGGGGTGGCAGAGTGAGCTAAAGAACAATGATGGATTCAACCCCGATCAGTTGACTGGGGGTGAATGCTTGCAATGTTCAACACTCTGTCCATCATCCCCTTTGGTTTTGCTAAGTTCACCCTAAGTTGGCAAGGTATGCCCAGATGAGGGTCCCTTTCTCCCTTTGCCACTGAATTCAAGATAGCCTGACTGATTAGGGTTATGAACCCGAAACCGGTCCCAGGATTTCTTTTTTTTGGTCCAGGGAAGACATGGCTTGGCAGGTCGGGCTGGACTGTTCCCATGAGGCACAGGGTCAGACTGATTTGCATATGGCCATATCTGAACTGGGGTGGCGAAGTGAGCTAAAGAATGATGATGAATTAAACCCAGATCAGTTGACTGGGGGTGAGTGCTTGCAATGTTCAACACTCCATCCATCATCCCCTATGGTTTTGCTAAGTTCGTGCTAAGTTGGCAGGGTATGCCCAGAAGTGGGTCCCTTGCTCACTTTGCCACTGGATTCAAGATAGCCTGGCTGATGAGGGTTATGAACGCGAAACCGGTCCCAGGATGCTTGTTTCTGGTCCAGGGAAGACATTGCTTGGCAGTTCGGGCAGGACTGTTCCCATGAGGCACAGGGTCAGACTGATTTGCATATGGCCATGTCTGAACAGGGGTGGCGGAGTGAGCTAAAGAACAATGATGGATTCAACCCCGATCAGTGGACTGGGGGTGAGTGCTTGCAATGTTCAACACTCCGTCCATCATCCCCTATGGTTTTGTAAGTTTGCCCTAAGTTGGCAGGGTATGCCAGCTTCGGGTGCCTTGCTCACTTTGCCACTGGATTCAAGATAGCCTGGCTGATGAGGGTTATGAACCTGAAACCGGTCCCAGGATGCTTGTTCCGGTCCAGGGAAGACATGGTTTGGCAGTTCTGGCTGGACCGTTCCCATGAGGCACAGGGTCAGACTGATTTGCATATGGCCATGTCTGAACTGTGGTGGCAGAGTGAGCTAAAGAATGATGATGGATTAAACCCAGATCAGTTGACTGGGGATGAGTGCTTGCAATGTTCAACACTCAGTCCATCATCCCCTTAGGTTTTGCTAAGTTCGCCCTAAGTTGGCAGGGTATGCCCAGACGTGGGTCTCTTTCTCCCTTTGCCACTGAATTCAAGATAGCCTGACTGATTAGGGTTATAAACCCGAAACCGGGCCCAGGATGCGTGTTTTTGGTCCAGGGAAGACATGGCCTGGTAGTTCGTGCTGGACTGTTCCCATGAGGCACAGGGTCAGACTGATTTGCATATGGCCATGTCTGAACTGGAGTGGCGGAGTGAGCTCAAGGACGATGATGGATTAAACCCAGATCAGTTGACTGGGGCTGAGTGCTTGCAATGTTCAACACTCCGTCCATCATCCCCTTTGGTTTTGCTAACTTTGCCCTAAGTTGGCAGGGTATGTCAGCTGTGGGTCCCTTGCTCACTTTGCCACTGGATTCAACATAGCCTGGCTGATGAGGGTTATGAGCCTGAAACCGGTTCCAGGATGCTTGTTTCCGGTCCAGGGAAGACATGGCTTGGCAGTTCTGGCTGGACCGTTCCCATGAGGCACAGGGTCAGACTGATTTGCATATGGCCATGTCTGAACTGGGGTGGCGGAGTGAGCTAAAGAACAATGATGGATTCAACCCCGATCAGTTGACTGGGGGTGAATGCTTGCAATGTTCAACACTCTGTCCATCATCCCCTTTGGTTTTGCTAAGTTCACCCTAAGTTGGCAAGGTATGCCCAGATGAGGGTCCCTTTCTCCCTTTGCCACTGAATTCAAGATAGCCTGACTGATTAGGGTTATGAACCCGAAACCTGTCCCAGGATGCGTGTTTTTGGTCCAGGGAAGACATGGCTTGGCAGGTCGGGCTGGACTGTTCCCATGAGGCACAGGGTCAGACTGATTTGCATATGGCCATATCTGAACTGGGGTGGCGAAGTGAGCTAAAGAATGATGATGGATTAAACCCAGATCAGTTGACTGGGGGTGAGTGCTTGCAATGTTCAACACTCCATCCATCATCCCCTTTGGTTTTGCGAAGTTCGCCCTAAGTTGTTAGGGTATGCCCAGAAGTGGGTCCCTTGCTCACTTTGCCACTGGATTCAAGATAGCCTGGCTGATGAGGGTTATGAAAGCGAAACCGGTCCCAGGATGCTTGTTTCTGGTCCAGGGAAGACATGGCTTGGCAGTTCGGGCAGGACTGTTCCCATGAGGCACAGGGTCAGACTGATTTGCATATGGCCATGTCTGAACTGGGGTGGCGGAGTGAGCTAAAGAACAATGATGGATTCAACCCCGATCAGTGGACTGGGGGTGAGTGCTTGCAATGTTCAACACTCAGTCCATCATCCCCTTTGGTTTTGCTAAGTTCGCCCTAAGTTGGCAGGGTATGCCCGGACGTGGGGCCCTTGCTCCCTTTGCCACTGGATTCAAGATAGCCTGGCTGATGAGGGTTATGAACCCAAAACAGGTCCCATGATGCTTGTTTCTGGTCCAGGGAAGACATGGCTTGGCAGTTCAGGCAGGACTGTTCCCATGAGGCACAGGGTCAGACGGATTTGCATATGGCCATGTCTGAACTGGGGTGGCGGAGTGAGCTAAAGAGCAATGATGGATTCAACCGCGATCAGTTGACTGGGGGTGAGTGCTTGCAATGTTCAACACTCTGTCCATCATCCCCTTTGGTTTTGCTAAGTTCACCCTAAGTTGGCAAGGTATGCCCAGATGAGGGTCCCTTGCTCTCTTTGCCACTGGATTCACGATAGCCTGGCTGATGAGGGTTATGAACCCGAAACCTGTCCCAGGATGCTTGTTCCGGTCCAGGGAAGACATGGCCTGGCAGTTCGGGCTGGACTGTTAGCATGAGGCACAGGGTCAGACTGATTTGCATATGGCCTTGTCTGAACTGGGGCGGCGGAGTGAGCTAAAGAACGATGATGGATTCAACCCCGATCAGTTGGCTGGGGATGAGTGCTTGCAATGTTCAACACTCCGTCCATCATCCCCTTTGTTTTTGCAAAGTTTGCCCTAAATTGGCAGGGTATGCCAGCTGTGGGTCCCTTGCTCACTTTGCCACTGTATTCAAGATAGCCTGGCTGATGAGGGTTATGAACCAGAAACCGGTCCCAGGATTCTTGTTTCCGGTCCGGGGAAGACATGGCTTGGCAGTTCGGGCTGGACTGTTCCCATGAGGCACAGGGTCAGACTGATTTGCTTATGACCATGTCTGAACTGGGGTGGCGGAATGAGCTAAAGAACAATGATGGATTCAACCTAGATCAGTTGACAGGGGGTGAGTGCTTGCAATGTTCAACACTCCGTCCATCATCCCCTATGGTTTTGTAAGTTCACCCTAAGTTGGCAGGGTATGCCAGCTGTGGGTCCCTTGCTCACTTTGCCACTGGTTTCAAGATAGCCTGGCTGATTAGGGTAAGGATCCCGAAACCGGTCCCAGGATGCGTGTTTTTGGTCCAGGGAAGACATGGCTTGGCAGTTCGGGCTGGACTTTTCCCATGAGGCACAGGGTCAGACTGATTTGCATATGGCCTTGTCTGAACTGGGGTGGTGGAGTGAGCTAAAGAATAATGATGGATTAAACCTAGATCAGTTGACTGGTGAGGTACTGGGTTTTTCAGAACTGGTACCGAACCGGTAACCCAGTGGTGTCAGGGTACACACCCAAAGACCTCGAGTACTTTCCTGATTCAGACCACAGAAACTCAGAGTCTTCTAGGTGAAGTCAAGGATCGATTTTATTGGCTGCAACCAAGTAACAGGCGTCCTAGAAGCACAACAACACGGGATGTATATTCTCAGGAGACTGCTCAATCTTACAAAGCCAGGCTTCTCCTTTTATACGAAATATTGTGTTTTAGGCAAACATTCTTCACATTTTAGTATACCATTCACATGTTTTCACTACAAAGGAAAAGCAGAGTCATGATGACAAGCCCACATCACAGTTCGTTCAGCCCACAATAAATTATCCAGAAAGGCCCAGCATTTCCATCAGATACCGGTGGACCCTCAATAAAAACGGGCACCTCCTCATCATAAAGCAAGTGAGAGAGAAAAGAACAGGGACAGGTGTGAGCAAGATTAGGCAGGGTGTGTGTGTGATGAAAAGGTTTACGGCAGGCTGTGCCTTGATGCTATCTCGTTCGGCCACTGGGAGAGGAACTGACCGAACAGGTTTGGCCTGGGGCAATGGTTCCAGCTTGCCCAGGTCACAGAAAAGTCAATTAAGTGAGTTGTACGTGTCCTTTGATATCGAATTTGGCTGTAGTTATAAGCCTATATGAGGGCAACTCACAAAATGGCTGCCGTCCACAAAATGGAAGCCAAGGGTTCAGGACGAAAATGACGGTTTCGAGGTGAAATCGTCACTCGAATATGACGAAAATGCTTGTACATAGTGTACTAGCCATTCTCGGTCTTTTGATATAAAAATCGTCATGCTACGACAAAGATTTTTACACGAGTCCAGAATTTTCAGAACCACAAACCCTCCTTTTGCCCTTACATAGGCAATTTTACCTAATCTCATGCTAATCTGAGTCCAGGTCTATATTCCTAAAGTCATTGAGATGTTGCTGTAACATCATTCTAGTACTTAGTTCGTCTCTTGATACAGGTTTCCTTACACATGATGTAGCACAGAGGCCACATATTGCAGGAGCACACTGCACGCACAGACAGAACAGGAAAAGAATGGCTAAGACCATCCCAATGACCATCAGAATTTTCTAACCCCAGCCGGATATCAGTTCCCAGAACCATCCCATCAAAGACCAATCTCCTTTATCCACATGAATAGATTCAGAAATCTTATGCAGTTTGGAGATGGCCTGGTACACTGTTGGAGCGTTATCTGGAATGAAAACACAGCAACTCGATTGGATCAATTTACATACCCCACCTCGGTCTGCAAGGATGACGTCTAACGCGACCCTGTTCTGAAGGGTCATAAGACGATCGACTGGAGCTCAGCAGTCAAGTTACTAAGGGCACCAGCAGTATCAACTACAGTGGATTCAACCACCCTTGTCAGTTGCCTTATGTTCCTGCTGTTAACCATGGGTCCCCAGAACGGCAGAAAACCCTTTACGAAGTCCCCAAATTCTTGTCCTGCAGTGTCTTTTTTACTCAAGACACCCCTAACCACCCTTGTCTTGTGGTAATCTGCCGCTGCTGTGTAGGTGGGAGGCAACAGGAACGAAACAAAACATGAGCCCGAAAAGTCAGGGGGCAACCATGTATAGGCTCTATCATGACAGATGAAATAGGTACCCTTAGCTGCTAAAAACGCAGGGGAAGTCTGAGACCCAAAAACATACGTTTCAGTACAGATACTCTTCCCTAACTGAGCTCTGGGATTCTTGCCAGTACCTTGCAGACACAGGTGACCCTGATGGGGTACAATCCAAATCGGGGAAGATCTCTTAGCTTGCTGTTTCTCACTCAGAGTAGTTCCATATCCTGTCACGTTCCATCCTATATTGTCAAGTGTCTCATCTTCGGGGGTAGTTTCATAAGAAATATCTTCCTTAATCATGTCGACTATACCCTTAACTAGAGCACTATTCTTAGGATTGTCTTCTACAGAACGTAGGGGGTGGACTTCACGAGCATAGATGAACATTGTTCTGTATGCCCACACAGAACCATTATGGATGAAAGGCAGGACCAGATAAGGGATACCTTTATCCGTGGTGTGAGGCATAAGACCACACACCCAACAGTTAGTTGTGTTCATTACCAGTTGGTGTTGGTGCAAGAGCTGAACAAAGGAGTTATTAATAAACTCTAACCTTCTAGCGGATTCGTGTTCAGGAAGGGGCTGAAAAGAATGAGAGGAAACAGTAGAAAGAGGAGGTGTAGGCGATGTAGTGGATGCAAATGTTACTCGAAAAGAGAATAAAACATATTCTATTAAAAACATAATCACACTGAATAACATAAAAATGCACAGTATCAAAAAGCTTTTCTTTGTCATCATTTTACATATTTTGGCTTTAAAGTTCATTGTTTTGGCAGGTCTCTCCATCTCGAAAAACTCCATCCTCTCTAAAGTGCTGCCCGCGATGGTAGGTTGTTTCTGCTAAGGAATGCTTCTGTCAGTCTAGGGCAACTCCCTTAGACCAACCAGAACTGTCGACCTAACGTCGTCAGCTGCACGCCAAAGACTTTGGGCAATCGCGGCCTTAGCAGCGGAACCCGGATGGCGGTTCGAAAAACAAAAATAAGCAAGTTTCTCAGATGGGAGAGCTGCGCTTTTCAAAAATAGTGCTGAAAAAGAAAGTTTGTTTTTATTTGTCCATAGTTCTCGACCTCAGATTGTATCTTTGCTTTCCAGGTATGGTGTGATCTCGGAAAAGGAGTTCAGGTTCTGTAGTGTCCAATCGAACTGACGGTGATACAGCTGGTTGCAAAATATTATCACTCTCTTGTTCAGTAAGTGTTCCTTTTACACGTGCATCACTGAAAGGCAGAAAAAGTGGCACGGTTTCAGTCTCGGAGTCGGCGACACCCTTCTGGACCCACTGGTTGTACGGCAGAGGTAAAGGTACCCTTTTACAATGGACCCCGTGGATCCAGTGCTCTTCCCTTCCACTCGAACAGCTGATCTCGTGGAAAGAAGAACGAGGTGCGGCCCGGTCCACCTGGGCTGATTGTTCTTTGTTCGCTGGAAATTTTTCACGAGAACCCAGGATCCAGGGTCGATGAGATGACCTGGAGTTTCAGAGACCGGAGGCAGGGTGTCATGGACCTGTTGATGTAAAACACGCAATTTAGCCGTCAATTCGTACAAATAGTCAAGCAAAACAGGGTGTTGGATTTCACTGAACTTTGTGGGCCTTGGCACTCCCCATATATTGGCCGGACGGCCGAAAACAATTTCATATGGACTAAGTCCCACTCACGAATGCACAGTCATTCTGGTGGATAGGAGTGCTAAGGGTAGAGCATCAGGCCATTTAAGACCAGTGCTCGCTTGAATTTTGGCCAGCTTAAGTTTTAACGTGCCGTTATAGCATTCTACTAGTCCAGCTGATTGGGGGTGATTTGCAGCGTGAAACTTCTGTTGGATTCCTAGCCCTTCACATACTTTCTTCATCACTCGACCCACAAATTCACTCCCATTGTCACTCCAGACCATTCTCGGCATTCCAAATCTGGGGACAAATTTTTTCACAAGGGCTTTCGCTGTGGACAAGGCAATATTGTCCTTTAGGGGATATGCTTCTACCCATCTTGAGAAGGCACAAACAACAACGAGTACATATTTTAAGTTGTTGCACCTCTCCATGTGGATGAAATCTAGCTGCAAAACCTCGAACGGATACGTAGGAGGTGCAAAATGACCAGCTGGAGTTGGGGTTCCCCTACCAGGATTGTACTTCAGACACACCATGCAATTCTTGATGACATTCTCTGCACACTTGTGAATTCCTGAATTTTGCCATACTGGAGCCAACAACTTGCAAATCCCTTTCACGCTGATGTGAGCCATTCCATGAGCCATTGTAACCACTGCAAGCACATACGCATCGGGTAACAACCATCTCTGATGCTCTGACAATTCAATCCAACAACCATTTGCATCCATTCTACCCGTACTTTCTCTCCACATGTTCAACTCTTTCTCTGTAGCCTCAGCTTGAATAGATTTCACACTCTCTATCGTGTCTTCACACATTCCAACATCACCAACCCATCTTGCAGGGCCTGCAACATACATTCGGCTCATCACATTCCTTGTTGTTTCTTTTGCGATTTCGTCAGCAAATGCATTTCCACGACCAACATCATCAGTCACCTTCTTGTGAGCACTACATTTCACAATCGCAACTTGCAAAGGCAAGGTCAGTGATTCAAGAAGCTCATTCACCAGCTGACCATGCTGTATCTTAGCTCCATGCGAAGTCAGGAACCCACGTTCTTTCCACAATCGTCCAAAACTGTGAGCCACTCCAAACGCATACTGGCTGTCGGTGTAGATGGTCACTTTCATTCCTTTCGACAACACGCACGCTCTCGTAAGTGCAATCAACTCTGCTGCTTGAGCTGAATTATGTGGGATACGTGCAGCTTCAACAATCGTATGCAAAGTCGTGACAGCATATGCTGCAGTCGTATCACCATTCGGAAGCTTAAAGCATGAACCATCCACCCATAATGTACCATCACATTCAGCAAGAGGAGTGTCCTGGAGGTCTATTCTCCCTTTCGTTTCTTCTTCTGTTCTGAGAAAACAATCATGCTGTTCTGAAGCATCTAATTCCTCCACAATCGGCAACAACGTAGCTGGGTTGAGAGTGTTGCATCTTTTTATGTGCACATGACTTGCTAACAAGGTCAATTCGTAACCTGACAACCGAGCACTAGTTAAGTGCTGTGTCTTGGTTCTGTTTAACAACGTGTCCACTGCATGTGGAACCATTACAATTAACGTGTTACTCATCACTAACCCAGCAGACTGTCGAATAGAAACAGCTGCTGCCGCTGTTGCTCTTAAACAACTCGGCAATGCTTTAGCTACCGGATCCAAAGTCGGCGAAAAATATGCACATGGACGCTGCTTGTCTCCAAATAACTGTGTCAACACGGACAATGCACAACCTTCTTTCTCATGGACATACAATGTAAAGGGCTTACTGTAGTTGGGGGTACCCAACACAGGAGCCGAACATAATGCTGTGCGCAATTCAGAAAAACTTTTCTGACACTCTTCAGACCAAGGAACGGGATTGGGTGTATCTTTACACGTTAATGCCACCAAGGGTTTGGCTAATAACGAAAAATTTGGAATCCACTGTCTACAGTACGATGTAATACCCAAGAAAGCACGCACTTCTCTCTGTGTTCTTGGCACGCTCAAATTTGCTATTGCCTGAATTCTTTCTGGGGTCAGTTTCCTTCCCTCCTTCGATCGAGATGACCTAAGTAGGTCACTTCTTGTCGACAATATTGCAATTTTGAGAGTGACACCTTGTGATGCAAATCACACAGATGACGCAACAAAGACAACGTGGCTTCTTTACAGATTTCCTCAGTATCTGCAGCAATGAGCAAATCATCAACATACTGAATGAGCGTAGCGCCATCAGGTAAAACAATCGTATCAAGCTGTGTTTTTAGAGCTTGACTGTATATTGATGGACTTTCACAGTAGCCCTGGGGAGCGCGTTTAAAGCGGAAGCTTCGACCTCCTAAACTGAAGCCAAAAATATCCCTACTCTCCTCAGCAATCGGGATGCTGAAGAAAGCATTCTTCAAGTCAATCACCGAAAACCAGGTAGCAGAAGCTGGAATCATAGTCAATAGGGCAGTAATGTCAGGAACAACTGGAAATTGTGGCACAACTATTTTATTCACCTCTCTAAGATCAATCACAAATCTGTAAACAGGTGGTTGAGAGGGATCAGTTCGTTTCAAAACAGGCAGAACAGGGCTATTGCAAACGTTGCCTCTTGTCTCTTCAATCACATCTTTTTCAATCAAATCATAAATGATCGCTAACAACGCTTTTTCACCATCACTAGAGATTTTGTATTGGGGAATTCGTGGCATTCTAACATTGGCTTTCAATATCACAACATATGGTGGTATTTCCAAGAGACCCACATCATTAGGGCCAGTAGCCCAAAGAATATCAGGAAGCAACGACAATTCTGTCGGAAGTTTATCCCTTGACAAATACATTGGAGAAACCACTTTCTTACCCAGTGTAAGTTGTACTCCCGAAGGAGAACAGTACAAAGTCGCATCCAATCTTTTTAACAGATCCAATCCAAACAAGTTTTCACCAGAACCTGTTGTCAGAATAAGGGGTGCTTCTAATTCACAAGGACCAACAGAAAGAGACAAAGGGTCAGAAATCGGATTTCTAACAGGGGCGCCAGAAAAACCTACGGAAACATTCATTTCGCCAGACAAAGGTGTGCCAGGAGGTTTGCAGTGCATAATAGAACTCTTTGTAGCAACAGTATCCAACAGAAAAGGTTCTGACACACCTGATGTAATCACCTCAACGTAAGGTCCACTCTGATCTACTGGAACTGAAACAACTCCCTCTCTTTGTCTATGGCTGTCCTAGCAATCATTACCTTCCATATGCTCATCTTCTGTATAGTAATCATCAGCATAGTACTGAGCTGTCCTACCAGATGCGTTCTGTTGATCGAACCTATTCATTGAGTTCTGAGGCGGAAGGGAACGAGCGTTCTGTTGGAAATTTCCACGTCCTCTACCTCTAGGTGCTTGTTGAACACCTCGACCTCTTGAGCCAGAAACACCATTTGCGCGCTGTAACAAGACAGGGCAACTATATTTAAAATGACCCTCTTCCTTGCAATATGAACACTGATTGGTACCTACGGGGACACGTGGTTGAGTATACTCGACTCTCTGCGAGTTCCTCTGATACTGTTGAGGCTGCTGATAATTACTCTGATAGCTACTCTGACCACCATTATTCTGGCCACCACCACCACGTGGCGGATACACTTGCTGTAACAGAACCTTTGTTTTCAACTCTTTCGTTTTCTTTTCTGCTCTATCTTTCTCGTCTTTGTCTCTATTTTCATAATATTGTGCAGTAGCCAATATTTGTGCTGAAGAGGAAACTGCCCAAGAACTCTCTGAATCCTTCAACTTCTTACACAACTCTGGAAGCAGATTGTGCACAAATGTATCGACAAACAATCGCTGACCACCTTCTGTGCTCATATCTTGACCACTGTTGTCGACAAACGTTTCCTCAAACCTGGTGAAGAAATCTGACACCGTTTCATCTTTCTTCTGCTTACATGCAGACAATTTATCCCAATTCACACGCATCGCAGGCATTATAGTTTTCATGTAATCAATTATCCTGCCAGGGAGATCTGCTACTAAAGGTTCAGGTTTAGCACCACCAATTTGTAGGGCATCTGCAGCAGCAATATTAGCCCATGAGTCACCTAATTCCTGATCATGATCTGCATGGCGAATCTTTCCCCATAAAGGCTGTGGAACAACATTCCCAAACAGCATATCGATATCGGCTAAATTCATAATGCATGAACCTGCAGTCTGCGACAATTCCTTGTAATACCCTGCAGGATTCTTACGGGGATCAGGCAATGTTTGTTTAAGGGCCAAAACTTCAGCTCGCTTCCATGGCACATGTACCCACACACGCTGAAAATGTGCTGGTACAGCATCAATATGAAGAGCGGCATCAGCCTGCACGGCTTCCTTCCATACCGGAGGAACTTCTCTCATTGGGTACTGTCTCCCCTTCTTCTTAACAGAAGAATCAGACTCAAACAACGACTTGGAAACACCCTCAGGCCTAAGCGACACCAACGTCGCAACTGCCTTCTTAACATCTGAACCCACAATTGCGCCTTTTGAAAACTCGAACCGTACATGGCTCAACTCAGGAGGATTAGAGTCCAAATCATTTTCCTCTAAATCTTCACACAGAAAAGCACACATTTTCTCAAAAACGTATCTCTGCTTCGATGCTTCCCACTGGTTGAAGACATCCATAACACATTCTAAATCATATTTTTCCGGGTCAGCAACCTATTTATGTGCCAAACAATCCAACGTTTCCTTCTCCCTAGAATCAGGCAGTTGACTACGCAACTGTTTATGCTCAGAGACAGGAGCCGGACTTGCCGCTCCAAAGAAAGGATATAGAATACTAGTAACAGTACTAGCCACTCTCTGACGAACAGAAGGAGAAGTTGATGAAAAGACAAGAGGGAAAGCAGGGTGAGGCCAGGCAGGGGCAGTGTCAGGAAAAGTACCAGGAGTGGTAGTCGATATAGTAGTCAAAGTTGTAGGGAGTATAGGAAGAGCAGATGACAAAGCAGGTGGCCCTTGAGGAGGCTGCACCGGAGGAGCAGGAGCCAGCTGAAGAGTAGCTGGTGGGTGCTGTGGAGGAGCAGGAGGCAATGCAACCACGGGTTGCGCAACTAAAGGTTGCGGTGGTGCTGTAGCATTCTGCGCATAGGGGGGTGGCGAACTTAACAAATGCGCCATTAACGGATCTTTTTCAAGCTCTTTTGCTGCATTTTGCTGAAGAGGCGGCAAAACTGGATAGCATTTATCTATTACCATTTTACGTTGCCTGTGCAACTGCTCACTCATCTGTTCTTCTTCATTGTCTTTATACTGCATGGCAGCTTGCATTATCGAAATACCCCTTTCTCTCTTATTTTTCTTCGCTAATTTAATTTCTTTCTGTTTGGCCTCCTTACGCCATAGGCGGAAAGAGTCAAACATCGCCGGCCGGGCTTTCTTCTTAAAAAGTTTAACTTCAAGATTATCTAAGATTTCCGTGTCAAAACTACCGTATTGGGGCCATTTTAAAACACAATCTTTTCTGGTGTATTTGATCCACACTTCATTATATGTGATGGCGCCTACTCCATGTTTCACATACAGTTCATAAGTTGGAGTTCCAATCGGAGGAACCGGACACGAGTCCTCCAATCGGGAATCCCTATTATTACAACCAAGACAAAACAAATTTCCAAGTCTGCTAAGACCAGGCATCTTTGCTCTCTAGTCTAGCTTCAAACTTCAAAGGATTATCGATTACGATATTTCTCGTGAATACACGAGTCCTTCGGCTTTGGCACTTGCAAGTTCCAAACAACGTGATCCCGAGGGATACCCAAAACTAAGAATCAACTAAGGACTAGGAGACGCTCCACTTATACTTAACTGAGATATCGATGACGTCACCAGAAGACTCGTCTTATTGTTTCGCTCTACCAAACTTCAAGGGTCCAAATCAGGGCGATAGCCAGGGCAGCAGTCCTTTGTAGCCGTCGGGAAGCGGGGAACCTCGCAGCAAAGACTTTCGGACCACGTCGACATGCAGGGGTCGATGA
Organism: Lissotriton helveticus; assembly: GCF_964261635.1. Classification (NCBI taxonomy): domain Eukaryota; kingdom Metazoa; phylum Chordata; class Amphibia; order Caudata; family Salamandridae; genus Lissotriton; species Lissotriton helveticus. The sequence goes on from NC_136057.1 coordinate 1,491,324,853, forward strand.
AGTGGCGGCCTTCCTCCAGAATTTTCACACGAAGCTCCTCACGAACCTCTGGCTGGACCGGTACCGCTGGTATCGCCCTACGTTGGGCGCCAACTGAGGTACTGGGTTTTTCAGAACCGGTACCGAACCGGTAACCCAGTGGTGTCATGGTACACACCCAAAGACCTTGAGTACTTTCCTGATTCAGACCACAGAAACTCAGAGTCTTCTAGGTGAAGTCAAGGATCGATTTTATTGGCTGCAACCAAGTAACAGGCGTCCTAGAAGTACAACAACACGGGATGTATATTCTCAGGAGACTGCTCAATCTTACAAAGCCAGGCTTCTCCTTTTATACGAAATATTGTGCTTTAGGCAAACATTCTTCACATTTTAGTATACCATTCACATGTTTTCACTACAAAGGAAAAGCAGAGTCATGATGACAAGCCCACATCACAGTTCGTTCAGCCCACAATAAATTATCCATCAAGGCCCAGCATTTCCATCAGATACCGGTGGACCCCCAATAAAAACGGGCACCTCCTCATCATAAAGCAAGTGAGAGAGAAAAGAACAGGGACAGGTGTGAGCAAGATTAGGCAGGTTGTGTGTGTGATGAAAAGGTTTATGGCAGGCTGTGCCTTGATGCTATCTCGTTCGGCCACTGGGAGAGGAACTGACCGAACAGGTTTGGCCTGGGGCAATGGTTCCAGCTTGCCCAGGTCACAGAAAAGTCAATTAAGTGAGGTGTACGTGTCCTTTGATATCGAATTTGGCTGTAGTTATAAGCCTATGTGAGGGCAACTCACAAAATGGCTGCCGTCCACAAAATGGAAGCCAAGGGTTCAGGACGAAAATGACGATTTCGAGGTGAAATCGACACTCGAATATGACGAAAATGCTTGTACATAGTGTAATAGCCATTCTCAGTCTTTTGATATAAAAATCGTCATGCTACGACAAAGTTTTTTACACGAGTCCAGAATTTTCAGAACCACACTGGGGTGAGTGCTTGCAATGTTCAACACTCCATCCATCATCCCCTTAGGTTTTTCTAAGTTCGCCCTAAGTTGGCAGGGTATGCCCAGAAGTGGGTCCCTTGCACACTTTGCCACTGGATTCAAGATAGCCTGGCTGATGAGGGTTATGAACGCGAAACCGGTCCCAGGATGCTTGTTTCCGGTCCAGGGAAGACATGGCTTGGCAGTTCGGGCTGCACTGTTCCCATGAGGCACAGGGTCAGACTGATTTGCATATGGCCATGTCTGAACTGGGGTGGCGGAGTGATTTAAAGAATGATGATGGATTAAACCCAGATCCGTTGACTGGGGGTGAGTGCTTGCAATGTTCAACACTCCGTCCATCATACCCTTTGGTTTTGCCGACATAGAAGTAGGTCTGGATGTAAAACTTCAGTAGCGGAGTTTGCGGAACTATGCAACTCCACCTTCTGCTGAGAAAGAAAAGGTACCAATAAACTAAGGATTTTTTTCATTGGCGCACTCGGAATGTAATTTCTCATCTGAGGGGCAACTTGCCAGTTACTCATGAGTGCCCATGACATTTTCCAGCTGCTCACGAGCACCCACAAGATTTTCTAGCTACCCGGGAGCTCTTATGAGATTTTGCTGCCACTTCCATGGCTTTAGGCAGTGCCAGCGACTTCTGCTACTATGTGATGTACGAGAGTGTGATTGAACATGATCAACCATGGCTGCAACCTGGGAAAGATTCTCTCCTTGAGAATCATATAAATCTTCTTATTTTATTTTGAAAATTTTATAGAGCGCAAACCAGACCCTTGCAGATATCAGAGCGCTTTACAAACAGTGATGAAAAACTATACAACAAAATAGAGACAAGTCGACCAAGTATACATGACATAATGTGAAAAGTAAATCAAACAAAGGAGGTAGATCAAGTATAAGTAACATGTTGTGCAAAGTAAAATAAACAAAAGGGTGCGGAACGAGAAAGCAACTGTGGAGCCTAGATTGTCAGTTTGTACCTGTGTTCTAAAAGAACTACCAGTAGAGGTAGAGGTACTAATGAGGTAATGATCATGTGGATTTTTTCATGAGAATCGCCTTTACTTACTTTTTGAAAAATGCAGTAGATGTGATAATTCTGGTTTCTGGGGGTAGTGCATTCCAGATCCTAGGAGCCATCCCTGAGAAGGAACGTTTATAAGTTTTCGCCTTGTTGAATCTGTGTGGCGTCATTACTAGGTTTTCTGCACTTCTTGTGGATCTCTTACCCCCAGTGATAGTCAGTTTCTGAGTGAGATAGCTGGGTGTTTTATGGTGAAGGACTTTGTGAGTCATGCAGGCAATTATTAGGTGAATTCTGGCTTCCCATGGTTGCCAGTTCAAGGCTTTTAAGTCAGGGGAGATGTGGGACCTTTTTTTCGAGCCCATGATGAGTCTGGCTGGCATTGATGGAGGCTTTTAGTGGTGCTGTTGTCGCTTTGGGGAGGACACAAAGAGAGACACCTCCATAATCCTCCCTGGGGATAACTAGAGCTTGAACTGCTGTCTTGAAATCATTGATTGGTAAAAAGGGTTTCAGCTTCCTTTGTACATATTTATCTGGAAATTTGCTCCCTTTGTTCGTTGCTAATATGTTTATGCATGTTGAAGTTGCAGTCAAGGGTTATAGCCAATGATTTTGCTGAATCATCGATGGTTGGTTAAACGCTGAATGGTGTAAGGTGTTTGAACCAGTCATGCAAGAGGGGTATTTTGGCAGGTGGAGCTATTAGGAGGAATTCAGTTTTTAGTGCGTTTAGCTTGAGATGGTTCTCAGCTAACCATGACTGGGTGTTCACAAGCATTTTGTTGAGCAATTTGATGTCTTCCGGAGTGTGAATCATAAGGTAAAGTTGTGTATCATCTGTGTACATGTGAACTTGGACGTTGGATGCTTGCAACAGGACAGTAAGTGGTTCCATAAATAAATTAAACAGTGTCGGGGATAATGCGGACCCTTGTGGGACTCGCAAAGTTACTGGCACAGATTTGGACAGGGAGTTGTTGACCTTGAATTTTTGAGTCCGATTTTGAAGAAAGGTGGTAAACCAATTAAGCACTGATCCTGATAGACCCATTCTGAGATTCAGCAGATCTATCAGATTCTCGTGTTTGACCGCATCAAAGGCTGAGGAGATGTCTAATAGGATGAGTAGGCATGATCCATTCTGATCGAGTATTTGTAAAGCGTTGTCAATAATGTGTGTCATAGCTGATTTGGTGCTGTGCCCTGCTCTGAAGCCAGATTGGTTATTGTCAAGAGGGTCGAAGTGGTCAATGTGTTTTGTCAGTTGGTGGAGTACACATTTTTCAAAAAGTTTGGCTAGGGTAGGGCTATTGGAAATAGGGCGATAGTTGTTAAGGTCCATAGGGTCAGCTGTGGGTTTTTTGAGGATGGGTGAAACTTGTCTAACTTTGAGGATGTCCGGGATGAAGTGAACTATTGATGATCTTGGTCCAGAGCGGCAGAATGAAAGGGGTTAGATCTTCAACTGCGTTAGTGGGGAGAGGATCGGTGGTGTGATTGGCCGGCTTGAGGGTGCTAAGAATCTTACCTATTGCTTCTTCAGTGTAGGTATAGAAGGAAGACCAGTCTGCGTTGTTTTTTAGTTCAAGTTTTGGGGTGGCTTGTTGTGGCGACGTTAGAAGAATAGGAGGTGTTTTGGTGTGAGAGCTTGACTGTAAGACTGTAAGGTCATTGAGGAGATCTTTCTTGATATTTTCGGTCTTTAGATTAAAGTAGGTAGAGAATTCATCACACGTGGGTTGAATACGAGCGATGTCTTGTAGTCGTTGAGGTTCATCCTTAGATTGGGATTTGATTAATTCAAAAAGTTTTTGGCGACGATTTCTTGCTTGGTCTAGTTGGTAGGTGAAAAAGTCTGCTTTAGTGCGTTTGATCTTTCTATAGTAAGCATTTCATTTATTCCTTAGAATTTTGAGGTGCTTGGCAGATGGATATGATCTCCAATTGCGTTCGGAAGTTCTAAGAGCGCATCTATCATCGTTCAGCAGGTCATTGTACCAAGGTTTAGAGTCTTTCGAGGAAACTCTTATTAGTTGCAGAGGAGCAACCTCATTGATAACCGAGGTCATAGAGTTAAGGTAGTGGTTGGTGAGGTCATGTACATTGGGAGGCTGGAGTAGTTTATGGCTGTAGGCGGGTAAAGTGTTGGGGTTGAGTTTTTTCAAGTCTCTTTTCCATATCTTCGGTTTAGTGGATTGGGCTGCGTTGAGTTTCACGGTTTCCCTGATAAAGAAGGTGATGATATGGTGGTCTGACCAATCACAGGGTAGGATTGAGTCAAGCTGAGTGGAGTTATTTTTGGATATTATTAAATCCAGGGTTGCCCCTTTGTTGTGTGTGGGGCTGTGGCAAATTTGGGTGAGGTCGAGCGCGCCAATGAAGTTTTTGAGACCATTGAGTCGTTGAGGTCATTCCAATGGAGATTGAAGTCGCCTAGGAATATTTGAGTGTTTTGACGTCAGTGGTTGTTGTGACCATGTCCATGAAGTGTTCAGTTAAGGTGAGGTTGTCGCCAGGTGGATGATATATAATGTGTAATGAGCATACTGGAGTGCCATTGCTGGTGATGTGAATGCACATGTATTCACAAGAGGAGAATGTGGGGGATAAGCCTCTGTTTACTGAGATGCTGCTCCGATGTATGCATGCGATTCCTCCCCCAGACTTATCACTTCTATCCTGTTTGATGATGTCGTAGTTTGGTGGTACAAGAATGTCCAAGAGGGGCGAGGAGGATTCAGTAAGCCAAGTTTCTGTTAACACAAGCAAGTCAAGCTCATGTGAGATGATGAGGTCGGTGATGTCTACTGCGTGTCTAGAGGCCGACCTACAGTTCAGAAGGGTGCATCTAAGACGTGGTGTTACGAGGAAAGGAGTGGGATCAAGTGTGAGTGTGATTCTTCTAAGATTATTATTTTTTTTTAAACTTTTTTATTAATTTTACAACATAAACACGAACAATTTGCAAGGAACAAGGAAAAAGAGAGACAGCAATTTAAACAACGTTGCAGTACATGGCGTGTGAGTGGGGAGGTCAACCAATAAGCGTCTGTTCCATCGAAAAGAGTCTCGCAGGGGAGGGGGGGGCAGAAGGAACAAAATGTAATCAATACACAATAGTAAGTGAAGGAACCCTGGGGTTACGGGGACGGAGGTGCAACATCTGGGTCAGGGAGAGGGGGGTACATATATCACCACGGTAATTGTTCCATTGAGTCCATATTTTCCCCCATTTGCGGGGGGTACCCCGAGAAATATATACAGTCTTTTCTCTGAACATGCACCAGTCCATATTTTGTTTCCACTTCCGAAGCCCAGGTGGTCCCTGAGCGCCCCACTGTTGCGCAATGTCTCTTTTGGCGATCATATTGCCCAAGGTTACCCACCGAAGCTGCGATACGGAGTAATCGTTCGGTTCCCAAACATTCAGCAAACATCTCCTAGCCTCCGGCAGCGATCGCACCCCGGTAACCTCACTCATCACCTCGTGCACACGGGTCCAGAATCGCACTATCTCGGGGCACTCCCAGATGATGTGTAAAAAGGTGCCCAGAAGACCGCATCCACGCCGACACAAACCATCCACAGAGAAACCCATGTGTACCAAACGGGGACCAGTCACATACACTCTATGCAGGATTTTAAGTTGCACAAATCTAAGACGCGCCTGGATGGCCACCTCCCTGGGGGAGGAGACCGCCGCCTGCCAGTCCTCATCGTCTAGCTCCAGCCCATCGCCAATCCAGGTTTCTCTGAGGCGAAGCAGGAGATCAGACCTGGAGTTGATCAATTTTTTATAAATAAGTGAAATTGTACTATCAGGTACATGTCCGTCCAGTACCCTGTCTTCAAGCGGGGACGACTCCGGAATCTCCGCACCCGAAGGGAAGACCGAGAGCACCGCGTGGCGGACCTGCGCATAGCGAAAAAATTTGCGATCGCTCAGAGCATATTCAGTTTTCAATTCCTCAAATGTCTTCATTCTCCCCTTAGTCCAAACATCATCAATCCTGCTGATACCGATCAAGTTCCACCGATCAAACCCCTTCGACTGCCAAAGTGAGCCAAGTCTATCAGACGCATACAGTGGGGTGGCACGGGTCAATTTATCAGACCACCCAAGCGCCATGGAAGCATGTCTCCACACCTGGATAGCCGTCCTAGTGGGGCCTGTCACGTTTCGAGGGGTAAGTTTCGAGTAGAGGGCTCTATTGTAGTCGCCCCCCGATAACAACCACTTGTCCATCGCGAAGGCCGGATTCGGCAAAGGGCCATACATGCAATGATTTATTGCCCCCAATTGAGACGCCCAATAGTAGCGACGAATATCAGGCAAAGCAATTCCACCGTCGTACCACGGGAGCGACAGTTTAACGATGGCGATCCGGGGCCTACCTCCCCACACCAGTTGTCTCTGTAAACTCTCAACCTCACGGAAATATCTAGCCGGGACGACGTCAAGTGTGTTTTGCAATGCGTAGAGGAAGCGGGGCAGTGACATCATCTTAAACAATGCCGCTCTACCTAGGGGAGAGAGAGGAAGTTTCCCCCAAGCGACAACATCTGCCCGGAGGCGCTGAAGAGGGGGCAACAAGTTACGGTCAAACCGCAGTTCAGGGTTCAGGGTGATAAAAATGCCCAGGTATTTAAATCCATCTCTCACAACCGCGATAGGACAACCACTCGGCAGAGGGGGGGCGTCTCCCGACAGAACATATATACAGGACTTCGACCAATTGATGACAAGACCCGAGTTTTTGCGAAAGGATTTCAAAACATCGAACAGTACAATGAGGGATTTACGTGGAGAAGTGAGATATAGCAGGATATCATCAGCGTAGAGAGATACACGGTCCTCAAACTACGAATTCCATCTAATGCCCCTCAGGGACGGCTCCCACCTCAACCATGCCGCCAGCGGTTCCAAGGCAAGAGCAAACAACAAGGGGGACAGAGGACAGCCCTGTCGCGTCCCCCTGCCCAATGCAAAGGGTGCGGAAACCCGACCATTGACCACCACCTGAGCCATGGGATCGGCATAAAGCAATTTGACCCACCGAACGAACTCCGGACCGAAACCAAACTTGGCAAGAACCGCCCACAGATACGGCCATTCTATTGTATCAAACGCCATCGTAGCGTCCAATGACGCCAAGATGGCGGGCTCACGTAGCGTTCCGGCCCGTGCCAGGACGCCATGTAGCCTCCGGAGGTTAAGCGCCGTGTTGCGATGCGGTATAAAGCCGGACTGATCAGGGTGAACCAGGTCTCCAATGACAGTCGCCAAACGTGTCGCCAGCAGCCTGGCCAGGATTTTAGGCTCCGCATTAATCAACGAGATAGGTCTAAAAGAGGCACAGTGATCGCGAGGTTTACCATCTTTATGGATGACGACAATAGTGGCCAGTCTCTGGTCAGGTGGGAGAATACCCACCTCCAAAGACTCAAGATACATGGAGCGCAGATGTGGAGCCAGCGAGTCCGGGCGTAGTTTATACAGCTCAATGGGGAGTCCATTAGGGCCCGAAGCCTTACCGGTTCGAACCGAACGAACAGCAGCGGCAATCTCGTCCACAGTAGGCGGCACATCCAGAGCCTCTCTATCAGTGTCAGGCAATCGGGGAAGCGCAATATCACGCCATAGCAGGTGAGAGTCCTGCTCCGATCGATCAGATACCTGGGAATACACCTCACGGAAATAATCGGCAAAACATGTAACAATATCAGCCGGGTCTGTACAACACTCACCATTCTCCGCAACAATCACAGGAACGACACGACTTGCATTCTCCCTCTTATCCAACCAAGCAAGCAATTTACCAGCCTTATCACCCACATCATACAGGCGGCCCTGCTGTTCCCTACCCATTTCCTTAGCACCTTCAGTGACCAGAGCCCTGTATTCATGTTGTTTCAACTCCAGTAGATGTAACCCCTCAGCGGTGACCCCAGATTCCAAGCACTCCTCCAGGGCCGTGACCTCCCCCTCAAGGCGAACCATCTCTGCATGGTTGGCCAACTTCACACCACCAATCAGCGAGAGGGCCTGTCCACGAATAACAGTCTTGTAAGCTTCCCAAAGTACACTAGGGGAGGAAACGGAGCCCACAGTTTTAACCAGCTCAGCCCTGACCTTGGGGTCCTTCAAATACCAGGGGTTAATCGGAGCCACTCGGCCCGCTGAGCCCTGCCGGGCGTCAACCACCAGCCAAAGCGGAGAGTGGTCCGAGATACCCCTTGCCAGATGCTTAACTTCCCGTAAGAGGGATGCATGGGCCGAGGGCAGTAATATATGATCTAACCTCGAGAGACTACCATGAGCACCAGAATGATAGGTATATTGCAACTGCCCCGGGTGAAGCAGTCGCCAGCAATCAGTAAGCCCCAGCGTCTCCAGGAAGTCACTCAACCAAGTCTGGGCCTTCGGTAGTTCCCTGGGAGGGTGACGGTCATACATCCCGAGACCACCGCATTAAAATCGCCCCCAACCAAGAGCAGACCCTCGGGGAGACCCAGGATAAGCCCACTCAGATCAGCGAACGTGGTGGCTTGGAGGCCCGGGGGCACGTACACGGAAATCAGGATAAGAACCTTCCCCTCCCAGCGCCCCACAATGGCAGCGTATCGTCCCTTATCATCCAGTATGACTTCATCAATAGCCAAGGGGAGGGAGGTCCGAACCAGAATGCCCGCCCCCCTAGAGCCCGAAGTGAAACCCGAGTGCGCCACAAGGCGATAACCACGCCTATTCAGAGCGTAGCACTTGTTGCCGAGCAAATGAGTCTCCTGCAATAAGACAACATCTGGAGTCAATCGTTTCAGCAATTGTAGTACCACCCTCCTCTTGATCCCATCCCCCAACCCGTTCACGTTCCAACACAATAACCGAAGTCCCCTACCCCCCATTTCCAAATTCAGCCCCTCCCCCTCCCCACACCCGAAGCATCTGCAAAAAACAGGAGTGTGCCTTTCCTTCGCCTTGCAAGTAACAAGAAAATTCAAACCAACAACCCAGTCCCCTCAACAATGTCAAAACGACTATACCCCCCACCCCGCACCCCTGCTGAAGACCAAAGAGCCCCATAAACTTGGAGTGTGCCTGTCGCCCAACCACCCAACTAGTCTACGAAAAGAAAACCCAGGAGGAGAAAGGACCCGTTCACCCCCCACCCACCCCCAAAAAGACTACTACTTGCACACATTAATGACATAGCATAGCACAGTTCAAAGCCAACGTGGAGGGCACGGGGTTAAAGTCGACATTTACTCCTGCTCCGTCAGGCCACCGTCCGCCCGATCCGACCTGCCAGAGTCCTCAAAAGGTTCTTGATCCATAGGCAACGAGTCGAGCCAGTCACTCACGACCCCAGGATGGTCGAAGAAAAAAGTACGATCCCTATGAACCACCCGCAAGCGGGCCGGGAAGAGCATGGCATACTTCATAGACCTTTCTCGGAGTCTCTTCTTGACCCCTTGAAACCCCAGCCGCTGTTTCTGAACCTGTTGTGTGAAGTCCGGATAGAAGCTAACGGTAGAGTTCTCAAAGGCAATGGGACCAGACTGCCTCGAAGCCTGCAGGATAGCGTCTCTGTCCCGAAAATGAAAGATCCTCGCAATGATGGGTCGAGGGTTAGCGCCTGATTTAGGTGTACCGCCGGGGATCCTATGTGCACGCTCGACAGCGAAAAACTTGCTGAGACCCTTGGGCGCCAAGTGATTAAGCACCAGGTCTTCCACCAATAGGTCCGTCGAGGCAGCAGTCGATGATTCCGGGACCCCAATCAGGCGGATGTTATTGCGCCTGGCACGGCTTTCATAGTCCTCTAGGCGCCCAGAGAAATAATCATTGGCTTTCCTCAGATTCCCGACCTCAGCCTGTAAGTCAGACACGTCGGTGACCAGACTAGTGGTCGTAAGATCCAGGGACTTGACCTTTTCGTTCGTCTTCGCCAAATCCGCCCTGATCAGATTGACATCAATCGACACAGTGTCCAATTTGAGAGTCAAGGCCTCATATTGTTGCCCCAGTGAAGCCTTCATACCGGTAATGGCGCCCATGAGATCCCGCAACGAGGGCTCCTCCTCAATCGATGAGTCCTCCGGCGCTGTCGTCGAGGTTTTAGATATTGCTCCCGGCGACCCTTTGGCAAGGGTGTACCGGTCCATAATGTTCGTTTGCGAAGCACTCCCTCGAACGCCCGGTTTAGGCCCGCGCTTCCCACTCTCTGGCTTGGTGGCCATCTTGGATCCCGGACCCGCACGGGTCGCCTGTTGTCGGGTGAAAATGGTGATTTCGATGTCAAATGAGGACCCAAAGGGGCGAAGGTAGCGCTGTTCTGAGAACCAAAAGCCACGACAATTCTGTAGCAGGAACGGATAAACCAGAAGTGTAGGCACGTCCGACCGTCTGCGCAGCTGACGAGTCAGGTTGGTCTCCGGACAGGAATCGAAACCAAAAGCGGTCGCCGGCCCATGCCAGTCTAGCAGTCCGTTGTTGTTCACTTACTGGACGGCAGGCCATACAAGATAGGTCGGGGCGTCACCACGGAGCAGGCCAGAAAACTGCGACAGTCTGTAGCTCTGGACCCCGAAGTCCAAAAAAGTTTTTGGAAACAGATAACTGATCAGTAGAACTCTGCCAATAATCACCCGTCGTCCGAACCAGGATAAAGTACAGGATAGTCGATGGAGGTGGCGAGGGTCCGGGAGCCCTGTGCTCACGCGACCATCTTGGGTGCGCGCGAAGCTCCTCCCTCTCTTCTAAGATTATTGTCGATGATTCCTCTATTGTTGTGTGTGGAGGACCTGTGTGGGTTGGGGGTGAGAGTCGGAATGGCCGTGTGTGCGGAAGCGATGAGGGTGATGAGAGGGTGTTTGTAGGAATGGAAGTGGGAGCGCATATCACTCTCCGAAAATGCGTTGGTGCTTTGGATTGGGCGGGAAGGGAGATTGGGGGATGGAATGGAATTCTAGATGGGGAGAATATGATTGGGGGTGCATGAAAGGCGAGTTGGGGGGTTGCTTGATATTTTTTTTGAAAACATATTTTATTGAAGGTTTTCCATCATACAGCAAGATTACAAAATTCAACGTCTTCAGTCACCAAACATGTCTTCATTTATACCCTAACATATTCAAGTACCTACCCCCCTCCCTCCCCCATACGGTGTGGGCGTGTAAGTTCAAGAGAGTGTATCATGTGCCGTGCAGACATCAGTGAGGAGTGCTCAACCTAATGTGGATTCTGGAGTTTGGTCGTGCATCCCTAGTGCTCTAGCTTTCTTCATCTATCTGTAGGTCATATAGGGCCTGTACTAGCGCTTCCCATGCTCTGGCGTGCTCCAAGGCCTTTTCCTATTTGGAGCGCTGCGCCTGCCTCATCCGGACAGTGCTCTCGCTCCTTGCCCACTTACAAAGCTCCGCCCTCCAAAGTTTATAGGATGGTCCTTCCTTCGATTTCCAGTGTAGGGTGATTTCCCTCTTTGCCAATATGAGCCCCAAATCTTTAAATGTACTCGTTATTTTTGTTTTCGGTGTGTGGGGAAACCAAAGTAACACACATGCAGCCATGTCATAGGTCAGATCTCTGCTCGTGACTTCATTTAAAAGTGCTCCCACTTCTACCCAATAGTTCCCTATCTTCGGGCAGTCCCAAAGCATGTTTTCCAATTCCGCTCCCTCTGTCAAACATCTGGGGCTAGCTGCGTCCTGCGCTTGGAAGTACTTCTGAATCTTTCCCGGCGTCAGATAAGCCCGGTGTACTATGAAGAATTGTATCAATTGAAGTCTCGCGTTTCGCGTGCCCTTCCACGCCCTCCTGAGGACATGCTCCCATGTCGTGTCTGGTATCGGCCTACCCATTCCCATTTGCCATTTCCCACTTTGATTTCAGATCGGTCAATGGTTGTAACCCTTCATGTAACATCCTGGATTGGAGGCATGTAACTGCCTTAAAGGTCCCTGATGCCATTACCACATATTGACATGCCATGCCATAGTAGTCTTGGGTTCCACCTGCCCCTCCCTCCAATGTCTCCGAATCGCCGCCACCACCGCCGCATGGATCAGGAAGTCGCCTATTGGGAGATCATATCTCTCCTGTAATGCCTGAAAAGACAGCATCTCTCCCTCCTCGTATAAGTCCCCCACTATCTGGATTCCTAGTTGTTCCCATTCTTCGAGAGCAGACCAGTCGCTCCCATGGGGAAGTGCCGTCCCCGGAGCGTATGGATGGAGGACTCCCGCCCTACGCTGGCTACGATTCAAACATGACTTCAAAGTCCTCTCCTCTAATGATAGATTCCTGGGTAGAAGCGCCTGTTGTAGGACTATATAGGATAGGACATGCCTTTGCATCCCTGTGCCTCTCATATGGTCAGGGCCCCGGAACTCCATTGCAATCGCCTGTGTGAGGACCTGTAGTTGTGCCGCTAAATAATAAAGTTCAAAGTCCGGAACGGCGAGGCCCCCCTCCAGTTTCGGGCGCATCAGTTTGTCTATTGCTATCCGCTTCCTGTCAGTTCCCCACAGGAATCCTATAGTCATCGTTCTCAGTTCCCTGAACATCATCGGAGGAACCCAGACGTGGAGCTTCTGGAAATAATAAAGTAGCCTCGGCAATGCCATCATTTTAAGTAAGGCTATCCTCCCCAGCACTGATAATGGGAGCGTGGACCAGAATGCCAGTTTCCCTTTTAGGCCCCTTATACAACGTCCTATGTTCCCTTCCAGTATGTCCGTGGCGTCGTGATAAATCCGGACCCCAAGATAAAAGAGGCAACTCGGTTCCCATTTTATCTCGTGGGGTAGGGTTGGAGCCACCACATATGGCCGTATCGGAAGCAGGCTTGTTTTGCTCCAGTTCACTTTAAGCCGAGAAGTTTCCAAACCTAGTTAGCAAAGTGATCGCTCGCCACAGTGCTCCCCCCGTGTCTTCCAAATATAGAAGCTGGTCATCTGCATATAGCGAAATACGATGTGGTATCGCATTCTGCCATAGTCCGTCAAAGCTCATTCCTAGTCTCGCCTGTACCGCTAGGGGCTCTATGGCCAGCGCAAACAACAGCGGGGATAGGGAACATCCCTGTCGCGTTCCCCTCAGGACCGGATATTGATCAGATATCAATTTCCCCAGCCTCACCCTCGCCACCGCCGAAGAATACAAAACTTTGACCCAGGTCCCAAACAGCATGCCCAGGCAAAATCGGTCCAGTACTTTATATAAATACGTCCATTCTAGGCAATCAAAAGCTTTTTCTATCTCCACTGAAAGCACCGCTGGCGCGTCAAGAGCACAATGATCAGTGCCCATTATCCTCATGTGCCGCCGTATGTTCGAGGAAGTGTTCCCAGTTGGAATAAATCCAGCTTGGTCTGGGTGCACAAGAGTGGTCATGTGCGGTAATAGTCTGGTGGCTAGCATCCTACTCAGTATCTTATAATCCGTCGTCAACATGGATAACGGTCTATAGGATGTTACGTCCTCCCCGATCCTCCCCGGTTTCAAGAGGGGTATAATCAACGCCTCACGCATGGAGGATGGCAGTTGACCCAACTCCTTAGCCTCCTTATATACTTCAAGAAGACGAGGAGCGAGCAGATCGATATACTGACCATAGAATTCCACCGGCAATCCGTCTACTCCCAGAGTTTTGTTCCGAGCCATGTGCTTGATTGCACTGCGCATCTCATCCAATGTGACCTCCCAGCCCAATAGTTTAGCTGGTTCTTCTTCTAAATGTGGAAGCTGGAATTCCTCCAGATAGTCATCTATTGCCTCCTCCCCCATACTTAAGCTACTCTTATACAGCAACTCATAGTAGCTCAAGAACCGGGTCATGATTTCGCGCTGGGTGTACACTATAGTGCCAGTGTCCGTTTCCAAGACCAGTATTGGGCAACCTCTCGGTGTCGGATCAGCCAGCCATGCTAACAACGATCCGGCTTTATCCCCATCCGCATGCACCCTTGCTGTATAATTCTTATAATCAAAACTGCGCAATCTCTCTACCTCCGCTGCTACCCGTTCCTTTGCCTCCAGCAGTTGTGGGTGTAATGTTGGCTGCTCGGGTCGTTGTTGTTCTAGCTCCCTCAGTTTCTCCTCAGCTTTGTCTACATCGTGTAATAACACTTTCCTCATTCCTGCATATTTGCTGATGCATAACCCTCAAACCACCACCTTAAAGGCGTCCCACTCCACTGCTCTAGAAGACGCTGTCCCCTCATTTTCTGCAAAATAGTGTTCTATGCCTTCCCTTATCGCTGTCTGGTAGGCCTGGTCTTCCAGTGTTTCTGGGCGTAAGCGCCACGTAGGAATGGACGACCTAGCTATCTCCCAGTTAAGAGACATCAATAACGGGTTGTGATCAGATATGGTCCTGGCCAGATATTCCGACCGTCCCACCATTGAGGCCATCGTTCGCGAGCACAAAATCGCATCTATTCGAACGTGGAGCTCATGTAGGGCTGAAAAAAAGGAATAGTCCCGATCCCTCGGGTGCTGATTACGCCATACGTCTACCAATCCCCACCTTTCCTGTCAGTTCAATCTACTCTGTGTGAGCCGGCGCACCGGTGAGTCCGCCAGCGGAGGGTGAGATCTATCTAGTTCAACATCCGTGAGTAAGTTGAAGTCCCCCCTGCCAATATTGGGGGGTTGCTTGATCTAGATGTGTTTGCAGATCTAATGTGCATTGGTTGTCTAGATATCATCTCTTTGACAGTGTGGAGTTCATCTTTGATTTGGTGGAGTGCGGACATAATCCTATCCAGACTGGTATCTGGTGCTATTATGAGTGGGGTGGGTGGATGTGATAGCTCATCTAGCGTGGTATCAGGAGCGGATGTGAGTGGGGAGGATGGCTGAAATATGGGTGTAGGGGGTTGTGCCGCAGCCTGGATGGGTGTACGATCTGTTGCAGGGAAATATAAAGTTGTAGGTGGTGATGTATATATGGATGGGGGATCTGTTAATGCGGGTAACTAAGGTGTTAGGGTGGATTGCTGGAAAGTAGGAGTGATGGGTGTAGATGGGAACGGAGTGTGGGCTGGGGAGAGCGTTTTCGGGATGGGAGTGGCGGGGAGCCGTCATATGTGCCAGCAGTTGATCTATGTGGTGGTGGTGGGGTGTATTCGTATGTGTTGGTGAGTGAGGTGTAAGGGGTTGGCTAGAATGTGTGGGTTCTATGTTAGGGGTGGTGTTGTGAGGTATGGGTGGTGTGGTGGGAGAGAGGAATAAGGGGAGGTGGTGGTGGTAGGGGGAGAGCCCTGCTCGTGCTAGGAGGGGGTTCAAATCCTGTTGGGGTGCGGGTGTAGTCTCAGTCATGCTAAGTAGAATAAATGTGTGGAGGTTAACTGGCGTGAGATGGGGGTATTGGTGGGAAGGGTAAGCGGGGTGGAAGAGGTGTGTGTTGTGTCACCCTTGCTAAGTGGGACAGATGTGAGTTGGTAGGGAGAGGTCATGTTGTTTTTTGGTGCAAGGAGTTCTTTCTTGAAACTTTTTTTTACAATAGGAAGGAAGTGCCCCAGAGTCTCCAACTTCCTGTTTCTGTTCAGCAGGTTCCTCACAGTGCTTTGTCCATCTCCTGGTCACTTTTCATTTGTATTTGGAGCTAGGGGGATCACTGTCTGTGTCCGCTGCATAAATACCATTGGATTTAAGGACATTGTATTCGAGCTTTCACAAGTAAGTTAAAAAAAGTGTTGTATACATTGTTTTGTTTGTTTGATAGAGGGCATGTACCAGGATTTATTTGCATTTTTATCGATTTTTAGATTTGTTGAGGTAGGGGTGGCCAGCAGTTTCAGTAGAGGCCTAGTTATTTTTTGCATGTAATATTTCTTCTTTTGTAAAGGAAAAATGTTGCACTATGTGGCCTAGTCTGCCAATGGCCTTCCAGCCAGTAGGCCCAGTACAGTACTAGTCATGGATGCATTGAACAACTGTGTCTGTGTTGTCTGTTGAATTAAAACATCATTTGGGCCAAGGATGACATTGGATTCAAATACAAAATGTATTTTTTTGTGGTATTTCCAGTTTTTTTCCTGCAAACTGTATCTAGGTAGGGTAATGCCTTTGGAGTATGTGTGTTGTTGTAAACAAATGTAGCCCAGTTAATTTTTGTTTTTGTAATTGTTAAATTAATGCTGTGTTCTCTGTGCTATGATGCCTCCGTGGTCTGGGCAGTATGTGAATGTGTTTGCCAAAGGCCACAATTTGTCTTTATACCCCATGCCATGTGGTCAGTGCCCATAGATCTGCATGTGTTCTTTGTTTTCCAGGACTCTTGCTTGTTGTTTGACCATGTGGCTTGTGGCCTTTTTTGTGTAGGCAGCTAGTGTGCTTCTGTCATAGGCATGCATGTGTTTTTTGTTTCTGGCCATGCTTCCTTGCTGGTTGTTGTTGTGACCATGTGGCTGGTGACCATTTTGTGCAGGCAGCTAGTGTGCTTCTGCCACAGGCCTGCATGTGTTCTTTATTTGTGGCCATGCTTCCTGATTGACCATGTAGTCAGTGGCTATTTTGTGTAGCCAGCCAGTGAGCTTTTGCTATAGGCCTGCATGTCTTCTTTGCTTCTGGCCAAGTCTCCTTGCTTGCTGTTGTTGTTGTGACCATATGCCTGGTGGCTATTTTGTGTGGGACAGCCAGTGTGCTTTTGCCATAGGCCTGCATGTGTTCTTTGTTTGTGGCCATGTCTCCTTGGTTGCTGTTTGACCATGTGGTTGGTGGCCATTTTGTGTTGCCAGCCAGTCTGCTTTTGTCATAGGCCTGCATGTGTTCTTTGTTTGTGGCCATGCCGCCTTGCTTGGTGTTGTGATCATGTGGCTGTTGGCCAATTTGTGTAGGCAGCCAGTGTGCTTTTGCCAGAGGCCTGCATGTGTTCTTTGTTTGTGGCCATGCCACCTTGTTTGCTGTTTTTGTTGTGACTATGTGGCTGGTGGTCATTTGTGTGGGTGGCCAGTGTTCTTTGTATGTGTCCATGCCTCCTTGCTTGTTGTTTGACCATGTGGTCGGTGGCCATTTTCTGCAGACAGCCAGTGTGCTTTTGCCATAGGCCTGCGTGTGTTCTTTTTTCTAGCCACACCTCTTTGCTGGTTATTGTTGTTGTGACCTTGTGGCTAGCGGCCATTTTGCGTAAGCAGCCAGTGTGCTTTTACCATAGGCCAGCATGTGTCCTTTGTTTCTGGCTATGCCTCCTTGCTTGATGTTGTTGTTGTGATATGCGGCTGGTGGGCATTTTGTTCAGGCAGCCAGTGTGCTTTTGCCATAGGCCAGCCTGTGTTCTCTGTTTCTGGTCATTCCTCCTTGCTTGCTGTTGTTGTTCTGACCATGTGGCTGATGGCCATTTTGTGTAGGCAGCCAGTGGGCTTTTACCATGGCCTGCATGTGTTCTTGTGTGGCTGTGCCTCCTGCTTATTGTTTGTTTGACCATGTTGTGTGTTATGTTTGAGCCCTAGTAGCCCAATGCTCATACTAAGGGCCTGATTATGATGTCGGTCGTAAGTCCTCCGCCCTTAAGGCAGAGGCCTTACGACCAACATCGTTGTTTCATTTCCATATACATATATAACCGTTCCGAATTTCATCCAGCCGGTCATTCCGGCTGGCTTTCGACAGGTTCCAGGAGCCCGTCTGCCAGTCGGAGACCAGCCCGTCATCCAAATGGAAGGCGTTTCCGCATTCTAGATTATGATGCACATTTTCTGCCAGGGTTTCCATGCTGGCCTTTTACACATGGAAACCCTGTTGGAAAGTGTGTCTGGGGGCCCCACGCACTGCTCTTTTCTGTAAATGGCCCCTGGTTGGGGGCTGACGGGGCACCTGTGGTGCGACCCCGTTGACCAATGCACATTGTGGCAGGCACCTTGAGGTGCCTGCCACGGGGTGCAGGGATGAACACAGACTCCCATTTCTCAATGGGAACTTGAGTTATGGCTGGTTTATGACCTTAACACAAGCTCCCATTGAGAAATGGGAGAATGAATGTACAATCGCAGAGGTCGTCCGCTCTGTTTCCGTGATGGTGTGGGTCAGGCACAGTTTTGCCCGACATCGTAATAAGGCCCATAATGTAGTGTATGGACGGTGTTTTATATATTATTAAATACTATTTTTGAATTTTCATCTGCAGCACTCTTTGCCTCCCAAATCCCATTGGTTTCAATGCAATTCTCATGGTAATGATAGTCCCCTTCCCCTAGTATATCAGCAATTCTTTTTGTAAATTTTTTCAAATAATTTTACCTAACATTTTTTAAAGTTTTTTTTTCAATTTTTCAAAATGTCTTCATTCATTTTTTCAATGTTTTTCAATTTATTTTCAATTTATTTTTTACATTTTGTAAATAATATGTTACAAATTGTTTTGTACTTTTTTACCAATCATTTTTTGAACTTTTTAAATTTTAATTTTTTTTATTTTCTTTTTCCATTTTCCTAACATCCAGCATCAATCCCATGTGCTATTGGAGGTTCACTGCTACACAACAGCATTCAATTCTATGGATTATTCCATTGTCAGTTGTTTTCATTTGTCGCCTGCACTTCCGTGAGTGACACATCCAAACTTGATGCACATAAAGCAAATAGTTATCGCTGTGGTGGTGTTGCTCTTTCTTATCCTTTCTTAAAGTACATGAAAGTTTATGTTGGTGTGGTTTTACGAATTGAATGGATACACTGTGTTGTTAATTATTTATAACTTCAGTAACCACACTAAATTATACCATCAATTCAACTGCAACAATGCCATATTTCACTAAAGGTCTTCTTGCTTGATTGCTTTTAGGCAGGCGTGGCCGGTGCAGGTTAGAGCGGTAGGGCCAGGCGGGGTGGGTGGGATGGGGGAAGTCGACAGTCGACAGAATAGGGAAAATAAAATAAAAATATATATATAACCACCTGCCTTGCATGGCAGTGCGACGAGCGCAAGGTAAGTGGTTTTATTTATTTTGTATTTTATCCTCCCTATTCTGTCGTCTGAAGACTTCCCCTGCTCATCCCCGCCCCACCACTCTTACCTGCACTGGCTTCATCTGATTTTAGGTGCACAAGAGCAGAGACAACATTACCCACAGTACTGCCTGACAAAATGCCTGCGCACCACGTGATGTGTGACCAAATAACACATACAGCTCTTCAGCTTGTAAAGCACAGTGTCACTGCCAACTGACAGCTTCAAGATGGCCCCAAAGAAAGGTGCTGTTAAGCAAGTTTCAAGTGGGGAGGAGAAGAAGCTGATTTCACCACTGGCATGCCAGCCAGAACCATTTTCGGAAAATTTGTGCCTGCCGTACTGTCCTCCAGGGAGAAAAGTGGGAGCAGCACCTCTGCATTAGCAGACCCACGCCTAAGCCCATGTCTGGCACAGAGGCAGCCACTTTAATCACAGCAATTCCGACTAGCAGTGATTTTGAAATTGACATCTCTTTTGCAAAGTAGTACCCAATTGTTGCAGGAAACTCAGATAAGTAGGCAACAAAAGTCACAGTAAGCAATAGTAGTCCCTACTAAAGTAAGAAATGTCCATGGAAATTAAGCTTCATGCCGAGGAAGTAGAAGGAGCCCCTCTTTCAGAAGATCCATTGTCCTCCAGATCTCCAGCAAGAAAAACATGAGGTACTCCATAGCTTCTTCTCTAGGCCCTCCTGATGATCAAGACTCCATGTGGATGCCTTCTCAGTCTGAGACACACCAGGAAAGGCTCGGGAAAAGTAAAATTGCTGAAAGTCTTTGAGTTATTGATGAAGAAGAGGAGGAATACAATGAGCCAGTCATCATGGATGTAAGCCCGAACCCAGTGGAGACTGACGTTACCCCATCTGAACCTGCTCTGAGGGATATGGCACAGATACCTCCACCCCAAACACAAGGAGATGATGGACAGAGCGCTAAAACTTTTCAGACACTGACCCAAGTTGCAGATCTAGGTTGAATCCATCATCGTTCTTTAGCTCACTTCAACACCCCAGTTCAGACCCAGCCCTACGCAAATCTGTCTTGACTCTCTTCCTCATGGGAACAGTCCAGACTTAACTGACAAAGTCGGGTCTTCTCTGGACCAAAAACAAGCATCCTGGGACCAGTTTCTGGGTAACACCCCATCATGAGCCAGGCTAGCTTGAATCCAGTGGCAAAGTGAGCAAGGGACCCATGGCTGGGCATAGCCTGCCAACTTAGGGCAAACAAAGCAAACACAAGGAGAGGATGGACGGAGCACTTAAACTTTTCAGACACTCACCCCCAGCCACAGATTTGGGTTGGATCCATCCTCATTCATTAGCTCACTTCATCACACAAGTCCAGCCCCAGCCATATTCAAATCAGTATTGACCCTCTTCCACATGGGAACAGTCCGGCCCAATCTGCCAAGCCAAGTCTTCCCATGACCAGAAATAAGAATCCTGGGACCGGTTTTGGGATAACACCCCTCATCAGTCAGGCTAGCTTGAATCCAGTGAGTAAGGGACCCTTGTCTGGGTGTACCCTACCGACTAAGGAAGAACAAAGCAAACAAAAGGAGATAATGGACGGAGCAATGAAAGTTTTCAGACACTCACCCCCAGTCTCTGATTTGGGTTGAATCCATCATTGTTTTTCAGCTCACCTCTCTCATACCACCGCCAGCTTCCATATTTGCAAGGCCCTGACAGCCACCTAAATTAACAACCACTTCAGTAGAAGAAGGCACTGCAGAGAGGTAAATGTCTAAACACCCACCGACCGCCACTTGTTCCGACATTGGCAATGGCACCAGTGTCAGAAAGTGAATCTCCCCAGTTTGGGGATCCTTCACAGTTAGCAATAGGTAGCCAAACATTTCTATATTCTTCATTTGCGGCATGTTAGTCGGGGTTATATCGGTACAAATTATGGTACAGAAGGTCGAACAACCCATTTGAGAAAATACCACACAATCCATTGGGAGGAGCACCTTAGCAGCCAAAAAACTACAAGTGGTGTTGGTGAAGGCGGTGAGTGCAGGGAATCTGAATCTGCTCTGATCACAGTGGAAGGTGACGGTGAAGAAGAGGGTAGCATTTTGATTACACAAAGCAGCCCTTTCCCAAATAGTGGAGTAGTATTGCCCCCATTAGAATCAGCAACTTCACAATGGCACTAGAGTCAGGTCCAAATCCCAAGGAAAGAGCCTACAGTGACTAGCCCACTGATATGCTGAGCCTACCACCTTTTTCTTTCAGTCTCAAAAAGAAGTCGCCTGCATCAGTGGCGCCAGACAAGAAAATAATCCAGGCTACTGTTCCTGGCATGTTTATTCACGAGGGGCAGTACACATACAACCACCCAATGTTTGTACAACACAAAGCTGGCTAAAATGTAAGCACTGGACCTCCTCACTTTTTCTTTTGTGGAAGAAGTGGGTTTTCTAGAATTTGTGGCGCCATCAGCCTGAAATGGAAGGTTCCCAGCTGGTCCTATTTTGCCAGAGTTGCTGTTCTGGCGCTACATCAGGATGTGCTTGAATTGCTTGGACAAGCTGTGAAGCAGAGTGCTGTCCCGAGTATCCACCGGACAAAAGACATGTGGACCAGTTGCCAAGCTACTAATTACATGTACATCACTGCACACTGGATCTCTTTTGGGAGACTAGAGAAATGATATCTGCAGGTGTTGACTGAGATTTTTATTGGTGCTTGAAAGCATGCAACATTAGGCAGGTTACCCATGGAGAAATCCCAGACTGCTGCAAACATCCTGGATGATTTTAACAACAAGGACTTTGAATGGCTGAGAACAAGAGAGCTTAACATTGGATTTGTTGCCATGAACAATGACAGTGATATAGTTAAACCCATGGCAGATGGTGACTGTTTCAGGGACCTGTGTTTGCACACTGCATCAACATCATTGCACAGGACTTTCTTAAAAAAGAAGGCAGTGTCAGCAAGGTACTGTTCACCTGGAGAATAATCTGTACTCATTTCAGTCATTCTTTTAAAGCCCGGAAGCAATTGAGGGTCATTCAGTGTGATAATAGAATGCCAGTAAAACCACTCATACAGGAGGTGCCAACATGTTGGAACTTGACTTATTACATGGTGCAGCATCTGTTTGAGCAGTACAGACCAATCAATGAATATGTCATACAAAGAGGGGATGGAACTGTGAAAGGCATGATCATTGAGATGGAGCAATGGGGCCTAGTAAAATGCCTGACTGTCAGACGTGCTTCCAAGACTTACGCAGGAGCAGAGATGCCTTGTCCCAACGCCCCACCCAGTAGACCTTCTGGTACAATTATAATGATACCAAGCAGAATCTCCTGAAGGGGGAAAAGGGAGTGGATAAAATATTAAAGACAAAGAGACTGCCTGCGGTCATCTGCTCCCAAGTTCTTGTCTCGCCTTCACACCGTGCCGTGCTTCTGACTGTTGATCCTGGAAGCTGAAAGGCAACAATACTTAATACATGTTTTTACAATTATGTTGTTCCCCACTAAAACCTACATACCAATGAAACCATAGATTACTCTAATTTATTTATCTTTTTCTTTCTTCTTAGATCCAGCAACAACACTAGGAGTTTATTTGGGGTAAGTATTGATTACTGGTAAGTGTCTTTATATTTTAAATTTGTTGGCTGTTGACCAAGAGTCTTTATACATATATTACAATAATAAATCTTAGCTCAGTACTGTTCTTTCGTAGCTGTTAGGCGTTGTTTGTCTCGTCGCTTGAGGCGAAGACACTGCTCTCTTAGCATAAGTGCTGTTCAGGCAAGATATGTTCGAGCTGACAGGCTGCGCATAACTCTGTTGCGCTACTACTCACTCGACGAGGCAATGTCCTCCAAACAATTGTGCAGGTCCTTTGAAGCAGTGTTCACTATGAGAACAACTGCGCATGAGTCCTGAAGTACCGCTTCGACGGAGCGGTTAGAAAACACAAGCTTTCCGGGAATCGGGGAAAAGGTTACTAACCCGACGAACGCAACGCTTTTCCTAACTAACTGACTAACCTAAAACTCAAGAGTTTACATGAACGCGTGTTTCACCATTGGGGACTCAGGTGAAGTGCATCAGCGTTCTATCGTGAGCACTCCTAGAGGGGCCTAGGGTGCAGTGGAAGACTGGACCTGCACACCTAATGTCTTTCGGCTATCTTGGAGTTGCTCAAACTCCAAGCTTCCCTCCAAGTAAGGGTTTTAACCCTTGGTAAACCTGGAAGTGTTCGCTGAAGACTTGTAGCACAAGCCAAAAAGGGTTGATCAGTAGTAGTCCTGACAGTACCCCCTCGCAAGGGAGGCTCTTCCGGTCTGGGTTTTCTAGGAAATTTGTAGTGGAAGGCTTTCACCAAACGAGGAGCATGTACATCAGTATTTAATTCCCAGGATCATTCCTCTGGACCATAACCTTTCCAGTCGATTAGGTAATAGACTTTTCCTCTACGTTTTGCAGAATTGAGTATCCTTTTGACTTCGAATTCTTCTCCTGAATCTAACTGGACTGTTTTAGGAGAAAGTGTAATTCTCAAGTCTGAAGAAGTTTTCTTTAACAAAGAAACATGAAAAACTGGATGGATGTTCATTCTTTTGGGTAATTCCAAATGATGGGTCACTGAGTTTATTACGTTTTCAATTTCGTAAGGACCCACAAACCTAGGCTGAAATTTGCGAACCCCCGTTAATCTAAGGTTGTTGGCGTTCAACCATACCTTATCGCCAATTTGTAAGGTTGGACCAACTCTTCTCTTTTTATCTGCATATCTCTTATAATTTTCCTTAGCTCTAATCAGATTTTGAGTAGCCTTCTGATGGATGTGTGTTAAGTTTTTAATCAAATCTTTAGCTGCTGGGGCTGAGATTTCACTATCACTTGCAGAGGAGATAGGGTGTGTTCCATAATTTAAATATAATGGGGACAAACCTGTGGAGACGTTTTGCGTTATTATAAGCAAACTCTGCGGCCCAAATATACTCTGGCCAATCCCCTTCTTGATCAAGTAAATACAACCTCAAGTACTGTTCAAGTTCTTGGTTTACCCTCTCTGTTTGCCCATCTGTCTCAGGATGAAAGCTAGTGGAATACCTTGTCTCTACTCCTAAACCTCCCATAAATGCCTTCCAAAAGTGAGATAGGAATTGGTAGCCCCGGTCTGAGACCACTACTCTGGGTATACCATGGGCCCATACTATATGGATGTTGAAGAGAGTGGCTAATTCCTTGGCGGTCGTGGTTATCTTTAGGGCATTGAAATGGGCCATTTTTGAGAATGCATCCACAAAAACCAATATAGAATTGTAACCTTGGTCTGAGGGTAAATCCACTATCAGATTCATCGTGACGGTATGCCACAGATGTGGGGGAATGGGCATTGGTTGAAGTAAACCTTTAGGGGATTGTCTCTCTGATTTTCCCCGAGCACAGACCTCACACGTCCTTACATAGGAATCTATATCTTTAGACATTTGTGGCCACCAAAATTTCTTTTTATCAATTCCTCAGTTTTCAGGATTCCCTTGTGACCAGCCAGCTTGTTGTCATGCTTCTCTTCCAGGACTAACTGTCGTAATTCTTGATTAGGTAGATACAATCTTCCTGTGCGAAATGGCAAGCCGTGTCAAATTTCTCTCTCAGCTTCTTGTTTCGCCCAACCTTCCATCTCTTCAGACGGCATTGCCTTCATTATTTTCTCCTCAATAGTCTCTTGAATCACTACCACCAAAATCTTGTCTACTGGAATGATACTTTGTTGTTCTTGGTGTTTTCCATTTTTTCTGTACCCAACCTAGACAGGGCGTCAGCCTTTCCATTCTTTGTTCCTGGTCGGTAGGTGATCACAAAATCATAATCTGCGAAATATAGTGACCACCTGAGTTGGCGGGGGTGAGGGTTTTTGCGGACTTCAAAAACTTCATATTTCTATGGTCCGTGAACACTGTCACGGTATGCCTGGCTCCCATCAAATAGTGCCTCCACTCTTTAAAGGAGTCCTTGATGGCCAATAGCTCTTTCTCTGTAATGGTATAGTTTATTTCAGCCGGAGTTAGCTTCCTAGATCGGTAAGCAACCGGATGGAGTTGTCCTGTTCTTTTATTCCTATGCGAGAGGACTCCACCAATTGCTATGTCTGAAGCATCTGTTTCTAG
Source organism: Lissotriton helveticus (assembly GCF_964261635.1). Taxonomy (NCBI): domain Eukaryota; kingdom Metazoa; phylum Chordata; class Amphibia; order Caudata; family Salamandridae; genus Lissotriton; species Lissotriton helveticus. Next base: position 1,491,349,997 of record NC_136057.1, read on the forward strand.
ATAGAATGGTTCTGTAGGGTCCACGTGCAACAAAACAGGTGCGGTGGTGAACTCTTTCTTTAGTTGTTGAAAGGCCTTTTCTGCCTCTTCGGTCCAATCGAAAGATGCCCCTTTTTGAGAAGTCTAGTAAGGGGTATGAGTTTATGAGGAAAATTCATTTACAAATCTCCGATATAAATTGGCAAAGCCTATGAAACTTTGAAGTTCTTTTACATTCTTTGGGGATTTCCAATCCAAGAAAGCCATTATTTTCTTTGTATCCATCATTATTCCAGATGGAGTAATCACAAACCCAAGAAACTCTACTTCTTTCGTGTTGAACACACATTTTTCCAATTTTACATATAGATTGTTTTCTCTTAGGTTTTGCAATACCTTTTCTACTTGATCTGGATGATCTTCTTCTGATTTTGAGTAGATCAAAATGTCGTCGATGTATACAATTACAGATTGGTCTATAAATTCTCTCAAAACACTGTTTTTAAAGTGCTGAAAGGCAGCTGGGGCATTGCATAATACGTAAGGCATCACTTGGTATTCATATAATCCCATATTATTCCTTAGGCTTAGTCTTCCATTCGTCCCCTTCTTTTACTCTAATCAAGTGGTAAGCACCACGAAGATCCAATTTGGTGTATATCTGTGCTTCTTTTACCTGATCTAAGAGCACTGAGATCAGCGGTAAAGGATACCTGTTCTTAATGGTGACCTTATTTATTGCTCGATAGTCGATACAAGTCCGGAGCTCGCCTCCTTTCTTAGGGACGAAGAACAACGGCGAAGAGCCCGGAGATTGGGAGGGGTGGATGAATCCATTTGCCAAATATTTCTCAATGTTCTCTTTTAGATGTTCAATCTCCTTTTCTATGAGAGCATAGCCCCTACTACATGCAAAGTTGGCTCCAGGCTCCAATTCTATCTGACAATCAAATGATCGGTGGGGTGGTCATTTCTCTGTCTCTACTGCATCAAATACATCTTCAAACTCCTTGTATTCTGGTGGTATCTCTATGGTGTAAATCACTCAGACGGATATATCTTGTTGGCTCAGAAGCGAAGCTGGTGCTGGTTCTTTTGTTTTAGTTTGGGAATCAAAACAATTTTCCTTACAAAAGTCAGAATCCATTTTCACTGTTCTTGTTTCCCAGTTTATACTTGGGTTGTGCTCGGTGAGCCATGGTAACCCCAATATAATCTGGAATTGAGGGGAGTCTATAAGATTAAATTGGATAATTTCCCAATGCCCTTCTTGAAAGAGCATTTCCACTTGTTCTGTATGACTAGTGATGGGCCCGGATGAAAGATTTGTCCCATCCACCGCTCTTACTGGTTCACTTTTTGACTTCTTAATTGCCCTCAACCCAATCTTCATGGTGTACTTCAAATAGCAAAAATTTCCTGTGGCTCCTGAGTCAAGCATGACCGAAACTTCAGTCAAGGTAATATTTCTGAATTTCAGTGTCATGGATATCACTAGAAGGGGGGAAGATGACTGCAAGGTATTGGCCAAAAGATGCTCCTCTGAAGTTGACTTATTTTCTGCAACCACCAGTCCAACTCCATTTACTGGTGGCGCTTGAAGTTTTCCTTCTCTTTTGAAAACATTTTGGGTTTCTTTGGACACATCCTCACAAAATTTCTATTACCTCCGCAATACATACACAAATTATTTTGTCGTCTTTTTTCTTTCTTCTCTTTAGTCAAAGGCCCACGAACTACTCCAATTTGCAGTGGTTCTACCCCAGATTGGCCTTCAGTTGCTCTCGTGGGTTCTGTCTTGACTCTATCAAATCTTGGAGTATTCCACCGGAATTCTTTTCTTTTTTCTCCTCTCCTCTCAGTTTGTCTACAATCTATTTCCAAAACCAAATCTATTAAGGCCGAGATATCCGTGGGACGATTAGATATTTGAGCTAGAATGTCTTTCAACTCATCTTTAAGTCCTCTGTAAAAGACTGCTGCGCTTTTACTTTCTGGCCAGTCTGTTTCTACTACCAGCTTGTTGAACTGAGCCAGGTATGCCACTAAATCTTTATTCCCTTGTTTTAATTCTAGCAGTTCATTATCTGTGACCTGTGATATTTTCCGTCGATCAAAGATCCGAATAATTTCTTTTTTAAAATCTTCAAAATTATATATTAGAGCGTCATCTCTAGAGACTAAAGGCATTGATCAACTGGCGGCGTCACCACTGAGGTAAGACAAAATGAAGGCCACGCCGGACTGTGAGTCCGGGAAAATCGAAGGGCGACACATGAAGAGTAATGAACATTGAGTTAAAAACATTTGGGCCTTCTGTGGGTCCCCACTAAACCGTTCTGGTGGCGCTAAAGGAATCACTGGGGATAGGGAATGTACTACATGGGTTGCTAACCTGGATGTGGAACCCACAGCTTCCCCTCCTGCTTCTGAACATCTCTGACTAGAAGTTGGGGACAAATTGGTTAATCTAGCCACTAACTCTACAGTTTCTCTCCTAGCATCTATCATTTCTTGTCTTAACTCTCTATTCTCTTCTCTAACTGCTGTTAACTCTTTTTGAATTAGACCTAGTACTTCTCCCAAGTTTTTTAAATCTAAGCCTTCTGACATTTCTGCTCTGGTGCAAGTTTCAATACTTGGGCACTTCACTCTGTCAGACGTGCTTCCAAGACTTACGCAGGAGCAGAGATGCCTTGTCCCAACGCCCCACCCAGGAGACCTTCTGGTACAATTATAATGATACCAAGCAGAATCTCCTGAAGGGGGAAAGGGGAGTGGATAAAATATTAAAGAAGACAAAGAGACTGCCTGCAGTTATCTGCTCCCAAGTTCTTGTCTCGCCTTCACACCGTGCCGTGCTTCTGACTGTTGATCCTGGAAGCTGAAAGGCAACAATACTTAATACATCGGTTTACAATTAGTCTTATGTTGTTCCTCACAGAAACTTACATACCAATGAAACCATAGACCTTTGCTTCTCTTCTACTGTCTTCGTTTTCTTCTCACTATTATTAGTTTAACTCTTGTTGGTGTAGAATTTCAAGTATCCTATTAAAGAAACACATATATTTTTATCTATGTTCACTTCTCCTATCTCGAGTTTCTATTTCTAGTATTGTTCTACACCTACCTAATAATTCTAAATCTAATTTATTTATCTTTTTCTTTCTTCTTAGATCCAGCAACAACACTAGGAGTTTATTTGGGGGTAAGTATTGATTACTGGTAAGTGTGTTTATATTTGAAATTTGTTGGCTGTTGACCAAGAGTCTTTATACATATATTACAATATTAAATACTTAGCTCAGTACTGTTCTTTCATAGCTGTAAGCCGTTGTTTATCTCGTCGCTTGAGGCGAAGACACTGCTCTCTAAGCATAAGCGCTGTTCAGGCAAGATATGTTCGAGCTGAGAGGCTGCGCATAACTCCGTTGCGCTACTACTCACTCGACGAGGCAATGTCCTCCAAACAACTGCGCAGGTCATTTGAAGCAGTGTTCACTCTGAGAACAACTGCGCATGAGTCCTGAAGTACCGCTTCGATGGAGCAGCTCGAAAACACAGGCTCTCCTCAGATAAATTTCCGGGAATCAGGGAAAAGGTAACTAACCCGACGAACGCAACGCTTTTCCTAACTAACTGACTAACCTAAAACTCAAGAGTTTACATGAACGCGTGCTTCACCATTGAGGACTCAGGTAAAGTGCATCAGCGTTCTATCGTGAGCGCTCCAAGAGGGGTCTAGGGTGCAGCGGAAGACTAGACCTGCACACCTCATGTCTTTCGGCCATCTTGGAGTTGCTCAAACTCTTTTGAGGTTTTCACACGGGAAGTGAGCAATGACGAAAGTGCCATGGGCCAAGCTATGCTGTTGTTTGATATATGCTACAGGAACAGCTAAAGGAAGCATCTGAAAGGCACTCAGCTGTGGGCAGAAAGAAAATGTGCATGAGTTGGTGGGGAGCTTAATCCTTCACTTATCTGTTAATACAAGGGTGCAAACAGACTTTGTGTCATCCAAACATTACATTTGTGCCACAATTTTTGATCCATGGTACTAACAATTACAGGCCACTTCAATTCTGTTTTCAGATGGGGATGTTTCAAACTACAAGACGTGGATTTCTAAGCAAGCCAGCGACCTAGTAAAAAGAAAGTCTGGAAATTAGAGGCCCACTCTTCTAGGGAACAAGTTATGTGGTGCAGTGTACAACTTCAGAGTGTGAGGGCTGTGCTGTTGGCTCACAGCAGCCAAAACCAACAACAAGAACATCAGCTACAACTGGAAGAGGCAATTCAACCCCAAAATCTACATTTTTAACATTTATTTTTATTAAGCATTATTTGATCAGCAATATACATCATAAATTGAAACATTGGGATCTAATATTGTTTTATATAAAAACTACTCTAGATTAGTACTCTAGAAATGAAATGCATCATGCCAGAACTGCATTCAAAACATTTCAGATAAAGTGCAAATGTGCATAAAAATATTCTTATTCTGATATTCGTGTAAACCATATTGTTCAATACTTAAAGTAAAGTGCAATACATTAATACATTTTAACAAAGTGCAAATGTACCTAAGATCTGCATATTTTGATATTCATGTAAATAATATTTTTCATCCGATAAAGTGCATCATTCAAGATTCCACTCTCTACCTGTTTATGGAAACCTGCTATACAGTCAATAGCGTGCCTTAGCTACGAATACTACTAATTTCAAGGCTGAAGATGCTATCCAGTATTATTTACAGGATCTTATGCTGCTACATTTTCTATTACCTCTATGAACTTTCATGAAGCAATGACTCTTTTGATACCCCCAACCCTTTTTGCACAAGCCTCCTCAAACTTCTTTGTTCAGCTCATCTTATTATGCCACTCTTGATACATCGGTACTTTAGTTGTCTTTCAGTTCTCAAGTCTGCAAGATCAAAAATCAAGCAACTATAGAGATAATCACCATAAATCTTTTAGCCTCATTAACCAATTGCAAATCCTGTCTCTGCCTAAAAAAGCGCCACACCTGCCTCCAGTTCAATTCTTCTTTGCAATCCTAGCGGCAAATACTTTTTCCTGGAACTGTACAACCATTGGGCAAGTAAAACAAGTATATACCTGGTCCCCCCTCCCCCAGCTGCAGGCAGCAGAAGCAGCATTCCTCCAATTCTGGAAATATTCTAAGGAGAGCCTTAGGAGTATAGTATGCCATCCAGTGCAAAACAAATGACATTCTCTTGAAATTCCCAGCTCCTAAAGCCTTATTGCCTAATTGCGGGATTGCCTGCCACTCGACCTTGGAAAAAGTGCATTGAGCTTCCAGCGTGATCTTATCTAAAAAACCCTTCACCAAGTGCCACTCCCCTTGGCTCCTTAGTAATCTGTACCAATTTCCTAGCCACCTTAGCTTTGTCCTAAATAGAGCAGCCATTATTGGGGAGGAAACTAAATTGGACTGAAGATAACATTTTTCCAGTAGGTACGCAATCTGATGATATCTAAAGAAGAAGCGATTTCATCAATCACCACATCTAGCTTGAGGATCCTGCCAAGTAATACGTGTCCCCCCCAACCAAAACATGGCCCAGTCCTTTAAATGTATTTATGTTCCAATACCGTAAATGGCTATTTGGTAATTGTAGGCCCAGAACTTTGCAATCACTAAATTACAAATATTCATACCCTGCAGACTGAGCATTTGAAGAATAAAATGCTTGACTTCTCTAACAATATTCCTGCAGTGTTTTATACCTCATCATTTTTGGAAGTTTGGCTGCCTTAATAAAATACAGGAAGCTGGGATGTGGCATCCTGCACCATCCTTTGAACAACAAAAACAATCCAGAGACCCTTTAGCATCTACTTACCGAACTAATAGGTCTGTAAGAGAAGCTTCATAATATGTGCGTACCTGAGGCAGTGCCTATCCGCCCTGATTGGTAGCAAAGCTGAAGCACTAAAAGTTTAACACAAGATCCTTTTATTCCAAACAAAAAGTCGAAAAAGTGCTTCTAATTCTTTAAAATAGGTCATACTGATTTTTATTGGCACATTCGTAAAAAAGAAAAATCAACAAGGGTAAGATATATATTTTTATCAGACCTACTCGCCCTGTTAATGTGAGAGGAAGAAGTGACCATCTATCCAATAAGTCTTTAATCTTTTTAATCATCAGACCATAATTAAAATTATTAAGTTTTGCGTAGAGATTCATTACATATAGCCCCAACTCACAAATTGGGTTGGAAGAGGAAGCCTGCTGATGAAGATTACGAGGAAGAGTATTAGGAGGGGTATTAAATAGGAGCAATTATTTTTTCTTGTGGTTAATTTTATGTCTTCCAATCGATTGGAACTGATCAAATTCTGCCAGTTTTGTTTTAATGTTTTGTTCTTCTGGCCTGAGGTATAATATTATGTCATCTGCAAATAATTTTAGCTTAGGCATTCACACTATCAGGGCCTCTATAACCAGGTTAGCCCTAATCCCGACTGCCAGGGGATCGATAAAAAGGTAAATAGTACAGGAGACAAGGGACAACCCTGACGAATTCCCCTATTTATATCGACCATTCATGCTAAATTAGCATTTATAAATACCTTTGCCAGAGCTCCTCGATATATACTACGAAGCATAACAATAAACTGAGAAGGAATGCTAAACCCAAGGCCATAAAAAAGACCATCCCAGTTTACCAGGTCGAATGCTTTCTCAGTATCTACCATCATAAGCAGTGCGGGCATCTGATTTACATTAAAAACAAATCCAGCACATAAATGTAAAAAACAAAATTAGACGATTTCAACATGCCAGCCACAAACGCAGTCTGGTCCATATGAATTACCTTCTGGGCTACTTAAGTAATAATTCAATTCAATGATTTATTAAAGATTTGGAACTCCTAAGAGGTCCACATAAAAGTACATGCCTATTATTACAAGTAATAAAAACATAACCCAACTCAATGCATGGGCCATAATAAAATTATCAGAGACCTGCTTTAAAAAGGCTAAAATTCCTTTAAATAACATCAGTCAATATTGTCAGTTATCTCAGTACACAAAATACTTAAGATGTTCAACAATAAAGCCATTTAGCACATAAAGATTGAAGTAACAGAGCATATCCTAGGATGTACAAAGGACGTTAGTGGCTGCCAGTTCATATACAAAACAGAGTTCAAAATTCAGCTTCAGCTAAAAGATCCATTTAGAATTAGCACCAAGAAGAAAGGAATAACAGAGCATATCCTAAAACATGCGCAAAGGGCAGTAAGTAGCAGCCAGTTCATATGCAAAAAGAAGGCCAGAATTCAATTTTGGCTAAAAAGTTCAATTTGGCATTAGCAACAAGAAAAAGGAATGACAAAGCATATCCTAACCTATGCAAAAAAGCAATTTAGAAGCAGCCAGTTCATGTGCAAAATAGATCCTAAATCCCACTTCAATTAAGTTTTGTAGTTAACAACAAATACATGGTGGGAAACTAACGCAACATATCCCTAATGTGCAACATAGCAGTAAATAGCAGCCAATCAATGTGCAAAAATGCCAAACCCCTCAATGCCATAAAAAAGACCATCCCAGTTTACCAGGTTTAATGCTTTCTCAGTATCGACCATCATAGTCAGTGCAGGCATCTGCTTTACATTAAAAACAAATCCAGCACATGAACAAAAAAATCAAAATTAGACAACTTCAACATGCCAGCCACGAACCCAGTCTGGTCCATATGAATTACCTTCTGGGTTACTGAAGTTATAAGATTTGCCCCTATTTTCATTAACATCTTGCAATCAGAATTTAAGAAGCTAAGCGGCTGAAATGAGTTTACATCCCTGGGGTTCTTTCCTTTCTTAACAAAACTGACAATTTTTGATCCTTTAAAAAATGATGGAATCTCTTCCCCTTGTTTTATCAAATTAAAAAGCTCCTTCAAAAAAGGCATTAATTCTATAGAAAATGCTGTATGAAATTCTATAGGATGTCCATCTATGTGACAAGCCTTACCTCACGGCATTGAGACCAGGGCCTGTTGGATTTCTGAGTCTCTGATACCCGCTTCTAATTTCTCTAGCTGTGTATTTGTCAACTGTGGTAATTTAATAGACCGAAAATAATGATGTATGGTTTCAATTGAGACCACATATTTGGTAACATACAAATTATTACAATGCTGTAAAAAGATTTTGGATACCTCGTCCTTTTCGGAGACTACAGCCCCTCTCCTCAGTTTCTGTAGCTCAATGATTAATGCAGATTCCTGCTCAACCCTGGTTGACCAACCCGGGAATATCCCTACCATCTGGCTTTACTCATCATACACCTGTTGCTGAAAAAGCAGTGAGCTATGGATTTCCTCTAAAAGGAAGAATTCTCTTTACCCAGGCTTAGCTTTGGTCAACTGCATATCCACCAGTATTAGTGACCCCAGAAATCAATGCTTCTTCTAGAGAGCAGTATCAACTGCAGATTGGAGTTCCGCTATACATGGCACCCAGTTTTTAGTTTGTGAAGCCATAAATGCCACCATCTGACCATGCATTCTCGCCTTAAAAGCTCCCTAAACTGAAAAAGTTGATGCGGTACCCTTATTTATTTATTTTTAAAATTGTTTTTGTATTCCTCATATACCAATGATGGGTATTCTAGATAGGGAATCTCCTCCTCTCCTCTTGGCTCCATGTTACGATGTACCAGCCTCAAGGATTTAATCCCAAGATAAGAGAGGAGAGAGAAAACCCCTCTAGGCTTAGCTGTTTGCTTTGTCCACTCCATACCCTTTGAAATGGAAAACCCTTGGTTAGGTTGGAGACCAAGCGCCAACAGTACCCAGGTGAAATCATCGGAATACTCTCATCTGTTCCGCCAAGCCACCAGGGCCGCCCAGATCTTGTCCTAGCTAGAGCTATCACATGGTATATCAGACTCACTAGTGTTTATAATATATTTCAGACAGTCAGAATAAGTAGGAACATTCTCTGACTTCCAAGCCTTGCATATTTCCCGCCTAGCTAAAATCATTACATAAAAGATAAATTTAGTCCTCATATCATTAAGCTGATACTCTACATCGAGGCCAAAAAGGATCAGCCTTGAGGTAATCACAAGATGTATACCCAGAAGCAGTTACTGCATTGTGTTTCTGAGCTTCGCTGTCAGCAAAACATGAATTAACTCAGTATTAAATAGAGTTAATCTACGCGCTCGAGAAGACAAAAAGAAGAGCACAAATCCCTTCTACACTAGCAGAGCGCAGAAAACTGCATCTTGATACAGTCACTGTTGATTTTGGAGAGATTGCTTAGTATCTCTATAAAGCCTAATGGCAGGGCTTTAAGTGGGGCGGGCCCTGCCAGGTCTGAGCACTGGCAGAATTTTCAGAGGGTGATTAAACGAATCGTTTCTGGGCTCTGTAGATATCCCCCTAACTGAACTCAGAGCAAGAATTGTTTCCTGATCAGCATTGTCAGGTCTGAGAGGAAGACGATTAATGGCAATATGTGTGTGTGTGGTTTCTCCTCCAACTCTCTGTGGCAGGACTGTGGCCGAACATGAAAAGGAACGACCAAAATGTAAATCCGAAACTTTCTCTAAAAGTTGAAGGCCGCTGTGCCCCTCAGACCCGTGGCCCGAATTTCATTCTGCCTTGTGTTTATTTGCTGGCTGTGTTCTTGCGCCTTCCAGCGTATCAGGCAGCATGCTGTATTCAATTTGTGAGGAGCAGTTTTCCAGAGGCACGTGGTTGAGGGATGGCTCCTACTTACAAAGATCACACCTTTTCAAAGAACCTTTGGACACACCTTTGGCCATTCCAACGCCCCCCTCCCCCCAAGATTGTTTTATTCCACTTAAAAGCACCGCCTGAGGCAACAGCTGTATTTGGCCTATGCGCCACTGCACCAAGCAGAATTAAAAGATACCTATCCATCCACCCACGCATCCATCCATCCATCCACCCACCCATCCACCCACCCACGCAGCCACCCACCCACCCATCCACGCATCCACCCATCCATCCATCCACCCACTCATCCACCCACCCATCCACGCACCCATCCACCCACCCATCCACCCACGCATCCACCCACCCACCCATCCACCCACGCATCCACCCACCCATCCACCCACCCACCCATCCACCAACGCATCCATCCACCAACGCATCCACCCACCCATCCATCCATCCATCCACCCATCCATCACCCATCCACCCACATAAAAAGTAGTAAGTGTTACAGAAACACTCAAAATTTAGTAAGTGTATATTTGGGGTTCTCGCACGCAGTTTAGCTACATATTTTTTGATCGTTTCCCATAACATTAATATATTAGGTGAGCGTTTGTTTTGGGAGACGTGACAGGAGGCTCGAACCTTAGATTCCAGCACCAAAGTCGGCAGCGCTTGGCCTCAGACCACAACGTTTCCCGTTATGTGGTCTTGAAGCTTTAGTAGTATTTGGGGGCCTCACACGCAGTTTAGAGTTTGTGATCGTTTCCCATAACATTAATATATTAGGTGAGCGTAATGTCAACAAAACACATTAACATTTGTAAGTGTATATATATTTGGGGGCCTCGCACGCAGCTCAATAAAGATATTTTGTGAGCGTTTCCCATTACATGGTGAATATTACATCGTTTCTGGTCCTCGCAGGTCATGGTGAATATTATATCGTTTCACACTGTGACTCGCACGCTCGCCAATTTTTGTTTATTTTCATTTTGGTGAATATTATATAGTGCAGTTTAGCATTTTTATCGTGCAGTTTAGCATTTTTCCAATTACATCAGTTTTGCAGTTTAGAGCAATTTTTGTTTCATTTTCAGTTTCTTAATTTCCCCATCATGATGCGATGCCATTACTGGCAATGTAATGGCCCATGTCATCGCTGGCGATGTAATGGCTAGCGATGTACAAGTCATTGCGACGTCTTAGCATGCGGCGCGCTAGCATGCGGTGTGCAGCCATCGCGATGTAATAGTCGCGTTGCGATAGCAACGCTATGCAGTAGTTTCGTTGTAATGGGTGTTTCCCGTTAAATCCCATGATATGGTGGTCCACCAGCTAGATAACTGGTAATATTTGAACCTGGTGAGAGTTCCACTTGTCAGTCTAAAGAGTGAGTCCCACCCCAATAGCTGCGAGTTATCGAGTAGATCCTGCCACTGCATAATACCAGCTACTTTGAGGGGAAGCGATAATCGGTCTCTGAGGCATTCCGGTGTCCCTGGGGAGTCCCATATAGGGGCCTGAGGTGTATAATATGGAATTCCTAGCTTTTTTCTGACCAACACCCAATTCCTCAGAGCCGCACCCAACACCTTTAATCTAACCTTCTTGTAAAATTTAGGATCCCCAAATTTAAATAAGAAAGATTCATGGCCTAGGGGAATACCATGTAGTAGTGCCTGAAATAGACGGCCCAAACAAGATGTGTCAGCTTTATCAGCCATTAGTCTAAAGTTTTTAAAATGAAAAGAATGGCAATAGTGAAGTATGTCTGGCATAGCAAGTCCCCCTGGTTTCAATTTTCTTCTCAATTTTTTCAAAGAGATTCTGGGCGATTTTGAGTTCCAGATGAAAGATCCAATCTTTCCCTGTAATTTGGCTATATCTTTTGGACTGAATGTCAAGGGTATAGAATTGAACAGGAAAGTGACCTTCGGTAAAATTACCATCTTTACCAGGTTTACTCTCCCGAAGATGTTTAGCGGCAGTCCGGACCAACGATGCAAGAGCCCACAGATGTCCTTGTAGACTCTATCCAAATTTACCTTTGATGTCTCAGAGATGTTCTGAACCAGATGTATTCCAAGGTATCTCATCCGGGGCTTCGTTTCGGGAAATAGATCCTCCTGGTTCCACTGCATGACCTCTGTTTTTGCCTTGTTAATTTTATATTCTGAGACCTCTCCAAAGACTTCTGCTTGATGGAATAGTCAGGGAATTGCTACCTCAGGATTGGAAGTATACATTAAAAGATCGTCCGCGTATAACACAAATTTTAAGTCTAATTCATTCATGCAGAAAGGTTTAATTAAAACATCCGATCTTAACTGAATAACTAAAGGTTCTATGTATAAATTAAACAATAAGGGAGAGAGGGGGCACCCTTGTCTAGTGCCACGTGTTATTTGGACCCAATCTGTAAGTAGACTGTTAACAAGAATCTTGGCCTTAGGATTAAGATACAGTGCTTTTATGGATGCTATAAAATTTGTTGGGATTCCAAACCTTGATAAAGCTTCCCATAAGTACAGCCAGCTAACTTGGTCGAAAGCCGTGGCGGCATCGATTGCTACGATAGTTAAGGGGATTTTTTCCTCTGTAGCAAAATCGATTGCAGCAATGGCCTGGAAAGTCAGCTCATTTAGCTGCCTACCTGGCATAAACCACTCTGATCCTCGTGGACCACAGACTTAAATACCTTGGCCAATCTCGCCGCCAAAACACCTGCAAAGATTTTATAATCAGTATTTAGCAGCGAGATTGGCCTATAGGACTCGACGATCAGGGGGTCCTTATTAGGCTTCAGAACTAACGTGACTGTGGCCTCCAACAAAGTTTGTGGAATAGCCGCTCCTTCCTGATGTATTTTATTGAATAAAGACGTAAGGACAGGAACAACAATATCAGATCCTATTTGATATACTTCAACGGGAAGCCCGTCTGGGCTGGCTGCTTTTCCCTTAGCCATTCTTTTCAACTGATTGTGGACTTCTCCCTCTTTGATGACAGAACCCAGAAGCAAACTATCTGCCTCAGTTAACTGTGGAAGCCGAAGCCCCTCTAACCAATTAACTCTACCTTCAGTTGTTGTTTTATCATTATTCCCCATGTATAAGTTCTGCATATATATTTTAACTTCTTCAGAAATCTCTTCATTATTATATGATATGTCTCCCGAGCTCTGTATCTTTAATCCACTTATTTGATTCCTTACTCTATCAGATCTAGCCTTCCATGCCAAAATGCGACCACATTTTTCTCCGTAGGAGAAGTTCTGCAGTCTGCTTGCATCCCACCTGTCTTTAATGATTTTATCCAGGTTGGCCTGGTATTTAGCTTTTAAGCTCTCTAACTCTTTCTGTATGGCCATCAAATTAGTCTGCTGCTCTAATGAGGCCTTTGTAGCTGTTGCTCTTTTTGTTTTATTTTGAATACAGAATCTTCCTCTATCTTCCTCCTGGTCTTATTTCTTTGTATCATTATGGTGGTAAATGCCCCCCTTAGGTATGACTTAAAAGCTTCCCACACTGTTTGATCAGATGCAGTGGCGCTGTTAAACTTAAAATACTCCACCATTTGCTTCAGCAAATCCTTTTTTAACCCATCCTGTAGGAGTAAGGATCTATCCAAGGTCCACCGTCTAACTTGTGTACCCTGTGGAAATTTGACCGTTAATTCTACCATGGAATGGTCAGATAATATGGCCGGAATTAAAGAAGTGGACATGATCTCAGAAAGTAAACCTTGATCAATGAGGAAGAAATCAAGACGCGAATGATGTCTGTGTCTGTGGCTATCAAAATAATAGTCTCTATTTTTAATCCTCCAGACATCCAATAAGTTGAAGTCCCTCATTATACTTCTGAGCTCTCTCTTTGATTTATGTAGTGAGGGGGAAGCAACCCTGGAAGTGCGGTCCAAACTTGGATCAAATACTAGGTTAAAATCACCACCTAAAATAATAGGAGCGTTCAAGTCAAGAAAGCTGTTTTTTAAGCTTATCAGGGCCTCTGGAGAATCCTGGTTTGGCCCATAATATATTGCACATGTCAACCGTGTATTTTTTATGACTAAGGATGCGGTCAACAATCTGCCTGTATAATCAGATTCGTATTTCTCGACTCTTATCCCACTATTGGCTCGAATAATTATAGCCACTCCTCTGGTGTTACCACTCTGTTTAGAGCAAAGGAGATCCTGTACCCATTTTTGATTCTTAAAAGCAGCCTTACATTCCTGCTGCTAAAGGTGGGTTTCTCCTAGAAGAAAAATATTGGCCCCAGACTTATTCAAAAATTCGCAAATTCTATTAAACTTCCTACCCTCCCTCAGCCCGTTGACGTTCCAACTTAATATTTTTGTTTTATTCTCCATATTTGTCGTCATAGGGGAAAGGATATCTATTAACCAATTTGGCTCCAATCCTTATATGTACTCTATTTAAACTTGACTCATGTCTGTCTCAGTTTTTTTTTTATATATGAGGAAAATATTTTCTCTTTAACAACTCCACCCCCCACCACCTCCCTCCTCCCCCCTTGAGGAACCCCCCCTTTTGAACCTTGGCGATTATATAGCCATTCGAGGGCCCTATCTCTAATCTGGATTCTGGCCCCAATGGTGTCTGCTATGTGATATAGTGTACCTGCACACAATTTTCATCTTATATTTTGTGTTATATATATATATTTTGTTTTCCTTTTTGAATGAGTTCCCCTCATTTTTCATTTATTTATTTATTTATTTATTTATATATATATGTTGTTTTTTTTACACACCTATATATGTATATGTGTCTATGTATGCTGTGCTCCGATCACCTAAACCCAGTGCGCTTTCAAAATCAGATTTTTGCGAAATTTGCTCCTCTCATATGGTTTATTTTAATAGGTATCTATGTTGAGCCTCTTTCAAACTAATGAGAAAGCTATCGACTTCCTGTGTGGACGTAAAATTGTATGTTTTATTTTTCCATACCACCCGTAATGATGCTGGGAACTTCATCATGACCTGAGCCCCTAACCCTCTTAGCATCCGGGACCCCAACTCCCACTGACTCTGTGCTGTCACTCTGCCTACGTCGGAGCGGATTAAATACTTAGAGGAATCAATCTGAAGTGATGAGTCCACGAGAGCCTTACCTAAAATTAGTTCTTTTACTGAGTACGAGAGAAAATGTACCAAAATATTTCTAGGGGCAGTCCTATCAGGATGAAGTCGAAAGGGGTCTCTATGTGCCCGCTGGATTTCGTTCTCGAGGTTGATATCAGGTCTATCCTTCAGGACTCCTTCCCTCAACAGCTTACAGACCAGGGACTTTACATCTCCATTTTCGGCTCCTTCAGGGATTTTCAGGAATTTCAAATTATTCCGTCTTGCAAGTATCTCCAAACGTTCCATATCCTGTTGTAAAGTCTGATTCTGAGCTTTCAATTCAGATATCGTTTTTGAGTGAGCTTGCGAGACTCTCGTAAGAACTGCTACTTCGCCTTCCAACACTTCTGTTCTTGTGCAGATGTCATCTAACTTGCTTTCAAGGTTAGTGCACTTCTTTGTTATTTCCTTCTGATTTCCTTCAGATATTTCGAATTTGGGCATTAGTTTTGCAAAAAGATCTTCGCGTAAAGATCGAAGTAAGCTCTCCATATTTTTGCTCCCCTCTTTCTGTTGCTGTTGCTATTTCTGTTGGCAATCCACTCTTAAAACACCCACTCCTAAGGGATCAGCTGCTTCAGATGAGGACTCGCCAGCAATACTAACTGCTGATTGTGAAGTAGTACCCTGCGGAGACCCAGTCAGAGCCTGAGAGGTGGAATTCTCTCCGCCACTATCCTGCTGATCAGCATTAGATGTAGAACCTCCCAAGTCCGTCTCCGGCTCTACCAACAGAGGTGCATATTTATTTTGAGACCACACAGAGGAACCGGGACGGGCATCAAGGGCAGTAGTAGGCACCTGATATTTAGTCCATGGCGTCGCCTGCTTGCTCACTGCGTCTAAACTTGATACTGCTTTCTCCATTATTTTAAAATATGATTTTAGGGAGGGGGCAGGTTTTAGTATCCCAGAGCTTTTTTTTTGTTTTTTCACCACCTCGATTTTATTTCTCTCCCTCCTTTCTCTCTTTTTTTGCCGCAGAGTCAAGGGAACAGGGAGCAAGCAATCAGCTCGATTTGCGGATGCATGTGAAAATTCCCTCTCGGGTAGAGAGCGGAGGAGATATCTATTCCTTGTTACTGGGGGAGCTGCGACCGCAACTTCTAGTACTCTTGGTACTTCCACAATCTCTATGCTGCCATTTCCCCTCCTTTGATTCTCCTGTTGTAGGGAAAGCTCTTTCAATGTTATTGGAGGGGTCTGTATAGCTTTAATGCTAATGTCAGTATCCATCCCTTTGGGACCTGTATATGCGCCAAAAGAGATCTGTATCTGTAGCCTCGGCCTCAAGCTGTCCCCAAGTGTAATATTACGACACTCTCCAGGCTCTCTACTTATATTATACACACTGCAGGCATCTGACAAATTACCTCCCTCCTCTCTGGCCCATGAACGATACCCGCTCACCGCCGTAATCCCGCATCTTCGAGGGTAGGCTCTAGCCGCTGCAGTCTGAATCCTATGCCATATGCTGGAGCGGCTCACTGCACCGATGACTCCTCGCTCGCCTCGGTCTCCGGCTCCGTTGCGTTTGGCGTCGGACCAGGTATCCACGCCCATCAAGCCTCCGGGTCCTAATGCTCAACACTCGGCTCAATCCAGGTTCGATTATGACGGAAAAAGAAAGGTGGAGGGCGCAACAGATTAGTAAAAAAGAATTCTAAGGGGAAATAAACATCTTCTCGTGCTCACCGCTTAGTTGCCGATGTTAGGCTCGCTTAGGGAGGTGCAGACACTCCGCTACAGCCAGACATCTCCCGATCAGGACAGAGCTCTCACGGCCAGCGTCAGCCCGCCGCCATCTTCCTCCTCCCGTGCTCCAGCAGATGCGGTACCCTTATTGATCTGAAAAAAGTCCTCTATATCATTTTTCATACTTATCAGCCAACCATTCCTGGTCAGAAAGAAGGAGACGTTCCATCTGCCACCTGGAACCTCTCTCTCTTCCTAGCCTCTTCATCCAACTCAATACCAGCCAGGAAGTGATCTGAAAATGAATTAGCCCAAATTTCTGAACCAACACTTAAGAGAGCAGGAGATTAAAAAACAATCCATACGAGAAGCTGATTTATATTGATGGGAAAAGTATATTGTGAAAGTCCTGGATAAGCACTAGCAATAGTTCCTTAGTAATCCTGTTTCATTATATCACCACAAGCATTTTGGAAGACGGTCGGGAGAGCGCCGCTATATCGCTGAAAGATTCACCGCTCCTAATTAAACATATAGAAAAGAAGGAGTAGAAGAGGATTGGGGACTTAGAGTCTCTGCACCCCGCATCGACTGTAGAAGCGTTTGGAGCCCCAAGAAGCTCCGCTTCATCGAAACCATTTTTTGGCAGAGGATCTATCACCCTGCAGTGAGCGTGCCAGCACCAAGATACAATTGGAGCCCCCAGGTGCGCGGCGTATCTATTGATATTGTGGAAATATTTCCTGAACGACCCCAGTGAGATTGTGAGGATTTACTGGTATTTTTAATTGAAAGAGAACATTCTATATATATTGTCCTGAGGAAGGTGGCATACAATTACACAAAGGCCATCGAAACGCGTCAACGTATTTTTTGGTTGTTACATCCAAGGATCTAGCTGGGTAGTGACTAAATGAAATGATTCAAGGACACCCAAGAGATAATACAACAATGAATTATACATGGAGTAACGAATTCTTGGTGTTTTTATGAGTATACATTGGTGTTTGTTGTTCTCTCACTATTCATTTTATTTGTTTATCTTGCAAGTACATTGGTGTTTTTCATTATGTATGTATTCGATGAAATACCTTTTTGTGAAAACACTTTTATCATTGTACTAGCAGCCCGCCCCGGCCTTGCCTGGGGCAGAAAGGGGCTGGGGGTAGCATCGCAGCAGGAGAGGCGCAGCGGAGCGGCCGTTTTGTTGGTCCTGGCCGCTTCTGCCCACGCTTTGTTTCCCCCGACGTCCCGACTTTCTCTGTTCATGGCCCCGCCCGTCCCTCGCTGCGCACCCGCGGATGCTTGACTTACCTCATCCGCCGCTCCTCCCCGCGCTGCTGTGTTTACCGCTCCACTGCTCCTCCGCTTCTCGCCACTCCTGACCGCTTGTCCGCTACCTCATCCGCCGCTCCTCCCCGCGCTACCACTGCTCCTCCACATCTCGACGCTCCTTTCCGCTTGTCCTCCGCAGCTCCTCCCCGCGCTCATGTCCTCTGCTCTTCCTGTTGCTCCTGAACGGCGCTCCTCCCCGCGCTCCCGATGTCATCACGCAGACGTCGCGGCCGGCGCTACTTTCTAGGGACTACTTTATTTTTATTCATAAATGTTTTAAATAACGTATATTTTTTATTTTTATATCGCCTATGTCCTTCTGCTTGCCCTGAGGTTTTCATAGATGTCTTGGGTGTTTAGATTGGTGGTGTACGTTTCAAGTTTACCTGGCTCAAAGGACAGACTTCTCTCTTTATAATAGTAGTATAGATAAGTTTAAAATATCATATTAAATTTGTTTACTTTTGTATATCATGTGTTTATGAGTATTGTTCTGCCTAGCTGACTATTGGGGCCCTGGTTGTCTCAATTTGGGGGTGTGATTGGGAACGAGAATTCTTTGAGGACAAATGATGTTGAGTACATGGGCATGTATGGTTAGGATCAATTAGCATAGCGAAATCAGTTTCCCAGGAGAGATTTGCTCATTATATCTAACACTTTTTTTTTTAGTACATGGCTTCAACAGTTTTTTGTTTTGTTCAAAGTATCCCTTACTAAATCCTAGATAAAAGTAAAATCTCTACCTTTAATTCTAGGGCCCACTGCTCCCACGGTCAATTTGTTAGTCTGCATAATTGCATTAGGATCGTCCACTATCGGGCATAGTAGTTCACTAGATTGAAAGGATTACCATTCACACAGACTGTAATCCAGATACATTTGCCATTGGGATCCCTACGAACTTGAGTAACCTCCCAATCAACCCCTTGCCCAAGATAAATCGCTACCCGCCTTACAGCCAACCCAGCTGAAGCAAAATATGCTTTGGAGTAATATTTAGGGATAAAAAGCTTTGGTGTATTAGTTTTAGAATGGGTCTCCTGGAGTAATAAAACCTGTGGAGAAAAAGAAGTTAGCCACCTAATAAAACCACCATACATTTGCTTATTAGACATTCCATTCATATTTCATATTATTCGAACTTTAAGACCCATTGCCCCTGTAACCTTATTTTATGGAATCTTCTTTTTCTTTAAAATAAATTCTTCTAAAAATTACATTGCCCTCTATGATTCTTCTCATTTTTACTGATTGTGCTCCCCATTGCCAAAACACTTATCTTAATTAATATCTTGACCCATTGAAGGACTTGCACTGCTTCACATCCTTCTGGAACTCCTACCAGGTGTAGATTGGAGCAGCATGAATGATTTTCCAACTCGTCAATTTCATCTGGCCTTCCAGCTGCGAGATCATTGACTCAGCCTTTTGCATTCTTGCAGGAAAACTACTGACTGCATCTTCAAATATAGACAATCATTAGTGCAGGGATGCAATTGCACTTGCTTCTGTTGCTTTTCATTCTATTATCTAATCCAGAATAAGGTTCAACATAGTCTTTATTTCCCACCACACAATAGCCTCCTCTACTTGCTGCCATTTTGAAAATTGCAGATCCTTGGATCTGTCTGGTTCTGGATGCACCTGATCTTGCTAGCCCATTTCCAGAGACTGTACTGTCATCCAAGTTTTGCTCTGAACAGCAGGGGATTGCGGAAGATCATTAGCCTGCAACTGAGCTGTCTGTTTTGGGCCATGGACAAGAGACTGTATTAAAAGGAAGTCCAGATTCAACATAAGGGAAAGTCCCTAAGGAGCAAGTGATGTTGTTTTCCCTTTTACAAAGAGAGGTACTCTTTCGACTTACTTTATGCCAATTCTTCCTTCATTAATATCCGTTTGGTGGATTTTTTGGCTTTTGTTGACCTTTTTGTTTCACCCTTCTCCTTCTCTTCTGCCTGGCTATTCTCTACACAGAAAATGGATGTCTCCCTTTGTGTGGGCGATTCTTTCCCTAAAGCTCCTTCTACTGCCAGCAACACTTGTGGGGCGTTTCCAAGGCTGCCCAGCAAATCCAAGCTCTGCACCATTGTCCAATATGTCCTCCTTAGAGCTCTGAAGGCTTGGTGTGATTTTAACTGCGCTCTGCTTTTGCTGCTGCTATTTTCATTGGGGCGTACATGTGAGGTATTGGGTTCTGTCAGGCCTACATACTCTGCAAAAAACTCTCGAACACCATATAATAGAAGTTGGCACGGAAACTGAAAATGCAAAAGACAAGTTTATTAAGACCCCATGGGGTGGTGGTACATTCCTACAGCACCCTTCGGCAATGCAGGAAGTATCACACCGAACATCGGTGCGTGACCTCTTTTATACAGTTTAACAGCAATAAAAAGGTAGGCGGTATACATTTGAACAGTTTTAGGTACATACAAGGACATTTTTGGAGCACAGCCAGCATGTGGGAGGGGCTTAATACCACTGGTCAGTTGGGGGAACATTCCTAAGGAGTGACCACTCGTTAGTCCAAAGATCAGATGTACGCATGCGCGAAACTGACCACTGCTAAAAATAGCCTGTTGCTGGGCAGGAAGAAGGTTCATTGACATGGAGGAAGGACGAAAGGGCACGCTGACCACGAGGCCGCATGTTCATGCAAAATGGAAGCCACCAAATACAAAATGGCCCCCGCACGTTTTGGTCAAGTTAACAGAAAAGCTTGTGTTTACACGAGTTTGGGAGCATCCTGAGATTACCAGCACGGCTAGGAGAGTAGTGCAGACCTGTCTGATATGCCTACAATACAATCCTGCTAAAGGGACCTATACTCCTAAAGGAGGGTTCGTTCCACCTACTGCACCATTCGAAGTACTGCAAATGGATTACATCCAGCTGGAGCGCTGTAATAACCTCAAGTATGTCTTAGTGGTGGTGTGTGCTTTCAGTAAATGGGTTGAAGCCTACCCCACGAAAGATAATACAGCATTGACAACAGCTAAGGTGTTACTCAAAGAGTACTTCCCTGGTTATGGTGTTTGTAAATTTTTGTGGAATGATAATGGTCCTCATTTCGTTGGGAAAGTAGTGGAGCATGTCCTGAAAGGATTGGGAATAAAGCAAAAATTTCATGCTGTATTCCATCCGCAGTCAGCAGGTCTGGTAGAGAGGTACAATGCGACTTTGAAACTGAAGTTAGCGAAGATCGTGGCATCCACGTCTTTGAAATGGCCGGACGCTTTGCCATTGGCATTACTGTCTATTAGATCAGTGCCACATTCCCGATCTGGCCTCACACCCTATGAAGTGGTATTCGGAAGGCCCATGAATATCTGGGGAGTTCCAAAACCTCGTTTGATACATGATGTGCCTTGTATAATGATGATCGATTATTTGGCACGATTAACAAATGATTTACTTTCTATTCATCAACAGGTTCGAGAAGCGCTCCCCGACAATTCCATTGGAGAGGCTCACAATCTTCGTCCTGGCGACTATGTCATGATCCGAGTGTTTGAGAGATCCAGCAGTTTGGAGCCGAGGTGGCGTGGCCCTGAGCAGGTTCTGCTGGCAACACGAACAGCTGTGCGCGTCATGAATAAGAAGCGGTGGATACATTCAACGCACTGCCGACGTGTCTCTCCAGATCTGGTGAACCCTATTGTGTTGTCTGACTACCGAGACATCTTGGACGCGGAGAAGAGCCCAGCTGTTACGCCTCACGAGTCGGAGGGAGCCTTCCCGGACCACACGGTTTCTGGTGTAGTGAAGTACAATCTGCGGCCAAGGAAATAATATTCTTGTATTTTTCGTGACTGGTTGGTAACCGTTCCGAGGTTTGTGAAAACGGAAGCCGGGAATATCAAGGGGGGGGGGATCAGTTCTGTCCAGTGTAGCGACACCCGTCTTGAATCTCGGAGAAGAAATCAGCGGCAGCCTCGGTTCTCAGCACTATATTTTTATTTTTTAGTTTGGTTTTTGAGACTGTTCTTTGTACTATGGCACCTATGACATTGAGAAACAGAAGAATTCTGGGTGCGGTTCTTTTTGTTATGACAATAGTGGTAATAGCAGTAATAGCTTGGACTATAGAAAGACTGTTTCCTGCACTGGACTATTTACTGCCTACCACTCCAATACCATCTGAACATTTCCATTTTACTTTGCCCTATCATGAAGAGAGACATAGACAGACTTATTTGAATAACAGTTTCATTCTAATTTTACACCACACACACAATATGACAAATACCTCCAATTGTTGGGTATGTGGTATGTTGCCTGGACATCAGAAGAAAGGAGGAACTCCACTTATTCCTCTTCCTTTTTCTCACAATGGTTCATGTAATGCTTGGTACACTCTTCTCTTTACATTAAGATGGCCAACAAAAGGTGGACTACTTTTCCGGTTGAGCAAAGTCTGTTACAATGATCGAGATGGCTATCCACAAGCAGAAGGAACTAAATTTGAATGGGAAGAATATCGACCGGACAATGTATCTACACCTCGTATATTCACCAACCAGAGACTTACAAATATGTCTAGTTTACATGTGATTACAGTTATCGATACAAAAGCAGATCTTTGTATTAGGAATAAAGGAACAATTCCGCTAGGGAGGAGTGAATGCAATATTACTCTTACCTTTGATACACCCAATGGTATTTCATTTGTGGCCTCACGAAACACTTACTTTATTTGCGGTAATAAAGGTTATCATCGTCTTCCTCTTGGATGGTTAGGAACATGTTACATATCTTTTATATTACCCCCTGTGTTTATTGCCCCGCCTATGTACCATAATGATTTTGTTTTGTATCACGATTTTATATTGAATAGAGTTAAGAGAACATTGGACATTGATGACGTTGACCAAACTGATACCTCACTACAACAATATGTGGATTTTAATTTAGGTTTGTTCTCTTTTGTCGGTGCTGCTTTAAACAGCAGGAAAATTAGACGGCTAACACGTGTTGTGGAAGCAGTTGCTAATGAAACTGCCTCTGCTTTAGGGAATATAACTGAAGAACTTCAGATTACAAGAATTGTTACGCTTCAGAACCGGATGGTTCTGGACGTAGTGTTAGCTGATCGTGGGGGTGCATGCCGCATCATCGGAAGTAGCGATCACGACACTTATGTAGTAGATGTGGGTGGAACCAAAGTAAGTAATGTGGTAATGTCGGACACTACTGATACTGAGGTACAACTATCTTATTAATTTCCCTCAAATCAATAATAAAACGATAGATCTTAGTATCTGTATCTTTCCTTAGGATTGGAAGAATTGGACTGTTGCAAACATTATAGGGAACTTCCTCCACCACCCCTGCCATTATCAGGTCATTCACAATATGTGTCAAAGCTATTTCACCTTCTCTAGAGATCTTGTACTGAGGAACACGAGGTAAAGTCGCTCCCTCCTTTACAGTAATGCGCACAGGAGGAATAATCATTTTACCCACATCAGTATCGGAAGTAGCCCATAACGTGCTTGGAAGGGAAGCTAATGCATCGGCCTCTTGCATGAGGCACGATCTCTCAATTTCTGGGTAGTTCTCATTCAAAATAACCCGCACCCCTTCAGGGGCACAGGGTATTGTTGCACGAAAATGCTTTAGCATATCAAGTCCCATAATATTATCTGGTGTATTTGGAGATAATAGAAACGGACATGGGGCAATGAATTTATCAACATGAAATGTAAGGGGTTGAGACAATGGGCTTAGGGAAGGTGTTCCATCGAACCCTATTGCTGTAATTGTTTCGCCAGACAGGGGAGCCCTTGGAACCAAGTGTTTGGACAAAGCGCTACGAGTAGCTCCTGTGTCAACCAGAAACTGATCAGTAGAACCCAAAACATGCGCTGATATATATGGACCCCTTTGATCGACTGGTACCTCAACCGATTCCACACCCCATCCTACGCAATCCTATGCATATCTATTGTCCTGAGACTCAGTATTCTCTCCTTCAGCTATCTGATATTGATTCCGCCGATCAAAAGTATTATGTTCAACCTGACCACGACCCCTCTCTTCAAACCTACCACGATCATTCGCTCCACCTCTCGATCCTGAATAACTATTCCGTGACCTTCCACTTCCTCGACCCCTCTGACTACGCTGTTCACGAAGTACCGGACAATCTGCAACCCAACGTCCAAACTGCTTACAGTACGCACACTGATCCTCAGAAATGTCGGAACGAGGGGGGAGACGTAACGTACGATCCTCGTCTACCCCTATCATTCCCTCTCGACTGCGTAGCATGAACCTGTGCCAACATCACCTTCGTCTTTAAGTCCTTCGCTTTCTTATCACTACTTTCTTTAGCCTCCAATTCCTGTCGTTCATAATACTGAGCCATAGTTAATAAAGAAGCGGGTGTTGCAGTGGTCCATGAACTTTCGCTAGCTTTTAATCGTTTTGCAATCTCCGGTAGGAGATTAGCCACATACTTGTCTACGAACAAATGTCTGCCCGTGTCCTCTGTTAATAATTGACCACTGTAATCATGGAATGCTTCCTCGAAACGTGAAAAGAAATCAGAAACCGATTCGTCCGACTTCTGCTTACAAGACGCCAATACTGTCCAATCAATTTTCTTAGGGGGGACAAGCGTTTTTAATTTATTTAGGATAGCCGTCGGTAAATCTAAAATCAATTGACACGGCTTACATGCAGGTTCCCTCTCTAAATCAGCTCTAATTATGTCCTTCCACTCTGCACCTAATATCGCTCGGTCGTCAAACTTACGAATCGCCCTCCACATATCAGGAGGCAATATCAAACCAAAGAAAAGATCAATATCGACTAATGTCACAATGCACGAAGAAATAGCGCCCTCCACACCTTCATAGAAAGCCGCTGGATTTTTACGGGGGTCAGGCAAAGCATTCTTAAGTGCCATAACATCTGCTATATTCCATGGCGTATAAACCCAATTATACACAAAATAGCCCTTTGCATCTTTAGACGTCTTATCATCATCCGTACCATCCCCTTTAGGAGGGATATACAAAGGAGCAGCTTCCCGCATAGGCATAACATTAACCGCAACATTCTTATCTGATCCATAGATAGGGCACTCTCTGGAATTTCCCGTCGATCCAGACGCTGATGGATCCGATGCCTTTTTCGCCGCTCGCAATCGTGTCGCCTCAACCCGTAGCTGAATCAAACGCTGGAAAAATTCATCCGCATCTGAAAGAGCAAAAACACCTTTACGGAAATTCTCACGACCAACTGATATATCTTTAGGTTCCAACTCAGGAGATTGTTTCCTAAACCGGTCAACAACTTCATCTGCAAAATGATCTAAAAAATACAATTGTTCCTTGTCAGACCACTTACTCATAAGATCATCAACCCCTGAAACAGTTATAGCATTGACATAAAATTTACGAGCAACCGAACGCAATTCCGTCATACGATCAGTAGGTAACCTGGTGCGCTGTTTATCCTGACTATCCTCGTCCGAGTCCTCATCCGGAGCCGTAGGCTGAACATACGGAGGCGGGCAACGATCTAACAATGAAAAATCATCTAATTCATTAGTAAGGACAGGATAAAGAAGACGTCGAATAGGAAACTGACCATTAACTTGTAAATTACGTTCTCGACTCTCTTTCTCCTTCTGTTCCTGCAATTCCTTCTCCTGTAGCTGTAAAGCTTTATCCCGAGCAGCCTTGCGCTGCTCTTTGTCCGCCAAGGCTTCTTCACGCTTCATTCGTTCACGCACCGCTTTCTCCCATATACGCCCACAATCAAACATGTCCTGTCTAGACCTGCGCTGAAACAAACATTGTTCCACAAACTGAACCTTTTTTAAATCAAATGACCCATGTAGTGGCCATTGTAACTCACGATCAGTTTTAGTGTATTTGTGCCACAATGTACTATACATAATGGGAGGAAGGCCAAATTTAATGTACATTTCGCGATTAGGAGTCCCCTCTGGGGGAGCCGGCTGGGATTCATTTAATCGATAATTGGTACCATTTCCAAAGCAGCACATTCCTCGGAGTGTGCTGAGAACAGGCATGTTCAAAAATATCACGGAGACGCGATATCACAACAAATGGCACTTAAATGTACTTTATGCACGATGTGCCTTTCAAACAAATTCAAAATCAGAGAAATATCCCTACATGCCTGCCTATGTGAGGTGCACTCCACATATAATTCAAATCATAGGTCCAAACGTTAGCTAACTCATACAAATTCAAATTCAAATTCAAATTCAAAAAGCCACAGTAAGTGTCAGTAGACTACCTTACCAAACATAAGCTTACCAAGTATTTTCAAAAGTGTCCAGATTCCAACTGCCAAGTTCCGTAGCCGAATCAGCCAAAACAGGCACTACACGACAGGCCAAACGATCAGGATCTCAGTCAAAGACCGGCGCCACCTGGAAGGTCAGATCAGAAGGAAAGGAAAAAACACCATGGGTGCCAAGACTCGGGTCACTCAGTGGCAGCGTACGCGTCCATGGCGAGTTTCCAGTCCTCCGTCGCGACCTCTCCTTCGGGCATCCGAGTCGCCGATGAGTCCCTTCGTGGTCGCCAATTTGAGGTATCGGGTTCTGTCAGGCCTACATACTCTGCAAAAAACTCTCGAACACCATATAATAGAAGTTGACACGGAAACTGAAAATGCAAAAGACAAGTTTATTAAGACTCCATGGGGTGGTGGTACATTCCTACAGCACCCTTCGGCAATGCAAGAAGTATCGCACCGAACATCGGTGCGCGACCTCTTTTATACAGTTTAACAGCAATAAAAAGGTAGGCGGTATACATTTGAACAGTTTTAGGTACATATAAGGACATTTTTGGAGCACAGCCAGCATGTGGGAGGGGCTTAATACCACTGGTCAGTTGGGGGAACATTCCTAAGGAGTGACCACTCGTTAGTCCAAAGATCAGATGTACGCATGCGCGAAACTGACCACTGCTAAAAATAGCCTGTTGCTGGGCAGGAAGAAGGTTCATTGACATGGAGGAAGGACGAAAGGGCACGCTGACCACGAGGCCGCATGTTCATGCAAAATGGAAGCCACCAAATACAAAATGGCCCCCGCACGTTTTGGTCAAGTTAACAGAAAAGCTTGTGTAGCTGAGCTAAACGCTAACTCAGGTACTGCCAAATTACGACATGTTTTAGGTTTAAGGGCCACAGCAGTATCCAAATTGCATGTAAGCCCCTTTTAAAAGCTTTACATTGTAGTGGAATGCAGACCTCAAATTTCCAGTCTCGAATTAGGGGATAAAACCAACCAGCGACCCACAACCGGGAAAACCTACAAATGTATCAACATTCACACAGGCACTTACTCCTGGTGTGAAACTTGGCAGCTCTCCCCTTGCCTAGCCTCTGACCATCACACTGAAGGGCATACAAAGTAAAAGCCTTCTGCATTGTCTCTCTCTTATTTCTCTGAGACCAGAGCAGAGCTGCAATACCTCTTCAGGTATGTAACTGCAGCCTGGTACTGTTATTTAGCAGCCCGCTGTTCCTCATAGCCTGTAAGAAAGGGCTTCCAGCACCTCTCGTGTAGCTTGGAAACAAGAGCCATGCTGTAGCTCAGAGACTAAAGAATACACTCTGCTGCTGGCTAGGGCATCGAGTATGTCCCTATGTTTCTCTTCAGCAGCCCCCGCTATTTCATACAGTGCTTCTCAGCATTTGGGCATTCTGCAGCCCAGGAAGTAGAAACTGGTGCTGCGTAATGACTTGTGGGGCGGGGAGAGATCGGTCACCAAGCAGCAGCAGTGCATGTGCGATTGCCTGCCGCCAACATATGCATTTGATTGGTTTAGAAAGGCAGTGCTTAAGTCCAGTGCAGAGGCAAAGGCAAAAGAGGTCGAGCAAGGTGGAGCACCAATGACTATTTAAAGGATGATCATGGCCTCTCTGATTGACCCAAAAAAGGTCTATCTTGATCAAAACCCATTGGTGTATTGGTATGGGAAGAGGCGCTGTGATGTGAGAAGCTGGTCTAGTATATGATGCACACTTATGTAAGTGGACAACTTGCACCAGTCCAGAAAACTTTTATGGTGATTTAAGAGGTCTTAGACAACCTTAGAAAGCTCTCTAAGTGGTAGCTGTGGCGAGCAGCCTTCAGGCTTAGTCCAGAAGGAGTGTAAAGCAGCTTGTTTTACCAGAATGCAATCTTTTAGTACAGATTAAGTGAAAAAGAACCACACAAGGTATTTATAAAACTATGTACTTCTTATATAATACTCTCTAACACATAGAAATATCTCCCCCCCAGAGATATGCACAATGCACACAATACTTTAGCAAAGAAACACAGTAAATAACACGCATTGCACAGTGGACCCCATGGGGGGACCAAACCATATACTGAGAAAGTGGTGAAAGAACCACAACTCGGGTCAAGACAAGGTTGAGAGGACCTAGAAGTGCTGTGGACCCGAGGAACCACACAAGGTGAGTAGATAGGTACCCCACGGAGAGCGTGTTCAGTGTAGAAACACGACCTTGCGCTCTGTTCAACTCTACGTGTAAGTCGTGGTTGGATTTTTAAAGATTAAGGACCCCTCCTGGTGGACTTTGAAGAAACACCGAGGAAGACAGAAGGTTGGAGCACCACCCCACCCATGGATACCCTAGTACTCAAATTACCTACACCAGGGAAGCCGGTGCATATGTGTGAAGTGGTGTTGGAAACCGACGTCGAACCAAATGAAGGACTTAAGGAAAGTGCTGCTGCTGATGAAGGAGAAAGTGTCCGGTGGAATCTGAAGGTGGATTCTAGATGAGAGGTACCTGTGAGCAGAGGGGACAGAGTCTATGTCGCTCAGGAGTGACCTGGAGACTTGGAAGATTAATGCCCTGTGATGTTAAGTGTTGCAGGATTGGTGACGATGGCCTTGACTCTGCAGCTGTGAGGACCATGCGATGCTGAGGAAGACCAGGAGCCATGCAAAAGCTTTTCCCACAAAGGATGTCGAGTGCTGATGGGGTCGAAGTTCGGCGGGAGCACAAACAAGCTTTGGCAAATACAATGAACTCAGGGGCTGAAGACAGAGCAAAGTCAGGACCAGCAAGGTCCATGGGACTCACCACAAGCAGGGGAGTCTGGGCAGGCCCTGAGCAATCAGGGAATCCCAAAAGAAACAAAGGTGATCCTTAAATGAACCCACAGGCTTGAAGCACTGGAGTCGCGAGAAGACCTCAAGCAGATCACCAAAAGATGCAGGCCACGATGCACATGATGTGTGTGCTGAAGATTCTGGTCACTGGGGGTGCTTGAGGTTGGGGCTACGTGGAGCCAGAAGATCTTCTTGGAAGGAAGTCAACAAGCCTTTGCAACTGCAAGTGATAAGGTGCACAGGGGTTCGGTTATTGCAACCCCCACGAGGGATACTGGCCTCAAACTTGGTGAGAGGGCAGGCTTCGGGAGCTGTGGAAAATCACCACCTGTGTTGCAGAACCTTAAGGAGTCTGGAAGAGCTCAGGATCAGCAGACCAGTCATCTTAGTTGCGGTGCCTGCAAATGCAGGGGAGTGACTTCTTCACTCCAAGGGAGATTCCTTCAGGTGTATTTGATGTCTACACGCCATGGAAGGTTCCTGTATGGTGCACAGACAACGCAGTAGACTGGAAGGGGGACGAAGTTGAGCCAAAACGAAGTCCAGAGTGCCCAGACGGTAGAAGAAAAAGTGTGGTCTGATCTGAATCTTATCCCACGATGAATCTAGGGACCTACATCCAGGGTTGGGATGATTCAGGGGACCCTCCTAGGGGTGGGTCTGGACTGAGGGGAGGATACTCCAATGTCCTTTGTCCAGTTTTGCACCAGAGCAGGAGGCAACAGCTCCCAGAACTGCTTTGAACTGGACTATGCATGGGGACACCCATTGTGCCCCTCATGCAGACTGAGTGGCACTGGCAAGCACACCCACCCTGCCCCAATACACTAAATCCTGTCTGAGAGGTGGTCACACCTCCCTGTGACAGGATGCCTATTGTTCTGCCTTCCCTTGCTCGAACTTGGGTCAGCAGTAGGAGTGCAGAAGCATGTCCGTGGTCGGCAGCAGCCATTTTGCGCTGTCCGGGTCAAGAAGGCTGGTACTGGAAATACTGAGAGCCTAACGGATGGCTCTTCCAGTGCTTGGAATCATACCTCCCACTACTTTTACAGTATAACCCAGTCAGTCTAGTCAAATACAGCTTAGCACCAGGTCAAACATGGGGGTAACCATAGAAGCAGATCCTACTTTCCTACATAACCCCCCAAACATAAGGAGATGAGACTAACCTTGCCCAGTTGAGTCTTCATTTTCTAAGTGGAAATATCTTAAGAGTCTATCTCCATAGACATGGTTACTCCCAGGTCTATGTTGCACTGTATAGTCCATCCCCTGTAGGGAAATGGACTACCTGAATAATTTGGGGGTTGCAACCCTTCGTCTGTTTAAGCCATAAGAGGGGCTTATGGTCAGTCTGAATAATGAAGT
Source organism: Lissotriton helveticus (assembly GCF_964261635.1). Taxonomy (NCBI): domain Eukaryota; kingdom Metazoa; phylum Chordata; class Amphibia; order Caudata; family Salamandridae; genus Lissotriton; species Lissotriton helveticus. Next base: position 1,491,380,404 of record NC_136057.1, read on the forward strand.
GAATGCCAAACAAGTATGGCCTTAACTTCTTCAGGGTCCAGACCACAGCAAAGGCCTCCCTCTCTATAGCTGACAAGGGTTTCTCTCAGAGTGCCAATCTTCTGCTGATAAAATCTACTGATTGATCCTGGCCCTCTGCATTAAGTTGTGACAACACAGCCCCTACCCCCAACTCTGATGCATCTGTTTGGACAATGAATGTTTTACAGTTGTTAGGACTTTGCAGAATTGGAGCAGTGCATATGGCCTGCTTAAGGTCATCAAATGCCTTCTGACAGTTAACTGTCCACTGAACTTTCCTGGGCATTTTCTTTGATGTAAGACCATTCAAGGGAGTCACTATGGACCCATATCCTTTTACAAATCTTCTGTAATACCCAGTCAGGCCCAAGAAAGCTCTGACCTGAGTCTTGGGTAGCTGGATCAATCCATTACATTATGGTCTGGGTTTTGCTCTGTAGTGGTTGAACTTGGCCTCCACCTACCAGATGGCCCAAGTACACAACCTTACTCTGCCCTATCTGGCACTTAGTAGCCTTAATAGTGAGGCGTGCTTTTTGCAGAGACTCTAAAACATTCTTCAGGTGGACCCGTTGATCCTCCCAGGTGGACATAAATACAGCCATATCATCTAGATATACTGCACTACAGGCTTTCAGACCTATGAGAATTTTATTCATCAACCTTTGGAATGTGGCAGGTTCATTCTTCAAGCCAAAGGGCATTACAATGAATTGATAATGCCCACTATGGGTGAAAAATTGTGTTTTTGGTTTGGCATCCTCAGCTAATCTTATTTGCCAATAGCCAGCTGTAAGGTCAAATATACTTAAGAACTTGGCTGAGGCCACAGTGTCAATAAGTTCATCTGCCCTAGGAATTGGGGGAAGTAAACAATAATGGGGTTACCCTGTGTCCCTCAGAACCTGTACATGCACAACAACAATGGTTCTGTCGGCAATACACTATTCCTATGTGAACAATAACTAAGCATGGGCGGAATTTGCGATACGCAAATTCGTAATCGCGATTCGCACAAATCCGCCAAATTACGCGAGCGTGCAAAATTTTTTTTTTGCGAGTTCACAAGATTTTTTTGCAAGTTCGGGAACGAGAACTTGCGCATGCGGTCGCAACAGTCGCGAACATGTTGTTTCCACTTAACCAGCCTGCTAGCGATGCCTTTTTCCTGTTTCGGGTCGCAATGACGTATTCGCAATTTCCTGTTTCGGGTCGCTATGACGTGTTCGCGATCGTGGCGTCGCTCGGCCAGCTACCAAAATCTCGCATCACACGCGAACAGGGAGGAAAACTCATCAGCGAACGCAGAATCATGGTAAATCAATGCCACACGCGTTAGATTGTATTTTTGAAGCACGAACAAGAAAAAAAAATCTGCCAACTCGCAAATTGCAGATTTTTGGGCAATTTTGCGTGATTAGCGGATTGCGAAATTGCCAAAAATTCGCAAATTCCGCGAGCGGAATGAATTTTCCGCCCATACTTAACAATAACTCTGTCAGACAAACATTTACTTTATATACAATAAATTAAGTCATGCCTTAAATGCAAACATGGAAGCAATGGAACACAATTTCCTGTTTCGGGTCGCAATGACGTGTTCGCGATCGTGGCGTCGCTCGGCTAGCTACCAAAATCTCGCAGCACACGCGAACAGGGAGGAAAACTCATCAGTGAACGCAGAATCATGGTAAGTCAATGCCACGCGCGCGAGATTGTATTTTTGAAGCGCGAACAAGAAAAAAGATTCTGCCAACTCGCAAATTGCGGATTTTTGGACAATTTTGCGTGATTAGCGGATCGCGAAATTGCCATAAATTCGCAAATTCCGCGAGCGGAACGAATTTCCCGCCCATACTTAACAATAACTCTGTCAGACAAACATTTACTTTATATACAATAAATTAAGTCATGCCTTAAATGCAAACATGGAAGCAATGGAACACAAGACAAGAGAGCGAAGTTGAAGTTACTTGCAATAGTTAATATTTATATAAACTCCAGCATTCACATACATTTGCAAATTGTCAACATGGCTGTGAAAAACAGGGTGCAGTGTAACAAGGTGTGTATTCAAAGTGACCTTTGGGTAATCAGTGATAGACGTGCAGTGCATATATGTATAGTGGAAAAATGTACAATTTATACAGAGGAGGGAGGATGAATGAAGGTGGTCAGAACTACAGGGACGCAATGACTCTGGCAGATAGAACAGTTATTCATTGATTTTTAGCCAGAGTCTTGGGTGTCTGGACCATGTGGAATCATCGACGTTTCAACCCTTACAACGCACTGTTAAGTTGTCATATGGGTCTTCATCAGGACATGAATGGGAGACAGCCTAAGGGTAAGGAAAGTGTGTCAGTGTGTGTTCCATTAAAAGCAATTAAAAACAATCACTTAGCAGGGGCTAGAACAGATTGGAGACTCACCCAATCTAGGTGGCCAAGGCGTCCTTTGAGATTGAAGGCAGCCAGAGTATCTATGAATGATAGGGGCACTCTCACCAGGCGATGTGGGTTCATCTTGGGAGGTCTACAATGTTTAGAAAGGGCAAAAATCAGGGGTGAGGCAGCTCTTCATGACTAGTCAAAACAGGGAAGGAGAGAGGAGGGAAGGAAGTGGAAGAAAAGGGGAAGGGAAGGGGAAAACTGGACAAGGGAAAGAAGACCCGGGAGGGGAAGGAAAGAAAAAGGGAAGGAAAGGAGAAAAAGGAGGGAAAGGAAGGTAAAAAAGGGGGTTAGGAAGGCTAGTGACCTACACAGGGTCTTACCTGCCTTAATCAGGGAAGCTCAGAATGAAATGGTCTCTGAAGATCTAGAAATGAATAATTCTATAAGGGGTGTCAGAGCTCTATCTAAAAACATTGTCAAACAGCAGTGAAGCCAATCGATTAGGTCATGGCTGCACGATTCCCTATTATTGGCTCACCTCAGTTGGGTATATCTGGCACTTTCCCAGTCCGCCGTTTAAGGGAAGGAATCAATTAATATCGGAAAAGCCAGACGGGAGGCTTAGCAGTGTGCAACCGGATCGCAATAGTCTTCAGAGCCTCAGAGAGGCTTCCGGTTAAATAGACTGATTACCCAGTGCCAGTGGACGTGCAGAGGGATCTCTGAGTGTTTCCATGACAACTGTGGCATGCCACTGCCAGACGTGGTGTGTGTATAAATATAGAAGACATGTATCAAAAGGCTGTTTAAACCTACATTAGGTATGCCATGAATAGAGGTTAATTTGGAGTGCTTATTGTGAACTGAGCAAAGGACATATTTAAACATACAGTATGAATGTGATTTCCGGAATGTGATATATTGGAAGGCTGTTTAAACATTCATAAACGTTAATTCGGGGTGCTCATTGTGAACTGAGCAAAGGACATATTCAAACATATAGTACGAATGTGATTTCTGAGTGGAATACTAACTAAGATTGCTCATTGTGAGCTGAGCAAGCTGCAGCGTACAAGTCAGAGTGACAATTGTTCAGGTAACGATATTGAGACTCAGAATGCACATTGATGTCAGTGTCTTACAAACATGTATCCAAAGGCATCCATAAACGTGTTGAAATGGATGTGCCGGATTCAGTGTACTCAGTATAGCCAGATTGTGGTTAATAATATTTGGGAGGCATTAGTTATGGTATACAAATTAGTCTGAAACAACCATATTTCTAGAGACATCTAAAATGTGCACGTGACTCATGGTATGTCAGTACGATTAACCGTGGTACATCCTGGTGTGTCAGCACATGAGTACGCAAAATCCAAGTTAAATAAACACATTATACAGTCAAAAGAGCACATTTACATGTTGACAGGTTAGTACAAGAGGGTCACATATCAGGATGGTGTGGATATGGATCAAATGAATACAATTTGAATAACGCTCATGGGCGCAATCATAAATGGCCCATTTGTTTTGAAGTCTCCTCAAGTTCATTTAACCCCTCGCTAACCGTATTGAGAGAATGAATCCACCTGCATTCTTTGAAAGTAGGTGATGTGGTCAGTGAGCCACCCCTCAGGTGTATGCATATTTTCTGGATGACCCACCAGCGAAGGCTTTCAGGGGGTGGTTCATGGCCCCAAAGTGCTCGACCAATGATGCGCCTTGTACTTTACATCTCACTCTACTCATGTGTTGTAGGACCCTTGCCTTAATCTTCTGAGTGGTTTGTCCTATGTAAAGCATATCGCAGGGACATTGGATGGCATAGACAACATTAACGCTGTTGACATTTGTGAATGTAGGAAGCTTGTATACCTGTTACTGTGTGTGAATGTGGTACCCTCAATGGTCAGTGGACAGGCCTTACAGCGGCCACATTTGTCATGTCCGGTTATGGGGGGTAACCCAAGTTGGCCTCTGATGTCATGTGGCTTAGGAGGTTCAAGATAGGCTTTGACCACATTGTCCTTGATATTTTTACCTCTCTTGAAGGTCTTCAGTACTGTTAAATTCACTGGCCAGCAGATTCCAGTATATCTTCACAATCTTCTTAATCTCATTACTCCTGGGGTTGAATGTGGTTACACAAATGATGTTGTCCGTCCCTGCAGGTTTAGGCTTCACCTGTAAAAGTTGGTCTCTGGGACAGTACCAGGCCCGTTTGCGTGCCCGCTTGAGTAATTCCATGGGTTATCCTTTCTCTTTCAGCCGATTGGTAAGGATATCAGTTTCTTTAAAGAAATCAGATCTACGTGTGCAATTCCTCCTCAGCCTGAGGAATTGTCTGATGGTAAGTTGTCTCTCAAACTGTGTGGGTGGTGTGAGTCATATTTAAGTAACATGTTCAGTTCTGTTGGTTTCTTATAGAGGTCAGTGAAAAGGAAACCATTATCAACTTGAAAGGTGAGGTCCAGGAAGTCCATAGTGACACTGCTGTAGGCCATGGTGAACTGTATATCACTTGATCTGATATTTAGCGAGTCTTTGAAGTCGTTCAGATTGCTTGCAGTCCCAGACCATATCATCATCATGTCATCTATATACCGCTTCCATACAACAATGTGATCTATGAAGGGATTGTTGAGACTATATAGACGTTCATCCTCATATCCATCCATGAAGAGGTTAGCTAGGCTTGTCGCAAATCTGGCCCCCATTACAACGCCCTTGCATTGATAATAGTACTGGTTCCTGAAGACAAAGTAGTTCCTGGTCATTGTAATTCCCAACAGTGATACCAGGAAGCTAGTAGGTACCCAATGTGGTCTACGGCGCTTCTCCAAGGTTTCTCTAATAACGTCTAAGGCCTTTTCTTGCGGTATGCTGGTGTAGAGAGAAGACACGTCGAGGGGTACTAAGAGTTGTGTCCTAGTGTCAAATGGTTGGCCTTCAAGTAGCTGAATGATGTGCATAGTGTCTCTCACGAAAGATTTGGTTTCGGTGACCCATGGTTGAAGAAAATGATCTATGTATTGATTAAGAGGTTCCAGGAGTGATCCAACCTAAGACGATAGGTCTCCCTGGTGACTTGTCCAGACGCTAAGCACCTTCGGTAGGGTGTAGATGGTGGGTTTCTTTTTTGTTGAGGAAATCAAATTCCATTTGGCTCAGGAACCCGAGATCCAATCCTTCTTTGGTGACGTTTTCAAACAAGATCTTGATTTCAGGGGTAGGATCCTTTTGTATAGGGCGGTAGTTCTCTCTGACGCCCAGTTGTTGTTCTATTTCGTCTATGTAGTCCGGTGTATTCTGCACTAACACCGCACCGCCTTTATCCGCAGCCTTTATGACAATGGCCTCATTGGCTCCAAGTGACTGTAATGCCAACCTTTCTTCTTTACTGATATTGTACTTGATGTACTTCCGATTCTTGATAGATCCATGATGTCTTTGAGGACAATCTGCTCATATGTCAGAATCTTATGAGTCATCAAATATGCACCTGGTGTAAAATTAAAAGGTGGTCTAAAATTGGTGGCTGTAGGTGCAGGGGTATATTCTCTGTTGGAAAAGTAGTATTTAAGTCTGATTTTCCTAAAGAACCTCTGTAGTTCTAATTTGATGTTAAAGACATCTGGAGGGGGGTGGGAACATATGACAATCATTTGGAGAGCATCTGCTTGCTTCTCTGTGTCCAAAAAAATATAGCTGGATACATTTATGACTGGGTCTGAAGCGGAGGTGACCACGCTGGCTGGAAGTACAGCGGTAATGTTAAGGGGTTCAATGGTCATGTCCAAGGCCAGAGCAGGTGGTAGGGTCACTGCTCTCTTCTCATCAGGGACAGGGTGAACTGTAGGCATTAAGAAAAAAACAGCAATGGACCGCACACCGCTAGCCCCTCCTCCGGGTCGCCCCTAAGCACTCTGGTATGTGCAGTGCCTGAAGTTCGAAGAATTACTGAAAGTTCGTAAGTGGTTCACCTATGTAGGTGCAAGAAGATACTTGTTGTTCCCCCGATCTCTAGACCCGGGACATGGCCCGGGTTTCGGGATATCTTCCCTCATCAGTAGAGAAAGTCAATAGGGGTGGAAGAGAAGGCCGCTGGTTGGGCATTAGTGTAGCTAGCAATGTTTCAGCATACTCAATGGATATAGGATTTTCTATAAGTCTATGTGTACTCCTAGTGGAGGGCAACAGAAGTGGAGTGGTAAGTTCTTGGATAGCTGGGGAAGCCATGGCTGGTGTGTCCATTACCAACATGCTCCCAAGGGGGCTTATATTCAGGCAAACATACAAATGGTGATGATCACCTCGTCCCCCCAGAATATAAGCCCCCTTGGGAGCCCCCATCATTCATAGATACTCTGGCTGCCCTCAATCGAAGGACGCCTTGGCTACCTAGATTGGGTGAGTCACCAATCTGTTCTAGCCCCTGCTAAGTGATTGTTTTTAATGGAACACACACTGACACACTTCCCTTACCCTTAGGCTGTCTCTAATTCATGTCCTGATGAAGACCGGTTTGACAACTTAATAGTGCGTTGTGAGGGTCGAAACTATGACGATTCCACATTGTCCAGACACACCAAGACTCTGGCTAAAAATCAATGAATAACTGTTCTATCTGCCAGAGTCATTGCGTCCCTATAGCTCTGACCACCTTCACTCATCCTCCCTCCTCTGTATAAATTGTACATATTTCAACTATATATATGCACTGCACGTCTATCACTGAGCACCCAAATGTCACTTTGAATACACACCTTGTTACACTGCACCCTGTTTTTGACAGCCGTGTTGACAATTTGCAAATGTATATGAATGCTGGAATTGATATAAATATGAACTATTGCAAGTAACTTTAACTTCGCTCTCTTGTCTTGTGTTCCATTGCTTCCATGTTTGCATTTAAGGCATGACTTAATTTATTGTACATAAAGTAAATGTTTGTCTGATCGTTATTGTCCGCAAAGGAATAGTGTGTTCCCGACAGAACCATTGTTGTTGTGCATAAAAGGAATTGGGGGAGCATCAGAGCTAGTGACTGCATTAAGTCCCATGTAGTCTACACAAAACCTCATCTCTCTTTTTCCACCCTTGTGTGAAGTTTAGGTACTAGGACTACTGGGCTAGCCCAAGGGATGTCTGGGGGCTTAATCATTCCCAACTCCAGCATCTTTTGGTCCTTGGCCCTGATGCAATCTCTGACATGGTCAGGCTGCATGTAGATGTTATTCTTAACAGGTAGACCATACCTGTGTCCACTTCATGGGTATACCAGGTGGTTTGACTAGGAGCAAGAGAAAACATTAAGGGTGGGTGTAAGTCACGTACGGGGTCTAAGCGGAGAGGCATGGAGATGGAACCAATCTCCTCACTCTCAGCATTCCTCCATTACGAGCCGCCCACCTTCCCCCGCAGTAATAAAACTTTACAAAACATTATAATAAGAATTTAAATCACCATACCTTATCGGCGGCATCCCCTGGCATCCCTCCGTCTCCATTGCGTCTTCTTCTGAGAAACTGCGCGGGCGCCCGCGCATGCGCAGTTTCCTAGAAGAAGACGCGGGCGGGAGGCCAACTCCTTTCTGCCCAAGTGTGCGGAGATTTGCCTTGTTTCCCCGCCTACATCGCGGAAGGCGGAAGGGGCAAATCTGCACACATTTCGTGGGCTGAATGGAGTTGTCCGCCCACCCCTAGAAAACATATGCCTGAATTACTTGAGGACCTTCCTGCAATCAATCTGCTGCTGCCAAGGCCACTCTATCAACTGATCCATCAACAGGGTTTTGTGTCAGGGAAAGGGTCACTCTCTTCCTCCTGTCCCTCATCAGTTGCTATGAGCAAGCCCATGTCAGCCCTGTGAACAAAAGATTTTAGCCTGCCCACATGAAGTACCCTATGGGGACTTCTGGAGTGCCAAGGTCCACCAAATAGGTGACCTTACCCTTTTGTTCAAGTATGGTGTGGGGCCCACTCCATTTGTCCTGCAGAGGTGCTGGGGCCACAGGCTCCAACAATCACACCTTCTGACCTGGCTGATAAACAGTCAGGAAAGCCCTTTGGACATGCCAAGCTTTTTGGAGTTGATGGCTTGCCTCTAGGCTTTTGCTGGCCTTCTTTGTGTACTCAGTCATGCGGGAGCGCAGACCAAGTACATAGTCCACTATGTTCTGTTTGGAAGGTTTAAGAGGTAACTTCCACTCCTCCTTCACCAGACACAAGGGATCCCAACTGGATGCCCTAACAGAAGTTCAGAAGGGCTGTAGCAAACCCCTTTTATGAGGGACCTCTCTGTAGGCAAAGAGAAAGCAGGGTAGTAGGACATCCCATTGTCGCCCAAGCTTTTGCGGGAGGCCCAGGATCATACCCATTAGGGCTTTGTTGAATTTCTCAACTAACCCATTGCTTTGAGGATGGTAGGGTAAGGCGAATTTGTAATTCACTCCTCACTCTTTTCACATTGATGTTATATAACTTGACATGAAGTTTGTACCTCTGTCAGTTTAGACTTCCTTAGGGAAGCCCACTCTGGAAAAAAATCCTTAGAGGGCCTTGCCACCTAAGGAGCTGAAGTGGTCCTAAGGGGAATAGCTTCTGAGTATCTAGTGAGATGATCTATCACCACTGGAATATAACTGTGCCCAGATGCTGTTGGATAGTTCATGCGACCAATAATATCAATTCCAACCCTCTCAAAGGGAACCCCAACCACTGGAAGTAGAATTAAGAGGGCCTTTGTGATGCCACCTGGCAGGTGGCACAGGAGCGACAAAACTCCTTAGTGTCCTCAGACATATGGGGCAGTGAAAGTGAGGGACAAGCTTGTCCCAAGTCTTGCTTTTTCTTAAATGTCCAGCCAGGGGAATGCTATGTGCAAGGGTGAGTAGGGACTCTCTAAACTTCTGAGGTACAACCAACCTCCTGGTGGTACAAGGCTTGGGGTCTCTACCCTCTGAGTAAAGAAGTAGAGGACCTCAAGCAGCTCACCAAAAGATGCATGCCACGATGTGCACAATATGGTGTGGCTGAAGATTCTGGTCACTGGAGGTGTTCGAGGTGAGGGCTACTTAGAGCCCAAAGATCTTCTTGGAAGAAAGCCAACAAGTCTTAGCAACTGCAAGTTGATGCGGTGCACACGGGTCTGATTACAACCTCCTCAAGAGATACTGGCCTCAAACTTGGTGAGAGGGCAGGGCAGGCCTTGGGAGCTGTCGAGGACCACAACCAGTGTTGCAGAACCTTACGGAGTCCGGAGGAGCTCAGGATCAAGAGACCTGTGAACTTTGTTGCGGTGCCTGTGATTGCAGAGGAGTGAATCCTTCACTCCAAGGGATATTCCTTCAGGTGTCTTTGATGCCCACAGGCCTTGCAAGGTTTCTGTATGGAGCACAGGCACAGATGATGCAGCAGTCTGGATGGGGGACGAAGTCGAGCCCAAAAAAGTCCAGGGTGCCCAGAAGGGTAGAAGAAGAAGTGGTGTCTGATCTGAATCTCATCCCATGACGAATCTAGGGACCTACACCCAGGTAAGCCCTTAGGTACCCTACGATAAGGTTTGGAGTGATTCACATCCTGGGGAGGATATGGACAGAGGGGAGGTTACTCCCATGTCCTTTGTCCAGTTTCGTGCCAGAGCAGGAGTCACTGACGCCCAGGACTGGTTCGTATTGAACTATGCATGGGGGCACCAAATGTGCCCCTCATGTGTTCTGAGTGACACTGGCAAGCGCACCCACCCTGCCCCAATACAATAATTCCTGTCTGGGAGGTGGTCTCACCTCCCTGTGACAGGATGCCTATTGTTCTGCCTTCCCCTGCTTGAGCTTGGCTCAGTAGCCGGATGGCAGAATCATGTCTCTGGTCAGCAGCAACCATTTTGTGCTGTCTGGGTCAAGAAGGCTGGTACCGGGACCACTGAGAGCCTAACGGAGGGCTATTCCAGTGCTTGAAATCATACCTTCCACACCATTTACGGTGCGGGGTATGATTCTAACATGTTTGATAGCAAACATGATAGGATTCGTTGCAGCTGTTTCTGAGATGGTCATTGCATAATTACTCGGTGCCCCTCGATGTAGTATATGGCTGCTAGACTGACAACACGGGAAAATTGGACTCCGTTGGCTGTAGGGGTGTCCTGCTCATGCAGGGGCACCCTCTCACTTAGAACCAAGCACCCTGTCTTCAGGATTGCAAAGGCCTGCTATGGGATGACTTATAGGTTTTAAATGCAGTGACCCTAGATATAGGAAACCTATATCTTTAGTAAGTGGTGCTAGCACCAGCTTACACAGGCTGAAATGGCAGGCCTGTAGTTCCATTTTGAATGGTATCTCATGGGTGGCCTAATACATGCTTCAGACCATGGGAGACCTCTGGGGTACCCATGCCCTGGGTACTTAGACCCATATACCAGGACTTATAAGGGTCCCCCACTATCCAATCTGAGATGTACCTAAGTAATGAATATGACCATTTAAGGGGAAAGCAGATAGACTGGGGTCCTGATTAGCAGGTTCCCATTCAGACTAGTCAAATACAGCTTAGCACCAGAAAACAATTGGGGGTAACCATAGAAGCAGATCTTGATGTCCTACAGGCACCAATGGCCAGTGCTGAGCAGGCTGGCAATACAGTAACTGCCTTGCCCAGTAGCAGTGTGTCCACTGATCATGTGTTCAGTGCAGATGGTACAGTGGTCACAGTGAAAAAGACCAGTCTCTTGACCCAAAACATGGAGAAATTAACCATGATCAAAATGAATCATCGCTTTATACCATAAATTGCACCATACCTGAAGTATGACAGGAGGAGGTTGAGGGTGAGTGGTCAGACTCAGGTCATGGTAGTGTGTTAGCTGACCAACTTCTGGGCGAACCACCTGAGTTTGAAGATGAACTATACTTCACTAACTTCTACAGAGTAGGCTTGGGCCACCAAAAACTTATTTTGTCGAACTGCTTTTTTAATTGTCTTTTTTTTTTTTTTAAAGATACAGCTTGGGGAACATTATATTATTATGTTTGTTTGTGTCTGACTGACTAATGCAGCCCCACCGGTTTAGACACAAGTATGGCCGGATTGGAGTTGGACCAGTGTGTAGTGAAGAGGCCTCCCCCATTCCCTTCAAGGACATTGAAGAGAAAATGCCTGCCTCCATTCTATGCAAATCTACACTTTTCCCTCATCATTGCCCTGGAAGGACTGCCCCACAATATTTGATTTAGAAGACTGGCCAATGTGTGTTTCGTGAATCAAAGAGGATTGTCAATGTACCACAGTGCTTGAATTAGAACAGGTAAATGGCATGCATCAAGTGATTGTTATTTATGAGTGTTTTGGTGAGATGATTGATTCATGTGATGGTAGCAGACAGTGAGAGTGGGTGTTTAGCTATAACTATTAAGCTTGATGGTGTTTGTGATGATTTACAATGCTGGTCGCCTAACCTAACGACGGGAGATCATTTTTTTTTCTGAGTGGTATTTTTTCCTTCCCCTTTGACACTTAAGAAGATTGGTTTGCTGGGTCCACAGTGCTTGTTTTTTGGGTTCACAGTTCACACCCCTCAAAGGCCTGACCAATCCCTTAAGCTACCAAACACAAATCTAGTCTAGACAAAAAAATGTTTCTCTTGTTGTTCATCAACAGCATTGCACTACAGGTCGATCTCTCTCATTTGAGTCGGGAGACTCGAGACTGCAGTCCGTATGGAGTTGGACATATTCGTTAATTGGAGTCATGAGGATGATGGAAGCACTCCGGGCGTGATTACACCAACTACTGCCAGAAGAAGGCAGTTATCAACTTCACAGAAACCAATGTGGTGATGACTGGAAGAGGCCTACTCAACTATGTGGACTGGTGAGAGGTGTGTGGATTTTACTTGATTTGGGAAGTGCAATGTTGCAGATTGAGAGTGCCAGCAAATTTGAAACTATGTAGTGGTTGGTGGCGGGCCTGTTGTAGGTAAATTAAGACAGACATGTGGTGATCGTCAAATTATGTACACGCTTGGCTGCTTATATTATGATGATTATGATGATGATCATGACAGTTGAGAGTTTGACCAGCCCGATACATGTGGCCACTTGTCTGTGATTGTTGGTTGTTGTAATGGCTTTCACCTAATTGATCACACATCAGCCATAAAATAAATGCTCGCAAAGGACTCTCTTGCTCTGCCTCTAGACTGAGTCTTCTTCGTGCACTCCTCATAAAGTTTACCTTCTGTCCTTCTGCTTTATTCTACAATATCATTTTTGTTTTACAATCCGCAGGCCTTCACTTCTCCAGCACAAAAGTCAAAAGTACCATAACATTCATACTTACCTTATAGGACCGCATCAGACAGGCTCCCAAGATTGTCAGACAATCCAAGGATAATGAAGCCGATGCACCTTCCAATTTGGCAATACAGTATCATTTTTCTTTTAATAATCATTTTTTAGAACTGTGTTTGTTGTTCGTTTCACTCCTACATAATTTGTAATAAATATTTTTCAAACCTAGGTAACAGAACATTTAGATATATAATAATATAATATAACTTGGGTATCTCTCGGGCTGACGGACTGTTTGCATTGTATTTCAACCAACTGCATCATAGTAGTCATTCCTTTGCTTCCTTTTCTTCCTACAACAGATTTATGATGGTTGGCTGCTCATTGCCTTTATGAATATTGCCTATGTGGTGTTTGTCTTCGTCACACCTTTCCCCAAATCTTCTTTTCCATCTATTCATCAAACCCCTAACCCTCGTCCCCCAGGCTGGGGGATTTATTAAGGTATGACTTCATAATTTACGGCATTAATTGATCACACAATTGCAGGGGTGAGTATGGTGAAAGCAACACCAACTCAGTGCTGGATCTTCGGTTCTACTTCTATTACTGAAGCAATAGGACACACTGGCCCCATTTACCCACCCATGTAATAAAAAGTGATCGATATTCTAGACATAGAAGAACAACATTCGTCATCATCATCACTCAGGCTTTGTGTGTTGTGTTACGTAAACACTTTTACTATGTCCTCTCCAGACTTTTGAGTCCTCTTCACGATTCATGTGCTACAATGTTCTAATCGAAATACTAGCTCACCATTGCTCTGAATAATTTAGCATTACTTATTGTATTTTTACTATCAGGTATTCTTTGTTGTGTAGTCTGGTTTCCATTGTTTGTAAAGCTATGATATATTAATAATATTTAGCCTACTAACTCAGTGTTATTTGTCAATTTAGTTGCCTGCGATCAATAATCCTTCCAATTAAAATCCTACAGTTGGAGTTCACCTAGGTGGGAGTGGGACCTCACTTCTGATTCCTTCATTTTTGTCAGTGGGCTACCCTCCTATTACTACCACCACCATGGCATCTTGGGAAACCCTGCAGCCCTTGCTTCATCTCTTCAGTAAGAAACCTATGTAGTGCTGTTCACTAAGCTGTAGGCAACATAGGCAATGGCAACCCCCTTCCCCCCTTAGTGGTCAATATCGTTGCAGACTGCAGCGACTAGGAGAGTAGAAGGACAAGGTCACCACACAGCACATACATAATTGTTGTTATAAACTATCAGCAAATTTTTAAAATAGGTTTCGCTAAAAAGCAACAGTGAAAAGTAAAACACCTCCAAAATATTTTGAGGCATAAATAACAAACATTTATTGACCCAAACAATAAAAACCCACTAATTCAACCCACACAACTGGACACCTCCTCTCTCCAAACAAATCTTCCTGTCTCCAACCACTGTCCAACCAATATGTCCATCATTGTCCAATAAAAACTAAAGTCTAAGCTGCCCTGGCGCCCAGCTACCACATCTGCACCCTTTCCACCCACTGGTCCCACCCACCAAAACACAAGTTTAAAAAGGAGCAGAAGAGGGCCCTGGTAGGCCTTTGGGTCCAGACTCAGGAGCTCTTAGGTGCCTCTCCATCTGACTTTGCTGGGCTTCCATCTGCAACAGCCTCAAAAGATTGTAGTGGAGTGGTGTGTCTTTGAGTGAGGTGGACTTGATGGGGTGCATTAGAGTGCAGTGGATTGAAATGGGGTGGGGTGGATGGATTGGGGTGGGGTGGATGGGGTGGGGTGGATGGATTGGGGTGGGTGGATTGGAGTGGGTTGGATTGAGCTGGAGTTGAGTAGATTGGAGTGGGGTGAATTGCATCGTGGTTAGGTGGATTGGAGTAGGGTCAAATGATTGAGAGGGGTGAATTGTATTGGAGTGGGGTAGTCTTGAGTCAGGTGGAATGGAGTGAGATGGAACAGAGTGGGGTTGAATGGAGTGGCCTGAATTGGAGTATGGTGGATTGGATTGGCATGGGGTTGGGTGAAGTGAATTGGAGTAGATTGGATTGATGTGAGGTAGATTGGATTGAGTGGGGTTGATTGGTGTGGGGTGGGGTGAGGTGTTGTGGATTGTGGTGGGGTGAACTGGATTGGCGTGGGATGGATTGAATTGATGTGGACTGGATTGGGGTAGAGTGGAGTGGATTAGAGAGGGGCATATTAGATTTGGCTGGATTGGGGTGGATTTTTATTGTATTGGAGTGCGGTGGATTAGATTGGGGTGAGGTGAGGTGAGGTGAGGTGGATAGGACTGGATGTTTTACATTAGAGTTGGGGATGGTTTTGGATTAGAGAGGGGCATATTGTTTTGGACAGGAGTGGAGCAGATTGGAGTGGGCCAGATTGTTTCGGATTGGTGCGGATCAGATTGGGATGGGATAGATTGTTTTGCAATAGAGTGGGGTGGATTGTGGTGGTGTCTGTTCCATATGGAGAATTCAGTGGGAACATCTCATGCAAGGTCAAACAATAGTGCTCCTTGTTATTCTCTGTGGTTGGACACTGGCACCTAGACATAACAGGAAAGTCCAGCTGCTGTTTTTGAACACATAATTTTTATCATATAACCCGGGACTTGTTATTTTAAAAACACACAGGATGGAGACTTTCACACATAGCAAAAGTCCAGAAAAGAGAGGGCAGAGCCAGTTGAGATGTAGCACAGCTATCTATGTATGCCAAGGTATGAGATTTACCACTAGTACCAGAGATATGTACTAGAACACTTTGCTTTAGTAGTGAGGGTGGGCTTAGGCAGATCTGTCAGCCAATATTGCAGGGCTCTTTATACTGGGTGGTCTTTTAATTTTGCTAATCACATTGTTGACCTGCATATGTTTTCTAATTGTAGTGCAGTTATTGCATACTAGAGCATGATAGTTTCGGTAAATATTGTAAGCTTCCCTTGAATCTCTTTTTCATTTATGGTGAATATGTATGAGTGAGAGAACAAAAGGTGATGACCTGCTACTGCGATCTCTGAGATTGTCTAGAGTGTTGTGTTCTGGGGTGCCAAATCAGTTGTCTCTCTGGAAAGGTTAGGAGGGCACGTGAGGTTCTATTAGCTAGTCAGAGTTGGCCTTATATGTATTTATGTGGTATGGTCCCTACATACTGATGTTCTATGGTCTCAGGGATAGTTATGTTTCTGAGCAGAATTCCTGCAACAGTGAATTGGATTGGAGTGGGGTGGACTGGGGAGGGAGTGGGGTGGGGTAGATTGGATTGGGGTGAGGTGAAGTAAGGTTGATTGGATTGAAGTGGGGTAGATTGAATTGGGATGGATTGGGGGGGGATTGGAATGGAGTGGGGTAGATTGGATTGGTGTTGGTGGGGCATTTTTAGAGTGGGGCAGATTGGAGTGGCAAGGACTAGAATAGGGAAGATTGGAGTGGGGCAGATTAGAGGGGGTAGATTGGAGTGGGACAGATTATTTTGGATTGGAGCAGATTGGAGTTGTGCAGATTGTTTTGGATTGGAGTAGGGCATATTGGAATGGGGCTGATTGGAGTGGGCCGAGTTTTTTGGATTGGAGTGGGGCAGATTAGAGTGGGTGGGTTAGATTGAGGCAGATTGTTTTGGATTGGAGTGCTGCAGATTGGAGTGGGGCAAATAAGACTGGGACTTGTTTTGGATTACAGTGGCCTGGATTGGAGAGGAGCAGACTGGAGTGTGGCAGATTGTTATGGATAGGAGTGAGGTAGATTGGATTGGATTGGGGCAGATTGTTTTGAATTGGAGTCTGGCAGATTGTCTTGGAGTGAGGCAGATTGTTTTGGAATAGATTGGGGCAGAATGTTTTGGAATGGAGAGGGACAGATTGTTTTGGATGGATTGGAATGAGGTACACGGGGGTAGATTGGAGTGGAGTGAATTGGAGTGAGCAGTTTAGATTAGAGTAGGGTGAATTGGACTGGTCTGAGGTGGATTGAATGTGGTAGATTGGAGCTAGCAGATTGTTTTGGATTGAAGTGAGGCAGATTCTTTTGGATTGGAGTGGGTTATATTGTTTTGGATTAGAGTGGGGCAGATTAGGGGGTGTGGCTTGGATGCCGAAACAAGATGGTTGTCCCGTTTTAGATCCGCTCGATCACGGAGCGTTTCTTCATCAAAGCGCCTCTATTTCAATTCAAAATGGTGCTATGTTTCCTGTCCCGCCGAGATGAAGTGGCAGTGTGTGTGGAACGTTGATTGAAAATCCTCTAACATCGTCCTGGAGCCGCGGCGGTCATTATCTCCACAACAATTCGCTAACGGCCACCATTTTGTTTTCGCGGCATTCGTGCTCTGTTTATCTCTTTGTGGCCGCGTTCCTGTTGTGGTTACCAGCTATTGTGTAAGGAATTCCACATTACTACCGCACAAAATACTGGTTGGTGTTCCAAAATGAGCCTCATGTGTTTTATTAGCAAATCGAAACATTTTTATGGACTTCCATGCTTATGTTCCTGAATTTCTTCCAGGTACTATCCTCTATAATGCCAGTCACTCACTTTTTAGTGCTTTTTTTGCCACAGTTTCTCTGTCATGTTCATATTTTGAATGAGAGAGCCTGCTAATTGTGATGATGACAACTTAATAGAGTTGTTGGTTCCCAGAACTACGCTGAAATGTCTTTCTCAGTGATTGCTCCTACTGCATGGTATATTGCGCAGCGCTTGGATTTGTGATTTTCCTCATATAGGCTGGCTGGGATAATATACTCCTTGTGGTATCGTTCTGCTCTTTACTGGGATATATAGATGAATGCTGCTTTTCAGTGATTTACACGCTTCCTCCTCCTGGTCATCTCATCAAGGATTATCTCTTGCTCCTGCAATTCTTCTAGTGTATGGTACGACTTCGCCCTGCCCTATTTACGACGTGTCGACTTATCCAACAACCTAAAATGGCGACTGATCATCTTAAAGCAGCCTCAACAGGTGCAAAACCAAAAAGACACAAAAATGACCCACCTTCTCCTATTTTATCCTCACAAAACCCAGTTCTAGACTCTATTCTAGATGAGGTTCGTGGTCTACAACCTTTTATGTCCACCACAAATGAAAAATTAAAACAAATAGAGGACCGATGGATTTTTATGGAGGAAAAGGTGTGGGAACTTGAGCAACGTGTGGGAGATCTTCGGGATATCTCTGTTAAAATTCCTGAATTAGAGCAAGAAATCCCCCAGTTGAAACTCCACACAGAAGATCTCAAAAATCGTAATCGAAGGAATAGCCTACGTCTTTATGGTCTTCTGGAACATATTGAAGGGCTTGACATGGTATCTTTTTTGCAGAAATTCCTTCCAGAACCTTAAGATTTTCAATCCTCTTCACCTCTAAATATACAACGTGCGCATCGGCTGGGTTGCATCCATCCTAATTCCAACAAGCTGCGTGGTATCATAATGCTCTTCCTGGAATTCACTGAACTCATGCATGTTTTGAAAGCTGTAAAACTTAAACGTTGTCTTACTTGGTCGGGCCACAATATCTTTGTCTCTCAAGATGTCTCCAATGCAACAAACGCTCGCCGTAAAGAATTCCTGGCTCTACGTCCACAGATGAGGCACTTAAACATCCAATATGGCATTCTTCACCCTTGCTTATGCAAAATTACGTATGAAGGGAGTTCACGCTCATTCGACGATCCTGAGAAATTCAGACTCCTTCTAAACAGCATCTCTTCTCGTAACATGAATACTAATGCTTAACTTTTCTCTTTTGTAACAAATCAATATTTATTGTTCTAGAGGTTTACATATTCTGTTATTCTACTATTTTCTCTATCTTCTTTACCTTTCTAATACCCCTTCACCCTTTATTCTATTTAATACTCTGATTTCCTACATTATTCTGTTCTTTTTACTATTTTTCCTTCTTTTTTATTCTCTTTTCTTTGTTATTTCTTTTTTCTTCAGGAGGTCTTTTCTTACCTAGTTTCTCCGTCCGCCATTTCTGGTATCACCATGCTCCTCTTTTGCCAATTGCTGTTCTCTCTTCAGATCTGGATTCTTTTCTTTGATTTGTTTACTCTGTCTGTACATCTATCTCTTACTAAATCTTTCTTACTCTTTTTCTTTCCTCTATGTTTGTCCCCTCCCACATTTTCTTCTTTTTACATCTTTTTTATTTTTATGAGTGTGTGGGGACGCGCTCTTGGAACGGACACTTACTTTGGCTGGCTATACGTGGGAGCATTTTGCTGACTGCTTGGCTGTTGGGGGGACCTTTGCTGCTTGCCTGCCGCCTCCTCTGTCTCGCAGACTGCGCGCGGCCCAGGACTACATCTCCCAGAAGGGCAGTGCGGTCTCGTGAGAGGTGTGAGGCATCTCTCCCGCCCCCGGGGCTTTAAACTGCAGCGCGGACTCCCGCGGCGCGGGACGCGCTCTTAGAACGGACACTTACTTTGGCTGCTAATACGCGGGAGCGTTTTGCTGACTGCTTGACTGTTGGGGGGACCTTTTCTGCTCGCCTGCCGCCTCCTCTGTCTTGCAGACCGCGCGCTGCCCAGGACTACATCTCCCAGAAGGGCAGCGCGGTCTCGCGAGAGGCGTGAGGCATCTCTCCCGCCCCCGGGGCTTTAAACTGCAGCGCGGACTTCCGCGGTGCAGGACGCGTGCGGGCTCACCCGGGCCAAGGGCGGGCCCGTCCTTGCCCATCTGTGCCTGGATGAGGCTGGACTGGACCCTCCCTCTTTCATTTGGTTCCCCAAACACGTTGTAAATGTAAGACTACAAAGTTAATGGGACTTTGAAACCTTAAACAGATTCATAACTACCGTTAAGTATGATTTTTTTACCACTACACATAATTGTTTTGATTGCCTAGGTTTGTTAAATTACAAGGAGCATTTAATATACCTTTCCCCATGTGAGCCTCCTGCTAAGAGGAATACCTAAGTATAGAGAAACGTACTCGTTAGAAACTGACATAAATCCCATGTACTTGGAGTATTATTTGATTATAATTTTAATTTCTTGTTATTCACTTCGTTAATTTGGAACTTACAATCACTGATTCCTTAACACTTTGTATTATTTGAAGCTAACATGGGGAAGAGAAAATTACCTAGCCCAAACCTCAGCAATGGAAAAAGGCCCTACGTCGAGATACAACAAACATTGTTGAGCTATTTAACTGGAGCAATGGGGGGCGCTAGACAAACAGATTAGTTCAGTAGTGGAATCTCTTGAGGCAAGCTCGTCTCGGTTGAATGATGATGCATCTCATTCGGAGGCCTCATCCTCCCAAGGCCAGACCAAAACATTAAAAAAGCCTGCCAATGGGTGTATTCAACACATTACTGATAATATAGAGCTGAATGACACAGACCATCCATTACAGCCTCCCCGAAAGAAGCAAGGGCCCCCTTTATCCCCACAAAGTTCTGCTGTTCATAACAATGTGACACAAACCGATACTATAATTTGCCTTGAACTACCCCGCCAAAAGCTAACACTCTCCATAATGCCAAGAAAAAAAGAGGATTAATAAAAACACAAACAAAAGATAGGGCAAGGGCCAGGAAAACATCCGGTATACAGCGTACAGATCCAAAGAACTTAGCACTATTAATAGAGAGGTTGGATCTCTACCTCAGAGTTAGGTTAGATCAGATGGACCACAGATTGAAGAACACCTAGCTAATGCCAAAAAACAATTAACCACAAGTTTACGACCCCATGTTCTGGAAGTAGGTTCTTCCAATCCTGGGCAGATCTCTAAACATGTACCCACTGAGACAAATAGATATCCTCCTAACTCGCCTACCCCCTCCATGAATAATGTACATCTAGAAGGAGCGACTCTGTCTCTACGAAGAGTGTAACTGATCCAACGGGCCCGACTTCCCGCAATTCACCCTCTAATCTTGTAAAAAACCCTGACAGAAACACCAAACAGGATAGGGTAATTATGGCCCCAAATGACCATCTCGATCTTCCTACATTATAGTTTTGGCTAATGTCCCAAAGAAAGAACCCTCGACAACGGAAGGTTGGGAAACACTGAGAAACAAATCCCTTGATTGGCTGGGTAAGAAAACGGGCTTAACGGACCATTTGTTTAGAGAATTTAAAATGGCTTGAAGGGTAAAAAGTGTGGGCTCTCGAGGTGAGTCATTTGCGGGTGATTCAATTGTTTGACCTTCCGTTCCCCTCAGCTGGTAGAGTGTTGCAACAGACTGGGGCAAGGAGTATTGCAAGAGATGAATTAAATATTCTACCATTAGGTTTTTTCTATCCCCCGGTAAAGGGGTTCTTAGGAGTATCAGGGATGGGCAGAAATCCATCAATCCAATACAACCCATATAGTATTCCGATACGGAATGGATTCAAGGTCTTTTCGAACCTAGATGAACTTGATTGACTGATTCCACCAACTTCGTATGAATTTCTTAATACTTCCTTTGAACAAGTGTCAGTCCTAAACAGAATCGAACTTTATCTACTCCCTCCCCTTCCTACTCAGGAAAATCCGATATCGGAAAGAGGGATAAACCGAGGAGAGACATATGATGCCCTGGGTATTCTCAAACTTAATGATTCTGTAGACTCCATTAATCAGCCAGCCCCCCTACAAGCAGCCGAAGATAAACCAATAATCACAATACTTTATGGGAATATTGCCGGACAGCGTTCAAAGGAACATAACGACATCTGGCTTAGTTTTACTCAAAATTTTAATGTCTTATGCTTTCAGGAGATCTGGGCTACTAAAGCAATTCACATAGTAGGGTATAAGACTTATTTTTCCCCTGCACAACCTTCACCTTTTGGCAGAGCTAAGGGCGGGTTATCTATCTACGTATCCAACTTGATAGAGACAGCAGTTGTCACCACGGTAAGACTTGAAGCCAACTACCAAGTATTAAGCCTTTGCTTGAACAAGATAAATTCATTCCTTATATTACATTTTTATAATAATATGCCAGAGGGAGAATTATTGGTTACAATACGACGGATCCATCTCTTAATACAGCGCACAGCAATAGAGGTCATAACTATATGGGGTGGCGATTTCAATCAGCGCCTATGTTTACATAGTGACCAAATATCTGTGGTATACTAGATGAAAACGATACCCCGATAAGCCATTTTTCCCATTCAGTAATAGGGAATGCCCTAAACAACACTCTTTTTGATCTAGACCTGGGCTTGGCAAATAAGATGAATAACTCTCTAACTGCCCTTGCCTCTACTTTTAATGGCAGAGGAAGATTAAGTACAATAGATTTCATCTTTATCTCTTGTAGGGCGGAAAACCGTATTATTAACTCTGAAACGCATGATACTGCAATAAGCGATCACTATCCAATCAGTATCCAAATCTTTATTTCAACAAAAAAATTGTCATAAAAGAACACAGCAATAAAACAGTTAAAATAGTACAATAAAATGTTTAAAAGCAAGTAGTAATAAGACCAATCCATAGCACTAACTATTTCTAATACATAACAGTTTGTCCCTCCTACCCTGCTAGAGTTAGGATGCCAGCCCCAATGCAATTCTATAAGTGTGCCTTGTTTATCCTGGTTTATAAATTAACCACAAGTGCCCTTCTAATAATCCACATTGCTGCTAAGAACTTAGTAACAGCGAAGACCACAACCGGTGAAAGATCCGTCTTTAAAATTCTGAACGCATGTAAACAGTGGATTATCCCCAGATTTTTACATATTGGGATGATCCACCTCTGTCTCGGGTTTAAATAAGCGGGACAACATGGACCTCATTTTCTAGATCTGCGGTACACCCTGGGCAATTCTTGGGCGATATTGCGCACCATTTAGACGTAAGTGATCTGGTAGGTAGCAAACCATGCCGCCATTGGAGAAAGAGCTTCCTCGAAACAGCAGGGCTAATGTCATCCAGGACTTGCTCCTAGTAATAGGAATCCTTGGTCAATAGAAACGTGGCTGAGAGAGTGCCCGGTTGGGCGCTAGATGATAAAAGAGCCATTTTGTTATCCCGGTACAACTGAACCAGTTGTTTCCGTGACATTCCAGCACAGGTGTGCTCCGGGTCTGACCACATTGATGCAAGGCCGAGCTTCTCAAATTCCTCTCTAACATGCTTGAACCAGGGAAGCTTACCTACATTAGGCAACCCCAAAACTTTGATTAGCTTCTGCCTATATTCGGTCTCCTCCAGAAAGTTAGAGGTCTGAGGGCCAGTTCTTCCTCAATAGGTCTAAGGCCGAGATCAAGTCTTAGCGGCACTAGTGGGGTACTCGGGGGCAGGGCTACCAGCTGCCTTAGGAATGTATTCTCCGCGACAGTGATTGCTGAACCGCTCTTGTAACCCCACAGCTCGGCCCCATAGGACACTGCCCCACGCGCCCGCAATTTATACATTTCCAGTGGTGGACCAATCGGCTTAAACGATGATTTACTCAAAAGTTTCAGAATACCCCCAGCTATCTGGGTCATCTTAAGTTGCAATTTCAGCTGGTGCTGGACCCAAGTAAATGATTCATTAAGGGTAAGCCCTAGATAGTCAAAGGTGTGTACCCTTTCTAGCCTGACTCCATCAATCACAGGGTTTGGGCGTGTTGTTGCGGGGGGTTAAAAATCATAAATTTGGTTTTTAAGGTGTTTATTTCCAAACCCCGCTCTTTACAGAAAGAGACAAACCCATCCAAGACTCGCTGAATACCCAATGGTGTTTTAGAAAGTAATAAGGTGTCACCCGCGAACATAATCGCGGCGATCCGGGACCCTGCAAGCTTTGGAGCGTCGCTATCTAGTACCGCCTCCAGGTGTGCGATTACCTCGTTGACATAGAGGCAAAACAGGGTAGATGCCAGGACGCACCCCTGCCAACGGGGAATCGAGCTGTCAGGGAACCGTTGCTACCACACCTAACCTGTGCATAGTTGTCAGCATGGAGTCGGATTAGCATATTCAGGAGTGGAGGTGGAATACCAAGCTCCCCGAGTACAGTCCACAACTTCAGACGTGGGACCAGATCGAATGCCGCACGTAAATCGTCGAAAACAGTAAAAAGTGACCCGCCCCCGATCTTGGCGGTTTTCCAATAAAGCATATATAAACGAAAGATCTGATCCGTGGTGGAAACATTCTTCCTGAATCCTGCCTGGAAGGGGCTCAGGATAGAATGCTCCTCAATCCAGTCTAAAAGACGATTTAAGATCAGTCGTGCGAAAAGCTTTTGGGGCACGTCAATGAGGCTGATTGGCCTGTAGTTGGCTGGGAGCAGAGGTGAGCCCTTCTTAAAAATAGGAACAATCTCTGCCCCAAGCCAAGTACTCGGTACCTCCATACCTCCCCATATGGCATTAAAAATAGCCATCAAATAAGGGGCCCATACCACATGTTCATGCTTTAGAAGATCGCCTGGTAATTTATCTAGGCCCGGAGCTTTACTTGAGGGAAGCTTAAGAATAGCTGTCTCTACCTCCCCCACAGAAAACTCATACTCTTTTATTCCACTCTGGATATTGGGAGATAGTGCCAGCGGGTTCAGAGTGCCCAAGGGGGTATCCGCCCGGTATAGGGTGAGGAAATGCTCTTCCCACACCTCGGCAGCAACATTAGGGGCCACAGCCGCAACTAGTTCAGCCGACCCAGTGTTAACAATTTGCCAAAAGTTCCGGGCATCTCTTCCTGCCAGGCTCAATGTTAGATTGGCCCAATGGTTCACCTCCCACTCAGCTTTTGCGTGATGAATTAGCTTCTTATACGCAGCCCTTTTTATTTTAATCAGTGCTCTATTATGGTTTTGTTTCAGTGCACCGAGGAGCTCTGATTTTGCCCTTCTACATACTGGGTTAAACCAGGTAGATTTATTGCCTGGTTTTTACCCTTTTCCCACAGGATTTAGGGTCTCAGCTAAACTGGTAGTCAGTTCCTGATACAAAGCCCCGAGCTTAGCAAATACTGAGGCGGAGGTGAACTCAGGGGTCAGGGACTCGACAGCTTTCCAGTGCTCTGGCTACTTGGGCATATATCTCAGCCACTAACTCAGGGCGGGTTACTGCTTTGTCCCATCTAATTCTTCGTCTATTACTGGAGAGGAGTGCCCGGTTGTCTGATCCACTCCTTCCCTAGGGACTATCTTTAGAACGACCAGGGGAGAGGAAATCTAGGATCAAAGGGTTCTGGTCACTTTCGCCCCTGGCTTCCACCTTAAAATCAATGACCTTGTGCCAAGCGCAGGCCTCGACAAATATATAGTCCAGTCGAGCCTCTTGGCCAGGTTTATTAGAAGTGTGGTTTGCGGGTGTATCCGAAATTACACGGCCATTGCATGCCCTTATTGAGTGCTTTAAAGTCAGGGCAAGAATTTGTACCGCCAGCGGCGCCCATGACTTAGGCGGAGGACCCACCACCGGAGGTATTTTCCAATAGTCGTCCTCTTCCGAAATTGCGCCATCCATCAGATCTGTCAGTGGCTCAAAATGGGAGTTAAGGTCACCACCTACCACAAAGGTGGCCCCCTGGGGAATCCTAGTTAGGAACGCGGAGAGCTCCTCGATGGTTTTAGACTCCGCTGTGAGGCTCACTGGTCTAGAATAAACATTGACCAGAGCGAGTTTGGAGGCGTCAGGCCATGCCAGTAGGATTCCAATGTACATCCTCCGATGTGGTCTCCAAAATCCTGGCGCTACACCCCAGATGAGTTTTTACCCAGATTGTTAGCCCCCCCGATGGCCTTCCCTTCCCCCCCCCACTTTGCGGGTATAGAGAAGGAGGCAAAACCGCACCTGAATTGCTCCTCTCTTGCCCAAGTTTCCTGAAAGAAACAGACATCATTCATGTCGATGAAGGTACCCCACTCTGGACAGGCCAATTTGTTGCATAGCCCTGCAATATTCCAAGACAAGATTTTAGGCAATGTTTTACCAGTAGTTGCCTTAGTGGTTGGCATAGGGTGATCCTTCACCCCATTTGGCATAAACGCTGTATTAGGAATGGCGTCCCCCCAATCAGTATCACTTTGACTCTACTTCAGAAACATTGTACCCAAAGCATAGTAAGTACTCTAGACCAAAACAGATTGACATTAGATCGAATAAACGGGTATGCACTTAAATGGGAGAAAGTGGACCCACTAGCTATAACTACAACAGTAGTAAAAACAGCTTATTTGGCCATCGAAAAGTGTTTAGATTTGGCCACACCCGATGAGGAAGTACTGAATAATTTTTGGGTGGTCACAAAAACAATAAAAGAAGCACTCTTTATTAAATTGAATAAGAGTAGACCCAATAAGAAAGGGTGGTTCAATAAGAGATGCAGAACTAGTTACTCCTATTTTTTGTAAAGCATTTTTCAAATTGAAAGGGATGCTCAAGAAATCACAACTCTTGGAAAGGAATACAACCTTGCCATCAAGGATAGAAAAGCAGATCTTAAACAGGATCTCTGGGATCAACTACATAAAAGTAGTACCCAAAAAAACAGCGCTGCCTTTTGGGCCATTGTTAAATCTCCCTTCCTTTCCGATGAGAGAGACTCTCCCAAAATTGACGTGGCCATAGATGAAAGAGCCTGGGTGGAGCACTTTAGCAAGATATTCGCGAAGGAAAACAACCCAGGGCATGGTCACATAGAAACTCTACCTGAGCAGCATTCTACTGTATACCTCTTACTTCTAGATATAACACACGATGAAGTAGACCTGGCACTAAAGGCCAGTAAAAAATGGGTCCCAATCGACTTTTTTAAATCAAATCCTGGCCTTTGGACTCCAATCTTAACTAGGGTCCTGCAGGCTTCCTGCACTGTAGGGCTCTTGGAATCATGGTCAAAGTCGATTTTAGTACCCATTTTCAAAAAAGGGGACCGTCAACTAACATCCTGTTATCGACCAATCTCACTGCTCGATTCATAAGGCAAAGTAGCGGGCCGAGTCATTCTTGAACGCCTCCAGCAGTGGGCGGACGATAGCGGCATCTTATATGACTTACAGTTTGGGTTCCGAGAGGGGCTAGGGACTACTGAACAGGCACTTAACCAGACCCTGCTGATAGGCAAATATGCCAGTGGAAAAGGTGGAGCCCTCTACATGGTTTATGTCGACCTGTCGGCCGCCTTTGACTGTATTAGTCACGCAAAACTTTGGTCAGTTCTATTAGAAATGGGGGTAGAGCTGAGGCTTGTACATTTTTTGCGTGAACTTTACTCAAACGCTACAGCCAGAGTGGTACAAAAGGGGGTGGTGATGGACGGAGCATCTGAACCAATCAAACACTCACACCCAGTCAAAAGATCTGGGTTTGATCCATCACCGTTCTTTAGCCCACTCTGCCACCCCAGTTCAGACATGGCTATATGCAAATCAGTCTGACCCTGTGCCTCATGGGAACAGTCAAGCCCGAACTGCCAAGCCATGCCTTTCCTGGACCGGAAACAAGCTTCCGAACGCTACAGCCAGAGTGGTACAAAAGGGGGTGGTGATGGACGGAGCATCTGAACCAATCAAACACTCACACCCAGTCAAAAGATCTGGGTTTGATCCATCACGTTCTTTAGCCCACTCTGCCACCCTAGTTCAGACATGGCTATTTGCAAATCAGTCTGATCCTGTGCCTCATGGGAACAGTCCAGCCCGAACTGCCAAGCCATGCCTTTCCTGGACCGGAAACAAGCTTCCGAACGCTACAGCCAGAGTGGTACAAAAGGGGGTGGTGATGGACGGAGCATCTGAACCAATCAAACACTCACACCCAGTCAAAAGATCTGGGTTTGATCCATC
This sequence comes from Lissotriton helveticus, assembly GCF_964261635.1. Classification (NCBI taxonomy): domain Eukaryota; kingdom Metazoa; phylum Chordata; class Amphibia; order Caudata; family Salamandridae; genus Lissotriton; species Lissotriton helveticus. The sequence goes on from NC_136057.1 coordinate 1,491,407,887, forward strand.
ACCGTTCTTTAGCCCACTCTGCCACCCCAGTTCAGACATGGCTATATGCAAATCAGTCTGACCCTGTGCCTCATGGGAACAGTCAAGCCCGAACTGCCAAGCCATGCCTTTCCTGGACCGGAAACAAGCTTCCGAACGCTACAGCCAGAGTGGTACAAAAGGGGGTGGTGATGGACGGAGCATCTGAACCAATCAAACACTCACACCCAGTCAAAAGATCTGGGTTTGATCCATCACGTTCTTTAGCCCACTCTGCCACCCTAGTTCAGACATGGCTATTTGCAAATCAGTCTGATCCTGTGCCTCATGGGAACAGTCCAGCCCGAACTGCCAAGCCATGCCTTCCCTGGACCGGAAACAAGCTTCCGAGGACCGGTTTCTGGCATTACAGCCGTCTTCAGCCCGGCTTGCTTGAATCCAGTGGCAAAGTGAGCAAGGGACTCACGTCTGAGCATACCCTGCCACACTTATGGCGGCCAAAGCGGTACAAAAGGGGGTGGTGATGGAAGGAGCATCTGAACCAATCAAACACTCACACCCAGTCAAAAGATCTGGGTTTGATCCATCACCGTTCTTTAGCCCACTCTGCCACCCCAGTTCAGACATGGCTATATGCAAATCAGTCTGACCCAGTGCCTCATGGGAACAGTCCAGCCCGAACTGCCAAGCCATGCCTTTCCTGGACCGGAAACAAGCATCCTGGGACCGGTTTCAGGTTGAGTGCGGCACGGGGCAAATGGAGAGCTAACTGCATCGTTTGGCGTGGAGAGAGGGGTGAGACAGGGCTGGTTCCTGGCACCCTTTCTTTTTACACTCTATACCAATGGCTTAGAGCGGGCCATGGTCAAAGGGTGCCAGGACCTCCCTTACATCAATGGTCGCCCAATTCCGGCCCTACTCTACGCCGACGATGCAGTGATATTGGCCCGTACTCCTGTTGAATTGCAACGAGCCCTTGTTAGATACGCTTCTTTTATGGCTAATTTGGACTTAAATATTAATATCAAAAAGACCTTTGTCATGTCCTCGGGAATTTCTTAAGAAAAGAACAAAGGGTATGTTCCTGAAAAACTAAAAGCTTGAGTGCACAGATAAATACCCATAACTAGGGATCACTATTGATGATAAAACTAGCTGGAAACCGGCCATAGAGTCCAGAAAGCTTCTCTTCATGAGAGCTACCTCCGCTCTGGTAAATTTTGCCCGAAGGATAGGAAGAAGGCCACCTGTTGAATAAATAGCGATATATAAGGCCAAATGTTTAACTGTAGTGTTATACGGGGCAGGCGTGTGGGGCTATGAAAACACAGAAGCCCTACAAATGGTTTAAAACAGATTCCTGAGGTACCTTCTTGCACTTCTTTGGGGTAGTGCAACGTACTCATGTCATTTGGAATTAGGCCTCTCTTATCTGGCTGATATTATTAAAATACAACCACTTCTCCTGTGGCATCGCATATAGACATCAGATAGAACCACCTTTTCCCAAGGGTTTATTATGGATTGCATTTCTTTGGAAAATGCTAACAACATCGGTTGGTTGTGGTATATCAAAGCCTCTCTCTATGATATAGGTTTGGGGAAATATTTCAACTCACCCACCTTAATCCGCGAGTTATCCAGAAAAGCATTCCAGAAGCAGTGTTTAATACATCTAGATGACCTGCGATTGGCCAAAGAAGCCACTAAACCATCAACTGTGCACAGTCTAGCAATACAGACCACTTTTTTTCTATTCAACCCTACCTTACCTTTAATACCACTAGTTACGAGAGATTTCTGTTGATCCGGTTTAGATTAAATATCTTTTATCGATTGGTTACCTTCCCGAAAAGAAATGACTGGTCAACAGCTTTACCACTCTGTCCATGTGACGATCTCTCTACCCAGGCTACTATTCACACAATTTTATTTTGCAAATTTTATTGTGAACCTAGAAAGTCCTGGATTACCCCGGTATTAAAGCATATGGGAATTAGGAGATGTGGACCTGCAATGTTATTTCTACAGTTTCTGGAGGAGGAATGGTTAATAAAGATTGTAATTAAATTCTTAAAATTCATTGTTCGCCACAGATTAAATTTGGAATAGAGCACCATCCTCCTGCCTAGGATTTTAACTATCTGTATTGTAAATATCTAATTATGCCTTTTTTAACTTAGACTCTTTTATTAAATAATTGCTTTTAAATCACGAAATTTCTTTTATGAGCTGTCTAAAGAAAATTTTATCAAACTGTACTTTTATGGTTTTGTAAACAATGAAACCCGAATAAAGTTAATTTTGATTTGATTTGAGTGTGTTGTTGAAATTATATGATAATTACTGTTTTTTGTCTTCAATATTTTTCTTGCAGATTATCATTTCCGTTCCCTTATGTTCCTCCCTTTCCACCATCATGTTTAATGTTGTCTTGTGGAATGTGCGTGTATTAGGTCAACCTGTCAAGCGTCAAAAGGTATTGTCTAACCTATCCAAACTTAATACCCATGTTGCCTTTTTACAAGAAACTCATTGTTACTATATGAAATCTCTTAAACTTAAACGTCAATGGGTTAATCAAATTGTTTTCCTTCCTGCCATTGATCGCCATGGTGGTGTTGTTATTTTATTCCATAAATCGATTAATGCACAAATTGTATCAACAGAATGTGACGCAAATGGACGATGGGTTATGCTGGATGCGATAATTGATAAAACGCAAATTACTTTTTTAAATATTTATGTTCCAGTTAAAGCTGACCCACAATTTTGGAACAGTATCAAATCGAAAATCTCCTCCATTTCTAATCCCAATATAATTGTTGGTGGCGATTTTAATAATTGGCTGGATCCCTTCTCTGATAGAAAATATAAATTCAAACCTGACAAAACTCATAAAGCGTTTCAATCTGCCATCGCATCTCGTCATTTTTATGGTGTTTTGGAAACATGTAATCCTGATACTGCTGAATTTACCTTCTTTTCCCCTGTTCACCATACTATGTCCCGTATTGAATATATTTTGGTTTCTAAGTCACTATTTCCCTGCATCCAAACATCTGAAATTGGTTATATATTTATTTCCGATCACGACCCCATTTTTGCCTCTTTTGATCTATCACTTACTCCTTGTAAACAAGGTGCGCAGAATTTCTGCCTTTGCGAATGCGAATTTGCAAAATGGTATGTATAAAGTAAAATCTGGTGCAAAATGAGGAATCGCAAAATTTGCGATTCCTTATTTTGCAATTGCATTTAAGGAATCGCAAATTTTGCGATTCCTTAATGCAATGTATGAAGCAAAAAAAAATAACAAAATGCCCTTAAGGAATCGCAAATTACCACCAACTTCTTGTTGGTGGTAAGTTGCAAATTCCTTGAAAAATGCACATTTCAGCATTTTTCAAAGTGCCATGTGACGCACATACATGCCCTTAGGGCATGTATGTGTGCCACACGTGCACCCATGCATATTTCAGGGGTGCAACAGGGTGTCCTTTGGACACCCCTGCACCCTTGAAATTATTCTCAATTTGCGATTTTCAAATTGCGAATCGCAAACTTGAGAATACCTTCCCATTCATTCTGGCCCATAGAAATGAATGGGAAAGTATTCCTTAATTGCGATTCGCAATTTGCTAATCGCAATTAAGAAATACTAAGAATTCGCTAAAAAAATGCGAATTTGTACATACATACCAATTTGCGATTCTGAAATAGCGATTTCTTAAAAATCGCTATTTCAGAATCGCAAATCGGTACCTTCATACATATGGCCCTAAGTCTGAATGCAAAAATATTGGCCCTATAAACTCGGAAAAAACAAACTTCTTTATTCTGATGCTGACATTACTGATACCTTCCAATCCTACTATGAACTCCTATATACAGAGGATATTAATGCTTCTGAAAAGGACCTTGACATTTTTTTTCAAGATGTCCCCAAGCCTCATGCCCCTTCTGATATTCTTCTATCCCTTAAAAATGATCTCTCCCTTCAAGTCATAACCAATGCTCTTAAATCTTTAAAAAAAACAAAGCTCCGGGGCCCGATGGATTTTCAATTGAGTTATTCCTAGCTTTCTCCTCAATTTTTGCTCCATTATTATTAAATCTTTTTAACTCATTTTTTATCAAACTCTAGAGCTTGTGGCTCTTTTTTAGAAGCCCTTATTATTGGCATTCCAAAACCAGCCAAGGATTCCTCCTTTTGTAAATTTTTTGACCCATTTGACCTAATTGATTATGATTGTAAAATCTTTGCAAAAATTCTAGCGTCAAGATTAGAAAACATCATTCCACTTCTTATTAAACCAGATCATTCTGGCTTTGTTAAAGGCAGACTTGCCTTCGGCAATGCCAGAATGTTTTCAAACATTCTACCTCTTGGTAGGAAGTACCCTTCTCCTCTAGCTGCCTTATCACTTGATGCTGAAAAGGCTTTTGATCGAATCAATTGGCAGTTTATGCTTTACACCCTTAAATGGTTTGACTTTGGTCCTAGATCCATTTCCTATATTAAATTATTATATACTTTTCCCCGTGTCTGTGTTTTTGTTAATGGTTTTTTCTCCCCTTATTTTCACTTGCAACGAGGTACCCGACAGGGTTGTCCACTCTCCCCATTGCTGTTTCTCTTGTGTTTGGTACCCTTTCTTGAACGTTTTAGAAATAATCAAAGCATTACTGGTTTCACTCCTAATTCCCATCAAATTAAATTATCTGTTTACGCAGATGATATTCTTATTTATATGTCCAACCCCTGCGAATGACTTCCACCGTTTTTACAAGAGATTGCTTTATTTTCTAATGTTTCAGGATACAAGCTTAATTTTTCCAAAACTGAGATTTTACCTTTAAACCCAACATGTTATCAATATATGTTTGATACTACCAATTTTACTTGGTGTCCTCAAAAGATGAAATATTTAGGAACATGGTTTTCCACAAATATTTCGGATACTTTAACCCATAATTTTTCAGCATTAAACTTAAGGTTACTAATTTGCTTTCTTCCTGCTCCCCACTATTTGTATCCTGGTGGGGTCGTTCTGATACGATTAAAATGATAATTGTTCCCCAAATACTTTTTCTACTCTCAATGTTACCTTTTAAAATTCCTAAATATTATTTTTCGCAGATCAACTCTATTTGCACCAAACTTTTATGGAATAATAAAAGGGCTCGTATTGCTCTATCTAGACTAATTCACCCTAAAACAGAGGGTGGTGCTCGATTTCCTGATTTTAAACTGTATCACAATGCTTTTTTAATTCGTCAATTTTATGCTATATCCAAAGATTATCTAGAGCTACTGATTCCAACTTGGGTTACTGTTGAACGCTCCCTGTTACAGGACTTTTTTCTTTTCAAGATATTATGTTTATGTCCAATTGTACTTTCATTTCCAAATATCCTATTTTAAAATACTCTCACCACCTAATACATACACTATTTTTCGAAAATGTTGACCCCTATCATTCTTTTCTTTCATTGTCCATATGGTTTAATAAGCACCTTACATTTTGCCACAAATCTTTTCACTACAAACATTGGAAAGAAAAGGGCATTCTTTGCGTACACCATCTGCTACATAATAATTTGATAATGCCTTTCCTTCAGATCCAAGAGAAATTTAATCTTCCTGACTCTTGTATTAAAAAATTCAATAAATTAACTCCTATTATTCAAACCTGTCTACAAGAATTTACCTCTTTCCCTCTAACCTATTTCGTTTACTCCCACTACACCATTATTTCATTTTCCTCATGATCCAATTCCCAGTGCTTCCTTTATATATAAACACCTATACTCACACACCAATACCCGCAGTAAATCCCATATTGAATTATCTTGAGAACTATACTCATCTCAGCAATTGTCTACTCTTCAATTGGATTGTTTTTGGCAAAAGATTTTCAAAACTTTGAAAGCTGCCATTATTACACAATCATTATATTTTATTTTTAATAGAGTTGTAATTACTCCTCTTTTTCTCCATAAAATTGACCATTCTATTTCACAATTATGTTGGTCATGTCTTTCCTCTGAAGGCGCACTGACTTTATTATTGTCCTAAGGTCTTTAAATTTTGGAAAGTTATTTGTTCAAAATGCTGTTTGATTTTTTCATGTGATGTTCCTTTTGCAATTCATAATATCTTTTTAGGTACTAGGTCTCCCGATTTTGACCAATGGTCATCTAAAACTCTTTTATTTGACCTCTTTATTGCAGTTGCTTTTAAAGGTATATTAACAAACTAGAAAGACAACTCCAAAATATCTTACATGCTTTGGTGGAATCTAATATGTGATGAACATCTAATTGCATCAGTTTCCCATTGTTCTATTCTCCAAAAGATTCAGCTAGATTTACTATGGTTACCTTTTACAACATTCCTATCCTCACACTCTTCTTTCTCATAATGTTCATTCTCCTTCCTTTTTAAGTATTCCTCCTATCTAATGTTTTCTTCTCCACTCCTTTCTCCTTCTTTCCTCTTCTTTTTATTTTTTTCCTTCCTCTCTATCTCAAAATTACATAGGGGGTCATTAGCATGAAGTCCGCCTGCCATACCTCCGGGAAATGGGACCGCCCGCCCTATGTGCGGGGGTCCCGTGGGTGACATTAAGATGCGCCCGTCACACTTGCGTGTGCATCTTGCATTTTCAACATTGCGGCGGGCGGTGCTGACAATGCCAAAAATGCATGTCGTGCATGTGCATGCACAACGAGGCAGGCACTGCGCGGTGCCTGCCATGTTGTGCATGCACATGTAGGGGTACCATAGGTACCCCCCATGTGCCCCCCCAACAGCCTGGGGGCCTGCAACGGGCCGCCAACCTAGAAAAATGCATCCCTTTCCCGCCACGGAAAGGCTCCCTCCTGCCTGCATCCTGATATGGATGGCTGTGTCTAGCAGATACCGCCACCATATGAAACCTATTCCTCCCTGTCGACTTGTCGACCGGGCGGAAAAGCAGGGGACGGTCTTCCCGTCCGCTGCGCTCCCCCGCCATACTAATATTGTGGGGGGAAAATGGATGGCGGGCGGGCTAGGATATAGGTCAGATCGCCACCGCCCACATGGCGGTGGCAATCCGCCCTACATCCTAATGGGCCCCATAGACTTTATAACTTTTTTTCTTCTGGAACACACATTTTAGTAAGATGTTATAATGTTATACTATTCTTCTTCTTCACTTCATGTAATTATAATCTTTTCTTATCATAGGTGTAAATGTGAATATGCAGTTTTATTCATTCTTAATGGACTTTACCATTATGTGCTTATTCCTGTTTCGCTTTTTCATCCAGGGAATGCAATGTTTTACCTGTTGGGTTCATTCTTTCAATAAACAGTAATTAACAAAAAAGAGGGGGGCAGATTAGAATGAGGTTTATTGTTTTGAAGTGGGGCAGACTTTTGCATTTAAGTGGGACAGAGTGTTTTGGAAGGGAGTGAGGCACATTGGAGTGAGGAAGCTTGTTTTGGATTGGAATGGGGCGCATCATAGTGGGACTGATTAGAGTGGGGTGGGAAGGGAGTATTGAATGTGGTGAATTGGAGTGGATTGGATTGGGGTGAGTAGTTGAGTTTAGAATAGGGGGGATTGGATTGGTCGGGGGTGAATTGAGTGGGGTTTAGTGGAGTGGGGTGAGGTGGGATAGATTGGAATGTATTGGAGTGGGTCAGATTGGAGTTTGGTCAATTGGGGTGTACTATAAGATTATGTGTTAATGCACCTTTTTTAGAAATTACACATAAGAAAGAAACAATGTTGGTTTGCAATATTGTGAACAAGATAATCCTCATATTTTGAGAACAGCTCCCACAAAGCAACAACAAAAGAAAACATGAATGCAAAGAGAGAAAAGAATTGGCAAAATAAAAGAAAGTTCACTGTAGAAAAGACATCTTGGCAGTTTGGTTTGTCCTGCTGGGCATGTTTTTACCAATCACATGCCTTCTGTTTGCTTGGCTCTAAAAGTTAAAAAAATTAAAATAGTACCTCAATCACGTAGGAAGCAGTGGACGGACACTGAATACATTGAACCAATTAGTTCTTGGTCCATTCTCCACAGAAATGATGCTAGGCCTGCATTGATGAATTACAAGGCGGTAAAGTAGAGTGCCACACAAGCCAACAAATGGTAAACAATAGGCAGGCTCCAACCCCCTTATGTTAATTACAGTGTCTCACAAGTGAGACGCATGCACTATGCATGCTTTCCCTAAAAATAGGGGGTTACCTGTGGTATTCCTGGAATTTCAGCTAATTGATAACTATTGGCATTATTACAGACAATGATCAAGTTTTGTCTTTTGCAACATCATAAGAAAACTTCTATTTAGATGATAGCCAAGAAAGAAGATATTTGCAATTGAAGCAAATGCTTACATAGTAAGAAGAATGGTATCCAAAAGAGTTCTGTGCTATTTACTTTTCATATGTTTCTTAAAACCTGGATACCTCACAGAGTTGTAGATTCAGTTCTCTACTACACAATAAGCAATTAACTACTATAGATGAATAATCTTGGAATTTCATTCAAAAAGACATTGCTAAATATCTTAGAGATGCTAGATTAAAATAAAGTTAAATTTTAACATGTTTCATAATTGGTACCTCTCTTAAATCAGATTAAGAATGTTGGACATGTCACCAAATATATTGTAATATTACACATATTCAGTGGAACTGCACTTTTACGTGGACAAATATTGGATTACCATTTGGAATAATATGACAGAGATAAGGGATTTTAAATTTGCAAGAGCACCAATGGTTGGTATCCTACAGGACATCATGAATAGTCCAAAAATCAACCTACAGTGCAAAATATTGATTGTCACCTGCTTGACTGTGTCACAAATTTGTATCCTTATGAAATAGACAACTCCACATATATAACATTATGATGATTGATTGAATGAAAGGATGGAGATGGTCATATTTGAAAGATCAAGAAACACATTTCTTGATTAGCTAGTCAAATCCAAAAATATATTAGGGCCAGTTGTAATACTCACATTGAAATGGTATCCTGATAATAGGGAATAGAAATCACACACTATGCAGCGTAATCAAGAGCCTATAAAGCTGAGCATGCTTGGAAACACAAGTCAGGGAATGATGGAAGCTATAGTATGAAATGCCTATATTGCTTGAAGTAGTTGCAAATAAGCAAAATAATGTATGGATTTCAATACCAGCAAATATATTTTTATTTATATATTTAGCTATTTTTAAACATGTATTAAAAAAAACACATTAAAACAAAAAGATGCAGTGACTTCTACCCCCACCTAAATCTCCCCCCTCCAAGACAGGAAAAACATTGGATATCAATTATCCAGGATAAACTCGCTCACCGTGGGACACCATGTCAGACTGTTGTATTGTCAGGAATTCCAATCCCATTGTTATTTCCATAACCATTGACCACACGTTTTAGCCTTTTTTTGTTTGTGTTTTTGGGCCTTCCCTTATCTTGCGATTACTCTTGCTTTTTCACCTACAGTCCATCCCCAACACCTTCTCAAATTACCTTGGGCAACCCCACTCCTCGTAGACCAACTTTTCCCAGTTGCAGCCCACATTCATCTCCAATCTTGTAATCTTGGGCATGCTGCACTTCCCAAGCTCCGTACAATCTCTCTTGGCTTGGAGAAACCCCATGTTCCCCAGGGTCTGCTGATAAGAGTTGAGGTCTGAAGCTCCCCACATCCCAAATATTGTCAACTGAGGTTAGAATGCAAGTGGTTCCCAGATCGCCATCTCCAACCAAACTTTTACACCCTCACAAAACAAATGAAACCTAGGCCTTTCCCGTAATGTATGCAGGAAGGACCCTCTTTTACAATGGGCATGTAGCATTCATCATTCACAGCCATTCTGATCTTGTGTTGGAGTGTCCTAGTGTAGTAAATTTTATGAAGTATTTTAAGTTGAATTAAGCAGAATTGCGCCTCTATGACTACTTCCCTCTGGAACTGTATTCCTTCCTGCCACTCATCATCCTTCAGACTGCCCACATCTGCTTGCCATTTAATTTGTACATGTGGTAGTTCCCCCTGTTTGTTATTCACGAGGTCCTTATGTTAATGAGATTGCTGTAATTGTCATGTGTACATCACGGATTCATCTCTCTAGAGGAGACTCCTCCATCATCTGGTGTAATCTGTCCACTCAGGGGGTGCCTCAATTGGTAGTAATTAAAAGATTGGGAGGGAGTCATATCATATTTTTCTCTAAGCTGTGTCAATGGCACCATACCATTTGCATCCCATAAATCCCTGAGAATGGAGAGGCTGAATAGGTCCCACCCTCTAAAGCCTTGCTGGGTCGATACTGCCCCAAGTTTCATGCCCACCCATAATGGGGTTTGGGGAGTCAGCCACTTCCCCTGACCCATTTCCGTCAAGATGGTGTTGCATATCATACATACTGTCTTGGCAAAGTCTGGAGTGTTGAGATCGAGTTTACTAATGTAGAGAAATTGAAGATATCCCTTCACTCCAAGAGTGTCTTGGTCCTGTCAATAGGCCAGATGCAGTTCTAAAAATGCCCACTCATTTACTGTGCTAAACTTTGTAATATTTGCAAACATCGGGTAGGGCTATCCTACCATCATACACAGACCTTTGAAGGGTGTGTGGAGGGCCACCCATGGTGTTCCGTCTAGCCTTAGTTTCCTCAAACAACTGTTGATACACATCTTCTCCAAAATTGCAAAAGGAAGGGCGATTCCACAGAGTCAAATGCTTTAATTGCATCCAAGCATACCACCGCAAATGGAAGCACCACGTCCTTGGCTGCAGCAATGTTGTTGTGGAGGCGTCACAGATTGTGACTAGTTGACCTGTGTGGCATGAAACCATTCTTTTCTGGATGCACCAAATCTAGGATCACTTTCTGCAAAGGATTCACCAGGACCTTAGACAGTATGTTCACAACCGCAGTAACTAACAATATTAGGTGATACGAGACCCATCATTCCAGAGGTTTCACAGGTTCTGGGATCCTCACTATTGTTGCCAAATTAGCATCATGGAGGAGCTTGCCTCGTAGATGAGCTTCCTCATACATCCAATGTAAGTGTGGTGTCACTATATTAGCCACCTTCCCAGTGCTTTCCTGGATTGCAGTTGAGTCAGTGCTGTTTGCACCTCCCCAAAAGTCATATCTTTCTCCAAAGTACTCATGTGATGTTGATCAAGCCACCGACAAGGGCATTTCTCAACAAATCTGTGCATGTCCTCCACTTCAGCTTGAAGTCTCTCAGATATACTGCCATTGTCTGCAATATTTTCGGAGCCCGTCACTATAGATCCGTCTGGGTCCTGAAATCCCTCTATGTGATGTCCATAATGATCCCGTCCACTGAGCCATGCCAGTATCTTAACTTCCTTGTCTTCCACTTCATTTAGACCCTTCGCCTGTATCATGGTATAGTTGAACTGCATCTGTTGTTACAGAGCGGTATTCCGCCACCTTGCCAAGGAGACTGGTCTTCGCTTCAGCCGATGGGCATGTTGCGTGTTCGTCCTCCAAATGGCATATGCCCTTTCTAGGGCTATGCAGAATTCCTTGCATTTATGTCTGTCCCCCACCTCCTCAGCGATAATCACCCCCAGATGGTAACAACTTAGTATTTTTCTCAAAGTATTGGGTTGAAGCTTTCTGCAACCAAGTCGGTTCTTTCTCATTAAGTCTCCATTCACCAGTCATTCCAAACCCATTTATGAGGTGAGTCCATTGTCACAGCAAGTGGGGAATGATTGAAAACCCTCTCGCTTTATATTTAGCTACTATGAACAGACCCCCCTTAGGGTGAAGAAGAAGCTGATATAGGAGTGGGTAACATGTGCTCCAGAGTAAAAGGAGAAGTACCAACGGTCTTCATGAAGTTCCCTCCAGTTTCCCTGGGCCTGTCCAGTGTGTCTGTCTAAACTGGACGCTGTCTAGCTGGTTATATAGCACCATAATAAAATCACCCCTGACAACTGTGGTAGCCTGTGGTAGTTCAGTGGGTAGCTTTCCTAAGTACGTCAGTGTATCTACTTGAAGTACCAGTAGGACATAATTAATAACCAAATCCAGTTTTTCTCATTCCATTCACCCCAACTCATCTCTGTTTCATGTGAAAGGCCACAGATCTCTTGATTAAAATTCATCCATCCATCATCACATGCTTTATTTCGACATAAAAGTCATAAAAGCAACATAAAGCAAAGGTGAAATAGCCATAAAAATGAGTATAGGTAAAAAAGAGGTACAGTAATAAATATGCACTTAATCATCCTAAAATCAAGTTAAAAACAAGTAATAATTCATATTTTTGTAGTGCAATACATGGAGCGACTTTCAATTTGCTTTGGCTAATTACCAGAATTTTAAATAAAGTGCTTGTGCATGATAGTTTTTGCGGCAGTGCTGTTGTGACTTTACAGTCCTTGCTATCGTCTGTACAATGGAAGCTACGTCTTCCTTGAAAGTGCTTTCTACCGTATCAGCCAAGCTTGACCCAAGTACTTTGCTACACAGCAGGATAAAATAGGTCTAGAGTCTGACTTAAGAATACGGAGTGCATCATGATGGTCCCGTGTGCCAAGCTGCCAACAAAGCGGGCTCAGCCCATTTCTCTGCGGTGTTTTATACACCAGGCAAGCAAACAGTAAGTGTGCAATGCTTTCCACAGAGGCTTTGCAGCAGGGATAATCTTTTCCGCTGTTTGTGGACCATTTTACTGTCACTTCACTCACTGGAAGGGAGCCATACCTGAAGTGCATGTAGAGTGTTCTATCTCTAGGTACTTTGATTTGGTCAAGGTAAGGCTCATAGGGCCCGATTCACAGAATTAACTTAAGACAAAATCCTAAACGTACTACTTTTGGTATTCACATAATGCACTTACTACTTTTGGTATTCACAGAATGGATTTACGACTACTAACTTTACGTCCGCACTCGGACCGGAAATTCCATCCCGAAGTCGGAGCTTCCGGCTTGGAGGTGGAGCTTCCGGCTTGGAGGTGGAGCTTGCGGCCCGGAGGGGGAGCTTCCGACCTGGAGGCGGGGCTTCGGGCCCAGAGGCGGAGCTTCCAGCTCGAGGTGGGGATTTCAGCCATGGCTAAATCCCCACCTCTGGGCCAGAAGTTCCGCCTCCGGGTTGGAAGGTCCACCTCCAAGCCGCAAGCTCTGCCTCCGGGCCGCAAGCTCCGCCTCCGGGCCGGGTTGCACGTTTTGGACGAGGCCGGTGGCCACTCAAACCATATATCAATAAAGTGGTATAACAATCACTAATCGATCGGGGGTAAGGCCTAGGGCCTTGTGAATCGCTTGGACTACACTGGACTAACAGCAGTTAGGACGGGAGTAGCCCGCGGGATTCGGGTGCAGTGCGGGAAGCACGGCTTGCACCAATGTAAAGTCAATGGCGCGTAAAAGTTACAAAGTTACTGCAAAAGGAGTCTTCCGACTGGACTAGGACTACCAAACTTTAGACTTAGGCACTAGAGGTGTGTACCAGTGTAGGAACACCAGCGCTAGTAAGTTACCTCACCCACAGGAAGCGGGGGCATAGGTGCCAATGTGTGTCGGGTTTCGTCACGCAGTTCGATGGGGCCTGAGGATAAAGATGCTGCAGGCGTCCAGAAGAGAAGTGTCTGGTGCGATCCAAGGGTGGATCGAAGTTGATGGGTACCTGAAAGCAGAGGGGACAGAGTCTGGGTCACTAGCCAGTGACCAGGAAGGAACCAGGCGATGTCGGGCGCAATCAGGTTGATGTCGGGTGCCTTGTCTCCGCTGCCACGTGGACTCTGGGGCACCGAGGATGTCCTGGAGTGGATCACAAGCTGTCCCACGAAGGTTCTCGCTGTCGGCGGTGTCGGCTTCCGGATCCGAGTCAACAAACCTTGGCAAAGGCAACCCACGCAGGATTCGAAGAAGGCTTAACACTTGGACCAGCAAGGTCAGAGCGGGGGCTCCTTTTCAGGGGAGCGAGTGCCAGTCTGGAGCAACCAGACCAGCTGTGAAAATTCTTAGGTTCATCGGTTCTGGGCCACTAGCCAACGGGCAAGCGACCGGACCAACGTGTCAAGCAGAAAGATGCAAAAGGGTCCCACGCAGCACTCGTCAAGTGTGGAGGGGTGAGCTTCGGTGCACAAGGTGCTCGGGGATGGAGCTTCTCAAACTCCAATGCACAGCTTCGAGGGATCCTCGGGTGCTGCACGGTCAGCGCTTCGTTGTTCCTCCAAGATGGCAGCTCCCATGCTTCAGGTCGCCTCCACGGGTCTCAGCTTTGCAGGGACTGTGGATCGGGCTATTAGAAAGCAGGCACGCTGGGTCTTGTTGATCTCTGTTGCTCGAGTTCTGGCGGGAACTGCAACAAAGCAAACATCGAGGTGCTGGATGGTGCCTGTTTGCACAGGGTGGTCACTCCTTGACCACAAGGGAGATTCTTCAGTGTTCTACGTCGAGTAGGATGTCGAAGGGTCCAGAGTTTCGTTTCATAAGTTTCAGTCAGGATAATCTGATGTGCATTGGCACTGCTCCCACCTATATTCCAAATCTGGGGGCTGGATTACCTGCTAGGTCCCTCCTATGGGTGGGACCCAGGAAGGGGGTGGTTACACCCCTCTCCTTTGTCCAGTTTGCCGCCAAGACTGGGGCTGGAGTGCCCCAGAACCGGTTTGACTGGAATCTGCCCAGTGACACCTTGTGTGCCCCAGGCAGTGTCTAGTTTCTTTCAACCCTCCCTGCTCCAAACCACTATCTCCTGTCTGGGGTGGTGTGACACTTCCCTGTGACAGGAGATCCTTTGATCAAGCCTCCTCTGTCGAGTTTCGGTCAGCAGCAGGAGGCCAGACATGTGTCTGTGGCAGCAGCATCCATTTTGTGATGCTGGGGCTCTGGTTAGTATTAACCGCGCTTTCAGTAAAGTAACATGTCTTCTCCCTCTAGAAGGGTGGAATGCTACCCCCGTCGCCAGAACTGGCGAGGGGGTAGTATTCCAAAATGTATGACACCAAACACGACATGTTTTGATAAAGCCAAACCAAAGTTAGCATTAACCGTGAGGATTATAATGCACTTAAGAGTATATGGTATGGCAGTATCACTGGAACAGCAGTAAGGAAATGGTTCCGAACACTGCAGACAGGCTCAGCTCATGCTAGAGCACCATCTCACATAAAACCAAGCACTCTGCCTCCGGGATTGTAAAGGCCTGCCATAGGAGTGACTGATAGGTATATATGTGTCCAGATATAGGGTTAGATATAGGTATACCATATCTAAGCAAGGGGTGAATACACCACCTTGCCCCAGCTGTGTGAACAGCAAGTTGTGTCGATTTAAGTAACAGCCAGGGGTGGCAAAAGATATGCTGCAGCCCCTGGTAGGCCTTGGATGCACCTATGCCCTGAGCACCTATAGTGCATGGTACAGGGGCTGACAAGGTGTCCAGTACCAAATTGGTTATGTACCTATAGTACATGTCTGTGAATTTAGAGAGATAGCAGCAGGCTGTGGGTCTGATTAGCAGGCCCACAGCCACATTAAGTCGAAAACCAGTGAAGCAAAAAGCAAAAATTGGGGTGACCATAGGATAGCAGGCCCTACTCTCCTACAGGGCCCAAAACAATAAGGGGCGCAGCCTAGCTATGTCGTTTATCGATCACCTGCCCATATCCATTAGTAGCGGAGTGAGGAGGATGTATTTTGGTGCTGTTACTAGATCTCTTAAAAATGTATATTCTGATCTGCAAAGCTCGTCTAGTTTGTCAAATCCCCAAACGTCAGCTCTGTAAAGGGCAGCGCTGACCGCCTTAGTGTCATATATCTGAAGGACTGGAGCTACAGGCCTAGTACGGGAAAGGCGGTGTTCTTTTGCTATTGCTCCTGCTGTGCACTTGTGAGCCATCAACATCTTACCTAGGTGGGGTCTCCATAACATTTTATCGGAGACTCTTACACCTAGGTAGTCAAAGGTGTTGACCTTTTCAAGGGGAGTCCCACCTAGAACTGGGTCATTCCTGCATGCCCTGTGGGCATTAAAAGCGATACATTTGGTTTCATTGGGATTTATGATCAGACCCCGATTTTCACAAAAAATATGGAATCTATCAATTAGGCAATGTAGCCCTGCTGGGGTCTTCGATATCAACAACGTGTCGTCCATGAACAACAAGCTTGGTATTTTTTTACCCCCCACGGTAGGTGTGTCTGCCAGCTCTTCCAAGAGGAAGTCCACTACTCCGTTCACATATAGGGAAAACAGGGTTGGTGCCAGAACTCATCCCTGTCTTACTTCTCTCTTGACAGGATTGCGCTCAGTAAGTTGGCCCTGGTCTCCCCACCTAACCTGGGCAAAGTTCCCCTCATGCAGCTGAATTAATAAATTAAGAACAAAGTGGGGTATTCCCATTTCTCCAAGCGTGTCCCATAGCCTGGATCTAGGAACCAGGTCAAAGGCAGTCTTCAAATCCCTAAATGCTAAATAAAGACTGCCTTTGCCTAGTACCACAACCTTCCAATAGATTAGAAGGAATCTAAATACTTGGTTCAATGTCCTGGTCTTTGTTCTGAAGCCCGCCTGAAACTTGGAAAGAATATTCCCTTCCTTGGACCATGTCTGGATCCTATGCAGAAACATCCGGCCAAATACCTTCTGCATAGCATCGATCAGACTTATTGGTCTGTAATTGGCGGGGTCGTCTCAAGCTCCCTTTTTGTATATTGGGACTATTTCATCAGATTTCCAGGACGTTGGGACAGGTGCTGATTGAGCACGGTCAGCAATAAAATAGGTCGCCGGGCAGGCCATCCGAGCCTGCAGCTTTCGCAGGAACTATTTTGTTTATTGCGGCTTCTACCTCCATGATTGTAAAGTACTCCTCCTCTGATGGGTGCCCGATTTGCCCGGCTGGTGCCCCATCTTGGATGTCTCCTTCAACAGAATAAAGCCCTTTGAAATTATTGAACCAAGCTTGGCTAGTGATGTGGCTCGGGGAGGGCGTGGACCTGACCTGCTGCCCCAAGTAACCAATTTACAAGAGATTGTTATCCTTGGATGAGCATGCATCTTTCAATTGCTCCCATCGTGATTCATCCCAAGTTGCCTTTGCCTCTCGTTGGGCCACTTTGTAGGAGTTTCTGGCAGCTTTTATTTGAGTTTTATTTTTCCCCTTGATTGCCTTAATTAAAGCCAACCTATTTTCCCTGCAGTCTTTGTTGAACCAGAAGTAAGGGTCCTTGATGGAATCACAGGGTTTATCCTTTTGTGTTTGAATGAAATACTGTGCACTGATTTGGGTGATTGTATGCTCATGGGCTCTAAATACGTCCAAGGATCTTGTTGCACTATGTACCGCAATTTGGAGTTCAGCCGTGCCAGTTGCTAGCTCTTGTCTAATGCCGGCAATCTTGTTCTCGCTAAATACAACCCTTTTCCACTTCAAGGTCCTTTTACAATTTGATGGGACTACAGCTCTAGTGACTGCCTGAGGTTGGGTGTTCGGCTGGTGAGGATGTGCTTCCCAGAGAAGTTTCAAAGTTAGGCACACAGGATTGGGGTCACTTTCTGTGGTTGAGCCCACTAGCATGTCAATCAGGTGCCCCCATAATCTGATATCTAGAAGGATATAATCGACCCAGGATGGGCCACTAGTTCTATTATAGGTGTTGGCCCCTTGCTTGTCGGATGGTGACCTGCCATTAGTAGCTCTTAGACTGTGTGCCATAGTGATGGAATTCAATTGAAAAACCTGTTAGGTCCATACATTAATTGGAGGAAGATCAAGTTGGGGTACTGCCCACCTAGTATCTTGGGATTCAGTTTCCAACAGTTCCTCTATAGCCAGGGGTTCGTAGGTGCAGTTTAAATCACCTGTGACTATTGTTCTT
The DNA here is from genome assembly GCF_964261635.1 of Lissotriton helveticus. NCBI lineage: Eukaryota > Metazoa > Chordata > Amphibia > Caudata > Salamandridae > Lissotriton > Lissotriton helveticus. The sequence goes on from NC_136057.1 coordinate 1,491,425,780, forward strand.
GCATGTGCTGGGCATTTATCTAAACATTCCTCTAGTGCAGAGATGATATTCACGGGCCTACCACACTTTATCCCTCTTGCATAAACATTGAAAAGCTCAATTTGGCTGCCACCCCTAGGTCCCCTGATACTCAGCCATAGAATATCTGGGCTTGGGTTTGCTTGGAAGGTAATTCGGCAATCGAGAGCAATGCTCGTCCAAACAGTCAAGCTCCCTGAAGGGCGGCCTCTCCCAACAGAAGTTTCAGGGATAAAATGAAAAGTGTAACCAGGTTTATATAAGGGTACCAAACTCACTCTACGTCTCCTGGAAAATACAAATGTCAAAATTCCCCACAAAATCATTCCAGTGAAGGATTGGGAGTTTGCTATTCAGTCCAGCCACATTCCAAGATACAATCTTTAACTGTTGATTTGGTGTGAGAACTGTACTTGCAAATCTGTGTACAAATGTGAATCAATGACTAGTTCATCGTCTAGATGGATTGTTGCCCCATTAGTGCCTACTGGAAATTGAGAGGTTTGCGTGTAATGATTGGGACAGATAGGGGGGTCAGGGGAGGTGGTTCTTGTAGTCAATTATTAGACTCCAAGGAAGAAGTGCCTGCTAGGTGGATTATTGCTTGTGTATGTTGTGTCTTACCCAACTTGTGCAAAGGCTGATTTCTAAACTGGATAGATGAGCCATCCGGAGGGCATGTATGAAACTCCAGAGCAAGGAGATTTTCCGCAATCCAAATTCCTTTAAGGTGATCTTGATATCATCCAATTTGGTAAGGGGTGCGGGACATCGCCGAGCTCTGAGGATATCATCTCTGATTACCGATTGGCAACTCCTATTGTGAAGAATCTAGTGGATCACTTTATTGATTAGAGATTCTTCGCTCTCGAATGCATTCTTATTAGTAGTGTTTATTCTTGGGACATTAATCATAAATATTTTGGGGATTGTAGTCCTTTGCTATTGATTGTAGCAGTTACGGGGATCAGAGGTTCTCGAATTCCATAAGTAAGGGGTTGAGCCTGTCGTGGCTGGGCAGTGTGTTTTATTGTAGGGGCCTGTAGAGTCTGTGGGATTGCTAACCACTTGAGCCTATCCTGTATAGAGCTATTAGGCCTATTTGTGCTCTTTTTCAAGGATTCATTAGAGGCACGTTTTCGAGTCAAAGGAGCAGAGGTGGCTAATTGATATGCGTTGGAATTATAAGAAGAGCTTTTTATGCTAGAGATTGATGGAACTAGTTGTTTATGGCTACTATTGGTGGGCTGTGGGCGGTGACATTGCACAAGAGTAACATTTTCATTGCAGGGCGCAACCCTCCTCGCTTTAGTTGTGACTAGGGTTGTGAGATCCTTAATCATTCTTTTCAATGTGTCAATCTGGGTTCTTAATGCATTTATGGCAAGGGCAGCATCTGTGGGCTAAGTTTGGTTGGCTGTACTACACGCCCCGATAGCGTCAGCCGGGCCATGAGGCAGTGGCTGTGGGGAGTTGTCACTGTGTTCCTCCCCAATTGCCTGAAGAGGTAGAAATCTATTTGAGCAAGGGATGGTAGGTTCTTGTCCATGAGCCTCTTGAGATACGTTAGTACTAATGTTGGGGAGGGGAGTGACGGGAGTTTGAGATGTGCCTTGGACAGGGGGAACTGACTTGTTTAAGTTGGTAGATGTACTTTTGGAAGGTAACTTTTGAAACATCATTGGGATAGCAAGGGAGCGGGCTCTTCTTGAGCTTGGGGGTGATCTATCATCCAAACCCCCAAGAATTGGGGGTATCGATTGGTTCCCCTCCAGGATTTCTTCGTACTCGTTTATTAGGGTATCTATCCTATCAAGTACACAGTTACTGCCTGGATGTTTGAGAGACTTCCTAGCCCTTTTCCCATTAGTAGACCTGCCTACCTAGCTTCCCCCCGGTGCCTTCCATAGTTTTACGCTTCCCCATGTTGAACGACCAGGTATCACCGATGGTAATGCTAGTAGGTGCCCACAGTTCTATCGGGTCAGACAATAGATAATCATATATTCCCCGCAAGGAACGGTAGGAAATAAGGAATACAGGCCAATAAAATAAGGAGAAAGCAAAAGTGCTATATAGTCCCCTGTAACACAAGGAGGGCAAACACCATCAAAGTCAGCAGACCAAGATTAATGTATGGTCAGGTGTCTGCCGTCAGCATCGTAGGAGAGACCAAAATGTACAGTCCCTTGCTTAACGTTGACTACAATAAAGTCAAGGGGCGTGGCCCAGCCCTGCCTCTTCCTGCCAATGACGGCAAGGACAGGCCCGCCCTTGGCCCGGGCGTGGCTTGCGCTCATCCCAGGCTAGCGGCGATTATATCGCTCCTCCAGGTGCGCTACACTGCATCACAGCAGACGACGAAGCTAGGGTGGCTGGGAGGTGTAATTTGTATAGGCCGTTCTCCTCACGACAGGTGGCATGGTGATGTTGCCCCCTTCACTGCTGCTCCATGTTACAGCTGTGTTTTTGGCATCCCGGGCTGCGGGAGGCTGGTGGCGATTATATCGTGCCTCCAGGCACGCTACACAGCGTCACAGTGGGCAACAAAGCAAGGGTGGCTGTGAGGTGTAGGTGTAGGTGTAGTTTGTATAGGCCGTTCCCCTCACGGCAGATGGAGGCGAGATCCTGCAAAGTTGACCGTTTCCCTCACGGCGGCGGCATGGTGATGTTGCCCCCTTCACTGCTGCCCCAGGTTAGATCTGTGTTTTGCTACACCAATTGCACTAGATGAGTAGTCTATCTGGACAACGATTGTGTATACATTCCCTGGGCCAGTAGTATCCCTTGTTACCTTTCATATGTGTTTCCTGCAAGCCCTTTTGCCACCTGTCCCCTTTTTATCTTATTTTCTAAGCCATTCACATTCCAACTCAACAAGTTAAGCATAAGATGAGTCATCTTGCAGATAATTATACCCCCTCCCTGTGTCCCAATGATCTGTCATTGAGTAGCCTACCTGGGCAACAATCGTTAATAAATTCCCCGGGCCAGTAGTGTCTCTCGTTACCTTTCATGTGTGTTTCCTGCAAGAAGAACACATCTGCAACATATCTCACCAGCACTTTTGCCACCAGTCCCCTTTTTAACTTGTTTCCTAAGCAATTTACATTCCAACTCAACAAGTTGAACCATCTTGAGTCATCTTTCAGATAATTATATCTCCTCCCTGTGTTCCAATGTTCCATCAACTTGTAACTAACTCTGCAAAACAGTTAAGGTGCCAACATCACTGCAAACGTTTTAACAATTAACAATGTCCCAACTAACTCCCTTCCCTACTTTACTGTGTTGCAGTCCCTGAACTAGCTGTTACCCCAACTTACGGTATGTCCATCGGCCATATGGCTTGTCTAAATAAAACACAAACATCTGGAATGCAAGTTCCCTATGTCAGGCAGGGGGTGGCCTGTGGCAGTATTATTGACACCCAGACAATCGCGAGGCAGACAAGGATGCGCAAACATTTTTTTAACTTACCTTCCCTCCAGGTCCCATGTCTCTGCCCCACGCTTCAGGGATCAGGGTGCACAGCCAGGCCCCACTGATCAATCACAAAGCTGCAATGCAGTGTTATGATTGGTAGGCAAAAAAACAAGACATGTGGAAAGGAGGATCCAGGGGCTAGATTAATGACCCTATCAGACATATACCCCAATTCTATACATCAATAACAAAAAGAACGTCTGAGGGTCAAGTCAAATATGACGATGTGTGGAATGAATGGTCCTAGAGGGTTGGATAGAAGTGCATTGAGTGCAAATAAATAACACAATCCCACAATTGGGAAAAAGTGCCCATCAGTTCCCAAACGGTTCCGCCCTAGTCATCATCTGGGCTCTCCTTGCCCAGGAGAAAGTATCTTTTGTATATACAAGTCACTTAATGTTATTGTGACTGTTAAACTCTATGTGAATGGTACATGAGTTATGTGATGGGTTGAACCTAGGTTGTTTTGTTATTTATAAATATGGGTAACTGGATTGCAGTGCATAAATGTGAAGAAAACAAACGTGAGATATATAAAATTTGGTAGAGATTGAGTAGAAAAAAATTAATTTTAATGATTTCTCTCAACTCTCCCAATATTAAAAATAAGAAATATGAATTAGCTGGCGGATTTAACAAAATATCCACCTGCAAGTAGGGTCAACATGTTTCAGCATCGGTGACTTCTAGTGCGTCACTGCTTTCATCAGGACCTAGATCTATACTACTACTGCAATAAAAAGAAAGGAATACCTGTGTAATTGCGAGATATTCCTTATTCTTCTCCAACCTAATTGGTAGGAGGAAAAATCATCACCCCACCTGGCTGCAGCTCAGGTGTGTGGAGCACCGCTCTGTCCGTCGATGCACCTGGCGTCCCTCTGAGCTGACTGGGGGGGCCCCCCCAGAGCTGCAGATATTTTGTTAAATCCGCCAGCTAATTCATATTTCTTATTTTTAATATTGGGAGAGTTGAGAGAAATCATTAAAATTAATTTTTTTCTACTCAATCTCTACCGAATTTTATATATCTCACGTTTGTTTTCTTCACATTTATGCACTGCAATCCAGTTACCCATATTTATAAATAACAAAACAACCTAGGTTCAACCCATCACATAAACTCTATGTGAATGGTACATGAGTTAACAGTCACAATAACATTAAGTGACTTGTATATACAAAAGATACTTTCTCATGGGCAAGGAGAGCCCAGATGATGACTAGGGCGGAACCGTTTGGGAACTGATGGGCACTTTTTCCCAATTGTGGGATTGTGTTATTTATTTGCACTCAATGCACTTCTATCCAACCCTCTAGGACCATTCATTCCACACATCGTCATATTTGACTTGACCCTCAGACGTTCTTTTTGTTATTGATGATTGGTAGGCAGCCATGTTCCTCCGACCAATCACAACGCTACAATGCTGCGTTGTGATAGGTTTTGAGCATCCTGATTTGATGCTCAACCAGGGAATGGGGACCTGGGCGTGTTCTCCATGCATGTTGTAATGCAGCCTGCATGGAGAACGGGGAAAGTGTGCATGACTGGTTTGGGCGGCCCGAGAGGGCCAACCAAACAGTCATTGCTTACTTAGGAGTGGGAAAACCACTCCTCCACTGCCCTGCTCGGAGAACAGACAGCCCCGCCCACTTGCCAACCTGTCCGCAAAGCAGCACAAAACACATAAAATGATAATAACTGAACATTACTATAATTTGATGTTTTTTCTTCTCGCACTGCTTGAAAGCTGTGGCGCAATGCTCCTCCGCTATACCGGAGGAGCCACCACTGCATTATGGGTATGAAAACATTGTGGGATCCATGCGAGACACACAACCTTAGACTCCCTTCAGCTATCTAGTTTTCAGAAATATACAGGTGTGCTAGGTTTCACTAGATGCCGGCTGAACTGGGGCTAAAAAATCCACAGCTACTCAACTTGCAAAAAAAAGGTCAGTTTTGAGTTGAAAAATGTGATGTACACATGTTGTATTTTAGGCCGTTCCCTGTTGCCTGTACTAGGCCTACCCACACAAGTGAAGTATCATTTTTATTGGGAGACTTGGAGAAATGCTGGTTAGAAGAAAATCTGTGGCTCCCTTCAGATTACAGAATTTTCCATCACAGAAATGTGAGGAACATTTTTTTTTTGTCAAAGTGTGAGGTCTGCAAGGGATTCTGGGTAAAAACAAAAATCTGGTGAGAGCCACACGGAACCCCAACCGGGATAAGGGTTAGTTTTGAATGGAAAGATGCAATCTATCTACATTGCATTTTGAGTAGTTTCCTGTTGCGCGTACTAAACATACCCACACAGGTGAGATACCATTTTTATTGGGAGACTTTAGAGAATGCTGGGTAGAAGGAAATTTCTGGCTCCCCACATATTGCAGAAGTTTTCATCACAGAAATGTGAGGAAAATATGTTTTTTGGTCAAAGTTTGAGGTCTGAAAGGATGTCTGGGTTACATATCCTGGTGAGAGCTACGCAAGTCCCCCCACTCTTGATTTCACTAGGTGTCTAGTTTGCAAAAATGTACAGGTTTACTAGGTTTGCCTAGGTGCCGGCTGTGCTAGGGCCCAAAATCCATACATAGTAGTCAGTTTTGAGTGGAAAAATGTGATGAATCCATGATGTATTTTGTGTTGTTTCCTGCGACGGGAACTTAGCTTACTCACACAAGTTTGCTACCATTTTTATGTTATTATCAATTGCATTTCACTGCATTAGTACCTGCCACGTGTAGCCAGTGGGTAAGAAAGAAGGCATTTTGAAAAATGCCCTCTAAATCTTATGCGAGTACGGGTAACCACAAATTCAGGATATACAAATAACTACTGATCCTATATGTAAACAGCTGGGAATAAGAGATCACAGTGTGGCATTACGTATTTTTAGATCGGATGCAAGACCCTTGTTTTCTTGTGCAATTGCTAAATATTTAGGCTATATGTGGGGAATCAGAAGAAAAGCAGAATCTGGACTAGCAATTTTAACAACTTGTTTAGATTAGATTACCCCACCACTGGCTATTGAATAGCAATCTCAAGCCCATAAGTGCAGCCGCGGTGTCAGAAGAACTGGGGTGCTCTGCTTCAATGTTTTACATTTTATATCTATTTATCTTTTTATGTAGGTGATGATTTTTGTATACTATTAGTAAATTCAATCAAGCTTTAATGTATTATTTTGTTGAAATGAATGAATTTGTATACATTACTTCTATTTATATGTACTTTCTACTTTTAAGGTCAAATGACCAAAATAAAGTTAATGATTGATACTGCTCCTACATTTCAGAAATACATTGGTTTTCTTGATATCCATTTTTCACTCTACATATTGCACCATATGAAATGGTCTATACTCGATAAACAATGAAAAATCATTGTATGGTGCAGCTCAGTTGTTGGCTCTGGGTGCCTTCACTTCTTAGAGAACCTATAAACCCTACGTATCCCCACCATTAGGGTCTAGCGGCTGTGATATCCACTTGGGCAAGATTGCCGCTGACTGACTGCAGTGAGAAGTCGCAATTCACTCTCCCCTCTTCCTATGCTCTAATGGTGCAGTAAATGATGCTGGTGGTCCCTTTTCAGATAAACCATCGAATGGCTGTTTCTGCGAAAGAGATTGATCTGCACTGGTGGCTCCCTCAGGTAGCTGTTTTGCTGGTGACTTTTGTACAAAGCAAACTTTCTCAGCTAACTGGGCTGCTGCGATGGCTGACAGCAAAGTACAGCATGGCACCGAGGGGGCCCAAGCAACCGAAGGAGCTGAACGATCAGAAGGAGATATGCGGAATGAAAGAAAAGCCGAAAGATGCGACGGTCCCGATTTCAACCCAGCGCGGCACAGGACAGCCCCACAGGGTAATCACTAAGAAGCCCGATGAGCCGCAAGGCAATGGCGGTAGCAGCTGTGGGGTTAGCATCACTGGCGGTAACAAAGATCCGGCTGGAGCAATTCGAAAATCCGCTACGATTAAACCTGGAAGAGCGGCGGTTAAAAACCTAAAGCAATCAAAGAAACCACATTGCGGCAGCCTACCTTGATCGAGTCTTTTTCGGCAAGGTCGGCGGAGACTGAGACCGTGTCTATGGAAACTGGAGCCGGAGCCGCTGTGAGCGAGGACGCCGATAGTTTGGTATCCGGGCAACGCGCTGACACAATGTTGCACGTACTTCCTGCTGACTTGCAAAGCGAGCCGAGTGCCGGGTCTACGGAGTTAGCAAGCAGCCGTCAGGCCGTGCAGGTTGCCGAGGTAGGCAAAACCGCTTGTGGAGCCACTAACTTGGTCACGAATGAGGCGATGAATGAAGCCAGGGGTGTCAACCCTGTGATTGCTGGGGGAACGGCCGGGGCAGAGAAGGCTTCAACGAGTGGTATATTGATTAGTCAAGTTCCGACCCCCTCAGTAACCTCTCTAGCATCCGTTGTTGTAGCGACTCCAAGGCAGTCACAGGGGTTAACCCAGGAAAAGGGAAACACAGATTGTGTTTTCCCCTTAATGACGACTCTGATTCCTTTGTCAGGAGTGAAGGAAGCCTATGCAGTGGCCTACACTCTGATTCAGATGTGAGCTCATCGGTACAGAAGGCACCTGTGGCTCATAGGGGCACCAGACAAAAGAGGAGGTCTAAGTCAAAATATAAGCTGCCAGTTAGTCCATTAAACACGGGGGCCAACAGGAAACTTCTCCGGGATTACTCAGCCACATCACAGCTATATCAGGAGGGTGGTGGTGGTGGTGGCGTAGACACGCAGACGGGGCAGAATAACCCAGTCACCCCACCTCAGGTTCCTACAATGGATCTTCTTTACACTACCCTGAAGCAAATGCAGGGTGAAGCCAGGACAGAGAGTCGGAGAGCAAAGCAGGCAACAAAGAAGATACAGGGCTCTATGAGAAAGATGAACAAATTGTACGAAAATATGGCAGATAGGGTTGCCCACGTCGAGGAAAGAACAGGTAGACTGGAAGACGACGTCAGTAGGTGGCAGTCATTTAAGGAGCCACAAGAGAAGGCGGTCGAGGACGTTCAATGGGAATTGGAGGATTTTGAGAACCGCCAGAGGCTGAATAACATAAACTTTTGGGGGTTGCGGAGAGGGGTCAAAGGACAGGACGTCAGGTTGTTTGTTATCAAACTGTTGAAGGGGGCCTTTCCTGAGATGGCATCTTGGGTTTGCAAGAGCGAGGTGCAGAGGGCTCACCGGTTTCCTTTGACCCAAAGGAAAGTATATGGGAATCTCATGCTGAAAGACCCTGGGCAATCCTAGTCTATGTGGGTAACTTTCTTCTTAGACAAGAAATTATGGTTACATTCTTTGCCCGCCCGGACTTCTGCCACGTTACTGTGGAAAGAAGGTGGGGGCTAAGGCAGATGATTGCTCCTTTTCAGAGTCTCGGTGTGAGGCCTACTTACTGTACCCAGCGCAATTAAAGGTTATAGCTAACGGGCAAGTTAGAATGTTTTTATTCCGAAGTTAAGGTCCAACAGCATTTGACAGAGCTGAAGGAGCAGAAGGGGAGATAAGAGAGGGGCCCTTAGCTGGGAATAGGTATAGCCAGAGGGGAGTTTACATTCTAGATATTTTGGGTTATGTGGTTCAAAGGGACACAAAAAGTGGAAGGCACTGAGAAGGGGTGTGCGACTTGCAGCAGTCAAAGCTGTCACACATAGGTCATGAGTGACCTATTTGCCTGTAAGGGGGCGGGGAGGCTGGGGGGAAGGGGTTTTAGGCTTGGGAGGGTTGGGGAAGGGTAGGGGTTTGTATGGTATAGCACAGCACGGCATCTGAGATGGTTGGGTGGATGCATGAGGGGTAGCAATGATGGGACAGGAAGGACTTCAGAAAGAGGGTGGAGGAATTTGCTAATTGATTAATCTGGTAACACGTTTGGACAGGTTTTTGAAGTGTTTTAATGAGTGTGCGGATTGCATCTATCGATTTGTGCGGGCTGAATGATCATCTGAAAAGGCAATGAGTTAGGGCCCTCCTAAGATCAATGCAATTGGATTTCGTTTGGCTACAGGAGACACATGTAGAGGGGACAAAGGGCTATTTACTGGAGCAGCTGGGATTTAGTTTACTTGCTCATATGAAACAAGGAGTAAAGACTAGAGGGGTTGCTATAGTGTCAAAAAGAAATGACGTGATAGTTAAAAGAAAGAAGGAAGATCAATGGGGTACATGGGTCCTCCTGGAATGCATATCAAATGGTGAAGTGGTTACTATAGGATCAGTATATGGATCTACGGAGGATGACCCGGATATATTTGAGTTTTTAGATTTAGAGTTAGCTGCCTGGCCTGAGCCAGTTATCCTATGCGGAGATTTGAACATAAATGGTGTAGGGGGGCTAGGTACAGAAGTGGGTCACCGGTATGTTGGTTGGAAGAAAAAAACATGTTGTGCAATAGTTAATCTGGCCCAGCATAATTCTTTAACGGATGTGTGGGCACGCTTGAACTCTGCCGATGATGGTAGCACTTATTATTCTGCCCCACACAAGGTTTCTGTTAGATTGGACTACTTCTTTATATCATATTCTTTGTTGTCAAGAAGTCAGATTGTAAAACTGCCTCGGATTTTCTCCGACCATAACCCGCTGGTGTTAACAATAAATCTCACAAGAACAGCTAGGCGGGAGCGAATATGAACTTTCGAGAGAGGTTTACTCAAGGATGAAAGTTATATTAAACATATGAACGACTGGGTAGTAACCTACTGGGAGATTAATAGAGGCAGTACTTCTTCAGGGGTAACATGGGATGCTTTTAAGGTTGGCATCCGCGGGGAGACGTTAAGCTTTAGTTTATATAAACAAAAGCAGGAAGAGTTGAGAACAAAAAAGCTGGCTAGTATAGTCTTTGATGCAGAAGAGGAACTGAACTCAGCGATCCTCACCAATGCTCCCTTGGAGCAAGCGCTCTTAAAAGTTGTATCTGCAAGGGCGGAGGCAGTGGAGAGAATTGCTATTAAGGCGGCTGCTACTTTTTTAACAAAAAAGGAGCAATGTCATGAGCTGAGTGAGCGCGTTGGGCATATTTTGGCAGTTCGTAAAAGGCAGAAAAGGGCCTCAAGTGAGGTCAAGGAGGTTTCAGATGGTAATGGAGGTACAGTCATTGACCCCGAGGGGATCCGTGAGATTTTTAGACAGTTTTACGCCAGGCTATATAGTGAAGATCAACCAAGGGACCTTGTAGATATCCAAGGGTATCTCAGGGATATTCCTGCTTCCTTACTTTCTGAAGAGGATAGTGTGGCACTTGATGCGCCCCTGACCTCTGAAGAGATCTTCGTAGCATTGAATAGTCTCCCATCGGGTAAAGCCGCGGGACCTGACCAGATCCCCATTGAATTTGATAAAGTGTTTCAGGGGCAATCCGTTTGGATTTGGTAGACACAGTGTTACAGGCTCAAGTAGGAAATTGCGTACCAAGTTCTTGGGCAGGCGTTGATATGGTGGTAATAATGAAAAACGGCAAATCGCCTCTAGAATCAGGTTCTTATAGTCCTTTAACCCTTATGAATTCGGACGCAAACATTTTCTCTACAGCAATGGCTCTTAGGCTCTGCAAGGTTATAGCTGAATTGGTTAGTTTTACCCAACATGGTTTCATCCCAGGGAGGGGTACTTCGCAGCGCGTCCGTAAAGTCATTAGCCTCTTCGATGCCATGGAAGTTTCAGGAAACCCTATGGCAGTTATGTTTTTGGACGCAGAAAAGGCATTCGTTCGGGATTCCTGGGACTACCTTTGGATGACCTTGCGGTGGTGTGGCTTTGGGGAGGGATTTATCAAGGCTGTTCACGCTTTGTATCGAGCCCCCACAGCTCAACTGAGAATCAATGGAGGGTACTCGGCTCCTTTGCAGATTATGCGTGGCACTCGTCAAGGGTGTCCGTGTTAGCCGCTGTTATTTGCGGTATATATTGACCCACTGATCCGCAAACTGGAAGCAAATGATAAGATCCCTCTGGTAAAGGCCCATGGTCAGGTTGTTAAAACTCTGGCATACGCGGATGATGTGGCTATAGTGACTCCTCTTCCGGCTCCAGCTATAGTCGAGGTGGAATCAGAGGCCGTGGTATTTGGTCAGGTTTCAGGATGCGTGTTAAATGGCCCTAAGACCCAGATAGTTAAGAACAATGGGGCAGTTTGTAATGACGTCCGAGTTGTGGATTTTGCAGTATACTTGGTGATTAGTATCTCGGCAGATTTGGATAAGATCGTTGATAGAAATATTGAACCAATAAATGCTAGAGCCAAGAAAGATTTGGACAGAATGCACAACCTCCACTTCTCTTTAGTTGGGTGATCCAATATAGTAAAAATGACTATTTGCCAAAATTCCTTTATCTATTTAGGGCAATACCACGGATTTTTGAGGCTAGATAGTTTTCGGATTTGGAGCACTTCGTTAATAGATTTATCTGTGTACACGGGAAGACTAGGAGGGCCCTTAGTTTTATGATTTTCCTAGGGCCAGGGGAGGTTGGGCGATTTCTGACTTTAAGTTGTACTATTGGGCAGCAGCCCTTCAGTATATGTGTGGGCTGTTAGGAGGGGATGCGTAAGATCCACAGTTCAAACTAGGTTCTATTGACATATACGCTATACTTATTGGCGAAGAGGCAGAGAACTGTTTTCTTAAATACACTGACCCCAGTTATTTTAAAAGAACTAGATTTAAGACACTGATGGCAGCCTATAAAATCTGGGCACCATTTTGTAAAAAATATGGGCTTGGTAGATTTAACGCATATACCCGGATGGTCAGGAATGTTTCCCTTCCGGGGAAAATATTTGCAGATTCTGTTATGGCTGAATGGGGATGACAGGGAATTCAGAAACTGGGTGATTTGATAGGGTCTAATGGATTTTTTAAAAATATTTACAGGTCCGGAGCTTTTTAGCAAATAAGCAGGGAGGCCCAGCTGGGTTTTGTAAAAATAAGATAATGGATGGTATTGAGGGTGGGGCAGAGTGTACTATCCGAAGGTTCTACTGTGAGATCTCTGCTACTAAGGGTGATGATCTGGAAAAACATGGAAAAAAGTGGGTAGATAAGCTTGGGGTAGCTCAGGATAGTTTCCAAGACTCTCTAGAGCTGGGACGGACCATTTTATGTTCTGCTGGGTTACAGGCCCAGCAATAAAAAAAAAATTCTCTGTACCATACACCTGCAAGGATAGCGCAGTGGGGGGGGTACTGCGGGCACTAGGTGTCCTCGGTACGATAGCACAGAGGCAGATATAATTCAAATTGTTTTGCATCTTGCCCTCAGCTGCAGTTACTACTTAGAGCTATTGAGTCCTTCATGGATAAAACTTTAGGAATTTGCATCTCTCTCACACCAGCTTGGATTATTCTTGAGGTCAGTGGGGACGATGAGCAATGTCCGTCACATTATTTCTTATTTATGGCCATGTCGGTCCTACGAATGTGTGTGGCAACAGCATGGCTAGATAAGGTATCTCCAACCTTCCAGCAGTGGCTAGCTAGGTTGCTGGCTGTGTATAACCTTGAGGAAGGGATTTATGCAAGGAAGGGCCGAAAGGGGAGAATTCTCGGGAAACATATCCGGGAACCTATTGCGAGCTGGAAGGATAAGTTATACTTGTAGTAGTATTTTACGTTATTTTCTTTTTATTATGATGATGGTAAAACTGACGGCTGGCGGCTGATGGACGCCACCCGCAGACATCACCACCTCATCAGCTCAGCCAAGAGATCTTCCCTCAAAACCCGCCTGGACAACAACGCACACAACAGCAAAGAGCTTTTCAACATAGTGAAGTAATTATCCAACCCAGCGCCGACACCAATGACATCCCGCCCTCGCAAAATCTGTGCAACTCACTGGCCACCTTCTTCCATCGCAAGATCACCGACATCCACGACAGTTTCAACACATCAACCACTCTGACCGCAACAGACCCCACCCCGACCCCCACCGGCACCAACCAGCTGACCTCTTGGACCCAAGTCAACGATGACGAGACACGCAAGGTCATGAACTCCATCCACTCAGGATCTCCGCCAGACCCCTGCCCACACCATGTTTTCAACAAAGCTGATGCAACCATCGCACCCAAACTACGGAAGATTATTATAATCTCCTTCGACACAGCGACATTCCCGGAAAGCTGGAAGCACACCAATCAACTCCCTCCTCAAGAAGCCCAAGGCAGACCCCAAAGACCTCAAGAACTTCCGGCCCATCACCATGCTCCCCTTCCCGGCAAAGGTCATCGAGAAAATCGCGAACATACAGCTGACCCGCCACCTCGAGGACAACAACATACTAGACCCTTCCGAGTCCGGATTCAGACAAAACCACAGCACAGAGACGGCCCTCATTGCCGCCACAGATGCCATCAGGCGCCAACTAAACAACGGCGAAACTTCAGCCCTCATCCTCCTGAACCTGTCAGCCGCCTTCGACACGGTCTGCCACCGCACACTAAGAACACGCCTCCAAGAAGCCGGAATCCAGAAGAAGGCCCTGGACTGGACCACGACCTTCCTCTCCGACAGAACCCAACGAGTCCGCCTCCCACCCTTCCGATCCATAGCCACTGACATCATCTGTGGAGTACCTCAGGGCTCATCCCTCAGCCCGACCCTGTTCAACGTCTACATGGCCCCCTCGCACAAGTGGCCCACCAGCACAACCTGAACGTTATCTCCTACACCGATGACACCCAGCTCATCCTCTCCCTCACCAAGGACCCACACACCGCCAAAACCAGCCTCCACGAGGGAATGAAGGCCGTCGCCGACTGGATGAGGTAAAGCCGCCTGAAGCTGAACACGGACAAGACAGAAGTCCTAATCCTGGGCCCCACCCCCTCTGCGTGGGACAACTCCTGGTGGCCGACCGCACTGGGAACAGCTCCAACACCCACGGGCCGCGCAAGCAACCTAGGATTCATCCTCGACTCCTCCCTCTCCATGTGAAAGCAGGTCAACGCCTTCTCCTCCTCCTGCTACAACACCCTCTGCATGCTTCGCAGGATCTACAAGAGGATCCCGACCTAAACCAGAAGAACAGTTACCCAAGCCCTTGTCAGTAGCAGGCTGGACTACGGCAACGCACTCTATGCAGGAATCCCGGCCAAACACTTCCACCCGACTGATCCTCAACGTCCCCCACCGCAGACACATCACCTCCCACCTGAGAGACCTGCACTGGCTCCCCATCACCAAGAGGATCACCTTCAAGCTCCTCACCCACTCACACAAAGCACTCCACAATACTGGACCAGCCTACCTGAACAACAGACTCAACTTCTACACCCCCACCCGCCAGCTCCGCTCCACCAGCCTTGCCCTCGCTGCCATCCCGCCCATCCGACGAACAACCACCGGCGGCAGATCCTTCTCCTTCCTCGCCACAAAGACCTGAAACACCCTCCCCACCCATCTGCGGCAGACCCAAGACCTACTCACCTTCAGACGGCTCCTCAAGACCTGGCTCTTCGAGCAGTCGCAGCCCCAGCCCCCCCCCCTCAGCGCCTTGAGACCCTCGTGGGTAAGTAGTGCGCTTTACAAGTTCACTAATTGATTGATTGATTGATGCAGTAGTAGTAATGTCAATGATTAATTTGCTTATCTCAGATGTGTGTGTGTTCTATGTATAAATAATCTGGACTGTTGCTGTGTAAAAAAGAGGGGAAAACCCCCCAAAAAATAAAATAAAATAAAAAAAATTAAATAAAAGGGTCTAGCGGATGGAATGGTATATTGCTTTTGTGAATCATCTGCCATGACAATAGTTTACAGATGAAAACATTGTCTCAAATGTCTGTTCTTTCCTACTCATTTTCAATAATTCTTTATTTTTATAGTTTGTTTCTGTAGGAAAACCTTGAGGGATCTGCATATATGACCCCTTGCCAAATTTAGAATTTTGCCTATGGTTCAGAAATCTATAGCTTTCCTGAATCACAAATTGGTTTTACACTAGTTTGAAGTTGGTTAAAAGCACAAAAATAGGAAAAATGTGCTACCTCTTTGAAAAATGCCAAACCTGTGGTAAAAAATTTGTTTTATTTTTATTCAGCTCCAAATGCTCCTGAAAAGTGGAAAAATGGTGACGTTAGGATAGCAAACCGTGTATTAATGCAATTTTTAGGAACAAAACAGAAACTTTTATTCAGAGCACTTTTTCCTTATTTTCCCCCAAAAACTCCAAATTTACCTAGATGTTGCTTCTTTTCTCAGTCCCCTCCAGGGCAATCCACAAACCCTGGGTCCTCTTAGAATCCCCAGGATGTTGGAAAAATAGGATGCAAAGTTGGTGTGGATTCCTTATGTGGAAAAAAGGTTATAGGGCCTTAAGGGCAAACTACCTCAAATAGTAAAAAAAAGGGCTCTGGGGGCGTGGCTAGCAGCCTAAGAACATGCCCGCAGCCTAGAGAGGCTCTGAGCGCCCAACACAGAGCCCGATTAATCCGGCCACTTATCCGTAACACCCTTGACCCCAAAGTGTGTGGGATTGCGGCGGAGACTGATCGGCATCGTCCGGTGCTAGTTTCAGAGTCCCGCGACCTCGCCTACAGCAGTGGTCGCTGTGGAAGGGCTGAGGCCTACCTGCCTTTGAAGACCGGGACCCACAGTGCCGGCGGCACCCGAGAAGGAAGGCCCTCGCGCCGGACTCTACTAAACCAGACGGACGGTGGCAACGAAGACTCCGCCTCCCCCCCTGGTGTCCTTTGAGAGGCGGAGAGGAGAAGCAGCGAGGGAGTGGTTGACGGCCGGGAAGAGGACCGGCACAGCTCCCTAACAGACGGACGGCGATCCAAAGCAGAAGAGGTGAGACCTCCCCGCCGCCATTGCTGGTCGAGGTGTGCTGCTGGCAAATACGCCTACCCCTGCGGAGGGCGCTGGGGAGAAATAAAGAACTTGACCTCCGCGATACCGCATGGGACGGGTGAAGCGCTGACACTGGGGGCCTAGCGGAGCTGATACGAGGGAAGACCTGATACACCCCTGGCCGCCATTTTATCTAATCAGCTGCCGCCCTATTGATTGTCTGGGGCACGGAGTGCCCTCCTCGATCCCCGGTCACGGGTGTAACCTTGGACTAGCGCGAGACCAGGAAGGTGTCGGGGCTACTTTGGACGGTGGAGTGTTCCCCCCCCCAGATTGATATTGCCGACAGTACGTGTAGGATCTGCAACCTACCTTGAAGGCTGTGGTGTTTACCACATGAAGAAATGAGTACAAGTTAAAATGTGGTTCAGGTAGGATTTATTCGCCTCATCCACAAACAGCTCCAGCTCCAACTGACAAGAATTCACTCTCAACATTCTCGATGCAGAGAATCTTAGATACACAGAAATCTGTATTCTAAATAGAAGCACAGACACAGGGAACATGCAAAGCTAGTCATTACACATCTCCCTTCCTTACAACAGCAGTAGACAAAATCAGAAACAAGAAAAGAAATGAGAGAACAACTTATTATTACTATAAACAAAAACATAGGAAGATTACACATAATCCTTCATATAAGAAGGAGCTCTGCGTAACCTTTGACTCCTCACACGACCAGCAGAAGGATTGCTAGAATGAGATAGAGGGATATTAACAGTGCCACAGATGTCCCCGTCGGTGTCCAAATCATTTTGAACATCATTCTTTGATCTAACAACAACCACCCGACTTTTATTCCAAATCCTCCCATCTTGTGTTTTTATAGCATTACCAAAAACTTTGATGACAGGTCTAACATTGGTGTACTTAGACCAAGATTTCCTTCCAACAGGTGCTTTTATTTTGACAAGATCACCTATCCTAACCTCCTGAAACTGAACACATTTCTTGTCATCAAAATACATTTTCCTGCATGCTTGTTTTTCTAGTTCCCTCTCCCTCCAAGCACCAATGTGGTTATCTACAAACCCTTTATTCAAATTCATCCAACCAGGACACCACATGGTGTTGGGAATTCTGCCCTTAAATAATTCAAAGGGAGATCTACCAGTGGTAGAGTGAGGGGAACAACGATAAGCATCAATCCTTTCCTTGAGAGCCTCTTTCCAATTTAAACCATTGACTCTTGCAAGCTGAATACATTCTTTTAACGTTCTATTGACCCTCTCAACAGCACCATTAGTTTCAGGATGATATAACGACGAACGCTTGTGGGCGATGCCACATTTATTAAGGTATGAGTCAAATACACCAGAACAAAATTGAGGACCATTGTCAGATAAAATACTGTTGGGAAAGCTTTCCCTCTTAAAAATTTCAGACAAGAACTTTATATTAGAATCAGATGTTATGTCACTAACAGCACTCACTTCAATCCAGCGTGAATATAAATCAATCAACACAATCAAATAAGGAGTGTCAGAGACACCGGTAAGAGGACCCAAAATATCAATAGCTAACTCATCCCACGGATGATTAGGTAATCTCCTACAAACCATGGGCATTTGCTTGGTTTTAAGAATCTTGTCACTGGCACAACATTCAGGACACTCTCTAACCATACGTTCAATCTCCAAATCCATACCAGGCCACCTTAATTGGGTACGTAACATCTCCTTAGTTTTTACAATTCCTAAATGACCAGTGTGCGCATGTACCAATAATTTTTCCCTTAAAGTCGAGGGTGGTATAAGTCTCAAACCTCGTGTCAACATGTCATCAGTTATAGACAATTCCTCAGAGACAAGAGACCAAGGCTTATCTAAACGCTTGTTTTCCCTCAGCATGGACAACACTTTAACTAACTCAGCATCCTTTAATAGTTCATTCTTCCACTCATCTTTTCCCACAACACCCTCTGTAACTTCACAAACGTTGAGAAGATCATCCTCCTCTACAAACACCTCCTCAGAACATAGATCATCACCTTTCACTAGTCTTGAAAAACAGTCTGCAGCCTTATTAGAAACACCTGGTAAGTACTGTACCTCAAAATCAAATTCCTGCAAAGAGATAATCCACCTCCTAATCCTAGAAGAGATAGAATCTAAACCCTTCTTGCAAAAAACTTCCTTCAATGGTTTATGATCCGACTTAACAAATTTGGTCCCCCAAATCAGATTTTTAAATTTTTTTAGAGCCCAGAAAATAGCTAAAGACTCTTTCTCAATAACTGAGTAATTAAGTTCTGGTCCACGAAGACATCTTGAGGCACATGCAATAAGAGAATCATTTCCATGCTTTTTTTGTACTAATACTGCCCCAAGGCCTTTATCACTCGCATCAGTAAATACACACGTCGGCAACCCTGGAACAAATGCCTGAAGACATGGAGCTTTTTTTAACTCCTCTTTAATCTCCTCAAATTCTTTCCTGCACTCATTTCACCACTCAAAAATAACACTCTTCGCAGTAAGCCTTCTCATATTTTTAGTTTTATCTGCAAAATGTACAATAAATTTTCCGTAAAACTCCACCATGCCAAGAAAAGAGAGCAACTCCTCTTTATTAATTGGCTCAGCCATATTATCAATAGATGTAACTAAATCCAATTTCGGGAAAACACCTTCACTCTTTATACAGTGTCCAAGGTAATTCACTTCCTCTAAACCAAATTTACACTTTTCTTTCTTAAGTGACAGACCAGCTTTACTTAACCTTTTCAACACATCACACACACGTTCATTATGCTGTAACATGTTAGCTCCATAAATTAATAAATCATCTTGATAACATTTTACACCTTGAAGACCTTTAAGAATAGATGCCATTATGCGTTGAAATACAGAAGCAGCTGATATTAATCCAAAAGGCATCCTTTTAAATGTGAATGTGCCCATGGGGGTTATAAAAGCTGTCAAATCTTGGCAAGATGTATCTAGTTCCACCTGGTGGTAGGCAGAAGCTAAGTCTAAGGTGGTGAAGTACCTAGCACCTTCTAACGTTACTACCATTTCATCTATATTGGGCAAAGGAAATCTGTCCACCACCACCTCCTTATTCAAAGCTCGTAAATCAATGCATAAGCAAATTTCACCAGTTGGCTTCTTAGCTATAACAATGGGAGCCAACCATTCCGTGGCTTCTACAGGTTCTATAATTTTGTTCTCTATCAGCTTGTCAATTTCTTTCTGTACTTTTTCTTGTTCAGCTAAAGGAATTCTTCTTACTTTAGCTAGTATGGGAACAGCATTTTTCTTCAATCTTATACAATGTTTGTACCCTTTTAAACAACCCAACTTTTCATTAAATACACTCGGAAATTTTTCTGCAAACATTTCTGACAAATCACCCACCTCTTGTATTTGTACTTGAGGTGACGCATTGGGATTGAGTTTAACTCCTAAATCACGTTGATGTCTCCAACTAAGTAAGGAATCGCCTTGTTTGGCGACATATATTTTACCAGGAATGATGCGACTTCCCAACTCAATAGTAGCCATAAAATAACCTAATATTTTTATAGGTTTCTTTCCATATCCTAAGGGTAAAATATCACTTTTAAAAAGTTAAAAATTTTTTCCAAAGTTCTTATATAACAACGCCTCATCAATCATGGTAATCTGGGAGCATGAATCAAATTTGAATTCAATCATTGTATTATCGACTTTTACCAAATGTGAAGGATGTTCCAATGGACCTCCATTGATTTGGAAAGTCACAGTATTCACCTGGGGTTGGGACCATTTTCTATACATATTCTCCCTCTTATTAACTTTAGTTCTACAGCATTTTGAAAAATGTCCCCTCCTACCACAATTATTACATATGGATTTCAGAGCAGGACAATTGGGAGAGTTAGCCAGATGACCAATATTCCCACATCTAAAACAAGAAAACTTACTAGCATTGTTGAGATTTGCATTAAAACTATTCATTCCAGTATCATTTTTTCCATAGTTGTTTTTCTTTTTTTTTTACTTGACACACTACTTCTTCAACTTTAGGTTCATTCTTCTTTTCTGTTTCCGTCATCTTTTCTTTTTCTCCTTTTAATTCATCCACACATTTAGTCATATGTTCAACCTGTTTCGCTATTACTAGTACTTCTTCCAATGGTGGTTCATCCTTTAGCCATAGTTCTTTCCGATTGCTGTCATGTGCGCATTTTAAAACAAACTGATCCCTTATCCTTTCTTCCAAGGTCTGACCAAACTTACAAGATGAGGCCAATTTCCTTAACGCGGAAACATAGTCTTCTACAGACTCATCCTTTTTTTGCCCTCTTAAACCAAAATGGTATCTTTCCATTATTGTGCTTAACCTGGGAAGATAATGTCGATCTAACTGCTCAATAGCTATTTCATACTCATTTAAGTTTCTTTGTTCAGATGCAGTGAGGTCCGGTAAATGTTCCAAAACGTCTTGACCTTCTCCTCCTAAGCAATGTAACAATAAAGAATGTTTTCTTTCAGCATTCAAGTTTGTGCCACATACCCTTGCATAGTTTGCAAATATTTTTTTCCATTTTTGCCACTTTACATTTGGCTCTCCAGGACTTGTTAAAAAAAAATGCTGGCTGTGTTACATTCTGCATTTCGCTTTTATTTTGTTGTTTTTTTATATATATTTTATATCTTCATGTATCACCTTCTTATATATATTTCTGCTTAAATAATATATATATTTTTTTATTTAAATAGCATCCTCTTTTATTTTGTCTTTGTTGTTATTATGACTTTAACAAACGATTAGAATGTTCCTTATACTATGAAAACAAAGAGAAAGAACTTTCCTTCAAAAAACGAATTGTCAAAAGGAACCCTTTCTTTCTAAAAAGAATTGCCAAAAAGAATCTTTTCTCAGAAACTAACAATTGTACATTGAGGTAGATGGAACGTAGTGTCTTCTTTTCCTTCTGCCTATTTTTTTTTTATTTCTATACATCATAAAGCTTGAGTAAGAACAGATGGCGTGGTGAGTCATTGACACGCAAACATTCCTTTTCCTTGAAAGCTGTTGGAACGTAGAGAAGATCACTGAAGTACGTCAACACCAAAACCACGTAATGCGTCACTGACACGCATACGTTTTGGCAGACGGCAAATTCGTCAACATTCTTTGAATACATGCGCGAGTACTCCAAAGGCGTTATGAGCGCGCGCAGCGCCCAACTTGATTTATTTCTTGAGAAGTTTAAACAAATCCCTTTTTCTTTTGACCTCCCGCCATACTCCTCACCATATTGTTTTTGTGATAATCGGGGTAATGAAGCACTTCTGCCGCAGGGAAGACAACGCTTCCTTAAACGATTTATCTGCCGCTGGAGGAGTGACGGGTCAGGCGAGCAGGCTTTGTGTTGAGGCGGAAGAGGTATGTCGATCGTCGCCAATATAAATGTGGTGTTTACCACATGAAGAAATGAGTACAAGTTAAGATGTGGTTCAGGTAGGATTTATTCGCCTCATCCACAAACAGCTCCAGCTCCAACTGACAAGAATTCACTCTCAACATTCTCGATGCAGAGAATCTTAGATACACAGAAATCTGTATTCTAAATAGAAGCACAGACACAGGGAACATGCAAAGCTAGTCATTACAAAGGCTTATCTCCCCGAGACCCTGCCCATAGAACGTTTCACTACCCTACTACCGCCATGAGTGGCAGGAACTCGAGGGGGGCTGCCCAGGGACGGCTCGATAAATTTGCTTTCGCCAAGTCGCAGGGTGCGACGCAGGATAAGGATGGCTCTTCACCTGTGGGTGAACCAGGCAGAGCGGGGCAAGACGTCACCCTGAAGGACATTATGGCAACATTAAATAAAGTAGACACCAGCATTGGGACACTTGCAGTCGACCTAGCTCTCATCCGGGCAGATTTCAATAAACTGTCGTCCAAGATTTCGGATATTGAGACCACTACAGAGACCCTGGTCTCAGACACTTCCACTCTCAAACGACAAGTGCACCAGTTGGAAGAGGACAATAAACTTTTAAAGGCCCGCCCCTAGGACCAGGAGGGACGTTCGAGAAGGAACAACATACGCCTAGTTGGTGTGCCTGAGAAAATGGGGGAACCGGCCCTTGACCTATTTGTAGAAGACCTGGTGACGAATCATTTTCAGCCTCGTGGGTTGTCCAATTTCTTCTCGGTAGAGCAGGCTCACCAGGTCCCGGGTGGTAGACCCAAGCCCGGGGCCCCCCCCCCTGCATCCGATCCTGGCAAGAATTTTTAATTTTTGTGACCGCGATGCCATCCTACAGGTGGCCAGAAAGACACCACCGATTGGCATTGAGAATGCCCACATCACAATTTTCCCCGACTACACCACAGCAGTTTCGAAACAACGCAGGGGATTCCTGGAAGTTAAGAAGGGCCTCCGTGAGAGGGAGATAAAGTACTCTATGCTGTTCCCTGCCAAATTGAGAGTGGAGGATGAAGGAAAGGTGTGGTTCTTCCTCACACCTGACGAGGGCCGGGATTGGTTAGACGGATGGCAAAAGGTGGGGCGACAGGGCCGCAATGAACACCAAGAACAACACCGAGGCGAGTGATGAGGCGTTGTGGGTCGAGCAGGTATATGAGTCACATGCAGCCTAGACTTTGAGGATGGAAAGCCAACACAGAAGCCGCTGAGCCGACCTGCGCTGTGACCTCACGAAGCTGCACCGGATTGTGTGACTGGGTTTGCCCGGGAGTGTATAGATGCACTGAGTTTTGAATGTTCATTCTGGGTCACTGTCTGATACAGGGGGCGGGTGGCTATACCTTGAGGGGGGATCTGCACTGGCTATGCTTTAGTGACACTTGCATGATTGACTGCTGCAGTCTTTTGTTTCCTGCCACCATTCGGCTGTGAAGTTGGGTAATAGACATTGATGTTGTCAGGATTACGCTCCACAGGATCCAATCGTTGCTATATAGGGGTCCACCTCCTTATGTTATCAGCTCCCTGACTTAGTAACAGGGAGTTGGAACCATAAGTCGAGGGATATAAGGGAAGGGGAAGGAACTGCGGGGATTATAAGCTCTGAAAGACATAAACATGAGACACAGTTATACACCACATAAAACATCAAATGCTACTCTCATTATAGTCTCACTAGGATGTTGGAATACCTGAAAGTAACCAGAAGCACACCTCCTTTCAGTAAGTGCCAAAATAGTAAAAGCAGTTCCTTGGAAAGTGTCAGAAATGAAGTAGAATCAGCCCCAAATCAAGAAACGAGAGAACAATGCTTTCTCTACTGTGTACTGAACTCAGTACCATCTTAATGAATAGAAGAACAAGAAAAACGGCTTGTTGGAGACACAGGACTCTGATAGCTCTAGGAATATTGTATCATCATAATCCTTATAGAGTAGTGTCAATCCTGTTTCTGATCAAAGGTGTTCGTATACACATGGTAGCCCGTAGCGACACTACTGAACTCCGCCGTACCACTCCCACAGGTAAGCAAAGGAAGAAACACGGTAGCTAGTGGGTCACCCAACTCACATAGCTCCGCGTTCAAACACGAAGTACAAGACAGTACTGGCAAACGGTAGCGCATGGCAGAACACACACCGTGTTCCGCTGCTTTCAAAATAGTATTTCCAAATTAGCAGTAAGATCCGCCAGGGCAACACGTAGCAGGGAACTACTGTGCTCCGCAGCAACTACCAACGATACAGGGTCAAGTTCGAAACGGTAACGCGTGGTCGGCCGACACCTAGTGTTCCGTTCTACCGTTAAGCGCAGCCGCGCTTAACCGGACTCACCGATCCGAAGACTCCGGTCGGGAAGCAGGATTCCTCGCAGATAGCCGCCCGCAGGAATCCAGGAAGACAGCGAGGCAAGGCAATCCTGGACGCAGGAGACTCAGACAGGAATACAGACTTACGCGCATCCGCCTCAGCGCGCTTCCCCGTAAAGTACCTCCCTACAGCAAAGGGTCATGGGAGTTGTAGTTCTATACGTCAGGCAGGCGC
The DNA here is from genome assembly GCF_964261635.1 of Lissotriton helveticus. Classification (NCBI taxonomy): domain Eukaryota; kingdom Metazoa; phylum Chordata; class Amphibia; order Caudata; family Salamandridae; genus Lissotriton; species Lissotriton helveticus. Next base: position 1,491,450,160 of record NC_136057.1, read on the forward strand.
ACTTGCTCGCGAAACCTGACAGATGTAGCCCAAGGGCTATGTGGAGGACTGGAGCTATCTTCTCTCGCCTTCACCGTTCAGAAATGGGTAATGAGCACTCTGCTTTGTTGGGGTGGCGGGCAGTTTTAGTACCGTCGAGCAGGGAGGCAGGGAGGGGGGAATGGGGGGGAAGGGAGTTCTTTGTATAATGTTCAAGTTTTTTCAGTTCTAAAGATAGGGCAAAATCGGAAGACAAATGTGCATGATGCTGCTATGTGGCTGTGCTACCTCGGCAGCAATCCACAATGATGTATTGTCTATGGCAGAAGAGACGATGTCAACATGTTAATTGGTACTGAGGTTCCAGCTAGGGCCCTAGTGCCCCCTTTAACACTACTTACCTGGAACGTGTGAGGTTTAGGGGATAAAATTGAGAGGTCTAGTGCTGCACTATTTAAAGCGTGCGCACCAGCGGTGGTAATGCTACAAGAAACGCATCTGGTGGGCTCGGCTTGTAAAGCTATGGATCGCTGGGGGTTCAAAATGCTGGTACACTCTGAGTTCACATCGGGCTCGAGAGGAGTAGGAATTTTAGTCCGAAAACAATTTCCATTGATCATACATCGCACCTGGTCAGATACTCAAGGGCGGTTTACAACCGTCTCCTGTCAGTGGGAAGGGAAAAGATTTAATATAGTGTAAGTCTACATACCCCCCGCTCTTCAGTCTGTGGGCTTCCCAGCGCTTGGCGCCTTCCTACTAGACCTGCCTGAAGGAGAACTTCTTATAGGGGGCGATTTTAATGCAGTGGCTGATGGTTCCAGGGATCGCTACCCTAGTAGGCCCACGGGAGCGGTGGTTCCTCCATGATTGGTTTTCTTGACGCCTTGGGCCTCACTGACACCTGGAGACACAGACACCCTACAGACCTACAATACACTTATCAATCAAGGGTGCATAATAGTCTCTCCCGTATTGATTATTTTCTCCTTTCTGCAGAAGGCCTCCCCATGTAACCGATGTAGAGATACGCCCTCCAGGCATATCAGACCACTCACCAGTGCACCTGACTTATACATTGCACGTCAAGACAAGGAAGCGTGTTTTCCCTATTACACCGGGTTATTTACAAGTCCCCAAGATTCGTAAAGACATCATGAGGGCTACGGAGCACTACTTTCAGGACAATGAACACTCTGTACAGTCCTCGGGTATTCTATGGGAGGCATACACGACAGTGGTTCGGGGTCAAGCTATTGCTTCTATAACGGGCTATAGGCTTGAGGCGAAGAAAGATTTAGATACCCTAGAGGCTGACCTGGCAGTGCTTCAGGAACAACACAAGCGATGCCCATCTCCAGACACGGCGCAAAGCCTGCGTCTCAAACAAAGCGCCCTTAAGGAATATCAGATTGAGCAATTTAAATGGCGACTACTAGCTACTTGGCATACCATATACGAGGTAGGTTACAAGACAGGCAAGCTCCTGGCATGGTTAGACAGGAGGGATGGAAAGCAGAGGACAATAGCGCAACTCCACACTCCGACTGGCACTATAGTCACCGCCCCTGAAGAAATAGTGTGCACTTTGGCTGACTACTTTGAGCAAGTATACACCTCTAATTCCCCTATGACGGTGGAAGTAGCTCGTACGTACATACAAGACATTCAAATGCCGACTCTTACTGAGGAGGCAGCACTGACTTTGGAGGTTGACTTCACGGTTAACGAGGTTACAGCCGCCATTCACTCTTTGCAATCCGGAAAGGCCGGAGGGCCCAATGGCATCCCCATTGAGCTATATAAGGGCACGTCCGATTCAGTTGCCCCGTATCTTCTGACCATGTTTCGGCATAGTTTGGAGGCTGGTGTCCTGCCACATGACCAACGTAGGGCCACTATAATTATGGTGCCTAAACCGGGAAAGCCCCCAGATGAATGCTCTTCTTACCGACCAATATCTCTGCTAAATGCCGAGCTGAAGCTATTGGCTAAATTGGCGGTTAACTCCACACCTTGAAACATTGATCCATCCGGATCAATCCGGGTTCATGCCCTACAGGAGTACTGCACTTAACCTGCGGAGAGTCCGCGTGGTTGTGGCACGCATGCCGTGTCTTCAAGAACCAGCAGTCATCCTTTCCTTAGATGCTCGAATGGCATTCGATATGGTGGAATGGACTTATTTATTTGCAGTTCTCGAGCAACTGGGCTTTGGCCCCAAATTCTGTGCCTGGGTGAAGCTATTATATTCTAGCCCCCTGGCCCACGTGGTGGCAAATGGTCATATCTCCAGGGACTTTCAACTGGGACGGGCACGCGCCAGGGCTGCCCATTGTCACCCTTGCTATTTGCTTTGGCTTTGGAGTCATTGGCGGCCTGGATCTGATAGGATCACATGATCAGGGGGCTGCATTGGACCGCATCGTGGGAGGACCGCATTTCCCTATATGCGGATGATATCCTTTCATACCTGACATCCCCAAAGCGGTCTATCATGGCGCTGTTAAATATTTGTGAGATTTTCGGACGGGTGTCGGGCTATACTATTAACTGGTCCAAGTCTATCTTATTTGCCCTCAAAGGCCCTCCCCCACAACTCCCGGCGGAATGCCCCGTAAGGGTTACAGAGGAATTCTTTAATTACTTGGGGGTGTGGATAACGCCTAATTCTAGTCTCTTTCTCCTTAAAAATCTAGAATCTCCCCTTGAGCGATTCCGATCCGATGTCAAGCACTGGCATACTTTGCCTTTGACACTGCTAGGTAAAGCAGCCCTTTACAATATGATGACAATTCCGCGGTTGTTATATGTATTAGAAAACACCCCGTTCCCTGTTCCGGTAAAGTATTTTAAACAAATTGACACCCTGGTTTCGGGTCTACTCTGGGGTACTACGACGGCGCGAATTTTACGTGGCAAGTTAATTAGGAGCTGGTATGACGGAGGCGTCGCCCTCCCAGAAATACAGCTTTACTATTGGGCTGCCCATTTGAAAATAATAAACCAATGGCTGCACCCATCACACATGGAACCGGCATTTCAAGCTGACCGATACGAGATTGGGGAGGAGGGAACTCTTTCTGTATTGTATGACAAAATGGGCACAGCGTCCCTCTTGGGCCCGACGGCACACCCGGTGGGCATATGGTACACTGCACAGACCCATTTCAAATGCAAAGACACGAGTACCCAAATGACTCCGCTATGGGCCACACGCAGACTGGGCAAACTTCGCAACAGTAAGAAGTTTAAAGGATGGGACCTGATAGGAATCTCCACGGTAGGTGACCTATGGAAGAGGGGTACAATAATACCTTTTGACCAGCTGCAAACCCAGTATGACTTAGCACCAACTGAAAGATTTAGATATTTGCAGGTCCGCCATGCCCTATGGTCAGTTATCCCACCCAATACTGACCTGCCAGAATCAACCCCGCTTGAAGACAGGCTGCTTACGGAACATAAGCACAAAAAAGCGACGTCTTTTACATACCGCAAGCAAGTTAACAATTTACCAGATCCCACCCTGAAATTAAGGCACAATTGGTCTGATGACTTGGGGGAATTTGACGAGGCGGACTGGCAGACAGCACTATCCTCCCCGAGAGAAGTGGCCATACCCTCTAGGCTTCGCTTGATACAGTTAAAAATACTTCATCGTGTGTACTTCACTAGAACTACTCTACATGCTATAGGACACGCCCCACACCGCTTTTGCCCAAGGGGGTGAGGGGAGGAGGGTACAATCTTCCATACTATATGGCAATGCCCTTGAATCGCTCCATACTGGGCAAAGGTTATGAGAACGATGTCGCAGGTAGTGAATGCATCTGTGTTGCCTGATCCCCAGTGCTGTTTACTAAATATTTGGGACCCTAACGACCTTACCCACCCTGCTCAGGACTGGGTGACGCTAGGCATCATGTTTGCCAAACGCAATATCGCCAAATACTGGGGCGCTCAGGAGGTTCCCAAATTGAAAGATTGGTGCGCGGATTTGGATGCGGCCATGATGGCAGAGAGAGTGGTATATCTGCACCGGGGTTGCTCCCGAAAATCGGATAATATCTGGGGTGCCTGGAATAAATACAGGGGACATTTGTGTGATCCACCGAGGCCAGATCAAGGTAGCGATTCTGATTGTTAGAGGGGGGGAGGGGTTGGGAGAATGTACCAATGGATTTGGAACACTGTGATTGGAGTATTCTACGAACTGTACTGATGTTGTCTTATGCATTACATTGCCTTCTTTTTTGTTATATGAATCAATTGTCTGTCAGATGCCCAATTCTTGTTCTTAATAAAAACACTTTAAAATAAATAAATAAAGGGCTCTGCACCCAATTTCAGGATATGCCGGTTTTAGCTGATGAGTTGTTTGATTTTTATTAAAAAAGCAGAAGAAAGTACAAATGCAGAACAGGTGGTCTGAAGGTTGTCTCATTTTATTTCATAAAGAAGCAGCTTCCTGCTCGTTTTTTATTATAGCACTTTCTGTACTCCTCAGTTGGTCCGGGCCTTTGTATTATCATCATAAATGTGTAGATCAGAAACATTTCTCCTTAGATGTAAGAAATACCTGACAAGTAACTTTTCATGGAAAGAAAGAATAAAACTGTGGAGGTGGAGCAAGGAATTTCTGACTGTCAGTTTTCTAAATACCTTAGTCTTTAGTTTACCATTATGAGCAAAGATTGGGATATCCAGAAAGGCCAGGTTGTGTCAAATAATTGTACTTCTGCATCTAATATGCGTGTTGCAAGTATGGAGCCACATGATGAGGGATTTTTCACTGTCTTCATCACCTTTCCAAATAATGAAAATAGCATCAATGTTAAGTTTCATACCTTGATGTAATTATGTTATGGAATGGTGGCTGGTTAGGTGTTTGTGTAGATTCTAAGTGGTACATATACAAAATCTCCATACTGGGGGCAAGGATCCTCCCCATTGACGTACGTATAATCTGTAAATACAGGTGAGTGCAGTAGTGGCCGCTACTAAGTACGGTTGGTGGGGGATACAATTAAACTGACTTACCTGGGTGCTGCTGGGTTCCGCTGCGTGCTGCTGCCTCTGCTTCATCTCCTCCGTGCAGCAACAGGAAGCTCCCAGCCTACCAGAATGCCTTGCCGAATCATAATGCTGCCTTAAGCAGCGCTGTGATTGGTCAGATAGGGGCTTGGAGGCTTTGCATGTTCCTCACCAGGCTGTGTAATGCAGCCTGGTGGGGAATATACAAAGTGAGCATGATGGTTTGTCCAGCTCTCTTGGGCCGGTCAAACTCTCATGCGCACTTTAAAGTGTGATTTACACTCCTCCTCCTGCCCCCTGCACTGGCCAGCCCGGCCCACCTACTTGCCCTGCACCCAAACAGGAAGGAAAACTAAAATGATCATAACGTTAGTGGTTATCGTTTTAGTTTTCCTTTTTACACTGTTTGCAGAGCAGTGGGGTGACGCTCCTCAGCCTTAGCGGAGGAGCCGCCACTTGGATTGGTGCTGAGCTGGAAGAAATTCTTTGTAATGGCTAAGATGCACACTGTATGATGAAATGCTTGTGTAAAGAGCCTCCATGTCCATACTAATCATAATGCTGCTGGACAGGCAAAAGGGTAAGTTTTCTATTAGGTTCAGAACATCCTTTGTGTCCCACCAGAAAGAAGTAGTAGTATTGATGAGCCTCAAGAAAAATAATTTACCACTCAAAATGAGATTTAATTTGTTTCTTAGAACAGAGAGATGTTACTCTCCCCACACCAACATCCAAAGTCTACTTGATTTTCGTTTTACATATCGCCAACAGACTACCCATTGTGATTCACAACATGGAATTACAAATATGGAACCGGGAATGCAGGTTGTTAATATGATGAGTGATACCAACTAGGGTGACCAACCGTCCGTAAATTTCACAGACTGCCTGTTATTTGGTCCTCTAGTCTGTGAGGAATTCTTTCACAGACGTCTTTTGTCTGTAATTCTGGTCATTAGACCAAGAGTCCTCCCTGCAGGAAGCCTGAGAATTCTTTAACTCTCACAGCAGGGGCCAGCTTGGGCACCTGCTGTGATCTTAAGGGCCTGCAGCAGCCCCACCCCGAGTCGGTGCAGTCAAATCTCTCCCCTCACAGCAGGGTCAGAATGGGACCAATCACCATAAATATTTTTTTTTAAAGTCTTACTCTCACTTACCTATATGTTCTTTAGGTAGTATGGTGCCACATTTCGGATAATGTGGTAGACAATGCATTTTACGGCAAACTGGGACCGCAGAAATGGGGAAAATTGTATATAATTTTTAAAGGGACCTTTATATGAATATGCAGGTTTTTGTACTGATGATTTTGGGGCATTATTAGTAAATCGCTCATTTTAAAACATGTTCGGTCTATATCATTGGTGAATACAAAGGAATGGCAGACAATTCGATATCAGGCCGGTGAGATGGGTGATCTCCTCCAATACATTTTTAGTAAACATGGTAATAAATAGTGCATTTGAAAGTACACCCAACTTCTAATTAATTGCGTAAACTTGAAAGGGTTTAACAAGACAATTTTACAGAGGGTTGGGGAGGGCTAGGGGTTCACTTCCTGCTAGAAATAAGGTAAACGTGTCATGAAAAGTCCATTTTAGTGGATTAATTTTCGTCCTGAATTTTGCCCTTCTCTCTTGAATTTTTGTCCTTAATTTTGACCCTTCGTCCCGAATGTGCATCGAGCCCAGATGGTCACCCTAATACCAACAGTCACATATGACTGTATGCTCTTCACTCCCCTGGAGATATCAACATTAGACTGATGGTGACAATTAAAGAGAGGACACTGATCATTCAACTGCGCATTTGCAGTTTCTCACCTTTTGCTGGGGACATTTTGTTGGGGCAACGGATGCTGTGAATGCAGTACAAAGTCCCAACTGCAGAGACTTTAATGAACTTTATTGTTGACCAGATGACGAGCTACGTCTGGGCACTTGAGTTGTGAAGCCATCCAAGCGTGGTGAATGGAGCACAGGCTGTGGAGCAGAACAGCTTGGGCACGGTTTATTGAAGGTGAACTGTGGTGATAAGCTGAAGAGCTGAGGAAGCAGCGAATGAGGGAGCAGAGAGCTAGGGTGCCGTGTGGGCAGAACAGAGATGTGGTGTACGCAAAGTGGTAGAGACTGACCGTGGCAGAGTTAGTGCGGATCGCGATTCCATGGCCAGAACGGCTGAGCTGCCCCATTGCCCCGCAGCACCTGAAGAGTAGAGCAGAGCTGAACAGTGGGCATGTGAGGAATTTGAGGCGGCAGCAGCAGCAGCAACCTGAATCAAGCCAGAGTGCTTGAGGGAGTGAGGACACTGAAGACACAGAGCTAAGCAAGCAAGAGGACAGGAAGCTGGGAGTGGTGCTGCAGGGGTAGGGGGAAGCTCGTCCCCATCACATTAACGTGCAGTTACCCCGTAGTTTCTCCTTTTCTCTGTGGCAGGAGTAGTTGCACCTGAAGACTGTGGTCTGTGGTCAGTCGGGACACAGGGACTCTATTCTTGCTGGCCAGTATGGCCACCACTAGTCGGTGGCCTCTGGGCGTGTACCAAAGGTGGTCCGCAGAGGCGGTCTGAGCTAGCTCAGGGTGCAGCCAATGGGTAACCAAGTCAGTCCCACTCGTGCTAAGGGTATTCAGGCCTTATTTCTGGGTCCCCTACCTTCTTCTTTACCCTTGCCCTCCAACCCATGTGTTGCAACTAGCTTAACCAGTTCCAGCTCCAATACCAGCAAACAATCATCTCAGACCATCATTCAGCCTTTAGATTGGTGCCCAACTGGCACAGATCGTAAAGCTCCCCTTTGGAAAACCTACATTCATTAAAACAAGGAGCCTACTAATATTTGAGAATGGACTAATGTACCATTACCACCAACTCTTATAAAAGTACCATGCGCTCAAGAAAGGAAAGAACCTCTGGTCCTTCCTTAGAGGGCAAGGAAACTGCAGGATTCAAAAGAGTAAAAAAAAGTGAAAGCAAATACCCTTGGAGGGAATCAATCGCTAATCTCACAAATTGCACGCATGTTTGAAAAATCTATGAAAATCCAACATAAATTAGATTTTATGAAAGATCCGCTTGGAGCCATGTTGTCAATACATATGGCAACAGAAGCAAACAACCTTCAATCTCCGATTAAATCAGTCTATGAGTTGCAAGTCGCCTGTCAGGATCTTGACCACAAAATTTGACCTACCATAATTACCTTGGGAAAAAGGAAAATGAAGGCATGCCAGAGGGGCATATCACAGACCTAGAAATGATAAGTGTAGAAAAGTAGGATCTGCTTCTAATGGTTACCCCCACTTTTTACTGATCAGGACCCCTTAAATTGTCATGCATGTACTTTGGTACACTCCAGATTGGATACTGGGTTACCCTTATCAGTCCCTAGTATATGGTAGCCATTTACCTAAGGCATAGGTATCCCAGAGGCCTCCCATGGGCTAAGCATGCATTATGCCACCCATGAGAGGCCATGCAAAATGGATCTACAGGTCTGTTACTGCAACCTGTGTAAGCTGGTGCTTGCACCACTTACTTTAGATATAGGTTCACTATATCTATTGGTCACTACACTTAAAACTTATAAGTCTCCTATAGCAGGCCTTTACAATCCTGAAGGCAGGGTGCTGTGATTTTTGTGAGAGGGTGCCCCTGCATGAACAGAGCCCCTCTACAGCCTTCGGAGACCATTCTCCCGGGTTGTCTGTGACTCAGCCGGACATATAGGTTGAGGTGCATTATAACCGCGTGGTAAATGCTATCTCGAAAACAGCTGCATAGAAACATATTGTGTTTGGTATCAAACACCTTGGAAACATACCTCCAAACCAGTAACTGGCGTGGGCGGTAAGATTCCACCCTCCTGAAGCGCGCTTCATAGTGTCACTGGTCTAACCGGTGCCAGCTTTCTCGACCCGGAAAGCACAAAATGGATGCTGCCGACCAGAGACACATTTCTGCCCTGTTGCTGCTGAGCCAAGCTCGAGCAGAGGAAGACAGCTCAATAAGCATTCTCCCACAGGGAGGTGTGACCACCTCCCAGACAGGATTTAGTGTATTGGGGCTGGGTGTGTGCACTCTGACAGTGCCTAAAAGTCTGCACTTGGGGCACATTTGGTGTCCCTGTGTATAGTCCAGCTCAAACCAGTTCTGGGAGCCATTGGATCCCGCTCGGGCATGAAACTGGACAAAGGACATGAGTGTAACCACCCCTCTGTCCAGCCCCTCCCCTAGGAGGGTCCTCCGAATCTGTCCAATCCTGTCACGTGAGTACAAATGAGCTTCTCTGGCAGTAAGACTTTAGATTTTATGTGGACAAGATTCTACAAGAAAAAATCACTGACCTTTGACCGTCTGGACATTCTGGACTTCACCGCACTTCGACTGGGCACTTGCTCCATACAGGCTCCATGCAGGACCTGTGGTGCACTAAGGACAACTGAAGAATCTCCCTTGGAGTGAAGGAGTCACTCCCCTGCAACTGCAGGCACCGTAATGCAACTTAACAGTCGGCTGCTCATGAGCTCCTGCGAACTCTGAAGATTTGAGCAACACATGGGAGGGGGTTTTGAAGGTCTCTGAGGTCGATTTGCCCTCTCAGCAAAATTGAGGCCGTTATCCTCTGTGAGGACTGCATAACCCATACCCCTGTTCAGAAACGTCCATTTGCAAGTACATTTACTTGTTGGCGATTCACAAGCTTGTGCATTGGATCCGTGTACTCTTGACGCTGAGCAGTATTTGCACCAAAGAACTCCGACCTCCTTGCACCGAGTGCTCCGTGGGCTGGTACTTTGCAATCTTGCTCGAGGTCCCCTCACGACTCTTGGTCCTTTGGCCTGTGGGTCCCTCTGAGGGCCATCTTGATTTATGTTGGGCTTTCCTGGTTGCTCCAGATGTTCCCTTACTCTCCATTGCTTTGGAAGTCTCCTGGACCTTGCTAGTCCACACCGTAACCTGCTTGACCTTCCTGCGTAGGTTGCTTTTGCCAAGGCTTGTTGGTGCTCCCGCTGAACACTGACTCCTGAGCACTAGACAACCTTCTTGGGACAGCTCACCTCCAGCTCCTGGTTGTCCTCGACGTCTCTTGGTCCTTATGGCTGCAGAGTCAAGCATCCCTTCCTCGCACCTGAAGCATCCGACATCGGTGGGCATTTGTCTACCGAGCCCTTGGTCACTCTGAAGTGACCCAGACTCTGTCACCTCTGCTTTTAGATTCCTTCCTCATAGAATCCAGTCTGCCGGACCCTTTTCACCTTTACGGCAGCAGTAATTCTTTGTAGCGCTCTATTGAGAACGACAGCAGTTTCCGACGCCACTTCAGACCTATGCACCCGGCTCCTCTGGGATAGGTAACTCGGGTACCTCGAAATTCCACAGGCGGGGTGCCTCTTCGAACTCTCAAGTTCCAAAGGGTTGGCTGAAAGTCCTACTAGAAGGGTCCTTAAACTTTAAAACTGCAGCCTCTACTTTCCCATGGAATTGTACGGAGCCAGCAGTCCTGTTCCCACACTGCACCAGTCCTCCAAGGGGTCCCTGTCTACTCACCTTGGGTGGTTCCTTGGGGTCCCAGTGTTTCTACATGCTCCAGACTGTGTCTTGACTCAAGTCGTGATTGTTATACCACTATTTTAGTATATGGGTTGGTCTCCCCCTGGAGCCCAGTGTGTATTGTGCTACTTATAATTGATCTAGTATTGTGTGCTTTGTGTTCTATCCTTGTGTAGGGGATAGTAAAAAGTGTTATATTAATGAAAACATATTTCTATATAACTACTGTGTGGCTCGCCTTCATTTAGTCATTCAGGAGGTGATATTCTGGTAAAACAAGCTGCTTTACATTCCTTCAAGATTAAGCTTGAAGGCTGCTCTCCACAGCTACCACTGGGATAGCTTTCTAAAAGTTATCTTTGACCTCATACATCATAAGGGTCGTTTGGACTGGTGCAAGGTGCCTACTTTAATTAGTGGACAGCATATACCAGGCCAACTTCTCACAATAAGTATAGCACCATCATTGCAAGGGGAACATGATGACACTGACACACCAGAAATACCTCAGAAAATGTAGATAACTGGGGCTCCACTACCCCTAGAGGTTAATGCGGAAATTAAAAGACAAAAATTGAGATGGAAACGGAGTCCATGCCTCCACTGCCTGAGGTCATCGAGGTAATGCAGGAATCATTATTAGCAGGTTCTCAGGAAACACTGGCCGGAGTGAATACCAGCAGTAGGGCCTCCTTGGGAACAAATTCCGAAACAAGACCAGATATAGAGAACACCATACCCCTCAACGATCGTTCATGTGAACTAGAAGACAAACAAGTAATAAAAGGAGAACTCTGAATAAAAGAGGATAACATACATCTCTGCAGTACACCGAGCATCAATTATCTATAGTGATAAAAAAATGCCCTAGCAAGACAAAAAAGATAGAGGAAAAGCAATTATATCCTTTAATGGGCTCTGTCAATACATCACAATGCGATTCTTAATACCAGCAAACTCAGACCTTTCCATCCTCAGGCAAACAGGACTTAGGGTCAATATGGGACATATTCTATTGAACTTCATCTCTGACACTAGAAGTTGTGACACTTCAATCGAATAAAATGGAGATCCAAATTGACTTACTTAACGTCATGGCAAATGTAGTGGCTGGAATAGCCCAGAAATTGGCTAAACTAAATAGTCTGACAGTTAGAGCTCAAAGGCAAGCCGCTGTCTCATATCTCGACTGCACATGTGTTCCAATATTCAATAAATTGCTAACAATACCGGATATAATGAACACAATACTTGAGGATGTAAAACTGATTATTCTAATCGGAAAACATAATGAACAAGGGGAAAATAGAAAAATAAAGGATATTGGACCAATCAAAAATACAAAACTACAAAGTGATTTTGTCCAATTGAATACACCCAGTGAAATGGCAAGTATGGATAACCAAATAACGTCAACAGGTCAGGACCAACGATAGGAAGGATGCCAAATAGTGCACACAAATATATTGGCCTTCCTACAGAAGAAGTCACTGAAGACCAGGAGAGTAAGGACGTTATTTCTCCACTCTTTAGTTTGACAAAAAAACATGAGAAAAAACTATGAAAAGCAAGAAACAAACTTAAACATAATCCATGGATTGCTATACAATATCAAGAAGCAGAACAAAATGTGACGGGTGTTGACAGCACAAAACAAAACAATGAAACAATGGGAAATGAGGATAAGGAAACACATGGAAAACAACTCACTATAACCAATGAAAAAAGTGTTGTGCTTTATTCAACAAAGGCAAAAGAGAAAAACATCTAAAGGAATCTAAAGGAACAAAGTATTGAGTCACGCTATTGAAAAAGTACACCTAGTAAGACAAAAACAAGTGGAGAAAATCCTTATGAACTTAAAATAGTAGGGACAAATAAAATTTTGATGGTAAGAGAAGCAGTGTTGCTAGAAAACCATGGATGTGTATAGAAGACATCAGCTGATAAGAAGGATGAAATGTGGGAAAAGACTGAAAAACAAAAGAGTACTGTGGGATGATGATGTGGAAAGACAACCTATACCACCAATACAAAGAACATTCCAGGAGTATCAAAACTCAAATCAAAGATTAAAAGAAATCCAGCAACTCCCTCAAAATCAATCAAATATGACCCAAAATTAATTCATGGAACAAACAAATGTGCATTGGAATTTATCAAAGATCCTTTAAACACTGTAAAGTATGGAAGTGAGAAATCATTTGTCAACGGCAAAACTCAACTGATTTTCAAACCCAAATACTGTTCCAGAGGCAGACATGATATATTAAATCGAGGAAATATCCTTCACCTTTTTAAAGCTATCCCGTCATTAGAAAAGGTCACCAGTGAAAACATTGAAGTTGTTGAATTTCTTCCAAAGTCAGAAAGTAGCCAGGAAATGACGTTGATAACTCTGAACTCTCCCTTTCTAACGGAATTAGTCATTAACGAAAAAGGAACCTTTTTAAGTTGGGGAATAAAAATTAGTAGGCCTCACATAACAGTATATCCAAGTCCATTTACTTAAAATGAGAGCATGAAATTCCAACAGAAAAAACCAAGCCGTCAGGTTTATTCAATATTTAAAAATCCAATTGGAAAAATTGATATATCAGAAGCATTGACAATGAATCAAATTAAAATAGAAAAGCTGGTCAGATTAAATGAAAAATGGTTTGCTACAGCCCTTCATGGGAAAAACCCACGGTGACAGAATAAATCAAAAAGACCAATAGAGGAAAAACATAAATATAGTGAATCCCTAAAACTTTGCTTGTGAAATATAAATGGGGTACATAAAAAAATGAAAAAATGCTCACCTAAACTCAATGACAAACAACTATCAGATTATTTTCTTATAGAAAACTTGGTCATTATACCCTGTAATGATGAAGGTTACAAAGGATATTTTGAGCCAGCATTCAAACAAAACAAATATGGATGCCCCAGTGGGGCCTGTCAACCTTTATCGCCATAGATTTGGAAGTGGAGCAATTTAATATTAATAAACTTATATTACACACCCTACAGTAGGTGCAAGGAGTAATATGAACACTATTCTTATTAGTTTCTTATTACAGCAAATGATTGAGGACCCATTCACTGAATACATCATATCAGTGGACTTTAACCTAAATATGCTTGTGCGCTTTTTAAGAGTGACATAACCCAGCAATAGGATTATTTATGGGCAATCCCACAGCAAACAATACCTGTAGTAACTAATATGATCCAAAGTAAATAGGCATAAGCTTTGTTAAAGATGTAAAAGCAATAGGATTAAGAATTTTAAATGGGACCTCACCTCCTGCATCAACATATCATTGACAGAGTCACAAATCAAGAATTGATTATACAGGGGGTGTGGCCAACAGCATGGCCGAGTAAGTCGCACACCAGCGACGCTCCGGCGAGCCAACTTGATCCGACGTACTTATACCCATCCAAAGGTCCCCTAACTGCTGCCACGGGTAACCGGAGAGTCTCGTAGGATAGTGGACGTGAGTGAGGCTCCTGCGAAGGGTCCACGGAGCCCCTAGACCCGAAGGTGAGCGGCGGCTCCTTGGAGACCGGTGGAGGCGGCCGCAAGATGGCGGCGCCCTGAGGGTCTGCGACGGAGCCGCGAGGAGCGCGCCCGTAGGCCGCCGGACCTGGCAGAAGACCCATGACACCAGGACATCTCGCCGGGGAAGCAGAGTGGCGCCGAGGCCCCGAAAACGGAGCATCGTGAGGCCGAGGGACGGGTGAAGATCCGCGGTGAGGGCCTGCTCCAGGGAAGGCGGGCCCGGCTGACAGAGGGCACAGCAAAGTGCAGTGGAACACCTGCTTGGACAGATTGGGTCGTGGGGCGCCTGGGACTCCTGACTGCGCCCCGTGGAGAAAGGGGACCACCGCGACGAACGCGGGCGATAGGCCAGGCACGGGAGAGACGCCGGGGCCGGAGCGGCTTAGTCCCCACACCGGGGGAGGCCTCCCACATGTGCACCAGACCCGGCCCTCCGGGACGCGGCCTAGCAGGGGCGAGGCCAAAGCATCTGCAGTAAGGAGGCCAGAGGCCGACAAGGGGCACCTACAGACACCAGTAAGTGGGGCCTGGCCGGAGAACAGGGTGAGGACAGCGTTTTTCTCAGCCAGGGCCCAAGACATCCTTCCCGGGGAGTATCTCCTCTAGCCCCCCCGGCCCTGGACAAACGGTAGGTTGGGCCGCCGGACGGTCACCAGCACTGACCCTGAGACCCTGCTCCGCCTGGGGCTGCCAGCGCCTGGACTGGTGGAGATAAGTTGGCCAGCAACGGCAGAGGGGCGCGTGAGAACGGGCCCCTGGACCCAGCATTCGGGAGGTGAGAAATACCTTATACAATCGTCGCTGGCCCTGTAGACGCCGTGGACAGACAAGCTGGGCAAGAAGGAAGTGGCCCCCAAGGTCCCACGTTAGAGCACACTGGATCGCTATGCGGCGGCTCCCACTACAGCAGCAACGGGCGCAGATGCCGTGAGTCCACGCTCGGACACGGCTCTTCTGATGGGGGCCATCCAGGCATCTAGAGAGGACATACAGGCGTCCCGGGCGGCTCTGGAGGTCAAGATCGGGGAAGTGGGTTCTGAGGTAACGCTCCTGCGCCAGGACTTTCGCAATCTTACGGAGAGGGTGACCACGGATGAAACTCGATTGGGGGAGGCCGAAGACACTATCCACTCGCTGCAGAAAGACATGAAGGAGCTCAAGGCCTCGCATAAACAACTACAATGGAAGGTGGATGATGCAGAAAATAGGGCCCGGCGCAACAACCTTCGCTTCGTGGGCTTTAGGGAAGGAATCGAAGGGTCCAATATGGTGGAGTTTCTACGCACATGGCTGTTGCAGACCTTGCCTAAGGCGACATTTTCCAACTGCTTCATAATTGAGAGGGCGCATCGGGCGCTCCTAGCGAAGCCCCTGGTGAGGGAGAGACCACGCCAGATCATCGCTCGATTTTTTAACTTTGCGGACCGGGATGTGATACTACACGAAGCCAGGAAACTGGGTGAGATCCGTCTGGAGAATACACAGATCATGATCTTCCCTGACTATAGCCAAGAAGTACAGAAACAGAGACGCTCCTTTAATGCAGTAAAATCTGAGCTGAGAGACCGTCGGATCCAATACATGCTGCTCTTCCCGGACAAATTCAAAATCATCTTTAAAGAAAAGACATACTTTTTCACCCACCCATTGATGCATGGCGATGGCTGGAGGAGCGCCCACCGCTTCAAAGGCGTGAAGGAGAGATGAAAGGGGCGGTGGAGATGGAGACCAATGGCGGGACTCAGTGGGAGACACCGAAGACGCAGCGGCAGCAGAGAACACAGGGTTCCAGGAGAGTAACGGCGCGCCTTACCCCACACAGAATCCGACGAACAAAAGACAGCACAGATCCAATACTCTCAACATCGGTGGTCAGGCGGGTTCTAGGTTTCGATGCCTGGCTGGGAATGCACGACTGGAAGGAGAAGAGGACGCCGGGGGTGTCACCTCCGGAAGTGAGGACCTGGAGGACCAGTCGATGCACCCGCTAGTGGCGGCAATCAACGAACTGGAGCAAGAAACGGTTAAGGAGGTGCAGACCTCGCAAGGGGTCATTCCAGACTCTAACGCATAAACTAAGAGGGACCATGGATGGACGAGATGCCGGCTCAGCCCGGAAGCATGCAAGTTGTTTCACACCCTATATCCACTGTAATCACAGTTCTTGACTAGAATGTTTATGACAGTGGGTTCTGTGGGAGAAGTTGTTGTTTTTTGTGTTTGCTAGATAAATGGTTTGGAGTGGGTTTGAAGGGTGTGAACTCGGGGAGGGCGACAGACCTTCTCCGCCTGTGAGTCCTCTATCCCATCTTTGACGAGGAGGGGACTGACGGGGGAGGGAGGTAGGGTGGGGGGGCTGACGGGAGTTTCATGGGTTCTAAAGTTGGGGATGTTTGGAGATGGAGGCAGGCAGGGATGGGGGCAGGGTGGGATGGGGAGTTGGGGAAGGGGGGAAGGGAGCAGGACATGTCAGAAAGGTCAAACACACCTGCGTCCGAGACGCTCCATTAGCGCCGAGTTTATGCACCACATACCAGGATTTCAGACAGGATGTTGGTTAAACATATAGAGACACTGCAGGATCTGGAGGGGCTCAAGATCTTAACGTGGAACGTGAATGGGCTAGGAAGTAAGATTAAGGGAGGCCTAGTGAACGCCTATGTGAAAAGGGTGGGCCCGGACAAAATCCTGTTACAAGAAACGCACCTCCAGGGCACTAAATGCAGCTTTCTGGCTAGAGGGCAGTACAAAGTTCTCGCACATGCGGGATTTACTAGAGGCTCGAGGGGGGTGCCTATATTAATTAAGAAGAATCCCTCGTTCCAGGTGGCGCAAGTATGAACGGACCCCCAGGGGACATTTGTGGGAGTAAGGGGCACCTGGAGACAGCGGGAGTACACGATCGTCTCGGCATATGCCCCTCCTAAATTGCAGGCAGCTACTCTGAAAGGGGTCGCAGATATCCTTCTTAATTCATCAGATACACTACAGGTGCTAGGGGGGGGACTTCAATGACATGCTGGGCCCGACGCAAGACAGAACAGGAGACAGGACCAGAGACCAGACCCCGACCTTGCTCTCTAGGACGATTAATACCCTGGGACTGACGGATGTCTGGAGATGGTTGCACCCAGACGTCAGGGCCTATTCCTTTTTTTCGAGCGCCCACAGGGTCTACTCTAGACTGGACTATATTTTTCTTGCCCGACATGCTCGGACGAGAGACGACTTAGATGAGTACAAAGCCAGAGGGATCTGGGATGACTCCCCGCTCCTGGTGCAAGTAGAAAGGAGGAGGGAAAGGAGAAATGGGTCCTGGAGGCTGACAGCCTGGGACCTGCAGAACCCGGCCATATTGAAGGGCCTCAGGGCCGATGTAAAAGTCTACATAGCCGAAAATGAGGGTTCGGTTTCATCAAAAGTGGTCTTCTGGGAGGCCTTTAAGGCGGTCCTGAGAGATAGGGCGCAGAATAGACTGGAGGAGGAGACCCGGAGAGTCCAGAGGGACATTGAGGCACTGGAAGCCCAGATACTGGAACTGGAAAAGGAACACCAACTTCTTAGAACCCCGGGGACCCTCCGTAAGCTGTTGAATGTTCAATGTCAGTATAGGGACATGGTAACGGGAGAGGCCAAAACACAGGCGCTGGCGACGCTACACCGTCTGTATGATGTGGGGGACCAATCGGGAAAGTTGCTGGCATGGCTCAGCAGAAAGGATAGAGATGCCAGGTGGGTAGAGCAGGTCGGGACACCCAGGGGAATTTGACGAGGTCAGACGCTCAGATTGCAGAGGCTTTTGCTCTGCACTACAAACAATTCTATGAAGCAAAGGCCTTAGGGACACAGGAAGATGCCCTGCAATACATGTCGCACTTGGACCTCCCAGTGCTGGCTGCCGAGGACCTCGGCGACCTGGAGGCCGCAATCACACTAGACGAAGTTAATACCGCCCTAGCTAAACTGCGGGCGGGAAAACCTCCAGGTCTAAACGGGTTCCCTGCAGAGTTTTTTAAGCGAACAACAGACTTGCTGGCCCGTCATCTGCTGGGACTCTTTGAAGGGGCGGTACAAGAGGGGGAACTACCTCCGGACCTCCGCATGGCAACGATAATCCCGATCTACAAGGAAGGTAAACCACCGGATGAATGTTCGTCTTATCACCCTATCTCCCTCTTGAATATTGAAGTGAAGCTATTGTTTACCATTTTAGCTCTCAGATTGCGGAGGGTGATTCCAGAAGTAGTCCATCTTGATCAAACTGGGTTCCTTCCGGGAAGGGCCACTAGATTTAACCGCAGACGGACCCACAACTGGTTACAGGAGGTGGGCAATAGACGAGACCCTCACTGGTTTCTGTCTTTGGATGCCGAGAAGGCATTCGATGCCGTCCACTGGCCTTTTTTAGAGGGAGTCCTGGTGCGGCTTGGTTTTGGTCCCAAATTACGGAAATGGGTCCAATTGCTGTACACGGATCCTAGAGCTAAGGTTAAAGTAAATGGGATTTTATCCTGGGACTTCCCGGTGAGACGGGGGACCAGACAGGGGTGCCCCTTGTCCCCCCTACTTTTTACGCTGACGATTGAGGTGCTCGCGAGTGCAATTCGGCAAAACGCGGACATCAGAGGTTTTCAGCTAGGGTCGACAGCTACCGCAGAGGAAAAGATATCTCTCTATTCGGATGATGTCCTTCCATACATAACGCACCCAGAAACTACGATATCGGCACTGTTCTCAGAGCTGGAAAGGTACGGAGCATACGCAGGGTATGGGATAAACTGTCATAAGTCCGTCCTATACGATCCTAGGGGACAGGAACAATGGATGGGCCGCCCAGAGAGGCTACAGATGACTAGCGAGGGCTTTACCTATCTTGGTGTGTTCGTGACGCTCAATTGCGGCTGCTCCAACGACAAGAACATAAGACGGATAGTGCATAATTTTATAGAAGATGCGAACAGATGGCGGTGGCTTCCCCTTACAATCCTGGGCCGTGCGGCCATGTTTAAAATGATGACGCTGCCCAAGCTCCTATATGCCTTTCAGAATGAGTACTACCCCCTCCCCCGTAGGGTGTTCGCGGAAATGAATGTGGAATTTCGATCCTTTCTCTGGTTGGGTAAGCACCCGCGGGTGGCACTGACGACCCTACAAAGACACCAGTACAGTGGAGGGATCTCACTCCCCAGCATCGAGGCCTACTATTGGGTAGAACACTTGGTGCCCATCAATGATTGGCTCCATGCCCCGGCTCTACACCCCACATACGCACTTGAGAGACACACAATGGCTAACCGTTCATATAACTACTATCTATATGGGGGCAAAGGGAGGGGGAGACTGCTGCCGGCTACCAGGCTTACCTTGACGGTTTGGAACCGAGCGACCAAGACCATAGGCTGGGAGAAGAGGCCCACTAGACAAACACCGCTATGGCACTGTACTTGGCTGCAAGAACTGCATAAATTGAAAGGGTTTAAGAGGTGGAACGACATAGGGATCTCGACTCTAGGCGATGTGACTGCAAAAGGAGAAATTAAATCTTTCCAAGCATTGAGGGCGGACTTCGGCCTGCACCGCACTCAATACTTTAAATATGCGCAATTGAGGCATGCCTGGCGGGCGGAAGGGATCCCAGGGGGCACACTCTCCGTATATGCACCTTTAGAGGGCCGCCTCCTACAGGAACAGATTCCGGAAAGGGCGGTATCGCTCACATATAGGACACTTATGAATAACATGCCCGAGGACTTGGGTACCCTTAGAAGCAAGTGGGAGGGGGATGTGGGAGAAATGGATACGGTGGACTGGGATACAGTTTTAATGCATCCCAGAGAAGTAGCTATTAAATCCCGGTTGAGGCACATTCAATTTAACGTCCTACATAGGACCTATTTTGATAGGGTACGCTTACATAAAATGGGGAGAGCTGGAGACCCGATCTGCCTGAGATGTGGCCGAGATGAGGGGAATTTTTACCATATAATCTGGTCATGCCCGATAATTCAAGCCTATTGGATGGAGGTCTTGAGTGAATTGGGAGAGGTGCTGGAGACTTCCTTGCCGCTAGACTCTAAACTGGTCCTGTTGGGTATGACCAACGATGTGGATCCTGCACGCCCGCTATTGATTTTCCTGGTCCTGGCTTTGGTGGTAGTAATGGGAGATGTGGCAAAGAAGTGGGGGGTAGCCACACCACCGCAGCTGGAGGAGTGGCGGAGAGGGCTGGATCTATATATGGCAGCTGAAAGGTTCACATATAAAGCAAGGGGATGCCCTAAGAAATTTGGCAGAGTCTGGGGAAAATGGTGGAAATACTATGGACTCGATGGGGGACTATGAAAGTGGACATGGGGAGAAGGTTCGAAAATGGGCATAGGCACACCGGAAGGCAGCCCGCTATGGCAATACAGACCTGGGCCCGAGACTGCTCTGGGGACGATATTTGCTCTGAATGAGACTATACTGCTTTTAATGGTGATGCTCGGTGGGGGGGGGGCCTGGGGGGAAGGATGTGATGACCAATGATGACATGATTGTATTGTTGTTACATACTAAAATGCAAATAAAAATGTTTAAAAAAAAAGAATTGATTATTCAATAGCATCCATAAATATCTTAAACAAGATAACTTCCTTTCATGTGGAGAAAGTGTCTGACAGTGATCATAGTCAGCCAATACTTTCTATAAATCTATATTGTAAAAAACATATGTCCTGTCCGGACCAGAGGAGAACAATTAATTATAGGAGAGTAATCTGGAAACAAAACTCCAAAGAAGCTACCAACAAACTAGCTCAAAAATTGTTTAAGCAATGCTTTCAAGAGAAATCTTTATCTGTAACGGAATGAAGGGCACATTTCATACAAAAACTAGTTAAAACATATATGTCAAAACCCCATTATAATCATATCAAAGAGGGGGAACAGCAACGGACAATTTTTCACGGGGTCCAATGTACATGTCCTATGGAGTAGAGATCAACCACAATTTGTACAGAGTTCCCCAGATTAAGTCAACTAAATCTAACCTCTCTCTCGTAGAGTATTAACAAGAAAAGTGAATGTGATAAACCCTTTTGCGGAATTAAGGATACCTCACACAAGTCACCGGTTGGACGACTACTGTCATCCCACCCGATGATCGTACAGTGTCATCATTGGTTTCCTGCTCCTACGGCAGGCTGGCGATGCAATGCCCGTCGGGCAGCACAGGGTGCTGCACTTTAGCAGAGTTCTTTTATTCCTTAGCCAATGGGTGTGTGGGTGTGAGGGGCCTAGAAAAAAGTGCAATAGTGAGCGTGAGTGAGATTTAAAAAAAGTCAGTAGAGTCCATTAGGCAAAGCTTTAATAGTATGGCTCACTGCTTTGTTAAAAGAAAAATGGAGGGGTACAGAGGCGTGCTAATTAAGGTGACCAAGCCTCATTCAACCCTCAGTTAAAGTGTGGTCGACATGTTTCTTGCTGCTAAGGCAATTCATCAGGACCAAAGTGCTCATATAATTGCTACCGATACCTCAGTGATTAGAGGAATCGAATATACGACCTGGAATGTGTCGTAGGATCAACCTTCCATTTGAGGCCCTCCCTGGGACTAGGAAAGGAGACAAAAGAAGGGTATAATCAATACCATGTCTGTTTTTCGTGAACATCGTTACACATACAAAACAACATGCAGGTGTTATGTTCCGAGGGGAAGGGAATTTACAGACCCCATCAGGAGATGGTACTCGTGTGAGAGAAGGTTAGAAAGTGAAGTCAGAACGAGGTTGAACCGCTTCCTGCTAGTGACAAATGTGCTCCGCAATACGCGTGCATAATTATGTTTGCATATGTAGCGTATCATGCCATGCTATATGTCGTGATAATAACATGCAGGCGCCGTTGAGTGTGCGCATTCACACACAGGAAACAATTAAACTTAAAAAAATTATTAAAAAAGGCACCGTTGTAACACTCTAACTCTTGGTACTAGGCGAGTAGTAGCTGGCACCAGTGTGATAAAGGTTCTTAAAACAAGTAATCGCACAGACCGGGGAGGTTGTGAAAAGGGGAGGTTCTTACCCACAGTCCCCGGTCGGAGGTCCCACCGACTGACCTGGTGGGGCCAGAACTATAAGTAATTCACCTGAAACGAGCAAAAACCACCGCTTGTCAGAGAGTTGCTTAGCGGCGAGGCTTACTGCTTAATGTTGTGCCGCTTGAGGTTCAACCGCAGCGATCGTGAAGAAACGCCTGTGGTGATCCTCGCGTTGGACCAGTGCGCCTTACCTTGCTCGTTTCTGGCATCAGGCTTCTAATCACCTACCCCGCCCACATCGGTACCGTCACAGGACAGCCGGTCAGACCGTGAGGTTCACCCGCCGTATAAGAAAGCAAGTTGCGAGGGCGCCGTGGTAGGCGTGTGTGGTGCGTGTTGCTAGGCAACATGACGCGGGGGTGGAAAGCGAGGATTACCTAGCCAAGCTGGACAGGTGAATGTGGGCGCCATCTTGGAACAGGAAGGTTGTTTATTTGGTGGCGACAATTGTTAACTGGGACACGGACTATCAGGTCCGAGATTGAATTTATCTGGCTAACATTGTCCAAGGCACCGCATCATTAAGGCCGAGTTCATCAGTATGCAGACGATGAACCCATCTTTGCTCCAATCGGAAGAGGGCTTGTTGGCTTATTGCGGAATGACACTCTAGTACAGTCCATCGCATATGTTCTATGGAATGGTTGTGTTCTCTGCAGTGGTCGTACAGTCTTGTATGTGTCTTTAAGCAGCGAATGTTACTATTGTGCTCCATGATGCGTTGTTTAACCGGGCGCATCGTCATCCCAATGTAGAGCATCTTACAAGGACAGATGAGAACATAGATACACCTTGAGCTATTGCAGTTGGTATGTTTGTTAAAGGTCCAGGTGAAATCCCTCGGCAATTCAATAGTTTTACCCTGGATGGTTTGAGGGCACACAACACATGATCCACACCGGTAATGTCCAGTGACCGGTGGGAGGTCCCATAAGGTCTTGACCGGGTGTGTACTCGATTTTTTGGGGCGAGTGTGAATCAAAGTGTCTCTGAGGTTCGCTGTCCTTTTGAATGCAAAGCGTGGGCGCGGTAGTTCCATACCCGCTGTATTGAGGATTCCCCAATGTGCGTTCACAGTCTTTTTTATACACGTTGAATGCTTGGTGTAGGATGTTACACATGTAATTGTGTCATCTGGCTCTTTAGGGTAGACTTCAAGCAAGGACTCTCTGTTGTTGTTTAGTGCCCTTTTGGATGATGTCTTTAGAAGTCGTGTAGGGTATCCCCTATCTCGGAGCTTATGTTGCAGGGTACTGGCTTCTTGTGATCGACCCAGTTGCGAGGCTTTTTGCATTTGGATCAACCAGCAGGACCCATTCTTAAAATTCACGGGCACAATTGCTGAGACATCGATACCCTTCTTAGATCTAACCATCCGATTAGATCCTGCAACGATCAGTACCACCCTCTTCAAAAAGGAGACTGATAGAAACAGTTTGCTCCTTTATAAGAGCCACCATACGAGAGCCTTGAGGGATAACTTGCCTTTCGGGCAATTCCTCCGCCTCCGGAGAAATTGCAGCTCAGTCCAAGACTACAAACAAGAAGCCAGTACCCTGCAACATAAGCTCCGAGATAGGGGATACCCTACACGACTTCTAAAGACATCATCCAAAAGGGCACTAAACAACAACAGAGAGTCCTTGCTTGAAGTCTACCCTAAAGAGCCAGATGACAATTACATGTGTAACATCCTACACCAAGCATTCAACGTTTATAAAAAAGACTGTGAACGCACATTGGGGAATCCTCAATACAGCGGGTATGGAACTACCGCGCCCACGCTTTGCATTCAAAAGGACAGCGAACCTCAGAGACACTTTGATTCACACTCGCCCCAAAAAATCGAGTACACACCCGGTCAAGACCTTATGGGACCTCCCACCGGTCACTGGACATTACCGGTGTGGATCATGTGTTGTGTGCCCTCAAACCATCCAGGGTAAAACTATTGAATTGCCGAGGGATTTCACCTGGACCTTTAACAAACATACCAACTGCAATAGCTCAAGGTGTATCTATGTTCTCATCTGTCCTTGTAAGATGCTCTACATTGGGATGACGATGCGCCCGGTTAAACAACGCATCATGGAGCACAATAGTAACATTCGCTGCTTAAAGACACATACAAGACTGTACGACCACTGCAGAGAACACAACCATTCCATAGAACATATGCGATGGACTGTACTAGAGTGTCATTCCGCAATAAGCCAACAAGCCCTCTTCCGATTGGAGCAAAGATGGGTTCATCGTCTGCATACTGATGAACTCGGCCTTAATGATGCGGTGCCTTGGACAATGTTAGCCAGATAAATTCAATCTCGGACCTGATAGTCCGTGTCCCAGTTAACAATTGTCGCCACCAAATAAACAACCTTCCTGTTCCAAGATGGCGCCCACATTCACCTGTCCAGCTTGGCTAGGTAATCCTCGCTTTCCACCCCCGCGTCATGTTGCCTAGCAACACGCACCACACACGCCTACCACGGCGCCCGCGCAACTTGCTTTCTTATACGGCGGGTGAACCTCACGGTCTGACCGGCTGTCCTGTGACGGTACCGACGTGGGCGGGGTAGGTGATTAGAAGCCTGATGCCAGAAACGAGCAAGGTAAGGCGCACTGGTCCAACGCGAGGATCACCACAGGCGTTTCTTCACGATCGCCGCGGTTGAACCTCAAGCGGCACAACATTAAGCAGTAAGCCTCGCCGCTAAGCAACTCTCTGACAAGCGGTGGTTTTTGCTCGTTTCAGGTGAATTACTTATAGTTCTGGCCCCACCAGGTCAGTCGGTGGGACTTCCGACCGGGGACTGTGGGTAAGAACCTCCCCTTTTCACAACCTCCCCGGTCTGTGCGATTACTTGTTTTAAGAACCTTTATCACACTGGTGCCAGCTACTACTCGCCTAGTACCAAGAGTTAGAGTGTTACAACGGTGCCTTTTTAAATTTTTTTAATTTTAATTGTTTCCTGTGTGTGAATGCGCACACTCAGCGGCGCCTGCATGTTATTATCACGACATATAGCATGGCATGATACGCTACATATGCAAACATAATTATGCACGCGTATTGCGGAGCACATTTGTCACTAGCAGGAAGCGGTTCAACCTCGTTCTGACTTCACTTTCTAACCCTCTCTCACACGAGTACCATCTCCTGATGGGGTCTGTAAATTCCCTTCCCCTCGGAACATAACACCTGCATGTTGTTTTGTATGTGTAACGATGTTCACGAAAAACAGACATGGTATTGACTATACCCTTCTTTTGTCTCCTTTCCTAGTCCCAGGGAGGGCCTCAAATGGAAGGTTGATCCTACGACACATTCCAGGTCGTATATTCGATTCCTCTAATCACTGAGGTATCGGTAGCAATTATATGAGCACTTTGGTCCTGATGAATTGCCTTAGCAGCAAGAAACATGTCGACCACACTTTAACTGAGGGTTGAATGAGGCTTGGTCACCTTAATTAGCACGCCTCTGTACCCCTCCATTTTTCTTTTAACAAAGCAGTGAGCCATACTATTAAAGCTTTGCCTAATGGACTCTACTGACTTTTTTTAAATCTCACTCACGCTCACTATTGCACTTTTTTCTAGGCCCCTCACACCCACACACCCATTGGCTAAGGAATAAAAGAACTCCGCTAAAGTGCAGCACCCTGTGCTGCCCGACGGGCATTGCATCGCCAGCCTGCCGTAGGAGCAGGAAACCAATGATGACACTGTACGATCATCGGGTGGGATGACAGTAGTCGTCCAACCGGTGACTTGTGTGAGGTATCCTTAATTCCGCAAAAGGGTTTATCACATTCACTTTTCTTGTTAATACTCTACGAGAGAGAGGTCAAAACCCCATTATAAGACATGCCCAAAGACCCAAATTGGAACAAGGAATAAAATCAAACTATCACATACAACGCGGATTCTGAGAAGAACACGTAACAGCCTTTGGAGACAGATAAAAAAAATGACCAAACAATATGAATTTAGTTTTAATTTAAAGAGTATTAATCATAGTCTGCAGAAGGTAATCTGGAACGAAAGAAATCAAGCAAAGCATGATCTCTGGGCTAAAGTGCTGTATGCAATTAAACAATCAAACTCAAGGGATTTTGGGAAAACGATAAATGGTTTATCAAGCCCTACTGAAACAGTTGTATCATCTACATTAAATGAAAAAGATTGGATTAGATTCTTGACAACACACCTAAACACCAGCTGGGAAACTAACTAACTGGAATGCATAGTAAATGTGATTGATACGCTAAGAAAGGATCGGGACCATGAAAATTACATAACAAAAAATCAAGTATGTAAACTAATTCGGAAACAAAAAATGGTGCTCCCGGTCCCACTTTACAAGGAAAACCAGAAATATGGGCAGAATATCTCGCAAAAGAATTTAAGGAAATTGTCAAGACATCAATAATTCCTGAAACATGGAGGAGCTCATTAATATCACCAATATATATAAAAAAGGGATTGGGCACATCCTGGAAACTATTGATTAATTACCCTGCAAGACACAGATGCCAAATTATTTGCAGGAGTTCCACAATCAAAACTATCTGTATGGGCAAAGGTGAAACAGATTATACGACAGAATCAAACAGGGTTTATATAGGGATTAGGCACTACAACAAATATATTAGTACTATTACTATTCATGGATAAATGCACTGCAAAGAAACAACCACTGTATTTGTGAATCAGCTTTCCATTGTGTACATAGACAACTACTGTGGCAAAATTTGAAGGATCGAGGTACCCCATTGTCTCTCTTAATATCAATCCAACTCCTCTACTCAAACACCTGGGTCAGACTCAGAGTTCGGCTGGGAGATGGTTTGTGTTTATCAAAGGAAATTCTAACTTCCACTGGCTTATAGCAAGGGTGTGTACTGGCCCCATTGCTTTTTAACCTTTTTTTATTAGATCGAACACAAGCGTTGGATGAAGTGGATGCCTATCCTCCAAAATTAGCTAGTTTTTATTAATATTAAAAACAGAGTTAGACAGGCAAAATCAAATTGACATGTAATATAGAATGCATATAAAATGTAATTTGTATTATGAAATCGGTATTATCAAGGCTAACATATTTGATAACATGAAAGTTGGATCTATCTATTCATATATATTTTTTTTTAACTGGACCTTTATATAGCAGGAATGATTGCTACAATATTGTAATATTTTAATTATTCAAACAATAAAGAATTAATTGAAATTGAACCTCGAAGGATAAAACATGACTTTCCATTTTTAACAGACATAAGGCATATTTTTTTTCTCCCTATTCCGTTATTTTTTTTTTTATCCACTTAGCAGGCATTAGATGGAATTTGGGGATTTGCTAATATTGAAAGGTACATATTTTCCTTTCCTCTCTGACATACAAGAGTGACGACAGCACCTAAACACATGCCAGGGTAAGAGTAATTTTGATAATCTTAACTTTTATACTTTTAAAGCAGGTTTTTTTGTGCAAGAAGTTTGTTTATAAACTGCATGAATGCGTGAACAGTGACACTTACTTTTTTTCTAGCTGTACAATATGGAAATGAAATTTTGTATTGTTTTTGTTGTCTCTTGACTACTTGTATTGTTTTTTACTAGGTCCTTATGAGATCCATCACATGAAAACCTCAACCCACTAGTAGAAGCTTGGGTTTTGCATCAGTGTCTTTTTATGCCAGTTATTTGAGTGGTTCAATCAGAGAGGGGTGGTCCTGAAGAATGCCCCAAGCACCTATGTGGAACACTTAGAGAAGCAGAAAAATGTTGACTTTTTTAACACTACTCACTGTACACACCAATATAATTTGTCTACCAGTAGGTGGTTTAGCAGTTTATCCATTTGCATTTTACAGCAGGTTTAACTCCACATCAGAATAATAAGGCCCTTTGCAACCACATAGCTTTTTGTTATGTTACCACTTCAAGTACTCTCCTGTTTTTATAACATTTTGGGATGGAAAGTAAATCTCAAATAAAGATTTTGAGCCAGATTATGTCACTTGCGACGCAAAGTGGCACAAGTGTTAGTAAATCTTATATACTCCCTCTGCCTACACTGACTCAGAAGTATACCTGCTAGGACTGGGCCTATTGTAGCAGGGGCAATGATACAGATCTGTCTAATTCTGAAAGCATTGCCTTTTGCTATGTAGTTCTGTATCTTTAATTGACATGTTCCTCACCTTCTCCATGTGTGCAGTTTGCAAAGTCTCTTACTGTGTAGTGTGTCTGGTCATGTGACAAGTAGTTGCTTTGTTTGAAAAGAGGCAAGTTATCTGGCACTGGTCCGATGAATCCCCATTTCCTGTTTTTCCTCCCTTTAGGAATACTTTATATGGAGTTCCTATCAACGCATATCCTCTTTGGATAATGACTATAACTTGCTCACATGCAAGTGACTGACTTTGAGCACAACCTGTTTTAGCAAACCCAGCCTCTAGCTGATACAGATCTGGTCCTTTAGAGGCCGACCTCCCCCTTGACTCCGTATAGATTTTTGACAAATGTTTGAACAATTTAAGGCATGATAAACTTTTAAAAGTCAAACTAATAGACATGAATTGTCGTACCAGACGCTAACTACTATTAACTTAAGTTTATTGTAGTTGCTCCTATATTAGCATTTAGTTAATACATTTTTACTATTTTTATCATTGCCTTTGTCTGCTCCTTAAAGTTTGTATCTATTTATTAATTTGCATGGCATGTGTTGTTTTTTGCAGTCGTACCCTGCACTAACAGATACGTTTCTCTCAGCTGCTGCCTCTGTCCTACCGGAAGGTACCTCGCCCAGTAATCACCCCGACTGGAGTCCTGAACTGCAAACCTGTGATCCCACTATTTGGTCTGAAGAGTCAGCTGTGGAGAACAGGTCTGTCTGCGTGCCTGATACCAGGAGAGTCTGTTTCTGTTTTTGTGAATGTGGTACCACTGTAAATCTGTTTTGTTTCAGTCTAAGGGCTTTTTTGGTGAAAAGTGTTTGCAAATACGTTAATTAATGACTTGGTTTCTCTTTTCTGTGCAGTGCCTGGTTTTAGTAACATT
Organism: Lissotriton helveticus; assembly: GCF_964261635.1. Classification (NCBI taxonomy): domain Eukaryota; kingdom Metazoa; phylum Chordata; class Amphibia; order Caudata; family Salamandridae; genus Lissotriton; species Lissotriton helveticus. The sequence continues at coordinate 1,491,479,427 of NC_136057.1, forward strand.
CGGAGTTTGTGCTGTTGTTGTTCTGTAGATGCACGGTTGGCAGAATCCCAGCCTGCACCTCCTGAGGGTAGTCCTAATTTTGATATGAATGTGAAACATGGCTTTGGCCCTATTATGTTTAGTATGTTATGGCACAAATGAACAAGTTAACGCTTTTTCTGGTGGATACAGTATCTGCCTGTGGATTCCTCATCTAATGAATATCCCGGGTGCCAGCATTCCGCAGAAAGTTTTTCCTAGCTCTCCACACTGACGAGGTTGTCACAATATTACGGCTCCGCTCGCGACTCCGTATGTCGTCCCTGGAGCCATCTTCGGCGTGATGACGTCAGTTCCACCGATTTTTTCCGTGCCTCCGAGGCGAACAGGTGGACCGACAACAGATTCAAGTGTACACAGTACACAATAATCATACTAATACACGTAGTGTAAAATTAAAAGGAAAGCCAAAGAATAAAATCATTTCCTATAAATCACACAAAGGCAGATAGAAGAGACAATGCAAAACAAACATGTTAAACAATGCCACCTGTAAGGTATACAAGGGTGGACATCGGGGAGGAGGGTCGGTCAATGAGGAATCCACAGGCAGAGACTTTATCCTGCAGAAAAAGTGTTACTGAAGGTAAGTAACTTGTTCTTCTGATGGATACATCTGCCGGTCAATTACTCACCTTACGAATAGAATCCCACAGCAGTCCCACTCCTGGAGGAGGGTGTCCACCCTTTTATACCAAAAAGTCCTGCAGGACAGAGTGCGCAAAATGGCCCTCCCTCCTCATCTCAGAATCCAAGCAATAATGCTTTGCGAAAGTATGGAGGGAGGCCCAAGTCGCAGCCTTATAAATGTCCACTACAGGAACACCTCTGGCCAAAGCAGAAGTGGATGACTTGACTCTGGTGGAATGAGCTCTAATACCATCAGGCGGGTCCTTACCAGCCAGAGCATAGCAGATCTTCATGCACAAGATAATCCATCTGGAAAGAGTGAGCATGTGCACAGCATTGCCCTTCATGCGTCCAACTTAGCCCACAAGGAGCTGATTGTCCAATTGCATGTCTTTTGTCCTATCTAAATAAAAGCTCACTGTTATTCTAGGATCCAGACAGTGAAGTCTATCCTCCTCCTTGGAAGGGTGAGGGGGAGGATAGAACACAGGAAAAGTAATGGACTGTCCTAGATTGAAGGGAGTAACCACCTTAGGCAGAAAAGCAGCCTTTGTCCTGAGGACCATCCTTGCAGCATGAATATTCAAAAACGGGGGTTTTGAACTGAGAGCCCGAAGCTCACTTACCCTCCTTGCTGAGGTAATAGCTACAAGAAAGACAGTTTTAAAAGATAGAAATCTCAAAGGACAACTATGTAAGAGTTCAAACGGGGAACCCATCAAGAAAATCAAAACAAGATTTAAATCCCAATGAGGCATAACAAAGGGGGAAGGTTGAAACCTATTGCTAAGGCCCTTAATAAATCTCAAAACAATGGAAGATTTAAATAAAGACAGAAACACTGATAAAGCCAACAAATAGCCCTTAACAGTGGCCACAGCACAACCCTGCTGGGCCAAAAACAACGAAAACTGAAGAATATCTGACAGGTGGGCCTTTTAAAGGATCAATGGACCTCTCTTCACACCATTTGACAAATCTAGACCACCTGGAGGAGTAAATAGACTTAGTCGATTGTCGCCTGGATGATAAAATAACATCCACCACATCCGGCGGGAGAGAGAGAACTCAGGTTGAACCGTTCAATCTCCAGGCATAAAGGTGCAGGCTCTGGAGGTGGGGGTGTAGAACCGGCCCCTGCAACTGCGAGAGGAGGCCTTCCCTGAGAGGGAGACGGAGCGGAGGGTGCGATGAGAGGTGAAGTAGATCTGTGTACCACACCCTTCTTGGCTAATCGGGAGAGATCAATATAACTTGGGGCTGGTCTTGGCGAATCTTCCTCAGAATCCGAGGAATCAAGGGTATGGGAGGAAACACATAAAGGAGCTGTGAATTCCAATCCAAGTGAAACACGTCCCCCAACGCCCCCTGCATCGGATACTGCAGACTAACGGGCAGTGCGCGTTCTCGTGAGTGGCAAACAGGTCCAACCGAGGGGACCCCCACATCTCGAAGATCTACTAGACCACCTCAGGATGAAGCCGCCACTCGTGATCGGCCGAGTAATGCTGACTGAGACTGACCGCACGAACATTCAGCACTCCGGCTAGATGATTTGCAAACACACAAATTCGATGGCCCTGAGGCGCAGAGCATCTCGACAGAGAAGAAACGACCCTACACCTCCCTGTTTGTTGATGTACCACATCGCAGTAGTGTTGTCCGTCAGGACCTGAACATACTGGCCGCGAAAGGAAGGAAGGAAAGCCTTTAGTGCCAAACGTATCGCCCGCAATTCCAGAAGGTTGATGTGTGGCAACCTTTCCTCTGCAGACCAAAGACCTTTGACCTCCAGATCCCCCAGATGAGCACCCCACCCTAGAGTGGAGGCATCCATGATCACTGTGGCCACCTGTGGAGGAGGTTGAAAGGGCTTTCCTTGAGACAGGTTGCACTGCACACTCCACCAAGTCAGCTCCGCTGCAGCGTCTCTGGAGATTCTGACTGACTCCCTGTGATCTCCGTTGTGTTGAAACCACTGCCTGCGGAGGCATCACTGGAGTGCCCTCATGTGCTAGCATGCATGACTGACCAACAGAATGCAGGAAGCGAACAGACCGAGAGGGCGTTGGACCTTCAGGACTAAAACAACTGCTCCATCGTGAAACAAAGGAATCATCTCCTGAATGTCGAGAATTCTTTGTGGAGGAAGAAAAGCTTGACACACAGTAGTATCCAGTACTGCCCCTATGAACAAATTGTGCTGCAAAGGCACCAGGTGAGATTTGGGAACATTTATTGAAAATCGCAAGTTGAACAACAGCTGAGCTGTTACTCGCAGAATATGAAGCACCATCGTCGCCGACTCCGCTTTGAGCAGCCAGCCATCCAGATAAGGGAAAACTGGAATTCCGACCTCCTGAGATGAGCTGCCATCACCTTTGTGAAGACTCGAGGTGCAGTAGTAAGACCAAACGGAGGACCACAAACTGGTAATACTGCGACCCTACAGTGAAAAGGTGATACTTCCTGTGCGACTTCAGGATGGGGATGTGAAAGTATGCATGCTGCAAATCGATCAATACCATCCAGTCCTCTTGCTGCAGCGCCAGAAGAAGGTGAGCAAGGGTCAGCATTTTGAATTTCTCGTGTTTGAGGTAAACATTCAAGACCTGAGATCCAAGATAGGACGTAACCTGCGATCCTTTTTTGGGAATCAGAAAATACCAGGAGTAGCATCCCTGACCCCTTTCCTGCTCTGGAACCACATCTTTCGCACCTTTTTGCAATAAGACAAGGACCTCCTTCTGGAGAAGAAGCAAATGATCTTCAGAACAGAAACCTTAGCAAGGAGGGTAAGGATGAGGAAATTCCCGAAAGGGAAGGGCGTACCCATTCTCTACAAGATTTAAAACCCAAAGGTCTGATGTGACCGATTTCCAATCCTGTAGAAAGTGAGACAGCCAATCCTCCACAGGACCCACATGTTCCAGGATGGGGGATCTAGGGCTGCTTTTCGGCGTTACCAGGGGGAGCTGGGGTGGTAGAGGAGGAGGAAGAGAGTTGGCGGGCCGACCCATGTTGGCGACCCCCATTTCTCCCTCTGTAGGATTTGTAAAGAGGATTTTGCTGATGTTGTTGCTGAGGCTGCCGTAAGCCACGAAAGGAAGACCTTCCAAACCCTTGATAATTCCTATATCCAAACCCTCTTGACTGAGTTTGCAACCCTAAGGAATTTGCATGGCCTTGCTATCTTTGAATCTCTGAAGCGCAGAATCAGCCTTCTCTCCGAAAAGTTTTGATCCATCAAAGGGCAAATCAAGAAGGGTAGCCTGTACATCTGGAGAAAACCCAGAGCATCTGAGCCAAGCCTGTCTTCTGGTAACTATGGCGGAGCTCATAACCCTGGCCGCCGAATCAGCTGTGCCAAGGCCAGACTGTATAACCTGACGAGCATCAGCCTGAGCATCCGTCAGAACTTCCATAAAATGATCACGCTCCTCATCAGGCAACTTGGGAGCCAATTGTTTTGTGGTCTACATCAAGGCATGTATGTATCGTCCCAGCAAACAGGTAGCATTAGTTGACTTAAGCGCCATGCTAGAAGAAGAAAATACTTTCCGATTGCTCTAACTTCTTAGAGTCCTTGTCGGCAGGAGCGTGAGTAAAAGTACCTGTAGACTGTTTAGAACAGGACACCTGTACCACCATACTTTCTGGGGATGAGAAGAGAGAAAGGGAGGATCTCCCGGAGCAGACCTATATCTCCTTGCCACAGATTTAGACACAGCAGGAGCAGAGAGAGGTTTATGCCACACTTCCAGGATAATGAAAGAGGTGGTATGGGTATGCACACCATTATTTTTCAATATACCTATTTAAACAAACGTTACCAATTGCGTGCGTATTGGGCTGTGCTTTGCCCGCATGCACCTTCCATAAGTATACAAGTGGGGAGCGCGAAATTCACGTTCCACTCCCAAACGCACTGCATTTTTAGGATACTCGATCCAGCTGATTATTATCCATTTGCCCTTATATAGTTTTCATCCAATCTTTTCACAATTTTTTTGCCATGTTTTTCTCCTTGTTCTTTTGCTTATTCCACATATTCAACATATTGCGTTCTAGAAATCTTTTGCGTATTAACATGTGCTCATCCAGGCCTCCTTGCAAATACGATCCAATTACAAAAAGTAGTTCTGAGCAGCGTTTCTTTCTTCGTAACCCAATGCATTTGGGGCAATAGTTTGCCCCTCGTCAGGGGTGACTGAAAGTAAACATTTACAGAAATTCCATTAGTAATCACGTAAGTCTTAATTTTTGCTTTGCGTTTATAATATACATATTTACAAATCCCATTACATGATTTAGTTGCACATATACAATCAATTGTGTAATTCCCACCCCCACTGGCTCAATTAGCTCACTTTCCTGAGCACCATCAAACATTAAAAGAGAAAAAAGGGACCATGACGATAATATTTATATACCAAATCGGACTTATGCCTATCATTCATGCATCTGCCATCCCTCGATTTAGTATTAATTCATCTCTAATGGGGAGAGCACTAACCTATACACTAGACATTCTCGCTCTCAGTCACAACCTGCTTCTACCCGCTTTTTCCATTCAACCTTCCTAGGCGCATGCCGACAGCTTTTATCTCTCTTTGTGTAAAAATTCCTAATGGTCTGCAACTGTCGAGTTTATCCTTGTTAAAACCTCTATACAATCACCCTACGTACCTGCTCCCGTGTTTTCCTCTACCTAGCCCCAAATTCAAGGCTATTGATTTCTCCTGAGCGGTGCTCCCGCGCTAACGGCCAAGTCTTAAACTGATTTGACTCCACCCCCTCACGTGTGTGAACAAAAAAAACTTAATTACCACAGTTTTATTCCTAAAACTACCAGACCCATAATGCATCTAATCCCATAAGTAAGACAAAGGGCGCACTGTACATAAACATTTTTTTCGTATGTATATATAATAACGCAAAATTCAGGCTTCTGTAAGTTAAAAAATGTGTCCTTTCACGTTGGCTCCTTAATCACGCGCTGTACTGAACTCGTTGTTTAGTAATATGTGATGTCTTCAAGCGAACCGTTCTTTTCTTTTCAAACTATTTTTATCATCGGGTGCAAAACCATCGTTAGGGGCAGTCCATTTAAAAATGAAAGAGGTGGTATGCACACCATTATTTTTCTATATAGATATTTAAACAAACTTTACCAATTGCGTGCGTATTGGGCTGTGCTTTGCCCGCATGCACCTTCCATAAGTATACAAGTGGGGAGCGCGAAATTCAAGTTCGACTCCCAAACCCACTGCATTTTTAGGATACTCGATCCAGCTAATTATTATCCATTTGTCCTTATATTGTTTTCATCCAATCTTTTAAAAAAAAAATGTTGCCATGTTTTTCTCCTTGTTCTTTTGGTTATTCCACATATTCAACATATTGCGTTCTAGAAAACTTTTGCGTATTAACATGTGCCCATCCAGGCCTCCTGCTGGAGTGTTCTGGACGTCCATTCCAAAGGCCACATGTTCTTCTAGGTACCTGTACATTGGGGAAGGTAGGGCTGTGGTACAGAGGCAAATGCTAAGCTAGAACATCTGAATGCTAGTAGGGTGGAGAAACGTCAATCACATGTCAGGCCTGTGTTCCTGAATGGCCAGCATGGCTGTGACAGTGACAGTCACTTGTCAGGTTGATTGACTGAAAGCTAGGCGGGAGGTGACAGTGTGTGTCAGTCACATGTCTGACTGGTGCCTCCAACAGACCGGTTGGACTGGGTTGGTGTCAGTCGTTTAGTGGCTTGTCAGCTTGGCGCCTTTGAAAGGTCAGCAGGTTTGAGTCATTGTTCGTCACTTGTCAGGTTGATCGTCTGAAAGGTTAGCAGGGTGCAACAGTGTCAGTCACGTGTTTGACTTGTGCCTTAATGAGCAGCTGGACTGAGGTAGTGTCAGTCACGTCAGGCTGGTGCCTTTCAATGGTCAGCAGGGCTGGGGGAAGTGCCAGTTCCATGTCAGGCCCCGCATCATGAACAACTGTCCTAGGAGATATATGTCCGACCCTGGCAGAGGAGGGACTAGCACCAGGGGGTGTGTGTGTGCGCAGAGGGCAGGGTTGATTCACAGGTCCATGTGAGGGACACTCTGCATAGGCGTTTCGGTCTCAGTATATAGCAAGTGCCTAAGGCGGTCGGCAGGGTCTTCACAAGACTTATAGAAGTGTCCGCCAAGGCTCCCAGCTGGGTACAAGGAACTGAGTCCCATTGGCTGGACATAATAGCCTGTCAGCAGAATCTTAATTGGACTCACATTAGTGCATGCTGGGACTGTCAGCAGAGTACAGGACACTCAGCCACATCCACCGGAGATAAGAGACTGCTAGCAGCTGCAGCATCTGACTGAGACTCTGAGCAGAAAACAAGATGGAAGAGACCGTCATCACGATCTGCAGCAGGCTGCTAGCAGGAGCCTGCCAGTGCCATCTGCGTGACACTCTCTGCAGCATCTAGAAGGAGAGAGTGCAACTCTCCAGCAGTGCATTTATTAAGAGCTCATCACCTATTGCTTCCATAGCTGCCAAGTTTTCAATTTGCCTATATGTGACATTTCCGGTATGTAACATGTCAATTTTGATGCACAACACTTTGAGTGACACCTCACTGTGAATAGATCAAAGAAGTAATGGCAATGCATGAGATAGATTTCACAAAGGATCCTGCTTTGCAGAATATAATTTGCCAGAGACGATCTTAAAACAGCTGCAGTGCTCCTTAAGCATGTATGGAAGTTTAGTAACCTAATTCCCATTTCTAAGTGGATCATTCTGGAAACATTAGTGACATCATAATAAATAATTTAGGCGTGAGTACATATCATGTTAGGCCTATTTAACTTAAGAAGGGGAACTGTCAAGAGAGGTGGAGTGGGATGCCACAAGAGGCAGTGTGTTGTATGTGCACAGTCAGAGATGTAATACAACATGATATGGCCTCTTGCGAAGGTGGTGTTGGGCCCGGTAAACAACGTTTACAACGAAACTTTTACCACGCACTACCATTACAACGCAGGCATTACAACGCAAACCATTACAACGCATTGCGCTGGGGGGCGCTCTAGGATAGGGAATAAGTTTAATTTTCTATCCAACACCTTCCCTAACGTCATACATCCGTTGGGCCCTGAGCCTACCATATCTCAAAGAAATGTATTGACCTTACAGTGAATAGGGGCTCCTTGAAGCGCGGGATCACACTTTTGCCCTTGAGCCTGCGTTACCATGAACATGTTGACTAGGAGGGAAGAGCGGTAGTACAAAAGGTATAATGTGCATCAAAGTTTCTGAACCTTGTTTGCCTAATGAAAAGGAATGTGATCACATGCTGTAAAAGAGCACCAAAGCAGCAGGTTACCTACTGCACATCAGAGCATTTAATGCACCAAGATTTAGCCTGACAAAAGCAAAATGAACAAATGAGATTTAGCCCCGCATGCTTAATGGTAAGTCCGCTCCTCGTGCAGCTACATGTTCCAGACTGCCACGCCGTTTTAGTTAAAAGGCCAGAACTGGTCAAAGGTTTCAGAAAAACAACGCAAGATCATTTGGTGATTATACGCAATACGTCTCTGCCATCCCATTTCATCACATTGGCAACACTAAATAAATATATGCTGATGGAAAGTAGATTGATGGAGATCATCTAGCTTGAGGTCTGAAAGGTTTATGACAATTATTGAGTCTTTTGGATGCTTGTACGAAGACATATATATATACTCTAATAAAGAGCCACAAACCATTTTGCTTTCTCAAACCTGTGTCTCGCATGTATGTTCAGGCACATAATGTAATGGGAAACACGCATTTGCAAATGGTATATGGATGAGTAAAAATGTACATAAGGCTGATTGAATGTTTCGCTGGAATTAAAAAGAAAAAATAGGTAATTGTCCTGGTAAGAATTCATAAACTCTCTGGCTAGGATAGAAAATGGGAGCAAACATTGGCCTGGGCAAAACAAGGAACTTCTCTGGAAGAAGAGAGGGACTCTATTGGGAAGCTGAACTAGTCTGTGAAGGACTGAGAACTCCGTGGAAGAGAAGTGAGGAGCAGGGCTGTGCTGGGCAGGTCTGCTAAATTCTCAGGAATCGAAGACAGAAGCAGGTCTGGAATATGCATCACTGCTTAATGTGTGCTGTTTGGAAATAAAGAGCCCAGCACAGTAATACATCACATCTAAAGCCAGTTTAGCTGGCTAAGCCAAGCGAGACATTTTTTAACAAAGGAGGGAGGGAGAGTGAAAGTGGATTCAGTCTCCCCTGGCAAATTACATAAACAAAGCAGAATCCACTACAGTGGTGAAAGTGGTCCCTGCAGTGGTAGGGAGCACACAGTGTTGTGTAAAATACCCCTCACACACCAACAGGCCCCTTGGTGTCATGCTTCATCATTGGGGTCTTCGCACCCCTCTGCGGGATGCGGCGTGCTACGACTCACGACTACGTAGGAGCACTTGAAGTGTACTATGTGTTGGTGTGTGTAGGGGGTTAAGTGTGAGTGGTGAGGTAGTGAAATAGTGATGGTTTAAAAAATACCTGGCTCGTAGGGTAAAAATACATTTTATTAGGCCCTCGGCTGGTATCGTTAAAAACGGGTGCAGGATGAGGTTGTTACTGTGTTTTAACACCTTCAATGCTACAGGGTATTTTTCTCCGGTGCTGAATACTCGTTTTTCCCATTGTTCATGACAAGGTCAACTCGTCATAAGCACAGCTCCACTGGTACTGCATGACGAGTTGACCTTGTCATTAGCATGGAAGAGGTTTTAAGATACATCAACCTCAAAGAGTGCATAGACATGACATGTTTCGGAGTGCAAAAACTCCTTCTTCAGTACGAGGGAGTACACAAACCTCCTCACCTTACTCACATGTAGTGTAGATGTCAAAGTGGCTTTTACAAAAATTCTATCTACAAAAGAATTAGGTGTAATGTTCCTAATTGTGTTTATAATACAATGGTCTGTTGCGCCCAATTGGCGATAATAGAACAAGACCTGTAAAGATAAAAGCAGAGTAAATCATATCATCACAATAGGACGTAGACTCTCATCAGGAAAATGACCTGTTCAAAAAATAAAGGGTAGTCTGTGACCGGGTGAGGTCTAGAACCCTAAAAAGAAAAAGACAAGGACACACATAGAAACTAGGACATACACATTACAATAAATTAATCATATGTTTCTCCTTAGTAGTTGGAATATTGGCGACAGGTTGATTTATACAATGCTTACTTATAAGTTAAGGCAGGATGGCCTCATGAGCCCTGCATGGTATTGGGGGTTGTCTTCCGGCTCAATGTGGCAACCTAAAGGACATAGGAAGCTTAATTCAGGTATTGGTTAGTACTACTCACGGGTAACGTAGATATGGTTCCCTAAGCATCAGACTCATGGTTACAGCGAACCTCACTGGGCTGTCTTCCCCTCAACGCGGCTCCGACGTTATGCCGTATGTTGAAGACTCGTCCCTTATATACTGCAAAGTATGCTCTTAATTGCTACTTAACTCAAAGCGGGTCAAGCCCAAAGAAGGAGCGTCACCCTTAAATGTTTGCCGGTTCTGCGCGGATGTGAAGGGCGTTTCTCTGTCAAATGCGCATGCGCGTCGGAGTAGCGAGATGCCTGATTCACTGTTGTGCATCTAACGCGCATGCGTGGTATCGCGCCATAACCCTGCGCGTGTGTGGAGAGCAGGGACAGAGGAATCTTGTACACTTCTACTCGAGATAAAGTTAAATCCCCACGTTTAACTATGTAATGTGTAAAAGAGCGGTGGACCCGCATTTTTTGCATGCATTGGATCGCTACCCGCTTGGCTGTGCAGATAATGTTTACTCAGATCATATTACACTGGGGGTAGGCCAACCATAGCATATACATCGTTTCTAGCTGGGAAGTCAAGTATAGTTGGTTTCTCCGCTGGGGTACTTATATATGACTTATGAGCCCATAAGTCATCGCAGCTGGCCCCATGGGATAGAGTAATTAAGTCCATTGGTGTCTGTGCCCAAACGGAAAACCCACCTCTGCTCCTTTTCAAAAAGGCCAACATCAGTGGGGAGCTGTTCAATAACAGTCCAGTGTAGTTCATTGACACAATGTTGCGCCTCCAAAAAATGTGCTGCCATTTTTGTGGTTGATTTTTTGCACCTTATGTTGCTCTTATGTTCATTTATTCTGGTCTTAACTGCTCGAGTGGTCATACCCACGTATTCCAAGTTACAAGGGCATGTGATGAGATAAACAACATTCTTGCTGTTACAATTGGTGAACGTTCGTTGTTCCCACCTTGTGCCATTCTTGAAAGTTAGAGTGTTACTTTTCTTTGTCAAGTGGCAACTATTGCAATTGCCGCATGGGTGGTGTCCCTGCACCCCTTGTAACCGTGCTTGTGGACTTGTGTGCACAAGAATGTCTTTGAGGTTCCTTCCCCTCCTGTGGGCAAAAAGAGGTTTCTCCAAGTCTAACGTGCCACTGGTCAGTATGCGCCAGTGTCTGTTCACCAATTTGGTGATCTGGTTTGAAAGGGTGCTATATGTAGTCACACATACTGGTCTGTTTAAAGTATCGTCTTTTTGGACTTTGTCTTCCAGGAGTGCCTCTCGATTATTGTTACGAGCCCTTTTCATAGCATTTTTTATGACCTTTTCTGGATAAAGTCTCTGTTTTAGTTTTTTGCTCAGATCCTGGGCTTGGGATTTGTACCTTGCTACGTCGCTACAGTTGCGGCGCAGGCGGAGGAACTGTCCGTATGGTAGGTTTTCTCTTAGGTGGTGAGGATGAAAACTGTCAAACCTAAGGAGACAGTTCCTCGCTGTTGGTTTGAAGTGAGTTTCAGTCTTTAAGCAACCTGACTCATGGTAGATATTTAAGTCCAGGAACACCATTGATTCTTTGGACATGGAATGAGTGAATTTTAAGAAGGCATTTTGTGTGTTCAGCCATGTCATGAAATCCATGATTGATTGTTCATTGCCTTCCCAGATGACTAGGACATCATCTATGTAACGCCGCCAGGTGCGTATTTTGTCCCTGAAAGGATTGTTGGGATGGAGGATCTTGGTGGACTCCAGGTGGTGCACATACAATCCCGCCAGGCTCGGCGCGAAAGTGCTTCCCATGCTGGTACCATGTTGTTGCAAGTACAGAGTGCCTTCATACTCAAAAAAGTTTTTTGTAAGAGCTGTTGAAATGCACTCCATCACCACACCCCGTGGGGTTTGATATTTCCATGGGTTAGAATGTAGAACCTCCTCGATGATGAGGAGGGTTTCATCATGGGGAAGGCTGGTGTAGAGGCTCTCTACGTCTAGGCTCAACAGCATCTGTGAGTCTGGGTCAAATGGGAGATCTTGTAGTAACTGTAGTACTGCCAAGCGAGACACAGCTCATATCACACAGATCAAGAAAATAAACCAGAGCACTGTGCCCAGTTCCACCTGATCAAGAACACAACTCCTGCAGCCCCTTCCACTTCTCTCAGTACCCCAGCCTTCTTTCTGCACCGACGCTCTCAGCCACCCAGCCCTATTTTATACATTCATTGTGTGACAGTGGCGTAACGAACCTTGAGGGGGCCCCACTGCAGTGTACGTGAAGGGCCCCTCCGGACTCAATCTAGAGGTCCCCAGCAGAAGTGCGGTGCTGACGGGGCCCCCTGGAGGGTGAGGGCCCCCGAACGCAGCGCAGGGGCTGCAGGGGCCTGTGTTACGCCCCTGGTAACTCACCTCCATCCATGTCCCTAACCTGCAGACATCAGGGAGCTACCCCATCTCATATGAAGTATAACGTGGCATTGAAGGTGACTTGCTGCCTGTCACAGTGAGTTCTCAAACAAGGACTTATTGAATGTGCAGCATCAGTAGAGCTGTACTTTCACGGTGTCAAGATTTGTCTCAAGCGCCAGTCCAAGGTGCAACCATAGTACAGCCTCCAGTAGGACACTGTAGCTGAGCATCCAAGTTATGCTGCACTAGAAGCTGAGAGGCCAGGCTGCCATTTGATGAGACACAGTCAGCTATTCCTGGGACAACCACCTCTCCACAATCCTGGCTGCAGAGCACGCTGGCAGCCGCTAAATGTTAACTGCTGCTCGTTTCATTTCACAACACTTTTCACAGATGCTGGCACTTCCCAGTGAATGTGCTGCTTACCCCAAAGGACCGTGAAATAGATTGAGATTGAGGTGTCAATGCAGTAATGCGAGGAAAATCATTAATTTGCATTATTTTAACCCATATGCTTGGCAGAGCTGTCTTTCACACACACACAAACACACGCATACTTGCGCAGCGCACACATTCTCGCCACCACGGAACTACCCATACCCACTTACTCCCCTCTTAAGCTGGAGTCTGTAACTCAGATTATCCTCCCTCATAGACTCCTGTGTGGATACATATATATTTATTTTCAAGGTCACAACCATAGAGGTTTGTTCAAATTCAAGAATCCTGACAAAAGGCAAAAAAGTAGTTAGTCAGATTAAAACAAACAAAATGTATGGCACACATCCCAGAAAGGACACATTTTATAGTTTAGAGACGTGAAAAAGAACACACTCAATTTAGTGTGAAATGGGATCATAGGGCTGGACTAACAAAGATACACATCATAAACCAATCAACATTGTAGAAATTGTGCTACATAAAATAAGTTACTTTATGAAATGCCTAAATCATGAATGAGTGTTTAATACCCTTTAGCTTTAAAAACAAGGGACATGAATCAGTTCTTTATATGAGCCAGTAGTTACTTTTTCCAATTAGACTTTTACCTTAAAGAACACAGAAAAAAACACCTGGGGGAGAGAAGGAGGAAGAGAAAACAGTTATAAAGTATAAACCAGGGATGAAAAGGAATCAGAAAGAGTGAGATAAAGAGGCAGTGGGTGTCTTGTGGTGGATCAAAGAGGGATGACATGGAATCAGGACTATGCAGCAATGGTATTCGGCACCCCTGATATTACTAGCACTGGCTACAGGCTTCTGAGCAAAACCTATATCCCCTGCACTTAATATTTTACACATTAAGCACTGGAAATGCCATTGCACTCTTGAAGCACATTAAGCAATATGCCATTTGAGAATGAATGCAAATACTGTTGTGACTTGGTCAATAGCAGCCTTGAATATTACAACATATGAAAAAATCTCAACATGGCTTCCTCCTGAGTCAAACAAAGAAATACATTTTATTCAGTGCAAGAATACAACACCATAAAATGAACCCCATTTCGACTATTTTATGAAAATTAAATACACAGAAAAGAAACATGCATGTATTTTCTACAGCGTACCTGCTGACCGTTGGTGCCTGCAAAGCTCATAATTTACACCGCCCATATGCATGGGATGCAGGGGTATGGTCGCATGTGTGCCCATTGAAGTGCCAACTTTAAGGGAGGGATAATTTGACTTCCCACCCAATTTACAAAGCTAGAAGAGGTAATCGAATACCAGTCTACAAACAACACCATCCTACACTCTGGTATATTCATCTGCTCTCTTCAATAAAGCTGGAGCTGATGGATAGAGTTGGATTTGCTGGCTCGAGCACTACCGAATGACCAATCCCATTGGCACCAGACTTGGGATGAGGCTGGATTCCAATTGACTCTGCTACGCACTACCAAGCCACTAAGCAAGGAGATGGAAGTAAGTCAGAGAGATTGGTACTGTGCATGACAACATCGGTCCAGTGGACACCTCCATCCACCGTCTGCCCCTCATTTTCACAAACCACAACAGGCTTTTTTCTGATAAGCAGATGGATTGCAGGAGAATGACTCACTAGGGTCAGCACAATTAACCGAGTTATTTTGGTATCTGTTTTCACTGGGCTTGAGAGGAAAGGTCCTAGACCTGGAACTAGATGCTTATTATAATTATAGATTCTGACCACATCAAAGCCCATCAAGCCTTTTTAGACAAAAGCAGGAGAGATTGTAAATTCGGACACGTAACTAAGCAAAGGATTCCTTTAAGCGCATGTATTGTAATTGTATTGTAATTGCATTTATATAGCACTTACTACCCCTGATAATGCATTGAATCGCTTTTTCGGCGAGTAGCATGCTAGTCCGGTACCAATTAAGGATTAGTGTTGAATTAGTATATTGAAATATGAAAGTAAGTTAGGTGATGGATTGGTTATTTGGATTCAAAAGGATAGCAAAGGGATAAAAGAGGGGAAAAGGTTTGCATTTACGTAGCGCTTCTTACCCCTGATTGGGTGTTGAATATTGATTTTAATATATACATAAAAAATAATATTAAATATTAAAAAAATTAATTAACTTTAAAAAATAAATTTGATTTAATAGACATTTTAATAAATATAACTAATACATTTAACTAAAAAATGTAAATATACATATATAAAATATAATATATATATGTTTACTTTTAGAATTGTATTTATAAAAATGTTTAAATATATACATACATTTATATATATATTACCTTCTGGCGGTCACCAGTAGGTAGTTATAGTTAGGAACAAGTTTCCATAGGAAGAGCATTTTTTGTTTTGCCTATAACTTTGGCGTCATTTGATGAATCTTCATTAAATTTCACAAACTAATTCTTTGCTCATATCAGCTCCTATGTTGAAAGTTTGGGGGGTGATTCATCAAGGGACGGTTGAGAAAAAAAGGGGGATCTCAAAACGTGTTTTCTCCATACAATTTCCATAGGAAACTTTAGACAAGGCTACAGGTTTGAGGTTCTGTGGTTTTCGACTCCGCTTCGTATCTAGCCGCCATTTTGTGTTCAGCCGCCATTTTGTGTTGCCTCACTCAGGCACTAACAAAATACAATTGTCCCTAAAGGAATTATTTCTACTGCCTTGTTATTTTAGAATTACGTCACAAACGTGATCATTAATGAGCATGCAGGAAAGGAATATATGAACTTAAACAAAATACTCCAGTGTATCAAAACATTGTATTTATTTTTGTTTATATCAAACTTTTTTTCTTTCAATTTCTTTTTATGTTTTTTGGCAACTACCACAAAGCTGATAATTTAGATTCTTATTAACAGCAGTGCAAAAACACCTTTTGCTCGAATAATGGATAAATGAAACACCATTACAGATGAAAATCAACCATACTGTTACATCTAGTACATCATCTCACAAATGAAAAAATACGCAAAACGGTGCTAGATGTCGACGTTTCGGTCCCTCGTTGGTCTAGTCGATCCGTAGGACCATCATCAGGACGATGAAGTTGCACAAATATACATTTGTTATGTAAGTGTGAGAATTACTAAAGGGGTGTCCTCCTTATCGAGCAATATCAATCTGCCCAAGTTATAGTCTTAATCTATTGTCACTTCCCATTTCGCATTTCAAAACAGCCTCTCAACACTTATTTGGAAACTGCCAGATCCGTGCCACTGACTCCGTGATCCTCAACTCCCCGAGCCTGTGTCACGGAAAACAGAGAACATTAAAATTATGTTGCAGCAACAGCTCAATGACCTCATGACCATTGACATCGACTCAGATTAACATGAGTCCTTTTGTGCTTGCCTGAGTAATGGCAAAAGGAGGTTCTGAGGTTCTGTGGTTTTCGACTCCGCACCGTATCTAGCCGCCATTTTGTGTTCAGCCGCCATTTTGTGTTGCCTCACTCAGGCAGCACGGCTAACGTAGTGTTTTTGCTTTTCCAACTGCTACGTGTCTCTCCTGTTAAAAAGTAACCCCTTGTCCTTGTTTACGAAACCGAAGTCAGGGTCTGGCCGAGTTTGTTAAATCAATGTCTAGACTGATTAATCCTTGTTTTAGTCCACTGTTTGGGTCCCACCATTCTTTCTTACTTTATCTTATTTGACTGGCCTTCGCTATTCTCTTCGTGTATTCTCTTATTACACAAACTATCCTTTGAAGCACACGAACATGCTCTACCACCTGCAAATTGAATTACGGGCACTAGTGTTGATTAACTTGAGGGGAGGAGAGCACACGGGGTCTGAAAGAAGGGCGTGCACAAGATACTTGATAGCTTGTTTTCGAACTCTTCTTATTTGTTAGTTTTTTATGTTTTGGGAGTAGGCATTGTAAATATGTGTACTATAAGAGACTGAGAGCCAGGGAGTTAAGTGGCAGTCTCCTAAGAATCTATGCATGTACTTCTTGGACAACTGTGCTTAGCTGCAGCTAATAAACTCGATTTTCAACGCCTAACAGAGTGTCTCGTGGCTCTGTCTGACAAGGCAGGTGAACCCGGAGATTATAGGTGTGCCCTGCGCCGCTCGGCCCATAAGGCCCGGTTCTCCAGGTTGAACGGGTGAATGGAATTACCCCAAATTTGGCAGGGAGAAGGGTCTTGGTCTAGAAAGTACGCCTTTGTTTATTTGGTGTAAATCCGTTCAGTAGTTTTGGAGAAATATCGAAATTAACAGATATCGATATTTGGGAATTCTGCCATCTGAATGGCTGAGGTGTTATGAGCACAAGCTTGTTGGTTATTGGCTGCAAACGGTTGCAACTAGGAAGTGTTGGCAGCCATTTTGTGATTCAGTTGAAGCGAGTAAGGGGAAAATAGGGCAAAAAAAGTAGGAAAGAAGAGGGTAGGAGCGCTGTGAGCTCTGAGGGGTGGTTAGGGTGTGCTATACAGGGAGTGTGAAGTGAAGTATTCACCCCTACCGGTGTGAAAGTTCTGTTTTGCCCAGAGTGAGAAGGTGCTGAGGTGAGCGGCCGGTACACTTGGGGATGAAACCGTGCGCCTAAACCGTAAGCTGATTGCTGTAAACTGATGTGCTCTGGGTGCTGTAGCGTACTGGCCGCTGTAGCATAGCTGTGCAGGTGGTGTAAGTATGCGTTTAGACTATAGCGAGAGTGGGAAGCAAACTACTCACTCCTACCAGTCTGAAGACTCAGGGATGAAACCGTGAGCCTAAGCCGTGAGCTGATTGCTGTAAAGTGATGTACTGTGGGCGCTGAAGGATACTGGCCGCTGTAGCATACCTGTGTAAGTAGTGTAAGTATGCGTTTATACTATACAGGGAGTGGGAAGCAAACTACTCACCCCTACCGGTCTAAAGACTCGGATGCAGTGTTTTAGAAAGAAGGAATAAAGAAATAATTGTGAAGAATATAATGCAGAATGTTGCAATGCCCCAGAAGAAAAATGGTGAAATCAGGTATGTCTAAGAAAGTGGCTGTGTGTAATAAAGCGATGGAGTCTGCAAGTTATATAAAAAGTGTCTTTATTTAAGTGCCATAAATGGACCCACTGGTGTAAGAGCTAAGGCATCCAGCGGAGGCAAACTCCAACCGCTTCTGCTGTATTCAAACCTAAGCTCCTGCATCAGTGAATTCCACATTACAAGTTACAGTTCCATGTGACATAAACAATAGCTATTAGACATGAATGACTAAATTCTATAATGAAAATAAAGGTAGGATACGATTACCACACTGTGCCAGCTCGTGAGCAGAGGCTGAGGATGAGCTAATTTGTGTGAAAGGGCTTCGTGGATAACAGGCAGCCAGAGAGACGTGTGCACAAAGAATAGACATGGTTTCAAATGGGTTTAGACTAATTTAGCAAGTAAATAGCGTATTTGCATAGGCCATACATCACCCATCCCTGGTTAGGCTGGAGACGAAAGGGGGCAATAATGAAAACAGAGTTCAAATGCCTGAGCATACTTAGAAAGTTATTATATGAAAATAGTTCAATTAAAGTGTAATAAAAAAATTATAGGAAAAAGTCAAAGAAGTTGGAAAAAATAAATCCAAGAATAACGTGAATTTCTTACAAGTCTTGGAGATTGCATTCCAAAAGTTCTTCAGCGGCTTGAGATGCGTAATGTTCCAAGAGGCAATTATTGCCATTGTGTGAGAAAAGCGAAGCGATCCAATTCATATCTCCGAAGGGACAGTAATGTACCTCGAATGTTGGAGCGGCAATTTGAATTGGCAGGCAATCTGCGATGTTGTCAAAGGTCACACGTTGCAGGAGATCTTTCACGGCTGCGCAGGAATCCCATTCCTCCAGGATACCTTTTTGCGTTGCATCCGCCATTGCTCCACTGCTCGAACAATCAAGTTCATGGTTTTCAAGATACTCCATTACCTGATGGATATCTGGAACGATTGTTGGGATGTTGGCAAGGCATAGCTCCATTTGCTAGTCGAATGGGCAAGTTTTGCAATAGAAAGATGGTTGCACCCAGATTGCATATATATAAATAAATGTCATGCTGTAGCTGGCTCCAATAATAGACAGAGGCAGGTAGCCGAAAAGTTGTTCAATTTTTTCACAGTATTGATTTAGCTTCGCGTAGAGGCGTATTCTGTCAGACATGCTTGTTACCACAAGGAGCGCAGCCATTTTTTACAAGCAAAAATAGTAATAGGATGGCGCAAAGAGAGCGAGAATTATAGGCACTGTTTCTGTTATTCCTGATATGATTGAATGAATGAAGTCTGGTATTATACAAAAACTGTTTTAAAGCCTGTGATAAGGCCGGAGGAGACAGTGTTAAAAAAGTGTGCCAGAGCTTGAGTGTCAGATGTGTTGAAAATTGTGTAACAATTCACAAATGGTAATGGGAGGTTTATATTTAAAAGGGACTGTATTTTACTTGAAGTTCATGCTATCTGCAGACGACAACTTTCTTTTGCAGAAGTGAGGGACACTTCTCTTTGAAACAAAAGTGCTTTCAGTTTGCTCAGTTTAATGAAATCTGTTTTTTTGGGGTTTTTTAAATGTTTTTTTATTTATTGCAGGAAAAAAAAAAGATAAAGAGACGTCTCTTAACATACATATATCGAGAGCAGAGATATCCAAACATAGATTTAACCATTAAATACAAGCAGAGGATTGCAATACATACATTCACAAGTATGAATCATTTTGATGCTGCCAGTAAAAGGAAAACAGAAAGAAAATGAGCTGATCCCCCTAAATATTTACATATGTGTCAAATGAACGTTCCCCAAATTTTTTCCCTCCCTTTCAGGGCCTTAGTACCCCTGAATTTAGCCAATGAGAGCCCCATTGTATGTATTTCATTGATAAGATTCCACCACTCCATAACACTAGGAGGTTCCTTAGAGATACAAGTCCGTGCTATGACCAACCTAGCACAAGCGAAAACAATAGATATCAGATCTTTATGCTTGCTATTAGTATCTTGTATGTCTAACAATATTAAATGAGCCGAAAGTGTTGGAAGTGTTATTTGCCTACTGTTTAGAGCCGCTATTAATCCTTTCCAAAACACAGTAAGTTCCGGGCACTGGTAGAGCATATGTTCTATACCGGCGGCTTCCATATTACATTTCGGACATTTAGTTCGCTCGCTACAAACATTTCCAGAAGCCCAACTAGCAATTCTTTGAGGTGTATAGTAAATTTGGGTCACCGTTCTATAAAATTGCAGCTTTAAGTTTGAGGATTGGACCACTTGATTTATTTGTCTGAGCGAGCCTGCAATCTGGCTAGGGCTGATATTAACTCCTAGTCTGTTAGTCCATTTGTCCGCCATTTTTGCACAATCTCCTTCCCTGTGACTACTTAAACAGGCATAACTCTTGCTAATAAGTGATTTAGTATGCCTCGAATAGAGGCATTTTTAAGTATCTGAATGTTCTACTTTCTCGATTTTCATTTTATTAACCAAAAAGTCTTTCATCTGAATGTATTTAAAGTACATAGCATCACTAATTTTATATAGTAATTTTAGTGTATTAAAGCTCAAGAAACCATCCGAGCCATATAGGTCACCTATAGTACTTATGCCATGCCCTATCCACAGGGCGCCAGCGCGTCAGAAAATAAGCCTGGTATCCCTGGGTTCCCCCATATTTGTAGCTCAGCATTAAAAAATGGAATCTTATCTGAAATCATAATTTGATCCCAAATTCTTTTAATATGTCTCGCGGTCTTAAACTTGAATCTCTTGAAATAATTGGGGTCATGTACGTGGAACAAAAACTGATTACTATCTAATCCCAGCATGAATTGATGGTAAAATAGGGAATTATCATTTTTCAATAGGCTACGTATACGTTGGAAAAAGGTTGCAAAAAAATAAGTTTTAAAATCCGGAAGTTTAATCCCCCTTTTTCAATGGGAAGTTTTAGACATGCCATTGATCTACGGGCTTCTTTATAGCCCCAAATATAGCTACTACATATACCCTCTATTTTTTTGATGTATACATTATTAAGTTGTAGAGGGATGGATCTAAATAAGTACAGCAGTTTTGGTACGAACTTCATTTTTATTAGATTTATTCGTCCTACCAAACTAAGTGGTATCTTATGCCAGTTTTTTAGAGATGCACTTATCTCCTTAAATAAAGGGTCGTAATTCAGTGCTATAATTTTCTCTACTTCTGCAGCGAGCTTGACTCCTAAATAAATAGCATTAGAGCAAAGTCCCAATATCGGTTGAGCAGGTTTGTAGTTAGCGATTAGTTGAGTTTTACTCACATTTAGCTTATACCCTGATATCTCTCCAAATTTACTAGCTTCATCGATTATCTCAGGGATAGCCAGGACTAAATCAGTAGTGAATATGGCTATATCGTCCGCAAAAGCGGTTATTTTCAAGCTCTTGCCTCCGTGCTGTACTGGCATTATATTATCTTGGGCTGTCAGTGCATTTAGAAATGGCTCCAGAGCTAGAGCGAAAAGCAGGGGTGATAGAGGACACCCCTGCCTGGTCCCCCTTTTAACTGAGAAGTTAGCCGAATTAACTCCGGCATAGCTAACTATTGCCATTGGTAATTCATACAAAGATCGAACCCATCCGAGATATTGTCACTGTATACCAAATGCGCTCAGCGTTGCCCACAAATACTCCCACCCCACTCGGTCAAATGCTTTTTCCGCATCCAGCATAACCATTCCGAGTGGGGTGAGAGTAGTTGAGGCCACATCGAATGCAGTCACAGCGGTATTAATATGGGTAGTGGTGTCTCTCCCCACCACAAACCCATGCTGCTGGCAATTCACTAGATCTGGCATAATAGGAGCGAGACGGTTAGCCAGAATTTTGGCAAACACTTTCGCGTCAGTATTTATTAATGAGATGGGCCTATATTACCCCCGGTCCTCTGGCGGTTTGCCTTTTTTCAGAAAGAATACTATTTTTGCAGTTCTCCAAGATATAGGGGCACTTCCTGTTTGCCCCATAGAATCTATCACCAGATGAAAAAGCGGGAGAAGTTCCTTCTTACAAATTTTATAAAGTTCTATAGGCAAGCAATCTTCTCCCGCAGCCTTCCCTGAAGGTAGTGCTTGAATTGCTATCCCTATTTCAGTATTGGTAATCTTAGAGCCAAGTTGTTTAATTACTTCGGTATCTGATCGCCTGGGCAAATATTTATCCAGATAATGTCTGATTTCTTCCTGAGGGGGTATATTCTCTGGAGTATATAGATGGCAATAGTATTTAGCAAATTGATCTAAAATTTGCTCCGATTTTTTATATTCAATAGAATCTGACCCTTTTATTATTTTATAGTAGTTTTTGCTTTCTTATCAGCTACCTTATAGGCCGAGATCTTACCGATTCTATCGCCCCCCCCTTCATATTGTGCCAACTTATATTTATGTATTTTAGAGCTGTATTTTTCCCTAAGAATTTTTTTTAGTGCCGACCTCAATGACACTAATCCTATTCTTAACTCTTCAATATTTGTTTTACCCTGTGTTACAGCATCTACCAATTGTTGTTCAGCTAATAGAACACTAGATGTGGTTAGCTTATCTACCCTCCGTTTTTCAGTATTTTTCCTTAAGATATATTGTTGCACAAAGCCTCTAATGCTGCATTTACACGCATCCCATACAAAATTGACCGTGGTTGAATTAATATTAAATGTTATAAATTCTTTTATATGTGCTCTAATATCTGAGACAAATTCAGGATCTGTAAATAAATATCTAGAGAATGTAAACTGTCGGGGGGTTTGTTTTCTGTCCAGGGTTTTAAATTCGAACAGTATAGGATTATGGTCGGATGTAACTCTAGGGCAGAGTTCTATATTACAGTTATCCAAAATATTATCTGTTGCCCATACCATATCAATTCTAGAACAGGCTCTATGGGGCGCTGAATAATATGTAAACCCGGCTATAGTAGGGTGTTTAGTACGCCAAACATCTTTCAAATTATGTATCCTACCCAATTCCACTATGGCTGCCCTAACTCTGCGCATCCTTATTGTATTACCTTTACTTGTGGAGTCCATCTTATAATTCATGACACAATTAAAATCTCCCATTATCAACAATTCGCCCTCCCATTCAAGTAACTCTATATTGAATTGTTCATATAGCTTAGGTTCATCAATATTGGGACCATAGACCAAACAAAATACATAACATTTTTCATCAAATTGCACCTGTGCAATTACCCACCTCCCCCTATCATCAGCTGCAGTTTTAATAATAACCATTCTTGTATGTTTCTGTTTCAGGATAGCTACCCCCCGAATTGATGCCCCTAGCGTTGAACAAACAACAAGATCGTAGCCCATTTGGGACAAGAGTTTGCGGTCTTGAAACCCGATATGAGTTTCAGAGATAAATGCCATCTGAGGTTTATACATATTCATTTCTTCTTGTACCAATCTCCTCTTATCTTTACTGTTGAGACCAGCAACATTCCACACCAAACATCTAAGGAAAGACATATATTGTAGCTAAATTTTTCAAACTCCTCTGCATTATATATTTCTTGATATAAAAAACACAAAAGCTTTATCTCTACATCTGCCCATCTTTTTTCCCTGCAATACAATTTTCCCCCTTTTAACCCCGTCCCAAACCACACCCCAAGCCCATCCCACCCAACCCACCCAAGAAAGTCCAGAGGGAGAGCTCCCCTCTATATCCTGCTGCAGATGGATTAGCAGCATCACGAAGTAGCATGTGGAGAGACTACGCTCGACTACCTCTGAATACAATAGATCTTTCAAACATTTCTTTATAGGAGAGTAGAGCCTAAGTATGCTCTAAAACAAATATGTACCAAAAACTATTTACATTGTAACACCTTCCCCTCCCCACACCCTCCTTCCTCTACCCTCCTCTCCAACTATAAAAAATTATGGCCAGTATATCAATATTAAACAGATACTACTGATATTTCAAACAACCCAGGAAACAACCAAAAAAGGGAGGAAATAAGGGGTATGGGAGGGACAAAATATACTCTCAAAATAGACTTCTAGGAGGCAATAGTGTGCTCTTTTTATCAAAATTGCCCATGCTCAAATACCCCATATCAATTTCTCTTATTAACTTCAGTTACTTAGTTTAGTCAGTAGCTGCTCAGCCTCCCTTTCTTCAGTAAAGAAATATACCTGGCTATTTTTAATAACCTTGAGCCTAGCTGGCTCTTGTAAATATACTATACATCCAAGTGCTTTAAATGAATCTATCGTCTTGCGTAATTGCCATCGCCTGTCCATTGTTTCTTTACTCAAATCTGATCGAACGAAAAAAGTGAGGTTATCTACTGTGACTGAGTTATTGAGCTTAGCCTTTAAAGATACTGCTTGACGTAACTGAAAATTCCCGAAATTAATCAATAGTGGTCTTGGATATTTACTGTCTTTTTTTCTTTGGAATAGTGGCAACCGGTGGACTCTTTGTAGTTGGGAGTCCCAGTCCCAATCAGACAAGTCAACAAAGGCTTTCTGGAAGAGTTTCACAACAAAAGTCCTTGGATCCGCCCCTTCAGCCCCCTCAGGTATACCAAATAATCGAAGATTATGCCTTCTCGCTCTGTTCTCTAAGTCCTCAACCTTGGCTTCTAATTTAGCAATTCTTCTATTGTGTGATTGGGTTAAAGTTTCAGTTCTAGCAGCCCCTTCCTCAACCCCCACAACTCTCTGTTTCAGTTCCTCTATTTCATGTGCTACTCCACCTAACTTGCTAAATACTTCTAGCATAAAAGTCTGAAGTTTAGAGTTGTCTTCTCGTAATTGTAGAAAGTGTAGCTGACTCTCCTGTCGCTGAGCCATTAGTGTCCTCATAATAAAATCCATAAAGGAGGTATTCAGATTGTCCTCCCCCTCCTTTTCTCCATTATATGAGCATGTGTTCATTTCCCCAGTTTGTTCACCGAATCCATTAAGTTTCATTTCTAGAACTAAAGTAGGCGTTGAAAAGTCCCCAACCACACACTTAGTAGCAGCGATGTTAAAAGTGTTCACTTCCCCAGGTCTTTCAGAAGTCCCTTTAGTTAAGGTTGCATCAGTGACCCCTTGTACCACCAGCAATTGAATAGTTAAATCACAAGTCTACAGCTGTAAGGCGTCCCCAGAATAAGTAGTATCCAAAGCGTTAGTCATAATATTATGCTCTGTACTTAAACTTGTGCTTTTACTTGTACTCATAATTGTAGCTTCCGTGCTTAGTTCGCTAGCTACAGTGGCAGTGGTAGGCATATCCAAAATCATTGCACTTGGCCCCTGTACAGGAGAGGTTAGGATGGCAGAGCGCAAGGATGTATTTTAACAATTCCTCGAATTTAAGCCCTCTTCATGGCTTGCTCCAGAGAGTCTCAAGGCCATATTTTTGACTCCACCTTTTGCCTGCATCCACTTTCTAATGGGGCTCTCATCCCTATTCAATTTTCTCCCCCCAACATAATTTACAGATATATCTCTAAACGAAGGGCTGCTAATAGTTTTCTTTGTCTTAGTCTTGACTTTGGCTTTACCCTTTCTTAAGCCTAATATTTTAGAAGTTTTAACCTTATTGTCAATAATTTCTTGGCCTTCTTCGTCCAAAATATCCTTATAATCCAAGTCTGGCCCCTCGACCATCTCTGGGTCTATAGCAGTTACACCATCATTATCCAGTGTCTCAATATTTGCACCTCCTATTGCAGTGTTATCCTCAATATTAAAGTCTGTCGAACATTCATTTGGGGTTATCTCTCTCATATCGTAAGATTTTTCTAACTGATTGACTATTTTAGAAGAGAAGTCCCCTATAAAATCTCCTGTGGGCTCCAAACATTTGTTACCCCCATTTTTAGGTACATTATCTGCTGCATTTTCCATTCCTCCTACTGCCCCACCCCCCTCCGCCAATTCATATGGTATATTTTCTCGGTTTCCCCCCGGCAGTAGACTTGCCTCACATGTTCGATTCTCCTTAGTGTTTGCCGCCATTGCGCTAGAGATATCTGTAAGAGGTGACAGAAGTTGTTTCATTTCTTTGTTGGGATTAACCAATGTGGCTGTATGTAGACAGTTCCTTTGCATGGTAATCTGGTCTAATATCGGAGTCCCAGCGTCCACAGAACCTGTGTCTCCCAGCCTATTTGCCTCGTCTGCTAGACTTACAACATTAATACCTTGTGCGCATTCCTTCATACCATTAGTAGTACTGCCTGTTAAGTCTGCCACAAACACTGGAGGTCTAATTAACTGTTTCAAAGTAGGTTGCGCAGTGATTAAAGTACCTGTCCCTACTGGAGCCACCATTATTTTCTGCCCAGTGGTCATACCAGATGAATCCGCCGTCGTTACCTTCTCAGCCACTAGTATGCTCCCTAATGGAGAATCCACTTCAACAGTTTTCCTCGTTGAAAGTGTGTTTTGTTTAGGAGCCATTTACTCGTTGTTGAGCCCGGCTCTCGCCTCTTCGTTCTGCTCTGACTCCTGTGCCTCGTTACCGGTCAGTAGCGCTAGAGCCGCCCACCTTGCCCAGCGTCCCAGAGCCAGCCGGCTCAGAGCAAACCTCCACACAGGTAGCGTCTGCCACCTCCAGCGGGAGTTCAGCAACCTCATCCGCCGATGACAGGTTGGGCTGATGTACCTGAATCCACCAGTAGGTTCTTGAGAAAGCGTCGGGAGTATCAAAAGTCTGTGTCAAGGATCCATGAGTTAAATCTCACCGCACCGCACACTGCACGCAGCCCACACGTATCCCGTTAGCCAGAACGCCAAGTTACTTGAAGGCTCGGTTAGCCATTGCTCAACAGCCCGCCTTCAGCCCTCCGTAGTCCTTTGTCCGTTATCCGTTGTCCGCGACACTGCAGAGCTGCAGTCCACCGTCGCCCTTGCTATTGCATAACCTCTCAAAAGTTCATAAAAAGTCCAATTCCATTCCAATTCTCATAGATTCAGGAAAGAAAGGCTCCATCTCTGCATGGTGATTCAGAGGAGTCGCGATCCTCTCAACCTTGCTACCTTTGCTGCCGGCAACAATCCGCCATCTTGGCTCCTCAATGAAATCTGTTTTCAAAGTAGGTGTTGAAGGCCAAGTTGAACTTTGGGAGTCACTTTGTGTCGGTGGGAATAGACATTGCCACAGGAAGTTACTCGGTTTGAAACAATAAGGACATACGGTATGCCAGCTCAGATTCCGTAGCAGTCCATGTTATTAAGAAGCAGATGACTGCCGTTAGAAAGCTGTGTGAATGTTGATCTGATTTTGGGAGTTGGAGTGCTTTTAAGAAAGCACGCAAGATTGGAGGCTGTAAGCTTAGAATTGTCGTGCAGTTGGCTATTCCTGCATATTAATGAATGATTGCCATTATGGTCGCACTTTTCACCTGTGAGAAAAACTTCTGGATACGCTTTAAAATAGCGATATGTAAATGGGAGAAACCACTGCTCGTGAATAAACACGCTACGTTATATAATCACATACAACATGACAAACAACATGTACACCTAGCAGACACAACAACACTACGTACTGTGGGAACCGTGGCTAGCCATGTACACAAACCAAACATGGCATGGCACCTCTGCCACACAATGCAGAAGTGGGGAGAGATGGGGGCAAAGTATGTGCGAAGGTGGGAAGTGATTCCCGATTATAAAAGTGTACAATGCAAAGTGTTAAAGGAATGTGCAGGACAGACTTGAGTATGCAGAGCACAGACATGTACATGTCAACATACACTGATGGTCTATTGAGTGAAGTGGACAGTGGACGCAACCATGATAGTACAGTCAGTAGGGAAGATTACGATAACATAGCGCGTACATGCCCCCCCCAAAAAAAATCTTTAGCGTAGTGGGCTGGCTCGGCGTACGCAAGGCTAGCGTAGGGGTATGCATAAAAGGCATGTTTAGTGGAGTAGTGTGGCTCACTGGTTAGAGGCGGCAGGCCTGAGAGCAGAAGTCAGCCTGGGACCAGGGTTCAATTCCCGACGCGGCAGGGTCGTGGACCTTGGTCAGCGGACTCGATAATTCTCGCTTCAGTGCTTACTCTAATCAGGGGTTCCACTCGGCAACTCTGGGCATTAGCTTGCCTAATCTCCACAACGGCCCCACCAATTCCGGGGATGCCTGGCTCCACCTTGGGGACTCCCAGCAAGGGACCATCCCACAGGGAAAGCCAGGACGGGTTCCCCAGAGTTATACAGCGCCGGGACGCCCCGTTGCTGGGGCAGCTGTGCGCTTTACAAGTATACTACATTTACATTTACATGTTTCTCTGGGTGTGGTTCTCTTCCAGAATGGCGAACTTGTCTGCCAGGTCTGCACAGCTTACACCACCACGAGGCAAACACCATGAGCGAAGGTGGCTATGTGAATGATGCTCTGACCCTGCTGGTACCAAGAAACCGTCATGTGTGCTGCGATGCACATATGCCCCACAGTTCACCTTTCAACACCACCGTATGTGAAAGAGGGCACACCACGTGCCTGCCGAAGCTCCTGGGCCGAGGTCTGTGAGCTCGGAAGGCTCCTGAGATCAACGCTGGCTACCGAGACACAGGCACACAGCGCCCAGCCTGAGGTACAGCACCGTGGAGTGCTCTGTATACTACTAACACAGTAGTCCAACAGGTACCAACAGTGGAACAGTGTCTTGATCCCACAATGGACGATGTTAGAACTGCATCTGACAGTGGAGATGAAGGTACTCCCTTCAACCAGGTGCAACCCACTCTTGGTCCCAACAGTGGAACGGTTTCTTGATCCCACAATGGACGATGTACGATATTACCTGGTACTTTTTTTTTCATACAACTCCCTCCGTTGAGGTGCATCACACTCTGTGCTTCCGTACTAACTGCTGCACATGATTATTTAAAAAAAAATATATTTTTTTTATTAGATTTTTCTGTGCATAATCACGTAACAAGCATGTCATCATTATTCAGCACATCCCGCCCCGGAGCCCCCCACCTCCCTCCAGCACCCCTGAAGCCCTAACACTGACATCCAAAACTATCAATACAGTCACTTTATCTATTCCACTCCCAAGAAGGACAGATTCACAGCTAACGACCCAGGCCCCGCCCAGCCCCAGAGCACCCACCTCTTCGTTCAATTTAGAGTCCTCCATCCAGTCCATGATATCGACGCCACTTCCCCCATACCCTTCCAAAATTTTTGGGGCACCCTCTTGCTTTGTACGCGACTCTCTCAGCGGCCATATACAGGTTTATGCCCCTACGCCATTCCTCCAGCTGCGGGAGCTCTGGGGCCCCCCACTTCCTGGCCACGTCCCTCTTAGCCACCACCAAGGCCATTACTAGAAAGATAAGTTGTGGGCGATTTACATCTACCTCGTTCGTCATGCCCAGGAGGACCAGTTTAGGGTCGGACTGGAGAGAAATCTCCAACACCTCTCCCAATTCTCGGAGCACCTCACCCCAGAAAACCTGTATGTTTGGGCAGGACCAAATAGTGTGAAAGGAATCTCCCCTCTCAAAGCCGCACTGTAGGCAGCAGGGGTCTGACGCCCTTCCTATTCTATGCAATCTCGCTCTGTCGAAGTAGGCTCTATGAAGTACTTTGTATTGAATAAGCCTAAGAAGAGATTTAATTGCCACTTCTCTTGGGTGCATCAAGACCGTTCCCCAGTCCACCTCATCCATTGTCCCTACGTCTCGCTCCCAGACTGTCCTCAGTTTCCCCAACCCATTTGGCAAGTTATTCATCAGGGTCCTGTACGTCAAGGATACTGCCCTATGTGGGATCTGCTCTAGCAGAAGGCGGCCCTCCAGCGGAGCATACTCCAGAAGTGCCCCCGCCAATGCCCTCTCCGCCCTCCAAGCATGTCTCAGCTGTGTGTACCAAAAGTACTGCGTGTGGCTAAGCCCGTATTCCTTCCTTAGTGCTGCAAAAGACTGAAATTCTCCCCTCTTCATCATGTCTCCTAGCGTCGAGATACCTATTGCATCCCAGCTCAGGAAGCCCTTTAACTTATTCAATTCTTTCAGCCAGGTACATTTCCATAGTGGGGTTTGCTTTGTCGGCTTACCCTCCCATCCTATGGCCTTTGTCGCCCTTGTCCAGACCCCCAGAGTAACTCTCATGGCAGGGAGCAGCCTATCCCTCCCTCTGCCCCCGTATAGGAAGTGTATACAAGTGTGTTTGTCCATAGTATGTCGTTCTAAAGCATATGTAGGATGAATAGCCGGGGCATGTATCCACTCATTTATAGGTGTCAGATGTTCCGCACAGTAGTACGCTTCTATGTTAGGCAGCGAGATTCCCCCATCATATTGATGCCTCTGTAAGGTAGTCAGCGCCACCCGGGGTTGCTTCCCCAGCCATAGGAATGTTCGCAGTTCTGCGTGAATGTCCTGGAAAACCCGTCTCCGGAGGGGGAAGTATTTGTTTTGGAGGACATACAAAAATCTCGGGAGCGAGATCATCTTGAACATGGCAGCGAGGCCTAACAACGTCAGCGGGAACAGTCTCCACCGCGCCGCGTTTTCTGTATAATTGGTCAATATTCACCTAATATTCTTGTCGTAGGATAGGGAACTATCTTTTGTCACAAATATCCCTAAGTACATAAAACCCTCTCTAGTCGTCTGGAGTCTCTCCGGGAGAGTGGGCCAACCGTCTCCCCCCTGGGGTCGTAAAGAACTGATTTATGCCAGTTGATCTGGTATCCAGCACGTGCACCATATCTGGCCAGCTCCTCAAACAATGCCGGTATCGTGGTGTCCGGGTGCATAACCTACAGAAGGACATCGTCCGCATAGAGGGATATGCTGCACATGATTATTGGGCTTGGTCGAGTGCAGTCGCTGGACTACACCGTGGTACAGCAGGTCCAAACAGTGAAACGGGGTCTTGATTCTATGATTGAGGATGTCAGATGTTAAAGTCTGTGATGATTTCTGTGTACCCCCTCCGATCAGGTGCAACCAACTCTGTGCTTCCAAATCCAAAAGCACGTGGCTGTGAGGCGTTAATGCTCACTGCCTCTGTCTGGCCTACACTGCGGTCAGCAGGGCTCACAATTCAGATCGAGTGGTGATTCTTTAATTACAGAATCCAGTAGGCAACTAAGTACAACGTCTATTGAAATATACACAATATCCTTTTAGTATACTTGCTTGAAGAACTTTTTTAGATGAGTTATAGGTTTACTACAATGACCAAATTCTTCTTGGTAGTGGAAAAGAACACTGAATAACAGTCTACACTGTGGACAGCAGAGATCGCAATTCTAATTGTTTTGATTTATTTATTGCAGAGTTTTTTGTAATTTATGTTGTTGTATTTTGTGAAGAGGAAGTGAGAAAAAGTGTCCATGGATGTCTGTGTTGACTATTGCCTTCAATTTACACTGCAGACAGCAGTGTTCACAATTCAAATCGAGTAGCTATTGCAGATGATGCAGTCCTGTAGGCAACAGACATTGCTCCTAGTACGGCCCGCCCGCAGCATGCATCATCGCTGGCTGTGCACATGCTGAATGCTTTTGATGCGGCTATCTGAGTACACTAGAACGGATGGACCCTTTATGATACAATCTTTTTGTGTATTATTTCAGATCTACTGCCTGTGTCTCAGTATACCACAAGTTATGGTTCTTTTTTACGACAGAATCTTTTGTATATTATTTCACATCTACTGTCCTTACCTTACTGCAGCACAAACTATTGACCCTTTTATTATTGAATATCTGTGTGTGATCCAATGATTACTGTTGTAGTTGATGCTAGCAGCAACCATTCCCTGAGGGCTGGTTTACACTAACCCCACACGCATCCAGCACAGACGTCACTGGATGTGTGACCCTGGTAATAAAAAGGAGTCGAGCGCACATGCCCGTACCCACTTCCACTATCTATCTGTGTCCTTGTGTTCATTATCTATGCATGATACTGCCCCTGGGCCGTACCACATTACATTGTGCTGTGGACAGTGTTTGCAACCATGTTACCTCTGGTAGTGGGGAAAACTTTGGTTATGTAACTTTTAGGTGCATGGCTATCACAGGTGGAAGGCTAATTATATACGAATATCCCTCAGCAGGTCACCCTGGAGGCGGTTGAATCCAGCCTATGGAAAGAAGACTGGACATACCCCACCCCCATTTCCTTCATCATGGACTGTGCCACCATCGCCCTGACAGAAAACTTTTTTGAGTATCAAACTGACCTATTCCACCAAACCCAGGGCACTTGTATGGGTAGTACCTTCACCCCAAGTGTGGCCTGTATTTACATGGCCACCTTTGAGGACAAGGTCATCATGAGCCCCGACAACCCTTATAGAGACAACCTAACTATATGGAGAAGGTATATAGACGGCATTCTGATACTCTGGAAAGGCGATTTAACAACCTGTGAGGCGTTCTGTATTTGGGTGAACAGACAGAACCCTTTCTTAAAATTTACACACACAATCTCTGATACTGACATCCCATTCCTGGACCTTAGGATCAGGCTAACTGACACCTGCCTGTATACTACTCTCCACAGAAAGTCAACTGATAGGAATAGTCTCCTCCTCTATGACAGCCATCACCCTAAATCACTGAGGGACAAGAGGAACTGTACCACTACATCCGACTACAAGACAGAGGCGAGACAACTCCAACATAAACGTCTGGACAGGGGCTACCCCTCTAGAAGGGTCCATAACTCCTACAAAAGGGCTATGAACAACCCGAGAGAGGCACTGCTACAAACCGTAGAAAAAAACCCACCAATGTGTTAACCTGCGTGACTTCCTTCACAAAAACTCCTCCCACATCAAGAAAACAATCAATAAAAACTGGGGTTTAGTGAACTCTGGGCACTTGACCATCCCCCGTCCCAGGTTCGCATTTAAATGAACTCCTAACCTGAAGGACACCATGGTACACACTAGACCCAGGAGGGATAACTCTATTTCCCAACGCACATGGTGGGACATGCCACCAGTTTCAGGCCACTACCCCTGTGGTGGCTGCTCGGTCTGTAGCCAGACTAGTGCATGCAAGGAAGTAAGGCTCTCAGATAACTTCACATGGCAGTTGAAGCGACACACTAATTGCAACACCCCGAGATGCATTTACCTCCTCACATGCCCCTGCCATAAGCAATATGTGGGGATGACAATGAGACAGATAAAACTTCGCATCACGGAGCACAAGAGTAACGTCAGATGTCTCAAGACACATACTAAGCAATACACCCACTGTAGGGAATTTAACCACAATGCAGACAGCCTTAGATGGCTGATCTTGGAGTCACACCCCCATATCACGCACCAGGCACTCTTTAGAATTGAGTAAAGGTGGGTGCATCGCCTGAGGACGGACTCAGATGGCCTTAATGATAGCATTCCGTGGGCCTCTCTGGCAAACAACTCCTGAACTGGGCTATGACCATGGCCATTCATCCTTAGATTCACCTAGATACTAGGTGGACAACCACCCGCCTACCATGAGTTTGGGGCTAGATTCCTTAGGTCTTGACATCACCACCTCCACAGAGTTGTCAACCCCTCTCGATCTTATGGTGATAGTATGAGCACCTGACCTGATAGATCTTCATGGTCCAGAGACAGCCACCAGCCCTGGAACCACGCTCATGGGACACTGCCCACAACGATAACTAGCGGCCTTTATTAAACTGGAACTTCCTTCCTCTTCTCTCCTTTCCCCAAAACACAACCACCCCCCAACAACCCCCTCTCCCTCCCATTTTGTACCTTCCACTTAACAGGAGGGTGCCCCACAAGGGGGGAGAGGAAGTCCAATGACTAGGACAGCCGCGCATCGATGTCAGCCGGTAGCCTCGATCCCCGGGGTTTTCTACTCCATATTGTTGCAGCTATGCCAACAGTCAGTATTCTTTGCCAATATGTCACCGCAGAACACTTGGGACATATTCTTAGTATCTTCCTGAGCCCGCACTGAGCCTTTTAATAGTCCACTGGTTCTTCCAAAATGGCGGCTCCTTTAACTATACAGAGCCACCTCTTCTGGCAAGAACACTCCCGCAGCACAACTTGTGATGTGCACTCGGACACGCCACAACCACGCTCCCCGCTTCCTCAGTCCATCACACGTGACTGTGAACATTGCGGAAGCACGGACGGATTTCAACGCAGCAGCCGCGTCTGACATCCATACCGGCTTCCCTGTACTACGACGAGGGTAGGTCTCCTGAGTGCGTCCGAACACGGACAAGTAAGTGCTT
Source organism: Lissotriton helveticus (assembly GCF_964261635.1). Classification (NCBI taxonomy): domain Eukaryota; kingdom Metazoa; phylum Chordata; class Amphibia; order Caudata; family Salamandridae; genus Lissotriton; species Lissotriton helveticus. The sequence continues at coordinate 1,491,513,500 of NC_136057.1, forward strand.
GCGCTATGGATCTCTACCTTTATGTGGCCTGACCCTAGTCTACGTCGGACCGTGGGTGAGCTTCACATCTGACTACAAGCGCTGTCTAAAGGGGCCCTCACGAGGCGGCCGCGCTATACCCCTACTCTGCCACTTAGTACAGCCTTTTTGGTATGCGTTAGTCGGGGCACTGACTTTCCCCACTGATGGGGTGTGTGTTTGTGGGAGGGCTGTGGCCATTGGGGAAATAATGTTTACCCACAAAAAAGAGCCTATACCCGACACTCCCCTCCCACCGCCACAACTTTGGCTCACGCAATCAATTTCGGCAACTACGTTATGTGGTGAGCACTACGATGGGGTTAACAGAGCCCCCTGAACCCTAGAGGAAAGAGCCTCAGTAGCCTGTGTTCTCGCTCCAGCCATACCAGTATGTTGCCACCCAGGCGACGTTCCCCCAGCACAAGTGCACAGCTTTGTTTTATGTCAGTTTAATTTAAATTTCCCCTTGCCTTCTCCCATTTAGGGCACCTACTTCAGAGGTGCTTATGACAGAGAAGACCGTTGAAGCAAGTAGCTTCCTCCAGTAGGGTGAGAAGTTCCTCCCTCTTCTCCCTGCCGGGCCACCAGCAATACGTTTGTTGCACTTTGTATAGAACCAGTTTATTGTAGGTTTCTTATAGTATTCCCATCTGAATTCATTGAGCCCATGTTTTTAATCTCCCATATCCCCCCCTTTGACTCTGGTTATATACTACTATGACCTGATGAACCTTTGTTTGATGGACCAGTGTATATGTCAGCACTCACTGTTATGTGCCTCTCTCACTTTTTTTGTCATTCTACTTTAGGTTTCACTAGAATAGGCGACACTATTGGTCCGTCCCTGAAAACAGTGGTAGGTAGAATCATTCTCAAACCACTTGTGTAGATAGTAACTCCCTTGGTCCTGACGAATTGCACTGTATCTTTGAACACACAGCATGAAACATGTTGACCGGCAAAATAGAGTAGAGCGTTGCTCCCCTGGATATTGACACCAGCTAGCAGCCTCTCTATCACATTTTTAATAAGGTAGATTACCACGTCAATAAAACATTCCCAGTGGACTATCTATCCTTTTGTAACACACCACCCACCCACATCTATATCTTACCTAGGGCCCTCACACCCATGGCACTTAACGGCAGGAACAAAAGATCTCCGCCAAAGAGCTCCTTTATCGGTGTCCGTCGGGTATTGCACCGCCGACCCAATGAGGAGCAAACCCATATGATGAAGCATGACACCTAGCTTGCTGGGTGTGTGAGGGTTCTAGTTCCGAAAAGGGAATCCCCCCCCTTTTCAAAGTGCCTTCACCCATCACCTTGGTTCATCCTCCCTCCTTCTCCACTGGGAACTGCGTACTTCACTATGTTTAGTAGGCTAATTTACAGACCATGAATATTGATGAAGATGATGGTTGCATGTTGTGTGTAGTATAAGATATGTGTACATAGCAAAAAGTTTTCAAAAAAGCTCTAAAGAAATGCTTTAGAGAGAATGACTAAAATGGGTGGCATTCTTCAACTGCTACAATGGGAAATGTTATGAACTAATCAAATGCTTTTTTTTTTAAGGTCACATGGCAATTGCGCACCCAGCGCGCAAGGAGACCGCACCCAACGGGATTTTGAGAAAATATATTTACCATAATATAAGTTTATTACAGGTAGAAATATATAAATGTTTAAAATATTTTAGATTATCGCTTGCTCTCATATACACTTTAAAGTTATTTAGATATAGTTTTGAGACATAAAAAAATGAGGGAATGGCGTACCTGGCGCGACACCATGACGACACTATGATGTAACACAGGACCTGGCAACGTGCACTCGTCGCATACGCAACACGCAGTGGGTGTGACCCCATACGTACATGACGTAAATTGCGGCTTGGTACTGCGTACTCATTGCATACCAAAGTAGCAGCTGGCACGACCTCATACGTATCTGATGTTACGCGGAACGCGGTGCCATGAACCCGTCGGATACGAAATGCGCATCATTTACGAGTTTGGCAATATGGCGGATAGGATTCGCGTACTGATGGCGCTTGGTACACTACCGATACGGGACTCCAGTTTTCTCCCAAAAAAAGATATACATATTTCTTTTTGAAGATATAAAACATTACATAATTTTAAAGTTAAAAGAAAAGGATAATTGAGTTCCAAAATATTACACACAAAAAAATAGAAAAAATATAGGTTTTATAAATACTAAAATATGAAATTAACATTTAAAAAACTTTCGAAATTCACTGAAAAAACCATAGGTTTTACAGACATTATAGTTAGGAATTAGCATTAAAAAACCCTTGAAATTAACGAAAAAACCATAAGTTTCAGGGACGTTATAGTTAGTTGGACATTTGACTCATATAAAACCAGAGAAATTCGCCCGTTATAGTTAGTTGAGCTAACTATAACTCACGCACCCGCAATGCACTGCTGATGACGTCACATATTACATCACTCATGACATGGTCAGTGACATCACTGATGACATCACTGATGACATCATCCACGTGATAATCTGATGCACACACTGATGCCCTAATATAAACTTTGATACACCCACTCTGAAATACAGACTACTATTTTTGAATCCATACACACAACAATGCCAGATACTACAAACCACCCACTATTTCCTAGGTCTACACACACATCCAGTCACTTATACATGCAATTACTAATCAATACAGTACTATACTATGCTCTCATATACCTGTACATACAGTCACACTCGGCCACTCATCCATAGAGTTACTCACACACCTAGTCAGTCATGCAAAGAATCAATCACACACCCATTTACTCATGTATACAGTTATCACACCAACTCAGTAATTTATACACACACATCACTTATTTATGCAGATACTAACACATACTTACTGTCTTACAAAATCACTGATACAAGCAGATACTCATTTATACACCCGCTATTCAAATACCTTACTCTCACGTATAGTCATTTATATACTCCAACACTCACATATACTGCCTCAAAACATATGTAGTTACTCACACATATACCACTGAGACATTCATTCACTCCCCAACATACCCATACACACACTAACTAACCCATACAGCCCTTCCCAGATGCACTTTTGAATCCATACAACCAGTGAATCACCCACTCAGACACCTATGCACAGAGTCACAACACACAGACACTCAGGCACCCATACAGATACTCAGACAACAAATCAATAACCCATATAGACACCCATGTAGCTACTCACCAACCCATGCAGCCGCTTACACACCAACTAAGACTAATACAGACTTTCACACAGTTTAGTCACTAACCCATGCATTCAGTAAGACACATTCAATCACTCACTTATACAGTCAGTCACGCACCTACTAAATAGTCCCTTCAGGCACTTGTAAATCCACACATTTTTCAATACACCTTGGCATAGATATATATGAAAAATATTTAAACTTTACAGAAACACACATTCACTGGATGATGTCATCAGTGATGTCATTTGAGATGTCATCAGTGATGTCACTGACCATCTCATAAGTGATGTAATATGTGGCGTCATCAGCAGTGCATTGCGGGCGTGCAAGTTATAGTTAGCTCAACTAACTATAACGGGTGAATTTCTCTGGTTTTATATGAGACAAATGTCCAACTAACTATAACGTCCCTGAAACCTATGTTTTTTTTAGTGAATATATATATATATATATAAAAAAGAAAAGAAAACGATACTGGAACACATCCAGGCAATACAAAACAATGACAATACATATGCAATGGCAAAACACATCAAAACACACCCAGGAAAAATCTGTCAGGACATAAAATATTTGGGATTGGCAACAATCCCTAAACAGGAACGTGGTGGTGACAGACTGCAAAACTTGAGAAGACTGGAGTCTAAACTTATAATTAAGTTCAAAACCAAATATCCGAAGGGTTTGAATGCAGATGAAGATATGCATGTCCATTTGTAAAAATTGAGAAATGACATAATAAGGACTAAAATTATAAGGCATGTCTTGAACGCAGTATGAACCACTGTGATTGTTTGATGCACAAATGTAACTAAATAGAGGGCCTGTGATAGATAAATTCATTTCAATTGGATAAAGTGTGGGGCAAAGGGCACTCAGCCCTAGTAACATCCACATCTATTAAAGGATACTCACAAAACTATTGCGCTTAACAATAGCACAAATGAAAATCCTTGTGAAAGGCAAATACGTAATAAACATCCTACTAAAGGATCATACGTATTTAGAGGGTATCAGTTTATAGAATTTTCCCCACACCAATTTCCAATTTTGAAATGAATTAACAATGCAAACCAATTGAAAATAATTCACAAAAACTGCAAGGCCCAGAATGCATCACCCTGTAAAGTGAAGGGTGAGGGTATAAAATGTGGAAATTGAAAAAGGACTATTGTAGAACACTGCCGTGACCAAGAACGTTTGTTCGAAACGCGTAGGAGTTTTGCGAGAGACCTGTAAAAATAAATCATAATCTACTGCCAAGAAGTGTGCCGCGTGACCTTTTTGTTTTGGAATATATATATATATATATACATATATATTTGCACACATTTTCCCCAGAGATGAGGCCGCACTCCTTAGCAGGTAGGTGTCACCCCTTTTATTCATGAAACAGATTGCTTCTCACCCCCATTGGTGCCCCCTGGCCTGACGCGTTTCAGGAAATCCATTCCTTTCTTCAGAGGCCGGCACGAGCATCTGATTGTGTGCCTCCTACACTGTCCCCTGCATGCTTGTTCATTTAAATGAATAACAATGAGGAAGGTCAAGGGGGAAATATTTAATGACCATATACTAATATCATCCCCAATAACATATATATAACAGTAGATATCAGTAGGTCAATTAAGCGCGCATAAACTGTCTATAACAGTGTGTTTCATTAGTGAACAGTCACAAAGTCCATTAATTATGATACGTAGTGACCATCAAATGATTCCCATCAGATACCCATCCTGTGCCGCCCTACATCATTTGGGATCCTTCAACCGAAGGTAGTGATGTTCAACCACGTAAGGATTAGGTGAACTGCAACCTAATCAAACGGAAGGGATCACCAGTAAGGTAAATCGATTTATATGGCATAAGGAGGATAAATGACTAGCAGTGCAAAAAATCTAATAAAATGATAGTGCATAAAAAGTGAGTGATATAAAATTGGGTTATGAAAATGGAAAAAATATATTTTAATGGTATCCTATCCACACCCAACAGTAAAAACAGTGCAAGGTAGTGTTATACAAATAACTACCCCGATGGAATAAAGGTCAACATGTTTCTGCGGTCAAATGGAGTCTCGAGATCTCCTCCTGCTTCATCAGGACCTCATTTAATTGCTACTGCATAAATGTGAACAACTAACATAGTGAAATAAGTGTCACCTGAAATTCGCCTGTTCGGAAGATCGCGAAAGTCACAGTGGCAAACAGGGCACAAATAGAAAACAAGAACAAATAGAAACACATAATCATTAGCAACAGTTTGCAACACACATATTTTATGTGTTTAATTGTAATTAGCCAATCATTTATTGATCAAAGGGTCTCATACAGTAGACCTCTAAATTAAATGCCATCTTATCAGCAACTTAGTGGAAGAAACTGGTTAGCTTCACTCACCCAAATTGTGGGGAATAAACGCCCCACCTCACCTGGCTACAGCGCAGGTAGAAACGGAGCACCGCTCTAAGGAAAGGAAGGAAGGAGGGAATAGAAAGAGGAAGGATACAATAACTGTATTCATAGCATCTTCTTTTAGTAGCAAAATGTTAATAAATGGATCAAAAACAAATCTGTCTTTAGAGTGTATAATGTCTGATCACGTAGTCAACTGGCTACACTTATGGCCAGATGATTACATTTCTCATGATGACAGATTAAGCACAAAGAAATTATTTCGTCATCACAGCTCATTAATATAACGATAAGTGTACAAAGATCCATGATCTTACTGGCTTCACTGCTGTCACCTATCGCTATTTAGGATCTAGAGCATGTACGCTGTCAATTACAAATGGCTGCAACTTCGTGAGTTACCGAAGTACCGCATTCTTAGCGTTAAACTAAACATTGGCGACCGTATTAAAGAAGACGGCCACCAGGGCATGCAACCCGCCTTAGTTCTTACTCTTAGAAGGTACATTCCTGGAACACGTTAGTGCGTTCAGAGTTTCTTAAATACAATACAATAAAATGACATCCCGCACCCTACCTTGCTTACCTGTCCGTCGGTACTCCGGACGTCCGTCTAGGCTGTCACGGAGGGAGGTACCCGACCGGACAGGAAGCAGGCTTTTGTCTCTCCTGTGAGCGTGCTGGGGTCGCGCGTAGATGACTACATCGCGTAACGCTGCGTGGAGGTTGCTAGTCCTATAGGGAAATGTAGTTCTTACGTGGTATTAAGCTCTGTATCCAGGACACGGTATCTTGTATTATCGCCAGGCGTGTCTATCAATGCCTCGAAAATATCATATAATAATTAAATGTCTGGGTACAAAGACAACAGTAATCAATGTTCAGTTTTTTCATATTTGAACTAGAATAACGTATGAGAGTCAGTGCCCTGTTGTCTAAATAACGCTCAAGAATATTGTAACGAGGATATGTAAAGACTTCAGGGCATCCTGGGAAAAGTAGTTTCCCAGTCCGATCGTTTAGATATAAGCGCGATCGGGGCTCATGTCCATCTATATACATTAATAGTAATGAAGGAAAACAACGAAGGTCAGTTCCTTAGTGCGGTTACATGGACATCATTAAAAAAGATAGTGTACCTCAATGAAAGCCAATCGAGGTCTGATATAGTTTATATAATCTCCCTGATCCTCTGTATAATTAGTATGTCTTATGCGTTCTCACGGTAAAAATATGTGACGATTTAGTGGCCACAAAATGGTGTATTTACAAGTATCAGCTCATACTCTCAAGAAGTACTGTAGGGTATAAGCCCCTTATAGTTCACAGGACTATTGTAAAGGTCTAATGGCCTCAATGCTGTGCTTCAGTATCAGCCCCTACTTTCAAGAGGTATTTTTAGATGTGAGTACATCCCAATCAGATAACTTATAAGATTCCCTCTCAGCTAATTGTGACCTCATAGGGAATTCTATTATTTTGCACTGGGATGACATTTGAGTTGTTATTGTCATTGTTAATATCATGTAAAAAATAGAACTTACAGTGACATCCACGGAATGTCATCATTCAATCCTGATTTGTGGGTTTGTAATTTGTATACCCATCTCTGTTCTCGTTTAAATAGGAACATGCTTATATCGGCAATGTGCGCAGGAATTAATGGTTGTTCCAAAACTGTCCACCTTATATCTGTAGGGAGATGTTGTGCTGCTAGAAAATGACTCGTGAGTTTGGTGGCTAGTTTACTACACCGTATGGAACTTTTATGTTCTGATATTCGCAGCTTAACTTTGCGAGTTGTCATGCCGACATACATTTTATTACACGGGCACTTGATGAGATAGATTAAATTTGCACTGTTGCAATTGGTGAACCTGCGTTGTTCCCAAACTCGTTCCAACCCGATGTCAATGGTTGATGTTTTTGATGTCTGGGGACAAGCTGCACATTGTCCACATGGGTGGTGTCCTGTAACTGCTGGCATGTCCCACAGAGTTCCCACTGCTCTCGGTGCCTCACTCCTAGGTCTTGTATGGACTAGTTTGTCCTTCAAATTTTGTGCTCTTTTGTAGGCCAAGAGCGGGAGAGGCAAAGTATCTTGACCAGTATTGAGAATACCCCAATGTCTCTTCACAATCTTAGTGATTTGATTGGAAAATGTACCAAATGTACTCACGCATGTCATGCGTTCGGTCTTGGGCTTTGGAGGCAAGATTTCAAGTAGACTGGCTCTGTTATTGTTGACAGCTCTTTTTTTGGACAGCTGGATCAATTTTTTCGGATATTCTTTGTGTGTCAAATCTCTAGAGAGACACTGAGCATGTGTTTCAAAGGATATACGATTGGAGCAGTTTCTTTGTATACGCAAAAATTGTCCATAGGGCAAATTATCCCGTAAGGACTTCGGGTGGCAGCTGTTATAATTAAGCAAAGAGTTGCGTGCCATCGGTTTGCGGTAGAGTTCAGAGGCTAAGCCGTTTGTTGTTCCGTGGATAAGCAAATCAAGAAATGCCCGTTCCTGGGTATCATATTCCATGGTAAACTTCAAGAACCGATTCCTTTGGTTAAGCCATGCATGGAACTCTTTTAGCTGTGTTTCACTCCCACGCCACACGACGAAAATGTGGTCAATGTAGCGTTTCCAAGTCCGCAGACAACCTAGATGGGGGTTGGTGTCTGCGAACACGTGCTCCTGCTCAAAGTGATGCACATACAAATTAGCGAGACTCGGGGCAAAAACGCTGCCCATGCTGGTCCTGCTAATCTGCAAGTAGAGATCATCCTCAAAACAAAAGAAGTTTTCAGTCATAGCCAAAGTGGCTAAAGTCATGATAACACTAACTGGTGTTATAGAATTTAGATCTCTAGCTGAAAGTAGTGTCTCAATAACTTCCAATGTCTCTGCTTGGGGTATTGACGTGTATAGGCTTTCAACGTCGAATGACACCAGAATGTCAGTTTGTATATTAAAATCAATGGTGGGCAATAGCCTCAATACATCCTTCGTGTCCATGAGGAAAGTAGGCATTTCTCGCACCATTGGTTGTAGGAACACATCGACAAAAGTCGAGAGAGGTTCCAGAAGTGAGCCTATCCCCGATATTATGGGACGCCCCGGAGGAGGGCTTTGGATTTTGTGGATTTTCGGTAACTGATAAAAATAAGGTACAGTTGGGTTGAGTGTGCGGAGAAATTGTCCTTCCTTAGGTGTGATCCACCCCTCACTCAGCGCCTCTTCAACGACATGGCCAATTATCTTTGTTAATCTCTCAGTCGGATCTGTAGAGAGTTTTCGATATGACCTTGTATCGTTGAGCTGTCGTAGGCACTCTTCACGATATGTTTCAACATCCAAAATAACAATAGCACCCCCTTTATCAACAGGTTTGATGACAATAAGGGGGTTCTCAGCCAGTGACTTAACAGCATTCTGTTCCTGTCGCGATAGATTATGAAAAACTTTAGGTCTAGTTTTGAATAATTCTTGCAGATCATGATCGACTGCCTCCTCAAAAGTAAAAACCTTCGGTGGTAAGCCCATGGCACTGGGATTGAAAGTTGACGGTTTCTTTAAACCTGTGTTCTCATAGTTAGTCTGCTCAGCTCCTTTTGTTTTACTTGCAAACATATAATGGAGTCTGATTTTTCTGTAAAATTTACCCATTTCAATCTGTGCCTGAAACGGGTCATTGACGCTGGTTGAAACAAAACCCAGACCTTTATTCAGTGTTAGTTCCTGAATCTCGGTAATGGGTTGCGTACTTAAATTTATGACTAGGCTGGGGCTGAGGTCCCAGCTTGATCCTGCGGGATCTTTTTCCCGCTCCTCAGGTCCATAGTCTGAGGGGGAAGGTTCCACCGAACTTGTCCCTGCCGGAGTGTTCTTTGTCGGCCTCTGCCTCTCCTGCCTGATCCTAAAAAAGACTGTTGGCTGTAATCTCCAAATAATGGTGGTGGGCCATATGGATTAAGCATCTGAGGATATGGAGGTGGCCCCCAGGGCATGGGTTGCCACAAAGGTGGATATTGAGGCTGAGAAGCGAAACCTCTCCAACCCCTTCTGTTAGTACCTCTGCCCCTTTGTTGGTAAGATGGATTGCCAGGGGTTGAACCCTCAGAGTCACTCGATACCCCGTCCGAACTAGAGCTCCCATAATTGGACGCTCCCTTTTGTCCATTTCTTATGTTGGTTGGGGGTACATAATCCTCACTCGTGTAAGGGTAGACTTTGTCCATTGCGAATTTCGCTAGATCTTTTTTGAATTTTTCAAGTTTCGTGAACAAAATTGAGTCCTTGAACTCTTTGGCTGTTTTGTTACCATCTTCCTGTTGTTTAGAAAACACTTTGGACGAGGAAACAGTAGCTTTAATCTGACCCTCTAGGATCTGGATTTCCACCAATATCTTGTCTGCGGTTTTCTTCGCAGTTTTAATAATGAGCACCAACCAATCGCGGGTACATTTCCACGCTATAAGCGACCAATCTCTTAGAAAGTCTTTATCGTCTAAGAAGAGACGAGGGACATTCCCAACAATTAGTCCGCTCGGGGAACTATTACTTCTTAGATAGTCGACCATTACTATGCCATGCACACAGACCCTGGCTTGGTTTTTCTTCAGCGTCAATACCTTGGCCCAGCCGTCATCTGGATTGGTGGGATTCACAGATATCATATCTAGCATGCTAGGATTTTCTGAGAGTATGCTCTGGATTTCATCCTCGTCAAATGCGAGGCCTAAATTAGTGGCCATGTCTGTCCGATGCTACTCTGGTGCTAACAGTAAAAATCCCTCAACTCAATTGTAACCACTACCCTTCCCCACTCAGATAGAGTCAGATAATTCAATAAGACCTGCAGTCATGCAACTGCTCTGAAACAAATAACAATGAGGAAGGTCAAGGGGGAAATATTTAATGACCATATACTAATATCATCCCCAATAACATATATATAACAGTAGATATCAGTAGGTCAATTAAGCGCGCATAAACTGTCTATAACAGTGTGTTTCATTAGGGAACAGTCACAAAGTCCATTAATTATGATACGTAGTGACCATCAAATGATTCCCATCAGATACCCATCCTGTGCCGCCCTACATCATTTGGGATCCTTCAACCGAAGGTAGTGATGTTCAACCACGTAAGGATTAGGTGAACTGCAACCTAATCAAACGGAAGGGATCACCAGTAAGGTAAATCGATTTATATGGCATAAGGAGGGTAAATGACTAGCAGTGCAAAAAATCTAATAAAATGATAGTGCATAAAAAGTGAGTGATATAAAATTGGGTTATGAAAATGGAAAAAATATATTTTAATGGTATCCTATCCACACCCAACAGTAAAAACAGTGCAAGGTAGTGTTATACAAATAACTACCAAGATGGATGCCTACTTTCCTCATGGACACGAAGGATGTATTGAGGTTATTGCCCAACATTGATTTTAATATACAAACTGACATTCTGGTGTCATTCGACGTTGAAAGCCTATACACGTCAATACCCCAAGCAGAGACATTGGAAGTTATTGAGACACTACTTTCAGCTAGAGATCTAAATTCTATAACACCAGTTAGTGTTATCATGACTTTAGCCACTTTGGCTATGACTGAAAACTTCTTTTGTTTTGAGGATGATCTCTACTTGCAGATTAGCGGGACCAGCATGGGCAGCGTTTTTGCCCCGAGTCTCGCTAATTTGTATGTGCATCACTTTGAGCAGGAGCACGTGTTCGCAGACACCAATCCCCATCTAGGTTGTCTGCGGACTTGGAAACGCTACATTGACGACATTTTCGTCGTGTGGCGCTGGAGTGAAACACAGCTAAAAGAGTTCCATGCATGGCTCAACCAAAGGAATCGGTTCTTGAAGTTTACCATGGAATATGATACCCAGGAACTGGCATTTCTGGATTTGCTTATCCACGGAACAACAAACGGCTTAGCCTCTGAACTCTACCGGGGATGATATTAGTATATGGTCATTAAATATTTCCCCCTTGACCTTCCTCATTGTTATTTGTTTCAGAGCAGTTGCATGACTGCAGGTCTTATTGAATTATCTGACTCTATCTGAGTGGGGAAGGGTAGTGGTTACAATTGAGTTGAGGGATTTTTACTGTTAGCACCAGAGTAGTATCGGACAGACATGGCCACTAATTTAGGCCTCGCATTTGACGAGGATGAAATCCAGAGCATACTCTCAGAAAATCCTAGCATGCTAGATATGATATCTGTGAATCCCACCAATCCAGATGACGGCTGGGCCAAGGTATTGACGCTGAAGAAAAACCAAGCCAGGGTCTGTGTGCATGGCATAGTAATGGTCGACTATCTAAGAAGTAATAGTGCCCCGAGCGGACTAATTGTTGGGAATGTCCCTCGTCTCTTCTTAGACGATAAAGACTTTCTAAGAGATTGGTCGCTTATAGCGTGGAAATGTACCCGCGATTGGTTGGTGCTCATTATTAAAACTGCGAAGAAAACCGCAGACAAGATATTGGTGAAAATCCAGATCCTAGAGGGTCAGATTAAAGCTACTGTTTCCTCGTCCAAAGTGTTTTCTAAACAACAGGAAGATGGTAACAAAACAGCCAAAGAGTTCAAGGACTCAATTTTGTTCACGAAACTTGAAAAATTCAAAAAAGATCTAGCGAAATTCGCAATGGACAAAGTCTACCCTTACACGAGTGAGGATTATGTGCCCCCAACCAACATAAGAAATGGACAAAAGGGAGCGTCCAATTATGGGAGCTCTAGTTCGGACGGGGTATCGAGTGACTCTGAGGGTTCAACCCCTGGCAATCCATCTTACCAACAAAGGGGCAGAGGTACTAACAGAAGGGGTTGGAGAGGTTTCGCTTCTCAGCCTCAATATCCACCTTTGTGGCAACCCAAGCCCTGGGGGCCACCTCCATATCCTCAGATGCTTAATCCATATGGCCCACCACCATTATTTGGAGATTACAGCCAACAGTCTTTTTTAGGATCAGGCAGGAGAGGCAGAGGCCGACAAAGAACACTCCGGCAGGGACAAGTTCGGTGGAACCTTCCCCCTCAGACTATGGACCTGAGGAGCGGGAAAAAGATCCCGCAGGATCAAGCTGGGACCTCAGCCCCAGCCTAGTCATAAATTTAAGTACGCAACCCATTACCGAGATTCAGGAACTAACACTGAATAAAGGTCTGGGTTTTGTTTCAACCAGCGTCAATGACCCGTTTCAGGCACAGATTGAAATGGGTAAATTTTACAGAAAAATCAGACTCCATTATATGTTTGCAAGTAAAACAAAAGGAGCTGAGCAGACTAACTATGAGAACACAGGTTTAAAGAAACCGTCAACTTTCAATCCCAGTGCCATGGGCTTACCACCGAAGGTTCTTACTTTTGAGGAGGCAGTCGATCATGATCTGCAAGAATTATTCAAAACTAGACCTAACGTTTTTCATAATCTATCGCGACAGGAACAGGATGCTGTTAAGTCACTGGCTGAGAACCCCCTTATTGTCATCAAACCTGCTGATAAAGGGGGTGCTATTGTTATTTTGGATGTTGAAACATATCGTGAAGAGTGCCTACCACAGCTCAACGATACAAGGTCATATCGAAAACTCTCTACAGATCCGACTGAGAGATTAACAAAGATAATTGGCCATGTCGTTGAAGAGGCGCTGAGTGAGGGGTGGATCACACCTAAGGAAGGACAATTTCTCCGCACACTCAACCCAACTGTACCTTATTTTTATCAGTTACCGAAAATCCACAAAATCCAACGCCCTCCTCCGGGGCGTCCCATAATATCAGGGATAGGCTCACTTCTGGAACCTCTCTCGACTTTTGTCGATGTGTTCCTACAACCAATGGTGTGAGAAATGCCTACTTTCCTCATGGACACGAAGGATGTATTGAGGCTATTGCCCAACATTGATTTTAATATACAAACTGACATTCTGGTGTCATTCGACGTTGAAAGCCTATACACGTCAATACCCCAAGCAGAGACATTGGAAGTTATTGAGACACTACTTTCAGCTAGAGATCTAAATTCTATAACACCAGTTAGTGTTATCATGACTTTATCCACTTTGGCTATGACTGAAAACTTCTTTTGTTTTGAGGATGATCTCTACTTGCAGATTAGCGGGACCAGCATGGGCGCGTTTTTGCCCCGAGTCTTGCTAATTTGTATGTGCATCACTTTGAGCAGGAGCACGTGTTCGCAGACACCAACCCCCATCTAGGTTGTCTGCGGACTTGGAAACGCTACATTGACGACATTTTCGTCGTGTGGCGCGGGAGTGAAACACAGTTAAAAGAGTTCCATGCATGGCTTAACCAAAGGAATCGGTTCTTGAAGTTTACCATGGTATATGATACCCAGGAACTGGCATTTCTGGATTTGCTTATCCACGGAACAACAAACGGCTTAGCCTCTGAACTCTACCGCAAACCGATGGCACGCAACTCTTTGCTTAATTATAACAGCTGCCACCCAAAGTCCTTATGGGATAATTTGCCCTATGGACAATTTTTGCGTATACAAAGAAACTGCTCCAATAGTGTATCCTTTGAAACACATGCTCAGTGTCTATCTAGAGATTTGATACACAAAGAATATTCGAAAAAATTGATCCAGCTGTCCAAAAAAAGAGCTGTCAACAATAACAGAGCCAGTCTACTTGAAATCTTGCCTCCAAAGCCCAAGACCGAACGCATGACATGCGTGAGTACATTTGGTACATTTTCCAATCAAATCACTAAGATTGTGAAGAGACATTGGGGTATTCTCAATACTGGTCAAGATACTTTGCCTCTCCCGCTCTTCGCCTACAAAAGAGCACAAAATTTGAAGGACAAACTAGTCCATACAAGACCTAGGAGTGAGGCACCGAGAGCAGTGGGAACTCTGTGGGACATGCCAGCAGTTACAGGACACCACCCATGTGGACAATGTGCAGCTTGTCCCCAGACATCAAAAACATCAACCATTGACATCGGGTTGGAACGAGTTTGGGAACAACGCAGGTTCACCAATTGCAACAGTGCAAATTTAATCTATCTCATCAAGTGCCCGTGTAATAAAATGTATGTCGGCATGACAACTCGCAAAGTTAAGCTGCGTATATCAGAACATAAAAGTTCCATACGGTGTAGTAAACTAGCCACCAAACTCACGAGTCATTTTCTAGCAGCACAACATCTCCCTACAGATATAAGGTGGACAGTTTTGGAACAACCATTAATTCCTGCGCACATTGCCGATATAAGCATGTTCCTATTTAAACGAGAACAGAGATGGGTATACAAATTACAAACCCACAAATCAGGATTGAATGATGACATTCCGTGGATGTCACTGTAAGTTCTATTTTTTACATGATATTAACAATGACAATAACAACTCAAATGTCATCCCAGTGCAAAATAATAGAATTCCCTATGAGGTCACAATTAGCTGAGAGGGAATCTTATAAGTTATCTGATTGGGATGTACTCACATCTAAAAATACCTCTTGAAAGTAGGGGCTGATACTGAAGCACAGCATTGAGGCCATTAGACCTTTACAATAGTCCTGTGAACTATAAGGGGCTTATACCCTACAGTACTTCTTGAGAGTATGAGCTGATACTTGTAAATACACCATTTTGTGGCCACTAAATCGTCACATATTTTTACCGTGAGAACGCATAAGACATACTAATTATACAGAGGATCAGGGAGATTATATAAACTATATCAGACCTCGATTGGCTTTCATTGAGGTACACTATCTTTCTTAATGATGTCCATGTAACCGCACTAAGGAACTGACCTTCGTTGTTTTCCTTCATTACTATTAATGTATATAGATGGACATGAGCCCCGATCACGCTTATATCTAAACGATCAGACTGGGAAACTACTTTTCCCAGGATGCCCTGAAGTCTTTACATATCCTCGTTACAATATTCTCGAGCGTTATTTAGACAACAGGGCACTGACTCTCACACGTTATTCTAGTTCAAATATGAAAAAACTGAACATTGATTACTGTTGTCTTTGTACCCAGACATTTAAGTATTATATGATATTTTCGAGGCATTGATAGACACGCCTGGCGATAATACAAGATACCGTGTCCTGGATACAGAGCTTAATACCACGTAAGAACTACATTTCCCTATAGGACTAGCAACCGCCACGCAGCGTTATGCGATGTCGTCATCTACGCGCGACCCCAGCACGCTCACAGGAGAGACAAAAGCCTGCTTCCTGTCCGGTCGGGTACCTCCCTCCATGACAGCCTAGACGGACGTCCGGAGTACCGACGGACAGGTAAGCAGGGTAGGGTGCGGGATGTCATTTTATTGTATTGTATTTAAGAAACTCTGAACGCACTAACGTGTTCCAGGAATGTACCTTCTAAGAGTAAGAACTAAGGCGGGTTGCATGCCCTGGTGGCCGTCTTCTTTAATACGGTCGCCAATGTTTAGTTTAACGCTAAGAATGCGGTACTTCGGTAACTCACGAAGTTGCAGCCATTTGTAATTGACAGCGTACATGCTCTAGATCCTAAATAGCGATAGGTGACAGCAGTGAAGCCAGTAAGATCATGGATCTTTGTACACTTATCGTTATATTAATGAGCTGTGATGACGAAATAATTTCTTTGTGCTTAATCTGTCATCATGAGAAATGTAATCATCTGGCCATAAGTGTAGCCAGTTGACTACGTGATCAGACATTATACACTCTAAAGACAGATTTGTTTTTGATCCATTTATTAACATTTTGCTACTAAAAGAAGATGCTATGAATACAGTTATTGTATCCTTCCTCTTTCTATTCCCTCCTTCCTTCCTTTCCTTAGAGCGGTGCTCCGTTTCTACCTGCGCTGTAGCCAGGTGAGGTGGGGCGTTTATTCCCCACAATTTGGGTGAGTGAAGCTAACCAGTTTCTTCCACTAAGTTGCTGATAAGATGGCATTTAATTAAGAGGTCTACTATATGAGACCCTTCCGTTTGATTAGGTTGCAGTTCACCTAATCCTTACGTGGTTGAACATCACTACCTTCGGTTGAAGGATCCCAAATGATGTAGGGCGGCACAGGATGGGTATCTGATGGGAATCATTTGATGGTCACTACGTATCATAATTAATGGACTTTGTGACTGTTCCCTAATGAAACACACTGTTATAGACAGTTTATGCGCGCTTAATTGACCTACTGATATCTACTGTTATATATATGTTCATTTAAATGGCCTCAGGTGTGCCGCTTTAGTAGTCCGTTTACGTCCGTTTTTACATTGCCTGCTGGGACCTGTAGTTCAATATTGCACCAGTAATATCCCTCCAGTGGGTTAGATGCTCGTGTCACATTTCAGGGGCCAGTTTCTTGCCCTCCATTAGGCCCGGGTGAGACTCAATCCATTTCATTTTCAATACCTGCTGCGCCGGGCACGAAGACACGTTTTCTCCGCGCAGACCCAAAACAGTACACAGGCGGTGCGTAGCCTCCACGGCCTGGAAGCGCCGTGATTGTATTTGCACACAATTTCCCCAGAGATGAGGCCGCACTCCTTAGCAGGTAGGTGACACCATTTTTATTCATGAAACAGATTGCTTCTCACCCCCATTGGTGCCCCCTGGCCTGACGCGTTTCAGGAAATCCATTCCTTTCTTCAAAGGCCGGCACGAGCAGCTGATTGTGTGCCTCCTACACTGTCCCCTGCATGCTTGTTCATTTAAATGGCCTCAGGTGTGCCGCTTTAGTAGTCCGTTTACGTCCGTTTTTACATTGCCTGCTGGGACCTGTAGTTCAATATTGCACCAGTAATATCCCTCCAGTGGGTTAGATGCTCGTGTCACATTTCAGGGGCCAGTTTTTTGCCCTCCATTAGGCCCGGGTGAGACTCAATCCATTTGATTTTCAATACATGCTGCGCCGGGCTCGAAGACACGTTTTCTCCGCGCAGACCCAAAACAGTACACGGGCGGTGCGTAGCCTCCATGGCATAGAAGCGCCGTGATTGTATTTGCACACATTTTCCCCATAGATGAGGCCGCACTCCTTAGCAGGTAGGTGTCACCACTTTTATTCATGAAACAGATTGCTTCTCACCCCCATTGGTGCCCCCTGGCCTGACGCGTTTCAGGAAATCCATTCCTTTCTTCAGAGGCCGGCACGAGCAGCTGATTGTGTGCCTCCTACACTGTCCCCTGCATGCTTGTTCATTTAAATGGCCTCAGGTGTGCCGCTTTAATAGTCCGTTTACGTCCATTTTTACATTGCCTGCTGGGACCTGTAGTTCAATATTGCACCAGTAATATCCCTCCAGTGGGTTAGATGCTTGTGTCACATTTCAGGGGCCAGTTTTTTGCCCTCCATTAGGCCCAGGTGAGACTCAATCCATTTGATTTTCAATACCTGCTGCGCCGGGCACGAAGAAACGTTTTCTCCGCGCAGACCCAAAACAGTACACGGGCGGTGCGTAGCCTCCACGGCCTGGAAGCGCGGTGATTGTATTTGCACACATTTTCCCCAGAGATGAGGCCGCACTCCTTAGCAGGTAGGTGTCACCACTTTTATTCATGAAACAGATTGCTTCTCACCCCCATTGGGGCCCCTGGCCTGAGGCGTTTCAGGAAATACATTCCTTTCTTCAGAGGCCGGCACGAGCAGCTGATTGTGTGCCTCCTACACTGTCCCCTGCATGCTTGTTCATTTAAATGGCCTCAGGTGTGCCGCTTTAGTAGTCCGTTTACGTCCGTTTTTACATTGCCTGCTGGGACCTGTAGTTCAATATTGCACCAGTAATATCCCTCCAGTGGGTTAGATGCTCGTGTCGCATTTCAGGGGCCAGTTTTTTGCCCTCCAGTAGGCCCGGGTGAGACTCAATCCATTTGATTTTCATCAGTGATGTCACTGACCATGTCATGAATGATGTAATATGTGACATCATCAGCAGTGGATTGCGGGCGCGCGAGATATAGTTAGTACAACTAACTATATTGGAGGAATTTCAATGGTTTTGTATGAGTGAAATGTCCTGCTAACTATAACACCCCTAAAATCTACAGTTTTTTCAGTGAATTTGTAAGATTTTTTAAATGCTAATTCCTAACTATATCAGGCCTGAAACCTATGGTTTTTTCAGTGAATTTGCAAGGTTTTTTAAATGCTAATTCCTAATTATGATGTGTGTGAAACCTATGTTTTTTCTGTGAATTTCTAAGGTTTTTTCAATGCTAATTCCTAACTATAACGTGTGTGAAATCTATGTTTTTTTCAGTGTTTTTACAAAGTTTTTTAAGTGCTAATTCCTAAATATAACATGTGTAAATCCTATGTTTTTTTCAGTGAATTTCCAAGGTTTTTAAAATGCAAATTTCTGTATCAATTATCTTTTTTATATATGTATTTTCCAACAAACTGCCTTTGTATATTGTAATACATTGACTGTATCCTGTAATATGCAACGGCACAGCTAGTTTTTATGATTTGGATAAAGTTAAACAGTATAGTCTACATCTTCAATCAAAATATAAACAGTCAAATTTATCAATTAATGTTTTTTTTCCAACGTGCGCGCAAGGTGCGCGCACCTCGTGATTTAAAAAAAAAAAAGTTTTTTTGCCCTTCGGGGTCCTTCAGAGACCCCCTGAGAAGGCCTAGGGGGTCAGGGAGTCTCTACCCTGCCATCTTTTCACGTACTCCACTATTGTTTTTGACTCAGTTCTGCCTTGAGGGTGCGAGCAACATGCGCGCACCTCGTGATTTAAAAAAATATATTTTTTTTTTTGCCCTTCGGGGTCCTTCAGAGACCCCATGAAAAGTCCTAGGGGGTCTGGGAGTCTCTTCCCGGCCTCCTTTTCACGTTTTTAAAAGCTTTTACGAAAATCGGTTAAAACGTCATTTATATGCGATGGTCGCGCAACATGCACGCATGCGTGCGCACACGTTGCGCACACTTAAAGTCATGTGACATGAAAACAACACTTTTGATTGGTTTATAGTAGTTTCTTTTCCAGAATCTTGAAAAACCCCACCCACTTCCCTCACTATCTCCTTTGGTTTCCTGAGAGAACGATCTCTGCTTTGTTCCAGCTTTTTTCATATCAAAATGGCAGAACAGCAGCCACAGGATTCTTCTGAGTTTGTGTGTGAGTCACTCTATAGATGAGTGTCCGTGTGTAACAAGATGTATAGGTGTATGAGTACATATGATGAGTGAGTATATGTATGAGTGCCCATATAGAACAGTTAGTGAATGACTGTATGTGTATGTAGATTTTGGAATTACTGAATAGGTTGTTCTAACTGGAATTGGTATCTCCATTTTTTTGAAAATTTTAGTTTCTATTATTAAATGTGTGTATCAAGGGTTATATTACGCTGAGAGGAGGTCTGCCACTCTTTCACAAGGATGATGTCATCAGTGATGTCATTTGAGACGTCATCAGTGATGTCACTGACCATGTCATGAATGATGTAATATGTGACATCATCAGCAGTGGATTGCGGGCGCGCAAGTTACATTTCAGGGGCCAGTTTTTTGCCCTCCATTAGGCCAGCGAGACTCAATCCATTTGATTATCATCAGTGATGTCACTGACCATGTCATGAATGATGTAATATGTGACATAATCAGCAGTGGATTGCGGGCGCGCGAGATATAGTTAGTACAACTAACTATATCGGAGGAATTTCAATGGTTTTGTATGAGTGAAATGTCCAGCTAACTATAACACCCCTAAAATCGACAGTTTTTTCACTGAATTTGTAAGATTTTTTAAATGCTAATTCCTAACTATATCAGGCCTGAAACCTATGGTTTTTCAGTGAATTTCAAAGGTTTTTTAAATGCTAATTCCTAACTATATCAGGCCTGAAACCTATGGTTTTTTCAGTGAATTTGCAAGGTTTTTTAAATGCTAATTCCTAACTATAACGTGTGTGAAATCTATGTTTTTTTCAGTGTTTTACAAAGTTTTTTAAGTGCTAATTCCTAAATATAACATGTGTAAATCCTATGTTTTTTTCAGTGAATTTCCAAGGTTTTTTAAAATGCAAATTTCTGTATCAATTGTTATCTTTTTTATATATGTATTTTCCAACAAACTGCCTTTGTATATTGTAATACATTGACTGTATCCTGTAATATGCAACGGCACAGCTAGTTTTTATGATTTGGATAAAGTTAAACAGTATAGTCTACATCTTCAATCAAAATATAAACAGTCAAATTTGTCAATTAATTTTTTTTTCCAAAGTGCGCGCAAGGTGCGCACACCTCGTGATTTAAAAAAAAAAAAAGGGGTTTTTTGCCCTTCGGGGTCCTTCAGAGATCCCCTGAGAAGGCCTAGGGGGTCAGGGAGTCTCTTCCCTGCCTCCTTTTCACATTTTTAAAAGCTTTTACGAAAATCGGTTAAAACGTCATTTATATGCGACGGTCGCGCAAAGTGCACGCATGCGTGCGCACACTTAAAGTCATGTGACATGAAAACAACACTTTTGATTGGTTTATAGTAGTTTCTTTTCCAGAATCTTGAAAAACCCCACCCACTTCCCTCACTATCTCTTTTGGTTTCCTGAGAGAAGGATCTCTGCTTTGTTCCAGCTTTTTTCATATCAAAATGGCAGAACAGCAGCCACAGGATTCTTCTGAGTTTGTGTGTGAGTAACTCTATAGATGAGTGTCCGTGTGTAACAAGATGTATAGGTGTATGAGTACATATGATGAGTGAGTATATGTATGAGTGCCCATATAGAACTGTTAGTGAATGACTGGATGTGTGTGTAGATTTTGGAATTACTGAATAGGTTGTTCTAATGAGGTTCCGTGACGATTTTACCCGTGTTTTAATCATTGTCGTAAATACATAATTTTGGTATCAGTGAACCGCAAATGATCCATTTAGTATATCCTGGTGTTTTCGCTATGCTACGAGCAAGAGCACTCCTGTTACCAACACATTTGTGATTTACCCATGGCATCCATCTTAGAACACGGAAGCCATTTTGTATTCCTTGCCCTCACATAGTCAATGGACACGCAATGACCTCTTTTTATTTAAGGACACGTAGGCCTTAACCGGCGATTCACCTTGCTAGTGACACGTGCACCTTAGGCCAGCAACGCTGTGGCAGCATGACTCGGCAAGAGCTACCTCCCCAGCCTGAGGCCAGTCCTGCTATACTGGTTCTTGTGTTCGTTGGCCTGATCATGATTAGGCGGCCGAAGCTGGTAACCGTGCCCATTTACGACCCACAAACATTTCTTATCCTGTCTTTCTATCTTCTGCACCTGGCTCTGCTCCTTTCCTTCTGGGCCTTTATTAGGGGGAGGTAACGAAATTTACGATGAGGCGGTCCGGGTCTTGTATGAGAAATTGACATGGGATTATGATGGAATAGTGGGAACCCCTCATTCGTAATGTTTTGACATCAGATACTGTTGACGATTCCTGTGCAACGCCAAATATTTATTGTTTAAGACACGAATGTTTAGAACTGTGGTAACATGTAAAGAATTTGCCTGAAGCCCAATATTTAGTATATAAGGAGCAACCCTCTTTGTACAAATCGAACAGGCTCCTAGATACTGCCCATGTGTAGTTTCTGTGACTTCTGTGTCCCTGCAGTAATAAACCTTTGGTCTTTGACGCCACCATCGAGAAGCCCGTGTTTCTGTTTGTTTGTGCACCGAGACAGGTGGAACTCCGGGGTCTTCGGGTGTTATCCCTGACACCTCTGGACGGAACCAAAAAGTCCAGAACTCCAATTGGCGCCCAACGTGGGGCGACGTCATTCGGTACCGGTCCAAAAGCCTGAAGAGTTCGAGGAGCTTCGTGTGAAGATTTCAGAGGGAGGCGCCCCACTTCATCGATCCCGGCATATCGCAAAAGTGGCCCCGACGTCCTCTTCCACGAGGGTTCCCGTTCAGACGGCTGCAGTGGTCCGTTGCCTTGACCGTCGCCCTGTCTTGGACCCGAGGTGCAGTCCTCAGTACGGCGAAACGTGACGGGTTTCTCCTTGGTGACGTCTTCAGTGCCTCAGTTAAGTATTCAGTGGTTGCTAGTTGGTTATTTTGTAAGGGTTGCTCCTGTTTGGATAATCCTTTTAGTTCTCAGTTCAGTTCAGTTCTGTAAGGTTATCACTGGTTATTCTGGTTACGATAATCATTCTGTTCAGTTCAGGTATCGATACAATTGTCAGTTCTGGTAGGCCTAAAATTCTTGGTTCGAGTGCGCATCTTTTCTATTTTGTGTTTTGTTTGTGTTGTGTTCCGGATTATAAAATGGTAAGTCGGAAAAATTGTATATTGTCTTGTTTTAGTTGCAACAGTGATTCCCAGTTGGAGGACTCGTGTTTGGTTCCTCCGATTGGAACTCCTCTTTATGATCTTTATTGCAAGTTTGGTGTGGGCCCTATCTCTTATAACGAGATATGGATCCACTACACAGAGAAAGATGGTGTCCTTAGTTGGCCACTACATGGTAGTTTTGAACCTGAAGTTCTCGATAATCTAGAAAGAAGGTTGTTTAAGAAGAAAGCCGGCCGGCAATGTTTGATTCTTTTCGTTATTGGCGAAAAGAATCTAAACAGAGAGAAATTAAAAAGTTGAAGAAAGAACAGAAAGAGCAAGAGTTGACTTTAGAACAGTCTGCTAAGCAGCTGCAACTCAACGAGTCTGAGAAGGCGATGGAGGTGGCCAATAGAGAGCGTAATTTAGCGATAGACAAGTGCTATCCTGCTTTGCCATCGAGTACGGCTAAGATAGTAGAGGACCCTGAAAAGGATCCCCTGTTGTCTTACTTGTTACGATCACCCCCACCGTATGCACAGGGTGCTACGGCTCCACCTATACCGAATGTTCAATTACCGGTTGCTGGACAACCTGGTGTCCCTGTTCCCGCTCCCCCGAATCAAGTTCCTGTACCTCCTGTGGTCAATATTAATGTTCCTTTGCCAGCCCCTCTTCCAGGGTTGCCGGCTTCTTTACCTATGCCTGTGTCGCTCACACCTGCTAATTCACAAGCTATTTTGCCTGCTACTCCTACTGTTCCTGATCTATCTGTTCCAACTGCTACTCTATTTACTGCTTCTGCTAATATTATGACTCCGCTTTCTGTTCGTCGAAGAATCACTGATTCTGTCTCTAATATTCTATCTCCCTTCTATAAAACTCTGATTAAGACTCCTACCTCTGACTCTGTGCAGAGACGTAGTCAGCTTCCCAGTACTGAAGAAAGAGGAATATTAGATTCCACTGCTCTTAGATGGGTTTCGAAAGTTGGAAGATATAATGTACAAGATGTATTAGATACATTTATGCAATGGAACGAACCGACACAACGATATGTGTTCGATGAAATGTGTTTCCTTCTACGTGAGGAATTGGAAGAGGATGACCCTGAATCAAATCTAGGAGAATTCATTAATGTTCAGAAAGAGTTTGCTACAGGTATGATAGTTGGTCAAAATATAAAAGAAGCGATGGAACTGATTTTAAGTTATAGGAATGACCCATCCCTTCGTTCACCAAGAGAGTTAGGGAAACGTAGTACGAAACAAAATCGTCAATATCCAATGAGAGAGGTTCCACCAATTTGGCGTGAAGCTGTGCAAGCTAATGTAAACCTTGGTATTGCAGCCGCTCCGGCCCAATTCCAGAGAGTATGGATACATATTCCATGGAAGCGAGCTGAAGTATTAGCAGTGAAACAGGCCTTGCCAGATCCGCGTAAAAATCCTGCAGGATACTACAAAGAGTTGGCTCAAACAGTTGACGCTTGTGTATTGAATCTTGCTGACATAGATCTGCTATTTGGTAATGTAGTACCGCAACCAATTTGGGCTAAAATTCGTAAAGAAAATCATCCAGTTGCCCTAGGTGGTGATTGGGCAGCTATAATTGCGGCGGATGGTCAACAAATAGGTGGTTCCAAACCTGAACCTTTAATTGCTAATTTGCCTGGTAGAATAATCGATTTAATGAAAACCTTGATGCCAGCATTGCGCGTTAACTGGGACAAATTGTCCGCGTGCAAACAAAAGAAAGACGAAAGCGTCTCCGACTTTTTCACAAGATTCGAAGAGACTTTTGTGGATCATAGTGGTCAGGATATGAGCACAGAAGGAGGCCAGAGATTATTTGTTGATAAATTCGTGCACAATCTGTTGCCAGAACTTAGTAGTAAATTAAAGAATTCTGAAAGTGCGTGGGCTGTCTCTACGACTGCGCAAATACTTGCGACTGCTCAGTACTATGAAAATAGGAATAAAGAAGAGAAGGAAAAATCAGATAAAAAGACGAAAGATTTAAAAACTAAAGTCCTTTTACAGCAAGCATATCCGCCTCGCACGAATCAGACTAACATGCAGCAAGGGTCTTATCAAAGAACGGATTATAATTTTCAAAGGCCACAATACCAATGGAATCAATGTGCTTATTGCAAAATGGAAGGTCATTACAAAAGTGAGTGTCCAGTTCGAACGCAAAATAATACTGCGGCAGCTCAGAGAGGTCGTGGTAGTTCTATGCAAAACTCTAGAGGTCGAGGACGAGGTGCTATGCCTCCACAGACAAGTGATCGCCCCTCTAATTATTTCGACCAGCGAAATGGTCAATCTGCCCAACAGAATAGGTCTCCACAGTATCATGTTGAAGACTATTATGAAACTAGTGAGGAAGTTCAGCAAAGTGAATACTAGGACAGCCATGGACAAAGAGAGGGAGTAGTATCAGTACCAGTAGATCAGAGTGGGCCTTATGTCGCGGTAGCAACATCAGGTATAGTCGAACCGTTTCTGTTGGATACTGGTGCAGCAAAAAGTTCTATCATACATGCGAAACTCCCTGGCGCACCTTTGTCTGGCTCAACAAACGTTTCAGTAGGTTTTTCGGGCGCCCCTGTTCATAACCCTGTTTCTGGTCCTTTGTCTATTTCTGTTGGACCCCGTCAATTGAAAGCACCCTTGATTTTGAACGGTTGTAACGAGAATCTGCTTGGTTTAGACTTGTTAAAACGCCTGTACGCGACATTGTACTGTTCTCCAGCAGGAGTACAGCTTACGTTGGGTAAAAGAATAATCTCCCCGATGTACTTGTCGATGGATGCGCTCCCACCAGAGCTGCGTTCACTCCCTGATACTCTTTGGGCGACTGGTCCTAATGATGTAGGTCTCTTGGAAATTCCACCCTATGTAGTAACTTTGAAAGCAAATGTCAAACTTCCACGAATTCCGCAATATAGAATCTCTAGTGAAGGTGAGCGTGCGCTCCTACTGATAGTACAAGACCTGATCAAGAAAGATGTTGTAGAAGAGACTAGAGGAAATGTCTGTAATAGTCCTGTACTGCCTATTTTGAAACGAACTGACCCAACAAAGCCTCCAGTATATAGGTTCGTAATTGATCTTAGAGAGGTTAATAAAATTGTGATCCCACAGTTTCCTGTGGTTCCAGACATTACTGCATTGTTAACGTTGATTCCTGCTACAGCAGCATGGTTTTCAGTTGTCGACTTGAAAAATGCCTTTTTCAGCATTCCGATAGCCGAGGAAAGCAGAGATATCTTCGGTTTCTCTCTAGGAGGACAAAGCTTCAGATTTAAACGCGCTCCACAAGGTTATTGTGAAAGCCCATCCATTTACAGTCAAGCATTAAAAAGCCAGTTAGATTCCTTTGTACTTCCTCGTGGTTCTGCTTTAGTACAGTATGTCGATGATCTTCTAGTGGCTGCCGATGACAAGGAAACTTGCAAAACAGCTACGATTTCTTTATTGCATCACTTGTCAGATTTGAATCACAAGGTGTCACCTTCAAAAATGCAATACTGCTGCCAAGAAGTGACCTACCTAGGTCATCTCTTGTCAAAGGAGGGAAGGAAGTTGACCCCAGAGAGAATAAAAGCAATTACACAGATGAATGTTCCTAGCACGCAGAGAGAAGTACGTGCCTTTTTAGGTATTACCTCATATTGTAGGCAATGGATCCCGAATTTTTCTCTTCTAGCAAAACCATTGGTAGCCTTGACTGGGAAAGGTGTTCCGAGTCCGGTGCCATGGTCTGCTGAATGTCAGCAGAGTTTTTCTGAATTGCGAAATGCACTATGTTCAGCACCTGTATTGGGTACACCCGACTACAGTAAGCCATTCACGCTCTATGTCCACGAGAGAGAAGGTTGTGCATTGAGTGTTTTGACGCAGAAATTTGGTGATAAACAACGCCCTTGTGCGTATTTCTCATCAACGTTAGATCCGGTAGCCAGAGCGTTGCCTAGTTGCTTGAGAGCTACAGCCGCAGCTGCAGCTTCCATTCGACAATCTGCTGGTTTAGTAATGAACAACATGCTAGTGGTTATGGTTCCTCATGCTGTGGATACACTCATGAACCGAACCAAGACGCAGCACCTTACCAGTGCTAGATTATCAGGTTATGAACTGACACTATTAGCTAGTCATATTCAGATCAAGAGATGCAATGTATTGAATCCAGCAACATTGTTGCCGACTAGCCAAGAGTCGAGTGATTCCGAACCACACGACTGTTATTTCAAAACTGAGGAAGAAACAAAAGGACGAATCGATCTAAAAGACACTCCGTTATCAGATCCAGATGGCACGTTGTATGTTGACGGGTCTTGCTTCAAATTGGAGAATGGTGATGTGACTGCTGCTTATGCAGTAACAACTTTGAGTACGATTGTGGAGACTGCGAGAGTGAGTCAGAATTCTGCCCAGGCTGCAGAATTGATCGCGCTAACAAGAGCGTGCGTTTTAGCTAAGGGAAAGAGAGTGAATGTGTTCACAGATAGTCAGTACGCGTTCGGCGTGGCCCATAGTTTTGGCCGCTTGTGGAAAGAAAGAGGTTTCATTACGTCCCATGGGACTAAGATTCAACATGGTCAGCTAGTTAATGACTTGTTGGAATCTCTAACCTTACCGACTGAAGTTGCGATTGTGAAATGCAGTGCTCATAAAGCAATCACGGATGATGTTGGTCGTGGGAATGCTTTTGCCGATGAAACTGCAAAACAGACAGCTAGAAATATGGTGAGTAGAATGTATGTTGCAACGTCTGCAAGATGGATTTCTGAGTCTGGAATGTGTGAAGACACAGTGGAAAGCGTGAAAGAAATTCAGAAAGAGGCGACTGAGGAGGAAAAACTTGCATGGAGAGAGAGCACGGGTAAATTGGACTCGAGTGGGTGTTGGATTGATTTGTCGGAACAACAGCGTTGGATGTTGCCTGATGCGTATGTGCTTGCAGTAGTAACGATGGCTGCCCCTTTGAAGTGATCCAGCTAGACTTCATTCACATGAATCGTTGCAATAATCTGAAATACGTCCTAGTGGTAGTTTGTGCTTTCTCCAGATGGATCGAAGCATACCCACTGAAGGACAATACTGCCTTATCCACTGCCAAAATTCTTCTTAAAGAATACTTCCCCAGATACGGAATGCCACGGATTGTATGGTCAGACAACGGAAGTGAGTTCGTAGGGAAAGTTATGCAGAGTGTGTGTGTCGGCCTAGGGATTAGACAGAAGTTTCATAGTGCGAATCATCCCCAGTCCGCGGGTTTAGTCGAGGGTTACAATGGCACCCTTAAGCTGAAACTTGCTAAGATACAAGCATCCACGGGTTTGTCCTGGCCAGACGCATTGCCTTTGGCTTTGCTATCAACAAGAGCAACTGTACATTCTAGAGTAGGGCTTAGTCCTTATGAAATAGTTTTTGGCCGTCCTGCAAATGTTTGGGGGGTACCTAGACCGAAAGAATTTAAGCAGCTGGAATACCCAATGTTAATTGATTACCTTTTCGACTTGACTGCTAAATTGAGTCTTATTCACCAACAGGTTTTCGATGCATTGCCAAAGCCACCGGAGAGTCCAGGCCATCAGCTGAAACCGGGTGATCAGGTGGTCATCAGAAATTTTGCAAGAACAAAAAATCTTCAGCCCAGATTCATTGGCCCTTTCCAAGTCCTGCTAGCAACGAGAACTGCTATTCGTGTGGCCGGAAGGAAAAACTGGATCCATACGACACATGTCAAACGTGTGCCTCTGCCACTTCCTTACGATAACTGGGTAAAGAAAGGAATCGGTACCTCTGAAACGGAACAAGTCCCCAGGTTCATACCTTTCAGCGATGCAAAACTAATCACTGATTCACCAAATTCTGACTCTCCTCCTGAAACTGCTCTTTTGAACCCTGAACATTTGTCATCTGCACCAAAAGAACATTTGCCATCTGAAAACGTGAACATTGCAACGTCGGCTGAAAATACACTGTTTCCAGATCAGACAGCTCCTGCAAAACTGAGATACAACTTACGTTCTCGCAATATGGACAAATAAAGCAGGAAACTGCCCATTTTATATGTTTAATTTTTGATACATTGCCTCCGGCCAGGAAGTTTGCTAATACTTTGTATTGTTTCTTTTTGTTTTAAAATTGCCTTGCCGTCTGGGTAGCCGTAGGGTCGTGGCTGTGTACCTAGTTGAATCTGCGGGGGTCAGACACAAGGTCGATCTTTCTGTTAGTTCTGGGAACTCCCAGGGCTGATAGAGGCATTTTCATCTACGTACACATCATCAGTGGTCGCGAACGGTCGTAGAAGATGGAGCTTCCTGAGCTGCAACGAGAGAATGTAATTTATGTTCGCAGAAATAGACTGTACAGAAAACTTCACAGCAAATGCTTTCTAATGCAATGTGCAGTTACATTTTTAATTGTTTTGATAACGTTGGTGGGTGGAATCATCTTTGGCGTACATTTGATCTTCATGCCAGTAACTACAGTACCTCCCCTTGATCCTACTACTTCAACTGTTTCTTCTATGCATTCTTTTCACTCATTCCCTGAACACGAACAAGCTCGACGCTCAGAATTTATTAACAATACATTCGTACAGCTCTTGCATCAACACCAACTGGTAGTTAACACAACAGACTGCTGGGTGTGTGGCCTGATACCCCACACTATGGATAAAGGCATTCCCTATCTAGTCTTGCCTTTCAGCTATAATGGATCATTTCAGGCCTTTCAGACCATTTTTTTCATATGCCCTTGAAACCTATCCTCCGCGTCCACCACGATCCACTAAATACAATTCTGCCAATAAAGCTTTAGTTCAGGGAATCATTGACATGATTAAAGACGTCAATAATTCCCCATCTTACCCTAAAGACGAATTACGGGTGTATTTGAGTTGGAATTCTACAGAGTATCGTCTTAGTTTGGGAGAAAGTAAACGCAAAAGCTCCACTCCAGTCTGGGTCGTGCCTCACCGAGGTCAAGTCTGTTTGCAAGGAAATGGGAGAAATCCGAGAGCTCAGCTAGGGAGGAGTGAGTGCGTTGAGACTTACGTATTTCCGTCTAACTCCTCCCCTGCCTTTCTGACTGCTAGGGGTACCTACTTCATTTGTCAGGACAGAGCATATACATGGCTGCCTGCTGACTTTTCAGGTTCATGTTATATTGCCCGATTGTTGCCTCCGACATACACTGCCTCTCCAGACTATCACAAGACCAGATTAGCAAGAGGTGTTTTTAGCAAGGAAGACACAGCTGGTCAGGAAGCTGGAGACTTTTTCAAAGGTTTCCTTCCGTTTTGGGGGCCTATGGCCAATAGTAGAAATCTTCGTCAACTAACACGGGTAGTTGAATCTACTATTACAGAAACTGCTGGTGCCCTTAGTAACTTAACAGCTGAGCTTCAGGCGGATCGTCTCATGACGTTACAGAACCGAATGGTTCTAGACGTGATACTTGCAGATCGAGGTGGGGTATGCAGAATGATCCAATCAAGCTGCTGTGTATTTATTCCAAATAATGCTCCAACTGTCTATGAAGCAATCTCTAAGCTACACAAGATTTCCGACTCTATACACGTAGACAAGGGAAACGGGTCCTTCATGGAGTGGTTTTGGACTCTGATATCAGCGTGGGGATGGAAGGTTCTGATGGTCATTGGTGTCATCCTAGTATTTCTGTTCTCGTGCTGCCTCATTATCCAATGTGGTCCCGCTCTGTGTAGTCTCTGTGCTGCAACCTGTTTCAGAAAACCACCTACATTAGGAGAAAAGGCACGAGACAGGATGATGACGCAACAATATGTTGCTGACCTAATGAGCATAGAATTAGACTCAGACATAGACTGAGTAATTGCCTATGTAAGGGCAAAAGGAGGGTCTGAGGTTCCGTGACGATTTTACCCGTGTTTTAATCATTGTCGTAAATACATAATTTTGGTATCAGTGAACCGCAAATGATCCATTTAGTATATCCTGGTGTTTTCGCTATGCTACGAGCAAGAGCACTCCTGTTACCAACACATTTGTGATTTACCCATGGCATCCATCTTAGAACACGGAAGCCATTTTGTATTCCTTGCCCTCACATAGTCAATGGACACGCAATGACCTCTTTTTATTTAAGGACACGTAGGCCTTAACCGGCGATTCACCTTGCTAGTGACACGTGCACCTTAGGCCAGCAACGCTGTGGCAGCATGACTCGGCAAGAGCTGCCTCCCCAGCCTGAGGCCAGTCCTGCTATACTGGTTCTTGTGTTCGTTGGCCTGATCATGATTAGGCGGCCGAAGCTGGTAACCGTGCCCATTTACGACCCACAAACATTTCTTATCCTGTCTTTCTATCTTCTGCACCTGGCTCTGCTCCTTTCCTTCTGGGCCTTTATTAGGGGGAGGTAACGAAATTTACGATGAGGCGGTCCGGGTCTTGTATGAGAAATTGACATGGGATTATGATGGAATAGTGGGAACCCCTCATTCGTAATGTTTTGACATCAGATACTGTTGACGATTCCTGTGCAACGCCAAATATTTATTGTTTAAGACACGAATGTTTAGAACTGTGGTAACATGTAAAGAATTTGCCTGAAGCCCAATATTTAGTATATAAGGAGCAACCCTCTTTGTACAAATCGAACAGGCTCCTAGATACTGCCCATGTGTAGTTTCTGTGACTTCTGTGTCCCTGCAGTAATAAACCTTTGGTCTTTGACGCCACCATCGAGAAGCCCGTGTTTCTGTTTGTTTGTGCACCGAGACAGGTGGAACTCCGGGGTCTTCGGGTGTTATCCCTGACACCTCTGGACGGAACCAAAAAGTCCAGAACTCCACTAACTGGAATTGGTATCTCCATTTTTTTGAAAATTTTAGTTTCTATTTTTGAATGTGTGTATCAAGGGTTATATTACGCTGAGAGGAGGTCTGCCACTCTTTCACAAGGATGGTGTCATCAGTGATGTCATTTGAGATGTCATCAGTGATGTCATCAGTGATGTCACTGACCATGTCATGAATGATGTAATATGTGACATCATCAGCAGTGGATTGCGGGCGCGCGAGTTATAGTGAGTACAACTAACTATAACGGGGGAATTTCAAAGGTTTTTTAAATGGTAATTCCTAATTATAACATGGCTGAATCCTATGGTTTTTTCAGTGAATTTCAATGGTTTTGTAAATGATAATCTTTAAATGTATTAATTGTTATATTTTTTATACTGATTTACTACATTATTTTAAATTATTTATTTTTAGATATTTTATTTTTTAAATTACATTACATATTTTTAATATAAATTGAAAAAAAAATGTTTTTACACCTCTCTGCAACGCAGCCCCCGGGCGCGTTTGCAGAGGGGGAACTAATTCCCCTTGCATACTAGGGGTCCCTGGGGGCCAACTAGCCCACCTGGAACCCCCAGTGTGCGCCAGGGGGCTGCATTACAGAGAGGTGTAATGAAGCTATGCCCCTTTTTACACCTCTCTGCAACGCAGCCCCCTGACGCGTTTGCAGAGGGGGAACTAATTCCCCTTGCATACTGGGGGTCCCTGGGGGCCAACTAGCCCACCAGGAACCTCCAGTATATGCCAGTGGGCTGCATTGCAGAGAGGTGTATCGAGGCTATGCCCCTTTTTACACCTCTCTGCAACGCAGCCCCCTGGCACGTTTGCAGAGGGGGAACTAATTCCCCTTGCATACTGGGGGTCCCTGGGGGCCAACTAGCCCACCTGGAACCTCCAGTATACGCCAGTGGACTGCATTGCAGAGAGGTGTATCGAGGCTATGCCCCTTTTTACACCTCTCTGCAACACAGCCCCCGGGCGCGTTTGCAGAGGGGGAACTAATTCCCCTTGCATACTGGGGGTCCCTGGAGGCCAACTAGCCCACCTGGAACCTCCAGTATGCGCCAGGGGGCTGCATTGCAGAGAGGCATAATGAGGCTATGCCCCTTTTTACACCTCTCTGCAACGCAGCCCCCTGGCACGTTTGCAGAGGGGTAACTATATATATATATATATATATATTGTCCATCAAATGCCCTTGAGCTCTGAGAGAGCACACTCGAAGTTCTGACCATCCGGTCTGTTGGCCTCTCTGCTGCCCGCCTGACTGCTTGGCATAATTATTCTTCCATCCCCGACGCGTTTCGAGGCCAATACGCCTCTTAATCATGGGTAGTTCAAACAGCAGCATAGATGACTCACCGCTCTCATTCAACTTTACTTTATTGTTTTTTTTGTTGAATTTCGCCGCCCTCAGTGGGCGTGGCTCACTCTGCTCACCACGGAGCATGATGGTGCTAGTAGTCCAAAGAGGGTGAGTATTTCATTTAGACCTGTAGTAGGTTCCATGCCTGTGTTTCAAATAAAACATATTAACAATCCTTAAGTAGGATGCAAGACAGTCCTGCGAGCTTGCATTATAGTAGAGCCTCGTGCTGCCTGGTAGGAAGGTTCCATCCACAGCCTTTCCATTCGGCAAAAAATTTACTTTTTCAAGTGAAATGATGCTCTGTATCTGGGGCCAAGACCACCCCGCTTTGTAGTGCTCGTTGGCAAACTCCGCACACATTGCAGTCCTGAATTGCATTGTGCGTCGCTGTCTCTGAAAGTTCATGGCCCCAGATACAGAGCATCATTTCACTTGGAAAAGTACATTTTTTGCCGAAGGGAAAGAGGTTACATCGCCCCCACTTGGGGTTACAAGACTACAAGCACCAGAAGGCATTGGGAATGCCACGCCCACAAGGGCAGGTGTATTAAATGATCGTACTTGGCGAAGCGATGCTTTCACCTTCTTCTAACTGCCACTGATGAAGGAATGTTGAATTCCAGAAACGCGTCTGGCTGATGAAATTAACAAAGATGCCTGCTTTGAGGATTTAAAGACTGCTGGCAAGTGTTCGTTTTATCAAATAAAACTCATGTCAAGCTGACTGCGGTCTCCCTTAATTTGCCTGGTTTGATGGATATATATATATATATATATATATATATATACACTGAAAAAAACATAGGTTTCACGCCAGTTATAGTTACCTGGAAATTTTACTGACATAAAACCATTGAAATTCCCACGTTATAGTTAGTTGGACTCACTATAACTCGCGCGCCCGCAATGCACTGCTGATGATGTCACATATTACATTCATGACATGGTTAGTGACATCACTGATGACATCTCAAATGACATCACTGATGACATCACTGATGACATCTCAAATGACATCACTGATGACATCATCCATGTGATAATACGATGCACCTCCTCACACTCTAATCTAACATTTAATACACCCACTGTTAAATAAAAAATACCATTCCTGAAATTATTGACACACCAATACCAGTAACTACATACGCACTCACTGATTTCTAGGTCTACACAAACATCCACTCATTCACACATACAATCACTCATACATACAGTCACTCATCAATAGAACACTATGATATCCACTCATACACCTATACAGACACTCACACGCTGACACTCATCCACAGAGTTATTCTCACAGCTAGTCAGTCATGCAAAGAATCAATCACACTCCCATTTTCTCATATATACATTTATACACACAAAACATTAATTATTCAAAAATAGACTAACACATATTTACTCTCTTTTACAATCACTGATACAAGTACACATTGATCCATACAGCCACTCACGCAATCACTGGCTCTCATGTATAGTCATTTATATATGCCAACTCTCACATGCACTGTGTTTTACATATGTACTTACTTGGACATGTAGCACTGAGATATCCATTCACTCACCAACACAGTCATGCACACAGTCAACCACCCATACAGCTGTTTCCACATGCACTCTTGAACCCATACAGCTAGTGAATCAACTGGTCACACATCTATGCACAGAGTCACACACCTACCAGCCACACACACACACACTCAGCCTCACATACAAATACTTGGGCAACCAATCAATAAACCATATAGTGACTCATATAGCTATTGATCAACACATGCAGCAGCTTACACAACAACAGACATACTGATGCACACATTCAGACAGTTTAGTCACTAACCCAGTCACTAACCCATGCATTCAGTAAGACACATTTAATCAGTCACTTATACAGTCAGTCATGCACCAACTAAATTCTTCATCTAGACACTTATACACCCACTCATTCTTGAATATGTAAAACATATTTAAACTTTACAGAAACACAGTCACTGGATGATGTCATCAGTGATGTCATCAGTGATGTTATTAGTGATGTCATCAGTGATGTCATTTGAGATGTCATCAGTGATGCCATCAGTGATGTCACTAACCATGTCATGAATGATGTAATATGTGACATCATCAGCAGTGCATTGCGGGGGAGCGAGTTATAGTGAGTCCAACTAACTATAACGTGGGAATTTCAATGGTTTTATGTCAGTAAAATTTCCAGGTAACTATAACTGGTGTGAAACCTATGGTTTTTTTCAGTGAATTTCATAGGTTTTTTAATAGCTAATTTCTGTAGCTATTAAATATTTGACTTTTTTATAATGAATCCTATATTGTATATGTATCTAATACTATTTTATTTTAATATAGTGATCATGTTTATTATTTTTTTTTTTGTGTTTGGCCATGGAGCGCTCACGGTGCGCTTCCCGGTAAGCGCCCCAGTAAGCGCCCCGATGCGCGTACCGGGGAGCGTCCCGTGAACGCTATTGCCGCGAACGAAAACAACATCGTGACGTATCGCGTAGCCACGCGGTGCGTATGACGCCCGCGGCGTACACGTCCCCGGGCGCGCCCCGGGGCGCGTAGCGTAAGCGCGTCGGGTCATGTGACCTGGAAATATAACTTTTTATTGGTTCATTTCACTTTTGGTTTCCTAATGATGTAAGGCCAGGTCATGTGACCTAAAAATAACACTTTTCATTGGTTCAGAACAGTTTTCTTTTCCAAATGATGAAAGACCCCACCTTTTTTCCTCATTCTACCTTTGTGCTTTGAGAGAGGTAGACCTGCAGTTATTTCAGTTATTTCAATAGAAAATGGCTACATTAGCTACATTAGCTGCAGCTGCTGGAGCTTCTGGACCACCACCACCACCACCACAAGGACCACCACAACTTCACAGTGGTGGAGATCAAGAAGAGGAGGAGGAGGAGGAGGAGGAGGAGGAGGAGAGGAGATTCGTCAGAGAGGACAATATTACCTACAAACCTAAAGAGCACATCATCTGGCAGTTTTTTCAATCCCCATGGACAAGAAAAAAGTAAATGCGCCTAAGGCAACCTGCTTAATATGTCATCAGGAGCTGTCAAGGGGGAATCCCAACAAAAAATACTCCTTTGGCAACCATACCATGATCAGACATATGCAACGGAAGCATCAAAATAACTATGCTAGGGCAGAGGTCAGGGAACTGGCCAAAAACACTGTCCAATCTTCTGCCAGCACCTCCCAAACTAATGTTCCCACCCCATCGGGACCGGAAGTTAGGGAGATGTGCTACACCATACAAACAAAGTTTTCCAATTTTAAAATGGTTTGTATTTTTTGTGGACAAACAATACGCTATGGAGAGAAAAGCATCACACTTATTACCATGCTTGGGATAACCACAAGTGCCCAAGGAAACATTAATTTTTTCCGCTTTTTTTTGCTCCTGTTGAGCCCTTTAGAATTCCCTGTTTTTTGTTTCTCCCCTTAAAAAATACAAAAAAATATAAAACTGTTCAGAAAAGTCAAAAAAAGTTAAAAATGTTAAAAAAAACAATAAAAAAATATAAAAAAACAAAAAGAATAAAAACAACAGTTCTTTTTAGAACTACCTCTAATGTATAAAAAAAAAACTTTTGGGGGAAACTGTCATGCTTTTTTCTCCACGGTACGCTCCCCGGTACGCATACCGGGGCACGTACCGGTCGCTCCCCCCGCGAAAATCAAAAACATATTTTTTTCGTTTTCAGCGCCGGGGCCCTTTTATGTCCCCCACATCAAACCTAGGGGGTCAGGGGGGGTCTACCTTGCCCCCTTTTGGTTATTTCCCCCTTTATTTTTGGCCCCTCTTGTGTCTCTATCCTACCGAGACACAAGATGGCGGCCGCTCCAGTCTGTTTGGAATGTTTACGATAGCCAATCAGCTTTCCGCTCGCGTATTCGCGGTACGCGCTATTGCGCTCCCCGGTGCGCGTACCGGGGCGCACTTATAGATATATATATTTTTTTGAACCTAAATTACGCAAAATCCTCTGGAGCACATATCTTGAGACATAGCAAAGGCACATCGGGCTACCAGTCCCTACAATTTTGCCAAGTTTCGTGGAAATCCATTCAGCCGTTCGGGCTAAAAGTGCGTCCAACCGCCCTATGGAAATTAACATGGGGAAAACACGTTTTGGGACCCCCCTTTTAGCTCGGCCCCCGCTTGATGAATCCCCCCCAAACTTTCAGGGAAGGAGTGGAGCGCCGCGAGGCAAATGTGAGGTAAATTTCAGCCAGATTCCTCAACCGGCGCCAAAGTTATTCCCAATAGAATGTTGCGGATTTCCTATGGAAAACAATCCTAACTATAACTACCTACTGGCGACCGCCAGTAGGTAATAAATATATATATATATATATATATATATATATATATATATATCCTACTGGCGGTCGCCAGTAGGTAGTTATAGTTAGGACTTAGTTTCCATAGAAAATCCGCAACATTCTATTTGGAATAACTTTGGCACCGGTTGACGAATTTTCGTAAAATTCTCCAAGAAGATGGGGCGCTCCGCTCCTATCCTGAAAGTTTTGGGGTGATTCGTCAAGCGGGGGCCAAGAAAAAAGGGGGTTCCCAAAACATGTTTTCCCCATGCAATTTTCCATAGGGACCTTTAGCCGCGACTACAGCCCGAACTGCTGAACGGAATTACACCAAATTTGGCAAAAAGGTAGAGTTTCGTTTGCAGATCACACTTTTTGTTAAATGGTGTAAATCCGTGCAGTAGTTCCTGAGAAAATCAAAAGTAAAATCATAGATATATCTATGGACGAAGTAGGGTATGCGTATCCTCCGCGGATCATACGCGTACCCTTACGAGCACAAGCTTCATGCTAATTGGCTGTCAACTGTCTGTCAACACTCCAAACCAGGAAGTGTTGGCAGCCATCTTGTGTCTCGGTAGAACCGAGGCACAAGAAAACTGGAAAACAAGTGCGCAAAAGACACAAAGGGGGCAGGGTAGAATTATCTTGACCCCCTAGACCTGCTCACGGGGTCCCAAAAGGACGCCCAAGGCCCCACATTTTTTATTTTTTTTAAATCGCAGGATGCGCGTATCGTGTGAATAAAAAAAACGAAGGTCGCTTTAGTGCTAATTAGCCGCCGGGGGGCCAAGTCCCGGGGGCAATGTGGTTTATTATAATGGGGGGTCCAGAGGGCCGCCACCCCGGGGCTTTTTTAAAAATACATGTGGGGGGCTGCCAGCTCCCTTCCGTAGCCCAGGGTCCGTCACCCCCCAGGGCTTTGGTTTTATATGTGCGGGGGGCTCACAGCATATGTAAATGTGTGGGGGGGCTGAAAGGTCCCCCAAGCCCCGGGGTCCGCCACCTTCCCGGGGCACTAAATATTTAAATTAAGGGCACATTTTTTTTTAACGGAAAAATTAGAATGCGCGTACCCAGCGCGACCTCCGGTGTGCACACGTTGGGTACGCGTATCGTACCACATATGCTGCGCTTACCCAAGCCAGAAAAATACAAATATTTTTCAGATATCTACCAAGCTTATGTGTTTAGATGTTGGGTGGCTCTAAAAAGCACCTTTGTGTTTATTGAGTGATTTTAGCACTTACAAGTAAGTACCGATGCAGAGTCTAAAGTTCAAGAGGAAGACTGTTTCCCTCATCTGTAAAATGTACACCATCTCTCCTATAGATGCCATCCATATTGAAACATAGATTATTGTGGTAAATGGACCCCATTCTATAGTCTCAGAGAAAAGCAGAAACAGGTTTATTCACATGTTTCCTAGCTTTCTCAATCTGTGGACAAAATTGATTGGACCAGTTCCATTTCTGCCTTTGGCATATGTTAGAATAGACAAAGGCAGTTTGGGGGAAAAGTGACATCAATTCTCCAAAGGTGTCTTTCATAAGCATTTCCAGACCTACCCCAGTCAAAGTGCCTAGGTCATTGCCACCACAGTGCACAATTATGAGGTCAGGGTGTTGGAGATGCAAAAAGGATTTAACCAATGGCATCAATTGGTGCCACTTTAACCCTTTCTGTCCAATCCATTTAATGTCTACATTTGGTAAACCTAGGTCTCTGTGAATTCCTTTGTTATCTGAATACCTTTGGCTCCTGAAAATATAGCTGTGTCCCACAAACCACACTCTAAGCATCTTGAAGGGAGGTCTGGATGCAATCAGATGGTCTCTGTAAATGAAATGGCAGTTTGAAAAGTAAGATTTTACTAAAATGGTGGATAAGATGCAGTTTTGAAAAAAGTAAAGAAATGATTGGTTGTTTGACAACATTCAACACTGAAAACTAGGATGCATGTTTCTGTTTTTTAAAAGCATGATTCTTATTGGTTAACAAAAACTGATTGAAAGGTACGTTACATAAGATAAGCCGATATGTTGAAAAGTCAAGCACACTTGCTGTTTTGATTAGCAACATTGTGTGATGAACTTTTGACCTGTCTGTTCAGTTAAGTGTTTCATGAGGTGTTTCTATGGTAACAGGCAGAAGGCAGAACGGGGGTAGGGTTGAAAGTTATGTCAGTTGGAAAGGGCTCAAAAGTTCAAGCAATAGAAATGTGTGTTTGTTTTTTAATTAATGTGGGAAGAAATGTGATTTGTTATTTACATGTATTTGTGTATAGATTGAATGTGTAGATTGAGAGGGAACGTTTGCTATTTGCCATAGGACTTCCTGACCTCCGAAGCCTGCTCAGGGGGTCCCACAAGGACCCCCAAGGCACTCCCAAAAAATGTTTGCGGGATGCACATAGGATACGCATATCACGTGAATTAAAAAAAAAAAAAAATGAAGGTCGCTTTAGTGCTAATTAGCCCCCGGGGGGTCAAGTCCTGGGGCAATGTGGTTTAATATAATGGGGGCCCAGAGGGGCCCCAGCCCCGGGGTCTGTCACCCCCTGGGGCTTTGGTTATATATGTGCGGGGGCCTCACGGCCCCCCACAGCATATGTAAATCTGTGGGGGGGCTGAAAGACCCCCCAAGCCCCAGGGACCGCCAGCCCCGGGGACCGCCACCCCCAGGGTTTTTTAAAAATATATATGGGGGGCTCATGCCCCCCTGCGCAGCCCGTGGGGCCGTCACTCCCCGGGGCTTTGGTTGTATATGTGCGGGGTTGCTCATGGCCCCCCGCAGCATATGTAAATGTGGGGGGGGCTGAAAGGCCCCCCAAGCCCCGGGGTCCGCTTCCTCCCCGGGCCACTAAATATAACATTTTTTGCGTAGATTATTGTTTTTTTTGCGGTAAAATTAGAATGCGCGTACCCAGCGCGGCGCTCAGCTTGACCTCTGGTACCACGTATGCTGCGAGATTCTAATGCGTCCGGTACACGTACCTAAGCAAGAAAAAAAATAAAAATATATGTATTGTTCAGATATCTATCAAGCTTATGTGTTTAGATGTTGGTTGGTTCTAACAAGAGCCTTTCTCTTTATTGGTACTTATAAGTAAGTACCTATGCAGAGTCTAAACATGTTGAGGAGTGTTTTACAGTGTGGTGAACTTTTGACCTGGGGGTAGGCTCACAAAGTTATGTCAGTTGGATTTTGATTTAATG
The DNA here is from genome assembly GCF_964261635.1 of Lissotriton helveticus. Classification (NCBI taxonomy): domain Eukaryota; kingdom Metazoa; phylum Chordata; class Amphibia; order Caudata; family Salamandridae; genus Lissotriton; species Lissotriton helveticus. Next base: position 1,491,554,303 of record NC_136057.1, read on the forward strand.
TGGGAAGCAATTTGATTTGTTATTTACATGTATATGTGTGCAGAATGAGAGGGAAAGTTTGCCATTTTCTGGTTTTGCTAAGAACAGTGAAGTACAGAGATTCTGTATAAGAATATCTGCTGTGTGACTGACATTCGTCTTAATTTACAAATCAATTTGAAAGGTGAGTTGTTAACTTGTAAGGGGATGTATGTGGTGCATTTTGTTTTTAATAAGAGTAATGTGTTTATCCTTCTAAAGTGCAAGGAGTAGTTAAGTTGTGTAGAATCACATTCTGAGTTTGTCTGCATTTGGATAACCATTGTCATTAAACCATTTGGTAAGTTAATGTGTTTGGTGAGTCAGCTTTGTACAGTAATAAAACATGTAGAATGTGTGCAGTCACTTTTCCAGTTCTAGAGTAGTTAATAGTGTTGCTTCTTTAGAATTAGACTTTTGTTTCAAATCTACAATTTTCCATTCAGTGTGCAAACACTACTGCAAACACTCTGGGGCAGATTTACAAGCACCTTGCGCCTCTTTGTGCTGCCATTGCGTCACTTTTTTTGATGCAATGTTGGCACAAATAATGCAGCAAATTGCTTATGTATTTACAAAATTAGTCAGGGTTGTATAGTAAAATGCAGCAGTCATATATATATAGAATGTGTTTAGTCACGTTACCGTTTATAGACTAGTAAATGTGTTTTGGTAAAATGCAAGGTCTAATATTTTTTGTCTAGAATCACACTGTGCGTCTGTGTGCATTTAGGAATTATTCTGAGAGAAGCATTTTTGTACGTTTTGTGTTTGCAGACACAACTGCTTAAAAACCTATCCTTTTTTCAAGTTTTGATAGAATTAGAAACCAGTTATTGCTTTTGTATTTGCAAAATGACTCATGGTTGTACAGTAAAATGCAGTATTTATATTTCTGGAATTTGTGCAGTCATATTAGCCCTTCAAGAGTAATTAATAGTGTTGTTTGTCTAGAATCAGACTTGTGTTTCAAATCTACAATTCTCCAGTCAGTATACATACACTGATGCATACACTCTGGGGCAGATTAACAAGCTCGTTGTGCCTCTTTGTTGTTCTATTGTGTCACTTTTTTGATGTAATGTTGGCGCCAATAATGCAGCAAATTGCTTATGTATTTTCAAAAGGAATCAGGCTTGTATAGTAAAATGCAGTATTCATATATATAGAATGTATTTAGTCACCTTACCATTTCTAGACTAGTAAATGTGTTTTGGTAAAATGCAAGGTCTAACCTTTTTTGTCTAGAATCACACTGCGTCTGTGTGCATTTAGGAATTATTCTAAGAGAAGCATTTTTGTATGTTTTGTGTTTGCAGACAGATAACTGCTTACAAATCTATCCTTTATTCAAGTTTTTTTTTTTAAACAAATTTTATTTGATGGATTGCACACACATTGCAGCCCCCCCGTATTCCGGAGTCAGCTGCCCACCACATATAGATCATCAAAGCATTAGCAATCTCTGCATCATTTTATATCCAAGAATCACATCAAATTGAACAAAACCATCTACCCCACCCCTCCCCTACCCCCCCAACTCCCCCCTCCTGGATCCCACCGCCCCTGTCGCACGATTCCTTGTTTTCCTTTCCCCAACATAGCAGACATCATAATAAAAACACACCAACACCTTCCAGTAAGGCTCTTTCATAGTGTCTCCAGAGTATCTTCCCGCTCCACTGGAGGCTCCAGCCACAGGCCCCAGTATTCTGCCAACCTCTTCCATTTCTTGTAGTGCTTACGTGGGCAGCCACGGGCCACGAATACAGGCCTCTCCAGCCCCATACAAAAGTCCATTCCCCTTATCCACACCAGAACTGATGGAGCTCGGGGGTCCTTCCATGCCCTGGCCACGTCTCTTTTAGCCAAAGTCAGGCCCAGCAACAGTAAATGCCTTTTGTACCGGTTTCCCCCAACCCCGTCCATCACGTGCAGTAACCCTAATTTTGGTGAGTGAGGAAGGTCCCACCCCAGGGCCTCGGACAAACAATCCCAAACCCCTTTCCAGAATCTAGCCAGTGAGCTACAGCTCCATATCGTGTGGATCAACGTCCCCACTTCCCTCCCTAACCGGAGACAGTCTGGGGAAGCTACAAGGCCCGCCCGCCATAGTTTCTCTCTGGTATAATAGACCCGGTGCAGGTATTTAAATTGGATGAGCCGCCGCTTCTAGGGGCCTCTAACGCCTCCCGCCAGTCCTATTCCTCCAGTGTCCCCACGTCCCCTTCCCATGATTCCCGAAGCTTCGACAGTGTAGTGGAGCAATGTGTAACTTGTGTCTGATAGATACGAGATATCTTTTTGTCTCCTAAATCCCCCATGAAAACCTTGGCCTCTATCCGACTAAACTCAGGGAGGGAATCAATGCCTTCCAAGCTCAGTGTGATTGCGTGACGAAACTGCAGATATTGAAAGAACTGGGGTCTAGGCATGTCATATTCTTCGCTTAGCTCCTGGAAGGATTTAAGAGTCGTTCCCGACAGTACGTTCCCGAGCGTCGAAATACCAATATTATCCCAACCTCTAAAACCTTGCAATGACGCCAAGGCAGGGAAACGTCCGTTGTTCCATAACGGGGTCTCCTCCATCAGACTGCCCCACCATCCCATGCGGCGCAGAGCCTGCCGCCAAATCTGGAAGACAAGCTGGGTAGCCTGCGCCAGTCTCTTTCGCAGGTGCCTCGCATACAGAACCACGTGCAGGGAGTCAGAGCCCATAAGATGTCGTTCCAGGGCATACGTTGGATCCCTCCTGTCCCCATACCACCACTCGTTCAGGACCAGAAGATGAGAGGCTTGATAGTAGGAGAGGATATCGGATGTCGCCAAGCCACCACAATAGGTTGACAGGAAGCATGTCCGAAGTGCCACTCTAACCGCTCCTCCCGCCCAAAGAAATTGCCCCAGTGCTGAATTCACCTGGCAGAACCACTGGGGCGATATCGGGAAGGGGTGGTTCTGTAGTTGGCACAGCAAGCGGGGAAGGGCCACCATTTTAAAGATGGCCGATCTGCCATAGATTGTAAGGGGCATACAGCACCATGTCTTCATCTCCGTCCGGACCGGGTCCCAGACAGGCACCAGGTTACGTTCCCAAGAGATCGCCGGGACCTCCGAGATGAACACTCCTAGATACTTAATGCCCCCAGCTGCAACCTGTAGCGCTGATGCCCAGTCACCAACCCCTGTCTGCACCCCCAACACCCACAAAGTCGATTTTCGTGGGTTCAGGTAGAGCCCAGATGTTTCGCCAAAAATCGTCATTATCTCCAGTATTCGCGGCCCCGCACTATTAAAGTTGGTAAGGAAGAACAGTACATCATCCGCATAGAGGGCTATTCTATCCGACAGGTCCCTCTCCCACTCAAAGCCACTGAGCTGCGCAACTATACGCACCCATGCCGCCAGCGGCTCCATAGCCAGAGCAAAGAGGTACGGCGAGAGCGGGCAGCCCTGCTTGGTGCCTCGCCCGACTGAAAATTTAGATGATACAGCCCCTGCCACCCTAACCGAGGCCGTCAAATCCATATATAACAGTTTCACGTAGGACAGGAAGCGAGGCCCTAAGTTAAGCCGAGGCAGAAACGCGAACAGGTAGACCCAACTCAGGGAATCGAAGGCCCTGTCGATAAAAGCAGTGCCGCCTGTACCCCTGCGTCGCGCACCGCCTCCACTGCGATGTGGGCCCTACGAATATTGTGCCGAGTTGCTCTGTGCGGCATAAAACCTGCCTGATCCAGGTGGACCAGCACCGCGATATGGGGCAAGAGACGATTAGCCAACGCCTTGGCTAGGATCTTGGCCTCGACATTCAATAGCGATATGGGCCTATATGACGCATGAAGTTCCGGGGGTCGACCTGGCTTCTGGAACACCACCACCTCAGCATGTCTCCAGTCTGCCGGGAGGCAGCCACTCTCCCGCGCCTTCTCCAGCGCCGCTCTATAGTGCGTGCCTAATTGTAAATGATACTTCTTATAAAACTCACTCGGAAACCCATTGGGTCCTGGAGCCTTTCCGGTGTTAAGTTCATCCAGGGCCTGTCCCAACTCTTCCGCCGACAACGGGAGCTCAAGGCGCTCACGTACCTCGTCTGTCATCGCTAGTGGCGGCAGGTCCGCAATAAATTTGTCCACTACATCCGCCGGGAGGCATTCCTTCGGGGCATACTGACCCGCATAATATGTCGCAAAACTTTCAGTCAACGCCCTTGGGTCTGTGATTGGGTTTCCCACCTCATCCAGGACCCCCGGCAAGGACTGAGTCTGAAACGTGCCCTGGCAAAGCCGGTGCAACATCGTTCCCGAATTGTCCCCCCACTGATAAATCCTACTGCGCGTCACCAACCACACCTGTCGCGCCTCATCCATGAGCAGTGACGCATACGATTGCTGTGACAAAAGGAGTTGCCCCACCATCTGACTCTCTCTCCATCCACGCTGCAGTGGCGCTCCAAGGTCTCTATATCCGCCTCGGAGCGAAGAAGGTCTGCTTTGCGGCGTCGGCGCGCAGCCGCGCACCATGCAATGTCTACTCCTTGCAACGTGGGCGTCATAGCCTCCCACAGCGTCCCAGCTCCCTCCAACGAACCAGCATTTTCTACTAAGTAGTGCGCTATGGCTTCCCCCATGTGCCTCTGATAGTCCTCACTCTGAAGGTGTCACGTAGATAGTCGCCATCGAAAAGGCCGCTGCCCTGTACCCCGCATTATATCTATTGTAACGGGGGAGTGGTCCGAGAGTCCCCGCAGCAGAATGGCCGCCGACTCCACCCTGCCAATCATTGTTCGAGGGACAAATATATAATCCAACCTAGAGAAGGATTTATGTACTGCCGATAGGTATATGTATTCCCGCCCCTGCGCGTGCAGATAGCGCCACGTGTCAATCCAATCCAAAGTGCGGGTCATGTCTCTTAATTTAGTCGGTGGTGTGGCAGTCCCCCCTTCACCTGGCCTACATCGATCTGCCAAACCATCCATGACATCATTCCAATCCCCTCCCACCACAGCGGGTGCCTCAGGAATGTCCGCCCATACAGCAAATAATTTCTCTATCAGCGCCCACTGCAGGGGAGGCGGAGCATACACACTCCCCAGCACCAGGGTCTCCTCTCCTATCTGACCTCTAACAAATATGTACCTGCCCTGTGGGTCAACCCACTGAGTGCGATGGACATAGGAAAGTCTGCGGTGGACCAAAACGACGACCCCCTGGGACCCCCTAACAAAGCCCGCATGATATACCTGTTGGTAGGCAAAGCACTGCAAGCAGAGTGTTTTGTTGCCTAGGAGGTGTGTTTCCTGTAGTAGCAGGATGTCCTCTTTCTCCCTCTTTGCTTGGCGCAGAATTGCCCCCCTCTTAATTTTATCTAGCATTCCCCGTACATTCCAGCTAAGGATTCAAAGGGACGCACCGGGAGTTATTGTGCTAACGTCTGAACTTGCCATCTGGAGCCCAAGGTGGAAAAGCCCAAGTAACGGGCCACAGCGGTGTATATGTGTGTGCAATGTGGATTCCTAAGTCATCGTGCGACTGTACCCCAACTGCCCCTCCCTGTGGAACAAAACTCTGCCCCCCCAACTCCCTTCTCCCACCCCCATACCTCAAGAACTCTGAAGTACCTGTCACGGTATAGGTAGCCTCCGGCTCCCAACGTAGGGCCCGAGACCGGCTACACCAATGGATCCCTCTCAACCTACCCATGAACCCAACTCCCCCACTAAATCAAAATAAAGGGAAAAAATACAAACAAAACCCCCCTGCCCCTCGACTATCCCCCCCCAACCCATGCCTCTTCACTCATATCACAGTCAACATATAGTAAGAGTCCCTTTGGTCCTGGCTCCTTCCCAGAACCTCACAGCCGTGATCTCATATACACACTAATTGCGGTATAGGCTCATTTGCAGCAACAGTCCCCGTGTCCACCACAATCTGAGGATCAGATGCACCCTTTGAGCCTCCCACCGCCCCCCGATATGGAGCGCCTCCTGGAGCTGGAACGCCAGTTTCTCTTATTCCGTGGCTCCTGCGCCGCTTGCGACTGCGCCCCAGTCTGCGAAGCGTCGGAGTCCAATCCCGGTGGGGTATGCACCCGTACTTTCACGGTCTCATCCGTCCATTGGAAGACCTCCTCCGGGGTATCAAAGAAATGGGCTCGAGACTGGAACACAACCCTCAGACGAGCCGGATAGAGCAGAGCATAGGGGAGCTTGAGATCCCTGAGACGTGCCTTTGCCGCCATAAACGACTGCCGTTGTTGTTGGACCAACCGCGTGTAGTCCGGGAAAATTAGGATCCGTTGATTCTCATACATGAGAGGTTCTTTTGCCGGTGCCTGCTGTAATATGGTGTCGCGGTCGTGATAGTTCAACAGTTTAGCAATCACTGGTCAGGGGCGGGCCCCCACTGGTGGCTTCTGAACAAGGGCCCTGTGCGCCCGTTCAATCACAAAGCAATTTGATAGGGAGTCCAAGGGGAGCCAACTCTCCAACCATTGAGCCAAGAATTTCTCCATGTTGCCCTTCTCGCAGCCCTCCGGTAACCCAACAAAATGCAGGTTGTTGCGCCGAGCCCGCCCTTCGGCATCCTCTGCACGAAGCGCCAAGTTCTTTTGAATACTCTCCATATTGGCAACCTTGCGTTTCAGGGTCGCCACATCGTCTTCCACTCCCGATATTCTGGTTTCGGCCTCCGTGATACGGGCTACAGCATTGCGTAAGTCCTGGCAAAGTCGGGTAACATCTGCCCCCACAGCCCCTATTTTGGCATCTAACATGTCTCTAGATTGAGATATGGCTGCCAACAGTGCCGCATTATTTGGCCCCTGATTTGGAGGGCCCCCAGCTGCTCCTGCTCCTCCACTCGGCTCCGTAAACTTATCAATCAGTCCTTGTTTCGCTGCTCCCCCTCCGCTCCCACCTCTCATCATCTTCAGCAACTATCTGGGGCACTCACCAGCCTCAAAGCTTTCCGCTCCCACACAGGCCGTCTGTAGCAGAACCCCTCTCTCAAGCCACTTTCTGAATCCAATGGCCTGTGGTCAAAATGCGTCAGACTGATCCCCGGCACTGCGAGCTGATGCACACCTGTCCGGCCCTGTTCAAATGGGCTAGGCGTCCAGAGCAACGGCGAAGAAGGCCTTCCACCAGGGAGCCACCATTGCCTATACAGGCCACATGCTTCTTGAATCCTTGTCGCTCCGTCCTGCCACCTTTCGCCTCCCAGGGTTCTTCTCTCTGCCTCTGATGTTACCCCCAACTTTGGGGCCCATGGGCCTCCTGCAGGTAAATCTAGCGCTCTCTCATCCAGGCGCTGCACGTGGCCACAGTCCACCTCTACTTAGCCCTCCGGGGTGCCCGCTCCAACCGCTAGCCACAGTCACCCCTCATGCACAGGCCACCACCTCCGGGGGCCGACCTGCCCCCCGATCCCCGGTTGGTCGGTCAGCCGCCAGGAATGCTCTCCCGGCCTGCACCAAACTTTACCCCCCGGCTTCGCGGCCTACCTCCGGGCCTCACATGCAGTTGGCACCAGTGGTCGAGCTTATGAGGTTAGAAATGGTTGTCCTATTGAGAAAGAGAAAATGTTTCCCAGAAATGCAGAAGAGGTGTTAGCTGATGAAGCTTTAGGGAGACGTCCTAAAGCTCCAGTGTATACTTGGAACTGCAGTAGTATTTGTAGTGTACGACAGGAATCTATTGATTTTTTACGCAATTTCTTACGTGAGTATACTAAGAAAAGTGTTAAACAAAAGATTAAGATGTTGCAAGGACTAGACCCTTGCAGAGTCAGAGAAAATACTGGTTTGCTAGGTCATTCTCTGGCTTGTCTTTCTAAAAAAGTATGTCGAAGTGTTTTTCACCATTTCAGGATGTTAGCAGTACATCATACTCAGATGAGGAAATTCCCAGAACATTGTATTATGCAAAAAGTCCAGCACTAATGTTAAAAAGTTGAACAGGGCTCTTTTGAGTGGATCAGTATCAGATGTAATGAACGTTTGTGAAGAAATTGAGGTTAGTTACTCTGATCCTGAACAAGACTGTGCAGAAACGGATACATTAATTGAAGGAAATGTGGAAGCGATTGTACAACATTCTAGTACAAAACATTTTGAGCAAGAAATTACGAAGTTTAAGGTGAATTCAGGTGAAAGGCCAAATTATTCTTGTATTTGTTGTCGACAAACTCATTATAAAAATCAGACTAGGACTGTTGATCTGTATTTAAAAAGTGAAAGAGAAAATAATAATGAGTGGAAGGAATTTGCAACGTATTTGAGAATTGTTTTGATTTGGGTTCTGATCAACGTATTTGTAAATATTGTTATAACAAATTAGAAGAGAACAAAATGCCTGCTAGAGCTCTGCATAATAATCTTGAGTTGGTAAATATTCCTTCTGAACTGATAGATTCAAATACCTATGAGTCTATTCTTATTCAATGTGTGCATCCATTTCAGGCTATTGTTCGTATGGAGCCTAAGACAGGGAAATTGCCTCCTTCAGATTTACAGAGAGGATTAAAGGAAAGAGTTGTATATTTGCCTCTAGATTTAAAGAAAAATATTGAAACAAATGGTGTAGAAAGTGTAGAAGATGAACCTCTAGTTATTCTACTTAATGGCGTTCCTATTAAGAGTAAGAAAATCTGGCAAGAATTAGTGGATGTTAGGAAAGTGAAAAAGACAACGTTGTACCTGGTAACAATTAATCAGTACTATAAAAATGCGTATGTGGGAGAAGACGAAATAACTTTAGAAGAAGATACTGACTCGTCAACTGGACAAATTGAAAAAGTGGATATGTCCAGAACTGAAGAAATCTATGAACATTACAGTGTTCATCCACTTCATTCCAAAGAAGTAATGGGGAATACTATTGAGTTATTCCAAATGAAGGAAGCAAAGGGAAGTCCCATGAGTATATGGGAAGAAAGCATGGAAGCTCATTGTGTCCCTCAGTTATTTCCAACAGGAAAAGGAGGACGATATGATAAACGACCTGTGCAGATTCCTGCATCTGAATACCGGACATCAAGATTGTATGCAGAAGATCCAAGATTTCAACAATGTATGTTTGAGAGTGACTTGTCTGGACTTTCTTATGCAGTCAACCATATATTGAAAACAGGTGTACATCTGCAAAATGTTTTGGCAAAGGAATTTATGGATAAAGTACACCAGAAAGATAATGTTTTGGAATCTCAGCTGATTAATCTCACGGCATGTCAGCCAGAAAGTACAGATATTGTGAAAACAAATTTGTTGGATACATATTATCCAAATAGAAGTCATCATCTTGAGAACATTTGTCTCTATGAAGTGCTGCAAAACTATACTTTTAAACGGAATATTACAGAAAACATCAGTAATGGAATATATGCTGTGATTGGTTCTGAAGGATGTTTGGTGAAACAAAGAAAAGACATTTGATTAATCACCGAAAACTGAGTTGCGATAGTCCTGACAAAAGGAAATTTTACTATTTAGCTCTTTTGCAACTCTTCAAGCCGTGGCGTTCAGAATTCGAATTACTTGGAGATTTTCAGAGCTACGAAGATTCGTTCAACGCAACTAAAGATACTATAGAATGTCCTATTTTTGCTAATTATGTGAAAATGTTGAACGACGAAATTGAACAAGAAGCTACAATTGCAGCTGAGATTGCTAGAGACAGTTCTCAAGACAGTCAAACTTCTGCTCCGTTGAGTCAGGATCCACTAGGACAACCAATTGTTCAAAATGAAGCAGCAACTGCCATGGATGAGGTGGAAACAGCAATGTATCAAGCTCAAGAAGATGTAACAAACTTAGGAAACTTGGAAGAACAACTAAATGTTGAGCAAAAACAAATATATGACCAAGTGAGGGAACAGATGGACCATGGATTATTTCATGAAAAGAAAGAGCGCTCATGCACGTCATTTCAACCTATCCGAATGTACGTGAGTGGACGAGCTGGAACAGGAAAAAGTTTTTTAATTAAAGTAATTACAACTTATCTACAGAAGAGAACTGAGTCGCATTTGTCTTGTGTTGTCACTGCTCCAACTGGGTTGGCAGAACACAATATTCAAGGAATTACTTTACATCGTTTACTAATGCTTCCAGTAGAGCATGAAAACAAATTGGAATACCACAAGCTATCTGGAGAAGCTTGTTGTGAAGTTTCAAGAGTCTTGAAGAAAATGAAACTTCTAATTATTGATGAGGTAAGCATGGTATCAAACTTAATGCTTGCCTTTGTGCATTTAAGAATGCAGCAACTTCTTAAAACAGAGTACGACGTGTTATTTGGAGGAAAACACGTCATAGTTTTTGGAGATCTACTACAACCTACTCCTGTAAAAGGACAACCAGTATTTAAAACACTTGCGCATGAAGATACCAGAAAGTCTTTGGGTAGCATTGGAAATGTTAACATTTGGTCATATTTTGAATATAAGGAATTTATTACAAATATGCGAGAGGCAAATGAGGCTGATTATGGAACTATTCTTCAAGATATAAGAATTGGAAAAGTGACAGAACATGGCAAAGAAGCTTTACAGAGACGATTACTTTCCAATTTGTTTTCAAATGAAAATATCGTTCCTGAGAAAATATATATGAGAATTGCAGAAAACAAATCTGTAATCTGCTTACTGCCAACACTGCGCGAATGTTCTATATTCAATGAAGACATTTTTAAGTTGGAAAATTAAGAAATTTTAAAATTGAAAGCTATTGATAAAATAGAGCATGAAGGAATCACTATTGTTTTGACAGAAAAGGTGAAGAGGAAATTGGATTCTTTAGGAAAATCGATATCTAAAACTGCTGGTTTAGAAAATAATCTATATGCATGTACAAACTGTCGGGTAATTTTACGACGTAATTTGAAAGTGGAAAAATGTTTAGTTAATGGAGCAATGGGTAAAGTTGTTGATTTCGTTAATTATCTAAATAGAGATGGTATTGAATTTTTAAAAATCAAATTTGATCAAATTGATGAAGTACAACAATTTAGTTGTTGTTCAGCTCGGTTTTTGCTTGTAAAAGATTTGTATGTTCTCAGAAAACAGTTTCCTGTTTCTTTGGCGTACGCGGTGACCATTCATAAATCTCAAGGTTTAAGTGTAGATAGTGCTTTGGTGAATATTGGAAGTACTGTGTTTAAAGAGGGTAAGGCATATATCTGGATTGTACTTGATTGATTTTGATGACAGAAAGATTAGTGCAGATACAAATAGTGTGAAAGAGTATAATAGGTTAAGAAGAGAATATGCTCCCAATTTAGGTCAATAATATCCAGTATTTGAAGAGCGTGTGGTAGGTCGAAAAAGAAGATATGAGAATATCTGTAGTGAAGGTATAGAGAAAGAAAAAAACCAAGATAAAGTTGTGATTGCAAGCAAAAAGAAAAACGACACCGTTGAAGATATTGTTGGTTATCAGTTTGAAAATAGTCTGGTGTCAACTGCTATGCTAATGTAGTTGTTAATGTTGGTTTTTTTCTTGAATATTTGCAACAGCAAATTGTTGAGAATCGGGAAAAAAGATTTTGTTCGTTGTTGTATTCTGTTTATGAGAAATGTAGTAGTGATAAAAGTAAAATACAAAGTGTTTCTGATATTCAAAATTTATTGGACATATGTTCTGGTTGTTCTCAATTTACGCAGAATATTCAGCAAGATTGTCAGGAATTTCTAATGTATATGCTTGTTGTATTGGAAGATGAAGGTATAGATATTGAAAATCTTTTTGGCCTTTCTTACAAATGGCAACATGACTGTGAAAATTGTTTGTTTACATGTATCACTAACATAGACACTGAAAGATTTATATATTTGACTTTACCAGACTGTGAATCCGTGTCTTTTAACAACCTAGTTAGAGGAGCAACTCAAAACATGGAGTATAGCCAATGTAAATCAGAAATGTCATCAAGATTATTTGTACAAAGAGGAGGATGCGGCTGACGTGAACCCACGCACGTCGCCTGAAGCGCTTCCTGTTTCGCTGAGCCCCGCCCCTGGAAGCCGCGCAATGTCGATGCTCCTCGTCGCTTCCCCGATTCCTCGCTTTGTGCAAAACGCAGAGGTAGATGTCTGAAAACACCCCGAGGCCCCCCCCCAGAGGCAGAAGCTTGTAAACCCCTTCTCTCGCTCCGATGCTTAGTGAAGCCTGAGCCTGAGCGTGAGAACCTGAGCGATCCCGTATAGCGCCGGACGGGACTGCCAAGACCGCCAAAACTGCAGGACTATTGAGACCGCCGAGACCGAGACCTGCAGAGCTGAGGTGAGCGCCCGGGCGGGCTGACTTAGACCGCGATTTCTTTTTTGCTATCGCATTTCTGAGAGGCAGGGGCTGAGGACCCAATAGTGCGTTCGACCTGTGGCAACTGAAGAGTTTTGAAGCCGGAGTCGGAGTCTGCCTATAGCCCTGTGAGCCCAAAAGCTTGGTTACTGCACTCCAAAAGCTTGGTTACTGTACGGAAATCACCGGAAATTACCGGTCTGATTGTATTGTGGCATTTGGCACAGAGGGCATCGCGCAGAGGGTGTTCCGGACTTGAGTCTCGTGACCCTGAATTGGACCCTGTAGTGGCTCTTTACTGGGGTCAGCTATAGTACTAGCGGGACTGCTAGCTCCAGCATGCATTGCGGTCCAGCAACGAAGGCCTAGACGGGGGACAGAATTTTTTTTTCACTTTGAGCCCCTGGGCTCTTGTCCGACTGAGTGGTCTTGTCTGAGTTGCCAATTAAGTTTCTACAGCCTCTAGCCTCTAGCCGTTCACTTTTCTACTTGGTGCAGTTGCTCATTTCCATCCAGCGGCACAAACCGAGTAGGGCCACGCAGCCTGCACACATTCTCCATACTTTGCTCCTTTCCCTCTTGCCCTGTTACCCACCCCTCGCTGCCTTTTTCACCCCCACGGGCGGGCACTACTTAGGTTACGGACATGGCGGCGAGAGCTATGGGTAAACAGGCTAAACCGGATTCAGTGAGGGATTCAGTGAGAGAGCTATTAAAATCGCCAACAGTGGCTATAACCACACTTGTGTCTAAAGGAGGGGAAAAAAGGCAGAAGAAAGGCACAACAAAAAAACGCCCTAAAGTTTAAAGCGATGGAAGCGGCGGAAAAGTACAGACAAAATAAACATAACATCTCAATTAAGTCTGCTGAGGAGGAGGAGGACTTGGGAGAAGAGGATGAGGACGTGGAGACATTATCCGAACTATCGGCGGAATTGAGCCTATTGGCTGTTGATGATAAATGTGAGGGGAATGGGAATGACAAGGTGGACAAAATGGATAACACTACTAAGAGTGTAACTAGGAGGATCAAGAGCCAATCGAGTCGTAAGCAGTATCCCCTTTTTTCCAAACCGGTGCTTCAGCAGGGGCGATTCACAAGTACACCAATGCGGGAAGAGTCCAATCAAAGGGAGGCGAGGGGTGCAATGGAGCGAGAAGATTCCAGAGAGAGAGGGGGGGTGATAAAAACAACAATGCCAGTGGCAGAGGCAGGATTAGAGGAAACGACAGAGGCAGTGGCAGTGCCTAATGCCAGTTCGCTCCCCCCCACTATCTCATTACAATCATTACAGCTTCAGGCTTCTCCAACCCCCTCTACTCCCTTGACACAGGCTGCACCCCAGCCCCACCTCTGCTCCCTACCACAGTCTCATCCCCATCACAGTCTTGTCAAGATTGCAAAGGCGGCTCACTCTGTAGAAAAAGTACCGCTCGTGAATACCGTTTCCTCGCCAACTATGCCACCTCCTATCGACCTGGCAGGTTTAGGTCCAGCATTAAGTCTACACGAGGCTCAAGAAGATGGTGTATGCACACACCCTAACGTATTAAAAGTGAACTCGGTAGAGGAGATGCTTATAACTATACTCCGCGAAATAAGGGATCTCAAAATCTCCCAAACCCACGAGATATCACAACTGCACAGCAGGCTTACAAAAATGGAGGAGCATTTTGGAAACCTTCCCACAAGGGTCTCGGAGGCTGAAGTTCGTGTCTCGACCCTAGAAGATACTTTGATTATGATTCAGAAAGACCTCCATGCAGCAAACAAAGAGAAATCTCAAATGGCGGAAAAGCTGCAGGACTTGGAAAATTATAACAGACGGTCCAATTTACGCCTAGTGGGCATTTCTGAAGGCCTGGAAGACACGAACGTGGTGAAATGGTCAGAGTCCCTGTTAAAAAAAGCTATACCGGAGTTGCAAGGTGACTTAACAATTACTAGAGCACACAGAGTCCCGGCACACAAACCTAATAATCTTAAATACCCCCGTACAATATTACTTAATTTTTCGGATTACAGGGTGAAAGAGAAAATCCTTAACACGGCCTACTCAAGAAGAACATTTAATGCAGACGAAGCAAAAAACGTTCCGATCTTTTCGGACATGTCAGCGGCATCCGCCCACAGACGTCGGGACTTTGTCAAGATGATCGACTCTTTTAAGGCTAAGGGTGCTCAAGCCATGATCATCCAGCAGTCCAAACTGAAGGTGCTAGCCAAAGGGAGATTCTTTATTTTTATAGATTTACAAGAAGCCCAGTCATTTTTGGAGGGCCTCTCTGCATAGCCTGGAGCTAAATAATCAAAGGTCCTCTTGGGGCAGGGGGATAGTTGAAGCTCCTACGAATACATGTTTTGAATTTTTTTTTGGGGGGGGGGGAGAATGAAAGGGCCAGCTGCAAGGTGTTACAGGAAGCGCACAAGGATGCAATAAAATGGCATCCACAAAGAAGAAAAGGGAACAGAGGGAGACGGAAGTGGGACACGGGGGTTGCCGTCACCTCTAGGGGGGTTGGGGGGGGTAGGTGAAGGGGGTGTTGCAGAGGGGAAAAAGAGAGTTCATATTCTAAGAAGTTATATGGTCAGTTAGGGGTACAGTTACGGTATGGGAGAAAATAGTTGCAGCAAATTAGATGCACTTTTTTTCTCGCACTGAAAGGCACTTTACGATTCGGATTGGGGGGATACATTATAAGTGCTGGTCGGAATAATGCTTAAATCCATGGCAGCTTGTCTTTGTTGTTTGATATTGGAAATTATTGCAAGGTTTAAGTTCTATGTCATTTGCACTTTAATTGCTGACTTTGCACAGTGGCCAGGTATAGGAGGTTATAATGTTTTCTTTTTTCTCCTTATTAGTGATGTTTTTATATACTTGCTTGCCTCCAATTTTATATCTCAGGGTTTGCATATGTTGCACTTTACTTGCACTTTAAATGCTGATTTTTTACAACTTTTTGCTGCTTTTTGGAGTGGTGGTTTGCGTATTTTGCACAAAAGGTTGCTCAAATTCTTACGACCTCTGAACTATATGCATGTATTTTCCCCAGGTCTCTTTTTCCTTTATTCCAGTGTATTGTGTACTTTGTACATAATTAGTTTTCTACTCGATATATGAATATTAATAAGAAATAAGCTGAAGTTTTTGTCTTTTAATACAAATGGTTTGAATAATGTTCGTAAAAAAAAACGCTATTGAATGCTGGACTTTGCAATCTGAGTCTCATGTTTGTTAACACATATCTCTGTGCGTGTAGATAGTTCCTCTGTATCCACAACCCTTTGTTGTAATTCTGTCATCTCTGACGTGAGGCCAACAAGTTTATTTTCTAGGGTGGTTAAGGACCGCTGCATTTTATCATTATCTTCACCATTTGTGTATAATGTTGCTGGGACTCCTGTCTCTGTCTGTTCAAAAGTTGAACAATCAGATTGAGTGATACATCCTCTTTATTAACACCGTTCTCCGCCCCATTCTCAATCTGCGGCAGAGCACTTGCTTGATTCATGCCCATACCCATATTTTGGCCCTCCATATTATGAATCGCTTCAGTTACAACCTGAGTGCTGGGTATAGCCAAAGGCAGGCTTTGACCAGGCATGATTAATGTGCAGTTGTCAGATACACTGACATTTTTTGTCTGATTTTCAGTGGTGGCTCCCTCGCCTGGACTACTTCTGGATAGTCTTAATACCATTGACTTAACACCGCCTTTGGCTTCTTCCCATTTTCTTAAGGGGCTGTTATCAGCAATTGGGTTGGCTTTTATCCCGCTTTGACCGGGTGTGGATTTCTTAGTTTGGTTTTTTGATTTTCCTCTGGTTTTCTCTAGAGCAGGGCCCTTATTTGTGCTATGAGTTTTCACAGATATATCCTCCTCTATTTCTTCGAACTCATCATTGTTATGTTCAGAGTCAATTTGAGAATCATCCCCAGCTATAGTGCCATCTGTAGCTATAGCTGTAACTACCCCCATCTCTTCCCTCGCCTTTGACGTTGAGTTTTTTTTACAATTGTCGGGGGGTTGCTCACAATTATTGCAGGCAGGTGGCAACCCAGAGTCCTGATCGTTGAGCAAGGCATCACCGCCTGATATAGCACCACCTGCATCTGCAACAGTGTGCATACTGATCACCGGTACCTTAATCGCTTCCTCACTCCCCCCTGCAGTTTCTTTAGCAGGAGTTTGATTTGGGGCAAGAGCAGAGAGAGCAAATACCCCGCTATGAGATGGGTCTTTAGATGTCTCCGATATCCCATTATTACCCTGTTGCTCTTTTGGAGTTGCAACATTACTAACGTGAGTCCCCGCTGTTCTACAACCAACCCGTGTCCTCCTCCATCATTTTTGCCTCCATCTTTGCTACTTAATGGTAAAGTAATTTAGGAGGCTGAAGTATAGGGGGTTTGATTAAAGACAGTCCTATTTTATCATATGCAGCCTTTTCATATACACCCCCCTTACTCCCGGGATTATTAACCTCTTCTTTTACTATTATCTTGCCAGCACGTGTAGCTCTGGACGGATTTTTAGGTGCCATCTTCCAGTGCTGAGGATGCTGAGGATGCTGTCCCCTTATCTCCGTGATATTTTCTGCAGAAGTCGGAGTCAGAGTCTGGGCTGAGAAGGTAGAGATAAAGCTCCACTCCAATCAGCCTGGGTCTCTAAGTGAAGACCGGTATTTCAAACGTATAAGTAACCACACAAGAGTCCCTCTGAATCGAAGCATCCACTTTAATTTTCCAGATTCAGCCTGTCCCTGCAGCCATTTAGCCCGATCCAAGCCCGAAATGTTGCCTCTATATCACCTCAATATGTAAATCCAGCCAAACCCAGCCAAAATCCCAAGAAGAGAAGGGGTTCCTCAGTTATCAGTTATCAATTTGGGGAATTCCCCAGTCCACGCCTGTTGCCGGTGAAGTTGACAGCAATGCAACAATGTAGCAATATTTTAAAAAAAAGGTTGCTATTATAACAAAAAAATTGTCTGGGAGCCAGAGAAAGCTGAAGAGCCTACGCCCCACCTGTTACAAGTGTTGCTGCAGCGGTGCATCAATTGTGGAAAAGTGCGATGAGAGGGGGGGAGACAGCCACCCGCACTGCCTCGCACAGCCTCCCTGCCGTGTGGTCCCACCAAACCTCGCACTCCCGTTCTCTCACCACGCCGGAACTCGGAGGCTTCTGCTGCTCCAAACCTCCTTGCCTATTGCACTGCCCTCTTCACATTCCAATTTCGGATTCCCGGCAGGTCCACGGTCTCTCCACCTCCCTATCCTTCTCTGCTCACACCTTGCCGTTCACAGTTCTCACGGCCCTCGCGGCTCTCGCGGCTCCCGCTCGCAACCCGCTTCAGCCGCTTCAGCTGAAAACAGACCTCGGAACCTCCAGAGTAGCGAGGATACCGATGAGCATTCTCAAAGGTAGGAGATATCCTTGTTGTGGCTTTTATTTTATTGAATTACCGAATTTACTAAGTTATTGATCTGGTAGATAGTAGCTATTCAAAACATCGCCTTCTCGGTGCCGATGGAGGGGAAGATCCCTTGCTGCTACTCCCCCAATGGCGGCTTCAGTCCGCCATCTTGCTCCTCCCTGTCGAATAGACATATTCTAAATTTTTTAGTACTGCATTTTAGTATAAGAGCCTGAATCATTTTCCATAGTCATAAGGAGTGACTGGTTTCGAATTCTACGAAAACTTAAGAACAGGATATCTTTATATAGAATTATATTTATATAACATTATGAACTGCTAAAACTCTACTGTTGGAATGTTATTAGACAACTGTATTTACATAATATTTGTTTTAGCCCAAAATAGTTGGTAATCCTAGTTTTGTATTATGTACTAAGAAAACTGTTAAAGTGATATGTTCTAGGTCCTAGCACAAAAACATAAACACAACAGATTTGTTATGGATAAAGAGGGCAATATTACAGAAGAGACATTAAAATTGAGCAACAGTTTAATTGAACTACAAAATCAATCTATAACAGACAGCGAGACTGATTTAGAAAACATCAGTACTGCAGATGTCACCTGTGAATTTGAAAATGAAAGCAATGATTCTGATCTTTTGGAAGCACTGGATGACGTAGAGTTACTGGAAGCTATAAACTCTGAAATGGCAATCCAGCAGTATGATCTGGAAGAAGTATCAGATGATCTCCTTTTAGAAGCTGTGCTAAAATATCAGATGTCTGAAGAATAATTTCAGTGTTTAATAATAATAAATTCTGGACTATAAAAAGAGATGCTGTGTATCTTTTTATGTGGAATTAAAATGTAGCTTAAGATCATTTGAGTTTAAATTGTAATTAATTAATTACTTTTAATTTAAATCTAAATTTAAAATCATCCCGTGGCAACAATATATCACTTTTTGTAACACAGTTATAGCACAACATTGTGTTTTATATTTGCAATGACTGGAAAAGATACTCTGTATATGTTTTCTTCTCTATGTAAATAGATCATCATACACACCACTATGCATTGAAGGGGCGTTCTATATGTGATGATGTGTGTGTTTGCACATAACACTTATACAACAAGACACATCAGAAATAATAAATCTGAAGATGTGTGTGAATGCTGCACCATTCTACAGTTGGTGTAGCAAGGTAGAACAGTGCGCTAGGCTTTAGTACATGCACTGCTTCAAACGCTTATCCAGTATGTATTCAGTTCTGCAACCATCTACACACTTGTGTTTGTCACCTTCAATTTCCCAGTCTGTATCTTTACACTTCCATGAAACACTCTGTCGCTGCTCTTACACTATTGTTGTCCCCCATTCAGTAGTATGTACTAATCCATTTAGTATGCTAAAACTCAAGCACATATAAATTCACTCAGATACTCTGTTTACAGTATTCTATTCATTCAGTCAGTAGCCAGTACTCATGCACCGAAGTAGGCCTTAGGACATGGACTACTTCAAACCCCTATGCAATATGCATGCACTCTTGTATCCACCTGCACTCTTGTCTTTCACACCTTCAATTCCACAGTCTCTATCTTTATACTTCCACCAAACACTCTATCACTGCCCTTGCACTGTTGTAGTGATCCATTCAGCAGTATGTACTAATGTATTCACTGCGTTAAAACTCAAGCACTTATAGCTTCACTTAGACACTCTCCTTACAGTACTGTAATCATTCACTCAGTACGCAAGTACTCATGTAGCGAAGTAGGCCTTAGGACAAGGACTGCTTCAAATCCATATGCCGGATGCATACAGGCTTGTATCCACCTGCACACTTGTCTTTCACATTTTCAATTCCCCAGTCTGTATCCTTAAGGTTTCCCCAACTACTCTGTCATTGCCCTTGCACTGTTGTACTGACCCATTCAGCGGATGTACTAATCCATTTACTGCACTAAAACGTAAGCATTGATATATTCACTTACACACTCTCCTTACAGTACTGTAATCATTCAGTCAGTACCCAAGTACTCATGCAGCGAAGTAGCCCTTAGGATATGTACTGCTTCAAACCCCTATCCAGTATACATTCAGTCTTCTCGCCACCTGTACACTTGTCTTTCACATCTTCAATTCTCCACTCTGTACTCTTCCACTTCCACCAAACACTCTGTCACTGCTGTTGCACTACTGTAGTGACCCATTTAGCAGTATGTACTAATCCATTCACTGCGCTAAAACTCAAGCACTTATAGATTCACTCAGACTTTCTCCTTACAGTACTATAATCATTCATTGAGTACCTAAGTACTCATGTAGTGAAGTAGGCTTTAAGACATGGACTGCTTCAAACCTCTATGCTCTATACATGCAGTCCTCTATCCACCTGCACACTTGCCTTTCACACCTTCAATTCCACAGTCTGTATCCTTACACTTCCAGCAAACACTCTGTCATTGCCGTTGCACTATTGTAGTGACCTATTCAGTGGTATGTACTAATCATTCAGTGCGCAAAAACTCAAGCACTTATAGATTCACTCAAACACTCTACTTACAGTACTGTAATCCTTCACTCAGTACCCAAGTACTCATGTAGCGAAGTAGGCCTTAGGACAAGGAGTGCTTCAAACCCCTATGCAGTATACATGCAGTCTTCCATCCACCTGCACACTTGTCTTTCACATCTTCCATTCTCCACTCTGTATCCTTCCACTTCCACCAAACACTCTGTCACTGCTGTTGCACTATTGTAGTGACCCATTCAGCAGTATGTACTAATGCATTCGCTGCGCTAAAACTTAAGCACTTATAAATTCAGTCAGGCACTGTGCTTGCAGAACTGTAATCATTGAGTCAGTACCCAAGTACTGATGCAGTGAATTAGGTCTTAGGACATGGACTGCTTCAAAGCCCTATGCGCTATGCATGCAGTCTTGTATACACCTGCACACTTGACTTTCACACCTTCAATTCCCCAGTCTGTATCCTTATACTTTCACCAAGCACTCTGCCACTGCTGTGGTACTTATAAATTCTCCCAGGCAGTTTAATCAGCAGTGCAGAGGAAAGCATAGACTTGTAACATAGTTATGTACATATGTTACATTTCTGTGCTTCAGAAGTACTAAAGTACACTGCAAGTAAACACCTTATAGAGTTATACTGTAGCACCTCCTTATAGTTCTGCACTTTCACATTCACCATACACTACCAATGTATTCTTTCATTAAATTATGCACTACGCATTCATTCCAAAAAACTTTTACACACTATCATACTATTATAGCTCTTTTTTTGACCAGTGAAGTTAGTTCTTAAAATAACTTTTTTGTGTGTTTTTTGTTGTTTTGTATTTTTTTTGTTTTTCTGAACAATTCTTTTTAGTTTTTTTTGTTTTTTAACAAGAAAAAAAGGGAACTGCAGAAACAAAATAGTGTGGAACAAAAACAAAAAAAAATTAACGGTGGGTAATGATTGAACTGGGTGGGGTCCTTCAACAGTTAGAATAGGAAGTATTATGAAACAATCAAATCTGATGTTTTGAAGTTACATGGGGTGCTCGTAGGCTGCTCTTACCGTGCGCGTACGTACGACGTACCCCGCGATTCGCATAATTACTTTTAAAAGTAATATACGCTTATTAAAAATGAATACTATTTTCATGATTACCTCAGATAATGTATCGCCTTAAAATTTACATTAAATACATAGATATATGTTTTTAAACATTAAAAAATGTTTGCGGGGTATGCATAGCATACGCCGTACAAACGTACATGACGTCACGTGGAAGCACCAATGCGACGCGTAACGTCAGAACGTATTTGTAATGTATGCGCGGGTACACGTACAGTATGATTACAGATGTACAGGAGTGTGCAAGGACGGTACGCGTACCCTACGTTCACCACAAAAAAAAATACAAAACAATATATATAGAAATTCATTTTAATATATTGAAAAAAATATATAAAATTAAAAAAAAAACTTTTTTTTAATTTTTTTATTTTACATTAAGAACATGTAATGTAATTTCAAAAATAAAATAGCAAAAAATTATTATTATAAAAAATTTAGTAAATTGGTATAAAAAAATAAATATAACAATTAATACATTTAAAAATTGGCTTTTACAAAACCTATGAAATTCACTGAAAAAAACATAGGTTTTAGGGACGTTATAGTTAGTAATTAGCATTTAAAAAACCTTAGAAATTCACTAAAAAAACATAGGTTTCACACATGTTATTATAGTTAGCTGGACATTTCACTCATACAAAACCATTGAAATTCCCCCGTTATAGTTATTTCATCACTCATGACATGGTCAGTGACATCACTGATGACATCACTGATGACATCTCAAATGACATCACTCATGACATCATCCTTGTGAAAGAGTGGCAGACTACCTCTCACCCTACTATAACCTTTGATACACACAAATTGAAAAATAGCAACTAAAATTTTCAAAACAATGGAGATACCAATTCCAGTTAGAACAACCTATTCAGTAATTCCAAAATCTAAATACACATCCACTCATTCACCAACAGTTCTATATAGTCACTCATACATGTACTCAATCATCATATGTACTCATACACCTATACATCCTGTTACACACCTACACTCATACATAGAGTTACTCACACACATACTCACACATGCAAATAAACATCCATTCACTTGCATATACAGCTATACACACACCAGTACACTTACTTCTACAGAAACGTACCCATACTTACTCTCTTAAACAATCACTTATAGAAACGCATACTTATTTATACAGGAACTCTTCAAATCTCTCACTCTCATATATACTCACTTATATACATCAATACTCACATATACTAGTTTAAAACATATGTACTTACTCATAAAGACACTATTGAGACAGTCATTCACTCACTAACACACCCATACACACACTCATTCACCCTTACAGTCCTCTACACATGCTGTCTTCAAAACACATTCAACCAGTGAGTCACTTATTCATGCATCTATGCGCTAAGTAATATCCCTCACCGAACCATACAGACACTCATACTGATACTCAAAAAAACAACTAATAACCCATATACACACTCATGTAGCTACTCACCAACCCATGCAACCACTTATACACAAAGTGAGACACCAATACAGATATTTAAATGTTTAAACATTACTCGCTAATACATGTATTCACTAAGATACACTTTATAAGTCAGTTATACAATCAATTTTACAAAAAAAACCATCCATTTAGACACTTTTTTACCCATTTATTCTTCCATCGACCTTTAGATATACATATATAAAAAATATTTATTTTTCAGAAAGACACACATTCACTGGATGATGTCATCAGTGATGTCAGCAGTGATGTCATTTGAGATGTCATCAGTGATGTCATCAGTGCTGTCACTGACCATGTCATGAGTGATGTATTATGTGACGTCATCAGCAGTGCATTGCGGGCGCGTGAGTTATAGTTAGCTGAACTAACTGAAACGGGGGAATTTCAATGGTTTTGTATAAGTGAAATGTCCAGCTAACTATAACGTGTGAAACCTATGCTTTTTTCAGTGAATTTCTAAGGTTTTTTATGTGCTAATTCCTAACTATAATGTGGCTGAAACGTAAAGCCAACTAGCCAACCAGGTACCTCCAGTATGCGCCAGGGAGTTGCAGAGAGGTGTTCAGAGACCACGCCCCCTTTTTATAACACTCTGCAACGCAGCTCCGTGGCACTTACTGGAGGTACCGGTTGGGCTAGTTGGCCCCTAGGGAACCTCTGGATTGAAGAGGAATTAATTCTCCAACTTAAAACGCGCCACAGGGCATGTTTGCACACATATCACCTCAAGCCCCGCCCCCTACTTTCACCACTGTGCAAACACGCCCCGTAGCGCGTTCTATGTTGGGGGATTAAGTCCCCTTGCATACTGTGGGTCCCTGGGGGCCAACTAGCCCACCAGGAACCTCCTGTATGTACCAGGGGGCTGCGTTGCAGAGAGATGTAAAAAGGGGCGTGGCCTCATTACACCTCTCTGCAACGCAGCCCCCTGGTGCGTTTCCAGAGTGGGAACTAAATCCCCTTGAATACTGGGGGTCCCTGGGGGCCAACTAGCCCACCAGGAACCTCCAGTATGTGCCAGAGGGCTATGTTGCAAAGCGGTGTAAAAAGGGGCGTGGCCTTATTACACCTCTCTGCAATGCAGCCCCCTGGCGCGTTTCCAGAGGGGGAACTAAATCCCCTTGCATACTGGGGGTGCCTGGGGGCCAACTAGCCCACCAGGAACCTCCAGTATGCGCCAGGTGGCTGCGTTGCAGCGAGGTGTAAAAAGGGGCGTGGCCTCATTACACCTCTCTGCAACACAGCCCACTGGCGCGTTTCCAGAGTGGGAACTAAATCCCCTTGAATACTGGGGGTCCCTGGGGGCCAACTAGCCCACCAGGAACCTCCAGTATGCGCCAGGTGGAAGGCAGCTCCTGTATAGAGCACCCTCAACACCAGCGACACTCGAAATTTGCTCACCTCAAATGTCTGCTTTTCTATCAAAGGTTTTAAGCTGTAATATTGTGCCTGGAGTGGTAAATGACTTTTGTCATTTTACGGCTCGGCGTGGATAGCACTGTGCTAATCCTATACTTAAAGACTTTGCTGTACAAATGGCAAAAGACTTAGTCCATTTCTATCTCGGCGTGGATAGCACTGTGCTAATCCTATGCTTAAAAACTTTGATAGAAAAGCAGACATTTGAGGTGAGCAAATTTAGAGTGTCGCTGGTGTTGAGGGTGCTCTATACAGGAGCTGCCTTCCACCTAAACTTGGGAACTACTATTTGCATAATTTATGCGTCACTCTATGCCTGCAAGGGAATTGTTTTGAGATATATATATATATATAGATATATTCCCCAACTGAATTACATTGAGGAGCCAGCACACGTTGTTGTGGGGGTTCTTCCCGTTTTAATTTACTTGGTTACAGCATTCACACGAACAGGGACGCGTTTCGGCAGTCAAGCTGCCTTCATCAACCTGAGTTGCGCCATATTGGTGCCTCTTTTTTTTAAAGGTTTACAATTCATTAAAATCGAAGATGCACTTCACTCCACAGTGATTGGGTCACTACAGGCATGAGAGATAATGTAGTTCATTTTTTCACAGAAGGCATAACCAGAATATGTTTAAACAAAGCCACAACAATGTAAACCTTGCAAAAACGAAATTCGCTTCATGGTTATTTTTACAGACTGTGTTATTCGACGTTATTCCCTCTTATTTTGTACCATTTAAAGTCAATTCCCAACATGCTCTATTATGTTGCAAATGAAAACCCGGACTGGATTATTACGAGTCCTCCAACTGCACCTGAGGGCATCCCCATTAATATCCTTCCTTTTAAAACCAAAGTCACGCATTAAAGCAGTTTTCACATTCTTGCTTCAGATAATATAGCTGACTTTCAGATCCTGCCGATTCCTTAACAGTTCCTTTCTCTCCGTTTGAAACATACTCTGCATTCGGAGACAGCTCGCAGTTTCGGATCAATTACCGAAATACAAAGGAAAAAGGACTTAAAGCAGTAATCCAAATGAAGCTTGAATTTTCGTGTGTCCGGTGTAACCAAACCTGAAAAGCAATGATACGGTCCCACAAAACCACCGCATTCGTAGGTCAGTGCCATTTGCGGTGTCCAGCTCCATCGTAGGGGTGATTGTACCAGGGTGAGGATGTGCTTTTTAGTGGAGGAACTCCAGTCCCCGCCAAGGATGCATACGCCTCCAGCGCCGAACTCACTCCTCCACATGCGCCTTCTCCTCGTCTCCATTGTTCACTCCTTACATGGGGGCGTGCCGGTCTCAGTTTGCAATGGACGTTTTGCGGTATACTGGCGTGCTGCCAAATCGCTGGTGGTGCTCGGAAGGGGGTGCTACCGCTAGCACTTAGAAATAGATATATTCCCCAACTGAATTACATTGAGGAGCCAGCACACGTTGTTGTGGGGGTTCTTCCCGTTTTAATTTACTTGGTTACAGCATTCACACGAACAGGGACGTGTTTCGGCAGTCAAGCTGCCTTCATCAACCTGAGTTGCGCCATATTGGTGCCTCTTTTTTTTAAAGGTTTACAATTCATTAAAATCGAAGATGCACTTCACTCCACAGTGATTGGATCACTACAGGCATGAGAGATAATGTAGTTCGTTTTTTCACATCAGGCATAACCAGAATATGTTTAAACAAAGCCACAACAATGTAAACCCTGCAAAAACGAAATTCGCTTCATGGTTATTTTTACAGACTGTGTTATTCGACGTTATGCCCTCTTATTTTGTACTATTTAAAGTCAATTCCCAACATGCTCTATTATGTTGCAAATGAAAACCCGGACTGGATTATTATGAGTCCTCCAACTGCACCTGAAGGCATCCCCATTAATAGCCTTCCTTTTAAAACCAAAGTCACGCATATATATATATATCACATCAATAGCATACAATTTAATTTAAAAAAACATTACATTATAAATTCAAATATTAAACTATTTAAAAGTCTTTAAAATTGAATTTTCAACTTCAATGAATGCAACAGTAGATAAAGTGTTGGATAGCGGAGGAATAAAAATTACTATTTCCACTCCACTGAGTGCAACAGTAGAGAAAGTTTAGGATAGTGGAGGGGTAGAAATTACTGTGGGTAAAAATTCATATTCCCACTCCAAAAGAATGCAACAGTAGGGAACATGTTGGATAGCGGAGGGGTAAAAATGTACCATTCACACTCCAGTGAGTGCAACAGTAGGAAAAGTGCTTGATAGGGGAGGGGTAAAAATTACTATTCCCACTCCAGTGAGTGCAACAGAAGCGAAAGTGTTGGATAGCGGAGTGGAAAAAAGTACTATTCCAACTCCAATGAGTGCAACAGTAGGGGAAGTGCTGGATACCGTAGTAAAATAAATTACAATTCACACTGAAACACTTAAAAAAGATATATATTAAAAAATAAAAAAATATAATAAAAATTAATAATCAGTATTTTAAAAATTACATTTTTGTAACATAAAAAGAACACATATAACAATAGTAATTACATATGAACAAAAACGTACAAATACTATATATAATAAAATAATAAATGAATTTACAAATACATTTTTATTTTAAAATACATAATATTTACAAAACAAATTAATGACAAAATAAATATATGTATTTAATTTCCTAACCTACAACACCACACCAATAACAAAACACTTCAAATTTCTTATTTAAATAAATTTAAATATTTTACATAATTAATAAACAATTTAAAAAAATGAATTTTTAAGTCCTCATACATGCCACCAGAAGATATAAACTCTAGATGGGATCTCTCCGCGCCTTCCACACAGACATACTCGACTGCCGTCCCCGGTGTCTGTGTCCAGCATACAGGGTTCACCCAGAGGTAAGGCTGTCTCCTAGTCCAACTCCCGTTCCCCTCGGTGGACAGACATAGGTGCCAGGGAGGACAGGACAACAAACCTCTGGCATAATCATTGGACCAATATTAGTTCTTCGTCCAGGCCACTAATGTGAACCAGATTTTATTGGCACTCGCTACATCACAAGCCATGTCTGACTGACTGATCATAATGATATTTTTTAAACAGCAAATATAGGTGGAGCATCCGACTTCCATACTATACAGATTTCTCTTATGGCAATAACTATCACATAGAACAAGAATTGTGAGGCAAAGTTGTTCATATTGTAACCCATTGGCAACCCAAAAAAAAACAATCTAGGGAAGCAAACGATCGGCCTTGATAGGACCTCCTCTAGGAAGCCACATACAGCCGCTCAATACCTGGAGATCTTTGGACAGTCCATAAACATATGTCGATCGTCCGCTGCCGGATATTTACATCTGGGACAATAGTATGTATCCGTTGTCACCTTAGATAGTTTAGCCGGGGTCCAATACACCCTATAAGCTGTAAAAAGGTGATTTCTCCTCAAGGTTGCTGGTTTAATTACTCTCTGAGACATGGAAAAAGAGTCACTCCAGATTTTCTTCATCTCCTCACAATTTCCAGTTAGAACATTACCCCAAAGGTTCGCCAGTTCAGAATCCAAGCTGTCTTTTACTCCAGTGAATGTCCTATACCAGAAGGAGACCTCCCGTTTCCAAACTCCACCTCTACATATGGAAATAAGGGGCAAGCTATCCTCTCCAATCCCCTACGATTGTCTTGCCCACCATGCCGAGAGCTGATAAACCTTAAATCTTATTAAGGTCCCATTTGTTAAATTCGTAAAGGACTCCCAATTCATAAGCTAAGAGTTTAGACACAGGTCACACCACGTCTTAATACCAGCCGCTTTAAGTGGCTGGGACAATTGATCTAAGAGGCAATCAGGGGTGCCAGGGGAATCCCAGATTGGAGCCTGCAGATTGTAATATGGTATCCCCAAGACTCTCCTGATGTATCCCCAGTTCTTAAGAGCCACCAACAAGATCTTAAGACGGACTTGTTTGTAAAACTTGGGGTCCCCGAATTTAAAAAGAAAAAATTCCTGACCCTGTGGCTGATCATGCAACATTGCCTGAAAAAGGCGGCCCTGTGAGGAAGAATCTAATTTATTGGCCAATATTCTAAAATTCTTAAAGTGGAAGGCATGGCAATATAAAAATAAATCGGGTAGAGTCAAATCGCCTATCTTCAGCCCTCTCCTTAATTTCTTCCAGGCTATCCTGGGTGTTTTTGCGGCCCATATGAAAGAACCAATCTTCCCTTGAAGGCTAGCGATATCCCTAGGATTAAATGGTAGTGGAATTGTATTAAACAGGAAGGTTATTTTAGGGAGGATCATCATTTTCACGAGATTAACTCTCCCATAGATATTCAGTGGCAAACTTCCCCACCTTAACAATAACTTACACACTTCCTTCGCTACCTTCTGCCAGCTGATCCTAGGGATAACCATCAACTTTTGGGTTAAATATATTCCCAAATACCTAATCTTTTCTCTAGCCCCCTGTATGGCAGTTAAGTTATTCCATCCCATTATATCTGTTTTCTCTTTGTTGATTTTGTAACCAGATAAACTTCCAAATTCCTCCGCCAGTTCAAATAACCGCGGAATTGCATCAATTTGGTTTGAAGTATACAGGAGAAGATCGTCCACATATAAAGCGGTTTTAAGCTCTAGATCCGCAATTTTAAAATGTAAAATAATACTGTCCGTTTTAAGTGCACAAACAAAAGGCTCAATATAAATATCAAACAATAAGGGGGACAGGGGACACCCCTGCCTGGTACCTTTAGAGATACTAAACCATTCTGATAATCCC
This sequence comes from Lissotriton helveticus, assembly GCF_964261635.1. Classification (NCBI taxonomy): domain Eukaryota; kingdom Metazoa; phylum Chordata; class Amphibia; order Caudata; family Salamandridae; genus Lissotriton; species Lissotriton helveticus. The sequence continues at coordinate 1,491,583,405 of NC_136057.1, forward strand.
CCATTAACTAGAACCTTTGCTCGAGGGTTCAGATATCAAGATTTAACTCCTTCAATAAAGATTGATGGAAACCCGAACGTCGTCATGGCAGCCCAGAGATACAACCAGTTAACCTGGTCGAACGCCTTAGTAGCGTGGATTGCTATGATGGCAAGTGGCAACCCTTTCTCCTCCGCAAAGTCGATTGCCCCTATTACCTGGAAAGTAAGCTCATTGAGCTGCCTCCCAGGTATAAACCCTCTCTGATCTGGGTGTATAATTGTTTTTATAGTTCTGGCTAATCTAGTGGCCAGTATCCCAGAAAAGATCTTCAGATCAGAGTTTAACAATGAAATTGGTCAATAAGACCTAATTTTTTGTGGGTCTTTATTTTGCTTAGCAATCAAAGTTATAGTGGCTTCTGACCATGATGGGGGGATACACTCACCTTGTATAAGTATTCTATTAAAAAGTGTTTTTAGCACCGGGACAACTGTCTCTAGGATGTCGGAATACACTTCAACCGGTAGTCCATCGGGACCAGCGGCTTTACCTCGGCTCATTTTCTTTAGTTGTTCTCTTATTTCCCCCCTCCGTAATTTCACTGGCTAAATATGTCTTATCCGATTCAGACAACTGGGGTAAATCTCTCTGGTCTAACCAGGTGCTGACTTCTTCTGGTCCGTGCCTGATCTCTTCTTGGTATAGACCCTGCATAAATGCCCTGGCCTCCTCCCTGATCGACTCATCCTCTGATATCAATAGACCAGACTCCCTTTGGGTCAAATTATTGATATTAGTTCTGAGCCTCTCTGTCCTCGACTTCCATGCCAGGAGGGATCCACATTTTTCGCCATACGCAAAATTCTGTAATCTACTAACCTCCAACCTTTCCTTGATGATCTTATCATTTCTAGCTTTAAACTCTGCTTGTAATCTGAGCAACTCCCTCTCCAACTTGGGAATACCCTCCCTAGCTATCAAGGCAGCCCGCTGTAATTCTAGTTCTTTCTCCTTAATAGCTTTAAGATTATCTATTTCTTTTTTCTTACTAGTATTCCTCCTATAAATCATTAGAGAGCTCAATAGCCCCCGCAGGTATGCCTTAAAAGACTCCCAGACAACTTGTTTGGTAGAGGAACCTATATTAAAATTGAAAAAAATCAGTTATTTTCTCTTTAAGCTCTACCTTCACTCCCTCATCCAGAAAGAGTGTCCTGTCAAGTGTCCATCTTTTTGCTATACTCTTAGACCCCAGGTTAAATACTACGACAACCGAGTGGTCCGAGATACCCACTGGGATATGGCAGATCGATACTATATCTGCAAGCAACTTCTGATCTGCAAGAAAGTAGTCTATCCTCAAATGTTGCTTGTACTTTTTACTATAAAAAGAATACTCTCTTATGGTGCCATATTTTGCTCACCAAAAATCAAGCAAGTTAAAGTCTTTGATGTTCCAGAGTGTCGAAAATGTTTTAGTTGGAACACAGTATTTCACTTTGGAAGTCCGATCCAATTGTTTATCAAGAACCAGATTGAAATCTCCACCAAGTATGACCGGAGCCGAGGTATGTAATAGGCTAGCTCCAAGTTTCAGGAGAGGACCGGGATTATCCTCGTTTGGGCCGTAATAAACAGCGCAAGTGAACATTGAGCCACATATGGAGAGAGTTGCCACCAGCCATCTACCAGACTGGTCTGTATCGCATTTCTGAACCTAAATCCCCTTATTTGTCCTAACAACAATTGCTACGCCTCTTGTACACCCCTTTTGCCTTGAGCATATTACTTCCTGCACCCAACCCAATTTGCCAAAGGCTTGTTCGCATGCTCTGGCTTCCAGGTGGGTTTCCTGCAGTAAATAAACGTAGGCTTCAGTGTTTTTTCTAATTCACAAATCCGGGATAGCTTCCTGCCTCCCCCTAGGCCATTCACGTTCCAGGAGAGGAATTTTATGCTAGTTGACCTAATCATGACCTACCCGTAAACGCCATACATCTAGAGCTTTTTTTTATTTTTTAAAAGAGACTTCTTTATTTTGCATGAGGACAATTTTTCCATTTTGCTCCCCTCCCACCACCCCCTCTGTGACCCCACCCTAACCCTCCCCTGAGGAACCCTCCCGTGATACTTGGCATTGGAGCCGCCTTTTAGGAACCCTCACAGAGGCGGCACAACAGCTAGTTGTTTACAAAACCAGGAAAGCGACACAATACTATAGCTCTTCCTACTGTGTATATTGTTTTTTATTTATATATATCTTTTTTTAAAAATCACTACACCTCATGTCTTTTTTCCTTTCTCTTTTTTTTTCCCCCTCTTCCAAAATTATTATTTTTTTTTATTTCTCCAAACCTCTTCTCCCCCTTGTGGTCCTAAAGTAAGACTTATCGGACTTTATTTATTGCCCCTTCATCTGAGATAGGAGGTCATCAACATCTTCGGGTTGGCTGCAATTATACATTTTGTTCCTCCACATTATTTTCAATGAAGCGGGGAACTTCATTTGAACTTGCACTCCGAGCGATCTTAGTTCAGGCATTCTGGAACCCGGCTCCCACTGTCTTTGCGCAGTTCTTCCCCCAATGTCCGAACGGATTTGATAAGGGTTGGCCCGATGATGGAGAGTAGAACGTGATAGACACCTACCTAAAATTAATTCCTTAACACTTTAGGTCTGGAAATTAACTAGAATTTTCCTAGGTGCTTTTCTGTCCGGGTGCAGCCTGAAGGGGTCCCTATGTACACTTTGTATCTCGGCCTCCAAATCAATATCTAGCCGATCTTTTTGGACCCCATCTCTTAATAACTTGCATACGAACCCCTAATTATCATCCATCTCCTCCCCTTCTGGAATCTTCAAGATTCTAAGGTTATTCCTACGGGCCTGCATCTCCAGCCTTTCCATATCCATCAGAAGGGACCGGTTCTGGGTCTTTAGGGCGTCTATATCTTTGGAGTTCCCTTGAACAGACTCCGACAATGTGATGACTTTAAGCTCAAGTGATCCTGTCCGTGTCCAGATGTCATCCAGCTTAGACTCCAGGGCATCAAACTTACCGTGGATACTTTTTTGATTGTTTTCAGATATTACAAACTTAATCATAAGGTCGCCCCTTAGTGACTGCAACAAGGAGCCTAAACTGTCCCTATCGCTGTTAGGATAGTCCGACTGCGGCAACTCCTCCCGGACCTGAACTTGAGCTTGTGTTGGGCATTGGGCATTGCAGTCTGCCTCTAGTGGATCCTGTGAAAGCTGAGGATCAAGGGATACTAAAGGAGCCTGAAGGGCTTGTGGAGGGGGGGGGATCAACACGACTAAATGCTAATGGATCCACAGGTGGATTCACAATAAGGTCCCAGGGAATTTGGAGAGCCCAAATGACGACCTTATTGTGAATAATTAATAAACAATTAAAATATTCTTACTGATAAAAAAAGTATAAACATTAATCTACTACACACACTTTAACAATATAATTTGCACAACACTAACTAAATTAAACTATTACATAATAAAAACACATTTAAAACTTATCTTCAAATTACAATCAATTACTACTAACTACTAATTAAAATCTATTTAATACTCACCCTTTACCTCTTTTGAAAATAAATATAACAAAAACAATATTTGAAAATTACTCAAAATATTTATTAACATTAACAACTATATATTAAACACAAATTACTTCCCACCATTTACACCTATAAAAACCACAACACACACCTAAAATTAATTACACAATTACTATAATTAATTATCAATTAATTAATTACAATTAACACCCAATTATTAATTCATAAATGGAATATACATTATATCCAACCATTTACACCTACAAACACAACACACACCAAAAATAATTACACAATTACCATAATTAACAATTAAGTAATTAAAATTAACCAATTATTAATTCATAAATTAGAAATAAATTACTTACAATCAGTTACACCTACAAAGACCACAACACACACCTAAAATTACATAATTATCTTAATTAATTAATTATTAATCAAAATTAATCAACACCAAATATTAATTAAATAATGTACATATTTAACACTATAAAATAGCAATAAAACAAATATTAACAAATAAAAATCAATCAATAAATTTAAAATTATTAAATTACTTCCCACCCTATTCCCCTATAAACCCACAACCTGCTACAGAACTAAAAGCGCAAAATTCATATTAAAAAAATTATTATTATAATCTAATCTAATCACTTCCCACCCTATTCCCCTATAAACCCACAACCCGCTACGGAACTAAAAGCGCACAATTACATTTTTTTTTATAACAACTAAAAATGTAACACATAAAAAATACAAAAATTCTTATACACAAAAACAAACATCACAGGCATATAAAATATACACTAAAATACATAAATATAAAAACAATATGTTTAACTATATTTTTGCAAACTTCATTAAACAATTAGATATTTTCAAAATCGATATTACTTACCTGAATTCGATATTCTTGACCTCGATATTCTTGCTGTTAATATTTCTGACCCACGATATTTCGAACTCGATATTTGTACTCAAGATTCTGTCTCTACACCACTATGAATAAGTAAGTGAATGAGGCCTGTCAATATTTACCATAGAGTGTGCAAACTAGTATGTGATCTCAAGCTACAAAGCATGCCTAAAAGTGAGCAGCAAGGCCCTTCTGTACAGCCCTGCTAGCATTAGGCTCGGTTTTACCTCACACTAGGAAGATGAAACTTTTAGGGCATCATTACGATGTCCGCCCGCCACTGTAACAGAGCACAGGACCGACTGCCGATGCTGCAGCGGTCCCGCCATGAAAATTAGGATGCGCCCGCCACACTGGCAGGTGCATTCTGGGCCTTTTACATTGCGGGTTGATCTGCTGCCCGCAGACCTGCTCGCAATGTAAAAGAACTGTGCACAGCATTCCAATGCACAACATGGCAGACACTACGTGGTGCCTGCCACTTAGTGCATTGCAATGAGGGGGGTACCATAGCTAAACCCAATGTGCACCCCCCCCAGCACTCTGGTGGCCCGCAACGGGCCCACAACAGCAGGAACCGCATGCCTTTCAATGGCGGCATCGCCGCCATGGAAAGAATTTTCGGCCTACATCATAATATGGGTGGTGGTGTCTTGCAGACACAGCCACCATATTGTGTCCCTTTTCCGCCCGGTCGAGAATTCGAGCGGCGGACGGTCTTTCCGTTCACAGCAGTGCCCCCGCCATACTAATATTGCGGGGGGAGAACCAGGGACATATGGCCGGCGGATCGCATCGGCCGCCATCATAATGGGGCCCCAAGTTTTGATTCTTTGAAATGTACATTGTAGTTGAGAGAATAAGTCAACCCCAAGTCAAGATGATGTTTAGCTAAGAGAAGAAACCAGTATCGGTGAATAATTTAAAATTATAGTAACAAAAGGTCTAGTCATAGAAAAAAGACCTACAGATTTTTTTTTCCATTACTAAAATCTAGAGATAAGACCTTCAGCTCAGTAATCTATGAAGAGCACAGTGGAAAACTGAAAAGACAGCTTGATGGCATCGTCTGTAGTGGTTTTGCTGCAGTCTTCAACAGTTTATAAATCAATAAACATTTAACACATTAATGAATTGTTGGGATTCACTTGAGATAAAGGCAATTCTTCACCTCAACTTAAATTTATGCTCATACATTTGCTGTAGTTGAATGACGCTAAATACATTTTTTACAGTGATGCAGTTACCGAGTTTGTTAAATTCAGAAAGGATCGAGGGGCGTGGCCAACTGCCGAGCATGGCGGCAGCTTGAAGCGGGAGCTCCTCCAGGCATAGCGGCCCGCACTGACAATCCGTCCAATTATCTGTCTCTTTGCCCGCCCGAAGTAGCGGCATCGGCTCGGGGAGCCCAAGCGGCGCTGATTGATCCGATCCCGGCGGTGATCGGCTGCCGGGAGCTGCTCCGTTCTGCGGCGACGTGCTGGGGCCTGTGACTGTCTGGCTGCACCGGCCTGGCGTACCTAGCGGACCCGGGCGGAAGTCTATCCTGCTCGGCTTGGGCGCGGAGGCGCCGGCCGGCCCCTGCTACACTCCGTGACGAGAAGTGCTCCTGCACTCCACATAGCCAGCGAGGACCCCCGTGGGGGTCGGGGGGACTGTCGCATCCGGGTCGGGCTGCTTACATCATTTCAACACGGCGCAAGTGCCTACGAAGACTAAGATCTCTCTGGGTCCCGGGCAGCGCCATATTGGGAGGAGCGGAAGACCGGGCACAACGCTCACGCTACAGGGTAGGACAGACGGCATCGGCAGCCCAGCCGTCCTCCCGCTGTTCCATAAATCCGGGTCTTACTCAAGTTTGACGAGGGGACGGGTCTGAGCCCCGGAATCCTGACGCAGGGGCGACATCCTGAAGGCGCGTCCGTAGTGGTGCCCGACCCGTCGAGAGGGGCCGTAGCTGACCGGGCGGTTCCACCTTAGCGCTGCTACACTACTACGCGGCGGAGATCTGACACAGTATGCAGAGTGAGCCCTGACAGGGGATCGCCGAAGACACACCGAACCACCGCGACAGGGCGCACTACAGTGAACAAGAGAGACAGGGATAGCCACGCGGTGGGCCGCACAAGAACGGCTCTGGGACCGGCGTGCAGATCATCACAGCCACCGGCTGAAACGCGCCTGGGCCCTGGGGGAGATAGCACGGACTCTTGACATCTGTGAGACACCCACCCGACTGCGCGCAGCCCGACGCCTACGGGGACCGTGCAGCTCTTTGACACGAGGTGCTGAAATTACCACCAAGAGCAGGTTCTACCTTCACCGGCACGACGCCATGGCAGGCAAGGGTACAAGGAGTGCGTCGACACAGGCGAAACTCGACAAATTTGCGTACGGCCAGCATGGGCACTCCCAGAGCGGCGGGCGCCACTCTGCAGGCGCAGCTCCAGAACCGGATGGGCCTAAAAAGGTAACCTTAGAGGACGTGATGAAAACCCTCACCGAGGTCCAGACGACGGTGGGCTCCATTTCCTCCGAAGTTACTCTGCTGAGAGCGGACTTTAAGAAAATGTCGGAAAGGGTGTCTCAAGTGGAGGTAGTTACGAAATCACTCATTGAGGACACTTCGGACCTGCAAGTGGCGATGGAACGAATGGAGAAAGTCACTAAGCAGCTACAGGAAAAGCTCGACGATCAGGAAGGGCGCTCCCGAAGGAATAACGTCCGCATCCTAGGCCTTCCGGAATCAGAAGGTAAAGGTGCAATGGATTTATATGTCGAGGACCTCATCAAAACCAAGCTCCAACCGAAGGGTCTGTCGCACTTTTTCTCTGTTGAGAGGGCGCACCGGGTTCCTGGCGGTGCGGCCTAGCCAGGGGCCGCACCGCGGCCTGTCCTGGCTAGACTGTTTAATTTTAGAGACAGGGACGCCATCCTGCAAGCGGCGAGGGTCTCACCACCTGTAAAAATTCAGACCTCGACTTTGGCCTTCTTTCCGGATTACACGGCAGAAGTGGCTAGGCGCCGGAAATCATTCACTGAAGTGAAAAAGACACTGCGTGACAGAGGCCTGCAATACTCGATGCTATTCCCCGCCAAATTGCAGGATTGTGGCCGAAGGAAAAACATGGTTTTTTGATACGCCGGAGGTGGCACGAGAGTGGCTTGACGGCTGGGGAGCAGGGAGGGGGGGGAAAGAAGTTATAATGTTACGGTTAATGTTCTTAGTCATCACTACTTCCGTGTGGAACACGCTCCTACTCCGGGCCGTACACTCCTGGTACCCTAACTCCAGTCATTGCACGTGCGTTACACTCCACTGCCTCACATCAGTAACTCTGGTCACAAGCCCAGATGGCCCAACAGGTACGAGATGCGCCCGCTGAGGGCAGCCCTGCGATGACAGTAGTGCCCCCCCTGAAACTGCTCACATGGAACGTAAGAGGCCTGGGGGACAAAATTAAGAGAGGTTTGGTCCTCCAAACCATCAAACGCCACGGGCCTGATTTAGTGATGCTGCAGGAGACACACCTGGCAGGGTCTACCTGCAAAGCGCTCGACAGACGTGGGTATGCTATGGCGGTGCACGCAGAGTTCACTACAGGGTCCAGGGGCACTGGGATACTCCTTAAAAAGAACTCGACCTTTATGGTTGAAAGCCGTAAGACGGACGACCAGGGTCGTTTTGCGGCACTGTATGGCCAATGGGAGGGGAGACCCCTCAGCGTGGTGTCCGTGTACATTCCCCCGGCGCTTCACTCTACAGCACTGCCGGCGCTTGGGCAATTCCTCATTGACCTTCCAGAGGGAGATATGATCATTGGGGGGGACTTTAATGCAATAACGGACCCCTTGCTGGACACCTTTCCCGTACGGGACCGCCCGAGAGGGGCTGCCACGCTTCCTGGTTTTCTGACCGCACTAGGCCTCACAGATGTTTGGCGTCAACTGAACCCCATGGCGACTCAATACACGCACTACTCCTCAACACATAACAGCCTTTCACGTATTGATTACTTTTTCTTTTTGGGAGTGGGATTGGGGTCAATAGACAAACTGGAAATTCTGCCCAGAGGCATATCTGATCACTCCCCAGTGTCCCTCCACCTTACTACCAAAGAGAGGAAGCGCGCCAGAATTTATCCAATATACCCTAACTATTTAACAGTCCCTGGTATCAGAAAGAAACTTAAATTAGCCACAACACACTATTTCCACGAAAATGTAGGAACAGTTTCCTCGCCCTCGCTGCTCTGGGAAGCGTACAAAACAGTCCTGCGCGGCGCAGCCATTGCAGCGATCACGGGACATAAACGAGACTCCAGAAGGGAACTCGCAAAATTAGAATTGGCACTCCACACCGCGAACACCGCCCACATGTCGGATCCCACCCCTGAAGCCGCACATACGCTACATCTCAGACAGCAGCAACACCAGGCTCACCTCACAACGACTACTAAGGGACATTTGGCAAACACCGCACACAGGATATATGACGTGGGTGACAAGGCTGGGAGGATGCTGGCTTGGTTGGACAAGCGGGGCGGTAGCAACAGAGGGATACAGAGACTCTATGCACATGATGGCCAGCTACAGACACACCCTGAACAAATAGTGTGCACCCTAGCGCGCCACTATCAGGAGATATACACCCCAGTGCGGACCGTCACGGAACGGGAGGCGGTAGCGTCGCTCGAACACATTACAATCCCCGCGCTCTCACAGGAGGCACAACAGGAACTAGACACTGACTTGACGGAAAACGAAATCCAATTGGCAATACAGACGTTGAAATCCGGCAAGGCACTAGGGCCTAACGGGCTACCAGTAGAATGGTATAAAGCGACGGCTTCCTTGTTGAGCAAACCCCTGCTGAATATGTATGTTGAGAGTATGGAGAGGGCGATACTCCCGCTTGACCAGCGCACGGCCACAATAGTAGCCATTCCTAAGCCAGCCAAACCACTGACTGAATGCACCTCATACCGACCCATTTCCTTGCTTAACGTAGAAGCAAAGATCCTAGCGAAACTCCTGGCCAGTCGCCTGACCAAGCACCTACACACCCTGATACACCCCGATCAATCAGGTTTCATGCCACACAGGAGCACAGCACTGAATCTGCGGAGGGTCCATGGGGTGCTGGCACGGGCACATCTCCTTTCAGAACAAGCTGTAATTTTATCCCTGGACGCCAAAATGGCTTTCGACCTGGTGGAGTGGGAGTATCTATTTGCAGTCCTTGCTCGTATGGGCTTCGGCCCGAAATATCTTGCATGGGTGCGGTTGCTGTATGCGTCACCGGTGGCACAGGTGGTAGCGAATGGACACATTTCACCAACGTTCCCACTGGGATGCGGAACTAGACAAGGGTGCCCACTTTCGCCCCTACTCTTTGCGTTAGTATTAGAACCATTGCCATCCTGCTCAGGGCAACGCCCCTATTTCGGGGCATCACCTGGAAGGGAGGGTGGGAGGATAAAGTCTCCCTGTATGCAGATGACATGCTAATCTACATGGTTAACCCTAACGAGGGAATCCCTGCCCTGTTGACTCTATGCGATGAGCACGGGAAGGCGTCCGGCTACACCCTAAATTGGTCCAAATCCACAATATTCGTGCTTAAAGGCCCGGGACCACTGTTGCAGAACGACTGTCCCCTAAAGTTAGCTACCACCTCCTTTAAATATCTGGGTATTTACATTACCACTAATGCCGCGGACTTTTATACCGCAAACTTGATGCCACCTCTGGCACGCTTACGTGCAGATGTTAAATACTGGGCTACTCTGCCACTGACCCTCCTTGGGCGGGCGGCGTTATATAAAATGATGGCTCTCCCCAGATTTCTATATGTGCTGGAGAATGCCCCTTACGTGGTGGCGCCGCGCTACTTCAAACAAGTCACAGCACTAGTATCCACTTTGCTGTGGAGCAACGGCCCAGCCCGTATAGCGCACGACAAATTAGTGAAAAGCTGGTATGAAGGGGGGATTGCGTTGCCCAATCTTCAATTGTATTATTGGGCATCCCCACTTAAGGTAATTAATCATTGGAGCCACATCCCGCGGGGAGACCCCGCATACCAGGCGGACTGGTCGCAGCTGGGGACGGATGGCATGCTCTCGGTGCTCTACAATTTCTCACAAGTTAAGAACCTGCTTGGGCCGACGTTTCACACGGCGGCAGTATGGCATGCAGCACAATCTCGACTGGGCTGGAAGGGGAAAATCACCGGGATGACACCGTTGTGGGACACGAAAGCGCTAAGGAACTTAAGGTCCAGTAAGGGATTCACGCAGTAGGATCACATAGGGATTTCAGTGGTAGGAGACCTTTGGGACCAAGGCACGGTGGTTGCATTCTCGCAGCTCCAGCAGCAATATGGTCTGGGCCCCACTGAAACATATAGATATGTGCAGGTCCGACACGCACTGCTACAAGCAATTCCACCTGACACCGCACTCCCAGAATCGTCGCCACTAGAGGACAGGTTACTGACGGACTTTATGGAACAAAACGCAACCTCTCTCACATATAAAAAACTGATTAACAACCTGACAGACCCCACGCTGAAACTCAGAGAGAGATGGGTTGGGGAACTAGGCGAGATGGACGACACAGAGTGGAACGAAGCGCTTGCATCACCAAGAGAAGTGGGCATTTCGGCTAGGTTCAGGTTAGTGCAGCTCAAGATTCTACACCGCACCTATTACACCAGAACGCTACTACACAGAATACAGAGGGCGCCACATCCCTTCTGCCTCAGGGGCTGCGGGGAGGAGGGGACTCTGCTCCACACACTATGGGATTGCCCACGGATCCGAGACATCTGGAAGCACATTATGCGCACAGTCTCCCAAGCCCTTGAGGTGTCAATCCTGCCTGAACCCCGTAAGTGCCTGCTGAACATTTGGGACACTACTGACCTGAATAGGTATGGACAACTATGGGTCACGTTGGCTGTGACAGTGGCCAAGCGGGACATTGCACAAAAATGGGGTGCCCCAGAGTTACCTACGGTGGCTGGGTGGATTAGGAATATGGATCTTTTGATGGTGAAGGAAAGGGCGGTATACGTGCTACGGGCCTGTCCCCGTAAATGGAATAAGGTATGGACGCCATGGAACAAGTACAGGGGAGAACCATGTGAACCCCTACCGGAAGGCGAGGACTTGGAGTCAGAGGAGGAAGACGATTAGGAGGGGAGGGCCTACATGATGTACTCTGGACTGTGCTGGGGTGGCGCAGGAGTGTGACAATACCTTTGATAACATGCTGCTTATGTGCAATGGCTCACAACTGACTGTGAACAGGTATAACCTTCTATGGAGTGATGACATTAGTTGGGTTTTATTGAGTTTTCTTTTTCTTTTCTTTGTTCTTCTGTTAGTTGAACTTACTGGGAACTGATAAATGCACCGCAAATGGGTCGATCACGAAATGAACACAGGGGATGGTGTAAAAAGGAGATAAAGTCTGTGCGAAATGTTTGCTAATACTTCATCCGTGTTCCTAATGAGAAGATAAGTGCAACGTGCAAGAATGTAATATGATTACTCTGTTTCTCTTGATAGTTACCAGCGACGAGATGACACTGGCATCTACATGTGTTATTGTGACTATATCTTTTGCATTCCTGATAATAAAGTTTTTCAAAAAAAAAAAAAAAAATTCAGAAAGGATCATTAAACCTTTTTTCACCTGCTAGACTGTGTTGATCTTTACAGAAAAAACCAGACCTTTCAAAGTAAAATCACAGGAAACGAACGTCACAACCACTAAATAAGGAAATGTCCCTATCTTCCAACTACACCCCTCAATCTAGAACCCCATGATAAGGAAATAATCCTCACAAACCATCTACAAGACTAATCATGTTCCTGAAAACCTGCCCAATCAGCACAAGCTGTTGATTTATGAAGGACTTCAGTCTTGGCTCATCTAGGAGCAAGGTACTCACAGCAAAACTTTGATAAACCATCAGATATTTGGGGCTTTTAATAAATGACGCACAATTAAATACTGAATGCTGATAGTTTTACTTTTAGGTTATATTTCCATACTCACCGTCCATGAGTAGCCAATGACCAGTTAATATCCAAATGAGCACAATGTGACGTTTTCCTGTTTACAAACTTCATGAAACAACTTACTGTGATTCAAAGAACTGATGATTCATACACTGTGAAGCAGCAAAACCAGGTGATACCATTAGTTGGTCCCTTGTGGATATTAAGAAATATGTGCCTAGTAAGGGCACATTTTAAGGCCTGCTTTTCCTACCAATTCTTAGCACCTAAATCATACAGCCCATTAAAACCCTGTCTAGGCCCCCACCTGCACTTGCCTGGGATACTAACTGGCAGCCTCCTGCGACCCAAGCAAGTCTGCCACTTGCGTTTATGAAGAGCAGGTGTGCTGCAGATCAGGTCGCAGACAGCCTTGTGTTCACCACAGGCCTTTCCCAGCTCTTTCCAGGATGGGGTAGCGCCATAGAGGCTTGCTCCCACCCATGCAGACGAGTTAGGAAATGTGTGGGGTGCAGTCATATGTAGTGCACCCTTGCGGATTGACAAGCAGCCTTGGAAACCCGGGGCTTCTGCAAAATCGCCCAGGCTGCTTGCAATCAGCGAGGCTGCAGTGCGTCATCAGAGGGCAGTGACTTACAGTGTTGTAAGCCACCAGGTGCCAGGGCAGATATCAGGTAAGCTCTCCAAAACCTGCAACGGCAGTCACATGCGCTCTAGCACCACCTGTGATTGTTTTTGCCTGACCCTTGCGCAGAGGGAAGGTCGCAGGTGTACTGAATTAAGCATTCTTTAAAAGAATTAGGAGACAGTAATTGAGGCAGAAATTTAAGCGGGGCAGAGCCCTGCCGCCCTAATCAGGAAACCCCATATGCCTGCTGCCCCTGTAAACATACCTCCTACTCCTTCTCTTTTATTAGAATCCCGACTGCAGCAGTACCTGTTACTCCGGCACCTGTCATTCATCCTCCACTGTCACTATTTACTGACCCACCAGTGCGGGGTTCGGACAATAGAGATATGACCAAATTCAGAGAACGGTTAGGCCCGTTGATACAATGTGGAGTGGGGGAGGAAGAGAAAAAGTAACGGTGAAGCAGGCAATATGGTGGGCTCGTAACCCAATTTGTAATTTTGAGGATGTCTGGCCGGTAATGCGAGACTATGACCCTTTCAAACAGCATCATGCCCTTAAATATTTGTCCTCCACCCTGATTGACCTCTGGCACACACACATTGAAATGGAACCACCTCAAATATTATTTAGATATTAATGAGGGCACTAATATACATAATTTGGAGCCGACCTCTTTGTACAGGAATGTATTATCGACAAACAGAAAGACTGCATAATAAGAGTCTCACTAAAATACCTCAATTCCCTATGCGAGAAGTACACCCTGTTAATCACTCAGAAATTCCAGCAGTGCAGGTTCAACATGGAGTAGTTACCAGAACGGCTGTGGCTGCCCACTTTCAGGAACAATGGGTTTATAGTCCATGGAAAAGAAGTGAAGTTCTAGCCCTTAAGGCTACATTGCCCAACCCTAGGAAAAATCCTACTGCTTACTATAAGGAATTGACAGAAGCTGCCTCTTCCACTGTGATGATCCTTGCTGATATTGAAATGTTTTCTGGCTATTGGTTCCGGTTGATATTTGGCGACAGGTGCATACCCAAGACCTTGCCGCTGAGTTGGGCAGAACGTGGGATGTGATTAGGGGTTGGGACTGAGATAGGAAGCCAGGAGACAAACCATGTGCTGAGTTGCTTGCTTTGCCCGGTCGCATCATAACATATATGCCAACACTCATTTCCCCCAAGAAAGTTAGGGGTCCATCACGATGGCGGACCGCCCATCGCAACCGAGCCAGGGACCGACCGCCGAAGTTGCAGCGGTCCCGCAATGGATAGTATGATGCGCCCGCCACACTGGCGGGCGCATCCTGGGCCTATTACATTGCGGGTGGATCTGCTGGTTGCAGACCGGCCCGCAATGCAATACGAGTGCGCACATCATTGCCATGCACTACATGGTAGGCACCACGTGGTGCCTGCAAAGTGGTGCATGGTAATGAGGGGGGTACCATAGGTACCCCCCATGTGCACCCCCGATACCCTGGGGGTCCGCAATGGGCCCCCACCGCCAGACACTGCATACCTTTCCGAGCCGGCAACGCAGTCATGGAAAGGTGAATCTCCGCATGCATCATAATATGGAGGGCGGTGTCTGGCAGACACCGTCACCATATTGTGACCCTTTTCCGCTCAGTCAACCAGCGGAAAAGCGGTGGACGGTCTTTTCGCAGCCGCGGAGACCCCAGCCATACTAAAATGGAAGGGGTGTCAATCAGGCATGGATGGCGGGCTGATTGCCCTGCGCCAGGCCAGCGGTGGCTACCAATTGCCCGGCGTGGCCGATCCGCCCGCTATCCTAATGGGCCCCTTAGTTGGAACAGATTGACTGCCTGCCCGCCCGCAGAAGAAAGACTAAAATGTTTCAGATTTTTTCACTAGGTTTGAAGAGTTTTTTGATTTACAGTGGGCAGGATATGTCTATGGAGGGAGGAGTCCATCTATTTGTTGATAGGTTTGTTACTAATCTCCTTCCCGGAATAATGTCTAAACTTCAAGCAACTAAGAGTACTTGGTCTACGTCTTCCCCTTCCGTGATCTTAAATATGGCCCAATATTACAAGCATAGGGATAATGAAGGGAAAGACAAAAGTGATCAGAAGCATAAAGATCTGAAGACAATGGTAGTTCTGCAACAGGCATATCGAGGTAACTCCAGGGAATGGGGACCCCAACAACAACTTCCACGCACTAGACAGCCACCCATGACACCTTTTGGACGGAATCAGTGTGCTTACTACAAGGAAGAAGGTCACTGGCGCAGCCGATGCCCTGTACTTTTGCACAATGCTTCGTCCAGTAGAGGAAGAGGTACTGAAAACAAGGCCCGCGAGGCGATAGACAGCATCAGACTAATGCCCCTGTAGACCGTTCAGATAATTATTTCAAAGACACCAGGGATAGGCAATACTATAAAAAAAAAAATTAAACAATTTTTATTAGTTTGACAACATGTTAAGACATTGTATTGGTAAGTATCATAACAGTCATAACCGTCTGCATTCCACAAGGTAGTCACTAGTTAAGCAATATTTTTCCATAGGAAAGTCCATTGTCTCCTTTGTAAACAGTTCTTTTCAGCAGTTTTAGTGCAATCCATGCGTGGATGCTCAAGAAATGTGACCATTTTTAAAAAGGGTGATAGACTAAATCCGGCACATTATAGACCCATTACTTTGATTGACGTTCTCCAAAAGGTATTTGCACGCCAAGTATTAGGTAAGCTAAGTGCTTGGATTCAAGAAAATTCTATTTTAACCAAGTACCAGGCGGGTTTTAGAGGGAAAATTAGCACTGTCGATCAAGTTTTTAGATTTTTATGTATAATTTGGAAATATATTAACACTAGGAACTCCCATCTGTATGTGGCTTTTGTTGACCTCAGAGCGGCCTTCGACCTTGTCCCCAGAGGTAACCTGTGGACAAGACTAAGGGATCAGGGTGTCCCTCGGGAAATTCTCGAACAAATTATTAGGTTGCATGAGGACAACTATGCCAGGGTGAGGTGGGGCCCAAATGGAGAAGTATCGGAGCGTATAGATATAAAGAGAGGTGTCAGGCAAGGATGCGTGCTGGCACCGACTTTGTTCTCCTTGTATGTTAACGACATACCGGACACCCTCTGGGGCTGCAAGCATGACTCTACCAAGTTGGGTGGCCAGGTAGAGTCCGCAATATTATTTGCAGACGACACTATTTTAATCTCACAGACTCCAAGAGGATTACAGAATTTATTTGATACTTTTCAATCCTACTGTGAGGACAAGAGCCTGGAGATTAGTTTGTCTAAAACGAAGTACATGGCAATTAGCCCCCACAAGAGTTTTAAAAGATTAATTACTGTTAATATTGAAATGATCGAATATGTGCATAGTTTTAATTATTTGGGTATTACTCTTGATACAAAAATGAATTGGAAGCCACAAATTGACAAAAGTAAAACAATCTTGATACAAAACCTAGCTCCTATAGCCAGAAGGCATAAGAATAGTTATTCCAGAGCCGTAACCCCCGCAAAAGAGATTTTTAAATATAAAGCCCAATCTGCCACACTTTACGGGGCGGCACTATGGGGATATGCTGCTAAACATGCTTTTTCAATACATGAAAATATTTTTTTTAGACAGCTATTAGCAGTTCCACGTTGTACCCTTCTAGCACCACTTTTCCTGGATTTGAACATACATCGTTCCAATGATCATGCTATCTTATGGCCCTTGTTATATTGGATACGTCTGTGGTCAACAGATGAACTGGTTGACTACAGAGAAGCTGTTAAAGAAATTATGAAAATAAGGAATACGACTCGGTTGGCATGGTTGATCCATATTGAAAACTGGTTCATTAAGCTTGGGCTACACCATTACTGGACAGACCCCGAATCTTTAACCTTAAGCTGTAAAAAGTTGCTACGGGAAAGGTTCTGGGATTCTGCTCTTAACTCCATATTACATAATCCTAAAACTGGAGTTCCACCCTTAAGTTTTTTGATGTGAAAATAGTAAGCAATTTCGAATGCTTTATGGACGAAATTCTACCAACCGTAGCAAAATCATTGTATTTAAAATTTTGTTATGGTATTCTTCAAATTAAAGCTAATACAGCCAAATGGGCATGTAACAAGGATTATACGGGGAACGACTTGTCAGAAAAATGCGAATTGTGTGCCATGGGTTTAAAGGAGGATGAGGCGCATGTTTTATTCCTATGCCCGCATATCACCATATCAGAAAGAAGTGGATAAGACCTATTTGTCGCCTCCTAGGTTTTAGATAAATTAAGGAAGCAGATAGAGTGTTTAGAGGTGACACATCACAGGCTATTGTATTCAGCGTAAGCCAATATCTTTTTGCTGCGGAAATAGCACAAAGAAGGCGAGATCTGAAACTGTAATAGATCATGGTGTAGAGTGAGCTAATAGATATTAGGATAATAATATTAAAAAAGGGGCTATGGGATTCATACACGAGGTAAAGACATTGAAACCACCTACAAATCATGGCTTTTTATCTTTTGTCAGATGGAGCGGATGTAACACTACACATACTATGTGTGTTTTAACATTTTTTAACATTGTAGGTAATAACAACTAATAACAGCACCTGGTATCTATTTATTACTCTTTTTTTATTCTTTCTCCTTTTTAATACTGCAATTACCTTTTATAGAGCCAATTTATGATTAACTGACTGCAAAAATGGTCTTGAAAAATTGAAATTGTATGGCACCCCTGGTTTTTAGGAACTATATATATGTTTATGTATCTTTTATGGTTTGAAATAAAGATTTTGATGATGAAATGTCCCTTAACAGCTACCCGCCCCCTAGCCCCAACCAACCTCAGTCACCCCCAACCATTCCCCCCTCTCCCCCCTCCCGCAGCTCTCCCCACCCTCCCCCCAGGCATGTCGTAGAGTGTCTGCACCGGAATGTAAATGGGCCTATAAACCTGAACGCGTCTAGCAATGGGACCAATGGATACAATGTGGAATGAAGCGTCTCACCTATGGGTAGGGGCAGCACTTTATCGTCAGGTCAATATGAGGCCCCAGTAAGCACTGTGATATATTATAGTGGGCGGGCCTCGGGGCTATTCGCTCGGATATCACCATCCTCATCCTCAGGGGGTGTAAGTTCCATGACCAGTCTTCCCCAAGCTCTCGCCCTCTCTAACGCCTGTTCACTACCCATTCTATGTGCAATTTGTAGTCGGACATCACCCTCGCAGTCGGCCCACTTACGAAATTCAACCCTCCATTTATCTAAACTGGGGCCCTTTTCCGCTTTCCACAGGGAGGTTATGGTTCTCTTGGCTAGTAGGAAACCCAGGTCTATAAATTTACTAGTGATTTTTTTCTTTGAGGTGCGGGGGAACAAATGTAGGATACAATGTGCCATGGAGGGCCGTAGGTCCCTTTCGGTTACATCCGTCAACAGGGCCGTCACCCCCTGCCAAAAAGAGTCAAGAGACGGGCAATCCCACAACATATGTTTGAAATCAGCTTCAACCATTGCGCACCTTGGGCAGGACGCTGACTGGGTTGGGAAGTATTTATGTAGATGGACCGGTGTTAGGTATGCCCTGTGTAGGATGTGAAAATGCACTAACTGGAAATGCGCATTTCGCGTGCTTTTCCAGGCCTTCTCCACTATCCCATTCCATGCCGTGTCTGGTATGTCCTTCCCTATATCAGTTTCCCACTTCGTCTTTACGGCTGTCAATGGGGTTAGGGCTTCTTGTATCATGCGCCTGTATAAGCAAGTTACTGCCTTGAGGGTGCCCGCAGCAACCACAACGTATTGGCAACCCATAGAGGTAGGTGGTTCTGTCAGGCCCGCTTTCCAGTGTTTTCAAACCGCCGTCGTGAGCGCAGTATGTAACAAAAAGTCACCCCCGGTAGCTCATAGCGGTCTCGGAGGTCATCAAACGGTATTAGGTCACCGTCCTCATACAGGTCACCTATCGTCGATAAACCCTGTTGTTCCCAGGTCTCCAACCTCTGCCAGGTGCCCCCAAGTGGTAGAGCCCTGCACATCTTCAATGGTATATCAGGGGCGTAAGGGGTCCCTATAGACCCTCTTCGCAGTACCTATTCCAGCATTTCGGGCTGTGGCAAATTCCTGGGTAAGGTGCATGTCCCCGATCGGGAGTCGCAATACTATGCGAGATAATACCAACAGAGGACCCGACAGCTCACCTGATTCCCCCTCCCCCCTAGTGGGCCTCGCTAACCACAGTGTGAGCCTTTGTTGTTAGGCTTCTATGTAATACGTTTCGAATTCTGGGACCGCTAGTCCTCCCTCCGCTCGGGGCCTCATGAGCGTGCCGAGCGCCACTCTGCGCCTGCCCGTACCCCACAGAAAAGAGCTGATCATCGCCCTAAGCCTCTTGAAATAGACTGCCGGGATCCAGATCGGGAGGGCTGGAAAGAAGTATAGTAACCGCGGAAGGGTCACAATTTTGAGTAGCGCCATTCGTCCTGCTACTGACAATGGTAAGGTAGCCCAGAAATCAAAGTTAGCCCTGGCTCCGCTGATCGCCTTCCCTACGTACCCTTCGAGTATATCTTGTGCTCGTGGTACATCACCGTGCCCAAGTAGGGAAAACATCGCTCTTCTCAGTTCACCCCATCAGCGTTCTGAGGGCGAATTCTGCCTTTGCGCATCGGAAAGAGGTACGACTTCGTCCAATTGACTTTTAACCCCGCTACTGCGCTCAGGGCCCGCAGCAGGGATTTTTCTCCTTGCAGTGCCTCACCTGTATCTGCCAGGAACATTAAGAGGTCATCCGCATAAAGTGCGATATGGTGGATCTGTCCATACACGTCTAGTCCCTGGTACGCCCGCCCTAATCGAGCATGTGCCGCCAGGGGCTCTACCACCATAGCGAATAACAATGGGGAGAGGGGACACCCTTGTCGCGTGCCCCTCCCCACCTTGCATGCCTCAGAGTTCACCCCTCCTGTTCTAACTCTGGCAGTTGAATCTGCGTATAACAGAGCCGTCCATATCACAAAGTCGGGACCAAGGCCCATTCGTCGCATTACATGAAATAAGTACTCCCACTCTAGACTGTCGAAGGCTTTTTCGATGTCGACAGCAAATACCGCCGCAGTATCCACCTCATAGGAATCGGCTTCCAAAATGTGCAGGAGCATTCGTATATTAAGCGCTGTGATGCGAGCCCGGATGAACCCAGACTGATCGGCATGTATTAGGGTGGGCATGTGCGGAAGCAGCAGAGTTGCCAGTATCTTGCTCAGGATTTTGTAGTCCAAGTTAAGCATTGACAGCGGGCGGTAAGCCGTTCTATCCCAAGGTTGTTTGCCCGGCTTTAGTAAAGGAATAATGATCGCTTCCCTGGTAAAGTCCGGCAATCTCCCTATCTTCTTGGCTTCATTATATAGGCGATAGGCAATACTATAATGACGACTATGACGTTGATGATGTGACAGGGACGTCTTTCAGCTAGGACAGCCAAGGACAGGGTACAGGACCAGTTTATGTACCAGTAGACCAGCGTAGCCCCTATGTCAAAATGGATCTGCAGGGATCTCCTAAGGAGTTCTTGGTTGATATTTGTGACACAAAGAGCTCTATTGCCCGACTTGTCTGGCCATTATAATGTTTTGGGGTGTTTTTCAGGAGAAACGCTTGTAAGCCACATTTCACGCCCTCTTTCCCTTACTGTTGGCCCTTTTAGTGTGGGTTCCCTATTCCTTCTAACATCTAATTGTGGTGACAATTTGATGGGTTTAGACCTACTAAAGAAGTTGCATGCTACTATATATTTTTTGCCAGATGGTGTCTATATTACCATGGGCCCGGAGGTTGGTCCTAAATAATGTCTATCTAAGGATGCTTCCCTTCCACCTGAATTTGATCAAGTTCCACCCACATTATGGGCCACTGGTGACACCTATGTAGGCTTATTGCACATACCTTCCGTTTCTGTACAGGTTAAGGACTATGGAATATTGCACAGCATCCCTCAGTAATATGTAAGGGAGTTGTTGAAGAGACTACGGGTAATATATGCAACAGTCCTATTCTTCCGGTTTCAAAAAGGGCACCGCTAGATTCTCCTAATAGTGCTCTTGATGTATATCGTTTTGTCATTGATGTGCGTGAGGTAACAAAATTGTGGTCATACAATTCCCAGTGGTTCCTGATATCACCACACTTCTAACTATGATTCCATCTCCTGCTAAGTTTTTCTCTGTGATTGGTTAAAAAATTCATTCTTTAGTATTCCCATCCACCCAGATAGTATGTATTTGTTAGGAATTGCGCTGGCTGGTAAAAGTTTCCAATTCTGTTGCGCTCCTCAAGGCTATACTGAAAGTCCTTGAATTTATAGCCAAGCGTTAAAAAGTCAGGTGGATTCAATCTCACTTTCTCCAGGTAATGTATTGGTACAGTATGTTGATGACTTGTTAATTGCTTCTGATACGGAATAAGGTTGCAAGGATAGTACGGTGCAATTATTTTTACACCTGGCACATCCTGGTCCGAAGGTCCCCTTTCGGAGCTTTAATATTGTTGACAGGTCGTCACCTAATTAGGTCACCTTCTGTCAAAGGAGGGTAGAAGGTTAACACCAGAATGCATGCATCAGTACCATTAATAAAATGCCCTGTCAGACAGACTATGGATGGACTGCATAAGGTAGGAAAGTACTGAGTAGCAGTACCAATGAGGGAGTGGAGCACTCACAAAGATGCATCTGTTTTGCTCTTGCTGTTTGAAAATTAGTCATGAAATTATCCTTTGAAAGTATACCATCTTTATCAGCCTGGGGTAGATTAGGAAAGAGCTTAGGACCGAGCAGTGAGGCTCTGACGGACACTGGGAACACTCGCATTCCATGATTCCTTTTCTTTATTTTTTACCTCCTTATATACTATGCATCCTTTTGATAGACAAGTTCCTGATGAGGAGCAGCCCATTACCCCTGTACAACACAGTGTGACATGGCCTATACGAAGTAAAATGGTGTGTATTAGGGTTTTGGTAACAGTGTTAATAATAATATGTGGGGTATCATGGTTCCTGGAAGATGCACCTAGTGTGTCCACACTAAGGGTCCATTAGGATGTAGGGCAGATCGCCACCGCCCGCATGGCAGTGGCGTTCGGCCCTACATCCTTCCCCACCCACCACCTATTCCCCCACCATATTAGTATGGCGGAGGGTACCGCAGCGGACGGGAATACTGTCCGCCGCTTTTCTGCCCGGGCGACAAGTCGACCGGGCGAAAAAGGGTTTAATATGGTGGTGGTGTCTGGTAAATGTAAGGCCTGGTAACAGAGGTGACCAGGACTCCAGCGTGCACCAACAATAATTTAAATTCTCCAGTCAAAAGTATATCGTGTTTTAGTCACACATTTAATCACAATTCATTGTATTGCTTAACCAATTACATAACATTTCAAGTAAATATCATGGAGAAAGTCCAACAAATAATTAATATAGTCCAATGTGAAATACATAAATTACACCAAATTAAATGACAAATGCATTTCGGGGCTTGTGCCCCTTCGTCAGGGGTCTGCATGAAGAGAAGAAAAAAGAAACAAGAAGAAAGAAAACTAAGTTACTTCCAGTGCTTAGGAGGAAAATGTTTTTTCTACATATAGTGTTTTTAACATCAGTCTTACCGCAACTATGGACTAACGAATCCACTCATGGATTCGATGAATAGCGTGGCCGCGCGGCTGCGCGTAATCTAGGGAGTGAGCAGATACTTTGAGTAAACACAATATTTTATGAACCACAAATGTGTTTCTGTATAGAGAGCACACAAAGTGCTAGTTACCTGAGTGCTTGTAGTTGAGGTAACTGGAAATAAACGAACAGACAAAATGCATACCATTTTAGATTGAGGCAAACAGATCTAAAATTTGACAATGAACGTATGTTACTGCAGAGAAAATTACTCTAGGCTCACCTGCTGAGTTTGGAATGAGGCGTTTTTACTCTGCGGAATTTAAGAAATAAGGAAAACTAATGAGCATTTAAACAGTGCATGCTCAAGAATTTTTTTTTTTAACTGGCCCTCCATAGTACGGGGAAAATGCATTTACCTGTCGTAGTTCAATGCGCGTTACGAAGCAGCAGTTTAACGAGGTGTCACAGCATTCTGTGAAGACAATGAGCGGTTGGGGACTTTAAAAACCAAATCGTGGGTTATGAATGCAAATTTTTTTTCTTGAGCATGCACTGTTTAAATGCTCATTAGTTTTCCTTATTTCTTAAATTCCGCAGAGTAAAAACGCCTCATTCCAAACTCAGCAGGTGAGCCTAGAGTCATTTTCTCTGCAGTAACATACGTTCATTGTCAAATTTTAGATCTGTTTGCCTCAATCTAAAATGGTATGCATTTTGTCTGTTCGTTTATTTCCAGTTACCTCAACTACAAGCACTCAGGTAACTAGCACTTCGTGTGCTCTCTATACAGAAACACATTTGTGGTTCATAAAATATTGTGTTTACTCAAAGTATCTGCTCACTCCCTAGATTACGCGCAGCCACGCGCCACGCTATTCATCGAATCCATGAGTGGATTCGTTAGTCCATAGTTGCGGTAAGACTGATGTTAAAAACACTATATGTAGAAAAAACATTTTCCTCCTAAGCACTGGAAGTAACTTAGTTTTCTTTCTTCTTGTTTCTTTTTTTCTTCTCTTCATGCAGACCCCTGACGAAGGGGCACAAGCCCCGAAATGCATTTGTCATTTAATTTGGTGTAATTTATGTATTTCACATTGGACTATATTAATTATTTGTTGGACTTTCTCCATGATATTTACTTGAAATGTTATGTAATTGGTTAAGCAATACAATGAATTGTGATTAAATGTGTGACTAAAACACGATATACTTTTGACTGGAGAATTTAAATTATTGTTGGTGCACGCTGGAGTCCTGGTCACCTCTGTTACCAGGCCTTACATTTAGCTATTCAATAGTGTGCAGGCACTAATCCAACGCGCACACATACCGTACAAACAGGCTAAATTGGATTCATGAGTGCAGTCCCCACATACATTCATCGGTGGTGTCTGGTAGACACGCTATCCATATTTGGCTGAGTGTGGCACAACAGGGGAGGTGTTGCAATTCTGTTCGGCTCTGTTTGGAGCAAGCGAGCTGAGTGGACGTTCGGTGGGGCTTAGGATCTACGGCAGAGCTGCTGCGGGGAGCCCGGTGTGCTGCTCGCGTTTGCTGTGACCACCTCACACCCGCACCGGATCGAAGAAGTGGAGGAGGAGGGGTGAGAGTGGGCGAGCGAGGGGAGCAGGGAGACGGGAGGCGCTGCCCGCGTTTGCTTCAGCCCGTGTCTGCTTTTGCCTTCCCTGGCTCCCGCTCCCGTTTGAGTGTTTTTTGCCCGGTCTCGTGTGCGGACGCTCTGGTCCTTGCTTCCGGGGCCTGCTGTTTGCAGTAGGGGCAGGAGGGGCTGCTGCCGGCACCGCAGCGTTGCGGTGTTGCAGTTGCTGCTGGTGCAGTGACGCCATAGGGATTAGAGGAGCTCTGGCTTGCAGCGCTGTGTGTGTGGCAGCAGCAGAGAACTGAGGAGCCTGCTGCCTGCCTGCCGGCTTCATTACAACCACCCACCAAGCATCTGAACCGAGTAATGCGCCCAACGGAGCAGAGCCGAGCCTAGGAGTGGAGGAAAGTGTCTTCATTTGCCCATACCTCCCATCTGTAGTGTGAATAGCTCTCTACCACCATTCTCCCGTGTACATCTGACAGCGATGAAGATCAAATATTAAACAAACGACCAGCTTGTGGTGAGTGACAAGGGGCAAGAGGTGTGCAGTGAACATTTAAGGTTCTAAGTTACTGAGTCTTTTGGGATCTGTTCTACTCTATATGACTATATAAGAGGCCTGCCGGAGTCAGGTTACTAATGGGACAATCTATCTATTAATAAATAACTAGCAGTACCGCTGGATTCTGTCCCACGGGTTGTTTTGAGGGCGCCTTGGGGCTAACTTGGGGGTGATCCCTCGGGGTACTCAGAGGTGTTACTTGTTATTAAAGCATCCGCTGGTCTGTCAACGGCCCGTCAACGGCCTGCTTGTTGCTTTGGAAGAGGCAAGTCTTCTTCACTTTGGAGGGGGTATTATGAGGTCAGGAAAGGAGCGACCACTTTTCCCTCCAATCAAAAGGAAAAGAAAAATACAACAAGCATCAATATTAGATACTTTTAAAATAAAACAGGCTGGAGACATACAGTCCTTCAAAACATCAAAGATCCATACATTTGGGAAATTGGGCAAGTCGCCGACAAAGTTTGATTTTATGAAGGACCCAACCAGTGCTATGTTAACAATGACTGGGGGTGAGTGTTTGATTTGCTCAAACGCTCTGTCCATCATCCCCTTTTGTATCGCTTTGTTCGCTCTAAGTGTGGCAGGGTATGCTCAGACGTGAGTCCCTTGCTCACTTGGCCACTGGATTCAAGATAGCCTGGCTGATGAGGATTATGAATCCGAAACCGGTCCCAGGATGCTTGTTTCCGGTCCAGGGAAGACATGGCTTGGCAGTTCGGGCTGGACTGTTCCCATGAGGCACAGGGTCAGACTGATTTGCATATGGCCATGTCTGAACTGGGGTGGCTGAGTGGGCTAAAGAATGGTGATGGATTAAACCCAGATCAGTTGACTGGGGGTGAGTGTTTGATTTGCTCAAACGATCCGTCCATCATCCCCTTTTGTATAACAATGCTAACTAACTCATGTGATCTTCAAACTCCAATTAAGCCACTGAGTAAAGCAAATAGTATATCCCCTAAGCAAGGGGTAAATGAACCAGGCCACTCAGGGCCTGAAGCTGAAGTAGAAAGAATGCCAAACCCAATTGAGGATCAAGTCAACCACTGGGGTCAAATAGCGGACCTAGAGATGCTAACTATTCAATTTTCTGGTCGATCACAACAAGAAGACCTAAAATGCACGACTTCAATGATGGAAGATATGCCGCAATTATTACCAACCTGGCAACCAATGCCAATTGAAGTGCAAGTAAAAATCAGCAAAGTGATTGGGTTTGGGGAACCTCCTAATTCGGGCCACATAATTCAGCCAGAGCAAGAAGTTTCAAATGATCTAAATGATGGGTTGCAAATTATAAGTGAAACCAATACTCTCCTGAAATCGGATTCTAATTTGCCCAATATATATCATACTCAAAAATTGGATCAGTCAAAACATAATAATGATTTTGAAATTAAAAATGATGAACACAATGGCAACCCAGAAACTCTGCAGCTCCGGAGTACCCCATATCAAAAAAGCGTTTGGAACAGTAGTTCAAAATTAATTAATCCTGGTGACGAGGGACATCATTTTCAAGGACCTCAAAAAGAGAAGCATAAGGATGTATCATTTATTAATGGGTAACATCACATCCCAGGTACTCAGGTACCAGGAAGTGGGAATGCAGGAGCAATTTGGGACTTATTCTTTAAAACTTCTCAACTAACTTTGGAAGCTTTAACATACCAGTCTAATAAAATAGATGTCCAAATTGACCTTTTGAGCGCTATGGCATCTTCTGTTGCTGGGATTGAGCAGAAGATAATAACTTTGAATAATTTAATAGTAAGAGCACAATCTCAGCCAATAGCGACGCAAGTAGAGTGTAGTTGTGCCCCACTAATTATTAAACTGGATACCATTCCAGATATTTTAAAAACAATAATTGACGATGTAAAAGGGAATTTTGGTTCCAATGAGGGAAATCAACTTACTAAGAATATCTGCCCTTCCAAAAATAAAATAAACTGTAAAGGTACAACAAATAGTAAAGACATTGTTGTTGTGAAAGATAAAATAGTCGATAAAACAAAACAACAAGAAGTGATAAACCTTTGCTTCTTCGGAAGTTCATCTATCAAAAAGACAGAGGAAAAAACGGAAGGCAAGAAATAAAGCCCCAAAAAGTATAAAAAATATAAATATATTAGACCTAGCGAGTTTAAATATGGGAAATAACCATGACCAAATACTAGACTGTGAAGGTGAGGCTAACAAATGTCTCCAATTAAACCTTTTTTTCCGCTATTTAGTAAGGATCTATCGGAGGCACAAGCTGCAAAAAATAAACGCTTAAACAAGCAAGCTGATAGTATAATAACCACAGAGAATGGAAAAAATCAGCCTTCAGAAATGCTGAAAGTGGTGGCAAGTAATAAACTGGTGGAAAACAAGATTGCTCAACAGGAAATAATTAAAGTAAGGAGTGAGAGTAACAGTGGGGAGGAAACAAACAGAGACTTGCCAAATACCTTGAAGGATATTAAATCACCTCAAGAGCTGGTAACTCAAATGAAGCAGGTAAACAAACACCAACAAGCATGGTCTAAAAATATTTGTAATCAAAATGGAAGATTAATTCAACATACTCAAGGTGAAACCGGCCTGCAACAAGCTAAAATAAATACCCCAAATCAAAAAGAAGGAGTGGTGCAGATAATATTTACACCAGAATATAAATCAAGGAGAAAAAATGATATTTTGAATAGTGGAAACATATTAAAATTGTGTTACGCGGTCCCCTCATTGAAGGAAATCAAATGTACAGACATAGAATCAATTGAATTTCTCACACTCAAGAACAATGAACAAGAATCGACATTGGTAACTTGGTCTTTATCCACTGTCACCAGTCTAATTATGCAAGAATATAATCTCTTTCAGGACTGGGGTATAAAAATAACGATTCCCCTTCAACCTTCCTACCCTAGTCCTTTTATTCCATCTAAAACACAAAATGAAAACCAAATGAGATCGGCAAGTAATATTAAAATTCAAATTCAAAAGACTTTATTCGGTTATGAAACATTGATAACCATAAAAGTACATAAAATCACAGCTTTGTCAGTTTACACAAATTACACAATAAATATTTATACAGACAAAAACATCTCATAGGCTCAGGCTATTAAAAATATTAAATAATTATCGATTTCCATGATTGAAAAACATTTCTAAGATATCCAGAAACAGATGCTACCGAAAATATGTCATCAAGTTTCCGAATTGCCAGAAAGGCAGGGCGACATTGTTTACAATTCATATATTTTAAAATGGGCATAATCCACCTTCTCCTTGGTACTGTATAAAATTTACAAAAAAATAAAATATGAATGTCCGATTGGGTGGATGTATCGTCACATGGGCATTTACTTATATCACTTGTCCAGTCGTTAATGGCAGGGAAACTCAATAATCTAAAAAGAATCCCAAATCTAAATCGTATCAGCAAAAACCTTTCATGTTCTGTCATCCGCAGGGTTAAATAAGGTTGAATAGCCTGCGAAATTAAAAGCGGTTGATGGGCAATCACAGTTTTTTTGGTCAACTCAGTTTGATCTCTGAGATTCGATAAGTACATAATACATAACCTTTTCAACTCTTTCCTCGGGATCGTAACCATTGACATGGGATCATCATAAAATTCTGGATGATTAATATTACCACAAAAGGTTTTAATGTATCTAAGCCATTTCACACGACGGACACCCTCGAATTTCAGGGCGTCCCCCAATATGAGGCGGTTCAAATGACACTCGATGGTAGTCCACACCCAATGCCACAGAAGAACAGGTTGGGCCCTAATAAGATCTTCTAAATAGGGCATACCAAGTTTAGTGTGACAATTATGGGTGGACGTGCTCTCAGGCATAGTTAAAAGATATCTCAGAAAGCTATTCTCAGTCAGCTGTAAACTGGTGACATTAGTATTACCCCAAATTCCCGCGCCATAAGTTGCCACCGCAACACAACTAGCTTTATAAATACTTAAAAGCTCATGGACTGGTTTCTTTCCCATCTTCTTACTGAATAGTTTAAGGGCCATCACGGACTTGGTAAACAACAAATTTCTCCCTTTGACTGCGCTGTTCCACTGACCTGTACAGTCAAATAGTATACCTAAATAAGGGAAGGTTGAAGTATGATCCAGTGGCTTAGAGTCAATGAACATAGTTCTTTTCCTTATTTTGCTTTGATACCACAGTTCATGGAAAAGGTTTTGGTGCAATTCACCTTCAGGTCTAAATTAGTCATAAAGGTACAAAAAGATGTGATCATGGTTTGCATTGCTATGGGAGTCCTTGCCATAAGGACGGCATCATCTGCATAGATGAGTGCCGGTATTCGGCGTTGTAGTGCCATAGGCATATCAGTGCAGTCCCTCAGCAGAGTATCCTCCAAGCCATTGATGTAAATGGAGAATAAAAATAGGGCAAGGACACATCCTTGCCTCACTCCCCGCGCAATAATAAACATTCTCGTGCACTCTCCTTTTATACCATATCTGATTGTTGCCCTAGCCCCATTATACAACTCTCTTAAAAAACAGATATTATCCTCTACACCCAAATGAGTTAAAATTGACCATAATTTGCTGTGATTAACACAGTCAAAGGCGGAGGTAAGATCCACAAAAGTTAAACACAACCTCCCTCCCTTTACCTTAGTATATTTTTCCAAAAGTATAAATAAGTTGAGTCCTTGATCTATGGTCCCAACTTCTTCTCTAAACCCGTATTGTAGATCACTAATGATCTTATGCTCATCGGCCCATGACTGCAGCCTATCTAGGATGACCCTACCGATAATTTTAACTGTTGAGTCAAGCAGGGATATTGGGCGGTAACACATGCAACTAGCCCTGTTGCCCTTTTTAAAATAGGTACAATGATTGATTTGTACCAAGTTCTAACAAGACCCAACGAACAAGCAGCATTAAGAAATCTTGTCAGCAGTGGCGCCCATAGTGTTACGTTATTTTTAAAGATGTCTACAGGGACGCCATCTAGGCCAGGCGCCTTGCCCCCCCGGCTTGAGTAAATACCCTTAGTTACTTCTCCAAATGTAAAAAAGAGATTCTCCCCCTCTTTAATTATCGGTAGGTTAGACGTCTTATGCCTTGCGAGTTCACACTGAGGTTCTACATTCGCGGGTGAAGGGTTATAGAGGGTCTCAAAATGTCTCACCCATTCATCCTCAGCAATGACAATCTCTAACCTCGCCCTGGTGTCATCCTTGAAGTATGGCGCATTAACTGCCCTCCAAAATGCTGTCATGTCCTTCAGTTCAGAGGCTGCTAATAAAGCCTCCCATGCATCCTTCTTCATCTTTGTCCTTCTATTCTTAATGGCTAATTTATAAGATTTACGAAACTCCCTAATCTGTTTATGATCTCTATCATGCCTTTTCAGCGCCCGCTTGAGATTTGTATGTGCCTTAGTACACTCATGGTCAATCCAACCCCTCTTTTTATTGTTATTGTTCTTTAAGTTGACCCACAGGCTTTCCTTTATACGTGTTATGATTAATTTGAAGTTATTAAGTACTTCGGTATCCTCAGATGTCCAAACAAATATTAAAACACATATTACAGGCCTTAAGTAAGTTACATAGGAACACATCAGGTATAACCTTGGACCACTTTAGAGCATAACCATTCTGTCTAGAGATTTCGATGTCTCTTGAGTGTATCCTAGGGGTTTTATCTGTATTAACACGCAGGTCTAAAATTTTTACCCTAATGGGAAAATGATCACTTAAGGAGGTCTCCAGTACACTATAATTAGCAACACTAGCCCCAAAACATGAAGAGATCAAGACATAATCAATTACAGATGATAACCCTCTACCATTAAAAGTTGCAGAGAACGGGACCTCTGGGTGACACAATTTATTAGCGAAACCTAGATCGTTCATAAAGAGGATCGCATTTAGGGCATCACCCTTTCCAGTATGTTCAAAATGTGTCAATATAGACTCCCTGTCCAATGTTAGACCACAGTTCCCTTTTTCCTGCTCGATTACAAAGGGTACTATTAAAGTCACCCCCCCATATCACAACAAACTCTTTGCGCTCATTGCAAATTATTGTATTGAGTTCGGAGTTTAAGGTTTTACATACTGATACTAAGTCGGCCGAAGGGACATTATTATATAGATTTACAATTAGAATGCAGAAAGTATCATTCATATACAAACCAACAATATGGTAATAACAATTATTGTGGAAAACCTCGATATTTTTACATTTAAAACGATTTGAGACATATGTGCAGAGCCCTCCCTTGGCTCTGCCATGTAATGAGCCTATAGCTGGAGTAAAAACAGTTTTAAAACCATTCAAATGATACACATCCTTTGCCCAGGTTTCTTGCAGGCACATGACATCAAGTTCTTTTGTTAATTTATGCCAAAGCGGGTTATCCAGTTTGGCCCTAAGTGCGGCAATGTTCCAAAAGATAATAGTCCATTTGTCGTTGTTCACGTCATTTGTAGCATGTATCAAATAGGCAACCTTGCCTAAATAGCTATCTGAGATACCATCACTCTTGCATTGGCCCTTTAGTGATATAACTGAAGCTTCAGGCAATTCTGAATGCGTCCGAACCGTAGCAGTATTAGACCGCCCTCCTAGGTGTTGAAGTTCTGCATTTCCCAGGGGAGTCCTTTGCTTGAATGGGTTCGATATTTTCAGCTTGAGTAACGATTACATGGTTCCGTACTGGTCAATACACCCCCCCAGACCAGAAAGGGAGTCAAACCTGTTATGGGTTGGAACATTAAATAGATTCCCTGGCAATTGATAATCATGAAAAATATTCGGCATAAAGCTTCTGTACATCCTGGGTGCCATTGGGGCATTAAAGCGATTACCAGTATGTGGATACCTTCCTTCATAGCGTGGATTGTATGGCCTCTCACTACCCACCACAAAGGGGGCCGGTGGGTAGTAGTAGCTTAAGTCTAGAGAAAAAATTCCGCTTGAGTTTCCATAATTCGGGAAGGCACTTATAAACTGCACTACCCTTGGGTCTCTAAAGTTTACAATAATGCAATCTCCTTTAATATCTTTTGCATTATGGCCCAGCCAGTTTACTCTCCGGACAGTAATGATTTCCCCACCCAGGTCAGGTCTAAGGGGTCTATTTTTCTCTAGCCAATACACAACTTTATTTTTTAGTTCATGAGAAGTTTCATCCCTGTTATTCTTCCACTCCGGAACACCTGCCAGCACAATTACATAAGGATAGGAGTCCGGGGGAAGATCGACTCTCCTCCCATGTGCATTACTTCTGGGTGCCACTATTTTATCTGATTCTAATACCGTTTTATTAGGGCTCTCAGTTATGCCTGTTTTATTGCTATCTGCTTTACCGCCTCTCCCAACTTTACAGTCCAGCTGGGAATCATTATCTTTTTTATTTACACTTTATGGATTAGATAGATCTTTGCCAGCTTGTCCCGATTTCACTCTAGATGGTGGCTTCTCTTTATTTTTGGGTAATGCGGGAGAACTATTTTGCGGGGTTTTGTATCCCCCAGTTTTTTCAGCAATTCTGAGTTATCCCGTGTAATCTTCTCAAGAGTTTCCAGCTGATCACCTATCCTTTTTACACGCTCCACCAAAGGAAGAATTAAAGATTTAACCAAGTGCTCAATATTTTCCAGCGAGCACACGGTATCTCTAATATTTATAGGCGGGCTTTCATTTATTTCAACAATGGGGCTAGCATTATCCAAGCCAGTCTCTTCAGTCTGGTTAGATATCTTGTTCCTATACATAACCCCCTTATCCCGTTGCTTAGGGAAAACAGTTTTTATCTTTTTAGTACATGCGCCTTTCTGCTGGTTTCCGCCACGTTTACGTTTTAAATTAGGAGCGGTAACCTGCGAGGAACCGATGTGAATTTGCTCTCTGGGTTCTCTAAGCTGCTCACTAATTAGAGACTTTTGGCGCTGACCCGCCTCCACACTTGGATAAACCATGTAGGAGTCTAGGCTTGCGTCAATCCCACTTATGTCTAGTATAGTTGAGAGGTCTTGTTGGTGACACGATTTTGGAACTTTCCGGGTGAGTGGCTGTTCAGGTGACAGGACTGTTGCAATGCTCCCAAGTGATGACCTTCTCATGAACACAGGGTCAAGAGATATCCGTCGTTGAGTTGAGGCTATCTCTTTCTCCAGTGCAGACGCAGCCCTGGTAATGAAGGCATCTAAGGTGCCAGTGAGTCCTCCTCCCACTCCCTTACTACATGACTTGTTTACTTTAGGGTTTTTTGACGCCATTACTACGGTGCCTATGACGCTTATGCGTGTACCAAACAGTTATAATGAAGTATATAGTATCTTAAAAATTAAGTAATTAAATGAACAATTAAACAATATATTGTCAAGTCTTACTGTGATTATGAAATCAAGGGGTATGGCCCAGTCCAGTCTCCTCCTGTCTCGGACGGGCTCAGACGGGTCCGCCCTTGGCCCGGTCTTCGCCCGGCACGTCCCGCTACGCGGGGATGTGCGCTGCTTTATGCGCCTCCTGGCGCTGCTGGCGTGTCACTGTTGCCGGGAGATGGAGTCCCGGGGTGGCGGCGCGATTCTTGTCGGCGTCTGGTGGCTGGTGGTGTCTGCTTAGGGCAAGTATAGCGGGCACGGTGTCCTGCTCCTGCAGGTAGGCTCTCCTTTGGTTTGGCAAGGCTCCCCCTCCTTTGGTTTGGCAAGGACCCCATAGGTGTGACCAATGGACATCTTTTAAGCACATTAGAAGGAAAAAATGTAGACCCGCTATTTGACACTGTCAAATTAGGATGGACCCTCCCCCCAGCGCCTTGAGACCCTCCGGGTGAGTAGTGCGATATATAAATGCTTTGATTGATTGATTGATTGATTACTGCAGCTCTCCATAATACTAGGCAGGATTGACATCTACAAATTGTAGCCCCGTTAAAGGGATCAACAATTATGAATGAAAACGTTAGAGTATGTTCATGGAATATAAATGGGGTCCGAGCAAAGATTCAGAATAACCAACTAGCAACCCTGGGTAGTTTTCAAATCATTTGTCTACAAGAGACTTGGTCTTTAGTTCCCTTTAAAATAGAAGGGTATAAGGGTTATTACTCATTAGCCAATAGAACAAGTAATCATGGGAGACCTTGTGGGGGTTTGGCTATTTTTATATCAACAGATCTAAAAATAGAAAGCGAAATGGACGCCCAAAGCCAAAAGGAGCATCTAATTGTCAAAATAAGATACAAAGAACAAAATATAATTAAATCTCTTATAGTAATTAATGTATATATTCACCCTGATACTAAATCACGAAGATCAATGGTGAATAATTTGATAATTATGATATTGTAGCAACGGGACAAAGCCATCCAATCTGAGATTATTATAACCGGAGATTATAACAAATATGCTATGGTTTTATGTCAGAGATGTTGAAATACAAAGGCAAAATTACTTATGGTCAATTCCAACCTTTTCAACATCAATGGATATAATGGAACAAAAGAATGAAAAAATTGGCAAGACTCTGGTAAAAGAACTTGAAACCATAGATCTAAGAGTGCTAAATGGGCGATTTCCTCAAGACTCACCACCTGCTTGGACTTTTCATACAGGGGATTATAGGTCCAGAATAGACTATACCATAGCATCGTTGAATTTATTTAATAAAATTCTGTCTTATCAGATAGAGGGAACAGATATAACTGACCATGACCAGCAAATTATTGAGCTAAATTTAAATGGCTTAAGATTTGAAAACTATATAACACCTCCAGGAGAAATAACGACAGTAAATTACAAAAAATTACATTGGTCAGATAGCACCAAAGACTCTATTACAAACACTGCGCAGGCAATTGTTGATTTTCACTTTGAAGGAGATGATTCAAATACTGTGGAATAATGTTCACTCTTCACAAAGGAATTAATTATCAGTCACTCCGAAAAACATATTAATAAGGGCCAGTGGAGAAAAAACTAGCATGCTCATTGGTGAAAATCTCGTTTGAAAGCCAGCAATTAAAAAAAAAACATAACAGAATCCTAAGATTAGTAAAAAAGTTCCCAGTTAATTTAATTTACAGGAAAAAACTTAAAAGGATAAATAAAGAAGTAAAGATAATGGTCTGGGGGGACAAAATGCAAGAAAAGCAATTGTTGTGGGCAAAAGCCCTACACGCTTGCAAAAGGAGTAATTCAAGAGACTTCTGGACTCTAGTGAATAAATTAGGTAGACCTAGTACGAAAGCCACTTCATCAACAGTAACTGAATCTGAATGGGTATCGTTTATAGATATGCACCTGAATCCAACTCTTAATATGGTTATGCATACTACTGACTGGGACACAAATGGAACATAAGGAGAAAAGAATAATAATACAATAGCAATAACAGAAAACCAAGTATGTAAGTTACTAAAGAAACAGAGATCCAATGGTGCACCAGGCCCAAACGGGATTCCCGCTGTACTGTATAAGGAGAAAGCTGCTTACTGGTCGCGTTATTTAACATCAGTTTTTAATTACGCTCTCCAATCAAGAACAGTCCCTGATTCATGGCAGGGACCTATAATTTCTCCTATATATAAAAGTGGGGACTGGTCCCTTCCATCCAATTACAGATTAATTACTCTGCAAGATGTTGAAGCTAAACTGTTTGCATCAGTCCTACTTAAGGAGCTAATTGACTGGGCTAACGAAAATCATTTAATTCCACCAAACCAATCGGGTTTTGTACAAGGTCAAGGTACTACAACGAATGTGCTAACATTGGGAATTTTAATGGAGAAATATAAAATAAAAAAACAGCCATTATACTTATGTTTCGTTGATTTTAAAGCAGCCTTTGACTGTGTGAATAGGCAGATTTTATGGAGGAAACTGGATTGTTACGGCATTAGCCCCAGCCTTTTAAAAGCAATACAACTGCTATATACTGATACTTGGACAAGAGTCCGCCTAGGGAATGGCTCAAAGCTGTCAAGGAAAATTAAAACAACTCAAGGCCTAAAGCAAGGGTGTGTTTTAGCCCCATATTTATTCAATCTATTTTTATCAGATTTTACCCTTGCAATGAACGAGTTAGCAGACTCACCGAAGCTGGCTGAGAAACAAATATCAAATGTATTATACGCTGATGACATTGTTCTGCTAAGCCAAACAAGGATAGGGCTGCAGCGATTAATACTCAAGACATCATTGTACTCCATCAAGAATAAAATGACTATAAATGAAACAAAAACAAAAGTAATTGAAGTCAGTATCAAGAAACGGAAGGGCAGGCTGTTCAAATGGTACCATCTAAAGCGGGAACTAGAAATAGTTCAATATTATAAATATTTGGGGGTAGTGTTTGATGAGAAAGGATCCTTCTCATACCATAAAAAGGGAATGGAGAAAAGAGTCAAAAGCCTACAAGGGGCCTTTCGCCTACTTTATAACTCCTTGGGAGGTCCAACCTACACTCCATTAATAAAAGTAATAAAAGCAAAATTGCTTCCGAGTCTTACATATGGAAGTGAAATACTCACTGGTTTGGATTCTGCATTATTAAATAATGCTATTACAAATACATTTAAACATCTGTTTCGGCTTCCAGCTAATGCATCTCCAGCCCAGATAAGGTTGGAATTTGGTTTTTGCAATCAACAATATGCACAAATGGGGCAGTATGTTAAGACCTGGAGACAAATCAAAACTAATATCAGTAACCCAATGTGTACCCTTTTGTGGAAAGAAATGCATCAAAATGTAAATTTGTCCTTCTATAAATACCTGCAAAAAGCTCTTGTAGAATTGTCACTTGCTGAGATTTGGGAAATGTCTTTAACAGTACTAAGTCTTAAGAAATTAATTAACAAATCAGTTAAATGTTTGTCCCTTTTAAAAGATAAAGAACTGTTTATTAAGAGATACCAGCATGGATGCTAGTTCAGGAATATACAACTCTCAAGGTTCAACCATACTTAGAAATACCATGGTCTGCACAAACCAAAATCACTTTTATGAAAGCACGATTTGGGAATTTACCTGGATTAAAACATGTAGTGCCCTGGTTGAGACCATCTATACCGACGATGTGCAGATTATGCAACCTATGGGACTAAAGCATTTTACACTTTGTATGTATATGTACAGCAATGATGGAGGAAAGAAAACAATACTTGAAAAACTGCTTCATTGACAGAGGTGTTCGAACCTGTAGACATGCCATGGTAGTTTGTTTTAGACCAACTGATATTAAAATGAACGATAATTTTACAAGGTTTTTAATTCTTGTAAAAAAGAAGTTGGATACTTGTGAGTTGCGCACAGGAATTTTAGAAGCCTGATGTTTATCTTATGATGTTATATATGAATTATAAAATACCAACTGTTGAGACTCATAATAGGTTCTAGAAAGACGATGGTCCAATGTAATGTCTAGAAACTATGGATTTGGGAAAACCTATTTTAGATTGTTAGAATCCTTTTTTTTTTTAAAATGTATTGGTCTGTATTTGAAACTGGTGTACTTTTGAATGTAGTAATTGTACGATTTTTGTTAATCATGCGAATACATTTTTTACCTTTACCTTTACCTTTTACCTATCCATTTTAGCATGGGAGCGGGAACAAGCCTTTCCGTGGCAGCATTGCCGCTACGGAAAGACATGCGGAATTCGTTGCGGGCCCTCAGGGTATTTGGGGGGTGGGGGTGCACGTACCCCCCTGCATTGCCATGGACATGGTGGCAGGCACCTCGCGGTACCCCCTGCATTGCCATGGACATGGTGGCAGGCACCTTGCGGTGCCTGTCACCTTGTGCATGACAATGCTGGGAATGGAGGATGCCACTGCCACGGTGGCGGTGGCATCCTAATCGCCGGTGCCTGACCACCGCACCACTGGCGCATGGTCCCAGCACCGCCAGGGTGGTGGGCGGACAAAAGTCCACAGCCCATCCTAATGGGCCCCTTATTGTAGATAAAAACATCTCCCTGAAACGCAAAAAGAGGGCAGCCACAAATGTAGAAATGCACAAGAGATTTTTTGAAAATGGACAGCCTAACCCACCAGATCTGTCACTAGCCTTTGACCTGCATACGCATTGTCGCTTGGGTAACTGACTGTATTTTTCGTGATCTTGGCCCTATTATTGAGTGACTGTACTTTTGCCCGGTTTATTCTGTAAGTACTGAGTGTTGCGTTTTGTTGTTTTTCCCGCCGCTGCTGGCCCTGCGGCCCCGCCCACCGATCCAGCCCACTCCCGCCCCTACCTCTGCTCCCGCCCCCTCCCCTTCTTAGCCCGTCTGTGCCCGGACCGCGCCCAACACCAGAATCCCTGGCCCCCGTGAGCGCCAGATCACCCGACACCGCTACGAAACCACAACACTCCACGCACTCAACACCAGCCGATCCTCCTGTGGCTTCCAGGCCACCCCGAAACTCACCCACGGACCCTTCACCTGCTGAAACTGCAGCTACACCAGCCAGCGCACACATGCACGTCCTGCCCACCACACCGCTGCCGAGCGCAACAAACTCAGCTGCATACTACTCAACACTCGCTCAGTCCACAAACACGCCGTCAAACACTGAGACCTGCTAGACTCCTCCGTCCCGGACGTCGCCTTCCTGACAGAGACCTGGATGAAAACCTCCTCAGCACCTGACATAGCCATAGCCATCCCGGACGGCTTCAAGATCACCCGCAGGGACCGTAACAACAACAAATCAGGAGGAGGAATCGCCATCATCCACAGGAACACCATCAGCGTCTCAACCAACACCGAAGACTCCCTCCGCATGGCCGAACACCTACACTTCCAGATCTACGCCAATCACAACACCACCCGCAGAGGAACCCTTGTCTACCGACCCCCGGGCACCTGTCCACATTTTAGAGAATCCATCGCCGACCTCATCAGCACACACGTCCTCGCCTCCACAGACTACATCCTCCTCGGAGACCTGAACTTCCACCTCGAGAACGCCAACGACAGTAACACACAACCCTGATCGACAACCTCGCCAACCTCGGACTCAAACAGCTCGTCACGACATCCACCCACTCCGCCGAACACATGCTCGACCCCATCTTCTCCGCCAGTGACTACGTCCACCTTCAGCCACACCATCGAACTCCACTGGACTGACCACCACTGCATCCATTTTTCCTTTGAGAAACACACCGCGCACAACCAACTGCAATGGATCCCACACCGCAGCTGGAAAAAAGTCACCAAAGACCAGCTCATCACCACACTTGCCCGAAAACTTCCACCCGAGCCCTCCGAGACCGAAGCAGCAGCCTACAACTTCAGACAATGGATCGACGACTGCGCCAACATCCTCGCCCCGATCAGGAAACCCTCCAAAAAGCACATCAACACAAGAGCCATCTGGTTCAACGCCGACCTCCAATCAATCAATCAATCAATACACTTGTAGAGCGCGCTACTCACCCGTGAGGGTCTCAAGGCGCTGGGGGGGGGGCAAGAGTCGCTACTGCTCCAAGAGCCAGGTCTTGAGGTGTTTCCTGAATGTGAGGTGGTCCTGGGTCAGTCGTAGGTGGGCGGGGAGGGAGTTCCACGTCTTGGCCGCCAGGTAGGAGAATGATCTTCCTCCGGCGGTGGTTCTGCGGATCCGTGGGATGGTGGCGAGGGAGAGGCTGGCGGAGCGGAGTTTGCGTGTTGGAGTGTAGAACGTGAGACGGTTGTTGAGGTATTCGGGGCCCATGTTGTGGAGCGCTTTGTTTGCGTGGGTGAGGAGCCTGAACGTGATCCTTTTGCTGACGGGGAGCCAGTGCAGGTCTCTCAGGTGGGCTGATATGTGACTGTGGCGGGGGATGTCGAGGATGAGTCGTGCGGATGCGTTCTGTATGCGTTGGAGTCTTTTCTGAAGTTTGATTGTGGTTCCTGCATATAGGGCATTCCCGTAGTCTAGTCGGCTGGTGACGAGGGCCTGGGTGACCGTCTTTCTAGTTCTGGTAGGGATGCACCGGAAGATCTTACGGAGCATGCGCAGGGTGTTGAAGCATGAAGATGAGATGGCGTTGACTTGCTTGGTCATCGTGAGAGAGGAGTCCAGGATGAATCCCAGGTTGCATGCGTGGTCAGTGGGTGTCGGTGTGGTGCCCAGTTCTGTGGGCCACCAGGAGTCGTTCCAGGCGGATGGGGATGGTCCGAGGATAAGGACCTCCGTCTTGTCTGAGTTCAGTTTGAGACGGCTGAGTTTCATCCATTCAGCAACGTTTTTCACTCCTTCCTGAAGGTTGAGTTTGGCGGTAGCTGGGTCTTTGGTGAGGAAGAGTATCAGCTGGGTGTCGTCGGCGTATGAGATGATGTTGAGGTTGTGTTTGCATGCGATGGTGGCGAGGGGGCTCATGTAGATATTGAAGAGGGTTGGGCGGAGCGATGAGCCTTGGGGTACGCCACAGATGATCTTGGTGGTCTCGGAGTGGAAGGGAGGGAGGCAGACTAGCTGGGTTCTGTCGGAGAGGAACGAGGTGATCCAGTCCAAGGCTTTGCCTTGGATCCCGGCGTTGTGGAGGCGGGTTATTAGGGTGCGATGGCAGACTGTATCAAAGGCTGAGAGGTCTAGGAGGATGAGGGCGGTGGTTTCCCCGTTGTCGAGTAGGGTTCTGATGTCGTCGGTGGCTGCGATGATGGCGGTCTCGGTGCTGTTGTTGGCTCGAAATCCGGACTGAGATGGGTCGAGGGATCCATTGGCCTAGAGGAATGCGGTCAGCTGTTTATTGACGATCTTCTCGATCACTTTCGCCGGGAAGGGAAGAACTCCAAGCACACCTGCCGACGACTTGAGAAGCAGCAGTGCAACAAGCAGACACCAGACAACCACGCCGCCCTCACGAACGCCAGACACAAACACCACCAGCTCATCCGATCCGCCAAAAAAGCCTCCTTCAAGGAACGCATCAACAACAGTCACAACAGCAAAAAGCTCTTCAACATCGTGAAAGAACTCGCCTCCCCCAGCTCCAGCGACATCCCATTGTCACAAGAACTCTGCGACTCCCTGGCCACCACCTTCCACAGCAAAATCGCAGATATCCACAGCAGCTTTAAACACCCAGACACCAACAGACGCCGACACCCCCGACTCAACACCCACCAAGCACACCGACCTCCTGTTCTCCTGGAACCACTTCAACGACGAAGACATCATCAAAATCATGAACACCATCCACTCCGGCTCACCTTCCGACCCCTGCCCCCACCACATCTTCAACAAGGCAGCTCCATCATCGCACCCCAACTCCGAAAAGTTATCAACAGCTCCTTTGAAACCGCCACCTTACCGGATAGCTGGAAACACGCTGAGATCAATGCCCTACTCAAGAAACCCAAGGCAGACCCAAAGGACCTCAAGAACTTCTGACCAATCTCCCTGCTCCTGTTCCTGTTGAACGTCATTGAAAAGACGGCCAACAGACAACTAACCCGCTTCCTGGAGGAGAACATCATCCTGGAC
This sequence comes from Lissotriton helveticus, assembly GCF_964261635.1. NCBI lineage: Eukaryota > Metazoa > Chordata > Amphibia > Caudata > Salamandridae > Lissotriton > Lissotriton helveticus. The sequence continues at coordinate 1,491,624,858 of NC_136057.1, forward strand.
CACTCCCAATCCAGATTCTGCAGCAACCACAGCACTGAAACCGCCCTCATCGCCGCCACTGACGACATCAGAACCCTACTGGACAACAGCAAAACCGTGGCTCATCCTCCTGGACCTCTCACCGCCTTCGACACCGTCTGCCACCACACCCTGCGCACACGCCTCCGTGACGCAGGGATACGAGACAAAACCCTGGACTGGATCACCTCCTTCCTCATTGGCACAACCCAGAGAGTCCGCCTCCCCCCTTTTGATCCGAAGCCACCACGATCACCTGTGGCAAACCCCAAGGATCATCCCTCAGCCCGACCCTTTTCAACATCTACATGGCACAGCTCGCCAACATCGTCCGAGCACACCACCTCAACATCGTATCCTACGCCGACAACACCCAGCTGATCCTCTCCCTCACCAAGGACCTGGCCACCGCCAAATCCAACCTCCACGAGGGAATGAAGGCCGTCGCAGACTGGATGAAGACTAGCCGGCTGAAACTGAACTCGGACAAGACAGAGGTCCTCATCCTCGGATCCACCCCTTCCGCAGGGGACGACTCCTGGTGGCTGGCCATGCTAGGAGCTGCCCCAACACCCACCAACCACTCACACAACCTGGGTTTCATTCTGGACTCCACACTCTCTATGACCCGGCAAGTCAACGCTGTTTCCTCCTCCTGCTTCAACACCCTCCGCATGCTCCGAAAGATCTAAAGATGGATCCCCACCGAAAACAGAAGGAAGGTTACCCAAGTACTCCTCAGCAGAAGGCTGCATTACGGCAACGCCCTCTACGCAGGAACCACGGCCACTCTCCAGAAGAGACACAACGCATACAAAACGCCTCCGCACACGTCATCCTTGGACTCCCTTGCCAGAGCCACATCACCACACACCAGAGAGACCTGCACTGGCTCCCGGTCAACAAGAGGATCACCTTCAAGCCCCTCACCCACTCCTACAAAGCACTCCACAACACCGGACCAGCATGCCTTAACGAACGACTATCCCTCTACACCCCGAACCGCCAGCTTCGCTCCGCCGACCTCACCCTCGCCACCATCCCACGCATCTGTCGAACGACCACCGGCAGCAGATCATTCTCCCACCTCACCGCTAAGACGTAGAACACCCGCCCCGCTCACCTCCGGCAGACCCAGGACCTGCTCACCTTCAGGAGACTCCTCAAGACCTGGCTGTTCGTCCAGTAGCTGCTCCCTCCACCCCCTAGTGCCTTGAGACCCTCACAGGTGAGTAGTGCACTCTACAAATGGCTTGATTGATTTATTGATTGGTTGTCTTATTTTCATGTTATATCTGCTTCCGGTGAAGTTACAATCGCCCAAGTATATGCCTGTTTTCCCTGTTTTTTGCATAATAGAAAATGTCTTTAGCTCACGCTACAAGGGGGGTCTGTTAGATTATGCTCGTTGATGCTCTAATAATGCCATGTATAAGTTAGCATTCGCTAAGCAATTTGCTTTTCTGACTCCATTTTGTATGGTGTTCAAAACGAATACTTCTTTGCTCAGAGAAATCCTCTTTTCTGAGTTTCCTTTCTGTAATGACGAACTGCTTGTGTTAGCACATAGTTTTTCCTCGATAAGGCACCTCTCCCACTAGTCTGGCAGTTAAATTATAGTACTGGCTGGAACGGCCTTGAGAGCGTCCTGAACTATGTAAGATTTGAGAATAAGAAACCTTTTTGTTTTGTATTTCGCTGTCTGGCCACATCTGTTTGGAAAATTCCACTGTGGACCTGTTCTTAGCTAATCATGCAATGCATATAATGTATCTCTATGCTTACAGTTACTCAGTTCCCTCTGTAGTACTCTTGCGAGACTGTGCAGACGGAGTCCCGCTCTGAGTGTACACAAATAAACAATATTGGTTTGTAATCTCCACTGTTTCTCTGACTCTTCATTTGGCATGGAAGGCTGAGAGGTGGTCTGCGGTGACCCAGGGTCACTTCCTTCAGATGGTCCCACACCAGAAAGCACCACAGATCTCATATAGCAACTGAAGAAATCTGTCAATTCAGAATTCTAAATAATCTGCATTCTGGACATGGAGACACCAGTGGAGAGCCTGCATGTGCCATTGAGCGTGGGGGGCCAGCAGGATGCATGTGGCAAGCAACTCCTAGAGACTGAGGAACATCAAATCAGGAATCAGAAAACATCATGCTCATAGACTGAATGTGTCAAGTTCAATGGAGAGGCAGGAAAGCCCGGGAGAAACCATTACAGCTATGCCCTGATATAGAAGAGATGCTTGATGTGCTGGAAGTGAGACATCCTCTGAGGGAGTTCACAAAGGGCACTCCACGTCCACCTCTGAGGTGGTGCCCGAAGCCATTAGAAGTCTGTTGGGGAGGATAATTAGGATCCATCCCAGTGTGGGCAAAAAGGATGCAGACCTTACTACAGTTTTCATCATCTTTGCCCACAATATCCGGCATCTGAATTAGATCAGAGTCTGAGCAAAACCTACCCCTGATAAAATATTATTCAAGGGGAAAGGGTGTGCAGAGGGATCCCTCCTCCATCAACTGCTTTTCATCGTGATCTGACAAAAATGCCCTTAATCTTCAGAACATTGACTTTTCCTTGGAAGCAAGCCACCTTGATGTCTTGGTGGTCCAAAGCAGATCTGAGCTCTAGAGGGACTAGAGTCTGGGGCAGCACAGTGTCTGATGTCCATCCCAATCCTGCACCATAAAGAGTTTGGCCTCCAGCTTCTCGATGCCCATGGCTGGTATGAGGCCATATTTTGCACACCACTCGGAGCTGTGCTTGGGCCTCAGGCACCAGAGGCAGACATTGGGTGCGTACAAGAGTGACATCTTGTTCTGACAAAAGAATAAACCTTTTAAAACCGGAGATCTTCAGGAGAGACATCCCTGAAAACAATGCATCATATAATAATTTGGAGAAAATGTTCACAGGAGAGTAGCTCCACTATTCATTTTAAAGTTTTCATAAGGCCTTTTTAGAGTAAATCCGAACTCCAAATTGTAATGCCCAATAGAGGGCAGTCTTGAAAGTGCAATTAAACATTATTGTTTCAGGAGTTAAATCAACACACAAATGTAAAGTTTGCCCTTATTCTAAAGAAGGGTGAGCACGAAAGCGAAAACTTGACTTAAAGCACACAATTACAAGAAGGTTTTAAATATCTTTTAGCGGGGGCACCAATTCTGATCGGTGTTTAGGAGGTGTTCTTCTCAAGTCATATCCAAAGAATTTGAAAAAATATTTGACATGGAGTAAAGGGAAATTAATAGTGCCAGTATGTGAAAAAGTGCCCTCTTTCTGCATGGTTGCCCCACTTTTTGCTGAATTGCTGATTGACTGAGTGCGCCCTGGGCTCCTGCTAATCGGGTACCCAGGGCCTATGTTCTTTCCCTAAAACTGCATTGAAGCATAAACCCAATAGGTATCTCGGGCCACAGGTCAGCTCATGGGAAATGGTACCACAGGTACCCAGGGCGCTGCGACCAGGGAAGGCCTCTAAGTGCTGCAGCACTTATTGTGCCCCCCTTAGCGGTCCTGTACCATTACACTCACACACTGCCTTTGCAGGCTGCATGTTTTGGTGCAGAAGAAAGTGAAGAATCAACATGGCACACATATCTGTGTGCCAGCCTGCAACCCACTGCCCTGGCTTAGGTCAACCACCCCTCTAGCTGGGTGCACTATACCAATTGTGAGGATACAGGTGCATGAGCCCTGTACCCCTACAGTGTCCAAGTCCATTCTTAGACATTGTAAGTGCAGTGCTGCCATTAAGTGGGACCATCTGAAGGAAGTGACCCTGGGTCACCGCAGACCACCTCTCTTGTCATTACAAACTCCACAGCACCATAATGGCTACACTGAAAACTGAGAAGTTTGGCATCAAAATCCTCAGCATACTCAACCAACACTGATGTCAGTGTGGGATTTAATAGAAAATGCACACAGAGGGCATCTTAGAGATGCCCCCTGAAAACGAACCTACCACTGGTGTCCAGGCTGAGTGGCTGCTTTCAGCTGCCACCACCAGACATGTTTCTGGACCTCTGGCTCGAGAGCCTGCTGCTCTCTGGGGCCTGAAACAATGCACATCCAGGGTTCACAAAGGGGAAGTTTCAAAGGCTTGCTGCCTTTGTGAGCTTCCCCAGGCCAATTGCTGCTCTCATCAACTGACCCCACTGGTTCTGAGCCCCACTTTGGGTGGGAGAATCGTGGAAAAAACAAGTGAGTAAGAGAGGTGTGCCCGCCTCTGCCAACTCCACCCCTCAGGTGGGGGAGGCAAGGTGAAGCACAGCTCTCAGTTGCACGCCATCTTGAAGATGGGGGGACTCAGCCAACCAGGGACAGGCTCATGCCCCCCCTCGCAGTGGAGGGTTGCATAATAGGGGGTGTTCCCACCGGAGGGAAGAAACCCATTGGCCCCTACCTTTTACCTACCTGTAACACCCCTAAATCTAGTATTTAGGGGCACCCCTGAACCTTGCTTCCTCAGACAAGAAGAAACTACAAGAAGAAGAAGGACCGAACAGCCATGCAGCAGCTAACAAGAGGAAGATGCCCTCTGACTTGGTCCCAGCCCTACCGGCCTGTCTCCACCTGGAACCTGCTCTTGCAAAATCCTGGTGTGTCCTGCAGCCAGCAATCGTGAAAACCCTTGAAAACCCCAAAGACTTTGCCTCCAGTGAACTCTGGATTTGTTCATCTGCAACCTATGGCTCCGGCCGGACACTGCAAATCCGCCACACTCTGCACCAGCCGTCAACGGCCCGAGCTTGAGTGGACAAACACTGCAAGGAGGTAACCCCCGTGATCCTGACCCGAGATCCGGCAACCCCTGACCTGCCTCAAGCCTCCAGCCAACAGCTGCAGCCTCAATCCAGAAGGCCCACCCAACCACGACCAGGAGCTGGTAAGAAGATCTGACCCCAAAAGGCACCCCTGCACCCGATGCCCACAGCCTTGGGTGGCAAAATCAAAGGAGCCTAACCAACCCCTAACTTCCCAACTTACCTCTCGAAGTGGTGGTGGCACCCAGAAGACCTTCGTCCCCAAGCCTGCAGTGCTTTTGCAAACCGGAGATTTCCTATTAAAAGCTACAGGGCTTTGGACGCAAAAACAGCACTCTGCTCCCGGCCGCCCCAGTGCCGCTGAGGGTGCAACGTTTGTGCTGGCCTGAACCCCCATTTTCCCTGAGCTCAAGTTCAGGAGCTTAGCTCCCACAACCCAGTGGCCTGCTCGTCAGCAGCCACCAACCAGAGGCACCCTATCCCCCGCCAGATAACATTGGGCCTCAGTACTCTGCACCCGGCTGCCCGAGTGCCGCTGGTTTAACAAGAGTGCAGCCTTGACCCTGGGGGACCCGAGTCTACCCCCAGAACCTCAACTCCCACTACCAAATACTTACCTTTAACGATAACACTATTTTCCTCCATAGGATAACATTGACTGTTTTTCTTGGAAAGGTTTCTAAGGGTGGAGTTTGAAAACCCAAAGAAATTCTTTAAATTCGCACTAACAAACACAATTTTACTTACCTGTTTACAAGAAATGTCCCAGAGTAGTATCTAGGCATGCTACTCTGAGTAAGAAAAGTAATCTCAAAAGTAACAACTGTAATTTTACTGAAAAACCCATTCAAGTCTATGTACTGTATTTACAAAGTATTGTATTTCTCTGAAACCATACTGTAAGTCAAAACAAAGTGCATATACAATAACAATCCAAATTGTATTACAACTCTATATTTACTGCAATGTACTTATCACTTACCTGTGCCAGGCTTGCTTGGTTCTAGAAAATAAAATAACTGAAAGAATATTTTTATACAAAAACAATTGGTCTGAAGTTCAGTCTTTGAGTGTGTGAATTAATTTCCTGACTGAGTGTGTACAACAAATGCTTAACACTGTCCTCTGATACTGCCTTACTGCTCGACCACACTACCACAAATAGAGAGGGAGGTGCAATCTAACTGTACCTATGCCTTCCTTTGGGGATCCACTGGACACTGCGCACAATATACCTCACTTTGGTATAGTATATACAGAGCCAGCTTCCTACAGGGTATGAAGTATTACAAAACACTGGAATAATTTAGTTATGGGGATGGGTAAAAATTATAAGATAATATATTTTGAATAGTCTAAGTTATTATGAGGTATGTTCCAAGTAGATCATCCAGTCTTGCCAAACTTTAGTTCTATCACGTACTGGGCCAGACAGAGAACCAAAAGCAGCCTGGGCAAATTTTGTCAGACCAGCCTCCGTATGTTGCGTAGTGAGAGATCGGAGTGAGCGAGCCTGCCCATTATAAGGGGGGTTTTGCCAGTCGCCCCCAAGAAAATATGGAGACAAATGGTAAAAATGGTGCATTCTGCAACACATTTTTCATTATACATTCAATTGTATTAGCTTTAAAGCATAGCAAATAATGACCTAAGAGTGCACCAGGGTACGACAATCTTTGTTGGGGCCCTTCAACGGTTCCCTTACTATCACCCTCCAACAGTGCCCCCATATCTCCATAGCCCCACTCTCACATGTATTTCATTTGTTTTATAGCACCTCTCATAATAGTGTAGGGTGTCGGAGCACTTTACATTAATTACACATAGAGAAAATGTTACATGAGTCAAAGGGGACTACGAGGTGTAGGCATTTTAGGAGTGGTTGATCTGGAGAAGCACAAACTAACTCAGGATTCATAACATAACACAGTGGATTGGCTTTACAATGTATTTCTACTGGAACAATGCCTTTTAAAGAAACAATAGGATAAAGAAACACTGGGACAAAACATATGTTTCGAACCTGTATCATACAGTTTGCATGTAGCTCCTTGATAGCAGTTCAGATCTCACTGAATTAGATTAGGAATGCAACATATGAATGACACAATAACAAAAGGATCTTTGTGACAAAACAGTTACCCTCTGAGCCATGCACATTAAATACAGTGATGTGATCTGTATGATACACCCTTGTTTTGAAACAGGCACATTAACCCTCTACGCTACCACTAGACAAAACTCAGATCCCTCTACAGCAGGAATATTAATCACCAAAGATATTGTGGCACTTTTATTGTTGCTGAAAACTGCTAGATTTACAAAGAATCATGTGCTTTTGGAACCATAATATATTTCAGAACACAAGGAGGCTGGAAAAGAAAGGGAATACTCAGTTGAGTATGCTGGCCTGCTGATTTTGTTACTGGGGTCAATATTGCAGCACTGCTGCAAAGCCAGCCCCCCAACAAAACCGCCCCCCCAACAAAACCACCACCCAGCTTTCCAGCCTTCCAGGGAAATGCCCGATGCCCGGTAAGACAAGGATGGCCTGACTGCATAGTGGAAGGTATAACCGGCTGCAATATGTATTTTCAGCACAAAATTACAATACTGTATAATTCATATGAATTTAAACCCTTTATTAGGGTGAGGATAGTGATTATGATTTTTTATAGACTAACATCTCTATAAACAAGCACTTAAATACATAACATGAATCTGAAAGTTTCTAAATGCGACATGAAGCTTTTTAACCTGCAAAATTTTAGATTTTGTTCAGAAGAAGACAAGAACAAAAGATTTTGGCACAAAGCAAAATACATTTTATTAAGGCAAAAGCGTATATTACAGGCAATATGAAGCATCCAACTCCCTTTGTCATATCCATAAAGTTTTGAAGCAATATTCACATTAATAGATACTTTGTCTAACAAATACTTCCATAATTACAAAAAGTCCCAAGTTTCAGAGAGGAAAGATAGCCTTTAACTCTATTCTTCTTTGACATAATCAAAATATAGATTTTTCTTTATATTGTCAATTTATAAAGTGCGTTCCCATACAAACTATCAAACTATATTACACCAGACAATACAAATGTCAATGTTGTTTCATTTCACAGTCAACTGCTTGGTTACTAATTTGGACAATACCTAAAGATTTTCTTACCTAAAGATTTCCTTTTTCAAATTGTATAAGTATCTAAATATCTGTCTTTTTGCAGTCATAAACACACACACACACACGTGTAGTTATGTATATATATATATATATGTGTGTGTGTGCGCATATATATGTGTGTGTGTATGCGTGTGTGTATGTATGCCACCATGCAACCAACAAACTTTACATCCAATGTATCGTGTATCAATATTTTGCCAACCACTTTTACAGAAGAGAAATTGGAATCACTTTTTTTTATTGTCAACACGAATATCTCCCAGGGACTTCTTGGAATGAAAACAAAAACACACACAGAAGAAAAGGTTTCTTAAATATAAATTATCAAATGCCATGTCACTGATTAGTTTTCTCTTTGCAAGGCATTTTAAATCAATCAATTACTGTAGTGGCATTTCTTCTCTGGTTCTGTTATATTGACAGTTGTCTATTAAAGCAGCATTTTTTTTTATTAAGGCATAAAATTCAAGTACATTTTTTTTAACAGCAATGGTATAACAAAGCAAGAAAAACAAACGGGAAATGGAAAATATGTGACTTTGTGTACATTATGATTTTTTACTTCAACTGGGCACATTCCAGAGCAGCTAACTGGCCACCTATGTTCACCTACCTCCTATGGCATATTACAATTAAAAAACAGATAAGGCACACTTGTTCTAGATGCAGATATCCTGCTTAAGGGTCAGAGAAGATGTAAGACACAAGAACATCACAAATGTTGCCCAGCATAGAAAAAAACACATTTTATGTTTCCCAGTTGATGTTCCAAAAGGCTCACAGTGAATTAGCAAATACTGATCAGCCTCAAATGATCAATTTGATTTTAGTACCCAGCTCCTATGGTGTTCCTAATAAACTTAGTCTATAAATGTTGACTGATGTAAAAAAAGGGCTTTAGCAGAATAGATCCTACAAGAAAAATAATGATAAACAATAAGTGTTGGGCCGATTTTCATTTTAGTTCCTTAAATGCCTGCAGCACCAAGGAGTCCCAAAGCAACACATGACACTGTTCTACATCAGAGGTGGCTGATGCTGGTTCCAAGAACAGAACATCAATACAGGACAGATTTGCATTATAATAAGCTAAAGGGGAATTATTTACATTACTACTGATTTATAGAAAATCTGGTATAGGTCTGGCTCTTTAATGTCTTTCCAACATCACATTTTAGAATATAATTAAAATAATTTCTTTCAAACTGAGGCATAAAAGAGTCAAAAGTTCAAACTGAAATGTATAATATCTTGCAGTGAGACTCAGATTCCACTAAATTAAGCTGGAAAGAAATACCCAATCAGTACCTTTCAATAAATATATACTATGGTCAACAAATGAGGTCTATTTGCCGTGCCTAAACTCTAGCCAATCCTCATCAGACTGCTTTCGATGATTTCATTAATTTTGTTACCAATCATTTTTTTGTACTGCAAATTCATCATGGCTGGCTCACCAAGCGATGCCTCGTTGTAAAAAACACATGCTGGAAGGAGCTTTCATGCAAATAACTTCACAAAGCCACCCCCGTTGCTTCCAAAAAACCTTTCATTTTTATTTTAAAGTATACCACATTTCAGCATATTTTATAGCTAGCTATGTTTCATGGTTGTGGACACAAATGTATGTTAAACTGAAAATATCCACCCTTTACTTATATAGAAGTTAGTGAGTTGAAAAGCAGCACAGTAATTGGTGGTAAAAATGTCTTCAACTAGATCTCTGAACCGATTCCAAGCGTAATGAATGGCTGTAAATTAGTACTACTAAAAGGTGAAAGGGAGAGTGAAATAGAGTTTCTTATTGAGTAGCTCTAATTGAACACTATTACTTTCATCTATTGACTGCCTTACTTTGCACTATTGACTGATGAGTCGACATGACATTTTTTTCTTTTCTTCTTTTCTTGATACAACCTTTTTGTTGCAGAATACAATCAACCGAATTTAAGAATTATGAATAACAACTTAAGGTAACAACATTATAGGGACACCACCTCTCACACAAACATTAACCATAAGCTTGACCAATCATGCAAAGATGTTCATATAACCTTTTTTCATCATTCTACTACAAGCCGAGATGGCATTTGATGGAGCCTTATGATGGCACTTATGACATGACGAATGACTAAGTTTGGGATAATGTGGGTCTGAATACAGTATCTGATGCCATAAGTAGATTTCACTCTATATGGGCCCCTCATATGACTACTTGACACTAAGAAACGGCATGAGGGATGGTTGGGTTGTAAACTAAATTAAAATACTGTTGCCCATTCTACATGCCTTTTAGAGGGACCATTTGTATGAAGGTTTATCAATGATACCAATATTACCTCTATTTTGTACTAAGATCTAACACTTATAGAGGTGACCTCTGCAGCATTTGGATGCCAGTATGGTTAAACGATGGAACACAGACAACACTTCAATCGACTTTCAGTGCTTTAGACAGAAGTGGTTAAAAGCAAGAGGGGCAGCCCAAATTCCACCCGGAAGTAGCAACATGTAAATATATCAAGGGGTGCATGTGGAACAATCACAATTAAATCAATCAAAAGCATGACATTGAATGATAATAAAAAATCAGACAAATACAAAGTTGTATTTGTAGTTTCATCAAAGTGCTCAGTGCTCAAGTGATTAATTACACTGTGAGTGTCAAAGAACAGGTGCAAGTGAGTATAAAAACAAACAAGAATGGAACAGTTAACTGATTTTTGTAAGCTACAATTGCTGGTATCTGAAGATTCAGGCACACAGACAGTATTATAGCGATTTAGTTGCAATTGCCAGATTCGCTAACCCTTACTAATGTTGTGGTCATCATTAGAATAACAACATTTCATATGAAGCAAGAACAGAATGTTGAGCTGGAAACAATCAGACGTGAGTCTACAAAACACGTTTTGGAAACAGTAGGTATTGACTCCAAATTATAAGGCTTCAGCCACAACATCCTCTATTAACTATTTATTTAGGAGCTTTATATAGCGCTAGCCAGACCTGAAGGTTTCAGAGCGCTTTATAACAAAGGTGGAAGGGAAATCACAAAAAGAAATCACATTAGTATACATGTTGACTTATTCGAGTCAAAATTCTCGGATCAGCATAAACATTGCAAAGCAGGAGATCCTCGCAAAAGAAAAAGTAGTATACATGTAGACTTGTGGCGAGTCAAACGACTCAGATCGAAATACACATTGAATAACAGAAGATCACGGAGTCTTAGGGTGATATATACCTAGACTCAAGGGGAGACCGTTCCGGGTGGGGGACATATGAACGAGTCGGAAGGGGGGGGGGGGGTGAGAGGTAGAAGTCTTAATATTAAGGTGGCTGAGTGTTTCAATAGAAAAGAGTCTGCATTCGGGCAGTAGCTATCCATTTGGAAGGGCGCAGTTGAGAAAGAAGTCCTTGAGCTGCCTTTTGAATTTTACAAAGGAGGGGTTAGTCCTGATATGGACTGGGATGGAGTTCCATATTTTCGGTGCATTTCCAGGGAAGGATGAGGTTTTTTGTTTACTCGTTTTTGGGGGGATGAGGAGTAGATTGTTGGTGCTCCTGAGGTTCCTTGTCTGGCCGGCTTTCTTGATTTTGGCGGCCAGGTAGGTGGGTTTGCCAGTGTGTAAAGCTTTGTGCGCGAGACAGGCAGTTCTGAAATTGTCCCGCATTTCGATTGGGAGCCATTTCTGTTCTCTGAGTTCCGGCGAAATGTGTTCACATTTCTTCACTCCGGTAACCATTCTGGCTGCTGCATTGAGAGTTGGTCTAAGGGGAGCTAATCAGGATTTTGCTGTTCCTGAGAGGGTTGTATTTCCATAGTTCAGTCTGGACAACACCAGGGATTGGGTGGCTTGGGTGGGTTTTATTTTGTTGAGCAATTTAAGGTTGAGGAAGGCGCTCTGAGCGGAGTTCTTGATGTGCGTGGCCATGTCTAATTTTGGGTCCAGAGTGATCCCTAGTGATTTTACAGAGACGGTCAAGGTGAGATTGTGGTTGAGCACATCTATGGCTTTAAGCCATTCTGTGACTTGGGGGTTCTGCTCCTGGTTGGAGATGAGTAGTCTGTCTTGTCTTGGTTGAGTTTCAGGTGGTTGAGCGTTAGCCAGTGTTTGACTTCTCTTAGAGTGCCGTTTAGTCTGTGAATGTCATCACTGGAGGAGGTTTTGAGATAGATCTGGATGTCATCCGCATAAAGGTGGAAGGGGATGTTTTTTTTTTGAGAATGTAAGTGAGGGGTCCATGTAGATGTTGAAAAGTTGCAGAGAGAGAAATTATCCTTGGGGTACCCCCCTGGCTGACGGTGTTTAGGTTTGACAAGAAGTTATTGATTTTTATTCTTTGTATGCGGTTCTGTAGAAAGGAGGTGAACCACTGTAGGACCACTTCATCCGCTCCTACCCTTTCTTGCAGTACCTTAATAAGAAATCTGTGGTCAACCATGTCGAAGGCCGCCGATAGGCCCAAGAGAATGAGCGGACAGCATTGGTCATTGTCTAGAGATTTGTGGATGTCGTCTATGACATCCAGGATCGCCGTCTCTGTAGCGCAACCTTTTCTGAAGCCAGATCGGTGAGGGTCTAGAAGGTTGTTGGAGTCCATGTGTTAAGTGAGTTGGAGGAGAACACATTTTTCCAAGATTTTAGCTAGGAGAGGGAGACTAGAGATGGGTCTGAAGTTATTGGGATTGTTTCTGTCAGAGCCGTTTTTTTAGTAGTGGTTTGACTTGGCCGATTTTGAGACAGTCCGGCATGACTCCGGTTTTCAGGGAGCTATTTATAATCTTGGTCCAGATCGGAGTTATAAAGACCTGCTTTAACAGACAGGATCCAAAACTGGTTTCAGTTCACTAGAGCCATGAGACCCGGTTGGTGGTTGCACACAAGGGTTTCAATTCAAGTTAATTAACAAAAAGAGCAGTCATTAATGTTGTTAAGGTCGGAACCCAACATCAACATGTGTTTTGCACACAAGGAAATGGGAGAGCAGAGTGTTGAGCTGGAAACAGGCAGCAGAGTCTAAAAAATCCATCTGATTGTTTACAATTCAACACTGCTCTTGCTCCAACTGAAATGTCTTTGTCATGATACATTAGTTTGGGTTGAAATGCCATCAATAATTTCAATAATTGGAACTAAATAACTTTAATATGATCTGTGTGCGTGAGTCTTCAGAGTCTAGGAATTGTAACTTACAAAAAAATCAGTTGCTGTTCTATTGTCGTTTGTTTTTATACACATTATTGCACCCGTTATTTGCCACTTACTAGGTGATCACTTGAACATGGAGCACTTTGATGAAGCTACAAATGCAGTATCATATTAAGTTGTACCAGTGGATCCGTTTTCTTCTCTTATTATCATTGAATGCTTGACTGTGGATCAAAGTTTGATGTTCAATGTACTTTTATCTGTGATAGTGTTAATTTAGATTTTTCCACAGGGAACCCGTGTTGTGCAGAAGTGTATCAAAAACATAACAACATGAGTAAAAATATTTACTTGTTTATTGGAGAATTTACACTTAATTTCTCCAGCAGCTCAACATGAACAGTGTAAGTAGTTTTATGAGTTCTAGATACTTGTACAAGAATTGCTGGATGAAGTTGATACTGAAAAGAAGCTTTTCTTTCTAAATGTTTAATTCCGTACAAGGTGGTCTGTGTAGCTGTCATTGCCATATTTGGTGTGAAACATTCATGCACAGAGAAATTCTTATTTCCTGCAATTGCTGCTGCTACTCCGGCCATCAGGTGGAAAAGCAGATACAAAAACACCATTGTTAAGGGATAGTGGAGGGAAATGTTGAAATGTGCCAATAACTTTATCATCTGTTCAGCACAGATATGCAGTTAGATAATTACTATTTATTTGCTTTAGTACCATGCTACTGTCCAATTAAAAATAATTAAAAATAATTATATATACTAATGACTCCCTACAACACTGGTAAACAAAATAAACGACATCTTTATAGAAGCACTATTTTTCATTAATAAACTACTTTGACACAGCTATCGAGTAAATGCAAACAATTAAAGCAACCTTGCACCTAGATAACTACCTCAAGGGTACTATCAGTGATGATATCTCCGGATACTTTAATGGGTGATGTACGTCAATAGAAATGGAGAAGCAGGTTCAAAAACTATGTGCCCAATGCAATTTGGACTGCCTATGGACATTTAATATTGTTTTTTATCTTTATCTCAATTCCACTAAATGGAAACGCTTTAGTAGCTTCATTGGTTTTGGGTAAGTATACATGTAAAAAGGCCTTCTGCGAGACAGCCTTGTAGCATAGAGGAGACACGCTTCAAAGCATTAAGTATGGATTCAAAATTATACGGCATACGCTGGTGTTGGAAAGACAATCAGCATCCTCTACTGCTGCAAAATGTTAAACTATAAACACCTGCTTTGACCCACACAAGATTCAAAACGATTTTCCAGTTGACTACAGCGGTGAGACCCAGCTGGTGGTTATATACATGGGTTTCATTTTCACCTTAGTTGAGCAACAGATGAAACTGAGCAGTCAATAATGTTTTTGAGGTCTGAAGTCAACATGCGTTTTGCACACAAAGAAATAGGCATCCATTTCCACCAGTAAATTCACTGATTTCCACTTGTCAGAAAGAATGTTCTGCAAATGTGAGCATCTCTTTAGAATCAATTGTATGCCACGACGTTCAGGACTTCACAATAAATGCTCTTTTTATTATGAAAATTCTGATACCTGCAAGTCGGTGATCTAACACTTCAAAAAATATTGAGAAGAGTGCAAAAAATGTGCACAGCATCCCAGACAGGCTACCTAGTGCCTGCCACTCTGACGCTAACCTCCTTAGGAAACCTAGTTCATTTTGAGGACGAAGGAAAGGGAGATGAAACATGTAAGGCCTTAATTCAAGTTTGGCTGAAAGGATAGTCTGTCAAAATGTGACGGATATCCCATCCACTGTTTAACAAGTGCCTAGGCCTTTCTTCCTAGTTCCAGAAGAATAGACTGATAAGACACTACCTAAAATATCCAGGAGCCATGGTAAAGGAACTGCACATGGTTTAAGCTAACCTACTAACTCATCCATCACCTAAAAAGCAGAAAGCAAACAAGGTGGCAGCACTAAGAGACACCATGTTTAGTCAATATCTTCTGCTGCTTTTTTTCTGTCTAAAGGACATTTTGCCCCGAAATAGTGGCAAAAGGAGTCGAATTTATAAACAGTGCATGGGGCAGGCAGCATAACAAACGTGGTAAAAGTCAAATTCTATGGATGTCCGCAATGAGTACACATCCACAACCAACCCAAAGTTACCTTAGCTTCCAGGGGTGACCTCCATATCCTTTCTACTGGGCACTAGATCAAGCACTGGAGTTTTGTTTCTTCTATATGAGAATAATAATTTATTTTTATATAGCACCTGTTACCTTAGTTTTCCATTTCGTAGTGCCCAAAATGAAGTGTTACTAATAACTAACTCAAACATATTTATTTTATTGCTTTCAGCTTTGTGGTTCTGTTTGATTGAAATCAAAATACACAACCAAATAAACATAATTGATAATAGCATGACATTATAAGATGTTGGAACTTTTAAGGCAAAACCTGTATTTGTATTTATTAAGAGAAAATTATATCAACACAAAATGTTTAACTAGGGAGATCCCAAAGTGCATTACAAGCTGCAACAATGTAGCGTTAAACAAAGGTAGAACTATGCTGGACAAAAAAAACTGCACGCATTAGTCCACAGTATGAAAAACTCTACAAACCATGGAAGCGTCCTGCCACAAGTGACTGATGTTTTATGTTGGTATAAGAGTGATACACATTAAATACGTTGTGGGTGGACACCTTCTCACTTTGTGATGACACTGTGCTTTGGTTTTTCCCCCATATTTACAATAATAAGGGGTATATCCTAACAATAGCCCTGCTAGTCTTCAAAGGAACCAGATTTCCAAGAGGAAGCAAACAATTTTCTTCATTATTTGAATGTCTGGGTTGTCAAGTAAGACGTACAACATCAGTTCTGTTTGCCCAACACATCAAATTCCTTTTTTCTTCTTTTTTTTGGTAATCCTCATATACCATTGATTGGAACTCTTGATGGGAAACTGGCGCCTCAATGCACTTTGGTCATACTGATCCGGCCCTTGTTGTAATCGGCCAAAAGCAAGGTGGTAAACCTGCACCCTCAAGTAGCCACTACCTTCCCATCCATACTCCTTTTCACCAACCTGTGGGTGCCCATGCTACTTAGGAGTCCAGGGAACCAGCTGGGCTCCAGATAAATCATTGGAAAACCAATCATAGGAGTTGCCATGCCTCCAGGGCCGCCCAAACATTAACCTGACTCGCGGGATCACCAGCCATGTCTGACTTACTAGTTATCATAATTTGCCTTAAGCAACTTAGGAAAGTGGGGGGAATTGGGTCCTTCCAGGCTCTACAGAACTCACGCCTTGCGATTAAAATAACATAAAAAACGAATTTTGTGGGGAGATCGTTTACCTTATAACCCGAAATAAGCCCTATTAATATAGTGAGGGTAGAGATTGTGATGGGCATAGAAAGGCCCTTTTCCAGAAATTCACTACTCTTGCCCCAGTATTCTTTTAGTGCGGGACATTCAGCAAACATGTGGACGTCATCCGCTTTTGGATGGCCACATCTCTGGCAGTGGTAAGCTAGGTTGGAATATTTAGCCAGTTTCTTTGGAGTTATATACACCCTATACATTGTATACAAATGATTTATTTTTAATGCTGCTGGCTTTATTATTGCGTTTAAAATGCTGAAAGAGTCGTACCAAAGACCCATAAAGGTCCCACTGTCCAATGTTAAAGCGTTACACCACAATTTGTTTACCTCCGTTTCTGTCACTTCCTCGCCCTCTAGCAGCACTGAGTACCAAAACGATATTTGGCTCTTTCACCTGCTGCCTCTCATCACCTCATCAAATTTAGGATTTGGGATTTTACTATCTGTGGGTCTTGTTGGCCTAGTTGCCCACCACCCAGATAATTGATAGTATTTGAATCTGGTGAGGGTTCCCCTTGTCAGATTGAAAAACCTATCCCAACTCAAAAGCCGTCCTTCCTCCATAAAAAAGAGAAAACAAAAGTATTCCTTCCTAACATCCTATGTACAACCTCCGTCATTAACCTCCATCATTAAAGACACAGATCTTAAATGGCAAACCCTCCACTTGAAATATGTGGATATTCATCGAGGCAAAACCCTCAGCATCTCTCCCACATACTGAAAACATCCTGCTGAAAAAAATCCAAGACCTAGTTGAAACTTGATCAACCAAACACATAACATGGTGGAGAAGGCTAGAATGTGCTAAAATGCTAATTGCCCCTCAACTAAACTTTATCATTAGTATCTTTCGTCTCCAACTATCAGAATCTTTCTTTAAAACACTTAACAAATACATCACCCAATGTATCTGGGCTAATACAAAGCCCAGAATTACTGGCAAAGCTCTATTACTCAACAAAACAGAAGGTAGTGTGGGCATGCCTAACTTTACAAAAATGCAAATGACGTTCCTACTCAAACAAGCCATTCGCTGGATGACTCAAAGCCCTCTTCTTCCACCCCCTATGGACAGGAACTGAGGTAGACCTCGACCGTCCGTTCACTCCACTCGCAGACCTCTCAGGGAACCATTTCAAACCCCTACACTCCATAAACATCATTAGAGATACAATGCTTACTTTAAAACAAATGGATAATACCTGGTAAAATAAAATTGAAGACTCATTATAGGAATCCATCTGGCACAACACCCTAATAAAAATAGATTGTAAAGCCATCTATTCGCAGTCAAGGCAAAGATACAATATTCTTTACACCAAAGACATGATCAATACGGGCAACCCTGTCCCGTGCTCCTCACTTCAAGCATCTACAGGCATCACCAATAAGGAATTTTACAACTGCCTAAAACTTAAAAGTTAAGTCAATCAATCGTAAATATCACTTCAGAAAACCCCATCCCCCAAGTATCTTCGTGAAATTTTAGGCACTCTCCACTCAAACTCACCAAGCCTTGAAAAACTACAAGATTCTTCAAGAATTAAGCTCCAACCCCATCTATTAATGCAAAAAAAAGTGGTAAGACTCATGCCTTAGAGAAGGTTATTCCCACCTAAAAGAGAGTAACTAGGCAATTATCTGTAAACATGCCACCAAAGTAAACATTTCTGAAATTATACTTCAATGCAAATACTCGCTATTAAACAGAACCTTCTTGACCCCAGCCAACTTTACAAATTAGGCCTTCTTGTCTCTAATAAATGCTGGAACTGCTCCTCAGAATTAGGCGACCTTGACCGCACGATCTTTTAATGCCCCTACTCAAATCATAGTGGGAGAGCATTTACAAAACCATTAATGATATATTCCATAGCAAAGTATTGTTAGAACCAGCCTTAGTCGCCTTAGAACCCTGGGCACTCCCTAACCTCTCCCCACATACCCTACACAACACAAACTACTCCTATTTGACCTGCTACCTACACAGGGAGTTAAAATGATCCTCTGTAATTGCAAACACTTCAAGTATATCTTACCACACTTGGTGGATCTGGGTCTGCTTCCTTGAAGTGCTGACAAAATAGTTCTTGACCAAAGTTTTGAACATGAGAAATCAAAACTTCTCGGTGTCTGCTTGATACTTATATCCAAACAAACCATGCTATTTGAATAAACTGGAGATTTCTTGGGATATCCCCTACCACTCCCTCTCTCGTTTTTCAACCTAACTTCTCTGTTTCTCTTATTTCTCTTATCTGTCCTATATGTCGAGGAGCAAATCTCTTCAAGACCATCCAAAACACACAGATAAGACAAGGTGATACTGCTGCATAGCCTCTTAACATGCAACGATCCACAAGACCTGAATGACAAGGACATAGCGCCAACCTGATGGTCAGAACCATGCAAAGTGTATCTTACTGCAACTACCTTTTGCTTCTGGTCTGTTGTATCCATTAGTTAATTGTTCAGTTTGCTTTATTGAAATACCTAATAAAATGCTGTGTTTGTGGCTGCCTAGAGGGACTGCCCAAAGTGTAGCGGTCACCCAGCCCAGACATGTATTGGAGTCAGGCTGCAAGAACAGAGCAAAGATAAGAGCAGAGAAATGTCCACTTTCTAAAAGTTGTATTTCAAAAATGGTAATGTCAAATCCAACTTTACCACTGTTCCAAAAATATGAAACATGATTTAGCTACGCCTTTCTAATCATGAATTACAGCTTAAGAAGTGTTTAAGAAATCTCTCTCATCTTTAACCCCTTCGGAGCACATGACGAGCCCAGCTCGTCATGAGGCACACCTCTCGTTTGCTCATGACGAGCTGAGCTCGTCATGACCACACCCATTTCTATTATGGCCCAGCACAGCAGAGGAACATCTCAAGCAGCCAAGGTGTTAATACTAGCATATGAGAGGAGTAGGACTCACAGCAGTAAAAAAACAAATATAGCTGTTTGCCACTGCCAGGACATGTAAAACTTAAAAGCACCCTGCCCTAAGGGTCACTTAGGGCCTACCTTAGGAGTGACGTATGTGTAATAAAAGGGGAGTTTTAGGTTTGGCAAGTGTTTTTAAATGCCAAAGTTGATGTAGCTGTAAACTACACACACATGCCCTGCAATGGCAGGCCTGAGACAAGTTTGAAGGGCTACTTGTTTGGGTGGCACAACGAGTGATGCAGGCCCATTAGTAACATTTAGATTACAGGCCCTGGGTATATGGTATACCACTTTACATGGACTTTACAGGTAAATGAAATATGCCAATCAGGTGTACACCAATGTCGCTATGTGTAGGGGAGAAGCACATACACCTTAGCACTGGTCATCAGTGATAAAGTGCTTAGAGTCCTAAGGTCAACAAAAAGATACAGCAAAAAGTGGAAGGAAGCAGGCAAAATGTTGGGGGAAGACCACACTAAGGATGACAGGTCTATCAGCCGCGTTTAGCAGTTACTTAAATGTAATATGGCCTATCTGTCACTGATAACAATGGAGCTCATTAAGGTGTTCCATTACTGCTACTACTAAACAAGCATTGGCATTAGCGAATGCTGAAACAGCAGCCACTACACCATGAGGCATGTGCATGCATAGCGAAGAATGGGCAGGCTTTTTTGGAATTCGTTTTGTATTAAAGTCAGTCCACTCCAAGAAGCAGCAGAGCAATGGTTAGCAGACCTCAGCCCCTTGGATGGCATGCTGGGCGCACCCCCGTACACGTGACACTGCACCTACCACGATTACATGTACAGTAGACGCCTGGCACCTCATTCTGGCTCTCCTTCAGAGCCAGATGTTATACTCATGCCACTGCTACAAGGAACAGGGTTCCTCAAACTCTGTGAAAGCACCAAAATTTCCACATGGGGAGATCTCTATCAAAATGGGAAATTTCGACCCTCTGAGTACCTCTTTCATAAACTGCAACCCTCCTCGCTGGAAATGGATGTCCGGCTCCATAAAGGCATACGATCTATTAACCCCGAGTTCCCCCAGGACCTGGCTCCCCTACATATGCTGCTATGTAATGCATCGCCGGGGCACCTGGTCTCCACGCTTTACCCCACGATTCTCACCAAACAGGTGGAACCTCCCATCTCTTCTTGTGCAAAGTGGAATCTGAAACTAGGGTGTGAAATAACAGACGACTAATGGACATACTGCTGCCTTCAAACAGAACAAATATCTGCCAGTGGTAGACTACGCATTACACACTATAAATTCCTGCAACGCCTATACTATAACCCTGTTAAAATGTTCCGCTTTAAATTAAAAAATACAGGCAGCTGTGAGAGATGCGGCAGTCTAGGGGCTGATTTCTTACATCTGGACTGGGATTGACCACGAGTGAGTGAATACTGGACTCAGATTGTCGATGCCCTAGAACAGATGATTCTCATTACTCTAGTGTGCACACCTTTAATAGCATTGTTGGGATACACTAAGCTTATTCCCAAGTAATGTCGCAATTATCTCGCCATTGCATTACTGCTAGCCAAGCGCAGAGTGTCTAGTAGGTGGGGTAGGGGGCGGGCGCCAAAGTTCAAGGAATGGCTTAATGACTTAATATATTGCCAAGAACAATTGACTTTGTACACTGAAACGTTGCCCCGTGCCTCGAGGCCAAGAGCTATATGGAGTCCTCTGCAAGGTTACCTTCTCGCACGACAGAATCCTCGTCTGACTTACTGGAGGCAATGACGCGATGAAGGTCCCCACATTGCAGAACAATGTGACATGCTAAACATTCATTCCACATGTAATACTTAATATGTGCTTTATTGTTATAATAAACCTAACAGTGTGCATTATGTCCTACAGTCCATTTGTGATGATGTTGACAGACTCTGGTGCGCTATCGAAGTCCCTTGTAAGTCTTTGTGACTAGCCCAGTGAATTGTGTTTTCTCTACCAAGTAAGGACCGTAACCGGAAATGAGAAGAGCAGTAAGTACGCCCGTATGATGTACCGAATTTACATTTCGTCTAACTATATTGCATATTGTGTATTATTACCTGTGTGAAGATGCCATTACTTTAATTTTGCTCCACCATGTCTGATGAATGCTGCTAAGAATTATTTTGTAATCTTTATGTCTTATAATAATTTAAAAAAATGTATTTTAAAAAAAAAATCCACTCCAAGATGACTGCCCAACTGCATTTTAGCACTTGGCGACTGCCAAGACCTTGTTAAAAAAAAATAATAATAAGGACAATGGGTTCAGGAAGCAACAGGTGAGTGTGTTAGAGGAAGGGTAAAAACTGTGTGTGTGGTGTGTAGAGGGACTGGATAATAAACAAAGGAACGAGGGAAAAGGGGGCTGAGGCGGGAGTGAAAAAGCAGAAACATTGAACGAGAAGGCAATGATGCAGGTGGAACAAGGAAATACTTGCGCTCCCATGGAATGCTGAAAGGAAAAGCAAACAAAGAGTTGCCTCAAGTCAACGGTGGAAGGCTACAGCTAAATCAATCACACACTGAGACCGAAACGCCCCTGGACGGGACAAACACAAGAATAGGGATATCAGTCATACAATTAAGAGTGAAGACCTGCAACAGACAACAATGTTAACCAAACATGAGCAAGGAGTTAAACTAAAGCCCACTCCAAGCGCTAAAAAAATATCTACAGCTGATGTATACCTCTTGTAAATTATACAATGTCATCTGGTCAGCGAATAAAACAGTAATACCGAAAACATAGGTCAGCACTGTAATACACGAGACAGATGTCAGCTGCCAGACCTCGGTACTAGCAACAAGACAGGCTGTAACAACAGCTCGATTCAGAATACAATGTTGGAAAGATCACAACGGTGTTTTCTCAGTCCCTTCGACAGCTAGAAATATTATAGGAACAGAACTAGGTGAAACAGTTTTTAAGATCATCGTACTTTTTTTGTGCGCATTATAAAGAATGTATTATTTTTAATCAAGGGATTGTATTATTTTATTCCCAGTTGACATGTCTCCAGTTCCAGAAACCATTACTTGTTAATGTGAAGCAGCGTATGGCTCGTATAATTAATTGATTTCTTTTTTTTAACTGCCACAGCATTCATTTTTTTTCATGTGTTGAAATGGGACTTCTTTGCCATCTAAAACCTCTGGATGGTTACAATGTCATGACAGGTACAATATTGGCAACAGTTTACTATCAAACATTTTAGATTCTTGTATGAGACGTCAAATGGAATATTTAGTGCATTGTTTCTGAATCTTTATTGATGTCACATCTGCTACGGTGCTACTATATGAGACTTTGTAGTCTGAACGTATTCTGAACCTCCTTTGGTTATGATTTACAACTGACTGAACTCGCACAACAAGGTGAACTCCCCCCTCAATAGTTTCCAAAGACCCCAGAGGGACTGATACCCCGGAGTGAGCATTTACTTTTGTGTGGTTAACCAACTAACTATATGGCCTGAATGAAGGTGTTAATATTCAGCTAAACAGTGTAAATACGCCATAAGAAATAAGTTAAATTTTATTTGAAAATAATAGAAAATGTATGCCCAAGTATTTTACATTCCTGAGCATATTTTAATAGTGAACTATTTGTAGACTTTATCCTATAACTCTGTAAAATGCTGTACTAGTCTAATGAAATATTTATTAAAAAAGCACTATCAAAGCCCGGTGGCATACAGAACAAGCTTTAAAACACAAACATTGATTTCCCTGAACTGACTTTGATGAATTTAAGGCAAGCATGAGCTCAAAATTTGTGCAACAACAAGCTTTGTTTTCCTCAACTACATCTGGGAGGAGCAGTTTTTGTACTGTTTCCATAATGAACATCACATTTCACAATTATACAGTATAGCAGCAAGCATACATTTGACAGTTCTGCTTTAACGGATGCCTTACAGAATATATATTGATCAAGTGGACCCGATATCACAAAAAAACATTACACCAAAACAAGAGTAACTTGTATATGCTGAAAGCTGTTAGGAAATGAGAACAATGAGAACTTTTTTTCTGTGAAGTTCCACTGACAAATATTAACAAGTGAAGGGTAAATGTGACTGACCACGTCATCACTTTCAACTGAACACCTTCTGTAGTAGAAAATGAAGCTCACTTTCATGGTAGAAAATGCATAGACAAGTTGAATAATCTTGCCTTAATTTCCGATGATAGAATGTTACTAAATATTTTCAATTTCCCTCCCCAGGTTCAGCTGACGAGTACCTCCAAAGTCATGACATTTCATTTCCAAACACCTCC
Organism: Lissotriton helveticus; assembly: GCF_964261635.1. Lineage (NCBI taxonomy): Eukaryota > Metazoa > Chordata > Amphibia > Caudata > Salamandridae > Lissotriton > Lissotriton helveticus. Next base: position 1,491,648,644 of record NC_136057.1, read on the forward strand.
AACACCAAGGGTGTGAGCAGCATGCTGTGCTCCGGCTGGAATGAAAGGAAGCGGTACTGCTTTGAATGTTCTTCATTAAGGCTGCGCAGGTCTGCCAGCTTCTGGATCATTTTGGCATAGAGCAAGCGGTTCCCTGGGGCTGGGTGTTTGCACATGATGTATGTTTGCAAGGCATCTGAAAGACGGTCCTGGATTGACTCCACCAAAGCTGTGTCCCGAACTCCTGGGCGATCTACACAACAAAACGGGACAAATTCACATGGTCATACATACAAAACGCAGATCAACCCCACATGGCTGCACTTAAATGTTTACAAAGCACATTAAAGATAACTCGGCCTACACCAAGGTTATGGCCAGAACTCCTGGGAGATCTACACATTACAACAAAAGAGACCAGAGTTTCTCAGATATATCTCCATATGGCACACAAATAAATGCCAGTTTGCATTGCTAAAATGTTTACAAAGCAAATTAACAACAAGTACAGTGGGTGAAAATGTTCATCAAATTTTGGAGGAGCTGGCATTTCACAATCTCATAATTTCAATTATACTAACAAATGTAGACCTAGTTCATTGCAAAATTGAGTTCCAAAGCGGTTCAAATGTTGAGAGACAATATGCTATTGTCTTTTTGCGAGTCCTACACATTCGTTATTTGGATCTCGCAAATTGTGATGTGCAAAGAAGAAATTGCTTCCCATTCATTCCTATGGGCTTAGAGGCCAATAGGAATCAATACTAATTGCATGCACAATTTGCGAGTACCAAATAGGTACTCGCAAATTGCACATGCAATTTCAAGGGTGCCAAAAGGACACCCTGATCAGAAAAATACAGTAGTAGACCAAGACTTTTGCAACCGGCTTGCAGACTCTTTTCAAGCCAAAGTCAAAACAGTCTCAGACTTATTTCTATCTACCCATCAGGGGATGGGAGGGCATTAAAATGCCCCCCCCCCCGCCACGATAGAGGGTCCGAGTGATAAAGGTATGCCAGCAGCATCTAGCTCTGGTCTCTGTGCTAGACAGTGACCAATATGGTTTTAGAAGCCAGCACATCAACGAGTTGGCCCTGATTAAATATGTTGGAGGAAATAAGAGAGGTCTTGGATAAGGGTGGGAAGACTGCCCTGATCCTTTTAGACCTCTCAGCGGTATTCAGCACAGTAGATCATGATTTCCTGATAAACCGATTGTTTTCTGTAGGGATCAGGGGCAAGGCTTTGACCCTTCTGAACTCCTTTCTCCGTGACAGGGAGCAACAAGTGGAGCTTGGCGGACATACATCGTGCTGGTACACCTTTCCATGTGGGTGCCACAGGGCTCCTCTTTGAGCCCGCACTTTTCAACGTTGCCCCCCTCTGCTCTCTTATTAGGTCTTTCGGTTTCAAGACAGTGTTGTATGCCAACGATACACAAATCATAGCATCTTTTTCAGGGGACTCAACAAACACTGCTCGGAGATTTCAGGACTGCATGTGCAAAGTCGGGCGTTGGATGTTCCAAAACTGCTTACGGCTGAACACGGGGAAAACCGAGGTACTCCTGTTTGGGCGAGATACCTCCTTTTGGCAACCCAACTGGTGGCCTCAGGAAATGAGAAAGATCCCTACTCTCACCTCCAAGGTGAAAAATCTCGGAGTCTATTTTGACACCAAGTTGTCCTTCGAGGGGCAAATAAACGCAATCACATCTGCATGTTTTTACTTTATCAAAATTCTCCCCTACATCCCGTTAGAACTGCAGAAAACATGGTTACAGCCTTGATCCTGTCTAGAATAGATTATTGTAGTGGGCTGTTTCCAAATATAGTCACGTCTCCTCAACAAAATGAAAGTTCTCCAAAACGCAGCAGCTCGCCTTCTACTCAACATCCCGAAACGTCAATCAGTGGCTCATGCCCTTCCAATTTTACACTGGCTTCCAATAAAAAACAAGCATTTACAATGCAATGGTCTCGGCATTATTAAAGGTAGAGCTATTGGCATTGCTCATGACATTTTTTTTTTTAAATCATAAATAAATGGCATTGCCATTTACATTGCCAATAACTTAATCGTTAAATAAATGACATTGTCATTTACAATGCCAATAGCTTAATCGCTCGCAAATGCATGATTATTGCATTTACACCCACACAGAGCCACACACACAAAGCCACCCACACCCACAGAGCCCCACACGCACACCCACACAGAGCCCCACACACACAGAGCCCCACACAGAGCCTCACACACCCACACAGAGCCCCCCCACACACACACAGAGCCCCCACACACACAGAGCCCCACACACACACACAAAGAGCCCCACACAGACACAAAGAGCCCCACACACAAAGAGCTCCACACACACACACACAAAGAACCCCCCACACACACACAGACCCCCACACACACACACAGAGCCCCACACACACACACAGCGCCCCACACACACACACAGCGCCCCACACACACAAAGAGCCACACACACGCACACACGCAGGGAAGCAAGCACAGCCAGGGGGCAGGGAAGCAAGCACAGCCAGGGGGCAGGTAAGCAAGCACAGCCAGGGGGCAGGTAAGCAAGCACAGCCAGGGGGCAGGTAGGCAAGCACAGCCAGGGGGCAGGTAGGCAAGCACAGCCAGGGGACAAGGAAGCAAGCACAGCCAGGGGGCAGGGAAGCAAGCACAGCCAGGGGCAGGGAAGCAAGCGCAGCCAGGGGGCAGGGAAGCAAGCACAGCCAGGGGGCAGGGAAGCAAGCACAGCCAGGGGGCAGGGGACCAAGCAAAGCCAGGGGGCAGGGGAGCAAGCACAGCCAGGGGGCAGGGGAGCAAGCACAGCCAGGGGGCAGGGGAGCAAGCACAGCCAGGGGGCAGGGGAGCAAGCACAGCCAGGGGGCAGGGGAGCAAGCACAGCCAGGGGGCAGGGGAGCAAGCACAGCCAGGGTGAAGGGAAGCAAGCACAGCCAGGGGGCAGGGAAGCAAGCACAGCAAGCACAGCCAGGGTGGAGGAAAGCAAGCACAGCCAGGGTGGAGGAAAGCAAGCACAGCCAGGGGGCAGGGAAGCAAGCACAGCCAGGGAGCAGGGAAGCAAGCACAGCAAGGGGGCAGGGAAGCAAGCACAGCCAGGGGGCAGGGAAGCAAGCACAGCCAGGGGGCAGGGAAGCAAGCACAGCCAGGGGGCAGGGAAGCAAGCACAGCCAGGGGGCAGGGAAGCAAGCACAGCCAGGGGGCAGGGAAGCAAGCACAGCCAGGGGGCAGGGAAGCAAGCACAGCCAGGGGGCAGGGAAGCAAGCACAGCCAGGGGGCAGGGAAGCAAGCACAGCCAGGGGGCAGTGAAGCAAGCACAGCCAGGGGGCAGGGGAGCAAGCACAGCCAGGGAGCAGGGGAGCAAGCACAGCCAGGGGCAGGGGAGCAAGCACAGCCAGGGGGCAGGGAAGCAAGCACAGCCAGGGAAGCAAGCACAGCGAGGTGGCAGGGAAGCAAGCACAGCGAGGGGGCAGGGAAGCAAGCACAGCGAGGGGGCAGGGAAGCAAGCACAGTGAGGGGGCAGAGAAGCAAGCACAGCGAGGGGGCAGGGAAGCAAGCACAGCGAGGGGGCAGGAAAGCAAGCACAGCGATAGTAACACTTTATTTAGCATACCCAAATACACCAATAGACAGCCGAAAGGCGATTGGGTAACTTTTGTGGAGCTCCCGCATCTTTGCTACACTGATGTGTTAACTTTTTTGCAATTTTTGATCTGCTTGAAAAACAGACTATTTTTGTTGAAGTCTGGAAATTCTTTAGCGTATGGGTTATATGCCATCAAATTAAAATCTACCATTATGCTTAAAACACATGTAATTCGAGATGGATTGCCAATCCTGACAATTTAACCACATATAAAAAATATAATCTTATAGAACATTATCTCGCAAACTTTTCCTTACGTTAACCGCATTTTGCAATACCAACTCAAACTTTACAATATGGCATAAACCTCGATGTTCAACATATTAGTTGCTTAAGATTTACAATTTACTTAGCAACCAACACAAGGTGCCCCAATATTCAATATCTTCTAGACTCTGCTGTGATCCTGGCTCAAATACACGTCAGAATTGTTATTTTTTCCATTAACATTCAAAAACCTGGACGTCATGCAATTCACCTGTTTAAGTGATGGGCACGGTTTTCAGATGATCTGAAAAGTCTCAAAAAAGAGATTTTCCCAGAGTCGTTGAACAAATGTAGTACTCTCAGATATAACTTACCTCTTCTGAAGATCCAATTTTCGACACAAGAATGTACACTACGAGATCCGTATAAGACCAATTGTATAAACACATCTCAACCCTGTGCAATCATCAATAATCTATGTGTATATCTCTTCATAATATTCATGAACATTTTAAATATTCTTAAAACGGTCTTTATCCAAAAGAAAAAAAAGACGTTTGGGTCACAATACAGCTTCAGGTCCACTCTGATCTATGGAATTATGGAGGAGTCTGTAAAGAACTAGGTTTTCAAGCCTTTAGCCCAATCCTCTAAATAAATGTAACCAAGACTGCAAACCATCATACTGGCATCCTCCTAACTGAACTCATGCCATGCTGCCAAGGCCGACAGTTTATGTTGTGGTTACAGAGTTTCTTGAAAAAAAAATTAAAATGCAAAAACCTAGAATCGAACAATTACAACAGGATATCAAGTCTCCCATTCTTTGACAAAATCACAAAATGATATTGTCCCACCAAGTAAAGCTGTAAAATGTTTTCAACCTCAAACAAGCTAGCTCTTGCTCCATGGAAATGAATCCACATTACTAGATGTTAGGAGAAGCTTCTCTGGGTTAAAACATTTTGGTAAGTTGGTGGTACCTACAGGAGCGTCTGCAACCTTGAATAGCAACAATCAATACAGACTACTTAAACAAAGGGGCAGTAGAATAATTATCGTAGGACTAACATGATTGTAGCTACACTTTCATAAAATGCCTACTCATGGTCCAACGCACCCATATTACATCGGTGTGCATCATGGTTAAACGTGAGCCTCTTTTAACCCTTTCTATGCTGATGACGGAACCGCTCCGTCATCAGCTGCGGTGGCGCTGTGCTGATGACGGAGTGGTTCCGTCATGGCCCGGCCGCGGCGCTGATTCCGCGCCTGCGCTGGGCGATCTATTGAGCGGGTGGGGCCATGACAGAACCGCTCCGTCATGAGCACAGCCCAACCGCGGCTGATGACGGAGCGGTTCCGTCACCAGCATGCGGCCGCCCCGCCCCCTTAGCGCTGCAACAGAATAGCCGCCGCAGCGATGTGGTTAAACACACACTTGTTTACAGTAGCCTCTCATTGAGCATAAAAGAAAGGTCACCGAGTCAATGGAACTGTCAGTCACCGGCTGTCTTGCCATCTCTGATGATGATGGCATTCTGGTGTTCCTATAACTTAAAGGAACCCGGGGCAAGTCCTTAACCCAGAGTATCTCACCACTAACACACCAACTATCTCAGCACAGGTCTTGGTAGGTGTCAAGCTTCCTTAGCGTAGCATGACCTGGTTGCTAGGGTCCTTTGGGGACGAAAACATAATCTCACGCACTAGAATGGTTAGTGTCTTACTTCCACTATGTAAAGACACCCAATAGACGCTACTGCAGATCGAGTGAAGCCCCAATGTTGACCCCAGGAAGCCTCCCAGCAGAAGCTGAGACACTCCTGCAAAATCAAGGCTGCAAGTTTCCTGACCTCAGAATGCCCCTCTGCACAGACCACGAGGCCAGCTATGTGGAACAATAAAGATGCAATGCAGATTCAATAATGCCTCCACCGCCTACGCCCTACCACCAATGCCTCCTTACCCGACCTCATGATGGTATTTCTGCAGAGTCCAGGATTCGCCATTTCTTAGATAGCCCTTGGCCCCACCCGCAGACCCTTCCCCATCTGCATTCCTTAAAATGCCCGCAGACACCGCATAACGAGCATATTCAACATGCCACGGTGGAATACCACTGTATTCCAAGTGCGGATTTAATCATCTGTCTACAACAGCAGTCTCAGGGCGACTGCACATCTCCCATCCCCACACCGCTCCGCCTCCTTCCGTGTACTGGTCGCAGAGGCACAGCGGCTGCGGACCCGCTACTCCGGTCCCTCCCAACCGCCTCCCTCCTCCCAGAGTCCCTTGGCCCCGTACCTTTGAACTGGTAGTCGTACTCGTCGTCCCGGGTGCCCATGTCCGTGTCGGTCTCCGGACAATGCAGACTCTGTTGGATCCTGACCCTGCAGGGTGGAAGCGACCAATCACAAACGGCGAGCAAGAAGTGGACACGGGATGCCAGGCACGCAGCTAGTCGAATGCTACGGCGTGCTGACTGGCAGAGCAGCGGACCAATGGAATTCAGGGCATTAGGAACAGAGTAACGGCCACTGTACGGTAATGCTATTATTGTCAGATCAACCCGGAAATACATGTGGTGGAACGGTGTACGGTCGGTGCAGCCGGAAATACAACGAGAAAATCTTGCTGGGTCGGCTGTTGTGATTAGAACCAGAGTTGGTTACAAATATAGCAAGGGTACAATATACCCGCGGAGTAGTGGCTGGCGTATCTGTAAATATAAGGGATGAAAACTCGCAGGTTCAAGGCAAGAGTCCTGTAAACAGCAGGGCGTAAGAGAGGGTATAGGGGTGGAACTATTCATTAAAAATGGCTGCCGCAAAGCTCCGAAAATTGTCGGATTTGGGGGCGTGTTTTTTTGCGTTCTGAGTGACGGATGACGTCACAGGGCGAAAGAATGCAAAAAACACGCCCCGAATCCGAAAGAGACGGGGCTTGAATGGAGTGACGCCCCTCTCCTCCAATGGCTGGCCTCCGTTTAGGAAGCCAGCCAATGGAGGAGAGGGGCGGGTTCAAGCCCCCCTAACCTAAAAACATAACATCTTCGGACTCTGCCCACTGCTTCGCAGTGCGACGGTCCTCGACCTAAAAAAGGATAGAATTCAAGGCCCTCTGTATCGCCTTTAAAGCACTACATGGCATGGGCCCTGAATATTTCGCAGACATGTTCAAGTGGTATATTCCAGAAAGGCAGCTGCGCTCTGCGACCGCTGCAAATCTGATAATCCCCAGGGCCAAGGGGGCCTCCTAGGGGGGGGGGAGGTTTTGTTTTGAGAACAGCCAGATTGTTTTCTGTCTTTAGTCGGAGGGAGTTTCACAATCTACAGGGATTTCATAAACTTTTAAAAAGTCAGCTTTTTAACAACTAGCCCTCACAGCATGTTAACTTTCCACTCTGGCTAGTATATCAGGGGGAGCCGCAGAGCCTAGACACCTCCGGGTATTAGCACGTGTTATAAATGTAATTTTCATTTCATTTAATTTCTGATGCACCTCATAATATGCAATTTTAACACATGCTGCACGCACACACACATGCCCCAAGGACATGTATGTGTGAAACTCCCTCCTTTTGTGCTCCCGGACTCTTGCCTTTCATGGATCCTGTCTTTTTCTGGATCGTTAATTTATCCGGGCATTGTATGTGTTATCTTTCAGTAATTAATGTGATTTTCTTTTGTCGTTTGTTCCCCCTCTGTTGACCTGCCAGTTCCGACTCTCTTCCTAGCCCCGTGTCCGTTGTTGCCCTTTGACTAAGCTCTCCTTCTCCCTTTGTTGGGGAAAGATCTAATATTCTTACTCTGGAGTCTCAGTGAACCCTCTGAGAGAGTCCACAGCGTCAAGGGAGCCACTCACAGTAGAGGTATGGTATGGCACCCCTTGCCAAAGCACTCCCTCTCCCCTTTTTGGGGAAGGATCCAGTAGGTAGGCCTTCGAGTCTCAGAGACCCCTCTGAGAGAGTCCACTGCGTATAGGGAGCCTCTTGCAACAGAGATGGGGAAATGATACCACTTCCCCTGGGATCACAGCTTACTGGACTTTAGACGCAGTTTTGACTCGTCTACCGGTTTGTGTCCCCGTCACCCTCCCCCTCCTCTTTCCATGCTGTGTCTCTCAGCCTCCCCTCCCCTTTCTCTCCTCCACTCTGTCTTCTTCCCCTGCTTCTACCCCCCTCCCCTGAGTCTCTCCCCTTACCTACTTTTTCCCTTACGTATATGTCCTTTTTGTTTGTCTCGACCTTACATGTAACTATGGTCGCCAAGCTCTAATAACTATGTAACCTTAGTAACGATGTAACCTGCAACTATGGTCTGATACTCATGTAAAGCGCTCCGATACCTCCGGGTCTAGCCAGCGCTATATAAAACCTTTAAAATAAAATAAAAATAAATAAATAAACGTAGAACTTTGAAAAATGCACTTTTATGCATTTTCCAAAGTCCTCGCAAATTACCATCAACTTTGAATTGATGGTAATTTGCGTTTCTTAATTGCAAAATCACAATATTTTTGGGGTTGTTGCATTGCATTTAGGGAATCGCAATTTGCGATTCCCTAAATGCAATTGCAATTTAAGTAATCGCAGTTGTAGCGATAACTTAAACAGCGATCTTTGCATTTGCGATGATGCATCCCAAATGCAGAAATTGCGGTCACAAAGGGGCAGATCGCAATTTACAATGATGCATGTGGCCCTCAGAGTTCAAGCCACATATTAAAGTCAATAAAAAAAATGGAGTGAGTTAATTTTTATAACATATCCCACCATTCCTTTTGTGGTATGTTTGAGCTCTCTTATATTATTGTATTATATTTGTATTTACCTAGCATTAATACAGCGCGACAGGGTGCAAAAGTACTCTGTCAGAAGGGTAGCATTCTAAATGGAGGGGGAGAGCTTGATTGGAAGAATGCTGTATTTGCTGTGGGCCAAGGAGTAAAGCATTTTGCGTTACATGTGAGTGACCAGAGAGGTGTTCTTATCAGGTTTTAGATCTCATCTTTTAGTGGTTTGATTGAGTAATTACAAATGAGAAACAAGCTTTGATGTGGCAGGCAGCTGACAAAGTGTGCACAGCTATTACTGAACATAGCAGGCATCGGTGACTGGAAGGATTTTCCATTCATCGGAAAGAACAACGTGATTGACAACCAAAGATACTAACCAGCACAAATTCGGTACTAAGCAAAAAAACAGTAAGGTAATAATTATATATCATAGCGGAGAGATACAACATTCCAATGAACAATTCTAGCAGTAGGGGCGAGTGGGAGAAGGAAAGAAGCACTTGTCCATACAGCATCTACTGCTGGGGTATTAAATGGCAAGCCTCTGGGCAGGCTGAAGCCCACAAAGTACATACAACTGGTCTCTTTTTTGAGACAGCAAATGCACACCGGCTGGAGCCGAGCCCTAAAACTGTGGGCATCTGGGTGTGCCATGAAATTCAAGACATCCACATATTGCAATCGGTTGCAGGAATCATGCTTACCTTCTCAAACCTCAAGGGATACATCTGCTTCACTTCCTGCAACGATGTAGTTTCTGCCTTCCAACCTCTTGCTCTCTGGATAAAAGCAGTGGGGTGGATAACTTGTTTTAAAATGTCCCTGTACGCGCTTCTGCCCGACAACCTCAAGCGCTCAATCAAATCAAACTGGCTGCAGAGACTCATTGACATGCGATCTGAAAACACTGCGGTTAGCCACGAAGCCCATGTTGCTGGAGGCTCTGGGAGCTACTTACAGGGAGCAGTGAGACGTCCCACCTACTAACTTGATGTTCGGTTGTTAATGTTAGAGCAGGCGATCGTAAATCCTAGGAGGCTTTTCTAGCCGTGGAAAAACGCATACAAAGTATTACAATGAAGTTGAATAATATTGCCATATTTTATTGAAGAGAGCAGGGCACACTGTCCCTAGGTCTGTAGGTCTGTACTGATCATTGTCCAACTGATTAAGAGAGAGGATGTGACGTAATGCCCAGAGCTGCCGACCTTCGAGCTGGGGAATCTCGGTGTCGGCTCAACATCCTGTGATTCTGGGCAAATCAATTGATCTCTCCGGACCTACTAAGAAATAAATGTATCCTTGTGCAATGTAACTAGTGTTCATGTAAGCGCTCCAATCACTTCAGGTTGAGGGAGCGCTATAATAAAACTGCACAAAAAAAACTAGTGGGAGACAGAGAGGATGCAACAACATACAGTGAAAGAACAGGGAGTGAGAAAGCAACATAGAGGGATTGTGAGAGGCAATGACCAATAAAGAAATACCTAGGCGGCATGAGTATGAAACAAAGAACGGTGCAAGTAAAAGCAGTAGGACTTGTGAAAAGCTTTCTTAAAGTAATAAAATAGTAGTCCTGAAACAATGCCTTAAAACAGCCCCTGCACATGGTTAGCAGCAATTGGTCGGTGCTCTAGGGGAGGGCTAAAGACGGGAAGAGACATGATGAATGCATGCCATGGGCAAATGGGGAGAATGAATAATGGAGTGCCGAGGGAGGCAGCACATGAAAAGCCTATGGGTGGCTTGAAGCACACAAATTACATACAACAGGTCTCTTTTCGAGACAACGCAAGCATGCCTTATAGAGTCCAGACCTAAAATGGCCCAAATAGGACACATCTATTGATGGGTGCTGGCTTTCTAGATTTTTGTGAATGTATCATGTAGAGGAGTGTCTGTATCACCGTAAAGAAAAAACAGCAAGGGCTAGGGGAATTATGGTATGGAAGCCACTATCTACCTGGGAGGATGCAATGACTGCTTGAGTAAACCGAACTTCCAAGCCAGGTCTTCCCTGGACTGGAAACAAGTTTCCTGGGACCGGTTTCGGGGTAACACCCCTCATCAGTCAGGCTAGCTTGAATCCAGTGGTAAAGTGAGCAAGGGACCCACATCTGGGCAACTCTGCCAACTGTGTGCTGTCAGCCGTGTGACGCCAATCTCTACTTCTCAAGGTGGACCCAAAGTTGGGAGCGTGACGTCCTCTGAAGTGAGGGCAATGGCCCAAGGTGGTAGCTTCGGCGACCCCTTCATTAAAGAGTTGGGGAAGTTTGTCATGATGTTCTTGTCCCTAGATAAGGCACAAACTTCTCTCAAGAGAATTTTCAACCCTCGGGTTTTCCAGGGGGCTTATTAGCCTGCCGCTTTTCCCCTCAACTTCCTCAGCCAGCCGCTTCTTCTCTCAACTTCTCGCCAGGGGACAAGGTTCCAAACAGTGGCAGGACCAATCTCATTTCATCCCATTCTACCCCACCAGAAGTCAGCAGTTCTGTGGCAGGGCGGCTTCAGCGGACAAGCCTCCCACTACTCCACTAATGGTGAGTGTGCACCCTTCTTCCCATCTAGGGGGCCATCTGGTGTATTTTTTTCCATGCTTGGGCATCCCTCATGATGGATGCATAGGTCTGGCAGACAGTCAGGGGGTTCCGGATTGAGTTTTTTTTGCCTCCACACAAGGAGTTGCCACCCTGCCTAATACATTTTCTCTGCAGGCTGTCAATCTTACGGACAAAGAGGTAGAGGCTCTGTTAGAAAAAGGGGCCATTTGCTTGTTCTTGCCCCACCCCAATGTTTTCAAAAGCAATCTCACCTTGGTCCACAAGCAAGACGGTGGTAAGCTACTGGTAATCAACCTCAGAGATTTTAATGAGTGGCTGGTGTACCGTCACTTCAAAATAGAGTGTATTCATCTCCTGCGGGATGTTTTACAGTCGTTCGATTGGATGGTGTGTCTGGACCCAAAAGGCACTCGTCCACTATACCGATGTTTTCTCCCCATCTGCGGTTCCTCCAGTTCATCTGGCATTACCAGACATTCAAATTCACGGCTCTCCTGTTCGGGCCGCCCTCAGCCCAGTGGTGTTTCACGAAAGTCCTCAAACCGGTTTTGGAACACCTGCGAGCGCAGTGAATGAGGATCATCATCTACTTAGACCACATGCTCCTTCTGGGTCAGTGTTCTAGAAAACTCTCTTCTATTGCATAGAGCAGTACACCTCCTGGAGGGTTTGGGGTTTGTATTAGAGAAAGAGTCTCGTCTGAACCTTTCCCAGATAAACTTTCTAGGGTTTGTGACAGATTCCACAGTGGCGCCACTGAGCCTAACTTCCCGGAAGGAGAAAAAGATCAGGCACATGTTGCAGAGATCCACCTCCAGGCAACACACATCCCTCTGGAAATTGCTTGCCTGGTGGGCCTACTGTCATCATCCATCCAGGCGATCTTCCCAGGACCCCCAGTCTACCGAGCGTTACAGTGTCTCAAAGAACACCACTTAAGAAGGGGCCAATATACTCTTAGCCTTGTCGGACGAGGCAAGGGAGGAAATACGGAGGTGGCTTTCCCACATGGCTGCCTGGAACGGGAAAGTGATTTTTGGCTCAAACCCGGATCTGGTCATAGAATCAGACGCTACCAGGTTAGGCCGGGGCACACACAGTGGGGAACTCTCCACAGGAGGAAGCTGATATCACCAAGAATAGAGGTTATATATCAATTGTCTACAGCTCCTGGCTGTCATTTGCAGTCCATTGTTGGACCAAGGACAGAATTCAATCCTGTGTCTTCCCCAAGATGGACAACGAATCAGCAGTGCATTAAGTCAAGCATCTAGGATGGACCAAATCATTTATCAGTCACAGCTGAGTATCTCCTCAGTAAAGTAAATCAGGTGGTGGATTGGCACTCCCACCATCTCCTCACTTCGCGTTTGTAAAAGTTGGATCTGGGGGTCTTCGCAATAATCTCAGGTAAGTGGGGACCATTCGCAATGGACCTGTTTGCCTCATGCCCGGACCATCAGGTGGTCAGGCTCTTCATCTGGAGGCCAGACCCACAGGCGGTGGCAATGGAAACATTCCTTGAAGATTGGATTCAGGAGAGAGGTTGTGAATTTCCCCCAGTCTCAATGATTACAAGGATTTCAGCCCAGGTACAGAGGCAGCAAGCTAAGGCAGTCCTGGTAATGCCCTTTTGAAGGTTGGGGGTTTGGTCTCCAGTTCTGATGGAACTGTCTTGGGATTCTCCAACAATTCTCCCCCTATTTCACACTTTCTTCCTGAATCGGACCAAGCACCGCACCGTTTCGTGAAAGAAGTCTCCTTGCGCCTGATGGTATGGATGATTAAAGGGAACACTTAAAATCCCAGGACTTTTGAGACAGGCTGAGATCCTCCTATCCCAAGCCTCAGACAGACAGCACAGTTAAGCGGTATAGGTGAGCCTGGACGAAATGGATGGGTTGGTGTCTGCGATGGGGCTTTGATCCCGTCGTTACAGATGAAGTCCAGATATTATATTTTTGTCTGAATTGGCTTCCAATGGTCTGGCCTACCATTCCATTAATTCCTTTCATTCAGCTTCATCTGTTGGTTATGCCCGTTTGATGGGTCCTCTGTGTTTGCCTCTTCTTGCTGCTGGAGCCTCGCTATTCGGCTCTTTGGGATGTTACTCAAACTCTTAACCTATTCCTCTCATGGCAGCCCAATAGATGTATGTCTAGGAAGGAGCTTTCAGTCAAACTGGCCATGTTGTTGTGCTTTCTGTCACGTAGAAGGGTCTCGGTTGTAGAAGTCCTTGGTATTACAGGTATAGCATTTTTCCCGGAAGGGGTCTCCTTCACAGTCAGAAGATGGACTAAGCCCAATACTAGAATTATCTCTTATTCGGTGTTTGCCGATTTTTCCAAGCTGTGTCTGGTACAGTGCTTGAAGACCTATGAGGAGATAACTGAAGAACTCTGTCCGCCGGGCGAGCCGCAACTACACATTGCATTGTGGAATCTGTTTAAAGCGGTTTCTTCACCCACAATCGCTTGTTGGGTATGTTCGGTCATGCAGGTAGCAGGTATAAATGTTGAGTTGTTTGGAGCGCAATCAGAGAGAGGGGCAATGAACTTGAAAACATTCAGCCTGGGCATTGGTTTGGAGGACATTATGAATGCAGAAACTGGTCTTCAGATTCCACATTTAAGAGGTTCTACTTTAAGCCGGTGGTGGATGTGACTGATTTGGTAGTGAGCAAGCTTTATAGAATGGATTCCTGCTCCACGATCACTGGTGGGAACGCGATCGTGGAGCAGGAATTCCACCAACTAGACACCCGGGCTTTGTTTTTTCAGCATTTCTAGGAAGCAACACCTTAGGCAAGGGTCCCTACCCTGGGGGGCATGTTTGGCTGTGTTTCGCCCCCCTTCCCTCCCCGGGGGCTGATTTGGCTTTTATTTTTAGGGCAATCAGCCCCTCGGTGGATCAAAGCCCACTAGAAGCCAGAGAATATTTTTATTATAATGATTACAGGAAGCGGCCCCTTGGTAAAGGGTCGCTCCCCTTGGGGAAAAGTTTTTGTTAATGAATTCCGCCCCCCATCCAGAGGGCAGATGGGACATTTCTAGGGTGATCTGCCAGCTGGCGGCGGGGAAGCCCACTAGAAACCAGGGATTGTAGTTTCTTATATGTCGGGGAGTAACCCCTTGGGCAAGGTCACTTCTCTGTATTTGTGGAAATGTTTCAGCAATTTCTGCCCCTTCTGGGGCCACTAGACATCAGGGATTCTTTTTAGTTTTATGTTGGGGAACAGCTCCCCTTTATTGTGCAATTATTTGGCCATTTACTGCTTCATCTCCCCAGGAGCAGATTTGTAGGCCCAATCTGCCCTCAATTGGGGCACAAAGCCACTAGTCACAATGTATTTTTTTTTTATAAGTCAGGGAGAGGCCCCTTTGACAAGGGTCGCTCCCCTGTTTTTTCAGGCATGTATTTTGGCAGTTTCTGCTGCTTGGGGGATGATTGGCCATATTTTTAGGCCTATCTGCCCCAGTTGGTGGCAGAAAACTAGACTGCTTGGTGTGTGTGGGCTGTTGCTTGGCTGGCAGTGTGTGTAGACTGCCGCTTGGCTGGCGGTGTGTGTGGACCGGCGCTGGGCTGGTGGTTTGTGTGGACTGGTGCTTGCTTGACATGTGCGTGGACTGTCACATGGCTGGAGGTGTGTGCAGACTGGTGTTTGGCTGGTTGTGTGTGTGGCTGGCTGTTTTTGTGTGTGTGTGGACTAGCACTGGGCTGGCGGTGTGTGTACACTGGTGTTTGGCAGATGGCATGCTTGAACTGGGGATTTAACTGGCTGTGTCGACTGGCTGGTTGGCGATGTGTGTGGCTGGCATTAAGGTGGTGTTGGGCAGACATAGGGTTTTATAATGTTAACTGTTTTATTTCTTGTCATCATTTCTGATTGCTTTATTTCTACTTTTTATTCTAGTGCAAAGCTTTCAATTTCCTGTTCTGCCGGTCTCCTGCTTGCGGTTTCATCACTAGTAGACTTGCAGTTTGTGTAGTTGCATGTGTTTGTTAAGAAAATGTTTTGGTACTGTTGAGTCGGAGTAGAATTTCTCTGTATGAATGTGAATTCTGTAACAATAGCAGCATATTTAGTTTCTGTTTTTCTGTGTATGAAATTCTCCTTGGATTTGTTCACAATGTGTATTGTTTCTAGGTCAATAGCGTTGGTACTTGCTGTGTCTGTGCATTGTAGGTGCTGGTAAGTCTAGCTGTCTCTGGAAAGTGAGTGGAATCTAACAGAAGGGCTGTTTGAGGCCCGTGCACCTACCAGTTTCTTGACAATCGGCTGGGGTGGGACTGTCACCCAGCATTCTTTACTAGGCGCAGGAAGGCAGAGCCAGCCCTTCCGGCGCCACAAAGGCATTGCTGCACTCCCGCAGCATGGGACGCGCGAGCGCGCTAAGGCAAAGGCCGGGCTAAGGGCGGGCCCGTCTGCGCTTGTCAGCGCCTGGCAGAGGCTGGGCTACCCCTCTTTTATCCATCTTCTGGAAGATACCATGAGTAAGCGCAAACTACTGTGCAACTCCGACACGGAAAAGGTGAAAGTGCCTTGAAACTGTGCCTCCATTATATTGTATCCAACAGCTGTGGGAGTCCTGACAGAGGGGATTCAAAGCGCAGAGGAAAAGCTAGGCCTTCCGGCACCACAAAGACATGCTGCACTCACACAGTGCAGGATCTAACAGAAAGGCTGTTTGAGGCCTGTGCACCTACCAGTTCCTGCGGCAATCAGCTGGGGTGGGACTCTGTCCCCCAGCATTCTTCACTCGTCTTAGGGAGGCGGAGCCAGCCTCCTGGCATTACAAAGGCGTCGCTGCACTCCCGCAGCATGGGACACGCTGGCGCGCCCAGGCAAAGCCCGGGCTAAGGGTGGGCCCGTCTGCGCCTGTCAGCGCCTGGCAGAGGCTGGGCTACCCTTCTTTTATCCTCTATCTGGAAGATACCATGAGTAAGCGCAAACTACCGTGCAACTTTGACATGGAAAGGGTGAAAGTGCCTCGAAACTGTGCCTCCATTATATTGTATCTAACAGCCGTGGGAGCCCTGACAGAGGATATTCAAAGCGCAGAGGAAAAGCTAGGCCTGGGGGTTGAAAAACATTATCAAATATGTTATCCACTAAGCCCCGAGTGAATGTACACCCGGGCAGGGCAGCTGATCAAGATAATGAGCAGGGTGCTCTCACGCAAAGTATTACTCCACCAAGAACACTGGGACCTTCATCAGTAGAAGGGGGCAACCTGGGAGCGGACACATCTTCTCCTCAAATAGCCCCGCTAAAAAAAGGAAGAAAGGGGGCTTAAAAGCTGGTACTGTCACGGTCTAAGCATTATCATGGCAGGATTTGGAAAAGCCCTTTGACTGCGATCACCCGCTGCATCCATCAGTGAAAACAGTTGTGGGTGACCTTATCCAGTCGCGTTTAGAACTCTTACTTGCGACGCTCCATAAGAACTTAGTCAACTTTGTTGAGGCTACTGTAGAAGGGCTAGTGGGGAAAATGTCCCAAATAAAGTCTCTTTTTGAATACAGGTGCGTGGACAAAAACACTCATGCTGCAAATAATCTGTTAAATACCATCCAAAGTAGATAGAGGGAGAGGTCTTCTGGAGGAGAGCGAGACAAAAGCCAGCATTCCTATGTATCCAACCCTGACAAAGCTAAGTTTAGAAAGGAAATTAACCTCAGGATGGCAGAAACAAATACAATTCACTTGGGAGCCCATCCTCCATCTCAGCTAGAGAACCCAGCTCATTTAGTGCGCAGTAAAACATCAATACACAGGGTCGGTAGTAGATGCAGATTACACCTACCCCCTGAGGCTACTCCTTTGGTAGCGGTATTAACAGAGGTACCCCAGCTAAAAGATCAAACAACTGAATCTAGCTCAGAGCTCATCCGTATAACAACATTTGGGTGTAAAAACTTGTCAGATGGTGAGGTACAGGCGCCCTCCCATATTATCATGGCTTGACGGGTGGGATGGGTAAGCTGGAGAACTAAACTAGGAGAGTGTGACTGCATTATTATCAACTTTGGCCAGGCTGGTACAGCAGAGAGGTTGTTTCATGGAGGGCTTAATCGGGACCAAGGGGATATCAGAGTACTGCAACTTGGCTTTTTTTTATCCACGTAGAGATGTAAACCAGGGAGTAGACCCAAGAGATTTACGCAGACCAGTTTTTGCACAAGTTGGGAGGCAGCCTGATAACAGATTTAAACAAGGGTGAGTGCCAGGGTGGGTAAGGGTGAACACAGATAAGGGGAAGTATGAGTGCCAGGGGTAGCTGCCAGGCCAGGGGGGTGAAGGGCTAGTGCCACAGAGGTGAAGGTTGAGTGCCAGGTCAGGGGGATGAAAGTTGTGTGACTTTCAGCCAAATGTTTAGGTTTCCTATATTTCTGTATGTTTCCTGGAATATCTTTGAGGACGAGCGGCAAACCATTAATCCTTCTTCTCCCCTTTGTTTGGAGTTTACAAAATACCGGTCTACAGCCTGTAGCACACTGTGATAAAACCCGTCATTAACCCCTCCCACGCTCATGACGAGCTCAGCTCGTCATGAGCCACGGTTCTCGTGTGCTCATGACGAGCTCAGCTCGTCATGACCGTTAGAACGCTCGCACGCTGGGGAAATTACACTGCTGTGTGAACGTTCTACACAAACGGGTGTGGTCATGACGAGCTCAGCTCGTCATAAGCACACGAGAACCGTGGCTCATGATGAGCTGAGCTCGTCATGAGCACCATGGCGCTGTGCGCACCCCCCCTCCCCCCAGCACGGTAGGGGAATGACCCCAGCAGCCAAGGGGTTAAAAGTCTATTGGCTTAAACAACCGATCTTCATAATACAATAGTTACGCGTCCTGACTTTGCCATAACTTTTCATAATGGATAGATCAGACCAATAGTATCGAACATAACTCTTCCCAGTGAACCATTCAAGCTTGTAGCTTTTATCATTGGTTTGTCACCAAAATCAATTCTGGCCTACATTATTGAGCATAGGCCTTCCCACAAGGTATCTATCCATGAGACATAAATTTATAAAATTACAAATCTATACAAAATTACTGCAGACAAAGCAAAATTAAGCATGGGCGTAAAATCCGTTCCGCTCGCGGATTTTCGGCAAATTCGCAATCCGCGAACTCTCGCGAACTTGCCGAAAATTTGTAAAATCCGTGCGAAGCGGATTTTTTGCTTGGTCGCACTTGCCAACTAGAATACTATACAATTTCGCGGGAGTAAACACTTGCGAACACGTAGATGCGGCGGGCAGCGTCAATCTCGCAATTGCAAGATTGCAAAATTTGCAATTTCGCACAAGAAATCCACCAGCAGGCAGCATAAACCTTGAAAATTATGATTTTTATCAGAATAACTCCTCAGGTTGACATTTGCCTGCACTTTTTCTTTGCAAGGAGTCCATTTTGGGGGGGCTGGGGGGGGGTGGGAGGAAGGAAGTGCCCCACAGTCTCCAACTTCCTGTTCCTGTCCAGCAGGCTCCTCCCAGTGCTTTCATCATGTGCTGGTCACTTTGATTTGGATCTTGACCTGGAAGGATTACTTTTTGTGGATGCTGCAGGATATTTGGATTTTTGCAAAACTGAAAGCACTCAGCAGGTGCAAAAGTTCAATCTTATCATTAGTAACCATTCCCTGTAGTGCTTCCTGAGGGGCCCCTTCAGAGTTCATTTGCCTACTTTCAACTATTCTATGACCCTGCTCTGACCCTCACAGCAGGCTCAGAGATTAGCTACATGTATACAACAAAGGTCCTGTTAAAAAAATTACACTGCAACAGAAAGCAATTACAGACAAAACTGAAAGCACTCAGCAGGTGCAAAAGTTCAATCTTATCATTAGTAACCATTCCCTGTAGTGCTTCCTGAGGGGCCCCTTCAGAATTCAGTTGCCTACTTGCAACTATTCTATGACCCTGCTCTGACCCTCACAGCAGGCTCAGAGAATAGCTACAAGTAGGCCACAAAGGTCCTGTGAAAAAAAAATGCACTGCAACAGAAAGCAAATTACAGATAAGGAAGCAGGTGCCAGTCAGACTGGAAGTTTAAATTCAGTGACACATTAATCAACCCCAAATTAATTCATGTCAGTTGAAGCAGGGCAGGTGTGCTTGCTTTTTTTCACCCCCATAATCTACAGTGATAAACCAACCAGAGGGTGGCAGTGATGTACCAGAGGGTGGCATGGGTGTACCAGAGGGTGGCAGTGGTGAAACAGAGGGTGCTGTGAACCTGTGATGATGAACCAGACGTAGAAACAACATAGTCGCGGCCGTTGCGAGCCGACAAGTAAGTTCGCAATTGCGAACTGGTACACAACCCTCGCGAACTGGCAGAAACCCTTGCGAACACCCAAAAAATAAAAAATCCGCAAATTCGCGAGAGTTCGCGGATTTTGCGGATTGCGAATCCGTAAATACGCAAGTTCGCGGATTGCCAATTCGCAAAATCCGCCCATGCTTAAGCAAAATACTATCTCTCCTAAGAGGGCCAAAACAACGAATATCACAGTGCAAATAATGTAAACCAACACTTTGTCAGAGGGTATACCCAAGCCCAAAACGCTAACCTGATATGGTGATCTGTGAGATTCCATGTAACAAAATATCTTTCAGCAATACAGAATAATAACAATCCACTCCTAAATAGATGTTGACTTTAACATATGCTTTTCACAATAAATACATCAGGTTTTCTGTCCTTATTATAACTTTTCATAATAAACAGATCAGGCCTAGAGCCTCCATAATTTGCTTGCCATCATAATGTAATGACTTCCGTACTGCTGTCCTGAGCATAAACTTTCCCAGAAGGCAAAAAGTGCAATACAAGCACTCTTTTTCACAGGCGGCATACAGCTTCTTCTCAATCAAATGATTCCAAGGTAACCAACAAGTGGGTGGAGCCCAAGTGCCTCTCAGTAGAACTTCTGAAAGTTCATGTTCTGTTATCACATAAGGTCACACGATAGCTACGCATTCAAGCCATTCCTAGAAAAGATAACACTTTCATCAAAATTAGCCAATTCATCAAGGAACTGGCCTAGAAGGAAAACCTGGACGCCAGTGATCCCATCACCAAAAACTGTTGCCACGTTACAGGCCCAACAGAATGTTGGTGCACCGACGACTCGGAGGAGACATGGCGGCGTTTGTATATAATGAGATGGTAAGCATAGGGCTCCAGGCAACAACATAGAAATCAAGTATTTTGCCTGAGGAAGAGGCGAAGCCAATCAAGTGCTTTAACATAGCAGACATCTACCAAATGAAAAAATACAGCAAATCCTTGCTGGAAGTGGTCCTTAATATGGCACTACATCTGCAAATCTTGGCTCACAAACTCTTGTCTGTACAAGGCCTTACTCTATGAGCATAGTCTTTCCAAGAACAGCAACTTCAGGCTGGCATTACCATAATACATGATGACATCAGCACAGAGCTAAGGACATTTAATTCTCTTCATACGAAACAATGATGTAGTCATGCATTAGAAAGGGCATGGTGACATCCCAGATGGTACAGTGACCTCAACATAGAAAACAATACATCAACATAGTAGAAGAA
This sequence comes from Lissotriton helveticus, assembly GCF_964261635.1. Taxonomy (NCBI): domain Eukaryota; kingdom Metazoa; phylum Chordata; class Amphibia; order Caudata; family Salamandridae; genus Lissotriton; species Lissotriton helveticus. Next base: position 1,491,669,460 of record NC_136057.1, read on the forward strand.
CATCTAAATTATGGATATAAGATTCGATTACTATTTTTTTTTAAAGCAAATAAATAACGAATGCAGCACGTATAACTTGTATATGGATAGGCTTCCTTTTTAAGGTAGCTAGAAAACAAAGTCAGGATAAGAATGTCAGCATGGCATGCGTTAATGTCCACCTGCTTGTAGCCCGACGCCCAGTGATCCAGGGGCACATCCTTGAGACGGTCTGCTCTGCCCGCCTTGTCTGTATCGCCGCACAAGGTCTCCTCCTGCCGCCGCAGCTCTACTACACCCGAGCGCGACCGCAGTGGGGGGAGACCTGGAAGGGGACCACAACATCCAGCAGCCCCCGAGGCAGGAAGCCGCCTACACCCGCGGCAGGAGGCGCATATATTCCCGGTTACCGACGGTGGAGCGAGGGACTTACGTTGCTTGTAGCCCGACGCCCAGTGATCCAGGGGCACATCCATGAGACTGTCTGCTCTGCCAGCCTTGTCTGTATCGCTGCACAAGGTCTCCTTCTGCCGCCGCAGCTCTACTACACCCGAGCGCGGCCGCAGTGGGGGGAGACCTAGAAGGGGACCACAACATCCAGCAGCCCCCGCGGCAGGAAGCCACCTACACCCGCGCTAGGAGGCGCATATATTCCAGGTTACCCCCGGTGGAGCGCGGGACTTACGTTGCTTGTAACCCGACGCCCAGTGATCCTGGGGCACATCCTTGAGACTGTCTGCTCTGCCCGCCTTGTCTGTATCGCCGCACAAGGTCTCCTCCTGCCGCCGCAGCTCTACTACACCCGAGCGCGGCCACAGTGAGGGGAGACCTAGAAGGGGACCACAACATCAAGCAGCACCCGTGGCAGGAAGCCGCCTACACCCGTGCCAGGAGGCGCATATATTCCCGGTTACCCCCCGCGTCGCGGGAGCGCGCGGGCAGCGCCGGGCGAAGCCCGGGACAAGGGCGGGCCGTCTACAGCCGTCCGAGGCCAATAGAGGCCAGGCAGGGCCACCCCCTTAACTTCCCCTACATTGAACTGAACTTCATGAGGTACTTTACAACGCGCATGGTTATGTAATTATTTGATGTTGCATAGTGTTTCGTAAATTATCGCTTTGATCCTGTTACGCATGCCAATGTCGACACGCTCAGGAAGGGTCAGGGGGGGGGGGCTGTGTGAGTGGCACACTTGATCAGTTTATAACCCGTGCATACTCAGTTCTTGACAAAGAAATTGCAATCACTGAGCGGCGCCTCTCCACTGAAGCTTTAAACCGCAAGCGTTCTTCGCTGGGGCCATTATCACGGGCTCGCTCTCCGGCGAACATCCAGGAGCGCATAGAAGGCGTGCAGCTTGGAATTGCAACATCTAATTCAGGGAGCACAGGGGCAAACTTAGATATGCCCACCTCACAAGGTAATACTGCGCAGATTGTCTCTCCAAATTCGTGCCAGAGGGCACCCTCAAATATGGAGTATACACCTGCCACTAATATCCCGCCATTCCCTGCTATAGCAGTACACCCAGAGCCCGCCTACAGTGAAGGGCTCGGACCAGCCACTTATGAAAGGAAAAGAGTAGCTAGTGGCCGAAAGGGGGTGCGGCCGCAAACCTCAAAACATTTAAATCCAAAAAACAATATAGTAGGCAAGAAATCTGGGAGGGGGGGAGGGGGGGAATTGGCTCTGCATCTGCTCTGCCAGCTGCCAACCTACTTGTCGGTAGCTCTGTCCCGGCCACTGCACCATCGCTGGCAACCATTTGTTCTAGGCCTCTTGTTTCAGCAGATTCCTTATCCCAAACCCCTCTCATTGCCCACATTGAACAGATTGCGAAATCTCTTATACTGCCAATATTGGAGAGGGTTAAGGTATTGTCTGATAGGCTGGATCGCTTTGAGCAAGCCAGCCTAGATAACTTTTTCTCTCTCAAAACACTCAGGATGACTGCGATGCCATACAAACATCCGTGGTAGATCTTACACCTACACCGGAGTTGGATCCACTTAATGCTGCTGTAGTTTCCAGTCCTTCATCTGGAACGGATCGTATAGCAGCAGACACTGTAACTTGTGGTTCCAAACCCAGTAAAGGACTTATGTCCTGGACCTTGACTAAAGGGGTAATAGAGCCTACAGGCGCCCACTGTGGACATGCCCGGGGTAAAGAGAGTAGCCCAAAAAAAAATTGTCGGGCGGCATAGTGACCAGCATACGCTAAACCAAAAGCCTGGGTTGCAACCCCCAGATAGGCAGGACTTAAACCACATTAGCTTATCACCGGAGTGCCAGCCATATGTAGTGGTGCTAACTGGAGTGCCTCAGCTTAATCCTGGGAAACTCGCATCTTACTATGAATTAAAAAACAAAACCACCCACTGGCTGAACAAGAATAGACCACTTCCATCCCAGCTTGACAGCCAGGTCCTCTTTGTTAGAAGGGTGAATTGGGTGGTTAGTAAGATTAAGGACACCCCAGGGGATTGCATCATTGCAAATTTTAGGGACGCTCGCGTTTCTAGGTTTATTTGCAATCAACAGGCCTATTATAACTGTAGCGGGATCGCACTTATGATTTGAGCCATTTCCAACGGCAACTTGCTGATCCACATCCCGAGCAGCAGCCCTATTATTCATCGGGGGGGCCTATGGTGGGTTCTCTTTTACCAACTATCCCCCATATCCAGCATCAGGTCAAAATAGAAGCTTCTTGCCCTATGGGATGGACCGTGGATATTGACATGTGGATAATTGTCCACTTGTTCTGTCCCGAAATAAAGATGCTTTGGATTTACCAATTGGCACTAGGCCGTCTGCGGGAAAATATTGGATCCCAGGCCCCAATGAAAGTGTTTCTAGTAAGAATAGTGATTTTTGTATTCTAGGAGTATCTACAGAACTCAGGACTACAAGCAGTAGTTGCTGGAGAGGGAGTAAACCGTGGGGGGCTGTCATTAGGACCGAACCCAGTGGCATCCACGGCCCAGGTGTGGAAGAACATGAAAGGATTGTGATCCCGTTAGACCAATCTATTGGGGTGGGGAGCACTCCAAGCCCACAGGCAGCTAACCTGTTGTACAAGGCAGTTGATCCTAGTGGGACAGGAGTTTGTCCTCCTATAGCGCTACCCAACATATCTGGGAACATAGTTATGGCTGACCCTCCCATAAAGATTCTGTCCTGGAATGTAGCGGGTATCGCCAGAAAATTAGATCTCCCAGATTGGAACGCCTTGGTTGAGTCCCATTCAATTTGTATCTTCCAGGAGACATGGAGCCTTGGGCCGCATTATAAAGTAGGTTATACCACTTTCTTCTTACCAGCGCTCCCCTCCCGTACAGGGAGAGGCCGACCTTCAGGTGGACTCTTAGTCTGGGTGAGCATCACATTGGGATGCAGCTCTAAACAAATTCACTGCAACTCGCTAGACATTCTGAGAATCTCCGCAAGCGGTGTACGGAAAGGGAAAGTTATGGAGATATTCAATGTATATGGTATGAAATCGGGCACTCCATCCTCCACTGTTGCCCTCCTGGAAGTCGAACTCAGGCGATGCCATCAGAGTGCCCATGTCCTCGTTGCCGGGGACTTCAATTGTACATTCGAGCCCCTGGCAGCGGAGGACATTTTGGATACTGCCGAGGACGATACCAGGAGAGGCATACCCATACTCGCTATCCAACCGATACCGAGATTGTCTCAACAGGCTATTCAGATGAACATGCTCACAATGGAATTTGCTATGAGGGCTGCAAATGGTAGAACCCGTGCTGATCCGCTTGGGGCGCATACTTATAATAGGGTAAACCACTCCACAAGGATCGACTATATTCTCCTTGACTTCAAGCTTTGGAGTTTTATGGAGGATATGGAAGTTCGTCCAACCACTGATAGTGATCACAATCCTCTTTCCCTGCGCATTCGCACTCTGTGGCCGCAGGCCTATGAAATTATACCACTACCTGCACCCATGTTGACTAAAGAGGTGCGCCCCTCAAATTGCGGTAGGCTCCTAAAATGCTGTAAAATTGCTTTGGACAAGAGGAAAGTTGAAAATATTGAGATCATTCTCCAAATCGTACAGGCTAAGTTGATGGAAAACTCCTTAGACCAATCGGGCCTATTGAGGGTCTCGGATATCTTCCAGGAGACCATTGGAGTATTAGGTAGCCTATTCCTTGTCCAAAGCAGAGGTCCTTCGCAGAGAGTGCCCGACTCACATAAGGGGAAAGAAGGGTGGTATACAACCAAATGCCGCCACTTGAAATCTGCACTAATAAAGGCAGTAAAGAGCAAATGTCCAGGGCCTATTCAGATGGCGAGGAAGGATTATAAGCGGGCTGGTATAGAGGCAAAGAAAGAGTGGGAAGACCAGTACTGGCAATTACTTAAAGAGGCTAGCCTTGGGAGAGATGCTGGCCGTTTTTGGAATATCATAAGGACAAAGAATAGACCTATGGATGACCTGATAACTTGCAATACAACAGGCCAAACATGGTTATACCATTTTTTAAAACTTTACTCTTGTGCACAGGGTGACCAAAATGAATATACTCCTAATACATCTTTTCCAAACCAGGGAGATACGGAAAGTTTCCCATTCTCAGATAAAGAAGTTGAATACGCGATCAAGTGTATTGTCCTGCACATAGCAGCAGGGCCAGATGGCATCCCTGGTGACCTCCTTGGTTTTCCCCCCAAAAATGGGCAAAGATCATTTCCACTCTTCTAAATGCCATCGCAAATGGGGCTACTATCCCCGAGTCGTTGAAGGGGGCAGAGGTTGTCCCGATCTTCAAAAAGGGAGATAGGGGCAACCCTGCCAATTATCGCCCAATAAGCCTTATCGACTCCACCCAGAAGGTTGTAGGGAAAGTGATGCTCAAGAGAATTTTACAATGGGCAGAGGAAAATAAGATTCTCTCGGACTATCAAGCGGGTTTTCGTCCTGGAATAGGGACAATAGAGCAGGCCTTTAGGCTGTTACTGATTTACTGGAAAACAGTTGTCATAGGCAAGGGCAGTCTTTACCTCGCATTTATTGATCTAAAGACTGCCTTTGATCTGGTGCCTCGTGAACGCCTGTGGGGGGTATTGACTGAAATGGGGATTCCATCAAACATTCTGTCACTACTACTGAGGCTCCATGATGGAAACTTTGCCCAAGTGAGGTGGGGCTCTCAGGGCCAGAAGACTAGTAGAATTCCGATGAACAGGGGTGTCCGCCAGGGATGTGTTCTTGCCCCCACACTGTTCTCACTTTATGTGAATGGTGTGGTCGAGCATCTTTTGAAAAGTCCATCCGATGCTCCATCCCTGGCGGGCGAGCGTATTCCAACTCTCCTGTTCGCGACGACACTCTCCACATTTCTAAATCCCCAGCGGGTCTCCAGAGCATTTTGGATAGTTTCCAGTCTTTTTGTACCCTGAGGGGGCTAGTGATAAATACAGAAAAGGCCAAGTATTTGATATTGAACCCCCTGAAAAAACCTGGCAGGGCCCCAGTTTTGAACTCTGCATTATTAGAAAGGGTTATGGAATTTGATTATCTTGGAATACGCATCTCGGATTCAATGAAGTGGAACCCTCACATGCAAAAAATGCTCTTAGGACATAAAAGAGTAGTGGGGGCAATCCTCAAAGAACAGCGCTCTGCATCAACCAGACCAATTGGTCCAGTGATTGAAATTTATAAGGCCAGAGCTGTAAATTCAGCACTATATGGAGCTGAACTCTGGGGCTCCAGTAACATGGAGCTGTTGTGCAAATCTGAAAACAGCTTTTTTAAAGATCTAATGGCACTCCCCCAGAGCACTCCTTTAGTTCCTTTGTTACTGGACCTGGGTTGCCATTCAATAAATGATCTGGCAAAGCTCCGACCACTTTTACTGTGGCGATCACCGGAGCTAGCAAAGTACGCGGAAGGTCTGTCGGAAGTGATGTCTATGTTGGGATGGGATAGAATCAAGTGGCTTAAAGATGGTAAATCTCTTTTATGTGATCTGGGTCTTCGTGAGGCATGGGAGAACAAATCCGCCCCACCGAAAGCAGTATTAAAGAAACTGTACTGGACCTGGGCAGTAAACAAGCATAACTCTGATCCCAAATTGGGGAAATTATCTGATGACTTTTTGAGGATTAAGGACGTAACGCACATTAAGCCTTATCTTGATACCATCTCCAAATCCCACGACAGGGCACTGTATTTCAAATTCAGGATTGGCACACTACCAATACGGGAATTTACCGCCCGTTGGAAAGTGCCCTTCCAAACATGTCTTTCTTGCCCCAATTGCGATTCAGGAGTGGAGTCAATGGCGCACTTTCTGTTTGCATGCCCGGCATACAAAGCACCTAGGAGCCATTGGCTCAAGCCATTGTGCAGAGGACTGGGCACTAGAGATCATTCTGTGGCGCTGCGTATTCTCAAATCTGATACTAGTTTGCTGTATGCATGTGGACTTGCAAAATTTCTGAGATGGACCTGGTCCATCAGATTAAAAAGGCTGAGAGAAAATGTTTAATTCTATGTTTTACTTACTGGTGTAAATACTTTTAATCTTATTTTTCTGAGAAGCGACTGTCTCTGTTGTAGAAATGTATATTTTTTACAAAAAACAAGAAGATGTAATAAGTTGACACTTGTATTTTAATCTTGATGTAAAGAGCTGTTACTCCCAAATGTTGATTTTATGATTGTGCTTTTAAGATATGTTTTTATTGAAATAAAGCCTTTTTCATACTCATATATATTTGTGTTTATGTACTTTTTCCTGCGCTAGCAGTGTCAGACCCAGGCATCTTAGACATGTTCATGTTGTTTACATTAGAATCAAGTGTGTGCCGTACCATGCAAAGACTTCATGTAATAAGGCGATGTCATTCAACACTATGCTAAGGTAATGGCGGTAGAAGGTGGCATAATGACCTGAGGCCACTTTGCAGCAGTGAGGTCAAATGTTTAATGATGTGTTGTCATTCTGCCTACTCTGATGCATCGGGCTGCTTATGTCACTGTATGCCACTTTGATGGCAACACAGTAAAGTCACCATACTTCCTGCAAGCTACCCTCCTCTGCTCACCCTCTAGCTCTGCCAGAGCCTCCAGCTCTGAAGCGAACTGGCTCTCGAAGTCATCGTTCTCCACTCCGTACAGATCATAATCATCCATGGCTGGGTGAGAGCCGCTGTCACGGTGCTTACTGCGCACGCGCACAGCTCATGCCGGCGTGAGAGCACACAACCAAAGCACCCGCTAAAACTCACACAATGAACATGGAAAGAGGGCAAGGCCTTTGATGTACTAGAAGCTGACGTGAGTGTTGCGTGCTAATGCCGCCATATCCAAATGGGAAGTTTCGATGTACTGTCCACTGGAATCCTAGATACGCTGAGTAATCGTTCTAATGCAACAAAAAGGGCATTATTTAAGTAGTATTCTAAATAAGTCTATGTATAAGCGAAGCATGCATGTTAGCGCTCTACATTTATATACACTTTTCAGATTAGAATAAGCCTCAAAATAAACAAGCATTGGTCTACTGATGCGCGTGCCGCAACAGCATAAAAAAATGAAATTGAAGTGCGGGCGCGAACGGGAGTTGTGAGCGTGCGCGAAATTGAAAGAGATCGCGCATGCTTGTGCGCGTAACAGTAAGCTGGTGGCTGCCTTTGGTAGCACTTTTAAAAGCCAGTTACTTAATGTCTCGCAGACCAGCGCATGCGCACTGGCTCTAGTGAGACCTAAAAATGGATGGTCTCCCTCAAGCGTTATTATTATTATTAATCGGGTTTTATAAAGCGCAAACAACCCGGAGGCCTCGTAGCGCTATGTACCGTCATACTAATGAGAAGGGAGGGAAGATTAGATGAACAGGTAAGTTTTCAGATCCTTCCGAAATTTTAAAAGGCTAGGTTCGCTGCGAAGGAGAGTGGGCAAAGAATTCCATTCCTTTGCGGCATTCCAGGAAAAGGAACGTCCACCCCATCTAGTGCGTCTGATCTTATTGACAGTAGCTAGGAAAGCAGTGCTGGAACGCAGAGATCTGTGAGGAAGGTAGGGTTCCGCTAGGGAGCAGATCATAGTGGGGGCAGTCTTCCACATGGCTTTGTGCATGATACACAGGGATTTAAACAACACTCTGGCCTTAATGGGAAGCCAGTGCAGTTTCCTCAGGGCCATGGTACCTGATTGCCGTTTGTTAAGGCCTAGTAAGAGGCGGGCTGCAGCGTTTTGTGTCACCTGCAACTTCCTTATTGTGGAGGTGGGAGCCCCTAAGTATAGGGAGTTCCCGTAGTCCAAACGGGACAGAATAATGGCTTGCACCATTATTCTGCGAGCTTCGAAAGGGAGAAGTGGTAACACCTTTCTCAGCATACGCATGAGCCCAAAGCATATGGCGGACAGAGTAGTAGCTTGCTGCAGGAAGCTGAGGTTAGTGTCCAGCCAAATGCCTAGGCTCTCTATATGGGGCTTAGGTTGGGGCGGGGGGCCCATACACGAGGGCCAGTCCGGTAGAGGGCTGGGAATGGCTGAGTTGCCTAGCGTTAGATCTTCCACATTCCCCTGAAGACCAGCGGAGGCTTGCATGGGGGTGGGATACTAGAAAACAGAATAGAAACAACAAATAGATTCTCCCCACTGAGTCAGCTGGATATTAACGACTGACTCGTATCACCTCTCCCCTCACTAACACAGAGTAAGTGAACTGATAAACCTTGCCTTACTAAAAAGAAGGTAGCTAGTACAAACAAATATCTTAATGTCCTTAGTGGGAATGTAGCAAGCTTAAAAAATAAAATAAATTACACATGATGGGTAAATATTTTAAGGGAGTATGATGTGGTGGGTCTACAAGAAACCTGGAAAACTGTTAAAACTCGCTACACAACCTATTTGAACCTGGACGGCCTTCCTTAGCGAGCAGAGCTAAGGTTAGCTTACTGACCGTAATAATTTAGGTAATCATTGCAAGCTTGACTCTGGTTCTTGCAACTGCTTAGTGGTTCAAATAACACCTGTAAATGCGTTTAATTTACTTATTGTGAATTTTTATAACTCCTTTGGGAGAAACTCTGTGAATGAACATTTGTTTAGCCCAAAATGCTTTTTAGTCATATAGGGATAGGCAAAACACTTTATTCGATGATAATTGTAGGGGATTTCAATATACATTTGTGCTCAAAGGATTGCCATGTCATTGATGTTCTTGGCCCAAGAATTGCTCAAATTTGCATTTTGAGCATACACAGCAGGGAGGGTTTCTAGAGGATATCTTGGCTGATTTTGGCCTATTACATTTAAGTACCAATAAGGTGAGGATAGTATTCCCTCCTTTAAGGGAAGAGGTGTGAACTCTACAATTGATTATATTTTCACTACCAAATGCTTCTTACCTCAGGTTGCATCTTCAACAGCTAAATGGTCCCTTTTCAATGATCACAATCCCATACACTTAAGGATGGGTTGGGGTACCGAGAAAATTACAATTCCAGGGGTGGACACCACAAGTGCCAATGTAAGGCTAAAACATCAGGGCCGTAGGCTCAACTGGAGCAAGGTAGTCCTGGAACAGTTTCTCACTGATCTATTAGAAAATTCCAGGGATGATATTGGATTTTGCCTAGATAGGCACGAATAAGGGGAAAGTAATCCTAATAGCTCAAGACCGGATTTGCCAACAGGTGGCCAGACTTCTTTCAAAGCCCACCATGCACTGAAGCAAGTTCCCCAAGATAAAGCCCAAATAGCTATACTCAGGAAAAAGTATAAGAGAACTTTAAAATATGTAAAGCAGAAATTAAAAACGAATCCTGGAATAACCTACAGTCTGTAGATGTCATCAAAAACAGAGCTAGGTTTTGGGAGATTGTCAACAAACTATTTTCTATGGGTTATAGTAACTGCCCATTGGAATGTACCATACCTGAAGATCAGTAGTTCACTCATTTTAAACACATATATGGTGACCAGGTTGATACGGGAACCTCAAACCCCTTGCTTTCGGCTGCTGGAAATTATACTTTGGTTTTTAATGAAGAAGTAAGTGAGCTAATAACAAAAATGACAAGTAATAAAGCCCCCGAACAGGGCAGTGTCCCGGCTGATTTCTATAAGTGAAATGTGACATTATGATCTAAAATACTGACACATGTATTTACGTATGGCTTGCTGAGGTCTTGGTCTCAATCTGCAATTATACCAGTTTTCAATAAAGGGCAGAGGGAGGACCCATGATGTTAAAGGCCCATATTGCTGATTGAATCAGCAGTTAAAGTAATGGGGAAAGTGATCCTTAAGAAACTAACAGATTGGCTAGGTGAGCGTAAGGTATTGTCAAACTTACAATGTGGGTTCAGAAAAGGTAGGGGTACAACAGAGCAGTGCCTAAATTTACAGCTGATAGTGGGGAAATATACTACAGCTAAGAAGACACTACAGCTGGTCTTTACGGCTCTGTCTTGGGCTTTCGACCGAGTAAACAGATCCCTGCTAGACAACTGAGAAACAGCAGCCCTCATCCTCCTGGACCTGTCAGCCGCCTTCGACACGGTCTGCCATCGCACACTACGAACACGCCTACATGACGCCGGGATCCAAGAGAAGGCCCTGGACTGTACCACATCCTTCCTCTCTGGCAGAACTCAGAGCGTCCGCCTCCCCCCTTCCGCTCTAATGCCGCCGAGATCAACAGCTGTTCAACATCTACATGGCACCACTCACCCACATCACCCGACCGCAAGACCTCAACATCATCTCCTACGCCGACGACACCCAGCTGATCCACTCCCCCACCAAAGACCCTCACACCGCCAAAACCAACCTCCACGAAGGAATGAAGGCCGTCGCGGAATGGATGAGAAACAGCTGACTGAAGCTGAACTCGGACAAGACGGAGGTCCTCATCCTCTGTTCCACCCCTTCAACCTGGGACGACTCCTGGTGGCCGACAACACTGGGAACACCCCCCCCGACACCCACCGACCATGCACGCAACCTAGGGGTCCATCCTTGACTCCATCCTCTCCATGACTAAGCAGCTTAACGCTGCCTCCTCCTCCTTCTTCAACACCCTCCGAATGCTTCGCAGGATCTTCAAGTGGATCTTCACCGAAACAAGAAGAACAGTCACCCAGGCCCTCGTCACCAGCAGGTTAGACTACGGAAACACCCTCTACGCAGGAACTTCGGCCAAACTCCTGAGACGTCTGCAACGCATTCAGAACGCCTCTGCACATCTGATCCTCGACACCCCCCGCCGCAGCCACATCACACTCCACCTGAGAGACCTGCACTGGCTCCCTGTCAACAAGAGGATAACCTTCAAGCTCCTCATCCATGCACACAAAGCACCAGCATACCTCAACAAACGACTCAGCTTCTACACCCCCTCCCGCCAGCTCCGCTCCACCGGCCTCGCCCTCGCCACAGTGCCCGGCATCCAAAGAACGACCGCCGGCCGCAGATCTTTCTCCCGCCCTGCCACTAAGAACTGGAACACCCTCCCCACCCAACTACGGCAGACCCAAGACCTAATGGCCTTCAGAAGACTCCTCAAGAACTGGCTCTTCGAACAGTAGCAGCACCCCCTCCCCCTCCCCCAGCACCTTGAGACCCTCACGGGTAAGTAGTGCGCTTTACAAATGATATGATTGATTGATTGATCCAAACTATGGGCATTACTAACTAACATAGGAATATACTGGATTATTGTTAATTTTCTATCCGAACTGCATATGGATCTCTTTGTCACGGTGCGATATGATCAAAGAGGCAACGACACACAGCATATCAGCATAATAAGAGGAGTTACACGGATGTATTCTAGCTCCCCTATTGTTCACATTATACATTAATAAGTTAAACTCGTCTCTGTGTACAGCCTGTAAAGATATCCCTCGGGTGTGGGAATGTTTAATCCTGTGCTCCTCTATGTGGATGGTGCAGTTTTATTAGCACGAACAGCCGTTGGGCTTCAGTGTCTCCTAAATCCATTTGCTGATTTTAAGAGATTACTGGATCTAAGTGTTAATTTCTCTAAATCCCACACACTGATCATGGTTCCAAGATCCAAAAGACTAAAAACTAATCTCTGTGAAGGAAATTAAATGTCAAGGGTGACCACTTCTTCTTACCTAGGGGTATTGCTTGATGAAAGGGGCATATGGAAACCACAAAATATAGCAAAAAGAAAAGCCACGGCGAGAGCGACCGTAGCGGTCCTTGACTTTTCAGGCAGGTTATGGGCCAAACCTATTCCTGCTATATCAAATATATACAGAGCCCAGTTTATCACTAATTATGGGTATGTAATTTGGGGTACAAGGAGGCTGAAGAAGTCCAAATAGTGGAGAATATGTTTTTTAGAAATCTGCTCTTGGTTCCTCAAATCACACCCTCTTATATCATTCAGCAGGAATTGGGTGTTGGTTTTGTATCCGATCTGATTGGTATGGCTCCACTTTTGGGGTGGATTATGATCTGGACCAACCCAGAATTGGAGCTGAATCGTAAAATCGCTCAGGACTGCCTATCCCTACATAGAGCAAGTAGCATTACCTGGCTAGGTTATATCAGGAGCTCAACAGAGAAATTAGGGTGGCCCGCCTTATTTAATTCCCCTAAACAAGCTGGTGAAAGAGGATCAGTTGTGGGTTAAAAAACATTTTGTGTGTGTGATGCAACCAGAAAGACAGGCTAGAGATCTCTTGAAACCCACGGTACGAGCCGGTATACTATTAAAAACATCCCCATCAATAAAACAGTACCTAAATGAAATAACAAAGCCTTACCACCACTTCCTTTCAACAAGATTCATTTTTAACCTATTGCACTTTGTACTGGCAGAACCTCAGGGTGGCGTAAAGTGAAAGGCTTGGGCTCTTGCTCTACCCAAGATTCATTGCACTTTATAATGTTCTGCGACTACTAACATCATATTCGCAAACGTTTTTTATTATGTATACTAAAAGATAAAGGCTTTATGTGATTTGATTTTTCGCATTTATATAGTACACGATTTTCCTAGGGTGTCTAGGCGCTTATACAAGCAAGTTCAGTAAGGTGCTGAAGGAGCTGTAGTGAGCTAGTTAATTGGCAAAGAGACAGATATTTATTGATTTCCAAAACACTGACAGTGTACGGCTATTCTTTATGCTGGCTGGAAGTGAGTTCCATGTTTTAACCGTCCCTAACAGAAATCTTCTTCCATCCCATCTTGATTTCTTGACCCGTGTGGTTTGTAAGAGTTTATTGTGAGCCGATCTTAGATTTCTGGAAGGCGCGTACCAGATCAGATGCTTCTTTAGAAATTGAGGGCCAACACCATGCAGGGTCTTAAAAGCTGGGCATTTGGATTTGAACTTGATCCTTTTTTCTACTGCGAGCCAGTGCAGAGTGCTAAGACAGTGGGAGACTGGCTGGAACCTGGGGATGTCGAGCAATACTCAGGCTGCCGCATTTTGGAGGCGCTGTAGCTTCTGCAGTAACTGTGTTTGGATACCCAAGTACAAGGCACCATAATGCAGTCTGGGCAGTGCTACTGTTACCTGTGTTTTCAGAGAATAATGAGGGACAAAAGGACGGATCTTCTGGATAATTTGTTTAAATGAAAAAGATGGAGGAGGTGAGTGTGTTGATCTGGTTCTTAAAAGTTAGTTTGTCATCTAAGATGCGGGTAAGGTCTGCATTAATATATTTACAGATGCTGAATAACCCATGAGAATGTTTTAATATTGCTAGTTTTTTTAGTTGCTGCAGTTAGGGAAAGGAAATTTTTTTTTTGTGATGTGGTACATGCTTGACTTTTACACTTTAATGATGATAAATAATTTTATTTTGATGTTTTGGTGCATAAGATCATGTTTTACAAGAAATATGTGCATATTTGACTTTTACATTGCAATGATGGTAAGGATTATGTTACTTACCCAGTAAGCATCTGTTCTTGGAAAGTAGAGCTGTAGATTCACATGCTTTGCATACTCCTGCCATCTTACAAAAAATGGCCGCCGTGTAGGAGCCTCCAGCCAGAGCTCCTGGTTTCTGGGATCACCTTTGGTGGATATCCCGTACTAAACCAACCCTACACTGGCCTGCCGCCTGCCAGGATTGGACACTAATACTGGGCAATTCACTGGATAGACTTTTCAGGGATTAAGGGGCTCCTTACCTGAAATGCTGCAGGAAACCTTCGACGACCCCGATCTTCATCATCGTGACCTATGACCAGGCGGACGGTCCCCGCTTGATTCCTGGACGGCACTTCGTTGGATTACTGTTGATGCGACACCGGGTCCTTTCGAGTGGCGGCTGGACTCTGATTTTTCATCTGCTGGATGCCTGTTGCTTCAGACGCGGTGTCCTGCTGAAAGTGGCGGTTCGTGGTGAGTAGGCTGCAGGCGACTCATCCCGTGTATCGTCCTGTTCCGCCCGTCGACCACTGCTTCCTCACACCTTGCCCGCAGTTCGAATCAGCCTATGCATAGCAGATGGGATCTTGTGTTGACACTTTGACCTCTGCTAGATGTTTGATTCTGCCCCGGAATTCTGCTACGTTATCGGAAAGGGCTGCCTTCGCCTCATTGTTTAATGTGCCTTCTGTCCGCACTACTGCGCACCGACCCGGGAGCCCGCTTAAAGCGTGAGGAACTGGAGTGCTGACTTCACTGTCGATGGTAAGCATCATCCTGTACGCACTGCCATTACAGATCCTGCTATTGGTTTCACCCTCTTGGCCACACAGCCAGAATTCACTGTCTGTGCTTCGTTTCTGTTCGCGCATCACAGACCTTTTAAAAATCGGACACTGCTCATATAAGTTGATCCGGGAGCCGGCTGGTGTCAGGAACAGCTTGATGGCTGTTTGCGTGTTTTTTGGAGGTCTGGACCCTCCCATGGAATGCATAAAGAGTGCTGCTGCTCGTACATTCGTTGCCCTTTATCCCCTTTGAGGTGAGTTTTAAGGAGGGATTTGGTCTGCTGCCGGGCACAAATAAATAAAGCACTGAACTGGACGGACGCCTGACTTTAAAATGGCGTCTGTTTGTGACTCTCCTCCTGCAATAAAAATAGAAACAGGACTAGAATTCCACTTTCAAGCTACCCGGTTCTAAAATGGCGCCTGCTCTAGACCCCTTCGCAACTATAATTGATGTCTCTATCATTGTTTCTCAACAGTGAAACAGATAAAAATAGACAGATTACCTCTTGGAGGCTCTCATTTGCTGTGTTTTCTATGGACCTAATTCAAGCAGAAGTCACCCCTCCTCTCTCTCCTACCATTCCAGCTGACTGGTCCTACATTAGCTGAGTAAGACTATTATTATCCTTAATTATTAAACATTAATCCTTATCCTCTGAAATATATAGCTATTCCTTAATAAAAAAAATAAATAAAAAAAAAATGGCCTTAGACCTGGAACCTACAGGCCACAATGCCTTCACCATTCGCTACCCAGCTAACCTCATGAAGAAAAATGCAATTAAGAAATTCAAACACCGTCTTATGGTAAAAAATACTGAGACTCTTGTTTTAGATACATACTTCTGCGCTAACAAGGGCATTGTTGCTAACGACCTTATCTTCCATACGAACAAACGTGCCCAATGGAGAAATACCTTTCATTCTATGCTTCATATTTCCACAACGAAGAAAACCCCGTATGCCATCAAATTGACAGTCCTTGCCTCAAACCTTTATCCTCTGAATGCCACCATTACTATTTACAATAATGGTAATATTCCTATACAATCCACTGAAGCATATCTGGATATGTTTGACAGGTTTTTCCCTACTCTCAAGAAAGCAGTAAACAATAATATCACACTCTCTGCCTCCTCCCATCGCCAAAACTTAGACTTCTCCCTAACGCCTACCTCTCAGTATACCTGCTCAGACTCTCCAAATCGAACAAATGTCGCTTCTGTCTTGGTACCTATCTTTCCTGACACTTCGAATCCTCCAGACTCTCCCAATCTGTCAAATATCGCCCCGGATTTGGTGCCTTTCTCCCCTAACACTTCTATTACAGGTATACATGAGTCCCCTGGAACATGTTTGTTTGGTCTGCTCTCAGCCCCTATCATCAGTGGGACTGACTCCCCCAATAATCACCGCCAACTAGACCATCTCTCTGAAATGACTCCTGATCCCCTCATACGAGATGATTCACACATAGTCCTTGATATTGATCCCTCCAATTCAATATTAACCAGACCACCCTTGGTGGATAGCTCAAAATTGGATATGACCACTATTGCCTCCCTCCCCCCTCCCTCTCACACAGGGGCTAGCCCAGTCCCCACTCACCTATTATCCGCTGCAACATCTGAAGGAACTCCTACATCTGCTACTTTCTTTTCTCCTATACAATTGCACATAAAGGATGGTCTAGACCCCACTCACCTACCTCCTACCACAATGTCTGAAGGAACCCCAGCAGTGGTTACACTCTTCTCTCCGATTCCATCTTTGAACTCAATGACCCTTCCTCAACCTCAAGTGGGGAGCTATTATACCACTCCTGCAAAAGACATGCACATTGATACCACGGGCACTTCGCCTCCCCTAACAGCTCATACACCAACACCTATTACTTTCTCCCCCATCTCTGTCCTGATCGACCAAATCAATATGTTAGCATCCAGCATATCTCATCTTAAGGATGATATGCTTAACCTTTCAACCATATCGAAAGATCTTCTTACCCTACATAGAGCCACCAATGACACAGTGAATCTGATCAGTCTCCAAACGAGAAACTACTACTCCACTAATGTTCCCACTGAGAACTCTACTCAACACAACGAAACCTATGCCCAACCTAGTATAACTACACCCTATGTCTCCCTCCCGATCAACTCCATTCATGATAGTCTATCCTCCATTTCTGGGTCAAAGAGACCAAGCGATCACCTCTCTGACAGTGACATTGATGACCTTCTTACATCCTATGCTCTGGATTCTGACAATAGTAAGTCTCATTGCAGCGCAATTCAACCCATTGTAACCAACCCCCTCAGAGAACCTACACTTAATAACAGAGCGGTTAACAGAGATAACCTCACTCACATCAATTTAGGACTGACTGTCTCAATCCCCTCGTTCAACAAACTGAAGTGTGGGCTTTTAAATTGTAGATCGGCCAGCAAACATGCTACTGATATCTTCAATCTCATTTTAGATGATAACTTAGACATTCTGGTCCTCACAGAAACTTGGCTAACAAACTCCTCATCTCCCATTCTCGACCTACTGGTTCCTCCCTCCCATGATCTAATTCGACTTGATAGGATTGGGAAAACTGGTGGAGGGGTAGCCTGCATTTATCGTAACTCTCTATCAGTTAAACAAGCAGACTCCATTGAACTGACGTCGTGCGATTATCTTTGCATCAATATCTCAGACTCTAAGCACATCACTTGTAAGTTACACATATTTTACCACCCTCCTGGTGATAACTTGACTTGTATTGATGAGATTATGGAGATCATGGCATCCAACTCCAACCCCCTAGTTCCTCATATTTTCTTAGGCGATTTCAACCTCCATTGGAATAATTCTAGTGATCGTATTGTAGGCTGTTTTAAAGAATTTCTATCAGAACAGGAATTATCCCAATTCTGTGACAGCCCAACGCATAACAAGGGAGACAAGGGAGACTTTGGACCTCATCATTGCAAAATCTAACATCATCCTACTGGAATCCATCACTCCCTGTGATTGGTCTGATCATTACTGCATCCTCCATCAATACTGAAGTAATGCATAAAAGGGGACAACCGTCAAAGTTAAAACAATGGAAACGGAATCTACAAAATATCAATCCCATCTCCCTAGTAAACCAGTACAACTCCGCGTTGTCCCTAATGTCTGACATAACTGATGTTCATGAGCTTACAACCTTCTACAACGACAAGATGCTTGAAACTCTGGACTCCACAGCTCCACTACAGGAAAAAAATGTTTCCACCAAGAGATCCAAACCTTGGTTCAATGAAGACCTAAACTTGGAGCGTAGACAGCTAAGAGCTGCTGAACGTCTTTGGAAATCAGCTCCTAGCACTTCCAACCTTGATCATCTTAGAAAATTGAGGAACTCATACAATAGGAAGATTCTTAAGGCAAAGGCAGACTTCTTCCGAACTCAGCTGAACTTAGCGAGCAACCGACCAAAAAAACTCTTTGAAATCATCAAGGAACAATCTTGCAATACAACTAACTACAGTGAGTTAAATGACCTGGCCACACCTACATGTGATGTTCTTGCCAGTTTCTTCCATGAAAAGACTAAAACTATTGAGCTAGTCATACAATCAAAGCTGGCCACCCGCCATCCTATGGCTCTAGATCCCAAATTGGACGGTTTATCTGAAGACCTTATTAATTATATTAACCCAAGGGAAGTACCAAAAAACAATGCCTCCTGGCACACCTTCTCGTCAATCTCTCAACAAACTATCTTCAACACTCTACAATAAATCAACCCTTCCAATCATTTCTCGGATCCCTTGCCACCTGCCCTATTCAAGATCTTGAAAACCGCTATACTACCTTTATGGTCTAAAATTGTAAACACCTCCTTGATTCAAGGTGTCATTCCGGATTGCCTTAAAATAGGACAGGTCACTCCTATACTAAAGAAGGCTGATGCTTCTCCAGCTGATCCTAACAACTACCGTCCTATAACCAATATCCCCACCTTGGCTAAACTATTGGAGAAATGTGTTCAAATCCAATTATGCAATCACATTGAGAGCTTCAACCTCTTAGACAGTCACCAATCGGGCTTCCGTAGTGGGCACAGCACTGAATCTGCACTCACGCACATTATGGATGATATACTAATCATGCTTGATCGAAATGAATCATGCCTTTTAATACTCCTTGATCTGTCGTCCGCCTTCGATACGGTCAAGCACGATAAGCTCCTAGCCCTATTGGAAAGAAGGATGGGCCTCTCGGGCGTTGTGCTACAGTGGTTCTCCTCCTTCCTGAATAACAGATCTCAAAGATTCAAGATGAAGAACTCACTCTCGCAACCATCCTTGGTCACTCTTGGTGTACCTCAGGGATCTGCCCTTTCACCCATTCTCTTCAATTTGTTAATGGAGCCCCTGGCGAATGCTCTGAATTCTGCGAACATTCTATATCACCTTTATGCGGATGACACGCAGCTATACCTTAAAATCTCCTCGCCAGATGACTTCGTTGCTCTTAACACTACGCTTCTGAACACGCAAAGCTGGCTCACCAACAACCATCTCATGCTAAACACCAAAAAAACGGAATTCATCCTCATCTCACCACCAAACTACACCCCAAAGATAGACCTCTGGTTAAAACACCTAACCTCCTTTGACTGTGTCCCCCTCATCATAGACTCGGCTAAATCCCTAGGTGTCACCATTGACAAACATTTGAATATGCAGGCGCACATCTCTACTGCCACCAAGGGAGCTAATCACAAAATGAATATATTAAGAAAACTTAAACCCTTCCTCACCCAGGCTGACCTAAAAGTTGCTGTACAAGCTCTGGTACTACCTAGACTAGACTACGGAAGTACCACCCTCGCTGGTCTCCCGAAATACAGGCTTGCACCGTTGAGAGCAGCTCTGAATGCTGCGGCTAGACTGGTATCAGGAACCAAAAGAAACAATCACATCTCACCAACCTTGAAAGCACTGAACTGGTTGCCTTATGAAGCAAGAATACACCTTAAAGTGGCGTGCATGACGCACAAAGCAATTCACAACAATACACCCAGCTACTTGGCGCTAAAGTTAGAAAAATCAGGTGGCTGCAGACAACTACGAAGTGCGACCACTCTACTTCTGAAACCCCAATCCTTCAGAAAGAAGAGAACAGGCTGTAGAGCTTTTTCAGGGATTGCTCCAAAGATCTGGAACTCTCTTCCACCCAGAGTGCGTGGAATCACATCCCTTACTGTATTCAAAAAGGAAGTAAAAAGTATATTAATGAACAAACTAATGTCCTAAATCCAAGTATGGGACTTATATGGCTGCATGTCTTTTATCACATCCCATGTTGCTCCACAATTGTTTGCTAATTAATGTTTTTCATGGGATATAGATCTGTGCGGCTGATAGCACAATGTCTAATGTAATATGTTCTGCAGATGCTATTGCTCTACTATGACAATTTGACATGTTGTTTGTATTGACTACCTTTTCCATGACTTATTCTTCTATTGTAAAGCGCTCTGATACCCTCGTGGGTCACGTTCGCGCTATATAAGACTTTATAAATAAATAAAATAAATAAATCTAGTGTTGGGTCCGGATGTTTCGAAGAAGTCTTTCCAGTCACAAGTAAGGTGACTCCTCCTTTCGGTGATAGAACGCATAGGCATCGACTCCATTGCTATTTTGTTTTCCCGCAAGAGGGTGAAAAAGGAGTAAGTGAGTGTAGTAAAGAGATATCCATGCATAAATATTGTAAATAATTAGAACTGCAACAACTACAGGTGAGAGGGTGCATGTGAATCTACCGCTCTACATGCCAAGAACAGAAGCTTACTGGGTAAATAACTTCATCCGTTCGAGGCATGTGTGCTGTAGATACACATGCTTTGCAAAGACTATATATCAGTATTCTCCCAAAGCGATGGCTATCCAGTAGATGTTGCAGTTGTTTGGAAAAGTGTCTTTAGAACGGCTTTGCCTACATTTGCCTGTTGGCGTGCTAATACATCCACACAATAGTGTTTGGTAAATGTGTGGGGTGTAGACGATGTTGCTGTTTTACAGATGTCAGCTATAGGGATGTTACCTAAAAAGGCCATGGATGCCCCTAATTTGCCAGTGGAATACGCTCTAGGGGGTATAAATAAAGTTATTTTAGCTTTTGCGTAGCAAGCTTTGATGCACTTAACAGTCCATCTTGAAATGCCAGAATTAGAAATAGGATTGCCTTTGTGAGGTGGTGTAAATTAAACAAACAGTTGCTTTGTTTTACGAAAGTCTTTTGTTCTTTCGATATAATACAATAGAGCCGTTTCGACGTCAAGTGTGTTAAGAGCCTGTTCTGCTACTGAATCAGGTTGAGGAAAGAACACAGGTAACTCAACAAATTGGTTAATATGGAAAGCAGAAACCCCTTTGGGAAGGAATCTGGGATTCCTGCAAAGAACAACACTGTCTTTATGGAGTTGAAAGAAGGGTTCTTCTAAGGTTATTGCTTGTAGCTCACCAACTCTCCTTAATGAAGTTATTGCAATGAGGGCTGCAACCTTCCATGAGAGAAACTGTAAAGGACACTTGTGAAGTGGTTCAAAGGGTGGACCCATAAGTCTTGTATGTACTACATTAAGATTCCACACTGGTGCTGGGGGAATTCTTGATGGTATAACTCTCTTTTATCCTTCCATAAAGGCTTTAATGACAGGAACATTGAATAAAAACACATGCTGTCGCTTTTGCAAATACACAGTTACTGCTGCTAGATGCAACCAAATTGATGTGAAAGCTAGCCCACATTGCTGTAGGTGGAGAAGGTAACCAACAATTTTATGAATGGAAGCATCTAGAGGCAGAATTTTGTTGTTATTACAGTAGACAACAAATCATTTCCGGTAGTAGGTTTTCTTGCTTCCTTGGAAATAGTCATACAGTCTGAGTCTGGTGGCAAATTTAAATGTCCAAACTCTATGACTTCAGGAGCCAAATCGCAAAGTTGAGCTCCTTGGGATTTGGAGGCTTGATTTCTCCATGTTATAGTGCCGATCTTTAAAAAAGGTCGGCGCGATGACCCTGGGTGTTCTAGACCCATATCCCTCCTAGACTCTGCAATAAAAATCTTAGGCAGAGTCCTTCTGGTCAAGCTGAGGGACAGTATTGAGGGATGTGGGGGGCTGTCAAACATCCAGTATGGGTTTAGGGAGAAAAGAGGTACCCTGGAGCAGTGCTCCAATTTGCACATGCTGATCGCCAAGTACACGGTAGCCAAGGAGGGGTCGCTATTTTTGGCCTTTATGGACCTCTCCTCGGCCTTCGATCTGGTGAACAGGGCCAAGTTGTGGGCAATCCTCCTGGAACTTGGCATAGATGGGGCATTAGTTTTATGGCATCCCTCCATCAAGAGCTGTTCTCCCAAATCCGGGTCACTAATGAGGGAAGGTGCACTACCCGCTTTAAATCTATGCGTGGAGTGCGCCAGGGCTGTATTCTGGCCCCCCTCCTTTTTACCATCTACATCAATGGCCTGGGTCGACATCTGGAGGAGGTGGATGGGGACGTCCCGCGTATAGGAGATGCAAAGATTCCTGCCCTCCTATACGCGGATGACGCCGTCCTCATAGCCCGCACTGGCAATGGTCTGCGGCTTTTACTTGACGCCTTTGGGGCATTTATGGACAGGCTGGACCTAAAGGTGAATGCTAATAAATCACACACCATGGTGGTCGGATCCCATAGGAACAGGGGTAAATCAAACATTTTTAAATGTAAGGGCGAGGTGGTTACCAGGGTAGCTGTGTTCCCATACCTGGGGGTGCTCTTTGATGAGGGGCTCTTTGGGCCCTCAGGTAAGGGCAAAGAGCCTATCCGTGGCTAGATTTACTACGGCGCTCATGGGGTTCACAAAAAGGCTGGGGGCCAGGCCTATGGAGGCCCTGCTCAAGGTCTATAATGCTAAATGCATCTCAATCGCGATGTATGGGTCAGCCCTATGGGGATATGTACATTTAGAGACAATCCAGAGGGTAGAAAACAGGTTTTTGCTTTCCTTGCTGTCTGTGCCCCAGTCGACTCCGACTTTTTCGACTCATGCAGAGTTGGGCTTGGACTATGTCACTGACAGGCTTAACCTGGCGCCGTTAACATTCTGGCTTAAGATCTGGCTTAACAAGGAATTAACCCTTAACCACGCGATTTTAGCAGATGTAATGTCCTTAGACCATTCCCACAAAGTGCCCTGGTTGGAGTATCTGAGAAAGTCCTTTGAACATCTGGGATGCCCGGACCTCTTCCTGTCACCATCCTGTATCAGGAAGGTGGATGTGAATTTGGTCAAAAAACATTTCATGGAAAGGGCCAGTCTAGCCAGGGAGGAAAGGGAAATGTTGAAAC
Source organism: Lissotriton helveticus (assembly GCF_964261635.1). Lineage (NCBI taxonomy): Eukaryota > Metazoa > Chordata > Amphibia > Caudata > Salamandridae > Lissotriton > Lissotriton helveticus. The sequence goes on from NC_136057.1 coordinate 1,491,692,533, forward strand.
CCACTGTGCGATCCCATTATATGCTATTAGGTTCCACCTCACTCGAGCAATACCTTATGATTGTCACAAAGCTATTTCATAGGTTTTTACTGGTAAAGTTTAGATTCAATTTGATTCATTTTTATTTGGGCAATTATCCAACTTGGGTCAAACCAGATTTAGCCACCCCTTGCACTTGTGACCAATTCTCAACCCAAGACACAATGCACTTTGTAATGTTTTGCGGGCTCTTCTCGGACATGAGAAAAAAATACCTGCGGCCTATTTTGAAGGAGGCTGGCTTTACGCAAGTGAGGCCGGCATTAGTTTTCCTCCAGTCTTTGAGCAGCGTCCGCATCACATTTTGTGTGGCTAATTTCTTAGTGGCGGCATCCAGGATTAAATTGCATAATGCCCCACGGTCTGTGACATAATGAATTTTAAATCATGTTATTTATGTGCTTTTACCCTGTTGACTTATTGTATTGCACATGCTGAAAATGAAAATGTATCAAATAATTTTATACGTGTACAAAAATGTTTTTATGCCTTTTATGATTTTTATAAATCGAATAAAGTGTATTTGACTGACTGGATACTCAACCCAGGCAGGGAAATTACTTCTTTTGAAAATGAAAAACACCGGGCACAGTGTGTATTACCTTAAGAAGGCATCATAACTCTAGACTAAATTGACATATCTATACTGGAAACACAAATACTAATACACAATAAGTATAGAATGTTTATTATTTTCTTTGTAATATTCTTATATCTTTTTTATAGAAAATGTTTTTAATAAATAGTGGATAGACAAAGATAAATAAATTTACTTTCTGAATGATATTCTATGAACCACATATATTCTCTTCCTTAGTCAGAAAATACATTTGAAATGATTTCATGACTTTATATTTAGATTAGATCTAAAATTGCTAACCCAATCTGGTGGGATTTTAATCGGGCACAAGATATGCTCTGCCTTCAAGAAACTTGGAGTCTTGATCCGGTCCACTTAAACGTTTTTAGGACCTTTCATACTCCAGCTGTTGACGTTTTACATGGAAGAGCGAAGGGTGGATTGAGCATTTATTTGTCAAACAAATTGAATTTTACAAGAGTAATAGAGCCTGTTACAGATATTTATTTCCAATTTTTAATACTTGTCTTGGCTTCCGATACTCCGATTGCTCTCCTCAATTTATATAATAATATTCCCATTGGTGATGTACCTATTGTTCTAAGCAAATTGGCTATAGCTCTGTTTTTACAGGAGAAAATCTCCAAACATGATCTGATGATACTCCTGTTTGGGGATTTTAATTGCACTTTGTGTAGTATGATGAAGGATAATAGGTGCGGAATGACACAGGAAGATGGCTTGGGCCATTTACATTTTAATCACTCTTTTCAGGGGGAACAATTTAATAGTTTACTTGCCAAATTTGACTTGGGATTTGCAAATGAAGTTTGTACTTTACCATCTTCCCTATCATCAACATTTAATGGAAGGGGCTGTGCTTCTACTTTCGATTATGCTATTGTTTCAAATATGTATGGTAGTAGAATGTATTCCTTTAAGGTCTCAGATATTGCTCTAAGGGACCATTTCCCGCTCTGCGTGGCCATTCTGCTTCCAAAAACGTCCACCTTAAAAAATAACAAAGAAAGGGATAGTGTGGACGAAAATCTATCTATCGGTAATATAAATGGTTACGCGCTAAAATGGGCTATGGTGGACCAGCCGGAAATACTTAAAATAGTGGTTGGTAAATGCATATCTGAGATAATGATTTGTTTAGGGGAAGACTCTACTCCTGGAATGCTCCTTGCTTCCTTCCTTACCATTTCGAATGAAATTAGGACCTCCCTTATGAGACAATTTAAAAACAGTAAACAGAAGGGAGGTTGGTTTGACTCTAATTGTACTAGGGCTTATGCCCTTCTAAAGAAGGAACTGCATAAGAAACCTAGGTGTGCTGAGGAAGTTGGCAGACTCAGGAAAGAGTACAAAATAGCTATAAAAGATAGAAAGAATATGCTGAGAGTGGAAGCCTGGGAAGCCCTGCATCTAGCCTCTAGTAGGAACGACAGCGTGGGCTTCTGGAAGCTTGTCAGAACACCCTTTCTTAGGGAAGAGGCTGGTCCGAAGTTGGAAATGGCAATTCTTGAATCAGATTGGATTAGGCACTTCTCTAGAGTGTATGAGGGTGAGGGACGGGTGAGTCCTCAGTCACCCCCCTCTAAATACCCCACCTCAAGAAATTTGTTTTTTACCTTGGAAGAAGTTGAAAAAGCTCTGTGTGTAAGCCAGGGTGGAAAGGCCCCTGGCCCGGATGGTGTCCCCATAGATATTTTTAAGGCTACTCCCTCTTTGTGGGGCCCCCTCCTGGTCCAGGTGCTTAACGCTAGCTGTGTTTCAGAATTCCTGCCTACATGGGTGGAGTCTGTAATAGTGCCCATCTATAAAAAGGGGGACAGACACGACCCGGGTTGTTATAGGCCCATTTCCCTCTTAGATTCTTTTACAAAAATAGAGGGTCGGATAGTTTTGGATCGGCTCTTGGTTTGGGCCAGAGAAAATTCTATTTTATCTGATCTACAGTATGGCTTCCGTTCTGCTCTGGGCACAGTGGAACGGGGCTTAAATCTTCTAATGTTGATCGAGAAGTACACAAGGGCCAAGAAGGGGAACTTGTTCCTGGCCTTTGTCGACCTCTCGGCCGCATTTGATTGTGTGATACATTACAAACTGGATTTTATTGGGACAATTTGGTGTTGAAGAAAATGTTATTTATTATCTTAAACGTTTCTTTAGCAACGCATCAGCCCGCGTTCGCTTTGGCCTAAAGGGGGAACGCACAGATAAAATTCCAATTAGGAGCGGTGTCAGACAGGGCTGTGTCTTGGCCCCCTTCCTTTTTAATTTGTACATAAATGGATTGGAAAAAGACCTGTGCGATAACAGTTTAGATCCCCATATGTAGCTGGCCGTCTAATCCCGGCGCTTTTGTACGCTGACGATGCTGTCCTAATGTCACGTACCCAAGTGGGACTTCAGAGTGTGGTAGATAGTTTTTCCCTCTTCATGAATGAGTTGGGTTTAAAAGTTAATACATTCAAAACTTTCACCATGCATTGCGGCAGGTATCACAAACCTAAGAGGGCCATATTTTGAGCAGGACAGAAGCTTGACTCCACCAAGCAATTTTCCTACCTGGGTATACTGTTTACTCAGAGTGAGTCTTGGACGCAGGCAGTGTCAGCAAAAATACTTGCGATGGTTCATTCGACGGCTGCCCTCAAGACTTTCTCAAAGAAATTAGGTACCAGACCCCCTGTGGAGTTAATTAAGAACTATAAAGCCAAATATGTGTCTGGCGCTACTTATGGCAGTGGGGTATGGGGCTTTGCTGACCCTACGCCCATCCAGGTGGTGGAAAACTCCTTCCTAAAGTTTATCCTTGCAGTTCCCAAGAGCACTCCTAATTACAACTGTCATGCAGAATTGGGTCTTGCTTTTATATCTGATCTAATTAATTAAGCTGGAGCCTGTGCTATTATGGCATAGGCTGTGGACAAAAGAAGAAACAAAGCTTAATAGAGATATTTTGACAGATATCCTAAAATTAGAAGGAGCCATGAGGATACCATGGCTGAGTTATGTATGTAAATTTCTTACAGATATCGGAAAGTTAGACTATTTTTTAGATCCTCCTACTATCTCAGCCATTTCACGTAAAGACCTGAAGAAGGAGGGTTTAGCTTTTTTGGATTCTTTGAGAATTACATCTGAGGTTTCAAAACCTACTGTTCTCCAACATCAAATGATATTAACAACTTTTAATATTCAACCCTACTTAATCTATGTGCCAGATAATTATGAAAGATTCCTATTATCTCATTTTAGATTTGGAATTTTCCATAGACTGGTCAGTTTCCCTACAGCAAATAATTAGATGTATGAATTACCTCCCTGTCCCTGTGATGATGTTTCACCCCAGAGTACTATTCATGTTCTTTGTTTCTGTAAATGTTATGGTCCGATAAGGCAATGTTTTATTACTGTTGCATGGATTTTGCTACTTTGGTGTCTTTCTTCATTTTCTTTAAGGACTGTTCGACTAACTACATGGTAGACTACCTACACGGCACAAGGAGTGACAATTGCCCTGAGATGTACCGCCTTTGATCAGTGTTTGACTACAGGGAGTCGTCTTCTACCCTTGTGCCTTTCTAACGGTACAATAAGTGAAACTCGGTTCCTTACAGGAGTGCAATTACAGAACCCACCATTCCTAGTAGTTACAGGTAGAGCAACCAGTCATACAATTTGTATTTCATAGAAAGGGATGTAGCACAGGGATCCGAACGTCCTGCCGAAAGCCGTGTGAGAAACAAAATCCAGCAGAAACATGCCGACTTTTAGGCAGAACGGAGGGGTGATGGGTGCTTAATTCACTCACCTCACCACCATCCTTTGATAGTCTTTACCTTTTAACCCTAACAAGGGCATCCAGGAATAAAAGTAGTATGAGGATATCTCTTAGTTGTAATCTTCCTCTCTGCACTTATCCTTTTTTTCATTCTTTTTTCTTTTCTGTACGTTTGCACTGTCCTCCCCACCCTATTGCTTCTACTCTAGCGTTGGTCTGCGCAGAGGCCTCGCAGTAGCCCTATGATGAAGCATTGCCACAACGTGTTGTGGGTGAGGGCAGTTTTTATAAAGCACTGCACTTTGCTACACTTAGTACTTCTTAAAATTTGCGACTTTCAAGACCTTACTTCTCTTCGTGTGTTGATGACTACAGGATCAAACAGGTGTTTCTTGCAAAACAGGGTGTTCAAAATGGACTGTTGAAAGTCCGGCTTAACCCCTGATATTCTAAGCCATGCATGCCTCTTCAGGAGAATGGTGGCATTGTTTTCTCTAGCTGCGCTGTCAGCTGCAGCTAAAGCACATCTGATTGAGGAGTTAGAGCGGAGTTTCCCTTCTTAAACTAACTGTTGTGCTTTAGTTTTATGTTCATCTGGGAGATATTGGAGCAGTTGTTCCCTCTCATCCCAATGTGCCCAGTCGTATCTAGCCAGTAGGCCCTGTGTGTTTGAATGCGCCAGTGGTTACCAGCTTGAACACCTACTCACTTACCTGAGGCATCTATAAGTTTAGCTTCCTTGTCTGGGGTGGTGCGTCCCCAGAAGTTTGTGTCTTAGCTCTTTTACGAGCAGTGGACACTACTAGGGAGTTGAGAAGTAATTGTCCTTTAACAAATACAGGATCTAATAGTGAAAGTTTATATTTGTTATCTACTCTTGGAGTTAAAATGCCTGCTTGGACAGAGTCTTTAAAGATATTATCTGCATGTCTTATCATGCCTTTAAGCATAGGAAGTGTTTGACCTGTGTGTGGACTCGACTGTTTGAAATAAAAGGTCCTCCTCTAGTGTCTCTTTATGTATGGTCACCCCGTGATACTCTGCTGCTCTAGCAATGAGGTGTTGGTAAGTAATACTATCTTCTGGTGGTGATGGCTTTGCAGGGTAGATGTCTGGGTCATTGTCTAATGGAGGGTCAATGGTGTAGTCATTCCACGGGTCTAAAGGCAAATGAGTATGGTCATCATCATGAATTCTATCTGGATCTGTATGTAGAGTTTCCGAAGGTGTTATATGCAAGGAATCTTCAAGTAACTGTGGAGAAGATGGTAGAGGAGGAGAGGGTGTGGGACATGATACACAGCGCTGGTAGCCATGGCCTCCTTCTTCAGAAGAATTTTGGGAGTGTCTTCTAAAGGAAGCTTGTGTTTTCCTGGTGTCTTAGCAGAAATGTGTCCAGTATCAGGATTAATATAAATAATCTTCTACTTAGGATCCAATTTGGCCCTAAGATCGTCTAAAATTGGTTCCAGCGGCTAGGAGACACTTTCTTTCCATTTTAGTGACAAAGTGGATTTGTCTTTAGGTTTCAGCTCCGAAGTTCACTATTGTTACAGAGAAGAGGATTTGGGCTCTGAATCATGTTTTGTTTGGGAGTGGAGGATTACGGCTACGAACTTGGTTTGTCCTTGGCGGCTGATGGTTTTGATCTGAAGGAACTTTTGATCGACTCAGTCGCGAGCCAGAATGCTTGACAGTTTATTTAAGTGCCAAGTCGAGAGGTGGTGCGTCGGAAACATTGTCTCGGTACTGAAGGCATAGGTGGTACCGTAGCCTTGTGTGTTTTGGAAGAGGATTTACGGGGCAAGGCGTCTTTGGTACTCACAGCACCTTGTCCGGGAGGTAGATCTTCGGACTTCAGATCGATCTCGGAATCGGACTCTAAAAGGGATAAGGTCTCTTCTTCCTCTGCGGCAGAAGTTTTGATCTCCTCTTGCTCTGATTTTTTCCTGATGCCATCTGGAGTGTGTTGGATTCTTTGACGTTGCATCTCCCGTCTTCAAACCAGACCATTACCTAGAGTCTCCTTGGATCGAAATGATTTACAAGCGTCGCTGTCTTCCTCCTTGTGCTCCGGAGAGAGGTACAAGTTACAAACTTGAAGTAGGTCGGTGCGTGGGTACTTGGCGTGGCATCCACAACAGAATTGGAGAGTTTGTTGAGCAATTCGATATGCAGAGAACAAGGAAACGCTTACAGAAACGAGGGTAGAGTGGACTGCGCACCAAGCGGAACCCGAAGAACAGTTTCAAACTGGAGCACAGCAATACACATCAGAACCCGATGGCGGAAAAAAACTATGCAGCAATGGAATCTATGCCCATGCGCTCTATCACCAATAGGAGCAGTCACCTTACCTTGTGACTGGAAAGACTTCTTCGAAGAAAAACAACTTGCAAACATCCGGATCCAACACTAGATGGCAGGAGAATGCAAAGCATGTGTATCTACAGAAAACATGCCTCAAACAAAAATGTATCCAAATGTTTTTGGTGCATACAATCATGCTTTAAAATAAATATGTATGTTTTTAATGTTTTTCTCAGGTTTTTGTAGTATACTTTTATGGTTTTGAATTAACCAAATACAGTGATTTTGACTGACTGAGTGGTATTTTTTCAGAATAATACTTTTGTTTGATTTGTATTGATTGACTTTTCCTTTCAAACTACCAGTAGTTTTACTTTCTGTTTGATAAAGACACACTTGACTTATTCACACAGTGTTGGGTATTGTTGACTTAGTAGTCAAGTTACTTTTCTTAGTAAGGATTATAGCTAGCCGCAGGATTACTTCTCTACAGGTTGTTGATAAGCTTTTTGAGTCTTCCTCTGAGCATGATTATGCGACTGACTCTGCATCTGAGGCAAAAGAGGGGGGTTCAGGAATATGGCAGTCAATTTTCTGTTTATGAGGAATCATCTGATGATGAAGCCACTCTCAATGCGGATGACATGTCGCTTTTAGAGAAGGACACTGATGCACCACAGGGCTGAAAGGCTTCCCACTGGAAGCGCTGAACACTGGGTTGCTCCAAACAGTGTTAGATTATGCTCGTTGATGCTCTAGTATTACCATGTATACGTTAGCATTCACTATGCCATTTTCTTGTTTGGGCTCCATTTTGTGTGGTGTTCGAAACTAATCCTTCCCTGTTCCCAGAAATCCCCTTTGCTAAGTTTTATTTCTGTAATGAAGGACTGTTTGTGCTAGTGCATTGTTTTAGTTGGATCGTAGTACGGGCTGGAACGGCCTTGATATTATCCTGAACTATGCAAGATATGAGAATAAAAATCTTTTTTTTTGTCTTTCGCTGTCCGGCCACATCTGTTCGGAAAATTTCACTGTTGGCGTGTTCTTCGCTAACCATGCAATGTACATAATGTATCTTTATGCTTACGATTTTTTAGTTCCCTCTGTAGTACTCTTGCAAGACTGTGCAGATGGAGACCCGCTCTGAGTGTATACAAATAAACCATTATTGATGTATATTCTCCACCGTTTCTCTGACTCTTCACTTGGCATGGAAGGCTGAGAGCTGGTCTGCGGTGACCCAGGTAATCCTAAGCGGGTCACTTCCTTCATTTGGTGCCCTAACAGGGACTCCATTGTGGCATGACCCATCCATGACCCATCCATTTTCCACAAAGGAGGGGAGGATGAGAACACCATCTGGTTGGACTGATAACTCATGGATCCCTGCACAAAGAGATAAGTTTCTCGCAGCTTTCTGCCTAAGTCCCACTGGAGGGTCTCTCGCCCAGTAGTCATCCCACCTGGAGTCCTGAACGGCGAACCAGTGATCTGACTGGTCTGAAGAGTCAGCAGTGGAGAACAGGCCTATTTGTGCACCTGATACCACGTTAGTCTGTTTCAGTTTCTGTGGATGTGGTACCACTGTACACTGATTTTGCTTCAGTCTAAGGGCTGTTTTGGTGAAAAGTGTTTGCAAATACTTTGGTATAATAAAGACTCTATTTCTCTTTTCTTTGCAATGCCTGGTTTTAGTAAATTCGGAGTTTGTGCTGTTGTTGCTGCTCTGTAGATGCACGGTTGGCAGAATACAAGCCTGCACCTCCTGAGGGTAGTCCTAACTTTGATATGTAGGTGAAATATGGCCATGACCCTATCATATTTAGTACGTTATGGCACAAATATAAGGGGGACAATGCAGAGTTATAGTGGCCTTTGACAGGCTCTTTTGATGAGCAAAAGATGAGATTTCTTCAGGAACCGTTGTTTAAAAGACGTAGTAAACAGTACATGTTTGACTCTCTTCATACTTGGCTAAAAGAGGCCAAACAGAGGCGACTGAAAATGGAAAAGGATGCTGGAAAGTGAGGTATGAAGACCCTTATACAAAAGGCTGTTGCTTATGATAAGGAGAAACATGAATGTGAAGACAGGAGATTTTGGTTGCAAATTGATATGGCTCAGGAAGATGGGGATACTTTTATGGAGACCCAGTTAGATGCCCGACCCCCACCATCATATGTTCCAGAACGGATATATCCAGCTGTTATACCTACCGCCCCTGTTAATGTATCTCCTATGCCTTCCCTTTTATTACAATCCCCGACTGCAGCAATACCGGTTACTCCTGCCCCAGTCATTCATCCTCCATTGTCACTAGTTACTGAAGCACCAGTGTGCAGTTCGGAAGATAGAGGTTTTACCAGATTCAGAGAACGGTTAGGTCCGTTAATACGATCTGGAGTGGAGGAGGTAGAGAAGATATAATAGCGAATCAGGAAATACGGTGGGCTCATAACAGAATTTAAAGTCTTGAAGATATCCGGCAGGTGATGCAAGACTTTCTTGGAGCAACATGCTCTTAAATATTTGTCCTCCACCATGATTGGCCTCTGGTACACACATATTGCAATTGAAGCACCTCAGATATTATTTGATATTAATGAAGGCGCTTATATACATAATTTGGAGCCAACCTCTTTGTATAGGAATGTTTCAATATTATTGACTTATAGAGGTAGACTGCATGATAAGAGTCCAACTAAAATAACTTGATTTCCAATGCAAAAACTACACCCAGAAATTCCTGAAATACAGGAACATCATGGAGTGGTTACCAGACCAGCTGTGGCTGCCCACTTTGAGGAACAATGAGTTTATACTCCATAGAAACTAAGTGAAGTCTTGGCCCCTAAGGCGATGTTGCCCAGCCCTAGGAAAAATACAACTGCTTACTATAAGGAATTGACAGGAGCTGTCTCTTCCACTGTGATGACCCTTGCTAATATTGAAATGTTTTGGGGCTTATTAGTTCTGGTTGATATTTGGTGACAGGTGCATACCCAAGACCATGGCGCCGAGTTGGGCAGAACGTGGGATGTGATTAGGGGTTAGGACCAAGATAGGAGGCCAGGAGACAAACCATGTGGTGAGTTACTTGCCTTGCCCAGTCGCATAATAACATATATGCATACACTTATTCCTCCTAAGAAAGTTAGATGGGAAAGATTGACTGCCTATCGGCAGAAAAAAGACAAAAGTGTTTCTGATTTTTTCACTCAGTTTGAAGAGAAGTTTTTGGATTATAGTAGCCAGCATATGTCTACGGATGGAGGAGTCTGTGTATCTGTTGATAGGTTTGTCACTAATCTCATTCCAGAAATAATGTCTAAACTTCAAGCAGCTGAGAGTACTTGGTCTACGTCTTCCCCTTCCGTGATCTTAAATATGGCCCAATATTATGAGCATATGATAAATTAAGAGAAAGACAAAAGTGATAAGAAGCATAAAGATCTGAAGACAAAGGTATTACTGCAACAATCATATCGTGGTAACACCAGGGGAAGGGGCACCAAACAACAATTTCCATGCACTAGACAGCCAACCATGACACCTTTGGGACAGAATCTGTGTGCTTACCGCAAGGAAGAAGGTCACTGGCGTAGTCAGTGCCCTGTGTAGGAGAGTAGGATCTGCTTCTTATAGTTACCCCCACTTTTTGCTGACGTTTCACCGTTTTCAACTCAGTCTGGATGGGACCATGCTATCCAGGACCCCAGCCTAGCTGCTTTCTTCAATAAATTAATTGCATGTACTTTAGTTACACTCCAGATTGGATTCTGGGGTACCCTTATAAGTCCCTAGTATATGGTATACTATATACCCAGGGCATAGGTACCCCAGAGGCCTCTCAGGAGCTGCAGCATGTATTATGCCACCCCTGGGAGACCATTCAAAATGACACAACAGGTCTGCTACTGCAGCCTGTGTAAGGTGGTGCATGCATCCCTTACTTAGATATAGGTTCACTATATCTACCTTAATTCACTGAACATATAAACCTATCAGTCCCCCCATGGCAGGCCTTACCAATCTTGAAGGCAGGGTGCTGGGTTTTATGTGAGAGGGTGCCCATGCATGAGCAGAGCCCCTCTGCAGCCTTCGGAATCTATTCTCCAGCGTTGTCCTGGGATGCAGCCAACCGTATACTCTTAAGTGCATTATAACCTTGCGGTAAATGCTAACTTTAAAACGGCTGTAAGGAAACATATTGTGTTCGGTGTCAAACACCTTGGAATCCTACCTCTCTGCCAGTAACTGGCGGGGGAGGTATGATTCCACCCTCCTCGAGGGAGAAATATGACCACACCGGTGCACCCGGTACCAGCTTTCTCGACCCTTGCATCACAAGATGGATGCTGCCAGCCACAGACACGAGTCTGCCCTCCTGCTGCTGGATGAAACTCTGGCAGGGGAAGGCTTGACAATAGGTTTCCTGTCACAGGAAGGTGTAACCGCCTCTCAGACAGGCTTTAGTGTATTGGGGTTGGGTGGGTGCACTCAAAGAGTGCTTTGATGTCTGCAATGGGGGCACATTTAGTGTCCCTGTGCATAGTCCAGCTCAAACCGGTTGCAGGGGCTATCAGCCCCTGCTCTGGTGTGAAACTGGACAAAGGATTTTTTATTTTCTTTATTGTTTTTTCAAGAGCATAGTCCATGTTCTCATACAACTACATATCCAGAAGACAACAGTTGATACAATGAACATTCCAATACTAAACTCAGGGACAATTTTGGTATATACTTTCCCTTAAAGATGCTTTTCAATAGGACATTTTCCAAACCTTTAACTAGACAATTCCCAAAACTCCCCACAACTCCCCCCCCCCCCCCCCACTTCCCCGGTCCAGCCAAATCGAGGTCTGTCTATCCTAAAATCAGTAGTGGGTTTCCACTTGGCTCCCCTCTTAACTGTGGGTCACAGCCCTAGTGTGATGTTCCTCGCCTGGAGATGCCTGACTGAAATTTGGCATATCTCTTGTAGTATCATCCCCCATGCCAGCAACACTTCAGGGAGTTTATCATCTCTTCTAGTGCTGCGCATATGCCCCTCCACAGCCACTGCCCACTCTTTCAAATCTGTTTTCCAGTCTGCTAACAGCGGCCCCTGTTGTGTTAACCAGTGGATCGCTATGCGTCTCGTAGCTGTTATCAGCCCCAAAACCAGGAACCGCCTGCTCGTCTTGTGCTTAGGGTCACTGGGAATTAGACCGAGGAGACGGGTACGCACCTCCAAGGCAATCGTATACCCTGTTATTCTATTAAATTTCTCTAGGACCGCCGTCCAGTATGTCTGAATTGTTGGACAAGCCCATACCATATGTGGAAAATCCTCCTGAGCATATTGACATCAATGGTACTTTGAAACTCTAGATCCATCATTAGCTTGCAGCTGCCGGGGTGAAAGGTAGGTCATATGAACTATATTATACTGTATCTGTTTGAATCTATTACATACCATGACCTTGCGTACGTTTTCATGAAATTTTCTCCCAGTCTCGTGGCGTAATCTCCTGTGGATACACCAGCTGCAATTTCTCCTATACTTTTATGGGTCCACACTTTTTATCATCCGTTAGCGCCCTATATAGGTGGGTGACAAGTTTCTGCTCGCCAGCCATGGCAATCATAGTAACCAAGGTATAGGTGTGCCCCAGGGCCTCTGGAAACGTAGGCCATAATTGCTGAGCCGTTGCCGCTATTTTGGCATATTGCAAAAATTGCCCCGGTCCCAACTCAAAGGTATCCACTGCTTCTTGATACATAATGAATCTGTTTTCCGGGTAGAGGTCAGATAGCATTTGGCAGCCCCCTATCTTCCATTTGTCAGTTGACATAACCTGCTATATGTGAGCGAAGGGCGGCATAAGCCAGAAATCCACCTCTTGGGCATAGTGCCGGTCCCGAACAAGCCTCCTGACCACTCGGTTCCATATTGCAGCTAGTAGCCTAACCAAAGGAAGGCATTGTTCCCGTTGCCTTCCCTTAGTCCAAAGGAGTGCTCCTAACTGCCGGTAACCATATGAGTCTGCAAGTAGTAACCTTTCCCAGGAGGGGTCCGTGTCTAACCAGGCTATGGCATGCTGCAGTTGTGACGCAAAATAATACAGCTCTAGGTCCGAGATTTCCAACCCTCCTTTGCCCCACATGCGTTTCATGACCTCTAGGCTGACCCAACAGCGTTTGCAATTCTATAATAATTGTATGAGCAGTATGTCTAATTCTTTAAATGTCTTTGCGATAGTTCAAAGACGGAGCCCTGCATTTTGAAAAGACATCTAGGTAGAACCACCATTTTTATTAAGGCAATCTTCCCCTTCAATGAGAGTTTGAGTGTGTTCCAGAAGGTGATGCTGCCCTGAAGATCCCTGAGTATCCTCCCCATATTGTGCTTGTACAAGGTGTCCTTATCTCTGCCTATCCATATCCCAAGATAGCGCAGTGAGTCCGGTACCCATGGGAGCCCCAGCTCAGGGAGCTGGACTCCACCCTTCTTGTTCTCCTACCCAATCGCATATAGTTGTGATTTTAATTTATTAATGCAGAGTCCGGAGCCCCTGGCAAACTGATCTAAAGCTGCGAATAGCATCGGAATTGATCAGTTGGTGTAAGTACACCAATGCATCGTCGGCATACAGGGATACAAAATGTTCTGTACGGCCCACTATAATGCCCTGCCCCTGGAGCACTATACGAAGATGACACGCCAATGGCTCCATTGCCAAGGCAAACAACAAGGGGGAGAGCTGACACCCCTGTTGCTTCCCCCTTTCTATTGTCATTGCATCCGAGACGTACCGACCCGTGCGAACCATCGCCACAGACTGAGCATAGAGCAGCTTCACCCAGTTCACAAACCCTTCATCTATCCTCATTTTTAGAAGCACCTGCCATAAGTATTCCCATAGGATCAAGTCGAACGCTTGTTCGATATCCAGCAATGCCAAGATACTCTGTTGGGGACTTTCCTCCAGAGATTGCATGACGTGTGCGAGACAGTGGATGTTCCGCAATGCGTTCCTGCCTGGCATGAAGCCAGACTGGTCATCATGAACTAGCTGTGTGAGATACGGATGGAAGGAAAAAACAAGGGAACCCTACTCACTGAGGAACCAGGGTGCGTAATTTATATAAAAAACAAAGGTTCCAGTGGAGCAATACTTTTACATTCATTAGTCATTACAAGGCATAATAGCGATATCTGGTAAGGGATAAGAGGGATGTTAAAGAGAGAGAGCGCTCAAGACACCAAGGGTTGTTTGACATATACATTTGTATTAATCATCAAAATGTATCATATATATTGTACACAAATAACTTCTAGTAGTGCGGAGTGTCCCAAGTGTTTTGTAAGAACCAAAGAAAACAGTTGAGTGACATGAGGTGAAAATATTTACAAGGTTTCAAAAGAATGTTCTCAAGGAAAGTTACCGTTGTGAAATATGGTCATACAATATGTTCCAGCGACTGTATACAATTATAAGCGCTGTATGAATGGTTCGCTTCCATTAATCGTCGACGGCGTTTCGACCCACTTGAATTGTTGGGTCTCATCAGGACCTAAGGTAATAGGGACATCTAAAGAAGGAGAGCAAAACTGGCGTAAGAACGGGACCAATTAAGAATTCAGGATCGGTAATGGAAGGTAACAATAGGTAAGTATCTGAGTGTCACAATGCTCAACTCTAGTGAGGGGTGAGGCGTGCCAACCGTGTGTGAAGGGAGAGTAAAATTTACTCACAGTAAACCCAGCTGGGTTCTGTACATTGGTGGGTGAAAAGCCAGTGGAAAAAGGAAAGGAAAGAATGAACTGGGGATCAATAAAACGATGGCAGTACATCAGGGAGGTAGGTGAATCACTTTCCACTGGTGGTGGCGACTGAGAAGCGGAATTCGGGTCTGAGTCAGTTAGAGATCCACGCGGTGCAGGTATAGACGGTGGACGCCAGAGATGAGGCACTCCTCTTTGTTATGCCAAGGAAACTGCCTGGGAAGAAACAATAGATCTAATGACCATGCCGCTAAATGAGCAGTCAAGGTGCGAGGGGGCAGGGTGGCTGCAAGGGGCGGTGGGGTTTACCTTGTGCATGGGATGCGATCGCATCCAGCAGTCTTTCACGGTCCGCGTGCACGAGTAAAGTACCGTACAGCCACTGATAAGTGCGCAGGCATAAATTGGATTCCTGCAACAACAATCTCACTGTAGTGTGAAGGGTGGAAAGCGGATGGCACTGATGGTGAAAACGAGCAAGGTACTATGAAAAAATGTGTAGAGTAGGGTAGAGAAGCTCAAGGTACAACGTGAAGACCTGAGCCGCAGGGAGGTGAATGCGAAGGAATGCATGAATGCATACCCGGAAGGAGAAACTAAAAATAAGGCGTGTCGAAGGGCGCC
The DNA here is from genome assembly GCF_964261635.1 of Lissotriton helveticus. NCBI lineage: Eukaryota > Metazoa > Chordata > Amphibia > Caudata > Salamandridae > Lissotriton > Lissotriton helveticus. Next base: position 1,491,707,656 of record NC_136057.1, read on the forward strand.
ATATGAAGTGGCCACACGTCCCGAGTCCCAGTAGGCAAGCTATGTGTACATACATACATATCAATGCATTAGAGTACAACCAATCATGTAATATAATTCTACATATATTTAAAGTCAAACTCGGGATAGTACCATGATCGCAGGAGCATTGATCATTGAGATACACAAAGTTACACACAAAATACAATGTTATGCGTGGAGTACACATATGTGCTGAATAGAGCTTCGCTGCCAAACTGATTATTGAGATACACAAAATTAGACACAATACAATGTTATGCGTGGAGTTCACATATGTGCTGAATGGAGCTTCGCTACCAAAAGGACACAGGTATGAGTGTGCGCAAGTGTCAAAGGACATCATGGGCGGAAGAGCCACGTGTAGTTGGTTGAGGAGGACATAATCAAGTTACAAACTAGTACTGTAATTGCTTGAGCAGTATTTATTCAAATACACAAATCAAACAGTATGTACAATATCATGAGCAGAGTACACATTTGTGCTGAAAAACGCTAGACTACCAGCGGGACACAGGTAATAATGTGTACAGGTGTCAGGGGTGGAAGAGCTCACTGGTTTTAGCGACTTACATGAAGGTAGTCCTGGATGCTAGAAATTCAGTTAAGGGTAGCAACAAACCCTCGCCATTCCTCGGCGGAATTAAGTCCATTGTTAATGGAGTGAATTCTGTCAATCCAATGACATTCACGTCGTTGAAGTATTTGTGTGATGTCACCCCCTCTCTCTGGAATTTTGGCAATGTCAACTATCTGCCACCTGATTTCATCTGCTGTGTGATTTTTCTCAATGAAGTGGGGGGGCAGTGGTAACCAAGCGTCTTATGCGACTGCGTATAAGGGGTGGCATTGTCATTCAGGAACGTGCAGACTATGACGCCGAAATATTGAAACAAATCTCTGAGGAGAGGCATTATAAAAAGCTCAATCGCAATCCATTATCTGAGATCCAAAATGAAATAATGCACATTACAACAGAAGGCCTTGAGCAAGGCTTTTTAACTAAAAAAGAATTTGAAATTCTCAATGCTAACAACCCTAAAACTCCAGTTCTTTACACTTTGCCCAAGGTGCACAAAAATATTACAAACCCACCAGGCAAACCCATCCTATCTTGTTGTGGGTCCATTTTGGAACCCATTGGGAGCTATATGGACTTCTTCATAAAGGATTTTGTCCCCGTTCAGGATTGCTATGTTCGTGATACAATGCACATGATTAACCTAGTAGATGGCTTACCCTACAATCTGGCAACTGACTGGTTAGCCACGTTAGACATATCTTCTTTATACACAAACATCCCTCAGAATGAAAGCATCCTGGTAATAGAGCAACTGTTAGATACCAGACCCAGGTCCTTCTGTGTCCCCACTTCATTCATAATCTCACTGCTACGGGTCGCACTACAGACAAATTACTTCATATCGGGAGGACAGAATTATCAGCAATGCTCTGGCACCAGCATGGGAGCAGTTTTCGCTCCAAATCTGGCAAATATAGATATGAACCATGTAGAACACACCTATGCACTCAGTAGCCTTAACCCACAGCGGCCACACATCAAATGCTGGCACAGGTACATAGACAATATTTTTCTTATTTGGAGTGGTAATGAAAAGAATTTCCATGATTTCGTGGAATACCTCAACCAAATTCAGACTCATTTGACCTTCACTGCAGCGCTACACAAATCCACCATAGCATTTCTGTATCTCAACATCCAACACAAATATGGTACACTATATACGTTGCGTCACAGAAAGACTACCGTAAGGAACACTTTACTATCCTACAAAAGCCACCAACCTCGAGCACTCATGGATGGCTTACCATTTGGTCAGTTCTTGCGAGTACGCAGGAACTGTGCTCGCAAGGAAGATTACATGAAAGAGGCGGATATACTCAAAACCAAATTATTAGCCAGAGGCTTACCCAACAAAATTGTGAAAAGGTCACTTAAACGGGCATGGTACTGTCCTAGGGAAGAACTGCTCAGCACCAGACCAAAAACACAGGTGAACAAAATTGTATGTGTCACCACATTCGGTGTACATACAAGCAAAATCCGAAGTCTCATCACCAAACATTGGAATATCATCAAGAGCATAGACCCCTCTATGGAAGTCCCTTTGTTTGCTTACAAAAGGGCAAAGAACATAAAAGACCATCTGGTCAGATCATCCACAGAGACCACAAAAAGGAAAGGTGGCACCCTGGAATTCACCTAGGGTCTTCCACCAGTGAAAGGTCATCACAAATGTGGTAATTGCGTCATCTGTCCCTACACGGAGAACACCACCACTTTCAAACATGGCAATTGTGACCACACCCTAGACTTTTTTTCCAATTGCAACACACGAAACGTTGTGTATTGCGTCTGGTGTCCTTGTGGCTTACCATATATCGGACAGACACAACAACCCATTAAAGCAAGGAGGATAGGACAACACCGCAGTCGTACAAGATGCTTGGTTACCACTGCCCCTCTGGTCTCCCACTTCATTGAGAAAAATCACACAGCGGATGAAATCAGGTGGCAGATCATTGACATTGCCAAAATTTCAGAGAGAGGGGGTGACATCACACAAATACTTCAACAACGTGAATGTCATTGGATTGACAGAATTCACTCCATTAACAATGGACTTAATTCCGCAGAGGAATGGCGGGGTTTGTTGCTACCCTTAACTGAATTTCTAGCATCCAGGACCATCATGTAAGTCGCTAAAACCAGTGAGCTCTTCCGCCCCTGACACCTGTACACATTATTACCTGTGTCCCTCTGGTAGTCTAGTGTTTTTCAGCACAAATGTGTACTCCGCTCATGATATTGTACATACTGTTTGATCTGTGTATTTGAATAATTACTGCTCAAGCAATTACAGTACTAGTTTGTAACTTGATTATGTCCTCCTCAACCAACTACACATGGCTCTTCCGCCCATGATGTCCTTTGACACTTGGTCACACTCATACCTGTGTCCTTTTGGCAGCGAAGCTCCATTCAGCACATATGTGAACTCCATGCATAACATTGTATTGTGTGTCTAATTTTGTGTATCTCAATGATCATTTTGGCAGCAAAGCTCTATTCAGCACATATGTGTACTCCATGCATACCATTGTATTTTGTATCTAACTCTGTGTATCTCAATGATCATTGCTCCTGCGATCATGGTACTATCCCGAGTTTGACTTTAAATATATGTAGAACTATATTACATGATTGGTTGTACTCTAATGCATTGATATGTATGTATGTCCACATAGCTTGCCTACTGGGACTCGGGACGTGTGGCCACTTCATATGGCGTCCTTTGACACGCCTTATTTTTATTCTCTCCTTCCGGGTATGCATTCATGCATTCCTTCGCATTCACCTCCCTGCGGCTCAGGTCTTCACGTTGTACCTTGAGCTTCTCTACCCTACTCTACACATTTTTTCATAGTACCTGGATTGTTTTCATCATCAGGGCCATCCGCTTTCCACCCTTCACACTACAGTGAGATCGTTGTTGCAGGAATTCAATTTATGCCTGCGCACGTATCAGTGGCTGCACGGTACAGCGCAAACCTCCACAGCAGCTGGACCGTGACAGACTGCTGGATGCGATCGCAGCCCATGCACGAGGTAAGCCCCACCGTCCCTTGCGGCCACCCTGCCCCCTCGCACCTTGACTGCTCATTTAGCGGCATGGTCTTTAGCTCTATCGTTTCTCCCCAGGCATTTTCCTTGGCATGACAAAGAGGAGCGCCTCATCTCTGGCGTCCACTGTCTATAACTCCACCCAATTCCGCTGCTTAGTCCCCACCACCAGTGGTAAGTGATTCACCTACCTCCCTGATGTACTGCCATCGTTTTATTGTTCCCCAGTTCATTCTTTCCTTTCCTTTTTTCCCCAGCTTTTCAACCACCAATGTACAGAACCCGGCTGGGTTCACTGTGAGTACATTTTACTCTCCCTTCACACACGGTTGGCACGCCTCACCCCTCACTGGAGTTGAGTATTGTGACACTTAGGTACTTACCTATTTTTACCTTCCATTACCGATCCTGAATTCTTAATTGGTCCCGTTCTTACACCAGTTTTACTCTCCTTCTTTAGATGTCCCTATTACCTTAGGTCCTGATGAGACCCAACAACTCAAGTGGGTCCAAACGCCGTCGATGATTAATGGAAGCGAACCATTCATACAGTGCTTATAATTGTATACAGTCGCTGGAACATATTGAATGACCATATTTCACAACGGTCGCTTTCCTTGAGAACATTCTTTTGAAACCTTGTAAATATTTTCACCTCATGTCACTCAACTGTTTTCTTTGGTTCTTACAATACACTTGAGACACTCCACACTACTAGAAGTTATTTGAGTACAATGTATATGATACATTTTGATGATTAATACAAATGTATATGTCAAACAACCCTTGGTGTCTTGAGAGCTCTCTCTCTTTAACATCCCTCTTAACCCTTACCAGATATCGCGATTATGCCTTGTAATGACTAACGTGTGAGATACGGAAGCAGTCTACTGGCCAGCACTTGGCTAATAATTTTAAGATCTACGTTTAACATAGAAATTAGCCTATAGGAACTGGGGAGCAGGGGGTCCTTCCCCGGTTTGGGGATCATCACAATCAGCGCTTCGCACACGGAGTCTGGCAATATGCCGTTCTCGCCGGCTTCCATAGTAATTTCCAAGGTCTTAGGGACCATATTCTGTGTAGAGTTCTGCCGCTAGGCCATCCATACTAGGGGATTTAGCGGTTGTCAAATGGGCGATCGCCGCCCTTACCTCCTCTCTTTTGAAAGGGGCCCCCAGGGACTCCTGACTCTCTGGGTCGAGGCAAGGTAGTTCCACCTCGGCAAGGTAGGCCTCCATAGCCTGGGGGTGGTAGGGAGTCTAGGTTCGGAATATATTTTTCGTAAATGGGTTGTAAATGCCCCATTGATCTCATGTTGTGTGTAGACCATTGGGCCCTGGTCGGTTTTAATTGCCAAAATTGGTGGAGGCTGTGTCTCCATCTTAATCAGACGAGCCAGTAGGCATCCAGCTTTATCAGCCTCCGTGTACCATCGGTGTCTGCTCGTGTTTCTATTATATTTGCCTAAGGAATCCCAGATGTCCCCTATCTTTTGTTGTTGCGCCGACCATTTAGCAGGCCCCTCCTTGTTCGTGGGAAGTGTTTTCTACAGGCCGCTAAGCGTTCCTCCTGGCGCTGTAAATCCTATTCCAGCACTCTCCTAACCCCCACCTCGGTGGACATACACCCCGCGGCAACACCACCTTCCTCACATCCCACTCAACTACTCTAGTACTGGCTGTATTCCAATTTATGTCAAAATAGTCATCTAACCCTTTCGCTATCGCATCTTTGTAAACCGGATCCGTTAAAGCCTCTGTATTTAGTCTCCATTGCGGTACCTGGGATCTCTAGGCCGGCCCAAAGTGTATGTTATCAGCAAGGCGGAGTGGTCTGACAGATATCTGGCCAGGTAGTGTGCCTCCTATATCAGATTATTAGCCGCTATCTGGATGAAGAAATAGTCCAGTCTACTATATGTGTTAATTGCAGGTGTGTCGCACGCTCACCGGGGGCAAGGAAAGACATCCAGACCTGCATTGCTTCTCTCTCCCCCGCCACCGCCTTACACATAGCGGCCGCCGAGAGGGGGGAGCGTCCACAGCTATCACCTCTACTACCAGCGGGACTACAACTCCCAGCGTCCCCTCCCGACATCCGGGGACGCTCACAGGCGCACAGGAAGACCGCGGACGGAGGCGCATAAGAGGGGGCTGTACCTGCAGTCGAGCGGGGGTCGCACGCTCACCGGGGGCAAGGAAAGACATCCAGACCTGCATTGCTTCTCTCTACCCCGCCGCCACCTTACACATAGCGGCTGCCGAGAGGGGGGAGCGTCCACAGCCATCACCTCTACTACCAGCGGGACTACAACTCCCAGCGTCCCCTCCTGACATCCGGGGATGCTCACAGGCGCACAGGAAGACCGCGGACGGAGGCGCATAAGAGGGGGCTGTACCTGCAGTCGAGCGGGGGTCGCACGCTCACCGGGGGCAAGGAAAGACATCCAGACCTGCATCGCTTCGCTCTCCCCCGCCGCCGCCTTACACATAGCGGCCGCCATGAGGGTGGAGCGTCCACAGCCATCACCTCTACTACCAGCGGGACTACAACTCCCAGTGTCCCCTCCTGACATCCGGGGACGCTCACAGGCACACAGGAAGACCGCGGACGGAGGCGCATAAGAGGGGGCTGTATCTCCCGCCTCGCGGGACGCGCGCGGGACGCGCGCGGGTGTTCGCCGGGCTGAGCCCGGGCAGAGGGCGAGCCGTCTGTGGCCGTCCGAGGCCAGAAGAGGCCGGGCCGGGCCACCCCCCTGAGCGGATCAATGGGTAAGCGGAAGCATCTGGGTCCTGAGGGTCAGGGGGTTAAAAGCGCTAAAGTTCCCCATAAGGCAGATACAATTATTTCATATCTCACATCAGCGGTAGGAGCTATTAATCAGAAAATAGCCAACGCGGAAAAGGAACTGGAACTGGGTAAAGAGAATAACCCCACTGTTACTGAACCCTCACAACCTACGGTTGCAATCTCTATTTGCCCCTCAGATGAGGCACTATCCGTCAGTAACCTAGAGACTAATGACTCCCCAGAGCAGCATATAGAGCACCAGGGTCTGGGTCAAAGTATGTCCCCAAATAAATCAAAAATGAAACCTAAGAAAAATGGGGGGAAAGGTATTTCTGCATCCCCTCATCAGGACTTTGTAAAAGACATTTGCCTAGCCATGGGGGATAAATTGGAAGAATTGATCAATGCTCGCCTTGAACCAATACTGGAAGAAATAGGTAAAGACATTGTTGATTGCTTGAATACATGTTTGGCTGGGCTGCTAAAGAGGTGCGAGAAAATCGACTCATTCATCAATGATTTTCGTGCTAAAGAGCAAATACTTATTAATGTTAATAAGTCTAATGAAACCCATAGCTTGGAATTAATGGAATGCACAACTACCAAAACTAGCCCATTAAACATGCACCAGCCACAAATAGACGCCCCTTCAACCCAACTACCGACCCTACCCCCAAATGTGTCTAAACACGGTACTAGTAACCCATTGCGACAACAACATATTCCCATTCCAGTCATACAACAAAACATCTTAGCAGGCTCTGATATCACCCATAACTCACTTAATTGTAGTTCTGCTAGCACTGCTAGGCTGCATTTACCACCCCAGGCAGCACCCTATGTGGCAGTAATAATTGGGGTTCCACCTTTGCCACAAAATGAGAAAGAATCCACCAGGGATCTGCTAGATAAATCTAGAGAATGGTGTAAACAATATTCCAGTGGTGAACTTGACATAACCAGGCATATCATCACAGCCAGAAGGGTAGGGTGTGTAGGACATGGGGATAAGAACATTGAGGGAGACTGTATAGTCATTAACTTCTCTGAGATAGGTGTGGCTGAAAGATTATTTCGGGATGGGTTGATGATTACAAACAATGCAATAAGACCACTCCCTCTAGGACATTTCTACCCCCCGTGGGGAGCAGAAAGGCTCTCTCATCTACACAAAAGATAGTCGGGACCAAAATTGCACCTACCCTAGGGCCATGTCATTTTGCCATGCTCCATAAGGATGGGGCCTTAGCTCCTGCACCTCATCGTGTTCCACTAATCACGACATTGACTCCGCATCTGAACAGTATACAGAAAGAGGGTGTTCCTTTATCTAACCGTTTCTCACCACTTTCACTCTCAGTTAATAGAAATTGACTACAGAAGACAAAAGACACTAATCTGATCCCTTCATTGACATATAGGAAAACTTGTAGGATCCTTAGTTGGAATATTGCAGGCATAAGATCTAAGGTTGAAGACGAGAATTGGCTGAGTTTTATTTCATCTTTTGATATCATAACCCTCCAGGAAACCTGGGACACAGCCAACATCTTCCAGTTAGATGGATTTGCTCATTTTAACCTTTCTGCCATTCCAAGTGTATCGGGCAGGGCTAAGGGCGGTCTATCTATACTACTTTCACTTAATCTGAGAGGGAAAGCCAAACAGTTACAGACTAGCTCCCCCTATTTTCTGGTAGTAGAATTGTCAATGTCAAATTCAATCACTATTTTATTGATTAATTTTTATAACTCCCCTGAATTTGTCAGTACTAATCAACTCTTGGCAATACTTGAGGAATTTTTGGAAAGCTATAAATTACTTAAAAGTGGATTTGAGATTATTCTAATGGGCGACTTCAACACTCATCCTTGTCGTCTAAACTGTACTTTGGAAGATAAGGGTGACCCACCCCTCTCGCTCCTTACACATTTTGAGCATACAAAGCATGGGGAGGCTCTGGAGAATTTCCTGGCCACCTTTAATCTTTATGAATCCAGTTGCTGCCCATTAGGTCCTAGACAAATAACGTATAAAGGGAATGATACAGGCTCAGTTATAGATTATATCTTCATCTCATCTTTTATTTTGACCTTTATCCTAAGTTACAGAGTAGTTGACTCTATTTTTAGTGATCACAATCCTGTGGTGTTAGAGGTCACACAGGATGGATTATTCGATTTTAAAGATTCTAACGAATCGGGTACGCACTCAGCGACTGATCTGATAATTAAAGACCAGGGTAGAAGGTTAAAATGGTCCAATGTGACACCGATTACCTTCCTAAAAGAGGTTCTAGCAAAGGTAGAAGTGGAGGTAGGCATCTGCTTAGACCCCCTCTCCCCCAATGTTACCATTGTACAGGCTTTTAACCGAGTATGCCAGCAAGTAAATAATGACTTGACCTTGAAAACTAAAATCAGGGGACATAAAGGCAAAAGGTGATTTGATACCAATTGTTCGAGGGCCCATTCTGCACTCCTAAAGGCTCTAAAAGAGTCGACAAGAAATAAACCAAAAATAATACAACTTAGAAAGGTGTACAAACAGACTGTTTATATTAGGAAGAAGAACATCAAAGAACAGGCATGGAATGATCTTCAATCACCAGAGGTCCTCCGGGACAGTGCTAAATTTTGGGAAGTGATTAATCACCCCTATTTTTCAGGGGCAGAGAATCACGTCGGGGAGTGCGTTATACCGGACGACCAGTGGCTAACCCATTTTGGTAATATCTACAGCCAGCCCACATTTGACCAAATTCAGGATGTCCCTACCCAATCTAGTACCGAGTTAATTGAATCATTTAACCCTGAGGAAGTCGAAAAAGCTATAAACGATACAACCAAGAATAAGGCGCCGGGTCCTGATGGTGTCCCTGCGGACTTATACAAGGCAGCTCCCAAATTTTGGGCCAAGATCTTGACAAATTTGTTTAACTCTACTAGGGGTGGTACGCTCCCAAAATCGTGGACAAGTTCCATTATTATTCCGATCTTCAAAAAAGGCTTAAAGAGCGACCCTGCCTGCTATAGACCTATCTCCCTTATTGACTCTGCCGTTAAGATCTTGGGCAGAGTCATTCTGGGGAGGTTAACATCTTGGTTAGAGGGCAGGGGAATCCTATCAAATGCCCAATATGGCTTTAGGCCCCAAAGAAGCACACTGGATCAGTGCCTAAATTTGCATCTGATCATTAGTAAATATACTATAGTGAAAAAAGTGGCCCTGCATATAGCATTTATGGATCTCTCCTCAGCCTTCGACCTGGTTAACAGGTCAAGGCTGTGGGGAGTTCTTCTGGAAATGGGCATAGAAAGATCATTGGTGGGCTTCTTAGCCGATCTCCACCAAGGATTGGAGGCTTCGGTCAGAGTAACTAAAGACGGTAGATGTACTGAATCTTTTAACTTCCAGAGAGGAGTGAGGCAAGGTTGCATCCTTGCCCCTCTCCTTTTTACTCTGTATATAAACGCACTTGAGCCGGCTCTTACCACCCTGGGGTCTGACGTCCCGCGTGCAGGAGAGAATAACATCCCGGTCCTCCTGTACGCGGACGATGCAGTCCTCTTGGCACGAACAGGTGTGGCCCTTAATAAACTATTGGCTTCCTTTGGGGACTTTATGACCTCGCTAGATTTAAAAATAAATACACAAAAATCACATGTTATGATTATGGGACTTAAAGGCAGGAAAAAGAAAACCATAACTTTCACCTGCACAGGAAAGGAAGTTCAAAGGGTTCCTTCCTTTACATACCTGGGTGTGCTATTCGATGATAAAGGCAATTGGGGGGCCCAACATAAGTCCAAATCAAACGCAGTTACTAGATCTGCGGGAGCTATATTCACGCCCAATGAACGCTATTCTTAAGGTTTATAATGCTAAGTGTTTGGCAATTGCCATTTATGGGGCCTCAATATGGGGATATACAAACCCAGCCCCCATCCAAAGGGCGGAAAATAGGTTCTTTAGATCATTACTTTCCGTCCCCCAGTCCACCCCTACTTTTACAATTCACTCAGAGCTGGGTACTGGGTATGTTACAGACATCATAAAATCTGCCCCCATTATTTCTTGGCTCAAAACTTGGCTTAATGAGGAAATTTCATTAAATCACATAATCCTCAAAGACTGCCTGAGCATGGATGGAGCCTTAAAGATACCATGGCTGATGTATGTAAAGACAATGTTAACTCAGGTGGGACGTATCGATCTTTTTAACTCCCCAGATGGCATTCAAAAAGAGGATGTCAAGATGATAAAGACATCACTGATAAACCTCTTTACAGCAGAGCGGGAGGAAATAGAGCTTAAAATAACAATGGTTAGAAGAAAGTTTGTGCTTAAGACTGTCCCAGGCCCAGAACCCTACCTGGTATATGTTAATAAATCATTTCATCGTTTTCTTTTAATTAGATTTTGTTTAAACCTGATACACTTTTTGTTGGGCACCTACTATAGATGGGATACACCTGATAACACTAAGCCATGTGATTGCGATCAGTTTTCATCTCAGGACACTTTACATTTTATTATGTTCTGTGACCATTATGCTCAAATCAGGAGGAAATATCTTGTTCCAATCCTCCGAGAGGCTGGCTTCCTACAGGTTAGGCCAGCGCTTTTATTTCTGCAACTTTTGCATAATGCACGAATCACTTTCCATGTTGCAAACTTTCTAGTAGCAGGAGTCCGTATTAACAAAATACGTAGTAAAGGAAACAAAGGATTAATTATAAACGAAATCCCTTAATGTATTTTTAATAGACATTTTGATCTTTTAAACTTTTTTATATGGAATTTTTTCTACATTGTACTGTGATATAGAACTTGTATATACTATTTTAAAACTTTTATGTAAACTGATGATTTGATGTATGATACATTGTGTAGATATATTATGTAGTTATTTTTTGTCTTGTGTATCTCATGAACTGTATCCTGTGTCTTTTTATGATTGTCAAAAATCGAATAAAAGTGATTGACTGACAGTCTCCCCATAGGTGCGTTTCTTGAAGAAAGGCTACACTTATAATACCGTTTGAGATACGTAGCCACCTGAATCCGTTTGACCATGTTATTAAGCCCCCTAACATTCCACGTTATGAGTTTATAGGTCTGTTTATCGCCTGGCATGATTATAACATCCTATGGTGCGGTGGCACCCGTCATATGTGGGGGAGAAACCCAAAAGTGTTGCCTCATGATCCCTGTTATGAAATCTCCCAGGACCTCTACGGACTCGGCTTTGTATATTCCCGGTATTGAACTGCATAACAACACTGTGAACTCCCAATCAGACCTCCCCCCTCCCTCAGGCAGTAGTACTTCATTCTCATAACCCAACCCTGGTCTGAGGCTCGGGACTCTGTCCCACAACTGACACCGGACCCCTAAATCCCTCCCCGCAATTTGATAGTCAACAACTGTAAGCAAAAAGACGTCAACAAGAAACCCCCAATCTCTGGTATGCAGCCAAGCTGTCTGGCACCGCGCGACCCCGCCCAACTGGTGGTCTAGCAAGGCCGCCTCAGCGCACTACAGTTAGAGTGTCTAAACTTCAGATTGGCGGAGTAGCATCTCAGCACATCGGAGATGTTTCAGTCCCCCCCCACCCCCCCCCCGAGTCTCAGGGGCTAGGAGCCCCCTCTCAAGTGCTCTGTAGCAGAGTCAAACCCCACCATGATCACGTCCCGTACTTACAGTTCCAATGACTGTTCCTCCCAACTTTTCAGTCCCTTTACTTGCCCTCAAGCGTCTCAGGAACCGCCATCGGCTTGGCTGGCGGTGCCCTTTGGTTCCGATTGAGTTTCTTGGACAAGCAACAATGGGGAAAACTGGTTCTGGGTCAGAATCCCTTCCACCTCGATTCGTAGGGTGCCATCCGGCCCCACCATGATTCGACCTCGTCCGACGGGTCCTGTGGTCTGCGTCATTGCTCTCCAGTATGGCAATGTTGGTTCCGTTGCCGACCACTCCTACTCTGTTCTTGCCAGACTTGGTTTTGGTTCTGCCCAGTCAGGCCCAGCAAGTCCATCCAGTCCGTTGCCTCCTGTGGAGTACTGAAGAAGTGGACCTTGTCCGTATGCTGTACATGGAGCCGGGCCGGAAACATTAAACTGTACTTAACATTGAGGTTTCTCAATCGCCGTTTGACTCCTAGGAAGTTGTTTCACAAGTCTTGCACTTTTTTGGTGTAGTCCGGATATATGTGAATGTCTCGATTTTCAAACCTAGGAGGAAAGTTCGGACGAATAAATTGTAGGATCATGTCCCGATCTCTAAAGATGAACAACCGAGCAATCAGCGCTCTGGGTGGCGACCCAGGTTTCGGCAGGGGACCGAGGGAGCAATGGGCCCTTTCCACTGCGAACATCCTGGAGAGCCTCAGACTCGGGAAAGCGGAGCCAATTTAGTCATCCAGAAATAGATCTGCTGCCGGACCCTCCGCCTTTTCCGGAAAGCCCAAAAATCGGAGGGTGTTCCTCCTTGACCATCCCTCTGCGTCTTCTGCCCTATCTGCGAGACAGGTAGTGTGTTCCTGAAGTGCAGACACCGTCGCTTTAGTTGCTGGACTTCCTTCCACAATGTGCCTAGGTCCCCTTCAGTGGTAGTAACTCGGTCCGCCACCTTCCTTAAATCCAGGCACAATTGATTGATGTCCATGGCCATACCACCCATTTTCGATTCCAGCGCCATTCGAGAATCCCTTATAGCCTTCAAAATGTCTGACTTGCCACATACCGCCGATCCCTGATGCGATAACTGTTCAGATCTGGTCTAATGCGGTCAGGGGAGGTGGGGCCCGGCACCGTATACTGCATGATCTTATTGGGTTGTGCTCCTCTGGTTGGCTTATCTCTCCCCATGAAACGTGGTAAGGTTATCCCAGTGGCCTCCCGCTCCCTAGGCTATTGGCGCAAGGAGCAGCCCAGGGTACAGCCGGAACTGAAAGATATACACCCAGTCACCATGCATTACCCCAAGTCTGGGCCAATGTGTCTCACCAAAATAAAGCCCCACTCAGGCCCCCTCTATCAGCACACAAGGCTTGCCAGTGGTCTCCTCCGGCCCGGTCTCCGCTATGGGTCACCTGTTTTTGCACCTGCCCACCTCCACCGAACTGCGGATCGAGTGCCCTGGCCACTGGTGACTGCCGAAGAAGCCACTGCCCGATCGCCCCAGCTACTGGCTGCACAAGGGGCCGGCAGCTCACCTCCAGATTAAGAGCCCCAGCCTTGCAGTCCAGATGGCTGCCAGTCAGTGCGGACACCACCGCCCTGTCACCGTAAGCGGCGATTCCAGGCCTGTGCGGGTGGGCCGGGCGCGGCTCACATGCGGCACCAGACTCGGGTAGAGCGCCCCCGGACTCAGATCGGGTGAGCGATCCACAACAGCCCCTCGTCTCTGGTCTCACCTCTGCAGGGCCCCCTCTCGGTGCAGCAAGGATAGTGGCTCCGGCCGGGTCCTCGACTCGGGCCACCGCCCCGGAGCCAGTCAGGATTGGTTTACAGAGAGGCCCCCGATCTACCGTCAAGGGCCATCACTGCCATCTTGTGCAGAGGCAATCTGCCGCATCTCCGGGTGTCTAGAGATGATTTCCCCCACTGCGGGCTCTCATCTCACAACCAGACAGGGTGCTCCGATGCCAGTTTCCACATAAAGAATAATGATTCCGCCAGGATTTCTGCAGGATTATGTCATGCGGGGCAGGAGCTACACAGAGATGCGACTAGCCGACCATGCTGTCAGGTCACACCAACTGGACAAAGGATATGGGTGTAGCCACCCCTGTGTCCTGACCCTCCCATAGATGGGTCCCCAGAGTTTGTCCCACCCCTTCCTTGGGTATAAAGTAGGAACCCCTGACTACAGGACTTTAGATTTTACCTGGACTAAACTTTGCTACAGAAACCAAGTACTTTGACGATATGCATGACGCTGGATGACTGATGAATCTCCTTTGGAGTAAAGAAGTTACGCCCCTGCTAAGCAGGCACCATAATGCATCTGGCTGGTTTGCATCTCCGAAGCCCCTGAGGACTACGAAGATTACTGTAACACAGGAGGTGGGGTTTCGAGGTCTCCGAGTTAGATCTGCTCTCTCAGCAATTCTGAGGACCGTATCCCTTGTGGGGACCGTTTAACCCGAACCCCTGTGCGCCGTGCTCTTTTTCAGCAGCCTATGCTTTCCGGCAAGCCCTGAGGCTGTGCTTTGGGCTACTTGTAGTCCTGACCCGAGCAGTGTTTTCACAGAAGATTACCGGCCTACACTCCACGAGTGTTCCGTGGGCTGGAATTTTGTGATTCCTGTCGCGGCCCGTTCGCGATCCCTGGTCCGTTGGGCTGTGGGCCCCTGTGAAGGTAACTATAACTTTCTGTGGGCTTTCCTGGTTGCTCCAGATGTGCCCTGACTCTCCATGGCTTGGAGAGTCCCCAGGACCTTGCTGGTCCTCACCGAAGCAGATTTCTTCTGAATGCGTGGGTTGCAGTTGCCAAGGCTTGCTGATGTTCCACCCGAACACTGACCCCCCCCAGCACTCGACATCCTTCGCGGGACAGCTCACCTAAGGACTTTGGTCATCATCAACGTCTCCTGGTCCCCGTGGCTGCGGAGTCAAGCATCGCGTCAACTCACCTGAAGCACCCGACATCGGTGGGCATTCGTCTACTGAGCCCCTGGTCACCCTGAAGTGACCCAGACTCTGTCCCCTCTGCTTTCAGGTTCTTCTCATCTCCGATCCAGGCTTGGATCACACCGGACACTTTCCTTCTTCACAGCAGCAGCACTTTGCAGCATCACGCCATTGAAAACGACGAAGATTCCAGACACCATTTGACACCTATGCACACGGCTTCCCTAGGTTAGGTAACATGAGTACTCCAGTGCTCACATGGGTGCTGGCCTTAGAACCTTCTATGTTTGAAAGGGTTTGCTCAAAGTCCTCTCCTAAGTGTCCTTAATCTTTAAAATTCCAACCACGACTTTCCCGTAGGATTGTACGGAGCTTGCGGCTGTGTTCTCACACTGCACACGTCCCCCATGGGTCCCCTGTGTCACTACCTTGGGTGGTTCCTTGGGGTCCCAGCGATTCTAAGTGCTCAAGGCACTGTTAGTTAAGTCGTGGTTGCTATACCACTTTCTTAGTATATGGTTCGGTCCCCACCCTGGAGCCCGCTGTGTATTGTGCTATTTACTGTCGCTCTAGTACTGTAATATTGTGTGCCTTGTTCTCTAATCTCATAAAGAGGTTAGTAAAGAGTGTTTAGTAATAAATACATATATTTTATATATACCTTGTGGGGTTCTCCTTTTATTTGGTCATTCAGGAGGTTATAATCTGGTAAACCAAGCTGCTTTACATTCCTTCGAGACTTAGCCTGATAGCTGCTCTCCATAGCTACCACTAGGATAGCTTTCAATAAAGGTTGTCTTTAACCTAATTATCAATAAGGGTTGCTTGGACTTGTACAAGGTCCCCACTATAACTGGTGGACAGCATATACCAGGGCAACTTCTCACACCCTGTACTTTTTTGCAATGCTTCGTCCACTAGAGGAAGAGGTTCTGGAAACAGGGGCCGTGGGACCAATTGACAGTAACACACTACTGCCCTTGAGAACATTCTGATTATTATTTCGATGACACCAGGGATAGGCAATACTATAATGATGACTATGACTTTGAAGACGTAAAAGGGACGTCTTTCAGCTAGGACAGCCAGGGACAGTGTACGGAACCAGTTCACATACCTGTAGACCAGCGTGGCCCTTATGTCAAAATGGCTCTGCAGAGACCTCCTTAGTAGTTCTTGTTTGATACAGGTGCCATAAAGGGAAAACAACCCTTACAACGCAACTATTACAACGCACACCGTTACAAAGCACACCATTACAACGCAGGATCCGTTACAACGCATACCTTTACAACGCATGACATTACATAGCAGATGCTATTACAACGCATGCCATTACAACGTAAGTATTGGTAAGTATGTTATTTTTTTAAATCATTTTTTTTAAATGTAAATTAAATACATTAATTTAAGTAATAGTATATATTTAGGTTTGGGTTTTGGGGTACAGGGGTATTTTTAGGTTTCAGGGCTAGGTTTGGGTTTTGGGGTACAGGGGTATTTTTCGGTTTCAGGGCTAGGTTTGGGTTTTGGGGTACAGGGGTATTTTTAGGTTTCAGGGCTAGTTTTGGGTTTTGGGGTACAGGGGTATTTATAGGTTTCAGGGCTAGGTTTGGGTTTTGGGGTACAGGGGTATTTTTAGGTTTCAGGGCTAGGTTTGGGTTTTGGGGTACAGGGGTATTTTTAGGTTTCAGGGCTAGGTTTGGGTTTTGGGGTACAGGGGTATTTTTAGGTTTCAGGGCTAGGTATGGGTTTTGGGGTACAGGGGTATTTTAAGGGTTCAGGGTAACGGGTATTTTTAGGGTTCAGTTTTTAAAGAAATAATTTTAAATATTTTAAATAATTAATTTTAATAATTTTATTATTTTTTAATATTAGTTCTTTAATAATAATTTTTCTTTTTAAAATAAACTATTTTTTAAAGTATATATATTTACAAATTAATTATTAAAAAATAATTGAATTTATTAAATTAATTAAATTTTAATAAATTAAATTTAAAAAAATATATATACTTACCTATACTTACGTTGTAATGGCATGCGTTGTAATAGCATCTGCTATGTAATGTCATGCGTTGTAAAAGCATTCGTTGTAAATGTATCTGCGTTGTAAAAATTGCGTTGTAACGGTGTGCGTTGTAAAAGTTCCCGATGTAACGTCATACATCCGCCATAAAGTGCTCTATTGCCTGACACCTGGTCCCTGGGGCGCACCCGTCTGGCCATAATAATGTTATCGGTGGGTTTTTCAGGAATACCGGTTGTAAGCCCCATCTTACGCCATCTTGCCCTTACTGTTGGCCCTTTTACTGTGGATTCCCTATTTCTTTTGACTTTCAATTGTGGTGAAAATCTGATGGGTTTGGACCTACTAAAGAAGCTGCATGCTACCAATAATTGTTAGCCTGATGGCGTTTATATTACCATGGGCCTCTGCCATCAGGGGCCTCCCGGAATCTGTGAAAACCGGCCTTTACAGCTGGGCCTTGGGGAGCTGGGCGGCCCCACTGGGGGCATGAAGGAACACAGAGGATGCCTGTTAGATCTGGGGGTCTCTAGTTGGCAGAGGTAGGTACCAATGCCCAAATAGGGACCCTTGCTTCTAGTCAGGGTAAGGGGGATACTCTCTTTGGATAACCCCTGCTCACCCCCTTGGTAGATTGGCACGAGCAGACAGGCTTATCAAAGGCAATGTGTAAAGTATTTGTACCAACACTCACAGTAACACAGTGAAAACACCACAAATGGACTCCACACCAGTTTAGAAAAATAAAGTATCTTTATCTAAACTTCAAAAGACCAAAAAGACAAAAATCCAACATACACAGTTCAAGAATATGATTTTTAAAGAGTTCTAGGGTTAGCGTCAAAATAAGCCACAGTTTCCTTACTTTTAGCCCAAAGTACCTGTAGATGCGACAACAGTTCCAAGTGGAAGCTGCAGCGTTGAAAAACAAGCAATGCATCACTCTTGAGACCCTGAGGAGGCGATGCGAAAACCCTGCTGCACACAGCGGGCGTGTGGCGACAAATCTGGTCTGTATGGGGAGGGATGCGTTACCTTGTATGGATTCCGGTGCGCAGGTTCGGTAGGAAGCGTCTTGCACAGGCACGATGCGACGATCTTCGGGACGGCGGCAATCTTCGGCGCAGCGTTGATCTTCTCCTCTCACGGCCCCTCGATGCGTTGGCTCTGCGACGATGTTCGCAGCGACGGGATGTGATCTGCAAGCAAGCGATGTGATGGTTTCTCACAGCAATGACAAGCTCTGCGACGATACTCGCAGCGACAGGAATCTTCCCGCACCGTGGCGATGCGCTCCGCAAGCGAACGATGCATCGGTTCTTGCAGCGGCAACAGGCGCTGCGATGTTCTTCGCGGCGACGGGAATTTTCTCGCATTGTTGACGATGCGCTCCGCAAGCGAGCGATGCGTGCAAATTGTAGATATTCTGTTGTTCTTCTTTTCCAGCTCCCCAAACAGCAGAGGCCCCAAACGGATCAAGCACTCTAGGAAGGGCAGAACTCACACAGCAGTGTTCAGGGGGGAAGCTGGAGTGAAGTCCTTTTGTTCCTGGGACTTCTTAACAGGAGGCCAGCTCTTCTCAGGCCCTGGGAGATCTCTTCAAGCAAGGGGACACAGCAACAGCAAAGTATTTCCCCTCTCCTTGGCAGAAAAGCAACTGTAGGTCAGCCCACAAACACACAGCAGGACAGTCCTTCCTCTTCAGTCTTCCAGCTTTCTCCTTGGCAGAGGGTCCTTCTTGATTCCAGGATGATCTAATATTATGAAGTCTGGGTAGCCCATTTTATACCAATATTCTCTTTGTTCTCTGAGGGCAGAGAGGCCTTGGCCTAGTCCAACCCAGTTCTGATCAGTCCTGGAGAACTTTGTTTACCGGACTCCTTCTTTCTTTTGAGAGAGAGGGGCAGGGTTGTCAGCCGTCCAGCAGGGGGTGGAGCCAGCATTGTGGAAGGGAGGCACAGCCCTATTCAGGCCCAGGTGCTATCCCCTCCCACCACTGCAAATGAAGCCATTCAGCCTAGGGCTGACTCGCTCAGCCTCTGGGAGCCACCCCAGCCCCTGTCACTCACAAACCAGACAGTCAATTCACAAACAGGCCAAGGCACACAGAAAGGTCAGACAATACACAGCCATTTTCTAAAAGTGCCCTTTTCAAACACAGGATTTAAAAAACATCCTCCCTAAATTATAGGTTATTCAATTCTGAGTTCAGGGATACCAGACTTTAATTTTCCATCTTGCTCCTATGGGAAGATATGCAGGTAAACATTATACACAGCTTCCCCATTATAGCCTATCGGCAAGATAGCCTTTCAATAGTGAAAAACGAAATCGGCAGTATTTCACTTTCAGAGCAAGTCACCTACATTAGTACATGCTCTACCTTTCACATACACTGCCCCCAGCCCAGGGGGGTACCTTGGGCCTTCCATAGGGGTGTCCAATGTGCATAGAAAGAGAAGGGTTAGGCCTGGCCAGTAAGGACACTGGTCAGGTCAGCATGGCAGTTAGCAACTGCACACAGGCACTGAGGTGGCAGGCCAGAGACACCATTTTAGGGCTACTCATGTGGGTGGCACAATCAGTGCTGCAGGCCCACTAGTAGCATTTGAATAACCAGCCCTGGCACACTCAGTGCACTTTACTATGGACCTACTGGTAAAACAAATATGCCAATCATGGATAACCAATCACAATTTATACAGAGAGCATATGCACTTTAGTACTGATCAGCAGTGGAAAAGTCCTATTGTCAACAACCGCAGGTCAGGAAAAACAAGGGAGGAAGAAGGAAAAGTTTGGGGATAACCCTGCAAAAAGGGCCATTTCCAACAATCCCCATAAGATGAGCCTGGGGATCAAGCCTTACATCAACTGACTTGGGGGCCCTGGGGATAGCAGATGGGGTGCTTGCCGCTGTTGGAGCCCTATCATTGGTCTGTGGGCAGGCAGCCTCTCCCACGGGCCCTGGAGGGTGTGGTGGCTCGGGGACTGGGCTGAGGAGCAATCCTGGAAAGGGAGATTGGGGAGTTGAGCTCGGCAGTGGCTGACCGGGGGGCCTGCGCTCGAACCGCTGGTCCTGTGGCATTAAACTCTTGGGGTGCGTCCCCTTGCCCGCTCCCTCCTCTGGGTGTAGACATCCTGGGCTTCCCTGCTGGTGCCTGGAGGCCTTCTGGCTCTTGGAGAAACTGGGGGGTACGCTGCCATGGACTGGAAGAGGTTCTATAGTGCGGAGGCAGAAGACTTACCCTTTGCCACTCCTGGGGGAAAACCTGTTTGGTCCCATCCCTTTTCTGCCTGCCCTGCCCGGGGGTCGAGTGGATGCTGAGCTCCCCCTAGGATCATACGTACGGACAGCCGGGCCGGACGTGGCTGTCCAGGTGCGCGGTGGGGGACCTGGCCTCTGGACGCCTTCCTGTACCGCGGCACTCGAGTGACAACCTTGAGGTGAGCTGTGGTGGGAACATTGCTGGACTGTCGGCCGGGCCCTCCCTCTGGACGTGGCGGCCCCGTGTTCACTGGAGTTCCTGGTTGGGGATACTGCCCTCTTGCGCTTGTCTAGCTACATCATGGGCAAGGACAGGCTGCCTCATGCCTCCAACTCCAACACCATTACGGAATAAACCACGCAACGTCTGGCCCCACAGCGCATCATTCGTCAGACGGGACAAGATGGGGAGAGTGATGTCTCCACTGAGCCGTCTCGAGCTGAGCTCCTGAAGGCGATACAGGGGTCCCGTACTGCCCTGGAAAAACAAATTGAGACAGTCTCGATCTATGTAAATCTCCTGCGAGCAGATCTCCGGAAGGTGGCAGATAAGGTCTCCACGGCGGAGGGGGACATTGTCCAGCTACAGGGGGAGGTGGCCTCTCTGAAGTAACAGGTCTCTCAGCTCACCAGCACCGCTGGAGCACTCGAGCGACGAGCGGAATAGGCGGAGGGCTGGGCCTGTCGAAGTAACATCAGGGTCCTAGGCATCCCGGAGCGCTCGGAACAAGGCAATGCAGAGCGATTTCTGGAGAACTGGATATGTACTAGACTATGCCCTTCAGGACTGTCAGAGGTCTTTGTGGTAGAAAGAGGGCACTGGTACCTCTGCCGCCCCCGGGGGCTCCCCCCAGGGCCATCATTGCCAAAATACTGAACTACCGGGACAGAGATTGTATACTGAAAGCGGCACGAGAAGCGGTAGACCTTACTTTTGACAATGCCAAAGTGTCCATTTATCTGGACTATACCCGCCAGGTGCAGGAACAAAGGAAATCCTTTCTCTGTATCAAGCAGAAGTTGCGTGAACTCCACCTGCAGTACATGTTACTCTACCCTGCGAAGCTCAAGGCAATAACGTATGGGAAGTCCAATTTTTTTGACTTTCCGGAGGAGATATGGGAATAGCTTGAGATTAGGGGAGAGGCCCTCCCCCCAACGTGAGACAAGGGGATCTTAGCATACCTGGGGAACCAGACCTCCTGGGAGCCGCAGGGGAAGACGTAGGAGTCAGCTAGCAGGCGCAGCTCAGGCAGAGAGACAGCGGATCACGGTGGGGGATGACGGCACCCTACGCGTGGAATCATTGGACTCCGACAACCCTCCCCCACAGACTGTGACAGACTCCTGAAGAGAACCTGGTACCTGAAACGCTTCTGTCGGCCACTCATGTGGTACCGGAGACGGTCTTGGACCCATTGACACCCAATACAGCATCATCCTGAAGATGTATCCTTTTTTTGTTCTGTTCTCTCCTTGTCTTTTCTCCTATTATGGGGGTGGTGTAGTGTAGCTCCTATTTTCCCAATAGGCTCTGCGCATTGGAATAGTACCTACAGCAGTAAAGGCCTAGGCCAGACGTTAACTAGGTCTACTACTGTCGATACTAGACTTAATTTTTGGGTTTGCCAGCTAAGCTCAGAGTTCGCTAGAAACTTTCTCGAATGTTCAAGGAAGGATTAACTTCCCTGATTAGACAAGAAGGGATTTAGTTTCTGACAACCATAGAACATGACAACTTTGCTCTCCCCTAATCAAGAGTCAATCTCGAGAGTCGTGTGAGCACAAGGCAATTATTTTACTCAGTCAGTACGTGCATTCTTAGTCTCATCAGAATGTAGAGAAAAGGAAGAGACGGGCGTGTTCAATAAAAAGGTGTTATTTATTGATCAGTCTCTTTTCTCGTACAAGAGAAATGGATCGATATTATTGCAATACTTATAGTTAAGTAAAGTGCATACATTAAAAGCAATAGTATAAAATAATACTGTAAAAACATTGATATGGTTTCTGAGCCATATGATGTTTAAAATGATTAAAATATATTTACATACACATATACATTTGACTAAACGTACTCAACTGGTGTTTCTAAATACGCCTACCCCGTGTACCTGACCTAAGTCTAATGCGTGGGCGGGAATAGAAAGTTACAGTTTAAGTTAAGTTTGTTTTTGCCAAGTGAATAACTAAGGAATTCTCTGGGAGGGGTTATTCAGTTCTGTACCTGGAAGTTAGGATGAATGAGGAATGGTATCTCTTTCTCTGCTCTTGATATTCCAGGCTGTCTGCGAGGGCTGCCCAGAAGCGCCGGTGCTGGGTCTCTCGGCTTGAGATAGCAGCGCGTCTCTCAGCGCGTCAGGAAGGCGGGGCTGCTGCCAGCGGGGTCTGCTTCTGCTCTCGGCTTCGGCAAGTATGGCTGCTCCGTCTTGTCACCACGCGTGTGTTTGCATAGGGCAAGGTCGGCAATATTTATACCTTAAAGGTGCCGAGATTGACGTAAGGATGGACATAGATACGTCAATAAAGATGTCATACGACTTGCTCGTTAGCACATTCTTTACTAAAGTTCTCTGTGAAATCAAAACAATGGCCGCACGGATTTTCCAGGTTGTCATAGGTTTGATTTGTTATGAGAACGTCGTATGCCTTATCAGGGGCTGGAGGAATGTCGCTTGTCTAATTAGATCTCAAGCGTTATGACCTAATCAGATAACACGTTCCTGTGCCGGAGTGTGACTGCGTCAGATAACGGTATCTGCATCATGGGGGTTTTCTTGCCTCATGGGCTGACTGTTAGTTAAATTGATAGTTAGTTTAACCAGAATAGGGTCAGGAATAGGGGGATCGATTCAGAACCTATAGAAATACACGACAGTGGAAGGGGCCAGACCTGTGTGGACTAGTGACTCTCACCGCACCGGGACATGGGAGAACCGCTTTTTATAGTACAATGTTGATGCAGTCATTTGGCGGGGTTTATATATCATTCGGCTATGACGGATCCGTACATGGGCGGGTTGGGACTTTACATTATGCCATTGGGCGGCTGGTTGAGTCAGGAGCTGGTTTGGGGGTGGGGGGATTTTTATTCTTGTTTTGTAGGACAGTTCTGGCCCCGTTTGGGCTAATGGGACAGCTGTGCACGTCCTGGCACCAGCATGGGAAGGGCATCTCTGCAGGGTTTGTTGACAGTGAATTGCTCGAGGGAGGGTGTTTCTGGGGGGGGGGGGGGTTAATTGGTTTTGTTTAGGCATTGTATGGATCGTAAATAGGGAACAGGGATTAGGTGGCTACACGGGGCACGTAACGCACAGGGATTGGTCACCACACCATACATGGGGTTTAAAGTTTTAAGCTGGAATGTGAGGGGGCTGGGAACATGCATTAAGAGATACAGGGTCCTCTCCTTTCTCCGAAGGCATCAGATTTCGATAGCGTTTCTCCAAGAAACTCAGCTCACGGATGAAGGGGCACAGAAATTGGCTAAGAAATGGCAGAACTGTTTACAGCCTGACTTATTACTGCGTTGCCTTGAGGACTGGGTCATTTTTTGATTAGTGTTTGATTGAGTGGAGGGCGATCCAGTCTTTTCTACCCCTCTTGACTCCTAGTAGTTGAATATAGTGAGTACGGCATCTTAGCCGTGAGAGTCTTTATGACTAGCCCCATGTGTTTGCTCTGATTTTAATTGCTAAACCTGTGCTGTTTTTTCATTAACACTGCCTTTCTTCTGCATTGCACCCAGTCTCTGTAATGGAGAAAAATTGCTTAGCATTTACCGAGGCACAAATAGCGGCAATTCTAGCGGGCCCCTCTTTGTTTAGTGATAATCCCCTGGCTGGGTCAAATAAAGTAAGGGAAGAGTGGGAAAAATTAAGTGCTTTAAAAAAGAAACACATAAGGATTGCTCTACATGGAGCTCTTATGTCAGAGTATTATCAAGCAGGCGCTTCCCCTGCCAGCCTGATTGTTCGAATTGAACCGCGTATCTTTTTGGACGATAAGCAATTCCGTAACGATTGGAGCTTCATCGCCAATAAATGTACAAGAGACTGGTTGATCCTCATAATCAGTACAGCCCAACGTCTCAGTGAAGAAGTTCTAAAAGAAATCACTGAACTAGAGGAAGCCATAAACCGTGATAGTAGTTTTGTTGATGCCAAGGAACAACTGGAAAAGATCAAAATAGATCTAGAAGAATACAAACAGTACATGGTAACACAAAAGATCAGAGGTTTACAACGTAACCTGCAACGCTACACACACGAGTGGGCTTTCCCATATACCAACGACTCCTACTACCAGCCTGCCCAAGAACAACAACCACAAGTTGGTGGCAGTAGAGGTGGTAAGGGGAATAGATTTCAACAAAAAAGAACTCCCACTAATTGGTCTTTCGCAAATACATCTAGCGAGGAGGAACTTGAACCGGCCCCAAGTACCAGCAGAGTGAGATTTAATCAATCTGCACCAACAAACACAGATCTGAATACGCTACTGAGGAATTTTTTAGAACAGGGCCAAGCTTCCAACAAAGGCCCCGGATTCCAACAACAGCAGGGAAGAGGAAGAGGACGGGGAAATCGACCCCCCCAACAACAGCAATGGCAAACCTCCTCACCGAGGATGACCCGGAGCCGGGGCAAGAAACCGCTAGGTTGAGTATCGTTGTAAACCTTTCGGACCATAATTTGACGAATGGAGAAGAAGAAGTACTAAACAAAGGATTAGGCTTCGTGCCGACACCGAACCATGATGCCTTCAAATGTCGGATGGAGTTTCACGAAACAATGCGCCGCATCAAACTTAAAAAATTCTTTTGTAAACAACCTACAGAAGTAAGTAAGGGTTTCAATTCCAACTTAAGAAAACCCTCCTCTTTTTGCCCGCCAACCGCTACGCTTGGCCCAGAAACCGCGGTATTCGAAGCAAAAGTCCTAGAGGAAATTAAAGGCATTGAGAATAAGAACCAGTCGATAGGCTTCAGGAATATGACGAAAGAAAATTGGGATTCCATTAAATCTTTGCAGAACAACGACAAAATAACCATCAAGAATGCTGACAAGGGCGGTGCCATCGTGATTTTAAATACATCTGACTACGAGGTAGAAGTCCGAAGACTTTTAAATGTCAGAACTAACTATCAACCCCTTGTTAGAGATCCTACTCCTGAATTAAGAGAGATGATTAGGAATCTCGTTGCCAACGCGAAGGAAAAGAAGTGGATAAGTACAAGGGAGGTGGAGTTCCTTGTTAACACAAACCCTAGGACTCCTGCCTTCTATGTCCTCCCAAAAATACACAAGCCTGCCAGGCCTCCTCCTGGCAGGCCTATTGTGGCTGGTATTCAGTCAATCCTGGAACCCCTGTCCCAATTCGCAGACTACTACCTACGCGAATCGGTAATAACTCAACGCTCCTATGTCAAGGACACAGCAGATATTTTAAATGTCCTTGATTCAATGACCTACAACCCCGCCACAGAGTATATTGTGACTATAGACATCGAGTCTCTGTACTCGTGTATCCCCCAGGAAGCGGCCTTATTAGCAACTGCTAAAGCAATCAGCAAACAAGAGTGGTTCTACGATGCTCCACAGAGTTTTATCCTACAATGTGTAGAGCTAGCCTTAACAAAAATTTTTTGGGCTATAAAAACGAGCTTTTCCTCCAAGTGACGGGAACGTCGATGGGGGCTACAATGGCACCGAGTGTGGCTTGTATTTATGTGGGGCAATTCGAGGAGCACGTCATCGATACCGACCAAAACCCTTTCAGGGAACACCTACGCCTGTGGAGGCGGTATATCGATGACGTGCTCCTCGTCTGGTCGGGAGAGGAAGATTGTCTCCTCCAGTTTCTCAATTGGCTGAACACGCAAGACAGGAGTTTACGCTTCACTTGGAATTACCACCGTACGAAGGCAGTGTACCTGGACTTGGACATTGAGGCAGCAGATGGAAAATTTGAGACCAGGGTTCACCAAAAACCAACAGATAGAAATTCTCTCCTCACGTACCAATCTTACCACCCTCGGGCCCTCAGGGATAACCTCCCGGTTGGTCAATTTATGAGGTACAGGAGGAACTGCTCAAAAACTGAGACCTACAGAGAACAAGCTATTGACTTGAGCAACAGGCTACAAGCTCGGGATTACCCACGTAAAATAATCCGTCAAGCCAACAAGAGAGCGCTCAATACACCGAGGACAGCACTCCTAGAGTCAAATAAAAAAGAAAAATCTGAATGCATACCAGTGGTCATGACCTACGACCCACTAGCCACAAAAATCAGACAGGCCATCAGGAAGCATTGGTCCCTTCTTAGCACACAGGACCATAAGATGCCACCTCCTCGTTTCGCGTTTCGAAGGGCCTCTAATTTAAAAGACAAACTCGTCCATACTAGGATGATAGAGAAGAAACAACCAGAAACCTCGACTGTACCTAATGGCCACTACCCCTGTGGCAACTGTTCTGTGTGCCATATCACCAATAAATGCAACACCATCCAACTAAAATCCGGAAAAACCTGGACATTAAATCAGTTTAGCAATTGTAATACTACGAATGTAGTCTACAGGCTGAGCTGTGAATGCGGCCTTGAATACATCGGGCTGACGTCGCGCAAAATCAAGCTGCGCATTCAAGAGCATCTAAGCACGATACGACAGGGCAAGCTAACGACAAAACTAGTGCAACATTGTCATCGCAATAAGCACACCTTCACATGGGTTGTTCTGGAGAGAGTCATGGGGGATGCACAATCAATGGAGAAACGACTGGCGACTAAAGAAGCGCGCTGGATTTTCCAAGAATCTAGTGAACAACAGGGACTTAATGAGTTATTAGAATGGAATAAACTACGATGATCTAGTTGTTCCTTGGCTCAATAATTCTAGAACACACTGTAAAAATAGGAATTGTCTAAGTATCGGTTTCACATTGGTTTGATGGGTAGCAAGAAACATCTAAGATAGCCAATTCTCACTTATCTATCTAACCCTGGTGAACTTACCTATACACACTGTAATATGTCTCTAGCTTATAGTCAACGCCATGATATTACCCCAGTACTACACCATTAGTAATACGATCTTAATGGGAATTTGATAAGGTGACAAGTAACTGTCAGGAATATGGTGCCTTCATTGGAAACCAGGTACATTTTGAATATAGAAGTAATATTCAAAGATGGCCGATATGTTTTTGTAGTTTTCAAAGGGACATGTCATTGAGATAGACTGTTCCAAGATGGCGGCCGTCCTTTCGATTTGTGTAAAGTTACATCTGTGAATCCACATCTGTGTACAAAGTAATTCCCCTTGTTTATATCCCACTCGGGCGAGGGTAGGTCTATATGACAAGCTGGATGTAACAGGATAGACATTGTAAACGAGCAAGCGGTCACGTGGTTACAAGGCCCAATCATCGACCTGTTTCTCACGTGAGGTGCTGGGCCAATCAGAGTCTAGCTACACAGAAACGCTGATAAATAAACTGCAAGCCCAACCCATGACACTCCGGTGTTGAGGAAACGCCGTTTGCAGGACCTCCGCGAGTAAGCATACAAACGCGGAACCTGGTGATGAATAGACGGTGAGAGTAGGCATGCTGATGTTAATTTCCGCCCGTATGGCGTTTTCCCCGTGTCATTTGTCCAGGCACCTCAGGAAGGGAGGCGGGACCCTACTTACCGATCGGAAGGGGGTCTGAGATTTTTGCACAGAGCCAGAGCGGTAACGGTATGAAAGCAAATGTCTTATCTAGGTAAAAAGCATTTTTAATCCATAACAGGGTGCAAAGTGGATATTAAATATGCAGTATTGCTACAGGCAGATGCCCACATATATACATATGTGTGTCTTATGTTTTTGATTTCCAGCATTTAGAAGCACAGTACCGCTGGCAGTGACATCGTAAATATACGTTGGCCCTGAAGAAATTGCCTGATATTATACCTAAGGCAATGAAACATGTCGGCTGCGGGTTGAGTATGAGGCGATAGGTAGTATTCATATCTCACCCTTTTATATTACATGTTGAACTGCAATGCAACAAAAAGATATCAATAAAGTACGAGTAATATCTTGCTGCGCAGTTTAGTGTGTGTTATATGTTGAACGCTGTTAGTCTTGTGTCACATATATGTTGTTTGTACACTGCACCATTCACTGTTATTTTTCTTACTTTGGGTCTTGGACACGTTTTCGTTAAGCTATTTGACACCGATGATGAGAACAGGGCTAACCTGGTGAGTACCAACCAGGGGCCCCATTGGTGGTGCGCCCGTGAGGTGTCATCTAGCTATTCACACCTTTTCTTAAATGTTGTCCCTTTGAGTGAATGTCTGTATTGTGTTGGATGGTTTTCTGTTTATCAGAGATGGGCTCAATTTTTAACGTTGGCAACAGCCTGAAACGGTGGTATAATCTCTATGAATAGAGATATAACTAGAGTGCTCTTTGGACGATCTAGAACTGTTTACAGCCTGACTTATTACTGCGTTGCCTTGAGGACTGGGTCATTTTTTGATTAGTGTAAGAAATGGCAGGGACAGGTTTTCCATTCTTCAGTCTCTTCTTATGCTAGGGGGCTCCTTGTGTGGGTGGCCCCTGGGGTTCCATTTGCCATACAATATGTGGCGGCCGACATCCATGGAAGGTATCTGCTCCTCAGAGCTAAACTAGATGGAATGGATTTAGCCATAATGAAGACTTATGCTCCAAACACCAATGACCCGGACTTCTTTCATTTCCTGCAGGAGGTCCTGGTATCAGAGCTGGAGGTGCGACTACTCTGGTTGGGGGATTTCAATTGTGTCCTAGATCCAGTCATGGATAGGTTCCCACCTCGTGCTGGAATGAAACTAAGGACGACAATGAAGCTCCGAGAGGTCATGGGGAATGTAGAAACTCAAGATCCATCCAACCCAGAAAGTGTATACCTGCTTCTCATCCACTCATAATAAGTACAGTCACTTAGATAGGGTCCTACTTGCAAATCCGGATGCAGACATGTCCCTTGAGGTGACCCACCAAGTGATTTCTATCTGATCACTCCCCTGTAGCAGGTGTGATTAGCTGGGGAGTTGCCCTGCGTCGCCCGCGAACCTGGAGGTTGCCGGCGGAGATCCTCGAGTAACCAGGTAGAAAGTATCACCTAAAAACAGTCAAAACTGACTATGTAGACTTAAACTGGGGCGGGTCGGATGTGTCGCGAGGCACGAAATCGGAAGCCCTTAAAGTAGTGGTGAGAGGAGCATGCATAAGCCTCACCTGTGGGGTTCGAAAGCAGCTCCAGCGGGAGCTGCAGGAGGAGGAACACCACCTCTTGGAGGTACAGGCATCAGAGGCACCCGACGCAGCGGAGAGGGGAGGGGAACATGACATTCGGGAATGCATTGAGGACATTTGGGACAGGCTCGACAAATACACCCTTACACAGTATACACAACGCCTTAATAGGGAAGGAGATAAATCGGGCCGCCTGTTGGCCTGGATTCTTCGCCAGGAATGCGCCCCTGCTGCGATTGTGCCTCTTCGGGAACCCACGGGAAATTCGGTGCACTCAGAGGTGGGACTTCTACGGGTCCTTAAGTCCCATCTCGAGTCGGTTTACACCACAGACCCTGCAATTAGTGAGGCCGCCTATCTCCCTTACCTCTGTGACCTGACCTTGCGATCCATACCGGAGCAGGCGCAGAAGGAACTTGACGAGCCCCTAACGCTGGGTGAGGTACAATCCGCTCTCCAGCACCTGCCACAAGCCAAGTCTCCGTGAAGTGATGGGTTCCCCCCTGAATTTTATCAGGCGTTCGTGGGTACATTTCCCCGACTCCTGTTGCAGGCTTATCTCGAGGCGTTTGAGCGCGGAGATCTCCCTCCAAACATGACGCAGGGGGTAATATGTATGATTCTAAAGCCAGGTGGGGACGCCCATGAACCCTCATCGTATCGTCCAATTGCGATGATAAATACAGATGTTAAAATCCTTTGCAAACTCTTGGCTACCCGATTAGCGCCGCACATGACTCACTTGGTCCATGAGGACCAGTGTGGCTTTATACCAGGACGTAATACGGATATGAATTTGAGACGACTGAACCACATTTTACATGAGGTGCGGGACCGGGAGGAACACTTGGTATTAACACTTGGTATTAGTATCTATTGACCTCGTCAAAGCGTTCGACACAGTGGACTGGGGATATCTTCTGGAGATCCTACGCGCTGTGGGGTTGGGCCCTTACTTCTACCGATGGATTTGCATCCTCTACACGGCTCCCCATGCTCAAGTAAAACTAGGGGGCGCGAGGTCAGAAGAGTGGCAAATGGGAAGGGATACATGCCAGGGGTGTCCTCTCTTGTCCCTATTGTTTGCCCTGGCCATAGAGCCCTTCGCGGTCCGGACCACTATGGAAGACTGGGGAATTAGAGTAGGGAACACGAGGCATATTATCTCCCTATATGCTGACTACGCCTTATTTTATTTGGCCTCTCCTCTGGATGCCCTGCCGGAACTGCTGTCCCAGCTAGATCGGTTTGGGGAGGTCTCTGGAACACGACTTAACCGCAGTAAGTCCCTGATCTTCTCGCTGGTGGGGCTGGCTTCAACGCCCCCGGAGGACCTCCCAGTCCTCGGGCTGCATTGGAAGCGGCAAGGGTTTCGCTACCTTGGGATACAGGTGACCCCGACGGATACACAGGCGATAGCCTAGAATGTAGACCGTGCAATTGCTTCATTGCAGCAGTCGGTATCATTGTGGAACACCCTCCCACTTTTATTGATGGGCAGGCTAGCCATGTCTAAGATGGTGAAGCTTCCTAGGATGCGTGCGTACTTCAGAACTCACTATGTCCGTTGTCGCCACGAGTTTTCAAAACTCTTAACACCTTACTTACATCTCTGCTTTGGGCGGTCCGACGCAGTAGGGTAGCCCTCAATACCATTGTTCGTAATTATGAGGAGGGCGGACTGGAAGCTCCACGCTTCGACCTGTACTATTATGCGGCGCAGCTACAACCCGTGGCACGCTGGTTTTCCGACACGGATAATTGGGAGAAACGTCTCTTTTCCGGGACGGTGGACACTCAGACGCTGCAGGAAACTCTGATGCAGGGTAGAGGGACGGACATGTCTCTTCCTTATATTGTATGGCACACAGCCGCTATATGGCAGCGGGTTGTTGAGAAGGTCTTAACAAGGGCACCCTTTCACAGGGAGTTCCCGATCTGGATCCTGGCCCCCTTCATAGATATGGGGAAATACATGTCCTTTAAACCCTGGAGGGAGTGGCTCTATACTTTGTGAGACACAGGATGCAAAGCACTAATATAAATTTCACTTCTAGTAGGGATAGTCTAGACATTATCATCTGTTGGATTTCCCTTCTAGTGGGGACAGCATAGCCGCATACATCTGCTGGCAGATATGGAGTTAAGCGCCAAGATGCTCCTTGGAGTGGTAGTGCACTATATAAATGTTGCATCACATCACATCACATCACAGGGTGGATGTGCCTCCTTTCCGGGACGGTGGACACTCAGACGCTGCAGGAAACTCTGATGGAGGGTAGAGGGACGGACACGTCTCTTCCTTATATTGTATGGCACACAGCCGCTATATGGCAGCGGGTTGTTGAGAAGGTCTTAACAAGGGCACCCTTTCACAGGGAGCTCCCGATCTGGATCCTGGCCCCCTTCATAGATATGGGGAAATACATGTCCTTTCAACCCTGGAGGGAGGGTGGATGTGAGGTCCTTGCCGATCTCTTTCCCAACGAGACCTTCATCACTTACGAGCAGGCAGAGAAGAATTTTGGCCTTGGACAGGGCCAATTCCTACATTTCAGGGGAATTCAGGATGTGGTGAAGGTTACTTGGCCTCAGTACCCAGACATCCCACCATCGACACACACATTAGATATCCTACTCTCCTGCGGTGCTGGCCGCAAATGATTTCACTCTTGTACAAAGCGATGAAGCAGGACTCAACGCACCCGGTTCCGCTGTCCCGGGCAGCCTGGGAAAGAGACCTTGCAATCCAACTAAATGATGCACAATGGGCACGCATGGGTTCCCTTACACGCTCAGTATCATGCAACACCAGGTTTAAGTTAACGCAATTCAACTTTCTACACCGAACTTATTTAACCCCGATGTCCCTAAAGCATATCTCTAGTGATAGGGGAGATAACTGCCCTAGATGTGCCGCGGAGAAGGCGGGTTTCTTACACTTGGCATGGGATTGTCCAATGGTTCTGCAGTTCTGAATGGAGGTGGTGGGAAGGATTTTAGCAGCCACTGGCCTCCGGATGACGCCTGAACCCTTGTGTTGTCTGTTGGCGCTGGTCCAGAAGCCTAAGAAAAAGAAGCTCCTATATAAGCTTTTACAATTAATGCTGGTGCTCGCCAGGCAAAGGGTAGCTATAAATTTGATGGGGCAAAGACGTCCTAGAATGGTCCCTAGCTGAGGAGGTCCACATGAAACTTACCAGAAGAGATGAGAAGTTGCAAGAAGATCTAATACTCTGGTGTGACATGTGTCACTCTGGGCTGGCAGAGGGGGGATCCTCTTCGCAAGAGGCAACCAACAGCAAGGAGGGGAGTGGATTGGATACTGTTGGGGGGTCTGATTGCGATGGGGGCAGGGGAGTTGCCCTTAGTAATATAGGCAGTAGATTTTAATAGTGTACCCGGATTCTTCCCTCACTGCGGTATGATTCTAATTGATTTTCTCCTTTCTCCACTGTACATTTCCCTCCCGGATGCCACCCTTTGCCCCATAGGTCATTAATCATGTCAACTTTATGCCTACAGATGCCGATTTGATGCCAAATGTTTCTTTCTTTTTTAGTTTCTTAATTTTTTTTTAAAAAGGATGCTCCCCTTTCACCTGAATTTGATAAAGTACCAACCACGGTATGGACCACTGGTGATACCAATGTAGGCTTGTTGCACATACCCCCAGTTTCTATACAGGGTAAGGACAATGCCATATTGCCCCGCATTCCTCAGTATAAAATACCACTGGCAGGAGAACAACCTCCTCATGCTATTGTGCAGGACTTAATATGCAAGGGAGTTGTCGAAGAGACTACAGGTAACATATGCAACAGTCCTAGTCTTCCAGTCTTAAATAGGGCACCACTAGATTCACCTAATATTGCTAATGATGTATATTGTCTTGTGATGGATTTTTGCGAGGTCAACAAAATTGTGGTTCCGCAATTCCCGCTGATTCCTGATATCACCACACTTCTAACTACGATTCCATCTACAGCTAAGCTTTACTCTGTGATTGATTTAAAAAATGTTTTCTTTAGCATTCTTATCCACCCAGACAGTAGGTATCTGTTTGGATTTCCGCTGGCTGGCAAAGGTTTCTGATTCTGTCGCGCTCCTCAAGGCTATACTGAAAGCCCTAGTCGTTCTAGTCAAGCATTACAAAGTCAGTTGGATTCGCTCTCACTCTCTCCAGGTAATGTATTGGTACAGTATGTCAATGATTTGTTGATGGCTTCTGATAAGGAACAGTGTTGCAAAGACAGTGTGGTGCAATTATTGTTACACCTGGCACATCATGGTCATAAGGTTTCCCTTTCGATGCTTCAATATTGTCAATAGGAGGTCACCTATTTAGGTCACCTTCTGTCGAAGGAGGGTAGAAGGTTAACGCCAGAACGCATCAGTACCATTAACAAAATGCCCTGTCCGCAAACTCAAAAAGACGTACGTGCTTTTATAGGCATCACTTCCTACTGTTTGCAGTGGATTCCTAATTATTCCTTACTAATCGAACCTTTACTTGCATTAACAACGAAAGCAGTGCATGAGCCTTTGCCTTGGATGCTAGATTGGCAGCAATCTTTTGAACAATTAAAAGCTATGCTTTGCTCTGCTCCGGTGCTGGGCATACCGGGTTATAATGAACCTTTTATGTTGTATGTCCACGAGATGGATGATTGTCCTATTTCTGTCTTGACTCAAAAATTTGGTGATAAACAGAGACCAGGGGCCCGATGAAGTGAGGCAATTACCGGTCGGAAACGGCAGAAAATACTCATTTTCGGCCGTTTCCGACCGGTATTTGTATATTGAGATGTAGGGGCATGTCAAATTACAGAATCGGTAATTTTACCGATTCTGTAAAATACCGAATCAGTAAAATTACCAATTCTGTAATTTAACATGTAGGTAGCACTGTAATCAGTGCTACAAGGGTTTAAGAATTCCTTATTTACCACCAACTAGAAGTTGGTGGTAAATAATGAAAACCCTTCAAAAAGCATTTTTTTTATTTAAAAAAGTGCCATGTTGCAGACATACATGCCCTAAGGGCATGTATGTCAGCAACATGTGCACCCATGCACAATTGAGGGGTGCAACAGGGTGTCAAAGTGACACCCTGTCCCCCTTGCCAATTCGGTAATTTTACCGAATCAGTATTTACCGATTCGGTAATTGGCATTGATTCCCTCGGGCCTCAAGGCCCATAGGAATCAATGGCAATTACCGAATCGGTAAATACAGATTTGGTAATTACCGAATTCTACCGATTCGGTAATTTAAAAATAGAAATTACCTAAATCCCATTTACCTACTCTTAAATACCGAATCGGTATGATTCGGTATTTAAGAGTAGGTAAATCGAGATTACCTACATCGGGCCCCTAGTCTTTATTTTTCCGCTGTGCTTGATCTGTCGCAAGGGCCCTCTCGAGCTTTCTGTGAGCTGTCGCCACTTGAATCAGACAATTGGCAGGACTCGTACTTGATACAGCCCTCACAGTTATTGGCAGCCCATGCTGAGGATACACTTTTGAATAAAACAAGGACACAGCACCTCACCAGTGCACACCTAACTGGTTATGAATTGACATTGTTTGCTAAGCAGATCACGATTAAAAGATGCGCCACTCTGAATCCAGCCATGTTACTACCCCTCCCTTCCGGGAAAGATGTGGTTGACAAACATGACTGTATTTTCTGAACAGAGGAAGAGACGAAAGGACAGGCAGACCTGACTGGTGTTCCCTTATCTGATCCTCAAGGAGAACTATATGTCTATGGCTCTTGTTTTAAATTACCAGATAGCACCACCACTGCAGCGTATGCTTTCACAACATTGCTTTCCGTAGTTGAGACTTCACAGGTCCCCTATTAATCTGCCCAGGCAGCGGAACTCATTGCCCTTAAATGAGCTTGTGAATTGAGCAAAGGGTTGGTTGTCAAAATCTACACAGACAGCCAGTATGCATTTGGGGTGGTGCAAAAATGTGGGTGCCTGTGGGCAGATTGAATGTTTCTTACCTCTCATGGTACTAAGATACAACATGGACATTTGATACTAGGATTGTTATCTGCACTAACACTTCCTAAGAAAATGG
Organism: Lissotriton helveticus; assembly: GCF_964261635.1. Taxonomy (NCBI): domain Eukaryota; kingdom Metazoa; phylum Chordata; class Amphibia; order Caudata; family Salamandridae; genus Lissotriton; species Lissotriton helveticus. The sequence goes on from NC_136057.1 coordinate 1,491,743,441, forward strand.
CTATTGTGAAGTGCAGTGCCCACAAGAAAGTGACAGATGACGTAGGTAGGGGGAATGCGTTTGCAGATGCGACAGCCAAGGAAACGCCTCAGAGTAAGATGAAGAGAATGTTTGTTGCAGACCCGGCTAGATGGGTTACTGAGAATGCCATGTTTGAAAACACAGTTGAGAATGTGAAAGAGATACATAGTGAAGCCACGATAGAAGAATTAGCGGTGTGGCAAGAGAGTACAGCAAGTTTAGATGAAGAAGGGTGTTGGATTGATTTGTCTAGAGAACAGAAATGGATATTACCCGATGCATACAAACTCCCTGTGGTTACTATGGCTCTGGCCAAGCTCATATCAGTGCAAAAGGTATTTGAAAACTATTGGCCTCGGTTTGGCGTAATGTCAATATTCCCAAGACCGCTGCACATCTAGTGAAAAGTTGCATGTTTGCATGAGGCACAATCGAGGAAAGGCTACTCCCACACCATCTGGAAACTTTGTACCGCCTGCCTTCCTCCTCAAAAATCTCTGAATGGACTTCATTGAGCTAGAACGTTGTAACAATCTCAAGCATGCACTAGTGGTTATATGCACGTTAAGTAAATAGGTTGAGGCTTACCCTATCAAAGACAATACACCTGCCACAATGGCGAAGGTACTCATTAAAGAGTATTTTCCTCATTTTGGAATGCCCAGATTTATCTGGAGTGACAACGGGTCTCATTATAATGGGAAAGATGATTAGGCTAATATGTGAAGGGTTGCACATTAAGCAGAAATTCTATGCTTTCAATCACCCGCAGTCAGCAGGTCTTGTTGAGAAGTACAATGGTACGCTCTAACTCAAACTGGCAAAAATTCAGGAGACGACAGGGTTGAGATGGCCAGATGCCTTTCCTTTGGCTCTTTTGTCAACTGGGACTACAGCACATTCTAGAACTGGCTTATCACCCTACAAGGTTGTTTTCGGGAGCCCAGCAAATGTCTGTGGAGTCCCACATCCTAAAAATACTCTGATATTGAATATCTTGTATTGCTTGATTATCATGGGCAATAGACAAAGTTTGCATTCTATTTACCAAGAGGTGCGAGACTCTTTACCTCCTAGACCAGAGGGACCCGACCACAGCATCCAACCTAGGGACTTTGTTCTAATAAAGGATTTTAAAAGGAAGAAAAATTTGGAACCCAGGTGGAAAGGTCCTGAGCAAGTCCTTCTGGTTATGCAGACGGCTGTAAAGGTTGCTGGTCAAAAGAACTGGATTCATGCAACACACTGCAAAAGAATACCTTTGCGGTTGCCCTCGATCAGTGGGTCAAAGATGTAATAGGAGACGCTGAATGTGAACAGGTGCCCAGATTCGACCCCTTTAGCGATGCTATGCTGGTTTGGACGCAAATAGACAAAGAGAACGATGATGTTTTGAATGAGGCTGTCCCACCAGAAACACAGGCATGCCAGGAGCCTCTGTTCAGTGATCACACAGTGCCTGGAGTTGCCAGGTACAACTTACGTCCTCGGACGAGGACCACCGACTCTGGAAAAAAGAAAGACTAGGGATGGACTGCACAAGGCAAGAAAATACTAAGTAGCAGTACCAGCGAGGTAGTGGAACACACAAAAAAGTTGCATCCGTTTTGCTCTTGTTGTTTGAACATTAGTCAGGAAAGTATACTTTAAAAGTATAACATCTTTATCAGCGTGTGATAGATTAGGAAAGAGCTTCGGACAGAGCAAGCTCCACCACAAGTGCTCAAGAGCGCCAACAGATTGATGGACGATAGGAGCCTGTACCAGTGAGGCTCTGACGGACATTGGGAACACTCACATTCCCTAGTTCCTTCTATTTTCCTTTTCTCCCCTCTATTTACTATGCATACATTTGGTAGATAGGTTCCTGGGGAGGAAGAGCCAATTGCCCCTATAAAACGCAGTGTGACTTGGCCTATACGCAGTAAAATGGTGTGTATTAGTGTTCTGGTAACAGTAGTAATAGTAATATGTGGGGTATCATGGTTCCTGGAAGATGCACATAGTGTGCCCACACTTAACGTAGGTGAAAACATTTCCCGAGACGCAATATGAGGGCTACAACAAATGTGTTTGTAGAAACGCACAAGAGATTTTTTGGAAAAGTGACAGCCTGCTATCCCACCTGATTTGTCACTAGCCTTTCGACTGCATATCCATTGTCGCTTGTTGACTACACATACACTCGGCCACCTCAGTTTGTGGAAGTAAAGGGAATGTTTGCATTTGGTTATCCTGGACCATTTCTGTATCATTAAAACCCACAGGGTATGGGGTATCCAGGTTGTGATAACAATATATATTTTTATATGGAAACACAGAATATTACACTAGTGGGTTGGCATTACAAGGAGTTGACAGTACCCCGAGAAGCTGGTTATTACCCTGCATGTTGTTCCATAGTGAATAGTACATATGCTTCTTTGTAGATCAATTGTTCAGGGATGATACTGTATAAAAACACTCTTTCTCTAGTGATTAAAAAGGATTTGAGCACTTCGGGAATGAATTGCAGATATGCTGCCGTGAACTATGAGGCGCCAATATATGCGCACCCAGGGTTTTTCTTTCTGTCCAATGGGACTTATTCCAATGTTTATAATGGTACAGATGATGTGGCTCTTGGAATGGCACTGCCTTTGGGTGTTCCATGTAAATATGTTCAACCTAGAAGAAGATGGGTAAAAAGGACACTAACGAAAGAATTCTGTGAGGGGGTAACAGACCTGGAAGTGAACAGCTAGAGTGATTGTAATACACTTGGATACATCCTCTCCACCATTTTTACATTGGGTTGTACTGCCATGGCCGGGGGTGAAAAAGATAGAGAATATTTTGGATGTAAGTTGCAGATTCTATTCAATAATACAGCGGTGACCTTGATAGACATTACTAATCAGTTGGTAAGCATGCAGGGGTATTCAGAGCAGACTAGATATGTGATGGATTTTAGCTTGGCAAATAGTGGTGGAATATACCCAATAATTAGCGACTGTGTTGTTGGTGTAGAAAATTTGGAAAGAATATAACACAGCAAACTATGGACATCATTGAAAATGTCAAGGGAATTGAAAGTGGAAATTGGAGCTGGTCCCTTTTGGGTAATTGGGGCTGGATCCTAAAAGAAATAATATTTTTTATAGGAATATTATTCTTCAGTCGCATTCTCATTCAATGCCTTCCCTTTTGTAGTTCCTATTGTGCCACTGTTTTCCTGCCCAAAAAGAAAATATCAGCTCATGTTACTAATGCTGCTATGATGCTCCAAGCCGAAGTTGATGGCTCTATGAATATAGATGAGGGGATATTTGACCACCCCCACCCCGGTTTTACGCTTAAAACCACATCAGCCACGCAACCAGCTTGGCCACATTTTTGCCGCTCCTAGGTCGTTTCACACACCATAGAAGCCGGCATAACGTTGTGTTTTTGAAATATTATCCTAATTGACTCTACCCTGTACGTCTGTCTGTGTCATTTATGTTATGTGTACAGTAAAGTAGAGCGAATCCCCCTCTTACACGTAACGCACCTTAGCGAGTGCGACACTTTTATTACAAAACAAATCACTTAAAAATATTTATTATCACCTTCACATACTCATTGGTCCTGAGGAAAGCCAGTTTTATTCAAAAGGCCTGGCTGAAACATGTAGACCACACAGGACGTAGGAGGTCATAATTTACTCCAACGCGTCCGTTTGCCTTTTTAGTTGCTAACAGGGGCCCAGTAATTAAAGTCTATCCATATACTCTCGGGCACTGGGACCCACTGTATAGCTTTTAAATCTTTCACCTTCACATTCACCAACACTGCACACTCAGCGAGTATACCAGCTCCTCAGTAATCTGGAGTCGCAGTATTCGGTGTCACTGTGGTGGGCCCGATGATGAAGCATGCCACCAACTAGGTTGGTGGGTGAGGGCTTCATGACCAAACCAAATGGTTTGTCAACATACGTACCCATTGAGTCCATTCACACAACTTAGCTAGTCCTTCTTGATAAACTTTATATAACTTAGGGGATCCGGACTGGCTTATCTAGTCCTCTCTCTCTATTTTGATTTGGTGGGATATTTGAGGACTTATCCCTCCATGCTGTCTCAATTTCTGATGATGACTGTAAGATATACCCAATAGCTTCACCTTGATTGCATGTCTCATTTTCATGTTATATCTGCTTCAGGCCAGTTTCCCCTGTTTTTGCATGATAGAAAATGTCTTTAGCTCATGCTAAAAGGAGGGTCTGTTGGATTATGCTCATTGAAGCTTTATTAAGGCCATGTATAAGTTAGAATTTCCTGCGCCATTTTCTTGTTTGGGCTCTATTTTGTGTGGTGTTCGAAACTAATCCTTCCCTGTTTCAAGAAATCCCCTTTGCTAAGTGTTGCTTCTGTAATGAAGGACTGCTTGTGCTAGTGCATAGTTTTCCCTTGATAAGGAACCTCTCCCACTTGTCTGGCAGTTAGATCGTAGTACAGGCTGGAACGGCCACAAGAATATCCTCAACTGTGTAAGGTATGAGAATAGAAAACTTTTTTTTGTCTTTCACTGTCTGACAACATCTGTTTGGAAATTCCACCGTGCGTGTGTTCTTAGCTAACCATGCATTGTACATAATGTATCTTCATGCTTATTATTTTTTAGTTTCCTCTGTAGTACTCTTGCGAGACTGTGTAGACGGAGCCCCGCTCTGAGCGTATACGAATAAACTATAATTGACGTATATTCTCCACTGTTTATCTGACTCTTCACTTGGCATAGAGGTGGTCTGCGGTGACCCGGGTCACTTCCTTAAACAGGGTGCAGCTGGCATTGTCTGCCTTTTGTGGTATCACAGAGTGTAGAGCGAATACTGAAAACATTTTGTCTATACATTTCTTTTAGTTGTTTATGGACAATGTATTTTTGGAAGTGACTGTTGATCAGACTAATTTGTATGCTGAACACTATTTGAGGGGCAACGGTGCCAGAATTAAGACCCACTCTAGATGAGTTGAAGAAGTTCTTGGGTTTAACTTTTCTGATTAGCTTGGGAAGCAAGCCATCACTGTTTTCATATTTGTCTACTAGTCCCTTGATGGCAAAGGCTGTATTTTCTCTAACTATGAGTTGTGATCGGTATGTGCTTCTTCTTTGGATGCTGCATTTTGTTGATAATGCTTCAACATTGCCACGAGATCACCCTGATTGTGACGGTCTTTTTAAGATTCGGCCTGTCCTTGATCACTTTGCAGATTGATTTTTAGAGATCTATGTTTCGGTGAGAGAAATAGCTTTGGTTCTGTTCAAGGGCTGTTTGTTTTGTAGGCAGTACATTCCTAGCAAGAGGGCATGTTATGGATTTAAAATGTATATGCTGTCTGAGAGTAGTACGGGATATGTCAATAATTTCAGGGTGTACACCAGTAGGGATTCCAGTATTGACCCCCCCTGGTTGTTCAGACACTTTTGGGGCTAGTGAGAACATTTTTGTGTGGGAACTTGGTAGAGAACTTTTTAACAAAAGTCACCATATATATACGGTAACATCTAAACTGGTGGGCAATTGTTCAGGGAATTGTTGAAAGAGGACACTCTTGCTTGTAGCAAAATCCACTCTGACCGTAAAGGTTACCCAAAAGAGCTTGTTTGTAAAAGCTTGAGACATGAAAGATGTCTATCTGTTGACTACCATCCATGATGAAAGTACTTCACCTGTGACTGTCTGGGGTCCGGTTGTTGAAGTGCGCAAACCTGTATGCATTTTAGACTAAAATAAGCACATGGGTGATGCAGCTAGGTTAGATCAGAGGTTGGAACCTTGCATTGTTGTTCGTAAGGCTTACATTTGGTATGAGAAATTGGCTATCCATTTATTCCATTAAGCAACCTTCAATGCTTTTGTTGTATTCAAGGATTGTACTCCAGAGTCAAAGACGACATTTAGTTCAGTTTCAGCAGTCTGTAACAAGCAGTCTTGGTGTAGTGGAACAGGCAAGAGTTCCTAGAGCTGCAGCGGTAGAGGATGTGGCTAGGCTGAAAGATCGCCACTTTTCTGATCACATTCCTCCCACTCCCAAAAAATATTTTCCAAGTAAGGAGTGTAGAGTCTGTGCCTGAAAAGGTATGTGGAAGGAGAGCCATATGTAATGCCCCTATTGCCCTTGAGATCCTGAGTTGTATGTGCCCACATGTTTTTAATTGTACCACGCAAGGGGGTATTCGGAAGGAAACGTATGCGTAAAATATTTCACGATTGGCATTATCTGATGTACGTCTTTAAAGTTGTTGTGTTTGTAGTTATACTTTTGTAAAGGGGTGGGGGAATCATATCGCACGCAGCCCGAATCATGTGGATTTTTATAACGGGCATGAAGATTTAATGTCTTATTTTGTCTGACAGACAGGTAGACATTAAATCACTTAACTGACAACTGACTGACTGACTGACAACGGGTCTCTCCCCTCAAGCTCACTAGCTCAGTGACCTGGAAGCACGATGTCGCTGACCCAGAAGTGGAGATGCAGAGCTGACACGGACATAGATACAGAGAGAGGGCTGCCCTGTCTCTAGAGCTGGTGGCAGGTAGAGGCCAGTGAGTGCAGAAGAGGTGGGACAATCACAAGGGCACCGTGAGCAAAGAGGGGCAGGGGCCAGAGACATAGTCCAGACCCGGGAGAGGAGGTTCAGAGGCAGGAGACACAAGCTCGCAGTAGACTGGAAGAGGGGGCCAGAAGGTAACTCAGGGACAGACTCTGGAGAGAGGAGGGCCTGGCCTGAGGATACCCAAGGGATAGCCGCAGTGTGGGGGCACTTAGGATGGTGGGACGGAGAAGCGGTTTTTAGCCCAAGGGACTAGGGGAAAAGCCGGTCAGTGGCAGTGAAGGAAGTGACCCGATTAGGGCCACCCGGTTCACTCAAGACCACCTCTCAGCCTTCCATACAAATGAAGAGTCGGTCAGACGGTAGAGAATACAAACCAAGTATATTTATTCAGGTACACTCGAGCGGAGCCCAGTCTGCCCCGTCTCTAGGATTGCTGCAGAGGGACTGACATCAGCAAACATGGAGCTACATTATGTACAATTCAGAACCAATGAGGGCACGCCCAGACTGGAAATATTCCAGATGGAGGCAGCTACACAAAGAAAGTATATAATAATAAGCTTCGATTCTGAGACAGGACACACACTATCTACTGGTCAAGGTGGTTCTGTCCGTGCCCGTCGCTAGACTAGTGGGGGCAGGCCTCTATCTTGTGCGAAAGATATGCACTAATAAGAACAATGTATTCATTAGTACATCACGGGCCAAACTTCAAAAGATGAAACTTGCCGGAGCTGCTTTTCGTAGAGAGAGAAATTAGTTTCCATTATGACTCAAAATGGCGACCAAACATAAAACGGTGCCAGTTTTGGTGACATGGACTGATATTTTCTGTTTGGGGGTAAGAACATTAACACAATATGTGCACCAAGCTGGGACACAGTGTATGCAGAGGCAACATGTAAAGAAAATGCCAGCAACCACAGCCAAGAAAGCTAGGGTCTTCCAACCCCATTATGTTAGCATATTACAAAACCACCCTGACAGAGTCCAAGTACCTGTTTCTTGGTGTATCTCAGCTGGGAGCCTATGCAATTTCTGTACGGCGGAATAAACATTGAGAGCGTTATCAGGTATGTAAACACAACAGCTACTGCCTATGACGCAACAGGCCCCTCCCTGATCCACAAGGTTGATGTCTAACCCCATCCTGTTTTACAAAGTGAATAATCTCATAGCCTGGAGTTCAGCAGTAATATTTGTCACTATCCCTGCCGTCGTATTAATAACCCCTTCAACAACTCTTGTTAGCTGACAAATTTGAAGGGTATTAGCCATTGGACCCCAATAGGGTAGTAGGCCCTTCCCAGGATTGTGCATCATGCACACCATACAATATTTCACTAAATGTGTAGCTGTCTTCGAAATGTTGTAATTCTGCCATACGGGGTCTAACAACTTGCAAATACACTTAGCAATTATATGGGCTGGGCCATGAGCCATTGTGACTACAGGAAGAACATATGCATCTGGCATCATCCATCTCTACTTCCCTGACTTCAATCCAACATCCCTCATTGTTCAATTGTGCTGTACTTCCTTGACACATTGCTAATTCCTCTGATGTGGCCTCACTTTGTATCTCCTTCAAGTTCTCAAGTGTGTCTTTGAACATAGTAACCTCAGGCACCGACCTAGCAGAACCTGATACAAACATTCTTTTCATTTTGGTCTGAGCTGTTTCTTTAGCTGGCTGATCCGCAAAATCATTCCCTTTACCTACATTGTCAGTGACTTTCCGGTGGGCTCTACACTTCACTATCGCCAACTTCTTAGGAAGTGTCAAAGTCGACAAACGTCTCAATATGAAGTGGCCTTGTTGTATCTTTGTACCATGGGAAGTAAAGAACCCTCTCTCTGCCCAGAGGCGCCCGAAATTGAGCGCAACCCTGAAGGCATACTGGCTGTCAGTATAAATATTGACAACCAGTCCCTCAGTCAATTCGCAAGCTCTTATTAGGGCAACGAGCTGTGCAGCTTGGGCCGACTGATAGGGTACTTTTGATGTCTCCACTATTGTACGTAGCGTAGTGATAGTGTATGCACCAGTTGTAGTGCCATCTGGTAATTTGAAGCAAGAGCCATCAACATATAATTCCCCTTAAGGGTCAGATAAGGGAACATCAGTCAGGTTTACCCGTCTCTTCTTCCGTCTGAAAGATACAATCAAGTATGTAAATCTCCACATTCTCAGAAGGGAGGGGTAGTAACATGGCTGGGTTCAGAGTGGCACATCTTTTGATCGGGATTTGTTTCGCGAACAGCATTTATTCATAACCTGCCAGACGTGCACTGGTGAGGTGCTGTGTCTTTGTCTTATTCAAAAGGGTATCCACAGCATGGGGTACCATGACTGTGCGGTCAGTATCAAGTACGAGTCCAGCCGATTGTCTTATCGAGACAGCCACAGCTGTGACCGCTCTTAGATAGCTTGGGAGGGCTCGCGCAACAGGGTCAAACACAGCAAAAAAATAAACACACATTCGTTGCTTATCTCCAAATGTTTGTGTTAAAACGGAAAGTGTGCAACCAGCCATCTCATGGACATACAATACAAAGCATTTGGCATAGCTAGGGCTACCAAGCACTGGAGTCGAACAAATTTCCAGATTTTAATTGCTCAATAGACTGCTGACATTCAGGCGTATAAGGCAGTCTAAGGCAGGAGTTCATGCACATCTTTTAATGTAAGAGCAAGCAGGGGCTTAATTAACAGCGAATAGCTAAGTATCCACTGCCAGCAATAGGCAGTGATACCTATGAAAGTGGGCACATCTTTCTGAGTTTGCAGAACAGGCATTTAACAAATGGTACTGATGCGTTCAGGGGTCAGTCTCCTACCCTACTTCGATAGCAGGTGACTTAATTAGGTGACTTCCTGTCGACAATACTGAAACTTGGAAAGGGATACTTTAAGGCCATGCTGAGCTAAATGCAACAACAATTTAACTGTAATGTCCCTGCAACTTTGTTCTGTATCTGAGGCGATGAGCAAGTCATCGACATACTGAAGCAATACATTACCTGTGGGGACTGACAAGGAATCCAGCTGACCTTTCAATGCTTGACGTGGAGAGGTGTGGCTCACTGGTTAGAGGCGGCAGACCTGTAAGCAGAGAACGGCCCGGGACCAGGGTTCAATTCCCGACGCGGCAGGGTCTTGGACCAGGGTCAACAGACTCGATAATTCTCGCCTCAGTGCCTACTCTAACCAGGGAACACACTCGGTAACTCTGGGCATTAAGCTTGCCTCATCTCTACAACGGCCCCCCACAGACGCCGGGGATGCCTGGTTTCACCCTGGAGATACCCAGAAAGGGACCATCTCACAGGGAAAGCCAGGACGGGTTCCCCAGCGGTCTACAGCGCCAGGACACTCGGGTAGAGTAACAGTGCGCTTTACAAGTATCCCACATTTACATTTGACTATAGATACTCGGACTCTCCGGATAGCCTCGAGGAGCACGACAGCACATAAAGTTTCTACCTGCTAGGGTGAACCTAGACAGATATCTGCTATCAGGATGAATGGGAATACTGAAGAACACATTTTTCAAATCAATGACAGAAAAAAATGTAGCAGAAGAAGGAATTATTGTCAAAAAAATGGAGATGTGATGTCAGGAACCACTGGGAACTGGAGAATCACTATTTTATTAACTTCACGCAAGTCAATCACAAAGCGATGAACATCTGCATGGTCATCGAAGAAACCAGAAGGTGTCCATTTGAGAATGGGAAGAATAGGTGATACCCAGGCTTCCAGTCCAGGCCAGCACTCCCCCCAGCAGCTCCGCCAGCAGCACAGCATTGTCGCAGTTCCAGAGCCCTCCTGCCCCCTGGGTTCGCTTCGGCAGTCTGCCACCTCCATGCTGGTATTTTGCCATCTGGTCCTCTTCCCGACTTTCTGGGAGGGACATGTTTTAGCTCAGTTTTAGTGTAAGTTTTATTTTTAGTTTGTGTATTCTGTATGTGTATTTCCTGTACACACCACCAAAAACATGACTTGCATCCTTCTCAACGTTCGCTCCCTGCACCGACATGCCGTAGAGATCTGGGACCTGCTCGACACCCTCTCGCCCGATGTAGCCTTCTTCACAGAAACCTAGACAAACGTCACCTCCGGCCCAACATCGCCACCGCCATCCCCGACGGCCACAAGATCCAGAGAAAGGACAGTCCGCACCGCCCAGGAGGAGGACTCGCCATCGCACACAAGACTCCCTTTCGACTCTCCACATCCAGCACGAGTGACCCCCACTCCAACACAGAACACCTCCATTTCCAGATCCAGACAAGCCCCAGGACCACGCTACACGGCACCCTCCTCTACAGACCGCCAGGACCTCGCTCCCTCCCCGCAACCACCATCGCCAAACTCGCCGCACCCCATGCCACCACCTCCACAGACTACATTCTACTCTGGGACTTGAACTTCCACTTCGACAACGGCAATGACCCTGACTCCACAACCCTGCATGAGAACCTCGCCAACCTAGGACTGAAGCAGCTCATCAACACACCCACCCACTGAGCGGGTCACACCCTCGACCCCATCTTCGCGGGAGAAACTAACATCCACTTCAGCCGCACCACCCAGCCCCTCTGGACTGACCACCACTGCGTCCACTTCACCTTCAACACCACCCACGCACCCAAACTTGCCCTGCGCCCATCACAATGGAACTGGAGCAAGGTCACAGAGGAGCACCTCAACCCCACCCTGCGCCAAAACCCCCCCATTGCAACCACTGACACAAACGGCGCAGCCAGGGAATTTCACCTCTGGGTCTCCTGCTGTGCCGACAAGCTCGCACCACTCCGCTTCCCCACCAAACAACGCCCTCTGAAGGCCGCCCGTTCACCACAGAACTTTAAGAAGCCAGACACTCTTGCGGACACCTAGAGAAAACCTCGCGAAACCTGAAAACCATGGAAGCACGGAACAACCGCAAGATCACCCTAAAGGAGTACCACCACCACCTAAGCGACACCAAATGGACAAAGTCCAGATCAGCGTAACCAACACCACAGAACTATTCAACGTCATATAGCAGCTCGCAAAACCCACCTGCGAAGCCACGGACATCACACCTTCCCAGTTACTCTGCGACTTGCTCAGCTCCTACTTCCATGTGAAGATCAAGGCCCTCTACGACAACTTCAGCGAACCAACAACGAACACCACTCCCCTACCCACCGCAGCTGATGAGCCGACCATCACGTCCTGGGATCCGGCTACCGTCAAACTCATCACCGCGACCATGAAGAAAACTCACTCAGGAGCCCCAACGGACCCCTGCCCCCGCACATTTTCCATCGGGCCGCCACCATCATCACACTGGGACGCCCCATCAACGCCTCCCTCAGATCAGGCATCTGCCCAGAAGACTGGTAACGGGTGGAGGTGAAACCCGTCATCAAGTAAACAATGGCTGACCCAACAGACCTGAAAAACTGGCGGCCCATCTCTCTCCTCCTCTTTGCGGCCAAAGTCACTGAGAGACTCGTAAACACCCAGCTGACCTCCTTCATCGAATAGACCTCCATCCTGGATGCCTCGCAGTCTGGTTTCCGCAGCAACAACAGTACCGAGACCGCCCTCCTCGCCGCCACCGACGACATTCGCATGCTACTGGATCAGTGACACACTGCGGCCCTCATCTTTCTAGACCTCTCTGCAGCCTTCAACATCATCTCACATAGCACACTCACAGCCAGACTTCATGACGCGGGGAAACAAGGAGCCGCCCTCGGCTGGATCTAATCCTTCCTTTCCGGCAGAACTCAGAGGATTCAACTTCCCCCCTTACTCTCCAAACCCATGGAAATAAACTGTGGATACCCCAGGGATCATGACTCAGCAAAACGCTCTTCAACATCTACATGGCCCCCCTCGCCGCCATCGTCAGACAGCGTGGGCTCAGCATCGTGTCCTACGCCGACGACACCCAGCTCATCCTCTAACTCACGAAGAACCCTGAAGACACCAGATTCTGCTTCCAGGAAGGAATGAAGCACGTGGCAGCCTGGATGAAAGACAGCTGCCTGAAGCTAAACTCAGAGAAGACCGAGGTCGTCATCCTCTGACCCTGTACCTCGGCCTGGGACAGCACTTGGTGGCCCTCCGCCCTCAGGCACCCACCCACCCCTACTGACCACGCTCGGAACCTCAGCATCATCCTCGACTCCTCCCTCTCTGCAAGACCTTCAAATGGATCTACCCACGACTGCAGAAGGACCGTCACCTATGCACTCATAACCAGCAGGCAGGACTACAGCAACGCCCTCTACGCCGGGATCAATAAAACTCTTCTACACAAACTCCAAACCATCCAGAACGCCGCTCCCAGACTTGTGCTCGGGACACCTCGTCGCGAGCACATGACCCAACACCTACGAGGCCTCCATTGGCTCCCCGTCGAGAAGAGGGTCACCTTCAAACTCCTCACCCACGCCTACAAATCACTCAACAACATCGGACCCAAATACCTCAACGATAGAGTGTCTGTCCACGTACCCAAGAGGAACATCCGCTCCGCCGACCTCGCCCAGGCAGAGGACCCCCGCATCCGCAGAAACAGAACCTGCGGGAGGGCTTCTCCTACATCGCAGTCAAAACCTGGAACGAGCTCCCTGTGAACATCAGACGCTCCCCGACCCTGCACACGTTCAGGAAGGTCCTCAAGACCTGGTTCTTTAACTGATATGGAGCCGCTCCCCCCCCCCCCCCAGCATCTTGAGACCCTCACGGGTGAGTAGAGCGCTATAAAAACCCCTGCTTGATTGATTGATTGAGGGCTATTATTTGCAGTCGTCTCCTCAAACACTCCTTTTATCGAAGGCTCACTCTCCTGCCTCCGGTATTTTATACTGAGGGATACGAGGTAAAATAGCACCGTCCTTGACATGTATCGAGACAGACAATATCTGTAACAAACCCACATCTGTGTCACCTGTTGCCCACTGAGTGGGCGCCACATCTTTAAATTCAAGAGGGAGGGATGCATCTTTGGACAGACACTGCTTAGCGCACACCGCATCGGGACCCATTGTCATATAGAGACCTGCTAAAGAACAATAAATCATGGCATGCAGTTTCTTTAACAAATCCAAATCCATCAAATCCTCCCCACAATTAGAGGTCAACAAGAATGGCGAATCCACAGTGAAATGACCAATAATCAATGCAAGAGGTTTAGAAATGGGGCTCACAACTGTTACACCAGAAAAACCTACCGAAACATTATTATGGCCAGACATTGCCGCCCCAGGTACCAAGGAACGAGAAATAGAAATGTTTGTTGCACCTGTATCCACCAAAAACTCCTTAGCGGAGCCATGCAAATCCGCAGTAACATACGGACCGCGTTGATCTACGAGTATCAGAACTGGTCCCTCACTCTGTCCCTGGCTGTCCTAGCTGTAACACATGCCTGTCACCTCATCAGTGTCAAAATCATCATGATAATTCTGTCCGCCCCGATGGTCATCAAAATAGTTCTGATCAGAATGACCCTGCAAGGCCACAGCATTCTGAGCCCTGTCCTGATCACCATCTCCTCGACCCCGTCCTGGAGAACCTCGTCCTCTCGGGACCGCCACCTTCTGCAAAAGCACAGGGCACTCGCTACGTCAGTGTCCCTCCTCTTTGCAGTACGCACACTGGTTCGGCCCTAAAGGCGTAGTATTCGGCTGCCTGCTAGTGCGTAGAAGCTGTCGGGCCAAACCACCTCGTCCTCCACCATTCCCTCTAGAAGCCTGCTGCAACACCATCTTTGTCTTCAAATGCTTATGCTGCTTCTCTGTCCTCTCCTTATCCTCATTTTCCCTTAGTTAACAGTACTGGGCCATATTCAAGATTACAGAAGGGGAAGAGGTGGACTAAGTACTTTCAGAAGCCTGCAGTCTCAGGAAACACATTAGAAACAAACCTGTTAACAAACAATCGAACACCTCCTTCGATCGACAAATCCTGTCCACTATAATCTAGAAACACATCCTCAAACCGAGTGAAAACAAATCAGACACACTGATCTTCTTTCTGACGGCAAGCTGATAACTTGTCCCAATCAACCTTCCTCGGTGGAAGAAGAGAATGAAATACGTAATGATACGGCCGGGCAAAGCAAGCATCTCTGCTCTAGGCTTATCACCTGGCCTCCGTTCCTGAGCCCATACTTTAATTTGGTCTAATGTACCCCCCAACTCCGCAACATGATCCTGTATGTGCACTTGTCTCCAAATATCAACTGGTACTAGTAAGCCAAAGAACATTTCAATATCAGCAAGCGTCATCACTGGTGGCGAGGCAGCTTCAGTCAATTCTTTATAATAGGCAGTTCTATTCTTCCTAGGATCAGGTAACTAAGTCTTAAGAGACAAGACTGCACTCCTTTTTCATAGTGTATGAACCCATTGTTCTTGGAAACGGGCCGCCACCCCATGTCTAGTAACAACATTGTGTTGATCCCTTAGCTCTAGTATTTAAGGGTGATATATTGGCTGAACCTCCAACATTGGAAACAGAGATTCCAGGGAGGGGCTCTTCTCAAGCAGTCTACCCTTATAAGCAACCAAAGTCGCAACATTACCAAAAACTTGACCAGGCGCCATATCAGTAACATCTACATCATCCTTAATATCATATAAAATCTGCGGTGCTGCATCGTTGAAACACTGCTCCCAAAGACCGATCAAAGTAGCAGACATATGCTTAAGGGCATGCTGTTGTACAAAAGCCGTATAATCTTTCCTCACACTCCACACACCTTCCACACCATGAATGGGGTTTCAGGCCCACTACGCAGCCTGTTTAGCCACTACCTTTTTCTCTGCATCGCCCATTTCAGATCGCACATACGGACCCATTCACTCTTTAAATTCCATCCAGTATCTATACACAAATCAACGTAGTGGTATCCCACTGCTCGGTAATGTCAGAGGATGGAAGAACACAGTGGGGGTAAGGACAGAAGTTGCAGGCACTATCGTCGCTGCTGGCAAAGTCACAGGTGTAAGAGCTGGTAAAAAAGACGCAGATACACTAGGTGTGGCAGGAGTACTAACAGTCATTGTAGCCACAGATGGCGAGGACAAAGAAAGGACAGGAGGTGCCATGGGCAAAGCAGTGTGATCGACAGTAACAGAAGCAGAAACAACAGAGGCAGAAGAACCGGGTAACTTGGACTGTGAGGGAAGAGCCGGAGATATCCTCTGCGGGGCTTATGGAGGTGGGGGTCGGGTTTCTAACAATTCTTCAACAAACGTATAATTTTCTTCTTGGGCCACATAAGATTTATGCATATTCAATCGAAATCTCTTACCTTCATGTTCAATCTCTATCTCTTGTTTCTCTCTCTCATGTGCCATAGCTTCCTGAGTCAATGTTTGCATTCTCCTTCTTTGCGACTTTCTCTGCTTTCATTGTCTCTGTTTAGCCTCCTTTTACCACGCTCGAAGATAATCAAACATAGACTGCCTACTTCACTTCGCAAACAATTTTTCCTGCACAAACCCAATTTTTTGTTCATCAAAAGTGCCCTTCAAAGGCCACGGCAATTCGGCATTGTCACTCGTATATTTGTGCCATAACATACTAAACATAATAGGGCCAAGGCCATGCTTCACATACATTCAAAATTCAGAGTTCCTTCTGGAGGCGCTGGCTGGCTTTCTTCCAGTCAAGCATCAGCAGAACAACGACGACAACAAGAAACAAAGAATCGACTAATCCCAGGCATTTTCAAAAGTGTATCAAATTTGTTATGTTGCCTGGTGAAGCGTTCACAAACACTTCTTACCAAAATCGGTCCTCAGACCATACCAAATACAAACCAAAATGTTACCATATCCCCAAAGAATCAAGACAAACTCACCTGGTGCACGCAGGTCAAATAAATTAATTCTCCACTGCCAACTCTTCGGACCAAACGGTCAGAGCCAAAGGTTTCGTTGTTCAGGACTCCGGATGACCACTGGGCAAGGCACCAACCAGCCGGACAGACGGGGTAGCTGCGAGTTCAAGAACTCTCTCGTGAAGGGATCCCTGGTCCGCTCGTCCAACCCCATGATAGCCTCAACCTCCCCACCCGTCTTCAGGAGGGGAAGGGCCACTCGCCTGACTGAGTGCCTTTACGGGCGCCAACTGAAGGAAGTGACCCGATTAGGGCCACCCGGGTCCCTCGCCAACACCTCCCAGCCTTCCATACAAATGAAGAGTCTGTGAGACAGTAGAGAATACAAACCAAGTATATTTATTCAGGCTCACTAGAGCGGAGGCCAGTCTGCCCAGTCTCTAGGATTGCTGCAGAGTGACTGACATCGGCAAACCTGGAGATACATTATGTACAACTCAGAACCAACCAGGGCACGCCCAGATTGTAAAATTCCAGACGGAGGCAGCTACATAAAGAAAGTACAGAAGGATAAGCTTTGATCCTGAGACCGGGCAAACTCTATCTTCTGGTCAAGTATGTTCTGTCCGTGCCCATCGCTAGACTAGTGGGGGCAGGCCTCTATCTAGTGTGAAAGGTATGCGCTAATAAGGACAGTGTATTCATTAGTACAGCAAGGCCCAACCTTGGAAAGACAAAACTTGCCAGAGCTGCTTTTCGCAGAGAGAGAAATTAGTTTTGATCATGACTCAAAATGGCAGCCAAACATAAAATGGTCCCACAAATGCTAACTTAACATAGGGCACAATACGTAATCAACACAGCAAAAACATTTTTATTCTAACAGCAGAAAGAGGCTGGCCATGGGGGCAGAGACTGACCAGACTGTAGGACAGGGAGCGACCGCCCTCTGGGTAGAGATAGAGGGGAAAATGGACGGCCCTGGGACAGGGACAGGCTCACAGTAGCTCTGATCGATGCAGTGGGCAGCTGCTCAGAGGGAAGGCCCAGAAGAGACTATCCAAGGGTTAGAGCCAGGTGCAGGGGGAGAGGCAGCTCAGGGAGTAAAGACAGGATGGGCCTGACACAGAGCAGCTGGTAAACAGGGATAAGTGTGCCTCCCTGTCAGGGTGGGCCCTGGCAGGGGCAGAGGCCAAGGAGGGAGAAAGGGTGGCCACCAGAGGAGAAGAACCGGCAGCAAGGGACAGGAGAGAGACAAAGAGACGACCGCTCTGGCCATGAGCACCGAGTAGGGAGAAGAGGTTGCAGGTAAGGGAATTCCAGGGTTGCAGCTGTGGAGCAGGCACATCATCAGTGTTAGGATTGCCCTCAGTCTTTCATGAGGCTGCATTAGTGGGGGCATAGGCAGCACCTCCTTTCATGGACCATCCTAACTTGGCACCGGCCCGCCTTCAATGACCCTCAACTCATACCTGAGTAATGCGATCTCCCCTTTCTCCTTGGGGGTATTGGCCTCTCACTCCTTTAAAGACTCTTCCCTTTTACCAGCCCTATCCAAAGAACCTACTCCAGCCCTCATCTGAAACCAGTCTCTGGTGTCAGCTACCTCCCTCAGTTTCAATGTCAATACCATAACCCCAGCCATAACAAGGGTCTTTCCTAGCACTAACTTCTTCAAAAGTCCCACAGCAGAAGTCCTCATGCCTCAGAGCATACACAAGTCTGCCTCTCCTCTCCTGTGATTGATTCAAGGGCTCGTTGGATCCTTTCTCCCCAGTACAGAATTTAATCATGTTTAAAATGATTAGACACTCAGTGATGTACAGTCATCATGTATCTTCCTGTATCCTGTAGACACATTGCTCCCTCTATGGCTAGTTTAGAGGAGATTCTTGCTACTGGGTAGGGTTTAGGGGGATTGCTTTCTTCTTAACCTAGTGTTTTAAAGGAGTAATAACAGTGGCAGATCAGCCTGTTTTAGGGGACTTACGAAACTGGCTTATGGGTCTTGTTTGGCTGTAGGTCTGGTGACTTGTGGGCCTGTGTTATTTGGGTGTGAGTGAGGTGCTGACTGGTTCGAGAGGGAGGTTGGGTGCTGATGCTGGCTTCTGCATCTGGTTTAGGGAGTGCAGGCTCAACTTTGTTGCAGGGTTGGAGACTCCTTAACCCTGTGGATAGGCTGGAGACTCCTGTGCGTGCTCTAGAGGTGGCTGGAGACTCCTTGGCATGTTTTAGAGGGGTCTGCCATATGGGACAAAATTAGGGAGGCACTGGTGCATTCGCCCAGTTTAGGAGTTGACTGGCCTAGGGGGGTGCTGTTTGTTTAGCCCAGTTTAAGTTGAGAGAGTGCTGGTTCTCAGGCCTAGTTTAAATATGGGGGTACCAGTTCTTGGTCTCAATATAATAAGGAGATGTTGCTGGTACCTGAAGCAAGTTTATGCACCATTAATTTTGCCCTCACATAAAGCGGTCTGTGAAATCATTGTGCGTGTATGGCGAGCAGTGGTAAAAGTACGTATTTTCCCATAAACTAGACACAGTTGTTTCTCTATCAGCCCTTATAATTGATGTATGGAGTAGGTGGGACAAATGGTTTTTACAGGACATGTAGATGTCAGTAGCATTTTGCCCCTTGGCCAAGTAGATTGTTTTAAAAATTCCACATCTCCGAATGTTTTTTTTTTCTTCTGTTTTTGCTAAACAAATTGTGATGGCGGTGTGCATGGACTGGTGTTTGGATGGCAGTGTGTGTGGACTGGTGCTTGGCTGGGGCCATGCGTGCAGTGGTGTTTGGCTGGTGGTGTGTGTGGTGCGAGTGAGCTGGCATGTGGCTGGTGGTTGGCTGGTGGTGTGTTAGCAGTGACTTTTTGCTAGTCACTACACACACTGGTAGCTAAACGGCAGTGCACACACTCAATAAGCCGCCAGCCAGTGTGATTGCTGTGTCAGTCATGTGAGCATATGAAAGTGATGGACCCTTGAATGCACTGTTTGATAATGTGAGTGCTGTAAAATGCTGGGCCTGCGACTGGCGGTGTAAATAGTATTGTGTATGTCATGTATGAAAGGTGTGTGAATGGTGTAAAGCGGTTGGTGCCTAGTTGTAAAGCAGTTGGTGCCTAGTTGTATTCACGAGCTGTGAGCTATTGGTTCTGTTTTTTTTTTTTTATTGTTAACAGTGTATTTCATTTTTTTGAAATCTCTTGTTAATAAAATATGCATTTTGAACCTTTTATTCAGCCTTGCACCAAATCCAACCAGTATGTGTGTGTACTTGAGGAATAGCTGGTAGCGCAGTAATATTTTCCTTTTGTGTCTTTCTCTGTAACGGTGCACATTGTCTCTAGGGAAAATCTCCCAGCTCTAGATATTTTCGTAAACTAGAGACCCAGAGGAGTACAGGGTATTGTGCCTCTAGTAGATACCAACAAGTTTTCTTATCCACAATGCCCTGCAAAGCTCAAAATGTGACTAAAATCACACATTTTCCTTGCATTACTGTGCCACGTTCTTTCAAAATAAGAACGAAAGCACACATGTCCTACCATCCAGCCTTCCCTGGTGTTGCAAGGGGGTCACCTGCCACACAGGTTCCCTGCAGAATCCCCTGCAAATGTGAGCTTTGCAGGGGATTATGGGTAAGAACACATTGGGGGATCCATGCAAGCCACACCTCTCAGGACTCCCTGTTTAATTTTCAGAAATGTCTGGGTTTGGTAGGTTTCCCTAGATAGGCGCTGAGACCGGGACCAAAAATGAAGGTTATCACCTTGCAAAACAAGGTTGCTTTATGATAGATCATTATGATGTCTCCTCAGTAGGTTTTGGGCCCTTCCCCATTAAGGGCACTTGGCCCAACCACAGAAGTGAGGTAGCATTTTTATCAGGAGACCTGGGAAAACACTGGGTGGTAGGAAATTTGTCCTATCAATTTGGAGCTCAGAGGGAATCTACGGATTCAGGTACCCTCCACTCATATCATATTCATACACAAAACCTGATCCTGATATCTATAAGCTTTATATTCCTTTTCATCATCTGTTGTTTCGTGTGTGTGGGTTCACTTACTCCTATCACTCACTATGCCTCTTACAACAGAGTGTGCTTAATCTCTATAATGTCCTCGTAACAACTGTGTGTCTCCCCGTGTGTGTCTGCCCTAGTCACTCTCAGGCACTACTGTGTGTCCACCAACAAGAGTAAAGGAAAAAGTGTGGGCGGAAGGAAGGAACCTCACGGGAGCAACCACCTAGGAACTTCTGACTGGTACTCGTCAGTATGTTCCACTTCTCATCATCGGCTCCTTCCCACCAGAAAGAAATAGAATTTCAAAAGAGGAAAAATACCAATGGGAAAAATGATAAACAACTCAAAAGTGTGAAAACCTCATTGTATTCATGTGCATCTACCCCCCCGGGGTGCCACGACTGCTAGTCAGTCTGGTACCCTGTTAAAAATGGAGTTAGATTACCCTGGCTCTCTGATATGCTTTATTCTGTGCTGGGTACCAACTCCTATTAAAAAATACACTCTCCAGTTGAGCTTTGTTTTTAAAGTATATGAAGCCCATATACTTTAAAAACGAAGCTCAACTGGAGAGTGTAGTTTAGTTTTTAATAGGAGTAGGTACCCAGCACAGAATAAAGCATACCAGAGAGCCAGGGTAATCTAACTCCATTTTTAACAGGGTACCAGACTGACTAGCGGTCGTGGCACCCCGGGGGGTAGATGCACATGAATACAATGAGGTTTTCACACGTTTGAGTTGTTTATCATTTTTCCCATTGGTATTTTTCCTCTTTTGAAATTCTATTTCTTTCTGGTGGGAAGGAGCCGATGATGAGAAGTGGAACATACTGACGAGTACCAGTCAGCAGTTCCTAGGTGGTTGCTCCCGTGAGGTTCCTTCCTTCCGCCCACACTTTTTCCTTTACTCTTGTTGGTGGACACACAGTAGTGCCTGAGAGTGACTAGGGCAGACACACACGGGGAGACACACAGTTGTTACGAGGACATTATAGAGACAAGCACACTCTGTCGTAAGAGGCATAGCGAGTGATAGGAGTAAGTGAACCCACACACACGAAACAACAGATGATGAAAAGGAATATAAAGCTTATAGATATCAGGATCAGGTTTTGTGTATGAATATGGTAGGAAATTTGTGCCAGCCTGGTGATCCCACAACTTTACCACACAGAAATGTGAGGAAAATATCACTTTTTGTTAGTGAAATGGGAAGTTTGCAAGGGATTCTGGTTAAAAACACATGGAGAGAACCACACAAGTTAGCCCATCCTGGATTCCGCTAGGTGTCTAGTTTTCAAAAATGTACAGGTATGCTAGGTTTCCCTAGACGCTGGCTGAGCTAGGGCCCAAAATCCACAGCTTGGCACATAACAAAAAAAGGGCAGTTTTCAGTGGAAAAATATGATGTGTGCACGTTGCGTTTTGGGCCATTTCCTTTCGCGGGCATTAAGACTACCAACACAAGTTAGGTACCATTTTTATCGGGAGGCGTGAAAGAATTCTGGGCGGGTGGAAGTTTTTGACTCCCCACAGATTCCTGAACTTTCCATCACAGAAATATGGAAAATATGTTCATAAGTTTAAAATGTCTTTATTGAGTTTTGTACAAACCACAGATAAACAGCAATAAACAAAACATGAGATTGGACCTCCCACAGAGTGGGGGAAGCTGTAAATTGCTTGGTTAACAACCCCAACGCTAACCCCCCCTCCCCAAAAAAAACGTGGGCCCCGCCCATTCTCCCTCTCCCTCAGCTTTGCGTATGTCCACGTTGATTATGCTGAGTTTTGAGAATTACCCTGCTCCTGTTCAGTAAAGGGGTGCAACCTCAAATATTTAGGGCAGGTAATTTTGTTAAACTCAGAAGATAACAGCGATAAGAAGGGTTTCCACAGGGAATGAGGTGCCTTTATTAACGAGCAAAAATGAGATCCTTTCCATGCCAAGAACATGCCACACGCGATGTAGCCATCCTGTGTATGTAGGTTGGTGGGTGGAACCCCAGTGTGTGAGAATGTTTTGAAGGGACGGCTCCAGAGCTAATGCGATTTGACGGCCTATAATTGATTTGAGAGGAAACATGAGGGCATTTGGTAACCCCAAGAGAATGTTTGCTGGGAAGCGGGGCAGTTCTGTATCGGAATGAGTACCTATGACCTGTAGTACCTGCACCCAGTTAGACCGAAGAGAATGGCAATCCTACAGAACGTGGGTCAGGGTGCCCGGCAAAACGCACCCACGCCAGCTTAAAGGGTCTTTTGACGGGATGCAGTTGTGGAGACGGGCAGGGGTGTAGTATCAATATGTTGCTATTTTGGTGGCTGTGTCTACGCTGGCCACATTGCGTGCCGTATACTTAGCTCTGTTGTAGATATCCTCCAATTCACGCTGAGAGAGGGTGCACTACAATTCCAGCTCCCACCTCATTTGACTCGGTGACCTTTTTGGGGGGAAGGGATCTGTCGAATTAGACAATACAGCTGTGATATAAGGTGAGCATCGTCTGACTTAGAGTGCAACCATTTTTCAAGCACAGTGAGGCAGCGCTGGGGAAGGGGGCGAACATCTGGGTGCAGTGTCTTATCTGTTGATAATGAAAACGTTCTGATTTGGGGAGATTGCTGACTACGGAGTTCCTCAAAAGAAAGTGGGTCCCTTTCATCAAATAAGTGCCCGTGTGAAAGCCTTAGCATCCATTCCTGTTGAGAAGGAGAAATTTTCGACAATGGGTGTCAGAGGGGACGGGAAGGTAGTAAGGTTCCCCTGGCCTCCATTTTATCCCATGCATTGAGGGGGACTCTTGTGACACACGAGAGGAAGAGATTTCTGGGTCTGTCTACTTTCATCAAGAAGGGCATTTGCCATAGTAACCGCCCCACTAGCGCTCTGTCAATGAAAAGCCAATGCTTTTCAGACTCTGGCTGCGACCACTCAACAAACGTCTAAATCTGGGTTGCCCAGAGGTAATCTTGTAAATTTGGGATCCCTAGGCCTCCCTCTCTCGGGAGTCTGTAACTCAATTCTCATCACAATCTAGGTCGCTTGCCTGCCCAGATAAATTAATCTAGCTCCCGCTGGAGCGTGCGCAGCATACCTTGAGGTGGTTCAAACGGAAGGGTCTGGAATAGGAATAAGATCCTTGGCAGTATGGACATTTTAATGGAGGCTATTCAACCGAGCCAGAATTAAGCGTAGTGCCTCTAGCGTTGTAAGTCTTCCCTAACCTGACGAAGCAAAGCAGTGTAATTTAGTGAGACAGTGTCTTCGATTGATGGGACAGTTGTATACCCAGGTAGGGAACAGACACCGTAGCCCATTGGATGGGTAGATCCCTCTGTAAGGAGCTCTATGTAGAGGGTTAAGAGCCTGCGATTTATGTACATTAATTTTGAACCCTTCAGCTTGAGAGAAGCACTCAAGTTCTGACAAAACAGCTGGGACTGACTCAGGGGATTCTCTAATGTCAACAGTACATCATCCACATATAGGCTGATGGTGTGCCTGTCCCCCCATAAGCACATGCCAAAGACAAGTGGGTTACCTCCAATGCGTTGAGCCATTGGCTCCATGCATAAGACAAAAAGCAAGGGGGAGAGGGGACAGCCTTGGAAGGTCCCTCTCTGTATGGGGAACGGGGAGAAGTGTACCTATTCACTCAAACTGTAGCAACGGAGTTGCTGTAGCCACTAAAAACCCAGGCAATGAACCTCGCCGGGAGACCAAAATGCTGCGCGATGCCTTCAGATACTGCCAGTTCACCCTATCAAACGGTTTTTTGACGTCCAGGGACAAAATCAGGTGCTCGGTATCAAAGCTCTGCCGTTTCTCTTTCACACTTTTGGGTATTACAATGACAGATGCAACCAGCATTGAGTTAGGAAGCGTAGATGACGTCCCCACCGCATTAAATACTCTTGTGAGGTGGGGAGCCAGTATAGAAAAGAAGGTTTTATAAAATGTTGCTGGAAACTCATCCGGTCCAGGGAATTTAAGGGTTTTAGTTTAGCAATAGCTGAAATTACTTCTTCAATTCTAATCAGGGCTTCTATCTCTTTCGCTTTGTCAGAGGTGAGAGTAGAAGTGGTAACTCCCTGTAGGTACTCGGCCTGGGCGGAAAATTCCTGTACCGTATAAAGTTCTGTATAAACTTGACGAAAGGTGTCGGCAATACCCCGATCTGTAACCCTCTCCTCCCCATTGGGAGCTATGATGGAGTCAATAGTGGATGCCTGTCGCTGTGTGCGCAGCCTATGGGGTAGGAGTCTACCTGCCTTATCACCTCCCGTGTGGAAATTGTGACGAAGTCTGAGATCTGCTAACTCTGCCCTATCCAAATCAAGCCCTGCTAACTGGGAACGTGCTGCCTCTAGCTGTCTTCAAACTCTTGGTGACACTGTCCTCTGGTGTATCCTCATCAACTCGCCTGTCTGTTGTGTCAAACGCTCTCTCTTTTCCTTGTGTATTCTGTTCTCAGAAGCTGGGTTAGTAATAAATTCTCCCCTAACTTCAGCTTTTAGGGCGATCTACAAGGTAGCCATTTGGGTTTCAGGGGTGTTGTTTACTGCAAAGTAATCTTGCAGAGTCTTTGAAATTTGCTGGACCACCTCAGGTCTGTGTAGGAGCGTGTCGCACATGTGCCAAGTACGGGGATATAGGGGACCCAGTGGTAATGAAAGTGTTAGGATAATAGCAGAGTGGTCCAATAGAGATCGCAGCTGGTTTTCTATTTGCTCGGTGTTAGAAATGGGGGTCTCTAGTTTGCAGAGGTAGGTACCTTTGACCAAATAGGGACCCTTCTAAAAAAAATAAAACTGCTCACCCTCTGGGTAGCTTGGCACAAGCAGACAGGCTTATCTCAGAGGCAGCATGTAAAGCATTGGTGAACACATACAGTAATACAGTGAAAACACTACAAATGGACACCACATCAGTTTAGAAAAATAAGTAATCTTTACTAGTCTTAACACAAGACCAACCAACAAAAATCCACAATACTGTACTCAAAAATAGACTTTAAAATGGGAGAAATAGCTTAGTTCAATGTAGATGGTAAATGCAACACTTTACTCTCAAAGTACCTTGGATGCGTCACGCAATACAAACAAAAGGGTCGCAGGGAATGTGATGCGTCAGTTCCTTGCTTCAGGGGAGGTGATGCATCAGTTCCTTACTGCAGCGCAGGGGAGGTGATGCGTCGGTTCCTTTCAAGAGAGGAGGTGATGCGTCGGTTTCTTACTGTGATGCGACAAGATGGCGCCTCGATGTGATGCAACGATCCGGTGCGATGCGAGAAATTGGCATCTTGATGCAATCCAACAACATTGGATCTGACGCGTGCACACCAGACGGGCGTGCGGGGAATTCGGTATCTTCTGAGCCGCGACAGGCCCTGCGACGCGCTTCTCCGGTGATGCTACGGTGACCTCTGCGGCGGCGAAACGCTTCTCCGATGATGCGACATGCTTCATCGATGATGCGACGGCGAACAGCTGCAGCAGCGGCACGCTTCTTCGGCGATGCGTCAGTGACACGCTCCTCCTTGTTGTGTCGCGCTTCTTGCTCCCAGCAACTCGCAGTCTTCTCAGAGGGCCCAAACAACAGTAGGCACCTCTTTGCAGGCAGAATTCCACAGCAAGGGAATTCAGGGGAGCTGGTGGTGAAGTCTTGTATCCCTGAGACTTCATGCAGGAGGCAAGCACAGTTTAAGCCCTTGGAGATTCTTCTTCAAGATTGCAAAAGTACACACAAAGTTACTTTTTTCCTTTCCTTGGCAAAACAAGTAACCACTGCAGGCCAACCCCCACAGCAAAGGGGCAGCCTCCTCTTTCAGTTTCCTTGGTTCTTCTCCTTGGCAAAGGGTCGTCTTGATTCCCAGAAGTGATCTAAAGTTTTGGGGTCTGGGTCCCCCCTTTTATACACACAAAATCCTTTGTCTCTGAAGTTTGTACCTAGTCCAAACCAGTTCTGGGTACATTCTGCCAGTGCACAACTTCTTCCTTTGTCAGTGGGGGCCAGGGTCATCAGACACACCACAGGAGGCGGAGCCAGTATTGTGGAAGGCAGGCACATACCTATTCAGGCCCAAGTGCTACTCCACCCTCCACTCGTCATGCAGATAGGTCTATTCAGCCTTGTGCTGACTCACCCAAT
Organism: Lissotriton helveticus; assembly: GCF_964261635.1. NCBI lineage: Eukaryota > Metazoa > Chordata > Amphibia > Caudata > Salamandridae > Lissotriton > Lissotriton helveticus. The sequence continues at coordinate 1,491,770,088 of NC_136057.1, forward strand.
CTCCTAGAGCCACCCCAGCCCCTGTCACTCACAAACCAGACATGGAATACACAACCTAGCAGAGGCAGGCTTGGATAGTTAGGCAAGAAAATACCTACTTTATAAAAGTGGTATTTTCAAACACAGAATGTTAAAACCAACTTCACTAAAAGATGTATTTTATCATTCTGAGTTCAGGCATACAAAACTCCAATTTCTACCTAGTTCCCTGAGTAAGTTAAGATTATAATCAAACTGTCCAGTCTGGCCTATGGGAACAGGTAGCCTTGCAATAGTGAAAAACGAAATTGGATGTAATTCACTATCAGGGCATGTCCTACCTTTTACATACAACGCACCCTGCCAATGGGCCTACATTAGGATGACTAATATGCAGAAAAGGGAAGGTTTAGGGACTGGCAAGTGGGTGCACTTGCCAAGTCGACATGGAAGTCCCAGACTGCACACAGGCCCTGCAATGGCAGGCCTGAGCCACATTTTACAAAGCTGCTGCTGTGGGTGGCACAACCAGTGCTGCAACCCCACCAGCAGCATTAGATTTACAGACCCTGGGCACACATGGTGCACTGTACTAGGGTCTGACAAGTAAATCAAAAAAGCCAATCATGGAGTCACAAATCCATTACAACAAATCACAATACAGAGAATATGAACTTTACCACTGATCAGCAGTGGTAAAGTGCCCAGAGTCATAAAACCACCAACAACAGGTCAGAAAAAATACAGGAGGAAGGCAAAAGGTTTCAGGGATGACCCTGCAAAAGGGCCAAGTCCAACACTGGGCATAAGGTGTGAGGTTGGTCGTGCCTAAGAAATAATCAATTCTTGCATACATTTTGTGTGAATGTGAGCAGAAAAAAATATTCTCAAGATGTAGGATGTTTCTCTCTCTACATATCTACAAGTCCCACCTCAGCAAGCGTCTGCTTCCCTGCTATAGAAAGGGCCCCTGTCTGCCCCTGCCTCTAGGCTGATCTATCTAGAGCACCATCGAAGACTATGTTAAGGTCTCCCCTCAAAAGAATTGACCTGCTCTGGGAACCATTCACTTTTAGCACTAGTTTCGATAGGTATTCCTCCTGTCCCACATTAGGGGCGTAATCGGTCCCTATGGTGAGTGTTTGTGGGCCCACCGAGAATGTGTCAGCTAAAAACCGGCCCTTGAGTTCAGCCTATTTATGTCCTATATTCCCGAGAAACTTTCTGGGCACTAGGCCACTCCTGCCTTTTTGGTGGGGAGGGAGGAAATAGACTGCTGTGGGAATGCACGTGAAAGCAGTCTGTGTGTGTCTCCAGCTAGGAGATGAGTCTCAAAGAGCAGGCAGATGTGGGCATCAGAGTGTTCCAGATAGGATAATATGACCCAGCGTTTGATGGGGTTCATCAACCCTTTTACATTCAGGGTTTGAATTTTAAGAGGTTGGGACATCATGGCGGCTTAGGAGGTGGCTATGAGGCTGCCATGCAAAATTTGGGGATGTAGAGTGTTGGCTGGCATAGTATGCCCATCTGCCCAGTGCTCTTGGTAAAGTAATGCAAATGGCTGAGAGGGTCGAGAGAAGAGCCAGTCTCTGGATTTTTTTAGTATTCTCTCTTGTAATTGGAAATCGTGAACACAAGTTATGATATCCTGGGGGGGGGGGGCAAGAGAGGGTCTTACGTGACCCGCCCAGTGCGTACTATCTAGCTTGAGTAAGTAAATCAGGCACGTCCCACGCTGCTGCTTGGAGCCTCCGCCCGCTGGGCTGCTTCCGCTGGTGTATGCTGGCCTCCCCGTCCTAGATGGCACTCTGCTGTGGCTTAACGAGGCCAGCCTAAACTCCTGGCGGAGTCTGAGCCCGGCAGTTCCCGCTCACCTCTCTTGGCCCCTCCGGGTCGGGCCAGGCTTGTCACAGGTCCCGGGGGGGGGGGGGGGGGGGGGGGGGGGGGGGGGGAGGGGGGGGGGGGAGCTCCCCCAGCACACACCGCTCATCTAGACTCCCGGGCCTCTGCTCTCCTCCGCTAATCAGTCCTCTCCGCGCGGCCCTAGCCTGGTGGCATGTCACAATCAGGGCCGGATCCGCTAATGCCGCTTCAGATGCCTCCACCAGCTGCTATCGAGGCGTCTATAGCGACGCTGCTCCATCGTGCCGTTCCCTATCGTTGGCAGTCACCCGACTTGCCTCTTCTGCGTCACAGGGCCTGGTGCAGATTTACTCATGACCGCTCCCTGCAGCACTTTGCCCGCCCACAGCTCGGTGATGGAGGGTCCCGAACCTCAATCAAGGATTCCCAGCTAGTCAGTGCTGCTTCCAGAGTGCCCCAGAGGCAAGGGGGCTCGTCTAATGGCTCCTCTACTCAAAGCTTAGGCCGAGGCCCGGAATCAGACCCGGAGCGACGAGCAGCCACGTCCTACTTGGTCGCCATCGTGGCCACGCCCCCGTAAATGGGTTTTTCTGACAAACATTGATGTTTATAAGGGATTTTGTGTATAGAAACATTAAGAAATACATACAAGTCTGCCCATCCTGAGTTCCCCTAGGTGTCTAGTTTTAAAAAATGTACAGGTTTGTTGGCTTGCCCTAGATGCCAGCTGAGCGAGGGCCCAAAATCCACAGCTAGGCACATTGGAAAAAAGGGCCAGTTTTCAGTGCAAAAATGCAATGTTTCCACAATGCGTTTTGGGCACTTTTGTGTCATGGGCACAATGACTATCCACACAAGTGAGGTACCATTTATATCAGGCGTCTTAGGGGAACTCAAAATAGTAGAACAAGTGCTATTACCTATTGTCTTTCTATGCCTTTGTGCATTCCAAATGTAAGACTGTGTAAAAAAAAGAAGTAATTTAAAAAATTGCCCTCCAATTCACATGTTAGTATTGATATCCACAAATTCAGAGATGTACAAATAACCACTGCTTCTAAACTCCATATCTTGTTGTCATTTCAGAAATACATAGGTTTTCTTGAAACCAATTTTTCACTCTTTATATTTTACCGAATGAAGAACCACTGCAAGGTGCAGCGCAGTTATTGACTCTGGGTACCTCGGGTTCTTGGTGAACCTAAAAGCCCTATATAACCGACAACCAGAAGGGTCCTGTAGACGTAACAGTTTATTGCTTTAAAAAATGTTCCTGGGTTGTAACTTACAGGTGAAAAAGGCATACATGCCTGTTTTTTCCAATCTTAATTTCAATTATTTTTTTTATCTCAACTGTTACTTTCTATAGGAAAACCTTGAAGGATCTAGACAAATGACACCTTGCTGAATTCAAAATATTGTCTACTATTCAGAAATGTACCTCTATCCAGGATCCACCATTAGTTTCACATCCATTTCTACCACTAACTGGAAGGAGGTTGAAAGCATAAAAAATAAAATAAAATCGGAAAAATAGGCTATGTCCCAGTTAAATGCAAAAATGGTGTAGAATGATTTGGTTTTTTGACAAAAATCTGCCTGTTCCTGAAAGCTGGGAAGACAGTGATTTTAGCAACGCAAGTCCTTTGTTGATACCATTAGCAGGGGGGAAAACAGACACTTTCTTCTGCAGCAGTTTTCCCCATTTTTCCCCAAACCCCCCCAAATGTAGCTGTATTATAGCTAATTTCTCAGTCCCCTCCAAGGGAATCCACAAACCTAGGGTATCTTTAGAGTCTCCAGGATATTGGGAAAAATTATGCAAATTTGGCATGGATACTTTATGGGAGCCTAAGCACAAACTACCCCACAGGTATGTGTGTGTGGGAGGGCTAGTAGCGAAGGGGCTAAATGAGTAATGCATTAGGTTGTTGTGAACGTATCTAGGACCCTATTTAAATATTCCCGATTTATACCCTTGTGTGGTTATAACAAATCATATCCTTATAAAGGCATAAGAATCATATCCATATTTAGTCATAGCCAATGCAGTCCAAATACGGCAAGGCTACTCCCATAGACTCCTAGAAAGTACAACACGTTCTTAAAACAAACAAAGCCTCCAGCAGCCCGGGAATTCCCCCTGCTTCTGTTTTGATTTGTCCAAGAACTCCTGGAGTCCTGAAAGAACTGCGAGTTCTTAGTGACGTCTTATGTCCAACCTTACGTCAAACTCGGCACCTTACAGGTATAAATATACCAGCAGCTGCCCTAGCAAACACACGGTGGTTTGAAGCAGATCAGCTATCTACTTGCCCGACGCCCTGCTGTGGCAAGTGCCGAAGGAAGCCGACCCTCCCATTGACGCACTGAGAGAGACGCTGTCTTTTCTCCTGCCGAGAAATCCAGCTCCAGTGTTTCCAGTCACCCTTGCGGGTTGCTGGGAGATCGAGTCCAGAGAACGAGATACAAGACCTCCTTCATTCTATAAACAAGGTATGGAGCTGATTAGATCCGTAGAGAATTCTTGATTCGAATTCTTGGCAAAAACTATCTTAACTTAAACTGCAGCTCACTTACTCCTTCCCACGTACTAGGCTTAGGTTAGGTACACCGGGGTAGTTGTATCTTAGAAGCACCAGTTGAGTACGTTTAGTCAGGGTTTATCTATGTATATATTTTATCTATTTTAGATACCGTATGGCTTAGAAACCATACCATGCTTTTACAGTATTATTTTATAATACTCCTTTTACTGTACGCACTTTACTTTATGACAAGTATTGCAATTGTGGCAACTCACTTCTCTTGCATGAGAAAGAACAATAAATAACCACTTTTATTGAAAACGCCCGTCTCTCTATTTCCCTGCGCTTCTGGTGAAACTAAGTATGCACGATTGACTGAGTAAAATAGTTATCTATTGTTTCCGCGACTCTGGAGATATACTCCTTATTCTGGAGGGAGCAAAGTTGTCATGTTTATGCGGTTGTCAGAAACGAATCCCTTCTTGTCTATTCAGGAAAGTTAACACCTTCTTGTTTACTCGAGAAAGTTTTTTGAGGCTGAGGTAGCTGGCATTCATAATTAAGTCTAACATATTCAATAGACACCTAGTCGACCTAAGTCCTACTTCTAAACTATCGTTTATGTTATTCCAATGCGCAGAGCCTATTGGGAATATAGGAACTACACTACAAGGTTATTCAATTTTACATAGACGATCATGTCCTAGCGTGCCCCTGAATTGGGAAACGTCCCCTGGTCACAGCACGGTCACCTCCTGAGGTTGTACATTTTTCCTAAATAAAGTTACTATAACAATTATTTCTAGAATTCTTTTTATTTCATTCTGTTTCAGGTATTGATTTTATTCATTCATTCATTATATTTCTGCTGTAATTTTTATTATAACAACTGTCTCCAGCCTTTATTCCAATGCATTTCGGCTAACGAATAGCCTTCATCAGGGAACTGAGGTCTGTAAATAAAATCAAGCTTTAAGTATATAAGGAAACGGAAAACTGAATAGAAGAGATCGTAGTTAAATGGATCTTGCAGCAACAGTGGCCCAGTGTAATCAGTAGAATGATGTGCCAGGATAACGTGATGTGTTGACTCAAAGGTGAACCAGTTTGTGAATCCCAATTAGTTCAGTGACATGCTCAAAGTGTCTAAACCGTTATAACTGTGTGAAATAAAAAGAATTCTGGAAATAGTTGTTATAGTAACTTTATTTTAGAAAAATTTACAACCCCAGGAGGGGACAGTGCTGTGACCAGGGGACGTTCCCCAATTCAGGGGCACGCTAGGACATGATTGAATTGTAGTACTCTACGGAGAGTATACCCTGGAGCACGCAACAACAAAAAAAGACACATAGAATCTAGAGTGCGAGTGTAGACAAGATTTTCAATTTTACATAGACCTCACAAGGATAATTATGCCCAGGTCAGATAGGGAACAAATGGTGAATTAACTGACCGAATACCCATACAGAGTGGGGTGTGCCAGGGGTGCGTGCCCGCTCCTACACTATTCTCCCTGTTTATTAATGATGTGGCTAATAGTCTATTGGACTGTAGGAATGACTCTCCTGTCATGAATTGCATGAAAGTCCCAATCCTGCTCTTTGCAGACGATTCTTTTGTTATTTCCACAACCCCAATGTGCTTACAAATGTTAGTGGATACTTTTTTAATTTCTGTGAGAACAGGATTCTGGAGCTTAACGTTGCCAAAACCAAATCCATGGTGTTTGGAAAAGCTGAGGGAAAGTCAAGAGGGGTCAGGATTGCACTTGAACCACTGGAGCATGTAAAACATTTTGACTACCTGGAGATAAGACTAAGCGACACACTTGGCTGGGAGCAACAACTGGAAAATAGCTATCTTACCCTTTGTCACAGGTCAAAATCAATACAGAGATACCACAGGCAGTATTACAGCCAATCGATGACTCCAGCACAAGAAGTGTATCGAGCAAAAGCCCAGAGCAGATCTCTGTATGGAGCAGAGATATGGGGGTACATTAACACAAATAAACTGACGATATCAGAAAACATCTTTGCTTGATTACCAGGCCACGTCCCACGCTTCTTTAAAGTCACGCTGCCCAAAGTGTTATGAATATGCCACTGATCTCCGACATATGTTTGTTACATGTCCAAAGCTAAATACATTTTGGGTTGATGTAACCAGCAAGCTGGCTAAACTATCAGGTAATGATATTCAACTAACTGAGAAAGAAATTATAGTGGGGGTAGTAGTTCATCTGGGTAATCTAACGAAATCTCTAGCTTTGATTATTATAGTATGTGCTCAGTTATGCATAGCTAAGGCATGGATTCAAATACTGAGTCCAAAACTCACAGAATTTTGGGTATTACTGAGGGGGGTTTATGAAATGGAATCTGCCTTAGCAAAAGCTAGGGGTCCACGCTCAAGGGTAAAATTTGAAAGGGTGTGGTCGAGCCTGCAGTGGGACTAGTAGATGCATTGTCTACGATATGTCATTCTATGTTATTGTTTGCAATCATTTGAACTTTTCTAATATTACCAATGCAATTTTTTTCTTCTCCCTCTCTCTGTGCTCTTTTTTGTGTTTTGAACATGGATATTTGTGTTGTTATTTTGTGCCATTTATGTTTATGGTATCGAACTGATGGCTAATAAAAGTCTACACTGGTTTAAACATGTTGCAAGTTGGTATACATCACTTGGTATGTCGGAATTATGGGAACGCCCAGAGAGGGTAACTAGAGGAGACCTATTAAGACTGAAGACTAGGTATTGGTAGAGCACTATGTCACCAGATCACCAAGTGGTCAATTAACATCACAGTTTTTATGTGCGAAGTCATGCCCTAGTTTTGAACCTTTTCTGGACCAAATTACACCACCTCTTGCCCAACGTCTTTATGTTAAACTAGCAGCCCGTCCCGATGTTGTCCGGGCATGCTGTAGCAGACACCACTGTACCTTAACATGCTCCAGCCACGAACGTGTTTTTCTGGTGTTCGCTCCATCCCCGAACGTGTTTGGCCGCTCCAGCCTACGTCCCTGCAATGTGCGAACATGTGTGTTCGCTCCATCCCCGAACGTGTTTGGCTGCTCCAGCCTACGCCACTTAGACGCACAACATCGCGTCAACTCGTATTGGAACGCTAGTCCCACACAGAACGCTTCTCTTTTGCCGAATCCCACAAGGCACACGCCCACAACTGACTACTTTTCACAAAACGTTCTTTTCTCCTTCTAATGTATATGTTGGGCTGCTGTATAGCCTATGACCATCTGCTGATACTGTAGTTTGCAATGCTGTATTGGGTGTTCCGATTGGTGCTGTAGTTCTTGAGCTTACCCGCCTCAAAGGTTTGGGCTCTCTCTTTAGTATATTAGTATAGATTTAGGTACTGCAACCTCTTATTAAAGTTCCCTTGCAATCAGCCTGTTGGACTATCATTAGAACTATGCCCTGCCTGTTCTATAACACAAGAGACAGAAGAACATATACTCTTTTTCTGTACTCTGTTTTTCTGTGATCTCTAACCCTGCTCCAGGAACGAGTCGCTCCCCTGCCGCCGAACAGCGCCACCTGAGCACGTTCACCCCCGCAATCTTTTGCCATCCTTGCCTGTTGCTTTAGTCCGTTTCTGCCTGTCTGCTCCGTTTAGACCCCGGCGCCGCCCCCCACCCCCCTCTTTGCTTCCCTGACCAGCTCCACTGCCCTGGTCGCCAACCTCGGCCTCCGACAACTCGTCACCGAACCCACCCACGCCGCCGGCCACACGCTCGACCCCCTCTTCTCCACAAGCACCCACGTCGCCTTCAACCACACCAACGAACTCCACTGGACTGACCACCGGTGCATCCACTTGACCTTCAAGAAACCAGCCACGCACCACCGCACCTAACAGCTGCCTCGTCGTTGCTGGAGCAAAGTCACCGAGGACCAGCTAACCTCCACCCTCACCCAGAACCCACCTACCGACCCCACTGACACAGACGCCGCCGCCCGAAACTTCAGACAGTGGATCGACGACTGCGCCAACACCCTCGCCCTGATCAAGAAACCCTACGTCAACCACCCCAGCAAGAAAGCCGCCTGGTTCACCGAAGAACTCCAGATCTCCAAACGGACATGCCGGAAGCTAGAGAAGAAATGGCTTCACGACCACGCACCAGACAGCCACGCAGCCTCCAAGGACTCCATTTGCAGACATCACCACCTCATCAGAACAGGCAAGAGATCATCCTTCAAAGCCAGACTGGACAACAACGCACACAACAGCAAAGAACTGTTCAACATAGTGAAGGAACTCTCCAACCCCAGTGCCAACACCAACGATATCCCACCCTCACAAGATCTGTGTGACTCACTGGCCACCTTCTTCCATCGCAAGATCACCGACATCGATGACAGCTTCAACTCCCCACCTGCCCCGACCACTACAAACCACACCCCGAACGCCGCCTGCACCAACCAGCAGACCTCCTGATCCCACGTCAATGACGAAGAGACATGCAAGGTCATGAACTCCATCCGCTCAGGATCTCCAACACACCCCTGCCCACACCACGTTTTCAATAAAGCGGACACAACCATCGCGCCCCAATTGCGAAAGATCATCAACATCTCCTTCGACACAGCAACATTCCCGGAAAGCTGGAAGCACGCCGAAATCAACACCCTCCTCTAGCAGCCTAAAGCTGACCCCAAAGACCTAAAGAACTGCTCCCCTTCCCGGCGTAGGTCATCGAGAAAATCGCCAACATGCAGCTGACCCACCACCTCGAGGACAACACCATCCTAGACCCATCCCAGTCCGGATTCCGATGCAACCACAACACCGAAACTGCCCTCATCGCCGCCACAGACGACATCAGGCGCCAGCTAGACAACGGCAAAACTTCAGCCCTCTTCCTCCTGGACATGTCGGCCTCCTTAGACACGGTTAGAACACGCCTCCAAGAAGCCGGTATCCAGAAGAAGGCCCTGGACTGGACCATGTCCTTCCTCTCCGGTAGAACCCAGAGAGTCCGCATCCGGCCCTTCCGTTCCGAAGCCACCGACATCATCTGCAGCGTACCCCAGGGCTCATCCCTCAGCCCGACCCTGTTCAACATCTACATGGCCCCCCTTGCACAAGTGGCCCGCCAACATGACCTGAACATCATCTCCTATGCCGACGACACCCAGCTCATCCTCTCCCTCACCAAGGACCCGCACACCGCCAAAACCAACCTCCACGAGGGAATGAAGGCCGTCGCCGAGTGGATGAGAAGCAGCCGCCTAAAACTGAACTCGGACAAGACGGAGGTCCTCATCCTAGGCCCCACCCCCTCTGCTTGGGATGACTCCTGGTCGCCGACCACACTGGGAGCAGCACCGACACCCACCGACCATGCACGCAACCTAGGATTCATCCTCGACTCCTCCTTCTCCATGGTGAAGCAGGTCAACGCTGTCTCCTCCTCCTGCTACAATACCCTCCTCCTGCTTCACAGGATCTACAAGTGGATCCCAACCAAAACAAGAAGAACAGTGACCCAAGCCCTCGTCAGCAGCAGGCTGGACTAGGCAACGCACTCTACGCAGGAATTCCGGCCAAACATCTGCGACGACTACAATGCATCCAGAACGCCTCTTCCCGATTGATTCTCAACCTTCCCCTCCGTAGCCACATTACCCTCCACCTCAGAGACCTGCACTGGCTCCCCGTCAACAAAAAGATCACCTTCAAACTCCTCACCCACGCACACAAAGCACTCCACAACACCAGACCAGCCTACTTGAACAACAGACTCAACTTCTACACCCCCGCTCGCCAGCTCCACTCCGCCAGCCTCGCACTCGCCACTGTGCCACGCATCCAACGAACGACCTCCGGCGGCAGATCCTTCTCCTTCCTCGCCGCCAAGACCTCAAACACCCTCCCCACCCATCTATGACAGACCCAAGACCTGCTCGCCTTCAGAGGGCTCCTCAAGACCTGGCTCTTCGAGCAGTAGCGGCACCCCCCCTCAGCGCCTTGAGACCCTCGCAGGTAAGTAGCACGGTTTACAAGTTGTATGATTGATTGATTGTACTAAATATCAAACGATCCGCAGGGGGTGGATATGACCGATCTGCTGAAACATTGGAGTAAAGCAACATCAGGCTGCCTATAGAATTCTGAAAACAGATACTACAGGACCAATAGTTTTTGCAGTCAGTCGTTTTTTATTCTCCTTTTGGATCAATCGACAGAAGTTTTTATCCTAGACTGTGCTGACTGCTATTATCAGCATACATTTTTGTGATAATGAAATGTTGGTTATCAGGACAAAGGAACTGGGTATTGTATACAAGATTTTTACTCTAAAGCCTCCCAAGTGGTGTGTCTCCAAATTGCATGGCAGTCCACAGGATGGCTGCTTGTTTTAATGGTTGTAACGTTTTATCTTTGTTTTCTTTACCATACATTTTAGATGTAACCCAAGAATTTTATCTTGTTTTAAGTGTTTTAACTGTAAAATCTTGAATTTATTTGTATACTTTGATGATTTTCAAGTAAACAACCGAATAAAGTTATTCAAGGAGAAATGAGAATGAGTAATGCATTAGGGTGTCCAATTTTACATACTGTGCATAATTATATAGTTTGTTTAGGTATACATGTCACAATCTATTTGAATTTCAAGACTATTTGCTTTTATTTTATTTTGTCTTTTTTAACATAACAGTGGAATAAAATACATCTAAAAGAAAATGAGTCATATGTGACTGGTGTACAACAGGCTATCACTACTGTTCTCAGAAAAGAGTGACATTTTATAATTTGCATTATAAACACTTCTATTGCATTTAAATAATACTGGTTAAAGTATTGAAATGCAAAATTACATCCTACACATGCATGGGAGGCGGCCATGTAGAATTGTTTTTAAGGTTAAGGAAAATCATCACCAGATTGACTTCCAGTGCACACATGCAAGCATGATGGTACTCTTGTAAAGGTTTTTCTAAAACTTAAAAGAAAATAAGAAAATACATACAGTGGTCGATGTGCATACGATGGTCATGATTTAAAAATATTTTAAAACGGATGTCCGACAATCGTGGCAGGTGACGCGAGAAGACAGGATGGCACACAGACTTGAGGGGGCTCACATTTATAAACAGCAGAGTGAAAAGGAGTAGGATGAGTTGAAAAACAAAGCAAAGAAGATAACACAGTCCCTTGTGCAAAGCAAAGTCTTAAGTTACAGTGGAATAATACATTCATAAACAAAAAAAACAAAAAAATCATCCAATCAAAACACCACGAGACTGTAATGCTCTTTGGGTGGCACTACACAAAAATATGGAATAAAGCTACTGAATAAGGACAAGGGAAGGGAGACAAGTAAGTAACTGAATCTTGAGCAAAGAGTGGACAGAGACCCCACTACAATGGGTACAATAGGTCAGTGTGCCAATAAACATCTGTAGCAGTCTTTAGATGAGACCTACAACTACACAAACAGGTCATCTTCTATCTTGAGAACTTTTTAAATACACAGTTACATTAATTGCAATCTCCTCTATGAAAGACTAATGCTCATTTACTCTTTATTTCGATGCACTAGCATTGCTCACTTGTTATGTAGCCATTTAAATAGCAGTGTGTGAAAGCAGGGAACTGGGGCACACTGGTACTCACCCGACGACACAATGCAAACTGCCATTAAAAGTACATGTTCTTCCTCATGGAGAGCCAATTTCTTGAGGCCAATCTGGAATTTTACAAGCGGTTCCAGCAGCTCTAGGTTGTGGCCAGCTAGTAAAGAAAGGCAACAATTATTTCAAAAAGGTAGTTTTGACTATCAATTACAAAGCATCTCTCTATATATATATTCACTGAAAAAACCTAAAGGTTAAAGTATGTTTAAGTAAGGTTAAAATGTCAGTACAAGAACAGTTTTAAATTAACATAACCACTGAAATTCACCAGTTATAGTGGAAAAGTAAATAGTTTAAAGTGAGATATAATTACAATGCCAAGCTTTAGTTTTTCAGTGAATTTCCATGTTTTAAAAAAATTTGAAGTAAGATGTCCATTGCCATGTGTGGGGTGGGGTTGGGTGCAAGGCCTAGCCTGTGTCTAGGCTCTGCATTCAATCACCCAACCACCCATTGTGCACAGCCTTCAGTTGTGCACCAATTGGGAGCATGGCCTGGCAGCACCCAACCCCTGTGGGTGTGCATGTCTGACTATTTCATGTAGCAATATAAAGGGTGTCATTTTAATAAAGGCAGACCTACAGACTTTGTCGTGGGACACCAAATTATAAAAAACAAGGTAATTGGCTTTATCAAGGGGTTAGCACATCAACATATATAAAGCTGAAATATTGTTTTTGTCAAGAAGTCATCAACAATTATAATCAACTGAATATTTAATAAATTTACAGATTGCAATGTTTAATAAAAATGGTTGTCATAATTCATTTTTTTAGTAAAGCGTTATTAAAAGGAAATGTCAACATGCCTAAGTCTTCTGACAACATTTTTCAGGCCACAAAGTGTAGCCATTAAACCCACCACAAGAGGTCCCTGCATTCCAGCTGAAGAACATATAGCTTCAGCTTAGAGTTATTTAAAACATATTAGAACATTGGAATTTTGAGCACTCCACTGTAGACAATGGAGTGCTCCAGGCTTCAACATTCTTATGTTTGTTCACAGCTGCTAAAGCTCGTGGGGATTTCATCCCCTGGGGCTCTGTGTAAAGCCTGAAGGGATTTCAACCCCTCGGGCTCCGTGAGGCCTTTGTTTTACAAATCGAACATTCTGTCCTCCAGGGGTGGAATGTTCTAATAGCCATAGAGCCCTCCGTAGCAGGTTCTACCTCGCCGAATTCTGGGGCGGGCCTTTCATGGGCAGTAGAGTCCGCTACAAAGGGTTTTAAGGCTATATTGTAAGTTCTCCTGGGGTCATGGATTCAGTTACCCAGGAGACTTACTGCATTTTTGTTATGTTGCTGATGGATACTGCACTACCCGAAGCACCCCACAACATTAGCAAAATGGTTGGTGGAGCCTCTGCCCCTTCTATGGGCACCAACAAGAAGAACATTTATCATTTTAAAAAGCACTAGGGCTTTATGGGGCGCTAACTGCACAAGCAGTGAATAATAAATGAGCGACTCCTACCACTCCTTTATTATTCTTTTTCTTTTTTTATGGGTGCCCCAGTGCCTAACTGGGGCTCCCACAAAATGCCAAATGTAGACGGGAGCCCAAAGACTGCTGCAGACTTTTCAGTCAACAATAATACTGGGTGCTGGCAGGCGCCAGCATTTATTATTTTTTTCTACAGTGGATACCCTGGTACAGCCAGGATTTTTAGGGGAGCCTCAGGCCCACCACAATGCCCGTCAGCTTCCCACCCAGCACCCATAGTGTGTGCTAGTAGGAGCCGGCCTGTTTGTGTTTTTGTGGGCGCCCAACACCTACCACCTTTAAATAAACTGGAGGCTTTGGGCGGGGGGGGGCGCTCAGAGTCTCCGTAGCCCCTACTGGCTTCGCTGGTGGAAGTCAGACAGTTTTACTTCAAAGTAGTTGCCCAGGTACCCACCAGGGCACTCCCATATCTTTAATTAGTTGTGGACCGAGAGGGGAGCCCTAGGGGCACCACAGACCGTGCCAGCTTCCCTGACGTGAGGAGGACAAATGTTTTTGGAGGGGTGCCCTGGTGCATCCACATGTCCATATATGCTGGGGGCTACAGGGAAAGCCCCATATTTTATCTCTGCTCTTGCACTTGGAGAACATGTGTCCCTGCCTGTGAGTGTGGTAAGGGAAAAAAAGAAAAATGTTAGCTCTCAACGAGTAGGAGCCATATTTGAGCCCTGGGGCATTATCCCCAAGGCCACTGTATGGCTGGGGTAGGCCACTGCATATCTCCCCTAAACATGATTTGGCCCTAAGGGTCAGGGTTCTCTGGAGACGCAATTCAGCTTGGGAAAGGGGGGGGGGGGGCACATACCCCTCTCACTAAAAAAAGCATTGGACCCCAGGGGATGGGGTCTCTGTGCCATAAATTGGCTCAGGAAGGGAGATGCTCACCTCCCAAAACAAAGGCATTTTGGCCCCAGGGGATGGGGTCACCAGGCCCTATGCCTCTCTCCTATATAAATATGGTTTGCCAACCCCCCAGGGCCCTGGTTCACCCTAGATGGCTTTAAAGAACTTTTACAGGGTATCCTTCGCAAAGTTGCAGTAAAAAAAAAGATCTTTAAAAAAAATTACCCCGGGGGTGGGATGGTACTACCTCGGCAGACCTCCCCCCCCCAGAGAGGCCTAGGGGCCAGGGTATCCTTATCATGCCTCCCTCCCTGTGTTTTTCTTTTTACATGTTTTAATGACAGGTGATTGAGTCCTCAGGTCCTAAAATGATTGCTGCCACATCTTTGGTGATGTGGTGGCAGCCAATAAGATCTAATCTTGAGATCTCTCAGCTATGTAGACTCTCTATTCCGTGAAATAAACAATTTTTATTTAACGTTAATTTCTCACAAACTACAGAATGGATTTACACCAAATCTTGCTTTCTGCCAAATTTGGTGCAATTACGTTAGCAGTTTTTGCGACCAAGAACATGGTCGAAACGCGTCTTTTTGCCTGGTAAATAAAATACCGGTAAATTGCTCAGTGAGTTTCGATGTCAAAGACATAGGCAGGTCAAAAATGCTTTTTCTATAGAAGCACGTCCTAACTAGAACAACCTACTGGGGACTGCCTTGTAGGATATATATATCCTACAAGGGATGCGGTGGACGTCTTCAGTGATAGAGTTACTGTAGAATTTAAAGTACTTAACAGAAAGACTCTTAAAAACACCAAACAAACCAACTACAATAACAGCCAATACCATCGGTTGATCAGAAAATTGCAACACAGTGTTGTGGGCCCTCAGTGACTATGTGGTTGAGGCTGAAAGACATTTGTCTGATGTTTTTTGTTATGCTTTATCTACTCAATTTGCAATGCATAAGAGTGATGAAACGACACGTAACAAAATCCACAGTTGGCACAAAAAAGGTTTATTGTCAAAAAATTAATCGAAATTTTTAAAGGTTGAACATCCAATTGTCCCTATCCTATATTTCCTCCCTAAAATTCATAAGTTGGTTACCCCTGTCCCTGGCCGTCCTATCATTTCCGCCATTGGCAGCATGAATGAAAATATCTCGATATATGTGGATTTTTATCTCCAGCCACACATGACAGATTTACCATCCTTTTTGAAAGATACAACTGATACAACTGATTTTTTGGTAAAAATAAAAAATGTTAACTGGTGTTCCAATTACTTATTTCTAGTGATGGATATAGAATCCTCGTACACTTCCATCAACCATCACCATGGGATCAGAGCCGTCAATTACTATCTTGGCAGGCGTGATGTACTCTTTTGGGGTCACACTGAGATACTGATCGAAATGATCAGGATTTGCCTCACCTCTAATTCCTTCAGATTCCAAAGCAACATCTACCAGCAGCTACGTGGAGTGGCAATGGGTTCGTGCTTCTCCCCCAGTTATTCATGCTTGCATGTTGGCTGGTGGGAGGAGCACGTGCTCAGTGTCGCACACAAACATTGGCAGCAGCATATTGCTCATTACTGGCTTTACATCGATGATGTTTGCATAATCTGGAGGGGTTCTACTGATGAGGCGTTGGCATTTGTAAATGAAATCAACACCAATGAACTCAATCTTAGATTTACTGCCAACATTAACACCAAGTTGGCAGAGTTCTTGGATGTCCAGCAGTATATAGAAAACGATGAGCTTAAGACCCGACTTCATCACAAATCCACAGCGGGCAATTCAATTTTGCATGCCCGGACCGCCCATCCTATCCACACAATCAACAGTATCCCGTATGGGGAGTTTATCCGGATTTGTAGGATATGTAGTGATAGGGCAACAGCTGATATTTGCCTAGCTGAATCAGTAGAACGATTCCGGAATAGGGGTTACACCAAGAGAATCCTGAATCAAGCTCTAAATAAAGCAAAGTCAATTGATCGGGTAAATCTACTTACCCCTAAGGATCCCACTAAGAACACTCCTGAATGCTCAGTCAGATTAGTTACCACCTTCTGTGCCCAAGAAAGGACCGTCTGCAGTATTATCTGTGCGGAATGGCCCATTGTTTTGACTGACAATATCTTGGGACCTATTCTGCCTAGCATTCCAGCAATTACATTTAGGAGGGCACCTTCTATGCGGGATGCCCTAGACAGACCTATGCCTGAGGTTCCATCTAAAAAGTCCTGGCTCAGTAAGAAGGGATTCTTTAAATGTACATCTTGCCGTGCCTGCACTTTTGCGAAAAACAGTATCCACTATGTAACATTTAGTGAGGTTAAAATCCCAATTCAGGAATATCTATCATGCAGGTCGGAGTTTGTTGTTTACAAACTGAAGTGTACCTGCAATCTTGAATACATAGGGAGTACTAAACTCCCTGTGCATAAACGCATTTTGCAGCACATAAGGGCGATTGTGAACTCTGATTCCAACTACCCGGTCGCGAGACACTTCAAGGCTGTCCATAACAACCAACTAAAGGACCTTGAATATACTGTCTTATGTTCTGTTCCAAATCTCGGACGGGGTGGGAACCGCGAAAGATTGTTAAGACAGAAAGAATCCCACTTTATTCTATCTCTTGATACCAGAGCCCCCGATGGATTAAATTTAACGGAAGACTTGCACAATTTCCTCTAAACACAACACGTAGGTCTTTTTTGTATCTTCCTTTTCAAGCTTAAAGTAACTTTGAAATGCTGAACAAGAACTACTTGCATCTTCTATAAGATGTATGACTTTTAGCTTGATTATTAGAGGTATTGTTATCTTTTCATGTTAGTTTCTCCGTTTGTTATTGATGTGTTAATATTTATCCTTTAATATTTTTTCTCATGTTCTCTCATTTTCTGATTGATCATTTGAGGAATAATTAATCAATAACAATATTGTTTCTGTTTTTGCACATAATCATGTTGCCACCAATCAGGAAATGAAATGTGTTCTCTTGAGAGTTGTCTCCTAAGGTGTATACACGTATTTTCTTCAGTATATTTTCACTTTACTTTTTAAATCACGTAATCAATTTCTCTGATTTACATAGCACTTATGCACTTTTTCTTGAATAAGACTAACGTAGCATCTCGTTGAACATATATACAAACTTGGTTGATTTTTTGGCATGAAAAATTCCTCTGCTTACACAAATAAGTTTTTTTCAATTTATTTAGTAATTGCACTTTGGAGAATGAATTAGTATCTATTTTAGAATGGTGATTTCAGTATTGAATGTATATTTATTTCATGACACTTGACTTCATTCTGTATCATTTTACTCCTCCAAATTGCTCTGTTCTGACACGTCTCAACTTCATTGCTAGTTGCACAACAATATTTATTTGTTTGGGTTTTTCTATATATTAATCGGCCTTTGTATATTATGTTGTTCATCGTAAGCGGCGCTTTTTCGATAGTATGTTTTCCATTTTTCTCACTTCAGAGGTGTGTCTTTAAATTGCTTTTGACCTACTTTTGTGTTTACTATAAATTGGTAATGCATTCTGGGGCGCATCATGTGACCAAGCTCCCTTCGGGAGCGAAACGCGTCATGGATTGACATTAGGTCTTTATTTTCTTTGTGAATACATTTTTACTCTGCTTTTCACTTGATAATTGCCATTGTGTCCTGATTGCTACGAGTGTTGGAGGTGATTTTGGAGGTCCTCACCTGGTTTTCCCTCGCCGTGCATTGGCGAACCAGAACATTGTCGAATATATATATATATATATATATATATATATATATATATATATATATATTACCTACTGGCGGTCGCCAGTAGGTATATATAGTTAGGATTTTTTCTCTATGGGTTTTTTGAAAATTCTATGTCTAATAACTTTGGCGTTTGTGGACGGAATTGGCTGAAATTTTCAGGAAAATTGCACATTTTGTTTCTGAGCAGCCCTTGAAAATTTGGGGGGGGTTCGTCCAGTGGGGGCCGAGAAAAAAGGGGGGTCCCAAAACGTGTTTTTAACATTGAGTTTTCCATAGGGCGGTTGGCCTCACTTTTAGCCCGAACGGCTGAATGGATTTGCACGAAACTTGGCAAAATTGTAGGGACTGGTAGCCCGATGTGCCTTTTGTAGGTCTCAATATATGTGCTCCAGTGGATTTTGAGAAATTAACGTTTAAAAAAAGATATATATCTGTAACAGCGGACCGGTTAGCGCTCTGGTTCGCGGACTTTTCGCGCAACGGAGCTTTGTGAAGCGAAGCTGATTGGTTCTCCGGCGTCTGTCAACATTCCAAACAGTCCGTAGCGGCCGCCATCTTGTCTCTCGGTAGGATCGAGAGACAAGAGGAGGTCAAAACAAAGGGGGAATTAACTATAAGGGGGCATAGTAGATCCTCGCTGACCCCCTAGGTTTGATGTGGAGGTTTTAAAAGGGCCCCGCGGGGAAAAAAAAAATAATAAAAATAATAATTGAACGGCTGAATGGATTTGCACGAAACTTGGCAAAATATTAGGGACTGGTAGCCCGATGTGCCTTTGCTAGGTCTCAATATATGTGCTCCAGTGGATTTTGAGAAATTAACGTTCAAAAAAAGATATATATCTGTAACAGCGCTCCGCTTCGCGTAACGGAGGTTTGCGAAGCTGATTGGTCATTCTGTCACTGGGCTATAGTTGGGCTACATCTGGCTGATATTTGGGCTACATTTGTTTTTTTGTGTGTCTGGCGGCCATCTTTGGGCTACATTGGGCTACATTGGGCTTCATTGGGCTACATTCGGCTAATTAGCAAATAGCTCATCGCAAACTAGGAATGGTAAAGAATCGCTATTTATTCCTTAAAGTTCGCTATTTAGGAAATGCAAATAACTTTGATGATACATATGGCGGTTCATCTCTAACAAGATAAGAAGCATAGGGATAGATTTATGATGACTGGCGCATCACCAGGGATGTGTTAGTCATTCTGTGCCGCTGTTCCGTCACCTATGGTGTGCTGCATTTACAATGCGGCGCATCATGGGGCAAAAACAGCACAGATGCGTGATGTATCTGTGCCGTAAAGGTGGCGCATTGCTGGAGTTGTATCGCAAGTGTGATGAAGGTCCAGCAAGGGTCGGGGGTGCCCCTGTCGCAGGGTTTCTGTTCTCACACAGAACTGTGGACAGAGGATTGGAACCTCGGCGAATTAGGGTGTCCCAAAACTCACGTTAGTAATCAAAAACTATTTAGCAAGCTAGGTACAGTGTCACATTGGATATAACAAACTCTCAATGTTTAGACAATCCAGAATATGAACTTATAGTACCTCAGGATACGTGGAACTCATGAACAGTCGGTCGTTATATATTTCTTAGAAACCAGAACATGGAGTTAAGAAGAACACATGTGTATTTGAAATGTTTATTTACTAATGCCGTCTTCTCAGGCGTAGTACCTTAGATAATAAAAGTACACATATTATCAGTAGCAAAATTACCAGCATAGTTACTAGTACATAAAAAGTGAATGGTGATAGTATGTTAACATGCTGTAAATGAATAAGAGTTAGCAACACTTATAAGCAGCCGCGGGCCGTGGAGGGAGTTACGGTGAGGCAGGGAGGCGGGGAGGGGGAGAAGCAGGGTGGAGAATACAAGTACACATATTATCAGTAGCAAAATTACCAGCATAGTTACTAGTACATAAAAAGCGAATGGTGACAGTATGTTAACATGCTGTAAATGAATAAGAGTTAGCAACACTTATAAGCAGCCGCGGGCCGTGGAGGGAGTTACGGTGGGGCAGGGAGGCGGGGAGGGGGAGGGGCAAGGTAGAGAGGGCTCCACCCTGCTTCTCCCCCTCCCCGCCTCCCTGCCTCACCGTAACTCCCTCCACGGCCCGCGGCTGCTTATATCTCACCCTCCCTAATACACATATTATATTATTTGCTAAGAAGGTCTCTTTGTGTTGGTTTAGGGCGTGCCCATACTTTAGTGTCTTAGATTTGAAGGAATCACATCAGCATACACCAGCTCTCTCTTCATGTGAACCGCATCAACTGTTGTGTATGTGTGTTCGGCAAAGCAATATAAAACCCGCCTCATGCCCAGAATTGGCAGAAGTTGCACTTATGTTATGAGTATGAAGTCGTGGAGATCAGACCTCATAACAATTCTGTACCGTGTTGTTCTTGAAACTTTAGCACTCGCTGTACAGATATAGTTTAACAAGTAAAGCAGATAGTAGACCAATAACATATTATTCTCATGTAAACCACGATGAACTACTAGGTGGAAAGCTAAAGCAACAACTAAATGTCGTGTGCAGAAGTTGCAAAAAAGGAAAAATGGCGTTTAAACCGGTAATGAGCCCATGCTAACTTAACACGGTGTAAAGATATCCAGGACCTAGATGACACCTCCTCATGATCCGGAAACGAACTGAATAAGATAATAGAAGTGCCATCTCATGAGAGCAGATTGCAAGTTTATATGTGGACGGTCCGCAAGGTAAAGCATTAAAAACTAGGAAAATTCAATGCTAAAGAAAAATAAAACAGCCAAGTACTTTATCGAGTCTTAAGCCAATAGGCAAGGTAAATAATAAAAACTTGACAATTAAGTCAATGAATTGTCAATGAAATGCTAGTACTCAGCATATGAAACATGAAAAAGGTCTATGACATAACTGTGTATGCAAAATAAGCTGCAACAGCCTCCAACAGGAAGTCACCGTCTTCATCCGAAAACAGTTCAGCCATCCAATTTAAAAGCGGAAAAGAACATACGTGCTCTCCCAGCACCGGATCCTCTATCACCATCAGAGGACAGCTCGGTGGGTTTTCAAGAAAGCTGTGTTCCAAGAAAGACTGTGCTGCCGCCAGTAAATTCCAGGGACCAAGTAGTCCATGCATCAATGCCACAGCCATAATCCTTTCGCCAGGACAAATCAACTCGTGAGTAATGATAGGAGTCATCAGCTGATTAAAGTCGACGTCAGGAGAAACCGGTCTGCAGAGACACAAATCAATGGCCCAATCGAAATCACAGGTCAGGCAGTGAAATACAGGCTGGACACAGGTGAAGTAGGAGAACCGAAAAGATAATCCATATGCCGTGCTTAATATCGCCAACGGCATTGTGCCATAATATTCTAGCATGCGATTGCGGAACAGTGTCAGCAGCTGCAGGGTCGGAGGTTGCATAGGAGGGACATCCATATTTAAAAATGTAAAAAAGCACAAGAGCGTCCGCTGGTAATGCAAGTAAAAATGCAATCCACGAACCAGAGTGGAGAAAATGGAATGAAAGGGAGCAGGGATGACTCCAAAGATTTTCTCAAATGAAGTCACGAGACCACTGGTAACAACTTTAAAAAAGTGTGCCAGGGATTTTGTGGAGGATGCGTTAAAGATAGTCGGAAACATGTTGCTGAAATTGAAAGGCAAACCTGTGTACGGGTGTTCGCTATGTGAAGTACGAAAGTTTCACGGGCCGAACTCAAGGCCACCTCTCTCTGAGACAAAAGAGCTCTTATTCTTGTCATGCCGTTGAAACGTGTCCCAAGGTTGGTATTTGTGGCCAGATTGAAAACTCCCTATGTTCATGTGTGGGAGGAAATAGAACATTTCTGCAGCAAATAACCCGTTCACTTACTGTTACGATAAAAGGAATACTTTTAATTAACTCAGAACAATCTTCATTATTGAGCATCAAATAACTACCATTTTCCAACAACTTGAACGTGGGGATGATAGCAGGAACTGGCGTGCCTTGCATCACGCAAGCCATATTTGGTCGGTGTTTGTTGCATGAATCGTGTAACTGTATGTGCCTACACATTAGTGAATGATCTGGCGTCTCAGTGCATTCCTCTCCATTCAGATAAACTTCTTGATCATCTTTGAAACATCTGTATGTGTATGGAAGCGACCAGACCTCATGAACAAAAGCACTACCTAAAGGTTCATAAAGACCTATTGGTATATATTTCATACAATTTGAAAACTTATATAAAGCAAAAGGCAGCGTTATTAAACCGTCGATAAGGCATGTTGCCAAAAAACCCGCAATCCTCTGCTGATGATGTCACTGAGCATGTCATGAATGATGTAATATGTGACATCATCAGTAGTGGATTATGGGTAATAGTATCTCTAGTTTACTCCCCTATAGCTGTCTTTCTTTTAACATAAGTGTGTGTTTCCTTCCCTTATACTTACTGTTTTTGGTTCGCTTCCAGTTCGCGTACCAGCGAGCGAACTAGGAAGCGAACTAAGAGAAATAGAGGTTGGCACAGTTCCAAATATTGTACCAATTTTTTAATAACGGGGAGGTAGTTCTGAAAAGAACTTTTTTTTTTATTTTTCTGAACATTTTTTTACTGTAAGGTTCCCGATTCGCGAAGCGGGAACGAAGAAAAAAAAATATTTAAAAAAATAATTATTCATAAACATATAAAATATATTTTTGGATTTAAAGAAGAATAAATTTTACAGCTACAGATATTAGCTGTTAAAAAACCAATGAAATTCACTGAAAAAACCATAGGTTATAGACCATATATAGTTAGGAATTAGCATTTACAAAACCTTGAAAATTCACTGAAAAAACCATAGGTTATAGACCATATATAGTTAGGAATTAGCATTTACTAAACCTTATTTTACTCACACAAAACCATTGAAATTCCATATATAGTTAGTTGCACTAACTATATATCGCGCACCCGCAATCCACTGCTGATGATGTCACATATTACATCATTCATGACATGGTCAGTGACATCACTGATGACATCACTGATGACATCTCAAATGACATCACTGATGACATCACTGATGACATCTCATTTGACATCAATGACCACATCACTGATGATATCATTCATGTGACAATACAATGCATCTCCTCACATTTTAATATAACCTCTGTTTCACCCAGTGTTAAAAAGAGAGTATAATTTTTGAAACCATTGACACACCAATACTAGTTACTACATACGCACTCACTGATTGCTACGTCTACACACACCTTCACTCATTCACCCATACAATCATTCATACATACAATCACTCATCTTTACAACACTATCATATGCACTCATACACCTATACAGACACTCACAGTCTGCCACGCATCCATGGAGTTACTCACACACCTAGTCAGTCCTGTAAAGAATCAATGACACTTCCATTTTCTTGTCTATACAGTTAAACATAGAGCACCTTACATTTTCAAACATATACTAACACATACTTACCTTCTTATACAATCATTGATACAAGTACAGATTGATCTGCACAGAGTCACACACCTCCCAGCTAGCCACACACACACTCAGTCTCCCATACAAATACTTGGGCAATCAATCAATAACCCATATAGTTACTCATATAGCTACTGATCAACACATGCAGCAGTTTACAGAACAACAGACATAATGATGCACAAATTAAGACAGTTTAGTCACTAACCCATGCAGTCAGTGAGACACATTTAATCACTCACTCATACAGTCAGTCATGCACCTACTAAATCCTTCGTCCAGACACTTACACATCCACTCATTCTTCAATATGTAAGACATATTTAAACTTTATAGAAACAAAAAATCACTGGATGTTGTTATCAGTGATGTCATCAGTGATGTCATTTGAGATGTCATCAGTGATGTCATCAGTGATGTCACTGACCATGTCATGAATGATGTAATATGTGACATCATCAGCAGTGGATTGCGGGTGCGCGATATATAGTTAGTGCAACTAACTATATATGGAATTTCAATGGTTTTGTGTGAGTAAAATAAGGTTTAGTAAATGCTAATTCCTAACTATATATGGTCTATAACCTATGGTTTTTTCAGTGAATATATATATATCTATATCTATATCTATATCTATATCTATACACACACACACACATAGGGGCACGCGAATGGACACCTTCAGATTCGTTCGAAAACTCAAACTTAGCAAATTTCATTGTTTGGCACCCAAGAAAAAGAAATCATCAGAGGCCATTAAAAGTCCATCTCTGCTACCGCGGGAGATCGTGATGCATTTGAGGAGATCTGGGCTCTCCAAAAGGAAATCGATGAGGTTGAAAACTCGGTGGCAAACACAAGGCAAGATGTCATGAACAGATGTTCTACTCCATTCAAACCCAAGTCGACGTTTCAACCGATCATGATTCATGACAATATTGATGTATATCAAGACTTGGTAGTACAGGACCCTAAAAAACTCTACATTTCCACCAATAGAAAAAGACATGCCAATAGCAATCAAAACCGTTGCTACACTCAATCAAAAAATTGGAGTCGGATAACACCATCATAGTGCGGAAAGCCGATATGGGTGGAAATGTAGTTTTGTGGCCCCGTAGTTCTTACCTGGCGGAAGCTGAATCGCAGTTGGGGGACATTTCTTGCTATAAAAAGAGTAACTTGCAAATGGTAAAAGCTGCATGGGTGGATCAACATGTGAAACTCCAAGCTTGGAGAAGCGGTGGGTTACTCACAGAAGTTGAATTTCGTTTTTTTTAAAAAGAACATCCGGTGATCCCCACTTTTTATTTGATCCGCAAAATTCATAAAGACTCCCCGGGGAGACCCATTATTTCAGCGATTAACAGCTCTCTGGAAAATGTATCCAAATACATTGATTTCTTTTTACAGGATTGGGTTAGAGGATTGAAATTGTATGTCCAGGACACCTCTGATTTTATTCGTAAGATTGACTGTGTTCAATGGTGCCCTGAAATGCTTTTAATGACTTTGGATGCGTCAGCCCTTTACACTTTTATCGGACATTTGGATGGGTTGAGGGCCATAGAACATTTTCTTGACAAACGTCCCATGCATTGTGCAGTCCACAATAAGATGTTACTGTCGATGATAAAAATGTGCCTTGAGCAAAATTATTTTGTATTTAAAAATCAAATTTACCAGCAGACTAGGGGTGTTGCGATGGGGGCCTGTTTCTCCCCCAGTTATGCATGTTTACACATGGGACTGTGGGAGGAACAGGTCCTATCGCGGCAACTTAGAGGCACCATGGAGCAGAACATCGTTTTGTACCTCCGCTATATAGATGATTTATTTTTTGTCCGGCGGGGCACTGAGACAGCAGCTAAAGAGTTTGTCAATGAAATGAATGTTAACACTTTGAACCTACAATTTACATCTCATATTCATGCTACTTCCATCTGTTTCCTAGATATGCAAGTTTATGTGGACAATAACATCATAGCCACTAAACTTTATAGAAAACCAACAGCTGGTAATACTGTCCTACATGCGGCTAGTCATCACCCGCACCATCTGATCCGCAGCATCCCTTATGGGGAGATGCTGCGGATCAGACGGATTTGTAGCTTAGAGACGGAATGTGCGGCTGCACAAGAAGCCAGCAAACTGAGATTCTTGGCAAGGGGATATTCTAAGGATATTGTTGAGTCGGCTATCATAAAGACTCAACAGATGCCCCGTGATATGGCCCTAACACCCAAGCCTCAGGGCATATCCACTGCCACACAGGATGGAAAGGTTCAGTCACGCATGATTCTGTCATTCAGTAGGCAGCACTCTGACATTAGAAAGATTTTGTATCGTAATTGGAATCTCATTAAAGGGGATCCAGTTATAGGTCAGAGGGTTCCGGAAAAACCGTTGCTTACCTTTAGGAGATGTCCATCTATGGCCAAGGTATTAGTCAAGAATACCCTAGAACCCCAGATGTCAGGTACATGGTTGGCCCTTAGCAAAGGTTTCAAGAAGTGCACTCAGTGTAAGGCCTGCCGGTATGGATGCAACAAAAATAGTTACATCAGCCCGTTTAAACAAAAAACGCTGGAAATCACTAAAAGACTCACGTGTAAAACGGATTTTGCGGTTTATGTGCTGGAGTGTCCGTGTGGACTGAGGTACGTGGGAAGTACCAGACTACCGGCCCACAAATGAATACTCCAGCACATAAGGGCCATACTAGCAAAGGACCAAGCCTACCAGGTGTCGACACTTTGAGGAAGTGCACGAGCAAATCCAATCCACCTCCAGTATTTTGTCATCGACACTGTGTGGCCTCTTAAACGGGGCGGTGACAGGGAAGCGAGGCTTCGACTTCTCGAAACAAGGTATATACTGGAATTAGACAGCAAACACCCGAATGGGTTAAACGCGAGTGAGGATTTGAACACTTGTCTATAGAGGGGCCATTTGCTTTGTAGGCATTTCCATATAGCATGGGTTCCTATTCACTGCAGGGTCTGAAAATATATAACTGGGTTATCATTGTATTTACTGTACTGATTTACAATGAATTGCGGATTGTTTTAGATGAGATGGGTATGATGTGTCTCGCTTAGGTTATTTTAATGGTGGGGGGTTTGCCAGTATCATTTTGATTATATTTTGTTTAGCACTTGCACATGCACTTTACAAATTTATTTGCACATTAAGACTCCTGGTGACCAGTAGGATTAGAACGTGACTTGTGGTCAGAGCCATACTTTTGATAAACTGGTTTATAGCCCACTTGGGCAGTATCAACAATTTGAACAGTCTTGTTATTAAGTTTCGCATTGAAAGTAGCTGTTTTGAAAAGAATATTCGTATTCAAACGGGCTGCAGCATGAATTAAAATGTTGCACTTTAAATTCCATAAATCTGCTGATACATGTGTTTTTAAAAATCTAAAATGAGATTTTTTAGAATTGTTAAAATATTATGAATTATACATGATTTTATCATATTTATTCATTATATATCAGCCCGATTAGATCTTGCACTAATTTGTAGGTCTATACAGCTACTAGGAAGTATGTTTTCTATGTTGTTCATTGTTCGGCTCTGCCTAATTCTTGCACTAGCACTTTAAATACTGGTCACCGCCTAACGCAACTTGCCATGTGATCAAGCTTCGGTGGAAGCAAAACACGTTATGGCGGCTGGCTGAAAAATAAAGCACTCTGAGTGAAGCACAGAATTTGGGTCTGCTTTTCGTCATTTTAATAAGGCAGGAGCCTTGTCCTGGTGGCGAGTTATATATATATATATTCACTGAAAAAACCATAGGTTATAGACCATATATAGTTAGGAATTAGCATTTACAAAACCTTGAAAATTCACTGAAAAAACCATAGGTTATAGACCATACATAGTTAGGAATTAGCATTTACATAACCTTATTTTACTCACACAAAACCATTGAAATTCGCATATATAGTTAGTTGCACTAACTATATATCGCGCACCCGCAATCCACTGCTGATCATGTCACATATTACATCATTCATGACATGGTCAGTGACATCACTGATGACATCACTGATGACATCTCAAATGACATCACTGATGACATCACTGATGACAACATCCAGTGACTGTATGTTTCTGTAAAGTTAAAATATGTCTTACATATTGAAGAATGAGTGGATGTATAAGTGTCTGGATGAAGGATTTAGTAGGTGCATGACTGACTGTATGAGTGAGTGATTAAATGTGTCTCACTGAGTGCATGGGTTAGTGACTAAACTGTCTTAATTTGTGCATCATTATGTCTGTTGTTCTGTAAACTGCTGCATGTGTTGATCAGTAGCTATATGAGTAACTATATGGGTTATTGATTGGTTGCCCAAGTATTTGTATGGGAGACTGAGTGTGTGTGTGTGTGTGGGTGGCTGGGAGGTGTATGACTGTGCATAGATGTGTGAGCAGTTGATTCACTAGATGTATGGGTTCAAAAGTGCATGTGGAAACAGCTGTATGGGCGGTTGACTGTGTGCATGAGTGTATTGATAAGTGAGTGGATATCTCAGTGCTACATGTCAAAGTAAGTACATATGTAAAACACAGTACATGTGAGAGTTGACATATATAAATAACTGTGCATAAGAGCCAGTGAATGTGTGAGTGGCTGTATGGATCATTGTGAACTTGTATCAGGGATTGTATAAGAGAGTAAATATGTGTTAGTATATGTTTGAATAAGTAAGGTGTGTATAACTGTATAGTTGAGGAAATGGAGGTGTGATTGATTCTTTGCATGACTGACTAGGTGTGTGAGTAACTCCATGGATGAGTGACAGTCTGTGAGTGTCTGTTTACACTGAGTGTATCTAAGGTTATATTAGAGTCTGAAGAGGTTCATCGTATTATCACATGAATGATGTCATCAGTGATGTGATCAGTAATGTCAAATGAGATGTCATCAGTGATGTCATTTGAGATGTCATCAGTGATGTCATCAGTGATGTCATTTGAGATGTCATCAGTGATGTCATTTGAGATGTCATCAGTGATGTCATCAGTGATGTCATTTGAGATGTCATCAGTGATGTCACTGACCATGTCATGAATGATGTAATATGTGACATGATCAGCAGTGGATTGCGGGTGCGCGATATATAGTTAGTGCAACTAACTATATATGCGAATTTCAATGGTTTTGTGTGAGTAAAATAAGGTTTTGTAAATGCTAATTCCTAACTATATATGGTCTATAACCTATGGTTTTTTCAGTGAATATATATATATATATATATATATATATATATATATATATATATATATATATGTATTTATTAACTAAACATCATCTCATTACTTCCATGGCAGGAGAAATGAGGCACGGACCCCGCGGATTTGGCAGGTAGTTCTTCTTTATTTGACCTTTCCTCTGTTACGTGTTTCGAGCACCAAGTGCCTTTGCTCACACAGCGCTAAACGCGACAGCCATTCTATTTTATGTGATTGCTTAGTGTTCCACCCCCTTAAGATACAGAGGCTACCGAAGGAGCAAACTGGGCATAAGCAGAGGGGGGAAGAGCCTGGGACACAGAGCGAGCCAGACACCCCTGCAACTAACCTAAGGGCAAAGGCTCGCCACAGAGCTCAAGCAAGAAGAGAGGCAGCAAAAAAGCGCGAGCTGGAGCGCTTTTTGACTAATGAAAAAAGAAGAGAGGATACCTGTGGCGACTTACTTGTGGATACTGTGGACCCTGTGAGAGAGGCGATCCTCCGGCAGCCCTTGATATTCGAGTCATTCTCACCCCGGCTGGAGCGGGCGAGTTCAGCGCTGGAGATTAATCCTGTGGCTCTGATTGAGGGGCTGGTCGAGCGGGAAGCTGTGATTCTAGATCCGATGGTGCCAACCGTCATGCAGGGCTATGGAGGGTCCCCTGCGGCGGGGGGAGCGAAGGTCAAGCGAGTAACGGGCTCAGCTGCTGAGGCTGAGCTGCCTGACCAGATCAACGCACTGACGGGAGCAGGAGCCACGGAGGTGGCGGAGGCTGACTCAGCTGACACCGAGACACGAGCGGAATCTGCAGAAACTGTGGTGCGCGCCGAGTCTGAGCCGGCTGAAGTTACAGAGCAGGTGATTGGTCCTGCTTTTATGGGCGGCGGCGGCGAGGTCATGAACACAAACAAGGGAGGGGCTGGCGATCCTGATGTCAGTCTATACCATAAAATAAAATCGTCTGATCCACTGCAGCTGCAGCTTACTGAGACACTGCATAATGAGCATGGAGCAGTGGAGGAGGTCGCGCAAATGTTAAAATTATTGAGTGGTCCACGTGAAGTGCAGGATGTGCAGGAATCGAGCTCACAAAAGGAGGGGAGGGCAGACGTGCTCTCAAATAAGGAATAACCGAATCTGTTATCACCAAAATTGTCACAATTGCCACAACTGCTGCAAACATTAACTCAGCAGATTCCTGTTAGTGAGCCAACTAGTGAGCCAACTTTGCCTGAGCGAGACATGATGCAGCAGACAAGCTCAGCCATAGAGTTAACCAAACAAGACGATTTGATTTTCTTGATTGGAGAGGGGAGTGTATTACCCCCGAGACAACGAGAAGTAGAAGTAGAAGTTGAAACAGAGCTCACATACAAAAATAAGGGAGTTGACTATAGTGTTGAGCAAGGTCCGATATTATTGCAGCAAGGGGGGGCTAACGATGCTCCAGTCAGCACCAGCACAAGCACCAGTACAAGGACCGGTACTAGTATAATGACAAGCAAAGGTGTCACGGCAGAGGCAGAATCTGCAATCAACCCAAGTGGTGCTATTCCCAAAACAACTATGATACCAAAGCCTCATAGGCTGGCTGGCCCTATAAGGTTTATCAAAACAAATGACCCTATATCACAAGACCGTAGAAAACTTGAAAATAAAGGGGGCAGTAGCAGTAACAGTAGTAACACTAGACGTTTGCCTGTACAAGGGCAATATAGGGAGGAGTGTGCCTCACCAAGTAATAACAATAAAGAAGGAGGGGGATTCACTGGTACTGATTTGAGCTCAACCTCTACTTCAACTTGCGACTCACCAAATAGTTCGCAGGAAACAGATGACTATTCCTCAATATCTGAGTCCTCTGAGCTATCTGAGACGGAACAGAAAGGTCCCGCTAAAAAGCATAGGCACAGGGGGTCACACATAGGAGCTGGCAGGCAATTGGCTGCGACACAAAGAGGTTGGCCTAAAAAGCTAAACTGGGATAAATTACCTCCATCACAAAAACTTCAAGATGGTGTAAGACGAGATGACTCACAAAAAGTGAAGTCCGCCAAGGAACAGTCGCGGGGGGAAGCACAGGGTCATGTTCAACAACAAGACTTTCCAGACCCAGATACAGATACTGATAGATTCGATCTCTTATTTTCTACACTCAGACAAATGCAAGAAGAAGCACGACTCGAAAGTAAAAGAGCAAAACGAGCAAATAGGAGAATACAGGGATCTCTTCATAAAGTAAATGAACTTTACAGTGAACTCTCTGGAAGAATGACGGAGGTGGAGGAGAGAACTGGGAAAGTAGAAGATGAGGTGGTAAAACTTCAGGAATTCAGACAGGGGCAGGAGAAAACCGAGTCTGATATACAGTGGAAACTGGAAAATTTTGAAAACAGGCAGAGGCGAAACAACATAAGATTGCTTGGGGTGGAGGAAGGGAAAGAGGGTGGGGATGTAAGAGCATACGTGGTGGAGTTGTTGAAAGGTGCCTTTCCTGAGATGAATAATTGGGACTGGGATAAAGAGGTCCAACGAGCGCACCGATTTCACCTGCAACAAAAAAAAGGTAACGCGAGTTCAAGAGCTATTCTTGTCTATCTTGGGAACTATCTGTTAAGAGAGGAATTAATAGCTAAGGCTAAACCATATAAAAAGCGTACATATAAGGATATAACCTTTTTCGCTCTCCCGGATTTCTGTCACACAACAGTTGAGAGAAGATGGCGAATGAGGCAACTTATAGTTCCTTTTCAAAATCTAGGCTGTGAGGTTTATCTTCTGTTTCCATCTCGTCTTAAAGTAGGTTGCAACGGTCAGTTTAGAGTATTCTTCTCTGAAATTGTTGCACAGGAATACTTGACCTATCTCCGAGAGGAGAGAACACAGAGGGAACGGAGTAATAATCCTAATCGAACAAATGATTTAAGACAAGTAGTTTCCATAACAAAGAAATAAAGGCGATAATGGGATGGAGTAGCTGGTCAGACGAAGGGAATAAGGGAGAGTGGAGGAAGGAACGTCCCCTGGGGGGCTCGGCTGTTACATATAGGTCAGGATTGACCTATTTGCCGGTAAGGGAGGGGGGGAGGGACCCGGGGGGGAACCAGGGGGGAAGCAGGGCACGACATGGCACGGCACGGCATGGTATACAAAAAAGAGAAGTATCTTAGTGAATGGAAAAACCGAACTGAGAGAATGGCTGGGGAATCGAAAATATGAAAAAAGGAAGAATATAAATAACAATGGTATAGTGGCTACAGAGGGGAAAAATCCACCTAGGGAGGGGGATAAGAGCGAGGAAATGGGGGGGGGGGGAAAGGTTAAAAAACGAAATCATCTGTATAAAATGTATAATATGAATCAGTATGGTGACAAAAAAATGATTTATTTATGGGGACTAGATATGTAACGTGGAACGTGTGTGGGCTAAATGATGCTCAAAAAAGGCTAAAAATGTCAATGTTATTGAGACAAATGAATGTCGACTTTATTTTTTTACAAGAGACATGTTATTACTTCACAAGAATTTTACTTAAAACAATTGGGCTATCACGTTTTAGTAAGTTCACAGCAGGGTGTTAAGAAGAGGGGTGTAGCAATATTATCTAGAAATAAAAACTTGCTTCTAAGAAAAAAAGCATCAGATCAATGGGGAAGATGGGCAATGGTTGAATGCTTGATAGATGGGGAATGGACTACGCTGATAACTGTATACGGATCAACGGAGGATGATCCGGAGATTTTTCAATTCCTAGATGTAGAATTGGCTACTTGGGCACCCAGAATCATTATGGCAGGGGACTTGAATATTAATGGGGCTGAAGGCCTGGGTTTAGGCTCATTCGGTAAATATTCTGGGAGGAAGAGGCGCGTTAGCCAAGCCCTGCAGGGACTAGTGGCAAATAACACTCTATCTGATGTTTGGGGGAAAAAAAAATGCTGGAAATAAGGGTTATACATATTATTCTGCCCCACATAAAATATGTGTAAGATTGGATTATTTTTTTATATCAAACGCACTTATATCAGAATCAACAATAGAAAGACTTCCACGGATCCTAAGTGATCACAATCCACTAATTCTCACATTACCAAAATCAGCATATATTCGAGAGCAAAGACAGTGGACTTTCGAAAGGGAAACTCTGCAGGAAGAAAAATACGTGAAACACATGAAAGTATGGATCAAAGAGTTTTTTGATATTAATAGAGATAGTTCTAAACAGGAGCAGATGAGAAATACTGAACTCGCAAAGGCAGTACTTAAGGCTGAAGAGAAATTAGAGGAATGTATAGTAGGCGGTATCCCAGTAGATAATGCAATTGTGGAACTTTTAAAAGTGAAAGGGGAAGCAGAGGGAGAAATTGCTAGAAAGGCGGCAAAATTATATACTGCAAAAAGAGAAAAATGCCACGAATGCAGCGAAACAGTCGGCAGAATCTTAGTTGTTCGAACAAGGCAGCAAGAAGCGACAGGAACGGTAAGGGAAATCAGGGATACCTCTGGTAGGATCCATACAGAATCAGGGAAAATAAGGGAGGTGTTTAGAAACTTCTATGAGAAGCTATATGAGGAATCAATAAGGGGTGATGTTGCTAAAATTAGGGATTATCTACAAGAAATTCCAGTGACTAGATTCTCGGATGAAGAGGCAGATACTCTAGAGGAAGTTTTCCAGGGGGAAGAAATTAAAAATGCTATCTTGAATCTCCCCTCTGGAAAAGCGGCAGGCCCAGACCAGATTCCGATAGAGTTTTATAAAGTATTCTGGGATATCTTAGAAGTTGACATGGTTAGGATGTTGCAGCAAGCACAAACTGGAGATTCAACACCTACTTCATGGGGTGGGGCTGAGATAGTGATAATCTTAAAGAAAGGAAAGCCCCCAGACGAACCAGGGTCATACAGGCCCATTACTTTGATGAACTCAGACACTAAAATCTTTTCTAAAGTATTAGCAACACGATTTGCTAAAATAATAGATAGAGTAGTGAGCAATAACCAACATGGTTTTATACCCGGAAGAGGCACCACGCATCATATACGTAAGGTAATAACTTTACTTGATGCCACAGCAGTCTCAGGGGACCCAATGGCTATTATGCTATTAGATGCGGAAAAGGCATTTGACCGGGTCTCCTGGGACTATCTGTGGCATACTCTTGAAAGATCAGGAGTAAAAAAAAAGTATATTAAAGCTATCCAGGGGCTATATGTAGATCCTGTGGCCTCTGTGCGTGTGAATGCAGGGAGTACAACACAATTTCAGATAAGGAGAGGTACGAGACAAGGTTGCCCCTGCTCTCCACTGTTATTTGCAATCTATATGGACCCATTAATTCGGAGAATTGAGACCTGCGATAGAATTAAAGCATTACCTACTAGAATAGGTTTTTGTAAAATTCTAGCGTATGCTGACGACGTCGCAATAATTACACCAACACCTACGGAAGCCATTACACAAGTGGAAATAGAAGCTTTGAAGTTTGGGGAAATCTCGGGTTATAAACTTAACACTAATAAGACCCAGATAATTAAAAACCACAACACCATCTGTACAGATACCCGAGTTGTACAGGCAGGCACTTATCTCGGAGTTTCTATCTCAGCTGATTTAGACCACTTAGTGGAAAAGAATCTAACACCTTTAATCAATAAAGTACAGAGAGATCTAGACAGATTAGATAACTTACATTTATCAATATTGGGAAGAACAAATGTAGTAAAGATGCTGATTTTACCTAAGTTTCTTTACTTTTTTAGGGCAATACCTTTATTATTTGAAGCTAAATTGTTTAAAAAGATAGAAGACATGATTAATCGGTTTACATGGGCAAAGGGGAAAACTAGGAGAGCACTTACATTTATGACACTACCACGGGAGAGGGGGGGGTGGGCACTACCAGATTTAAAGTTTTACTATTGGGCAGCAGCCCTGCAAAACATGGGTGGTTTAGTGGGGGGTGCAGAAATGGATGGGTGGAATGTGTTGGGATCACTGGTAATTTATGGTTTGTTGCTGGGTCCAGTAGCAGAAAATGTCTTTTTAAAATATACTGAAATTAGTTACTACAAAAAGACACGAATCAGGACGCTCCTAGCAGCCTATACAGTTTGGAAAGCCTTTACTAAAAGATTTGGGTTGGGGCGGTATAATTTCTACACCAGATTGAGAAGGAATCCAAGTCTTCCCGCGGAAGTAGTCTCTGATAGTATATTTATAGAATGGGAAAGAAAAGGAATTAGAAGAATGGGAGACCTAATGGGTCAGCAGGGCGTCTGTCAGTTTTCTGACCTACAAGCTAAGTATGCAATCGATAAAAGACAGTTTTTTAAGTATTTACAGATAAGGAGTCTTTTGCATAACAAACAAGGTGGTGCGGCAGGATTCAGCAAAAATGCAATTATGGAAGTGATTGAGGTTGGCGAGGAATGCACTATAAAGAAATTCTATGCTGAGTTATTAAGCTCAAAAGAGGATGATATTGAAAAATGGGCAAATAAATGGAAAGATAGTTTGGAAATAAGGGAGGAAAGTTTCTATATGTCTTTGGAAATGGGGTATACACTTTTATGCTCAGCATCTCTCCAGACACAACACTATAAAACATTATACCACCTATATCACACGCCTGCAAGGATAGCCCAATGGGGGGGGGACAGTAGGAATAAACTGTTTTAGATGTGGAAGCTCAGAGGCGGATTTAATTCATGTATTTGCAGCATGCCCACATCTGCAGCCACTTATAAAGAACATACAGGGATTTCTAAATCTAGAATTAGGAATAAACATTCATCTTACCCCCCCAATCATTTTACTGGGGATCAAGGATGAGGAGAGAGAACATCAGTATAGCTGGGAATCTTTCTTATTCTTAGCTATGGCAGTCATGAGACTCTGCATTGCCTCTGCATGGCTGGATCCACTACCACCATCATTTCATCTATGGTTGGCTAAATTATTATCAATATACAATTTGGAAACTGAGATATATGCAAGGAAAGGGAAAAATGGAAGGAAAACGGGTAAACATATCTGGGATCCCATTACTCGTTGGAAAGAAGGGAATACGGTCTGATAGGTCTGAAAATGTTTGAACAATATATACTTTGTTATGGAGATTATTATAGCTATTGAAGAAAAGATAAGAGATGCTGATTTTGACCCATTGTGGGGGAAAAAAGCTTGTAATTTAATTTTGTTTGTTTGAACCTCAATCATCACTGTATTTATTTGTCTATATGTTTTTTTTAATTTTTTTTTATATTCTCTCACACTAAATATCATTTGCTTCTGTTCAATTTGACATGCCATGTTTTATGTAAATATTGTCGTGCCCTGCATATATATGTAAAAAAGAGGGGGGAAAAAACTTCTCAATAAAAATATTTAAAAAAAAAAAAATACGTGTTTCGAGCACCAAGTGCCTTTGCTCACACAGCGCTAAACGCAACAGCCATTCTATTTTATGTGATTGCTTAGTGTTCCACCCCCTGTGGGTCACATGATTGCATATGTGGATATAGTAAACATACTCATTAAAGGCTTATCATTTTTTCCTTGAAGTATTTGATGGACGTGCTTTTTAAACATTAAAACATAATAAATATTTCAACATTTACTTCACTTATCGTTGCAGCTTCAATGCTTGTAATTTATTAAAGTGACAAGTGCTATGACTTCGTAATAAATGTATAAAAACAAAAAAAAAAAATATTCCATATACATCTCACATTGTTATTTGTATACAAGTTGTTTAATACCACATTTAAAAAAATCCTTTAAAGTGCAATAAAATTGTTTATAAAAATGTCAACCTTATACCTATACACAAAAAAATCAATATATTAGTGCAAAAATGCTGTTGTGCAGATTTTGTGCAAATTATGCTCAATGTGCAAATTCCAGCAGTATAAATGGTCCTTATAAAATAATTTTTACTCCTTTTTGTTTATATCCTCTTCAGGACATCTCTTAGTCATTGCACCACGGCATGGTAAACACTTTAACTATACAATACCGATTTTTTTAAACTTCTTAAATGTAAGAATAGACAAATATCCATTTATCATTCTATTCGGCCTCAAAGCATGAGTATATCTATCATCATCTATGTGCAAAAAATGCGATCCATACTAAAAAAAAGTGCTTAAAGTGCTTTACAGTACTCTATATATTCAATATTATTAATAAAATCTCTGTATTCACCAATATAAAATAAACCCTAACACCACAACAATTTTCTAAAACCCACAGCGTGTACATAATGTAAAAAAGATCAAAAAGTTTGTGCAATTGGGAAGTTGCTCATCATCTAATGTTCATTATTCATAATAGCTGTTTGTTTTATTTTATCAGATACATTTGCCATCAACACAATATATATATACGGCCATAATTGAAGAGTTCTCATAGGCACATAGTTTATAGGTATCCAGAAACATAAATGTTTTAAATATTTTTCTCTAGTGTAGGGGCTCTTGGTATTAATTAATTACAGGAAATGATGTAAATCTTCTGTCGTGTTTAACCCATTTGGACTTTTAATGTCAAATTCCAGGATATAACGTGCCTCAAATTTCCTCAGTGATTTTTCTTGATTGCCTCCCCGTCTAGGGGGCGCCACTGCATCGATTACAAAATTCGAGAGGCATCCCAAATCATTACCATGAATGGCTCTAAAATGCATGGCGACCGGATATGAACTATCGTTGTTGACGATCGCCCTGAGGTGTTGCAAAATCCTGATGTGCACCTGCAACTTTGAGCTACTAACGTAACGTAAGTCACAGGTGCACGCCAGAACATATACAGAAAACTCTGTTCTGCAGCCATAGTTACCCTTGATGGCTATCTCGCATTGAGAAAATGGTGTGCTGTAATGGGTCGTGTTCTTGCCGAATTTACAAGCTCGGCAGGTTGAGCACTTGAAGAAACCTTCTTTAGGTCTTAACCATGTGTTACTAATGCCTATTTCAGGACTTTCTTTTACAAGTTGATTACGCATGGAGCTAGCTTTCCTATACGTAATGATGGGTATTTCTGGTCATCTGCTGCCCAAAACCCCATCAGTAAGGACAATTGGCCAATTGTTATTGATAATTGACTTAATCTGCCTTTCCTGACTGCTGAGAGTTGTAATGAGTCAGGGAATGCCTTCCTCATCTGTCTCTTTGGGATTTTTTGGCATTAGCAGGGTTTCTCTGGATCTTTCTTGTGCTCTAATCAGGGCCCTACATAGAGTTTTCTGACTGTATCCTCTTGATTTTAATCTCCCCATCAATTCCTTGGCACACTTTTCAAATTTAATGGAGGAACTGCAAATTCTTTTTTGTCTTAATAGTTCTCCATATGGAATGCTTTCTATCAAGTACTTTGGATGCTGACTACTGGCATGTAAAATACTATTGCCAGCAGTGGCCTTTCAGAACAAAGTAGTTTCTAGTGTGTGGTTTGTCACAGTTATCTGAACATCCAAAAATTCAGTTTTAACTTGGCTAATATTGGATGTAAAAAATAAATTGCAGTTGTTAACATTAAGAGCTTTTACAAACTCCTTTGCACTGGTTTCATCCTCTTCCCACACACAAAAAACATCATCAATAAATCTTAACCAATGACGTACATGACTGAAATTAGGAGTGCCGCTTAGGACCCGTTCCTCCCACCAGCCAACATGTAAACATGTGTAGCTGGGGGAGAAAAAGGATCCCATCCCAACACCTCATTTGTTTCCAAATTTCTTTACCAAACATGAAGAAATTGTTGTTAATGCACCAGCTAATCGGATCACATAGCATTTGATTGTATAATATTCACAAGATTTTTTACCTAGAAAATGCTGGATAGCTGTCATCCCTGTTTCATGATCAATAGAGGTGTACAATGATTTGATGTCGAACGTTATTAAACACCACCCTTCCTGCCACCTCACATTGTTCAATTTATTTAAAAAGTCACCAGTGTCTTTTATATAGCTAGGAAGTTTCCAAATCTTGTAGATAATATTCAATGTATGCTGTTAATCGCCGAGATGATTGGTCTACCCGGAACTGGCATTGTTTTTTATGCACTTTTGGGATTAGATACAAAATCGGGATAACTGGATGTTCAACATGTAGGAAGGAAAACTCCATTTATGATACCAAACCTTCCCTCTTGTATCTAAAAGGTAGCTTCTTTAAATTTTCTTTAGCTTTCTTGTATTCCAGCCCATTCGATTTCTTGTAGCACGCAACAATCTCTAGTTGTTTCATAGCTTCTCTTGTGTAATCTTGTTTTCGCCATAAAACAATATTTCCTCCCTTGTCGGATTTGTTGATTATTATTTCATGGTTTTCACTGAGCTTTTTCATTAATTTGGTATATTGTACTTCATTGTACGATTTTTTCATTCCTTGATTTTTTATCTTCAGATTTAATTTCTTTAAATCCACTACTACGCATTCCTGAAAAATGTCCATGGCGTCTTTTGGCATCATGGGATCAAAAGTGCTCTTAGATTTAAAAGGACTCTCTCCTGCTCCCCTTTGGGATATATCCAGTCTTGCCAAGCTGTTTTGTGTGTTGATGTCATCTCTCATATTTTTTTCAGGCATCATTTCTACATTGGATCCTAATTCATTGAGGGTTACAAATAATGTTGCGTCCGATGTCTCCAGTATCTTCACTGACAGTGTTCCCTGCTTTAATGATGAAGAACTTCTTCAATTTGAGCTTTCTAATGAAACAAAAAATGTCTACCCTTCTGCTGGTGTAGTTAAACGTACTTTCTGGGCAGTAATTAAGACCCAATGAGAGGAGTTGCTCTTCTGCTGCAATTAAAGTTACATCAGACATATATATTACTTCAGCTAACTATAACTCGTGCGCCTGCAATGCATTGCTGATGAGGTCACATATTACATCACTCATGACATGGTCAGTGACATCACTCATGACATCACTGATGACATCTCAAATGATATTACTGATGACATCATTGATGACATCATCCTTGTGACAGAGTGGCAGACCTGCTCTCAGCGTAATATAACTGTTGATACACACATTCAAAAACAGAAACAAAAATGTTCAAAAAAATGGAGATACC
This sequence comes from Lissotriton helveticus, assembly GCF_964261635.1. Lineage (NCBI taxonomy): Eukaryota > Metazoa > Chordata > Amphibia > Caudata > Salamandridae > Lissotriton > Lissotriton helveticus. The sequence continues at coordinate 1,491,810,111 of NC_136057.1, forward strand.
AATACCATTTACAACAACCTATACATTAATTCCACCATCTACATACACATCCGCTCATTCACCAACACTTCTATATAGTCACTCATACATGTAATCACTCATCATATGTACTCATACACCTATACATGCTGTTACACACCGACACTCATCCATAGAATTACTTACACACATACTCACACATGCAAATAAACTATCAAACATCCATTTACTTGCATATGCAGCTATAGACAAACCACTACATTTACTTTTACAGAAACATACACCTACTTACTCTCTTAAACAATCACTTATAGAAACACATACTTATTTATACAGGAACTCTTCCAATCTCTCACTCTCACATATACTCACTTACATGCAACAATACTCACAAATACTAGATTAAAGCATATGTACTTACTCATAAAGACACTATTGAGACAGTCATTCACTCATTAACACACCCATAAACACACTCATCCACCTGTACAGTCCTGCACACATGCTGTCTTCAAAACACATACAGTGAGTCACTCATTCATGCATCAATGCGCTAAGTAATATCCCCCACCCAACCATACAGACACTCAGACACTCATACTGATACCCAAAAAACCAACTAATAACCTATATAGACACTCATGAAGCTACTCACCAACCCATGCAGCCACTTATACACAAAGTAAGACACTGATACAGATATTTAAATATTTAAACATTACTCATTAATACATGTACTCACTAAGATACACTTAATAAGTCAGTTATACAATCAATTTTACACAAACAAATCATCCGTTTAGACACTTATATACCCATTTATTCTTCCATCGACCTTGAGATATACATATATAAAACATATTTATTTTTCAGAAAAACACACATTCACTGGATGATGTCATCAGTGATGTAATCAGTGATATCATTTGAGATGTCATCAGTGATGACATGAGTGATGCCACTGACCATGTCATGAGTGATGTAATATGTGACGTCATCAGCAGTGCATTGCAGGCGCGCGAGTTATAGTTAGCTGAACTAACTATAACGGGGGAATTTCAAAGGTTTTGTATGAGTTAAATGTCCATCTAACTATAGCATGTGTGAAACCTATGGTTTTTCAGTGAATTTCTAAGGTTTTTTAAATGCTAATTCCTAACGTTAACGTGTGTGAAACCTGTGTTTTTTTCAGTGAATATATATATATACCAGTAGGTAATATTTTATATATATATATATATATATTCACTGAAAAAACCATAGGTTATAGACCATATATAGTTAGGAATTAGCATTTAAAAAACCTTATTTTACTCACACAAAACCATTGAAATTCCATATATAGTTAGTTGCACTAACTATATATCGCGCACCCGCAATCCACTGCTGATCATGTCACATATTACATCATTCATGACATGGTCAGTGACATCACTGATGACATCACTGATGACATCTCAAATGACATCACTGATGACATCACTGATGACAACATCCAGTGACTGTATGTTTCTGTAAAGTTAAAATATGTCTTACATATTGAAGAATGAGTGGATGTATAAGTGTCTGGATGAAGGATTTAGTAGGTGCGTGACTGACTGTATGAGTGAGTGATTAAATGTGTCTCACTGAATGCATGGGTTAGTGACTAAACTGTCTTAATTTGTGCATCATTATGTCTGTTGTGATGTAAACTGCTGCATGTGTTGATCATTAGCTATACGAGAGGCTATATGTGTTATTAATTGGTTGCCCAAGTATTTCTATGGGAGATTGAGTTTGTGTGGGGGTGGCTGGAAGGTGTGTGACTCTGTGCATAGATGTGTGAGCAGTTTATTCACTAGGTGTATGAGTTCAAGAGTGCATGTGGAAACAGCTACATGGGCAGTTGACTGTGTGCATGAGTGTATTGATGAGTGAATGGATATCTCAATGCTACATGTCATAGTAAGTACATATGTAAAACACAGTACATGTGAGAGTTGGCATATATAAATAACTGTGCATGAGAGCCACTGAATGAGTGAGTGGTTGTATCGATCATTGTGAACTTGTATCAGGGATTGTATAAGAGAGTAAATATGTGTTAGTATATGTTTCAATAAGTAAGGTGTGTTTAACTGTATAGTTGAAGAAATGGAGGTGAGATTGTTTCTTTGCATGACTGACTGGGTGTGTGAGTAACTCCATGGATGAGTGGCAGTGTGTGAGTGTCTGTATACACTGAGTGTATCTAAGGTTATATTAGAGTCTGAAGAGGTTTATCGTATTAGCACAAGAATGATGTCAAATGAGATGTCATCAGTGATGTCATCAGTGATGTCATTTGAGATGTCATCAGTGATGTCATCAGTGATGTCACTGACCATGTCATGAATGATGTAATACGTGACATGATCAGCAGTGGATTGCGGGTGCGCGATATATAGTTAGTGCAACTAACTATATATGGAATTTCAATGGTTTTGTGTGAGTAAAATAAGGTTTTTTAAATGCTAATTCCTAACTATATATGGTCTATAACCTATGGTTTTTTCAGTGAATTTCAATGGTTTTTTAATAGCAAATATCATAAGCTGTCGAATGTCAAGTACGTGGTAAGTAAAAACATTTTCGTGTTTATGCACACTGATCTGCTTTGAATGCTGCCCCCCACCCCTCATTTCTATTAGGAGTACTCTCTCTTTGCAGATAGTGAAGGGTAGTTAACGCAGGCCTTTGCCCCCGTTGTAATCCGTCGTGCCTGCTTCTCTCTCCATTTGATTGATTGTTCTCTTTGGTTCATTCTCTATTTACAAACAAGCACAGAGTCGCAATACTCTGTTTAGTCTTTGCAGATAGCGAAAAATCGTGTAAAAAAACAAAAGGAATCGAGCAAAATCAGTAGGCCACTAATGGGATCTCTTTTTGACCTCCCTAAAATAGAAACATTAGGAACAACCTGTTGATAATACCAATGTGTATGTACATAAGCGGCGCTCATTTGTGTTCACAGTACCCCTTCTTGATTGTTTGAATCGAGCATTGAATTGTTCGAAGTTGGTTCTCTTAAGAATCTTCTCTGCCTGCAAACGAGGAAGAATAGGAATATTCTCTCTCCCTTTGCAGACAGTGAAGGGTAGGTAACGCAAACCTTTAACACGTCGTGCCTATTTCGTTCTCATTGATTGATTGTTTCCCCAAACATTGACTGTTTGGGAATTGGTTCTTTTTGGAGGTATTCCCTGTTTGCAAATATACGTAGGAAAATCTTTGCAAATAGTGAAAGGGTACGTAATGCGGACCTTTCTCCCCCGTTGTAATCTGTCATGCCTATCTACTCCCCACTGATTGATGCACCTGTTTCACCCGGACCATTTACTAGAGATACGTCATCTGGCCCGACCAGAGAGCACCCCTAGTGAAAAGGACATATGCAATAATAACGAAGTGATCACTGTATCCTGTTAACAGAAACTTTAGCATGAAACAACCTGGAAAGAAAAGAATAGGAAAACGAAAATCAGTAGGCCACTGATGAACATGAACTTTTATTAAACAACGAACAAAGAAACGATAACATAACGTAATGATAAAACCTATTAATGTCCTAGAAACAAGAAAACGTTAGAAATATGCCAGTGGTGAGAGACCAGAAAAACAGTAAGAGAAACCAAATCACCCCTCGCTGTCCCACCGCCTGCCACGCCAAAAAAATCGATAGACTAGGGAAAATGCAAGTCAGTAGAACATCCGCCCCCACTCTGGAAACTTCCAAGGTGGGGCAGGGTTGCGGCTACGCCCAGCCGGGAGCAGCCCATATAAGGCGGGTCCTGCTGCCACGCCTCGGCCAGGAGATCCTAACGTAGGGTGTAGCCGGAGGAGAGGCCGAGGCCAGCGGGACCCGGCCAGGGGATTGCCTTTACAACGCTGAAGAGTTGCAGGGGGGGGAATGTCTCCTCGACCCTCCCCTCTCTCTCCCAGTCCGGCCGCGGTGGCCCTTGAGAGTTTCAGGTAGTCCCGCCACATGCTCTTCCGGTCCGGCCACCAACGGTCGGGGGGCCGAGGCCGACGGGATCCGGCTGCAGCCGATAAACCAAGGAACCCGTTCATGGGGCCAGAGCCAGGGGCGTCCGGCCGACATCCACCGGAAGCCCGGCCCGAAGACACTTCTTCTTTCTTGAATAATGGCTGCGACAACACTGGGGGGGGATGTCTTGCACATGCCTCCGACCCCCCCCCCTCGTCCTCATCGCCTGGTCCGGCCATAACAAATCTCAAGCGAGACGCCGTGGGGTGCACTGGGAGGGAGAGACGATGCGAACAGGCCTCTCCCGCCTCCCCAGTGGAGGCTTCCCACCTGCACCCTCAGCGCTCCAAGCGCCCGGAAAAGGGTTCTTCCACTGTGGCGATGCTGCAACGTCTCGCCCGGCAGGGTGGAGCCCGTCCGCTCATTTGACCCCGCGATCGCCAGTAGCTACCGAACTCTCAAAATGGCGGTCGACCTGGCAAGAGCGGGCCCAGCATAAAGAAATGGCCCGGTCACTGGTTGACTCCACCACCGTAGTCCTCCACGACCTTGAAGATTCTAGAGGAGCCGCAGGAGTCTCCGACCCCCGCAGACACCCCCGATGGGGAATGACTGCCATGATCGCCCGTGGAGTGACGAAACTGTATCCGCGGGACGTCGGCGCTCCCATGCTGGCGCCAGCCTCACTTTGAATTACTAGAATCCTGCAGACCTCAGTTCCGGTGAAAGCACAGTGTGACCCGGTAGGAAAAATTGTTGCACCCCCTCCCCTTTTTGACTGATAGTTCAAACCACCGATCCTTTCCTTTGCCCTTTTAACGGAACTTTGGACTGCCTCCCCCTCTTTTACATTTTCTAGAGAAAACAAAACATTAACCACTACATTAGCATAGCAGTTGACACCAGAACTGTTTTCAAATTGAAAACCAACAACATCTTCAACAGAATCCTTTTTGTTTCTGCTGTGACCCTGCTACAGCACAGGCATTGTCCCCAGCAGTAATTCTGCAATGCCGGTAAGAATAGCTGTGGTGCCTACTGGACTCACTCACCCCCGCGGCGCCCCACGCCGTTATTTGCTGGGCGGCAACTTACTAGACATCACTTACGTGCCATCTAGATTTCAGCGCGTTCTGCTGCCTTGGAACTATTCGCACAACAGACTGCTACTGACGACCCACCCCCAGGCAACATCTTCTGAATTTTCATAATTTGAAAGAACTAGTAACATGTCCTCATCAGGAATTCAAAAGAAATTGCCACGGTCTCTTCGTTGTTTAAATGTTTTTACTGTTTTTGTTTTGTTGTATATATTTATATGTTATTAAAGTTTTATATTCCTACTACTTTGTTGGAGTGCTATATATTTTTAATGTGACACATAATTGTAAAAACTTTGATGTACAAAGAGTCATTCCTGGAATCTTCCGCTTCAGGCTCGGTCCCCTCCCCAATCACAATACAGGATGGTTTTCAGATAGTAGGAACACGTGTGGTGTGACGGATCTCATCGGGTGTGGGCCTTGATCTACTATAACTCCTTTGAAGAGGGGTGATTCTTTACAGCTGGAGCCATAAACTACATCTGCAGGGCTAGCTGATAGCCTGGACAATCGGACACAGAGGAAGAGGAGTGTCAGAGGGTGCGGTAGTGAATAGGGCGAAAGGGAGGTGTCGGGCGGGCACAGAGTGTGATTCTCAGGGAAGAGCAGCGCAGATGGGGGGAGGTTTATTGCCCATGCATAAGACAGAGAGCGGGGGTGACCAGTGCCTGGGGAAGATGCTTGCGAGGGTGGGGAGCCATGCTACGAATCGACAGCGTGCAGAGAGTGGGTCTGGTCAAGGCATCTAAAATGGCTGCCGTGCACGACAAAAGTGTGGCATTTCAAAAAAGGCAAGATGGCGCAAACAATGTTTTTCAACACTTCCTCATTTCCTTCGAATCGAACGTTAACAGACGTTGGTGCATATTACCAAAGTTAAGCGATATTTATCGCTAACGATGCTTACCAACGAATTTTTTACCGCTAAGCATCGTCAGAAATTATCGAAGATAAACCTTGCTATTATCAAGGTTTATCGCAAATGCGATAAAAAACGGCCGCAATGCATGAATATCGCTAAAAAGTCCGCGATATTCATGCATTACCGAGCTAATGCTCTTAGCCATGTTATCCACCTCCCATTGGATAACATGGCTAAGAACTGCTCAGGGCAGGTGTTACTTTTTGGAGATATTCGCGCTTAGCGCGAATATCTCCAAAAGTTGGTAATAGGAGATAGATATCTTGCATGTTGTAATGCAAATTATTGTGGTATATGGAACTCATACCATAATCTCTCAGGAAAGCAGAAACTGATCCTTTTGGGACCGCCTGAAAAGGCCTAGGGGGTGAGGGGTACTCTACTTTGCCCCCTTTTCACGTTCCGAACTATTTTATTTTACTCTCTTCTGTAATTACACAAAATAGCAGCGGTAAGATGCATCAGAGACACACAGTGAGAGAAAGGAGGCCGGAGATGAAGAAGAGATGTCAAATACACATTGGAGATAATATAGTGGCAGAAGGGAAGTAAATATGAGTAAACTTACCATGTAACATAAAAATGTTGCACTCTATACTATAAGTCTCATTTTATACTACAATCACTTCGCTACAACCTCATAAATTAAAAATAAAAATGAATAATGTCTCAAACAATTTTTGATTTCTAAATATAAATTTATTCTTCAGAATTTTCTAAATTTGAAAGAACTAGTAACATGTCCTCATCAGCAATTTCCTCATGAAAAGTCTGCAATGATGATTCTTGTAACTCTATGGTCTCCAAACATTCGATAAATTCGCCATCAACAGATTGATCAAAAAAATCATTCAAGTCATCTCCTCCTTGTGACAATATTTCATTATTGGTGCTGTCAATTTCAATCAATGTAGTGGAATCATTCAAGTCATCTCCTCCTTGTGACAATATTTCATTCTTGGTGCTGTCAATTTCAATCAATGTAGTGGAATCATTCAAGTCATCTCCTCGTGACAATATTTCATTATTGGTGCTCTCAATTTCAATCAATGTAGTGGAATCATTCAAGTCATCTCCTCCTTGTGACAATATTTCATTATTGGTGCTGTCAATTTCAATCAATCTAATGAAATCATACACGTCATCTCCTCCTTGTGACAATATTTCATTATTGGTGCTCTCAATTTCAATCAATGTAGTGGACAATTCAAAAGAAATTGCCACGGTCTCTTCATTGTGAGCCATTTTATTTTGAAATTGCTTGCTGTAAATTGCAGAAAAAAATAATCACTTTCATTTATCGTTTTTAGTAATACATAATATAAAACTAACTTTATCAAGTATTTAGTATAACAGAAGGACTGCAAATAAATAACAGAAAACATTTTTCAAATTATCTTCAAGTGTACAACATAGTTCCCCATACAAATTAACAACTCACCTTTTTAAAAGTAGGAGAAGTGTTAGTACTGTGTAAATCAAACACCAGAAATTCACCACCAAAAATTCCTCACAAATGTACCTCAGACAGTAGTATCACAAAATGGCTGTGGTTTCCTCTCATTTGACATATATACATAACCAATTAACTTTCATCACACACAAATACAAAACCAAAGTAACATTTTAATTGTTTCAAAATTTCAACACTTTCAAATGTGTTTTCCCCATGCAATTTTCCATAGGACATTTACATACGTCTACAGCCTGAATGGCTGAACGGAATTACACCAAACTTGGCAAAATGGTACAACAAACCTAAGAGGTCAGGAAGGATCTACTATGCCCCCTTATGGTCATTTGCCCCTTCGCTTTGGCCTCCTCTTGTCTCTCGATCCTACCGAGAGACAAGATGGCGGCCGCTACGGACTGTTTGGAATGTTGACAGACGCCGGAGAACCAATCAGCTTCGCAAAGCTCCGTAACGCGAAAAGTACGCGAAGCGGAGCGCTGTTACAGATATATATCTTTTTTTGAACGTTAATTTCTCAAAATCCACTGGAGCACATATATTGAGACCTAGCAAAGGCACATCGGGCTACCAGTCCCTAATATTTTGCCAAGTTTCGTGCAAATCCATTCAGCCGTTCGATTATTGACATTTAGATACGTCTACAGCCTGAATGGCTGAACGGAATTACACCAAACTTGGCAAAATGGTACATCAAACCTAAGAGGTCAGGGAGGATCTACTATGCCCCCTTATGGTCATTTGCCCCTTCGCTTTCGCCTCCTCTTGTCTCTCGATCCTACCGAGAGACAAGATGGCGGCCGCTACGGACTGTTTGGAATGTTGACAGACGCCGGAGAACCAATCAGCTTCGCTTCACAAAGCTCCGTTGCGCGAAAAGTACGCGAACTGGAGCGCTGCCCGGTCCGCTGTTACAGATATATATCTTTTTTTAAACGTTAATTTCTCAAAATCCACTGGAGCACATATATTGAGACCTACAAAAGGCACATCGGGCTACCAGTCCCTACAATTTTGCCAAGTTTCGTGCAAATCCATTCAGCCGTTCGGGCTAAAAGTGAGGCCAACCGCCCTATGGAAAACTCAATGTTAAAAACACGTTTTGGGACCCCCCTTTTTTCTCGGCCCCCCCTGGACGAACCCCCCTCAAATTTTCAAGGGCTGCTCAGAAACAAAATGTGCCATTTTCCTGAAAATTTCAGCCAATTCCGTCCACAAACGCCAAAGTTATTAGACATAGAATTTTCAAAAATCCCATAGAGAAAAAATCCTAACTATATATACCTACTGGCGACCGCCAGTAGGTAATATATATATATATATATATATATATATATATATATATATATATATATATATATATATATATATATATATATATATATATATTAACCTGAGGGTCATAATCTTGATGAAGAACTGGCTGTCCACCTTGGATAAGGGTTCATCAACTCCACGATAATCAGAACTTTCTCGTTTCTTCCTTGATTTTGATGTGGTATGTGAGATGTATGTTGTTTTAAGAATTCACAAAATCACTTATTTAGTCACATTATATTCTTTTTACTTTACAGATCTCTGGGAAGCTGAAATAAGAGAGTTCATTTTCACGGCTGTGGCACCAGAACATTTGAAGCACGTATGACAGTTGTGTGATGAATGGGATATATCGATTACCAGATCGCAGGATCATTGTGTTACGACTCAAATATCATCAATTTTGACCAAGTGCCCACTGGGGCTGGACTTAGCTGATTGGTCAACTGTGCTGACATTTAGGATGTTTTTAGCTCGGCTGGTGCTGCGCTCTTCCTTTAGCACCAAACAGTGGCACAGCTATTTGAGCGACAGGAGGTGATCGGGTCTCTGGTAATTTTCGAGACCTTCGGATGCCCACTGGGGCTACATTTGTTTATATTTATTTTTGTTGTCTGGATGTGTTTTGAACATGTCTTGAACATAATTACAGACGAAGTAATGAATTTGAATATGTCATGCTTTATTGACTGTCATGATGTATGATGCGCCACACTGCGGTTTTGAAGTTGTCACCGCCCACTGTGCTCGCCTGGCTATTGATATTTTCCTACACCACACTGTGTGCTATAATATTTTATGGAATGAATACAATTTGTTTTTTCCGGTGGTTTACAGCCATTTAACCTTGTCATGTAGCTCCGTATTGTTGAACTTCAGCGAGTCTGTCTTTCATGTCTATGTGTATGATGCAATACCATGTGACCAGTATTTATGTATACCTAAACAATGCACTCGTGAAAAAAGAGGCTAGCCCTTCGAAACGCGTCGAGTGGAGCGAACTTGAAATAAAACACGCTTTTCTGCAATTTTGTGGCCCGGACAGTCCTTTCTTGCACCCGTCAAAGGCGAAGCGTTGGATTTGTTAAGGGACTCGCTATCCCGTCTGGGCCCGCCGCTGGCATCGGCAGGGGTCTAAAGCGACTGCTACGTTTGGATATATGTATATATTATCCCTTTCAGTATTACATAGATTGCCCAGTATGTCTTTTAGCTCTATTACAGAGCCGATCACGTGGTACCTTGTTTTAACATGCACTGTCACTTTAAAATCACTCTCTGAGCAAAACAAATTTGTCGAGTGAGCAAGCGGCTGTGGGCTGCGAAACGCGTCTTGACATACGGGAAATAAAATCATCCTGAAGCACTAACTTTTGGGTCTGTGACCAGTTTGCGGTGAGTGACGCTCAGTATCCTGTCAGCGTGAGGCGCATGTTGGATTTTCTACATATTGATGACTGTGAAGCTCCGTTCAGTCATACACAGACCCCTCCTCCCGCTTGGTTGGCGTTCATTGCGGAGCAGCACTTCCGGGGCGACCTGGAAACAACTTTTGTCCAAGACGGAATCGAACGCCTAACCCCCCGGAACCTGAAAAAGCTCCAGGCAGCCAGCGGACTGTTACCGAGTCGCCCGACGAGGTGGAGAATCCGAAGGTGACCAGGTAACGAATACGACGGTATTCTGGGGTGGAGGAGTGCGCTCCGATTCGCAGCAACAGGCTATATTTGATAAGGGCCGTGTACTGTGATCGGACGTTATTAGTGCAAATTTCCCAAGAAATGTCATCCGACTTGTTGCGAGAGAGGGAGGCGGCAGCTACGGAAATGTTCTCCGATACCCCTCAGGCGACACACAACACAAAGGAAGAAGAACCTAGGAGCAATGCCAATACCAGCACATTGCAGTTTAAAATGAAAACACTTTAAAAGAAAATGAAAATGGAGACAAGCAAATGGTGGGAGTCTCGCTCACTTCAGCTTTATATTGAAGTAGGGCGCATTCCACGTTGCTTAAGAATACTAACGGCCCCCACATACGAGGAACCAAATCCTGACCTAATGTGCGAGTGGGCTGAATGTAATTTGGACTCTTCACGAAAACTGACGCTCCTATTTGATCAAATATGCAGATATCGATAGGGCGCGCCTCCTCACTGAGATTGACGCAATTAATGAAGAGCTAGAATCAATGGGACCAGCTGACGAAATAACTAAACTCCGTAAAGATATGCTGGGGCGGATTAAAAAGGAAGAGGAGAAAATAAGAGAACGTAAGCTCAAAAATCTCAAAGAGACAAGAATGATTATGAGCTTGGCCAAATTTTTACATTCGCCAAGAAATTCACGCCATGCGCAAGTCCCATTTAAAGAAAGGAACAGCACCAGTCAATATTACAACCAGTACCGAGAAGAGAAATGAAGGCAACAGTGATACATCTTCAGTGGGTCAGTGCTCATCAAACAGCGAATCAGAAACAGAAATGCGTGATGTCAGGGGAGGAGCGATTAAAAATAAACCATCTCCTGGTGAGGAAATGAATTTTTTATGCGAAGAAAGATTGGCAACTCTCAGACCCCGAGGTCCACGGAACACAACCGGAAATGGGCAAACTTCAAACGGGGCCAGAGACGTAAAGCAAACCGAAAACAACGGAAGCAGTTACAAGATGAAAACAAGGGGCTACTGGAGGAAAAAATAAATCAAACGGTAGTCAACCAATCCCCGGTCAAATTAACTGCAGAAGAAATTAAAACTTTAAGTTTGGGCCTTTCATATTGTCCACCTCACAATTTCCACTATGCCAATGTCCGGATGGACATTTACAAAGGGGTGCGCAAATTGAAACTAACGAATTCCACACATTAAGGAGAAAACAAGATGGTGAAATCAACCCCACACAAGAGACAACACAATTCAGTCAGTTGTCTGATACTATATCTGACTCGAATCTCCTTCTGGAATTAGAGGGGTTATGGAACGGGTCACCACACTTAAACATGAGTGCAACATCACCACCCACTGCAGTGACTGTTAAAGGGGATCCAAAAACTGTCGGGCTTACGAACTTCAAAGCTAAATCTAAATTCACGCCCATTGCAATTCATGATTCGATTGATACATTCCATGATGTGTTAACCAACAGAATCAAAAAACTGAACAAGAAAATTAACATGACTATTAAACACTACCGTAATCAAGATATGAAGTTTTATCAATTAATTACCAAATTAAAAACCAATAAAGACATTGTAATACGAAACAGTGACAAAGGTGGTAACATCGTTTTGTGGTCACAGCAGGAATACAAAACAGAGGCATTCAACCAGCTCAATGACAGGAACTGCTATTCACGGACTAATCTAACAACTTTCAAAGAAACATACCAAACTTACTATACTAAACTGTCTACGTGGCGTCATTAGAACTTGATTAGTGATGAGGAATACAAATATCTGAGAAAAGACAATCCAACTATTCCATCAATTTACTTTATTCCCAAGATCCACAAAGACCCTAAGAAACCACCAGGTCGTCCTATCATTACCGCCCGTGAGAGTCTCCTTGAAAATACCTCGGTGTATGTTGACTATTTTTTACAAGGATTTGTAAAAGCTTTGCCGTCATATGTGCAGGACACAAGCGACTTGATTGGCAAAATCAAAGATATATTATGGCGTCCCGTTTTGTTACTCATCGCACTTGACGTGTCATCACTTTAGACAAGTATTTTACACGATGATGGCATCAAAGCAATACAGTTTTATCTGGCCCAAAGACCAACAATACATCGATCGCACAGTGAAATGTTGATTGCCATGATTAACTATTGTTTGCACAACAACATGTTTATATTTAAAAATTTGCTGTTTCAACAAATTCAGGGAGTCACAATGGGGGCCAGCTTCTCCCCCAGTTACGCCTGCCTCCACATGGGCAGGTGGGAGGAGCTGGTCCTCAAGTCGCAACATGCAGAAGCTATGGAAAATAAGGTTAAAGTCTGGCTCCCCTCTATATCAATCAATCAATCAATCAATGCATTTATTTTTTTTAGTATTTGACCTTTTTTTTTTTTTTAAGTATGTTTTATTGAAACAAGTGACATACAGTTACATTTCCTTGTGCAGAATACAGTAGGGAAACAGGGAGCTGTTCAACTCGTACAAAGTCTGTGATGACGCTGTCAACAGCCGGAGTCCCAATAGGTACCAACATCAATGAGCCATGCATTTAACCACAATGGGGAGAGTTCCGGCGTTTGCATCAAAGGACACTCGTACATTACACTACAACGTATCGTGCGTTATCCATCCCACCAGAGTGTCCGGCCCACCCTGTCAGTTCGGGCGTGCCTCTGGCCACCTCCCCTTGTAGTGCCCACAACCCTCTGTTCGACGTTGCAGTGCATCATTTCCCAAGGACGGGTCTGTCCGTCCTGCCCTGTCTATAAACAAGGTGTATGGACGTCGTCGGTGTTAAGCACACCCTGGACATTGTCGTGATGCGGTAGAGGGCTGCGGTAAGGGTCGTCGTGCATTGTATGGTCATGCGTTTGCTTGTCAGATGTAAAAGTGCAGTGTAGTCAACTGGGGGGTGACAGTCTGCTAAACAACCTCCAAACCGAGGTAGGGGATAGAGGAAAAAAAGGGGGTGTAGTGAACCTTGAGTCAAGGAGGGATGGGTGTGCTGCAATGTGGTCTCGGCCTTTCTTGGCCCGTGGTCAGGTGGCGTATCAATGCGGAGTGGAGATGCTATGCTTATGTGGGTCAACGGTTACGTGTGAGTTGCGAGGACTTCTAGTGTTGGGACGGTGTGTCCCGTGTGTATCGGCCGCGTAGTCGGTCCTCCCCAACAGGGGGGGGGGTGCATGGGGGGGGAAGAGAGGGGGGGGAGGGGGGGTCCATAAGCGGGGGGGGAGGGGGGGGGCTACCTGAGTGGTGGGTCATTCCTGCATATGTACGGCTCCTTGGTCATGGTGTAGCCGTGGAGAACTCTCCCTCACTGTACCTCTTCGCTCCGCTGGGGGGGGGCGGGGGGGAGAGGGGGTTTCCTCCCAGCCTATGTCATCCCACGGTCAAGGCAAGCTCTGGTGAACGCCTGTAGGATGTTATCCCAGATCTGGGCTATTGGGATGGCCCTCCGTCCCGCTGTCTCCTCCCTGCGTAATACTGTACCCTCTGCTGTCGCCCAATAAGTGAGGGAGGCACACCAGTGCTTTGTCTGCGGTGGGTTTGCATCTTTCCAATGTCGTGTTATAAGTCTTTTGGCGGTAATCAGTCCCAGATCCCAAAATCTGACGTGGGCCTTGTGTTTTGTCCTTTTGATCAGGCCCAGCACGCAGGCGTCCCAATCATGTCTCGGTACCGTGCCCGCCCCTTTCGTCAAGAGTGTAGTGACATCTTGCCAGTACGTTTGTAGTCTGGGACACGACCATAGCATGTGCAGGAGATCTGCATTCAGTAACGCACATCGTGGGCAGCTGGAGGTATCCATCGCGAAGTAACGATTTATCTTGTCCGGGGACAGATATGCTCTGTGTACAATGTAGAACTGTATTATTCTAAATCTCGAGTTGCGGGGTATGTGGCACGGGCTTTCCAGGATCCTCTCCCATTCCTTATCCGTCCAGTCCCTCTCCCTGTCAGTCGCCCACCTGGCTCTTAAGGGCTGGAGTGTGCATGTGGTGTGGGATTGTAACGCCTGTGCTAGCCAGTGTATCACGTGCGATCCGTTACCCATTATGTGTAGATATTGTATCAACTGGTGCGTCTGAGGCTCCTCCGATATATCACCCCAGTGTTTCGTGAGCATCCGGACCATAGAGGCGTGGAGCAGGAACTGCCTTGCCGGCAGGCCAGGGTCCTCCGTGAGTCTCTCGAACGGAACTAGGGTGCCGTCGTTATATAGGTCCGCCATGGATTCCATCCCCACGTGTTCCCAGCTGACCAATTGTGTTGCGGTTACCACTCCCCCAGGCCTAGGCATGCCTTCCAAAGGGAGGGCCGGGGCGTAGGGTGTTATCCCCTTTGTCAGTGTTAATGCTCGCTTGTAGCATCTGAGTGCCACCGCGAGGTGCAATTGTATTCCGCGAGCCGTGCCATTGAGGGGGTGGAATAGTGCGAGAGCCCCCGCACGTGTCAGGGCCGGGGCCATCGAGGCTGTGTCATTGAGGTTCCTTCCCGCGAGCCATGCCACCACCCATTGAAGTTGCGCCGCGAGGTAATAAAGTTCCTGATTGGGGACCGCCAATCCTCCCGAGGACGTCGGGGCATATAGCTTCTTTAGGGCTACTCTGGGTCTCCCTGTGTTCCATAAGAGCGCACGCACCATGGTTTCCAGGTCTTTAAATATCCGGGTAGGGACGTATACCGGTATGTTCGAGTAATAATAAAGGAGTCTCGGTAAAACTATCATTTTCGCCAGGGTGATTCTGGCTGGGACATTCAGCGGGAGCGTGTTCCAGAAATGTATCTGGGCTCTCAGGGAGGATATAGCCCTGATCAAGTTGCCCTCCAGTATGTCCGCCGGGGACCGGTATATATGGATACCGAGGTATTTGAAGGTGCCCGCGTACCAGGTTAGCGTTGTGCCCCTTAATTGCACCGCACATTCCTGCATATCAGGGTGGAAGGGGTAGACCCCAGATTTTCCCCAATTGACTCGTAGTCCCGAGTGGGCTGTGAATTCTTGTAGGGTTTCCGCGAGCCCTGGTGGTATCTGAGTGAGGTCCCTAATGTAAAGGAGCAGGTCGTCCGCGTATAACGAGACCGTATGCACACCGTCTATCAATGGGATGCCCCATTCCGCGCCTTGTCCCCTCAGCAACTCCGCCAGTGGCTCCATCGCTAAAGAGAAGAGCAAAGGCGACAATGGGCAGCCCTGACGAGTGCCCCGTCTGACTCGTATAGTGTCTGATAGGAGGCCCCCGGTCCTGACTCGAACGCTGGGGGTTTGGTATAGGAGGCCGACCATTTCCAAATAATCATCTCCCAGGTCAAATTTTTGCATCACCGCCCTTAGATATGGCCACTCCACTGAGTCAAACGCCTTTTCCAGATCTAATACAAGACATCCCGAACGCGGCCAAGGGTTCCTCGCGTATTCCTGCACCCTGAACAACCGACGGATATTGAGCGACGTGCTGCGGGTGGGTACAAAGCCGTTCTGGTCTGTGTGAACCAGGGTGGGTGTGTACTGGGCAAGTCTTCGCGCTAGTGTGGATGCTAATATTTTATAATCTGTGTTTAAGAGAGCAAGCGGTCTGTATGAGCCCAGTATCGTCCCGTCTTTTCCCGGTTTTAAGAGGGAGACCAGGGTGGCTTCATTTAGAGGGCGGCAGTGAGGAGTCGTCAAGTGCTGTTGTGTACATTTTAATCAGTTCGGGGATCAGGAGGTCCCGATATGCCTTATAGAACTCCGCTGGGAGTCCGTCAGGGCCAGGGGATTTACCATTAGACAGCGCTGCTATGACCTCCCGGAGTTCCTCGGACGTGATGGGCGCTGCTAGATCCGCGCGTTGGGCGTCGCGGAGCACCGGCAACGGTATCTGGCGGAGGTATCCCTCCGTGTCCGGGGCGGGGATGGGCAGGTAAGAGCGGTACAGCGCGTCGTAGTGAGTGACGAATGCGCCGTGAATCTCTACTTGAGTGCGTAAGAGCGACCCGTCTGCGCCCAGGACTTTCGTGACTGGTTTTGTCTTTTCCTCCATATTAATGAGCCACGACAACAATTTGCCCGGTTTGTCCCCTCTATCATGAGTGCGTGCCGCGTGGGCAGCATAATTCAAACACCTAAGCCTCTCCAGCAGTTCTTCGTGCCTTGTGCGCGCAGATTGCAACTCAGCGCCATCATCTCTGACCGAATCCTGTTCATGTCGGATCAACTCGGCTTCTATCCTCTGAAGGTCTTTCTCAACACTTCGTTTAAGGTTGACCTGCGTGCCCAGACACTGTCCTCTAATGACCACTTTAAAAGCGTCCCATTCTATTTGAGGGGTGGTGGCAGAGCCCGTATTCTCCTCGAAGTAATGTGCTATATGCGTGAACAGTGAATCTCGGAAGGGCGCATCTAACAGGAGATCCGGTTGCAGTCTCCAAGGATAGACAGGGGGATGTGGGGTTGCCCAAGAGACAGTCAGCATGTGAGGGTTGTGGTCGGAGTGTGTCCTACCCATGTAGTATGCCTCCTTTACTAACGGGAGTAAGTCATCAGTGAGCATGTACCTGTCTAATCGGGTGTGTAGGGTGTGAGCTCCTGAGTAGAATGAATACGTCCTGGTGGTTGGATTACGGTGTCGCCACACGTCCTGTAAGTGCCATTGGTCAGCCCAAGCTACAAGTGCTTTCATGGCGCCCACTACCGGAGCGTTGGGTAATGGCGGGAAGGAACGGTCTAGTGTGACGTCCAGCACGCAGTTATAGTCCCCTCCCAATACCCAGGGGATCCCATGCCAGTGAGATAGGGCCGTAGATACTGTCGCAAGAAAGCCCTGCTGGTCCGTGTTAGGGGCGTAAAGCGACGCTAGAACCAATGGGTGTCCATCCAAACGTCCCTTTATCGCCACCAGTCTTCCCTCCTTGTCTATGTGTGAGTCGTCAATTTCAAACGGAATTCTTGGTCTCACCCATATCAATACACCCCTCGCGTAGGAGGAGAACCCAGTCGCGTACAGCTGGCCACGCCATCGCCTGCGTAGTGTGAGTACTTCAGTCGCTGTCAGGTGTGTCTCCTGCAGGAGTGCTATTTGTACCTTATGTCTCTTCAAATAGGAGTATATCATGTACCTGCGTGAAGGTGTGTGTATACCACGCACATTCCAAGTGCAGAGTTTAACCTCAGCCATCACAATGCATCAAGTCATTCTCAGCCGCCCTCCCCCTCGCCCCATGCACATCCCCGGGAAGCCTTCCATCTCTCAACTCCACAACATTTTCCTGCACACCTGTGGGGCACCATGAAAAGTTCAGTAATTCCGCCATTAAACTATGATTGCAGCACGGTAAAAGAATAGGGAGAAGGGTGAACATAAACTGGGGAAAACACCATAGGGTCGGCTGCCAAACGTGCAGTAGTCCAAACACTCTACTGGGATATCCAACGTTCCAGTCTGGGGGGTTGCTGTCCATCGCGCAAGGTGAAAAGGGGGTAATGAGTTCCAGTAGAGCTTGAGTGCGCGTACCGCCCCTCATGGGGGAAGTATATAGTTCTGGTCTGCCATCAGGTGGGCTATATCGTTGGCCGCGCAATGCAACCTTAAAGTCTTGCGGCATCTGTGCTGCCAGTTCCCTGTGTGTAGTAGGAACTCCGCCCACCCGGGGTGACCCCTGCCGTATCATTACCCAGGGGGGAGGAGGCTCTCTAGGCCGATTGTTCAGCGGCAGGTGACATTATGTATGCGTCAATGACTACTTACTGCGTCTCAGACGTGCGCCATCGTGGGGAATAGTGAACTCACCGCCTCTGACTCACGCCCGCAATCGGTGTCATCTAGTCGCCTCACTCCGGTACATTGGTCCCACCGGCTGGCAGGTGTGAGGGCATGGAGCGGGTGGGAGAGTGGAGCAAAGCAGAAAGAGCGCCAGGGTGGGACACTCCGTCAACCGAACAGATCCGATGTTTGTGGCGTGACTGTTGGTAGATCACCTCAGACCTGTGAGTCCGGTAGTCCATAGATCGCCTCGTCATCGCTTGGTGATATCCCGGGGCTGGTGATAGGTGGGGAGCATTGAGGCGGAGAGCCGCCAAGTTCCGTGACCATCTGCAGGGCTTCCCGTTGCTCCCGGCGTATTTCCTCTTCAGACGGGTTCGTGCCGCTGTGTGTATTACTCGCTGCTGGTGAGGGTGTTCGGTTCCCGCGCCTCCGTTTGGATCTCCTGCGTCTCCTTGACCTAGGCGGATCTCCTTGTCTCCTTGTATCTTTGTCGGTCCCATTATCCAGCCAGGCTTCCACCTCCTCCGAGGTGTTGAAGAAATGTGTCTTTTCATTAGCTATGACTCTCAGTTTTGCTGGGAAGAGGAGGGAATACGTGAGTCCTAGCTGGCGTAGCCGTCTTTTCACTATCAGGAAGGAGTGTCTCTGACGTTGGACCTGAATCGTATAGTCCGGAAAAAACATTTGTTCGCATTATCCACTTGTATGGTGCCGAGTTTGCGAGTTTCTCTCAAGACCGCATCCCGGTCTCTATAGTTCAGGATCCGAATGAGGAAGGGACGTGGGTTGGAGCCGGTAGGGAGCGGTCTAGTCGGGACCGTGTGTGCTCGCTCTACCACAAAATGGGGCGAAAGGGTGCCTTCTGGCAACAGGGCGCGAAGCCAGTCCTCCACACGTGATGTCGGATCTCTCCCTTCCCATTTTTCGGGCAGACCAACTATTCGGACGTTGTTGCGTCTCGCCCGTCCTTCTGCATCCTCCGCCCTGTCTTTTAGGAACTCCACCCTGTTGAGAAGGTCTTTGATCTGCTTGTCCGACTGTGTGACGCGCGGTTCCAAGTCGGTCACGGTGGTCTCCAGGGTTGTATTGCGTTCAGCCAGTTTTTTGTGATCCGCTTTCAAATGCGTCAGGTCAATGGCGACCCGTCTATCTTCGCCTCCAGCGACGTCCGGGTGGACTGAATGGAATTCTCCAGTCGCTCCATGGCCGCCAAGACCGAGTCCAGTCTGGCCGTCACCGGGTCTACATCCATCTGCTTCTGTGACTTGTCCATTTTGTTCTTCGGGTGCGTGCTCCCGGTTCCTGTGCGCTTCCCTGCACCTCCAGACATGGGCAGGGTTCTGTGCTCTGGTAGCCCGGATAGCGTAGCGTTAATCGTTTCTGCGGGCCGTCCGCACTACAGGTGCCTCTTCAAGGTAGGGGGCTATGCCCGTACACCCGTGGGGGATACTGTCAGGAGAGGCCCTCGTGAGGTGTCCGCAGCTGAGGTGGGCCGACCAGCGTACAGGCCTGTGTGTCCCGGTGGTAGTTGCGTCACTTTCAGGTTCTGCAGCTGGACATGATGCGTTGCGTGGCTCGGCCTCAAAGGCCGTATGCTGCGTGGTTAGTGCTGTCCCACCGCCACGTCGCTGAGCTGGCGGTAGTGGAACACGGGGGGGTCAGTGCCCGCAGGCCGGTATCCTTATGCCTTGTTGACCCCAGTGGTCCTGTGGTGCTCGGGTCACGTAGGTGGTAACACCGCCCGCAGCCTCCGTCAGTGTACCGCTGGGGGTCGCTGTTCGCCGCCGCGCATCCCTCCCGGTGCACCCCCGCAGTGGCGAAGTGTGTGGTCAGGTGGTGCTTCGCCCAGCTGGGCGGCCGATGACGGCTGGCGGTAGCGTGCTCCTGTGGCGAGGTGGTATCGGACCCAGGTATTCACTACTTCTGCCTGGCAGTGTGGGGTATTGCGATGGTCCCCCAGGGGCGCCTGGTCCAGGGTTGATTCGTCCGTTCTGTGATGGGGCCGGTAGTCGAGGCTCACAGCAGTTGGGCACCCGCCAGTGTCACCGTGCAGGGGAGGCGCTCCCTCTCAGAGTCATTATGGGGGCCCTTCGTTTGCGGTCTGTGCTTCTTTGCTAATCGCACTTGCTCAGTGCCGGTGGCGCCGGGAATCCCATCCCCGATCAGGTGCTCATGGGTTCTCGCCAGGACGGGCACCGGTGGGTCCAGGCGGGTGCCTAGGTCCTCGGGCGGTGGGGCCTCGCCTGTCGTCGCCGGGGCTCCCTCTCTTTCTCCTTGGGAGACTCTCCCCGGTAGGCGCTGCGGCTACGGGCTGAGGGGGGAGGGGTACCTGTCCGCGACCGAGGCTCCCCCGGCGATCCGGATCTCAGCAGGCATCAGCCCCAGCCCGCCGCTACAGACTGTCGCTTACGCTGTCGCGGTGGTCCCAGCCGGGCTATTGCCGCCCTCAGCGTCCGCCAGTCGACCACGCTCAGTGCACCCCAACGCTGCCTTCACTGCACTGCTGCTGGGCGCCCTCGGCCCGCGCGGCCCGACCCCGGGCTTGCCTGGCGGGTCTCACCTTCCTTGCGGCTTCCCTCGTGGCGTGGGTGGGCTCCTAAGTGCCGGTGCGGTTCCGGAGCATGCGGAACCTTGAAACTCGGTCCATAGCTGGGAAAGCGCTTCACAAAGTCTTGCACCAACTATTGGCTCGCCAGTCGGAGAAATGACCGGATAATTTACCCCCAGAGTGGAGGGTCGCGCCGGAGCTCCGCTAAGGCACAGCCAGCCTCGCTGCACGCGTAGCCACGCCCCCATCAATCAATGCATTTATAAAGCGCGCTACTCACCCGTGAGGGTCTCAAGGCGCTATGGGGGGGGCGCTGCTACTGCTCGAAGAGCCAGGTCTTGAGTTGCTTCCTGAAGCTGAGATGGTCCTGGGTCAGTCGTAGGTGAGTGGGGAGGGAGTTCCAGGTCTTCGCTGCCAGGTAGGAGAATGATCTTCCTCCAGAGGTGGTTCTGCGAATTTGTGGGACGTTGGTGAGGGCAAGGCTGGTGGAGCGAAGCTGGCGGGTGGGAGTGTATAACGAAAGTCAGCTGTTGAGGTTGTCGGGGCCCATGTTGTGGAGCGCCTTGTGTGCGTGGGTGAGCAGTCTGAACGTGATCCTCATGTTGACGGGAAGCCAGTGGAGGTTTCTTAGGTGGGTGGATATGTGGCTGTGACGAGGGATTTGGAGTATGAGACGTGCGGAGGCGTTTTGTATGCGCTGGAGCAGAGCCTGAAGTTTGGCGGTGGTTCCTGCGTATAGGGCGTTCCCGTAGTCCAGTCGGCTGGTGACAAGGTCCTGGGTGAATGTTCTTCTGGTTTCGTTGGGGATGCATCAGAAGATTTTTCGGAGCATTTGCAGGGTGTTGATGGCGTTTACTTGTTTGGTCATCGAGAGGGAGGAGTCCAGTATGAAACCCAGATTGCGTGCATGGTCCGTGGGTGTTGGTGCGGTTCCCAGCACCGTGGGCCATCATGAGTCGTCCCAGGCAGATGGGGATTGACCAAGGATGAGGACCTCCGTCTTGTCTGAGTTGAGCTTGAGGTGGCTGCGCTTCATCCAGTCTGCTACCTCTTTTATTCCTTCCTGGAAGTTGGTTTTGGCGGTGGCTGGGTCCTTTGTGAGGGAGAGTATCAGCTGGGTGTCGTTGGCGTAGGAGATGATGTTGATGTTGTAGTGTAGTTCCTATATTCCCCATAGGCTCTGCGCATTGGAATAACAAACAGCAGTTTAGACGTAGGACTGAGTTCATCTAGGTCTCTACTGACTATGTTAGACTTAATTAGTTTTGCCAGCTAGCTCAGAGGTCACTAGAAACTTTCTTGAGTGAACAGGAATGAGTTAACTTTCCTGAATAGACAAGAAGGGATTAGTTTCTGACAACCATATAAACATGACAACTTTGCTCCCTCAGAATAAAGAGTATATCTCTAGAGTCGTGTGAAAACAATAGACAGTTATTTCACTCAGTCAATCGTGCATGCTTAATTTCACCAGAGTGCAGAGAAATAGAGAGACAGGCGTTTTCAATAAAAGCTGTTATTTATTGAGCAGTCTTCTTTCTCATGCAAGAGAAGTGAGTTGCCACAATTGCAATACTTATCATAAAGTAACGTGCGTACAGTAAAAGGAGTATTATGAAATAATACTGTAAAAGCATTGATATGGTTTCTTAGCCATATGATACTTTAAAACGGATAAAATATATACATACATAAAAACATTGACTAACGTACTCAACTGGTGCTTCTAAGATACGCCTACCCCGGTGTACCTGACCTAGGCCTAATACGTGGGAAGGAGTAAGTAAGTTGCAGTTTAAGTTAAGTTGGTTTTTGCCAAGAATCTGAATCAAGAATTCTCTTAAGGGTTTAGTCAGCTCCGTACCTTGGTAATAGAATGTAGGAGGTCTTGTATCTCTCTCTCAGGACTCGATCTCCCAGCAACCCGCAAGGGTGACTGGAAACACCGGAGCTGGATTTCTCGGCTTGAGAAAAGACAGCGTCTCTCTCAGTGCGTCAAATGGGAGGGTCGGTTTCCTTCGGCACTCGCATCAGCTGGGCGTCGGGCAAGTAGATAGCCGCTCTGCTCCAAACCACCGTGTGTTTGCTTAAGGCAACTGTTGGTATATTTATACCTGAAAGGTGCAGAGTTTGACGTAAGGTTGGACACAAGACGTCACTAAGAACTAACAGTTCTTTCTGGACTCCAGGAGTTCTTGTGCAAATCAAAACAAAAGCAGGGGGATTTTCCGGGCTGCTGGAGGCTTGGTTTGTTTAAAGAACGCGTTGTACTTTCTAGGAGTCTATGGGAGTAGCCTTGCCGTATTTGGACTGCATGGGCTATGACTACATATGGGCATGATTCCTATGCCTTTATAAGGATATGTTTTGTTATAGCTGTATAACAAAATAAGGAGTACCACCAAAGATAAGGCTAGGAAACCAATACCGGTGGGATGAGACTCTAATGTAAAAAAAGAAGAAGTCCTCCTTTGTTTTTAAGGAACCCCTCACTCACCGACCTGGTCGGTGACATGCTTCATCATCGGGGCCACCTTGACAGCCGAGTGCCATCAAGGTGTGCTGCGACACCTGAGATACAGTGGAGCGGGTATGTGAGTGATGAATGTAAAAGAAAAAAAGTCAGTGAGTTTAAAATTGTCCTGGTATGACTTATCCAAAAATTATTTTTCTTCAGGACCAAAAAATTAAAAGGAAATGGGTGGTCAGGGTACACTAACACCCTGCCATACCTGCAATCCTGTCAGGACCCAAATTAGCCAATTGCTAAGTGGGTAAAGATAAATGTAACCCAGGAGTGGTTACATTAAAAGGCAAAAAACTCCTCAATGGGGGAATATTGGCTGCACGGGGATTGAGGGGGGAGGTCACAAAGCTCGAAACGTATTAGTTTCTGATGTCAGAAATCGACCATCTAACGGGTGCGCGGAGGGGCGGCATTCCTGGGTTACATTTATCTTTACCCACTTAGCAATTGGCTAATTTGGGTCCTGAAAGGATTGCAGGTATGGCAGGGTGTTAGTGTACCCTGACCACCCATTTCCTTTTAATTTTTTGGTCCTGAAGAAAAACCGTCAACTCCCCTGTTGGTTTGAAACATGTAGACCTAACACATACCACAGATACATTTGGTCTTAATTGAGCCTTCATTGTATCGATATACACTGTTTTTAACATTGTCCAGTAGTCTTAGAATAAATAATTTTTGGATAAGTCATACCAGGACAATTTTTAACTCACTGACTTTTTTTCTTTTACATTCATCACTCACATACCCGCTCCACTGTATCTCAGGTGTCGCAGCACACCTTGATGGCACTCAGCTGTCAAGGTGGCCCCGATGATGAAGCATGTCACCGACCAGGTCGGTGAGTGAGGGGTTCCTTAAAAACAAAGGACTTCTTCTTTTTTTACATTAGAGTCTCATCCCACCGATATTGGTTTCCTAGCCTTATCTTTGGTGGTACTCCTTATTTTGTTATACAGCTACCAAACCAGGGGATCGGGAGTACCCTTCCGTCCGCCCAGGTGGATAAAATCCCATCGCTCTCTAATTTTGTTTAGTATATGTTTTGTTATAACCATATAAGGGCATGAATCGGGATATCTTGATTAGGGTCCTAGATAGATTCACAACACCCACTCCACGTTTAATGTCCATCATTACTTAAATACTAAGCAATACTAAACATATAACGATGCATGTGTTTTCCAACCCACCCCAAAGTACATAAATTGCATTTGAAATGGTGTATGGTATATACACGAAAATGAGTATTTATACTGTACGTTTTTCAAGCAGTGTTATCATTCAGGAAATGCATATATAAATATTGGCTGAATGAATTGCGAAAATTACATTTATGAAATGGCTCTTAATACAGAAAAGAAGGTCGAGACCATTTCATCACATATTTATACAATACTGTACATGTGCTAGAGGCTGAGGTAAAATATTGTCTCTAGTATCTCTAAAAATAGAAGCTCTGTTCTCTAAGAATAGTTCTACTTTAAGCAGAGTACCATTTGCCAGAAAAAAAGGTAAATATTTTGGAAGTGTAAAAAATAATTTCGCTTTCAGGGGAAAAAAGTAGTTCCAAATGTTTTCAGTAGTTTTGTTTATCAAAAACTGAAGGCCGAATTCAGAGTTCAGGGAACGCTGTGTGCTCGTAGTTTTAAAAGTTATTCTCGTTGTTAGGAGAGAACATCATATCAGACAGGCTTGCGAAAAATTGGTCTACAACATCAGGTGAAAGTTCGACCAAGTTCGAAAAAGTTGAAATTGTGCATATGTGAGAATGATTGCTATCATCGATGTTTGGATCAGCAATGCTCACAGAAGGTTGTACCTGTTTGGTGCTGCTTTCCTCTCATACTTCACCGCCACCTACTCGTAATGGTGAAGTCTCAACGAATGCCATCATCAGAATAGGTAGCCGCTGGGGACAACCCGTTGCATGAGTCGTTACAGGACCTAGCAAAGTATCGATATCCATTGATACTGCTGATGGTAGTGTAAGACAGACGTCCAACACGCATTCTTCTCCGCATAGCAGACATCGAAGCACAGGTAAGATGCAATTCTGCCAGATGGGTCTGAATGGAAGAAACCATGTTGTATTCAGATCTCTTAGCCGTGCTAATCCGATGACTTTAGTGATTCGGTCTCGGTAGCGTATTGCTAGGATCGTTTCTTCCATCGTAGCTGGAGCTTTGTCTGTGGCTTGGCTTGCCATATCGGAGCAGAAGGATCAAAAATAAAATTCCTGCTACGAGTCCCAAAAGAAGAGGCAGGCCGCCGAAAAGGGAATGGACAAAATTCGGAAAAATGCCCAGAACTGTTTCAAAGGGTGCTAACAGTCCCGAAAAAATTGTCTTAAATACATGTGTGATGCCACTGGTATCAGACATGTTTAAGATTTGACCTAACATTTCTACGAAATGCACGGGGCCATTTGTTGATAATAGGGTATGTATCTCTGCCGCTGTCCTTGCAACTTGCAAATCATACGTCTCTTTGGACGAGGTTAAAGGCACAGTTGTCTGTAAAAGAATAGACTTCATTCTGCTTAAGGTATCAATTCGAATAGAAGAGATATTCAAAGAAGGCCATATTGCCGCCTCCATTTCTGGATTGCTGTTTGGATACAATACTTGCATACAGCAAGTGACCATGGAAGTAACGCTCACGAGATAGGCTTTTCCTGGCACCATGCCACAACAGCTGTGGTCACTTATTAGAACATAGCTGCCGTTGGAAAGCTGTCTGAAAAATGGCTCTATCTGTGTCGCAGGAGTGCCATGCAGGTGACACAAAAGGTTATTGGATGAACCTTCGCAGGCTCCATGTAAGTTAATACCTTGACACAGAAGTGTACCGCTTAGTGATTTTTTACAATTGTTACCACTAAGAAATACCTCCTTTTTTCCTTCACTATAACATTTGTGTGTATAAGGTAAATTCCATGATGACTTGATGTATCCTTTACCCAACCTTTCATACAGGCCTGCTGGTATATATTTTGGCAATACTTAAACTGGAAAGTTGTTATCGGAATTGTAATTGTTCCGTGTATTATCCATTCAATGACAGGTCTCTCTGACATTGTCAATGTTATGTTATGTTATGTTATGTTAATTATTTATTTATAGAGCGCTCGTACGCCCGCAGGCTTCATGGCGCTATTGAATCTTTAGAACACAACACAGCTTTGGGTACTTAAGCAGGAATAAGTCAAATCCTAGTTCAGTTGCAATAAGCTTGTCTAAAGAGCAGAGTTTTAAATGCCTGCCTAAAATCAAGAAGATCCCCACTCTGTTTCAGGGTTAACGGCAGGGAGTTCCATAGGAAAGGGGCGAGATATTGGAAGCTACTGCCGCCCTGACGCTTTTTCCTGTTTGCTGGAATTATCAGTAGCTCTTGTTGAGCGGATCGAAGGTTTCGTGGAGGGATGTATTTGCAAACTAAATTCCGAATAAATTTCGGGCCTTTGCCCTGCAAGGCTTTGAAAATGATGCAGCCAGCTTTGAAACTAGCTCTCTGAGCCACTGGTAACCAGTGGAGTTTTTCCAACCCTGATCTAATAGATTGCCATTTAGGTTGTTTAAAAATGAGCCTGGCTGCCTGATTTTGGGCATATTGCAGTCTCTTCATCTGCCCTACAGGAAGGCCAATATACAGGCTATTGGAGAAATCAATCCGTGATAAAATTAAAGCAGCAATTGCCTGAATCAAGGCTGAGTGAGTTAAAAATTTAGATATTTTCTTTATCTTTCTCATTTGAAAGAAACACGTTGAAACTACCGTCCCTATATGATTTTTTAGTGAGAGATCCTCACTGAGGGTCACCCCTAAACTTTTAACTGTGTGGGACTTAATCGGTGGAATACCCATGTTAGGTGGCCAGAAGTGGGGACCCCAACTAATCTCGCTCTTCCCGGGCAGGATTAATTCCGTCTTGCCCGGGTTGAGTTTGAGATAGTTTAAGTTCATCCACTTCTGGATATGAGACATGGTGTCCTGAAAGTCTACCACAGCAGTAGAGGAGTCTAGTGCAAAGACCAATTGCAGGTCATCTGCATAATTGAAAATTGTGACTTTATGGTTTTTCAGGGAATACAGTAGAGGACGTAAATATAAATTAAAAAGGAGTGGGGAAAGAGATGATCCCTGAGGGACACCACAGGTGGAAACAATTTTTGGAGCTGTAAATGACCCTAATCTGACTGACTGAGTCCGTTCTGAAATGAAAGACTCTAGCCAGCTCAGAGCCGTGCCCCTGATGCCGGCTTGCTCGACACGGTTGACAAGAATGGTATGGTCAACCGTGTCGAACGCAGCCGACAGATCAAGGAGCACCAGAGCCTGATGGACGTCTCTGTCTGCGTTGGATCTCAAGGTATTCTGGACCGCTAATATCACTGTCTCGGTAGAGTGGCCTGGACGGAAGCCTGCCTGATTCGGTTCTAGATAGTCAGTGGCTTCAATAAAACTCGAGACACAGTTGGATACATGGGCCTCCAAGATTTTGGACAGGTAGGGCAGCAAAGAAATTGGCCTGTAACTGGCAGGGTCGTGTGGGTCCAAACCCGTTTTTTTTTATCAGAGGAATCAACAGAGCTTGTTTAAAACTGCTGGGTACTTTACCCTGGGCAAGTGAATCATTTAATAAGAAAAGGATACTTTGCGGGATAGCAAGTCCTATTTCTTTAAAAATATGAGGAGGGCAGATGTCATCGGGGGAGCCTGATTTCACCCGAACCATAAGTTCCGAGAGAGTTTTTAAGTCAATAGGAGGGATGCTGACCAGTGCTTGGGGGTTGAGGAATGTGTCGTCTAATGGACTTAGAATAGGAGAACTGGTGATATTTTGTTTAATATTGATGATTTTATCCTGAAAAAAGTCATTCAGCATATCACACAGTTTTTGAGTCGGGGTGATAGGAAGAGTTGTCCTATCATCGTTGCAGAGATCATTTATAATTTCAAAAATCTGCTTAGATTTATTCGAGGAGTTTAAGATTTTTGCAGAGAAAAAATCAGTTTTATGTTTTAAAAGCGTTTTTTGATATTGTTTCCTTGCTAGACAGTAAATCTCCTTGTCCTCTAATAGGTAGTTTGCTCTCCATTTCCTTTCTTTCTGTCTAATGCTAAGTTTTAGTTGTTTCAGTTCTGGAGTAAACCATTTGTGAGCTTCCTTCCCACGTGATGTAGGGACAGTTACTAAGGGGGCATGTAAATTAGCCGCTAGGCATAGCCACTGTGAAAGCGACTTATCGCTAAATTCTATATCTGTGTCCTGAAGGGGAAGGGAGGTGGTTAGAGTATTAAGAAAGGCAGGTAAATCCGCCGACCTCCATTTCCGAATTTGTCTGCCAACTTGTGGCCTTGGTTTGATCGACCCCTCCAAAACAAGAGAGAATTGAATTAAAAAATGATCTGACCAACTGCAAGGACATAAAGTAAGCGACTTTAAAGAAAGGTTAAGTGTCCAGATTTGGTCTAGGCTATGGCCTTTCTGATGGGTAGGGACATGGATCTGCTGTGTTAAATTAAGATCCGTGAGTAAATCATTAAGTTCTGCAGCTTGAGGGTCCGAGATGAAATTATCAAACCAGTAGTTCAGGTCCCCTACTAAGAGAACCTTAGAACAGTTGACAACACAGGAAGCCAATTGCTCTGCCAGAAGGGAGGGAAAAGTAGCCATATACTGTGGAGGACGGTATACTAAAATCAGTACTAACGCTCCACAATCAGTATTTAACTTGATAACGATGTTTTCAGAGTCTAGGAGAGATAGCGATGGAAGTTCTCTAAATTGATAGTTTTTCCGGATAATGGCCGCCACCCCCCCCCCCCCCCCATTTTTCCTGAGGGGCGGTTTGCCAGAAGGATATAATAGTCAGAGGGAAGTCAATGGTCATCTCTCAAGTTTTTCAATGCTCAGAATCGTATAGTCTGCTCCTTTTTGTGCCAAACTGATTTGTTTATCAGTAAGGTTAAAGATAGAAAATAATGACGTTATGTTGATTAGACGCCAAGGCACGTAGCCTGAACGCAGGTTTTGCAACGTCCAGCCAAGTTGTACAATAGAACGCAATTGGGACTGACCATGTTGTAACAATAGTAAGTCCTGCTCTATTATATCAATAGCAGATGATACAATGCTGTTCAGTGAATATATTCTGGAGGACAGAGTCGTTAACCCATTGTCCACTACAGAAAGTGATTTTTCCAGATTTATACAATCAATTTCTCGTATTTTTTCTGCAGTTTCAATTTGTGTTACTTTCCAAGCTTCGTTGTAAGCAGCGTATATACCGGCGTATATGAAACGTTTTTGACGCTGTTTGCGTGGTCCCAGTATGAAATCACGCAAGTCAGCACCGTCTTTAAGTAAAGATAAGTGTTGCTTAATTTCAGCCAGTGTGGATTTTTGTAGCCATTCGAGGCATAGTTTCCCTACACTGTATGTTGCAACTATCCCTGGATGTTGTCTCTGGGAGTATCTTGGGTCTGGCCTGTTCTGTTTTAACCCCTGTAATTTGTTCAGGAATCTATCTTGACAGTTATTTGTGTCTGTGGGCCAGATCAACCATTTTTTCCAATCAGGATTTGTTCTGTTTTGGTGTAAAATATGGGACACGTCTATCTCCACATCTGTAGTGCTATTACTATCAGGTATGGGCCTTGGAATAGACGGTTTGTTTAAGTCTTTTATCTTGCCTAAACCAAGACGGGTTGTTTGCTGAATGGTGTCATTCAGGAATATTATCTGTTCTGGGATCATGCAGGCTCTAAATAATGCTTCTAGACCTTGTACCTGCCAGTCTTTTGAACCCCAGATGGTTTTTGTTTCAATGTTGTTTTTCCAAAATTCAAAACCAAATGTAACCATTTTTTCATAAAATGTTTCTGAATAAATCAATTTAGTATTTGTCAACATTGTTTTCATTCCTGTCTTATTTAACATTTTGAAATAAAACGTTTCTGGATCAGTTGTGTTAAACCCTGAGAAGTATGGGAATTTCTCATAAAATGTTTTCGAGCTGCCTTTTGGCGGAGTTGCACAATGTTCCCATTGGTTATAATTAAAAACATTTCTAGGATTAGCAGATTTATGCAAAATAGTGATGACCATAATGATTATAACAGTACATTTCTTCATATTTTGCTGAACCCTGCAAATAATCTTATTCAGTGAATTTTGCTGACATTACTAAATCTGACATCATATTATTAATATTTTCAAAGTCCCAATCATCAGAGAAAGTACTTGGTTTTACAAAGTCACTTAATGAAACCTTGAACTGATGTGGATATTTCAAGAGCTGAATCGGGCCATAGATTTCATAATCAGATTTGTCCCATGCTACCCCCCCCCGGTATTGGATTGGCTGTGATGTTCACTGATGACAGTTCTCTTTTCTCGATGTGTGAGGATTTGTGAGGCTTTAGGACCAAGTTGATGTTCTGACTTGCTGTGTCCATTGTACTATATTTTCCATCAATAAATCTACCCAAACATAAAACCATGATGAGCCAAAGCAGGAGGAAAAGTACACCTAACACAATTCAAAATTCAATCCATGGTGAAATCAGATATGTTTCTTTGAGTTGATGAAAGAGTTCAGTCATTTTTAGTTTAAAACTTTTTGTTGCTGGCGTTTCTTCATGTTCACTTGGATCATCAGAAAAGTCATCGAAATTGATGAAGTAGCCAGATGCAGTCCTGTCAATTGTTGGAATTGCTTCCGGATTTTCTTTAGTCTTTGAATCTTCTTTTGTCACATTAGTATAGTCTGAAGCTACATCATTGTAGACAGGTGTTTCTTGATGAACTGTTGCAATTTGGGTTTCCAGAGGCACAAGTTCCATGGCTTTGTTGCATAGTCCTTTTTTATTTACTGCAGGTTTATCAAAAGTGATTAGTCTCTCAGTTTGAACCTCTTGGATTGTAGCAAGGTTTGGTCTTCTGCTACTTCTTGGGAGTCCACTGGGCCTAATACTTATTATTGGCCACATGATTGTGGTTTTACCAGGTCGATGGATACAACTCGGTTCCCCTTTTTACCAGCAAGGGGCGGTAGTACTACTGATCTTGTTCCGCTGACAGCTAAGACAGGTACTGCTTTTCTGTAAGAAGGCCCAAATTCCTTCTTCACCGCGATCTTTTCTCCGACCAGATCCCCAATCTTTGGAATCCAGACAGGTCTTGCTGGGACAGGTGGTTTCTCTTCAGTGGCTGTTTGCTTTAACTTTATGTTACTTAGACTTCTTCTTGTTTCATTTAAGTCCTGTAAAATAGCCAAACGATCTCTGATATCAAAGGATTTTTTATTCACCACTGAAGTCTGACAATCTAGATCCTGGATGTGCATTCTAGTACCGAACAATAGTTCGTATGGAGTGATACATTTTAGAGAATTTCTTGGCAGATTGTTAAGACTACGTTGGACACTTGTTAAATGTTTGATTCACCCATCACCCGAACCTAATACCCTCGCCGTTATAGATTGCTTTATGTCACGTTTTTTTCTTTCCACTACCGCTTTACCCTCAGGATGGAAGGGAGAAGAGTACCGCAATGCAATGCCCATGCTGGTCATGGCCTCCTTGTAAGCTCGAGAGCTAAACGCAGGACCCTGGTCAGAATGTAGCATGCCAATTGCGTATGTGCCGATAAAGACTCGCAAATCTTTTATAACAGTTGTGGCATCAGCCGAGCGCTGGGGTCTACATCTTAAGTGAATCTAGTCTTAATAATTATGGGAACGCATTTCTCCTGCTGGATTTCTGCGTATAGATAGCCTTATGCTTTCTAATAAAGGAGTCCTGGCAGTAGTCTGGTCCGGTTCACAACTGCGATCTCTGTTGCAGTCTGGACAACCCTTTGCAAATTTGTAAGTTTGCAGGCTCATCCCCGGCCACCAGTATTCTGATTGTAGTTCTTTTAGAGATTTCACGATCTCTTGGTGCCTTCGACCCAATCCCATGTGTGCGTCTTCAATCAAGAAGATTCTCTGGTTCGTGTTTGGAATTACTCTGTCCCCCACTCCAGGGATTTGAGCAAAAGGAACGGAGTTTACATCAATTATGTATGTATTATTGAGTGGATAGTCGAGAGGTAATGCTGCATAGTCGCCTTTTAAAGACGCTTTTAGCGCCAGCATGGTTTCTCCGTCTATTTGTTTTTTAGTACGCTCTTTTGTGACTACGGAAGCCGGTTGAACCGCTGCCGCTGTGGCTCTGTTAGCCAATGAATTCCCTGCAACGTGAACGTCATCACGTTGATGACTCAGTGTATGTATCACGTGAGTCTTTCGTAGTTCTTTCTGTAAAAGAACTACTTGTCCCCAGAGCTTTTTATGCTTTATTGTGGCACCTGTGTCATCTTTGAAACCGTTTTTGATCCATGTCTGCATGTCATTATTGTAAGACCTGACGCAGTAATGCGAATCGCACACTATTAGTGTGGGGAATTCACGATCGGCATTTTCAAGCGCCATCTTTAAAGATCTTATTTCAGCTCGCTGAGCTGTACAGTTTCTGAGTGATTCAGTTTTGGTGATTATCGGTATGAATTTACCAAAGCGCCAGCGACCTTTAACAATCACGCACGCTGCATTGTAGGATTTTTTATCCACATCATAGTGCTGTGCAAATCTGTCCATGTAGATTACACAGCTGTACTGTTCGAGAGGCAGAATTTCGATTGACAGAGGGTATTCACGTTCGTATTCTAGATTTTCTAGTTTTTTCATTTTCGGGTCAAAATAGTGTTTCACGTCTTCTGCAGCAAGAGAATTTTCCCATTGTATCCATTTTGGATCTAATGCCACAGTTTTCAGATTGCGTGGACTTGTTATTCCCTCAAGCGCTGATTCTGCTGTTAAAACAGATATCCTTTTGCCTTGGGCTAGGGCTCTTTCTTTTGCTACAGCAGTTTGAACCGCAGTTAGAATTTTTTCAGTAGAACTGAATTTCATTTCAGCTTGTGTGTACAAATGTGATTTGTAAGCTATTGGTACCGTTTCTCCCTCATTAGAGGTCAGGTACGTGAATCCGCATCTTCCTGGGATGACTCGGATTACAAGGTTGCGTTCGTTTGCGCGTGTTTGCAGTTTTGTTTTAGTTAACATGTCTGTTTGTAATGATCTTAAAATTTCTGTGTGTTTCTGAGTCCAATTAATTGGTTTGAAATCAGGTTTTATTAATTCATAGAGAGGTTTAACCCTCTCTGCATAATTTAGAATGTATGTTCTTCCGAAATTCAGGAAACCTAGTATTGATTGTAAGTTCTTCAGCGTTTTTGGTGCTTGGACTACAGCACACTTTTCTAAGAAGTTGTCTGCTAGGCTTTTGCCTTCACTTGATAATTCATATCCTAAAAACAGGACAGTTAGATGAGCAATTCGTGACTTTTTAAAGTTGAATTTGTACCCTTCAGCTGCGAACCCAAGTATTATGGTGTTTACTCTTTTTAAGTGTGTCTCCAGGTCGTCATCTGTTAGATAGATGTCATCGACATAAGATAATGCCTCATCATCATATATTTGTAGTAACTCTGTTACCCTTGCTGAGAATAATCCTGGGCTATTCTTGAATCCCTGTGGGAGTCGACAGAATTGTTTTTGCGACCCCATTGTTGAGAAAGCGGTCAAAAACCTGCTTTCAGGTGCAATGTTTTGACAAAAGAAGCCATTTGAGATATCTAATGTCGTTTTATATTTTTTACGCACGATGTTATTCATTAGTGCTGCACTGTGTGAGTTTTGTACTGCAAATGTTTTGCAACAGGAGTTTAAGTGTCTGTAGTCCAAATCTAGACGATATGAATCGTCTGGCTTGGAGACAGGAAACAAAGGATTGCTCATTTGTGAGGTGCATGTTTCAATCACCCCCTGGTATTCAAGTTGATCTAAGATCTCCCTGACTTGCTTTTTAGCTTCTTGTTTAACTGGGTACTGCCTTTGTGCAGTAGGTTGACTTTTTAACTGAATTTTAGGGTGAGGAGAATCCTCATCCCATCCTACATGATTTTTATATAATGCAGGGGCTTGGGCCACTGCCCATTTTCTTGCAAGTGTTTATTTTTTATGAATTGGAATATGATTTGAGAAGGCAGGCATAATCATTTCTTCGCCATGAGGGCACTCCCTGACAAACTCTGGTGGCCCGTCTTTTTCAGCTAACAGGATATCATAGCCTTTAGATAAGTGATCCCAAAAGAGACCTCTTATTTTCCTAGTTTTGTCCCCCTCTATACGCAATGTTATTTCGTATAATTTATGGGGATGCTAACTCTGGGATCTGCAGTTTCCACCTGAATGTATTCATTCGTGTCCACTGTCTCCAGAAGATTCATCAGGATCTTGCGAACTATGGTTACTTCTGCTGCGCTGTCTAGCACTGTCTGGGCCCACTCTCCGTTTTTCAGTTGTGTCCTCAGAATCCTCGACATGTTTTATTTTAATACTGGCTACCTTCTTTCTTGGAAATTGTAATTTTTTACTTTGATGAGCAGGTTCCTTGTCTTTGGACTTGACGTGCTCTTCCTTTTGTTCTGACCGTCCTCTTCTTTCCGATTTCTGTGAGGAAGTCTGAAAAGATCGAGAGGGACGTGTATCAATATCTTGATATCTGTCAGGTTTTCTCAATTTATCCCCATCTCTAAGGTTGTATCTTTTCACAGAGGGCTCCCTTTAGGGAGACTTGTTTCCTCGTTCTGGAGACCTATCTCTCCATTGAGGAGACCTTCCTCTGGACATAAAACGTTTTTCTTTGGGAGTGGATTGTTTATTACCATCCCAACTCTTTTTTGGAGTGTTCAGATTATTTTTAATAAACGTTTTTTAGTGGTTTCCCACCCAAACTACCTCTACCTAGTTCTTCATAGGATTTTTCTATGATTCTGGCAAGTTCAAAAGGTTGTTCTGCTATATCAGTTTCTTTCAATTTCTGGCGGATCGCCACAGATGCTGCTTCTCCTTTTATGTTGGCTAATAATATAGCCGAGACCTGCTTGAAGTCTTTTAGTAATTTCATACCCAGAGTTAAAGCAGGTTCTGGACCGTATTCATTTTGAATCTGTCTTAGTACGTCTGGTATAACCGCCATAGACGGGACACCATGTGTTTTTGTGTAAATTGAAGCAAAGACTGTGCCCCAAGTGTCACAGTCCTCCACATGTGATGCGATCCCCATTGGAAGGCAGATAGTCAGAATTCAGTGTTTTTCATGAGGTGTAGTATCAGGAAATACTGCCTCTATTTGAGTGATTTTTTTGCTAACCAGAATGGAATTTGTTCCCGTTTTGCGGGTATTTTGCCAATGGCTGATTGTATATTCTGTGGTGTAATTTTATTTGTGTTCCCCTGTTGAGGGGTTTGTTGTGGAATTCTTATTGCTGGTTGGACTGTTGAAGTCCGCCTAACATATTGGACCAATTATCTATGTATTTTAATTAGTAGTTGTAGCTGAGCTAAAAGTTCCCGGTCTGACATTTTTTCAATGTCTGGATGTGGTGTGTAGCTGGCTAGAACCGGCCACGTGGCTCCTGGTCTACCTAGTGGACCGAGCCTGGTAAAGTAATTTTGATGTTTTAGGGAGCCATTAAACCAGAGCAGGTGCTCTTGGTAAGTTAGTGGAATCTCAACGACCTCGAAAGGAGCGTATTCCTCTGGAGATTCCTCTATTTTGTAATAGTGGAAGTCTTGTGTTACAGCGTTTGCTGCTGGAAAGTGTATCCATGAATAGAATACCTCTGTCTGCCGATATTCATGGGTCTCTACCACGAATATGACTGTACCACCTCTCGGTGATAGTCCATTTTCTATAAGCTTAAGAGCTATAGTTCGTCTTACATTAACCGGAATGATTATAACATTCGGGTCATTCTGTTGGAGAGTTGTGTCATCTCACAACAGTTGAGACGCTGTAGCATCTCTTTCTTCGTCACCGTCCGGCATTTTACTGACAGAAAGTTTTTTGTTGCAGAACAAGTTTCAAGGAAACAAAGATTAGGTGCACAATATTTTGGAACACTGTATCCTTCAACGTTGACTAAACCAAAAACGAATACATAGGAATCTCTTCCTACTAAGTTCCGGCGGATATTAACCTTTTACCCACTCCAGACGTCTTTTGGAGTTTTTACGGGAAAAAGGGGTCTGTGTGAAAAGCACGACTGAGTTACTCTAATGTCTTGCGTTAGATTATCGCTTTACCAAACGTTGGGCGCCATGTAGTGTAGTTCCTATATTCCCAATAGGCTCTGCGCATTGGAATAACAAACAGCAGTTTGGACGTAGGACTGAGGTCATCTAGGTCTCTACTGACTATGTTAGACTTATTAGTTTTGCCAGCTAGCTCAGAGGTCACTAGAAACGTTCTCTAGTGAACAGGAATGAGTTAACTTGCCTGAATAGACAAGAAGGGATTAGTTTCTGACAAACATATAAACATGACAACTTTGCTCCCTCAGAATAAAGAGTATATCTCTAGAGTCGTGTGAAAACAATAGACAGTTATTTCACTCAGTCAATCGTGCATGCTTAATTTCACCAGAGTGCAGAGAAATAGAGAGACGGGCGTTTTCAATAAAAACTGTTATTTATTGAGCAGTCTTCTTTCTCATGCAAGAGAAGTGAGTTGCCACAATTGCAATACTTATCATAAAGTAAAGTGCGTACAGTAAAAGGAGTATTATGAAATAATACTTTAAAAGCATTGATATGGTTTCTTAGCCATATGATACTTTAAAACGGATCAAATATATACATACATAAAAACATTGACTAACGTACTCAACTGGTGCTTCTAAGATACGCCTACCCCGGTGTACCTGACCTAAGCCTAATACGTGGGAAGGAGTAAGTAAGTTGCAGTTTAAGTTAAGTTGGTTTTTGCCAAGAATCTGAATCAAGAATTCTCTTAAGGGTTTAGTCAGCTCCGTACTTTGGTAATAGAATGTAGGAGGTCTTGTATCTCTCTCTCAGGACCCGATCTCCCAGCAACCCGCAAGGGTGACTGGAAACACCGGAGCTGGATTTCTCGGCTTGAGAAAAGACAGCGTCTCTCTCAGTGCGTCAAATGGGAGGGTCGGCTTCCTTCGGCACTCGCATCAGATGGGCGTCGGGCAAGTAGATAGCCGCTCTGCTCCAAA
The DNA here is from genome assembly GCF_964261635.1 of Lissotriton helveticus. Lineage (NCBI taxonomy): Eukaryota > Metazoa > Chordata > Amphibia > Caudata > Salamandridae > Lissotriton > Lissotriton helveticus. The sequence goes on from NC_136057.1 coordinate 1,491,847,557, forward strand.
CCACCGTGTGTTTGCTTAAGGCAACTGTTGGTATATTTATACCTGAAAGGTGCCGAGTTTGACGTAAGGTTGGACATAAGACGTCACTAAGAACTAACAGTTCTTTCTGGACTCCAGGAGTTCTTGTGCAAAACAAAAGCAGGGGGATTTCCCGGGCTGCTGGAGGCTTGGTTTGTTTAAAGAACGCGTTGTACTTTCTAGGAGTCTATGGGAGTAGCCTTGCCGTATTTGGACTGCATGGGCTATGACTAGATATGGACATGATTCCTATGCCTTTATAAGGATATGTTTTATTATAACCATATAAGGGCATGAATCGGGGATATCTTGATTATTAGGGTCCTAGATAGATTAACAACAATGTTGTGTTTTCGTGCAATGGTGGAGAGGGGGCTCATGTAGATGTTGAAGAGTGTTGGACTGAGTGAAGAACCCTGAGGTACGCCGCAGATGATCTCTGTGGCCTCTGACCGGAAGGGAGGGAGGCGGACTCTGAGTTCTGTTGGAGAGGAACGAGGTGATCCATTCCAGGGCCTTTCCTTGGATTCCAGTGTTGCTGAGGCGGTGTATTAGGGTGTGGTGGCATACGGTGTCAAAGGCCGCGGAGAGGTCCAGAAGGATGAGGGCGGCTGTTTCCCCGTTGTCTATTAGGGTTCTGATGTCGTCGGTGGCTGCAATGAGGGAGGTCTCGGTGCTGTGGTTGGCTCGGAGTCCGGACTGAGAGGGATCGAGCTAGTTGTTGTCCTCGAGGAATGCAGTCAGCTGTTTGTTGACGGTCTTCTCGATGACTCTAGCTGGGAAGGGGAGAAAAGAGATGGTACAGAGTTTTTGAGGTCATTGGGGTCTGCTGTGGGTTTCTTCAGGAGGGCGTTGATCTCTGCGTGCTTCCAGTTCTCAGGGAAGGTTGCTGATGTGAAGGAGCTGTTTATGACGTTCCGCAGGTGGGGTGCGATGGTGGTGCCGGCTTTGTTAAAGATGTGATGGGGGCATGGGTCAGAGGGGGAGCCGGAGTGGATGGTGCTCATGACGTGGATGGTGTCTTCTCTGCTGATGGGGGCCCAGGAGTTGATGGTGATGCTGGGGGTCGCTGGTTTGATGTCCGGCAGTGGAGTTTGGGGTCCGAAGCGGTCGTGTATGTCTGTGAATTTTCGGTGGAAGAACGTGGCGAGGGAGTTGCAGAGGTCTTGCGAGGGGGTAACATCGTTGTTGATGGCGTCAGGGTTGGAGAGCTCTTTTACGATGCTGAAGAGTTTCTTGCTGTTCTGGGTGTTGTTGTTCAGTCGCTCTTTGAACGCTGTCCTCTTGGTGGTCCGGATTTGCTGATGGTATTCGCGGGTGGCGGCTTTGAGGGTTGTCAGGTTTTCAGTTGTCCGTTCTTGGCGCCAGGTCTTTGAGTGTTCGGCAGGATCCCTTTGCGGCTTTGAGGGCGTCTGTAAACCAGGAGGGTCTTCTGCTGGTAGTCTTGCTGTGGGGCTTTTTTTAATGAAGCGAGGTTGTCGGCGCAGTTGGTGATCCACTGTGCGAGGTTGATAGCTGCGTTGTTGGTGTCGGGTAAATTGGTGTCGGCCGGTGGGTTCTGGCTCAATGACGTGGTGAGCTGGTCAGCGGTGATTTTGCTCCAGCATCTGCGGGGGATCCGATACGTGTTGTGGTGGGATGTAGTCTTCTTGAAAGTGAAGTGTATGCAGCTGTGGTCGGTCCAGTGTAGTCCTGTGGAGCGGTTGAAGGCGACGTGGTTACTGGCGGAGAAGATGGCGTCGAGGGTGTGGCCAGCGAGGTGTGTGGGGGAGTCCACCAGTTGCTTCCGAGGTTGGCGAGGTTGTCTAGCAGGGTGGTGGTCGCGTTATCGTTGCTATTTTCCAGGTGAAAGTTCAGGTCTCCTAGGAGGATGTATTCTGGTGAAGCTAGGGCGTGCGGGCTGATGAGGTCGGCGATGGTTTCACTGAATTGTGTGCGTGGGCCCAGGGGTCTGTAGATGAGTGTTCCTCTGAGGGTGGTCTGGGGGTCAGTGTGGATCTGGAAGTGTAGGTGCTCGGCGGAGGAGATGGTGTCTTCGGCATTGGTCCTGACGCGGATGGTGTTCCTGTAGAGGATGGCGATCCCTCCTCCTGTTTTGTTGATGCGGTCCTTCCTAGTGATTTTGTAGCCGTCCGGGATGGCTATGGCGATGTCGGGGGCTGAGGAGGCGTTCATCCAGGTTTCCGTGAGGAAGGCGACGTCAGGTGTTGTTGTGTCAAGGAGGTCCCAGAGTTCGATGGCGTGCTTGTGGACGGAGCGGGTGTTGAGGAGGATGCACTTGAGGTGGTTGTTGCTGCTGTTTGCCTTGGCGGGCGGGGTACGGGGTCTGAGGCAGGTGAATTTGCAGGCTTGACTTTTCAGCACAATTCAAAGGCATTATGAACATCATTAATGAGACATGTTTATTATTTATTCATATGCTTTTATCATTAGTACATATGTTTTTATTCTACTCCCTGAGGAAGAGCTTCATAATGCCCGAAATGCATAGGAGTGATGGATTAATGCAATGATAATTTAATGACATGATGTTTTCCAAAAAGTAAAGAAAAAAATCATGAAAACAGTTAATGAAAATCTATGAGAATAAAATCATGGAATGATCAAGATATCTTGGAGTGGAATCCTTGTTCTTAAAGGAGATTTACAGAGTGCCTTTTGGGATGCAACTAATGATTCATTGGGAGCACGATTAAGGTGTCAGAGTTTGCAGGCTTGACAGGTGAAGGGTCCATGGGTGCGTCCAGGGGTGGCTTGGTAGCAGGCGGGCGGTGGTTCGGTGTTGAGTGCTTTGAGGGCGGCGCTGTCGTATGTCAGTCTGTTGGTCTGGAGTCAGCGGGGAACAGGGGTTCTGGCGCTGGGTGCGGTCCAGGCGCGGACGGGCGCAGACGGGCTTGCCTTTGGCACGCCATCGGCGCTTCCGCGCGGTCTCCTCCATATATGGCGAAGTGGGAGGGAGGAGCAGCTGGGAGGCGGGAGCGGGGCGGCGAATGGGTGTAGGGAAAGTGGGTACAGAAGGAAAAAGGGGCGGGCGGTAGGGGAGCAGCGGCGGGGAGCGAGGGGGCACAAGGTGGGAAAATACAGTCACGGGCACAAAGCAGGAAAATACAATCGCGGGCAAAAGCGGGAAAATACAATCACGGGCAAAAGCGGAAGAAATACAAACACGGGCAGAGCGAAATGCACAACAAATGCAGGGGCACAGAAAGCAAACACAGAATACTTATGGCGCAGGGGCAGCGTCAACTAGCGGAGCAGCGGTGAGGTCCTGGGGGCACACGGGGAGCCGTGTGGTGTGTGGAGCGGCCGGCCCTGCGAGTAGGGTCAAAGGTCACCGTTGTGTGGCAAGGAACTAAAGATGAAGCGCAACAATTTATCGTTCAAATTAATGAAAACTCCCTGAACCTCCACTTTACAGCTACTATCAGTGGCACAAATGTTAATTTCTTGGACACTCATGTTTACATAGAGAATAACAAATTAGAAACAAGTCTATACCGTAAAAAGACGGCGGGCAACTCCGTATTACACGCCACGAGTGCCCACCCACGCCATCTGGTAAATAGCATTCCCTATGGCAAAATGCTCAGGCTTAAGCGCATCTGTAGCACTAACAGTGAACTAGTAGTGGCCCAAGAAAAAAGCAGGCAGCGTTTTTTAAGCCGAGGTTATTCTCCTAACACCGTGGAACAAGCCATACTAAAAACACAAACACTAGATTGCATCCAGTTACTTGTTGGCAAAAAATGTCCTGAACCCATATCTTGTACCAACTCTGAAGGGGAAAAACTGATTACTCCTACTTTTCGCCTGATTATGGGCTATAGCAGTCAACACAAAGAAATTGATAAAATTGTACAAACCAGCGGACCATTAGTTCTCAATGACCCGGTAATAGGATTCCTGCTTCCACAGAGGGTGTCCATTACCCACAGTAGGGCCCCATCCATGAGGGATTGGTTGGTCACCCCGAATCCAGAAATAATTTTTTCGTTGCAAAACATGCAAAGCATGCACCCATGGTGTCAAGACAATCACATACACAACTCTCTTTAGTCAGAGGCCCCAGAAAATATCCAAATTGCTAACCTGCAAGACTGAGTACACCGTCTATGTTTTATTCTGTCCATGTGGCCTACGCTACGTTGGTAGCACCAAACTTCAGGCCCATATCACAATTCTCCAGCATCTTCGAGCTATCAGTAACTTTGACAACACATACTGAGTAGCGAGGCATTTTAAAGAATGTCATCAATCTAACAACAAGAGCCTCAGCTACTTTCTGATTGATGCTGTTCCACCGAACAGAAGGGGAGGTGATCGGGAGGGTAAACTCAGGAAGTTGGAGACAAGGTATATTCTCCAATTGGACACCAAACACCCCAATGGCCTTAATATTACGGAGGATTTATATACAAGTCTTTAACTCCTTTAACTTGTATATTCTCCTATTGACCCCTCTATTTTATTCAATTCCAATTCACGTACACCTTTTCAGAGATCCCATTCCCCTACATCCAAGTGAAGTTGTGTTAAGTGACCGATTGTAGACAGCTGCACAAATAGATATGGGATAGGACTATACAACTGTATTAGAATCTTAATAAAAGTATATATTTGATATTTATTTTTACATTTATTATTTAGTATTTAATATTTAATATTGAATATTTTATTATTGATAATTAACTTTCAATATTCAATATTTAATGGTAACAACTCTATATAGAAACCCATCAAGATCCGGTGTAAATATGAAATCCTTGACGCACTATTGCACTGTATATACACCATGGAAAGGTTTGGTTCTCTGAGATTGGATTTATAATTGTCAATTGCGAATATAGGGGTCACATCTAAATTTCATCGTAGTGTTTAATATCATGTTTTGTTGGTTTAAACCAAATTATGTGATGTAGGATTTTTTACTTGCAAACCTCCTTATGACATACCTTCAGAAGCGGGGATCCGCTGTTAGGTATTAGCGTTATCTTTTCAAGCAGAATAGTTTAGATACAACAGTTCCAACAGATAAAACAAAAAAAAACATAAAATCATGAACATTGTATTAAACCCTGATGATCATGAAATTGCTGCAATGTTAGCAAAAGCAGAGACATTTTTATAAAAAAATAGTTGTTTATTTATACTGCACTTGCATAATTCTGCACTTTTTAGCACAATGGATCTTTAGTCCACGTGATATATACCAGAATATTTATTCCTATGGGAGGCATCTTACCAGGAGATTGTATGCAAAACATGTTGAAAAAAACAAAATTTTTTAACTTTATTTCACTATTATAGTGTAATTGTTACATGTCATCTAACAAAATGTTTTAAAATGTGATCATGTATTTTACAATTATCCCTTTCAGTATTACATAGATTGCCCAGTATGTCTTTTAGCTCTATTACAGAGCCGATCACGTGGTAACTTGTTTTAACATGCACTGTCACTTTAAAAGCACTCTCTGAGAAAAACAAATGTGTCGAGTGAGGAAGCGGCTGTGGGCTGCGAAACGCGTCTTGACATACGGGAAATAAAATCATCCTGAAGCACTAACTTTTGGGTATGTGTCCAGTTTGCGGCGAGTGACCCTCAGTATCCTGTCAGCGTGAGGCGCATGTTGGATTATATATATATATATATATATATATATATATATATATATATATATATTGATATATCCTACCAGCTTTTTACCCTCATAGTGCGGAAGGCAGCAAATAAACATATGTTAAATTTTTTTTATTTTGTCACTCCATTCATGAATCGTTAGTATGTGTTAACCCTTTCATACACTTTTATAAAGAAGCCTAATATGTGTGGGTGTTTTGCACACTTCTGATATTGGGCTATATTTGGGTGATATTTGCCTTGTGTCAGAACTAAACAATGTGGCCGGGCATGGTCGAAACTCCCAGTGGAAAGATGGGCGACTAATTTGAGGGAGTCTACTCCTACCCCTCATTCTGACCCCATAAAAGCAAATGAGAACTTTAACAATTAGCTGGAATCTTTGCTGGATTTAGTTCTCCCGAAGAAAGTGTTCTGTCATCGGATATGCCCGAATAAGAAAGCATGGTATTCCAATACTTTGAGACAACTTAAGAAATCCTGTAAGCAACTTGAAAGGTCATGGAGGAATGATTTTACATTAATAAGTAAGGGCAAATATAGAGAGGCAATCAGGGTTTATAAGAATAAAATAAAATCTGCTCAAGCCAGCTATTATCACACAAAAATTATCAGCATCTAATGCCCCTCGGGAAATCTTTAAATTATGAAATCTCTTCTTACCATCCCTAGTCATCCCAGTGATGGCGACAATGCATTAAAGCGTTGTGAGGAGTTAGCTCATTTCTTCTCTACTAAAGCTCATAACATCTACTCTAGTCTTCATCAAAGTATCCCAGATTTAGATATGTCTCTGGTACCACAACAGGCTATTAAGGAAGAGTTTCCTTTGCTGCCCTTGCCTGGATTGCAGGATCTCCTGAAGCGGCTGGAATCTGGATCTCCTGCTGACCTTGCCCCTCCGGCCATCTTGAATTTGGTTTATGAGACGATTTGCCCAGTTATGCTGGATGTAATAAATGCCTCTCTTTCTACGGGTCAAGTGCCCGGTCGTTGGAAGCAAGCGAGAGTCAGGGCCCTCTTAAAAAAAGAGTAATTTGGATCCTGAGGATTGGGCCAATTATCGCCCCATTTCATCACTTCCTGGAATAAGTAAATTAGCAGAAAAACATGTGAACTCTGCATTGGTAGCTCATCTTGAGGAGAATGACTATCTTCACCTGACTCAGACGGGATTTAGGTGTTACCAGGGCACGGAGACGGCCCTTTTTGCTGTGGTCGAAGAATCTGGAAAGATTTTGGACGAGGGAGGCTGCACTGCTAATATTTTACTAGATCTTAGCGCGGCCTTCGATAACGCGAACCATAAAATCTTGATTCAAAGACTCAGGGAGGTGGAAGTCACAGGTATTGCCTTGGAATGGCTACAGTCCTTTCTGACAGACAGATTTTGTATTGTCTTTGAGGAAGGAGCCCTTTCTAAGGAAAGACCTTTGGAGTATGGAGTTCCCCAGGGCTCATCACTTAGCCCTACCATGTTTAACATTTACATGAGGCCTTTGGAGGGGGTGGTACTTCCCTGGGGAATCCATGTGTGACTTATGCTGATGACACCCAATTAGTGGTGTCCCTTATTCAGCAAGATAAATCTGTGTCGGGTTTAGCTGCCTGCCTTACTAAGGTATCTGAATGGATGGACCGGTCCTTTCTGAAGCTGAATGGGGCAAAGATAGAAATTATGATCCTGGGCCATGAAACTCCGAGTAACTTGGACCTCATGTGGCCCAGCTGTCTTGGTGTTTTGCCTGCCCCAAAGAAACAAATTAAGAGCTTGGGCGTTTGGTTGGACTGCAACCTGAACCTCCCAGCCCAAGCATGTGGAGTAGCAAGGACCTGTTATGGGCTTCTTAGATGGATACGTAAGGTCCTTCCTTTGCTCCCATCTAATGCGAGGCAGATGTTGGTCCAGGCCCTCGTCCTTTCTCGGTTAGATTATGCGAATGCAGTCTATTTGGGTGCGCCACAGGGAACCATTAAGAGATTACAGATTGCCCAGAATTGTACGGCCCGTCTCTTGCTGAACATCCCTAAACGGAAGTCGGTAAAGGTGGCGCTTGGTCTGTTGCACTGGCTCCCTGTTCAAGAAAGAATCCGGTTCAAAGCCATGTGCATTGTCCATAAGTCCATCTCTGGTAATGGCCCCTCTTTGATTCAGCCCATGGTGCAACTTTATTGTGCCAGGCGACAATTAAGATCAGATGATAAGCAATTGCTTGTAGTCCCGAGGCTCAAACGGGCCCGGTCTGGAGGCCGGCTGTTTTCCTATAATGCTGCTAAATTTTGGAATCAGCTCCCAGATTTCATTCGTCTTGAACCCGATCATTTTAGATTCAGGAAACAGTTGAAGGCTTTCCTCTTTCCGTAACTAGTGGGGACAGAATGGTGTCACATAAAGCGATGGGATGCTCTTGGGTAGCCATGCGCTATATAAGTGCGTATTTTATTTGAACTCTTTTCTCTCTGGTGACTATCTTTCGAGATTTATTTGTTATGAAGCTCCCTAATCTTCAACCTACTGGGGACTGCCTGGTAGGACTATCCCCCAATTTAGGCAAATCTGCAGGCTCCTCTAAGAGGAAATCGACCACCCCATAAAGGGAGAACAGAGTTGGGTCATGACGCATCCCTGTCGGACCCCTCGATTGACAGGGATGCGTTCTGTTAGTTGTCCCTGCTCTCCCCACCTGACCTGGGCGGAAGTCACCTCGTTGAGCTGAATTAAGACTTTTAGAATAGGAGGGGGGATACCCATTTCACCAAGTGTTGACCAGAGTCTGGATCTGGGAACCAGGTCAAAGGCAGTCTTCAAACCGATGAAGGCGAGATAGAGACTGCCCTTGCCCAGCACCACTACTTTCCAGTAAATGAAGAGGAGTCTGAACACTTGGTCCATTGTCCTGGTCTTTGTTCTAAATCCGGCCTGATACTGGGACATAATTGTAAATGTAAATTGTAAATTGATACTTGTATAGCGCACTACTCACCTGCAAGGGTCTCAAGGCGCTTGTACGAATACCGCTGTGGAACCCATCCTGGCTTTCCCTGTGAGGTGTCCACTCCTGGGCACCCCCAAGGTGAAGCCAGGCATCCTTAGCGTTGTGGGGGCCGTTGTGGAGATTGAGCAAGCTATTGCCCAGAGTTGCAGAGTGGGACTCCATGATTGGGATAGGCACCGAGGCGAGAATTATCAGGTCCGTGGAATTTTTGAGCTCAAGACCCGCCGAGGCGGGGAATTGAACCCTGGTCCCGGGCTAGACCTCTGCATCAGGGTCTGCCGCTCTAACCATTGAGCCACACTTCTCCTCCTCAGTCCATGACTGGATCCTATGCAGAAGCATCCAGTCAAAGACCTTCTGCATAGCATCGATCAGACTGATTGGTCTGTAGTTGGCCGGGTCAGCTCTGTCTCCCTTCTTGTAGATGGGGACAACCTCGGCCACTTTCCATGACGCAGGGACTGGCATTCCGTTGGCTATTTCATTGGCTAATAGTGCGATGAAGCGGGCCCAGTGATGGAGGTCGGCCAGAAATAGGTCCCCGGGTAAGCCATCAGGACCCGCTGCTTTGGATGGAACAATTTTATTTATTGCGCTTCTGCCTCCTGTATGGTAAGGCACTCCTCTTCTGCCCTAGGCATATTGGGATGATCTAGCTCCCCTCAATTGTTAGCCTCTGGTGATGAGTAGAGCCCTTTAAAGTGATTATACCAGGTCTGACCGGTGATGTAATTAGGGGGTGGTTATGCGCCCGCCTTGCTTCCCCAGGTGACCCAATTCCAAAACATGCTGGTATCCTTGGAAGAGCATGCATTTTTTAATTGTTCCCAGCATGATTCATCCCATTTTAACTTTGCCTCCCTCTGGGTTACTTTGTAGGATTCTCTAGCCAATTTTATAAGGGCCTGGTTTTTCCCTTTAATGGCTTTCGCCAGTAGCGATCATTTTTCCCTGCATTCTTTATTATACCAGGAGTATGGGTCCTTGATGGTATGACTAGATTTTTTAGACTTATTTAGGGCTTGGAAGTAGATTTTAATTTGCGAAACAGTGTGCATGTGGGCATTGTACGCATCCGATTTTAGGGTTGCGCTTAAGGCTGTAGCTTTGGCCGTGCCTGTATTCAGCTCGTGTTTGATCCCAGCGATCTTTGCGTCGCTCAAAGCTACCTTCTTCCATTTTAGACACTTTTTACAGTTGGTTGAAACTATATCTCTGGTAACTATTAGGGACAAGTTTTCCAGCTGGTAATAGAGGGTTGTGATCGCTCTCTATGGTCGTTCCCACTATCATGTCGATCAGACTCCCCCATAGTTTTAAGTCAAGGAGGATATAGTCGAGCCGCGATGGGCAGTTCACTCTATTGTAGGTGTTGGCGCCCTGCTTGTCAGACGGTGACCTTCCATTGCCTGCCCTTAGCCCATACTCCATGGTGATGGCATTAAGTCGGAGTACCTGCTATGTCCATTTTTTGACTAAGGGAAGATCTAGTTGAGAAATTGCCCATCTACTATCTTGATCGTCTAGTCCAGAAAAGTCTTCCTGGTCCAGTGGTTCAAAGGTGCAATTAAAGTCCCCTGTGACTATCACTCTTGCCTGAGGTGAGCAATTAGCTAGACATTCATCTAATGCTGCCAAGGTGGCTGATGGTCTGCCTCCCTTGGTCCCTCTTGCATAAACGTTAAGAAGTTCAATTGTCGGTCCCCCTCTAGGTCCTCTAATACTTAGCCTTATGAGGTCTGGGCTTGAACTTGTTTGAGGAATAATTCAACAATCAAGGGCGATCCTTATCCAGACAGTGAGACCCCTCGATGGGCGCCCCCTCCCGTCGATATTGTGGGTGGGTGGAAGCAGGTAAAGCCTACTTTATGAATAGGAACCAAGGTCGATGTCTCCTGAAAAGTACATACATCAAAGCCTTCCACTAGTTGGTTTCAGTGGGGCAGGGGAATTTTACTGCTAAGGCCCGCTACATTTCCAAGACAAGATCTTCAATCGCTGTGGGGCCCTTTGACAGGGGGCAGTGCTTTGTATGGGAGTGCAAATGTTGATTGTCTGATGGGATAACAATTGTGAGGCTACGTGCACGCAGGATTCTGATGTTTGCTCTTCCCAGATTGAAGTAGAAGGTCTACATGGTGGACTGTCACCAGTACAATTTGGGGAAGTAAAAGAACTGGAAGTGGCTAGAGGGCTAGCTGTGTGGTTAGAGCTATATACCACACTGGATAGATACGAACGGTAAAGGGCCGCATCCCATAGTCAGTCGTTAGTCTCTAAAGAAAAGCTGCTTGCCAAGGCCGGAAAAGGCTGTGTAACTTGTGTACTACCCTGCTCTAGTGTTGGGATGCTTAAATTGGATGGAAGACCCATCGGGCGCAAGTACGAAATCCTCAAGCAAGGAGATTTTCTGCTGTTTCCGTACCCCGTAGGGTGATCTCGATGTTGTCCAATTGGCGTGTCGGTAAAGAACATCTCCGTGCTCTTAGAATGTCGTCTCTAATCACTGATTAGACAGCCCCTGAAATGTCGAATTCAGTGAGTCACTTTATTTATCAAGGAGCCTGGGCTCTCGTAAGTGTTCTTGATATTAAGTTTCGGGACGTTGGTCATGAGAATTGTTTTGGGTTGCTGCAAGCTAATTCTAATTAACTGGACTGAAAGGTGCAACTTGTCTCGGTTTCCATACATAGGGAGTTGAATTGCCCTGGTTGTGTTGCTCTATGGCTGTTTCAGGAATACTGTGTGGCCGTTTGCTTCATAAGCTTGTCTTGTATATGGATGTCAAAACTGCTCTTTCTCGCAGCCAGCCATTTTGCACTTGTGTTTGGGTGGAAGTAGAAGAAGTGACTGAGTGCAATGGGGCCATTAGAGATATGTCCTTAGCTAAGTACTGGTTTCTGTGATGGTACATCGTTAACTGTAAGGGATGGATTATTGCTATTTACAAGGATATCATGCTGTGTGCAAGGCGAAACTGCCCCTAATAACGTTTTAACTAGTGTGGTGAGACCTTCCACCATAGTTTTCAGTGTTCCGATTTCATCTCTAAGTGATTGTAAGATCAATTTGGTGTACGAGGGCTCTGATTCATTTTCTGTGCAGTTTGTCGCAAGATCACCCATCAACCCAGGGATAGTTTACACAGCCTCAGTTTCGTTTTGATCGACACTAAAGACCTCAAGGGGTGAAAATCTTTTCACACAGTGGATTACTTGTTCTAAGGGTAGAGTTTTTGAACTGGTACTATCAGTAGAGGTAATATGAGGATGAGGTGTATCCTTGTTAATTAATGCTGGCTTGTTGGATACCATGGGCACCCTCTTGAGGGATTGCTTTTGAAACATTGTTGGAATAACTGAGGGGCAATGTAATCTAGGGCTTAACATGGGTCCGTCTATTGCTACACCGGAGGTGCTGGGCGCAGTCTGGGTCCCCTCTAAAATGACCTTGCACTAGTTAACCAGAGTATCTATCTGGTCGAGTACACAATTGCTGCCCTGGTGTTTAGGTGTCCTCTTCGTTCTCTTCCCTTTAACTGCTCAAGGTCCCCCATTACTTCCCCAGCACTCCATAGTTTTCCTTTTCCCCACGGTGTTCCCTCAGTAGATAGTGGCCACTAGTGCCAAAAAGGGTTAAAGTACTTTCACAAAATGCGTCTCTAAATCGGTGGCCTTCTTCAACGGTGGAAGAACGGTTTTGTTGAGCGGGAGCAATTGGGAGATCCTTAGCAGTCAAGTAAGCAGTCAAGTAAGAACAAAGTCCACAGAGTCTGTAAGACAAACTCGCATGTAGACCCAGGCAGGAAGGAAAATTAATAAGAAAAAGGATGAGATGAGCCACTGTGCACAGTACCTTTCAAAGTGACTTTCGATTGCCGAGTTGGTCCTAGATGCGAAGGCAATGGGGTGGCCCTGCCCTGCCTCTTCCAGACAAGGACGGGCAAGGACGGGCCTGCTCTTGGCCCGGGCTTCTCCGCAGGAGCTTGCGGGATAATTTATGCGCCTCCTGGCGCGATGCAGCTGGCAGTGGCGTTGAGGCTGCTTGGAGTTGGAGTCCTCGCTCCTCTCCCCTCTCCCCGTGATGGCAGCGGTGGCTCCCCGGTGCTGCGGACAGTTACACGCCTCGGCTAGCCCCAGCACAAAGGTGCTTCTTAGCTTTGTGTGAGAATGGTGTGCCATTCTTATGCTTGGTTTTTTTCATTTTCGGACAGTATTGTATATATCTGATAAGACCAACAAATCATATTTGATAAACAAACTCAATTTTATGGTAACTAAATTACATTTTATTTGGAAAGGTACATGCGAGAATCTTATAAGAGTAACAAATATTTTTGAGAAAATATAGGAACTTTACAAGGCAATGTGTGAGTGGTTTTGTGGGGGGCTTTGTATGTTTAATAACAGGTAAGACGCTTCATGAGTGTATGCAAATGTGACAGTTTGTCTGATTTGTAGACTAGGTGTGAGGGAAACTGGTTCAAAATCTGTTGCTTTGAATTAGTTTGTAGTATATTTATTTGCTGCTTACTACATGGTGTAATTGGTAGTAACAAAACTGTAGATTAAGAGTTAAACTTTTAGTTAGCAAGGCATTAGAAAACAATAAGTTACTTACCTGTAACTGTAGTGGTCTCACAAAGCAGTGTAACAGAACTACAATACCCAGAATTCAAAGAAAAATATTCTTGGAGAACAGCACATCATATATACACATGTACATATTTACACATCTTACCCCAGTATTGGGATCTTTCAAATATTCACATGCTTGAATCATTCACCGTTGACAAGTTGGGAGTCCCCGGTATATCAAAATAGCAATGCAAAGCCAATACAAACCAGAGACCAGGCCTAGGCCCATTTCAGTTTTGTAACTTTTCCCTACTGTTTTGCAAAACAGAGCAAAATTAAGCCTGACCCTATCAGGGACTCTCACCCTCTAGAACACTCCTGAGAGAACCTTAGACCTCTAAGTTTTCAAACCACGCGTGCAAAAAATACACCTGCGAAAATCCAAAAGGCGAGCCTCTCAGGAGAGGAGGGTGTGTTGCATGTAAATATACGAGCAATTCCAATACTGGAGAACTACAGTTACAGGTAAGTAACTTATTTACTTACTCCAGTATTGGAACTTTCACAGATCCACATGATTGCATCAGAGTAGCTAGCAGTTAGCAGCAATTTTTCTTCTCAACGTAGTGTTTCGAATCCATATTGCAAACATTTAGACGAAAAGATATACTTTACACCATCATTCTTAAAGTTCTGATTGTATTCAGAAAACAATTGTACAACTTTATTGTTTAAGTAAGAGGCCATATGAGGAAAAAGGTATCCAAACATACACATATATATATATATATATACATATATATATTACCTACTGGCGGTCGCCAGTAGGTATATATAGTTAGGATTTTTTCTCTATGGGTTTTTTGAAAATTCTATGTCTAATAACTTTGGCGTTTGTGGACGGAATCGGCTGAAATTTTCAGGAAAATGGCACATTTTGTTTCTGAGCAGCCCTTGAAAATTTGGGGGGGGTTCGTCCAGTGGGGGCCGAGAAAAAAGGGGGGTCCCAAAACGTGTTTTTAACATTGAGTTTTCCATAGGGCGGTTGGCCTCACTTTTAGCCCGAACGGCTGAATGGATTTGCACGAAACTTGGCAAAATTGTAGGGACTGGTAGCCCGATGTGCCTTTTGTAGGTCTCAATATATGTGCTCCAGTGGATTTTGAGAAATTAACGTTTAAAAAAAGATATATATCTGTAACAGCGGACCGGTTAGCGCTCTGGTTCGCGGACTTTTCGCGCAACGGAGCTTTGTGAAGCGAAGCTGATTGGTTCTCCGGCGTCTGTCAACATTCCAAACAGTCCGTAGCGGCCGCCATCTTGTCTCTCGGTAGGATCGAGAGACAAGAGGAGGTCAAAACAAAGGGGGAAATAACTATAAGGGGGCATAGTAGATCCTCGCTGACCCCCTAGGTTTGATGTGGAGGTTTTAAAAGGGCCCCGCGGGGCAAAAAAAAATAATAATAATAATAATCGAACGGCTGAATGGATTTGCACGAAACTTGGCAAAATTGTAGGGACTGGTAGCCCGATGTGCCTTTGCTAGGTCTCAATATATGTGCTTCAGTGGATTTTGAGAAATTAACGTTCAAAAAAAGATATATATCTGTAACAGCGCACCGCTTCGCGTACTTTTCGCGTTACGGAGCTTTGCGAAGCGAAGCTGATTGGCTCTCCGGTGTCTGTAAACATTCCAAACAGTACGTAGCGGCCGCCATCTTGTCTCTCGGTAGGATCGAGAGACAAGAGGAGGCCAAAGCGAAGGGGCAAATGACCATAAGGGGGCATAGTAGATCCTCGCTGACCCCCTAGGTTTGATGTGGAGGTTTTAAAAGGGCCCCGCGGGGCAAAAAAAAAAATAATAATAATAATCGAACGGCTGATGACCATAAGGGGGCATAGTAGATCCTCGCTGACCCCCTAGGTTTGATGTGGAGGTTTTAAAAGGGCCCCGCGGGGCAAAAAAAAATAATAATAATAATAATCGAACGGCTGAATGGATTTGCACGAAACTTGGTAAAATATTAGGGACTGGTAGCCCGATGTGCCTTTGCTATGTCTCAATATATGTGCTTCAGTGCATTTTGAGAAATTAACGTTCAAAAACAAGATATATATCTGTAACAGCGCTCCGCTTCGCGGAGATAAAATTATATGTGTATTACCTAGCTGTTGCTAACACCAGTTAGCGACGGCTAGTAGGAGATAGCGACCATCTTGGGTCCCACTTTGCATGTGAGTGATATTTATCACTAATGACATGCAAAGTGGGCATGCCAAGATGTTAGCGACTGGAAACAGTCGCTAACATCGCTATCTCCTATTATCAACTTTTGGAAATATTCGAGATAAGCGCGAATATCTCCAAAAAGTAACAGCTGCCCTGAGCAGTTCTTAGCCATGTTATCCAATGGGAGGTGGATAACATGGCTAAGAGCATTAGCTCGGTAATGCATGAATATCGCGGAGTTTTCAGCGACATTAATGCATTGCGCTCGTTTTTTATCGTATTTGCGATAAACCTTGATAATAGCAAGGTTTATCTGCGATAATTTCTGACGGTAAAAAAATCTTTGCAATGCATCGTTAGGGATAAATATCGCTTAACTTTGGTAATATGCCCCAACGTCTGTTAACGTTCGATTCGAAGGAAATCAGGAATTGTTGAAAAACATTGTGTGCGCCATCTTGTCTTTTTTCAAATGCCACACTTTTGTCGTGCACGGCAGCCATTTTAGATGCCTTGACCAGATCCACTCTGTGAACGCTGTCGATCCTTACCATGGCTCCCCACCCTCGCAAGCATCTCCCCCAGGCAGTGGTCACCCCCGCTCTCTGTTTTATGCATGGGTAATAAACCTCCCCCCATCTGCGCTGTTCTTCCCTGAGAATCACACCCTGTGCCCGCCCGACACCTCCCTTTCGCCCTATTCACTACCGCACCCTCTGACACTCCTTTTCCTCTGTGTCCGATTGTCCAGGCCGGTCCTAGGCTATCAGCTAGCCCTGCAGATGTAGTTTATGGCCACAGCTGTAAAGAATCACCCGTCTTCAAAGGAGTTATAGTAGATCAAGGCCCACACTCGATGAGATCCGTCACAGCAGAAGCGTTGCTATTATCTGAAAACCATTCTGTATTGTGATTGGGGAGGGGACCGAGCGTGAAGCGGAAGATTCCAGGGATGACTCTTTGTACATCAAAGTTTTTACAATTATGTGTCACATTAAAAATATATAGCACTCCGACAAAGTAGTAAGATTATAAAACTTTAATAATTTATAAATATATACAAGAAAACAAAAATAGTAATAACATATAAACATTTTTAGAGAAAAACAACGAAGTAGCGGTCGGCTGTGCGAATAGTCCCAACGCAGCACAACGTCCAGATTTCCGGCGTGGGGCGTCGCGGGGGGTGGGTGATCAGTAGCAAACTGTTGTGCGAATAGTTCCAAGGCAGCAGAACGCGCCGAAATCTAGATGACACAAAAGTGATGTCTAGTAAGTTGCCACCCAGCAAATAACGGCGTGGGGCGTCGCGGGGGGTGGGTCATCAGTAGCAAACTGTTGTGCGAATAGTTCCAAGGCAGCAGAACGATGGCACCAAGGTGATGTCCAGTAAGTTGCCGCACTGGTTTTGGTATCCTACAATGCTGCTCCGAATAACGGCGTGGAGCGCCCCGGGGGAGGCGGCGTGAACGGGCCTCTCCAGGTGGAGTCTCGTCTGTTGTAGTGGGGCGCCCCTTTACCGTTTCAGTTGCCATTCCGTCCGCTTTTGGTCCACTGTGTCAAAATCCGCCATTCAGCTGAGTTGCGCCCACTCTTGCGGTGCAGCGATAGGCGGCTGTCACAGGACTCTCAAAATGGCGGCAGGCTGTTTCCTTTTTGGGCCTGGTCCACTGAAATGGCCCTGGGACACCTTGGAAATCGGACGCTTGTCTGCTAGGTCTTGGACCCCATTCTCGAAAGCGTCCCCTCCGCCTTGAGAATTCATCAAAAGTTTTGGGGGCCCCGACTCCTGCAGGCTTCTGGTGGGGAGCGGCTGCCATGATTGCTCGCGGAATGACCACGACGGAGCTACGAGATGGTGGTGCTCTCATGGTGACGCCAGCTTCAGTCTGAAACATCCAGAAACAAGGTGGGGCTTTCATCGTTTGGGGGGGAAAAAAAGTTTTCATCCAATGAAAAGTGTTGTTTTTAGGTCATATGATCAAGCCTTCCATCATTAGGAAACCAAAAGTAAAATGAACCAATGAAAAGTTTTATAAACAAGTCACATGACCTGTTATGCGGCATAGGGTATAAAATGCGGAGAAAATACGTTGGCACGTGAGGCGGCGTCAGTAGCGGACCGATGTGCGAATAGGCCGAAGGCAATACAACGCGCCAAGATCCGGATGGCATCGAGGTGGTGTCATAGTTGAGAGTTCTGAGCAGCGGTTGTAACACTGTCTGAAGCTTATTTGCAGCTGCTGCAGCTTCACTACGCGCCAAGATCCGGATGGCACCGAGGTGGTGTGTAGGAAGTTGCCGCACTGGTGTGGCCATCCTACAATGCTGAAAGTCGGCGTGGGGCGCCCCGTTGGCCTGTGAGTTTGCGTCAGTAGCGGACCGATGTGCGAATAGGCCGAAGGCAGCACAACGCGCCAAGATCCGGATGGCACCGAGGTGGTGTCTAGTAAGTTGTCGCACTTCTGTGGCCATCCTACAATGTTGAAAGTCGGCGTGGGGCGCCCCGTTGGCCTGTGAGATGGTGTCAGTAGCGGACTGATGTGTGAATGGGGCCAAAGGCAGCGCAACAATATTTTCTACTATATTTCCGGTGTAGAAGAGACCACAAGGCGCTGAGATGCCAAGATCCGGATGGCACCGAGGTGGTGTGTAGCAAGTTGCCGCACTGGTGTGGCCATCCTACAATGCTGAAAGTCGGCGTGGGGCGCCCCGTTGGCCTGTGAGATGGCGTCAGTAGCGGACCGATGTGCGAATAGGCCGAAGGCAGCACAACAATATTTTCTGACTGACACCACAAGGCGCTGAGATGCCAAGATCCGGATGGCACCGAGGTGATGTCTAAGTTGCGGACTGATGTGCGAATGGGGCCAAAGGCAGCGTAACAATATTTTTTGTATGGAAGATACCACTAGGCGTTGAGATGCCAAGATTCGGATGGCACTGAGGTGATGTCTAGCAAGTTGGTGTGGTCATCCTACAATGCTGAAACTCGGCGTGGGTCACCCCATTAGCCTGTGAGATGGCGTCAGTAGCGGACCGATGTGCGAATAGGCCGAAGGCAGCACAACGCGCCAAGATCCGGATGTCACCGTGGTGGTTTCATAGTTGAGAGGCACTTCATCTGCAGTGGGGCGCCGAGATCCGGATGGCACCGAGGTGATGTCTAGCAAGTTGCTGTACTGGTGTGGTCATCCTACAATGCTGAAACTCGGCGTGGGTCGCCCCATTAGCCTGTGAGATGGCGTCAGTAGCGGACCGATGTGCGAATAGGCCGAAGGCAGCACAACGCGCCAAGATCCGGATGTCACCGTGGTGGTTTCATAGTTGAGAGGCACTTCATCTGCAGTGGGGCGCCGAGATCCGGATGGCACCGAGGTGATGTCTAGCAAGTTGCTGTACTGGTGTGGTCATCCTACAATGCTGAAACTCGGCGTGGGTCGCCCCATTAGCCTGTGAGATGGCGTCAGTAGCGGACCGATGTGCGAATAGGCCGAAGGCAGCACAACGCGCCAAGATCCGGATGTCACCGTGGTGGTTTCATAGTTGAGAGGCACTTCATCTGCAGTGGGGCGCCGAGATCCGGATGGCACCGAGGTGATGTCTAGCAAGTTGCTGTACTTGTGTGGTCATCCTACAATGCTGAAACTCGACGTGGGTCGCCCCATTAGCCTGTGAGATAGCAGTTCTTTGGATTTGGGCCTGGCTCGTCTGCTGTAGTGGGGCGCCCCTTTACCGTTTCAGTTGCCATTCAGCTGAGTTTCGGCTGCTCTTGATGCTACAGCGACAGGCGGCTGCAACAGGACTCTCAAAATGGCGGCCTGTTCTTTGGATTTGGGCCTGGTCCACTAAAATGGCCCTGGGACACCTTAGAACTCGGACGCTCGATTTTTTTTTCCTTTCCTGTACATGCAAAAAAAGGTAAATGCCCGGTACGTTACACGCTTCATCTGCCACGATGAACTCTCTAGAGGAACCGAAAAAAAATATAGTTGTGGTAACTATACCATGCATCGTCATATGGAGAGGTGGCACCAATTAATTATAGTGCTGCATAAAAGAGAGATTTGGAGGAGAACCCCTGACCTGCTAGTACATTCATCAAAGAAGTGGCACTGAGAGCTTCAGAGGCAAGGGAAACGGTCCCAAATATTTAGAAGAACTTTGGAAAGATTAAAATGACATGTTTAGATTGTGGCAAATTTATTTCATGTGGACAGATGAGTGTTACTCTAATAAATACAGCATATGAACATCATCATAGTCGATGGTTGGTAGAGACATTTTGACTATATCCTGGACCTGCCCGTCCTCGCCCAAAATGGCGCCAGAATAAATGGGACTCGTAACTCCTTGTTGTGTACTGGTTGCAGAACCTTGAAATCACGAGATACGTATGCAGTTTTGAAGCACATGGCGGGCGGGGACGAGAATTGATTGAATATTTCGACATCCCTATTGATATTAAGTTCTGATGTGTTATTGATTACTGTACTGTTGAAAGTTCGAATTAACGTCACCCATGGTACTTGCCCGCAAATGTATATCTAGATAATTTTATTGTAACTGGCCCTGTCGTATTTTAATTATAAAATGTACGTCCACCGATTCCGTAACTGTTAGACACCTTAGTTCTTGCAACCTAATGGCCCGCCCGTTACGTTCCTCTACAGTGTAAATGTCTATTCATCATATACGATTACAGTTTGCTCCGTGGCCGGCCCACGTGGTTATAGGCTCGTATTTGTATAATGAAATTTTCACAATAAAGGTTTTTAAAAGAAAACATGGTAGTAGTATATACATTGGTAAAGTTTTTAATAATAGTCACTGTTTTAGAATCATTAAAAGGCAAGTGAAATAAAGCAGACCAATTACATGAAGGGTAAAAGGTATAATACGAAGGAACGCAGTAAAGATAAATGGTCAAGGGCTGTTGTGTTTTCTATTCCTGCAACATAAAGTGATCGATAAGAATCTCATATTCAGGCGTATCGGCGACTAAGACAGCAGGTCGACCCTCTTTTGCTCAACGGCTCCGTCATGGGACGAAGAAACGCTCTTTTTCTCGAAAAAAGAATATATTTTACTTGCAGGACAGTTGTAAAATTTCCGGGAAAGTACATTAGCCTGGAACATTATAACATATATTTAAGAAAAAATAATGTTCGGAAGTAATGAAAAGCGTAATTTTTAGGTCATATGACCAAGCCTTTCATCATTACAATAAGAAAAGTAAAATGAACCAATGAAAAGTTTTATTAACAAGTCACATGACTTGTTTTGCTTACGTTACGCGCTGCGCGCCCCGGATGACTTCCGGATGCGCTAACGCGGCGCGTCATATGACGCATTACGCGACAACGCAGGTACAGAATATAGTCAAAATGTCTCCACCAACCAGCGGTCGGAACACAACCCCTTTCAGCAGGTTAAATAGTTCTGTTAAATGACAACAGAAGGGACAGGCAACAAGAACCATCAGTCAAAGAGGGGAGGGCTAGTTCTTCTCTACCGGGTTACATTGGGGCGCTACCGGAACTGATCGAATTGGTAGTCTACAGTGTTTCTGGATGTTTCAGACTGAAGCTGGGGTTAGCATGAGAGCAGCACCATTTCGTAGCTCCGTCGTGGTCATTCCGCAACCAATCATGGCAGCCGTTCTTTATCGTTATTTTGGGCGGGGTGGGTGGCGGAGCAGAGCTGTTTTGCAGCCATCATTGTGTGGAGTTCAGTTCATCTCACTAGTTTTGTATTTGTCATGAGGGGTTGTTCCTAATGTTTCTATTTTAGCGAGGTCAAAAAGAGATCCCATTAGTGGCCTACTGATTTTGCTCGATTCCTTTTCTTTTTTTTTACACGATTTTTCGTTATCTGCAAAGACTAAACAGAGTATTGCGACTCTGTGTTTGTTTGTAAATAGAGAATGAACCAAAGAGAACTAATTCTAAAACAGTAAATACTTGGATAACAATGAATCAAATGGAGAGAGAAGCAGGCACGACGGATTACAATGGGGGCAAAGACCTGCGTTAACTACCTTTCACTATCTGCAAAGAGAGAGTACTCCTAATAGAAATGAGGGGGGGGGGCACCATTCAAAGCAGATCAGTGTGCATAAACACGAAAATGTTTTCACTTACCACGTACTTGACATTCGACAGCTTATGATATTTGCTATTAAAAAACCATTGAAATTCACTGAAAAAACCATAGGTTATAGACCATATATAGTTAGGAATTAGCATTTACAAAACCTTGAAAATTCACTGAAAAAACCATAGGTTATAGACCATATATAGTTAGGAATTAGCATTTAAAAAACCTTATTTTACTCACACAAAACCATTGAAATTCCATATATAGTTAGTTGCACTAACTATATATCGCGCACCTGCAATCCACTGCTGATGATGTCACATATTACATCATTCATGACATGGTCAGTGACATCACTGATGACATCACTGATGACATCTCAAATGACATCACTGATGACATCACTGATGACAACATCCAGTGACTGTATGTTTCTGTAAAGTTAAAATGTGTCTTACATATTGAAGAATGAGTGGAAGTATAAGTGTCTGGACAAAGGATTTAGTAGGTGCATGACTGAATGCATGAGTGAGTGATTAAATGTGTCTCACTGAGTGCATGGGTTAGTGACTAAAGTGTCTTAATTTGTGCATCATTATGTCTGTTGTTCTGTAAACTGCTGCATGTTTTGATCAGTAGCTATATGATTAACTATATGGGTTACTGATTGATTGTCCAAGTATTTGTATGAGAGACTGAGTGTGTGTGTGGCTGGCTGGGAGGTGTGTGACTCTGTGCAGATCAATGTGTACTTGTATCAATGATTGTATAACAAGGTAAGTATGTGTTAGTATATGTTTGAAAATGTAAGGTGCTCTATGTTTAACTGTATAGACAAGAAAATGGAAGTGTCATTGATTCTTTACAGGACTGACTAGGTGTGTGA
The DNA here is from genome assembly GCF_964261635.1 of Lissotriton helveticus. Lineage (NCBI taxonomy): Eukaryota > Metazoa > Chordata > Amphibia > Caudata > Salamandridae > Lissotriton > Lissotriton helveticus. The sequence continues at coordinate 1,491,870,004 of NC_136057.1, forward strand.
GTAACTCCATGGATGAGTGGCAGACTGTGAGTGTCTGTATAGGTGTATGAGTGCATATGATAGTGTTGTAAAGATGAGTGATTGTATGTATGAATGATAGTATGGGTGAATGAGTGAAGGTGTGTGTAGACGTAGGAATCAGTGAGTGCGTATGTAGTAACTAGTATTGGTGTGTCAATGGTTTCAAAAATTATATTCTGTATTTAACACTGGGTGAAACAGAGGTTATATTAAAATGTGAGGAGATGCATTGTATTGTCACATGAATGATATCATCAGTGATGTGGTCATTGATGTCAAATGAGATGTCATCAGTGATGTCATCAGTGATGTCATTTGAGATGTCATCAGTGATGTCATCAGTGATGTCACTGACCATGTCATGAATGATGTAATATGTGACATCATCAGCAGTGGATTGCAGGTGCGCGATATATAGTTAGTGCAACTAACTATATATGGAATTTCAATGGTTTTGTGTGAGTAAAATAAGGTTTTTTAAATGCTAATTCCTAACTATATATGGTCTATAACCCATGGTTTTTTCAGTGAATATATATATATATATATATATATATATATATATATATATATATATATATATATATATGATTCATTGAAACCTTTTCCTTCTATCCCTTTCCACTTATGATTATTGACACAGAATAATGTAAAAAACAGCTAATGTGGGGTACTATATCCATATCACCAACAATGCTGAGTTATTGTTAAAATATAATTGGGTCAGTTGCACATTTTAATTTTAAACATGTAACTAAACTGAAATGTTAGTTATGTTTTGTTATGTGATGCACTGGGACTCTATATGAATGGAATATAGAGTCTGCTTTCTATGTTAATGTTTGGTTTCTCAAAAAAATGCATTTAACTTCCGGGATTGGGAGAGTGGTCATGTGACCAAGAGCAGGATTGCTCGAAACGCGTCTGTTGTTTTGCCCGAATAAAACTTGTTATCTCACTGGATCGCGTGGCTCGTACTTCATGGTTACGGAAGTGAAGTTATTGTTGGATTTTCGGAGCGGTGAAACCAGCTCGTAATCGAGCCCCAGCCCGTTCGGAAGGGAAGAGACAAGCACCGCCGGCAGCACCGAAGCCTCACCCAGGAACGTTGCAAAAGTGAAGACTGGATAAAGCTCTCGCGGAACATCAGCGAACATCGCAGCAGGTGAGCGATGAAGAGTGAGGGAGGCTGCCAGGGCGCGCTAGAACATTGTTTCCATACCGCGATCCAGTATTGAGACGGTCGGTTGACCGTGGCGCATTCTGGGGCATGGAGTTCATAAAGGGGCAAGAGGCCTCTGCTGATCTTATCTTCAAAAAGAATATACATGGCAAAAGCGGAGAGAGAATGAAGCAGTGACTGTACAATCAGCTTCAACTATAAAACAAAAATGCAACTTGTTGGAAAGGCTGCGCAAAAAAGAATTGAGTCGCTGGTGGGAGGCCACGTCACTCCAAAACTACTTAGAAGTGGAGCGCATTCCCCGTGGGTTGAAAATTTTCATTGGGCCTACCCTAAGCAAGCCAAAACCAGAAGTACTAAAATCATGGCTTGACAACACGAGCGCCTGTTCCAAAAATATGTTGCAAATCCTGATAAGAAACGCCTGGGAGGAACACAAAGAACTAGTGGAAGAGATACAGAAAATTCTTGATGATCTTGTAACAGAGGCTGACCAAATTGAGGTGAAAAAGATATTATCTACGGTGAATGACGGCATCTCCAATTTTGAAAAAGATTTGATTGCGAGGAAACAAAGAAAATTTGAGAGGGACCAGAGAGACTATCAATCAGGAAGAATCCTGACCTTTACCAAAAAGTTTGATAAACTATGAGCGTCCCTACTGAAGGATAGAGCACTCGGAGCAGCAGACAAAGACAGATGGGAATCCGGGACAAGCCTTAGCTCAGAAACCGGATCAATTGACAGCACCATCGCCTAACCAGCAGAAGTAACAGCTTTTTCCGAGGAAATGCGCCTCATGCTAGAGGCAAACTAACAATCGATACAAGGGATGACAAGATATCAAGGCAGAGGTGGGAGAACAAAACCAAAAAACGGCGAGAGCGGCGCATCAAAAGTCAACAACACTGGCGTGGGAAACAAAGGCCAGACCCAGAGAGGCAAATCATGGCAGAACAACCACAGGAACTAACGGTAATGAACCTTTCAAATAGATTATTAACCGAAAGTGAAGAACAAGTCCTTAAACTGGGATTAACTTTTTGTCTGGACTCATCTATAGACTATGCGCAGACACGAATAGATATGTACCTGTTTGTACGTAAGTTGAAATTGTTTAAGATCCATCAGAGTAGACAACAAGGTCTCTGTAGACAAAATGAAAGCGTAGCCACATCTCTAAGCGATGTAGATATTTTAGAAACACTAGAGAGCCTCAGCAACGAAGAACCTGCCGACTTAATCCAAACACCTGTCCTTCCTGACTCAGCTCTTGACACAGTGACACCCAATGTAGGGCCAAATCAAAATTTAGACCACAGCTACCCAGGGATAATATTGACGTCTTTCACGATCTTGTGAATAATGACATTTTGAGGATTCTCGAAAAACCAGTTGGGAGACAGAACCTTACCGTAGAACACAGAGAAGCCCTCAGAAACTTACAAAAAGATGACACCATTATAATTAAACCCTCTGACAAAGGGGGAAACATTGTAATTTGGGAAAAGAAAAGCTATATAAAAGAGGCTATGAGACAGCTTTCTGACACCACATGCTACACCAGAGTAGATGTATCATATCCTAACAAATTGCAAACAAGAATTTTCCAACATCTCCAGGAATGGTCTAACAACGACCTCCTGAGTTGGGATGAAACAAAATTTCTTAAAAATGAGACACCAACTGTTCCAACCCTTTATCTACTTCCCAAGATACATAAAGATCCTGTACAACCACCAGACAGACCCATGGTGTCGTCCAAGAATAATCTGTTGGAAAATGTCTGACGATACGTGGACCATTTTTTAGCAGAATATATTAAAGACCTGACATCACACATTAGGGACACTAAGGATTTTCTCCTAAAAATCGAAAACATTCATTGGGAAGAACATTTCTGGCTGGTATGCCTTGACATAGAAAGTCTACATACCAGCATAAGGCACACTGACGAGCTTAAAGCATGTGAATACTTTCTAAAATCGAGGAGTATACATCTTGAAGCACATACCAGAATGCTCCTTCATGTGATAGAACTTTGCCTGGCAGAGAATGTTTTTTCTTTCAATGGGGTGTTATACAAACAATCACAGGGTGCCTCGATGGGCACCTGCTTGGCCCAAGCTACGCCAACTTGTTGGTAGGCTGGTGGGAGGAGCAGGTGCTCTGGCGTGAAACCTTGGAACCCTGGAGTAGCAAGGTCAATGTCTGGCTCAGGTATATAGACAACGTCTTTTTCATCTGGGAAGGCAATGAGAGAGATCTCCTTGTTTTCCTAAGTATGCTTGATCGGAAAACTGTCAACCTAAAATTCTCTATGTAGCACAGTCAGAAAAGTGTCGATTTCCTTGACATTAAAGTAACAACTCATGGCAATAAACTAGACACTGAAGTATTCAGGAAGAAAACTGCAGGCAACTCAGTATTACATTCTGAGAGTTGTCATCCTCCTAACCTCCGATGGAGCATTACATTCAGTGAATTTCTTTGTGCTAAAAGAAACTGTAGCACTGACGTTACTTTTGAAAAAAACAAAAAAGAGATGTTCAAGAGATTTCAAGCCATGGGTTACTCAACTAAAATGCTCACAAAAGGAGAACAAAGGGTTGAAAAAATCAAAAGAGAAGATGCATTGAATAAAACTGCCAAAACCAAACCAACCAAGTCAGATTCTGTCATTAGACTTATCACCACCTACAACTCCCAACCACCACAACTCTGCCAAATAATTAAAAAAAGGTGGGATATACTCTTGCAAGATAAAATCCTGAAGGAGAAACTATGCACTCACCCATCTATAACCTATAGGAAAGGGTGCTCAATAAAAGATCAGATTGTGAGAAGTCACATGGAGAGGAAAAAGTTACTTGGCTAGAGAAAAGAGGAGGATTCCACAAATGTGGAAAATGTAAAGTGTGTAGTCACAGTGATAATGTGAGGGAGGTCACGTTGCAAAGAACTGAAAGAAAATGGTGTATCAGTAAAAACATACAATGTAGCACTTAATTTGTCATATATGTTATCACTTGTTCGTGTGGCAAGTGGTACATAGGCTCTACAACTTTTCCTGTTAAAAAAAGAATATTAGAACATTGGAGGGCCATTACAAACAAGAATTTTTCCTACAGTACTGCTAAACACTTCAGTGTACACCACAACAGCGATTGGACCAAAGCAAAGTACTTTGCACTTGATACAATTCCCAAAAATCCCAGAGGGGGTAACAGAATCTTAGCTTTACGTAGATTGGAATCTAAATTCATTCTCTAAGCTGGGAGTGTCGCACCGATGGGGATGAATATTGATGAAGAAATGCATGTACATCTCTGATCTGTTTGCCTCTCGCTACCTAGAAGGAATACAGTACCTGAACTGTTTGTTTTAAAAAATATACTTATGTTCCACCTCTCCCCCTTTCTTCCCCCCTCACTGTGCTGGACCCTTTCTTAATTCTAATTGCTTATATGTAATCAGACGACAATCTTAGCTTAGTGATGCTTTTATCGCTTGGTACTAATCACTATTTTCTCTGTTTTCTCTTATCCAGATGGTACGATTTGGAATGGGTGTGTCACGAAATACGAATAACCTTACGAGCACGGAGTTAAGTGTCGGTCTTAACCACATTCTCCTTTGATTTTTTGGACTATTTAGTATACTATTTGACTGTAGTGCCTCAGATTTGGATTTATTGCTTGATCTGAATAGATAGAGACTAGTAGTGAATGATTAGGGTACTATACCCATTATTTTCTTTATAAATGATTGATTGAAACCTTTTCCTTCTATCCCTTTCCACTTATGATTATTGACACAGAATAATAAAAAAAAAAGCTAATGTGGGGTACTATACCCATATCACCAACAATGCTAATTTATTGTTAAAATATAATTGGGTCAGTTGCACATTTTATTTTTAAACATGTAACTAAACTGAAATGTTACTTATGTATTGTTATGTGATGCACTGGGACTCTATATGAATGGAATATAGAGTCTGCTTTCTATGTTAATGTTTGGTTTCTCAAAAAAATGCATTTAACTTCCGGGAGAGAGGTCATGTGACCAAGAGCAGGATTGCTCGAAATGCGTCTGTTGGTTTGCCCGAATAAAACTTAAGTTATCCCACTGGATCGGCGTGGCTCGTACTTCATGGTTACGGAAGTGAAGTTATTGTTATATATATATATATATATATATATATATATATATATATATATACTTGAAGATGAACGATCGCAAGAAAACAACAGCCAGCGCAAAAATCTGGATCCCAAAGGATACAATGAGTCACAAAGAAATAAAATATCCAAGAAAGAAGTGACTCAAACAGATAGATTTACCAAAGAACAAAAATATATTTCCACTACAACGTTTCATCTTCCACCTTCCTCAGGTAGTTTCAAGATGGTAAGCTCAGTGGCTGCACAGATGACACAGCTGATTTTTCAAAAAGCATCATAAGTGAAGATTCCATTTGGAATGTGGAATCAATGCAGTCCTGAGAGTTCTTGAGATATGCAGTAATCAGGTTGTATTGTCAGTAATGTTCAGTCCATCTGGATGCAATGATTTTAAACGGTACATCCAGAAGTTTTCCCTGGAGTCCAGTAGTTCTTCCTTTGAGACATGTTCCACAGAGAAAATCTTCAAATCTGATAGTGAATGATCCACAAGGTTAAAATGATTGGCTACAGAGTGGTCAATTTTCTTATTAATTATTGCTGATTTGTGGTTCCTGAATCGTGTGCGGAGGTCATTCACTGCTTGGCCTACATATTGTTTTTTTACAGCTTTGCCGTTGGCACTGAATCACATAAATAATGCATGTTGAGCGACATGTAAGATGCTGCCTTATTGCATAGGTCCTTCTGGTAACATAACTAGTAACTGATGATGTTTGTAAAAGGTATTCACACGTGATGCACCTTTTAGAGTCACAGCAATTAACCCCTGCATTTGTTACAGCTTTCTTGTATATATATATGCGTCATATGGACTGTAAAGGAATAAAGGAGCACGTTAAATGGAGTCTGTGTCCGACTTGGTTTGTTGATGCAAAATCAGTAGTTTTCGGATAGATATATGTTTTCAGTGAAAAAAAAACAGGTTTCAGAGACGTTATAGTTCGGGATTAGCATTTGAAAAACCTTAAAAATTCAATGAAAAAACCACAGGTGTAAGGGACCTTATAGTTAGGGATTAGCATTTAAAAAACCTTAGAAATCCATTGAAAAAACCACAGGTTTCCAGGAGGTTATAGTTAGGCTCACATTTCACTCACTGCGGATGAAGTCACATATTACATCACTCATGACATGGTCAGTGACATCACTGATGACATCACAGATGACATCTCAAATGACTGATGTCGATTTTGGTTTTTAAATTCACTCGCAGTCGAGAAATACAACCCTGGGAGGACAATGAGTTTATCCGGGCCCCATGACATGCGCTATCAGGAATGTGACATTAACACTGCTGCAACAAACATGGGGAGTCTGGGTCAGAAGGCGGGTCAATACGTGTCAATCATCAGCTCTGGAGAGCTTTCTGGGACAATGACAGCTACTATGAGTCATGGATTGTAGTGTTCAGCAGCACTTACTTTTAAATTGTTCTTTTTATGTTATTAAGGCAACAAGGTTTGGCTATGTAGATATAATGCCCACATTCTGTCCCACTGTGTTAAATGTCTAGAGTGATATTTGAGCATAATCGTCTGTGTGGTCTGCATTATAGGTATGCAATGCGAGCAAAACTATATTCAAGTACTGTGCACAATACTTTGTAATGCTATAATGTACCTGCATTAATGCCGACCTTTTGCTGTAGACAGCTTGCACATGAGGTAACTCTGGTGTAATAGGAGTGCATACACAATAGTGTGTTTTCTATGTTTATTTACAAATCCAGTAGGTGGGGCTATATAACACTTGTGAAAATCAGCGCCAAACTAGATTGACAAAGGCTACTTTGTGGCTGAAACGCGTCTCTCCTTGTGTTCGGGATTGAGGGTGACATCAACGAATAAAGTGATGCCGAATCCGAACCACTTTGTGTCCGTGCTTCCTTCCATGGTGTCACTGTGGGAGGTGGATTGTTTGGTTCATTTTGATGCAGCGTGAGCGGTCGTCACGCTTTCACGGAACACCAGTTGTTTGTGGCTCTCCCTTCAGACCGTTTTTTTGGGAGGAGTACTGGAGTGCTATTGGCAGAGCCCCCATTTGGTTGGTCAGGAAGAGAAACGAGGATGACTGCGGTCGATGATGCGGGTCCCAGAGCGGGGCGGTTTTTGTGACTGCCAGCATGAGATCTGTGTTTTTAGCAGCACGAAATGCCTCGCTCAGAAGACTGACTCCAGCTGGTAATTGGGCACCGCAGACGCGAAACGCCGAAGCGGTGAGGTGGTTCTGGCGTAATTAGTTTTGATGATGGTTCCCCCTCAACCCCGAGGTTGTGCCATTCCTAACGCTATCTGAAAGACATGTGTCTTTACCACGGTAAGAAATACCTCTGACATTTACCCTGCAGCAAGAACACCCAATGACTATTGTTTGCTTAGTAGTGACCTTTTCAGTGGCATTGTGGGATTAGTAGTCCTGAGGGGGTTGGAGCACATGCTCAACTGATGTCGATTTTGGTTTTTAAATTCACTCGCAGTCCAAAAATACAACCCTGGGAGGACAATGAGTTTATCCGGGCCCCATGACATGCGCTATCAGGAATGTGGCATTAACACTGCTGCAACAAGCATGGGGAGTCTGGGTCAGAAGGCGGGTCAATACGTATCAATCATCAGCTCTGGAGAGCTTTCTGGGACAATGACAGCAACTACGAGTCATGAATTGTAGCGTTCAGCAGCACTTACTTTTAAATTGTTAATTTTATGTCATTAAGGCAACACAGGATGCAAGGTTTGGCTATGTAGACATAATGCCCACATTCTGTCCCACTGTGTTAAATGTCTAGAGTGATGTTCGAGCATAATCGTCTGTGCGGTGTGCATTATAGATATGCTATGCGAGCAAAACTATATTCCAGTACTGTGCACAATACTCTGTGATGCTATAATGCACCTGCATTAATGCCGACCTTTTGCTGTAGACAGCTTGCACATGAGGTAACTCTGATGTAATAGGAGTGCATACACAATAGTATGTTTTCTATGTTTATTTACGAATCCAGTGGGTGGGGCTATATAACACTTGTAAAAATCAGCGCCAAACTAGATTGACAAAGGCCACTTTGTGGCTGAAACGCGTCTCTCCTTGTGTTCGGGATTGAGGGTGACATCAACGAATAAAGTGATGCCGAATCCTGAACCACTTCGTTTCCGTGCTTCCTTCCATGGTGTCACTGTGGGAGGTGGATTGTTTGATATATATATATATATATATATATATATATATATATATATATATATATATACACGCCAAGGTGTATTGAAGAATGAGTGGGTATATGGGTGTCTGAATGGATAATTTAGTGGGTGCGTGACTGACTGTATACGTGAGTGATTAAACGGGTCTTAGTGAATGCATGGGCGAATTACTAAACTGTGTGAATGTCTGTATCAATCTGTCAGTTGGTGTGTAAGTGGCTGTATGAGTTGGTGAGTAGCTGTATGAGAGTCTATATGAGTTAACTATTGGTTGTCTGAATACCTGTATGGGTGCCTGACTGCCTGGGTGTGTGGGGTGTGTGACTCCCTGCATTGATGTGAGTGGGTGATCAATTGGTATATGTGTTTATGAGTGTGTGGGTGATCAATTGGTATATGTGTTTATGAGTGTATCTGCAATGGGGTGTATGGGTGAGTGAGTGTGCGTATGGCTGTGATAGAAAGTGAATGATGTCTCAGTGGTATATGTGTAAGTAACTACATATGTGAAAGGCAGTATATGTGAGTGTTAGAGTGCATAAGGGACTAAATGTGAGAGTGAGTGATGGTGAGAGTAGCTGTATAGTTGAGTGTGTGCGTATGTCTTGTAGAAGAGAGTACGTATGTATTACTATCTGTTTGAATGAGTTACGTGGTGTGTGTGTATAACTGTTAAGGTGAATAAATGGCAGTGTGATTGATTATTTGGGTTACTGACTACATGTCTGAGTAACTCTATAGGTAACTGGCAGTGTGTGAGTGTCTGTATGGGTGTATGAGTGCATATATCAGTGGCTGTATTGATGAGTGAATGAGTGTAGGAGTGACTGTGCGAGTTAGTGAGTGGATGTGTATGTAGACCTATGAATCAGAGAGTGGGTATGTACTAACTGTTATTGGTGTGTCTATGGTTTCGAGAATGGTAGTCTGTATTTTAGAGTGGGTGTATCAAAGGATATTTTAGGGTGTGAAGAGGTGCATCAGATATTAGGTGGATGATGTCATCAGTGATATCATTTGAGATGTCATCAGTGATGTCACTGACCATGTCATGAGTGATGTAATATGTGAGGACATTAGCAGTGCATTGCGGGGCGTGAGTTATAAAGGCCAAATTTTCTGGTTTGTGCGAGTGAAAAGTCAGCCCAACTATAACGTCCCTGAAACCTATGGTTTCTTCAGTGAATTTTTAAGTTTTTTTTTAAATGGTAATCCCTAACTTTTGTTTTCCCTTCACGCCGAGCCGGCTCGACTCCCAGACCTCTGGACTTCTGCACCTCACTATAAGGGAGGCATAAGGTGAGCGACAGCAAGCGCCAGCGACAGCAAGCGTGACCATGGACTAGTGGTGGCAAGAGTGATCCACAGAGGCATAGAGGTACAGAGACAACTAGGTCAGGCAAACAAGATGGGGACGGCCCTGCTCTGCCTCGTCCTGCCTGAGTGCCTGAGCCTCGCCTATCGCGCCTCACCCTCACTCTTGGTGGGCTGAGAGAAGAAGAGCTCCTTTTCCTGAAATTAACCTGCAACAGCTGCCCACACTCCTCTGTCTCATCCCGTCCCACCCGGCATCTATCTTAGGAATTAGAGGCAAGTAGCCGGCAGCCAGCAGCTAGAACCACCCAATCCCCTCCCCCTGCGGACCCCCTTGGGCTGAGCAAGGAAAAAGCAGCAAAGGACCAGTTGGCAGCAGGGCGAGAGTAGGAGCAAGGAGTAACCCTAACATCACCAAACCAACTTGTTACAGCACATAACCATCACACTAACTCGTTATTGCCTTGGCACCAACTTCCTCTCCTCTCCTCTGGACCGTCATGAGGTCTGGTAGGGTAAGAAGATCTATAACAAGGACATCACCCAAATGGAAAAGAAAGGAAGTCGCACGTGAAAATCAAGGATGTATAGCGGCTCTGGAAAATGACATTTCGAGTGAAATTAACATCGAGGACAGCAAAAGCACCAGCAAGGGGGTCACCAAAGACACAATAACCTGCCTCATTGAAGGTCTGATGGCTAACACAGACAGTCCTCCATCCATAACAGATTTAAAAAGTGTAAATCATCCAAACGCAACATCCAAGAGGGATTAAAGAAAAAAATCTGGTTGAACTTGTAAACATTGGATAACCTCCAAGGTAGATCACAAATTTCTACCAACCAAAAATCTACACAAAATGTACTTTTCTAAAAGACCCAGGCAAAGCAATCTACTCAAACAACGACACCATTATGGGTCTACAATCCCCACTGCGACCTGGTGGAGCTGAACATCCTTTACCCCAAACATCAGGAACAACAACATATACAGCCGTAGAAATACACACTGTCAAAAGTCACATGGAGACCACAACCCACCTGAGAACCATAATGGGGGATGGAGCTCAACGGAGGCAAGCTTATGAAACCATTGAAGCAACTGAGGGGGCCACCGGCCAAAATACCTAGGGGATCAGGAAAAAAACTTTAGGGGGCCTGAGACCCAGCACGAGAGCGAAAGGGCCGCAGAACCAGAAGGAATCCCAGAGCACCAGAGTCCCAATGACTCAAGTGGCCAGTTATCTTCCACCCACATTTCTCCGTCCCATCAGAACTTATTGAGCAAATCTGATGGAGCGATCAAAACAACTCACGCTAAAAATAGCTCTCCACACAAGCAACCAACAATACAAGGTGACACTCCAACAGCTGAGAAACAACAAACTGACCCAGCAAATCTCCCTCTACATTGGCTACACGAGGACACATGCACCACAGATAGTGATATGACCTTTTTGGCGTCACAAGAATGGGAGGACCTAGTGGCATCATACAACGTAAAACTCACCTTCAATAGCTCCACTGAAGAGCCTACCCATCCGCACACTGAGGGGAATGGAGGACTCACTGACACCTTCTGGGTAACCTTACTAAATACAATCCAGCTGTTGGCAACAGCATTGCAGTACCAATCCGATAAACTAGACATGCAGCTGACCGTCCTCCAAACGCTAGCAAAAGCTACTTCTGAGATAGAAGGAAAGCTTGTGGATCTTAATGACCTCATAAAAAGGGGACAAGAAGCAGCAAAACTATCTCGAATAGTAAGAACAGACTGCATCTGTTCCCCAACAATGGACAAGCTATCTACTTCACCGACGATGCTTGGGAACCTCCTGGCGGATCTAAAACTAAACAACACAACGCACCTTATTACGGAGGCCAGGTCTGGAACTACAGGCCTCAGTGAAAAACCATCAGGAGCCGGCAACGACCATCACACCGCCATCAAGGAAGGGGACCCATCTCCAAAATCCAAACAAATACTAGAAGTGTCCATTTTGAACACCTCAACCAAATGAAAGGGCCGGTGCAGAGACATCTACGAATGTGCGAGCCCGCCGCAAAAAAGAAAGGGTAGGAACAGGAAGACAACAGGAGTAGGTTACACTGACAAGAACCAGCGAATGACAGCACCAGGGGATAAAAAGCAAACAGGAGAAACCATGAAATACAACGAAGATAAAAAGTCATCAGCCCCAGACAATAGATCAATAGAGACAAGGACCTTAAAATCAGCAGAGACCCAAACATCGATACTATCAAAAGAGAAAACAAGCAAACAGACAGAGCTGAAGGACATCGGCCAGCTAAATATAAGCAACTATGTAAAACATCTGAACCAGCAAATGGCATACGGAGCAAAGAAAGGAATATGGCAGAGAATCAGTCAACAGTAAAAATACAAAGGGGAACACAGGTCACAAGAGTTCGTCCATATCATCACAGAAGTAATAAACACCGACCACCCACAAACAGCGTTATTTATCGCAAGGAAATTAGCACCCAGGAACAAAAGATGACGGTAAGCACACAAAGCACGAAAAAGTCGACCAATGAACAGGCATAAGAAAAACACCATGGAGCCAGCACAGTAAACAACGACATAACAAATAATAACCTGCCCCCACATGGGGTCAAACAACTCGAGCTAACCACACGTCAGTGAATGCCGATCAACGGAATAAAAGAGACAGACATTCTATTTATCCCAGAATTCAAATCCAGAGGAAGAGTAGACACCGTAAAAAGGGGTAATATATTAAGACTTATCCACTCAATTGAAAACCTGAAATACATTAATACAACAGACTTGTTCACAATTGAATTTCATTCCCCACCAGACCAACAAGGCCATGAAATGACAAAGACAACATGGATAACAAACGATCTGGCAGACCAAATCCTGAGGGAAATACTTAGATTCTCTCAATGGGGGATAAAGCTGGAACCAGGAAAAAGACCAGCTTACCCTACCCCCCTCCTAGAAGAAAGCAATAAAGATCGCCCACAAACAGTCATTTTGAAATCAATTTTAAAAGGAGCACGTAGTTACTCCCCAGGGGCGCAATAGCCACTTGGAATGCCACCGCTGGGACCCTTGCTGCGATCCTTCGTGGAACCTCATACTGTACATTAAACAGGGACTCCCCACCCACATATGGCCACAAGGCGGAAATCAAAATCAGCGCTAAACAACTGAGCAAGAAACGTAAACTTTTCCATAAATATGGCACAACCTCAATAAAGACACAACTTCAAGAGGCCAGCAAAAGCCACTCCAAGAAGGTTTGGGGGGCAAAACGAGATCACTGCGAAGCGGAATGGCTGAAAATATTTGATTTGCTGAGCCCAGGAAAATCGCAGGAGTTTTGGCACTACTTAAGCACCCTGGGACGAGGCACAAACCACAGAGAAAACGCTCTCGAGGCTCCCATCTGGGCCGCCCATGTAAAAGCCCTTTACATCGAAACCGGCCCCGCCATCAAGCAAAATGAAACATCTAACGCTGGAGCTGACTTAGACCCAATCATCGAGATGTCTGCCCCGCCGGGAAAACTGTTGGTGACCAAAATCCTAAAAAACATCAGACAAAATGGTGCCCCGGGGCCCAACGGCCTTCCAGGACACCTATTCAAGGCAAACATCGACTTCTGGTCAAAAACCCTGACCCACTTGTACACTGAATGCTGGCTCCTGGGGGATGTCCCAGACTCGTGGAGAGGCTCGCTCCTACAGCCAATCCACAAAAAGGGTCCTAAATCTGAACCATCAAATTATCGCCTGATTGCCCTTCTGGACATCGAGGGTAAAGCTTACGCCAGTGCCATCTTGAGGGACCTCACAGACTGGACGGACGCTGAAGGTCTCCTCCCATTCTGCCAAACCGGATTTAGACCAGGGTCCGCCACAGTTGATAACATTACTGCACTTTCTTATCTGGTCCATAACGCTCGGACAAGCAAAAGCCCCCCCTTATTCGCCTGTTTCATTGACTATTCGGCGGCGTTCGACGGGGTAGATCGTGCAATCCTGTGGAGAAAGCTGGCCCAATGAAACATCAATCCATCTTTGTTGAGGGCGATCCAATCCTTGTACCACAAAACGTGGGTAAGAATCAAACTATCAAGGGACCATGCATCCGCAAAGATCAACACGGACCGAGGCCTAAAACAAGGGTGCGTGCTAGCCCCACTGCTATTCAACTTATATACAGCGGACATGGAGAAAGCCTTGACTGGGGCAGCACTGCTCATCCCAAAGATCGGCAGGACAAAAATTCATTTCATGCAATACGCCGACGACCTGGTGCTCCTGGATCATACGAGAATTGGGCTACAAAAGGGTCTGACGGCACTTGTCGCATACAACGATAAAAATAAGCTTGTAGCAAATCCATCCAAGTCCAAAGTCATCATCTTTGGAAAGTACCCAAAGAAAAAAACATCAAAATGGAGGCTTGGCCACCTTCTGCTGGAAAGTACCCAGCGGTACTCTTACTTGGGCATTTGCTTCCAGGAGTCGGGGCTCTCTAGCGCGCACCTAAAGACCATCCAAGGCAAAGGCAAAACTATAATCTATGCTATTTGCAAGCTGCACACCTCCTTATATAAACACGGAAGATACCAAGGGTCTTGAGATATAAAAATGGTCGGTACCTATTTCTGGTATGCAGACTCACAAATAACTAGTGGTTATTTGAGTGACATAGGAGAGAGAAGGTGCTCTTAACTAGAGAGAAAAGAAACCCATCAGCCCACCAGATGGCAGAACCTCATCATCTGGGTTTTTTTGAAAAGATGATGTCCGCTAGGCATCTCCTCAGTACATCTGGTATGGGTAGCTAGGGTCGGATCATCATGCAGAGAAAACCCTTAACCAGAAGAAGAGTTTTTATGAAGGCTGATAGGATAAGTTGCAGTGCTCAAAAGGTGTGAAACAAAATTAGTGACAAATTAAAAATGCCTGTTTTGATGCCTAGAGAACAAGTTTAATAGGAGTGACCATCAGAACGGCATATCTAAAAGCAGAGTGAGTATAGTATTTGAGAAATATAACTATTTATCATAGATGTAAAATGGTCGACATGTTTCAGCCCCTCCGGGCTTTCATCAGGACCTACGATGTACACTACTGCAAAACTTACCACAAAGCGTGATACACACAAAAAGGATTGTGTAGACCTGCCAGTTGTATGGTCTTTTAATCCAGGAACTCTCCCATCATTGTAGGGAGGAACGGCCTCACCTTGCCTGGCACTCGCTCAGGACAAAGAGGCCACGCACTGTCCGTCGTTGCCTCGGTCTGGAAACCTCGGCTCAGTTTCCAGACCGAGGCAACGACGGACAGTGCGTGGCCTCTTTGTCCTGAGCGAGTGCCAGGCAAGGTGAGGCCGTTCCTCCCTACAATGATGGGAGAGTTCCTGGATTAAAAGACCATACAACTGGTAGGTCTACACAATCCTTTTTGTGTGTATCACGCTTTGTGGTAAGTGTTGCAGTAGTGTACATCGTAGGTCCTGATGAAAGCCCGGAGGGGCTGAAACATGTCGACCATTTTACATCTATGATAAATAGTTATATTTCTCAAATACTATACTCACTCTGCTTTTAGATATGCTGTTCTGAAGGTCACTCCTATTAAACTTGTTCTCTAGGCATCAAAACAGGCATTTTTAATTTGTCACTAATTTTGTTTCACACCTTTTGAGCACTGCAACTTATCCTATCAGCCTTCATAAAAACTCTTCTTCTGGTTAAGGGTTTTCTCTGCATGATGATCCGACCCTAGCTACCCTCACCAGATGTACTGAGGAGATGCCTAGCGGACATCATCTTTTAAAAAAAACCCAGATGATGAGGTTCCACCATCTGGTGGGCTGATGGGTTTCTTTTCTCTCTAGTTAAGAGCACCTTCTCTCTCCTATGTCACTCAAATAACCACTAGGTATTTGTGAGTCTGCATACCAGAAATAGGTACCGACCATTTTTATATCTCAAGACCCTTGGTATCTTCCGTGTTTTTTCAAGTAGTTTAGTTGGGGGACAAGATACAAGCAGGTCTATAAAAAACTTTAACTCCCCTAGGACCCTCTTTTCCACATTTTTCTGTCGCCTCCTTATATAGCCCGTCCACAATGGCCATCCAACGAGTACTCAAAGCAAAATTAATGCCGGCGCTAAATTACGCTCTCCAGGCACTCCCTGGCAAACTGCATAAAGATCTAGAAAAAATCCACTGCAGAGCCTACAAGAGACTATTCCACCTCCCGAGGTGTACCAGAAACACTCTCGTCCGCTTGGAGTTCTCACTCAACCAGCAATACTTGGAAGAGATGGCCGCCCTAAGCAAATACTACTTTTTAACAACGACGGCAAAGGAGAACACACTCAAGGCCTCGCTGAACTGTATTTTCTTAGAACCAGGGAATCCCTGGTCGGCCACTCTCAAGGCGGCAAAGGACCATCTCAATCTCGCCTGGAATCCCGAACATGTCAGCTGCACCGCCATCAAACACTCCATCAAAAAACAAGTGCGCGCGCGGTCACGAGAACTGGACCTGGAGTCACTGGCAAAAAAAGACCTCCACGAGTCCTTGTGCTTACCGCACATCCTGCACAATCCCAAACACCATCTTAAGCAGGCCGTGGGCCGCGCAGCCCTTCATAAGATCTTAGCCTACAGACTACATCCGCTGCCTCTTAAAGAACTACATGCCTCCGGCATGGTCGGCTCAGGAGCCCGGGAATGCAGGCTCTGCAGGTACAAACGTGAGTCACTGGCTCACCTACTATTCTGCTGCCCAGCCCTGCGCACGGCCCGTAGCCTCTATCTCAGGCCAATTCTAAGACAATCAGGAATCTACTCCACAAAGGAGGCGACCAACTATCTTTACACCCTGACAACGGTAAAGCACATGGCCTCCTTCGGAAAGTTCATTCACCAGACACGATCCTTGCTGATGGCCCCGGAGGGCATGCCTTCATAGTGACTTTACAGACCCATGCCCAACATGAACCATACTCATCGTAACCCCAGCCCTCAGGGCGGCACAAACTCCCTTGGTTTTAATTTTTGTAATTTGTTTGTAATTTTGTAACCTTGCATCTTGTTTTTAATGTAATGGTTTTGAGTAACCAAACAATAAAAATAATTCATTCAATTCATTCATTCATTCATACTCCCCAGGGCCCAAGAGCAATCACTTGCACATAAAACACTCAACAATCAAGTAACCTGACTTGAACTGGGCAAACATATGGCGAACAATAACTACAGGAGATACAAAGTGACAAAGGACACCAGGCCAGACTTCCACAAAAGTTGATACCTCAAATATTAAAAAATGTATCTGGAATATAAACGGTCTGACAAGTAAACTGGAAGACCCAGAAACATCAAACTACTTAAAATCATTCGATTTGATCTTACTCCAAGAAACCTGGGAAGAGAAAGAGTTACCCTTACAAGGATACACAACTCAAATCCATCCAGCTACTGGAGGCTCAACATTCGGCCGCAGTACAGGAGGACTGGCGTCACTCGCCTCAATACTAACAATAGAAGCAATGGAAGAGATTAAGGTAAAAATCACTCCCCCTAGTGCTATACAGGCAATAGTAACAGCAATCAAAAACAAATAGGCGGTTCAACCACTATATATAATAAACACATACATACACCCTCAGCACAGACTAAAAGGGGCAAGAGAACTGGTCAGCGAACTGGTACGACTCATGGGATAAAGGGAAATGGAGAACTTACTTCTGGCAGGCGACTTCAATCTTCACCTCTTTGGAAAAAAATCAGAAGACGAAATAGCAGAGGAACTTAACATTGCGTGGGGAATACCAAATCAAGTCCCGGCCTTCCTAAACAAGCAAACAAGATGCTCAAATCAACTACTGAAAGATCTGGAGCAGCTAAATTTGAGGGTATTAAATGGTCGATTTAAAGAGGATATACCGCTGGCACCAACATACCTCTCCTCAACCACTTCTTCTCACCTCGACTTCACCCTTGCAACACTTCTACTGTTTAATATTATAAGCTTGTTCAAGGTTGGAGAAAACGGTCAAAGCGACCACTTACCACAAGAAGTGAAACTAAGCGTCACTAGTGGGAACGATATGGAAGCAAGAGAAAGCGTCGGCACAAAGTACACCTCCAACTTTAGACGGGTAAGGTGCAAGACCAACAAAATAGACAAACTAACAAATAACGCAAAAATAATTATCCACCGGAAAACAAACTTGTCCAAGAACCAATAAGAGGCCTTGGAAGAATTAGTAATGGAACTTGGAACAACCTACGCCACAGAGCAAAAAGCCAGCAGAGGGTACATATCTTGCAACATATTAGGAAAGGTAACCACACCTGAGATAAAAAACCTAAAACGGAAAATAAACCACACCCTAAGACAGCGCCGCAAACAACCGAACAAAGAAGCCCTGCAAAAGGAGTTGCGAACCTTAAAGGTTCAGCTAAAAAAGACGATTTGGGAAAAGAAAAGGGAAACTAATGAGGAACTCTGGGCGAAAAATCATGTATGACTCGAAACAGAAGAACAGCGTCAGGTTCGGGAAAACAATCCATAGACTTCAACGGCCAGGCCATAATGGAATAAACTCACATATATTTGAATCTGAAAGGGCACACTACTTACTAAATAATTTCAATGATATAAACCCAGAGGGAACCTACCTAGAAGAAAAACTCGGACAATCAAGATAAACTCCTACGCTAACAATATAGGAACACACAAAAATGAAGTAAACGATGACACCAACCAAGCTGAGACCCAGTGCAAACTAGCAAACCTGGCAAGAGAAGTGCAGAAACAAGAAAGAGAACTGCAAAAAGAGGCAAGAGAGGTGCAAAAACAGACAAGAACGGTACAGAAAGAGGGAAAAGAGGTACAGAAAGAGGGAAAAGGGGTGCAGAAAGAGGCGAGAGTTGCAGAAACAGGCAAGAGAGGTACAGAAAGATGGAACAGGGGTACAGAAAGAAACAAGAGAAGTGTAGAAATAGACTAGAGATGTGCAGAAAGAGACAAGAGAGGAGCAGAAAGAAGCTAGAAAAGTGAAGGAAGCAAGAAAAGTGCAGAAAGAAAACAGAGGTAGATAAAAAGTCAAGAGAAGTGCTGAAAGAAGGAACAGAAACGCAGAAGGAGGTAAGAGAAGTGCAGAAACAAGCATCAGAGGTGCAGAAAGAAGCAAGATTAGTACAGAATAAGGCAAGAGAGGTACAGAAAGAGACAACAGAGGTACACAAAGACAAGATAGGTGCAGAGAGGGAAAACAAGTGCAGAAAGAGGCAACAGGGGTGCAAAAATAGGCAAGAGGGTTGCAAAAAGAGGCAGGAGAAGTCCAGAAAGAAGCAACAGAACTGGTGAAAGAGGCAAGAGAAGTGCAGAGAGAGGCAAAGGAAGTGCAGAATGAAGCAAGAGAAGAACAGAAAGAAGCAAGAGAAGTGCAGAAAGAAGTACAAGAAGTGAGGAAAGAGGCAAGAGATGTGCATAAAAAGGCAAGAGAGGTGCAGAAAGAGGCAAGAGACTACAGAAAGAACCAACAGGAGGTACCGAAAGAGACAAGAGGGGTGCTGGAAGAGGCAAGAGACGTGCTAAAGAAGCAAGAGATGTACAGAAAGAGGCAAGAGAATTGTAGAAAGAGGTAGGACGGGTGCAGAAGGAGGCAAGAGAGATGCCGAAAGAGGGTGTGTAGAAATACGAAAGAGGGGTGCAGCAAGAGAGGTGCTGAAACAAGACAGAGAAATGCAAAAAGAAACAACAGAGGTGCAGAAAGAAGAAATAGAGGTACAGAAAGAGGCAGGATAAGTGGAGAAAGAAGCAAGAGAAGAGCAGAAAGAGGCAAGAGAACTGCAGAAAGATCCAACATTGGTGCAGACAGAGGCAAGAGAGGTGCTGAAAGAGGCAAGAGAGGTGATGAAAAAGGCAAGAGAAGTACATAAAGAAGCAACAGTGGTGCAGAAAG
This sequence comes from Lissotriton helveticus, assembly GCF_964261635.1. Lineage (NCBI taxonomy): Eukaryota > Metazoa > Chordata > Amphibia > Caudata > Salamandridae > Lissotriton > Lissotriton helveticus. The sequence continues at coordinate 1,491,889,905 of NC_136057.1, forward strand.
AGGCAATAAAACTACAGAAAGAGGCAAGAGAGGTACAGAAGGAGGCAAGAAGGGTACAGAAAGAAGGAAAAGGGGTGCAGAAAGACGCAAAGGGGTGCAGAAAGAAGAGGTACAGAAAGAAGCAGTAGAAGTGCAGAAAGGAGCAACAGAGGTGCAGAAAGAAGCAACAGAGATGCAGAAAGAGGCAAGAGAGATTAAGAAACAGGGATGAGGGTGCAAAAAGAGGCAAGAGGGGCGCAGAAAGAAGCAGGAGAAGTGCAGAAAGAAGCAACAGAAGTGCAGACAGAGGCAAGCGGGTGCTAAAAGAGGCAAGACAGGTGCAGAAAAAAGTAACAGAGGTGCAAAAATAGGCACGAGAACTATAGAAAGAGGCAGGAGAGGTGCAGAAAGAGGGAAGAAGGGTGTAGAAAGAAGCTAAAGAACTGCAAAAAAAGCAATGGAAATGCAGAAATCAGCAGGAGAAGTACAAAAAGAAGCAAAAGAAGTGCAGAAAGAGGCAAGAGGGGTGCCAAAAGAGGTAGGAGAAGTGTTGGAAAAGGCGAGAGGGATGCAAAAAGAGGCACGAGAACTGCAGAAAGAACCAACAGAGGTGCAAGAGGGGTCCAGAAAGAAACAACATAAATGTAGAAAGAGGCAAGAGAAGTGCAGAAAGAGGCAAGAGAAATGCAGAAAGCAAGATACGCGAAAAAAGAAGCAAGAGAAGTGCAGAAAAAGGAAAGAGAAGCGCAGAAAGAGGCAAGATATGTGCAGAAAAAGGCAAGAGAGGTGCAGAAAGAGGCAATAGAAGTGCAGAAAGAGGCAGGAGAAGTACAGAAAGAAGCTAGAAAAGAGCAGAAAGAAGCAAGAGATGCACAAAAATAGGCAAGATATGTGCAGAAAAAGGCAAGAGAGGTGCAGAAAGAGGCAAGAGAGGTACAAAAGAACCAACCGAGGTGCAGACAGAGATAAGACGGGTGCTAAAAGAGGCAAGAGAAGTGCAGAAAAAAGCAACAGAGGTACAGAAAGAGGCAAGAGAACTGTAGAAAGAGGCAAGAGAGGTGCAGCAGGAGGCAAGAGAGGTGGAGAAAGAGGCTAGAGAGTGCAGAAAGAACCAACAGAGGTACAGAAAGAGGCAATAGAAGTGCAGAAAGAGGCAGGAGAAGTACAGAAAGAAGCAAGAAAAGAGCAGAAAGAAGCAAGAGATGCACAAAAATAGGCAAGAGATGTGCAGAAAGAGGCAAAAGAACTGCAGAAGGAACCAACATTGGTGCAGACAGAGGCAAGAGGGGTGCTGAAAGAGGCAAGAAAAGTACAGACAAAAGCAACAGAGATGCAGAAAGGGGCAAGAGAATTATAGAAAGAGGCAAGAGAGGTGCAGAAGGAGGTAAGAGTGATACAGAAGGAGGGAAGAGGGGTGCAGAAAGAAGCAGGAGCACTGCAGAAAGAGGCAATAGACGTGCATAAAGAAGCAACAGAGATGGAGAAAGAGGTAATAGAAGTCCAGAAAGGAGGAGGAGGGCTGCAGAAAGAAGCAAGAGAGGTGCAGAAAGAAGCAAGATAAGTGTAGAAAGAAGCAACAGAGGTGCAGAAAGAGGCAGTAGAAGTGCAAAAAGAGGCAAGAGAACTGCAGAAAGAGGCAGGAGAACTGCAGAAAGAGGTAGGAGGACTGCAGAAATAAGAGAAGCGCAGAAAGAAGCAAGAGAAGTGCAGAAACAGGCAAGAGAGGTGCAGAAAGAGGCAAAATATGTTCAGAATAAGGCAAGAGAGGTGCAGAAAGAAGCAAGAGGACTGCAAAAAGAGGAAAGAACTATAGAAAGAGGCAAGAGAGGTACAGAAATAGGCAAGATGGATGCAAAAAGATGCAAGAGGGATACAGAAAGAAATAAGAGGGGTACAGAAAGAAGCAAGAGGGGTACAGAAAGCAAGAGAGGTGCAGAAAGAGGCACGAGGGGTGCAGAAAGAAGCAAGAGAAATGCAGAAAGAACCAACAGAGGTGCAGATAGAGGCAATAGAAGTGCAGAAAGAGGCATGACGGGTGCAGAAAGGCAAGAGAGGTGCAGAAAGAGGGAAGTGGGGGAGAAAGAGGCAAGGGTTGTGCAGAAAGAAGCAGGAGAGGTGCTGAAAAAAGCAACAGAGGTGCAGAAACAATCAAGAGAAGTACAGAAAGAAGCAACAGAGATGCGGAAAGAGGCAATAGAAGTGCAGAAAGTGGCAGAAGAAGTACAGAAAGAGGCAGGCGAAATGCAGAAAGATGCAGGAGGAACGCAGAAACAGACAAGAGAAGTGCAGAAAGAGGCAAAAGATGTGCAGAAAAAGGTAAGGGAGGTGCAGAAAAAGGTAAGAGAGGTACAGAAAGAGGCAATAAAACTGCAGAAAGAGGAAAGAGAATTATAGAAAGAGGCAAGAGGTGCAGAAGTAGGGAAGATGGATGCAAAATGATGCAAGGGGTATAGAAAGAAGCACGAGGTACAGAAAGAAGCAAGAGGCAAGAGTGTGCAGAAACAGGCAAGAGAGGTGCAGAAAGAGGCAAGAGAGGTACCAAAAGAACCAACCGAGGTGCAGACACAGATAAGACGGGTGCTAAAAGAGGCAAGAGAAGTGCAGAAAAAAGCAAGAGAGGTGCAGAAGGAGCCAAGAGAGGTGGAGAAAGAGGCTACAGAGTGCTGAAAGAACCAACAAAGGTACAGAAAGAGGCAATAGAAGTGCAGAAAGAGGCAGGAGAAGTACAGAAAGAAAAAAGAGAAGCACAGAAAAAAGCAAGAGAAGTGAAGAAAGAAGCAAGAAAAGAGCAGAAAGAAGCAAGAGATGTACAGAAATAGGCAAGAGATGTGCAGAAAGAGGCAAAAGAACTGCAGAAAGAACCAACATTGGTGCAGACAGAGGCAAGAGGGGTGCTGAAAGAGGCAAGAAAAGTACAGAAAAAAGCAACAGAGATGCAGAAAGAGGCAAGAAAACTATAGAAAGAGGCAAGAGAGGTGCAGAAGGAGGCAAGAGAGGTGCAGAAGGAGGCAAGAGTGGTACAGAAGGAGGAAAGAGGGGTGCAGAAAGAAGCAGGAGCACTGCAGAAAGAGGCAATAGACGTGCATAAAGAAGCAACAGAGATGGAGAAAGAGGTAATAGAAGTGCAGAAAGGAGGAGGAGGGGTGCAGAAAGAAGCAAGAGAGGTGCAGAAAGAAGCAAGATAAGTGTAGAAAGAATCAACAGAGGTGCAGAAAGAGGCAGTAGAAGTGCAAAAAGAGGCAGGAGAACTGCAGAAAGAGGCAGGAGAACTGCAGAAAGAGGTAGGAGGACTGCAGAAATAAGAGAAGCGCAGAAAGAAGCAAGAGAAGTGCAGAAACAGGCAAGAGAGGTGCAGAAAGAGGCAAGAGAGGTGCAGAAAGAGGCAAGAGAGGTGCAGAAAGAGGCAAAATATGTGCAGAATAAGGCAAGAGAGGTTCAGAAAGAGGCAGAGGACTGCAAAAAGAGGAAAGGGAACTATAGAAAGAGGCAAGAGAGGTACAGAAATAGGGAAGATGGATGCAAAAAGATGCAAGAGGGGTACAGAAAGAAGCAAGAGGGGTACAGAAAGAAGCAAGAGGGGTACAGAAAGAAGCAAGAGAGGTGCAGAAAGAGGCAAGAGGGGTGCAGAAAGAGGCAAGAGGGGTGCAGAAAGAGGCAAGAGGGGTGCAGAAAGAGGCAAGAGAAGTGCAGAAAGAGGCAAGAGAAGTGCAGAAAGAACCAACAGAGATGCAGATAGAGGCAATAGAAGTGCAGAAAGAGGCATGACGGGTGCAGAAAGGCAAGAGAGGTGCAGAAAGAGGGAAGTGGGGGAGAAAGAGGCAAGAGTTGTGCAGAAAGAAGCAGGAGATGTACTGAAAAAGCAACAGAGGTGCAGAAACAATCAAGAGAAGTACAGAAAGAAGCAACAGAGATGCAGAAAGAGGCAATAGAAGTGCAGAAAGTGGCAGAAGAAGTACAGAAAGAGGCAGGCGAAATGCAGAAAGATGCAAGAGGAACGCAGAAACAGAAGCACAGAAAGAGGCAAGAAAACTGCAGGAAGAGGAAAGAATTATAGAAAGAGGCAAGAGAGGTGCAAAAGTAGGGAAGATGGATGCTAAACGATGAAAGGGGGTATAGAAAGAAGCACGAGGTGCAGAAAGAAGCAAGAGGCAAGAGGTGTGCACAAAGAGGCAAGAAAAGTGCAGAAAGATTCAAAAGAGGTGCAGAAAGAGGAAATTGAAATGCAGAAAGAGGCAGGTTAAGTGCAGAAAGAAGTAAGAGAAGAGCAGAAAGAGGCAGTAGATGTGCAGAAAAAGGAAACAGGTGCACTAATTGGTAAGAGAACTGCGGAAAGAACCAACATTGGTGCAGAAAGAGGCAAGAGAGGTGCAGAAATAGGAAAGATGGATGCAAAAAGATGCACGGGGGTACAGAAAGAAGCAAGAGAGGTACAGAAAGAAGCAAGAGGTGAGAGGTGTGCAGAAAGAGGCAAGAAAAGTACAGAAAGATTCAAAAGAGGTGCAGAAAGAGGAACTCAAAATGTAGAAAGAGGCAGGATAAGTGCAGAAAGAAGCAAGAGAAGAGCAGAAAGAGGCAAGTGATGCGCAGAAAAAGGCAACAGAGAAGCACAAAGAGGTAAGTGAACTGCATTAAGAACCAACATTGGTGCAGACAGAGGGTGCTGAAAGAGGCAAGAGAAGTACAGAAAGAAGCACCAGTGGTGCAGAAAGAGGCAAGAGGTGCATAAGGAGGCAAGAGAGGTACAGAAAGAAGGAAAAGGGGTGCAGAAAGAAGGATAAGAACTGTGGAAAGAACCAACATTGGTGCAGACAGAGGCAAGAGGGGTGCTGAAAGAGACAACAGAAGTGCGGAAAAAAGCAACAGAGGTGCAGAAAGAGGCAAGAGAACTATAGAAAGACACCAGAGGGTTGCAGAAAGAAGCAAGAGAGGTATAAAAAGAGGCAATAGAAGTGTATAAAGAGGCAAGAGAAGCACAGAAACAAGCATGAGATGGCAGAAATAGACAAGAGAGGTGCAGAAAGAGGCAAAAGAACTGCAGAAAGAACCAACAGACAGAGGCCAGAGGGGTGCTGAAAGAGGCAAGAAAAGTGCAGAAAGAAACAACAGAGGTGCAGAAAGAGGCAAGCGGACTATAGAAAAAGGCACGAGAGGTACCGGAGGGAAGAGGGGTGCAGAAAGAAGCAAGAGCGGTGCAGAAAGAAGCAATATATGTGTATAAAGAAGCAACAGAGATGGAGAAAGAGGTAAGAGAAGTGAAGAGCTGCAACCAGCAGAGATGTAGAAAAGAGGCAATAGAAGTGCAGAGAGGAAAAAGAGGTGCAGAAGCAGGAAAGAGAAGTGCAGACAGAAGGCTAATCTAACTCCTGGGGCGGAAGCAGGGAGAACGCTAGGATTGAAATTATTTTAAAACTTGTGTATTTACTGTGTTTTTATCTCCTCACTTCCCCCTCCTGGGCACTTGCACTTTCGCTCTTCTTTGCTCTGGGCACCCCCGCGCAGCAGATTGCATAGCTGCACCGGGCCACAAACATCTTCGCCGCCATTCCCCAGAGGCCACTGGCCACGCCCACCACCAACAGGCCACGCCCCACCCCCGCCGAAGGCATTTAAACGCGCTGAATGCGAGCGCGAGTCAGGGGCTAATCTAACTCCTGAGGCGGAAGCCGGGAGAACGCTAGGATTGAAATTATTTTAAAACTTGTGTATTTACTGTGTTTTTATCTCCTCACTTCCCCCTCCTGGGCACTTGCACTTTCGCTCTTCTTTGCTCTGGGCATCCCCGCGCAGCAGATTGCATAGCTGCACCGGGCCACAAACATCTTCGCCGCCATTCCCCAGAGGCCACTGGCCACGCCCACCACCAACAGGCCACGCCCCCCCCCCGCCGAAGGCATTTAAACGCGCTGAATGCGAGCGCGAGTCAGGGGCTAATCTAACTCCTGAGGCGGAAGCCGGGAGAACGCTAGGATTGAAATTATTTTAAAACTTGTGTATTTACTGTGTTTTTATCTCCTCACTTCCCCCTCCTGGGCACTTGCACTTTTGCTCTTCTTTGCTCTGGGCATCCCCGCGCAACAGATTGCATAGCTGCACCGGGCCACAAACATCTTTGCCGCCATTCCCCGGAGGCCACTGGCCACACCCACCACCAACAGGCCACGCCCCCCCGCCGAAGGCATTTAAACGCGCTGAATGCGAGCGCGAGTCAGAGGCTAATCTAACTCCTGAGGCGGAAGCCGGGAGAACGCTAGGATTGAAATTATTTTAAAAGTTGTGTATTTACTGTGTTTTTATCTCCTCACTTCCCCCTCCTGGGCACTTGCACTTTCGCTCTTCTTTGCTCTGGGCATCCCCGCGCAGCAGATTGCATATCTGCAGCGGGCCACAAACATCTTCGCCGCCATTCCCCAGAGGCCACTGGCCACGCCCACCACCAACAGGCCACGCCCCTTCCGTTTCCCTTCCTATAAACAATGTGTTTTCCCCGTCCGCACAGCGGACGGGCGCAGCGGGCGCGCCGTCAGCGCGCCAAAGGCAAGCCCGTCTGCGCCCGTCCGTGACCGACAGGGATCAGGGGCCACACACCCTGCCCTAGCTCTTACCTATACCCCAGCTCAACTTCTCCTATTAAATACAGCTCAATCTATTGCCCCTTCCCTGTCTCGGGATATTACCACATTGGGCATCTCTATCCTTTCCATTCCTTCCTCTGAACCCACGCTGCCCTCTCCCCGGTTACAGGTTCCCTTTCCCCTTGTTCCTCCCCCTTCCTCTTCACTCACTACAGCCACTGCCTGCCTGCTTAACACCAGATCAGCAGGCAAGCATCAGTATGAGCTCTTTAATTTACTTGACACTGACACTCCGGATCTTCTGTTTCTTACAGAGACTTGGTTTGCCGCCGATTCCCTCCCTGATCTGCTGTCCGCCCTCCCCGACTCATACTACGCCCTTTGGGCGGACCGTCCAGCTGGCAAAGCCGGTGGAGGTGTGGCGATGATCATTCGCTCTAATCTCCAGTTTCAGCTTCTTCCCCATTCTCCCATACCCGATACAGATTTTTTAGTTGCCCGCTCAGTTAACCTTCTAGCCCCCATCACAATAGTTCTAATGTACCGTCCCCCTCAGAACATGCCTACCTTTATGCCTGCCTTACAAGAATTACTGGCCACGCTTGTGGTCAATAATTCCTCTGTGCTCCTTCTTGGAGATTTTAATTATTGGCCAGGTGACCCTAGGGAGGATCTGTCCTCCAAAGACTTCTCAGCCACTCTTCAGTGTCTTAATTTTCTTTCTCACCTTCACTCCCCTACCCATGTCCATGGCCATACCCTAGATCAGATATGGTCAGCCAGCTGCACTATTCTTTCCCCCACAGTCCTCCCCTGCACTTGGTCCGATCACTTTCTGATTTCATTTCTCATTGAGCTCGGAGCCCAAGAGAAACCTCTTTTGTCCAAAAACATCACAGCTCGTAATTGGAATCGGGTTGATCTCAACTCTCTCTGTACCTCTCTTGCTGCTTCTCCTCCCGACTTAGGTACTCTTTCTCTTGATCTTCAAGCAGACGCTGTGAACCATTGGCTGTCCTCCACTTGTGACCAGGTTGCCCCCCTTAGAAAAGTTAAGACCTGCCGCCCACATGACGCCCAAAAATGGTTCACAGATGAGCTGAAAATCCTTAAATTGGACATTAGGCGCTCCGAACATCACTGGAGACGAAATTACTGTCCCTCCCTGCGAGCCAAATATAAGCTTCTTTTGGCCAATTATAAGAAGGCTATTCTCTTAGCCAAAACTAGGTATTTTTCGGAGAGAATATCCTTATCAGCCAACAAACCTAAGGAAATCTTCTCCATAGTTCGCAACCTAGTTGCTTCGGATAGAGCCAATCTCAACCTTGTCCCTTCTCAAGCTCTTTGTCTGTCTCTTAACGACTTCTTTTTAGAGAAGATTGCGAAGATCAAATCCAATATTCCTCCAACTAATTCACCCCCTCTTCCCTCTACCGCCCTTTCACTTCCCTTGTCCTCCGTGTTCCTGGACCAGTTTCCATCCATCTCTTTAAATTCCTTTCTGGCTCTACTTCAGAAAGTGAAGTCTGGTTCCCCGGCTGACTGTGCCCCGGCACGCATACTGAAAGAGCTTTTCACTTACTGTCCTGACCCCCCTCTTTCCCTCCTCAATGCTTCTATTTTCTCAGGTCTAGTCCCGCAATTTTTCACATCTGCAATAGTTCGCCCCATCCTAAAAAAACCTGGTGCTGACCCTTCCCTCCCCTCCAATTTCAGACCCATTTCCCTGCTCCCTTACCTTGGGAAGATATTGGAGAGCTACATTACCTCTTGTCTCTCCTCCTTTATTGAGGACAACCATCTCTTGGCCTCCCACCAAGCGGGTTTTCGTCCAGTCCCCTCTACTGAGTCAGTGGTCCTGTCCGTCCTAGACGAGCTCAAGAGTAAGGCTGATTTCAACATGCCTCAAGCGTTGGTGCTCCTCGATCTGTCCGCTGCGTTTGACACGGTCGACCATTCCATCCTTCTCGGCCGTGTCTGCGCAGCGGGCCTTCGGGGTACCGCCCTCTCTTGGCTCGCCCCCTTTCTTAAAGGACGGACTCAGGCTGTCCATCTCTCCGGCCACACTGCCCCAACCCGCTTGGTCCCCTGTGTGGTCCCCCAAGGTTCCTCCCTTTCCCCTCTTCTCTTTAATCTTTACATTCGTCCCCTTATTCTTTCTCTTCTTGACATGGGGGTCTCCGTATATAACTATGCGGATGACCTCCAGTTAGTCTTTGACCTTTCGTTCCCCTTGCACTCCCTCCCTAAATTCCACTCCACTCTTGTCTTCATCTCGGAGTGGATGAACTGTAACCAACTTAAGCTTAACCTGGACAAGACGGAGTTGGTCCTGACTGGCCATACCATCTCCCCTTGGTCGGCCGCCTTTTGGCCTTCCACCTTCGGCCCCCCGCCCATACCAGCGTCCTCGGCAAAGACCTTGGGTATTAAAGTCAGTCTGGACCTCTCCATGCATGCCCAGATTAGCTCTGTTATCTCTTCTTGCTTTCTTTCACTCCGTATTATTCGGAAAGTGTCTCGTTTCTTTTCCTCCGACGCTCTCAAACTGATTATGTTGGCAATGATTCTCTCCCGTCTTGACTACGGGAACAGCCTTTACGTGGGCATTCCGGCCTACGAACTACGCCGATTGCAGGCCATTCAGAACCAGGCTGCTCGAATTATCCATCACTTGCCCAAATCCTCTCACATCACGCCTGTCCTGAAATCCCTTCATTGGCTCCCCATCTGTCAGAGATCTCTCTAAGTTGGGCTGCCTGGCCTTCATGGCCCGCATTCGTATTGCCTCAGCTTTCATCAATTCACTCATCACCCCCTACACCCCCGCCCGTGCCCTTCGTTCCGCCAACCAATCCCTCCTTAATGTCCCGCGATTTCGCAGATCCAAAACTGGAGGCACCAGATTCGCGGTACTAGCTCCCCGTTTCTGGAACAGCCTCCCTCTGTCAATCAGGTCTATTTCAGTTTACCCACAATTTCGTAAAGCCCTAAAGACCCATCTGTTCTCCATAGCGTACTCCGGCTGACCTCCTTTCGGCAAATTCCATTCTCTTTAGCTTTCTACCCTCAGCGACAGGAAGCCGCTTGGTCGCAGTGCGCTTTATTAAGAACCTTCTTCATTTCATTTCAAGGAAGAGGGGTGTCTCGGTTCTACCGAGACACAAGATGGCTGCCAACACTTCCTGGTTTGGAGTGTTGACAGACAGTTGACAGCCAGTTAGCATGCAGCTCGTGCTCGTAAGGGTACGTGCATGATCCTCGGAGGATATGCGTACCCTACTCCGTCCATAGATATATCTATGATTTTACTTTTGATTTTCTCAGGAACTACTGCACGGATTTACAACATTTAACAAAAAGTGTGATCTGTGAACCAAACTCTACCTTTTTGCCAAATTTGGTGTAATTCCGTTCAGCAGTTCGGGCTGTAGCCGCGGCTAAAGGTCCTCATGGAAAATTGCATGGGGAAAACACGTTTTGGGACCCCCCTTTTTCCTCTGCCCCCGCTTGACGAATCACCCCGAAACTTTCAGGATAGGAGCAGAGCCGAGCGCCCCATCTTCTTGGAACAATTTGCGAAGATTCGTCAATTGGCGTCAAAGTTATTCCAAATAGAATGTTGAGGATTTCCTATGAACCCGCCAGTAGGTAATATATATATATCACAAATCATGGTCATAATAAATCATCAGCAATACAACTAAAGCAACATGATGAGGGGGAGTTGACGGTAAGAGAAATTCCGCTCCTTAAAACTTTACGTGGTCTTAGACAGGATGGACCAGAGCATGAAGATATCAGTACTCAGGAGGTCTTTGAACAGGAACATATAAATACCCATTCTTCTGCCATCAGTCCATTCAAAGCACCCTCAACGTTTGTCCCCATCATGCCGAGGGACGCTATAGATGTATTCCATGAAAGAATCACAGATGAACTTAAAACATTACACAAACAGACGAGCAAAAAGAAAACAAAGAACAAAGATCAGGATACTAAATATTTCCAACTAATGAGCAAACTTAAAAACAATGATTCAGTGGTCATCAACAGAGCCGACAAGGGGGGCAACATTGTCTTCTGGGACAAAATAATCTACAGAACAGAGGCCTATAGACACCTGAATGACGAGGAATGTTATGAACTGTCAAATGGAGTCAATGCACGTAAAATTACTGGAGATTATAAAAATGACTTGGGTAAATGGCAAAGAGAGGGACTCATCTCTAAAGATGAATACAAGTTCCTCCATAAGGACCACCCCACTCTTCCCACATTGTACCTAATACCCAAAGTGCATAAGGGTGTAAACCCCCTACAAGGAAGACCAATCATTTCAGCCATCAGCAGCACTTTCGAAAATACCTCTAAATATGTAGACTATTTCCTACAGGAGTTTGTAACTGCATTACCTACATATCTGCGGGACTAGCGGGATTTTATTTCCAAGTTGAATAACATACAATGGGGTGAGGACTATATGATGTTAACCATGGACATTGCCTCCCTATATACATGCATCAGACATAAGGATTGTCTTCATGCAGTCGAATACTATATGAAGCGCCGTAACATTGAAATGTATCATCACAATACAATGCTACTTAATATGATACATTGGTGCTTACATAATAATTATTTATGTTTGATGGCAAAATATACAGACAAAAACAAGGGGTGGCTATGGGGGCATGCTTCTCCCCCAGCTACCCATGTTTACATGTGGGCTGGTGGGAGGAGCATGTCCTCAAGGGTGAACACCGGGCATTATATGATAAACATGTCATACAAATGTGGAGATACATTGACGATGTTTTTATAATTTAGAGAGGGTCTGAAGAAGATGCTAAAAACTTTATGGACATAATAAACGTCAATGAACTCAATCTCAAATTTACCTCCTATATTGACCCTGTGTCAGTTAACTTTATATATATTCTAGTTACAATACAGGGAGGCAAAATTGAAACAAGTCTGTATCAAAAACCTACGGCTGGCAATACATTGCTTCATGCCAGCAGTTTTAACCCGCACCACACGATCACTAGTTTGCCCTATGGCGAGTTTTTACGAATTCGCAGAGCATGCAGTACAGAAATTGCTCTGAAGGAAGCACAGAAAACCGCCAAAAGTAGAATGATAGAACGTGGGTACAATGAGAAGAAGCTAGATTTAGCCATTCAAAAGGCCAATAAAAAGGATAGAGCAACCCTCATTCAACCGCCACCCACATCTATAGAGATCTCTACACAGTTACCACAGGCAACCAGTCAGACAGTCACTACAGACAACCCATGTAGGTTTATTTCTACTTTTAGTAGACAATCCCAGAATATAAAGAAAATCATTAATACACAATGGCCGATAGTGCTCACTGATACGGTTCTCAATGGAGTTTTAACCTCTAAACCAAATGTTACCTTTCGCAAGGCATATTCAATGAGGAGTGAATTAGTTGAAACTAGCCCTGAGCTCTATCATTAAGAAAGTTGGCTTTCCAACCGAAAAGGCTTTTTTAAGTGCAGTACTTGCAGAGCCTGCAAATTTGGAGTAAACACTAGCACGTACAAAAATGCATTTTCTGAAATCCCAATTAAAATCAAGGGTTACTACACGTGTAAAACTGAATTTGCTGTGTATGTGTTAAAATGCATATGTTGTCTCCAATACGTAGGGAGTACAAAACTGCAAGTACATGCAAGAATTCTGCAGCACTTAAGGGCAACAGTCAATTCGACCCCTCTTACTCAGTGGCGAGACATGTGAAAGCAGAACATGGCAATAATTTAAACGTGCTGCAATACTTTGTAATTGACTGCGTACACGCTAATAAAAGGGGCGGTAATCGAGAAAAGTTATTACGCCAACTGGAAACAAGATACATCCTAGAGCTCGACACTAAAACCCCAAAGGGGCTTAATATTTGTGAAGATCTGCATCACTATCTCTAAAGTAAGCTCGATTTTCACATATTTACTGTACAGAAAAATATTTATTTCAAATATTGACCTTGCAAGATAAATAATCAACAACTATTAGATTAACTTAACTTTTTTATATATTTATTGAAAAGTATGGTTTTAGCGATATTTTAATCTTTTTATGTAGGGTTTGTGATTCTTGGGCGTGGTAGTCGATCGATAGTGGTTTTTTCATTAATCTATGATTGTTTATGGATTTTTGATTTCCCACGGTTGATGGGTACCACGGTGGAGAGTTATGGGTCGCATGAATCGATTAACATCAAAGGTTTAATCTTGCTCCAATTCAAATCCTGTATCTTTGCAATCTTTTAGAACTCCGCACAACGCCCACATATTTAGTATTTGTACAGATATATTAAACCACACTGTAGATAATGAAACAGTCATCCCTGCCCCTATAACCTGCCCCTAAATTAGGTTTTATTAATACATTTTGGGTTACCCCCGGACGGGAGTATACCTTGCACTTTATATATGCACTATACACGCGCACTTCAGCACATGCACTTTTTTTCTGTCATTAAAATGGAAATAGATTGGCATAGGAAATAAAACAGCTAGTTTTCCGACACATTACATTAGACTTAACGGTAACTCACAGGATAATGGCTGGAGCCATTAAGGGTAGGATTCAAATATGTTCCCAATTTCCGTTGTTGCTGTATTTGTGCAGTTAATATATTTTCTAGACCAGTTATCGCTAGTTTAGAAGAACTCATTGTCAATATGAATTAATTAATTTGTCATAAGAAATATATTTATAATTAATGAATGGTCGCACTAAGCACTTTATTAACTTTGCAATAAGCAGTAAATGAAATACCCCCTAAGCTTGAACATTGTATTGCGAAAGGACTTAAAGTGGGTAAAAAAGTGAAGTCTATTTTCTATGTCCATGACGAATTGTAACGACAGAATGTGATTGGAAGTTGGTTTTTTAAATGTTAAGGGGTTAAACACATTTTGTACCAGCGATCAAGGTGACAGGGATAACCAAAACGCATTTGGTTTGCACAAGCACAGCAATGCACCTTTGAAATCTGAAAAAATAAAAAAGACCTGCAACTGAAGTAATCTGAGAGCCCGTTTCTCCGTGGTATAGCTGATCAGCTGTGTGGAGTTTGGAATTGTATATACATATATAGATATAGATATATATATATATATCACGCCCAAGCCGTGCTTCTCCACCTTGCCGAAAACACAGCAGAAACGGACACAAACCCGGATTCTTTTAGCAGCAGACGAAGATTTATTAAATCATGGTCTTACACGCAAGAATACACCCTTATATATATATATATATATATATATCTGGCAAAAACACGTGCAACTTCTGTCACGTAATCCAGGCCACACCAGCGGTACTGTAAGAAAATGTTCTTTATTAAAAAAAGGTTAACGAGCATGACGCGTTTCGAGTACAGGACTCTGTCAAATGCCGCTTGCTGCACAAAGGTGGGTTCGTTAGATTTAAATAACGGGACTCTTTAGACATTAAAAAAGGACCAAGTCTATTACTTCCAGATCTTAAAGGAGCAGTTCATTTTCAAGTTTTTCTTCATTCATTGCAACTGTTTTTTCAAACCTAATAGCAAAGTCTTTAGTACCAATTTCTTAATGAATTCATCGAACCCATAGTGGTTAACTTACTGGTTACTTTGCTACTTAGTTCAGGTTGATATTCGGTTTTCAATACTGGGACTTCAGTACCCACAATGCTCCACAACTGCTCCGTTTATTCATTACTGGTTTCCAATGTTGATCGCGGTGAAACCTCACTTAGTGCATCTTGAACTGGGTGCAATTCATGCTTTTGAAAGGAAATTTCCATATCCCAGTCATGGTGCGCCAGTAATTATTTCACTACCACCTGAGCAGCTTAAAATCCTTCAAGGCTCCTGCCTTCACTATGCCGTGCTTCGGTCAATCCCTCTGCACATCCTAGCTGCTGGTAAAAGTTCAGTCACTTTGTTTCGAGGCGGGCCACCCGTAGTAGCCTCTTCCATCATGCACTGCGTTCCTGTGCCTTTCGCAGCCGGGGGGCTCCCTTTCAACAAGCTTCTCGCTTCTGTCCCATGTACCTGACAAAGGGGATGCCTCTCCCGAGCGGATCGGGCCGGGTCTCGAAGTGTGTCAGACACTTCAGTTAAATCTTGCAAAAACACGTGTAACTTCTGTCACGTAATCCAGGCCACACCAGCGGTACTGTAAGAAAATGTTCCTTATTAAAAAAAGGTTAATGGGCATGACGCGTTTCGAGTACAGGACTCTTTATCAAATGCCGCTTGCTGCACAAAGGTGGGTTCGTTAGATTTAAATAACGGGACTCTTTAGACATTGAAAAAGGACCAAGTCCATTACTTCCAGATCTTAAAGGACCAGTTCCCCAACTTAAAATGGGCCACAGGGCGTGTTTGCACACATCACCTCAGGCCCCGTCCCCTCCCTTCACCACTGTGTAAACGCGCCCTGTGGCGGTTCTAAGTTGACAGATGAAGTCTTCTTCAATCCTAAGGGTTCCTAAGGTCAAACTAGCCCACTAGGTACCTCCAATAAGCACCACAGAGCTGCGTTGCGGAGAGGTGTAAAAAGGAGCGTCGCCTCTGGACACCTGTCTGCAATGCAGCTCCCTGGCGCATACTGGGGATACCTGGAGGGCGAGTTGGCCCCCAGGGACCTCCAGTTTTCAAGGGGAATTCTTTCCCCCTCTGCAAACGCCTCAGGGGGCGCGTTTGCAGAGTGCTGCAAGAAGGGGGCATGGCCTCCGTCGCAATGCTGGTCTTTTTGTTATTTTATTAAGAAGAAGTGTAGTCCCCCTTCTTTTCAATTTTTTGGGACCTGGGGACCCCATCCCCCAGGGCCTGCACCTAATTCTTTTTAATATAAAAAATGAGGAAGGGTGCTGCGTGGCCCCCCTCCTGGGCTACTTATGGCCCCGGGGACCCCATCCCCCAGGGCCAGCCTTTCTATTTGGAAGAGAGAGCTAGTTTCCTGCTCTCTCTTCCAAATAGCAAACTACAGTGTCCGGAACACTGCAGGAGCCGGCCCCCCTCCCTTTTTTAAAGCCCCAGGGGGTGGTGGTCCCCGGTGCTGGGGGGGGTCCATCACCGACCCCCACAGACCCCCCAATTTACATATTTAGAGCCGCGGGGAGGGGGCGAACTCCAGGGCGTGTTGGGGGGGGGGGGTTTCAAGCCCCCCACACAGGTTTTAAAAAAAAATATTAAAAAAAATTAGCATTGGGGTTGGCGGACCCCGGGATGGCGGCCCCCGGGGCTGCGGGGGTGCGGTGTGCCCCCGCTATTTCAGTGTAATAGAGCCCCGGGGGTGGCGGCCCCCGGGGTGCAGGTGGGCCCGGGCCCTCCGGAATAACAATGAAGGGGAGCCCCGGGGATGGCGGTCCCTGGGGCTCGGGATGGCCTTATAGGTCCCTCCAAATTATACTTTTAAGCCCCGGGGGTGGTGGTCCCCGGGTCTGCGGGGGGCGCGTGCCCTCACAACTACAGATGCTTTTGCCCCGGGGGTGGCGGTCCCTGGGGCAGTGTGGGGAGGGATTGGGCCTCACCCACACTTTATTTTTATAAACATGCCCCCGGGATATGGCCCCCCGGGGGCTAATTATCATAGAAGCGCGGGCGTTTTTTTTGTTTTTTAATCAGCAGGATCCGCGCATCCAGCGCGGATTTTGCCAATTTTAAAAATAATAATAATTTGGGGGCCTTGAGGTCCTTGTGGGACCCCCTGAACAGGCCTAGGAGGTCAGGGTGTTTCTACCCTGCCCCCTTTTTGCGTTTGTTTTATAGGTTTCTTGTGCCTCGGTTCTACCGAGGCACAAGATGGCTGCCAACACTTCCTGATTTGGAGTGTTGACAGACAATTAGAATACAGCTCGTGCAGGGCAGGGTGAGCGGATCCTGCGCAGCCATACACATTTATATGTACTTTTAAATGTCATTTTCTCAGGAAATACTGAACGGATTTACACCATTTAAGCAAAAGGCACAAGTCTGAACTAAGGACTATCTCCTTGCCAAATTTGGTGTAATTCTGTTCAGCCGTTCGGGCTGTAGCCACGTTGAAAGGTTCCTATGGAAAATTGCATGGGGAAAACACGTTTTGGGACCCCCCTTTTTTCTCGGCCCCTGCTTGAGGAATCACCACAAGACTTTCAGGATAGGAGCGGACCTGAGCTGGCCATTAGTTTTGAAAATTTTGCGAAGATTCGTCAACCGGCGACAAAGTTATTCCAAATAGAATGTTGTGGATTTCCTATGGAAAATAGGTCCTAACTATAACTACCTACTGGCGACTGCCAGTAGGAGATATATATATATATCTGCCACAATGGCAACAGATTACATTGCCCATTGCCCACCCATGCTCAGTAGTATTTGCTATTCTCTTTTTTCCCCAGTGGAACATAATTATTAACCCATTAATAATTATTAATTATTAATTGCCGGCATCGATTTATCATCCTTCCAGCACAAACGGTTTTGCTTGTCCACTTCATAGGTCGAGTCAACTTCAGTTTGTTGCAACTTGTACTAGGCTATCCCTGTTTTATTTTACTTTAGCATTACTTATCAATATCATTCGTCATTACTTTCTTCTTGTTTGGCAGTCTTCTTGTGTACTTACTACTTACTGTACTTCTACTAAGTACTCGTTCCCTAGTCGCCCTCAGGTAACTGATTGTCTCATTTTCTTTTTTGCAAATGCAACTACTACTGCTACCACCACCTACCATGGCAGGCTAGGAAATCAAACCATCACCATGTAGCCATCGCTTTGCCTAAACATCAATCACAGGTAAAAGAAGAAGCGCGGGGGAGTCAATAATGTATATACTGAGGAAATTAATTATTTCACACACCCACATCCTTTGAGCACATATTATATAGGGGTTTTAGTTGCAGAATGCATAGACTAGGAGGAGAGACTGACAGTAGTAGGACAAGTGAGGGTACAGTATCTATCTGTCGGTGTGTTACACTATTGGCAGATTTAAAAAACTGGCTGCGGCCCTGCACCAAAAGGAGGAAACAAACAAGGTGACGTAAAAGAGTAACCCCCAGAAAAAACTTGCATCATATCTATTGGACAACTATACATAATGTAATACCCTAACAAATATAAACTAGAAGAAAAACCCACAACACCTGACCCACCCCTTTCCCTAACCCCAACCAATGTCCAGTAAATTAAATAAATGTCCGTCCACATTGTAGTTGAAGAAAAAAAAAGTAAACCCCAAGTTTCACTTCCCCAACTACCAACATCCGACCCACCCAAAAAATGATTGAAAAAGGGACAAGGGCCAAAGCCTGAGGTGACGTCAAGCGGGGGGGGGGTGGGGTGCCAGTGGTGGCTAGTTCGCTCCAGGACCTACTCCAGCTTGGCCTCCAGGCGCGCCATCCTGAGGAGCATGCAGCGTCAAAAGTTAAAGAGAACGCCAGACCTAACAGGGGTTCGAAACTCGTAGACCGCTGTTCTCCACCTTAAGACCGCTATTTTTGAAATAGCTTTCCACGACTCTACAAATCATTTAAAATTATATAGAAGGAGTGTCTTTGGTGTTTCTCTTATAAGAATTGAATTTGTGACATTTCAGTTTGTAAATATCGTCTTGTGTGTGCCTGGTACGTGTGAAAGAGTTAGTTTTGAATGAATATATTGATCAATGGTGTATGAATGAGGTTTGTTTAGTAAATTTGTATTTTAATGCGATGATGTCATTCTTATGAAAATTGTACTTTGTATTGTCCGCATTTTTTGTGTGTCTAATTGTTGTGGTGAATTTCGAACCAACAAAAAAACTACAAACTTTGATAAAAATGAATGAGATTTATTCTGACAAAATTGTCCCCTCTCGCGCATAGTTTAATTCTTTGTGCGTGGTGATTCTTCTTTCCCTTTTGAAACAATTGTTGCAGTATTGGCATTTTGTTTAGTTGTCTAGTGCATTTAAGCAGCAGCAGCATGTTAGCTATTTGCGAAAAAAATAATATTCACAATAACACAGAACAGAAGCACACAATAGTAATATATTTAGCTACTCACCAAGCCCCAAAACGTCAATACCTAGCAGGTCCAGCAGGTACTGCTCCCGGTCCAGGATGTCGGACCACCGGTGCGTCAATTGGTTACAGGTGTGCCGGACCACAGATCAGCGAAACACTGCATGATGCACCCTCTCCCACTGCCCGTGACGCTCCCGGAGCCCATACCCGGACCCAGGCCTGTTGCCTGCTGCCAGGGTTAAGGGGAGGTGGCACTGGACAAAAATAACCAGTGCGGCCACCTCCACCTCACTGAATAAGGCCCATGGCTGCCCTTCATGTGGGCGCCGCCTTCCGCAAGGAAGGCGGTCGCGGCTCTCACTCCTCTTCCACTGGCCCTTGGTTTTCTTAAGGCTCTTTGCCATGGTCTGAAAGGAAGTAAGAAAGTAAGTAAAAGAAAATGAAAAAAGCAAGTAATAGAAAAAGAGTAAAAAATATACTAAAAAACACAAAAGTAAGAAAAAACGCAACATATACTATTAGCAATAGAGAGGGATAGGTAATAAAGAAAAAAGATCCAAAAAAAGTTTCTAGAAACAAAGGATTGAAAAGATATAGGGAGGATAGAAAAAAATGCCCAGAACCAGAGCGAAAAGTTAAAAAAAACAAGATGGCCACGCCCATTAGCAACCGTGTGGTACAGTTCGCGCGATATTCCCCCCGAGCACGCAAAAAGTGTCCCCAAACACACAATACGCTTTCCCGAACAGAAAAAACGCATCGCGAACATGCGGAACAAGCAACTCTGCATGCTTGTGGAACTCCATGTAGCTCGCAGGGTTTTTTTGCGACTTCGCGGAATTCCACGTAGGGCGACTACGCGAACTACGCACAGGGTTAATGTCCATGCCAGCTTTCCCTGAATGGCCAGCTTACTGTCCCAGCCGTCTTTCTTCTGCACTTTGTGGCCCGTTTGCTGCCTCTGCCCTCATATCCCCTCCCACCTACCCTCTGTCCTCCAGATGAGTACACTTGCATCCTTGAGTTCTCTTTCAGTAGTCAGCTTGCTACCCTTTTTGAAGCCGGCATGCCCTATGTGAACAGCTCACAGAAGCGGATGACCTCCTGTTGAAAGGATTCAAGTTCTCCCTCCCTGCTGTCTCCCCGCTCCTCTAGAGTCGTGACGCGATCCCCCACGGAGTCCACATCCCTTCTGATTGCCTTAATATCCTGGGAGAGGTCCCTTTTCACTGCTTGCAAGTTGTGTCTCAGAGACATGAAGAGTGATTCCAGGAAGAAGCGTGACACTGGCTCCTCCGCTGTGTCTTCGTCTTGGCACAGTGCGGGGTCTGACATGGAGGGGCGGTTGCCTGATGTGTCACCGCTGACCATCTCCTTCAAAGTGCGGTCCTTCTTGGTGCGGCCTGACATCATCGCCTGTAGCAGTCGGTGTTAGTACCTACCAGGGTCACCTGTTGTGTGCATGGACTGGCTGGTCGCCTACCGACAGGCCCCGTGCCAGAGCCATCATGGGAGCAGAAGAAATTGATCTCAGCCGCTCTACCCTCCGTGTGCACCCTGCAGGTAGGAACAGACTCCCTGTACTCACGTCAGTGCTGACGGCCCACTGTGTTGAATTTGCATCACCTGCTCCAGGCAGAATCTCCCCTTTCGTGCTGCTCAGTAGACTCCTAGATCATCTGCATCGAAAAGACTGGATGTAGCAGTGCCCAGGACGCTGGGGATTGCTCCTCTGTGCACTGCCTGGTGGACTGTGCCATC
Organism: Lissotriton helveticus; assembly: GCF_964261635.1. Classification (NCBI taxonomy): domain Eukaryota; kingdom Metazoa; phylum Chordata; class Amphibia; order Caudata; family Salamandridae; genus Lissotriton; species Lissotriton helveticus. Next base: position 1,491,910,233 of record NC_136057.1, read on the forward strand.
ACTGCCTGACCCCGCAGGCCAAACTTCTCCTCGGTCTCTCTGTGAGATGCCTGGATGCTCTTTCCCCGCTGGGGTCACAGCCAGTGATCAGGATCCCGCAGAAAGCCTTTGCTTCCCCAGGCAGGCCCAAAGCGAACGGGGAGGCCCAATCTGCCTCCTTCCTGGCTTACTGCCTCCCTGCAGGTACTTTTTTCACCTCCTAATTGGAGCCAGGGGCCACCCAGCTTCAGCCCCCCACCTTCTGATGGGGCTGCCCAGCTTCAGGGCCCTGCTCACAGTGCCTCAGGCAGATGGGAGCGCTGGCATTCAGGTCTGCAGGGTCAGGACCAAGTTGGCCGCCCTCCACAGGGCTCTGCTCACCTGCTGTGTGTGCTGCTGCACCACCCCTCAAGTTGCAGCCAGGAGGCCTCGCTCATTAAGGGAGGCCTCAATGGGACGGGGGGCCCGAGATAACTCTCCCAGGTCCACTGCTCTCCCCCAGACCTACATCTCGCAGTCTTGCTAGGGTCCGGGGGGATCTGCGCTGTGGCCTCTCTACCTTGCGGCTGGGACATGCGGCCTTAGGGCCTCACCATCAGTGTCCCAGTCGGGCAGCCGCACCTATGGCCAGGCCTCCCCTTCCAATTTGTCCTGCGGCTTCTGCACGCAGTGTCGGTCTCGTGCACCAAGGGGGTGGCCGGCCACCGAACGATGGCCTGTCCAAGCATTAGTTTACACACTCCACTCCAGGCGGTCTCCGTCAGCGTCACTAGCTAATTGCTGCGGATCTCTCAACCGAGCCACGGACATACTCCGGCCCACCACCAGCTAACGCCGTCTTCTCAGTTGTTGCCCAGGCACTAGCCCGGCTGCGTATTGTGGGCATCTCCGCGGAACTCGCCCGAACAACCGACCATGTTTTCGGCCCACGGCCGCTTGGAGTCTCACGCTCGTCTCTCCATGCCTCCTGGTGCTGAGGTCTAGTGGCTCGGTTTTTCAGGCGGGGGAAGGTTGAATGTGCCACCTTCTCAGGTGGTCTCGGCTATGCTGGTGTGCTGGGCCGTGGCGGGTAGGAGAGACAGTAACAGGCATCCTACCCTGCCGCTGTCTTGGCAATGCACCCCCACGCATTCATTTTTAAAAAGCCCCGGGAAGGTGGTGGTCTTGGTGCAATATAAAGCACCAAAAGGGCTGTGTGCCCCATTCCCTTACACAGAAATGCCCCCAGGACCAGGCCCACCCAGGGGTCGATAAATAAGGTGGTGTGGGAGCCTGCATTCGTTTTTTATTTGCGGATCCCTCCGAAAATTAAAAAATAATAATGCTTTTTAGGCCATGTCGGGTCACTGTGGGACTTCGCACAAGAGGCCTAGGGGGTCAGGGTATTTCTACTCTGCCCCTTTTTCTTTTAAAAAAAAGTTTTTTCTGGGACTCCGCTCAAGCCGAGCCCCAAAATGGCTGCCAACACCTCCTGGTTTGAAGTGTTGGCAGCCAATTAGATCTCAGCACAAGATCGGGAGTGGTCACAGATCCTCTGCATTCCTAAACATACAATTGGAAATTTCTTTAAATTACTCCACAACTACTGAATGGATGGACACCGGTTTACAAAAAAGGTGCTTTCTCGACAACAGCTAACTTTCTGGAAAATTTGGTGTAATTCCGTTCAGCATTTCGGGCTGTAGCCGTGTCTAAAGTTCTTATGGAAATGAACATGGGGAAAATACGTTTTTGGACCCCTTCTCCCTTTTTCTCAGCCCCCACTTGACAGATCAACCTGAAACTTTCAAGACAGCATGAGCATCAAACTAGTTTTGAACATTTTTCAATGATTCGCGAAACGACGCCAGTTATTGGCAAATGAAAACAAACTCCTATGGAACCTACATCCTGGTGACTGCCAGTAGGTAATATAGAAATATATATAGAATATATATAGATACGGTCATCTGCCATGGGGAATAACTCTGTCTTCTCCCAGTTGACCCAGATTCTAGAATACTCCATATATTGCACAATTTCCCAGCATGTGGGGGGGTAGGGGAGGGGGGGTATGTTCTCAGTAGGACGGTGGAGGAAGAGGAGTAGATCGTCAGCATACATCAATGATAATATGCGGCCCATCCAAAAGACCAGGCCCCTATGCAAATGGAGATAATTTAGACTCCAGGCCAGTGGATCCATGAAAAGTATAAGCAATAATGGGCATCCCTGCCTCGGAGACACGATAAATGGGCAAGGTCAGACAATTAGCAGGCACCCTGTGCACTAGGCCAAAGTATAAGAGTTGTATCAGTACCTGAGATCTGGGCAGAATACTGAAGTGTTTTACTACAGTGTTAGAAAAGGAGGGTTTGTGGTTGACTAGGGTATGCACCAAACCGGGCAGAAACCATCCCTCTAGTCAGGGCAAGGGAGTTACATGCTGAAGATAACCCATACTCACCCCTTTGGTAGCTTGGCCGAGCAGTCAGGCTTATCCCAGAAGCAACGTGTGAAGCATTTGCGCAACACACTCGCACAGCAGTGACACACTGGGAACACCACAAAAGAAACTCAACACAAGGTTGTATAAAAATAGCCTTTGTATTAAATATACATCAAAACACATTAGACCATACATCACTGTGTAGAATGTAAAGCACTTTTAGACCACATGACATAAATCAAGGTGCCACTAGGCACTTGTCATAAAGATGCATGTAAACCACATGGGACCATAATCACACACTAGCTGCTTGTTATGACATCACGTAAACATTTTTAATGCAAGATCACATAAATCAATATGTCATTTCAAAATTTTTGCTGAAACCACTTAGATATTGTCAATATAACTCTTAATTGACCTGTACCCCAATAAGAGTACATGATACCAAATTAAATACAACATTCAATAAAAAACCTCCCCTACACCTTTGGTAAAACAAATCTACCTTAACATGCTGAAGAGCATATAGCCCAAACAAAATTGAGCTTGGAAATGCAATAAACAATGAGGGAGGTGATGATTTTGGGGTCCAAAGGACGATGATCAAGCAGATGACTTCAACAGAAAGAGCCCGTCCTGCCAAATGATTTAGTGGTGGTCCTATTCTCCTAGGGCCACTGCAAGCAATGTGATGGGCAACAATTCTATCAAAACCAAAGCCCCCCAAAGCATTATGAGCGGAGACCTCCGGAGTGCAGTGAATAACTTAGTATTGGCTCCCGCTGAGCCAGGAGAGCTGCTGCAGTGTTAGGCTTTGTTTTCCCCTTTGTTCTCCCGACTCCCAGCTGTCCTTACCGGCTCCTTGCATCAACAGCACCCTTGCCTGCTGCCGCAGGAGCGGACAACATGTATACAGGTAGGCCTGCTCCAGCGGGCGGACCGTAATCCTCAGTGGTCACCTCCCGCTCCCCCCAGACACGGGGAGCAGGGAGGTTTACCATGCGGGAAGCAGCGGCCCTCCCTCCGTCTTTACTCTCGGGTAAGCGCGACATGACTTCCCCACATCAGGAAGCACACAGGAACCGGGGATGGGGTCCCGGCCCCTTTAATCATGAGTCCCCCGGGCGAGATGGACACACAGGAAGGAGAGACATGTAACACATTAGCGCAGCAGCTCTCCCCCAGGCCCTGGCCCACCCCGTGGGCATCCGATCAAGCGGCAGCGGAGCTCCGTGCGCTCCCAGCGAGGAAAGGTCAAAGATCGCTAAACTCTAAAAGGGCATAACTGGACAATCTTGGGCTTGTTTTATTGCTGGCGACCAGCTCTATCCATTTGGGACATTTGAGACAACCTTCCTTACCTCCAATGTAGTGCAATCCTCCAAAAGCTGGTCCACTTCACTCCCTGCACCAGTACTCCTTTATTGTTTTGTTGGGGGGCACAGCAGAGACCAAGGTTTTCCCCAACTGGTCTTCAGGGGGAGTAAGGGGGCCAGCACACACACACCCTTGGAGAATCTTCACAAGCAGGATACCACAGCTGGGCAAAAAGAGTCAGTCCTTTTACTCAACCACAGACAGAAGCAGCACTGCAGACCAACCCCACACAGCACCCAGCACACAGCCAAGGGGTGGTACGCCTCCTTACAGCTCTCCAGCATATCTTTCTGGCAGGATCCTTGTGTTCCTGGAAGTAATCTAAGGTCTTGGGGTTTTAGGTGTAATACTTATACCCCAAAATGTCTTTGTTCTTTAACTTTGTGGCAAGGGTCTCTGAACCCAGTCCAAACCAGTTCTGCATTCACTGGTGTAGCATGACCACAGGGGCGGAGACGGCATTGTGCAAAAGGAGACACAGCCTATTCAGCCTTCGAGACGTGAAGCTACCACGCTTTTCCAGGAGACTACGCTCCAGTCATACCCGACAGTGCGGGCAAGTCATCCATCATATCTATGACCCTTGCCCGTCATCTCCTTCATTTGATTGCCCTATTTCACCGGATTCACCGATCTGAACACAAGCGCCTTTTAGCCCTGATGAGTCACAGGCACTGCCCTGTTGATGAAACCCGTGTCGGCTGGCGTTCTGTAGACACACCAAAGAAAGAAGACTTATATAAAGTCTAATATATTGTCTTTACAACCGGTGTTCATTATTTTGTCTCAATCGACCAAATTACTAAAAATTGTTTGTACCATACGTGTGCCCAGTACCTGCTGTATATAGCCTATTCAGGTGTAATTACAACTCCTCCCACTACTCTAAATGCAGACCAGGTCTATTCAGGCCTGCGATGAGTCACCCAGGCAAGGCAGAGCACACCTCAAACACCCCCCGTGACTGTCTAAAGTGAATGCACATCTCAGCTCCTGTCACTCACACACCAGTTGCTGAATATACAAACAGCCAGGGGCACACAGAATGGTGAAGTAACAAAATGCCCACTTTCTAAAAGTGGCATTTTCAAACACAGGATTTCAAAACTACCTCCACCAAAAGGTGCGTTAATACATTCAGAGTTCAGAGAGTCCAAAATTAATTTTTCTATCCAGTCCCTATTGCAAGTTACACAAGTTTAGCCTATGGACAGAAAGCCTTTCAATAGTGAAAAACGAATTACACAGTATTTCACTTTCGGGACATGGCACACACTAGTATATGTCCTACCTTTCACATACACTGCACCCTGCCCATGAAGGTACCTTGGGCCTACCATAGGGGTACTTTATATGTAAGGAAAGGGAAGGGAAGGTTTGGGCCTGGCAAGTGGGAGGACAACATGGCAGTTCACAAATGCGCGCGTAGACACGACAGTGGTAAGTCTGAGATACATTTACAGGGCTCCTCATGCGGGTGGGACAAACAGTGCTGCAAGCCCACCAGTAGCATTTGATTTACAGGTTCTGGCACAAACTGTGCACTTCAATAGGGACTTACCAGTAAATCAAAAATGCCAATCATAGATAACCAATCATATCATAATTTATACTGATCAGCAATGGTAAAGTGCCCAGAATCCTAAAGCCAACAAAAACAGGGTCAGAAAAATAGGAGGCAAAAGGTTTGGAGATAACCCTATCAAAAGGGCCAGGTCTAACATACAGGCATCAAGAAGGGATACTCCAGGGAATCAAAGACGTATTCAGCATTTAAAAAGGCAGTCACTGCCTGCAACGCTACCTTAAATAGATGTACTAAAGCAAATACAGTCCGCAGATTTATGGCATTAGACCTGTGGGGAACAAAACTGATATTTGCTGGGGAGATCCTTTATTCCATCAGTAAAGACAGATAAGTGGCCATGGTCTTAGCTAGTATCTTGTCAAGATTTAATAGTGACAAGGGGCGATATGAGGAGTGCCAACACTCTACTTTACCTGGTTTGGAGAGTACAGTAATGATGGCCTCTAGGAGTGATGGTGTCAATGTGACACCTTCCATTTTCTAAATGTAAATCTGTATGGGGCTAAACAGTGTTTGAAGGCTTTATAAAACTGATGTAAAACCATCTAAGCCTCGGGCATTATTTCTCGCTAGGATGTAAATAGCGGCAAGCATTTCACACAAATGTGAGGGGGGAGCTCAGAAACTGCCTGGGGTGCCCTGGGTGTTCTCCCTCCCCAAATCTACCCGTATCTTCGTCATGATCCCTCCCAATATCCATGAGCCAGAGAGAATCTACTCAAATAGTGTGCCTCTCTGTCTGCCAAGTCGTTGAACTCGAGTAGGACGGCATGGTGGTTCTTAAGGAGACGTGTCTGTATGCTGTCTACTAACTCCTTCTGTTGATATTTAATTTTCGAGTAGCTGTAGCTGCCGCTGTATGTTGTTGTAGTACTTTATTCGATAGAAATGTATCATAAAAGTAAGAAACATACTCCAGTACATGCAACCATTAAAATTCATAGTTCTAAAAATACAGATCATAAAAACATTTAAAAAGGCTTATATACAATTAAAAGGGAAAGGAAAAAGGGCTCCAGAGGACATAAAGATAAAATGACGGTACAGTCAGGAGCAAGTAATCTGGATTATATCTTAATTTTTTCTCTCAGGTTCTTCTTTATCTGCTTTGTACATATCTGCCAGGCTTTTCCCAGAAATTTTGCAACCCCACAAACAATGGTCAGAGATGTTACATCTGTTGTGAGGATACGCCGGGCCAAACAATGTTGTCTAACGCCCAGTTCCCTGCATATTGGCTTTAGCCACCGACCTCTGGCCCCCCTATAGGTTTTACAAGCAAACAAAAAATGGGATAGAGACTCTTTAGGGCATGGGCAACATGGGCATGTCTTTTGATCCTCCTGTGAGGTTTTCCAATTCACAGTAAATGAGTATAATGGTAGTGTTCCATGCCTGAACTTTACAAAAAGAGTTCTCTCACTGGGGGATTGGACGAAATCCAGAAATGGTTCAAGCTTCCTAGCAGACTTATGAACCAGAAATTGATCAGTTAGGGGCCCCCACTTTTGCCCCTCAAATTCCTCCTTCTCCACTCAATCCCAATACATTTTCTTCACCGTCTGTTTCAGTGGGGGGGATTGGGACCGCCAAGATTCACCCATCCCTATGCGTATGACCAGCTCCCTCAACTTGCTCAGCCACTGGATCTTACTGCAGCCGTTCAAGTAGATGAGTTCGTCAAACACCGCTGCATAGTTAACCAATTCTGGTGACCTTCTTAGGCGCACCCAGAACAGTAGTGGACGGAGGCGAACTATGTCCTTGATTGAGCGCCTGCCCATATCAAGAAAGAGGGGCTTTAAAGGGGTTGAGGCTGGGAGTGAATCTAGATCTCTAAAGAACTTGTTCTCAGCTTTGACCAGGTCCGAGGTGATCTCGAACACCCACAGTTCCGAGCCGTAAACGTTGTCAGTTTGCATCTCTTCCCGGAATACCAGATCCTGCAGTACATCGCAAGGAAACCTCCAGGGTGTCATACCCAGGAGCGACCTAGGAAACACTACTCTCATCTTCACTGCTGAATGGTCTGAGAGTGTTGTAATGTGGTGTGCAAGTCCCTGTACCCAGGAACCACATCAGGAGTCATTAGCCAGAAGTAGACCCAGGAGAAAGGGTTATGGGGAGGGGAAAAAAAGGAAATCTAAGTAGCCTTGGAGGGGTGGTGGGGGGTTAGGGGGGACGGGGTGGTTGGTCTGTGTTTCCAGATATGTATGAAGGAGCAGGACTACTGAATATCAAGGAGCACTCCACAGTATGTGGGCGTCAATGACTCTAGCCACTTGAATAGTTCAATGTAGGTTGAAAGACAAAATTAAAATCTGTGCCCCACAATCGTGGTGGTGGCAGAATAGCAAAGAGGTGATCAGATGTCCCTGAAGAAATCTGGGCTGTTTATATTTGGGGCTTAGGTATTAAGGATTATGAGGCTCGGATCATGCATTGTCAGTAATAAGCGGATGGACCTTTCCTCCCTGTCTTAAGCTTGAAATCAACATGATGGCAAATTAGAATGCATAGCCTGCTGGAATAGGAGCTATAAGAGGAAAAATATTGATACGGGCCCAGTCTCCTAGAAAGGGAGGCAGTAAGCTTTGATGAGAAATGGGTTTCTTGGAGAATAGCAATGTCAATATGATAATGCTGTAAGTATTCTAAGACTTGTCTCCTGTATTTGACTTCTGACAATCCAGTACCTTCATTTCAAAATCTGGTAATCTTGTGTCACATGTTAGGAGAAAGTACAGTATTGAAGCTATATATTCCATCAAAATGCCGGGGAATAATACACTTAACTATTGCACTGCCGATTTGGATAAAGTATCATCATCAAACCCCTTACCCTTCCCCCCAACACACTAAAACACCCAACTGCCAGTGGCAGATACCCATAAAGTCAAACACACACATCCTTGATAGTTAAACATATGGTGAGGCACACCTAGAGAGTGGCATACGGCGACCATATTGCTTGGGTAAGGATTATATACGGTGCCCGAACCCGATAGACAAGGGCATTGCACGTCATTGCAAATAATGGCAAGGGTGAGAAGGGACTGTCTTAAAAGTAGGCGATTTGGGACGGCAAGGGAGCATGAACAGCAGTGAGCCAAGAGTCTAAATGTTACTTAGCACACAGGACAGGAATTCTTGATGAGTTAATTTGACAGCACGTTTTGGGACTGGTGCAGAAGTTTGTCAGGTGTCTTGAGGTGCGCAATTCCACGCCCTGCGGGAATCCGCAGATGCGAGTAACCTCTTACAAGCCTGCTTAACCTCTGTGGCTGATGAGAAGATCTATGTCTTGCTGTTGATGTCAACACGTAAGTGGGCAGGATACAACATACCATATTTCACATCGCAAGAGCGGAGTGCTCATTTAATGCCCATAAACCTCCCCCAGGCTGCCTGAACAGGAGGTGTAAAATCTGGGTAGATGGAAATATCGGATTCCTGATAACATAGAGGACCTTTCTCACTGGCCAGGTGGAGCCCAGTGTCACAATTTCTGTAATTTAAGAGGCATGCATTTAAGGGTCTGAGGGGAGGGGGGGGGCGAATGTGCCCCCAGAGGGTGCTTCGATTCCAGGAAGCAGTGTGCTCTTTCCACCAAAAAGGCTGCACAAAAACAAGTCTTTGCCAAGGGTATCAAGCAGCAGTGTCTTCACGAAGTATTCCAGTGATACAGATATTTATTTGGCGAGAGCAGGCTTCCAAGTCTTTGTTTTATGCCACAAATAATAGCATATGTTTTTCCAGCTGGTACACCCTCTTACTCAGGGCAACTGAGTCATCATCAATGTTAAAGGTCCTTTCTTCTGCTCCGTCCAGGCGTAGGTTTTACATGCCCATGCTCTCCATGAGGCAATCAAAACCGCTGTTCATACCATTGATTTTCGTATAAATTGAGGCCAGACTTGACTTCCAGTTCAATAATAGGGACTCAGTAGATGCCCCAGGCCTTGAGCACTCCCTTGCTAGCTCCTGTAGCATATTCACCATCAGATACTGAATGGTCACCAGGGTTACAGCTCTTGAAAGTGAGAACTGCTCTGCCATTTCTGATATGCCTTGTCCATGGCCATAATAGTTGTCAGGTAGTCCCCACAATATACAGCAGATGGGGAATATGAGTGCTCCCAGGGCAATTTACTTAGAAGGATAGATACAGGTGCCTGTCAACAGATCTGTCCAGCCAACACTGTGCAATGTAAGAGCATTTGCATTGCAGGCCAAGGGGTACACGCCAACTATCAGCCCTCAGGAGGCCCAATGCGCAGCACCACCAGGGTAAGCCCAATTTCAAATCCAGGGCCCAGTCAAAATAGTAGCAGCGGGCCTCAACCACGCGATGTGGGGCTAAGTAATGACGGTGGGATGCAATGTCCAATCACTCTCCTCCTCCAGTATGCCAAGTTTGGCTCCAGGCTGCTCCACGCATGTCACAGTGTCATAGCCCCTGGGGAAAGCAACCAGTCAGCAGTCATGGCTGTCGACAGAGTAGAGAGTTACCCCGACAGTGCTCCTGTGGCCTGCCAGCTTGGTTGCTGGCTGGCACAGCAGCCTCCAGATTACCAGCGCCCCCGGTTGCGGCTAGGCCTCTGAGCTCCACACGAGGGCAGGAGGTCCAGGGCAGGTTCACTGGTGTACAGGGATGCACTCAAGCCACCATTTATGTGCCCCGATGTCGCAGCAGGAGGTCATCAGGATCTGAGCGAGCAAGATGAGTACGGCCATCTTGACTGCGCATCGGGCCACGATCATGACTAATTCCTTAGCCACCATAGAACGTTTGCTGTTGTTAAGAGGTGTGGCGAACCAGATTGCTGGAAGGAGGCCAAGGTTAGTGCTATGAATGGTCTCATCAGGCTGCTAATCTGAACATTTGTGTGATAGTAGATGTGAAATTCAATAGGAAAGGGATTTACAAGTTTCATATATGAGAGAAGTGCACACATACCAGTTTTTAAATTATTTCAGTCCAGTGAGAAAGACGTACTGTATGTGAAGCAGAAGGTGCTTTTTGCAAAACTGTTGAACAAGAAACAAGGTAAAGGGAAAACAGAGAAGTAAAAGGTGGCAGCATTACACAAGAAAGAAGAAAATGTTGAGGAATAGGAGCAAAGTCCGGGGAACAAGGTAATTATATTTTAGTTTAAAAGGAGACCAGACCACTTAATACCACAGGTATTTAGGGGAGGTGCAGATAAGGGAGGATTTATGAGCATTAAGGGTCATAGCCATTAAGATCTGTTTCAGCAAATGTTTCAAAGTGGACTGAAGTTGTTGGTGGAGAAGAAGTATTTAGCCTCAAAATATATGGATGATTCATTGCATGAATATAGAGTTAACAAAAAGGAGTTCAGATGTATGTGTTGTCATTCTAGATGGATGTTCAAGTATGAAGGTTCAGTTGTATACAGGAGCAAATAAGATGATGGATTTGTCGAGAGATGGAATCATCGTTTGACAATTTAAGAATCCATATTCAAATGTACCAAGTATCGACGCAGAGTTTACTGGTGTGAGTCTGGTTCACTTATTTTTGGAACAAAAGATATTACAAAGACTGGAATTTAGCAAGTATAATAAAAGGAAACACATCCACGACGGTTTTAAGTCTAATCCTGTGATTGCATTCTCTTTCATATTTCCAAAAGTTTCAAATTATTCCCTATTGCAGTCCCTCAGGCCGCCGATTCAGTTCCGACAGCAGTGCCCAACTTGGTCAAAACCTGCAAGGGAGGAAGATCTCTTTGTGCTGCCTGATAAACTATACATGTTATCTCTAAAGCCATCTGAACTACTAATGTCCACATTTGATCTTTCCTTCAAAGAGTGATAATAGATTGCTGATACCAAACAATCTATGAAACTAACAAATGGTTAACACAGGAATAGTTAATGGATAAATCCTTAAGCTATCCCTTAAGTTATGAAGCTTTATGATATAAAAGTTCTTCCCTTGTCATCCTTGCCTCTCTGCTTATTCATATTCTAAGGTCTTGTAGCTCAACTCTCCAAATGGATTTTCCTGGTTAGATATTGTGCTAATTTTTAATTAAATATAACCTGCTTTCTCACCAATATGAATGATTGTGATTCTTAATTACTTACACATTCCTAAGTGCTGTATTGTGTGAAAAAAGTTCAAAGCAATCCAACTCCAGCTTCCTATGTTTCCTCAGGTTCGCTAAACACACTTTTTAATTAGGTCTTGCCTGATCCAGCTCATACTCTGTTCTGGCCGAGACATTTAGTAGCTTCTTTTAAAAGTGCTACCAAAGTGGCCACCAGCTTACTGTCACGCGCACAAGCGCGCATCCCTAGTGTGCTTTAGAACGTCATCGCAATCACTTTCACTTTCAGAGGGACCGCGATGACTTCCGCTTTCACGGCCGCGCGGCGTTACTTTTACTGCCGCGCGCCCAATGCTTGTTCATCTCTTGTGCTTTAATGTGTTTGAATGCTGCTGAATATTTGCTGCCTTTTGTTAATTTTTTTTTGCTTCTTAACGTGTTGCATTTTCTCCTGATTTTAGTATTTTCTGCGAGAGGTTCTTCGACCTATCCCGCCTTTCTGTCCACGAGCACCTGGCTTGGCAGTCTTGGGAGTCTGTCCTGCGGGTGGACTGCGCCCTGTGGTGCGTGTAACTGTAGGCATGTCACTGAATAAAACATAAGCCTACTACTCCAAGACAAAAGAGCAAACCAAGAGGCATGCAAATCGCATCTGTTTCACTTCAACAAGCGTGTTCATTTGATATGCAGCAATTTCAGATCATTATTTCAAACAATGCACGCACTTCATTTAGTCCCCCAGCCCGGGAAAAGCGATGACATTAAACACACACTTTGATGTCTGCCGGAGAGACAGCAATTGCTTTGAAACATGTTTTAATCACATCTGCATGCACATGACCTTTTCTCGGATATTATTTCGGCTCGTGCACAAAGCAGTACGTCTTCGGCAATTTGACTTTCACACCCTGTTGTGGCGCATAATCCGGTGGAGCGGGATGTCTCCTGTTCTCATTAAAATACAAATGTGAGCCCCCGGATTTGGGAGCGCGTGCCAGTGACAGATAATAAAACTGTCAGACAAAGCAGGTGGTATGTGACACACATACTAAGGTCTCTGCGCCCCTTTCACGGCATTCAGAATATTGCTAAGAGTTGCTGGCCCTCATATCTGCGTACTTGGTTCCACGATTGACGAAATGTGTTTAGAAGAAGCTCTTAAAAATCCGGAAATATGCTTATGACTATGTTGAGATAAGAGCCCTGCGCTGGGCACATGGCTCGCTCACTGTCATTTGCGCACTGAAGCAATCAAACCTTATCAGCAACAAGCATTGGCATAGCCAATAGGTCTCACCTTTGGGACCTTAGAAGTGTTTAGCCATGCAACAGTTGATATTGTTGCACCAAGGATATTGTGCTGCATAACTAAATGCTTATAAGGTCCCAAAAGCGAGACCTATTGGCTATGCCAGTGCTTGTTTAACGTCAGCCATCAAAAGATCATGCCACAAATTTCAATCCAACAAAGTCATTTCTACAGCACCTTTAGCAAGCAGTTGCACTCTACATCAAAAAGATTTAACCTGTTTGTCAGCTTTATTACGATATTGTAAAGTGATTGATCTCTTGATCATTTAACAGTATGCTGTCTTCCCATTCATCTAATCAAAAGAGGGACAATAAAGATGAAACAAAAATATTCATTAAACTTTTTTCATTGATTGACAATGTAATTTCCAAGTGAAGAAAGTTACAGTATGCATCTTTCTTGCACAGAAGGTAAGCAAAATATTTTTAGTTGATTACCTTGAGTCACATCATTGACTTTGTACTTGAAGTCATTGCTGCCACAAGTCCAAGACATGTCTTCCATTGAAAATGACTGGTTTGAACGAAGCATGATAACTTCAATAACACTGGACTTCAATAGAGCAATCTGATCTTCGGCAGTTAGGTCCCTAGGTGCAGAAAGCAAACAAATTTTGAACATTGTAAGTTACTAGTGTCCTTAGGAAAAGTACATATTGCAAAGGGGCCTCAAAAACATCAGCTAAACTTTGGTTTTGAACAATGCATTTAAAGTGCAACTATACACTCGCTTTTCCAAAAAACACATGCAAAAATTAACAAAATTGAGAGGCAGAACTAGTCAAGTTCTTGGGTTAGCTTCTTCCTGTGGAGCTTCATTCTCCACCCTTTAAGCCACTGCTACTAGTCCAATGTAAGAAAACCCCAGCCTGATTGAAAGAGACTGGGGGTATCAAAGGGTAATCTGATGTGCACCCTATTTTCGCTAAGTGTGAGGATGAAAAGCTGAGCAATACAACTCCCTCCCTAACTGTTTCCTCTAAAAAAGTATTACCCAACAACGGCTCTGCCTTCAGTTGAGACAGATGCTAGCCTTTAAGGCAGGTGAGGTGCATGCTACAAAGCAGAGGGATGAATTAATTAAAGGAGCAGATGAGCACACAAACTATACTATAGAGAGTAAGCGCCTACATAGACCTACAGGTGCGGCTGAGGAAACGTGTGGAGACATAGTAAGGTTGGGGCTTGACAGACACGGTAGTCTACTAGTTCATGGTTATACTCCACTAGCACAAGGGTGCTGCATAAATACAGATTTGTGGAGGACAGTGAACCATTTAAGAGCTTAGATTGCAAAATTTGTGGGAAAATGACAAATTACAAGTGGACGTCTAAACCATAATAAAACTTCTGGATAGCGGCAGCTATCAGAGGATGGGAGATGACATCACACTAACTAGGACAGTGACTGAAAAGTTGTAATCTTGAAAATGAGTCAATGCAATAACACTGAAAAAGAAAACCTCAGTGTTTAGCTAGGTGGTCAAGGCTACATTTGAAAATGTATAATTTGGTGACTGGACGGCATGAAGAAAGAGGATGCACCACTGAAGCTACTCTATTGGCTCAACTGACAAGTGGAAATTTGGGGCACTGAAAGCAGGAGCCATTTCTCGAGAATGAAGTCACAGAGTACGGCCGACAGGGACAGTCTGTTTTAGCACGTCACATGCTGGCTTTTAAATCTCGCCTGCCCATTGTTTTTACTGTCACTCACTCGCCTGTGATCCCCTGGTCCGCCGCGGCTTGTACCATTTGTGCGGAGGGGCAGGCACCATCTTTTACTTCTCCTCCACACTGTCACTACCCCTGCAGCAGGCCAGCGCTCCACTCACACTGTCGCAGTCCCGCCCAATTTCTAGTTAAAAGGAAGTGCGCTGAGCGGACGCGCACAGCAGCCCGACTGCGCCTGTCCGTGCCTGACCGACGCCAGACACGCTGTCTTTTTCTCCTTACTACAATCTCTCCTTTTAAAGGATGGCCATATTAAAATATATGAGTCAAGAACTCCATCTTCTTAAATCTTCTGTGCCCAGAATAGCTCCCCCACCCAATCACCTTTGAAGAACCATGATAAGCACGGCAACAGCTCACCTAACAGAGTCACTAAAGGACCAAACAGCAAATGCCTGTGCAATAATTCCCAACCCAGGCCCACAGACCTGACCAGCCTATATTGCAATGCACGCTCTCTAACACAGCATGCACTAGAAATCTGGTCTCTACTGGACTCGGAGAAACCCGATCTATTTTTCATAACAGAGACTTGGCTACAGGATTCTTCCCTACCTGATGTAACAATAGCACTTCCTCTGTGCCTTATTGGACTCAACTCCAGCACCAGGAGCAAATATTAAGGAAGACTTGATAGCCTGTAAATTACAACTAGAGCAGATCTTAGACGAAAGACTTAGGAAACGTTGGTAGGCTAGTTCTCTGGCTCATTTCGAGTATGGCGAAGCCAGTGGTAAGCTGTTAGCTTGGAAGGCAAAGAAAGAGCAGAAGAGGAACACTATTAAAGGAGTCCAGTTGGGCAACATGGCTGTGATCTCAAAGAATAGCGCTGATATTGAGCAGGCTTTTTTCAATCACTTTGATTTAGTATATAAGGAGGACTTAGTTCCACGCCAAGATTTAATTCAGACATGGCTTGATCAATATGCTGTCCGGCGAATAGATGATCAGGCATCGGAGAATTTAAATAGAGAAATCAGCTTGACTGAAATAACAACGGCAATAGACTCGGCTAAGAGAAGTAAGGCTTCAGGACCGGACGGGCTGCCTGCCGAGATTTATAAAGCTCTGGCTCCAGTAATTACCCCCGTTCTTCACATTTATTTTTAAGGAAGGAGGTAAAATTCCTTCTTCTTGGAATGAGGCTACAGTTGTCTTTATTCTTAAACCACTAAAGTCTCCATCGCAGTGTGACTCATACAGACCCATCTCTCTTCTTAACTCGGATTATAAATTGTTGGCTAAAATAGTGGCAGAGAGATTGAATGTGGTCGCTGGCAGTTTGCTACACTTAGATCAAAAGGGATTTGTCAGAGGGCGTTCTATTCAAGAACTGACGCAAGCACTAGTAGGTGCAATTGACCTTGCTTCCCTCCATAAAATTCCGTTGGCGGTCATAACATTAGATGCCACTAAGGCATTTGATCGCGTTAATTGGGTATTTCTGGCTAAAGTTTTAGAAAGGTCTAATTTGGGTAGGAATTTTTGTAGATCCATAGCCGCATTCTATCAGGCGCCAATAGCCAGAGTATTAATAAATGGAAGTCTTTCGTCACCCATAAAAATTAATAGAGGCACAAGACAGGGGTGTCCCCTTTATCCCTTGCTTTTTGATTTATATATTGAATCACTGGCGGAAAAAATCAGACAAGATCAGAGCATTTTACCAATCAAATGTAATAATTGGGAGAAAAAAAGTCTCTTTATATGCCGATGATATGATGTTATATACATCAGACCCTACCAATGCTATCCCTCTTATTTATAGTGAGGCAGAGCAGTTCGGACAAATCTCTGGTTATCAGATCAATCAGGCTAAATCAGAATGCATGATATGGAATGTTACACCTTTAACATCTATCCCAATTTTAAAACACGAAATAAGATATCTGGGGGTACAAATTACGCAGGACATACACCAATTGGCTGAAAAAAATCTACTGAAAAATGAGAAGTAAAGTGCGGAGTTGCTGAAAGGTTGGTCACTTCTTCCTCTGACTTTAATTGGAAGAGTTAACATTATTAAAATGATGCTGTTACCTAAATTAATTTTCATATTTCAGAATATCCCACTCGCTTTTAAGGAAGCCCGGCTTAATAAGATTCAAGCTAAATGGAATTCATTTAATTGGGCTTCAAAGGGTATAAGGATTGCATGGAAGAAGCTGCGTAGAAAGAAAGGTAAAGGAGGGCTCTGTGCTCCTGATCTGAAACTATATGCTTGGACTTTACTAATTAAGCCGGGAATAAGGCTATTTGATTTTCCAGCCAGGACAGAAACAGACTTTATGTTCCAGACTATGCTTTCTGAGCTTCAGGGAGGCGCCCTCGGATTTTTGTTTAAGTTTGGCGATTCGCGTTTTTTTAAGAAGGTTCGTTTAAAGGTTCTTAGAGATATGGCATATGTCCGGGCCAGAGTAAGAAGGTTGCTACATAGCCCATACTATTCCGCGATGGCTCCAATTTGGGATTCACCAGGTACTCCAGAGTGGACCAAAGATTCATTGACTTTGCCGCTTCGGGCAGCAAATGTAAAAGCTTGGGGCCAGTTAATGCCGGAAGGGGTCCTCTTGAGCTGGGAGATTTCTATTCTTACGGATAATAACTTATCTAAGTTTAAATATTTACAAATTAAAAGTTGGGCCCAGGCTATGGCAGGCGACATTGGCGTTAACTCGGATCTGGAGGAACTTTTATTGAAGAAAGCAAGGAGAATAAAAATATCGGTGCTTTATTGGACAATTCTGGAAGCAGAGAATGGGGATTTCTGTCTCCCGGTACAACTTTGGAGGGACCAAGTTTCGGATGTCGACTTTCAGAATTTATGGCAAGTATCCTTTGATTTACTTCGCGTTACAGTCTCACCTGCCAATTTAAAGCGCAATCATCTTTTCTCTCTCCATAGAGTGTACTGGTCTCCGGCCAGGTTGGCCTAATTTTCTAAGGGTCCTATTCCCTGTTGCCCAAAGTGTAAGCAGGAGAAGGCGGACGACCTTCATATGTTTTTAATTTGCCCTGCTCTAAGGAATTTGTGATTTGAGCTAGAAGAAGGTATGAAAACGCTCTTCAATTTTGATATACAGGTTAGTATATCACTTGTTTTCTTTGGAATTTTTGCTAATTATGAGGAACTTTCTCAAGACATTAATAAATTATCTCTTTATTAAATTATCTTCCCTCGTAGAAGATATGTAAACTTTGGGTTAGTGATACTGCTCCTTCATACATAGATTGGATCAGAGCAATTAAGCATACACTTAAATTGGACAAGGTAGTCTGGAAGAGAAGGAAGCATTTCTGGATCCCATGTATTAACTGGCTGGATAGGATGTGAACGATTTTGTCCAATGATTATGCCTTTTTGCAGATTGGATTACCCTAAGATCAGTTCAAGGGCCTGGAAAGAGGGAAGAACTGAATTGAATTCATACTTTGCAGTGCCGTGGGGTACGTATTGGGTATCTGCAGAAAGAGCATCCATTAAGATCTTCAGAGTTTAAGAAGGGGCCCCTCTGTTGCTGTGCATGTTGCTGTGCAGGGTGTGGCAGGAATCGATTACTCTGAGAATATCTTTTTTGGCGTATGAGGACTAAAAAAAAAAAAAATACCAATAGCACTTCCTCCTGGGTTTCAACTGATAAGGCAAGATTGGAAAGATAAAAGAGGAGGCGGAATAGCGATCGCCTTTAATACTAATGCTAAAACTCACATTGTCAAATCCCATCAGTCAGACTGGGGCGAACTGTGCGTCTTTAGCATAGAGCTCACAGACAAATAATCCCGGAAAGGCGCCCTCCTCTACCGTCCACCTGGCAATAAAACCCATTTCATCAATAAATTGACCGAAATAATAGCGCCTCACATCTTAGCCACGAATAATTTCTTCCTACTTGGAGATTTCAACTACCATGCGGAACACTCGTCAGATCTCCCCACTAAATATCTCACCACTAGTCTTGGTTCACTGGGTCTGGAGCAACTGGTAAAAGGCCCCACACATGTCGCTGGACACTCCCTAGACCTCTTATTCTCCAATTCACCTAATGTCACTTATGACCAGCTATTCACAGTCTTATGGTCGGACCACTATGTAATAAAGTTTCTGGTCCATGGGACACAGACCAAATCCCTACCTAAGCGAGAATCAAAGCCAAGCAGATCATGGAATAAGATTCAGATAGCGCCCTTTACCCCCATTTTACCATTCCTCCCTCGTCTGAAACTACACACATCAACAAAGCTGCCAGATATCTGGAAAACACAATTAGCAAGACCTTGGACATCACTGCCCCAGTAAAAGCCACTAAGTGTCCAGCCAAACTTTCCCCTTGGTTCACTCCCGACCTAAAAATTGATAAACTTATCGTCTGAAAGGCAGAACGTAAATGGCGACACACTAAAAATGAAACTGACAAACACTACTACAAAAAAACGCACAGGAACTACATGGATCAGACAGCCTCAGCAAAAAAGACCTACCTCGCAATCAGAATAGATCAGGCCTCCAACTCACATAAGGAACTCTACAAAATAGTGAAATAATTCACCAACCCCGCTGCATGTCAACCTCCTCTCACGGCATCTCAAGAATGGGTTGACAACCTTTTGTCCTATTTCGTAATGAAAATAGAGATAATTTACAGTCAGTTTCCACCTAACACTACACCCAAACAAGAGACCAACAGCTCTCCCCCTCCTTCCATTCCACTCCCTCTCTTCAAGCCATTCTGCACTATCACTGAGGAAGAGGTAGCTCTTACCCTGAACAAAATCAAATCAGGATCTCCTGATGACCCAGCATCCTCCCAGACTATATCAAAAATTTCCATGGTCCTCATCCCACACCTAACGAAAATCTTCAACCTCTCACTATCCTAATCTACTGTCCCCACACATTGGAAGGAAGCCATAATCCGACCAATTCTGAAAAAACCCACGGCTGACCCAAAACAACTTGTCAACTATCGTCCTATCTCCCTCATACCCCTATTTGGCAAGGTTATGGAATTTTTGATTAATGGCCAGCTTTATAAATACCTGGAACACAGCAACCTGTTGAAGCCATCTCAGTTAGGCTTCAGGGCGTGCCACAGCACCGAAGCCGCCCTGCTCGAAATTGTCAATAACATCATGCTCTCTCTCGATGCAAGACAATCCGCTATCCTGATCCTGCTTGACTTGTCCGCGGCCTTTGACACCATCTCCCACAACATCCTGATGGAACGCCTTTGGAGTTTGAGGTCGGGGGCCCGGCGTTAAGCTGGATTAAGAGCTATCTGACTGCCAGGTCCTCCAAGGATCAAATAGGCGCTCTCTCTTCCAAAAAACAGATTATCGATAAAAGAGTCCCCCAGGTCTCCATATTGAGCCCTACACTCTTCAATCTGTACGTGTCACCCCTGGCTAAGATTATCCGAGATTATGGGTTCGACACAGTGTCATACACTGATGACACGCAACTTCTAATCACACTCGGGCAGATCCTAATGACACCCAAACTAAATCTAATCAATGCATGGCATTCATCAGAGACTGAATGGGGAACAACCACTTTTTACTCAATGTGAGCAAAACCGAAATTCTACTTTTCGGCAATGCTCAGAAAATATGGACAGGCGACTGGTGGCCATCATCCCTGGGTCCCTGCCCGCCACCCAAAACCACAGCACGCAACCTGGGCATTATAATAGACGACAAACTGTCCATGGCTGATCACATAAACACCACAATCCGCACTAGTTTCAGCCTAATGAGAATCCTCAGAAAAATCTTTAAGTAGATTCTTCTACTATTCCGGATGCTCCTTGTTCAGGGTCTCATCATTAGTCATCTAGACTATGGAAAAGCCCTACTAGCCGGCATTAATGAGGAACATTTGTCCGACGTCCAGGTATTGCAAAACACAGCGGCCAGACTGGTTCTTAATATCCCACCGCACCCCCTCTGCTCCAGTGATAAGGCCCTCCACGGGCTTCCCATAAAGAAGAGGATCATTTTCAAAATATGCTGCCTGGTCCATAAGTCCTTAAACGGCAATGGGCCCAAATATTGAGCCAATAAACTGATAAGATACAAACCAGCCAGACTCCTTCGCTCAACCAGCTAACTCCTCCTAACCATACCTAAATGCGCACAGTGAGAAACAGAGGCAGAGCTTTTTCCAAAATTGACCCTGAAACCTGGAATGCCCTTCCCTTACATCTTCGTGCAGAACAAAATCACAACAGATTTCGCAAACTACTGAAAACCTGGCTCTTCCAGCTTTAACGAGTGACCACAGGTTATCTGAGTATTCTGCGGGCGCTGCGAGACCTATGGGTGATACACGCGCCTAACAAATACCAAATACATACATACATACATAAATACAAGTCTTATTAACACTGTAGCATTCTAGTTTATAAATAGGCTAAACACACCTATATTGATGTGAAGCAAAAGACACACAATGGAAAGACGGAATGCAGAACAAATGAAAACA
Source organism: Lissotriton helveticus (assembly GCF_964261635.1). Lineage (NCBI taxonomy): Eukaryota > Metazoa > Chordata > Amphibia > Caudata > Salamandridae > Lissotriton > Lissotriton helveticus. The sequence continues at coordinate 1,491,931,214 of NC_136057.1, forward strand.
TTCACCCCAGGCAAGAGATCTGGGTTAAATCCATCATTCTTTTGCTCACCATGCACCCCAGTTTAGACCTGGCCATATGCAAATCAGTCTTGACCCCGTGCCTCATGGGAACAGTCCAGCCCAAACTGCCAAGCCAGGTCCGCCCTGGAGCGAAAACAAGCATCCTAGGACCAGTTTAGGGGTTTTACCCCTCATCAGCCAAGATAGCTTGAATCCATTGGCAAAGTGAGCCCGAGACCCATGTCTGGGCATACCCAGTGCACTTAGGGCGAGAAAGCAAAAGACACGGGTATGCCCAGACGTGGGTCCAGTGCTCTCCATGCCACTGGAGTCAAGCTATCCTGGCTGATGAGGGCTGAAACCCCAAAATCGGTCCTAGGATGCTTGTTTCCAGTCCAGGCCTGGCCTGGAAGTCCGGGCTGGACTGTTACCATTGGGCACAGGGTCAAGACTGATTTGCATATGGCTGAGTTCAAACTGGAATGGCATCATGAGCAAAAAACGATGGATTTAGGCCTAGATCTCCGTATTGGGGTGAATGTATGACATTGTTCTGCATTCTGTCCATCAATAGTTGTTTTTGCATTTGTTACCCCGAGTGGGACGGGTATGCCCAGACGTGGGTCCCGTGCTCTCCATGCCACTGGAGTCAAGCTATCCTGGCTGATGAAAGGTGAAACCCGAAACCGTTCCTAGGATGCCTGTTTCCAGTCCAGGGCGGACCTGGCATGGCAGTTCGGGCTGGACTGTTCCCATTGGGCACAGTGTCAATACTGATTTGCATATGGCTGGGTTCAAACTGGAATGGCATGATGAGCAAAAAAACGATGGATCTCCGTACTGGGGTGAATGTATGACATTGTTCTGTATTCTGTCCATTTGAATTTGAATTTATTCTGTCCATCAATAATTGTTTTTGTATAGTAATCTGAAGTCAGGATCAAGGGAGTTTAACGCAATTCTTTTAAACTGTATGACTTTATGTAACAAGTTGACAACTGTTCATATTTTTTTTGTTAATTAAAACAGTGGATAATATATGTAAAACAACTGTAATGAGCTATATATTTCTAAAGAACAAAATAAATTGGTCCAAATTTTTGGAAGTACCACTTGTGTACATAGCTTACAATTCGCTACCCGTAATTATAAAATTAAAATGAAAAATTAAAAGGAACATTTTAAGTACAATTGGAACACTTCTATAGTAATCCCATAAAACACATTTCTGAGAAACCCTTCTTTTGCTGGTCAATCGAATTACAAACAGCTACACCTGGATGAAGGACAACTGTCTCAAGCTGAACTCAGACAATACTGAAGTACTCAGCCTGGGACAGCTCGGGGTGGCTGGCCGTACTAGGAACCCCTCCCACCCCTACAGACCACACATGCGACCTGAGCATCATACTGGACTCCTCGCTCACAAAGAACCACCAAATCAATGCAGTATCCTCATCCTGCTTCCATGCGCTCTGCCTGCTTCAAAAGACATTTAGATGGATCCCCACAGAATCCAGAAAAACGGTCACCCACACACTCGTCACCAGCAGACTTGATATCAGCAACACACTCTACGTAGGCGTCGCCTAGAAAGAGCTCAGGAAACTACAGAACATCTAAAAATGCTGCACCCCGACTGGTCCTCGACATCCCCCGCGCAGCCACATAACACAATACCTCTGAGATCTCCACTGGCTCCCAATCAACAAGAGAATCACCTTCAAGCTCCTCACACATGCCTACAAAGCTCTCCATGACTCAGGAGCAGAATATCTGAACCACCATCTCGCATTCCACATACCCGCCATACAACTCCACTGCGCCCAACTCGTGCTGACCTCTGTTCCACAGATCAACAAGACCCGAACCGGAGAAAGGTCCTTCTCCTACTCCACCAAGACCTGGAATACCCTCACCCTCCACCTGAGGCAATCTACGTTGCTGACCCAATTCAGGAAGGACCTTAAGACCTGGCTCTTCGACTGCACCTCCACATCGAGACGTATCAGCAGCCCCTGCCTCCCAAGCAACTAAGGACCCTCAAGGGTGAGCAGCTGCGCTATACAAACTCATGATTGACATGGAAACCAGATTTTTATATATCTCAGAATCTACGTCCAATAGCCTGCAAACGAGTTAAGCTTCAGGGCAGCTTCTTGCTGCACCATACTTCAGATTAACCACAGGGCCAGACAGCATTTCCCTAGTAGGCTGCTGGCTAGGGAGCTCCCATCACACAGCCCGGTCCCATTTAAGTTATGATTTCCTTCTATGTGGAGATGCATTGAACATTTTGGAAGGAGTCTGTGTTGAAGTAAGATATGTCCAACTTTATGAACTGTAACAAGTATTGTACATTGCTTTGAAGTAATGGTTGTAGCCACTAATAGCCACTCTTAGGACATACATGTGAGCCCCAATAGGTAGAATGAGAAGCTGTATGACAGCTGCGTTCTGAAGTCTCTGTAAATTCCTCAGTAGTAAGTTTGGTGTTTCAAAGTATAGTCTTTTGGCATAGAGTCTACAAGGGAAAACAAGAAGGTGATGATCAGTTGAAATTTTTTGGGGAAGCCAAAGAATCGTAAGATTAAATGCAAGCAGCTCACCAAGTCTGAACTTTGCTGAGAAATAGAATTTAAATGGGGTGTAAGGGAGATACTGGTGTTCATTAATTGTCATGCCGGGACGTAAACCAGCAATGGGGTTGAATAGTGCCTGAAGAAAGGAGGAAGTGGGATGAATTGTAATCTGTCTTTGAGGGTAGAAGCAATTCAGTTCAGGGTGGTTCCTTGAAATCCTACATTGTCAAAGCTCTGTAGCAACAGAGAGTGGTTAACCACCCCAAAAGTAGGTGTACAGCCCGGTAGGAGGAGTGCCGCTATTCTATTTGAATTAACAATAGTTTTAATATCACCCCTTGTGACAATCATTGATACTCCTGTGCTCCAGTCAAAATGGATTTAAGGGTAACAATCTAAAAGGCTACTTTATTCGTGGAATACTGATATATGACTGAAGGCAGATAAATTGAGGATTTTGGGTTAATGTAAATAGGTGGATAGTTATATGGATTGGTAGGATCAAAGCCACGTCTTTAATAAATCCCTTTTTTATGTAGGGGGTTTAGGTTCTCTTGGAATCATTGCAGTAGCCAAGCAGTTGTCTGTGACATCACAGGATAGCGGCAGAGCCTTTAAAGGGAATGCCCTTGGATATAATATATAAGCACAACATGGGGCTGCTGGTGATGCTGCTGAGATAAGCTTTTGAGATTTTGTGAAGTCTTCATGTATCTAAGAATAGAAAAAAGTAATCTCAGTCACTGGCATGTGGTAACAAAGACAGGGTTAATTGGATTATCCTCATTGTCTTTGTTGTGCGGGTATGTTTCCAGTTCTTTGGCTTTTGTAATTACATGGCCTGTCAGAGAATTAAATTGATAGAGGGAGGAAATCATTTTGGAATCAATTTATTAAGAGTTATGGAATTCAGTAACAATTTTGTGCAATTCCGTGATGCCAAGTGGCTCCAGCAAGACAGCACAAGCAGTGTAGTCTGTGAGCCTTTTTGATACTGCCCTTTTAGGCTGGGGAACAGTGTTGTATTTTAAGTATTGTATTACTGTTGAAATATTTATCGCAGAGTCTTTTCAGGATCCTTTAATTTGTTTTTGGGGATTTAACTTCAGGTGTCAACTGGACAGGTTTCCTGAACGGCTTAGAAGATGAGATGAACTTCAATGGATTAAGGATGTCAACAGTAGGTGTTGGTGCCATGCAAGAAAGGCTAAACTGCTGTTATCTGCTTAGAAAGCAAGGACGCAGATGTAAAGAATGGTACAGCATGTTTTGTCAACTGTCTAACACTTAATATACAGTTTGAAGGCTTCCCTCACAATGAATGGATGGAGCCTGTTGGTCAGTCTAGGTGAAAGGATATCTCTTAGCCAAGGAAATGATTCAGGAGAGGCAAATCTCTCATCAAGAGTATGTCTGGCTGTACGAGTAGCCCCAAAAAACATATCAGGAAAATTCATCAAGTCGAGGTAGAGAAGAGGAATCTAGATCGACATAGGTTAGGCACATCAAACCAGTTATTCTGGTCTCCAGGTAATCAGAGGTTATGATGTTTTGAGGTGGTCTGCACAACAAACTTCATAAGGGCTTCAGCGACTACTGAGTTGTATGGCGGAGGATCAGCAAAAGGGAACATGGTACAAGTAGAAATTCACATTAATTGGTTTTATCGTCTTGGATGGGTTCTTTTCAAAGGAAGGTTTAGTGGATAATGGATAGATCTCAATCAGTCTTTTTAGATGGATAATTTCTTTGAAGCATTTTACAACCTGCAGATACGGTTTCTTGGTTTCTGTAATAAACAGAAGGCCAGGAATAAAGTCCGAATATAAATTTATTGATGCACAAATGGTTCTGGTTTATTGATCTTAAGCTCAGAAATATGCAGGAGAGAAAATAGTGGATTAAGACGTTCACAGTGCATATTGTTGAAAGTTTTGATAGCAGAGTGGAAAGTCAGACAGATGCTCTTCTGTCTTGAGCATGCTCAAAACATTTTACAGGGTTTTGGAAAGGTGGCAAGTGAAGGGTCGGAACAGTCAGTAAGAGGTTCAGCTCGGGTGCAATGATGCAAATGTAAGGAAAAAGGTTAAGGGATGCAAAATTAAAGGATTAATGCAGTTGCGGAGGAGGGATTAGAATAAAAGGTAGGTGGGAGGGAGAAGACGTGTTAGTATCAATGTTATTATTAGTATGTAAATGATTAGGGGTATGGTTAGGAAGAGGTCATTATTAACACAAGGAAACAAAGTATTGTATGCAAGAGAAAATCAATTGAGACTTCAAGTATAGATAGATGAGGCTAGTGTGGAAAAGTAAATTTTGCCATGTTCTGTGTCCCTACGTGTCATCCATCATATGTTATGTGTGCATGATTAAATATGCATATGCATTCCCCATGTCTGATTAATGACGCAATTACAGTTGTGTCCCCCTCTAGTATGCCAGTTTCCAGTCCTCGGGAATACTACGAATATCAGGCCTATGTAAAGCTGCGTTGCCACGTTTCTCAGTGTGCACGTTATTCCATTATAAAGTCCCCGTTTCTAGGCCTCAAAAGGGCCCGGACACCAGATTCAGCTCCTGTCTCCTGAAGCCTCGCTGAGGAGGGATACAGCCCCCACCTGTATCCTCGACCCTTCACTTACTTCCTGCCTCGCAGTGCCCGGCCCAGCCTGGCTCAGTCTCTGAGTCTGCCAAGAATATGTTATGATTCCAGTTATCAGTTCAGTCCTCCTTCTCTGCATTCCTAAGCTACTGAACTGCATCAATAGTTTCCGTCATTGTCTAGCCTTCACGTCTCCATGTTAGAGAAATACTGCATTTAATGGTCATTTAATATTCTTCATCACGCACTACATGTAGAATAATGCATGGTCCAGTCTCAGAATCAAGTTAGCCTTTCCCCTCCTAGCTTCTAGTTCCTATCAACATGTTCCCTAAACATCAGATACTAGATAGGGTTTAGGTACATGTCGCTCCGACTCTCCAGACTTCAGTCTCTGCTCCTAGCACAGAGTTCATAGCCCCCAGCTTCTCCTAGTGATACGTCATTGCCAGTTTACGCGCACCACCAGGTTAGAGGTCCCGGCTCCTTAGGTAGCCCCCTCCATGGTTTCCGCCCCATTCATGACATATCCTGTTACGTCTGCACCACATGTCTATGTATACGCCCAGTTACACCTACTTTCGCCCTTATCTTTCGCGACTGCTACGCGTCACACCTTCTGCTCCACCCACTGCTACGCCTACTGCAATGTAATGCTATGTGTTTGCGTTATGTATATATGCTCATGTATTGTTATTAAAAGCCAGCGCGCTCATCCCAGATCCAGCCCCAGCAGCTGCTGGGCCCTGTCATCCTATTCCTATGCAGGTTGTCCTGTTCCTGTCCTTATGCTGTAATAAACCTGCAGAACTCCTACTACCTCGAATCTTGACTCTTATTTATTGAGCTATCTGTTATTCATTCATGCACTCAAAAATAGGGTATTATTTATTTATTTACCACATAATGGCGCCCGAACAGGGACTTGCCCTTTCCCCACGCGTCGGTGAAGCCACGCCGACCCCCTGACCCTCTGCAGTCGTGACGGAACTCTTCTGCGCAGTGGCAGATATTTCTGCTCAAGTATCCCTCAGGCCCACGGAGGAGACGGAGGAGGCGGTCCAGCATCCAGACGAGACGGTGGAGGAACGCGGCGAGTCCCGACCAGAGCCCAAGCCAAGAGTCCAAGGTCCGAGGTATCCGGAGGTCCACCCGTAACTGAAGTCCGAAGTCCGAAGTTCGTCGTCCGTCGTCGTAGCAGTCCAGTCCAGTCTGAGGCTTTCCGTTCTTGCTGCCCGGTGAGTACCGTTACTGGGGTGGTATCTAGACAGGGTCATTTTTAATTGACTCTGGTCTGTGGGTTGGTGGTACACAGTCCCACAAACGAAGTGCCCACTTCGGTGGATGCGGGTCCTGACGTGTCTCTTTACGAGACCGGTAAGTTTCGTACTGTTTCAGCAGTGCATCTAGTTTCTGTTCTAGTCAGTTTCTGTTCTCGAGAAAATGTATGTGTTCTGTTCTCAGTATTTCCAGGTAGTATTCTGTTCGAACTGTTATTTTAAATGTTTTTCATGTATTTTAAATGTCGTGGTATGAATGGGGAATAAGTATCGTGTTCATTGTGTATTGTATTGTGTCTAGATTACAGTTCAGTCATGCCCATATTTTCCAAGTTACGTCAGTTAAAAACTAGAAAGGGTCTGCTGGAAGCAGCAGTTCCCGTCCCGCCCAGGGACAGTCCAGGTCACTTTATGTATCAGAAACATGGCATAAGTGCCATATTGTATCTAGATTTATGGGTAGAGTATACCAAACAGTTAGAAGAAAAGTATAGATGGCCCGTATCGGGTACATGGGATGCCGAATGCATCATGCGAGTAGAAGAGGCATTATGGAAAAAGAAAGCCAGACAGTCACAGAAAGATGCCATCGAGTTATGGCGTAAAGAAGCTCATAAAAGAACTGAAAAAGAAATCAGAAAGTCAGAATTAAGTAGAGAATCCTTAGAGCGAGCCCAAGAAAAAGAATTAATCGAGATAGGTGAACAAGTCAAAGCCGAACAGTCAGACAGACAGAGGCATGCCCTTATTAAGGGTATGTACCCTCTTCTTGCCGAGGGCTTGCCAAAAGCGACCCCAGAGGCATCCAGTAATTTCCCGCCACCATTAGTTCCGACCAAGCTACGTCACAAACAGACCGCAGCTGATATTTTCATTTCGTCCTATCTGGACGACACAGTCCCTGAATATGCAAATCCTGTTCGCGCTCCGCCAGTCCCAGTAAATCAGGCACATCCTGCTTCTCCAGACACCGGGGCACCCCATGCAGTACCTGCTACGGTACCCCCGGTCCAGCCAGCATTTCAATTTCCCGCTCCGCCACGAAGAATATCAGTCGACGATTCTAGTCTAGGGGCCGCAGGAGGAGGTCCTCCTCAAACCCCGCCGCCACGCAAGCGTTTATCAGCACTCGAATTACATGCTCAAGCATCACAGCGTACTCCCAAGAGTAATAAGTCTGTCGCAGAAATCAGGCAAGCCCTTGGCGAATGTGCCTATGACCCAGTCCCAGGCGAGAATAATATGGTTTTATATTCAGTACGCGTAAGGAGGGTGACCGAGTATCTAGTCACCCTACCCAATATGAAAGAAGATCTAGACAGAATATATCGTTTCATCCGTACAGGGGATGATCCAGAAAGTATTAGTGATGCCATGTCTCAAAGGAAAGCTGAGATCCAGCGTATGATATTAAAGTTTTTAATTAACTGTCTAATAAGAGAACAAGATTACCCGTCTAAAGATCCGGCCGAAATGAAAACCCTGACAAAGTGGAGTGATAATATAGCCGAGGGTAAGCACAATACAATTAGTGCCATGGAGAGTATGTACAAGAAAATCCGTAGAGAAATAATAAAGATACACGAACAACGTAAAGCAGCACAAGTAAGCGAGAAAGAAAGTAACTCTGATACTGAAGAGGTAGACGACGAGAATACCGCCAGGATAGCGTATGTAGGAAAATCTAGATTTCCAGATCGCCATTTACGCCTAGAACACAAGTCAATTTTCCATCATTCAGCACCAGAACAAGGTTCCCTAGAACAAGTGTTCCAAGCTACCGATCACATTCTGAAATCACGAATCGGTTACAGTGAGTTAAGTACCATGCATGAACAGGAACTAGCCCGATCAGCAGTCCGATGGATTACTGATTCTACCACTTTTCCAGACGAAATAGTGGCACAAATGTTTCTGAAATTGCCCCCAGCCGAGCAGCGACTGGTGGGTATGTATATGATCCAGCACCTCATTACTCTGTATGAGGGTCAGCACTCTGATCCAGGTCCGTTACATGATGTTCTGAACGAGTTACTCCAGTATAGATGGAGAGGTCTAGGTACCGATCTAATTAGTGTCATTCTAGAACAGCGTCACAAATACCGAACGTTCCTGAATCCGCATTTTGTTCATGTCTCACCCCCAGAAAGTAAACCATTTTACATGGAAAGACAGAACCCGTTACGAGAAGTGCATCCAGTTAAGACAGAGGACGGTGAAATGCAACGAGTGTTTGTTTACACCCCGATTACAAAGATAGAACTCCTCGAAATGAAGAAATTAATTCCCTGTCATGACAAAGATCCAGCAGGGTTCCATAGAGAATTAAAAGACATGCTCCGTATGGGAGAATACACTTACCCAGATATCATTAAAATGTTAAAGGTCCTGTTGCCCGCAGGGGTGTATGAAAAGCTAAAGGAAAAAGAATGGGAGGTGGGAGAGAAAAAGATAGATTGGGCAGTTCTAGAAGCTGAAGACAAGGCACGAGTACCAGGTACCGGTCTAGGAGAGAAATGTAAAGAATTACCAGAATTATTAATACAAGTTTTACCCAGATTATTGACAACTAGAAAAGAAGACTGGGATGCAATCTCAGCCTGTAAACAAAAACAAGAGGAAGATATTAGTGATTTTTATTCTAGGTTTGAAAAATGCTTTAGCATCAATAGTGGCCTCAAGACAAGTAGTGAGTCATACCCTCACCTTTTTGTTACTAAATTAGTCGAGAATTCAAGTCCACAAATTAAAAATCGAGTCTTGAAAGTCGAAAGTACCTGGCAAGCTAATACCCCGTCCCAGATGCTCCAGATGCTCCAGTACCACCAGAATAGAATCAGGGAAGAGCAAGAACACGAGAGAAAACGTATGAAAGACACAAAAATGAAAGTACTAGTTGCACAATCTGTTCCTCAAGACAGTCAGAAGAGGGGTCCGAATCAAGCCAGTCATCCTGCAGCTCCCGTTAAAGGGAATTGCAATTATTGTAAACAGCCAGGTCATTTTATAAACGAGTGTGCAGTTCTGAAACACAACATAGCTACTGGAGACTAAAGAAAGACCACGTCCGCCTAGACAAGAACAAGTTTCACAGACTCCTCAGCCACAGAATGCACAACAGACAGTTACAGTACCGCAGCCTATCGCTGCAACACAGCACGTTACATCGCAGATGTACCAGTATGCACAGTCTGAGTATCCAGAGTACCAGCAGTATTCATGAAACAGCCTAGAGAGGGAGGTAGGCTTGCCTCTCATCGAGATACCTGTAGATCAAGAAGGTCCCTATGTTCACAGTCAAGTATTAGGGAAAGACAGAAAGTTTTTGATTGATACAGGGGCAAGTAGGACCACAATCAGTCATGCCGAAGTTCCAGGGGCTCCGCTCTCAGGCTCAAGAAATGTTTCCCTTGGATTTTCAGGAAAACCTATCGTAAATGAGATTTCAAAGCCAGTTACTCTAGAAGTAGGTCCATTGTCCCGCACTACTGATCTGTTGCTTACTAAGTCATGTCCAGAAAATCTATTAGGCATTAAGACACTGAAAGAGTTGGGTGCAGTTATATGCTGTTCCCCAGAGGGAATACGATTGTTCCTACGTGACTTCAAGGGTCACTATGTATTACGAGATTTTGATTCAAGACTGTCTAATGTTCCGCAGCATTTATGGGCGCAAGGTCCAACTGATGTAGGTTACATGCAAATCACACCCCATCGTGTGACTCTCAAGCCAGGTGTAGTGTTACCACGAATCAGACAGTACAGATTGCCACCTGAGGCTGTAGCAGCCTTATCCAAAATTATTGACGAGCTCATGGCTCAAGGAGTGGTTGTAGAAACTGACTCCAACGTATGCAATTCTCCGATCATTCCAGTCATGAAACGTACTGATCCAAATGCACCCCCAGTATATCGATTAGTGATCGACCTACGAGAACTTAATAAATGTATTATTCCGCAGTACCCAGTTGTCCCAGACATCTCTTCTCTATTGACAGCCATTGATTCCGAAGCCACGTTCTTTACAGTAATAGACCTCAAGAACGCATTTTTCAGTGTCCCTATTCATTCAGACAGTCAGTTCCTTTTCGGATTTTGTTTAAATGGAAGGAGCTATATGTTTACACGAGCTCCTCAAGGTTTCACAGAAAGTCCTAGTATTTACAGTCAAGCACTCAAGAGACAACTAGACAACATTCACATGCCAACTGACACTGCCCTGCTCCAGTATGTCGATGATCTACTGATCACAGCCCGTTCTGAACGTGCTTGCGAGCGAGCGTCACTTACAGTCTTGTATTTTCTAGCCGAGATGGGGCACAAGGTGTCCCCTTCTAAGCTTCAATTCTGTGTCCAGCAAGTGGTCTACTTAGGACACTTACTGTCCAAGAGGGGTAGGCAGTTGACACCAGACCGTATCCAGTTAATAGCGAGTCTTCCTCAGCCCAAGACCCAGAAGGAGGTACGTGCCTTTATCGGCCTTACTTCTTATTGTAGACAATGGATTCCTCAGTATGCATTTCTAGCCAAACCACTGATACAGTTAACGACACAGGAGGCAGCCGCATCGACTGTCCTCCCTTGGACATCTGAACATACACTTAGTTTCAATGAGTTAAAGAAAGCTTTATGCCAAGCTCCAGTTCTAGCTACACCGAACTACAGTAAGCCTTTTACACTTTTCGTTACTGAACGTGAAGGTACAGCATTATCTGTTCTCACACAAGATCAAGCAGGACAAAACAAGCCCTGTGCTTATTTTTCGAGCACATTAGATCCAGTCGCCCAGGCGTTGCCTGCGTGCCTCAAGTCAGTTGCAGCCACAGCACTAGCTATCAGACAAAGTGATTCCATAGTCTTAGGACATACCTTGACAGTACAAGTTCCACATTCTGTGGAAGTTCTTTTAAACCGAACGCAGACTCAGCACTTGACAATTGCACGTTTAACAGGTTATGAATTGACACTGTTCCAGCCACACATAGAAATAAGACGCTGCAACATCCTGAATCCTGCTACATTATTACCATCAGTTACTTCAAATTCTGCCACACACGACTGTGTGGAAGTAGTTAACATTACGACAAAGCCAAGGCAAGATCTGACAGATACTCCGTTATCAGACCCCGACCTGACACTTTATGTGGATGGTTCATGTATGAGAACTAGTACAGGAGAACTAGTCGCCGCGTATGCAGTGACTACTGACACCGAAGTTATTGAGACACACCGTATTGACACTCTGTCCGCTCAAGCAGCAGAGCTAGTTGCTCTGACACAAGCCTGCATACACGCCAAGAACCTGAAAGTTAATGTTTACACAGATTCACGCTACGCATTTGGAGTCGTACACGACTTCGGAGTGCTCTGGCAGGAGAGAGGTTTCATGACTTCTCATGGAACCAAGATTCAGCATGGTCTCCTTATTCAAGCTCTGTTAGATGCCATACATTTACCGACATCCATTGCCATCATGAAGTGCAAAGCACATACGAAAGTCACTGACATTATTTCCCAAGGTAATGATCTAGCAGATCGCACAGCCAAGCTTACAGCACAGACTCTAGACATTCAAGTTAATCAGACACATACTCCAGATCCGACTACATGCATGACAGTTAAGGACCCTACTCAAGATGTCATAGATATCCAGTTACATGCTACTCCCGATGAAATCAAGAAATGGTCCGAACAAGGAGGGGTCCAGACAGATCAAGGATGGGTAACGAAGGGTAGAACCGCATGGTTTCTCCCCGACTCTATGGTTCAAGTCATTATTAATACCGCACATAGTCCAGCACATCTAGGGGAAAAAGCTATGTTAGATAGTATCCAGAACATTTGGTTCAACAAGCATTTACGAGCTGCAGCTAAGCAGAAAGTCCGTACCTGTATGATATGTTGTCAGTTTAATCCAGGTAAAAGTGTCCCGGTGGAACAAGGTGGTTTCCAGCCCCCTGACCACCCTTTTGAAGTCCTCCAGATGGATTATATTCAGATGGAGCGATGTCGAGGTTTCAAGTATGTCCTTGTAGTTGTATGCGCTTTGTCCAGGTGGACAGAAGCATATCCAGTCCCAGATTACACAGCCACGACCACTGCCAAGCAGTTGGTTCGTGAGTTCTTCCCCCGTTATGGACTCCCTAGAGTCGTATATTCTGATAACGGCCAGCCATTCTCATCTGAACTCATGAAGCATGTTTCCCTTTTGCTAGGGTACCAGTGGAAGTTCCATTGTGTACGCCATCCTGAAGCAGCCGGTCTCGTTGAGAGACATAATCAGACTCTGAAAATCCGTATTGCAAAAGTGTGTAAAGAAAAAGGTGTGGACTGGCTAGTAGCTCTACCAGTTGCTCTATTTTATATACGCATGGTCGCACATTCCAGATCAGGTCTGTCCCCGTATGAGGTCGTTTTCGGCCGCCCCCCTAATATGTGGGGTACTCCTAGACCCCGAAGTATTACCGATGTTTCAAGTAATATGCTGACAGATTACCTAGCTTCCTTGATGTCTGCCCTCAACTCATGTCGTTCACAGGTTGCCGCCGCATTTCCAGACAATACCGAGGTGGCACCGCATGAAATCGTCCCAGGATCCATGGTGATGGTCCACAACTTTGACAGATCAAGTCCGCTGGAGCCTCGTTGGAAAGAGCCCCGACAGGTCCTCCTCACCACCCGTACAGCCGTGAAGTTGGAAGGACGCAAGGGCTGGGTGCACCTTTCTCATGTTAAACTTTTTAATGGACTGAAACCCGCCTTAAAGAACATTTCCCAGGATTCAAAGGATTGCCAAAATATTGTTCTCAAGGACTGTCCCGCAAAAGACATTGCTACAACCCCTCCCCTGTTAGAGAAAACTCCGCAGCAGGAGTATAAACAGAAACTACGGTCTAGTAAAATAAGTCAGTCAGTTTGATTGTCTAAGTCCTCCCCTAGGTGAAACGGTTAGACTGTTTCTGACATGTATAAAATAGACCCCCATAGTGAGAGAGTCAGTCAAAACTCAATCCGATGTATCGTTTTTCTATGTTTTATATTGTTTCTCAGCATTATGATTTCCTGCACCAGTTATGCATTTTATCTGTGTTTCCCAGTTTCACATGTAAATAAGTCTGCTAATGCTACAGTAGAGCACACGTTTAGTGATCTGCCCCCTCATGAACTCTCTTACCGCCTCGCTATGCGAAACAACTCATTTATCCGCATGTTACATTACTCACACCAGACCAGCAATACCACTAATTGTTGGGTGTGTGGTCGACTCCCCCCTATCCAGACACCGAAGGGAGTTCTGCCATTTTTTCCTTATCCTTTTTCACATAATGGTTCGTGTGGGGCATGGTCCACGTTAACGTCATCCTCAACAGATATGTCTTTTCTTAACAGTACATGTTTCCCAGACAAGCAAGGTCTCCCCCACAGAACCGGGTTAGATCTAGAAAATGAAGTTTACAATTTAGGTAATTATTCTTCGAATTTTATGGTCCTGAATGTTCAGTCTGATACTACTCCAGACTTACCTGCTATTTCAGTACTACCAGTCAAAGGCGAATTATGTGTCCGAAATAATGGTTCCATACATGTAGGACATAGTGATTGTACTACTGTTGTCAAGTATAGTGACAGTGGGAAATCTATTTTCAAAGCTTCACGTCATTCATATTTTATTTGTGGTCAAACCGCATATGTTCGTCTGCCCCTCGATTGGGAGGGAACCTGTTACATTGCCTTCCTACTGCCACCAGTTTTCCTAGCCCCACCTGATTATCATAGAAATACACATCTAGTACACGTTAGACATAGAAGGGAGTCCCCAATTGTCGATTATACTGAAACCACTCTAGAACAATATACCGATTTCAATAAAGGTTTCTTCTTCTTTATAGGACCTATCCAGAATAGTAAACTAATCCGTAGATTAACCAGAACCCTTGAAGCTGTGGTAAATGAGACTGCCTCTGCTCTAGGTAACTTAACTGAAGAGCAATCTGCTATGAGATTTGTCGTTTTGCAAAATCGTCTCGTCCTTGACGTCATACTGGCCGATAGGGGCGGGGCCTGTAGAGTCATCGGATCTAGTTGCTGCATTTTTATTCCAAATAACGCGCCGTCTGTTTATTCAGCTATAACCAGACTCCATAAAATTGCCCATCTGATACACCAAGATCCAGGCACCTGGACATGGTCCGGTTGGTTCTGGAATATAATTTCCGCATGGGGATGGAAAATATTGTCCTTTCTAGGTATTGCAGTAGCGATCATATTTAGCTGCTGCCTCTGTATACAATGTGGCCCTGCGATTTGCGGCATTTGTGCTACCTCTTGTATTCCTAGTCCCAAGCCCCGTTCTAAATCCCGTTCCAAGAGAATTCGAGATGAGCAAATGGTACTGTATGAAATGATAGATGGTATCATGAATATTGATGTTTCCTGATGGAAACGTAGTGACAAGGAGGGAATGTGGAAAAGTAAATTTTGCCATGTTCTGTGTCCCTACGTGTCATCCATCATATGTTATGTGTGCATGATTAAATATGCATATGCATTCCCCATGTCTGATTAATGACGCAATTACAGTTGTGTCCCCCTCTAGTATGCCAGTTTCCAGTCCTCGTGAATACTACGAATATCAGGCCTATGTAAAGCTACGTTGCCACGTTTCTCAGTGTGCACGTTATTCCATTATAAAGTCCCCGTTTCTAGGCCTCAAAAGGGCCCGGACACCAGATTCAGCTCCTGTCTCCTGAAGCCTCGCTGAGGAGGGATACAGCCCCCACCTGTATCCTCGACCCTTCACTTACTTCCTGCCTCGCAGTGCCCGGCCCAGCCTGGCTCAGTCTCTGAGTCTGCCAAGAATATGTTATGATTCCAGTTATCAGTTCAGTCCTCCTTCTCTGCATTCCTAAGCTACTGAACTGCATCAATAGTTTCCGTCATTGTCTAGCCTTCACGTCTCCATGTTAGAGAAATACTGCATTTAATGGTCATTTAATATTCTTCATCACGCACTACATGTAGAATAATGCATGGTCCAGTCTCAGAATCAAGTTAGCCTTTCCCCTCCTAGCTTCTAGTTCCTATCAACATGTTCCCTAAACATCAGATACTAGATAGGGTTTAGGTACATGTCGCTCCGACTCTCCAGACTTCAGTCTCTGCTCCTAGCACAGAGTTCATAGCCCCCAGCTTCTCCTAGTGATACGTCATTGCCAGTTTACGCGCACCACCAGGTTAGAGGTCCCGGCTCCTTAGGTAGCCCCCTCCATGGTTTCCGCCCCATTCATGACATATCCTGTTACGTCTGCACCACATGTCTATGTATACGCCCAGTTACACCTACTTTCGCCCTTATCTTTCGCGACTGCTACGCGTCACACCTTCTGCTCCACCCACTGCTACGCCTACTGCAATGTAATGCTATGTGTTTGCGTTATGTATATATGCTCATGTATTGTTATTAAAAGCCAGCGCGCTCATCCCAGATCCAGCCCCAGCAGCTGCTGGGCCCTGTCATCCTATTCCTATGCAGGTTGTCCTGTTCCTGTCCTTATGCTGTAATAAACCTGCAGAACTCCTACTACCTCGAATCTTGACTCTTATTTATTGAGCTATCTGTTATTCATTCATGCACTCAAAAATAGGGTATTATTTATTTATTTACCACACTAGGGGTTGTGAGAGCTTGAGGGAGATTATAATGAGAGGGTGTATTAAGAGGAGTATTAGTGGTGTCGGTATTGTGTATGAGGACAATGAGGAAGGGATTCAGTAGTTACGAATTTGTAACTACGAGTGGGAAGAACAAGAGAAGATAATTGGTTAGAAAGTGAAGGACAGAATGCATGGTAGGTGGAGGCCCAAAAGTAGATTATATATGTACTCAAGTTTGCCAATAAGCAGGGTGCTAATGAGAAGTATAGAAGCATGAAACGTGAGGAATACTAAGTCAATGGTATATCGCTATAGTTGGTATGGCACAGATAAAGGACTGCATGTGCATCTTTGTGTCAAATAATACGCTAAGATTTTAGAGGGAAAAGGAGCAAGGAAAACAGTAGAGAAGGCTGCTTTGTTAGATTTAAGATGCTGAAAAGAATAGAAATTCTGTTTTTAGGATCAAATGTTTTTATTAGAATGTTTGTTGTTGATATACTTCAACTACAACCACTGGCAGGCGAAAAAGGCTAGTAGGTATGTTTCAGGGAAGGGCAATTCAAATGTATAAAATCAAACATTAACTCTCATTTCACCACTGCCCTTCCCCAACATCCAGAAGTGCCTCAATCAAACAGAAACTGGATGCCAGTATATTCCCTATCTGCCATCCAGCCCCTGTGTCTTCCACCTTCCCACCTTGTGCATGCATTGTTAAGATATTTGGAAACGCGTAAAGACAGCCAAGCAGTATTTACGCAATTTAGGACAGTCCAACATTATATGTACAAGAGTATCTCTACCCCAAAAATCCTTCCAGCACTTGTCCGTGAGATTTGAGCCACCCTTGAGAAGTTTAGTAGGTATGTGATAACAAGTATAGAATGAATTTTGTTACTTCTTCTTTTGCCTTGAGATTGTCGATCAGTTGTGTGTGTTCTAATGAATATATGTTTCCACTCCCTTTATGTAAGTGAGTGGCCTAGCTCCTCTTCTGCCCTGGAGTCTTAGTCACTGGTCTGATTTACAATAATACTTGGTACAGGCCCCTGAGAGAAATCTCTTATCACTGTCTTTAGTAAGAAGCCACTTCCTGAAACATGTGACCTGTCTGAAAGCGTGTGGTTGGATGGACGGGTGCATAGCCCAATACATTATTTGGCAATACCTGACCATCTCTGTCTCTTATTGGCCAAACTCTTTTTATAATCTTGAATCAGTTCAATCATTCCTCTTCAAGAGGTTGTCCTATCCTAGCACATCCTCAGTTTCTCAACTCAATGAAAAGGTGTTCCTTCATGGCAGGAGAAAACTCTGAGTTGCCCATTGGCAGGGTGAATGTGGAGGGGAACAATATCAGGGCTCCTCTATGGTTTAGGCAACACTTTGCATTCAGAGATGTATACCTTTAACCCGGGAGAAATAGTGCCACAAGTGATGTTACACGTTATGCAACCATGGCATTGTCTATATCGGCCAATGATTTGGTCTATGAAAAACCAGTGCTTGCCATTCTTGGATTTCCCCTATTCTACCAAACCATGTTTTTGAGAGACTTGCAAACAGCTGAAGATGTTGGGTGATCAAACTAACACTCTTTCTTCAGAAGATACAATATAATTTTACATATGCTTTATAGTTATTAATGGTCCCTTAGTGGTTTAGATCTAGATATGGTGGGATAATCAGGGGCAAATTGGGTACAGTTAAAGTATATAGGGAAGTATTGTTATCTTAATGGCCAAAATTTGAACTATGTCAAGCGAGGGGAATGCAGTTCCTAGGGGGTAGAAGGGAAGGGAAAGACAAAACTTTTGTCATGTTGCCCTCACACACCCCGAAGAGTGTCATGCTTCATTATTGGGCCTTGCTCCTCGTCGGGCCGGCGCTGCAATGCTAGACGGGCTCACGGTTTCTGGGATTCTTTGTCGGAGATCTTCTTAGGAAGCCGTTGGGTGCGTGAGGGTAAAGGGGCCAAATGTGGGATGTGGTGCACATGTCAAACGGGGTCTAAAATAGGTCAGGGTCAGTCCTAAGCTCAATAAACTTCAATGGTAAGGTAGATCCTGCCTAGTTAAAAGAGTTGGAAGCCCTAGAGGATTGTAATGATCCTATTGGGCTATCACTAGCGTGGGGTCGACATGTTTCGTGCCTAATTGTTCCTAAGGAATCGGTTGGCACTTCATCAGGAACTATGTGTAATATTATGTGCACGACTGGTGGTCAGGTAACAGAAATTATCTTTGTGTAACCTTCAAAGGGGCCTAGTAGTCCTGTACCAGGCTATGTTGAACCTGTGGAAAAAATACATAATACAGGGGAAGGAAAATGCTATAGGTCTGTAGTCCATGGTAGTATAGGTGCTATAGGCCTGTAGTTCATGGTGGTATCTGTTTTAGACTGAGTGCTTCAGATGAAACTCGCTCCAATGTAAGGTGGAAGGGACTGCCTGCTTTAAGGCAGTGTGGTTCTAGTGAGTTTAATTACGAATCGTGCGTTGTTTGCTAGGGACGTAGGTCAAGACGGTGTGGCTGGGAAGGTTAATCATATTTTTAATAGGCTATCTATTGGAAGCCTGTGGTCAAAAGTGGTCTTCGTACAGACTAGGTGCTTAGTTGGGACTCTCTCCAGTATGAATTCCCTGCTGGAGGCAGTTTAACTCAGCAGAGGTAAAGCAAGCTGGGAAATTACTTAAGAGATTGCCCCAATAGGCGAAATCAATGTTGCATCATGGGCTATCATCTGGTCCTTTGTTCAGTAAGTAGTTTAGGGACGGGGTAATTGAATGCCAAGTATTACTTAGGTATACAGTTGAGGCATGCGTCAACAGAATGCCCATATACGCTATGTATCAAATGCCTGATAGCATAAAATTAGCACAAAATTATATCTAAATGATATCGCAATCACATATTGGAGGAGCCGTATGCCCCAAGTGAAGTATAATATCACCAGCCACCCACCAGCCTGACGCTGCAGTATCCCCATTAAAAAAGCATGGTAAGATATTTAGAGCAGGTAAAATGCATTAGCACAACATAGCAAAAGTATACGTATAATAACGAATTAGCCGAGTTACAATACTGTAGTAGCACCAACCCAACTCATTCATTGCAGTGTACGGAGCAACAACAGAATACAACTAAGCAGAAAGAAATATATGCCAATAGAGAAAATGTTTTTTTGTGAAGTCACTCACCCGTGGTGCCAGGAACTACTGCCCGATAGGGGTGGATAGGAGCTCAAAGTTGCTCTGCTCCTTTAAAGAAAGGAGATGTCCGTTAGTGTTAAATTATTAAAAAGGGTCGGGTGAAGGCATTAAGGCTTACCATTCTCGTGCATAAGAGGAATACTGACGAGTGGCTGGCGGCAACTCGCCGGTATGCCTACCCTTTCTCCAGTTCCCCGTAGTTTGTCTTTCCGGAATCGGCGGAATTTCAGAGGAAGTGCTCAGGGAACGGGCTCGTAGAAACTAGAACGCTAACTCGCGTCGCCATCTTGGGTTGGTGTTTGATAAAAACTTTATTGAGACCCGTGCACGCTATGACGCTACGGTAAAATAATGTTCCTAGATCTCTCTAGATGGTCATAGGAGGGTGCTATGTCGAGGAAATATCTGTGGAGTGGGCATGTATTACATAGGCAGCCTGTGTGTGTGCTATATAACCCCAGTGAGAGGCGCTAGAGACAGGGATACTGTTGTCAGATGACCAGATTAAATAGTTGGATATAATATTGAATAATTATCGTGAGGCCTGAGCGTATAACATCGTGTCCAGCTTGTGTATGTGTTGGACTGTGTTCTATTGCAGAGCCATAGTGTATGACAAAACAGTCTATATGAAGACAGTGTGTCGAAGTTGGGTTGGGAATGATTAAACTATGAAAGTACAACGGCGACCTAGGGTGTCGGTACAGTGTATTATGGGCAGTGTCCCTAGATAGAACTACGGTGTTGTGGACAAGTGAGAGTCCAATGATTAGTAGAAGGAATGTGCTAGCTTGCAGGGTCCAAGGTGGGGGGCAGATGAGGCAGCGGTCTGCGCAAGCAGAGGCTATTCAGGGGTGTGTGAGCAGCTCTGTGAATGTGATTCCTAAAGAACTTCCCGGGATCAGTTGTTTAAACTTGCCCATGGGATATCGTCATTAAGGCCTCGTGTGTTGGAAGATAGTTGGAACACCCAGCGTTGTTCTTTCCTGAACAGGGATTCCTTGGAAATGTTTTTGTTGTGTTCCAAGATTGTCCATTGGAAATCGTTGGATGAATGCGATGTTTCTGCAAAGTGTGTGTACAGTTGTGTCGTGGATTTGCCACATCGGATATTGCTCCTGTGTTCCGTGATTCTTGTTTTGATCATGCGTGTGGTCATACCAACATATTGGCGATTGCAGGGGCAAGTTAAGAGATATATGCAGTTGGTGGTATTGCAATTTGAATGTGTCTTGTGAGACCAGACCCAGGTGTCTGTTAGGGGGATAGTTTTTGTAGCTCTTGTCAAAGGGCATACCACACATTGTCCACAAGGAAAGTGACCTGTAACTGGGGGCAGTCCCCACAGTGTGTTCACCTGTGTGGTGGAGGTCTTGGGTCTTGTGTTTACCACCATGTCTTTAATATTGGATGTTCTCTTGTAGGCGAATCTGGGTTTTTCAAATGTTTTCTCTCCCACCTGGAGGATATTCCAGTTTTTGTTGATGACTTTTTTTAGTAAATTGGACTTTGGGGTGAAAGTGGTCACACAGGTTAGAATGTCAGCTGTGGGTTTATTTTGTTTTTCCAGGAGCGCCAGTCTGTGGGTGTTCTGGGCTCTTTTACGGGCCTGGTTTATCTGTTTAGATGAGTATTGGCGTTTGGTTAAACTGTCACTGAGTTCGGAAGCTTGATTTCTGAAGTCCGCCAGCTCAGTGCAGTTGCGCCTAAGTCTGATAAATTGCCCGTAGGGAAGATTCTCCCTAAGTGCTTTGGGGTGGAAGCTCTGATACAGAAGGGGGCAGTGACTGTCAGTGGGCTTTTTGTAGGTAGTTGTCGTCAGTTTGTTGGGATGTCTTTTGATTAGAAGGTCCAGGAAGGGTACTTCGCTCGTGGAGCTATGAGCTGTGAAATTGAGAAATGGATTAAGACCATTGATCCATTCTAGAAAAGGTGTGATGGTCTCACTTGAACCTTTCCAGAAGATCAGGATGTCGTCGATATATCGATGCCACAACTGGATGTTAGTACCATAGGGGTTTGTCTCCGTGAGGATGTGCTGGCCCTCAAAGTCTGACATGTAGAGACATGCCAGACTTGGGGCGAAGGTACTCCCCATTGAGGTACCCTTTTTCTGATGGAAAAGACTCTTCTCAAATTGAAAAAAGTTCTCCGTAAGGGCAAGGTGTACACATTCCCTTATGAAGTCGATTGGTGTAGGAGCTGTCCAAGTGCCACTGTACAGGATTGATTCCACCACCTCTAGGGTGTTGAGTTGTGGAATATTGGTATACAGGGCCTCCACATCCAGTGTAGCAGTGCATCTGGATGGAGACCCTGTTCGTTGGAGAGTTCAATTAGTTTCAGGACATCTCTGGTGTCCTGGAGAAATGAGGGGATGGTGCGGACCAATTGTTGGAAGAAATGGTTGCAGAATTTAGAAAGGGGTTCTAGGATGGACCCTATCCCTGAGACTATTCGTCTTCCCGGGGGTGGGATAACCCCTTTGTGTATTTTGGGCAGGGTGTAGAAGTAGGGGAGTTTGGGATTCTTTGGCAGGAGGAGTCCGCCTCGTGTTTGGTAATCCCACCTTGATGGAGGGCAGCTGAGACCATAGAGGTAATTTTGGTGGTCAAGCGTTTGGTTGGGTCCTCTGTAATGGGTGTGTAGTACTGCCTGTTGTGAAGTAGTCAGAGGCATTCCTTTCTATAGTCAACTGTAGACATGATGACGATTGCTCCCCCTTTGTCAGCCTCCTTTATGGTGATGAGAGGATCATTGGACAGGTTTTTCAGTGCCTCAAGTTCTTGTTTCGAAGTATTCTGGTAGCTTTTTTTAAGACGTAAAAGTGTGAGGCCCTTCAGAACTGCTTTCTCAAAGGTCAAGATTTCGGGAGGTACCATCCCGGCCTGAGGTGTGAAAGTAGAGGGGTTGCGGAGTCCTGTGTCGTTGCTAGGCCTGGTCTGTTCGTCCGCAAAGAAAGCCTTAAGTCGAATCTTGCGGGAAAAGTTTTGAAGCTCGCAGTTGGTGCGGAAATTGTCAATGGTGGGTATGGGTACAAACACCAAACCTCGTTTGAGTATGCTGGTTTCTACGTCTGAAAGCACTTTCTCTGAGAGGTTCACGATTAGCTTTTCTTCTCCTGGTGGCTTCGTAGTTCCCTGGTTTATGTTGATGGCTGATCTTGCCATTGTACCTGTTTTTCTGGTTGTTTCCCTCTTCTTTTTCTGTCTTGTCCTCTGCCCCAGCCTCTATCTAAAAAAAGGTTGTGGTAGAAAGGGGGCAAATAATGGTTGAGGGACCGGAGGGTATTGTGGGTATTGCCACATTTGTTGGTGGAAAGGTACATGTCCTTGGTATGGTGGTCCTTGTTGGAAAGCTGGTGGTCCATACCCTGATGGTTGGTTGCGTCTTTGTTGATTGTTGCTCCGTGAGTCTGTGCTGGAGTTACTGCCGGACTAATAGGTCCGTCTGCGGGAGTTAGCACTGTCGTCGGAGGAGTAGTCATCCTTAGCCGGGGTATAATCCTCCTTTAAGTAGGGGTGCACTTTCTCTTTGCTGAACCGGTCGATGTCCTTCTGTAGTTTGTTAACTTTCTGTTGCATGAGGTAGTCCTTGTTGTCCTTAATCTCTTTTGTGATTTCCGCCAGTTTAGCTTTGAAAGCCGCATTCGCATTGTTAGATTTTAAAGCTCCTTCTGCTACTGTTATCTTAGTAAGCAGTTCGTCAGCTAGACGTTTGGCCGTCCTAATGATTAATTTCAAGCAAGTCGCGTGTACATTTCCAGGAGACCATTGACCATTCTTCCCTAAATTGCTTGTCTTCTAAAAAGATCCTAGGCGAGTTGGTGATTATCAAGCCGTTAGGCGCTATGTTAGCCCTCAGATATTCGGTCATTGTTGCGCCATGCATAATGATTTTCATTAGCTGGCGCTTCATGTTTGTAATAGTTGTCCAGTCGCTATTGGAGCTGCTGCAAGCGTTACCTCCATCCTGGTCAAGTAGGGATGGGGTCCGTAATATTTCAGACACTGCATCCTCATCAAAGGCGAGTGCATGGCTGAGTTCCATTGTAGACTTTCATAGTTTAATCATTCCCAACCCAACTTCGACACACTGTCTTCATATAGACGGTTTTGTCATATGCTATGGCTCTGCAATAGAACACAGTCCAACACATACACAGGCTGGACACGATGTTATACGCTCAGGCCTCACGATACTTTTTCAATTTTATATCCAACTATTTGATCTGGTCATCTGACAACAGTATCCCTGTCTCTAGCGCCTCTCACTGGGGTTATATAGCACACACACAGGTTGCCTACGTAATACATGCCCACTCCACAGATATTTCCTTGACATAGCACCCTCTTATGACCAACTAGAGAGATCTGGGAACATTATTTTACCGTAGCGTCATAGCGTGCACGGGTCTCAATAACGTTTTTATCAAACACCAACCCAAGATGGCGACGCGAGTTAGCGTTCTAGTTTCTACAAGTCCGTTCCCTGAGCACTTCCTCTGAAATTCAGCCGATTCCGGAAAGGCAAACTACAGGGACCTGGAGAAAGGGTAGGCATATCGGCGAGTTGCCGCCAGCCACTCGTGAGTATTCCTCCTATGTTCGAGAACGGTAAGCCTTAATGCCTTCACCTGACCCTTTTTAATAAGTTAACACTAATGGACATCTCTTTCTTTAAAGGAGCGGAGCAACTTTGAGTTCCTATACACCCCGTCGGGCAGTAGTTCCTGGCACCAAAGGTGAGTGACCACACAAAATAACTTTTCTCTATTGGCATATATTCCTTTCTGCTTAGTTGTATTCTGTGGTTGCTCCATACACTGCAATGAATGAGTTGGGTTGGCGCTACTACAGTATCTTGCGGGTTATGAAGTAACTCAGCTAATTTGTTATTATACGTATACTTTTGCTATGTTGCGCTAATGCATTTTACCTGCTCTAACAACCTTACCACCAGACGGAGACAGATTGACGCTTTTTTAATGGGGGTACTGCAGCGTCAGGCTGGTGATATTATACTTCACTTGGGGCATACGGCTCCTCCAATATGTGATTGCGATACCATTTAGATATACTTTTGTGTTAATATTATGCTATCATGCATTTGATATGTAACGAATATGGGCATTCTATTGACGCATGCCTAAACTGTATACCTACATAATACTTGGAATTCAATTACCGCGTCCCTGAACTACTTACTGAACAAAGGATCAGATGATAGCACATGATGCGCCATTGATTTCGCCTATTGGGGCAATCTCTTAAGAAATTTCCCTGCTTGCTTTACCTCTACTGAGTTAAACTGCCTCCAGCAGGGAATTCATACTGGAGAGAGTCCCAACTAAGCACCTAGTCTGTACGAAGACCACTTTTGACCACAGGCTTCCAATAGATAGCCTATTAAGAATACGATTAACCTTCCCAGCCACACCGTCTTGACCTACGTCCCTAGCAAACTATGCACGATTCGTAATTAACCTCACTAGAACCACACTGCCTTAAAGTAGGCAGTCCCTTCCACCTTCCACTGGGGCGAGTTTCATCTGAAGCACTGAGTCTAAAACAGATACCACCATGAACTACAGGCCTATAGCACCTATACTACCATGGATTACAGGCCTATAGCAATTTTCCTTCCCCTGTAGATTTGTAACCACTGTATTTTAACCCCCCCTTACCCTCCTCCTATGCCTAAACCCTGTATTTTTTATTATGTCTTTTTCCCACAGGTTCAACATAGCCTGGTACAGGACTACTAGGCCCCTTTGCAGGTTACACCCAGATAATTTCTGTTACCTGACCACCAGTCGTGCACATAATATTACGCATAGGTCCTGATGAAGTGCCTGTAGTGTGGTTCCTATATTCCCAATAGGCTCTGCACATTGGAATAATAAATCCTGTAGTTTAGACGTAGGACTGAGGTTGACTAGGTCTCTACCAAATCTATTAGACTTAATTGTGAGTGCCAGCTAGCTCAGAGGTCACTAGAAACTTTCTTGAATTCACAAGAAGGGATTAGTTTCTGACAACCGCATAAGCATGACAACTTTGTTTCCCAAGAATAAGAAATCAATCTCTAGAGTCGCGGAAACAATAGATATCTCTTTTACTCAGTCATTCGTACATGCTTCGTTTCACCAGAGGTGTTGAGAAAATAGAGATTTTTTTTTTTCAATAAAAAGTATTTATTGAACAGTCTTCTTTCTCAAGCATAAGAAATGTACTGCTACAATTGTAATACTGGTAATAAATTACAGAGTATATAATATGAACAGTATTATAAAGTAGTACTGTAAAAGCATGATATGGTTTCTAAGCCATAAATTGCCTTAAAACGGATAAAATACATACAGTGTTAAAATGATGGCTAAAAGTACTCAACTGGTGCTTCTAAAATACGCCTACCCCGGTGTACCTGACCTAAGCCTAGCACAAGGGAAGAAGTAAGTGAGGAGTAGTTTAAGTTTAGTATTTTCTGCCAAGAATCGAATCAAGAATTCTCTAAGGGTCTAATCAGCTCCGTACCTTGGTTGAGAATGAAGGAGGTCTTGTATCTTTCTCTCAGGACTCGATTTCCCAGTAACCCGCAAGGGTAGCCTGGAAACACTGGAGCTGGATTTCTCAGCAGGAGAAAAGACAGCGTCTCTCAGTGCGTCAGCTGGAGGGTCGGCTTCCTTCGGCTGAAGGCGGGTTTTTCTAAGAAATCGTTGCTGATTCTTGGAACATAGTGGAAGTAGCCATGCCGTATTTGGGCTGCATAGGCTCAG
This sequence comes from Lissotriton helveticus, assembly GCF_964261635.1. Taxonomy (NCBI): domain Eukaryota; kingdom Metazoa; phylum Chordata; class Amphibia; order Caudata; family Salamandridae; genus Lissotriton; species Lissotriton helveticus. The sequence goes on from NC_136057.1 coordinate 1,491,957,327, forward strand.
TCTAAATATGGCAATGATTTCTGTTGGACTTGGCCCTTCTGGCAGGTTCCCCCCTAAACTTTGTGCTTATGAATGTGAATTGGTGGTAGTGATTTTTGGTTTCTGCGCACTTTTTCCCTGTGTCCCAGGGTAAAGTGCGTGCGTGTAGTGAGGCTGGCCTGCCCTCCCATAGGAATGCATGTTCAGAAGCGGTCACTCCTCACGCTCCCTGGTCAACTTGGTATCGTAGCGCTATACTGCTCACTGCTGCTAATAATTAATTGTGCATTACTCGCATTGCTCGTATCGTAGCGCTATACTGCTCACTGCTGATAATAATCAATTGTGCATTGCTCGCATTGCTTGTATCGTAGCGCTATACTGCTCACTGCTGCTAATAATTAATTGTGCATTGCTCGCATTGCTTGTATAAACTATTTGTGCCTGATTGTGCCGGTGCCACTGCCCATAACATAGCGATATTCCAGATTGTGCCCCAATCTCGTCCTGTTTCGCTTTTGTTTTTGCTGCCATCTTGTTGTTGTGCCTCCTAGCCCGTCTCTCCACCCCGCTCCCGCCTCCCAGCTGCTCCTCCCTCGCTCCGCCCCCTCCACTATCCACTTATGTCAGAGCAACATACGCGCAGCATTCACGCGCAGCATACGCGTCCTATGCGCGCGAAGGCGCGCCAAAGGTAAGCCCGTCTTCGCCCGTCCGCGCCTAGACCGCGCCCAGCGCCAGGCCCCCTGTTCCCCGCAAAGTCCACTCCACCCGCATTACGTACGACGCCGCAACCCTCTCTGCACTCAACTCCGGCCGTCTCCCAGACTGCCACCAAGCCGCCCCTGGATATACCCATGGACCCTTCACCTGCCACTCCTGCAAGTTCGACTGCATCAGGACAAACACTAAATCCACAAATGCCAAACAGAATTCCGACACTAACCACCTGAAGTGCATCCTACTCAACACCCGCTCGGTCCACAAACACGCCACTGAACTATGGAACCTACTCGACACCACATCACCGGACGTCGCCTTTCTTACAGAAACCTGGATGAACGCCTCATCAGCGCCCGACATCGCCATAGCCTTCCCGGACAGTTACAAGATCATTCGGAAGGACCGCATCAACCAACCAGTAGGAGGCATAGCCATCGTCCATAAGAACACCATCCCCATCACAACCAGCTCCGACGACAACCTTGCAGCCGCCGAACACCTCCACTTCCAGATTCAAACCGACCCTAAAACCACACTCAGAGGCACCCTCATCTACAGACCACCAGGACCCAAAAACACAATTCAGCGAAGACATCACCGACTTCATCAGCCCACACGCCCTCCCCTCCGAGGACTACATTCTACTAGGGGACCTCAACTTTCACCTGGAAAAGAACAACGACAACAACACCACCACCCTTTTGGACAACCTCGCCAATCTCGGACTCAAACAACTAGTAAACACCCCCACCCACTACGCCGGACACACACTCGACCCAATATTCTCCTCCAGCAAGCACATCTCCTTCAATCACGCCACAGGACTCCATTGGACGGACCACTACTGCGTCCACTTCAACTACAGAAAGACCACGACCCACCACCACCCACAACAAATCCCCCTTAGAAACTGGAACAAAATTACCACCGACCAGCTCACCACATCGCTATACCAAAACCCTCCCGCCAAATCACTGGACCCAAATCAAGCAGCCATCAACCTCACACAATGGATCACCCACAGCGCTGACGAATTAGCACCCTTGAAAAACCATCAAAATAAGCCAGGTAGCAAAAAAGCCCCCTGGTTCAATGACGACCTTAAGAAATCCAAAAAGATCTGCCGCACCCTCGAGAAAGCCTGGCGAACAAACCCAACCACAGTCAACATGACCGCCCTCAAGAACACCACCCGCAAACACCATCAGCTGTTCCGATCCACCAAGAAATCTGCATTTAAGGATCGACTCGACAACAACGCCCACAACAGCAAGGAACTCTTCAACATCGTCAAAGAGTTTACCAATCCCAGTGCCGGCTCCAACGACATCACTCCCTCTCAAGACCTCTGCGACTCTCTAGCCTTGTTCTTCCACAGCAAAATCACTAACATACATAACAGCTTCGGCGACCAGTCCACCCCCCCACCTCCGAACCGAAGCCCCCCACCACCAACCTTTGCGCCTGGAACCCAATCAGCACTGAAGACACCATCCGCTTGATGAACTCAATCCACTCCGGATCGCCAACCGACCCATGCCCCCACCACATCTTCAACAAAGCCGACTCCATCATCGCACCCCATCTCCGAGATATCATCAACTGCTCACTCAACACCGCCACCTTCCCGGAAAGCTGGAAACATGCCGAACTCAGCGCCCTCCTGAAGAAACCCACAGCAGACCCCACCGAACTTAAAAACTACCGCCCCATTTCGCTCCTCCCATTCCTCGCCAAAGTCATTGAGAAAACCGTCAACAGTCAGCTCGCCGCCTTCCTCGAGGCTAACGGCTCCCTCGACCCATCACAGTCCGGCTTCTGAGCCAAACACAGCACCGAGACCGCCCTCATCGCAGCCACAGACGACATTCGAACACTACTTGACAACGGAGAAACAGCTGCCCTCATCCTACTGGACCTCTCCGCAGCGTTCGACACGGTATGTCACAGCACCCTCATAAAACGCCTCAGCAACGTCGGAATACAAGGAAAAGCATTGGACTGGATCATCTCGTTCCTCACCGGAAGAACCCAGAGAGTCCGCCTCCCCCCTTTCAGATCAGAGGCCACTGAAGTCATCTGCGGCGTACCACAAGGATCATCGCTCAGCCCCACCCTCTTCAACGTCTACATGAGCCCCCTCACATCCATCGCGCGCCACCACAACCTCAACATCATCTCCTACGCTGACGACACACAGCTGATCCTCTCCCTCACCAAAGACCCAAACACCGCCAAAACCAACCTACACGAAGGAATGAAAGAAGTAGCCGAGTGGATGAAGAACAGCCGTTTAAAACTAAATTCAGACAAGACGGAAGTCCTCATCCTAGGATCTTCCCCCTCTTCTTGGGACGACTCATGGTGGCCACCGGCCCTGGGCAACGCACCCAAACCAATGGACCACGCACGCAACCTGGGCTTCATCCTGGACTCCTCCCTCTCAATGACCAGACAAGTCAACGCCATCTCATCATCATGCTTTAACATCCTACGTATGCTCAAAAAAATCTTCCGTTGGATCCCCACCGAAACAAGAAAGACGGTCACCCAAGCACTTGTCACAAGCCGAATGGACTACGGAAACACCCTCTACGCCGGAACCACAGCCAAATTACAGAAAAAACTCCAACGCATCCAGAACGCCTCCGCCAGACTCATCCTTGACATCCCCCGCCACAATCACATATCCGGTCATCTAAGAGACCTCCACTGGCTCCCCGTCAACAAGAGAATAACGTTCCGTCTCCTCACCCACGCACACAAAGCCCTCTACGACCTAGGACCCAAATACCTCAACACGCGCCTGACCTTTTACACCCCCACCCGCCAACTACGATCGTCCAATCAAGCCCTCGCCGCGATCCCACGCATCCAAAGATCCACCATGGGAGGAAGATCTTTCTCCTACTTAGCGACCAAGACCTGGAATTCTCTCCCCACCCACCTCTGCCTTACACAGAACCACCTCTCCTTCAGAAAACAACTAAAAACTTGGATATTTGATAAATAACGTACCCCCCCCTCCCTCAAGCGCCTTGAGACCCTCTGGGTGAGTAGTACGCTATACAAATTTTGACTTGACTTGACTTGAATGTGTGTGACAATGTTACTTCCTGATGCGTGGGGAGTGCAGGTGCGAGTTTGGTATGTGCGGAGTCGTGTGGTTAAATGCTGCGCAATGATGTATGCGGCGTGATTGTGTCTAGTGTGAAAGTGCCACTTCTAGAAGTTGGCATGTTTGTGTAATTTGTGTCTGGCGTGTGATTGGCTGAAGCTGGCTGGTGAGCCAGGCCCCAGGAGTCAGGATGGGTCTGCCCCAGTGGTGAATGGGAGATCTGCATGTGTGATGGCTGGGGAGGAGTGCACCTGGGACCTGAATAGGGCTGGGCTTTCCCTACAAAATGCTGGCTCCGCCCCCTGTGATGCGTCTAATATCCCTAGCCTGGCCAGTGAATAGGAAGGGTGGCTGAGCACATCACAGTGCTCCAAAACCAGCTGCGACTGGTTTTCCCCCCACCCTGCACCTAAGGACAAAGGATTTACCTGTATAGAAAGGGGCTGTGTCCCCTTGCAAAATGTTATCTGTTCCTGACCTGAAGAGGGGGGCCTTCTGCTGCTGGGCGCCAGGAGGATACCGCCACTAGGGACTGCCTCCCTGCCTGGAGGGCCTAGTGAGCTGGATCCTGGGCCCAGCTTTTGCCCCCCTGCCCACCTTCCTACAGGACTGTGCCTGAGCGTTGCCCTATAGTGCCTGGGAGCACTTTGTTCCCCCTACAGCCCCTGAGCAGCGCTTGATTTTTCCTCTTGAGGAGCGCTGTGTGTTCTAACTGCAACCCAGGGCTGCAATTCCCTTTCTCCAGGGATCCCCCGGCGTAGGGATCCCCCTGCCGTTGCACCCTCTTGTGCCCCTGAAGAGAGCCCACCCCGCCAGGGGCTTGGTGCGTATTTGCCACCCCGCTCATTTCCACGGACTCATTGTTCTTTGTTCAAACGGGTGCCCACCCCGTATTCTGCCGTGTTAAAAGCACCGCCACCGGCCCGGAGATCGATTCGGAGGCGCTGTGCCCGCCTCCCTACCAGGGGCCGCGCTGCCATTGGCGGCCCTCAGTAGCAGGAAGCCAGGCACAAGACGCCCGGACGTGGGCGGGACCGGCCGATCCTCTCTTCCGCTTCCCCCGGGCTGGGGAAGCCAAGCAGAGCCCCGCAGCTGCCGCCGAGATCAGGAGTCGCCCTATAGAAGCCGGTGAGTGAGGGCCGGAATTGTTTGAGGTAGAGGGGGGCGTAGGGGCACTTTTCCGGGGCCCGCCCCCCCAATGTGCTATCGTCGTGAGGGGGAATATGTGATTTTGAGCCCCGAGGCTCTTGGAGGCATTTCGGCATTTCGAGCCCCCCGAGCGGGACTCCACCGACAGGTGCGTGGCTGAGTTTGCCCACGAGGGTCCCGGGGGCAAATCTTTGTTTTCGAGTCCCCCGAGAGGGACTCCGCCATCAGAAGGGGCATTTCTTTAGAGCCTGAGAGGCTCCACAGGGGGCATTTTGTCTAGAGCACAAGAGGCTCCCGGGCACAGTTGGGTGGAGAGCCCCGAGGCCCCACCAACGACAGTGGCATTTGTTTATTTAGAGCCTGCGAGGCTCCTGATGCCCCAGTGATCATTTAGAGCCCACGAGGCTCCTGGGGGCACAGTTGGTTGTTTTAGAGGCCACAAGGCTCCTGGGGGCACAGTTGGTTGTTTTAGAGCCTGCGAGGCTCCCACGTCGTTTTTGGCGCTACTGTTCATGTTAGGAGCCCAGAGGAGTTCTACAGCTGCCCAGCACTTAGTGGGCAGCTGCTACGTTTAGGCCTGGTGCAAATCTTCTTTGGCTGCCTGTGCAGCCTGCCCTGACTTTCTGGACACAGGGCTTTGCAGCCCCTGAAAGGCCTGTTGGCCTGGGGACAGTCACAGGTTGTGGCTTATGTGTTTTTATGCATCATGTGTTATTCCTGCACCTCTGAATGTGTTTTTAGGCGTCATGTGATTTTCCCTACATCGCTGAATGTATGTTTATGCCTCATGTGTTTTCTCTACACCTCTGAATGTGTTGTGATGCATCATGTGTAACGTTTTCATGCCTATACCCCTAAATGTATTGTGATACTTAGGTGGTTGTTCTTTCTAGTACAGGTGTTGCTAGTGAGGTCCTGGTTCCCTGCGTGGCATTTTCCTAAGGTGGTTAGGGTTGTGTAGGTGGTACTTACCTGTTACCAGTGGTTACTGGTTGTGTGTTGTATTTTCTATTTTGGTGATACAGTGATATGTTCTATGTGCTAATTATTATTCCTACAAAGTGCTATTTCTAACAAGTATTCTAGTTCTACAAGTGCTTATTCCTGGCAGTGGTCCATGTTGCCCTGTCCCCTGTCCATACTCCCCTGTAAATTCTGCCCGTGCCTATGGCACATTGTAAAGTGTGTATTTATTATCTAATGTGTTTTGTACAATACAAAGGCTATTTTTAAATATAACCTTGTGTGGTTTCCTTTGTGGTGGGCCTTGGGTGTTGTTGCTGGGGGTGCGTGCGCAAACACTTAACTTACATAGCCTCCGGGATAAATGTACATGTATTTATATAGCGCAAATCACCGACCCGGTATCTAAGCGCTTGCTTAGGGAACCCGTCCTGGTATTCCCCTGTGAGATACCCCGGCAGGGTATCCACAAGGGAAAGCCAGGCATCCCGCCGCGAGGGGCCGTAGTGGAGATTAAGCAAGCTATTGCCCAGAGTCGCAGAGTGTGACCCCGTGAGCCGAGTAGGCACCGGAGGGAGAATTGTCGTGTCCGTGGAATTTTTGAGCCCGAGGCCCGCCGAGGCGGGGAATCGAACCCTGGTCCACGGCCGATCTCAGTTTCCGGGTCTGCCGCCTCTAACCACTGAGCCACGCTTCTCCACTAAGCCTTACTGCTCGCGCCACGTTGCCCAGAGGGTGAGCAGGGATTATCTTTGGCGTGTAACTCCCTTGCCCTGACTAGAGTTGTGGTTTCTGCCTGGCTTTGGCGCAAGCCTCAGCCAACTGGAAAACCCATTTCTAACATTGGTGGGAGCGGTGGGATCCGGATATGTGTTTGCACTGTACCACAGCGGCAGCTGGCCGCACCACAAAACTCTGCATTTTAGATAAATCACATTTTGGGGATTATTGTTTCTGAATTGTTCTGAATGTCATTTCTTTGGAAATGTGTTTCTTGTGCACTGTGAGTTAGGTGTCACTAGCTCAGGGTGGTTTTCTATCCCCTAAGTGCAGTTTGAATTTTCTGGATTCACCAGAGGGTGGGATCCAGTGGTAGCAGCGTAATTGTGTCCAGTACATTTGTTCCCCGCCCCGCTCCCAGAGTTTGGTACCTGTGTCACGTGTGGTCAGGTTGAGAAATCAGGGGCGGTAGAAACTGCCTTACCAGTCCGAGGGCGGGGGGTTGTGTGTGGATGAATGGTGTGTTGCACTGGACAAGTGAGTGTGAGTTCTCTGGGATAGGGAGCTTGCTGAATACAATGTGAATTGTGTACTCTTGTTTCAGCTCAGACAGTTACGTCCCCTGTGTTGCACGTGTCTGTGAGCATCCTGCCAAGATGGAATCTTCTTTTACTCTCTGTGGTTTGTTTAGGTACAGAATGCACGAGCTGGTACAGTTTTGTGAGGGGAGAGGCATCACAGTGAATGAGTCAGACACCCAGTCCAAGCTTAGGGATAACCTGATCCTATGGCAGAAGGGTGACTGGGAACGTGAGCACAGTGAGAAAGAGAGGGCCCGGGCCTCACACCATGAGGGTGGTGGGTCTGTGGGGTGCCCTGAAGAGTCTGAAGAGGAGGAAGAGGAGGAAGAAAAGGACAATGAATGGGCGCCAGCAGACAGCGAAGACCCCAAAGATAGGGAGTCCCTTGCTGGGTCCAGTAGCAGAGGCAGTACCTCATCCCTTTCCCGGTCCCTGTCCCCAGAGGAGTGGGTAGATAGGATGGAAGAAAGGGAGCACCAGCTGGCTTTTGAAAAGCTCAGGTTAGAGCATGCCAAGGGAATTGCGCAGCTGGGTGTGCAGGAGAGGATGGCGGAGGCTGAGAGGGCCTTTGCCAGAGAGAGATTAGCTCAGGAGGGTAGATTGTCCCCTGAGCGCAGTTTTAATTTTCTGGACTCCCCAGGGAGGGTTGAGTCCAGTGGTGGCATCTATATAGAGCCCAGTGCAGGAAGCCCCATTTCCAGTTCCCAGAGTATGGTACCTGTTCCCCCAGAAGAGGAGTATAGGTTGAAATTCAGGGGCAGTAAGAAACTGTCTCACCAGTCTTGGGAAGAGTTTGAGGATGAATGTTATGGGACATTGATTGATTGGGTACAAGTTCGCACCGAAGATAATTTTTACGCATTGGTTGGAATGATTCTCAAAGAGCACCTGCTCACTTGTTGTTCGCCAGGGTTGCGCCAGCACCTGTTGGAATATGGGTCTACTAATTCAGAGCTCCTTGCAAGGGAAGCAGACCGCTTAGAAAGTGCTAGAGGTTCTGAGGAGTCATTGGTGAGTGACTCCAAAAGTAGTGGGTCAGGGATGTTCCAGCCCAGCCTGGTGGAAGAAGCTCAGTGTAGCTCAGCTAGGGGCTTACTTCCTGTCTCAATGGAGCGGGAGTGAGTGGGTGGCTGAGAGTCCCCAGATGCCCGAAGCCCTATTGCAGAGCCTGGGTGGATTCTTTAGGGAACACCAGGTTGGGGATCTAGGCTGTCCTGTTAGCCCCTTTGAGGAAGATCACCTAGTGTCTAGGGAACCTGGAGCATCTGTAAATAGAGTTCCAGGGGTTCCAGTGTCCGGCAGTGCCACTCCAGTTGGGAGGGCACAGGAGTCCGAAGTGAGGTGTGGTTGGGGGATGAGTTCCCTAGTGGAAGAACCAGTGGGTCAGGGACTACCCAGTGGGGCTAAGTTCCCGTGTAGTGACCATGGTGACACCACTTCTGTTCTGGGGGGGTCTCTGCGCACTGTCAGATGGACAGGGGACGGGAGATCTGCGCCACACAGACAGTCACTCGACATATGAGTCATGTGTCAGCCTCAGAGGGATGGTGTGTAAATCCCCAGAAGTCCTGGAGTGCCAGGCAGTTTTTCCTCCAAAGGTTCTAGACCAGAGGTTGGAAGGCCAGGTTCAGGATCCGCCTGACCTGAAGGGTGGGACGTCTGTAACCAGCGTCCTAACCAGTGCTTCTTCCAGGGGTAACACTCCAGTTGGGAGGGTGCAGAACTCTGGAAGGGGGTGCAGAGGGTGGGAGAGCCCGCCTCTGACCCCGGTGCAACCTAAGGGGTTAAACCCTAGGTTGGGAGAATGGCGTTCTAAGGGAACCCCTCGCAAGAGGAGGAGGAACCCTAGATGGAGAGGTAGGGGGAGGAGAGCCTCCCCTGAGACTCCTGGTCCGCCTGAGGGTGTAGACCCTAGGCTGGAGAACCAGTGTCAGTCTAGCCCAGTCTTACAGCCAGGAAGAGTGGAGCATGGCTACTATGTACCAGGGGTTACTACCCCCCGCTCTGTGAATAGGCAGGGACCAGTGGCACCTGGGTGGCCTAGGGCCTGGTCCTGGCCGCAGACAGCTTGGGAGTACCAGTGGGGTAGCCCAGTTGTTCCAGATAGTGTTTCTAGAAGGAACCCGCTGGGTTCACCGTGGCGTAGAACAGGATGGTGTCCCTGCAGTTGCGGGCCCACGTCCGTGTTTTATCGCCCCAAGCAGGGAAGCCCATCACAGTGGTGATTGGTCTACCCTGCGTTTTGGCTGGAAGGGGGTTGTGTTGAACTTGGCCCTTCCGGCAGGTTCACCCCTAAACTTTTTGCTTATGAATGGGAATTGGTGGTAGTGATTTTTGGTTTCTGCACACTTTTTCCCTGTGTCCCAGGGTAAAGTGCGTGCGTGTAGTGCGGCTGGCCTGCCCTCCCATAGGAATGCATGGGGAATGTGTGTGACCATGTTAGTTCCTAATGCGTGGGGAGTGCAGGTGCGAGTTTGGTATGTGCGGACTCGTGTGGTTAAATGCTGCGCAATGATGTATGCGGCTTGATTGTGTCTAGTGTGAAAGTGCCACTTCTAGAAGTTGGCATGTTTGTGTAATTTGTGTCTGGCGTGTGATTGGCTGGAGCTGGCTGGTGAGCCAGGCTCCAGAAGTCAGGATGGGTCTGCCCCAGTGGTGAATGGGAGATCTGCATGTGTGATGGCTGGGGAGAAGTGCACCTGGGACCTGAATAGGGCTGGGCTTTCCCCACACAATGCTGGCTCCACCCCCTGTGGTGCGTCTAATATCCCTAGCCTGGCCAGTGAATAGGAAGGGTGGCTGAGCACATCACAGTGCTCCAAAACCAGCTGCGACTGGTTTCCCTCCACCCTGCACCTAAGGACAAAGGATTTACCTGTATAAAAAGGGGCTGTGTCCCCTTGTAAAATGTTCTATGTTCCTGACCTGAAGAGGGGGGCCTGCTGCTGCTGGGCGCCTGGAGGATGCCGCCACTAGGGACTGCCTCCCTGCCTGGAGGGCCCAGTGAGCTGGATCCTGGGCCCAGCTCTTGCCCCCCTGCCCACCTTCCTACAGGACTGTACCTGAGCTTTGCCCTATAGCGCCTGGAAGCGCTTTGTTCCCCCTGCAGCCCCTGGGCAGCGCTTGATTTTTCCTCCTGAGGAGCGCTGTGGGTTCTAACTGCAACCCAGGGCTGCAATTCCCTTTCTCCAGGGATCCCCCTGCCGTTGCGCCCTTTTGTGCCCCTGATGAGAGCCCACCCGGCCAGGGGCTTGGTGCGTATTTGCGGGTTCCGCCCCGCTCATTTCCACTGACTCATTGTTCTTTGTTCAAACGGGTGTCCACCCCGCATTCTGCCATGTTAAAAGCACCGCCGCCGGCTCGGAGATCGATTCGGAGGCGCTGTGCCCGCCTCCCTACCAGGGGCCGTGCTGCCATTGGCGGCCCTCAGTAGCAGGAAGCCAGGCACAAGACGCCCGGATGTGGGCGGGACCGGCCGATCCTCTCTTCCGCTTCCCCAGGGCTGCGGAAGCCAAGCAGGGCCCAGCAGCCGCCGCCGAGACCAGGAGTCGCCCCATAGAAGCCGGTGAGTGAGGCCCGGTGTTGTTTGAGGTAGAGGGGGGCGTCGGGGCACTTTGCCGGTGCCCGCCCCCCCAGTGTGCTATCGTCGTGAGGGGGCATATGTGATTTTGAGCCCCGAGGCTCTTGGGGGCATTTCGAGTCCCCCGAGCGGGACTCCAACGGACTTGGGCAGCCTTCTGCTCGAGCCCACGAGGGGCTCAGGGGGCATTTCATGATTTAGAGTCCCCCAAGCGGGACTCCACCGACAGGTGCGTGGCTGAGTTGGCCCACGAGGGCCCCGGGGGCATATCTTTGTTTTTGAGTCCCCCGAGAGGGACTCTGCCATCAGAGGGGGCATTTCTTTAGAGACCGAGAGGCTCCACAGGGGGCATTATGTCTAGCCTCTTCAGCTCGTCATAAGCTACGGCGCTGCGGTGCTCATGATGAGCTGAGCTCGTCATAACCGCGCCTGTTACTTGGAACGCTCGCACGCTGGGCTGATTTTCCTGCTGTACTGAACGTTCCATTGGAACGGGCGCGGTCATGACAAGCTCAGCTCGTCATGAGCACCGGAGCGCCGTGGCTCATGATGAGCTGACCTAGTCATGAGCATGGGGGCGCTGTACGCGCCCCCGCCCCCCAGCACAGCGGGGGAATCCCACCAGTGGCGAAGGGGTTAAAGCCCGAGAGGCTACCGGGCACAGTTGGGTGGAGAGCCCCGAGGCCCCCACCAACGACAGTGGCATTTGTTTATTTAGAACCTGCGAGGCTCCTGAGGCCCCAGTGATCATTCAGAGCCCACGAGGCTCCTGGGGGCACAGTTGGTTGTTGTAGAGCCCACAAGGCTCCTGGGGGCACAGTTGGTTGTTTTAAAGCCTGCGAGGCTCCCGCGTTGTTTTTGGCACTACTGTTCATGTTAGGAGCCCAGAGGAGTTCTACAGCTGCCCAGCACTTAGTGGGCAGCTGCTACGTTTAGGCCTGGTGCAAATCTTCTTTGGCTGCCTGCGCAGCCTGCCCTGACTTTCTGGACACTGGGCGTTACAGCCCCTGAGAGGCCAGTTGGCCTGGGGACAGTCACAGGTTGTGGCTTATGTGTTTTTATGCATCATGTGTTCTTCCTGCACCTCTGAATGTGTTTTTAATCGTCATGTGCTTTCCCCTACATCACTGAATGTATGTTTATGCCTCATGTGTTTTCGCTACACCTCTGAATGTGTTGTGATGCATCATGTGTAACTTTTTCATGCCTATACCCCTAAATGTATTGTGATACTTAGGTGGTTGTTCTTTCTAGTACAGGTGTTGCTAGTGATTCCCTGCGTGGCATTTTCCTAAGGTGGTTAGGGTTGTGTAGGTGGTACTTACCTGTTACCAGTGGTTACTGGTTGTGTGTTCTATTTTCTATTTTGGTGATACAGTGATATGTTCTATGTGCTAATTATTATTCCTACAAAGTGCTATTTCTAACAAGTATTCTAGTTCTACAAGTGCTTATTCCTGGCAGTGGTCTATGTGGCCCTGTCCCCTGTCCATACTCCCCTGTAAATTCTGCCCGTGCCTATGGCACATTGTAAAGTGTGTATTTATTATCTAATGTGTTTTGTACAATACAAAGGCTATTTTTATATATAACCTTGTGTGGAGTTTCCTTTGTGGTGGGCCTTGGGTGTTGTTGCTGGGGGTGCGAGCGTAAACACTTAACTTACATAGCCTCCGGGATAAGCCTTACTGCTCACGCCACGTTGCCTAGAGGGTGAGCAGGGGTTATCTTTGGCGTGTAACTCCCTTGCCCTGACTAGAGTGGTGGCTTCTGCCTGGCTTTGGCGCAAGCCTCAGCCAACTGGAAATCCCATTTCTAACAATTTCTATGCCTATATAAAGATAGGATAATCCGTACCTATATAAGGGCATGAATCGGGAAAATTTATACTAGGGTCCTAGATTCATTTACAACACCCACTCCACGATCTTAAGTTCAGTAAAACTAAACCTGTAAGCACTGAACATATCTAAAGCTCGTGTATACAATCCCAACCAAAATACAACATACAACATTGCATTTGAAAAGGCTTGTTTGAATGTAATGAGTATACAATAAGCAGGTCTTTATAGACATGAAGCATAGTATACATTCTATTATTGTAAAATATATTCATGAAATGTCTCTGAAGTTTAACAGAAAGGAAAAAATTAATTTTCGAGACCATCCCATATCATACTTTATAAGACGTTTTTGTTCTGATTATTAGGCCAAATATAGTCATTAGGAAGTTTTTCAAAAGAAATCTTGATCTCTAAGAATAGTTCTACTTTAAGCAGATTACTCTATGCCTATTTTGGAAAAAGTTCAAATTAGTAGATTGTTTTGAAACAAGAAGGCCGAATTTCAGAGTTCAGAGAATGCTGTGTGAAATAATCAAAGTTATTCTCAGGAGTGTCAGAAGAAAACATCAGATCGTCTAGGCTGGCAAAGAAACAGTCTACCGTAGTAGGTGAAAGTGGAACTTCAGTTAGCAGATCAAAAGTGCAGAAGTGTGGATCATTAGCAATGTCCGTAGTAGATGGTACCTGTATGCCTATAGTTTCTCGTATCTCACCCTCAGTTAGACTTGCCGGTGAGACCTCAATGATTGCCGTCATCAGAATAGGCAGTCGTTGGAGGCAACACGATGCACGAGCCGTTACTGGACCTAGCAAAGCGTCAACATCCGATGGCAGTACTGATGGAAGTGTAAGACAAATGTCCAACACGCATTCCTGTCCGCAAAGCAGGCATCGAAGAACAGGTAAGATGCAATCTTGCCAGATTGGTCTGAACGATAGAAACCAGGTTGTGTTCGGATCTCTTAAACGAGCCAAGACAAGAATCTATGAAATTCTCTCACGATACCTCATGGCAAGGAGGAATTGTTCCATGGTAGTCTGGGTGTTGCTGGTGGCCCGACCTGCCATATCGGAGCAGAAGGAATAAAAATAGAATTCCTGCTACTAGTCCCAAGATGAGAGGCAGGCCGCCGAACACAGAGTGCACGAAATTTGGAAAAATGCCGAGGACTGCTTCAAATGGTGTTAACAGTCCCGAAAAAATCGTCTTAAATACGTGTGCGATGCCGCTGGTATCAGACATGTTTAAGATTTGACTTAACATTTCTGCAAAATGTACTGGGCAGTTTGTTGATAATAATGCATGTATCTCTGCAGAAGAACTTGCAACTTGCAGATCATACGTTTCTCTAGACGAGGTCAGTGGCACATTTTTTTGTAAAAAAATGACTTTCATTCCGCTTAAAGTATCAATTCGTATAGAAGAGATATTCAGTGAAGGCCATAAGCCCGTCCCTCTGTCTGCCTTGTGCGTTGGATACAATACTTGCATACAACAAGTGACCATGGACGACACACTAACTAGATACGCTTTTCCTGGCAACATGCCACAACAGCTGTGATCATTCAGCATAACGTAACTGCCATTGGATAGTTGTCTGAAAATTGGTTCTATCACTGTGGAGGGTGTCCCGTGCAGATGGCATGAAAGGTTATTTGCAGAACCGTCGCAGACTCCGTGTAAATTAATACCTTTGCACAAAAGTGTACCGCTTAGTGAGTTCATACAATTATTACCACTAAGGTACACCTCTTTTCCCTTATTCCAACATTTGTGTGTGTAAGGTAAAGTCCAGGGCGACTAAATGTATTCTTTACCCAACCTTTCATACAGGGCGGCTGGTATATGCTGTAGACAATACTCTAACTTGAAAATCGTCACTGGTATCGTAATGGTGCCATGTATTATCCATTCAATGACAGGCTTTTCATAAACTGTTAATGGTAATCTTTCCAGTTTTTCAATGCTCAGCACCGTATAGTCTGCTCCTTTTTGTGCCAAAGAGATTTGTTTATCTGTAATGTTAAATACAGAAAACAATGACGTGCTGTTGATTAGACGCCATGGCACGTAGCCTGAACGCAGATTTTGTAACGTCCAGCCGAGCTGCATTATCGAACGTAATTGAGACTGGCCATGTTGTAACATTAGCAAGTCCTGCTCTATTATGTCAATTGCAGATGATACAATGCTGTCCAATGAATATATTCTGGGGGACAGAGTTGTTAACTTATTGTCTACTACAGAGAGAGTTTTCTCTAAATTAATACGATCAATTTCTTGTATTCTTTCTGCAGTTTCTATTTGCGTCATTTTCCAAGCTTCGTTGTACGCAGCATATATACCGGCATATATGAAACGTTTTTGACGTGGTTTGCGAGTCCCCATTAAGAAATCTCGTAAATCATTGCCTTCTTTAAGTAAAGAAAAGTGTTGTTTGATTTCCGGAAGTGTAGATTTCTGTAGCCACTCAAGGCATAGCTTTCCTACACTATAAGTAGTTACTATCCCTGGATGTTGTCTCTGGGAGTATCTTTGATCTGGCCTAGTTATAGACAACCCCTGTGTTTTTTTCAGGAATCTTTCATGACAGTTATTAGTGTCTGTGGGCCAGGTTAACCATTTTTTCCAATCAGGATTAGTCCTGTTCTGTTTTAAAATAAAGGGTACGTCTACCTCCTCTTCTGTAGTATTATCACTGTCAGATGTGGGTTTAGGTATAGACGGTTTATTTAAATCTTTTATCTTGGCTAAGCCAAGACAAGAAGTTTGTTGAACAGTGTCATTTAAAAACATTATTTGTTCTGGTTAATGCAGACTCTGAACAGGGCTACTAAACCTTGCACCTGCCAGTCTTTTGTGCCCCAGACCGTTTTTGTCTCGATGTTGTCTTTCCAAAATTCAAAACCTAATGTAGACAGCTGAGCATAAAAGTTTTCAGAATACATTTGTTTAGTATTGGTCAACATTGTTTTCATTCCTGTCTCATTCTCATTTTTGAAATAAAACGTTTCTGGATTTGTAACATTAAACCCTGTGAAGTATGGAAACTTTTCATAGAACGTTTTTGAGCTGCCTTTTGGAGGCGTTGGACAGTGTTCCCATTGATTATATATATATATATATATATATATATATATATATATATATATATATATACATTTCTTGGGTTTGTAGATTTATGCAAATAATGGTGACCATAATGATTAAAACAATACATTTGTTCATAATCTGATGAACCTTGTAAGTATTCATGTTGAAGTAAATTTAGCTGACATCTCTAAATCTGACATCATATTATTAATAGTTTCAAAGTCCCAATCATCAGAAAATGTGTTTGGTGATACAAAGTCATTTAAAGATATCTTGAACTGGTGTAGAATCTTCAGAAGCTCTACCGGGCCATAGATGTCATACTCGGTTTTGTCCCATGCTATACCACCAGGTATAGGAACGGCTGTGATGTTCACTGATGACAGATCTCTTCTTTCACGATGGGAAGAGTTATGAGGTTTCAGGACCAAGTTGATTTTCAGACTTGCTGTGTCCATTGCATTACATTTTCCATCTATCATTCTTCCCAAGCTCAAAACCAGAATGTAAATGTAAATGTAGTGGTACTTGTATAGCGCACAAATCACCCATGAGGCCTCTCGGGGCTTGTACGAATACCACTGAGGAACCCTTCCTGGCCTTTCCCTGTGAAGTGCCCACTCCTGGGCACCCCCAAGGTGAAGCCAAGCATCCTAGCGTTGTTGGGGCCGTTGTGGAGATTAAGCAAGCTATTGCCCAGAGTTGCAGAGTGGGACCCATGATTAGACAAGGCACAGAGGCGAGAATTATCAGGTCCGAGGAAGTTGCGCCCAGGACCCGCCGAGGCGGGAATTGAACCCTGGTCCCGGGCTAGACCTCTGCGTCAGGGTCTGCCGCTCTAACCATTGAGCCACAATGAGCCAGAGGAGGAGGAAAAGTACTCCTAACACAATCCAAAATTCAATCCATGGTGAAACCAGGTATACTTTCTCAAGTTGATGAAAGAGTTCTTTTATTTTTACTTTGAAAGTTTTATTTGCTGGCTCATCTTCGGGCTCACTGGGATCCTCAGAAAATGTATCAAAGTTGATAAAATAGCCAGAGGCAGTTCTGTCAATTGTTGGAATTGCATCAGGATTGTTATTAATCTTTTGAGCTGCTTCTTCCTTTGTCATATTTGTATAGTCAGAGGCTACATCATTGTAGACAGGTGTTTCTTGACGAACTGTTATTTGGGTCTCAAGAGGCATGAGTTCCATGATTTTGTTGCATAGTTCTTTTCTCACTGCAGGTTTATCGAAGGTGATAAGTCTTTCAGTTTGAACCTCTTGAATAGTAGCGAGATTTGGTCTTCTGCTACTTCTTGGGAGTCCACTGGGCCTACTACTTATTATTGGCCACATTATTGTGGTTTGACCAGGTTGATGGACACAACTCTGTTCTCACTTTTACCAGCAAGGGCAGTAGTACTACTGATCTTGTTCCTTGGATTGCCAAAACAGGTACTGTTTTTCTGTAAGAAGGCCCAAATTCCTTCTTCACCGCGATCTTTTCTCTGACTAGATCCCCAATATTTGGAATCCAGACAGGTCTTGCTGGGACAGGTGTTTTTTCTTCAGTGGATGTTGGCTTTTGTGATGCGTTACTTATACTTCTTCTCTTTTCCTTTAAGTCCTGTAAAACAGCCAAACGATCTTTGACATCAAAGGGTTTTTGTTCCACCACTGAAGTTTGACAATCGAGGTCTTCGATTAACATTCTAGTACCAAACAGTAATTCATGCGGAGTGATTGCACCCAGAGAATTTCTTGGCAGATTGTAAAGACTACGTTGGACACTTATTAGATGTTTGACCCACCCATCATCCGAACCAAATACCTTAGCTGTTATGGATTGCTTTATGTCACGTTTTTTTCTTTCCACTACCGCATTACCCTCAGGATGGAAGGGACTAGAATACCGCAATGCAACACCCAAACTAGCCATGGCCTCCTCGTAAGCTCGAGAGCTGAACGCAGGACCCTGGTCAGAATGTAGCGTGCCTATTGCGTATGTGCCGATAAAGACTTGCAAATCCTTTATAACAGTTCTGGCGTCAGCCGAGCACTGGGGCCACATCCAAATAAATCTTGTGCAGGAATCCACTGCGACCATGATATATTTATAGTTGCCATCCCTTGTTAAGGGACCACAGTGGTCCAGTTAAACGCATGCGAGTGGCTTATCTGAAATAAGAAGCAGGTCATGTCACTGTCGAAACTTTTATTTTCTGGCATATTTCACATTCTAGAACATAATTTCTAGTTTGTTTTCTCATGCACGGCCACCAATATCTCGGTTTTAATAATGATACTGTGGTGGAAACCCCTGCGTGTGCAGACGCTAGTCCTTCATGTGCTGTTAAGATTAGTCCTAGCCTATGTTCCATGTTTGGAATTGCCCTATCCCCCACTTCAGGGATTTGAGCAAAAGGAACATTATTCACATCAGTTATATATGAGTACTTTACTGGAAAGCCTTTTGGGAGTGTCTTACCACTGTCTTTGACTGAAGCAGTGACAGCTTGCATTATTTCGCTGTCTATTTTTGTTTTTGACTGAGTGATCGCAGCTACGGAAACCGTTTGCACAGCTGCCTTCACGGCTTCATCAGCCAATGAATTCCCTGCAACGTGAACGCCATCACGTTGATGATTCAGTGTATGATCACGTGAGTCTTTTTTAGTTCTTTCTGCAAAAGAACAACTTGTTCCCAAAGCGTTTTATGCTTAATTGTGCCACCGTTTGCGTCTTTGAAACCGTTTTGAACCCAGGTCTGTAGATACTCATTGTAAGATGGTACGCAGTAATACGAATCGATGGTACGCAGTAATACGAATCGCACACTATTAGTGTGGGGAATTCGCGATCGGTATTTTCAAGCGCCATCTTGAAAGCTTGTAGTTCAGCTCGCTGAGCTGTACAGTCTCCGAATGATTGAGTTTTAGTGACCATAGGTCTGAATTTAACTTCGCGCCAACGACCTTTAACGATCGCGCACACAGCACTATAGGCTTTTTTACCCCCAACTGCGGGCTGCGCTGATCCGTCTGTATAGATTATACATCCGTAATGTTCTAGAGGCAGAATCTCAGTCGGCAGGGGACATTCATACTCGTATTGTAGGAATTCTTGTGTTTTTAAGTAGGGGTCAAACACGTATTCAACGTCTGTTGCAGCAAGAGAGTTAACCCATTGTATCCATCTTGGATGTAAAGCTTTTGCATTGGGAATGCTGGCTTTTGTCACTGCCTCTAAGGCAGGTACAGGTGTAACAATCATTATGCGTTGACCCTGTGCCAGGGCTCTCTCCTTTGCTACTGCAGTTTGAACCGTTGTCAGACTTTTTTCTGTAGAAGTGAATTTTATTTCCGCTTGTGTGTACAAGTGTGATTTATATGCTATTGGTACCTTTTCACCTTCATTAAAAGTCAGGTACGTGTATCCGCATCTCCCAGGGATGATTCGGATCACAAGGTTGCGTGTATTATCATGTGTATCTAATTGTGTTTTTGCTAACATGTCTGTTTGCACTGACCGCAAAATTTCTGTGTGCGTTTTAGTCCAATTAGTTGGTCTGAAATCAGGTTAGATTAGTTCATAGAGAGGTTTAACCCTTTCTGTGTAATTCAGAACATATGTTCTTCCGAAATTCAGAAAACCTAGAATTGACTAAGTTCTTCAGAGTTCTTGGAGTTTGGAGCAGCACACATTTCTCTAGAAAGTTTGCTGCCAGGCTTTTGCCTTCACTTGATAACTCGTATCCTAAGAATAGGACGTTGAGGTGGGCAATTCGTGATTTCTTAAAATTGAATTTGTACCCTTCAGAAGCAAACCCAAGTATTATGGTGTTCACTCTTTTCGAGTGCACGTCCAAATCATCATCTGTAAGATAGATGTCATCGACATATGATAATGCCTCATCATCGTACGTTTGTAGTAACTCTGTTACTGTGGCTGAAAATAACCCTGGACTATTCTCAAATCCCTGGGGGAGACGGCAAAATTGTCGCTGTTTCCCCATAATTGAGAAAGCGGTCAACTGCCTGCTTTCAGGTGCAATGTTTTGACAGAAAAACCCATTTGAAATGTCTAATGGGGTTTTATATTTTTTCCGCACGATGTTATTTATCAGTGCTGCACTATGTGCATTTTGTACTGCAAATGTTTTGCAACAGGAGTTTAAGTGTCTGTAATCCAAAACTAGACAATATGAATTGTCTGGTTTGGAGACAGGAAACAAAGGATTGTTCATTGACGAGGTGCATGTTTCAATCACCCCTTGGTATTCAAGTTGATTTAAAATCTCCCTGACTTGTTTCTTAGCTTCTTGCTTAACTGGATACTGCCTTTGTGCAGTAGGTTGATTTTTTACCTGGATTTTATGGTGAGGGGAATCCTCATCCCATCCTGTATGATTTTTATATAATGCTGGAGCTTGGGCCACAGCCCATTTTCTGGCATATCTGTATTTTTTATGAATAGGAATGTGATTTGAGAAGGCTGGCATAATTACTTCCTCACCATGTGGGCACTCTCTAACATATTTAGGTGGCCAGTCTTTTTCAGCTAGAAGTATGTATAGAAGTATAGCCCTTAGAGAGCTTCTCCCAAAAGAGTGCTCTTATTTTTCTAGTTATGTCCCCCTCCATCCGGAGTGTTACTTCATATAACTTGTGAGGTACACTAACCCTGGTATCGGCAGTTTCAACCTGAATGCATTCATTCAAGTCCACTGTCTCCAGATGATCCATCAGGATATTGCAAACTATTGTGACTTCTGCTGAGCTGTCTAGCATTGTCTGGGCCCACTCCCCGTTCTTGAGTTGTTTCCTCAAGATCCTCGGCATTTCTGATCTTTATGCTTGCTACCTTCTTTTTTGTGAATTGGGTTTTCTTGTTTTTTGGAACGTGCTGTTCTTCTTTGGACTTCACGCGTTCCTCGTTCTGTTCTGATCGTCCTCTCCTCTCGGATTTCTGCGTAGAAGTCTGAAAGGTACGAGAGGAACGAGTATCAGTATCTTGATATCTATCAGGCTTTCTTAAAGTATCCCTATTTCTAAAGTTATACCTTCTTTCAGAGGGTTCCCGTTGGGGAGACCTATCTCCGTTTTGGGGAGATCTTCCTCTGGACTGAGAATGTTTCTCCTTAGGAAGTGTCTGTTTAGTATTTTCCCACTTCTTTTTAGGAGTAGTGAGATTATTTTTAATAAACACCTTTTCAGGATTTTTAGATAGCTGGGGTTTTAATGTTTCCCCCCCCAAACTATCTCTTCCTTGTCCTTCATATGATTTTTCAATAATTCTTGCAAGCTCATATGGTTGGTCTGTTATATCTGTTTCTTTTAACTTCTGGCGGATTGCCACGGATGCTGCTTCACCTTTGATGTTGGCTAATAGTATAGCCGAGACCTGTTTGAAATCTTTCAGTAATTTCATACCTAGATTTAAGGCCAGTTCTGGACCGTATTCATTTTGAATCTGTCTCAGAACATCTGGTATCACCGCCATGGACGGTACACCATGTGTTTTTGTGTAGATTGAAGCAAAGACTGTACCCCAAGCGTCACAGTCCTCCACATGTGGTGCTATCCCCATTGGTAAACAGATTGTCAGAATTCTGTGTTTCTCATGAGGTGTACTATCAGGGAATACTGCCTCAATTTGAGTATTTTTTTGTGCTAACCAAAATGGAATTTGTTCCCTTTTGGCAGGCAATGACTGATTGTATAGTCTGTGGTGTGATTTTGTTTGTGTTTCCCTGGTGAGGGGTGTGCTGTGGAATCCTTACAGTAGGTTGTACTGTTAAGGTCCGCATAACATATTGAACCAATTGTTTATGTATTTTAATTAACTGTTTCAGCTGTGCTAGCAGTTCTCTACCGGTCATACTTTCTATGTCTGGATGTGGTGTATAGCTGGCTAGTACCGGCCACGTAGCTCCTGGTCTACCTAGTGGACCGAGCCTGGTAATGTGATTTTCATGTTTTAGGGCGCCTTTAAACCAGAGCTGATGCTCTTGGTAAGTTAATGGAATTTCAAAGTCCTCGTAAGGAACGTATTCCTCTGGAGGTTCTTCTACTTTGTAGTAGTGAAACTTGTGTGTTCCACCATCTGCTGGAGGAAAGTGAACCCATGAATAGAATACTTCCGTCTCCCGATATTCATGTGTCCCTATAACAAATATTACTTTACCACCTCTCGATGATACTCCATTGTTTATGAGTTTGTAAGTTATAGTTTTCCTTACGTTTACCGGAATGATTATAGCATCCGGGTCATTCTATAGCCTATTTCTGTCATCTAAATCTGCTTGTGCTGCTGCTGCAGCTAATTCTTCGTCAGTAACCATTATTTTTACTGATTGAAGAGTTTGCAGAACAAGTTTCAAGGAAACAACGATTAGGTGCACAATATTTTGGAACACTGTATCCTTCAACGTTGAACAAACCAAAAACTAATACATAGGATTTTTCGTCCTACTTAGTTTTGGCGGATATTTAGCCTTTCACCCACTCCAGACGTCTATTGGAGTTTTTACGGGAGAAAGGGGTCTGTGTGAAAAGCACGACTGAGTTACTCTAGTATCTAGCATTAAATTATCGCCTAACCAAACGTTGGGCGCCATGTAGTGTAGTTCCTATATTCCCAATAGGCTCTGCGCATTGGAATAATAAATCCTGTAGTTTAGACGTAGGACTGAGGTTGACTAGGTCGCTACCAAATCTATTAGACTTAATTGTGAGTGCCAGCTAGCTCAGAGGTCACTAGTAACTTTCTCGAATTCACAAGAAGGGCTTAGTTTCTGACAACCGCATAAACATTACAACTTTGTTTCCCAAGAATAAGAAATCAATCTCTAGTGTCGCGGAAACAATAGATAGCTATTTTACTCAGTCATTCGTGCATGCTTCATTTCACCAGAGGTGCTGAGAAAATAGAGAGACATGCGTTTTCAATAAAAAGTATTTATTGAACAGTCTTCTTTCTCAAGCATAAGAAATGTTGTGCTACAATCGTAAAACTGGTAATAAAGTACAGAGTATATAATACGAACAGTATTATAAAGTAGTACTGTAAAAGCATGATATGGTTTCTAAGCCATAAATTGCCTTAAAACGGATAAAATACATACAGTGTTAAAATGATGGCTAAAAGTACTCAACTGGTGCTTCTAAAATACGCCTACCCCGGTGTACCTGACCTAAGCCTAGCAGAAGGGAAGAAGTAAGTGAGGAGTAGTTTAAGTTTAGTATTTTCTGCCAAGAATCTAATCAAGAATTCTCTAAGGGTCTAATCAGCTCCATACCTTGGTTGAGAATGAAGGAGGTCTTGTATCTCTCTCTCAGGACTCGATTTCCAAGTAACCCGCGAGGGTAGCCTGGCAACACTGGAGCTGGATTTCTCGGCAGGAGAAAAGACAGCGTCTCTCAATGCGTCAGCTGGAGGGTCGGCTTCCTTCGGCACTTGCTGCTGCAGGGCGTCGGGCAAGTAGTTAGTCGATCTGCTCCAAACAACCGTGTGTCTGCTTGGGCAAATCAAGGCATATTTATACTATGAAGGTGCCGAGTTTGACGTGAGATTGGACTTAATAACGTCATAGAAGACTCAGTTCTTCGAAAACTCCATGATTTCCTAGATAATTTAGTATTCAGGCAAGGGGATCTCCCTAGCTGCTGAAGGCGGGTTTTTCTAAGAAATCGTTGCTGATTCTTGGAACAAAGTGGAAGTAGCCATGCCGTATTTGGGCTGCATAGGCTCAGTCTAAATATGGTAAGGATTTCAATGCCTATATAAGGATAGGATAATCCGTACCTATATAAGGGCATGAATCTGGAAAATTTACACTAGGGTCCTAGATTCATTTACAACATGCCAACCGATTCCTTAGGAACAATTAGGCACGAAACATGTGGACTCCACGCTAGCGATAGCCCGGTAGGATCATTACAATCCTCTAGGGCATCCAACTTTTTTAACTAGGCAGGATCTACCTTACCATTGAAGTTTATCGAGCTTAGGACTGACCCTGACCTATTTTAGACCACTTTTGACACGTGCACCACATCCCACATTTGGCCCCCTAGCCTCACGCACCAAACAGCTTCCTAAGAAGATCTCCGACTAAGAGCCCTGGAAATGGTGAGCCCGTCGAGCATTGCAGAGCCTGCCCGACGAGGAGCAATGCCCAATGATGAAGCATGACACCCTTCGGGGTGTGTGAGGGCAAAATGACAAACATTTTGTCTTTCCCTTCCCTTCTACCCCCTAGGAACTGCATTCCCCTCGCTTGACATGTTTTCCTTGGAGCTTTTGAGTGCAGGACCTGCTTAAACATTGCCTCCTGGTCCCATCCTCTTCTTCTCTCAAAATTCGAACTAACCATGACAGCTCAGGCACATGTGATACCTGTTGCTCTGTCCAGATCTTGATCTTGGCCAGCATGGTATACAGTTAGGCTGGAACATCTGTGTAACCTTGGGTGTGATTTCTATACCTAGTTAATCAATCAAGTATAACTTTATTCAAATGTTAAAAAGCAATCATAAAAGTGTACATAAAAAACATTCCGTTTAAAAAAGAATGGTTAATTCATTACATAATCGCAATGGCGTACAGGGACAATAATGTACAAAAATAAGGTGCTTCAACATCCATGATTTCAGAATTTACACAGTGCACCATAAGAGCATACTTTTTCTAGTGTGCATCACATTTCTCAGATACAGAGTCATTGTCGAAATACATAAATGGTTGTCCAAGTATTGGAGGCTAAGCATAGCCACACGACATTGCCGATGGCCCATCTCTCTCAATAAAGGCAATAAAATATTATATCTAATTAAATCATAAAATTTACCGAAAAGGACTACATTTAATGTACTCTGGGGGGATACATTATCACATGGACAGGGAGGTAATTCATGCAACCAGTTGTTTACTGTCGGATAACTAACAAGTCTGTGAAAAATTCCAAATCTAAAGCGGGACAAAAGAAATCTATCATAATTGTTTGGGACATACATCAAATAGGGTTGAATATTAAAAATTGATAAAATCATTTGGTGATGCAGGACAGTGGGTTTTAAAACCTCAGATGTAACTCCTAAAGAATCCAAAAAAGCCAATCCCTCCTTCTTAAGTTCCTTACGTGAGATGGCTGAAAAGGTAAGCGGATTTAGCAAATACTCTCACTTTCCCATATCTGTTGAGAACTTTCGTACATAGCTCAGCCAAGGTATCCTCATAGCTCCTTCTAGTTTTAAGATATCTGTCAAAATATCCCTATTAAGCTTAGTTTCGTCCTTTGTCCATAGCCTGTGCCATAATAGCACAGGCTCCAGCTTGATTAGGTCAGACATAAAAGCAAGACCCAATTCTGCATGGCAGTTATAGTTCCGGGTGCTCTTGGGAACTGCAAGGATAAACTTTAGGAAGGAGTTTTCCACCACCTGGATAGGTGTAGGGTCAGCAAAGCCCCGCTCCACTCCACTACCATAAGTTCCACCAGACACACATTTAGCTTGGTAGATCTTAATTAGCTCCACTGGGGGTCTGGTGCCCAGTTTCTTTGAGAAACTCGTGAGAGCCACAGTCGAGCGAACCAACGCAAGTTTTTTCGCCATCACTGCCTGCGTCCAAGAGTCACTCTGAGTGAACAGTATACCCAGGTATGAGAATTGCTTAGTTGATTCCAGCTTCTGACCGGCTTTCTTAGGTGTATAGCACTTTCTGCAGTGCATTGTAAAAGTTTTAGATGTATTAACTCTCAAACCCAACTCCTTCATGTAGAGGAAAAAACTATCCACCACACGGAGTCCCACGTGAGTACGTGACATTAGCACAGCGTCCTCAGCGTACAAAAGTGCAGGGATTGGGCGGCCGGCAACATAAGGGGGATCTAAACTATTATCACAAAGATCTCTTTCCAATCCATTAATATATAAATTAAAAAGGAAAGGGGCCAGGACACAGCCCTGCCTGACACCACCTTACCTAGTTAAGTAAGGTTATTTTCTGCCCACTGGAAGACAAAATAAACTTTAATCTTTGGGATCTAATGTCAGGGGAAAGACCGATGTATTACCTTTGATTTGTGCAGGTTAACTTTAAACCTCAAAACACTTCCATAAGCAATCAGTTCTTCAGTTCTTTCTCTATCTTTACATGCAAGATGTACTCATTACACATCTGGGAAAGGAAACCACAAATCTGCAGGAGGAGTTGATCATGGAAGACAGTGACATAACTGATTCTTGCGTCGGGTCCATCCGACAGAGTCTCGCTAAGCCAGGGTGTTAACGGAATCAATGTCTAGAGCAGAAAGGGTTGTACTTGGTCCAATTTCCATAGTTACTGTAAGACAGGCCTTGGGACAGCAGTTGGAAAAGGCCTCAAAGCTCATGAGGCCCAGGTTACACCCAACTGACAAGCCTCAATCAGGGCATAACCAGTCTTGGTTTGCTTGTGTTCTGGATCAGGGAGGACCTGGCCTGGCAGTTCAGACTGGACTTTTCCTGTTGCCTAGTTCAAGACTAATTTTCTTACAGCTAGATTTAAACTGAGGTGGCATGGTGGGCAAAAAATGATGGATTGGAATGCTACCCAATCTTTCGATTGGCACTGGTCACAATTATTGCAGGTGTTCTTACTATTAACTTTTTGGTGTTTGATCTCCTTTGCCTTCCCCATATTTGTCACCAACACAGAATACAGGAATCCTTCTTAATTCAAGTTTGAGGGAGAGTACAATACATATCATAGAAGTCCAACCACAGAGACGACACTGGAGCATATGCTGGACCTCCTACCCCTCCAGAAGACAATGCAAGCCAAGGAACCAAAACCATTGATCCCACACTGTACCCTGGGGGGGGAAGGGAGGTTGGGATAAAATAAGAAAAGACTTGCGATACTGGATCTGCTCAGTGGCTGTGCGACACTGCTTATCAGGATTTGTCACTTACAAGACCATCCACATTTGCGAGGTAGATGTGTACTGGACCAGAACCTCTGGCTTTGTGATTTTGAGGTGCACTAGAAATAACAAGAGGCAGTTACCATTAGCACACTAAAGTCTGAACATACAATGAACATGCACTAAATTCAGGGATAAACTCAGAGCAATAGTTAAAGTTACTTGCACTCTGAGAGATACACTTGGAGCGAAGGTTGGAGTTACTTGCACTCCTAGGGATACATTAAAAAACAGGGTGAGGTACAATGTTGATGCATACATTAAAGGATGGAGTGCTTTTTCTTTGCACTACTGTTCATCAGAGAAACACAGGAGGGGCGTGGCTACGAGGCGCAAGATGGCGGCAGGAACGGCCAGCAGAGGCCTGGTAGCGGCAGTGGATTGAAGTCGTGAGAGGGACTGAGGGATAATATCGCTGCGGTAAAGATTGGGACAGTGGATAGCGGTTTGTGGGGATGAGCTGTGCTATAGCGCGACCCGGTGAAGGGTGCGAGTAGCGGCGGGCGGCCCTGACCCGTCCACCTCCCTTATATCAGAGGGCAGTATCGGTGGCAGCGAGGAGGCGCGGGGGAAAGCGCCAGAACAGCAAGAAGAGGACCAGAATTGCTGGGGGCTGGAGCGCAGTGTTGAAGGCGCCGCAGATGTCCCGCCGCCCAGGCTGGATTGCGGCGGCCCCCAAGGAGGAGGGAGCGGTGAGCTGTGGGCGCTGAAAGGACACCTGGGTCATGTGAGAGGAGGCTTGCGGCAGAGCTGACGAATGGAGCTGGTTAAGGGGGTGGATTGATAGCAGAGTAACGGAGCAGAGAGGCAGTTGCCAGTCACAGAGGCGGCAGCAAAACTGGGTGGCTGAGCCAGGTGAGAGGGCATGTGAGAAGGAGCCCTGGAGCTGCCTGCATACATGCATACAGGTAGTGGAAGTTGACGGGTGGAGAGCGCAGGGGCTGTGCGACGCTCATAGCAGACTGCAGCCTGAAAAGTACCTGCATCACTGTGGGAATGGTGTGATGGACTGACTGCCTGCGCTGGCGACCAATAGAGGAGAGAGGGAGAGTCCGAGGACAGTAAGACCATAGCGGGGACGCCGGTGGCCGAAGGAAGCTGGCAATCGTGAGGTGCCGGAGGAGCGAACTTAGGAGTTTCCTCCTTCTGTTTGGGGGTCCATCGGCTGGTGCAACTGGCCGTGGAGGCTAGCACAAAGGA
Source organism: Lissotriton helveticus (assembly GCF_964261635.1). Taxonomy (NCBI): domain Eukaryota; kingdom Metazoa; phylum Chordata; class Amphibia; order Caudata; family Salamandridae; genus Lissotriton; species Lissotriton helveticus. The sequence continues at coordinate 1,491,985,234 of NC_136057.1, forward strand.
AGTCAAGTGGCCAATGGGCACGATCTGGAAGGGTGAAGAGCACACAGGTGTCTGGGAGAAGGCGTGTGTGGAACCACTGATGGGGGACTTCGGCATGAGATAACCAGGACAGGATCACAGGAGTGACCACGGTCTGGTGCAAGCAGTAAATAGAATACTAAGGCGATGGGCTCAGATAAATAGCTACGTTGCAGACACAGCGAGAGCGAGATCTGGTACGGGGCTGAGGCCCGCTGTCTTTGGCTCCAGAGGCGGGGGGGCCTGCGCTACTTTCCGGCCAAAAGGGACGCAGTAGCTGGCGTTGGCTGGCCTGGAGTGGGCCCCATAGTGGGAAGTGGGCATTTGCTGCCTGGCTGGAGAAAAGCTCGATAGAGAGACTGAGACTGAGGAGGAGTGACGGGGCTTGGCTGGTATTGGAGGATGAACCCGCCGAGGTAGGTGTCTTTGGAAGAGGGAGCAGAGAGGAGAAGAGAGGGCAACTTGATCACCTGAGGTGTGGCAGCACAGTGGGAACTCGTCGTGCGGTTGCGACTCACAGAAGGCCGCCGGGAAGCTGCCCGATTCTTGAGCCCAGTTTAAACATGGGGAAACCCAGAGAAAAGTAGGCAGGAACACCTGTGGAGCAGGGAGAGGACACGACTACTCGGGAAGCGCAAGAGGGCCCACAGCAACGATCAGAGGGGATGCTCCAGCAACAGGTTTAAAAAATACTAAAAGCCATAACGGACACTAGGGAGGCCCTGCAGCAGGACATTGCACATGTGTGTCAGGAACCCCTGTCACGCCATCCACAGAGTCCCCTGCATTGTTTGTCAACACCCATATGGTGTGAATATCAATCATATTGCAGTGTTCCTACAATAAGTATTTTAACCAATGTTTGTTTTTTCTTCAATGTATTTGCTTTTGCCAATGTTTATTCTTTTTGTATGGACCTTGCCAATGCTTGTTAGATATCTGAGGATCAGGGGGCACAGGTGAATCTGCTTCAGTTGGTTTAACACGCCCGGCAACGCCCAGGATCTTGGCTATAAATAGCTTCAATCTGCAGACACCTGCGGCTTGGCTTTCTGTTCCCTGCCACAGGCTTCCCCTGGAGCCCCAAGTCATCGGAGCATCAGCTGAAGAGAAGGATTTTACCTTGTGACCTCTGCCAGCAGAGATTCTCCCTGTCTTTAAGCCAGCTCAGGACTGAGATAAAAACATTTCTGGACTCATTATAAAAGTGCTTCAGAGCTAAGTGTTCAATTGAAGCTTTACTTTTTTTTGTTATTATTGTAAAAGATCATTAGTACTATTTAAGTGAATAACTTGGCTTTTAACTTAATGGTATTGCTTTTGAATGCAATTTGGAAAACTGCTTGATATTGTTGCACATGTGTTTGATTGTAAAATAGGCAACAATTCTTCCTGGTGTTTTTGAAGCTTTCTGATGCTTGGTGCACATGTTTTCTGGTTGTGTTTGGACAACAACGCTCCTTGTATTTTGAAATTGACTGATTTTGGTTGTGCACTTCTTTGGCAGTAGTAAGGGGACATTTGATAACATTGTAAAGCGCCAAGGACTATATGTAAAGTGCGGCTTTTCTGATATTGTTGTGCGCAATTGCGTTTTAGTGCGCCATTCTTAAAGTTGCTGGATATTTTGGGCAGCATCTTAAGGCACAGTTGCTTGGTGTGTTTTCAAACAGGCTTGGATTAAACTATGGAAATATATTTGGAAACGTCTTTGGAAAAGTCTTATGCACAATCAGGTGAGATCATAAGGTGTTACAAAAGAACAAATATACTATGTGAATTCATAACATAGAATACACAGTCTAATACAAAGTCCTGTTTTATATTCATAGAAACCTGTAAATACATTTCTTAAATGCTTATTGAGAGACAAACTGTTTGAAGCGCCATCACGCCTAAAAGGTAATCAAAAGTAGTAGAAGACATAATGTTGGTATTGCGAGTAGTCTAAAGAGTTTTTAGGGCATTCTGTACTTATCTATCTCTATATATTTTAGGAAAAGTTACGAGTGGTTCGCTGTGTCAAATTCCAGAACCTGGCTGGCCCAGATGGCACACACCCTCTTCTTGGCAAAGCGTGAAGAGTAGCAGTCTCTCTCTCTTGTCTCTCATCCCAAATCTCCTTCCCTCTTTGGGCACCTGCCAGGGCTTCTGTTTTTTGGTCAGCAGCACTGAGAGGTGTTCAGGGGGGGTTGAGGAACTTCATCGTCCCTGTAGACGGACCTGGTTTTCAGGTGAGTGGCTGGACTCACATATAACATAAAGCCAAGTCACAAAAACTAAGTCTGCCTGGACGATGGACGCCACCACAGAAGAAAACACCATGACAGTACAAGACTTGTCTAGAATAGTGTTGAGTTTACAGCAGGAAGTCACCTCATTAAAACAAGAAAACCGCAAGCTACACTGAGTTGCAATGATATAAGCCGCGAGAAAACCCTTGGGTTAACACCCCGGTCAAAACCAAACCAGTGGTTCAACCGCAGCGCTTTACCTTCACCCCATTGGCTACAGAGGGAGCAGGGGCGGCCCAACCTGTAAATGTCAATGTCACCACTCCTAATTCCATTGGCTCCCCCTGAACGGTTCTTTGGAGACCAGACAAAGTTTAGCATTTTTATGAATCAATGCCAGTTACATTTTCTCTGTAAACCTGCAGCTTTTCCTGATGACGCCTCGAAAGTGGCGTTTGTCCTATCCTATCTAGGTGGTACGGCGGCCACGTGGTCAATACCATTCGTAGAAAGGGATGACCCGATTTTACATAACTTTCACCGTTTTAAGGAAACAATGCAAAAGCTTTTTGCAAGGCACCAGTTTATACAGGCAAGCGACAATGAGCTGCTGAACCTGCGTCAGGGCAATAAGGATTAATTGTCTTATATCATGTCCTTTAATAGGCTAATTGCTGAGACACAATGGCCAGAGGAGAAAAGAACATCACTTTTCCATTGTGGCCTTCGAGATGACTTAAAAGATGTTTTGGCGCAAATTGTTGACTTGCCATCCGATTTTGTTGAATTTATTGACTTAGTGGTCCGGTTGGATCATCGTCTAGGAGAAAGGAAGAGTGAAAAGACTCGTGGCGACATGCCCAGAGTTGTCGTAGTTAAACATGAGAAAAAAGACACATCCAATGCCAATACTTCGATCGATCATACCGAGCCCATGCAGATTGGGGGACTTAGGGTGCCTTTGTCCAAATAGGAAAAGGATAGGAGATGTCGCCTTAATCTTTGTTTATATTGCGGGAAGTCTGGGCGTTTCGCCTGGGATTGTTTGAGTAAAAATGCCCCCAAAAAGGCAGTCGCTGTTATTGATTCCCATCGTTGAAACTAAGCAGTCGGAAAACTTCCAGGCCTGATAAGGATTGAGGCCCCCTTATCGAGCACAGACAACAAATTGGCCTCTTGCCATCATTTAGGAAACGCTATGACTGCTGCACCTCATCATTTAACCCTAATAGTTACCTTGCTCTTTTCTACCCAGACCAGAAAAGTTATTCCCATACTGTTGGATTCTGGAGCTACCGGAACTTTTCTGGACACAGGTTTTGCTAAAACCTTAAACATTCCAACTGTCAAGAAAGAGGTTCCAGAACCTGTGCGTGCCGTAGACGGCTGGGAATAATATTCTGGTTTATTACTGTTTCAGACCTCCCCAGTAAACATGAATTGTGCTCATGGACACACCGAACAGATCCATTTTGATCTTATTCACACCCCTGTGTTTTGAGCCATTTTGGGTACACCATGGCTCCAATTACACAATCCTAAAATTGATTGGTGCAAACGCACAGTGACATTGGATTACGCACATTGTTGGCAGAAATGCTATTCCACTGATCAGCATCCACTAACGCCCTTGCACTGTGCCTCCATAGTTGACAACCCAGCTTTGATACAAGCGGAGGAATCAGAAATCACCTTACCAAAACAATACAGTGACTTTAATGATGTGTTCTCTGAACAACAGGCAACCCAGTTACCACCCCATCGGTCGTATGACTGCCGTATTGATTTGCTCCCCGGAGCCTCTCTACCAGGCAGTCGTGTGTATGCTTTGTTTGAGCCTGAGACCCAATATTTGCGCGAATACTTGGACGACTTATTACTAAAGGGGTTTATTAGACATTCTACATCCCCCGTTAGTTCGCCACTCTTCTTCGTCCCTAAAAAGAATAAAGAACTTCGCGCCTGCATAGACTATCGCACCTTAAACAAGGTGACGGTAAAAAAACGTTATCCACTACCATTAATTCCGGTATTATTAGATCAGGTACGGCATTCCACTATTTTTACCAAATTAGACCTGAGAGGTGCATACCACCTAATTAGAGTAAAAGATGGGGACGAGTGGAAGACCGCATTTAGAACTAAATTCGGTCTTTTTGAATATACAGTGATGCCCTTCGGTTTGCGTAATGCTCCTGCAGCATTTCAATTTTTCATCAATGATGTGCTGCAGGAGTTCCTGGACGTCTTTGTAATAGTTTACATAGATGATATCCTGATCTTTTCATCAACAACAGAAGAACATATTGAGCATGTCCGCACTTTGTTACAACGGCTACAAGAGCATCAACTATTTGTCAAGTTAGAGAAATGCGTCTTCCACGCTACCCGCATTGAGTTTTTGGGTTACGTAATATCTCCCAACGGTATAGCTATGGATGATTCCAAGGTTCAGGCCATTTAAAATGGGAAACACCTGGCTCTTTAAAGGATATCCAGAGGTTTTTGGGTTTCGCCAATTTTTATCGGCAGTTTATCCCTCAGTTCTCCTCCGTTGTGTCTCCCATTACTCACCTTCTGAATAAGGGGGTTACTTTTCATTGGTCCTCAGCAGCAGAAGAAGCATTCCAGAAACTCAAGCAGGCCTTTACTGAAGCCCCACTGTTACATCACCCAGATCCTTCACAACCCTTCTATGTGGAGGCAGACGCATCTCAGGTTGCTGTTGGAGGTATTTCGTCCCAGAGAGATCCTACATCAGGACATCTACATCCAGTGGCCTATTTTTCGAAAAAACTCTTGCCTGCTGAACAAAATTATACGGTGGCAGAATGAGAACTCTTAGCCATCAAACTTGCCTTTCATGAGTGGCGCCACCATTTGCTAGGAGCCCATCACACTATAACAATTTACTCAGATCACCGTAATTTGCAATTTTATCAGAATGTCAAAGCGCTAACTCCACGACAATTACGTTGGCCATTTTTTTTTTTTAACGGATTTGATTTTGTACTCACATATAGGCCTGGAAAAGAACAGCAGAAGGCTGACACACTGTCACGATTACATTTTCCAACTCCGGACAAGGGTACTGCTAGGCCTACTGCTATTATCCCGGAACATAAGATCATTGCATTGTGTTCCCCCGACGATTTCATAGAGCAGGTCCAAGTAGAACAAAAAGAGTCCACACCTCCTCATACTTTTAAAAAATGAGACCTCCTGAATCATGATCACCAGTTGTACATTCCCACAAAGGAGTTGCGTGATACTGTTCTGAATTGGCATCATGACTCAGCATTTGCTGGTCATCCAGGTGTAAACAAAACGGTGGAATTATGCCAGAGAGATTTCTGGTGGCCCACCCTAGCATCAGATGTTGAAAGCTACGTCAAAACCTGTCCAACCTGTGCACAATCCAAACCCCTTCATGTTGCTCCTGCTGGACTACTCCACTCAATGCCCATCCCAATGCCCATCCCACCTGCACCTTGGCATACAATTAGCATGGATTTTATCACCGGTTTACCCACATCAAACGGTTTCTCCATTATATGGGTGGTGGTAGATTATTTAACCAAAATGGCACACTTTGTTCCTATAAAGCACATGCCGTCGGCAAAAGAATTAACAGACCCGTTTATACAACATGTGGTCAAATTACATGGCTTACCAACAGCAATTGTGTCCGACAGGGGCTCACAGTTTGTGTCTAGGTTTTGGCGAAGTTTTTGTTCCTCTATGAAAATTGATGTTTGTCTGTCCTCCATCTACCATCCTCAAACGGATGGACAGACAGAACGCCTTAACCAGACCTTGGAACAATCATTGCGTTGTTTTATTGTTACCATGACCAGTGAATGGGATAAGGCGTTACCACTGGCAGAATTTGTATATAATAATTCAGTCCATGCAGCTACTGGAGTCTCACCTTTTTATGTGTATTCGGTTACCACCCCAGAATGCTCCCACTATTGCAGCCATCTGTTGTTAGTCACGTCCCCGCAGTCCATGAACATCATCGCCACTTAGCACAAATCCAGACACAAGTTAACAAACACTTAGAGTCATACCAAAAACAAGTTAAAAAACAAGTGGATAAACATAGGCTGCCAGCCTCACAATATGCAATAGGAGACCAAGTATGGCTTTCAACTAAAGATTTGAACATTGACGAATCTCATAAATTAAACCCAAAGTATCTGGGACCCTTTACCATTACCAAAATGATCAATCCGGTAACAGTGAAATTAGAGCTCCCATCAGATTATCAGATTCACACGGTTTTTCACGTTTCTCTGCTACGGCCCTACTCTCCCTCTACTCGGACAGGACCACCCCCACCCCCAGTGAAGGTACATGGAAAATGGGAGTTTGAAGTAGCCAAAGTTTTGGATTCTAAGAGAATTTGGGGAGTGTTGCATTATTTATTGGCATGGAAAGGGTACAGTACGTAAGACAATTTATGGGAACCCGCCTCTTCTGTTCATGCTCCTCGATTAGTGCGACAATTCCACCAACAAAATCCATCTAAGCCACGACCACTACCAGGACTTTTGAGAGGGAGGACTGTCAGGAACCCCTGTCACGCCATCCACAGAGTCCCCTGCATTGTTTGTCAACACCCATATGGTGTGAATATCAATCATATTGCAGTGTTGCTACAATAAGTAGTCCATGGTCTGTCATATCTGGGAACTAACATCTACCATGAGCAGGTGGATATATTGGGGGGCAATGTGAACAGAGCAGTGCGAGGGATTAAAGGGAGTATGGCATTCTGGAGCACTTTGTCACTTTTGGTAGTAGGCAGAGTAGCGCTACTGAAAATGGTGGCACTGCCTCGACTTTTATATAACTTCAGGACACTGCCGATTTGGATCCCGGGATCAGTGTTTCAGACGCTTAGGTCCATGATAGGGGGATTTCTATGGGGGAGCGGCAGGCGGCGGGAGGCACTGTCCACGATGATGAGGCCCAGAGCAGAGGGAGGATGGGCGGTCCCAGACTTGGTAGTGTATTATTTGGCAGCCCAATTACAGTGGCTTACGCAAGCGGTGGCCCGGGAGTTTAGAGGACCGGATGGTCCGGAGGACAGATGATTACCATGGCACATTATGTCATTTGTTGTCCTTGGCTAGCGGTTGCGAGTTGAAACACTGACGAATGAGGAGAAAGCACTTAGAGCATGCTGGAATAGATACAAGCGTAGGGATGGGGGGGGAATCGGTTGTCCGTACGCACCGGAGATACCCCTGGGCATGTGCACGGCCCTCCCGCATGGAGGGGACTGGTCAGCCCTAGCAGAGTGAGAAGATCTGGGGTTGCAAATGATCGGGGACCTGTATGGGGAGGGGGTCCTCTTGCCTTTTCAGGCACTACAGGAAAGATACAGTTTGCATAGGGGTGATTTTTTGCTACATGCATCTCTGTTATCTGCAATTCAGAAACACTGGGGGCAAGGGTTGTCGGAACTACAGACGTCCTTGACATGCCAATATGTGGTAATGGCAGCGGGGACTGTAAATGCAGTCACATGCCTATGTAGGTGGATGGTGGAAGAGGGACTGCATCCATTGAATCGGTTCCGTGAAAGGTGGGAGATGGACCTGGGTAAGGATATACCGGAAACGACCTGGAATAAAATAGTGGAAAGGGTATGGAAAGGCACGCAGAATGCCAGATTCCAACTCATTCATTTTTACATTCTCCACAGGGCGTATCTAACTCCGGAGCAGATAACTAAATATTTCCATGTGGAGTCGGCATGCTGCCCCAGGTGTTGCACTAGTGCAGCGGACTTCCAACACATGATGTGGAGTTGCCCACAGCTGGGAACTTATTGGGAGGAGGTCGTCGGGGTATTGTGTGGAGCAACGGATAGGCAGATATAGCCTGACATGGGAGCATGCATACTGCGCTGGTTTCCGCATACAGCGCGAACTAAGATCACAAGCAAATGTATTGATTTGGGGCTGTTGTTGGCCAAACGAGAACTAACAAGGCAATGGAAATCCCAGCGGGGGCCTAGCATGGCGAGATGGAAGGTGGAATTCGAGAACTGGCAGACAGGCAGGTAAAGATCCCCCTCCAGAATCGGTCAAGTGATAAACACTGCCAGACAGTATGCAGAAACGTGCCCTCCTCCCTTCCACACCAAATGCACTCCGGAGAGGCCACCAAGCCCGCCCTCCACAAGCGAGTTTGGGTGAAATATACCCTGTGTAGGTACTTAAATTGAATGAGGCGGAGACGCATCGCAATGGCCGCTCTTCGCGGGGCAGCCAGAGCCTCCCTCCAATCCTCCTCCACCAGAGCACCTATGTCCTGTTCCCAATCCCCCAGAAGTTTCAGAAGTGTGGGCGAGCAGTGTGTAACTAAGGATTTACTGTCCCATTGCATTTTAATATTCAATCTCTCTCTCTGTTTAAATTGCTGTGATTTAATATTTGCTAGATTGCATGTTTTTATTCTTGATTAAGGGCATGTCTTTGACACTTGTCACTTACTTGTTTGAATAAAGTGCCACTCCTGATTCGATTAGTGGATCTCAAAGTGTATCTTGTTATTACACATAACGCAGTCAATGTCGGCTCCTGTTTGGTGAAAAAAACACTTTCTAACAGCCTCATTCGGTATGACAATCAACCATGTGCACTGAGTGCCTTCCATAAAATGAGGCTCTATGGTCTGAAGGGACATATTAAATGGACTCTCCTTTCCTGACAGTGACAGCTGTAATCTCACACTCCTGTATGTGTATTGCTGTCAAGATTAACCCTGGGCGTAGTTCGCGGAGCCGCACTCCGCGGAGCTACGCGAAGACGCACTTGCACTCCGCGACCTACGCGTAGCTCCGCGGACATGCGTAGTTGCTTGCTAGACCCGTTCGCGCGCCGTTTTTCGTCTTCGGGAGCGCGGTGCGCGTGTTCGGGGCGCTGCCTGCATGCTCGAGATAGCTAGCGCGCTAAGTTACCCAAGAGGTTTGTCCCGCCCGCTTGCGTTCCCTTATTTCCTGTTCCGGGTCACAAGTAACGTGTTCGCGTTGTGTAAGACATGTTCGGGAACTCATCTTCTCGTTCGCACTACAAAAGTGCGTGATCGCATCAAATATCTACCCAGGCGGTCGCGACGGGCCAAGGTAAGCCATTGCCGCGCACGCGATAATGTTATTCAGCGCGCGAGAACTACGCTACACACCGGATCGCGGAGTAATCGACAGCTTCGCGTTCTCCGTAGAACGCGGAGTTGCCGAAGCTCCGCGAACGGAGCGTAGTTCTTCGCCCAGGGTTAGTCAAGATGCAGGCAGATAAGCAGAGTGGGGTGTGATAGGTAGAAAACAGGGAACTGGACTTTGAAATTAGCCAATCTAATATGAATTGAGAGTGGAAGATATAAACTGTTTTGAGATGCAGGGACAACCCCCACCCCTTTCGTGGGTCATTCTTACCAAGACGTGAGCTGAAGACAGTTTTGAATAGCAGCGAGGCAGGAAACATCTATATATTTGCACAATTACTTTTCATTACCAGAAAGGGAACATCCAGTTCTAACAAAAAGAGAAGTGTGTGAGTAGTTTAAAAGAAAGAGGACTACACCTGTAAAACTAGACCTAAACCCTACTGAAAACAGACATGAATCTTGAGATGTACATCCCTGTCTGCTAAAGTAGGAAAAATACCTACTAGATTCTCCAAGTCAATATTAGAGAGATATCGCACTAACCAGTGCTCAGGCTCTGGATGGTAGTTTGAAGGCAAGTGTCTTAATATGCCCCAAGGCTGCTGTCCTTGAATGCCAGTTCCATTTCTAGGTTGGGAACAATCCTGAAATCCTCCATTCAGTGCTGCTAGGAAGCTCATTGAAGGAAGAAATCTGCTTGTTGAACTGAGAAGGGGTACTCTAGGAATCCTCGTAGGAGAGTGCTACTGAGAAGAGGAATCCACATCCTATCAACATGAGAGGAGAGACGCTGGGCAGGATGGACTGGAGCTTTAAATAAACCAGTCCCAGGTGAATGAATGCACTTATTCAATCCCATGTAGATTTTGGCAATCCTACCTTGTTCTTGTCCCCTGGAAGAGATTCACAATTCATCTACCTTTTTCTTTTGCAAGGTGACAGATATATTTCCTATTTTTTAAACAACTACAATGGCTTCCAGTTCACCTGATAATTGTTTTTAAATCAATGGTAAGAGCAGTTTCTCTAAATTTTTCAGACTTCATTGGCTCTTTAGTCAGCTGGCTCAAGGTCTCTTGCAATCTAAATTTCTATGACTTGTTCCTTCTTGCAGTTCCCAGAACAAGAACTAACACTGTTGGTGATTGTGCTTTCTCAGTGGCAGCTGTAAAGAAGTAGAATTTACTTCCTAATCAATTTGATCAGAATCTTCTCTTACTCGTTTTAGGAAGCTACTAAAATGTATCTGTTCTCAGATGGTGCCCGCTCAATAACTGCATGCTTAGTCTAGGTTATCGTAATAAGAAATGTTAATGAATGTTGTGCTTTATAAGGAATTTATTAAATAATATAACACATAGGAGGGTCCGCACTGCAGTAAGAAGTGTTTTATTTTAGTATATTATAAAGAATTATCAAACACCTTGAGGCATTGTGGCGCTTTTGCGGTTATTCGCAATGAACACAAATCAACGAGTTCTTACTAGAACTGAACAGGTAGAGTCAAGTTCTTAAAGTGTTCCTGAACTTTCATAGATTAGGTTCCTGGAGGAGGGCCATGAGTATGGTGTTTAGTAAAAGAGAAATCACAACTACAGAAAAAAGAACTGCAGCAAAATTAAAGGTTTAAGTGCCTCTGTGGCCTGACAGCCAGGCAATCTACACAAGAAATTGTTTATAAACTTTTACAAAATCTAGTAAGGGTCACCCACAATTTATTGAGTCTGTCCTGAAAGTTAGAAAAAAAGCACTACACCTCTGGCTGGTCACTAAAGAAAAGCTCTGACAGCCAAAACAGATTACCATACCTGGACTTCATAAAGAGACTGAGGTTGAGCCCAGTGATTATTTTTGTAACAATTCCTGACGTATATTCATTCTAAAAATAATTTAGAAGTGTACTCTTGTAGCTAGGAGTAAAATTAAGTACTATGTTCTGAAGTCAAAGTATTAGCTGGACATTGATTTAATAATTATTACTAGGTACACTTATGTGGAAATGTGTAATATTTCACACATTATTTTTTGGCTATGGTGTCCATTTTGTTTCCTTCGCAATTCTCCCGTCCTCTGCTGCTCGCCTTTTTACTGTGCTTGTGTTATCTATTTTAGTTAAACTTCCTGACTCCGCTAAAAGCAATGTACATGCTGAGGGCTTGTAGCTTTCAGTGCACCTGTTAACTGTCAATCATTTACTGCTGCCATAAGCATTTCTGCTTCCCCTCCCACTTTGCTGACCAAATGGTTATTCATCTGCCCTTGTTTGCTGATAACTATTTTTAAAACTTGGTCCTCCTATTTCTGTTCACATGCTTACAGTGCAGAAAACTAATATAAAAGGGACAACGGTTTGTGAAGTCAGTGTACCACTTCCTGCAGCACTTGAGGGTGCTGTGTGGACATGGTCCCACTCATGAGTGATTAATAAACTTGTTATTTATTATAACTCCAGTGCCGATCTCTATTTTGTTGGTCTTTGAACCCGTGGTCAAAAGAGTGAACCTGCACCAGTGTACCCCTAAAAAGGCACATTTCCACAGTTGGCGCCCGACTATTGGGGCCCCATTGGAGACGCGGCCGTCCGAAGGAGTGGTCTTGACGAAGAATCAAAATATTGCTGAGGAAGCGCACTGCCATAAGGAGACCTTTGTCTTTGCAGGCCAACGTGATGTTTCAGGTTTTCCCGATTTAACCCTCCAGGTGGTGACCGTCTCGACTGGGCTTTTATTTGGCGCAATTTTGTAGTGACCATTAGGTCGACCAGAAATCGGCAGGTGGGAGTTGGAGACTTCTGTTTGGTAAGGTCGCTGAAACGACTGTTAATTTGTTTGGCCTAGGTCTTTTGGTTTGGATTTCTTATTCACTTTTTGCAAAAATTGAAGGCAGGTAATGTGGAGATTTTTCTCCTCTTTGAATATTTGTTTGGAGTAGTAATATTTTACACAAATTTGTAAAACATGCCTGTTCTCAGCACACTCCGTAAGTGGTGTTGTTGCTCTTGTGGTACCAAGATTAGTTTTGAATAAAGTCAGCCGGACCCTCCAGAAGGGACCCCTTACAGGGAGATGTATAGTAAAAATGGTATTTCTCCCATAATGTACGGTTCATTGTGGAACAAATACACAAAGAAAGAGCTCGACTTACAGTGGCCATTAGATGTAGCCTTAAGAATTTTGAGTCCATTGTTAGATTATAAACACTTCCATTCACATTACTATGGTAGTCGATATGCTAGCTAGGATAATTTTATTGGATTCTATTATTTTTGCACGATTGATATACATTTGGGTGCTTGTGCATGTTGTCTGTATGCTTAGGTGCCTGTATGTGTACGTTCTGTGTGAGTATAAAAGCCTGTATTTGTCTAGCTTTGTTTACATCGGTGCATTTGACCCTTATTGTATTGGCCTCTCTGTGTACTATACAACATTGAAACCCTTTGGCTTTGTTGCTGCTTGGGCTGACTGCTGCCTATTAGGACATGCTGTGCTTAAGTATGTCTGTCATGTTCTCCTCTGTATACTTGGTAGCACTTGAATAATAATATTTTGTTGAGTGTACTTTTGTCTTTGTTAAGCCCTACAACGGGTGTTACTAGTAGCGGATTTAATTGTACTCAGTTTTTTTTTTATTTGGAAGCATGAAAGTTGCGTTCTCCAGGCATGTAAAAACTTCAGTAGATTTACGTAACTGTTCTCTTTTTTTACCTGCACTACACCCAGTGATAGAAGCAAGGCTTGCTTAGTAATATGTGTGGAACATGCTCCATAGTGATACATACAAGCAGCGTGAGATGTATTAATACTCTGCACTTTACGTCCTCGGCATTGCCAGTATTATAGTCATTTACATATTAGGTGTCTTAGGCGCTCAACGGGAAGCATTATTTGGACACTGGTGGAAAATGCAAAATACGGCTTGTTTTAAAATACCACCCATCTCATAAGTGAACTTACTTGCCGACAAGAAAAAAAAAAAAAAAACACTCTGCTGGATTAAAACCAGCAGTAAATGCATTGCTGTCAGTCTGACCACAGCATTAAAATAAGACTGTCTAAAACGGCAGCATGACGAATCCAAAATAAGTTCTGCTCTGAGCAAATCTTAAACTGGGTAAAACCGTAATGCGACGCCTACACCTGAAGAGTGGTCTAGGTATGGTAACAACACACTCTAGTGATGACAAATTTTGCCACAAATCCTGTCACTGCCCTTTTAATTTAATGTTAGCCTGTGGCATTTTCTGCTGCGGTAAAAAGTTACGATAAAGGAAAAAATATATATATATACTTCTTTCACTGCAGAACATTTGAATTTTCACTGTGATATTGCTACTCCTAAAAGTAATAGCATACTACCGGTTGTAAGAAATACCAATGACTCCAAAATTACCACCATATTTAGTGGTAATCTCTGAGGAATAATCATTTAACACTTGTAGCATTTCTACAGACTAAGGCCCCTGGTAGCTAATACACGTAGGACTTATTTTCTTTTTTTTATACTTTTTTTTTTTTTTAGGCGCTTCAAAATGGACTCACCCATCACATGCAGGAGAGCAGTACAGAAATAGAGCATGTGTATTGTTTAGTAGTGGAAATGCATCATTTGCTATTTTTGGTGTTGCATGACTGCAGTTTGTGTTTATACACCTCGAGAGCATCAAATCGCTTGGAAAAATGATGTCGCAAGTCTCAAGGATAGTCATTTCACTACTGTGAAAGTATAAAATATTGTTATTATGGAGATGTTAATTGAGGTAATAGTGGGTGAGGCGTTAAAAAAAACGAGAACAAAAAAACCTCATTAGAAAATGACCGCTCGGGAAAGGGGAAGGGCAAAGCCTGGAGATCAGAGAACACACATGGCTGGCGGCTTTGTTCATTCACATAAAGATATACTAAATACTGTCAAAGACACTGCATAGGGTGGGCTTCTGCACCATGTTGCACAAAAACTTAGGAAAGAGGCCTTGCATCCTTTGTAGAAAGACATGCTTGATGTCTGGGTTGATTTAGTGCTTTGAAGCCATGGACCAAAGATTCAGACACAAAGATATGACAAAATGGAAGTTACCCATAGCCTACTTATATCCCATGATTCACATGGCCCGGCACATGTAGGTGCATCCTCAATAGCAAAACAACTTATGCAAGTTTGGGATCATCCTGATATTGCCGGCACTGCTATAAAAATAGTCCAGTCTTGTCTGGTCTGTCTCCAGATTAACACTGGAAAGTGAACGAAAACTCCAACAGGCGGGTTTGCGACACCAACCGCACATTTTGAGGTCCTGCAAATGGACAACAGACCTCATTTCATTGGGCGAGTTGTCGAATATGTCATGAAAGGGTTAGGGATTAAGCAAAAATGTCATGCCTTTTTTCACCTACAATCAGCAGGCTTGGTGGAGCGTTACAACTCCACCCTGAAATTGAAATTGGCTCAAATACAGGGTTCCACGTCTTTGAAATGGCCTGATGCACTGTCCCTCGCTCTGCTTTCTGAGTCTTAAGGAAACACACCTCTTGAAATAAAAAAAAGAAAAGAAAAGAAAATCCCTTTTTATAATTCTTGATTAGGGCATACAAAGTTCAAATGGGACAGGGCTGCAACAACTCCAAGATAAGTCACTGATTGGTGATACTATTCATTTGCTTATCCAAGTTTCTTGAGGTCTCATGGAGCTTCATTCAGGATGATTCACATTTTTCTGCGCTTTAATGCAATGACCGCAATAAATATAGTCCATGCAGTGCTTCAAATGAAAAGATTTTATTTCAAATGACATATTACAATTGTAACATTTATTTTTCTGAATGGGGGTTTGCAGTTTGTGACAGAGTCTTTTCTATTGGATACAAGAAGCCCAGCGCCTAAGACTTAACAATCCAATTACCGGAGCATTATTGTTCATGGGCTCTCACCATTTTTTTAATGAAAAGTTAAATGTACTCATTCATTTCTGCTTTTCTGCATGTGCTTCATAGACAATAACCCAAAATGAACTTAGAAAGACAAAAAGGCAATGTTTATGGCTTTTATTTTTAATTATCAGATAACTGCACTGTTGGAGATTGTCAAACAAGTGGCATGCACATCCTACATTTATGTGTGAAAGCTCTGGATCTGTGGTAAGCTCTGTCTGATTGCATAAGGATGGTTTTCTGCCAAGGGTGCCCAAAACCCACAAGCAGTCATGTTCAGCAGGCTCCTCACAGGGTGTAGTTGCATGATAAATGAGTAGCTCTGCACTCTCTACTGTAGAGGCAGCAGTTCGCCTCTACAGAATAAAGCTTTTTTATGTTTTGAAAAAGGTATGTGTCCAATCTGTGTAGGAAAGTAGGATCTGCTTCTTATGGGTTACCCTCACTTTTTGCTTGTTGTTTCACAGTGTTTGACTAGTCTGACTGGGATCCTACTAATCAGGAACCCAGTCTATCTGCTTTCTCCTTTAAATTGTCATATATGTACTTTGGTACACTCCAGATTGGATACTGGGGTACCCTTATCAGTCCCTAGTATATGGTACCCATTTACCCAGGGCATAGGTACCGCAGAGGCCTCCCATGAGCTGAAGCATGTATTATGCCACACATGAGAGGCCATACAAAATGGAACTCCAGGTCTGCTACAGCGCTTGCACCACTTACTTTTGATATAGGTTCACTATATCTATAGGTCACAACACTTAAAACTTATAAGTCACCCCTATAGGAGGCCTTGATAATCCTGGAGGCAGGGTGCTGGGTTTTTAGTGAAAGGGTGCCCCTGCATGAGCAGAGCCTCTCTGCAGCCTTGGGAGACCATTCTCCCGGGTTGTCTGTGACTCAGCCGGCCATATAGGTTGAGGTGCATTATAACCTCGCGGTAAATGCTATCTCGAAAATGGCTGCATAGAAAAATGTTGTGTTTGGTATCAAAGACCTTGGAATCATACCTCTACACCAGCAACCTCCACACCTGTAACCGGTGTGGAAGGTATGATTCCACTCTTCTGAAGCAAGCTTTGAGGGGTCATTGGTCTATCCAGTGCCAGCCTTCTCGACCTGGTCAGCACAAAATGTATGCTGCCAACCAGAGGCACATTTTTGCCCTCCTGCTGCTGAGCCAAGCTCGAGGAGAGGAAGGTAGCACAATAGGCATCCTGTCACAGGGAGGCGTGACCACCTCCCAGACAGGATATAGTGAATTGAGGCTGGAGGGTGCACTTGGAGAGTGCCTGAAAGTCTGCACCCGAGGCACATTTGGTGTCCATGTGCATAATCCAGCTCAAACTAGTTCTGGGAGCCATTGGCTCCTCCTTTGGCGCGAAACTGGACAAAGGACATGGGTGTAACCACCCCGCTGTCCTGACACTCCCCTAAGAGGGTCCCCCAAATCTGTCCAGTCCTCTCCCGTGGGTACATAAAGGCTTACCTGGCTGTATGACTATAGAAATGTACGTGGACAAGATTCTACAAAAAGAAACCACTGACCTTTGAACGTCTGGACACTCTGGACTTCGTTGGACTTCGACTGGGCCCTACCTCGTCACCCTCTCCGTCCAAAGCTTTGTCTGTGCCCTTGCTCCATAAAGGCTCCGTGCAGGACCTGTGGTGCACTAAGGACAACTGAAGAATATTCCTTGGCGTGAAGTAGTCACTCCCCTGTCCTAGTAGGCACCTTAACGCAACTGACCGGTCTGCTGCTCCTGCAGACTCTGAAGATTTCAGCAATACAGTAGGTGGGTTTCTGAAGGTCCTCGAGGTCGATCTGCCCTCTCAGCAAGTTTGAGGCCAGCATCCCTCGCGGGGACTGCATAACCCAAACCCCTGTGCACCGCGTCCATTTGCAGTTGCATATGCTTGCTGGCGATTCCCGAGCTTGTGCATTGGACTTCGTGTAATCCTGACCCTCAGCAGTAATTGCCCCAAAGAACTCGGGCCTACTTGTACCGAGTGCTCCATGGACTGGTACTTTGCAATATTGCTCGAGGTCCCCTCGCGGTCCTTTGGCCTAAGGGACCTCTGAGGGTCATCTTGATTTCTGTTGGGCTTTCCAGGTTACTCTAGATGTGCCATGACTCCCCATTTCTTGGTGAGTCCCCTGGACCTTGCTGGTCCACGCCGTATATAAAGCAAAAAGATGCACACAGTTCCCCAGGGGAATGATATTAGTGCAGTGAAGTAAACTTTCTTCCTCTCTCTATGGGGTACAAAGATGTAGGTGTACCAAAGTGAAACAGGGAAGGGTATCCCTTTTCGGAACTAGGGATGCCTCACACAACAGGCTGGCTTAACGGCTGTTGTCATATCGCCAGCTAGTCGTCTCGTGTCATCATCGTCTTCCTGCTCCAACGTCAAGCCGGCGCTGCAATGCCTGACGGGTAGCACTCAGTGCTACGCTTTTGTGGAGATCTTTTGTTCCTGGCCGTTGAGCGAGTGGGTGTGAGGGCCCCTAGAGTGAGAAGTAGTGAGCGTGAGGGAAATGTGTGGATAAAAAAGGTTGGTATAGTCTACTCCATTCAATTTATTCATGTAGTTCACCACCTTATTAAAACAAGAGGGGTATTGGGACACAAACGGTTAATAGGGATTGGTCCCGTTCAACCCTCATCTGTGAACAGGTCAACATGTTTCTTGCCCTATTGGCAATTCTTCAGGACCTAGGGTGTGCTCATAAACTTAGTGATAAGCCCAAAAGGGGCTAAGGAGTGTGGGGGATACAATCTGTGTGGTTGCCGACTCCAGCAGGAAGAGTTCCTGGGTCGTAGGTCTACCCTGTGGGGAGGAAGATAAACATGAGCTGGTAATCAATCTCCGTCGACTTATCCATTGTTAAAAGTCATTGATTATATACAGGGGTATAAAGTGAAGAGAGAGGAGGAAGTATACTTGTAACTAAGGGTATAACATAACATCGCTGCATATTAAAGTTATAGCAGACAATTAGTGTCTCAACCGAATGGTTGTGGATGTGAGTAGTTAATTGGTAGGATCTAACGCCAACCGGCGTGCTAACAAGAAGGGGTTAGGGCAGAATACCAAGTTCAAATAGACTTACCCTCACTGGTGGGCATTAGTACCCCAAGGCTGTTCCCGTGGGACCTGCGTTGTGTGACATTTGTCTGAAAAGGTAGACAAGGGAGGTCCAGTCGGTCCAGACGGTAATTGATTATAGGGGTGGAATGTTGGATTGGGCCACCTGGTAGGAAATCCGGGGTCAAGTGGACCACATCGGCCAAACCAACCGTGGTCTTGCCAAACACCCGATGACCCCAGATTGTTCATACCACCCAAGGTAGGTTGTAGCCTGGGTAGGGACCAAGTAAGCAACCAGCGGGACCCCGCAAACACCACAGCGATACCCCGCAGGACAGCAGCGGTCCACGCGGTAAGGGAGGCTCCGTGTGCTACACTTACCACCAAACCCAACACACACCCTCCCGAGCAACACACAATGCCGCCAACGCGGTGTGACGGTAGGGTGGCCGGGGGCGTGTGTGCGCACGGACAAGCGCTTCATATCATCCCCCCGGGGGGAGGGTGACTCCGACGGACGGGGCCCCGGAGGTGTCACCGGTCACCTAATCCCGCAATCAACCTCGGAGGGGGCAAAACCCTGGAGCCCTTGAGAGTCAGCTCGACGCACTGATGCCTCACCCGAGGGTCCATTGAGCCCGACGGGCTCCGAGGCAACAAATCCCAGAGTACCGTCCACCTTACCTTGTTAGCGCAGTGAAGTGGCTTCTCCACCTAGTCCCACGCTCCGACGTGGTATAATACGTAGAGCAGCCGTAGGTGTTTGATGGTAGCAAACTTAGTTAAATGGCCGGGCTGGGAGCCTAATACAGGGGCGTGTCTAACTTGGGGTTGCTGGGCAACAACCCGGCAACACTGGTGCGTCGAGATGACGTCAGTGCGTCTTGGTGTCGAAAGCGCACGCCATCTTTGAAAGGGGTTAGGAGAGCGGTATTGAGGTTAAGAAGGCAAGGTTGGCGGAAGCCTAACATTGAATAATTGGCTTTCTCGTCTCGGTCATGTTGGACATTGGATCAATGACGGTGGAGGGCCGATCTTACTAGTGTCAGGGAGCATATCAAGGTTGTGGAGTCTATGATGGGATTGGTTGTTGGGTAACTATGGTGGGTAGGTGTCAGTGGCGCTGTCTAGATTGCAGAGTGGCGGGAATAGCGCGCCATCCTGGAGTGGGACACAGAACTCCTGCAAGTGGACTTGTGTGAAGCACAGCTGTTATGGGAAACCCCTGACACAGCGTGACTGTCATGTCGCAGTTGGACATCAGTCAATGATCAGGGGAGTGGCTCATGGGCAAGGAGGGTCAAGTGACTTTATGTAATAGTCATACACGGATTGTATGTTGGTAATAGACAGACGGGTAGGTACCTCTCCTAGTGCATCAAGGCTGTGATTTGGCAACCCATCCATAATAGTATGCTATCGGAGGTTGGCATATATTGGCAATGGACAGGGTTTCATATCACGTAATTGGGAGATGAGTGTGCCTGGTGGCGATCTATCTAGATAGCATATTCCAGGGGACGGAATCATTTAGTCCCTCAGTATCTAAGTGTAAGCGGTGCACCCATCTTTGTTCAATTCTATATAAGGCCTGTTGATTTGATGAAGGATGCCATTCTAGAACAACCCATTTGATGTCTTCAGCCGCATGATCATGTTGGTGGCAGTGTTCATATAGGCGGGTATGTGTTTTCTTGCATCGGATATTGCTGTTATGTTCCATGATGCGTACCTTCACCGTGCGGGTCGTCATTCCAATGTACTTCAGTCCGCAGGGACAGGTTAGCATGTAGACGCAGTTATTGCTGTTGCAGTTGGTGTGTCTGTTCAAATGCCACTTGAAAGTCTCTGAGAGCTGGACCGTTTTAGTTTGTGTGGTTTGGGGACAAACCACACAACTGCCCCAGCGGTAATGTCCCGTGACAGGGGGCAAATCCCAAAGAGTATTCTGTGGACGAATGCTTGTCTTCTTGGGTCGAGTGTGGACTAATTGATCCTTCAGGCTAGTTGTTCTTCTGAAGGCGAACCGGGGGCGGGGGATGTCCAAAGTCACAGAGTTCAAAATGCCCCAGTGCGTGTTCACTGTTTTCTTAATGAAAGAGGAATTTTTCGTGAAAGATGTTACACAGGTGATGATATCTTCTTTTTCCTTTACGTGAGTTTCCAGGAGAGATTCTCTGTTGTTATTGATGGATTGTTTCAATAGTCTTGTCGGGTAGCCCCTCTCCTGAAGTTTATGTTGCAGGGAGTGCGCCTCACGTTGGTAATCAGAGGTAGCGGTGCAATTTCTACGAAGTCTAAGAAATTGCCCAAACGGTAGGTTGTCCCTCAATGCCTTGGTGTGGTGGCTGTTATAGAGTAGGAGGCTGTTCCTATCAGTCTCTTTCTTGTAGAGGGTGGTGGTAATTCCTGTAGGGCCTAGTATGATTGTCAGATCAAGGAATGGTGTTGAGTCTTCAGCGATAGTCCCTGTACATTTCAGAAAGGGATCCTGCTGGTTGATCCAGGTACAGAAGGCATTGCAGCTCGTCCGATCTCCTTTCCAAAAGATCAGGATGTCGTCTATGTAACGACGCCACAGGGTTAGATTCTCGAGGAATGGGTTACGATCAGGAGAGTAGATGAAATAATTCTCGAACGTGGCCATATATATGCAGGCCACGCTCGGCGCGAAGGTAGAACCCATAGATGTCCCCCGGATCTGGTGATACAATTGTGATTCATATTTGAAAAATGTTTCAGTCAAAGCTATATTGGCCAATTCCATGATAAAAGAGATCGGGGTAGGGGATGTCCATTCTTCCAATCTCAGAGTGGATTCCACTGCCTCTAAGGTTGCCTGTTGGGGGATGTTCGTGTACAAGGCTTCCACGTCTAAGGTCAGTAGGAAATCCACGTCTGTGCTACCGTCCATATCATTGATCAAGCGAAGGACATCTCTGGTGTCTTGGAGATAGGAGGGAATTTTCTTCACTACCGGTTGTAGAAAAACGTCACAAAATTGTGACAGCGGTTCCAGTAGAGAACCGATTCCGGAGACAATCGGTCTTCCGGGGACAGGGGTGATGCCTTTATGGATTTTGGGAAGTGTGTAAAAGTATGGTCTAATCGGATCCAGTGTTATGAGAAAATCAGCTTCCTTCCTTGTAATCCACTCATTGGTCTCCCCCTCAATCACTAGGCTCATGATGGAGGTGGCCAAGCGTTTAGTTGGGTCCACAGTGAGGGGCCTATAATGGGTAGTGTTAGAGAGTTGTCGTCTGCATTCAAGGTCGTAGTCGTGACAGTCCTGTAAGACTGTGGCTCCCCCTTTATCTGCTTGTTTAATCACAATTGCGCCATCGTTGCCCAAAGTGACTGACGCTTGTCTTTCCGCGTTCGTCAAGTTATGGAATTGTTTAATGTGCAGTTTCTGTTTGAGACTCGCACACCATAACCTGCTTGACCTTCCTTTGTGGGTTGCTTTTGCCAAGGCTTGTTGGTGCTCCAGCCGGACACTGACGCCTCAGCACTCGACATCCTTTGTGGGACAGCTCACCTCTGGCTCCTCGTTGTCCTTGATGTCTCCTGGTCCTCGTGGCTGCAGATTTAAGCATCCCTTCTCCGCACCTGAAGCACCCAACATCGGTGGGCATTCGTCTACCCAGCCCCTGGTCACTCTGAAGTGACCCAGACTCTGTCACCTCTGCTTTCAGGTTCCTTCCTTTCCGAATACAGGCTTGGATTCCACTGGACCCTCTTCACCTTGATGGCAGCAGTACTTCTTCACAGCGCTCCGTTGAGAACGTGGCAGTTTCCGACGCCACTTCAGACCTATGCACCTGGCTCCTCTGGGATAGATAACTCGGGTACTTCGATATCCACGGGTGGGGTGGCGCTTCAAACTCTTAAGTTCCAAAGGGTTCGCTAAAAGTCCTCCTAGAAGGGTCCTTAAACTTTAAAAGTGTAACCGCGACTTTCCCATAGAATTGTACGGAGCCCGCAGTCGTGTCCACACACTGCACCCGTCCTCCGTGGGGTCCATGTCTACTCACTTGGGGCAGTTCCTTGGGGTCCCATTGATCCTACATGCTCCAGACCTTGTCTTGATCTCAGTCATGACTGTTATACCACTATTTTAGTATATGATTTGGTCTCCCCCTGGAGCCCACTGTGCATTGTGCTACTTACAACTGTTCTCTTGATCTCGTAGTGTGTGCCTTGTGTTCTATCCTCGTGTAGAGGATAGTAGAGTGTTATATTAATAAATACATATTTTTATATAACTACTGTGTGGTTCTCCTTTCATTTAGTCAAAATAGGGGGTGATATTCTGGTAAAACAAGCTGCTTTACATTCCTTCAAGACTAAGCCTGAAGGCTGCTCTCAATAGCTACCACTAGGACGGCTTTCTAAAGTTATCTATGACATCATACATCATAAGGGTTGTTTGGACTGGTGCAATGTGCCCACTTTAACTAGTGGGAAGCATATACCAGGCCAACTCACAATCTGTATTGGAGGTATTCTTCTGGTTACCTCACTGCGAGGGCAACACAACATGACCATTTTACTACACAGCTGTACATGTAACTAGTATATTATTATCATGGTGGATTGAAAGTGACCTAGCACAATTCTGGCTTTATTTTCCCACAGGTTCTTATTTATTGAAAAAGTTGGGAGAGCTGACACACTCAACTGAAATGGCCACTACTTCAGCTCTGAATTAAATTTATTAATTTAGCTGTCACACAGCTCAGAAACTAACCCAGTCTAAATCACACTTCGATGGATATAGCTGCAAAACTTTAGACAGTGGTTTAAGAATGATTGGGTTAGCAGGCACTAGCAAACAAAGCTAACACCTATTCAAGTACTCTGGAACAAATCATCATAAACTTTATTTCGGTCTGTGCCCATAAAAGTGCAAGTAGAAACAATTAATAATTACAAAATGATTAAATATATGTAAAAAATACATCGATGATCAGTTAAAATTGACACACAATTCCTTAAAATTTTCCGTAAAAGTACAAGTGACAAGACAGTGAAGCATTAAATGCAAAGGGGTCTGTTCTCGAGAGAGTAGTGAATAACATGGTCCACCCTAAGAGATTAGTTGTAGACATAGTGCTAAAAAATAAATCAACTAAAACACGACTTTCACAATTAGACAACAAATGGATATATAATTTATTTATTTTATTTATTTATTTATTTGAACTTATAATGCGCAACAGCTACCCGCAGTGGGTTTCCCGGCGCCAGGGATAGACTAAAGCAGAAAGTAAAGACACAACAAAAATACATAGACAGCTAAAGCGGCAGATAGATCTATTGAAAGAGTAGAGTTTTCAATTTTTTCAGAAAACAGAATAAGTCGGTCTCTGATTTCAAGGCTATGGGTAGTGCGTTCCAGGATTTGGGGCCTAAATGTGAGAAGGATCTACCCCCCATCTTCACAAGTTTGAATCTTGGAACAACAAAATCACAGTTGGCTGAAGATCTTAATGTACGGCTAGGCTTGTAAGGTTGAACAAGACTCTGTAGATACTTTGGAGCCGAGCCCTGCTTAATCTTAAAAAGATAGCACAGGGCTTTGAATTTAATGCGGCTGGGGACCCTGAGCCAATGTAGGTCGCGAAGAGCCTGTGTGGCAGAAGATCTCCTCGGGATGTTACATAGAAGTCGGGCCGACGAGTTTTGTACGACCTGTAGTTTATTTATGGTAGCAACGTCGGCACCAAGGTAGAGGACATTACCATAGTCCAGGCGAGACGTTACTAACGCCTGGACAACGGTTCTCCTGGTGGCATAGGGCAGCATCCATAATATTTTCTGGAGCCATCTCAAGGTGGTAAAACAGATGGCGGCCACCTTAGAGGCCTGCTGCCTCATAGAGAGCTTGTCGTCTGTGAGAAATCAGAGGTTGCGAACCACGGAGACCGGCTGGGGAAGGGGTCCCATATCACAGGGCCAATGTTGCGGGCCCCAAAGATCTTTATGTTTCCCCAGAATAACGATCTCAGTCTTGTCACCGTTTAACTTGAGGAGATGCCTCTGCATCCACTCAGCCACTCATGACAATCCGATTTTCAGGCTTGATACACTGTCACACTCACTGCTGCAGAGGAAGAAAACAATTTGGGTGTCGTCGGCGTATGAAAATATAGTCAGCCCGGCGTCCTCCACGATGGTAGCCAGGGGTTTGACGTAGATATTGAATAATAAGGGGCTGAGTATGGACCCCTGAGGGACGCCATACGCCGACGGACAAGTGGCAGATGCAGCTTTCGTGGAAAAAACCTGGAAAGTGCGCTCACTTAAAAAGGAGGAAATCCAGGCTAACGCAGGACCATCTACTCCCAGGGACCGGAGAGAGTTCAATAGGATGGAATGAGACACGGTATCGAACGCCGTACTCAAATCCAAAAGGATGAGGGCAGATGTTTCCCCGCGATCGATACCGTGCCGTAGCCTCTCCGTCACCCCGAGTAGCGCGGTCTCGGTGGAGTGATGCGCACGAAAACCGGACTGGGAAGGGTGTAAAAATCCCGAGCTTTCCACGAGATGGGTCAACTGAGTGTTGACATGCCTTTCCAGCACTTTAGATAGGACAGGCAACAAGGATATAGGTCTAAAGTTGGCAAGGTTAGACACATCGGCTCCTGCCTTTTTTAGGAGAGGGACAACCATGGCATGCTTCCAATCCTGTAACACATGAGACTCATTTAGGGAAGCATTCAGGAGTCTCATGAGAATTTGCCGGGGTTCGAGATCCAGCAACTTTAAGATTTTTGCAGGTACCGGATCACGGGGTGAGCCAGATCTTACACTACTCAGGCAGGAAAGAAATGAGATGTCATCAAACAATTGCCAGTTTGTAACCACTGCCATTGGAAGCGGTAGTTCAATCGCGACAACCCGTCCCGATTGGTGTTTATTTACTGTCAAGGGTGCGCTCAGAGTCGTATATGCGCTCAACATTGGCAATAAAAAATTCCGCAATGGAGTTACACTGAGCTTCCTCCAGAGCTGGGGGAGTCGGGATAGTATCCGCTCCTGTCAATTTTTTGACAACGGAAAAAAAGAGTACGTGGGCAATTCTGTGCTTGCGTCACTGTACTTACAGTGTATGCAGCTCTCGCAATTTTACATTGCGAGTGGTACCCCTTCAAAGCCTCTTTATAGGCAGTCTTCCGGGAAACCGAGTAGGAGTGCCTCCATTTTCTTTCGAGGGCCTTGCAGTTAGTTCGCAAGGCCTTCAAATCAGCAGAAAACCAGGGTGCCGGGGAACGGTGAGATCTAAAATGTTTCGGAGTTAAAGGAAGAAGGGTGGTTACAGCATTGGCGAGCCAATGTAATACAGCGATATTCAATTCCTTAACTGGGACATCACTGTTCTCAGGGCAGGTGTTCAAGAGGTGCTGGTTAAACTTCGTAACGTCAAGTTTACCCCACTGGTGAATTAATTCGCCCTTGCCGCAGCCATTCTTTACCAAGTACTTGATATGAGGTAGAGAAAAGTGGACTGCGAAGTGGTCAGACCATTCCAGCGGGCGGGCACTCTGTGAACAATCAAAAGGAAGATTAGAAAGGATAGGGTCGAGTTGATGTCCAGCAGAGTGAGTCGAACCAGAATCACACTGCATTAGGTATTAAGAACCATCAAATTGGATAGAAAACCTTTACTGGTGGTGCATGAGGGATCTTCAAGATGCAGATTTAGATCGCCAAGAATTGTGAAATTTGCTGCCCTAAGAAGTAGAGGGGCTATGATCTCGGCGAACGAAGATATCCAAGCGTGGGCGTTGCCGGGGGGGGGGGGCGATAGACCAAGAGGCCCGACAAAGTGAGTTGGGGGTTGATTGCTAGTTTGAATAACGCAGCTTCACATCCGGACAGGGGAAAGGCTTCAAGTTTACAGATATAAGTAGACTTAAAAATAATAGCAATGCCCCCTCCTTTTCCGGAGTCTCTATCCTGCCTCATCATAACATAATTATTGGGAACTGCGATGGCAATGTCAGGACCAGAGCTTTCCTGAATCCAAGTTTCAGTAAGAAATAAAGCGTCAGGCTGCTCATCAACAAGAAAGTCATAGATATTTTGTTTATGTTTTGGGAGGGACCTGCAATTAATACTCCAAAACTGGAGTATGGGGCACGTAAGAGGATTTTTTGTTTTCCTCCGTCTACCTCGTGTTCGGACCTGGTACATTGCCTTACAATTGAACATTTTACCAGTATGGAAATTACAGCCAGCACATTGGAAATCATGAATCAGTAGAGAACAGGTGGTACAGTCAGAAAAAGTAGGAGGGCGAAAGGATTTCAGAACCTCACTGGTATATGAAAGAGCTTCGGAAGGCACGGAGCAAACTGCCGACCTAGATATAGAAGTCATGGTTCCTGGGCCCGTTCTGGCACGGACGGGCTGAACTCTGGCGTAACTCCGGCGGAAAACCGGCGTTCCCGCTGCGCGTATCCGCTGCGCGTCTACGTGACCTCCTTATGTAGAGGTCTAGCGTCCTTATGACGTCTAGACCGTCGAAGAGAATGGCGCCGTCAGGCGTCCACTCACCCAAGATGGCCGCCAAAAACGAGTGAACGGGACAAGGGCCCGCTAAACGCGGTGCTTATACAATTACTGTGCAGGCAAGTGGGCATCAAGTTTAAAAACAGGGGAAAATGCAACACAGGTTAACTAAAATAAAAAACAGGCAAATTTAAAAGCGCGAAAGCGTGTAGTAAGCAACAGGACAACAATGATAGGCGCAGCGCGCTCTAAGCGGCTCCAAGAGTGTTGGTCATCAAATGGCCAAACCCCTAATAATGGATTTGTAAAAGTTTAAAAGGTCCATACAAGATACATTGAACTTTTTAATTTATTTTTACGTTGTCCAGAGTATTAATATTTCATGTTGCAGTTTCAGGACAGACTTTCGATTGCCCACATAATGCCAAGAAACTTTTTAACTGCGCAGACTACTAGTGGACTAGGGTCAGATTTTAATATGCGCAGTGCCTCTAATTGGAACCGGATGCCAAAGTGTTTACAAACGGGGGATAGCCATTGGGCTCTCGGTCATTGGTACAGAGGGTAAGCAAAAAAAATATGACCAATAGATTCCACAGTACAGGGACAGTATGGGCAATATTGTGAGTCAGTGGGTGGTGAGCGCCAGGAGGCTGTGAGAGCGTACACTGGAAGTGAACCAAATCTACATTACATGAACAGCTTCCTATCCAGGGGCATCGTGATAACATCCAAGTAAGATATGTATGAGGCAAACTGTTTGAACTCCATAAACTCTGTGCTAATAGTGTTTTTTTAGGTGTTCCTTGGTGAGCAGCCGGTCACAATCCCTAGAATCCCAAAAGCCCTCTAAACCGATTGTAGTGAGCAAAGATTTCACTTCCTGGAGACAGGGGACCTTCCTAAAACAATCAAGGGCCTGCACTTCATAAAGGACAGCAGTGTATGGAGACAACTTGGACGTTGATTGTAGGCAGAGCCCGAATAGCAGGGGGTGTAGCTTGGCCTTCTTGGCAATAGTAGCCCGTCCCATATCCAACCTAAATGGGTAAAGAGGGGTACTCTGCGGGAGCGAAACTAGGGCCCCCAAAATAGTATTGTCTGTGGTCATCATACCATTCAACTTCTCAAAGCCCCACAGTTCCGCTCCATACAATACTGAACTTATTGCCTTGCAGTGTGTAACGGGGTGTATAGGAGGTCCCTAGCATACGACACGTCCTCACCGCCTACAACTCCCAGAATCCCTCGGGACACCTCGACAGGCATGGAATGGACTGACCCTGTGTTACCATCACCCCCTACTGTCTCTCTTTCCTCATCTCAGGACATGGACTGGAGCAGGTCGGAGACGGCCGAGGTGGAGTGGCCCTTTAATTCCTGGAAGCTGACAGAAGGGAAGGAGCCTGCGGACTACGCATTTCCGACAAAAGGTCAGGACCCGGAAACGGAGGTGTGCTTGTACACCTGGAGGTCGGAGGAGCGGAACGCATGGAGTAAGGAGTGGGAGAAAACGAAGATTGAGACCGGAGAAGGAGGGTACGGGAGACGAGGGACGTCTGGAGGAACATCACGGGAGACGGAGGACGACGGAGAGCGGCAAAGACCACCAGAGGCCGGGGGAGTACAGGAGGAGAAACACCAGAGAGAAGCTGAGTCGGCGCCAGCTGCGGACGGCGGAAAGCCATGAGGCCACCGTTCCTACGAGCCGCCCAGCCACTCACCCAGGGGAGGTGCGTGGCTCACTCAGGTGCGTGATCGCTTGTGGGGCTGGGCTAGTAGTAAAGGTACAGTAGGTACCAAGCCACGGGAGACCTAAGTCCCGGTACCCTATTCCTGTGCACTACCCTCCAACCACATAGGACACTGTAAATAGTTTGAGCACCGGTGACTTCTCCCTCACTCCCTATCCCGATGTTCTCGTGAGTGTACAATACTCTCACTCAGTCCCTGTTTCTTTTCTGTTTTCCCGTCTGGGGAGGAGCAAGAGCCAGCCGCGACGGACTCGGAGGAAGAGCCAACCCCACGAACCCCTGAAGTACTCCGGAAGAAGGAGAAGGTCCGTAGACGTGGAAGGAGTCGCAGCAGGTCACCCCGGAGACCCCCCTCAAGTCGAAAGAGCTATACTGACCATTTGTTTTCCCTAATAAATCCGCAATTAACCAGAACTCGGTTGTTGCCTATTTCTGCCGCGCCCCCACTCGGCCCCTCTCTTACACAGTGATATATGTGGAGAGGTGCTGCTAGCGGTTTGCTATGAGAGGACCTATGCTGGTTAGTCAGAGGCCCGCTATCCGTCTGAGTTGCAGGGTGCGCTTCACTATTTGGCTCTTTCAGGACGGGTCATCAGACAGAATAGTCCCCAGATAATCAATGTTAGTCACTCTCTCCAGCGAGACCCCACCCAATGTTAACTTTTGTTTACATAACTTTTGTGGGTTCAGCATTAGGAGCTTTGTCTTGGAAGTGTTGACCTCCAGGCCCCAAGAGTCACAGAAGGCCTTAAATCGATCTAAAAGCAATTGTAATCCACTGGGGTCTTAGAGACTAGTCAGCGAACAGCAGAGTGACCACTTTATCACCACCTAGAATTGGGGCAGCAAGGGGACCTCAGAAAGGTACTGGACTACTCCGTTTATGAATAGTGGAAAGAGTGAAGGTGCCAGTACACAACCTTGCCTGACCCCCCTTTTGACTTTAATTTGATCAGAAAGTTGCCCTTGATTGCCCTAGCGAACAATTGCGTAGTTGGAATCATGAAGGCGGATGACAAGGGCTAAAATCATGGGAGGAAGGCCCATCTCTTTGAGAATCGTCCATAGCTGTTATCTTGGGAATTGGTTGAAAGCTGACCTTAAATCAATAAAAGACTTCCTTTTCCAAAGGTCACCGCTTTCCAGGTCAATAAAAGGAATCGAAATGCCTTGTCGATGGTATTGGGTTTTTGTCTGAACCCAGCTTGATATATAGACAGAATATTCTGGACAATAATCCAGGCCTGTATTTTCAGAAGGAGTGCACGTGAGAAGACCTTCTGAATACAGTCAATGAGGCTGATGGGCCTGTAGTTGGAGGGTACAGATCTATTGCCCTTCTTCTATACAGGGATTACCTCCGCTCCTTTCCATGTAGATGGAACTTGGGCCCTGCTGTAATCCTGTTGGCTAGGGCCAAGATGTAGGATGCCCAATCCTCTGGATCATTAATGATTTGGCCAAGCCAGGAATAGGATTCAATTGGCAAATATTGAGCTTAGAAGAATTGGCAAATTAGGTTCTTAAGAAACATTCCACAGGCTTCTCAACTTCAACCCCTCTTTTTAGAGCCCCCAGCCTGTTTGAAATTTAAAGGTTGTGCTATCTGTCCGAGGTATTTTTTCAACGTGTATTGCATGTTCTTTCAAATGTCCATACAAATGAGGGATACAATATTACTAAGTTTCTCCCATAATATTACTTGGATGAACTAAGTGCTTTATAATCTAGACATCAACGGGTCTCTCAATTTCTATTTGGATGTTGTCAATTTTTGGTCTTCAGAATGATTTTGTACATACTGTGGCACCACCCCTTGTATTTTGCGTCAACCTGCTCCTGCATTTTAGTGTATTGGATCCTTTGAGTCTTTCCTCAGGAGAAGTGTATTTTCAGGCCCCCAGCTTGGGACAAGGCAGGATGGTATCCTTACAACATGACGTAAATCTAGATCAGCCACCTACAGGTACCTCCCGCTTATTTAAATGGACTTTGCTTTGGACATGAATACCAAAAGAGTTAACAAAGTTGAAAAAGTTATGTTTAAAAATGTTCTTGGCTAGGCCAAGGTAGGCTATGGTTTTCTGCCTCACCATTTGAGATTCTGAAGACTTTTACATGTTTGTATGAAGGTAGATCGTTAAAAGCTAAATAACGACTGCAAATCCTCTAATATTCCTAATCCATAAACCCTCTTCTTCCAGAGGGCATGCTTCCCTCTCTTCAATTTTTAATTTGATGCATGTATAACTGATGTGAATGGACAGCAAAGGAACAGTAAAAAATAAAAGACTGCACAATTTAGAGGCACTATTCCAGAAAAAAACAATGTATGATTTACAATGTATGAGTTCTGTCATGTTATAGACTCCAGGTACATTAAATTTTTCTCACAATTGCACTTTTATCATAATACATCGTAATGATGTTATTTGCATGGCATTGGAAGGGTGACTTTTTTTGCTTGAAATATTAGCAAGGATATACTTATTGCTAGATGTTCATTTCTGGGCAAAATTATTGTATTCTGCAATTTTATACTAGCAAAATTTACTATAAGATCATATTTTGTCTGTGTGGATCTCTAATGCAATACTACTAATTTACTGGTATGTCTTACTTTCAATCCATATCACCACAAACCTATACAATATAATGTTTATCGGTTTTAATAATAACACAATATTACTGAATTTCACAAACATATGTTTAAGATCCGATGACTGTGAGCCAGGGAATAAGATTTAACGAGTCAAGTAACATAATACATACTTACAAGGGTAGCAAAAAAAAAAATGTAACAAATGTGCCCCCTTCTTATTTAAACAATTATAGGCATTACAAAAAAGGCTGACCTGAATCCAGGAACCATTTTGGCAAATCCAATAACTTTCTGTATGCTATAGCTTACAAGGTCCGCTAAATGAGGTAACATAGAAAGTTGTGGTTCACCAGGCGTAGAAGTACCATCACTATTTTGTTCAGTCAACATCAGGCTACTGAAGAAGTTAGGTGCAACACAATCTGTAGACAAAACATTTAAAGGAGAAAAATAAGAGTTACGCATTAAATTACTGCATTTTCTTAGGCTTTATTACCCACACACCAAATTCAATGCTTATGACCCCACACTATGTATAATATAAAACCAAAACTACTTAAAAGTGAAAGGTATTTAAACTTCAACACATAATTAAACCAGTTAATGATATTACATTCATAGTGGTCTCTGTCAAAGTAGTAAGGCTAATGTTATATAGAATCTCTTCTGTACAATTATTTAGAACATTTGTGATAGCATCCGTTTTAACAAGCGTACTGTCATGAACACTGAATATGGTGTGTGTGTTATGGTTTGCATAGCTGTTGCACGAATTATGGATTGTGCTTCTAACCATAACTTACAAAGTTCAGTCACTGTAATCAGCAGAGGTGTCATGCGCAACAGGATGTGGCTCTGTATCACCCCAGATGTGACAGAGCAGAGATTCAGATCAGCACCACCCCTGCATGGTAATGTGTTCTAGTCTCTTTCCTTTTCTGTGCCATCAGACATGCAGCATAGAACAACTTTTGGTATCAGTGTGCTGATTTCTAACGTGGGACCTTTTCAGATGTTAAAGACGCCCCTCCACAGGTCAGGAATGTGGGACTGCAGTGGGGAATGTGAGTTTAGACAGTCCACCAAAAAGAGTGTCGCCGAAGTTAAGTTACTTGTTCTTATGATGGATACTTCTAACTGCAAATTTCATACCTTTAGAATAGACACAGAAAAAGTACTTTCCAAAGGTGGAAGGTCCACAGAGTGGACTCATGACAAGAAGTCCTGT
Organism: Lissotriton helveticus; assembly: GCF_964261635.1. Lineage (NCBI taxonomy): Eukaryota > Metazoa > Chordata > Amphibia > Caudata > Salamandridae > Lissotriton > Lissotriton helveticus. The sequence continues at coordinate 1,492,017,795 of NC_136057.1, forward strand.
AGGATCAACCGAGTGAAGTGACCTTCTCGACAGACCTGGCTGTCAAGGCAGTAATGCTTTATGAATGGATGCACAGATACCCACATCACAGCTAGGCGGAGAACAAGCACAAGAACTCCTCGTGCCAATGCAGGAGTGGTCATGAGCTGGGTGGAATGGGCTCTTAACAGTTGTGCTTTTTAACCAGAACGCAGCAAATCTTGATGCAAAGGAGTACCCTCCTTGACCAAGTCATTTTCTGCACAGCCTCCTTTTCTTCATTTTAGAAAATCTCATGATTAGTTTGATTGTCCACTTGATGGGCATTGTTACGATTGATAAAAAAGTATAAGTCCTTTTGAGGTCCAACTGATGGAGCCTCTCCTCCTCTTTCAAGGGGTGAGAGGGTGCAAAACACACAGATAACGTGAATGACTGCCCAATGTGAAGGGAGTCACAACCTTTAGTAAAAAGGCCACCTGAGTCATCCGCACCAATCTGTCAGGGAGGACGGTGGAGTAGGGCAGTTGTACTGAAAGTCTGCAATTCTCTCTTGGGACAAGTTGACGTGATCGTGATGAGGAAGATGGCTTTCTGAATCAGGAGAAGCAACTAAGCATAAGATCAAAGGGTGCACACATAAGAGAAGTCGAAATAAGGTTAAGTTTCCACTGAGACATCACAAACAGTTTGAAATAGAACATGTGTCAAACCGTTGATCAACACTACCACAACTGTTGATTAAACAAGGACACTGGTCTAGCAAACGTAAAAAGGCCAAGGCAACCGATAAATTACCTTTTACAGTGCCCACAGAAAGGACTTGCTGGGTGAAGGACGAAACAAAGAATACCGTCTGACACTTTTGGTTGTAAGGTGCCAGTGTCATGGGAACCACACCAGATCACAAACGTGTCCCAGAGGCAGCACAGGTAGATCTTATGGATGGGCATCTGCCAGTGATGGTGTCATCTATTGCCTCAGATGGTAATTCAAATGTAGTCAATTGTCGCCACTCAATCTCCAGCTATGGAGGCCTAAGTTGTGGAGGCTGACAAAGGATTTTGCCCTGTTGCTGAGATGCAATATCCTTCCTAAGTGGCAGTCTGATTGGAGGACCTTTCTCATACTCAGGAATTCCAGGTACAGTGCTCTCCTGGCCCAGTCTGGAACAATTAGGATGATTTGGGCCCAAACATTCTTGATCTTCTAAAAAAAGGACAGGAGAGTTGGTGGCGGGATGGTGTAAAGGAATCCCTCTTTCCATTCCAGCCATAATGAGTCCCATAGCAAGTGCTGTTGCAGAAACTCCAATGCACAAAACCGTTGACACTGCGCATTACAGTGGAGAATAGATCTAGCCAGAGTTCTCTCCAATGTACAAAATGAACAAGTTACTTACCATCGGTAATGCTTTTTCTGGTGGATACAGTATCTGCCTGTGGATTACACACCTTTTTAATTACCCCTTGCGCAGCATTGCACAGAATTTTTTCTCCATAGCTCTCCCACGTCGACGATGATGTCATAATGGAACGACTCCGCTCGCGACCCTGCGCTACGTCATCGGAGCCATAAGAAGACCTGTTACACCCATTTTTTTCTGTGCCTTCGAGGCAAACAGGTGAACCCACAACATTTCCACAAGCATACACAGTATACATTTTAAAGAAAGAAATTGGAAATTCTTGAATATAGACATTTCCTAGTGACCAGCATAATATTATTTCAAATAACAATAAAATATATGAATCACATGCCAATAATGTTTTGGTATAAAAAAGGCAGGCAACGAGCAGGTAGGTGGTCAGGGAGGAACCCACAGGAAGATACTGTATCCACCAGATAAAGTGTTAACGAAGGTAATTAACTTGTTCTTCTGATGGATACATCTGCCTGTGGATTCCTCACATTTAGAATTGAATTCCTAAGCAGGAACGACAAGACAATTCTGATAAGCAGGGATAACTCTTGGAAGCTAGAGAGCTGTAGCGGTGGAAGTGGAGCATCTCTGTTGCTTTGATTATAAAAAATATATCACCCGAGCCCACATGGAGAGGGATAAGTCTGGAGCTCTATTGGCTTGGCTGGCCAACCCTGCCAGGAGGTGTTCGGTCATATTGGAGACCAGAGAACAGAATGGGGTAAGGAGATATGACCAGGAGGGTATCAACGACCTCTTCCTAGATTACTACGCCGACTTATACAAAACTAGACTGGCACCAACAGCAGAGGACATAAACCCGTTCATAGGGGACTTGGAACTACCCGTCTTAGACAAAGATCTTGCAACTATTCTGGGTCGGGATGTGGAAATGGGAGAAGTAAGGGGAGCTATTAAGCATATGGCACGCAACAAAACACCAGGAACAGATGGCATATCCATTGAATTCTATCTAGCATACAGTGACTTGCTAGCCCCTAGACTGGTGCAGCTGTACAATGACGCGAGGCAAGAGGGACACCTACCTGCCTCGACCAGGGAGGCAATTATTATACCCCTGCTTAAACCAGGGAAACCATCTTGGGATAGAGTGGCATACCGCCCGCTCTCAATGCTCAACCTGGACTCCAAAATCCTGAGTCGTATACTGGCCACTTGCCTGCTTCCACACTACAGCTCTTATACACAGGGATCAATCCGGGTTTATACCTGCCAGAAACGCATCCCTTAATGTCCGACACCTCATTCATATACTACAGGCAGATACTTATAGGAAAGAGGAGCTGGCTGTCTTCTCAGTGGACATAGAGAAGGCATTTGATAGCCTGGAATGGCCTTATTTATTTCATGTAATGCGGAAGATTGGGCTGGGTGAGAGGTTTGTGGGCTGGACGCCTCTCTTATATGCTGACTCTACTGCTAGGGTTAAGATGGGGGGCTATTATCAGACACCTGTAATGTGAGACGGGGAACGCAACAGGGGTGCCTGCTCTCCTTCCTACTCTTTGCCCTTGGGATGGAACGGTTACCAGCCCAGGCTAGAACAGGGCAACACTATCATGGATTAAATGTTCTTGGCGAGACCCACCACATTGCGTTCTACGCAGATGATCTGCTGCTGTTCCTGGCAAACTCCAGGGAGGCGCACCTGGGTGCAAAAGACTTGCTACAGGCCCTAGGCAATGTAGCGGGGCTGAAGGTGAACTGGGAAAAGTCCTGTCTGTTTACCAACGATGGAGAGTAGAATAGGCCCACAAGAAAGTGAGGGAGGGAGATGGGAGAATAGGAGCCTGACATACCTAGGTACTCAAATATACCATATTCAGGGGGACGTCCTGGAGGGTAACATAGAGAGAGCGATCAAGGGTACAAAAAGTTCTGGGGTTCTCTGCCATTGTCAGAGGCTGGCCAGATGGCTCTACTTAAGATGGCAACTTTGTAGAGATTACTCTATTACTTCAGAACCCTGCCGGTCTGGATACCAACGAAGTACTTCACCCAACTCAAGTTGATGGTTTCGGGGTTTCTGTGGGTGAATGGCAGGCGAAGAGTGGCACTAAGCATCCTCATGCGACCAAGAGCAGAGGGAGGGCTGGCGGTCCCCGACTTTGAGGCCTTCTACCTCTCAGCACAACTTCAGTGGCTCACGAAATGGACGGCAAGCAGCATTCGAGAGTTGGAGTACTGAGAGAGGACTCCGTGTCCCTGAGAGTGAGAGCCCAAATCGCACTGAGGTTAACTGTTTGACCTTCAACCCTCCCCCTGGAGCTGCGCACAGCCCGCCAATGTTGGTATAGGTACCTGAGACATGTCAAAATAGGATGCCCTTATGCACCGGAAATTCCACTACTTATGTGTGAGGCCCTGCCACATTGAGGTAGTTGGCAGAGACTGGAGGCTTGGTCGGAACAGGGACTGGATACACTAGGTGACTTGTATGAGGAGGGCCCCAGGATCCCTTTAACAATCTGCAAGATCGTTATGGCTTGCCAGGGGGGGGGGGACTTCCTATAGCACTCTGCCCGGACTGCGGCTGTTTGAATGCATTGGGGGGAGGGACTCTCGGAACCACCGACATCATTGGGGTGTCAGTATCTAGTATTTGCAGCAGGGACAATTAAGGCAGTCACGTTCATCTACAGGCGAACAATGAAGGAAACATTGCTGCCCTTAACGGAGCTGCAATGAAAATGGGAAGCGGACATCTGTGAGGTTATTCCAGGAAAAACAAGGAAGGAGATAGTAGAGAAGGCTTGGAAGAACACAGGAAATGGCAGATTCCAAATGATGCATTTTTATATCCTACAGATGGCATACCTTACCCCGGAAAATATCAATCAGTATTTTAATTCTCAAGAGGCGGCTTGTCCGCAATGTAATAGGGAGGGGAGTTGGAATTAGACCTATGCTCTGAGATTGCCCACAGATGGGTAGCTTCTGGGAAGAGGTAACTATGCTGCTGGCAGATATCACTGACAGGGAAGTCGGGGCATCACAGGGATATTACCTGTTACACTGGTTCCCAAACTGAATGACAAACAGAATCATGAGCAAATTCATAGATATGGGTTTAGTACTAGCCAAAAGGGATATAACCATGCACTGGAAAGCAAAACAAGGTCCAAATATAACCAGATGAAAGAAAGAACTTATTAAGTGGGCAGAGTGTGAAGAGATCATTAGGATGCAAATAGCACAACAAACAAAAAGCGAGAATGCGCTGGAAGCAGCTAGAGCATGGGAAGAACAATAGTTACTTACCTGTAATCTGTGGTTCTCCAGTATGGGTGTCTTTCATAGATTCACATGCCTGAATCATTCCCCGTCGTCAGAGTGGGAGTCCCACGGTACATAAAAAAGCAATAATATGCCTATCAGAAACCAAAAACCTTGGTAATAACCAGACAGGAAGAAAAGTAGCCCTAAGCTACAGTGCAAAAAACTTCCACACCTATGATTATCCTAGTCATTTTGTATAGACCAAACTGCAGCCAATCAGGCGACAGCACCCACTAGAATGTTCTCCCCAGAGGCTCAGGCTCTCAGATTTTCTCGCACAGGAGTGAAAGTAACGCAATCGCCTGAAAGAGCCTCTGAGGGGAGGTGGGCGGGTGCATGTGAATCTATGAAAGTCACCAATACTGGAGAACCACAGATTACAGGTAACTATTGTTCTTCTCCAGTATTGGGGTGTCTTTCATAGATTCACATGCCTGAATCAGAGTAGATAGCAGTACAAAAACATCATGCTCATTAGACGCTACTCATATCACAGTATACATGCATGCTTAGTGAAAGAGGCCAACATGTAAGAATCAGCGTCTAAAAAAGAGCAAAGAGGAGGAGGGAGAACAGAGGCTCACCATATTTGAAAAGATTGCATATAACTGCTCTTTCCACCGAAGTATCTGCATCACTTGCAGTGTTCAAACAGTAAAGTTTGGTGAAGGTATGCCTGCTGGACCAAGTTGCTGCTGTGCAAATCTGATGGAGAGGCACACCAGCGAAGAGAGCGGTAGAAGAGGAGACCCCTCTTGTAGAATGCGCTCTTGGCAAAGATTGTAGAGGTCTTTCCGCTTGCTGATGACACAGGCTAATCGCTGAGGACACCCACCGGGCTATAGTCTGTTTGGATACAGCGTATCCTTGACGTAGTCTTCCATATGCTACAAATAATTGATCTGTCTTCCGCAATGTAGCAGTTAGTTGGAGGTAGAATTTGAGACATCTTCTGATGTCTAGTGACTGCAAGGACCTTTCTGCCGCTGTTTGCAGATTTAGAAAGAATGTCTTTAGAATCACCGGCTCATTAAGATGAAAGTCAGCAAGAACCTTTGGCATGTAGGTCTGAATTCGAGGTGAATTGCAAGAAAGGAGATTTGGTTGTGAACGCCTGAATGTCACTGACCCTTCGTGCTGACGTCAGTGCTAAAAGTAAGGAGACCTTCCATGAAAGGAACTTGAGATCTACTTTATGAATAGGTTCAAAGGGGTAACGCATGAGCTGAGCGAGCACCACATTTAAGTACCAGGATGGAGGTGGACGTCGAACAGGAGGAAACATCCGGAATAATCCCTTGGAAAATTGCTGAATTATTCTTGATGAGTAAAGGGAAGTAGTTCAGTCCTGACGGAACCTGGAGATGGCAGCCAAAAATACCTTTAGAGTGGAGTGAGATAGATCCGATCTAGCCAGATGAAGAAAGAATGATCTGTTCTCTTTTAGCATCGGATGAAGATTAGCCAAGCGACACCAGGCACAGAACCTTTTCCATTTGAGCTTGTAAGTTTTAATCATGGCCGGTGCTCTAGCATTGGCTAAAACCTCTTGACAATCGGCCAGGATTCCTAAATGGGCGAATTCAATGTGTTGAGGAGCCATGCTGCTAATTTAAAGGAGGCTGGGTCCGGATGGCAAATTTGACCCCCTTGTATGGTCAGGAGATCGGTATTGGTGGCAACTGAATGGGATTGCACTCCGAGAGGAGGAGAAGTTCGGTGAACCAATACTGTCGAGGCCATCTGGGCGCAATGAGAATCAGGCGGCATGGCTGTCTCTTCATCTTCCGGATCACTCTGGGAACCAAAGGAATTGGAGGAAAGGCGTATGCATATATCTGAGACCAGTTCATCGAAAGCGCATCCCCGTATGAGTTCCTGTGGGGAATCCAGCTTGCAAAGTGTAGGCATTTGCGGTTCTGATTCGTTGCAAACAGATCTAGGTCGGGGTAACCCCACTCCTGAAAAACTCGATCCAGAGTCGGTTGGTGGAGATTGGATATTGCAGACCGACTGAGGGAGTCTGCTAACACATTGGAAATCCCTGGAACATGAACTACTGACAGATTGATTTTGTGATCCAGGGCCCAATCCCAAATCTCCTGCCCCTGCTGAGATAGTAGGGCCGACCTTGTACCTTCTGCTTGTTTAAGTAATGCATACTTGTTGTATTGTCTGTTGGAATCAGAACTGTGGATCCTTCGATGACTGCTCGGAAAGACTTCAGGGCTAGAAAAATGGCTCGTAGCTCTAGGAGATTTATGTGCCACTTCCTCTGTTGCACACTCCATTTTACGTTGACCGTCATTCCCTGAAGGTGTGCGCCCCATCCTTCCATGGAAGCATCCGTGGTGATGGTAAACCTTGGCACTTCCGTCAGGAATGAACATCCCTTTTTTAGATTGTCTCTTTGCATCCACCATTGGAAGACCTCTCTCATTCGAGGAGTTATGCTGATCATGTCTTCGAACGACCCTGAAACTTGCAACCATTGGAGACTGAGTTCCTCTTGTAAGGGTCTCAATCTGAGGCGACAGTTGTGAATCAGTGGGATGCAAGAGGAGATCATCCCTAGGAAAAATTTGAACAGCCGAACGGAAACGCACTCTTATTGTAGTAGTAGGGAAGCCATCTTGTAGATCTTGAGTTGCCTTTCTTTTGAAACGAAAGCCTGAGTGAGTTGAGTGTCTAATGTGGCTCCCAGGAAAGACTTTCTTCGAGCCGGCGTTAGATGGGATTTCTCGAAGTTGACTGAGAGACCCAGAGACTGAAAAAGTGAGAAGCACCTTTGAACAAGAGCTTTTGCTGTTTCTAGAGAACTGGCCTTGATAAGGAAGTCATCCAATTATGGAAAAATTTGAATGCCTTCCAAACGAAGATGTGCTGCCACTGGAGCTAGCATTTTCGTGAAAACTCGGGGACCTGAACAAAGCCCAAATGGGAGAACTTTGAATTGAAAGTCCCTGCCAGCCACTCTGAACCTTAAGAACTTCCTGTGCCTGGGAAGGATGGGCATATGGAAATAAGCATCCTGAAGGTCGAGGGTTGCCATGTGATCCCCTTCCGAGAGAAACTGGAGAATTTCTTGAAGTGTTAACATCCGAAAGGACAGTTTTTTGAGGTATTTGTTGAGGGCACGCAGGTCGAGGATAGGGCGCCATTCTCCTGACTTCTTGATCTCGAATCTCGAATAAAACCCTCTTCCTCTTTGCAGTTGAGGTACCTTTTCGATCGCTCCTTTCCGAATCATTACATGTATTTGGGAGAACAGCTCCTTGAGATGAGCTAGTGGTGGACCCTTTGGAGGAGAATTTGGAGGGGATTTGACGAATTCCAACACGTGGCCCCTGGCTACTACATCCAGGACCCATTTGTCCGTAGTAATTTTTAACCAATTCGATAAGAAACAAAATATTTTTCCTCCAATTTTCGGCTTTGGAATGGGTAGAGATGGTGGCAGGTTGCCCGTCTCATTCATTTTTGGAGGAGTCTCTTCCTCGATAAGAAGACTTCCTTCTTGCTTGAGAATAATTGTTGCCTCGCTGACCGTACGTTTGTTGTTTATACGGTTGGTACCTTTGATTCCTTTGAGTGGTCTGATACGAACGTTGTTGAGAGTATCCCCCTCTATGGAACAAATTGTCACGTCCTTTTGCTCCACGAAAGGACGACTTACGAAATTGCAGACTCCCCAACGATCTTGCCGTCTGCGTGTCCTTCTTTATGGTCTGCAATGCGTCATCTACATGCTGGCCAAAGAGAAAATCTCCGTCATAAGGCATGTCTACAATCTTAGCCTGCACCTCTTGGCGGAAGGATGTTGATTTCAGCCAACCTTGCCTTCTCAGCACTGCTGCACCCGCCAATTGCCTGAAACCAGTAGCTGCTACATCTACCGCTGCATCAATCATCTCTCCAGAGGTACACTCTCCCTCATGCAATATTTTCTTTGCTTCAGATCTTTCGGGTTCCGGAAGCTTTTCAATGTATGGCGATATGTCCGACTACATCTGCCTATCGTATCTCCCTAATATCGCTAGGGAGTTTGCAGCACGGACAGTAGTTACAGCTATAGTCGAAACCTTTTTGCCGATGGAATCCAGACGTCTGCAAAGATGGATTCCTGGCGCGTCTCTGAGCCGTTTGGGTGACAACTGAATCCGTCTTCAACTGTCCTATAAGGCATGCTGGCGAAGTGAGAGGTGCCTTATATTTTTTATCTACACGAGGCAACACTGCAGGGAGAGAATTCTGTGTCAACATTATCTTTAGACCCTCTTTCCAATTAAAGTCAATTATTGAAATTGTCTTAACTTGTTTTTATGGTTGATCCTTAAAATCATACAGGAAACAGTCATCCTGTTTAGTTTCCATTGAAATTAAAAATCTTTTTGTTGCTCTTTCCATTATAAGATGGAATCCTCCGATATCCACAGGCGGAGAGTCCGCAGCAGGTGGGCCAGTTGGAGAAGGGGTTTGTGTTAGATAATCGTCCCACTCCGACAGCACATATTTATCATCCACCTCTCCTTCTTCTCTGTCTTCATCAGAAGTGACATCCCCTTGTGTATGGTGAGATGGAATTGGCGAAGGAGGGACTGTAGGTTGTATCTCTGATGTTGGTACCGGAGAAGATTGCCTTGGCGGTCTAAACGCTGACGTAGATGCTTGAGGCATAGGCGTAGAAAGGTGTGATTCGCCCGATTCAGATGGTGGGAACCGGCGATAGTAGTCGTTTAACATGCATTGCAAATTGTTGAGGAGACCTAACGGCATCTGTGCCGTAGGCGAAGAGGTAGGCACCCGACCTTTAGGCTCAAGGAACTGTTCCTCTTCTTCTTCCTGATCCTCATCTTGGTACTTTATAAGCAGCTCCAATGGACTCCTGGCTGCACGAAACGTTTCATCCTCATCAGATTCTTCATCCTCCTCAGAGTCTAATAGTTGTTCTGGAAACTTCAACGGAGAAAGAAATGCCAAGGAAGAGCCCCGTTTTTCCAATAAGGAAGCTGTCGTAGACGGCGAAGCTAATGAGACTGCAAACTGGCAGCAGACCAAACTTGTAGCTCCTTACAGGATGAAAGAGGAGGCGTCGATGGAACAACCATCGACGGTGCCGTCGACGGAGAAGGTGTTTCGATAGTGACCGTCGACGGGACAGTAACCTTCGTCGACGGAACATTCATCGTCGACAATGTTTTCGACGACGTCGACGAGGCAATCTTCGTCACTGATGTTCTTGACGACGAGGTAATCTTCGTCGACGATGGGACTGTCGACGACAATGTACTCTTCGTCGACGATGGGGCCGTCGACGGCAAGGTGGTCTTCATCGACGATGGGGCCGTCAATGGCAAAGTGGTCTTCGTCGACGAGGGATCCGTCGACGGGATGACTTTCGTCGATGAGGTATGCGTTGTCGAGGTATGCTTTGACGACGATCCGCTCGTCTACGGGACCTTTAGAATTCTCGTCGATGATGGGGCATCGGCGATCGATGGCATTACCTTTGTCGACGAGATGGGTCGAACTGATACTGAGACCAGCGTCGACGGGGAAGAGGCTGAAGACATTACCATCTTTGGCTTCGGCGATGAGAAGGTAACCGTTGATGTTGAAGATGCGTCATCGATCATAATAGTCGACGGAGAAGCCGTCGTCGACGCTGCCGTCGACAAAGTCATTTTCTGAGGTAACATTTTATTTAGATAGTCTCTTGGAAGATGAAGACTTTCCAGACTTTCTCGGGGGCGTTCCAGGTCCAGATTTAGAAGGTGGAGATGCCTTTTTTGAAGTAGAAGCCGAAGGCATGCCAGAATCCTTGGGGGATTGGGCTGTTCTCGACACCTTTGCCCAAGGAGAAGTTATCTCTACCTCGGCTTTCCTCTTTCTAGAGGACAGAGTTGACCCCGAGGCTATACTTCCTACCTCAGACAGGGGGTTATCCTGGTCCTTGATCTTCTGCAGCTACAGTAGAAGACGACCTTCCCTGTCTCTGAGGGTCTTCGGAGGAAAGATTCTGCAGATCTTACACTCCTTAACCTCATGGTCTGGATACAGACAATAAATACATTTCTTGTGGGGATTTAGAAGATGAAATCTTCAAGTAGGAAAAAACCAACCAAAGTTGTGAAGTACTGAGCAGAGCTCAGAGAGGCTCCCTTCACATGACGTGCGGTAGAAAATCTGAGAGCCTGCGCCTCTGGGGAGAACATTCTAGTGGGTGCTGTCGCATGATTGGCTGCAGTTTGGTCTATACAAAATTACTAGGATAGTCATAGGTGTGGAAGTTTTTTGCACTGTAGCTTAGGGCTACTTTACTTCCTGGTTGGTTATTACCAAGGTTTTTGGTTTCTGATAGGCATATTATTGCTTTTTTATGTACCGCGGGACTCCCACTCCAACGACGGGAAATGATTCAGGCGTGTGAATCTATGAAAGACACCCCAATACTGGAGAATCCTTAGTAGTCTTACTCCGAGTCCCAGATGATGCTGAAGACGAAGAATCGATTGGAGAGCCTCCGATAGGGGTAAATTAGGCTACCTACACTCAAGCCCAACAAAATAGCCCTGGAGCATTGATTAGCAACAGCAGGGCACCGCCGTCCTTATAGGTCAAGGGTCCCTAAAGTGGTACCTCTGACAATCGCAAAGCACAGCCAGTACCAGAAGCTTTTAAAAAAGGAGCAACATGTATTTAAGTGAAACGCCTGGGGGGAGGGGAGGGAGGGGGGCTAGTTTGAAGTTGGGTATGTCGATGTATAGAATGATCCAAGAGCTGACCACAAATGAACCCTATCCATTGCATAGCTGCAGGAGGAGGGAGGTCTCGTGAGTACAGCAAGGACTGGAGTCTCCTCCATGTTGTTGCACTAAGGAGCTGTACATATCAGAGTCCAGTAACTTCATATCCGAATACATGATATATGTGATGCCTTGATGGTTTCTGGAAAAGTCTGTAAACCCCAATAAAGTTTGTTTACAAAAGAATTGGGGCATTTAGTTCAGGATGTACAGGGTGTTGGTGTCACTCTGCGCTGATGACAGCTCACTTCTTGTCAGAGACTAGGCCTGGGCGGTAAATTCCGTTCCGCTCATGGAATTAGCGGAATTTCACGTTTCGCAGAGAACGTAGAATTGCCCAAAATTCCACGATCTGCGGCTTCGCAGAATTCTTTGCTTGTTCGCGCTTTCAAAGTTTGTGTTCACAAGATATTTCCCCCCCAGCATGCAAACAGTGCTCACGAACAGGTAAAAAGCATTGCGAACGGGCTGAACAAGCAATTCCGCATGTTCGCGGAACTCTGCGTGCTTGCGGAGATTTCTTTCCGTTTCGCTGAGCTTTGCGTAGCGCGACAACGCAAATTCCGCCCACCTCTATCAGAGACCCCATCCTAACTGAGATCAATGACTTTGGCTGTTGGTCTGGCTTTACCATAAATTGGTCCATACCACTCATGATGCCACTCACGGACAGCACAGCTGCACCACAACTTATACATTCCTGCAGTGGTGTCATGCACGCACCTTTAGTCTCAGAAGAGTCCTGGATCCACGACGTTAGACCCCCTGATTCCCCTAATCACCCTCCAGGCGTCAGGATAAAACACTAACGTCCAAAGAGTGACCCAGGGAACACAGGGGAACAAAACAAGGGTAGGAAGGGGAAGATAAGACAGACACACCAAGGTCTTCGTCAGCGTAGAATTAGTAGGCTTCACTGCTGTGGAACTGCAGAAACATAAAATAAACAGTAATGAAAAACCAACCCCTCCCCGTGTCTCTTTGGTATGTTATATGCTGATTCTCTGTAATACCTTAATGCAGAAGAACAAGAACCGTGTATCACAGGAAAAGAAAACGACAGGAACTCTGTACTGCGCTGACTGTAGGCTTTTAGTGTCTGATCCCTTGAATACAAAAACAACTCCCATTAGCTGCTATACTACGAGTTACTGTTCTTACTAAGCCTCGAAGCACTCACTCACCCTGAGCACCGGATAGGTGCACCGTAGTAATTCCAGAGTCAAGACCGGTAACAATGAAGGGACATAAAAGAACCCGATCGACTATTTCAATAAAGGAAAACACCATAAGCAACCAAGACGAAAACCGCTAACCGCGGGTAAATGAAAGTTCAAACGGATAACAAAAACAAAGGGACGAAGTGAATGGAAGCTATAAGCTTCACCACTGTAAGCAAGACGCTGAACGGTACCTGAACGCCAAACTCCTAACTCCTCTCTCCTCGGACGCCAAATAACCCGGAACGACAAACTCAGGCTAGCTAAACGCAAAGCAATTTCCTGTGCGCGTAGGGCGGGTTTTTGTCTTCACCGCTACTCTCCCGCGCATGCGCATTCTGCTCTTCACGGTTTTTGCCAACCACTGCCAACCACCGCTCACTTCTCTCAATGCGGACGGAATCTTGATGGTCCGCCATGTGTACATGACAGGCATGACAAGTGGCAAGTGATCTCCGTCTACTTTCTGGGATACAAGTCCACCGTGGTTCGACTGTCATACTACGTGAGAATTATAGTACTCTAATAGACAGAATCAAAACTAATATTGTTAAATGGTTCAAATTACCCTTAAAGATGGCAGGTCATGTTGCTCTTGTAAAGATGGAGATACTTCCACAACTCCTATATCTGTTCCAAAATATCTCAATCACATTGACCTTGGGATTCTTCAAACAGCTACAATCCTCTTTAATCAAACTCACTTGAGATGCCAAAAACCCACAAACTGCTTGGAGGCTATTGCAGAGGCCGTACGAGCAGGGTGGCTTTGCTGTTTACCATTTAAAGTTGTATTGCTACATAGACCAAACATTATTTGCCGCACACTGGTTGGGACCTGGAACTGGACATGACAGTCTCCCATAAGCTAACTAATGTAATCAAGAAGACCATGTTAGACCTGGCATCTTTGTCGTGGTTTCCCCTGTCTTTTTGCCTCTACCTCCTGTATTTGTGACGCTGTGCTGGATTGCGTTTTTGCTGGTTTAGATGCTTTGGGCACTTTGCCACTGCTGATCAGTGTCAAAGTGCAAGTGCTCCCTGTGTAAATTGTTGCTGTAATTGGTTATCCATGATTGGCATATTTCTATCTAGTAAAAGTGCACTGAGTGTGCCAGGGCTGGTGACTCAAATGCTTCTAGTGGGCCGGCAGCACTAATTGTGCCACCCACATGACTAGCTCTAAAATGGTGTCTCGGGCCTGCCACCGCAGTGCCTGTGTGCAGTCTGTGAACTGCCATGTTAACCTGGCCAGTGTCCCCACTGACCAGGCCTAACACTTCCCTTTCTGTACACATTAGACACCCCTATGGAAGGCCCAAGGTACCCCCTTGGGCAGGGTGCAGTGTATATGAAAGGTAGAGCATGTACTAGTGCAGGTGACATTTCTGGTAGTGAACTACAGCCATTTTCGTTTTTCACTATTGTAAGGCTATCTTGCCCATAGCTATCATGGGGAATGCTGGCTACAGAGGCTACCAGCATATCTTCCCATAGGAGCAAGATAGGACAGAAAAGTCTGGTATCCCTGAACTCAGAATTTAATAACACATCTTTTAGGAAAGGTGTATTTCAAATCCTGTGTTTGAGAACAGCACTTTAAGAAAGTGGCTGTTCTCTTTGCTGACCTTTCTGTGTGCCTTAGACTGTTTGTGAATTGACTGTCTGGTTTGAGAGTGACAGGGGCTGGGGAGCCCCCAGGAGGCTGGATGAGTCAGCCCTAGGCTGAACGACTGCATCTGCATCTTGAGTGGTGGGAGGGGATAGGACCTGGGCCTGAATAGGGCTGTGCCTGCCTTCCACAATGCTGGCTCCACCTCCTGCTGGGCGGTTGACAACCCTGCCCCTCTCTCTGAAAGGAAAGGAGAAGCCAGGAAAACAAAGTGCTCTAGGAACACCCAGAACTGGTTCAGACCTGGCTCAGAGCCCTCCTGCACAAAGGGAACAAAGACTTTTAGGGGTATAAGTATAGGACCCCAGACTACAGAAAATTAGATCATCCTGGAATCAAGAAGGAACCTCTGCCAAGGAAAAAGCTGGAAGACTGAAGAAGGAAGACTGTCCTGTTGCTTTGCTAGACTGACCTGCAGTTGCTTTGCCTGCCAAAGAGAGGGGAAGGGCTTTGCTTTGTGCTGTGTCCCCTTGCTTGAAGGAATCTCCAAGGGCCTGAAGAAGAGCTGGCTCCCTGTTAAGAAGTCCCAGGAACAAAAGGACTTCACCCCCAGCTTCCCTGAACTCTACTGAGAGTGTTCTGTCCTTCCTAGAGTGCCTAGGCCAGTTGTGGTGGCTCTGGAGGTTGTACTTGTGTTTGGAAGCTGGAAACCAAGATTTTAAGAACTTTCTGCAAAGTTTAACGCATTGCTCGCTTGCGGAGCACATCCCCGTCAGTGCGAGGAAATTCCCGCCGCCATGAAGGCTAAGATCGCCACAGCGCCTGTTGCCGCTGCCAGAGTCGTCGCATCCTTCGCTTGCGGGATGCACCAGACCGGTGCGGGAAGATTACCATTGCTGCGAGAATCGTCGCAGAGCCTGTCATCACTGGGTGAGATCGTCGCACCGCTTCCTTGCGGACCGCATCACGTCGCTGCGAGAGTCGTCGCAGAGCCATCGCATCGAGGGGCCGCGAGAGGAGAAGATCGCCACTGAGCCGCACATCGTCGTCGCACCGGTGATCGTCGCCACCCCGTAGATCGTCGCATCGTACCTTTTGCAAGCCGCTTCCACTGAAACCTGTGCACCGGAATCCATGCAAAGTATCGCATCCCTCCCCATACAGACCGGAGTCACCGCAACACGCCCGCTGCGTTCAGCTGGGTTGTCGCATCGCCACCCCAGGGTCTCAAGAGTGACGAATCGCTTGCTTTTCAGCGCTACAGCTTCCACTTGGAACTTTTGTCGCATCTAAAGGTACTGTTGGCTAAAACGGGACGCAACTGTGGATTATTTTAACACAACCTTAAGAACACTTTTGAAACCATATTCTTGAACTGTGTATTCTAGATTTTTTTGTCGTTTTGGTTTTGTGTAGATTAGATTAAATACCTTTATCTTTCTAAACTGTTGTGGAGCCAGTTTATAGTGTTTTTAATGTGAGTGTTGGTACAAATACTTTACACATTGACTTCGATAAGCCTGACTGCTCGTGCCAAGCTACCAAAGGGGTGACCAGGGGTTATTTGAAGAGTGTTTCCTCCTTACCCTGACTAGAAGCAAGGGTCCCTATTTGGACAGTGGTACCTACCTCTGCCAACTAGAGACCCCCAGATCTAACACCACTACAAGACCGAGATTTAAAATACAGGTAGAGGACTAAACGCTATGGGCATGGGCGTGCATGGCCCAGGTCTCTAGTGTGGATGTCATGTACTCCCCACATATAGAACTGATACACAATTGCAGATTACCTCTTACTAGTTAATCATTGGTAATCTGTCACTTACAGGACAACAAATCCTCATGCTTGGGAACTTATACGAGGAGGGGTTTTCTCCCCCTAAATGGTTATCTAAAAAAGGGCAGCTCCACACTGCTAGCGATATTCACATATATCAGGTTGTGGGAGGCGATGAGGAAATCATTATCTGCCTACCCCAGAAACTAACGGGTTCAAGATTTCAGAGTTTTTTTTGCCACTGGCTCACAGAATACCAGATGTATTACTATGATGTACACTACTACATTAGAAGCTATTCCCAGAGTTGATCGCAATTCTAGAATCCGCTGGGAGGTAGACCTAGGCACCCAATTCATGGATGAACAATGGGAATATTGCTGTCACCACACTAGGGAAGGTCTCTGTGAATGGCAGACATAGACTGCTGCAATATACTTTCCTCCATCAAATGTATTAAATTCCAGTCATTACATAGATGTAAAATGAGGGACAGCGATACAGGTGAGAGACGTAATGACACAGCAGCAGACTTTATATATCTGGCATGGAACTGTGTGGTAATTGCTAATTACTGGTCCCTGTTGTTCCAAGTACTAAGCAATATTGTGGGGCTGGCACCCGGCACCCCAGCCAGGGGCCCGATGGCACTTCTGGGCCATATTAAAGGGTTACCAAAATACTGTAGAAAGCTTGTTGGCCTGGCCTTACTGCTGGGAAAAAGACATGTGGCTATGTGATGGGGAAGTGGACCACCACCTACGGTTGATAATTGGCTCAAAGTTCTGGCATCATGTAATGGAAACTTGGAAATGCATTGCACATTCCTGCCCAGGGGCTCACACCCAAAGGACATTTGGGGCCATCTGAGACCCTATCTTGCTGGTAGAAGACAGGGGATTAATGGTGTACATCAGTTTGAATGAAACTAACAAAACATCATTGACTATCTGTGAAGCGAGTGGCAGCTCGACAATAAATAGTTGATTATTGTATTACAGGACGCATAGTGATGTGCTCCGAGGATGCTGTGGTCACAATGTCTTATTAGGAAATGTACAACCAGGTCGATTTTTTTGATATGTACATGGTGCATAGTATGATGGTCACTGTGCTTTTTTTCTTTGTTGTACCACTCAAAACTAAATTAAAGCATTTCAAAAACATGCTTTAATCCAGTCATAGCTATATTATGTCAATTCTTTTTCGGCAACTCCCAAAAACTCTGGCATCATTTAAAACTTGTCTAAAACACAGTTGTCTGTGTGGTGACAGTGACACCAAGCAGAACACACATTGTTGTAGTGCTATGATTACTGCACTGGGTGACAATTAACTCTTGTGATCTTAAAGCTCTCCCAATTGTGCATAAAGCCTTACAAGAAACAGCCAGCCTTCTTAGCAAACAGATTCATCATCCACTGAGATCTTTTAATCTCTTATCTCTTGGTTCGTGGAACAAAAATTCCACCTTTATGGACTGCTCCTTTTCGGTTGCAGCAGCAAAACGATCACATTCTTTACTCACTAATCTTAAAACCCATTTCAATCCATTCTTCGCTTTTGAGCAAATAATCTTTCTATGGTTCTATGCTGGTATACCATGTGTTATGTATTTATCCAGAACCAAGTAATGCTTGCGTATGTGTGCTTAAAAATAACAACACCGCACAACATGGGCCATGATAAAAAATATACACTAAACCAGCGGGGCTTGACAGAAGGAGTAGCTTCTTACTTGACCACCCAAAGGCACTTTAGGTACCGTAAGGGGTTTAAAACACTGTAGAAAGGCCAATATAAAACAAAAGGCTGGTATACCCTGTTTTTGAGGGAAGAGACTGATCCATCGTTAGACCAGCATGTGAAGGAGGATTATTGAGTAAGCTACTTTTCAGGTGTTTTTGGTATTGAAAAGGAAAATGTAACAGAGGAATCTCCTTGCCAAATTCGACGGGATGAGCCTCATTTACTTTTTACTTTGGAAGAAATTAAAGTGGCACTTAATCAATGTAGCACTTTGAGGGCAGCAGGCCCTGACGGGGGACCCAATGACTTTTTCTTAAACAACCAGGAGCTCTGGGCCCTGTTACTCACTAACACTCTTAATGCAGTGTCCAAAACTAACCACCTTGACTCTTGGAAAAAGTCTGTGATTATACCGAATTTTAACAAGCATTGGAAATGCAATAGGTCTCGCAGCATTAGAGTTAGTGCTTTTAGAATTGTTTATGGGTTTTTTTGTAAATCTTTAGCATTTTTGTTTCCTGTAGCCAATGCTAAAGAATTAAAAAAAAAAAACCATAAACATTTCTAAAAGCTCTAACTCAAATGCTCCGAGACCTATTCCACTGTGTGAGGGTGAGGGGTTGAGGGTGAGTGAGGGTGAGTGAGGGTGGGTGAGGGTGAGTGAGGGTGAGGGGTTGAGGGTGAGTGAGAGTGAGGGTGAGGGTGAGTGAGGGTGAGTAAGGGTGAGGGTGAGGGTGAGTGAGGGTGAGTGAGGGTGAGTGTGAGTGAGGGTGAGTGAGGGTGAGTGAGGGTGAGGGTGAGTGAGGGTGAGTGAGGGTGAGTGAGGGTGAGGGGTTGATGTTGAGGGTGAGGGGTTGAGGGTGAGTGAGGGGTTGAGGGTGAGTGAGGGTGAGGGTGAGTGAGGGTGAGGGGTTGAGGGTGAGTGAGAGTGAGGGTGAGTGAGGGGTTGAGGGTGAGTGAGGGTGAGGGGTTGAGGGTGAGTGAGGGTGAGGGGTTGAGGGTGAGTGAGGGTGAGGGTGAGTGAGGGTGATGGGTTGAGGGTGAGTGAGGGTGAGGGTGAGTGAGGGTGAGTGAGGGTGAGGGGTTGAGGGTGAGGGGTTGAGGGTGAGTGAGGGTGAGGGTGAGTGAGGGTGAGGGTGAGTGAGGGTGAGGGTGAGTGAGGGGTTGAGGGTGAGTGAGGGGTTGAGGGTGAGTGAGGGGTTGAGGGTGAGTGAGGGGTTGAGGGTGAGTGAGGGTGAGGGTGAGTGAGGGTGAGGGGTTGAGGGTGAGTGAGGGACCGCAAAGCTATGGGGGGCAGAAATACCACAGGAGGGGGCTATAGCATAAATACCACTGGGAGTTGATAGAGCGGGAAAACGGCCAGAGATTTGCAGGGCAGAGAGAGCACCACAGCGAGACAGCAAGGTGCGAACTGTGTGAGATATTGTGACCGGCGCACGGTGGGGCATTCCCAGGGTAGAAACGCACTGGGACAGTGGCAGGACAGAGAACCCGCGCGAAGCTGGAATGGCAAGAAGATCTCTGGGGTTGGTATGGGTTGAGTACCACTAAGGCTGGTAGGAGGGGTGTACCACGTGAGACTGGGGAGTGTGAAATAGGAGCAGCTTTGTGAAAAACGCCGGAGGGTGGTCCGTGGAGAATTTGGAGATTATTGAACGCATGGCGGCGCCCCCAGATGTTCTTGTTCTGCGTACAGTGTTGTGGACGCGCAAATAGCCGGAAATCCGTGAATTGCTCACGGCAGCAGCGGCGGTGTTGCAGGACTCCTGCATGGTGCTTGCCAGAACTTGGATAACTTCAGAGAATACGGATAAAGTACATTTCAATGCACGCAGGAGACTCCAGGAAAAGGTGCAAGGCGCACCGAAAATGGAACTGCCTGACAGGATGCAGATTTAGAAGGTCGCGTGCCAAATGCAAATAATTAAGACAGTGCTGCATTCCGTAATGTAGCCCGTGAAGCAGCATGCTGGAACAATGACAGAGGGATCTGCTTAGCAAAACAGTCATTCCAGGGAAAACAGCATGACCAGGCGAGAGCAGAATGCTGTGACGCACTTAAAGCAGGCATGG
Source organism: Lissotriton helveticus (assembly GCF_964261635.1). NCBI lineage: Eukaryota > Metazoa > Chordata > Amphibia > Caudata > Salamandridae > Lissotriton > Lissotriton helveticus. The sequence goes on from NC_136057.1 coordinate 1,492,037,736, forward strand.
AAATTCTGCCAGGCTAACTCAATCTATCTTCGATGATTCAAGTCTCTTCTGCAGGTAAAGATTACGAAGCGGACGGCACATGAGCGTTTGTTATAATGCAAACCGCTCGAGCTAACTCGACAGACGTCTGAAGCAGGACCAGGGCGCCTAGAAGACCACCCGAGGTGATACACAGTGGTATGCAAGGGATGGCACCCACTCATTCGATCTCACGCAGGTTCACATAATAACAGCTCTCTAACACTCTAGGTCAAATTTTGAAGTGCATATTAGGGAGTCAGGGAGGAGATATGGTGGTGGTGGGGGGGAGGGGGGTAGTGTTGCTAAAGGAGATTTTGAAAATCGTCAGGTCATTTAAGATATAAATGCGCGAGCGATAAGGATTAACACAACCAAGAATGGGGAAATGAAGCAAAATACACGCAGAATGGGGCAAGTGGCAAGACAAACTTGAAACAAAAGGGGGAGGGTAAGGGTTCGTAGGCATGCTATAGATGCCGATCCTGCCACGCCTCTGTAGCAAACTAGAAACTATATGGTAGGCAGGGACATTCGGAAAGATGTCAGCTACTTTAGGCAGTGTTCTATCTACCGTAACAGCATAAAAAATGTTTTTAAAAACGGTTCGACTTAATGGTTTGACGGTAAGAGCTGTAATTTTAAGTACTGAAAAATAGAGCTTGTGCAAAATTCCATGAAAAATAAACTGGAAATCTTTAGATTTATACAGCAGCTGAGGAAATTGCCCACTTATTTTCATTTTTTTCCATTTCAAAATACTTATTTTTTTTCACGCTGCATACAGACATGTAACATAATTTTGTTAAAGATTTGATCCAAACTTCAAGTTACCGGCAATATTTTCCATTATACAGAAAACCATGGCAGTTCACAGCAGCTGTGCTTTAATGTACAACAAATCGGGAATCTTTTTTTATTCCACTGATACATTTGCCTTTTAGCGGAATTGGAAGTAACATTTTCTTAACAGCTAAGGTGTGTTTAAATTGTGCCTGTGGTGGTGGGCCCGCACACTCGATGGTGACCCAGAGCTAAACAGAGAAAGACAGAAAACGAAGAAAGACCGAGGAAGATATAGATAGAAAAACCGTCACAAAGGAAGACAACAAAGATGAAAACAAGACGGAGGGAAGAGAGGGGAGGGGGGAGGAGAAATGCGACACGGCGGGAAGGGGAGGGGGCGGAGCGGGTACAATAAACAAGACGGAGGGAAGAGAGGGGAGGGGGGAGGAGAAGTGCGACAGGGGAAATGCGAGACGGCGGGAAGGGGAGGGGGCGGAGCGGGTAAACAAAGACGGACGTGCACGCGCTTTTAAGCTCAATGCGCATGCGCATTGAGCTTAAAAGTCACGGGCACTGCAAGGAATCGCCACGATTCCTTGCAGTGTGGATAAAGAGCGGATAAGTCCCAATACTCTCGCCTTGCTCGATGCGCATGCGCATCGACAGGCGAGACCTAAAAAGGGGGACAGGGCACTAGTGAAAATGTTTTGCCCGATTTCACTGTTAGAAAGCACAGCAAAATTGATGAGCCGACTATTGCTAAATAGGCTAGAGTCGTGGGCGGGAGAGAACAATATATGAATTCGAAAGCAGTACAGTTTTAGGAAGACAAAAGGAACAGTTGAGCAGTGTCTTAATTTAAACCTCTTGATATTTAAATATACAGCGGCTAAAGAGGGTCAGCTTTACATGGCCTTTATGGACCTGTCAGCCGCTTTCGACCGAGTGGCCCATTCGAAGCTCTGGTATATAATGACCGAAATGGGAGTAGATAGAGCAATAATTAATTTTATTTGTGAATTGTATTCCTCAGCGGAAGCCTGTGTACACATTTGGAGAGAGGGGGTTGTTCCAGGTCTTTTGCCTTGCTCCCTTTCTATTCTCTCTTTATACGAATGGTGTAGAGGCAGTTTGGTGGGGACCTCGAGTGATGTTCCTATTATTAACAAAACTCTAGTACCTATACTTCTTTACGCAGAAGATGCGGTTCTGCTGGCTTGAACAGGGAACGCATTGTAGAGAATAATAGACACCTATGTAAGCTTTATGAGTAACTTAGATCTGAAAGTCAATGATGTAGGAAGGTGGAATCTGACTATATGGTTACCCCCACTTTTTGCTTGGTGTTTTGCTACTTTTGGACTTAGTTGGACTGGGATCCTGCTATTCAGGGCACCAGTCTGTCTGCTTTCTCTATACAATGGATTGCATGTACTTTAGGTACATACCAGATTGGTTACTGAGTTACCTTGTGAGCCCCTAGTATATGGTACCCTAGGTACCAAGGGCATAGGTACCCCAGAGGCCTACCAGGGTCTGAAGCATGTATTATGTCACCCCTGGGAAGCCTTCCAAAATGACACCACAGGTCTGCACTTGCAGCCTGGGTAAGGTGATTGTAAGCACCCCTTACTTAGATATAGTATACCTATATCTACATATATATATATATATATATATATATATATATATGACACATATTAACCTATAAGTCGCTCCTATGGCAGGCCTTGACAATCCTGAAGGCAGAGTGCTTGGGTTTGTGTGAGAGGTTGCCCTAGCATGAGCTGAGCCCCTCTGCAGCTTTCGGAAATATCTCCTTATAGCCGTTCTATGATATAGCCATACCATATACTCTTAAGTGCATTATAATCCTCGTGGTTAGGCTAACTTTGGTTTGGCTTTATCAAAATATATCGTCTTTGGTGTCAAACACTTTGAAATCCTCCCCCCCTCCCCCCCCACCAATTCTGGTGGCCGGGGTAGAATTCCACCCTTCTAGAGGGAGAAGACATGTACACACTGGTATACCCGGTTAAAGTTTAAAAGAGCCTCAGCATCACAAAATGGATGCTGCAGCCACAGACAAGAGTCTGACCTCCTGCTGCTGGACGAAACTCCGTCAGGGGAGGCCTGGGCAATAGGTTTGCTGTCCAGGGAGGTGCCAGCACCTCCCCAGACAGGCTTTAGTGCATTGGGGCAGGGTGGGTTGCTTTCAGTGAAGGCTTTTCAGACACTGCCTGGGGCACACAAGGTGCTCCATGCATTACCTAGTTCAAACCGGTTGCTGGGGCACTCTGCCCCAGCTCTGGCATTAAACTGCACAAAGGGGAAGGGGTGTAACCACCCCCTCCCCAGGTCCTCCCATAGGTGGGACCCTGGAGTTAGTCCATCCTCTAAACTTAGTATAGGTATAGGAACCCAGTCCCTAGGACTTCAGATTGCCCTGGACGAAACTCTGAAACATAAATCTTGGACCTTCGACATTCCATATCGACTGGAAGACGGAAGAAATCTCCCTTGAGGTCAAGGAGTGACCTCCCTGTTCAAACAGGCACCAAAGACGCATCTTGCCATCTGCATTTTCGAGGCTCCCGCCGGATCCCGAAGAATCTGCGACACAGGACATGGACTTCCAGACATCTCCATGGCTGACACGAGTCCCCAGCAAAGCTGAGACCTGTAGCTATCACGAGAGACGCCGGACCGGAACTCCTGGACATACTGCAATTTTGCAACTGCACCTACTTCCCGAAGTTTCCCCGAAGTTGTGCATTTGGCTATTTGTTGCCCTTGCCCCGAGCACCTTGTGCACTGAAGCTGAGAGGCCTGCATTCCACGAGTGTTCCGTGAGTCCACTTTCTTCACCGCAGCTCGAGGTTCCTTTGCGATCTCTAGTCCGTTGGCTTTTGGGTCCCCACGAAGGACAATCCTTTGAGCTTTCCTGGTTGCTCCAGAAGTGCTCTGACTCCGCTCCAAAGGGTGAGTCCCTCAGACCTTGCTGGTCTGCACCAAAGCCAATCTTTGCATCTTGCGTGGGTTGCTGTTGCCAAGGCTTTTTGGGGCCAATCCGGATTCTGACGCTGCAGCACTCGACATCCTTCGTGGGACAGCTCGAATCCAGCTCCTGGTCGTCGTCCACGCCTCCTGGTCCTCGTGGCTGAAGAGTCAAGCTTCACCTCTTTCACCTTAAAGCACCCGACATCGGCTGGCATCTTCCTGTCGCCATCCTGGTCACTGGCTAGTGACCCAGACTCTGTCCCCTCTGCTTTCAGGTTCTTCAGATCTCCGATCCACCCTTGGATCCACCGGACACTTTTCCTCTGGTCGCCTGCAGCACTTCTTCGCAGCTCTCTATTGGAATCTACGACGAAACCAGACACCAAAAGACACCTATGCACCCGGCTTCCCGGGGTGAGGTAACACGAGTACTCCGGTGTTCCCGTGGGTCTTGAAGGATTCCATCGTAATTCACCCCTAAGTGTCCTTAATCTTTAAAATTATAACTTGTTAGTTCTCCATAGAAAGTCAATGGTTATTCGCGGCTGTGTTTAGACACTGCACGCGTCCCCGTGGGTCTCCTGCGTCCCTACCTTGGGTGGTTCCTGGTTGCTCCAGTGGTTCTACAGGCCCTAGGCCTGACTTCTATCGCTCACGTGGTTCTTATACCACTATTTTAGTATATGGTTTGTGAGGCCCCTAGGCCAAAACGTATACAGTGTTATTTACTGTGTGCTATTTAAAGTTCTTGTATTGTACTTTTACTTCTAGCCTCATACAGAGACTAGAGGGGTTGTGTTTAGAATAAATACATATATATAGGATATATACCTTGTGTGGTGTACTTTCATTTGGTCATTCAAGAGATTATAACTGGCAAAACAAGCTGCTTTACATTCCTTTGGAGACTTAGCTTGAAGGCTGCTCTCCACAGCTACCATTAGGATAGCTTTCTATAAGGTTGACTTTAAACCTACCATCAATAAGGGTCGTTTGGACTGGTGCAAGGTGCCCACTAGAATAGTGGACATCATATGCCAGGCCAACTTCTCACAAATTAAACCAAATCATTTGTACTTGTGGCGGGACCCAGATCAAGATTGCAAGCAAGGTGGCACGTCGGAGGAAGGAATATGGAAGTAGTAGATTTGTTCTCCTATTTGACGGTACTGTTCGAGGTGTTGCTGTTCCCACTCAACACCCATGGAATTTGACGCTGCCCCAGATTTACAAAATCAGATAAACCTGGGGCAAAGCCAAAACCTTTGCGCTTCTCTAGAGAAGGCGTAATGCGAAGACAGATGTTCTATTGATTCAGTATTGTGTACTTTGTGCCCTAGTCTCGTATAGAGACTAGTAGAGAGTGTATTATTAATAAATATATATTTTATATAACTATCGTGTGGTTCTCTCCTTTCATTTAGCCATTTAGGAGGTGATATTCTGGTAAAACAGCTGCTTTACATTCCTTCAAGATTAAGCCTGAAGGCTGTTCTCCACAGCTACCACTAGGATAGCTTTCTAAAGGTTATCTTTGACCTCATACATCATAAGGGTCGCGTGGACTGGTACAGGGTGCCCACTTTAATTAGTGGACAGCATATACAAGGCCACCTGCTCACACCAACTAAGATCCAAAATTCCCTAATAATTAATAAGCACGTACCATGTTATACAACATTGAGCAAGATCATTGAGAAGCCAGTAGGATCACCATTGCAAGTGTACTGAAAACAATACCAGTTACAAAACACCTCAGTGCGGATTCCACCTAGCGCTTTGACAGCATCACGGAGTATTAGTGACATTTTTAGAATGATAACCGAGAGAGACTGTTGAACTCTGCTAAGTGTGTAACTGCAGTGGCTGAATGGAAAACATCAGCAGAAGAAAACGTTTCTGTTTAGCATTATTTTTGTCTTCAATGAAGCGCAGACCTATAATTTTCAGAAAAAGCAGGACAATATACAGGAAGCACTTTTATTTTGGCAGGAGCATCTTATGTGTGAAGTGCTGCACACAATAACATGTGTGCAGCACCATTTTTGACTATTACAGAAACAAGGACCTGATAGGAACTTGCAGAACATAAGGACAGTCACCAATGGAGATAAAGAGGCTTCTACCAACAATAAGGTAGCATTTGGTCTCGATCTCCAAAGGGAATGAAATAATGGTGTAAGTGTGTTACCTACAGGAGTCGTTCACTGGGCACTTTCAGACCACTGATAGTGTTCCCATCAGGCAACCGACCTGTACCGCCCTTCATCATTTGGGACAAACATCAAACTGCACACTGGAAGTGGCCCAGTGTGCGATCACGCACAAGTGTGCTATATTGGTTCTTTATATCCAAATGACTGGCTTTGTCACTGAGTAGGTATCAGGGGTTGCTCACAAGCAGTGCAAAAAATTTAAATTAAACAATTTAATTAAATCTAAACGGTGATGGTGCCATTAAAATAGGGTAGAGGAAGGAAAACAGTTTAATAGAAACCTTCCTATCCCAACATTAAAAACAGTGGAAAAAGGTAGCATTAACAAATAACTACCTTGACAGTTGTTCTAGTCATGGTCGACATGTTTCTGCAGTGTTTATTCGGGCCCAGAGGTCACCTACTGCTTCATCAGGACCTATTGATTCTACTGCTTGTAGTGAGAATAGTGAAAAGTGTAAACAATATCACCTTATGCTCTCCTATTTTTTAGGAGTGTAACGCCCCACCTCACCCGGCATCAGCGCAGGTTTCAGGGAGCCCCGCTCTGCCCGTCGGTACTCCAGACGTCCTTCTGGGCTGTCTCACTACAAGCAGTAGAATCAATAGGTCCTGATGAAGCAGTAGGTGACCTCTGGGCCCGAATAAACACTGCAGAAACATGTCGACCATGACTAGAACAACTGTCAAGGTAGTTATTTGTTAATGCTACCTTTTTCCACTGTTTTTAATGTTGGGATAGGAAGGTTTCTATTAAACTGTTTTCCTTCCTCTACCCTATTTTAATGGCACCATCACCGTTTAGATTTAATTAATTTGTTTAATTTAAATTTTTTGCACTGCTTGTGAGCAACCCCTGATACCTACTCAGTGACAAAGCCAGTCATTTGGATATAAAGAACCAATATAGCACACTTGTGCGTGATCGCACACTGGGCCACTTCCAGTGTGCAGTTTGATGTTTGTCCCAAATGATGAAGGGCGGTACAGGTCGGTTGCCTGATGGGAACACTATCAGTGGTCTGAAAGTGCCCAGTGAACGACTCCTGTAGGTAACACACTTACACCATTATTTCATTCCCTTTGGAGATCGAGACCAAATGCTACCTTATTGTTGGTAGTAGTGAAGATAGAGGGCTGTAGCATTTTGGTCGTTAATATTCCCTCAGACCCCCTTTTTGTATGTATCGATAAAGAGGCTTCCTCAGATTTGCAAAATGTTTTAGTCTGGCACAGAAGGCACCGTTAAAACCAAAGGGGCACATTTATGAGAGGCTTGCATTGCTTTGCACCAGCTAACGTTGTACATACATGACGCAAACGTCTACGTCAGATTTTTGAAGCCATGCAAAGCCACTTTGCACAGCTCTGAGTGGCTTCACTAATCTGTAGTAACGCAAGCGAGCGCAATTCGCTGCATTGCATTATTCTGCCCTGGGAAGGCATTGCATGGATGATTCACACAAATGGGGCTGCTCTCAGTGTAGTGAACAAGGTACTTAGAGTGTTAAATAAACTGCCTGCTCCTAGAGCCCGCGCCTCTGGTTCCCTTCCCTAGGACCTTCCTGGCGTTAGTGTGTTTATATGTTGCATGGATGTTCACATGCAACTCCCATGTTTTTTGCTGCATTGCCAGATTTACCAGTACTGGTAAACCTGGGAATGCACCAAAACGTTATGCCTTTCCACAAGAGGTATGACAAACAGAAATATCTCTATTTCTCTTAGTTTCTTCCCCTTTCTAGGTGTGCAGCACACATAGACAGAGGAATATGTGTCCTGATAGTCTATCTGTGCAGGAAGGTGCTCCTTCTTGCAAAAAAACAATACTGCTGACAACACAGGCAGCGCCAGCGCAGGGGAAGGGCCAGGAATGCACCGTATTGCCTTAAATACAGCCATTCCTGGCCTCCTCCCGGTCATGCAGTGCAGTGCAGCAAGGTGACTTGCTGCGCTGCGTCACTTTCTCATAAATGAGCCCCAAAGTGTTGTAGTTCGAAATCATTAACTTAAATTTTCCTAACAAAATTAATAATTCACTCTTCACCATCTATATTTATTGCTTTAAATGCTTCTTTGTGTATGAACTTTTTGAAGACAGATAACATTGCAAATGAAATCATTTGTTTTTTCTAAATCATCAAGTATGCTACGGTTGTGAATGCACAACCTTTTTACAAATTATCACGTTTAGGTTTACTATCTGGTTTAGGTTTACTAAATTCAAATTGCTGCTGTCATTGCCCATCATCAGATCAATAATAATTTTACAACTTGAAGTTATTTATTGTAAAATTTAATTTTTGATAGCCTCAGCTTGCAACATCAAAGCATTTTACATGTGGAGCAAGAGCACTAAAGTTTGCCTCCAAACAGAAAACAGTGTTTTATACGTAGCAACAGCTCCCTTCTTTTCCTTGAACATTAATTTACCTCTGAAGTATGCACAGTATTTTTAATAGTAATAGTTTAAAGGATTTGAAGAGATGCAAACGGAAGGACAACAGGGAGGCGCGTGGGTCACTGAGGAATCCACAGGCAGATAAGATACTGTATCCACCAGAGAAAGCGTTACCGAAGGTAACATGTTCTTCTGATGGATCCATCTGCCTGTGGATTCCTCACCTTTTGAATTGAATCCCCAAGTCGTACCTCTCCCGGAGGAGGGTGTCCACCTGACTATAACAAACAATCACTGAAAATGCAATAGGTCTCGCCTTTGATTAAGTTAAAGCCATTTGCTTTGCTAATGGTATTGTATAGCAAAGCAAATGGCTTTAACTTAATGAAAGGCGAGACATATTGCATTTTTAATGCTCGTTTGTAACGATCGGATAATATCTCCCGTTGAGACATTGTCTATAAAGTAGTTTCCCATGGACAAAAATTATATGAAATTGTGTAATGCAAAATTACAACAAAAAATGCAGATTTCGCCAACACTATTAAATTTCATCCAGACCTATGTGTTCAGTTCACCCTCAATTAAGCGTGGCAAATGTAATTAAGGGTGTGGCTTAAAATACGCATGCGAAAAATCTGTGCTTAGCATAGTGTGCCGCCCGCCTTGTATTTTTCTTTTTCTGTGATTGCATCCAGATATATGATACAACAAGTAACATCATACCTAAAAGTCCGGACTATTGGCTTTGTCTATGGTTGTTAGTAGAGAGTGAGTAGTAGAGAATGAGTAGTAAAGAGTAGGAGAGAGTGAGTAGGAGAGAGTGAGTAGTAGAGAGTAGTAGAGAGAGAGTAGTAGAGAGAGAGTAGTAGAGAGAGAGTAGTAGAGAGTGAGTAGTAGAGAGTGAGTAGTAGAGAGTGAGTAGTAGAGAGTGAGTAGTAGAGAGTGAGTAGTAGAGAGTGAGTAGTAGAGAGTGAGTAGTAGAGAGTGAGTAGTAGAGAGTGAGTATTAGAGAGTAGTAGTAGAGTAGTAGAGAGAGTAGTAGAGAGTAGTAGAGAGTGAGTAGTAGAGAGTATTAGAGAGTAGTAGAGTAGTAGAGAGTAAGAGAGTCAGTAGTAGAGAGTAGAAAGTAGTAGAGAGTGATAAAGAAAGGAAGAGATGTTATATCAATGAGGCATCATTTTTTTTCTAAGGATAGGGGGGTGTCATGTCATGGGGACATTAGGATCCTGCAGGCACAGTGCTCCAAAGGTCCACTGCAAGGACATTGGACACAATTTCTTGCCCAGGGAGTGGGCCTGGGCAGGACGTGTTGGGAAGAGCACGGCATTCCAGGTTAGAGGATAGCAGGTACAACAAGGGGGGAGGCAAGCCCCATCAGATATAACAGAAGAAGATATGCTAGAGGGGATATCGATAATAAAGAAAAGATCAGCAAAGTATCGGTCTGTCCGATTGCTCACTGGCAAATTCAACTAACATGAGAGGGCACTGGAGCTGCTTAATACCAAGATTGCCTAGTCTTGACTCCACCTAATATCTCTTTCTTACACCACTCTACACATGCTGTCTCCTCCTATCACTCTAGTAGGTTCCTTTTCATCCCTGATTTCAATCTTTGTCTCTTTTTTCCTAATTATTTCTTCTTCATTATTTCTTCCTTCCTGCCTTGCTTCCGTTTAAAAGCGGATGATAAGAAATAAGCTCCACTCCCCAAAAATGAGTGCCAATGATAGACACCAGCACAAATTAGGCACTTCTGCCACAGATGCTAATGACTACACAACTCTTACAAAGACAGGAATCCAAAGGTGCACTTGTCAAGACAAAGAGGGTTGGTTAAAACATCTTTAATCTAGAACCCATGGAAGAAATGTAGCAATATTTATATCTATTGTGAAGACTTGTCGGTGGCACGTACAAAGGAACCTCCGGCCATGACCCGCCAGCCTCGTTGAGTACTCATGCGTGATAAGCCCACAACATTCCAACCAGGTGAAAGGTCAAAGCAGGGACATGGCCCAATTCCTAAGGAAGCGTCCATACCTGATTATGCAAACACTGTGGCAACTACACTTGCTTCCTTCCAGAAGAAAACTCGTCATTCCAAAATCTGTCAAACTATTTATTTCTGGAAAGTATTTCGAAGTGTTAAAAAAGTGGGAACTTGCAGGGCTGAGAAATAAGGACGTAGCAGTTGTCCCTCGTGGCCTGGCTTGGCCTACCCATCATGCCTTCCACTGCAACTTCCTTCTTAAATGAATGCATTGAGGCACCGGGGATTTTTAAGATGGAAGAAATCAGAGGGAAAGCAACAGACTAAAATGTGTGCATAGCCTCAGGAGGAGGGGTTGCATCCGCGCTCGAAGTGTGGAAAGAGGGGCAGAGCGGCTCAGAAAGAGGCAGGTTTGTCTGCATGTTGAAATGTTTTGGTCATTTAAATTGGCTTTTAAGAAAGACGGCGAAAAACAATACTTTAAAGCGGACACAAACTGATCCATCGTCTAATGGGCCAACTTTAATGCGACGGCGTTTGGACAGATATATAAACAACAAAAAAGATACAAAAATGCATGTGCTCTGCTGAAGGAAGGCAATTTGGAGAGAACTTAAAGTTAGGGAGGTTACAAAGAGCTCACATTATACATCCAGTGTTACTGTCTTTTACTTTCTTGTGCTTATAGTTTAGGATTTAAAAGGCGTATCAAACTACAAGTACACGAATGCAAAGCGCAGGGCTGGGCGAGTTACTGACACTTGAAGGGGAGAGGGTAAGATCTCTAGCATTGCTCGGTGTTGGGAGAAGAGCACCGTCCTGGCACTATGCCCATCTTAGTATCAAGTACCACGGAACTCGCTAAGCCACTCATGATATTTATAAGCCGGTGGCTGGTTCTCGGTGTTGACATTCGGTGTAAGCCCTTTAAATGGCAGGAATTTGTTTGGAGTTACCTCGTGCGGATCCGCTGTTGCCAGTTGGCGCTCGGCCCAATGGTTCTCTCATGCAAGCAGCAATGAACCAGTAATTACATGGTACAGGTAACAATAGCACAGACTTGTAACACAGGGAACCATGCTTTCCCCGGATCAGCCGCTGGGTGGAGTCTGCTGGCGCGGCTCTGCCTTTGAAGCATGCGTCTCTGATAGCAGCTGTCTCAAACCAGCTGTGACCTCCAGATGGGCGAAACCAATGAAAGTGGCAGATACATGGCACTGAAACCACAGCCTCGTTATGTTATTTCGAACCAGTGTCATAGCAAGGCTGCTGCTATGTGTCTTAATGCAAGGGAAGAAAATGGCAACCTACAAACTGGTAGGGTGGTAAGAAGACAGAATTGGCTGGCGGCGGGACACTCACTTTCTTGGGCAGTGGCACGTGCTGTACTTGACGCCAGTAATGGCTACTCGTCGTTGCCCATTAGCACACTAAATGACACATAACTGAGACAGCACACTACCATGCCAGGTTTCAATAATCAATGTTCGAGCAGGCCACCCAGTCTAGTTTTTTCTGGCATTCTGGGATGTGTAGTTTTATTTACTACATTATAAAATCAGGAATATAAGCCCCCGGCTGCAGAGAAAGCAAGCGCTCGCCATTGCCTTGTCCTCCCATTGACCCCGTGCGCCTCTGAGCTCCATGTGCCTGCTTCACAGCTGTTGTGAAGGCTTTTCTTATCTGCTTGTTAAATAAACAAGCAGATAAGAAAAGTCTTCACGACAGCCAGGAATCAGGTGAGCCAGTTCAGCAAAAAGCCAAAGGGAGGCAACCTAAAACCCTCCTTTCCAATGGGAAGCCAGCGTTTGACATAAACGCTAACGCTACCCAATGGAAATGAGGGGCGGGGCTCAAGTTCTCTTCTCCAAACTAAGTTGTTTACTATAAGTGTCAAGGCGAGGAGCGCATGCGCGCTCCAACGCCAGCCGAGACCTAAAAATCTTGCAGAACAGAGCATGCAAAATGGCCGTCCCACCTAACCTCAGCAGAAATGCTTTGCAAAGGTGTGGAGGGAAGCCCAAGTTGCCGCCTTATCGATGTCCACAATAGGAACACCTCTAGCCAAAGCCGAACAAAAACTCTTATTTCTGGTTAAATTACCTCTAAAACCTTCAGGCGGCTTATTCTTGGCCAGGACGTAGCAGATCTTGATACACAAGATGATCCACCAGGAGAGTGTTCGTCTGTGAGCAGCTTTTCCTTTCATTCGTCCAATGTAGTCCACGAAGAGCTTATCATCCAGCCTTAGTTTCCCTTGTCCGGTCCAGGTAAAAGCAGACCGCCCTCTCAGGGTCCAGGCGATGACGGCCCTCCTCCTCCTTGGAAGGGTGAGGGGGAGGATAGAGGGTAGGTAAAGTAACAGACTGTCCTAAATGGAAAGGAGTAATCATCTTAGACAGGAAAGCAGCCCTGGTCCTTACAACCATCTTTTCTGCATGAATGGTAAAAAACTGAGGTTTTGAACTAAGAGCCTGAAGCTCACTTACCCTCCTGGCCGAGGTAATAGCGATCAAATAGACTGTCTTGAAAGAAAGAAGCCTCAAAGGGCAACTATGAAGAGGGTCAAAAGGAGACCCCATCAGAAACGTAAAAACTAGATTCAAATCCCACTGAGGCATAATGAAGGGAGTGGGAGTAAAGTTATTGGTTAAACCCTTAATGAACCTCCTAACAATGGGGGACTTAAATAAAGATGGCTGATCTGGTAAACGGAGAAAAGCAGACAAATATCCCTTTACTGTAGCCGAAGCACAACCCTGCGGGGCCATGGAAAGTGAAAATCCCAGAATGTCAGACAAATGGGCCTTCAAAGGATCAATTCACTTCTCTCCACACCATTTCACAAATTGAGACCACCTAGATGAATAAATAGATTTGGTGGAGTGTCTCCTGGATGATAAAATAACATCCACCACATCTGGTGGGAGAGAGTAAGAACTCAGATTGCCCATTCAATCTCAAGGCATGAAGGTGTAGGCTCTGGAGGTGGGGGTGTGGAACCGGCCCCTGCGACTACGAGAGGAGATCTGCCCTAAGAGGGAGACGGAACGAAGGTTACAACAAGAAGTGAAGTAGATCTGTGTACCATACCCTTCTCGGCCAATCCAGTGTGATCATAATGACTTGGGCCCGGTCTTGGCCAACCTTCCTCAGAACTTGAGAAATTAAGGGTATGGGACAGAACGCGTAAACGAGTTGCAAGCTCCAATCCAATTGAAATGCGTAACCCCTTACCACCTGCATCGGATACTGAAGGCCGAGCAGTGCGCATTCTCCCAAGAAGACGTGATGGACCCCCTCTGAATGAAGACGCCACTCGTGATCGGCTGACAGACTGTCCACACATACATTCAGCACCCCGGCCAGATGATTTGCAATCACAAAAATCTGAAGGTCCTGAGCCCAGGACCAGAGTTGCAGAGCCTCTCTGCAGAGACGATACGACCCTACACCTCCCTGTTTGTTGATGTACCACATCGCGGTAGTGTTATCCGTTAGGACCTGAACCGACTGACCGTGAGGGAGTGAAGGAAGGCCTTGGGAACAAAACGTTTTGCTCTCAATTCCAAAAGGTTGATGTGAAGCAACCTCTCCTCTGGAGACCAAAGCCCTTTGTCTCCAGATCCCCCGGTTGAGCACCTCACCCTAGAGTCGAGGCATCCTTTACCACCGCAGGCAGCGGTGGAGGAGGCTGAAATGGCTTTGCTTGAGACAGGTTGCCCTGCACACTCCACCAAAAGAGCTCCGCTGCAGTGCCTCTGGAGATTCTGATTTTCTCCCCGAGACTTTCATTGTGCTGATACCACTGCCTGCGGAGGCACCACTGGAGTGCCCTCATGTGCCAGCATGCATGGTTGACCAACAGTATGAAAGAAGCGAACAAACCGAGCAGGCGTAGGACCTTCAGGACTGGAACAACTGCTCCATCGTGAAATAAAGAAAAATCATCTCCTGTATGTCGAGAATCCTCTGCAGAGGCGGGAAAGCTCAACACACAGTAGTGTCCAGCATTGCCCCTATGAACAGACTGCGCTTCAAGAGCGCCAGGTGAGATTTGGGTACATTGATCGAGAAACCAAAGTTGAACAACAATTACGTTGTTGCATGCAAGTGAAGCAAACCCATCTCTGGAGACTTGGCTTTTAGCAGCCAGTCATCCAGATAAGGGAAAACAGGAACCCCTGACTTCCTGAGATGTGCAGCAACCACAGCCATCACCTTTGTGAAGACCCGTGGTGCGGAAATGAGACCAAACGGAAGGACCGCAAACTGGTAGTGTTGCGACCCTACCAGAAACTGGAAATTCTTCCAATGCGACTTCAGGATAGGAAGATGTAAATACGCATACTGCAAATCCATTGACACCATCCAGTCTTCCTCTTGCAGCGCCAGAAGAACCTGGGCCAAGGTCAACATTTTGAACTTTTCCTGCCTGAGGTAAAAATTCAAAACCCTGAGGTCCAGGATCGACCTCAATTGGCCGTCCTTTTCGAGTATCAGGAAATAACAGGAGTAACATCCCTGACCCCTTTCCTGCTCGGGAAACACCTCTATCACCCCTTTCTGCAGAAAGACAAGAACCTCATGTTGTAAGAGCAGTAAATGGTTCTCTTAACACCAATCCTGGCGAAGAGGGTAAAGAGGGGGAAACTCTAGAAAAGGCAGTGTGTACCCATTTTCCACAAGATTCAAAACCCAACTTTTTGAGGTAACCTATTTCCAATCTTGCAGAAAATGGGATCCCCGACCCCCTACAGGACCAGGACGCTCCAAGATGCGGGATCTAGAGCTGCTTTCCCATGGTACCAGTTGGGGGGGGGGGACAGGAGAGGAGGAGGAGTAGGAGGACTGCTGTCGAGAGACTCCTCGAAGACGGCCTCTATTATTTCCCCTGTGCGACCTGTACAGAGGATTCTGCTTTTGTTGTTGGTGAGGCTGCTGATGGCCTGGAAAGGAAGCCGCCTTCCCAAAACCTCGATACCTTTTGTAGCCAAAGCCCCTAGGCTGAGACTGCAGGCCCAAACATCTTGCAGTAGCTCTACTGTCCTTAAAAACCTGCAAAGCGGAGTCCGCTTTGGTACCAAACAATGTTGAGCCATCGAAAGGCAGATCCAGTAGAGTAGCCTGAACATCTGACTAAAAACCTGAAGATCTGAGCCAGGCATGTCTTCTCGTAGCAATTGAAGAACCCATTACCCGGGCAACCGAGTCTGCAGTGTCCAGAACTGATTGAATGACCTGACGGGCAGCAGCTTGTGAATCTGAAAGAGCCTCAAGAAAATGAACTCTATCTTCCTCAGGAAGTTTAGGGGCCAATTGCTTAACAGAGTCCACAAGGGCATGAATGTACCTTCCAAGCAAGCAAGTGGTGTTTGTAGACTTCAGTGCCATACTTGTTGAGGAAAACACCTTTTTGGCCGACTGTTCTAACGTTTTTGAATCTCTTTACCCGGGGTGGTAGGAAAGGACCCTGATGACTGCTTGGAGCAAGAAGCTTGAACCACCAAGCTTTCTAGAGATGGGTGGGCAGAAAGAAAAGCTGGATCACCAGGAGCAGGTCTATATCGCCTTTCCACTGATCTGGAAACTGCAGGAGCAGACAAGGGCTTCTGCCACACGTCCATAATTGGATCTGTCAACGCCTCATTGAAATGGAGTAGAGGTTCACTAGAAGAAGAAGCACAATTTTGCACTTCAGTCAGAATATTTGACTTTACTTCAGCTGAAGGGAACCGAAGGTCCAAAAACTCAGCAGCTTTTATGATCACCTCATGATAAGGGGCGACATCCTGAGAGGAAAGAGCCTTTGGTGAAGAAAGCGCCTACTCCAGGAAAGTGTCAAAGCTACTAGCCTCATGTAGACCTTTGAATTAGTCTATGGAGTCGAGAATCTCACGTTCCTCTTGCTCCTGCCGGTACTCATCTTCTTCCAACAGCCTTTGTGCTTCCCACCTCGATCGCTGCTTTGGTATCGGCGTTGACGGCGCCAGCCGCTGCCCCGTCGACAGCAGGCGCTGGCGTTGAAAAAGTTCCTTCCGAAACAGGCAGCGGTGCTGATTGAATCCGAGATGGCGCCAGTTCGACACCAGACCGAGATTAAGGTTTCGGAGTCCAAAACCTCGGCGCCGGAAACTGCCAAGATGGAGCCGTTGGCATAAAAGACAAGAAGGGTGCCTGGGCATACTGCTGGGGGATGCCTAAGTTAAAGGCAAGCAGACCCACAAAGGAAGGGCGCCAGCGAACCCCTCGGAGCCGGTGAGTGGATCGGAGTCCCCTGCGGAGAAGGGGAAGGCGACAGAGACACAAAATCTTTTTCCCGGCAATAGGTGCGGCTGACCTCGAAGCCTTGCCATTCGAAGAGCGACGTTGTGAACCGTGTCTTCTCTTCTGCTTCTTTGACTTTGAAGTATGCGAAGTCGACAACTTTGAGCGCTAACGACCCCGCTTCTCTTTTTTCGCCCTTGCCATGAAGTTTGGCTTCACGCTCCGTCAGCGCCTTAGGGTTCATCTTTCAACAGCACGAACACCCTTCTATGTCGTGGTCCGAAGAAAGACACCAAAGGCAGTCGTCCTGTGTGGTCATAGACATATGGCTCCCACACTCCCTGCAGGGCTTGAAACCCGACTTCTTCAAAGTAGCCATTCTTACAGAATCATGAAGAAGATGGAAGAAACAAAGTAATCACAGAGAAATGGAGAGTACCAGAATAAAAAGTTATGCGTCGACGGCGTAGAAAAAGGGAACTGACATCAGCATGCCGACGAGCTCTTCTTTTGACTCATACGGTGTCCCGAGCGGGTCCGTGCTATTATGACGTCGTCGTAGGAGAGCTAAGAAAAGAATTTCCATGGAATGCAGGCGTAGGGGTAATTCAAAGGGTGAGGAATTCACAGGCCGATGTATTCACCAGAAATAGACGTTTATGGGCGCTATGTGCTAAGCTCAATGGGAGGCAGATTGTTCTCGGGTCCATTTGTGCCCCCAACACCGATCAGGCAACATTCTGGCAGATGCTTTCTAACATATTATCCCACTGGTGTGACATTCCCTGGTTGCTGGGAAGAGATTTCAACGCGGTACTAGACACCAGCTTAGACAGGTACTTCCCACCACTAGAGCTTACCACGGCCTCATCTTATGCCAAAACCTTGGGGGAATGGTTGTGCCACTGGGGTCTCGCAAATGTGTGGAGGGCACTACATCCACGGAAGCTTCTATACTCACATTACTCTCATCCACACAGGCTACATGTGCGTATTGACAGGTTTGTGGGAAGGGTGATTGCTTACTGCTGAGTGCGCTCGGAACACAATCCTCACATAATACAGACAGCTCACCCGCATGTGGAGGCTATGGCCCATGGCACTGGAAGACCCGCCTTTCAGGGCTTCGGTAGCACCTACTATTGAAAATTATTACGAAACAAATGTGGATTCGGTCCCGGATACCAGCATTGTGTGGGATGTCGGCAAAGCAGTGGAACGGGATTAATGCATGGAGCTTAGCTTGAGCATGCACTGACAATTAGAACAAGAGGCAACACACATCGAGGACGCCCTCATCCAATTAGAGGCAGAGATAGCAAATGCAACTGGTACCCAACATGCACTAGACAAACTGAAGCATGACCATGCCAGAGTCATGGAACGCTGCAGAGCTTAAATTATCTACATGTGGTTCGTACTCACGAGGTGGCATATAGAGTAGGTAGACTGCTAGCAAGATTGATTGGGCGAAAGCATTCACAGCCCCTGGTTCTTGAACTGCGGTCAGCAGCAGGTCTCCTGTTGACACGCCAACATGACATGCATTGTGAGTTCACAGCCCATTATGCCTTCGGGTAGCGTCTTTAAGTATGGACTCTAACCTGCTCCCGCAGCCGGCGCTATCGGCAGAGCAGATGGCAGGTGGCCATACAGGCGCTGGCAACTGGTAAGGCGCCGAGCCCTGATGACTTCTCCACTGAGTACTACAAAGTATTTCAGTCAACCCGGCTCCGCATCTGATGTCAATGTACCACAGCGCGCAGGGGACGTCCTCCCGGAGTCATTCCGTGAGTCACTGCTGGTCTCGCTACCCAAGCCAGATAGATTTCCAGAGCTACTAGGCTCCTACCGACCACTGGTGCTGTTGAACACAGTCTAGAAGGTATTAGCCAAGATACTAGCGTGTAGACTTGCTCCCCTGGTACTGCAGTTGGTACTTGCAGACCAAAATGGCTTTGTACCTGCTCGCTGTACGTCACTGAATATACGACACTTCTTCCATGTGGACCATTACTCCAGAGAGTGCTAGATGTACTCGGGTTGCCTGGGCCTCAACCTGGAGAAGGCGTTCGAAACCCTGTAGTGGGGCAATTTATTTGCTGCCCTCAAGAAGTACGGTCTGGTTAAGCTGCTTTGTAAGCAGCCCATAGCCAAAATCAAGACGGGTAACTATGTGTCCCAAAAGGTCCCAATTGAGCGTGGCACCAGACAAGGGTGTCCCCACTCCCCAATTCTATTCTTGCTCATCATCAAGCCGCTGGCTGTGTCTCTCTGTCAAACCAGCGCAGAGTGGGGCATCCCTCTGGGCGACGACACGCATGCAGTTTCTCTGTATGCTGACGACCTGCTGATTTACCTTTGAGATGTCCGTGGGTCATGCTCAGTGGTGGTGAGGGAGTTGCTGGAGTTTGCCTCACTGTAAGGGCTGCGGGTGAACTGAGAGAAGTCGTGTCTGTACCCTTCGCCGAGACGACCCCCTGATCCATGCTTGGTACTGGGGGGTACACCTGGGCCGTGCCAGAGTTCAGCATTCCACTACCTGGGAGTCTGATTTTATCGCCATTTGGAAGACCTTCTGGAAACCAACATTGTGTGGGCCACAACAGTGGTAAGATCCCAGATGTCCTTCTAGCGCACCCTCCCACTAGCCACCATGGGCGTATTGCACTCCTGAAAATGGTGGTCCTCCCACGGCTGCTCTGCCATTTCACAAACCTGCAAATTATGGGCTCTAGAGCAAGACCTGCAGCAGTTCATTTGGCACGGCACTCATAGCAGAGTAGCGCTAGCGAAGCTCTATCTACCTGTTGACCGAGGTAGATTAGCTGTACCCAACATGGAGCACTATTATTTGGCATTGCAACTCCAATAGGTGGCTCGTTGGATAAGTGGCATGCAGCTGGCAGACACTGCGACACAGAAACTCAGCCGCATGCAGCCCCAAATTACAGCCTTATTCCAGCACCTGGGCTCAATGTGCCACTGGAATCAAGCTATCCTGGCTGAAGAGGGGTGAAATCCCGAAAGCGATCCTAGGATACTTGTTCCCAGTCCAGGGAGGACCTGGCTTGGCAGTTCGGGCTGGACTGTTCCCATGAGGCACAGGGTCACGACTGATTTGCATATGGCCAGGTCTAATCTAGGGTGGCATGGTGAGCAAAAGAATGATGGATTTAACCCAGATCTCTTGACTGGGGGTAAATGTTTTGATTAGTTCTGTATTCCGTCCTTCAATTGTGTCTCTTTTGCTTATTCCAGCTTCTGGCATCGGTAGCATAAAAATGCTTTTGCCAGAGCCTAAAGCTCACAAAAGGGACTATTCTGTATGGTCCCTCCCTGCCCATGCTTGGCATGCCGAGTCATCACAACGCAGTCTCAGCTGCAAAGCTGGCCACCTGGGAAGAGGCGGGGCTGCACACTCAGGGAGACCAGTATAAGAACCAGCAATTAGTGCAGTTCCACACGCTAGCCGAAGACAGTGGCCTTGCCACAGGGCCAATTCCTGTTATACGCTACGCTAATGCAGGAGTTACAAGTCCTGTGGGGAGACATGACTCGTGAACCCATGACTCATCTCACTGTTCAATATCTCCACGAGCTGGGCACTGGCAGACACCCTACCAAACGTTTTGCTGAGTCTCTGCAGGCCCATTCCGCACAGCCATTGGCTTCACTCAGGCAGCGCTGGGAAGCAGACCTACAGAGACAATGCACTAACCGTGAGTGGTCGGACATCTTAAAGGGTCTACACATATCCTTAGGAACGCCCGATTTGGTCTAATACAATATTACATCCTTCAGAGGGCATACATGACGCCAGCCAAGATCAACAGATAGTTTAATTGAGAAGATGCCAGATGCCCAAGAAGTAGATTGCTAGATGCAGATCTTCTGCATATGCTATGAGCCTGTTCAGCTTTTACCTCCATTGAACGCACTTAGCCGACTGTACAGGTCGCACTGTAGAGTATTCATGGGAAGTTTGCCTACTGGGCCTGTACCGGAGAACCAAGAAGCATAAAGTAAGATCCCGATTTATGGACCTCGGGCTCATTGTAGCCAAACGCCTAATCACTAGGCGCTGGAAATCTTAGGAGCCGCCATATATACCAGCCTGGCAGCAGTCACTGACGTGCTGGGCACAGGCGGAGAGCGTAGCATTGGGCCGGGAAGACACGCTGGGTCTACGGACGCTCCTGCTAGCAGCGGCATGGGACACGATACTGCTAGATCTAAGGAGCACGTGGCAAGACACCTGGAGTCACCCTGGACCCCTGTGTCATGTAGATGACTGGCAAGGCTCAATAGTTACCGCATGTTATGTCGGGCGCTGCTCGGTGCTTCACAATATAGGAAGTCAGGTTGCCCCACTGGCTATGCGTCTCTTGTCCATAACCAGGTATATTATATCTATTCACTCCGTAGCGGCCTAAATTTTGTACCCACAGAAGGTAGACGAGACACAACTACAGTCACAGCGCGCATTGCAGGGAAAACAAGGGAACACAAAGCCAGGTAGGTGCTATCTCATGAGTCCAAGTGGTACAACACAACTCTGTCCCAGTTCATGCAATCCCCGTTTCTTACAACATCAACACACACGATACATACTATGTGATGCACCAACAAGTAAGGCATGCATGCCCTTAATATATAGACTGCCTATGATATTGGTATTTTTTCGTATTATACGCACAAACAGGCGACTTGAGCAGGTGCTTGTTTAATATTATCGCAAATGTTGAAGGTCAATAAACAAATGTAAACAACAACAAAAAAAGACTGGCACAATGAATACCACAGCTGCATATTTCATGTTAGGAGAGTTAGCAGAGAATGAATAGCGGGAACATACATTCCTCGGCATTTCAGTACCTTAAACAATTGATTTGGAAACCCAATTAAAAATTCTACTAGCATCTGCCAGACACTTTCAAGAAAGAAATATTTTGCATATTAAATTCTCGAAATATTCTTCAAAAACAGATCCATTTCTACTCATGCACTAACGCAGCAGTATTTTTTAAATGCTCACAATTTAAAGTACTTGGTAGGAGTGTGAACTTTTTACCTAATTTTAATTTTATGGGTAAAATGTGTGTGATTTTCCATCCTATGCTGCAGGCATAACTTCTCTGCATTGGCTTAGATTAGCACATAAGCACATCTGAAACTTGTATTTTAATTTTCTTGTTACAAATATAGGACCACAAGTGCCACAATGCAAAAAAAATAAAATAATAATAAGCACTAGCAAAGGCAATATGTCGCATCTATTGGTGATCAGCATGCGCAATAACCATTTGTTTTCTTCTTGATGAACATAATTAGAAAAAATAACAAACTACTTACCTTCAGTACAGCCTTATATGGTAAAGTCTCTAGCCACAGATTCCTTGCCTTAGAATTTTCCCCAGGCATCCGACTGGAGCTGGAAACATTTTTGAGCAATAACCCTGTGTGTAAGTAGGTGGCATAGTTACGCTAATCATGGCGTGTCGGCATCAGAAGTAACGTGTATGGTGCATGTACAGGCCCCAACCCAGCGCGCTGATATCAGTTTCTTTTCGTGACTTTCCACGCCAGAAGCACAGAGCCACTCCAGTGGTGTTCATGTCTAGGGCCCTTAAGCAGACCCTCTAGGATGTTGCGGCATAGATTAGGAAGTTTAACGGCACAAATATGGAAATTTCGCTGTACAAATATGGAAATTCAGCTGCATTTTTGCAGCACTTTATTTTACTCAATCATTAATGTTCAGCCTGAGATCAATAGAAACTGTTTTAGCTGAGCATTCCACTTTGAAATAGGCATGTTTAAAGTGTCTTTAGCTCTAGGGAGGCACAGCTCCAGCCCTAACCTCATAGAAGGTAGCTGTATTCTTAAATGTCATTTTTTAAGTAGACTTCCCCGAGTGGAGTCTAGTTTCAATGAGTTCATCCAAGACCGTCTAGGGCCAGCTATTGAAGCCCCAACCAATGCTGCGGCTGCCCACAAGCTATCAAATGTGACATCGAGATTAATTTGAAAACCAGTTTCATGTTTGCTAGAATATTAGTGGGGGTCTTCATTTTCCTATATGAAGTCATATAGGTATTAAAGGTGTTTAAGTAATACTTGGGTGTGGCATATGCTTAACTAAAAAATTAGAAGCAACATCAGACCTATTAAGTAAAGCCTCCATTACATCTAGCAGGCTGGAATGCTCTGATAAAAGTTTAGATGTTGATGCCATTGAAGCCAAAATAGTGTTAACCTTAGGAGTTTGAGGAAAATCTTATTCAAAATCTCTGATCTAGTATCTCTTGTACGCATAATGGCAGATTTATCTGGATCTTTCCACTGTTTATATAAAATTTCCTTTAACATCGTGGAGAATCAGGTCACCCGCATCATGACTCATATTGTGAATAAAATCCCTCTTACGTCCGGTTTTGCCTGTAAAACCCATGGTTTCTCTGATGTGAAACAATTATTCTCGCAATTGAGAGCCTTACATATATTTTCCCTTATTATCCTTTTCAAAATCATCATCTTGATATTCAGAGCTCTTTGCTATGGGTTCTGCCATTGCAGAATCAACCTCCTTTTTAGCTCGAGCCTAGACTTGCTGTACTGGAGTATGGAATAGAAGCCCAGCCCACTATCCGCCCATATTTGTCATTGACTTGTGTCATTGTCCTTCGTAAATTATGGCTTCTGATTCATAAATAGTCTCTCCTTAGTACTGCCTTGTCTTCATTTGTAACCTCCCATGGCGACTAGCCCTTTTATTTTGGTTGTTACAGATTTTGGGGGGAGGGGGACGAAGAGATGCAGTGCAGGAAAGGTAACTTTCGCAGGCTGAGGCTGGAATTTCTAAGATGCATGTATCCACCAGACTCATCCCCTGGCACAAACAGGCTTGTAACTTTAAGATGGAATCATCCCCCAAACAATGGCACCCTTACACCATGGTGCAAGGACACCTGCTTTGGCAGCAAATTGTGCGCCAGCCCAGGGGAAAGCACAGGGATGCGTCAAATTGATGCAAATACAATGCATCCCTGTGCTTTTAAATCATGCAGCTCAGCCCAACAAAATGGTTTGCAGTGTCACTCTGCGTCATTCAGTTGTAAATGAGGCCCTAGATCTAATATATATAAATTGACAGATGTGTGAGTGGATTATGGTCTATGTCTAAGGGTGTTTTATGGGGTGTGCATGTAACTGCAAACTGCTCAATATGTGTTGTAAACAAGTCTGGAGCTGCTCCTGCTCATGACATTACCTAATGGAGTTGAAGCAGTCTTTAAAAACAGTCCACATTACGTAGAATATGGGTCCAGGAACGTGTCCAGAGATGAATGGTGCTACCCTTGGCAGGTGCAAAGCTAGGGCCACATTTTTGCATATCTGGACCAATTTTTAGTCCCAATCCGACCCTAAAATTCTGTAGGCAGTGTCAAGGTCAAAGATTCAAATCTCATTGAGGATAACGCAGCTTTTCATCCTTCTCATGTTTTCAAAATGAGTGCCAGTTACGTTTTTAACAATAAAGAGTATCCTGGCCGAGTTACCTCATAACCCATTAACAGAATACAAGCCTGGCCGCTATTCCTAGATAAACTAGCGAAAACTATGAAAGTGGTAGAAATTGGGGTCCAAAGCAATGACTGGACCAGAAATCTACCAAAAGATCTGCAAGCGTTAAAGAAAGAACTAAGAAAAGCTCAAAGGAAACTAACGAAGGATAAATCCAAGGGCGTATGCTGGAAAGCATTTCAACAAATGAGAATACAGTTAAAAAAAATATGGGAACTTAAAAAAGAGAAAGCAGAGAGCTTCTGGTCTAAACTAATTTATGACTTAAGACATTCAAATCTAAATAAATTCTGGCAGTCAATAAACAACCTGTGGAGACCTCAAAATATCTCAACATCGCATATACAGGAGCAGGAGTCCTCAGGGAAAAATGTAAAGAAGAACAACCCCATGACATGGACAACTTTCACTTACCAACTGTGAAGTACATTAGTGAAAAAGGAATAAACTCGCAGATCACTGGAGCAAACTACACAACAGAAGAAATAACAAACAATAAAGAAAGGCAAAAGTGATGGTGCCCCCGGTCCAAATGGCATTCCCCAGGCTACTTTTAAATATGACTCGGAGCACTGGAGCCCAATACTAGGGAGACTATACACTGATGTAGAATTAATCAATCAAATCCCAGAAAGCTGGCAAGGATCAATCATTCCCCCCATTTACAAAGGAGGGGACAGACAGAGTCCAAAAAATTATAGGCTAATCGCCTTACAGGATGTTGAAGCCAAATATTTTGCCTCATTAATTCTTAAAGATCTAGCTGAATGGTCTAGTGATTGTAACCTAATACCAATCAATCAAACTGGATTTAGGAAGGGTATCGTAACCACAACAAATATGTTGTCGCTCTCGTTGATCGCAGAAAGATGCAAAAACAGAAAACAAGATCTCCATCTGTGTTACATCGATCTAAAAGCTGCCTTCGACAGTGTCAATCAGAAATTCATGTGGTCCAAATTAAAATACTGGGGCATACCTGACAGGATATTGAAAGGTCTACTACTATTCTATACAGATACCTGGGTACGCATGAAACTTGGAAATGGAGCCAGACTATCAAGGAAAGTGTACACCTACATGGGTCTAAAGCAGGGGTGCGTACTAGCTCCACACCTTTTTAACTTATTTATCTCAGACCTTTCAAAACATCTAGATGGAATTAATTTACACTCACCTAAATTAGGAAAACTACAATTATCGCATCTGGCTTATGCAGATGATATTGTTCTCTTAAGTTTGTTTAAGGTAGGCTTGACAAGACTATTAAACGAACTCTCCGAATCTCTGTCGGCAAATAACCTGGAATTAAATCTCTCAAAAACGAAAACGATGCTTATTACAAATCGCACAGCTTCGACTCAACGTATTAGATTAAAGGGTAATCTGTTGGATAAAGTATCATGCTATAAATATGTGGGATTTTTTATTAATAAACTCTCGTTTCGTGATCAGAAAAAATACATGAAACAACGAGAAGAGACCCTAACATTCGCCCTCAAAACCCTTGCAAAGAAGCTGGAGGGTCCGTCCCTGAAACCATTATTAACGATAATGTCAGCCAAAGCTCTGCCAACATTATCATACGCCAGTGCTACAATGCATGGAAATAACTGAGAAACCCTAAACAGTCTAATCACGCGCATTTACAAAAAGGTTCTTCTACTTCCAAAGACTACCTCACCAGCTCAGATACGCTTGGAGTTTGGGCTAATGAACGAAACATTGGGCAGGCTCTACACATACATTAAAGTATGGTATCAAATAAAACAAAATGTAGAAAAAAATGGCCTTAACGAATCCTTATGGCAGGAAATGGATCAAGATAAACATTCCCCAGCATACAAATTTCTTGAACACTCCTTAAAGATTACATGCACAAGGGAGCTATGGAGTAAACAAATGCCTTACCAAGCATTCAAATTACTGACCGATAAAGATCTTTTTCGCACAAGAAGTCATTCGTGGACACCGATTAATACTTATAAAACCTTGAAACAAGTGGCCTATCTGGACTCCATTTATTCCATTTACGTAAAGAGGAAATGAATAACGTTAAGGTTCGGACAGTTCCTAACTCTTGCGGAAGCCCCTCATTGGAAACTAAAAGAAAACAAAAATTGCTGCATTGTGGTTATAAAAAAGAAGCTTTGATTCATCTTGTATGTCACTGCAAGACATTGCAACCAGCGCGAACCACGATATTGCGGCGAGCATTTCATGATAGAGGCATAAGATCGTGCAGGGCAGCTATCATATGTGGATTAGACTCCAATGACCCTCAAATGATTTGTAAATTGATTACATTTCAACGAATTGACGAGCAAGAACAGACCGTCAAATCATAGTAATAATATGAAATAGTTTTTTACAATTAAATAATTTTTTAGGATTTTATGTTTTTATAGAGATGCAACTTTTATATGAAACAGACTTTTTAAAATTAGAATTTGGTATATTGTTATGGTTTTAACTAACTGAACAATAAATAAACAATTTCAATTTCAGAGTGCCAGTTAGGTGGGCAATAACAACACCTATTATTTACTTTGATGATTATAGCGAGATTGCATTGTTAGCCGGTCATGATACGGGTACTATATAAACTGTTAAATACCTTTGTACTTACTAATTTCAGTTATTATTCTTATAAATGTAGGCCCTGTTATCTAGTAATGTCTCCATAGCTCAGTCTACTTAATATGCTTTCTTTGCCATGCATTTTTAAAACGTGGGTATACATATACACCTTTGCTCATGTAGTCTGTGGCCCTGGTTTCATTCGAAAGTCTATAGCAGTTAATGTCATTGCAAACATGGTTTAAGACTCAAGTTCCTCTTAGAATGAGCTGCAGCGTAGTTCTTTAAATAACCACTTGATGGCGATATACTACTGTGTAATGCATTTTAGCTTGTTCGAGGGCTCGGTGGAAAAAATTGGCTTAATTTAACATTGTCTGAATAGAAGATTGACAGCAATGCAAATGTATTTATAGCAACGAAAATTGTCACCATCCACCCCAGGATATTGCGGCATGGATCACATTTTCCAATTTTTGCTGGCAGTTTTGTAAAAATCGCTCATTTCCTCAAAACAGCCGATTTCATCATTTTTTGCAAGTTGTGAAATCCTGGAGGGTCTGGCTAATGTGTGTTTCTGGCGAGCAAAGTGTGTTTAAATGCAAAGTGTGTTTAAGACTGCAGTACCACCACCACCTAAATATTGAAGTGGTATGATTTGGTATTTATGAGTAGGTAAATCGAGATTACGTACATTTGGCCTATTGAGTTGTAACATATTTATATACATAAGTTACATTTCAGTGCTTTGGAAGTAGTACAATATACTATAGATAAACACCTTATAGCTTTATGCTGTACCACATCCTTATAGTTTTGCACTTTGACATTCAGTATGACAAACTTTTACATACAAACCTAGAAATGTAGTTCTTTTTTTAACCAGTAGAGGTAGTTGTAAAAAGAACTGTTTGGCACGCACCCTTACAAGATTTGTAATTGCTTAAATAAAGTTATATATGTTTTTTAAAAGTTGCTTAAATAAAGTTATATATGTTGTTTAAAAGTTGCTTAAATAAAGTTATATATGTCGTTTAAAAATTAAAATAAACATGTTCTTTATTATCCCAGATAATGTGTACTTTTATATTGTACAATGAATATGTAGATATAACGATAAAACTTTCGGGGGTAAATAAGGAATTCCTGTGTACATGCACATCTGTGCATGTACACCTGTGCCATGTGGCACACATACATTCCCTAAGGGCATGTATGTGTGTCACATTGCACACAAGCCAAAAACAGGGGTGCTACAGGGTGTCAAAGTGACACCCTGTTCCCCCTGGCAGGATTCGGTATTTACTGATTCGGTAATTACCGAATCGGTATTTGCCATTGATTCCTATGGGCTTCAAGGCCCATAGGAATCAATGGCAAATACAGATTCGGTAATTACCGAATCGGTAATTACCGAATTTTACCGAATCGGTAATTAATTCGGTAAAAATACCTACATCCCAGAGCCTGGTGGTGCTCGGAGCTCCCCTGCCCTGGGGCTCTGGCAGTGGCTGAACGGCGGCGGACAGATCGAGACGCCTTGGCTTGCCAGGAGCCCGGAGTTGATCCGTGAGTACCCCATCCCCCTGGTCCCAGGGCCTTGTTGGAGTTCGGGCGGACGCTGTGGGGGGCCCTGGGGCAGTTTGGAGAGGTCGCCTGGCGGCCTTGGAGGTCCCTGATTGTCGGCGGGTGGAGTGCGGGCCTCGGGGCCTATCTGGACTTTGCTTGGCCGAGGGGCTTCATCACAGAGACAGTCCACTGGGCCCCACTGAGTGCCCTACTGCCATCGTGTGGCCTTCCTCCCCTGCTATACTTGGTGAAGGGGCTGGGGGTCCCTGACGGCCATTCCCACATACGTGGTTGATATCGCACGAGAGACTTGCAGCCATGACCAGAGGGGGTGGCGGTCCCGCCAAGCAGGTGACAATCGACAAGTTCACCGGGCCGAGTGGGGGCCCTGGTCCTTCGGGAGGTGGACAGCAGCAGGGCGGTGGGCCCGACAACGCGGCACTAATGGCGGCCATTACCCAGTCAAGGGATGCGCTCGATGCCAAGATCGGAGCGGTGGGCGCCGATGTCACCCTCTTGCGACAGGACTTGCGGAATGCTGTGGCGAGGATCACAGAAACTGAATCCAGGGTGTCGGTTGTGGAGGATGATGTCGACACGCTTAAGAAGAAAATGGCGGCGGTGGAGGCGGCGCAGCGGGGCCTAGCGCTTCGGGTGGAAGATGCTGAGGGGCGCGCGCGCCGCAATAACCTTCGCTTCGTTGGCTTTCCAGAACGGTGTGAGAAGGGCAACATGGAACACTTTCTCAAGCAGTGGCTGGAGTCCTGGCTGCCCCCGGAAGCTTTATCTAATTGCTTTGTAATTGAACGCGCGCACCGAGCCCTATCGCAGATGCCGCCGGAGGGTGAACGTCCTAGGGCAGTGATTGCTAGGCTGCTGAACTACCATGATCGGGATGTCATTCTACGGGAGGCGAGATCCAGGGACTCTCTCCTATATGAGAATCGTAAAATAATGATCTTCCCTGATTACACGAAACTGGTACAGCAGCAGCGCCAATCCTTCGTGCACGCCAAGGCGAAATTGCGTGGTCTTAAACTTCAGTACTCTCTGTTGTACCCAGCGCGCCTGAAGGTGATTTTTCAATCTCGTGCTCTGTTCTTCGATACTCCAGAGGACCTCTTCAAGTGGACCGACGAGACAGTGAGGGTCCGGCCGAACCCCCAGCCGGGGCTGAATCCGGGGCCCTCGAGGGAGGTCTCACAGGAGAGGACCAGACCCAAGAGGCATCGACGATCCAGGTCACGTAAGCGCTCGGCCTCCCTCAGCAGTGTCCGGGCCAGTGGTGGGACAGCAGATTCCGACCTATCTGAGGTGGATAATGGCACGACCTGATGGTGTTGCGCTCCTCTGAACAGTGGTGACTGCAGGCTTTGGCCACAGGAGTACGAGCACTTGAGGCTCGATAGACTGGTGGCGTCGGTACTGCCTTGAGATTGCTTTGCGGCTGATCACTGAACGTGAGCGGGGATTGTGAGTGGGGGGGTTCGGGGGTTACATATAAGGGGCTACTGTTCTCCTGCGAATGTGGGAGTTTGAGGGGGGGGAGGGTTGTGACTACTAGTTCTGGGGGTGTTGGGATCCATTGGCATGGCCGGCTCAGGGCTCCCTGTTCTGGACCCGGAGTCGCCCATGCCGCGACAGGTACTTCATGGTTTTTTGAGGTATAGGGTGGGGGGTGGAAGGGTGCGGGTGGCTGGAGACGGGGCCACTGAGTTGGGACTGTACTTTGATAGTGACTATGATGACATACATTTGATGGTTGGTTCTGGGGTTCAGGGTGAGACGGGAGTAGCTCGTCGTGTTTTTTGGGTGTTTTGGGGTGGGGGGGTGGGTCTGCACGTGTGTTTTGCTGCGGTGTTATTTCCTGTGCATGATGGGAGGCAATGGCAAGGACACTCTATTGGATGGGTCCCACTGGACTATGGCTGAATTGACGCATGGCCTTCCTGGGGCATCTCTGCGGGTGATCACTTGGAATGTCAGGGGGATGCTTGACAAAATTAAGCGGGGGGCAGTGTTGCGATGGGGGAAAACTGAAAGTGCTGACATCTTATTGCTCCAAGAAACCCACATGATGGGCTCCAAAGTGCTGGGCCTGCAGAGGTTTGGCTACCAACAGGTGTTCCATGCTGGTTTTTCCCGGGGATCTAGGGGGGTGGCCATTTTGATTCATCGCCGGGTGGCGTACGTCCATGAGAAACAGTGGGTTGACCCGCTGGGTCGATTTATTTTTGTCAGGGGCATGGTGGGCACTGAATCTGTGGTTTTTGGGAGTGTCTATGCCCCCCTCCCCTGCAATGGGCCCTGGCTGAGAAACTTTTCGCGGTGTGGGAGGACATTCCTGATTCCTTGGCGATGATTGGTGGTGACTGGAACGACGTACTGAATGCTAATATGGACCGCCGGCGGCGCCGAGATGTGAATGTTGCTGCCCCCCCCCCTGTACGCACCAGACTGCATGCTTTGACTGAGGGACTGGGTTGGTCGGATGCCTGGAGGCACATGCATCCTACCGCGCGTGAATATACGTATGTCTCCGCTGTGCATGGCTCCTATTCAAGATTGGACTGTATGTTTGTGCCTAGTGGCTGTCTGTGTAGAGTGAAGAGTGCTGTCATTTTGCCTAGGGGTCTGTCCGACCACTCCCCAGTGTCGGTTAGGGTGGAACTCCGCCGACAGCGCCAACCGTTTCGGTGGAGGATGTCCTCGTGGCATCTACAGCAGCCGGCCTACGTGACACACTTAAGGGAAGCGCTGGATCTCTATTGGCGAGAGAATCTTGTAGGGGACGTGGATGCCGGGGTGGTGTGGGAAGCCATGAAGCCCACTATCCGGGGAGTGGACATTGCGTGGTGTGCCGCGGCGCGTCGGAAGCGGAGGGAACTGATTACAGATGCGGCCGCGCAGGTGGCAACTTTAGAAGAGCAGAACCGAATGGGTGGGGGTGAGGCCGAGTTGCGACTCCTTCTTCAGGCTCAACAGGCCTATGCATCCGTCCTTCTGGATGAGGCTAGACAGGCGTGGCTGGCTACGCGTAGTAGAATATACCAGTGGGGGGACAAATCATGTACAATGCTTCATAGACTCTGCCAACGCCATCTCCAGCCGCTTGCGCTGCCGGGACTCACGTCTACCGACGGGGAGGTCATTACTGATCCGATCGAACTGGCGGCGAGTTTTGCCGCTTACTTTGCTACCCAATACGCCCCTTGCGACCGCCTGTCCGCTGACGAGGTGATTAAATTTATTGAGGACCTGCCCCCCAAGGCAGTGTCTGAAGAAACTAGGCTGGCGTTAGATGTACCCCTTACGGCTGAGGAACTAGGCGATGCCCTGGGACAGCTAAATACTGGGAAGGCCCCTGGTCCGAGTGGCTACCCGAGTGAGTTCTTTAAAATGTTTCATGTACAGCTGGGGCCCCATTATCACCGCGCGCTTGAGGCTGCGCGTGAACGGGGCTCTCTGCCCCAGGACTGGAGGCACGCCGAAATTGTGGTCTTCCAGAAGCCGGGTCGACCCCCGGAGAGGCATGACTCGTATCGTCCCATTTCTTTACTCAATCTTGAGGCTAAAGTTCTGGCCAAGGCTCTGGCGAATCGCTTGTCCCCACATATCACAGATCTTGTTCATCCGGATCAGGCCGGGTTTATGCCCCATAGAGCGACGCGACATAACATCAGACGCGTACAGGCGGCGATTGACGCGGTGGGAGCTACGGGGGAGCGAGCGGCTTTGTTGCTCGCGGACATTAATAAGGCCTTTGACTCTGTCAGCTGGACCTACCTCTTTGCGCTGTTGCCCCGACTCAATCTAGGCCCGGTTTTCCTGTCCTATATCCGGCTACTATACACTGATATTACGGCCTCGGTGCGGGTTGCGGGGGCGGTGTCGGAGACTTTTCCGATTGGTCGAGGGACTCGACAGGGATGCCCACTCTCCCCCTATCTCTTTGCTTTGCTTATGGAGCCACTAGCTGCCTGGGTGCGCATAGATGCACAAATGCGGGGGTTTGTATGGAATGACAGCTTGACTGATAGAATTGCGCTGTACGCGGACGATGTCCTTTTCTTTCTTACTGATCTGCAGCGATCGGGACCACGCGTACTGGACATTATGCGAATATTTGGAGAGGTCTCAGGTCTCTTTCTGAACCTGCGTAAATCTATCCTCTGGGTGCTGGATGGAAGTGATGTGGCGGATCCTTGGGCGCTGGATCTACAAGTGGTTACACACGGCCTGCAATATTTGGGAGTATTCCTGTCGAAATCGACCGACGTTGCTTGGGAGCGTAATGTCGTCCCGGTTTGGGATCGAGTACAGTCGGATGTCAAAACTTGGTCTCGGATGCCCCTCTCGATATTTGGCAGGTCCGCCATTTTTAAGATGGTGGCGCTTCCACGTCTCCTGTACCAGTTGCAGAACCATCCGTATCCGATTGCACCCCAGTGGTTCCGACAGGTTAATTCGATCTTAGGCCGTTTTCTGTGGGCTGGGGGGACGGCCAGAGTGGCACTTCGTACGTGCTTCTTGTCCACCTATTGTGGTGGCCTGGCCACCTCGGACCTGTTGTCCTATTACCAGGCCGCACATCTGCTTATCCTGAACGACTGGTGGTACAGTGACAGGGGGGATCCGGCTTATGCCCTGGAACGCTCCTTGATGGGCGACAACCCACTCCACACAGTGCTTTACTCGGCCCGCTTGCGGCGGGATCTGCCGAGAGTGACATGCCTTGTTTTTGCCATATGGAGACAGGCCTTGCGCCGTATGGGCTGGTGGGGTCGCCTGACCGCGGAGACGCCGCTTTGGCGTAACGGTCTATTGCCTGAGTTGTCGGCGTTGACGGGATTCGATGGCTGGGATGCGATAGGGATTTCGCGGCTGGGGAATGTGATGTCCGGTACGACGCTCAAGTCCTTTCAGGCACTTAGAGCTGAGTTCGATATGCCCCAATCCCAATTCTTTCGGTATTTACAACTGCGCCATGCATTGTGGCCCAGCATCGCCAACTTGGATTCCCTCCCCGACTTTAGTCCCATCGAGGCGAGGGTCTTTATGGGGGATCTGGGAGAGAAAAAGGTCTCTCGCATCTATCAGACTTTGGTCACTCATTGCTCCTCCACCCTTCTTCCGTTAAAGGCGACTTGGGAAGCTGATGTTGGCCCCCTCGATGAAGATGACTGGAGGGAGGCTCTGGAGTCCCCTAGGGGAGCAGCCATTGCTATGCGGCTTAGGCTCATTCAGTTCAAAATTCTCCATAGGGCCTACTTCACCCGTGAACGATTGTGGAAGGCTGGCCTGATTGAGTCCCCGGAGTGTTTGCGCTGTGGAGATGCCGTGGGCAGTTTGCTTCATACATTATGGTCATGCCCGAGGTTGGTGGGCTTCTGGAGCGGTGTGTGGGACTGCCTGTCGGAGGTATTGGGTTGGACTCTTCCTTGCACCCATCGCCTGGGCCTGCTCCACGTTTTAGAGGGAGTTGGTGGAAATGTATATAAACGGCACTTGCTGCTCCTGGGTCTGGTAGTGGCCAAGAGGGACTTGGCCCGAGCCTGGAAGGATGTAAGGCCCCCCCCCCTGGGTGCATGGAGGGCCGAACTGGACTTTTGCATGGGCCTGGAACGGCCGATCTTTGAAGCCCGCGGTTGCCCCCGCAAACATTTCAAGATATGGAAGAGGTGGGCCGAGTATAGGGGGTTGACTCTTGACCCTCCGGCGGCACTGGAAGACGACCTCTAGACTTGTGTTGTTGGCCAGTTCTTGCATTGTGCTACAAATCTTATTCCATGATGTGACACAGCGGCGATTAATACACACGTGCTAAGGGGTGGGGTGGGATGTTGGGAGGGAGTTGGGAGGGATGGGTAGTTTGGGTTTGAAAAGGTGGGGGAAGGCATAATAATGTTCCTTTATATCTGTCTTTTCTGGATTGCTTAGCTGGACACTTGGTTCTGTATTAAACTGGAGAATTGATGTTTGGTGGTGTTCTCCTGATTGTGGGGAGCCACGCAAATTGCTTGCTTATTCCTACCAATAAAATTTGTTGTGAGAAAAATACCTACATCCCCATTGCCAGTTCTTAAATACCGAATCGGTATGATTCAGTATTTAAGAAGTGGTAATCTGGGATTACCTACATCGGGCCCTCTGTATTTATGAGTAGGTAAATCGAGATTACGTACATCTGGCCCATTGAGTTGTAACATATTTATATACATATGTTACATTTCAGTGCTTTGGAAGTAGTACAGTATACTATAGGTAAACACCTTATAGGTTTATGCTGTACCACATTCTTATAGTTTTGCCCTTTGACATTCACTATGACAAACTTTTACATACAAACATAGAAATTTAGTTCTTTCTTTAACCAGTAGAGGTAGTTCTAAAAAGAACTGTTTTTTTTGTTTGTTTTTGTTTTGCTTGAAAAACGATGTAAAAAAATAAACTTTTTAAGGCATATAATTGTTGAACCGGAACAAACTATGAAAAATAAAGAAAAAAATTATGGGGTGCATCTGTGCTTCCTGTTTTTTTGCAGGATAACTTGAATGGACTCTTGTCCAAAGGCTATTAGTTTCTGGCAACAAATGCATTGCATCATCAAATTCTTAAGTTCTGGTTGGATAATTGCAATCGTTGATGCTTGCATTGGTGGTGCTGTTGATTGAGAAGAAGTGCTGGGAGCAGAGCCCTGCTCCTCTGATGATCTTTTCATTACAGCTTTAGTCCAATTGCTTGGGTGTATATTCTTGATATGGCGTTCTATGCTAAAAGTTCCAAAGCTGTACTTCTTCTGTGGATCCCCTCTGGAAAGTACCGTGTCACAGATTTTACATGTGACAAAAGGCGCTTTTACCTTTTTCTGTCCATGTGGGAATTAAAAAAAATTCCAAACTATGGACTCTTTCGGTGATCTAGGGGTTTCAGGAAAAAACTCTTCTGAAGATGAAGTAGAAGAATCCTCAAGTTCCTGGTGTTCAGAATGCTCAGGTTCCTCATGTTCTGAATGCTCAGGTTGCTGCTGTTCAGACATTTCAATAGATTTTTCAGGAGCAAAGTGCTGATGAAAAAAGGTGTTTCTTCCTCGAAAGCCAAAGAAGAATGATGAAGATGGGAGGGGTCTTTCAAGAATTGGAGTAGGAAGTATTATAAACCAATAGAATCTTTTGTTCTGAGGTCACATGGTTGGACGTAAGCTTACGAAGCGTTTACGGAGCATTTACGGAGCGCTTACATAGGCTTACGTTGCGTTTACGTATTATTTACGGAGCACTTACGTTTTCTTACGATGCGCTTACGTAGTACGCACCCTCGCAAAATTTATAATTGCTTTAATAAAGCTATATATGGTCTGTAAAAGTTTAAATTAACATGTTCTTTATTATCCCAGATAATGTGTACCTTTACATTGTGCAATGAATACGTAGATATAACGATTTAAAGTTTATAAAACTTTCGGGGGTAAGAGCTCGAAGCTTTTACATTGCGCGGACGGAGCTCTTACGTTGCGTGCACGTGCGACGTACCCTCGCGAGATTTGTTACTACTTCAAAAAATAATATACTGTTGTTAAAAGTTTAAAAAAACCATTTTCTCCATTAAAGCAGATATTGTCTACCTTTAAAATCTAAGTTAAAAACGTAGATATTATGTTTTAGAAATGTAACAAATTTGTCGGGGTAAGAGCTCGGAGCGTTTTTGGTGTGCTTACGGAGCGCGGACCCTGTAATCATATAAAAAAAACTTGAACATAAAAATGATATATATATTATATTAAATATATATATTCACTGAAAAATCCATAGGTTTCAAGCCTTACATAGTTAGGTATTAGCAATTAAAAAACCTTGCAAATTCAGTGAAAAAAAACATAGGTTTCAGGTCATATATAGTTAGGTATTAGCATTTAAAAAACCTTGCAAATTCACTTAAAAAAAACCATAGGTTTCAGGTCATATATAGTTAAGAATTAGCATTTAAAAAACCTTACAAATTCACTGAAAAAACCATAGGTTTCAGGTCATATATAGTTAGGTATTAGCATTTAAGAAACCGTGCAAATTCACTGAAAAAACCATAGGTTTCAGGTCATATATAGTTAGGAATTAGCAATTAAAAAACCTTGCAAATTCACTGAAAAAACATAGGTTTCAGGTCATATATAGTTAGGTATTAGCATTTAAAAAAAACGTGCAAATTCACTGAAAAAATCATAGGTTTCAGGTCATATATAGTTAGGAATTAGCAATTAAAAAACCTTGCAAATTCACTGAAAAAAACATAGGTTTCAGGTCATATATAGTTAGGTATTAGCATTTAAAAAAACGTGCAAATTCACTGAAAAAAACATAGGATTCAGGTCATATATAGTTAGGAATTAGCATTTAAAAAACCATTGAAATTGCTCCTATATATTTCGCGCACCCACAATCCACTGCTGATGATGTCACATATTACATCATTCATGACATGGTCAGTGACATCACTGATGACATCACTGATGACATCTCAAATGACATCTCGAATGACATCACTGATGACATCTCAAATGACATCTCGAATGACATCACTGATGACATCTCAATTGACATCAATGATCAGATCACTGATGATATCATTCATGTGATAATACGATGCACGTCTTCACACTCTAATATAACCTTTGATACACCCAGTGTTAAACACAGACTACCATTCTTGAAACCATTGACACACCAATACCAGTTACTACATACGCACACACGGATTGCTAGGTCTATACACACATCCAATCATTTACCCATAGAATCACTCATACATACAGTCACGCATCAATACAACACTATCATCTGCACTCAAACACCTATACAGGCA
This sequence comes from Lissotriton helveticus, assembly GCF_964261635.1. NCBI lineage: Eukaryota > Metazoa > Chordata > Amphibia > Caudata > Salamandridae > Lissotriton > Lissotriton helveticus. The sequence goes on from NC_136057.1 coordinate 1,492,075,015, forward strand.
CTCACACTCTGCCACTCATCCATGGAGTTACTCACACATCTAGTCAGTCATGCAAAGAATCAATCACACTTTCATTTCCTCAACTATACAGTTATACACACAACACCTTACTTATTCAAACATATACTAACGCATACTTACTTTGTTATACAATTACTGATACAAGTACACAATGATCCATACAGCCACTCGCACAATCAGTGGCTCTTATGTATAGTCATTTATATATGCCAGCTACCCACACACACACTCAGTCTCCCATACAAATACTCGGGCAACCAATCAATAACACATATAGCCACTCATATAGCTACTGATCAACACATGCCGTTGCTTACACAACAACGGACATACTGATGCACACATTCAGACAGTTTAGTCACTAACCCATGCATTCAGTAAGACACATTTAATCACTCACTCATACATTCAGTCATGTACCTACTAAATCTTTCATCCAGACACTTATACATCCACTCTTTCTTCAATATGTAAAACATATTTAAACTTTACAGAAACACACAGTCACTGGATGATGTCATCAGTGATGTCATTTGAGATGTCATCAGTGATGTCATCGACCATGTCATGAATGATGCAATATGTGACATCATCAGCAGTGGATTGCGGGCGCGCGAGTTATAGTGAGTCCAACTAACTATATCGTGGGAATTTCAATGGTTTTGTATGAGTGAAATCTTCTGCTAACTATAACTGGTGTTAAACCTATGGTTTTTTTCAGTGAATATATATATATATATATATATATATATATATATATATATATAAATATATATAAATATATTACCTACTGGCGGTCGCCAGTAGGTATATATAGTTAGGATTTTTTCTCTATGGGATTTTTGAAAATTCTATGTCTAATAACTTTGCCGTTTGTGGACGGAATTGGCTGAAATTTTCAGGAAAATGGCACATTTTGTTTCTGAGCAGCCTTTGAAAATTTGGGGGGGGTTCGTCAAGGGGGGGCCGAGAAAAAAGGGGGGTCCCAAAACGCGTTTTTCCCATGTTAATTTCCATAGGGCGGTTGGCCTCACTTTTAGACCGAACGGCTGAATGGATTTGCACGAAACTTGGCAAAATTGTAGGGACTGGTAGCCCGATGTGCCTTTTGTAGGTCTCAATATATGTGCTCCAGTGGATTTTGAGAAATTAACGTTTAAAAAAAGATATATATCTGTAAGCGCGGACCGGGCAGCGGCCTAGGACGCGTACTTTTCGCGCAACGGAGCTTTGTGAAGCGAAGCTGATTGGTTCTCCGGCGTCTGTCAACATTCCAAACAGTCCGTAGTGGCCGCAAACAGTCCGTAGTGGCCGCCATCTTGTCTCTCGGTAGGATCGAGAGACAAGAGGAGGCCAAAGCGAAGGGGTAAATGACCATAAGGGGGAATAGTAGATCCTCGCTGACCCCCTAGGTTTGATGTGGAGGTTTTAAAAGGGCCCCGCGGGGCAAAAAAAAAAAATTATAATAATAATCTTACGGCTGAATGGATTTGCACGAAACTTGGCAAAATTGTAGGGACTGGTAGCCCGATGTGCCTTTGCTAGGTCTCAATATATGTGCTTCAGTGGATTTTGAGAAATTAACGTTCAAAAAAAGATATATATCTGTAACAGCGCACCGCTTCGCGTACTTTTCGCGTTACGGAGCTTTGCGAAGCGAAGCTGATTGGCTCTCCGGTGTCTGTAAACATTCCAAACAGTCCGTAGCGGCCGCCATCTTGTCTCTCGGTAGGATCGAGAGACAAGAGGAGGCCAAAGCGAAGGGGCAAATGACCATAAGGGGGCATAGTAGATCCTCGCTGATCCCCTAGGTTTGATGTGGAGGTTTTAAAAGGGCCCCGCGGGGCAAAAAAAATAAATAATAATAATAATCGAACGGCTGAATGGATTTGCACGAAACTTGGTAAAATATTAGGGACTGGTAGCCCGATGTGCCTTTGCTAGGTCTCAATATATGTGCTTCAGTGCATTTTGAGAAATTAACGTTCAAAAACAAGATATATATCTGTAACAGCGCTCCGCTTCGCGGAGATAAAATTATATCTGTATTACCTAGCTGTTGCTAACACCAGTTAGCGACGGCTAGTAGGAGATAGCGACCATCTTGGGCCCCACTTTGCATGTGAGTGATATTTATCACTAATGACATGCAAAGTGGGCATGCCAAGATGTTAGCGACTGGAAACAGTCGCTAACATCGCTATCTCCTATTATCAACTTTTGGAAATATTCGAGATAAGCGCGAATATCTCCAAAAAGTAACATCTGCCCTGAGCAGTTCTTAGCCATGTTATCCTATGGGAGGTGGATAACATGGCTAAGAGGATTAGCTCGGTAATGCATGAATATCGCTGAGTTTTCAGCGATATTAATGCATTGCGGTCGGTTTTTATCGTATTTGCGATAAACTTTGATAATAGCAAGGTTTATCTGCGATAATTTCTGACGGTAAAAAAATCTTTGCAATGCATCGTTAGGGATAAATATCGCTTAACTTTGGTAATATGCCCCAACGTCTGTTAACGTTCGATTCGAAGGAAATCAGGAAGTGTTGAAAAACATTGTCTGCGCCATCTTGTCTTTTTTCAAATGCCACACTTTTGTCGTGCACGGCAGCCATTTTAGATGCCTTGACCAGACCCACTCTGTGCACGCTGTCGATCCTTAGCATGGCTCCCCACCCTCGCAAGCATCTCCCCCAGGCAGTGGTCACCCCCGCTCTCTGTCTTATGCATGGGTAATAAACCTCCCCCCATCTGCGCTGCTCTTTCCTGAGAATCACACCCTGTGCCCGCCCGACACCTCCCTTTCGCCCTATTCACTACTGCACCCTCTGACACTCCTTTTCCTCTGTGTCCGATTGTCCAGGCTGGTCCTAGGGTATCAGCTAGCCCTGCAGATGTAGTTTATGGCCACAGCTGTAAAGATTCACCCCTCTTCAAAGGAGTTATAGTAGATCAAGGCCCACACTCGATGAGATCCGTCACAGCAGAAGCGTTGCTATTATCTGAAAACCATCCTGTATTGTGATTGGGGAGGGGACCGAGCGTGAAGCGGAAGATTCCAGGGATGACTCTTTGTACATCAAAGTTTTTACAATTATGTGTCACATTAAAAATATATAGCACTCCGACAAAGTAGTAAGATTATAAAACTTTAATAATTTATAAATATATACAAGAAAACAAAAATAGTAATAACATATAAACATTTTTAGGGAAAAACAACGAAGTAGCGGTCGGCTGTGCGAATAGTCCCAACGCAGCACAACGTCCAGATTTCCGGCGTGGGGCGGGTCATCAGTAGCAAACTGTTGTGCGAATAGTTCCAAGGCAGCAGAACGCGCTGAAATCTAGATGACACGAAAGTGATGTCTAGTAAGTTGCCACCCAGCAAATAACGGCGTGGGGCGTCGCGGGGGGTGGGTCTTCAGTAGCAAACTGTTGTGCGAATAGTTCCAAGGCAGCAGAACGATGGCACCAAGGTGATGTCCAGTAAGTTGCCGCACTGGTTTTGGTATCCTACAATGCTGCTCCGAATAACGGCGTGGGGCGCCCCGGGGGAGGCGGCGTGAACGGGCCTCTCCAGGTGGAGTGTCATCTGTTGTAGTGGGGCGCCCCTTTACCGTTTCAGTTGCCATTCCGTCCGTTTTTGGTCCACTGTGTCAAAAGCCGCAATTCAGCTGAGTTGCGCCCACTCTTGCGGTGCAGCGATAGGCGGCTGTCACAGGACTCTCAAAATGGCGGCAGGCTCTTTCCTTTTTGGGCCTGGTCCACTGAAATGGCCCTGGGACACCTTGGAAATCGGACGCTTGTCTGCTAGGTCTTGGACCCCATTCTCGAAAGCGTCCCCTCCGCCTTGAGAATTCATCAAAAGTTTTGGGGGCCCCGACTCCTGCAGGCTTCTGGTGGGGAGCGGCTGCCATGATTGCTCGCGGAATGACTACGACGGAGCTACGAGATGGTGGTGCTCTCATGCTGACGCCAGCTTCAGTCTGAAACATCCAGAAACAAGGTGGGGCTTTCATCGTTTGGAAAAAAAAAAAGTTTTCATCCAATGAAAAGTGTTGTTTTTAGGTCATATGATCAAGCCTTCCATCATTAGGAAACCAAAAGTAAAATGAACCAATGAAAAGTTTTATAAACAAGTCACATGACCTGTTATGCGGCATAGGGTATAAAATGCGGAGAAAATACGTTGGCACGTGAGGCGGCGTCAGTAGCGGACCGATGTGCGAATAGGCCGAAGGCAGCACAACGCGCCAAGATCCGGATGGCACCGAGGTGGTGTCCAGCAAGTTGCAGCACTGGTGTGGCCATCCTACAATGTTGAAAGTCGGCGTGGGGCGCCCCGTTGGCCTGTGAGTTTGCGTCAGTAGCGGACCGATGTGCGAATAGGCCGAAGGCAGCACAACGCGCCAAGATCCGGATGGCACCGAGGTGGTGTCTAGTAAGTTGCCGCACTGGTGTGGCCATCCTACAATGCTGAAAGTCGGCGTGGGGCGCCCTGTTGGCCTGTGAGATGGTGTCAGTAGCGGACTGATGTGCGAATGGGGCCAAAGGCAGCGCAACAATATTTTCTGACGAGAAGACACCACAAGGCGCTGAGATGCCAAGATCCGGATGGCACCGAGGTGATGTCTAAGTTGCGGACTGATGTGCGAATGGGGCCAAAGGTAGCGTAACAATATTTTCTGTATGGAAGATACCACTAGGCGTTGAGATGCCAAGATTCGGATGGCACCGAGGTGATGTCTAGCAAGTTGGTGTGGTCATCCTACAATGCTGAAACTCGGCGTGGGTCGCCCCATTAGCCTGTGAGATGGCGTCAGTAGCGGACCGATGTGCGAATAGGCCGAAGGCAGCACAACGCGCCAAGATCCGGATGTCACAGTGGTGGTTTCATAGTTGAGAGGCACTTCATCTGCAGTGGGGCGCCGAGATCCGGATGGCACCGAGGTGATGTCTAGCAAGTTGCTGTACTGGTGTGGTCATCCTACAATGCTGAAAGTCGGCGTGGGGCGCCCCATTAGCCTGTGAGATGGCGTCAGTAGCGGACTGATGTGCGAATGGGGCCAAAGGCAGCACAACGCGCCAAGATCCGGATGGCACCGAGGTGGTGTCCAGCAACTTGCCGCACTGGTGTGGCCATCCTACAATGCTGCGCCGAAAGTCGGCGTGGGGCGCCCCGTTGGCCTGTGAGTTCGCGTCAGTCAGTGGGGGCTGTTTGAGGATCTGACTGCATTGGAAAGCAATGTGATGCTGTGCGTCGCCCCCAAGATGGAGGTTCCTCGGCTGCAGTGGGGCGCCCCTTGGTGTTTCACTCGCTATGCAGCTGAGTTGCGTGCGCACTTGTGGCGAATAGGCCGAAGGCAGCACAACGCGCCGAGATCTGGATGGCACCGAGGTGGTGTCCAGCAATTTGCCGCACTGGTGTGGCCATCCTACAATGCTGCGCCGAAAGTCGGCGTGGGGTGCCCCGTTGGCCTGTGAGGTGGCGTCAGTAGCGGACCGATGTGTGAATAGGCCGGAACCAGCACAAGGCGCCAAGATCCGGATGGCACCGAGGTGGTGTCATAGTTGAGAGTTCTGAGCAGCGCTTGTAACACTGTCTGAAGCTTATTTGCACCTGCTGCAGCTTCACTATTGCCCTGGTGTGGCCTAAGATCGCCCATGACATAGGCGGCCACCTCCCGGGGTCCGGCGGAACTTTTTTCCTTTTCCTTTCTGCATCTTGTCCCAAATTCGTTTGACCTGAAGACACGACCAGGTCCCTGAATGTGTGCAGGGGGACGCTATTGATTGAATCAAAATGGCGGCTTCACACAAAGCTGACTCAAGCGTTTTCTGGTGGTTTCATAGTTGAGAGGCACTTCATCTGCAGTGGGGCGCCGAGATCCGGATGGCACCGAGGTGATGTCTAGCAAGTTGCTGTACTTGTGTGGTCATCCTACAATGCTGAAACTCGGCGTGGGTCGCCCCATTAGCCTGTGAGATAGCTGTTCTTTGGATTTGGGCCTGGTCCACTAAAATGGCCCTGGGACACCTAAGAACTCGAACGCTCGATTTTTTTTTCCTTTCCTGTACATGCAAAAAAAGGTAAATGCCCGGTATGTTACACGCTTCATCTGCCACGATGAACTCTCCAGAGGAAACGAAAAAATATATAGTTGTGGTAACTATACCATGCATCGTCATATGGAGAGGTGGCACCAATTAATTATAGTGCTGCATAAAAGAGAGATTTGGAGGAGAACCCCTGACCTGCTAGTACATTCATCAAAGAAGTGGCACTGAGAGCTTCAGAGGCAAGGGAAACGGTCCCAAATATTTAGAAGAACTTTGGAAAGATTAAAATGACATGTTTAGATTGTGGTAAATTAATTTCATGTGGGCAGATGAGTGTTACTCTAATAAATACAGCATATGAACATCATCATAGTCGATGGTTGGTAGAGACATTTTGACTATATCCTGGACCTGCCCGTCCTCGCCCAAAATGGCGCCGGAATAAATGGGACTCGTAACTCCTTGTTGTGTACTGGTTGCAGAACCTTGAAATCACGAGATACGTATGCAGTTTTGAAGCACATGGCGGGCGGGGACGAGAATTGATTGAATATTTCGACATCCCTATTGATATTAAGTTCTGATGTGTTATTGATTACTGTACTGTTGAAAGTTCGAATTAACGTCACCCATGGTACTTGCCCGCAAATGTATATCTAGATAATTTTATTGTAACTGGCCCTGTCGTATTTTAATTATAAAATGTACGTCCACCGATTCCATAACTGTTAGACACCTTAGTTCTTGCAACCTAATGGCCCGCCCGTTACGTTCCTCTACAGTGTAAATGTCTACTCATCACATACGATTACAGTTTGCTCCGTGGCCGGCCCACGTGGTTATAGGCTCGTATTTGTATAATGAAATTTTCACAATAAAGGTTTTTAAAAGAAAACATGGTAGTAGTATATACATTGGTAAAGTTTGTAATAATAGTCACTGTTTTAGAATCATTAAAAGGCAAGTGAAATAAAGCAGACCAATTACATGAAGGGTAAAAGGTATAATACGAAGGAACGCAGTAAAGATAAATGGTCAAGGGCTGTTGTGTTTTCTATTCCTGCAACATAAAGTGATCGATAAGAATCTCATATTCAGGCGTATCGGCGACTAAGACAGCAGGTCGACCCTCTTTTGCTCAACGGCTCCATCATGGGACGAAGAAACGCTCTTTTTCTCGAAAAAAGAATATATTTTACTTGCAGGACAGTTGTAAAATTTCCGGGAAAGTACATTAGCCTGGAACATTATAACATATATTTAAGAAAAAATAATGTTCGGAAGTAATGAAAAGCGTAATTTTTAGGTCATATGAGCAAGCCTTTCATCATTACAATAAGAAAAGTAAAATGAACCAATGAAAAGTTTTATTAACAAGTCACATGACTTGTTATGCTTACGTTACGCGCTGCGCGCCCCGGATGACTTCCGGATGCGCTAACGCGGCGCGTCATATGACGCATTACGCGACAACGCAGGTCCAGAATATAGTCAAAATGTCTCCACCAACCAGCGGTCGGAACACAACCCCTTTCAGCAGGCTAAATAGTTCTGTTAAATGAGAACAGAAGGGACAGGCAACAAGAACCATCAGTGAAAGAGGGGAGGGCTAGTTCTTCTCTACCGGGTTACATTGGGGCGCTACCGGAACTGATCGAATTGGTAGTCTACAGTGTTTCTGGATGTTTCAGACTGAAGCTGGGGTTAGCATGAGAGCAGCATCATTTCGTAGCTCCGTCGTGGCCATTCCGCAACCAATCATGGCAGCCGCTCTTTATCGTTATTTTGGGCGGGGTGGGTGGCGGAGCCGAGCTGTTTTGCAGCCATCATTGTGTGGAGTTCAGTTCATCTCACTAGTTTTGTATTTGTCATGAGGGGTTGTTCCTAATGTTTCTATTTTAGCGAGGTCAAAAAGAGATCCCATTAGTGGCCTACTGATTTTGCTCGATTCCTTTTCTTTTTTTTTACACGATTTTTCGTTATCTGCAAAGACTAAACAGAGTATTGCGACTCTGTGTTTGTTTGTAAATAGAGAATGAACCAAAGAGAACTAATTCTAAAACAGTAAATACTTGGATAACAATCAATCAAATGGAGAGAGAAGCAGGCACGACGGATTACAACGGGGGCAAAGGCCTGCGTTAACTACCTTTCACTATCTGCAAAGAGAGAGTACTCCTAATAGAAATGAGGGGGGGGGGCACCATTCAAAGCAGATCAGTGTGCATAAACACGAAAATGTTTTCACTTACCACGTACTTGACATTCGACAGCTTATGATATTTGCTATTAAAAAACCATTGAAATTCACTGAAAAAACCATAGGTTATAGACCATATATAGTTAGGAATTAGCATTTACAAAACCTTGAAAATTCACTGAAAAAACCATAGGTTATAGACCATATATAGTTAGGAATTAGCATTTAAAAAACCTTATTTTACTCACACAAAACCATTGAAATTACATATATAGTTAGTTGCACTAACTATATATCGCGCACCTGCAATCCACTGCTGATGATGTCACATATTACATCATTCATGACATGGTCAGTGACATCACTGATGACATCACTGATGACATCTCAAATGACATCACTGATGACATCACTGATGACAACATCCAGTGACTGTATGTTTCTGTAAAGTTAAAATGTGTCTTACATATTGAAGAATGAGTGGAAGTATAAGTGTCTGGACAAAGGATTTAGTAGGTGCATGACTGAATGCATGAGTGAGTGATTAAATGTGTCTCACTGAGTGCATGGGTTAGTGACTAAAGTGTCTTAATTTGTGCATCATTATGTCTGTTGTTCTGTAAACTGCTGCATGTTTTGATCAGTAGCTATATAATTAACTATATGGGTTACTGATTGATTGTCCAAGTATTTGTATGGGAGACTGAGTGTGTGTGTGGCTGGCTGGGAGGTGTGTGACTCTGTGCAGATCAATGTGTACTTGTATCAATGATTGTATAACAAGGTAAGTATGTGTTAGTATATGTTTGAAAATGTAAGGTGCTCTATGTTTAACTGTATAGACAAGAAAATGGAAGTGTCATTGATTCTTTACAGGACTGACTAGGTGTGTGAGTAACTCCATGGATGAGTGGCAGACTGTGAGTGTCTGTATAGGTGTATGAGTGCATATGATAGTGTTGTAAAGATGAGTGATTGTATGTATGAATGATAGTATGGGTGAATGAGTGAAGGTGTGTGTAGACGTAGGAATCAGTGAGTGCGTATGTAGTAACTAGTATTGGTGTGTCAATGGTTTCAAAAATTATATTCTGTATTTAACACTGGGTGAAACAGAGGTTATATTAAAATGTGAGGAGATGCATTGTATTGTCATATGAATGATATCATCAGTGATGTGGTCATTGATGTCAAATGAGATGTCATCAGTGATGTCATCAGTGATGTCATTTGAGATGTCATCAGTGATGTCATCAGTGATGTCACTGACCATGTCATGAATGATGTAATATGTGACATCATCAGCAGTGGATTGCAGGTGCGCGATATATAGTTAGTGCAACTAACTATATATGTAATTTCAATGGTTTTGTGTGAGTAAAATAAGGTTTTTTAAATGCTAATTCCTAACTATATATGGTCTATAACCTATGGTTTTTTCAGTGAATTTTCAAGGTTTTGTAAATGCTAATTCCTAACTATATATGGTCTATAACCTATGGTTTTTTCAGTGAATATATATATATACACATATACATACATATACATACATATACATACATATACATACATATACATATACATATATCAGACTTGAAATTTTTTATGTACAAGACTAAAATGGTGCTTCTTTTCAGAACTTACAAGCTGATATTTGAAGAACTATGATTGAATGTGCAAAATATATTTAAAGCTGATATTTAAGTGATAATTTATGCAGTGTTGTGGAGACTTGCTACTAAGATTATTGTTTTGCTTCCAGGAGTACGGAAGCTATGGCTTTTCATCTATAAATTGTTTATTGGCATTCCAAATTGATAAGGCTACTTTTACATTAGCCTTGACTGATGCTGTGAGATAACCACTGCTGGTAATGTTGCATAAAGTGGCCAGTAATATAATCTTGTTTGATGTGATCATCATTAAAATGCGAATACTATTAGTAGTTCGGGTTGCTTTTCATTGAACATGAGTAGCTCTTATTACAAAAAGGTTGGAGATCTCTGCTTAAATACAGCATTTTCATTTCCTTAGTTTAGTGCTGTCAGTATAACTACAGTATGTAAAACCTACAATTTGCATGTGTGACTATGTGTGCTCTGTAGAGAGGTTAGGGATTGGGTGAGAGTTTATTACAAACCACTTTGACTGACCGACAGGTTCTGTGATAAACTTTCACTGACTTCAGCCTCCACTCCAGAGCTCTCAATTGTGCCAGCCATGCATAACTACAAATGACCTACATTTACCCAGACACGTTTAAAGTATGCATTATACAAGAATCACATGTTGCATGATAACTTTTCCAGATAGTATATTTCTATTTTTGTTATCTACTCTTAGGAAATGTAAACGATGTAAAACATGAAATGAAAAAAGGTATTGCAGCACTGACATGAATAACCTTGAGACAAAAGATTACCATTGCTCAGTACACTCAGTAGAGAGGCCAATAATTAGATGAGTATGTGGTCTGAATGCCTTTATGAGCCACCAACAGGCACTGTGAGATGCTCTCACTGCCACAATCCCCAACTCAAAAGGTCTCAACTGTGCTCCATCATGCACACCCACTCATAAATGTGAGTGATTATATGAATTGATTTGTTTTTGAATTTAGGTTTAGTACTGCCTACCCATCAAACTGCTTCGTCCTAGTAAATGGCATCTCTGCTCACTCAACCATACATTTTCAAATCCATATCCAAGGCCATGGGCTTCATATCATAAACAGATATGCCTTGGAACACAAATGTCACCAAGGAAAAATAACCTGAAGAGAAGCAATGTCTTAAAGAAAGTTGGAATCAATATCTTGACACCAAGGAGGGATTTTATTCATGCAGGTAAACTATGTGCATGGCAGGAAATGCCTGTCTGAGGGGATGCCTGATAAGAGACTCGCTGAATGAAGCCAGAGAAAAACAGATAGCTTTGGAACAATTAGTACACCTTCATGCAAATACAAACAAATATATTGTATAAACCTTTTCAGCCCACTGAGAGAGTCAATAAGACCTGAACTGACTCTTGGCGCTAAAAGTAGATTATGCTGCATCTAAACTAACCCAAAAGATGAGAAGGCCGGCATGCTGCTAGCCATGCAGATAAAGCAGAGAGAATCAGGTACTGTCATATCTGCAATCTCAAATGGTCAGGCTCATCCCCTTATACATCTTTTAGGAATCATTGTAGAATTTGCCTTTTTCTGAGCTCCAATAAATACTTCAGAAGTGAACAAATCATTGCTTCCAGAACATAAGTTTCTCGTAGACCTGCCTTTGCCATTGTTCTCAAGTATACAAAAGAGTGAAGGTGGAACAGTCCAGCCTGAACAGCCAGGCCCTCCCTGAACCTGAACACAACCAACCCAAGACTGTTTTCTGTCTGATTGGGGTCCTTTAGACAGGTGAAGCTTGGTTCAGGTGGCACAGTGAGCACGGGACCTACGTATGGGCATTTATGTCACACTGAAGTATTCAGAGTCACAAAAGGTCATGTTAGTTGAACTCAAGGAGGTAATTAATTTATTGTCCACTAGCAAAGCAGTGGGAGAGGGTGTTTTCCCTATTCGTTTCGTGTAATATCAGTCCCAACAGCCTAGCATTGCTGTTGTACTCAGGCTTCAAGGATGCCAAAGACAGTGATTAACTCCAAATGGATTTTAATTATCAGGTCAATATCCAAACCAGGGAAAGACCAACAACTTTGCTCCAGCTACAGACTAATCTCACTGACCAACTATGATGTGAAGATGTGAGCAAAGGTGCTTGCCAATGAATTCAAGAAAATTATCCCCAGTCTTATCCACCACTGGCAAAAAGACTTTCTCCCTGGAAGAGTATCCAGGAACCACCTCAGCATGCTCCAACACCTCCTATTGTAAACGTGTAATGTCTCTGATGCAAAAAAGGTACATTACTTGGATGCTGATAAAGTATTTGACAGGGTTGAATGGGAATACAAGTTTAGAATTCTGTCCAGAACTGGTGTTCAACCAAACTTTCTAGCAAAATTTAAGTAGCTCTACAAATCTCAAAAGTTGGATTCAAAGGTGGTGATTTCTGTCAAATGTCCTCCATATTCACGGAGGATTGCACTAGACCTGTCTAGCTTCACTCCTGCATTCAATCTGACTCTATAACCTCTGGAGGCAGCCATTAGGAAGGCTGAACAGCATACTAAAGTAGGCAAGGGAGCTCAAACTACAGTCATATGCCATTAACCTTCTTGAAGCCTGATGATTCAGTTACACTGTTGAAGATCTGATGACTGACCTTTTGTCCTTCTTGGATTAGAAGATGAACTGGTTGTAAAGTGAAGCCTTCCGTACGGGTTTAGCAAACATGGTATGCAACAATCAGACTCCCCTTAAGATCAAAACCTCAGCAAACATTATGAAATGAAAGCCGTTACAACTTTCCATTTCAGAAGACTGCAAACTATTTTTAGCTTGTAGTGGCCACATATACATACTTCTTTAGGATGCTTGCCCTCAAAATCCTTGCCACCTGTTACAACAGTTTGACAACTTTTGGACTTGGGCCTTTTTGGCAGGTTCATCCCTAGGCTTTTTGCCTCTAGCCTCTGACATGGCGGTAGTGATTTTAGGCCTCTGCGCACTTTAGCACTGTGGTCCAGTGTAAAGTGAGTGCGCACTCTGAGTGCATGTGGTGAGATGGCATGCCCTCCCATAGGAATGCATGGGGGATATGTGTGTCTATGGTAGTTCCTGATATGTGGGGAGTGCAGGGTCGAGTTTGGTACGTGCGAACTTGTGAGGATATATGCTGCGCAATGGTGTGCGCAGATTTAGTGTGTCTAGTGGAGAAGTGCCACTTTTAGAAGTTGGCATTTCTGTGTGCTGTGAGATGTGAATTGTCTGTCTGGCTTGTGAGTGACAGGGGCTGGCTGGTGTGGTTGGCTCCAGGAGCCAGGATAAGTCTGCACGGTGGTGCATAGGGAGATTTGCATGTAGATGGGAGGGAGGAGTTGCACCTGGAACCTGAAAAGGACTGTGCCTTCCCTCCACAATGCTGGCTCTACCCCCTGTGGCGTGTCTGATGTCCCTGGCCTGTCTTGTGAATAGAGAGGGGAGCTGAGCAAAACAAAGTGCTCCAGGACCAGTTGCATCTGGTTCTCCCCTTGCCTGCACCTTTCAGAACAAAGGATTTAGCTGTATAAAAGGAGGGGCTGTGACCCCATGAAAATGTTCTTGTTTGCGGACTTGAAACTACCAGGGGCTTGCTGCTGCTGGGGCTCAAGGGAAGGCTTGCCTCCCTGGGCCCTGCCCAGCCCCTGGATGCCTGGAGAACTTCTCTTTAGACCATTCTGCCTGACCTGGGAGGGCTGGAAGACTTTCCCTGGCTAGGAGCTGTTTGGGCTCCATCTTTGTCCCTGGAGTTGGATTATAGCGCTTTGTTGAGTGCTGTACTGTTGTCCCTATGAGCGCTTTCTATTTATTCCTTTGGAGCGCTGTGGCTATAACCTGCTGAGGTAGTGCTTTATTTTTATTGCAGAGCGCTTCCCTTATTGCCCCAAGCACCTCTCTTTGCAGCCTGCCGCACGGCCGCCTATTTTTTATATCCTAATTGCAGGTGCCCACCCTGCATTATGCCCGCTTATGTGGAGTGCCCAGTGCGCAGGTGCCCACCCTGCGTCTTCGTGTTAAATTGGTAATTGCTGCGGGTGCTCACCCCGCTTATCAGAGCCTTAGCGGGTGCCCACCCCACATGCCAGCTGTATTTTTCACTTTGAGGGCGCCCACCCCTCGTTTGCCCGCTGTTAGAAATTCACCGCCGCAGCACTGAGAGCGAGCCGAGGAGTGGAGCCGCTGACACCATCGTAGGGCCGCGCTGGGATTGGTCCCCCCATTTCTAACAACAACCTAATAATTCATTGTGTGGAATGAATCCTAACCTCCGTTGCAAATGTTCAAACTATATGCAGCTACAACAACAGGTGGACTATGATTGCTACACTTGCTGTCTTACTGCAAGGCACATTTTGCAGTGAAACACCTTATACCCAGTGCTCAGGATCCTGGTTGGCTTCTAATCGAAAAGGAACTATTACAATTCTAAGTGGACAATTAATAAGGGTGTTTGTCATTACATGACCTTGACCAAGTCCACCTGGAACTAAACTTCTTCAAAGTAATCCATGGCTGCCATTAGTTGCCACAACACCTGCACATTCCTATGGCTAGATGTGCCAACCAATAGACTGTGACATTGTCCATATGTTATGGTTTTGTACAGCCCTTCACACATACCTGTACATTTGTGATTTATTTTAAAGTTCCACCAAACTGAATATTACACCCTCTGCTTCCTTAGCCTTTCTCCAAAGAATATTATGACTTATAAGGAATAAATATTCAAAAAGAAACTATGCCTTTATATGGCAATGGATGCTGCCAAAAAGATGTCCTCTTCACAGAGGGAAAGTCTCATAACATTCCAGGAATGGAAGTGTGATCCTAATAGCTATATATAAAGAACTAACGTAGAGGGGTGTGGTTAAGGTCCATGTTTTTTCTTGGCAAATATATACAGACAGTTTCTTGAGCACTGACAGGTTTTTTGGGTGTAGAAGGAAGATGCGGCCTGAGAGTCAAGTCTGTTCATTGAACAAAGCCTATTTCCAGAGGTGCCACCGATGGACTTTTGCGCTTCCCAGATTTCCCAACACTGGTAAACCTGGGAATGTGTCAAAATGTTATGCCTCCCTAGGTGAGGCTGAACGAGGAGAAATACATTAGTTTTTCCTCTTTCTGTGTGTGCTGCATTGTGCAGCACACATAAAAAGAGGCAAATACCTCACAGAGTTGTTTTCATGAAGGAAGTGCCCCTTCCTGCACAAAAACAATCCTGCTGAAAACACAGGCACTCTTGTACCATGGTGCAAGAGTGCCTGCGTTGACGCTAGGAAGCACATTGTGCACCAGTGAAAGGAAAAGACAGGAATTTGCAGTACAATGCGAAGTACGGCTCGTTCCTGCCCTTTCCCTATTACGCAGCGCAGCAAGGTGGCAGGGTGTTGAGCTGCTGCGGTGCTCCGTCCCCGAGGTCCTTGTAAGGCGTTTTCGTTTAGATTAACCATGGTTCTGTGTAGTGTCTCTGGAGGAAGCTAGCCGTTGTGTACACGGTCTGTACACGGTCGGATGCCCAGTAAGTGATTATACCCCCCTGGATATCCCCTGGATAACGCATACTGCTTACACTTACTGTTCGGTGTCTCTGGTCGATCTTCCCACCGACTCCGCAGCCTCTGCCTCGGCGTCTCCGCTTGCTGTTCGGCGAGGATCCTTTAGCGCGCATGTGCCTGGCCGACACAGTTTCGCACTACTCCCCCGGGTTGCTGCACTGGGGGCCAGCCGCCCTGGAGCTCCGTAGAGGAAGGAAGCTCTGGAGCCTTCTCCCCACCACATGGGGTGGCGGCAGCAGCAGGATCAGCGGGGTCTGTTCATCTGAGCAGGCGGATGGCTCGGTGGACTGCTAATTAATGGAAGCACGGGCGCGGAGGGCACACGATCGTCAAGAGAACAAAATCAAGATTCTGGTGAGGTCGTGAGGGGGGATTAGTGGATACAGCAGTCTGTGCTTTAGGGGAAGCGAAATGAGTCTCACAATCAAGTAAGGTGCGGAAAAAGGGAAGGCGAGGGGTAAAAGCGCAGCCCAAGTTGGGAGTTTTGTGTAAAGAAAAGGTACCCCTATCAGAGTCATCAAAGGGCACCAATACTCAGACTCAAGGGCTGAGCCACAGTATCCCCAAACAGAAATTGAAAGCCTCTACCTTCCTGTATGGCGAGGTAAAAGCCAAGCGCACAAAAGAACCTAAGATAATCAAAGTAGGGAAATCAGCCTCCACTCTTGCTTCAAAACTGACTCCTTTGTTAAGATCTTATTTTAAGGTAATACCGCAAGTCTTGGAGTTACAAAATTCTATCACCCCTTCTGGGCAAAATATTACTCCATCACCAGTGTAGATCCTTTCTCCTCCTTCTCTTAGCTCGGGTGATATTGTAGTTATGGAGGGTGCCCCATTGGGTGATGAATCCTTTGGTGGGGGTCAGAGCTGTGAGGGGGCGGAAGGGTCAGAGTCCGCAGTTGTGGATATGGCGGTCAGAGAGGCTTGTGAGGACAGTGTTATGTGAGGAGTTTTCTACAGCTGCACATCAGTCTACGGAGATATCAGACCCGGGGGCAACACAACAGGAGCACCTGGTCGATAGTTGTAGTATGTCCGGAGAGGCGCAGATTGGGGGGGATAAAGCAGTCTCTCTGGAAGCTATGTTTGCCTCTCTTGCAATGGATATTAAAAAGGGGTTCGAAACATCCACCGCAAATCAGTCAGAGATCAGGAAATTTTGTGAATCTTTGGACAGTAAATTGGATGGTCTATCTTCAAGGACGGCGACGCTTGAAGAGACTGTGGACGGACTTTCTCTCCATCTTGACAAGGCCAAAGCAGATGTTGTTAATTTAAAGAAGAGAAGATCAGGTTCTATCTGAACGAATGGCAGTTTTGGAAAACAATGCACGTCACAACCTTTGAATTTTTATTTAATTTTTTTAATTTTTTTATTAACATTATCAACAAAGCGACATAGATGACAGTATACAGAGAATCATATAATAGAATCAGACTATGTGAGTCTATATCCATTTCAAAACACCAGTACATTGTATAAAGATGTAGTAGTCCTTTCAGCGATGTTGTCCCTCTCAGGCCCCCCACCCTATCTCTATTCTTCATCCGAACTATCCTCATCAGGCTCTGACAATGGGTCACAAATGTTCCCTCGGTATGTATTCCAGGCTGCCCAAATTTTTGTCCATTCAGAAAAGGGGGTGGTGATGAACAGAGTGTCTGAATTAAGCAGACCACTCTTACCCAGTCCAAAGATCAGGGCTTGATCCATCGCCGTTATTTAGCTCACTGCCCCATCCCAGCTCAGAACCTGGCTATATGCAAATTAGTCTGTCCCTGGCCCAGTGCATCATGGGAACAGGGCAGACCAAACTACCAAGCCAATTCTTCACCAGAAAGGATACAAGCTACCGGGGACCGGTTTCTGGCATTTCAGCCTCTTCGGCCCGGCTTGCTTGAATCCTGATGGAGCAGTGAGCAAGGGACTCATGTCTGAGTATACCCTGCCACACCTATAGTGGCCAAAATCGATTCAGAAAAGGGGGTGGTGATGAACAGAGTGTCTGAATTAAGCAGACCACTCTTACCCAGTCCAAAGATCAGGGCTTGATCCATCACCGTTATTTAGCTCACTGCCCCATCCCAGCTCAGAACCTGGCTATATGCAAATTAGTCTGTCCCTGGCCCAGTGCATCATGGGAACAGGGCAGACCAAACTACCAAGCCAATTCTTCACCAGAAAGGATACAAGCTACCGGGGACCGGTTTCTGGCATTTCAGCCTCTTCGGCCCGGCTTGCTTGAATCCTGATGGAGCAGTGAGCAAGGGACTCATGTCTGAGTATACCCTGCCACACCTATAGTGGCCAAAATCGATTCAGAAAAGGGGGTGGTGATGAACAGAGTGTCTGAATTAAGCAGACCACTCTTACCCAGTCCAAAGATCAGGGCTTGATCCATCACCGTTATTTAGCTCACTGCCCCATCCCAGCTCAGAACCTGGCTATATGCAAATTAGTCTGTCCCTGGCCCAGTGCATCATGGGAACAGGGCAGACCAAACTACCAAGCCAATTCTTCACCAGAAAGGATACAAGCTACCGGGGACCGGTTTCTGGCATTTCAGCCTCTTCGGCCCGGCTTGCTTGAATCCTGATGGAGCAGTGAGCAAGGGACTCATGTCTGAGTATACCCTGCCACACCTATAGTGGCCAAAATCGATTCAGAAAAGGGGGTGGTGATGAACAGAGTGTCTGAATTAAGCAGACCACTCTTACCCAGTCCAAAGATCAGGGCTTGATCCATCACCGTTATTTAGCTCACTGCCCCATCCCAGCTCAGAACCTGGCTATATGCAAATTAGTCTGTCCCTGGCCCAGTGCATCATGGGAACAGGGCAGACCAAACTACCAAGCCAATTCTTCACCAGAAAGGATACAAGCTACCGGGGACCGGTTTCTGGCATTTCAGCCTCTTCGGCCCGGCTTGCTTGAATCCTGATGGAGCAGTGAGCAAGGGACTCATGTCTGAGTATACCCTGCCACACCTATAGTGGCCAAAATCGATTCAGAAAAGGGGGTGGTAGTTTGGTTTGCCCTGTTCCCATCATGCACTGGGACAGGAACAGACTAATTTGCATATAGCCAAGTTCTGAGCTGGGATGGTGCAGTGAGCTAAAAAACGGTGATGGATCAAGCCCTGATCTTTGGACTGGGTAAGAGTGGTCTGCTTAATTCAGGCACTCTGTTCATCACCACCCCCTTTTCTGAATCATTTTGTCCACCATAAGCGTGGAAGGGTATACTCAGATGTGAGTCCCTTGCTCATTGCACCATCAGGATTCAAGCAAGCCGGGCCGAAGACGCCTGAAATGGCAGAAACCGGTCCCCGGAAGCTTGTTTCCTTCCCAGTATAAGAATTGGCTTGGTAGTTTGGTTTGCCCTGTTCCCATCATGCACTGGGACAGGAACAGACTAATTTGCATATAGCCAAGTTCTGAGCTGGGATGGTGCAGTGAGCTAAAAAACGGTGATGGATCAAGCCCTGATCTTTGGACTGGGTAAGAGTGGTCTGCTTAATTCAGGCACTCTGTTCATCACCACCCCCTTTTCTGAATCATTTTGTCCACCATAAGCGTGGAAGGGTATACTCAGATGTGAGTCCCTTGCTCATTGCACCATCAGGATTCAAGCAAGCCGGGCCGAAGACGCCTGAAATGGCAGAAACCGGTCCCCGGAAGCTTGTTTCCTTCCCAGTATAAGAATTGGCTTGGTAGTTTGGTTTGCCCTGTTCCCATCATGCACTGGGACAGGAACAGACTAATTTGCATATAGCCAAGTTCTGAGCTGGGATGGTGCAGTGAGCTAAAAAACGGTGATGGATCAAGCCCTGATCTTTGGACTGGGTAAGAGTGGTCTGCTTAATTCAGGCACTCTGTTCATCACCACCCCCTTTTCTGAATCATTTTGTCCACCATAAGCGTGGAAGGGTATACTCAGATGTGAGTCCCTTGCTCATTGCACCATCAGGATTCAAGCAAGCCGGGCCGAAGACGCCTGAAATGGCAGAAACCGGTCCCCGGAAGCTTGTTTCCTTCCCAGTATAAGAATTGGCTTGGTAGTTTGGTTTGCCCTGTTCCCATCATGCACTGGGACAGGAACAGACTAATTTGCATATAGCCAAGTTCTGAGCTGGGATGGTGCAGTGAGCTAAAAAACGGTGATGGATCAAGCCCTGATCTTTGGACTGGGTAAGAGGTGGTCTGCTTAATTCAGGCACTCTGTTCATCACCACCCCCTTTTCTGAATCAAATTTTTGTCCATTCACGGGGGCTACCCCGACTGGCATACACTGTGCGTTCTGTGACCATAGTCAGATCCATATCTCGACACCACGCTGTCAACAAAGGTAGTTCCATCGCGCCCCATTTCTGTGCAATGTTCCGTTTCGCCACCATTAATCCCAGTGTGACCCACATCAGTCCATGACGCGAGAGATCGTTAGGTTCCCATATGTTAAGTATACATCTACGCGGTTCTGGCAGTATGGACACTTCCATTACTTGTGACATTGTTCGCAGTATCTGTGGCCAATATTCTGCCAATGCTGCGCACTCCCACATGGTATGTAGGAATGAACCCTCCTCTCCGCACCTTCTAAGGCAATATGGGTCTTGTGCCCTGTGTAGTTTATGCATGGTAAGTCTAGTGTAGTATATTCGATGCAAGATCTTAAGCTGTATAAGTCGGAGACATGCGGGGATTCCCACCTCCCTGGCCGATGCTAGGGCTTCCTGCCATTCTGAGTCCTCCATGTCCCCCACGTCTGCCACCCACTTGTTCCTTAAAGAGACCGTCGGGTCTGGCAGATTAGTGATCAATTTCCTATAGGTGAGAGATGTGGCTCTTTTCTGCATGTAGTCAGTAAGTAGTCGGTCTTCAAGTGGGGAGGCCTCGGGGACCTCAGTATCTGGTGGGATCACTGCCAACAATGCATGTCTAATCTGCACATACCTGTAGGTCTCGGTTGGGCCCAGTTCATATTGTTGCTGAAGTTGGGTAAATGGTATTACTGTGCCCTTGTCCCACAAGTCTCCCACCGTGGAGATCCCTATATTATCCCACAGTGTAAACCCCTTGCTATTTCGCAGTTGTCCCAGCTTTTCTGTGTAAGGGTAAGTTTGGTTATAACCCCTCTCCATGCCAACTGTGTGTGCTCTGTGTGCCATAATGTAGCTGTGTGCCGCGCGGGGCCTGTTAGTTTCAGCGTTAACCCTTTATTATAGAGGACCGCTAGTATGTTGTGGTCTCCCAGTTGTGCTCTATCTGCCTTATACGCTGGGTCATCTTGGGGCGCATGGATCCACTGGTTAACAACCTTGAGGTGTGCCGCCCAATAGTACAGTTGCATGTTGGTTTAGTGCTATTCCGCCGTCATACCAGCTTTTATGTAGCTTTGTCTGTGCTATGCGAGCGGGCCGGTGTCCCCAAAGAAGTGTTGTCACCTGTGCGGCTATGTGCTTGAAGTATCGGGGTGAGACCGAAAATGGCGTGTTATCGAGGGCGTAGAGAAACCGAATAGGGCCATCATTTTATACAGTGCAGCTTTGCCGAGGAGCTTAAGGGGCAGAGACGCCCAGTGCACCACATCTCTCTTCAGGCGCTCCAGGGGTGGCGCCAGATTCCTAAGATGGAACTCTGCTTCGTCTTGGGTAATATGAATTCCCAAGTACCTAAAGGAACCAGTAGCCGTCACTAACGGACAATTCACCGGCAGCTCTGGTGGAGAACCCTTCAATACATAGAGCGTCGATTTGGACCAATTTATTGTATAGCCTGACACTACTCCGAAAGCATCACAGATGTCAAGGAGCAGTGGTATGGAGTGGTCTGGTTCCGTGAGGTACACCAGTATATCTTCGGCGTACAGGGAGAGACGATCCTCCCATCCCTCTTTCCACCTAATTCCATTCAGCAATGGGGCCTTCCTGATCAGTGTCACCAACGGTTCAGAAAACAAGCGCAAACAGGAGCTGCGATAGCGTGCAGCCCTGTCGCGTCCCTCTTGCTAATGGTATTTCGCCCGATAAGTGCCCATTAGCCGTCACTCTGGGATTAGGTCTCGTGTATAAGAGCCACACCCAAGCACCAAATTTAGGACCAAATCCCAGATGTGGGAGGACCTTGAAGAGATATCGCCATTTCACCATATCAAACGCCATTTTTGCGTCTAATGACAATACCACCGCCGGCTCAGATAACGAGGGAGCCTTTGCTAGTGCTCCATGTAGGCGTCTGAGATTGAGGGACGTGTTCCTGTGGGGCATGAAGCCCGACTCGTCAGGGTGTATTAGGTACGGCAGGTGTGCCATCAGCCTGTTCGCTAACAGTTTGGCTAGGATTTTAGCTTCCGCGTTCAGTAGAGATATCGGGCGGTAGGAGGTGCATTCAGAGGGGTCTTTACCGGGTTTTGGGATTGCCACTATTGTTGCAATGCGCTGGTCCAGTGGCAGCCGCCCTTCTCTAAACTTTCGTTATACATTGCCAATAGAGGCAGGCTCACGGTCTCTGCTGTTTGCTTATACCATTCAATGGGAATCCCATTGGGTCCCAGTGCTTTTCCGGACTGTATTGATCGAATCGCTAACTGTAGCTCTTCGGTTGTTAAGGCTGTTTCTAATTCCAAGGAAGCTTCCTGTGTCAGCATTAGCATCTCAACTGATCGCAGGGATTCCACAACCTCTGCCTCTCTCACATTTGAGGTTGGCGTATAAACTATTCGAAAATGGTCTGCCAGGGTGTTCACGATTAATTCTGGGTCTGGCGTGAGTTGTCCCCCCTCTTGCCGTATATGGCGTATACCTCTGGTGCCACTCTCCCGTTTATCCAGCCAGGCTAACATTTTACCCGGACTTATCGCCTACGTCATATATTCTATGTTTGGATGCAGTCAGATTGATCATCGTCCTTTCTTGCAGGTGGTCTTTATATTGCTGCTGCCGAAGGTGTAAAAAGTGTGTGCCTTATCTGGTGTGGGGTCTGCTGAGTAGTCCGTGTCTGCAGCTTGCAGTGCTTATTCTAAGTCTAACAATTCCCTCTATTTTGTCCGTTTGTGCCCTGTGATTGACGCTATGGCCTGTCCCCTAAGGACTGTATGTACGCTTCCCATAATGTGGAGTGCGATGTCACTGATGCAGCATTCTCTGCAAAAAAATATTTTGTGGCCTTTCGGAGTTCTCTTTTAATCTCGGGGACACAGATATCCAGGGTAGATGGGGTATAGTCTCTGGCGAGATCTATGATGGTAGGAGTAGGCCAGCAGCACTGGGGAGTGGTCGGAAATGCCTCGGGGCTTAATGTCCACCTCTTCAACATTTCCTAGGTTGGTACCTAATGTCCAGAAGTAATCTAATCTGGATAAACTGTTGTGTACAGTGGAGTAGTATGTGTATTGGCAAGCCGTAGGGTGTGCGTGTCTCCAAACATCAATGAGTCCCATCGCCTCCACAAAGCTCTGGAGGCGAGAGGTACCTGGCGTCGGAAGCCTAGCTGGGTATTTGTCTACAGTGGTGTCCATTACTGCGTTGAGGTCTCCCCCAACGATAAGGTCCCCCTCTGGTAGTGTCAGGAGAAAGTCGCTGAGCGCCGGGAACGCCACTGCGTGTAATGCTGGTGGAATATAAACTGATACCACCACAATGAGTCTACCTTCCCACTGACCCTGTAGTGCTGCAAAACGTCCCTGGTCGTCAGTCTTAGTCTGAAGGACCATGAAAGGGAAGCTTTTCTTTATCAAAATGCCTGTCCCTCATGAGCCTGAGGTGAACTCGGAATGCACTGCCATTTTATACCCCAATCTGTCCAGTGCCTTACATGTTGTCCCTGTGAGGTGTGTCTCCTGTAATAGCGCCAAAGTGGGGCCCTGACGTTTCAGGGCCTGTAACACCAGACCTCTTTTTATTTTGTCTCCCAGCCCTCGAACATTCCACGTCACAAACTTTAGAGGGGCGATCGGGGCGTCTAGGGGTGCATTTGGGACTCTGTCAGGTTGTGAACCTAATGCCATAGATGTGGTGTATGAATATCCTGAAGTGTTGCCTATCCAACTCCATCGCTGAACCGCTGGTCAAACAGTCCCCTGCTCTATCATCACTGCCTCTACAAATTAGAGCTATGCTAAACAAAATTGAAACTTCCCACCCTCGAAACTCCCCTTCCCTCCCTGCCTCCCTGCTTAATGGGCTGAAAACCCCAACTCAGCAGAGTGCTTCTTCCCAACCCCAACCATAGTACTTGCTTGACAGGGGTAAAGAGTCCAGTGGAGGCTTTAGTCCTTCCTCCCCTCCATGGCCCGCCTCAGTCCGGTATCCAAGGCTGGCACGACCGTTACTTTGTCTGGGTAGGGGCAGCCTCTCGGGCAATAGCCGGCTCGGAGGGCTATCCCTGACCGGTCACATCTACTTCTGACCGTGGTGAGTGGGTCGGGTCCGGGCTTCGTGCTGTGTGGCTGCTTGCGTCGTCCTCCTCTTCTCGACGGTGACGGCCCCTAGCTCCGCGTCGTGATTTGTCGACTCTTCTCCAGCCTTCCAGCCAGTCGTATGCCTCTTCCGGAGTCTCGAAGAACCATGTTTTGCCCTCCACCACTCTGAGACGGGCGGGAAACAGCATCAAATAGGGCAGTTCCTGTGCTTTCAGTGCTTTCTTCACCTCCAGGAAACTGCGCCTACGGCGGGAGACCGCTACTGTATAATCCGGAAAGAAGGCAATTGATGAGTTTTGGATCCGAATTGGTGGGGAGCCTCTCGCTGTTTGTAAAATGACGTCCCTGTCACGGAAGTTAAAGAGTCTAGCGAGTACTGACCTGGGAGGTGCCCCCGGTTTAGGCCTCCCGCCTGGGACCCTGTGTGCTCTTTCAACTGAGAAGAAACTGCAGAGGCCTTTGGGCTGCAATTGCGTCTTTACCAAATCTTCGACGTAGAGGTCCATGGCTTGGGTACCTTCGCTTTATGGTATGCCAAGAACACGCACGTTGTTGCGGCGCGAGCGCCCTTCTTGGTCGTCGAGCTTCTCCGTTAAGTGTTTTTTCTCCACTTCCAGCCGGGACAAAGCTTTCTGCATTTCTGTGGTGTCCGCCACCAAAGACTTGGTCACTATCTCCACTTCTTTCACTCGGTCCGCCATTTTGTGAAAGTCCGCACGGAGTAGCGGGACTACCGTTGAGATCGTCCCCACTGTAGTCTGGACGCTCGAAAGGGCCGCCATGATGTCTTCTAATGTCACCTTTTTTGACCCCTCACCCTCTGTTCCTTTATCCGTGGAAGTGCGCCCCTCTGATCGTGGCGGAGGGCCTTTGTCATAGGCATATTTGTCCAGTTTGGCCTGGGTGACTTGATTACGCGGGCCTCTGCCCGACATGGCGTCGGTGGTGGGGGGCTTTTCTTTTTTGCGACGATTTGCTTATCTGTAGATGTTGTCACGGTGCGTGCTCTTTTCAGGACGGCTAGCGTAGATTTATGTACTGACGCGGTCATTGGGAATGATAGTAGCTCAAAGTCTTGTGGTCCAATAGTCTGAAAGTGGAGGCCTGCCTTGTTGGCCACGTACAGGCGTCGCCACCCGAGCAGTTACTGGTCCTCAAGCTTGCTCCTGTCCCCTGCAGCACGCCGGCCGTGCAAGGGGGTCTCTCACAGGGCGATAATGTAATACAGGCCTATCGCTGTCTCGCTATGCCTGCCTCCGATGGGGGGAAGATGCTGTGTAGTACCTTCTGTGTGGTTCCCAGCGTCAGCAAGGGCTTGAGAGCTGGTCTTCTCGCAACTGCGCTCGTTGCCTTCGGATAGTTCAGGGCTCCCGAGGGGGGTTAGTTAGAGCGCCGTGGGGCGCGTTGGCTCCGGATCCTTCCCCCTCCCACAGTGCACCACTCGTCTTGGCCGCCGCTCCCCCACACTAATCACAGATTACGCCAGGCCCCGGTCCCATTGCAGTTGGTGGGCCGCCTCGGGCCTCACGCGATTACAGGCACTTTCCGATCACCCCAAAGCAGTAATTTAACACAGGCCTGTCACTGTCCCTCCGTGTCAGCATCCGATGGGGGGGAAGGGGCTGTGTGGTATTCTCGGTGTGGCAGCCACACACCTCGTCCGCATGCAGGCTCCGGCCTCACCGCCGGGGGGCTGCTCTTCCCGCGATTGTACTCGCCGCCGTCGGTTAATTCAGGGCCCCTGGGGGGTAATGAGAGCGCCGTGGGGCGCGTTGGTGCCGGATCTTTCCCCCTCCCGCGGTGCAACACTCGTCTTGGCCGCCGCTCCTCCGCCTCAATCGCGGGTCTCTGATTACACCAGACCCCGGTCTCTGCGTGTCTGGTAGGCCGCCTCGGACCTCACACGATTTCCGGCACTTCCCGGTGTCGGATTCAGTCCGTGATTGCGCCGATGCGTGCCGCCTGGTCCCAGACCTCAGCTCGGGCCCGTGGAGTCTCGTAAAATCACGGATAAGTGGTCGGATTAATGTGAAGGGCTACACCTTCCCCAGAGCTCTTCAACTAGGCAGCCATTTCGTTTGGCTGCTAGCCACGCCCCCATAACCTTCGAATTTTGAACATCCCTGAAGGCAGTGAAGGCTCTAATATCAAGCAATTTGTAGTCATGCTACTAAAGGACTCCTTGGGGTTTGAGTTATCAGTAGAGGATTTAGATACCGACATCCAAAGAGTCCATAGGGACCCCTTTAGAAAGAATCCTCAGAGAACAAAGCCCAGAAAGGTTCTCGTAAATTTCCTCACCTATTCCATCAAAGAGCTCATTTTAAACCAAGCACAAACAAAAATCTGTAAGTGGTAAGGGGTTTACCTTTCAGATCAGATCAGATTTATCTAGGACTACCCTCGATAAACAATGGGAGTTGGGGAGGAGATTAGACGCCTTCAGGAAGCTAGGTGCAGTTGCACATCTTAAGTTTCCAGCAGCACTGCAAATAATGTACAACAATAAGATGTACAATGTTAGATCGGCAGAGGCAGCAGATGAACTCTTGTTAGAGTGGGGGAATAAAGGGGGGCCTTCAGGCTAAGCGACTGTGTTCTCTCTGGCCTTAGTTAGAGGTTTCGTGCTCCTTGCCTGACCAGTGTGGGGTGTATAGATTGGTCTTGGTGGGTTGGATCCCAGGATCATATGTTTCTCATCTCCTACTAAGGAGGTTTTTTGAGGCTAGTCCGAAAAACAGAACGCATGGCTCCGATTGGTGCCATCCGCTCCAATTACGGGTTGGTGCTGTACACGCAGCGCGAAATCCACCGGACGCTGACAGATCACTATCGGGAACTCTACAGGTCGCGAAGCACTGGTCGCACACACCGGCTGGCAGGATATCTGGAGTCGGTTACTCTGCCTATTGTCGAGGACAGCCAGAACGAGGAGCTCGGTGCACCACTGACATTGGAGGAAGTGGGGGACGAGCAGAGGAAGAGAGGCAAGATGGCCGCCAGTGCGCTGTAGAGAGCGGTCGCACGATACTCTCTCCCCGGACTTGTAGTAGGGAAAAAGAATACCCGCTAAGCAGAGTGCGAGGCCGCTGTAGGGCTGGGGATGCGGTTACTTCTTCGAATTGCTGCTCATGGACAAGATACCTAAACCGGACCAAGCCTCAGGACACAAGCCTTAGCGGGGTATAAAAAGATAAAATCACTCTGGAAGGCTGCCTGGTGTAAAATCATAAGAATGTCACAAAGAAGTAAAGGCGAAAAAGAAAAGGACAGATTGGTGCCTACAGCGGGCAGCACAGCAGGGAGTGTTTCCAAACCGTCAGGAACGGGCACCACACCGAAGATTATGCCGCTAAACGTACAAACCCGACATCAAGCGCCCCGCAGAGAGTCTACCAAAGGAAAGCAGAAAAAGAAAATAAGAATGAAAGCAAACCAGGGCACACAATTGCGGAAAAAAGCGATGCAGCGCTGTCAACTCAAGCGCAGAACAAAGACAGCAATAACTCATGTCCAAGAAGCAGCAGATCTGTCATGGCTAAGGAGCAGAAAGACTACAGCTATAGGCAGCCCACCTTATCCGAATCGTTTGGTGGAAGGTCCTTACTGGCGCGGAACCCGGCAAGGGATTCCCCAGATGAAAACGCCGACATGACTGAAGATGCCGGCGGGGACGTAAACACAGCGGGAGCCGGTGCCGTCCTCGAGGACGCAGGCGTCTCCGTTGCGGAGCAACCACGGATTCTACCCATTGACGCTGCAGGCGCGGAGTCAGTAGAACCAGCAGAGCCGGAGGAGACGGTGGACGCGAGCACCAACCAGCCGCTATAGGTGAGAGGTGGGACAGAGATACCTGTAAGCGGTGTATTGAGCGGTGTAATGAGCGAGGCAGGGAGCTCCAATAACGCCCAGATGATGGAGGCGCTGCTCCTGGTGGAGGAAGGATTAAACAATAAAACTACTCGGGCTCAGGGCTCTGAATGGGGGAGTCTTGTGAGCCTCGATTCTCAGAGAGACCGGGATGGGGAATTCTATTCTGTGGTTGAAGGCACTGACACTACCTCGAGTGAGGAGGAGAGCGGTATTTCTGGGGAATCCAGCTCAGGTTTAGAAGAGAATCAAGAGTCAAAAGTCAAAATCAGGCAGAAAAGAAGGAGAACTATGGCAGGACAAGGAGGAGATGGTGGAGGGGGAGGCTTCCCAGATAAGACCAGCAAGAAACTATCATGGGATTACTCGGCTACCTCCACCTTGTATCAGGAGGGTATGCAAGGGGAGCTGAGAGCCGCAGGAGGAGGGGAAAGCGAAAAGACACAGCAGGTTACAATGGGCATGATGTATGACACATTGAAACAAATGCAGTCCGAAGCTAGAATTGAGAGTCGGAGAGCGAGACATGACACCAAGAAACTGCAGGCTGCGATAAGAAGAATGAACAAAAAGTATGAGGAGGTTGAAGAGCGAGTGGTTCAAGTGGAAGAAAGAACAGGCAGACTGGAGGACGAAGCGACAGACTGGCAGGCATTTAAATTGGACCAGACGAAAAAAACAGAAGACCTGCAGTGGAAAGTCGAGGACTTTGAAAATCGCCAGAGGCGCAATAACGTGAGACTTTTGGGACTAGAGGAGGGAGTGGAGGGGCAGGACCCAAGAGGTTTTGTCATCAAGTTATTGAAGGATGCCTTCCCGGAAGCGCAATGGCAATGGGAGTTAGAGGTGCAAAGAGCGCACAGATATCCACTGTTTGTTAAAAAGAGCAGGGATGGGAGGCAGGAGAGCTTGCC
Organism: Lissotriton helveticus; assembly: GCF_964261635.1. Classification (NCBI taxonomy): domain Eukaryota; kingdom Metazoa; phylum Chordata; class Amphibia; order Caudata; family Salamandridae; genus Lissotriton; species Lissotriton helveticus. The sequence continues at coordinate 1,492,103,719 of NC_136057.1, forward strand.
CAGAGCTATGCTGGTATTTTTTGGAAATTTCTTGGCAAGGCAAGAAATTATTGAAAAAGCCAGACCAGATTCAAAGAAAACCTCACAGGGAGTTACTTTCTTTGCCAGACCTGATTTCTGCCACGTTACTGTAGAGAGGCGCTGGAGACTAAGGCAGTTAATCGCACCCTTCCAGCGACAAGGGGCAGAGGCTTATCTGATGTTCCCGGCCAAGTTAAACATCATTATAGGTGGCGTCACGAGGATGTTCTTCTCAGAGATAAAGGCAGGGGAATACCTCACAGAGCTCACTGAGATGAGTAAGGGGAGGGGAAAGAAATAGAAGGCGTAAAGGGCCTAAAGTACAAGGCATAAAGTAGCAGTTAGGCTTCAACATAGCGGGTGGTTGGACGAATTGGGGTAGGAGAGGAGAGAGAGACGACCTTACAGCACGCAGCAGCCACACATAGGTCATGAGTGACCTATTTGCCTGTATAAGCGGGAGGGGGGTGGGAGCAGCGGGTGCGGGGAGAAGGGGCAAGGAGGGTGGAGGGGCGGAAGGGAGGGGCACTGAGGGGGTGATGGGATGTTGGAAAGATACAGCACAAAGGAGTCGAAATTATTTAAATTGGAAGAGAGGAGAAGACATATCTAATAGAATACGAAATAGGAGCATCAGGATCTTAGGCATGAGGAGAATAGGAAACGATAGAAAACAAAAATGGCATTAAGGATTATCTCCCTGAATACATGTGGGTTGAATAACGGAGTAAAAAGGCAGAAAGTAGCTGCAATGCTGAGATTGGTTAAGGCAGAAATAATATGTTTGCAGGAGACACACATTGCAGGAAAGGAAAAATTTCTGCTGGATCAGATGGGGTTTGAAGTGATCGCGAATACAAAACAGGAAACTAGAACACGTGGGGTTGCCATATTAGCAAAGAAAGGCTCTGTGCAAATGAAAAGAAAAAAGGAGGATCAGGAGGGAAGATGGGTTGTTGTGGAGGCACAGACTGGGGCTGGTTGTTTTACAATTGCTTCTGTATACCGTTCTAATGACGATGAGCCTGAAATGTTTGAATATCTAGACACAGAACTAGCTTTATGGCCAGAGCCGATAATATGTTGCGGGGATTTCAATGTTAACGGGTTGGATGGGATAGGATTTCTGAAAAAAGGAGATCGGGTTGGCCGTAAGAAGAAAGTGTGTAGGGCTATCTATAACATGGTGTCACACAATGCTCTGGAGGATGTATGGGCAAAAAAGAATCCAACAGGGACAGGGAGCACGTTCTATTCAGCCCCACACAGAAAGGTAGCAAGATTAGACTACTTTTTTATTTCAAGCTCAACTTTAAGCGGTTCACAGATAGAGAGATTGCCTAGGCTAGTTTCAGACCATAATCCTTTGACCTTAAGGCTCCCCTTGATAGACAGGGGAGCTAGAAAAACCACTACTTGGACATTCGAGGGAGGATTACTGAAGGACCCAGGCTATATTAGGCATATGCAGGAATGGGTCCCCCAATTCTGGGAGGCCAATAGGAACTCAGCTTCTGCTAATATGGTTTGGGACGCTTTCAAGGCCGGAGTTCGGGGGGAAACCTTAAGCTATACACTTTCGCGGAGTAAGAAGGAACAATTTAGTATGGATAATAGATTGAGATACCTGGAGGGACTAGAGGAGCGGCTAGTTAGGGCCATAACAAAAGAAGAATCAATAGAGGGTATACTGCTAGAGATAGAATTGAACAAAGCACAGGCAGGGGAGAGTTTGGCTCAGAAGGCGGCAGGTAATTTCTTATCTAAAAAGGAGAAGTGCTACGAATTTAATGAAAGAGTAGGCCATCTCCTAGCCATTCGGACCCAACAGAACTTGGCTGCAGGGGAGATAAAGGAAATCAGAGATCGCTCAGGAAATATAGTCAACAAACCGGAGGAAATACAGGAGGTTTTTAGGGGGTTTTATGGGAATCTCTACGAACAGAATCTAAATAATACAGATGTGGAGATCTCAAACTACTTGGCAGATATACCGCATGCCACATTAAGCACAGAGGATAAAGAGAAATTAGATCTTCCCTTGACAATACAAGAAGTAAGGGATGCGGTAATTTCTCTTCCAGCAGGGAAGGCTACAGGGCCTGATCAAATACCAGCGGAATTCTATAGGACATTCTGGGACGCATTGGGGGAGAGCATGCTGGAAACCTTTATGCAGGCACAGAGCGGTAGATCAATATCGCATTCATGGGTAGAAGGGGATATTATAGTGATTTTAAAAAAGGACAAGTCACCATTAGAGCCAGGGTCATATAGACCAATCACCTTGCTAAATGCTGATGCCAAAATATTTTCTAAAGCACTCGCACAAAGATTGAGTAAGGTGATTGAGGGACTCGTCATTGCCTCTCAACATGGCTTTTTTCCTGGGAAAGGAACTACCCATCACACTAGGCAGATGATTACCATCTTGGATGCCGCGGAGGTCACAGGAGACCCTGTCGCAGCCATATTTCTGGATGCCGAGAAGGCTTTTGACAGGGTTTCCTGGGACTATCTCTGGAGGGTTATGGACTGGTTTGGGATAGGGGAGAGCTATATTATGGCAATTCAGGCCCTTTATGCTCAACCAACAGCTAGAGTGAGAATAAACAGGAGCTATACGAAAGCAGTTCAGATAAGACGTGGGACTAGACAGGGCTGCCCAGCCTCCCCATTACTGTTCGCATTATATTTAGACCCCTTTTTAAGGAAACTTACAAGCAATAATAATATCCATCCAGTTAGGCTACAAGGGGCGGACTATAAGCTTTTTGCATACGCAGATGACGTGGCTATTATAACACCTAGCCCTGCGGGAGCAATTTTGGAAATTGAGCAAGAGGCAATGAGTTTTGGGGAGATAGCTGGATATTCAATCAATAAAAGTAAGACACAGATTGTGCAGAATAGGTATACATCATATCGGGACATTAGAGTGGTACCTGAAGCCACATATCTTGGGATAAAAGTGTCTACAGAACTAGATAAGCTCGTAGGTCTTAACATGACACCACTATTAGCCAAGGTAAAAAGAAATACAGAAAGAATTCATAATCTCCACTTGACATTAATGGGTAGGATAAATGTCATTAAAATGATTACGTTTCCAAAGTTTTTGTATATTTTTAGAGCGATACCTTTATTTTTTGATCAAATATGGTTTAGGAAATTAGAAGTAGTTCTTAATAGACTGATATGGTCTCAAGGGAAAACTAGAAGAGCGTATAGATATATGGTACTACCTAGGGAGAAAGGGGGTTGGGGGGCCCCGGACTTTAGACTCTATTATTTAGCAGCTGTTTTACAGTATGCACAGGGGCTTCTGGGTGGTGGAGACCTCGAGCAACAAGATGGTGATACAGGACTTATAAACATATATAGGGTATTGGTAGGGGGGGGAGGCTGTGAATGGTCTGTTAAACACGATTGACTACAATTACTTTAAACATACCAGATTTAAGACGCTACGAGCAGTGTATAATGTATGGAATATGGTGTCTAAAAAACTGGGCATAGGTAGATACAGCTTTTATACCAGGTTGTACACAAACCGCTCACTCCCCGTGGAAATCTTCCGGGATTTAACCATGAAGGACTGGGATAACAAGGGTATTAGGAAGATAGGAGATCTACTGGATACAGCGGGTGTGGTCATGCAATTCCAGGATTTGCAAAGGAAGCACGGGATATCGGGTAATAGCTTCTTTAAGTATCTGCAGATAAGAAGCTACCTGGCAAATAAAAGGGGAGGATCGATAGGATTTAACCAATGTAGAATATTAGATTACCTCGAAAAGTGTGAACATAGCACAATTCGTAAGCTATACGCAGAGATGCACTGTTTGAAAAAAGATGATAGAGTAAAATATGGCAGCAAATGGATAGATAAGGTGGGCTCCACAATGGAGGGGTTACAGACATCTATAGACCTCGGTCGATCAGTGTTATGCTCGGCGACATTGCAATCGCAGCATTATAAGACAGTGTACTCACTGTATCACACCCCGGCCAGAATTGCACAGTGGGGGGGTGACACTGGGACTACCTGCCCTCGATGCGATGTGAGAGAGGCAGATATTGTACATATGTTTGCGCAATGTCCACAATTACACACACTAAAAGGGGCAATCGAGGAATTTTTGGAGAATCCACTAGGAATTAAGATTAAATTAACAGACGAGCTAATAATCTTAGGTGTCTTGTCGGGTGTGGTGGCAGACTTCAGAGAATTTCTATTTATGGTAACTGCGATACTTCGAATTGAAATTGCTAGGGCATGGCTTGACAGGATGCCACCGACCTTTCAAACCTGGATTGCAAGGTTACTCTCTACATATAATTTGGAGAAAGCCATATATGAAATGAAGGGAAGAAGAGCAAGAGAATTGGGGGCAAGGATTTGGCTACCAATTGACCAATGGAAAAACAGATCAATTAACTAGAGAGTAGTTTAGTGAACACATGTGTATTCAACCTCGGATATGTAAGGTTTATGCCCTTGCGTTGTTTTTCTTTTTTTTTAATCTTGATGCTGAAAATACTTCACTTTTTTTTGTTTTTGTTTATTCTTGTGGTATGTCTTTCTCTTCCTGTGCTGTAATTTGGAATGGATAATATGGGGGGGGGGAAATGTGTAAAACCTTTTAATAAAAAAAAAAAAAGGAGGAAGTGGGGGACGCAATCCGTGCGCTGGCGTCTGATAAGACACCGGGACCGGACGGTCTGCCGGCTGAATATTATCAAGCGAACAGTGATATCCTGGCGCCTAAGCTCCTCCGAGTGTATAAGGCATCAGTGGACGACGGCCAGCTCCCACCTTCCCTGAGAGAAGCGTTTTTAGTGTCCTTACCTAAGCCCGACAGGGACCCCATGTCCTTTGGCTCCTACCGCCCGCTGGCGATGCTGAACACTAATTATAAGGTGTTCTCCAAGCTCCTTGCAGAGCGGCTGGCGCCGGTGGTTCCGCACTTAGTGCACCCGGATCAGAATGGTTTTGTACCAGCATGATCTACGTCCCTGAACCTTAGGAGGTACTTCCGGGTAGCAGCGGAAGCAACGTCGGCCTGGCCCAGGGCGGGATGCCTGGTGCTTGACTTAGAAAAGGCTTTTGATTGCCTAGAGTGGGGATACCTGTCGGCAGTATTGGAGGCGTATGGGATAGACGACAATTTTCTGCAGATGGTGGGGCTTCTGCACGACAACCCCGTTGTCCGTGTCCGGATGGGACCGTATGTCTCGGAGGCAGTGGCAGTAGGTAGAGGTACCCGGCAGGGTTGCCCCTGTCGCCGCTGCTTTTCGCTTTGGCGATGGAGCCCTTGGCTGCGGCCATGAGACAGCTTCTGACTGATGGTATCCCGCTAGGCGACGGGGTTCACCAGGTGTCGTTGTACGCTGACGATTTACTGGTCTTCGTCCGCGACGTGAATCGCATACCGGACCTACTGGCCCCACTGCTGAGCCGCTTCGCTGATCTCTCGGGGCTCCGAGTCAATGCAAGCAAGTCGTGCCTTTACGCGTTTGCAGAGGGGGTGGCAGACCCGGAATATAGCCTCCACGGCACGAGAGTCCAATGGCAGGCGGCCACATTCAAATATCTGGGGATCCAGATTTACCGTCAGCAGACGGATCTGCTGGACGGGAACCTGGGAAGAGCGGTGACGGCGCTCAGGGCTCAAATAGGCTTCTGGTCCACGCTCCCGCTGTCGCCCACAGGCAGAGTGGCCCTCGCTAAAATGGTGATGCTCCCTCGTCTACTCTATTATTTTGCGAACCTACCACTCTTCCTGCCCGCGTCTTTCTTCTCTAACCTCAATAGGATTTTACGAGACTTTATCTGGGGTGCGTCTAGACACCGCCTAGCACTCGGGAAATTGTTTTTACCCACGGACAGGGGCGGGCTAGCTGCTCCCTGCTTTGAGCACTATTACCTGGCGGCACAGCTCCAATGGGTCGCCCGCTGGCTGGCAGACATGGGACGGGAGGATACTCCTACAGCTGACCCACCGTACACGCTGGAGCGGATCACTGCACTGTTCCATCCACTAGCGGCACCGACACGCCCCACTTCTCTACTGTTGGCGGTAGCATTCAAATGCTTCCGCAGGGCACTGTACCTCACGAGAGGGGTGCGCCCTTATGCGCCTGCGGTGCCCCCGGAGGGCTCGCCCGGAGGCGGGGGGACACTCACACACTCCATGCTAGAGCGATGGCACGAGGTGGATGTCCAGACGCTGGTCGACCTGTACCAGGATGGAGTATTAATACCCTATGAGACGCTAGTCGCGGACACTGGGCTTCCCCCAGGGGGCTTCCTAATGCACAGGTCCCTAACGGCACATATGGCGGCTAGATGGGGCGATGTTGCGGATGAGCCGGCGCAGCATTTGACGGTACAGTATCTACACGTTATGGGCAGAGGCAGGCATTTAGTCAAATTGTTTGCTGCATCCCTACGGACGCATACGGAGCAGGACTTAGCCCCGCTACGGGTGAAATGGGAGAGAGACATGGGGCGAGCGTTGGCAGACGGAGAACGGGAAAAGATCCTAAAAAGCCCGGTCCGCATTCCCAGAAATATGAGGTTCCGCCAAATTCAAGTATACATAGTGCACAGGGCCTATCTAACCCCTGACTTGTTAAATAAATACTTTCACAGAGCGGACGCGTCTTGCCCCAGATGCGGAGAAGTGAACGCAGATCTCTTCCACATCCTGTGGCGTTGTCTGAGCCTCGGCACCTATTGGAGGGACATTCATACACTACTTACACGGAGCACCGGCTGCATCATCCCTTGCAATTGGTCAGAGTATCTCCTGCACCATTTCAAAAGGCCGCCTAAGGACAAAGCGTCGTCTAGATTCCTCGACCTGGGGATGGTGACGGCAGTACGACTCCTCACCAGAAGATGGAAGGCGAGGGACCCACCTAACACAAGGGCGTGGATCCTGTCACTCTCGTCATGGGCTCGTGCGGAATGGACAGCCATCCGGAGGGAGGAAACTATGGGACTCCGTAAGGAGCCTATGGCAGAGAGATGGGAACACATGTTAAACACTACACATGTTAAACACTCTGCAGGAGACAGGAGACGCTATGGAGGAGGGGGCGGCGGGGCACTAGGCTGACGCAACAGGCGAGAGGGGCGGGGGCGCAGAGAACGCCACACCAGACACATCCTCCGGTGCACTACGCGACGCAGCGGCGAGGCAATACCTGGTGAGGAGCCAAGCGAGTCAAATGGGTGGGAGCAGAGAGGGGGGGGGCGTGGGCTGGAGGGGCCGAGAATTGGGGCAAACGGTAATGTAATTTGGTGACAGTGTCGCAGTTAGTTGTTTTGTTCTCTTGCACATGCTTATCATTTGGGGTTGGGATGGATATGCAAAGCTTGTCCCCTCCCTTGTAGAGGGGTGAAGGGTGTTAACTCCTGTTTCCCTAATCGGAAGGCACACCTGGGCGCTTGTATCCTGTCCACGAACTAATTAAATGTACTGTCATAACGTCCTCGATGAACCACACTATTGATGTAATAACACCCGTGAATAATTGAAGAGCTATTTTGATTGTAAAGAAGTGCCTATTGTATCGTTGTATTTACAGATAACAATAAACAGATTTAACAAAAAAAAAGGTTTTTTTTTGAGATGTCACGTAAAGATGATGTGACCGATCTAATACATTTTAATTAATTAAAAGGGTGAGAAAAAAAAATAATAATAATAATGATGATGAAAAAGAACGGAAAAATCATATAACACCTCTCTATGGCTTTAATATTAGCCATAGGCACTTTTAGGAAAATTCATTTCTCTTTAAATCTCGTTTAATAGTTCTAAGCATTACGGGGGCCCGGGGGGGGGCGCTATCTCTGGACGCGGTCCAGATAGATAGGGCAAGGGTTTCTTATGGGGGGTGTTGGGTTCGAGTAGGGCACAGGGTAGGTGTGGGCACTGTCTGGCAAAAATTCTAAAAATGTCCTCATTTTCTTCCCTGTATTATCTGTTTTTTTTGATGGGGTGGCTCTTGTAAAGGTGGCATCGATATGTGAGATTAAGAGTTTATACACGTTCAACAGAAAGGTCTACAGAAAGGTCTACGGGTCTATGCTAAATATGGTATACAAGATGGGTGGGAAGAGCTCCTGCTATGAATAGTCTAGAGGTTCTCTCCTGGAATATTAATGGCCTTCGCACCAGACCCAGGAGAGAAAAGATCTTGCAGTATCGTCGTGACTCAGGTGCGCAGGTCATTATCCTCCAGGAGACACACATGACAGAGCCTGAGATGGTCTCCCTAGCAAAAAACAATAGATGGATAGACCTCTGTGTTCCTAAAACCCAGACCATGAATATCAGAGGAGTAACGGTTATCTTTTAAAAAAATCGATAAAAGCCCGGTTGGTCTCTAAGCTGGTAGACCCTGCAGGTAGATGGGTGATTGTTACTGCAATTATCGCAGGTACATCTGTAACAATAGTGGGATATTATGGCCCAAACCACGATGATCCCTCTGCCCCTAAATCCATTTTTTTCAGTCTTACTGCTCTATTCAGGCCCGATTATTCTGGCAGGTGATTTTAATATTGTTTTAGATCCTCTCTTTGAGAAGTCACCGAATAGTCGGGTGCAAATCGCATCGAAAACAAGGTCTTTCCTACTGGAAAGCATGAGACAGTATGGTTTTGTGGACATATGAGGAGCTAGGTCTGGTCGGCAACTAGGTGTCTCTTTTCACAATCATAAATATCACCACAAATCAAGGATTGACTTCATCTTGGTCAATCAGTCTTTGAAGAGTGTAGTAAAATCGATTATCTATCTCCCTATACATTTATCTGATCACTCTGCAGTGTCTTTAAGAATGGAAGGTCTCTCTAAGGTTTCTCCTAGGACGTGGTCATTCGACCGCTCCCTTTTGTTGGAACCTGAAGAGATCGCATTCTTAGCAAATGAATCTGAATGCTTCATGAGGGTGAACCTTGGTTGAACCTCACTAGGCTCCGTTTGGGATGCCTATAAAGCTTTCCTAAGGGGACAATTAACCAGCAGGGGCATGTATAAGAAGAAGCTGTATAGGGAAGAGCTAGCCGCTAAAGAGGCAGAAATTGATAGAATACGAAGGAAAATAGATTTACACCTTGACGTTCCAGCTAACATCCGACAGGACCTGCAACAGGAGCTTTTGAGAGCAAAGGGGTACTTGGAATCGGTATTGAATACTCATATTATGCTTAGGTGGGAGGCCAGCAAAATTGCCCATTTTGAGTATGGCGAAGGCGCAGGCAAACTTTTGTCCTGGAAGTCAAAGACTAACCAAGTTCGTAACAACATCAGTTCGATTATTCAGGATAATGTGGAATATACATCTGATGAGAACATCCGGAGGCTTTTTAGAATGTTCTTTCAAGAAATTTATAGGGAGAGCAACGTCATTGACCCAAACCTTATTGATGGCTGGTTGAGTGAAATTCAACTTCCCTCATTGACCTTGGATCAGCGGGACTGGTTAGATCGAACTATCACACAAGAAGAGGTAAAACTGGCCATTAAGAAGGGGAAAGCGGCAGGCCCGATGGCCTGCCTGCTGAGATCTATAAGTCTTTAGAATTGGTTCTTGTCCCTTGTTTAACCTCATTATTTAACCAGATTCTTCAAGATGGGATTTCACCTCCAGCTTCATGGGATAAAGCCTCGATAACTCTGATACTAAAGCTGGGTAAACCGGCATGAAATTGTGGGCCATATAGACCAATTTCGATATTAAATGTCGATTATAAAATCTTTGCCTCCGCGATGGCTAATAGATTAGGGTCGGTGGCGGGAGATATCCTACATCAGGACCAAAGGGGGTTTGTTAAGGGTAGGCAATTGTTTGAACTAACGTACGATCTGATAGGGGCTATTGATGTAGCATCCTCCTGCTCCATGCCTTTGGTGGTTCTCACACTTGACGCTACTAAGGCCTTCGACAGGGTAAACTGGTCATACCTGTCGGGGGTCTTAGATAAATTTAACATCGGTGATAAGTTTCGGCGTACTGTGAGACTGCTTTATCAAAATCCTTCGGCGTGCCTCTTGGTGAATGGAGCAGTGACTGATCCCTTTAACATCACGAGGGGAACGCGTCAGGGATGTCCACTCTCCCCTCTCCTATCTGATTTATATATTGAACCCTTTGCCCAAAAATTTAGGGACGACATTAACATCAAGTCGTTCAAATATGGAGAGTGGGGAAAAAAAAGTAGCCCTGTACACTGATGAAATCATGATGTTCTCGTTGGAGCTGGCTTCGGCCCTCCCCTCGGTGAAATCTCGGGGTACGAGATTAATGCTTCTAAAACGGAGATTATGGCCTGGAATTGTGGGGACGGCGGGTGAGCAGACCAGCTCCAAAATGCGATATTAAGGTATCACCATTGTACATGATATCAATAAAATCGTGGAATCAAACTTCCTGACAGTAGCTAAGGACTGTAAGAAACTCATGAGAATATGGTCTTCTTTACCTCTGTCCATTGTGGGGAAAGTAAATCTCATAAAGATGTCCATCTTGCCAAAGGTCACCTTTTTGTTTAACACTATTCCTTTATATTTTGAACACTCACTTTTAGTAAAGCTGCAGAGCGATATTATTTCATTTATTTGGGAATAAAACACACAACCCAGGATTGCCTGGAAAAAACTGAGGCGGCGTAGGGATCTACGATGGATCGCACACGGCTAGCCTCCCCTCCAGATCGCCCCTGAGCACTCTGGTATGTGAAGTGCGTGTAGTTTGAAGAGTTGAAACAAAGTTCGTAAGTGGTTCACCAAAGTTGGTGCAAGTAAGTACTTGTTGTTCCCAAGATCTCTAGACCCGAGCTAGCGGTGTGCGATCCATCGTAGATTTCTGTTAAAGGGCTCCCATGAGCCCCCAAGCTGACGAGCTTTTGGAGACGCACTTGCGCGCCGGAGAGGCATCGAGGCCTGTGACGGTTACTTGGCGGCCTTCTCATCCACCCCAAATACTTTCTCTACTGATGAGGGAAACTATCCCGAAACCCGGGCCATGTCTCGGGTCTAGAGATCTTGGGAACAACAAGTACTTACTTGCACCAACTTTGGTGAACCACTTACGAACTTTGTTTCAACTCTTCAGACTGCACGCACTTCACATACCAGAGTGGTCAGGGGCGATCCGGAGGAGAGGCTAGCGGTGTGCCATCCATTGTAGATTTCTGTTAAACGGCTCCCATGAGCCCCCAAGCTGACGAGCTTTTGGAGACGCACCTGTGCGCCGGAAAGGCATCGAGGCCTGTGACGGTTACTTGGCGGCCTTCTCATCCACCCCAAATACTTTCTCTACTGATGAGGGAAACTATCCCGAAACCCAGGCCATGTCTCGGGTCTAGAGATCTTGGGAACAACAAGTACTTACTTGCACCAACTTTGGTTAACCACTTACAAACTTTGTTTCAACTCTTCAGACTGCACGCACTTCACATACCAGAGTGCTTAGGGGCGATCTGGAGAGGCTAGCGGTGTGCGATCCATCGTAGATTTTTAACAAAAGGGCCATTAGCATCGCAAGAGACCCATGCAGCCAAACCCCTGAAGTCTCCTACCTTCCCAGGCAGGGGGATGGGTCTGCACCTAACTACACACCTTCCTTCAAGTAAGCGGCTTGGGATAGCTCTGAAATGCAACCGTGATTGCAGCAGGGATGGTGCTGAGGCGTGTAGACAAAAGCTGCCTGTGAACAGAAACTCGGTCTCCAAATGATTTTACAACTGCAACAAACAAGAAACCATATTGGGGTGGGCATCTAGGTGGTGATAATTCCTAGGCGCCATCTTGGGTGAGGGGCCAGCGGCTTTCCCTCACAGGACTCTCGCGCTCGAAGGAGGAGCCTACATAAGCAGGAACCCTTCCACTAGCCAGGTAGACTTACTTGCTGGCTGCGCGCTGCGTGACCCGCTACTACTCTTTTCTGATTGCCTTGATTTTAACTCTTTTAAAAACATAATTGCATTTACAAATTTCGCGCTGCACGAGCACAGGACGCAGGCGCCTTAGCTTTGTAGTTTCATTGGGGAATATTAGGCAGACCTTACCTGCACTGTAATAGTTTGGCACCCGCATTTTGTGGGACAGAGGGACACCGGGGGATCACTTGGAACGCTTTGTGCCGTTTTTGGCCGCCATATTGGGTTGGGCATCTAGGTGGTGATAATTCCTAGGCGCCATCTTGGGTGAGGGGCCAGCGGCTTGCCCTCACAGGACTCTCGCGATCTACGGTACTTAAGATGGACGCCTCCCAAGCACGCAGCGTTGGCGCGCAGCGGGCGCATCGTAGGCGCGCTGGAGGTGCGCCAGAGGTAAGCCCGTTTGCGCCCGTTCGCGCAACGGGCGAGCCTAGGGCCGGTTCTGCTGCCTTTCCTGCCTCCCATCGCTTTGTCTATTCCAGTCTAGAACTTATGCAGCTTAGGCCGGACCAATTGCTTTGTGGACAGCCGGACATTGCTATCCGTAAGTCGGAGGTGCTTGCCTGCGGCCTACTTAATGTGCGGTCCCTTTGTAAGCATCACACCGAGATCGCTTTTTTCATTGAGTCTCTTGGGCTGGATGTGCTCTTCCTTACGGAGACTTGGACGCGGGCAGACAGCGATGTAGAACTGGGACTGGCGTGTGCATCGGGCTACAAAATTAGGCATACTCCCCGCCTGAAGAACAGAGGTGGAGGAATTGGATTCATTTTTAGAGAGACTTTAGTCCTTACTCAGTTGGAGATTAAGGTGGTGCAGGGCTTCGAACTGATGGGTTTCTCCTTTAAAGGAGAGAAAGGAGTATTACAATCTGGGGTTCTCGGTTATAGACCACCGGGTAATACAGTATCAACTCTGTCTGAACTGATTGATCGCATCTATGATGTCTCTAATTCCCATACCAGGTTATTAATCTTGGGAGATTTTAATCTGTGGCCGAATGGGCCTTTACATACTGCCTATAGCGATCTATGCCAGGCCTGCAGCAATATTCAGCTGCAACAGTTGGTACTTTCCACGACCCATCTGAGGGGCCATATTTTGGATCTAGTCTTTGCGGATACTATGCAGGTGACGGTGAATGATATAATCCCCCAGTGTTGGACGGACCATGCACTCGTCTCCTTCTCTCTCTACCTACCGGCGGACCTTTTGAGTGTTGCAGGGTCGAGGCCTACCAAAGTGGGTAGACCATGGTCTAAACTTTTAAAAACCCCGGCTCTGCCAACTCCACTTCCCGGTGAGTATGTGTTGGGGGCTAATGCTGAAGAAAGCTATGCCAGTCTGTGTCAGCAAATCTTGAACTCTCTGGACAAGGTGGCTCCATTCTGCAGTTCAAGGGACAGACAGAAACGAGCTAAGCCCTGGTACTCTAACGATCTCCTGCAGCTGAAGCAGCGATGCAAGCGGGCGGAAAGGGCTTGGAGGAGGCATTATTTAGAACCGGCAAAAGCCATTTTTAAGCTCGCTCTGATGGAATATAAAGCACAGATTAAGTGTGCAAAGGCTACCTATCTCGAGGAAACGCTGAATCAGGCGACAAACAAGTCACAGACTCTGTCCAGGATTGTTAGCGACCTCTCTCGACCTGCATGCGCCATGATTAACATCCCGGCCTCTCAGGCTCTATGTGACTCTCTGGCAGCTGCATTTGAAGACAAGATCGCTACCATCCTGAATGTAAATGTAAATGTGTTGGACTTGTAAAGCGCACAGCTGCCCGTAAGCGTCCCGGCGCTGGAGACCGCTGGGGAACCCGTCCTGGCTTTCCCTGTGAGATGGTCCCTTCTGGGTATCTCCAAGGTGAAACCAGGCATCCACGGCGTCTGTGGGGGGCCGTTGTAGAGATCAGGCAAGCTTAATGCCCAGAGTTGCCGAGTGTGATCCCTGGTTAGAGTAGGCACCGAGGCGAGAATTGTCGAGTCCGCTGACCCTGGTCCATGACTCTGCCACGTCGGGAATTGAACCCTGGTCCCGGGCCGTTCTCTGCTTCCGGGTCTGCCGCCTCTAACCAGTGAGCCACACCACTCCACTGAGTGGACTTTCTATGCCGGACTCTCAATCCTTGGTCCCTCTGGCCTTTACATCTACTCCGGGTGGCCCGGAAGATCTGTCTGACCGGCCTCAGTTGAGCTGCTTTTCTGTCCCACATTTCGATGATTTTTGCAGACTGGCACAGACTGTGTCTTCGGGTTCCCCAATGGACCCTCTTCCTCACAAATTCTGGAAACTTTTCCAGGAGGAACTCTTTCGTCCACTGTATTCCATCTGTCTCCAGTCCTTTGAAACCGCTATGGTTCCCGAGTGTTGGAAGCTGGAGGTGGTATCCCCCCTCCTGAAGAAGTCCACACTAGATCCCACCTGTTCGGCAAACTACAGGCCTATTTCATTGCTCCCTTTTCCGGTTAAGATCATGGAGAAGGTGGTTACCCAGTCTCTGTCCAGATTTCTGGATGATAACACCTGTTTGGACGTGGCCCAGTTCGGTTTCCGGCCAGCGCATGGTACGGAGTCCGCACTGGTGGTCGTGCTGGACAAACTTCGTTCGCGGGTCGACACTGGTCGGGCAGCCTTTTTAGTGCTGCTTGACATGTCGGCCGCGTTCGACGCGGTCAGCCACTCGACCCTCATTAGGAGACTGGAGGAGGCTGGGGTAACTGGGCTGGTAACTGGTTTGTCTCGTACCTTCATAATAGGCAGCAGGTGGTGGCATTGCCGCCTTTTAGATCAGGTGTTCGGAAAGTAGGGCAGGGGGTGCCCCAGGTCTCGGCCATCAGCCCGATACTATTCAATCTGTACCTCCGCCCCCTAATCCAATTGATACGTTCCTTTGGTATCTCGGTATTTAATTATGCCGATGATACTCAATTAGTCTTCTCTTTGGAAGGTAAAGAGGCCGTTTCTCTAGAGACCTTTCACCGCTGTATGACAGCAACAGCGGACTAGTTGTGCTCCAATTCACTCCAGTTTAATGGGTCTAAAACGGAGGTGTTATACTGCTCTAATGACCGCGTCCCACGCTCCCTGCCAGAGGGCTTTTGGCCCTCCTCCTTCTCGGGGGCAGTGATGGCAGCGGAGTCTGCCCGCAACTTGGGGGTCATGTTTGGCCCCAATTTACAACTGGATGCCTTCGCCAATAAGACCGTAGCTACATGTATGATGCTGCTTCGTATGCTACGCAAAGTCCTTCCTATGCTCCCAGTACAGGCTAGACCTGAGGTCGTGCGGGGGGTTATTTTAAGCAGGTTGGATTACTGCAACGCACTGCTTCTGGGAGCACCTAAGACTCTGGTTGGTAAGTTGCAACGCATACAAAATATGGCAGCCAAGTTGGCACTCTCTCGTCCGCGCACTGCCTCCTCTACCTCAGCGCTGCTTGATCTTCATTGGCTGCCTGTCCAGCAACGGATTCTTTTTAAGGCATCGTGTTTGGTTTTTAAAGCCTTGCATGGACAGGGACCTGCTCTGCTGCAGAATCTTCCCTCTTGGTATTCTACTCCTCGGACCCTGCGCTCTTCTTTGCATGCCTGGTAACGGTTCCCAGGTTTCAGAGGTCAAGGATGGGAGGTCGCTCCTTCAGCTTTTCCGCTGCTAAACTCTGGAATTCTCTCCCGCTACCATTGAGGAGCCAGGGCGAACTTCCATCCTTTAAGAGAAGTTTGAAGAACTATTTATTTTCAAGAGTAGTGTGATCTCTGTGAGTGTGTGACAGCTATGTCCAGTCAAAGCGCCAGGATACCCTTTGGGTGACAGTGTTGCGCTATATAAAAATGCAATACATACATACATACATACATTTCAAAGGGCGTAGCTAATTTTAACGTTCAATAAATTGTATTTGTAATTAAATAGCTGCGCTTCTGCCATGACTTTGTGCAGAAGAAAAAGAATCCCATATCATGTGGGGAAGGAGAAAGTGACAGAGCTAGCAACTAAAACATATAAGGGAGAGACCACGTAGAGACATAAGAGAATGCGGAATGTTTGGGGATTGCCTATGAAGAGGAATACAATGTGGGAAGTGTGTGGAACCCCCAAAAGGACAGAGAAATCCGTGTAAGGCTCAAGTGGAATTCGACACAAGGAAGAGTATTGCCAGAATGGCATGAGGAATATGTAAGAAAGTTCAGATGCAGATCTGGGGTGATGTGATATGGGTAAGAAGCACTTTACAGCCAACATTTTTAAACACCCCTGAAGGCCACCGTCCCTCTGATTGTAGTCAATCGTAATGTTTTGCAATTTGCGACCTAGCTCATAAACACTAATAATGTATGTCAAATTGCAACCCTCTACGATTCTGTATGTTGTGAACTGACCAAGTAGTAAATTCCGACCCCTATTACCCAATGCATTCTTCATACATGAAGCAGATAATTCTTAAATAGCAAATCCTAAGAAATAGCTATTTAAGACACTGGGACCATATTACAGAACATTTTGCTATTTCTAAATATGAACTGGAAAATGTTTTTTTTGTACATGAGGCCTTTAAAGTAACAGAAGCAAAAAAAATATCAAGACAGGATAAAATTCAATTTGTGATTCTCTGGGGGCGGGTAGAGGGATAGGAGGTGGTGGAATGATACATATTTTCCAGTAATGGGAATTATTTGAGTTACTCCCATATTCCATGCTATAACGAGTTTTAGGGCAACACACTTACGTTTACAAAATATGATGGATGGAATGTTTGAATTAATCTCAGCCACTGGCAATTACTCAGGCCGCATCCCAGTCTATTGATTTTTTGCTTACCATACCACCTGACTTTGAACCCATCCATATACACATCAGTCTTGACCCTGCTCCAATAGGAACAGTCCAGCCCGAACTGCTAAGCCAGGTCCTCCCTTGACTGGAACACAAGCAAACAAGGACAGGTTTTGCCTTAGTAAGGAGTCATCAGACAGGTAAAGCTTGGTTCCAGTGACAGTGTGTATGGGGCCCACAACTTTATGTAATGTAACTGGTGCTCATGTAAAGTGCTCCAATAACTTCAGAGCAGAGAGGACTGAAAAGCTTTTAAGAAGGGATATCAACTGTTTGATATACCAGAAAAGGCTTTTGGGACATCACCTAAGGTGTTATCAATAGACATAGCTATAGAAAAATGCTTTAAGGACTGCCACATACATTTCATTTGAAAGAATAGAAGTTCAAGTTCAAGTTCAGGTATTTATAAAGCGCACTACTCACCCAGAGGGTCTCAAGGCGCTAGAGGGAGGGGTTCATTGTTTATCGAATAGCCAAGTTTTCAATTCTTTTCTGAAGGAGATGTGATTCTGAGTAAGGCGGAGGTGGGTGGGGAGTGAGTTCCAGGTCTTGGCAGCCAGGAAGGAGAAGGATCTGCCGCCCATGGTGGTTTTTCGGATGCGCGGGACTGCGGCGAGGGCTTGAATGGATGATCTTAGTTGGCGGGTGGGATAGTAGAAGGACAGTCGGGAGTTGAGGCATTCTGGTCCTAGATTATAAAGGGCTTTGTGTGCGTGGGTAAGAAGGCGGAAAGTAATTCTTTTGTTGACGGGAAGCCAGTGGAGGTTTTTTAAGTGACCGGTGAAGTGCTCTTGGCGCGGGATGTCTAATATGAGTCTCGCTGATGCGTTTTGGATGCGCTGGAGCTTTTTCTGCAATTTTGTTGTAATTCCGGCGTAGAGAGTGTTGCCATAGTCCAGTCGACTCGTGACCAGTGCATGGGTGACAGTCTTTCTTGTTTCGAGGGGGATCCAGCGGAAGATCTTTTTGAGAATGCGAAGCACGTTGAAGCAGGAGGACGATACGGCGTTGACTTGTCTGGACATTGAGAGAGAGGAGTCTAGAATGAAGCCAAGGTTACGTGCATGGTCAGTGGGTGTGGGCGCTGAGCCCAAAGCGGAAGGTCACCAAGAGTCGTCCCACGCTGAGGGGGAGGATCCAAGGATGAGCACCTCAGTTTTGTCTGAGTTGAGTTTTAGGCGGCTCTGTTTCATCCATTCGGCTACTTCTTTCATACCTTCGTGGAGGTTGTCCTTGGCGGTGTTGGGGTCTTTGGTGAGGGAAAGTATCAGCTGGGTGTCGTCGGCGTAGGAGATGATGTTGAGGTTGTGTCGACGTGCGATGGGGGCGAGGGGACTCATGTAGACGTTGAAGAGGGTGGGACTGAGTGAGGAGCCTTGAGGTACGCCGCAGATGACTTCGGTGGGCTCTGAGTAGAAAGGGGGAAGTCGGACTCTCTGTGTTCTCCCGGCTAGGAACGAGATGATCCAGTCCAAGGCTTTTCCTTGTATGCCGATGTTGTTGAGGCGTTGTATGAGGGTGCTGTGACAGACAGTGTCGAAGGCGGCGGAGAGGTCGAGAAGAATGAGGGCCACTGTTTCACCGTTGTCCAGGAGTGCTCGGATGTCGTCGGTCGCTGCAATGAGGGCGGTCTCGGTGCTGTGTTTGGCTCGAAAGCCGTTCTGTGAGGGATCCAGGGAGTTGTTGGATTCAAGGAAGGCTGCGAGTTGGCTGTTGACGGCTTTCTCGATGACTTTGGCCGGGAAAGGGAGGAGGGAGAAGAAGACAGTACGTTACCAGACCAGGCAGCAACATCAAATACTTTCATAAAAGGGTTAAAGTCGCTGCTACTATACATTAAAAGGATACTGAAAATCATGAATGAGTTCCATGAGTCTGTCTAGTGGAATGAGGCTAATCCCCAAATTCCTTTATAGGTCATTTACATTCTGAGGTAATTTGCAATATCATTTTAACATACATCATAGAGTACTTTATGCCTTATAATACATGATCACACCATCACTCGTCTCACAAACCACTTACATCCTTGGTATCCTGCTCTTTCCAGTAAAAGAGAATATGTTTTCAGACATGAAGTATTACAACGAAATCTGCGATGTGGAATTTAGCACACCATAAAGCAGTTAGTAACTTGCAGCAAAAATGCATTACAGCCAGTTTACTGTAATGGAATTGCTTTACATAGTGCTTACAACTGATGTGTTTTATGGCAGGTACCACACTATTCCAGAAATCAAAGTCTGTGGTTAAGGTGGTGGTCATTAGGTATTGTTAGTTATTTTTTAAATATTAGGGTTAGTGTTGTGGTAGATTAAGTTATTAAGAGGGAGGTGTGATCAATATTGTGAGTTCATGTTAATGGAAGATGGGATGAGTAGTTCCATACTTTACAACGTTGTACTTCCCTTTTTCTAATGTGAAGGACTGTGTTATGCCTGATATTTTACCCTTTAGGTTTGTCAGGTGAGATTTGGAGGAGATCGACTCTGTGGTTGGCAACCATTGTTCTTTAAGTATTTTTGAGAAACATGCGTGGGTGATATATTTGTAGGGTGATCAGATTCTCACCTGATGTTAGTAAGTGAGTGTTTATAAAGGTGTTGTGCTTATTTAGTTCTCCCTTGAGCTTAGAGGGTCCTGCAGTGACATCTGTTTATAGGCAGAGTGGACAGAAAGTTGTAAAAATACTCGTTGTGAAAGAGTTCATATAGTTTCTCTGATTGATGTTGGGAATACCTAGGTAGTAACCAATCTTCTGAAGTCTAAGTGATTCTCAGCAGCTCTAATCATTTCAGGAAGGGTGTTCAATAGTTTGGTGGCTTGAACGGAAAGTGTAGTGCCACCTATACATTTCTTCTAGGCAGCAATTAAACACAGTGCCAGTTTGTAATGTAAGCTCCCTGGTTGGGAATATTTGGTGCATTTTGATAAGAGGACTTTTGTCTCCTTGCTTTTTTATTGCTCTGTGAGTGATGCAACACAGCTTGAAATAGTATCTTTTTGTAATGGGAAACCAGTTTTGTAGTGGCTTAGCCACCCAAATCTAATTGATTATGCGTGAGAAGTCATCTACCCGCAAATAGTTCATGCCAAAGTGAAGGCTGTGTCTGGTTGGAACTTGGTGGTACAAAAAGGGGTGGACGGTCCCCTATACGCAAATGTTCTGGTGCAGGGCAAAGGCTGTAGGTAGTAGAGACTTGACCAGCTAATGTGGCTTGGGAGTCTGGAGGGAGAGGGCTATCTGTGAAGACTTCTGAAGAAAGCGAAGGCTGTGAGTTATAGGGGGTTGGCCACCTATGTCTTATTGATTGCGCACAAGAAATAATCTACATGAAAAGGGTCTGGTACAGGGCGAAGGCTGTGCATAGTAGGGGTTTGGCCACCTAATGAAATTGGATGTCTGTAGGGAGTGGGTGCTCCATGAAGACTTGTGTACAAAGTTAAGACAGTGCACTGTATGGGCATGGCCACACATATCTGATTCATTGAGCATGAAAGGTCGCCTACACACAAAGGGTCTAATACAGGCCCCCACACCTCCTCCTACTTCAAATACATTTAATAATCCTGGGTATGGGGGCCCTGGGATGGAAATCGGCTTGGGAAGGGGGTCACATGCTCCTCACTACATTGAAAAATTGGCCCTGACCCATCCTGGGGGGGTTTAATTTAAAAAAGTCCATCCTTTTTGGAAAAACAACCATGGATCATCCACAAATTGGCACTCATATTTTAAGTTCTTGGTCCCATGTGGATCCCTTAGGGAGACCACAACCCGGCCTTGGGAGGCAGGGTATCCTTATCCTGCCCTCCATATGTTTTAATAAATACCTTTTGCAGTAAAGGGGACTGAGTCCCCGAGTCCAAAAAGGGTTCCCAGCACATCTTTGTTGATGTGGTGGCAGCCAATCAGATTATATCTTTTAATGAACAGGGAGGTAGATAGTGGTGGTGCAAATAATTATAATACTGATGGAGCCAAGGAGGAAGAAGGAAGTAGATTCCTGAGGGCAGATGACATTGTTAGGGCAACAGGCACTGGGGTTAATTGTAGCCTGTCTTCACCCACATTAGTCGGCAACTGTGGGTCAAATGAGGGGCCCTCCTTGATCACATTAGTTTCATAGAATGTGGCGGGGGTGCGTGCAAAAATATGTGACCCTGATTGGAATAGTTACATGAACACCTTTGATATCTGTTTGCTTCAGGAGACATGGGCCACGGACCAGGTCCATAGAGTGGGATATAAAACATATCAAATAGAGGCTGTGCCTTCACCAAGAGGACGAGCCGCAGGAGGCCTACTAATATGGATCAGTGTATCTATTAACATCGGCATAAAAATCCTAAACACCGATTCCCTAGATATACTAGGTCTGGAAATAACTATAGAGGATAAAAGGGTGATTAACCTTATAAATGTGTATAATAGTCCTCATCCATCTCATAAGGTGTCGACATGTATTGAAAAACTTGAGAGTTTTATGGACACCCTAGAGCCAGATGCAAGTGTAATCTTATGTGGGGACATGAATTGTAATTTTGAGCCGATTACGGGCATGGTCAATCTGTATGAAGACGAGGATGTGGCTAATAGGATACCTCTTCTGATTGATAATGGAACCGTCGCTGGGACTACACTAGCCCTTCAGATCACTAGGTTGCTTACAAGCCATGGTCTGAGGGCTTGTAATGGGCGCATGCCATCTGATAGCCCGAAAGCACCCACCTTCAAGAGGCGAAATTACAAAAGCAATCTAGACTATGTTATCATTTCGTTTGACTTGTGGCCATATACAATTGATTTAAACGTCAAGGAGAGATTTGATAGTGACCATTATCCCCTTGAAACAAGCTTTCTCAAAAACTTACTAAAGGGGCAGGGAAATACAAAGGGAGGCGATAGAAATGCACAGTTACCAACACTAGATAACATCATTGTTAGCAATAATCGAAGGGCTGTTAAATGGGCATACATATTGGAAAGAGAGGACCTTCTATCTAATATTTATTGCACTTTAGCAAATTCATTTGAATCGTATTGTCCGCTCAGAAGTGAATCTGGGGAATTTATTAAATTACATAAATCTTTTTTCAGCCAATTGTTAGACCTTTTAACAAAAAGACCAAAAAAGGGACTGGTATAGTAAATGCAAAACCAGCCGGGAAACCTTGGTATAACAAGGAATGCCGTGTTGCTAAAACCGCTTTGATCGAGGCAATCAAAAGAAAAAGTCCCGTAGAAATTAAAGACAAAAGGAAACTATATAATACAATATTGGTAAAAGTAAAATCCTCTTGGGATGACGAAATATGGTCTAGCATGTTACAAGCAGCTAAAACCAAGGACCAGAGGCACTTCTGGGAACTAGTGGCTAAGGGGAATAAACGTGAGAAAGGCTCTAGAGAGGTTTTTTTAGACGAGGCCACGTGGGTAAAACATTTCACAAATTTGTATGCAGTTAAAATTAGCGAGGTTGCTTCTTTGGAAGAACCGACTTTTATTCAGCCAGCGAACCCACACCCACTGGTAGTCTTTGACTTACACGAAACTGAGCTGGCAATTGCTTCAGTTAAACAAGGGAAGGCACCTGGACTCGATAAAATTCCAGGCGACCTTTATTTGCATAACACTGATGTTTGGGCACCATATTTAAACCATCTATTCAATACTATTGCGGCTGGTGACCAAATCTCAGACACTTGGGATGGTGCAGAAATTATTACTATTTTTAAAAAGGGGGATACAGGCGATCCAGCCAATTATCGCCCCATAAGTCTTTTAGATATAACTCAAAAAATATATGCCGGGCATATATTAAATCGTATAAATACGTGGTTAGATGAAGAACTAGTTTTATCAAAATATCAGGCGGGGTTTAGGGAAAAAACCGGGACCATAGATCAGGTACTAAGGTTATGCTGCTTGTACTGGAAATATGTTATCATCCGCAAGGGCCACTTGTATGTGACCTTCGTAGATTTACGAGCAGCATTTGACCTAATACCTCGTGACTTGCTTTGGAAGTCCTTGGAAAGGCAGGGACTTCCTGGGGAACTTTTAAAACTGGTGATGGGCCTGCACCAGGAGAATTATGCTAAGGTCAGGTGGGGCCCAAATGGGGAACTTACAGACCCAATCCCTATAAAAAGGGGAGTACGCCAGGGATGCGTACTGGCTCCCACACTTTTTTCCCTTTTTGTTAATGATATTGCGGCTTATATGGAGGATTGTGATAATGACTCGCCTCGATTGGGAGGGGAACGTGTACCGTCCCTCCTTTTCGCGGACGATACGATCCTCATTTCACAAACTCCTAGGGGCCTTCAGATCTTACTAGATAGGTTCCAGCAATATTGTTTTTTTGTCCTAGTTATGGTAAAGCAAGGAAAAAATGGATAATGCCATTATGTTATATTATTGGCTCTAGATCCCATAAGGAAGCTGGCAGAATTTTAAAAACGGATACCAGCCAAGTAATTGTGTTCGGAATTAGTAGATTTCTTCTGGCTGTAAATTTTATTAGATTAAAAATGTCTCTTCCTTTTTAAGCTGTATACCATGTGGACCTGTTCAAACCACGGATCATGTTTCTCTTGTTTTATTTGTTTTGTAATTTTAAATTCTATGCCTTGGCTGTTATAAATTTTGACTTGATTTAATGATTTCTTAACATCGCATAATGTATTTTTAAACTATTTATTCAACCTTGTGATAATTCTAAACCATAACAAATTGTCCTAAAATGATGACGCGTAGTATTGATTACTGGTTTTTGGTATTGTATAATGTATATTTTTTATCATTGTATTATTGTATATCTTTTATGTTGCAATGCAACGAAATAAAGATTATTGAATTGAATTGATTATATCTTTTAATCTGTTGGATCCACAGATCCTCCACAGATATATATGTCTTCCTCTTTCAAGGCAATCTATACCTGCAGAAACAGGGGACAGCAATGGGGACATCTTTTGCCCCAACATATGCGAACCTATTGATGGCTGTCTGGGAAACTGGGATCCTACTGGAAGAAAACAAAAAACACTCAAAAATATAAACTTGGTGTCGATTTATCGACGACCTATTCGTCATCTGGGACGGGAGTCAAACTGAACTACAAGCCTTCCTCAATTCCCTCGAGACAAACAATTAAAACCTGCACTTCACATCAACAATTAGTAATACGAACATCATATTTCTAGATGTGGAAGTTTGTGTAAAAAACAACAAATTATGCACTAAAATGCACCGGAAACCGACGTCCTGCAACAGCATCCTCCACGCCAATAGTGGTCATCCTTCCCAATTAAAATGGAGCATACCATATGGCGAAATGTTGAGGGCGAAGAGAAACTGCGCGGAATAAGAGGATGTAACAGTGGAAATTGAAAGGATGTTCTGTCGATTTGGAAAGAGGGTACCCAATGGAGGTTCTGATAACAGCGAAATCCCGGATGAAGACGAAGAACAGGTCTGATCTTTTGATTCCAGTGGAACAACAAGAACGTAGATTGCCGGATGTAGGAACCAATAATGTACAAGAGGAAGACACAGAAAATAAAACGCGTCTCATTTTGGATTTTAATAACCAGAGTCAGGTATTAAAGGGTGTCTTCAAGAGGAACTGGGAGATTCTCTTATTGGATGAAATCTTACGGGAACATTTAACACCATACCCCAGCATCACTTACAGAAAAACATCCTCTTTAAGAGACATCCTAACCCAAAGTCATCTGGAGCTCAAACAACAGAAAACCAAAAATATATCTTGGCTCAGCACTCCAGGATTTTGGAAGTGTGTGAAATGCAAGGCCTGTGAACATGCTCAAAACATCACGGAGTATGAACTACAGAATGGAAAGATTGAAAAAAATCAAGGATCACATTACCTGTGAGTCAAAACATGTGATCTACAGACTCAAGTGTCCATGTGAAAAATATTATGTGGGGAGCACAATTAATAAATTAAAGTTGCGTATTCTCCAACACTTACGTGCTATAAGGAACAAGGATCCGAACTACCCTATGGCGAAACATTTCAATGAACATCACCAAGGAGATTGCTCTCAATTAACATACTCTGGGATCAGACTAGTGAAAATGGCTGAAAGAGGGGGGGATCGTACTTTGAAATTGCGGAAAATGGAAAGCCGAATGATCCTTGGAATGGGCACGGAACATCCACATGGACATAATCTGGATGCCGAACTATATGTACACCTCTAAAAATTGGATAATGAAACAAATCATAATCAAAATCTGGATATCCATCTCTGTGTAAATAAGATGTAAATGATGTAATGTAAGATAAACCTTCTCAAATTGCAAAATCGAATTCCATCAGCATGATAGCAGTATCACATGTGCATAAGGAAAGAAAAAAAAGAAAAAAAGATTAAGACAAGGACAAAATAAGGGGAGATGGAGGATGTAGAATACAATTGTACATAAGGGAAAATGAATATAAATATGGCATACAATCATGGCTCTGACAGGAAATTTTCAAACAGATATGATATGGATCAAGTACTTTACAGAAATATCCATTGAAAGGAGTATGAAAAGAACATATGATTACAAAAAAACTGAAATTAAAAATGAACTCCAGTGACTGATTAAATCCTGTTCGAGGATACGGCCATTTTTTGTACAAAACTTTTTTGCACAATATTTCCCCTTTCCTTTAAAAATGTACAGTTTTATACACATTTCTATTCCTACTCCCCTTTATGTCTTTAAACTTCTTTGGGATTTGAATTTGCACTTTATCGATGTAGCTATATGCATATGAAAAAAAGTACTTTACAACATACAGTAAAAATGCAAACAAAGATAAAGTTATGTAGAAAATGGTGATCAATTGTGGCCTAAACTGTGAATGAAGTCGGTAGTCTAGTTGTTTTAATCATGGAAACAAATGATGGTATTGAGCACTGAGCACTTTAAAAAACGTTCTAGACAGCCAGGACTCTATGGTCCAGTTGTAGACTTATTGCAGTCGAAACGCGTAGTCCGTCCATTTTGCACTCTTTGCACATGGTGTATTTAAAATAAACAAAATTTAAATTAACTTACTGTTGAGGTGCTGTGACTTCCGTCGACAAACACGAGGACGTAAAGATTTGAAGAAATATATATATACATATATATATATTACCTACTGGCGGTCGCCAGTAGGTATATATAGTTAGGATTTTTTCTCTATGGGATTTTTGAAAATTCTATGTCTAATAACTTTGGCGTTTGTGGACGGAATTGGCTGAAATTTTCAGGAAAATGGCACATTTTGTTTCTGAGCAGCCCCTGAAAATTTTGGGGGGGTTCGTCAAGGGGGGGCCGAGAAAAAAGGGGGGTCCCAAAACGCGTTTTTCCCATGTTAATTTCCATAGGGCGGTTGGCCTCACTTTTAGCCCGAACGGCTGAATGGATTTGCACGAAACTTGGCAAAATTGTAGGGACTGGTAGCCCGATGTGCCTTTTGTAGGTCTCAATATATGTGCTCCAGTGGATTTTGAGAAATTAACGTTTAAAAAAAGATATATATCTGTAACAGCGGACCTGGCAGCGTCCCAGGACGCGTACTTTTCGCGCAACGGAGCTTTGTGAAGCGAAGCTGATTGGTTCTCCGGCGTCTGTCAACATTCCAAACAGTCCGTAGCGGCCGCCATCTTGTCTCTCGGTAGGATCGAGAGACAAGAGGAGGCGAAAGCGAAGGGGCAAATGACCATAAGGGGGAATAGTAGATCCTCGCTGACCCCCTAGGTTTGATGTGGAGGTTTTAAAAGGGCCCCGCGGGGCAAAAAAAAATAAAATAATAATAATCGAACGGCTGAATGGATTTGCACGAAACTTGGCAAAATTGTAGGGACTGGTAGCCCGATGTGCCTTTGCTAGGTCTCAATATATGTGCTCCAGTGGATTTTGAGAAATTAACGTTCAAAAAAAGATATATATCTGTAACAGCGCTCCGCTTCGCGTACTTTTCGCGTTACGGAGGTTTGCGAAGCTGATTGGTTTTTCGGCGTCTGTAAACATTCCAAACAGTCCGTAGCGGCCACCATCTTTTCTCTCGGTAGGATCGAGAGACAAGAGGAGGCCAAAGTGAAGGGGCAAATGACCATAAGGGGGCATAGTAGATCGTCCCTGACCCCCTAGGTTTGATGTGGAGGCTTTGAAGGGGTCTCGCAGGGCAAAAAAAAATATACAGTTTTTTTAGTTTTTTTGCGTGGAGTGCGCCCGGTTCGCGAACCGGGAAGCGTTCTGGGGAGCGTACTTTCTTGAAAATTAGTGAAAAAAGTTAGAGTAAAATAATAATTGTGAGTGATCAGATGTAGGGTAGCTCTGAGAAGAGCTTTTGGGTTTATGGTACATTTAGGTACTTATAAGTAGGTACCAATGCACATTCTTAAATTCAGAGTGAAAACTCTGTTGCCCTCATCTGAGAAGTGAACTCCATCTCCTCTGTAGATATCTTGCATGTAGTAACGCAAGTTATTGTTGTACAGGGAGCCCATTCCATGGTCTCTCATGTAAGCTGAAACAGATTTGTTTACATGCTTCCTCGACTTCTCAATTTGTGGACAAAATTGGTTCGACCACCTCCATTTCTGTCTTTGGCATATATTTGAATATACCAAGGCAGTCTGAGGAAAAGTGCCATCAATTGCTCAAAGGTGTCCTTTAAAAGCATTTCCAGACCTACCCCAGTCAAAGTGCCCAAATCATTACCTCCACAGTGCACAATTAACAGGTCAGGTTTTGGCAAATGCATAAAGGTTTTCACCAATGGTATCAATTGGTGACATTTTAATCCTCTGTGGCCAAACCACTTAATTTCCACATCTTGTAAATTGAGGTTAGGTAAATTCCTGTTTTCAGCGTACGTTTGAGCCCAATAGATGTAACTATGTCCAACAATCCAGACAGAAAACATGGTGAGAGAAGGTTCTGCTGCAGTCAGATGAAGTGTGGCAATGAAATGGCAGTTGAAAAAATGAGAGTGTAAAATGAAAAAAACTGAGGAGTTTCTGTGTTAATGAAGCAGTAAGAGTGATTGGTGGATTTTGATTGCTGAAAACAGAAAGTTAGTGTGCATGGATGAGTTCGTTGAAAGATGTATTTTGAGTGGCGAAGAAAAAATCATTAAATGAAAGAATGCTCTGGATATGCAGGTGCACTGAGAGTTCAGAGTTCAATTGCAACATTGTTGTGTGAGAGGTCTTGCAAGAGGTGGTTGCTATGCAGAAAAAGCAGAGAGGGGGCAGAGGGGGGAAGGGTTTTGCTTTGAAAAAAGTGAGGGAAGAGTTTTGATTGGGTGACATGAGAGATATGTGTGAGGAATTACAGCATTTCTGTGCTTTTGATAGCTGCAGACTCTGGAGTGCATACCTTTTGCTCTGCTGAAGACAAATTGGTGTGTTTCTGAGACTGTTTTGAAACTCAAAGTATTTGCTAAGGTGAGAAAAGATTTCTTTAATTTAGATAGAAAATAGTGTGCTTTAAGGAGAAAATTATGAAGAAAGTTGTGTTTTTCAAATGTTGCTTTGTCTCAAGTGTTTCACAAATAGATTTTGTTTCTTTGAGAAATTGTAATTGGAGAAAATGTGAAGTATTAGTACTGACAGGGCTTTTATGTGCATAGGAGCTGTGGAGTGTTTTCAAATTATGACTTGTAAATCGTTTTTGAGAAAAAGCAATGGTTTTAATATTGATGAGAAGGACATAATGGTGTCTGCTTCTTTATAAGGTAATTGAGAGTCTCTAATGTTATTTTTCCCATTTCAATGTAAGAAGTTTGTCTGTGGAGCAAATTGCTTGTAAATATGCTCCTACCTGTGCATGGCAAATTTAGATTTTGAATGTTTCCGTTACATAGGCATGTTAAAGGTGACTGAAACATGCTGCAAAGGCAATCAAAAAATGCTTTTATGTGTCTTAAGGACATTTTAAGTCATTTCCCCATGTGCAGTGTTTTCAAATTATGAGTTGAAAATCGTTTTTGAGGTAAAGGAATGTTTTCAAAATGTATGTGCGCCATATGACCCCAAATTTCTTTTTCAGGGGTGCAGCAGGGTGTTCTTGAGACACCCCTGCACCGTCGGAAAAATTCGTAATTTGCGATGAGGTAATTGCTAATCGCAAATTGCACCTTCATTCCTATGGGCCTCCTGCTGCATGGAAATGAATGGGTAATTTGTAATTAGCAAATAGGTCATCGCAAACTAGGAATGGTAAAGAATCGCTATTTATTCCTTAAAGTTCGCTATTTAGGAAATGCAAAAAACTTTGATGATACATATGGCGGTTTATCTCTAACAAGATAAGAAGCATAGGGATAGATTTATGATGACTGGCGCATCACCAGGGATGTGTTAGTCATTCTGTGCCGCTGTTCCGTCACCTATGGTGTGCTGCATTTACAATGCGGCGCATCATGGGGCAAAAACAGCACAGATGCGTGACGTATTTGTGCCGTAAAGTTGGCGCATTGCTGGAGTTGTATCGCAAGTGTGATGAAGCTCCAGTAAGGTTGAGGGGTGCCCCTGTCGCAGGGTTTCTGTTCTGACACAGAACTGTGGACAGAGGATTGGAACCTCGGCGAATTAGGGTGTCCCAAAACTCACCTTAGTAATCAAAACCCCTTAGCAAGCTAGGTACAGTGTCACATTGGATATAACAAACTCTCAATGTTTAGACAATCCAGAATATGAACTTATAGTACCTCAGGATACGTGGAACTCATGAACAGTCGGTCGTTATATATTTCTTAGAAACGAGAACATGGAGTTAAGAAGAACACATGTGTATTTGAAATGTTTATTTACTAATGCCGTCTTCTCAGGCGTAGTATCTTAGATTATACAAGTACACATATTATCAGTAGCAAAATTACCAGCATAGTCAATAGTACATAAAAAGCGAATGGTGACAGTATGTTAACATGCTGTAAATGAATAATAGTTAGCAACACTTATAAGCAGCCGCGGGCCGTGGAGGGAGTTACGGTGGGCAGGGAGGCGGGGAGGGGGAGGGGCAGGGTGGAGAGGGCTCCACCCTGCCCCTCCCCCTCCCCGCATCCCTGCCCCACCGTAACTCCCTCCGCGGCCCGCGGCTGCTTATATCTCACCCTCCCTAATACACATAATATATTATTTGCTAAGAAGGTCTCTTTGTGTTGGTTTAGGGCGTGCCGATACTTTAGTGTCTTAGATTTGAAGGAATCACATCAGCATAGAAAAGATAATCCATATGCCGTGCTTAATATCGCCAACGGCATTGTGCCATAATATTCTAGCATGCGATTGCGGAACAGTGTCAGCAGCTGCAGGGCGGGAGCTTGCACAGGAGGGACATCCATATTTAAAAATGTAAAAAAGCACAAGAGCGTCCGCTGGTAATGCAAGTAAAAATGGGAATCCACGAAGCAGAGTGGAAAAAATAGAATGTAAGAAAGCAGGGATGACTCCAAAGATTTTCTCAAATGAAGTCACGAGACCACTGGTAACAATTTTAAAAAAGTGCGCCAGGCCCTTTGTGGAGGACGCGTTAGAGATAGTCCGAACCATCTTGCTGAAATGGAAAGGCGAATCTGTATTTAAAAGGGTCTGCACCTCTGTACGGGTGTTCGCTGTGTGAAGCACGAAAGTTTCACGGGCCGAACTCAAGGCCACCTCTCTCTGAGACAAAATAGCTCTTATTCTTGCCATGCCGTTGAAATGTGCTGCCAAGGTTGGTATTTGTGGCCAGATTGAAAACTCCCTATGTTCATGTGTGGGAGGAAATAGAACATTTCTGCAGCAAATAACCCGTTCATTTACTGTTACGATAAAATGAATACTTTTAATTAACCCAGAACAATCTTCATTATTGAGCATCAAATAACTACCATTTTCCAAGAACTTGAACGTGGGGATGATAGCAGGAACTGGTGTGCCTTGCAACACGCAAGCCATATTTGGTCGGTGTTTGTTGCATGAACCGTGTAACTGTATGTGCCTACACATTAGTGAATGATCTGGCGTCTCAGTGCATTCCTCTCCATTCAGATAAAGTTCTTGATCATCTTTGAAAATCTGTATGTGTATGGAAGCGACCAGACTTCATGAAGAAAACCACTACCTAAAGGTTAATAACGACCTATTGGTATATATTTCATACAATTTGAAAACTTATATAAAGCAAAAGGCAGCGTTATTAAACCGTGGATAAGGCACGTTGCCAAAGCAGTCAACCTTTTGGATTTATACTGGAAATGTTAAAGGAAGAATTACAGAGTAGGGCCTGTAAATCTTTAATAGACAACGAGTAAAATTACTCCAACCATCATATTCCTCTAACTCCGGGATAGTAGGGGTGTTTAATTTTTTAGAAGTAGCCAATCCAAAGCATTTGGTCTGGGAAATTGTTTCATTAACAAACCACATATGTTTTGGGATGAGACATGCACGGTGGAAAGCCTCAGTGCCTTGTACCTGCCAGGTTCGTGAACCCCAAACTGATGTAGATCCTGGACATTTTTACTCTGTATTACGTTAGCATGGTCTCATTACTGGTTTAAACACCATTTTTCCTTTTTTGTAACTTCTGCACACGACACTTAGTTGTTGCTTTAGCTTTCAGCCTAACTGCGTCAAGATCTATGCCTGCTTCAAGCAGGCGCAGGGTTTTGATGTAGCTTTGTCCTATCTGATTGTAAATGCGGCACACCGTGGGTGGCAGAGCAGCGGTGCACGTTAACTGGTGCATCCCTGGGGATGTGCTAGTTAATATAAATCTGCCCCTTTACATTTAATTATGTGCAGGGGACACAGAGTAGGTGAGGTTTATCCAAGGTTAAGAAGAGATGAGTCCTGTTCAGTGAAAAATTGGAGATAGGCTTCAGTATATTATATACTTAAGTAGTGTGTTAAGTTTTTGATGACTGTTATTAATTTACTGTTGGGTAATAGTGGTTAATAACATTTTTTATTATATTTTACCACAGATTCAACTGCAGATTATTTCAAGATTTTAGGATGCCTAGCAAAGAAAGAGTAAGAAAGGCTGCAAAACGTCAAAGACAGCAGGACCATGGAATAATGCAGCAGTCCTCTAACAAAAAGATTTGTCAAGTCACCAAGAAAGCACCGGGTAAGAGTCGAAAAACAGTCATAAGAAATATGTGTAGTAAAAAAAATATTACTACAGAAAATGTTTCAGTCCAGAAAAGGAGAAAGAATTCAAATGGTAAGGAAAGGCCAATGAGAAATGTTACTGCTAGAGTAAGAGATAACTCTATGCATGAAAGTAGAAGGAAACAACAGTTTAGGGATATTCGTAAACGAATGTTCCGCAACAGGATAATTGGGAATTTGTTAAAAAATATTAAGAAAGGTCAGCAGAAAGTGGTTTTTTATAAGAGAAAAAAAATAGTTGAGAAAGTTATTGATCAGGCATTTGAAATTAAACGTAAGTTATTTATTTTGACAATCAATAGAATTAGGAAGCTAAACAAGGTAATTTATGATTTCAAAAGAAATAGTAGATGGAAGAGAATAGTTAATCGTAGTAATTTTTGTGAAGTTTTTTCTGGAGAATGGATGCATAGTTCAAGCTCTGAGGCATTTTTTAATGAGGAGAGTTATTTCCAGGATAATGATTTGGTGCATGCAGTTGACACCAGTGGTCGAGCTTATGAAGTGAAAGATGGTTGTCCAGTTGAAAAAGAAAAACTTGTGAGAACAGAGATAGAAGAGGTGTTAGGTAATGAGGTTTTAGGGAGACGTCCTAAGGGTCCTGTGTACACCTGGAAGTGTAGTAGTATTTGCAGTGTACGACAGGATTCCATCAATTTGCTTTGTGATTTTATACGGTCATTTAGTAAGAAAAGTTTGAAGCAGAAAATGAAGTTGTTGCAAGAATTAGATCCTTGCAGAGTGAGAGAAGTGATAGGTTTGCATGGTCATTCACTGGCTTGTCTTTCCAGGAGAGTATGCCAGAGTGTTTTTCATCATTTCAGGATGCTAGCAGTGCATCATAATAAAGTGAGGAAATTAGTTAGAATGTTGTATTATGCTAAGAGTCCAGCAATTATGCTTAAACAATTATGCGCTGCTCTTTTGCATGGTTCTGAAATAGATGTGAAGAATATATGTGAAGAAATTGAGTTTTGTTACTTTGGAAGTAAAGAGGAGAATGTTGAAATTGACCAAGAAGAAGAGAGTAATGTGGAAGATAGTGTTCAGGTTTCCAGTACAGATAATTTCCAGAGGGAAATTGCGACGTTTGAGGTGAAATCAAGTGAGAGGCCAAATTTCACTTGTGTGTGTTGTCGACGCACTTATTATAAGAATCAGACTAAGTTAGTGGATTTATATGGAAAAAGTGAAAGGGAAAATAATAGTGAATGGAAGGATTTTACAACATACTTGATGGTAGAAAATTGTTTTGATTTGGGATTGGATCAACGTGTGTGTACTTATTGTTGTAACAAATTAAATCAAAACCAGATGCCTGCTAGAGCAGTTCATAATAATCTGGAATTGGTTGAGATTCCTTCTGAATTGAAGGATTTAAATACTTATGAATCTATTTTGATTCAAAGTATCCATCCCTTTCAGGCTATTGTAAGAATGGAGCCAAAGACAGGGAAATTGCCTCCATCAGATTTACAGAGAGGATTAAAGGGAAGAGTTGTTTATTTGCCTCTAGATTTGAAGAAAAACATTAACACAATTGGAGTAGAAAAAGTGGAAGAGGAACCTCTTGTTATCTTAGCTAATGGGGTTCCGACAAAGAATAAGAAAATATGGCAAGATTTAGTAGATGTTAGGAAAGTCAAAAGGGCAACATTGTATTTGAAAAAATATAATAAATACTATAAAAATGTATATGTTGCAGAAGAGGAAGTAAGTGAGGAAGAGGATAGCGATTTGTGTGCTGGTCAAATTGAGAAAGTAGAACCCTGTACTAGTGAAGAAATATATGAACATTATAGTGTTCATCCTTTGCATTCCAAGGAAGTCATGGGGAATGCTATTGAGTTGTTTCAAATGAAACAAGCGAAAGGGAGTCCCATTAGTGTTTGGGAGGAAAGTTTGGAAGCTCGGTGTTTCCCACAGCTTTTTCCAACAGGTCAGGGAGGAAGATATGATGAGCGACCTCATCAAATTCCTGCTTCTGAATACCGGACTTTGCGATTGTATGCAGGAGATCCTAGGTTTCGACAATGCATTCCTTATTTGTTTCATCTCCTGTTTGAAAGCGATCTGTCTGGACTGTCATATGCAGTGAACCACATCTTGAAAAGTGGTATACACATGCAAAACATCTCGGCAAGTGACTTTATGGATAAAGTCAATGTCCAAGACAGTATTTTAGATTCTCACCTGATTAATCTCATGGCGTGTCAGCGTGGTACTAATGAGTACTGGTACCGTCGTCATGGTGATTTAAAATGTATGCTGAGGAACTTAGGAACTCCCACATGGTTCCTCACTTTGAGCTGTGCTGAGTATGGCTGGGAAGACTTACTTGAATTTCTACGAGAGGCAAATGCTAACGTAGAAAACATCGAATTCAAGACACCCGGAGAACTGTGCTCTTTGGATCCAGTCAATGTATGTAGGTACTTCAATCATAGATTTGAAGGTATGATGTCTTTCATCATGAATAAGAAGAATTCACCTCTTGGAGAGGTGTTGGATTTCTTCTGGAGGAAGGAGTACCAAGCAAGAGGTGCTCCTCATATACATATGTTGCTGTGGATCAAGGATGCACCTAAATTTGGAACGGATGCAGACGACTCAGTGATGAGTTTCATAGAACAGTATTCTACGTGTGCTGTTCCAAACGCAAAGGAGAAAAAAAGCCTAAGAGAAAAAGTTCTACGTTTCCAAAGCCATCGATGTGGAAAGTACTGTCGTCGTAAATTCCGGAACAAAGACAAGTTCTACACCAAATGTCGTTTCGGCTTTCCACGATCGGTGATTTCTAAAGGAAGAGTGAACAGTTTGATGTCTTCGCTGCGACATAATGTGATGAAGAAATCACCTAAAAACACATACAATTTGAAGAGGAACGAAGAGTCTAAGTACATCAACGACTACAACCCGGTGATTTTGTCCATGTGGAATGCTAACATGGATATACAGTTTGTGGCTGATAACTGTATGGCTGTGGCTCGGTATGTGACATCTTACATCACCAAAAAAGAGAAGACAGAATTGAAGGATATGTGGGAGGACATTTCCCATGAAAAGAGCCTCAGCAAGAAGTTGTACAGTTTCAGTCTGAAGATGTTGTCGCATCGAGAAATCGGAGCTTACGAATGTTCTGACCGGTTGTCTTCAGCAAGTCTCTATGCCAAGTCCAGGAGTATCGTTTGGGCGAGTGTTGGTCTTGCTGCAACGCGTAATCGAGTTCTGAAACCTGTGCGGGAAATTGAGTATTTGGCGGAAAAGGAGCCAAACAGTACCGACATTTTGAAGAGCAACATGTTGGATACATATTATCCAAATCGAAGCAGTCACCTCGAGAATATTTGTCAGTATGAGGTTCTGCAAAATTACATATTCAAGAGGAACATCAAAGAAGATACTGAGAAAGGAGTGTATGCTGTAATAGGAAGTGAGGGATGTCTGGTCAAGCAAAGAAAATGCCACTTGATAAACCATCGAAAATTGAGTGGCGAATCTCCTGAAAAAAAGGAGTTTTTCTATTTAGCACTTTTGCAACTTTTTAAGCCTTGGCGTGCAGAAGAGGAACTGCTTGGAGATTTCCTTTGTTACGAAGACTCATTCAATGCTGCCAAGGAGACCATAGAATGTCCTGCTTTTCCCAAATATGTAGAAATGTTGAATGTGGAAATTGAGCAGGAAGCAACGATTGCAGCCGAGATTGCCAGAGACAGTTCTCAGGACAGTCAGAGTTCTGCTTCATTGAGTCAGGATCCACTAGGAGGACCTCTTATCGAAAATGAAGCTGCCACTGCTATGAATGAAGTGGAAAGAGCCATGGCACATGCTCAGGAGGATGTGGTTAACTTAGAAGAGTTGGAAAGACAACTCAACGTTGAGCAGAGGAAAATATATGACGAACTTACCATGCAAATTGATCATGGATTAAGTCATGACAAGAAAGAGTGCTCATGTACGTCGTTGAAGCCTGTCCGACTGTACGTGAGTGGAGAAGCGGGAACTGGAAAAAGTTTCCTTATTAAAGCAATTTCATGTTATTTGCAGGAAAGGACAGAGTCATCGCTGTCTTGTGTTGTCACCGCTCCAACTGGACTGGCAGCACATAACATTAAAGGGATTACTTTACATCGTTTACTGATGCTGCCAGTGGAGCATGACAACAAATTAGAATATCACAAGCTATCTGGAGATGCTTGTTTTGAAGTTTCAAGAGTCTTGAGGAAAATGAAACTTCTTATCATTGACGAAGTAAGCATGGTTTCCAATGTCATGCTTGCCTTTGTGCATTTGAGAATGCAAGAAGTTCTCAAAACAGAGTATGATGTGTTATTTGGTGGCAAACACATCATTGTTTTCGGAGATCTTCTGCAGCTGACACCAGTGAAAGGGCAACCTGTGTTCAAAATGCTCACACATGAAGATACCAGGAAGTGCTTAGGGAGTATTGGCAACGTCAATATATGGTTAAACTTCAATTATGCTGAACTGCATGAAAATATGCGTCAGGCAAAGGATGAAGTTTACAAGACTATTCTACAAGATGTTAGAATTGGAAAAGTGACCGAGCATGGGAAAGAAGCTTTACATGCACGATTACTGACAAATTTATATCCAGACGAAGATGTTGTGCCCGAGAATATTTTTCAGAAAGTTACTGAGAAAAAATCTGGAATATGTTTGATGCCAACTCTTGCAGAATGTGCCAAATTCAACAACAAAATGTTGCATTTAGAAAAGCAAGAGATTGTGAAATTGGAAGCTATTGACAGAGTAGAGCATATGGGATCAACAATTATTTTGTCTGAGAATCTGAAAACAAAATTGGATTCATTAGAGAAGAGTATATCTAAAACTGCGGGTTTTGAAAAGACTCTGAATGTGTGCTTGAACTGCCGTATAATTTTAAGAAGGAATTTACATGTTGAAAGAGGTCTGGTAAATGGATCAATGGGTAATGTTGTTGATTTTGTGAAATACAGAAATAGAGATGGAATTGAATTTTTAAAAATTAAATTTGATGGCATTGAGGAAGTACAGCTAATTGCTCGTTGTTCTGCTAGATTTTTGCTTGTAAAAGACTTATATGTTCGTCGTAAGCAGTTTCCTGTTTGCTTGGCATATGCGGTGACAATCCATAAATCGCAAGGTTTAAGTGTAGACTGTGCATTGGTGAATATTGGCAGTTCTGTGTTCAAGGAGGGTATGGCATATGTGGCATTGTCACGAGTTAGGACTTTATCGGGATTGTACTTGATTGAGTGTGATGTCACAAACATTTGTGCGGATCTAGATTGTGTTAAGGAATACAATAGGTTGAGAAGAGAGTATGCGCCACATTTGCCTCACTATCCTTTGTTTGAGAAACGTGTGGTAGGCCGGAAACGAAGAAATGTGACCAATACTGGGGAGGTTGTAGCAAAAAGACGAAAAGTCGATGAACCTGAAATTATAAGCAGAAACAAAAAGGATTCTGTTGAAGATGTTGTTGGTTTTCAATTTGAAAACAGTTCTGGTGTCAACTGCTATGCTAATGTAGTGGTTAATGTTTTGTTTTCTCTACAAAATGTAAAAGAAGAGATTGTGGTCAATTCTGATCAAAGATTTTGCAGTTTGTTAAATTCTGTGTTAGAGAAATGTAGCACTGATAGAACAAACATAGAAAGTGTGTCTGAAATTCGAAATCTGTTAGACAGATGTTCAGGCCAAACACAATTCTCTCAAAATAGTCAGCAAGATTGTCAGGAGTTTTTAATGTATATGCTTGATGTATTGTATGCTGAAGGTGTAGATGTAGATCATCTGTTTGGGCTTTCTTATCAATGGCAGCATGACTGCGAGAACTGTAGGGTATCAAGTAGTACTAGTGTAGACTCAGAAAGATTTATATATTTAACTTTGCCAGACAGTAAATCAGTCTCTTTTAATAAGCTAGTAAAAGCAGCTGATCACAATATGGAGTGTAGGCAATGTAAATCTGAAATGATGTCCACATTATTTATACGAACATATGGCCAGTATGTCATTTTAATGTTCCAACGATGTAGGCCTGATGGAACAAAATTGACAACTTTAATTAAAAATTTTGTGGCTTCACAGTTGTCAATATCAGGAAGGACTTTTGTAACTGTAGCAATTATATATCATGATGGTTCTTCAATAACATCAGGACATTATACAGCTTATTTAAAGTGTAGAAATGGCTGGTCATTCTGCAATGATTCTGTTTTAATTTTCAAAAAAAAATTGCCATATGACCTTAAAAACTGTTACCTGGTGTTTTTAAAACCAAAATTTTAGGGAAAGAATCTCGGGATGTGCTCTGAGGAATTTCAAGAAGTTCTCATGGCTCCTACACTATTTGGCCTTGAAGATAAGTGTAGTACAGAGACATAACTTTTTACCATAACACTGGACGTTATTGAGAAATACGTGCACTTTGAATGAGTTCAGAAAAACTATTTCTTTTTATAAGCTAATTGAAGCAGCGAATCAAAACATGGAGTAGAGGGAATGTAAGTCTGCAATGCTGTCTACTGTTTTACATTGCTTTGTGATTAAAAGTGATGTAGAGAATTAAATAATTGTACTAGTCATAAAGGTAGTGTAAGTCTGCTTCATAGTAAGCAGTATCAGTGTGATAGGAAATGTAGAACATGATTGAGCAAGAAGGGGAAGATATTACTACTCCAGGATTGTGTAAACGATCTTCAACATTTTAATTCTGAAAGTTGCGGAAATGCGAAAAGACGGGATTGGCTAACAAGAATTCCAAGAGTTATACATGGCTCTGACAAGATTTGGCCTTGTGGAATCTTGTGGTAGAGAGCAAGAAGTCATTTATTGTATGTAACATGTTTTTGAAAACGATGGAGGTTTTCTTTCAGAAAGTGGCGGGTTGAAAGTAATAACAGCACAACAGAGTGTAAGCTGTTCATAGGACATCCTTGGCCGTCATGGAAAGTAAGTTAACTTTAAGGAGTTCTGAATTCTGATTTGTAATGTTGTATGGGTTTTTTAAACACAATCATTTTGATTGTGTTTTTTTTTCCCTGCTGTTATATGATGAATACCTTCAAGTCACTGTTTTAGTGAAATGTGATACATTCTGAGAACAGCAAAAATAAACCATTTAACATGTATAATTAATTCTGTTCTGTTTGCATTTATGATGTACATGTAGAACTGTGTAGGAGGCATGGAGAAGGTGAGGCTTCTGTAAGTGTCAAAGTTGTTGCATACAGTGCTCATATTCTACGTAGTCTTATATATTTCATTACTTTCACTGTTTCTGACTGATCTAAAATTTTTTTTTTAAAAAGAACAGTAAGTATAAGGGAAGGAAACAGACAGTTATGTTAAAAGAAACACAGCTATAGGGAATAAACTAGGGATACTGTTACCCGCAATCCTCTGCTGATGATGTCACTGAGCATGTCATGAATGATGTAATATGTGACATCATCAGCAGTGGATTACGGGTAATAGTATCTCTAGTTTACTCCCCTATAGCTGTCTTTCTTTTAACATAACTGTCTGTTTCCTTCCCTTATACTTACTGTTCTTTTTAAAAAAAAAAATTTTTGGTTCGCTTCCGGTTCGCGTACCGGGGAGCGAACTGGGAAGCGAACTAAGAGAAATAGAGGTTGGCACAGTTGCAAATATTGTACCAATTTTTTAATAACGGGGAGGTAGTTCTGAAAAGAACTTTTTTTTAAATTGTTTTTGTTGTTTTATATTTTTTTTATTATTTTTCTGAACATTTTTTTACTTTTTTTGAATTTTTCTGAACAGTTTTATATTTTTTTTGTTTTTTTTTCGGAGGGGGCAACGAAAACGATTCATTGTAAAGGGCTCAACAGGAGCAAGAAAACAAAAAAAAAAGAATTTATTGTTTGGGGAGTTTCGGACAAACATGAGCATGATTGTCAATAGCTCTGTTGATCAGAGTGATGCTACTTTCTCCGTAGCAAATTAATCCACTGCAATGTACGCAGACTTGTTTTACTTCACGAAATCTCGTTTGTATATTTGGCACCATCTCCCTGCCCTCTGGTCCCGTTACTTCCGGTACAACAGATCTTCTGGCCATAATAGGGAGATTATCTAGGTCGTCCTGTTCCTCTTCTTCCTCTTCTTGCTGAATTATAACTTTAGCAGGTGGTCCACTCTTCCTTGGATGTGGTGGAGGTGGTGGGGAAGCACCAGCTGAAGCTAGTAAAGAAGCCATTGCTCACTGGTAACAAAGGGTCTTTCTCTCACAATGATGAAAGTCAGAGTGAGGAAAGAAGGAGGGATTTTCACCATTTGGGAAAAAAAATAGTTCTCAACCAATGAAAAGTGTTCATTTTAGATCATATGACCTAGTCTTACATCATTAGGAAACCGAAAGTGAAATGAACCAATGAAAAGTGTTATTACCAAGTCACATGACCTGCTGTGTTTACGTTACGCGCTTTGCAGGGCCTCCCGGTTTGCTTCCAGAAACCTGTGCTTTGCGACTCGGTAAGCGTACGAGTTCGCTAACGTAGCACGTCATATGACGTATCACGCGACAACGCGAAACGTCATGCGGACGGGACGCGTCACGATGTTGTTTTCTAACGCGGCAGTTGCGGTAAAGAAACGTTTACCGGCTCGCGGTCTATTTCGCGGCATCAAGGTCAGCTAACGGGAAGCTTCCCGATTCGCGAAGCGGGAACGAAGAAAAAAAAATATTTAAAAAAAAAGTTATTAATAAACATATAAAATATATTTTTGGATTTAAAGAAGAATACATTTTACAGCTACAGATATTAGCTGTTAAAAAACCAATGAAATTCACTGAAAAAACCATAGGTTATAGACCATATATAGTTAGGAATTAGCATTTACAAAACCTTGAAAATTCACTGAAAAAACCATAGGTTATAGACCATATATACTTAGGAATTAGCATTTACAAAACCTTATTTTACTCACACAAAACCATTGAAATTCCATATATAGTTAGTTGCACTAACTATATATCGCGCACCCGCAATCCACTGCTGATGATGTCACATATTACATCATTCATGACATGGTCAGTGACATCACTGATGACATCACTGATGACATCTCAAATGACATCACTGATGACATCTTACTTGACATCAATGATCACATCACTGATGATATCATTCATGTGATAATACAATGCATCTCCTCACACTCTAATATAACCTCCGTTACACCCAGTGTTAAATAGAGAGTATCATTTTTGAAACCATTGACACACCAATACTAGTTACTACATACGCACTCACTGATTCCTATGTCTACACACACATTCACTCATACAATCATTCATACATACAATCACTCATCTTTACAACACTATCATATGCACTCATACACCTATACAGACACTCACACTCTGCCACTCATCCATGGAGTTACTCACACACCTAGTCAGTCCTGAAAAGAATCAATCACACTTCCATTTTCTCATCTATACAGTTAAACACAGAACACCTTACATTTTTGAAACATATACTAACACATAGTTACTCTCTTATAGAATCACTGATACAAGTACACATTGATCTGCACAGAGTCACACACCTCCCAGCCAGCCATACACACACTCAGTCTCCCATACAAATACTTGTGCAACCAATCAATGACCCATATAGCTACTTATATAGCTACTGATCAACACATGCAGCAGCTTGCACAACAACAGACATACTGATGCACACTTTTAGACAGTTTAGTCACTAACCCGTGCATTCAGTAAGACGCATTTAATCACTCACTCATACAGTCAATCACGCACCTACTAAAACCTTCATTCAGACACTTATACATCCACTCATTCTTCAATATGTAAAACATATTTAAACTTTACAGAAACACATAATCACTGGATGTTGTCATCAGTGATGTCATCAGTGATGTCACTGACCATGTCATGAATGATGTAATATGTGACATCATCAGCAGTGGATTGCGGGTGCGCGATATATAGTTAGTGCAACTAACTATATATGGAATTTCAATGGTTTTGTGTGAGTAAAATAAGGTTTTTTAAATGCTAATTCCTAACTATATATGGTCTATAACCTATGGTTTTTTCAGTGAATATATATATATATATATATATATATATATATATATATATATATATATATATATATATATATATATATATATATATATATATATATACACACATGTTACTCAAAAACTACTGAATGGATGTACACCTAAATCACAAAAAGCATGTTTTCTGCCAGATTTGGTGTAATTCAGTTCAACATGTTTAGGACCCTCCATTTTTGTCACATCACACCTAAGTTATAAATAAACCAAAAATTCTATTTCTTAAGGAAACATGGTCTTAACTATACCTTCTGAGTGGCGACCAACACTTATAGTTAGAATAATTTCTCAGTGGCAATGTTAACAGAAATATAGCAGTTATAGTTAGCAGCAATAACTATAACCTGCACCCCCGCCAGACACTCCTTCTGATCTCACATATTGCATCACTCATGACATCATTCATGACATCATTCAATGAGGGTGCTAGTTTGTTTAAAGGTTTACATGGTGGCAAGTAACTATCATAATAATTCTACGTACTTTTGTACAGCTTGGGTGTAGCTAATGGGTATAAGTATCTACAAAATGCACGTGCTCCTAATGGAGCATAGCTATGTAGAGGTATTGAACACATTATGAATGTTGACATTCATGAGTTACTCCATGTGCAAGTGACATTTGACTTGTATTCATTGTGCACTAAAGAACTTTTTGGTTCTGCAGAAAAAGTAGCTAATCTTTTGTAAGCAGTCTTTAGTTATTAGAGAGAATTGTGACAGCACGATAATGTATACTCAACTTGGAAGGATGTGTGCACCAGATACTAACCTCTGTACACGCTTGTTTCGCTTCTGAAGAAGAGCTATCTGTAAAGGTTTCACCACAGTATGAAGGCTGCAAGTAGTATGATCTTTTGTTCTTTCAGATCTTGGTTATGTATAGCAAATAGTGTTTTTTGACAATGGTTGCATAGAATGTACACTGTTGTTAGTAGATTATTTCTATACTCCGTGGTCTATTTTTTCATGAGAGTTTCCCTGTTTGTAAACTGTGTGGTATAGAGAGAACTCTCTCCATAGAGTAAACACAGTTTACAGTACTCAATTATCTACTGATATCAACTTAATTTCTTAATGCAAGTTCGGTAGCTGTCAAGAGTTTGAAACAGATACAAGCTGTCCATATTAAATTTATTTTGGAATTGGCATTCATTATTTTTGCTTTTTCAGAACAACTGTATACAGGCTAAACATCATACTGAATGAGGGTTTCCCATGCAACTGTGGTTGATTGTGAATATCAACTATAGGACGTATAATGTCATGGAAATTTATACGGCAATTTGTGGGAAAATGAAGCTTGGATGATGTCATCATTGTTTCATCAATAAGGTCATCAATTATGTCATTTGAGATGTCATTAGTGAATACAAAGAATATGTCATCAGTGATGATATATGTGAGATCATAAGGAGTACATGGCGGGGCACAAGTTATAGTTAAGTGCTGCTAACTATAACTGCTGAATTTCTGTATTTAGTTTAAAATGTTAATGTAGTCAATGATAAATTCACCCAACTAAAATGCTACTTTAATCTATGTTTTTTCAACAAATATCTAGGATTATTTTTTTAAATGTATTCGAAAATACATAAATAAGAATTTTGCACTGAGATTGTTCAATCCTTAGTTTTTTGTAACTAACATACACAGAAATATTCCCAGCATAGCTTTCATAGTCTTTGTTTGTATCTTTACATAAATGTCATATTTGAATTTAAAAAAGACACTGATCAGTTTTTCCTATACTGTAAACTATATATATATATATATATATATATATATATATATATATATATATATTACCTACTGGCGGTCGCCAGTAGGTATATATAGTTAGGATTTTTTCTCTATGGGTTTTTTGAAAATTCTATGTCTAATAACTTTGGCGTTTGTGGACGGAATTGGCTGAAATTTTCAGGAAAATGGCACATTTTGTTTCTGAGCAGCCCTTGAAAATTTGGGGGGGGTTCGTCCAGTGGGGGCCGAGAAAAAAGGGGGGTCCCAAAACGTGTTTTTAACATTGAGTTTTCCATAGGGCGGTTGGCCTCACTTTCAGCCCGAACGGCTGAATGGATTTGCACGAAACTTGGCAAAATTGTAGGGACTGGTAGCCCGATGTGCCTTTTGTAGGTCTCAATATATGTGCTCCAGTGGATTTTGAGAAATTAACGTTTAAAAAAAGATATATATCTGTAACAGCGGACCGGTTAGCGCTCTGGTTCGCGGACTTTTCGCGCAACGGAGCTTTGTGAAGCGAAGCTGATTGGTTCTCCGGCGTCTGTCAACATTCCAAACAGTCCGTAGCGGCCGCCATCTTGTCTCTCGGTAGGATCGAGAGACAAGAGG
Source organism: Lissotriton helveticus (assembly GCF_964261635.1). NCBI lineage: Eukaryota > Metazoa > Chordata > Amphibia > Caudata > Salamandridae > Lissotriton > Lissotriton helveticus. The sequence continues at coordinate 1,492,148,197 of NC_136057.1, forward strand.
AGGTCAAAACAAAGGGGGAAATAACTATAAGGGGGCATAGTAGATCCTCGCTGACCCCCTAGGTTTGATGTGGAGGTTTTAAAAGGGCCCCGCGGGGCAAAAAAAAAAAATAAAAATAATAATTGAACGGCTGAATGGATTTGCACGAAACTTGGCAAAATATTAGGGACTGGTAGCCCGATGTGCCTTTGCTAGGTCTCAATATATGTGCTCCAGTGGATTTTGAGAAATTAACGTTCAAAAAAAGATATATATCTGTAACAGCGCTCCGCTTCGCGTAACGGAGGTTTGCGAAGCTGATTGGTCATTCTGTCACTGGGCTATAGTTGGGCTACATCTGGCTGATATTTGGGCTACATTTGTTTTTTTGTGTGTCTGGCGGCCATCTTTGGGCTACATTGGGCTACATTGGGCTTCATTGGGCTACATTCGGCTAATTAGCAAATAGCTCATCGCAAACTAGGAATGGTAAAGAATCGCTATTTATTCCTTAAAGTTCGCTATTTAGGAAATGCAAATAACTTTGATGATACATATGGCGGTTCATCTCTAACAAGATAAGAAGCATAGGGATAGATTTATGATGACTGGCGCATCACCAGGGATGTGTTAGTCATTCTGTGCCGCTGTTCCGTCACCTATGGTGTGCTGCATTTACAATGCGGCGCATCACGGGGCAAAAACAGCACAGATGCGTGATGTATCTGTGCCGTAAAGGTGGCGCATTGCTGGAGTTGTATCGGAAGTGTGATGAAGGTCCAGCAAGGGTCGGGGGTGCCCCTGTCGCAGGGTTTCTGTTCTCACACAGAACTGTGGACAGAGGATTGGAACCTCGGCGAATTAGGGTGTCCCAAAACTCACGTTAGTAATCAAAAACTATTTAGCAAGCTAGGTACAGTGTCACATTGGATATAACAAACTCTCAATGTTTAGACAATCCAGAATATGAACTTATAGTACCTCAGGATACGTGGAACTCATGAACAGTCGGTCGTTATATATTTCTTAGAAACCAGAACATGGAGTTAAGAAGAACACATGTGTATTTGAAATGTTTATTTACTAATGCCGTCTTCTCAGGCGTAGTACCTTAGATAATAAAAGTACACATATTATCAGTAGCAAAATTACCAGCATAGTTACTAGTACATAAAAAGTGAATGGTGATAGTATGTTAACATGTTGTAAATGAATAAGAGTTAGCAACACTTATAAGCAGCCGCGGGCCGTGGAGGGAGTTACGGTGAGGCAGGGAGGCGGGGAGGGGGAGAAGCAGGGTGGAGAATACAAGTACACATATTATCAGTAGCAAAATTACCAGCATAGTTACTAGTACATAAAAAGCGAATGGTGACAGTATGTTAACATGCTGTAAATGAATAAGAGTTAGCAACACTTATAAGCAGCCGCGGGCCGTGGAGGGAGTTACGGTGGGGCAGGGAGGCGGGGAGGGGGAGGGGCAAGGTAGAGAGGGCTCCACCCTGCTTCTTCCCCTCCCCGCCTCCCTGCCTCACCGTAACTCCCTCCACGGCCCGCGGCTGCTTATATCTCACCCTCCCTAATACACATATTATATTATTTGCTAAGAAGGTCTCTTTGTGTTGGTTTAGGGCGTGCCCATACTTTAGTGTCTTAGATTTGAAGGAATCACATCAGCATACACCAGCTCTCTCTTCATGTGAACCGCATCAACTGTTGTGTATGTGTGTTCGGCAAAGCAATATAAAACCCGCCTCATGCCCAGAATTGGCAGAAGTTGCACTTATGTTATGAGTATGAAGTCGTGGAGATCAGACCTCATAACAATTCTGTATCGTGTTGTTCTTGAAACTTTAGCACTCGCTGTACAGATATAGTTTAACAAGCAAAGCAGATAGTAGAGCAATAACATATTATTCTCATGTAAACCACGATGAACTACTAGGTTGAAAGCTAAAGCAACAACTAAATGTCGTGTGCAGAAGTTGCAAAAAAGGAAAAATGGCGTTTAAACCGGTAATGAGCCCATGCTAACTTAACACGGTGTAAAGATATCCAGGACCTAGATGACACCTCCTCATGATCCGGAAACGAACTGAATAAGATAATAGAAGTGCCATCTCATGAGAGCAGATTGCAAGTTTATATGTGGACGGTCCGCAAGGTAAAGCATTAAAAACTAGGAAAATTCAATGCTAAAGAAAAATAAAACAGCCAAGTACTTTATCGAGTCTTAAGCCAATAGGCAAGGTAAATAATAAAAACTTGACAATTAAGTCAATGAATTGTCAATGAAATGCTAGTACTCAGCATATGAAACATGAAAAAGGTCTATGACATAACTGTGTATGCAAAATAAGCTGCAACAGCCTCCAACAGGAAGTCACCGTCTTCATCCGAAAACAGTTCAGCCATCCAATTTAAAAGCGGAAAAGAACATACGTGCTCTCCCAGCACCGGATCCTCTATCACCATCAGAGGACAGCTCGGTGGGTTTTCAAGAAAGCTGTGTTCCAAGAAAGACTGTGCTGCCGCCAGTAAATTCCAGGGACCAAGTAGTCCATGCATCAATGCCACAGCCATAATCCTTTCGCCAGGACAAACCAACTCGTGAGTAATGATAGGAGTCATCAGCTGATTAAAGTCGACGTCAGGAGAAACCGGTCCGCAGAGACACAAATCAATGGCCCAATCGAAATCACAGGTCAGGCAGTGAAATACAGGCTGGACACAGGTGAAGTAGGAGAACCGAAAAGATAATCCATATGCCGTGCTTAATATCGCCAACGGCATTGTGCCATAATATTCTAGCATGCGATTGCGGAACAGTGTCAGCAGCTGCAGGGTCGGAGGTTGCATAGGAGGGACATCCATATTTAAAAATGTAAAAAAGCACAAGAGCGTCCGCTGGTAATGCAAGTAAAAATGCAATCCACGAACCAGAGTGGAGAAAATGGAATGAAAGGGAGCAGGGATGACTCCAAAGATTTTCTCAAATGAAGTCACGAGACCACTGGTAACAACTTTAAAAAAGTGTGCCAGGGATTTTGTGGAGGATGCGTTAAAGATAGTCGGAAACATGTTGCTGAAATTGAAAGGCAAACCTGTGTACGGGTGTTCGCTATGTGAAGTACGAAAGTTTCACGGGCCGAACTCAAGGCCACCTCTCTCTGAAACAAAAGAGCTCTTATTCTTGTCATGCCGTTGAAACGTGTCCCAAGGTTGGTATTTGTGGCCAGATTGAAAACTCCCTATGTTCATGTGTGGGAGGAAATAGAACATTTCTGCAGCAAATAACCCGTTCACTTACTGTTACGATAAAAGGAATACTTTTAATTAACTCAGAACAATCTTCATTATTGAGCATCAAATAACTACCATTTTCCAACAACTTGAACGTGGGGATGATAGCAGGAACTGGCGTGCCTTGCATCACGCAAGCCATATTTGGTCGCTGTTTGTTGCATGAATCGTGTAACTGTATGTGCCTACACATTAGTGAATGATCTGGCGTCTCAGTGCATTCCTCTCCATTCAGATAAACTTCTTGATCATCTTTGAAACATCTGTATGTGTATGGAAGCGACCAGACCTCATGAACAAAAGCACTACCTAAAGGTTCATAAAGACCTATTGGTATATATTTCATACAATTTGAAAACTTATATAAAGCAAAAGGCAGCGTTATTAAACCGTCGATAAGGCATGGTGCCAAAAAACCTGCAATCCTCTGCTGATGATGTCACTGAGCATGTCATGAATGATGTAATATGTGACATCATCAGTAGTGGATTATGGGTAATAGTATCTCTAGTTTACTCCCCTATAGCTGTCTTTCTTTTAACATAAGTGTGTGTTTCCTTCCCTTATACTTACTGTTTTTGGTTCGCTTCCAGTTCGCGTACCAGCGAGCGAACTAGGAAGCGAACTAAGAGAAATAGAGGTTGGCACAGTTCCAAATATTGTACCAATTTTTTAATAACGGGGAGGTAGTTCTGAAAAGAACTTTTTTTTTTATTTTTCTGAACATTTTTTTAATGTTTTTGAATTTTTCGGAACAGTTTTATATTTTTTTGGGTTTTTCTTGGAGGGGGCAATGAAAACGATTCATTGTAAAGGGCTCAACAGGAGCAACAAAACAAAAAAAAGAAGTATTTATTATTTTGGGCGTTTCGGACAAACTTGCATATGATAGTCAATAGCTCTGTTGATCAGAGTGATGCTTCTTTCTCCGTAGGAAATGAATCCATCGCAAAATACGCAGGTGTGTTTTACTTCACCAAATCTCATTTGTATATTTGGCACCATCTCCCTGCCCTCTGGTCCCGTTACTTCCGGTACAACAGATCTTCTGGCCATAATAGGGAGATTATCTAGGTCGTTCCGAAACTGTGCAGCACTGTAGTTGTTAGGATGCCACCTAGTCATATGGCGATGCATTGTGTAGTTTCCGAAACTGTATTTTTTGTCGGTCCCTCTGGACAGTCTATCTTGACATATAAGGCAAGTTACGTATCTTGCATTTACTTTTTTCTGACCTTTGGGAATTTTAAAAAATTGCCAAATGAAGTTTTCTTTCCGGTGAGACGTCTTGGGCTGCTCAGGCAAAAACTGCCTCTCTTCGTGCTCGTCCTCCTGTTCCTCTTCTTCTTCTTCTTGTTGAATTACAACTTGAGCAGGTGGTCCTCTCTTCCTTGGAGGTGGTGGAGGTGGTGGGGAAGCACCAGCTGAAGCTACTAAAGAAGCCATTGCTCAGTGATCACAAAGGGTCTTTCTCTCACAATGATGAAAGTCAGAGTGAGGAAAGAAGGAGGGATTTTCATCATTTGGGAAAAACAAGAGTTCTCAACCAATCAAAAGTGTTCATTTTAGATTATATGACCTAGTCTTACATCATTAGGAAACCAAAAGTGAAATGAACCAATGAAAAGTGTTATTACCAAGTCACATGACTTGCTGTGTTTACGTTAAGCGCTTTGCAGGGCCTCCCGGTTTGCTTCCAGAAACCTGCGCTTTGGCACTCGCTTCGCGTACCAGTTCGCTAACGTAGCACGTCATATGACGTATCACGCGACAACGTGGAACGTCATGCGGACGGGAGGCGTCACGATGTTGTTTTCTAACGCGGCACTTGCGGTAAAGAAACGTTTACCGGCTCGCGGTCTATTTCGCGGCATCAAGGTCAGCTAACGGGAAGCTTCCCGATTCGCGAAGCGGGAACGAAGAAAAAAAAATATTTAAAAAAAAAATTATTCATAAACATATAAAATATATTTTTGGATTTAAAGAAGAATACATTTTACAGCTACAGATATTAGCTGTTAAAAAACCAATGAAATTCACAGAAAAAACCATAGGTTATAGACCATATATAGTTAGGAATTAGCATTTACAAAACCTTGAAAATTCACTGAAAAAACCATAGGTTATAGACCATATATAGTTAGGAATTAGCATTTAGAAAACCTTATTTTACTCACACAAAACCATTGAAATTCCATATATAGTTAGTTGCACTAACTATATATCGCGCACCCGCAATCCACTGCTGATGATGTCACATATTACATCATTCATGACATGGTCAGTGACATCACTGATGACATCACTGATGACATCTCAAATGACATCACTGATGACAACATCCAGTGACTGTATGTTTCTGTAAAGTTAAAATATGTCTTAGATATTGAAGAATGAGTGGATGTATAAGTGTCTGGATGAAGGATTTAGTAGGTGCGTGACTGACTGTATGAGTGAGTGATTAAATGTGTCTCACTGAATGCATGGGTTAGTGACTAAACTGTCTTAATTTGTGCATCATTATGTCTGTTGTGATGTAAACTGCTGCATGTGTTGATCATTAGCTATACGAGAGGCTATATGTGTTATTAATTGGTTGCCCAAGTATTTCTATGGGAGATTGAGTTTGTGTGGGGGTGGCTGGGAGGTGTGTGACTCTGTGCATAGATGTGTGAGCAGTTGATTCACTAGGTGTATGAGTTCAAGAGTGCATGTGGAAAAAGCTACATGGGCGGTTGACTGTGTGCATGAGTGTATTGATGAGTGAATGGATATCTCAATGCTACATGTCATAGTAAGTACATATGTAAAACACAGTACATGTGAGAGTTGGCATATATAAATAACTGTGCATGAGAGCCACTGAATGTGTGAGTGGCTGTATGGATCATTGTGAACTTGTATCAGGGATTGTATAAGAGAGTAAATATGTGTTAGTATATGTTTGAATAAGTAAGGTGTGTATAACTGTATAGTTGAGGAAATGGAGGTGAGATTGTTTCTTTGCATGACTGACTAGGTGTGTGAGTAACTCCATGGATGAGTGACAGTGTGTGAGTGTCTGTATACACTGAGTGTATCTAAGGTTATATTAGAGTCTGAAGAGGTTTATCGTATTAGCACAAGAATGATGTCAAATGAGATGTCATCAGTGATGTCATCAGTGATGTCATTTGAGATGTCATCAGTGATGTCATCAGTGATGTCACTGACCATGTCATGAATGATGTAATATGTGACATCATCAGCAGTGGATTGCGGGTGCGCGATATATAGTTAGTGCAACTAACTATATATGGAATTTCAATGGTTTTGTGTGAGTAAAATAAGGTTTTCTAAATGCTAATTCCTAACTATATATGGTCTATAACCTATGGTTTTTTCAGTGAATATATATATATATATATCTCCAACGTAATCAGGAAGCACCAAAGGGACGACCGTAGGAAGCTTGCAATAGTTCTTTTATTATTTTTCTCGAGCACCTGCTGATAGTACAACTCCAAACTCCAGCTTCTCTTCGTTTATTTCTGCCAGACGCGTTTCAGGTTACCAACACCTTTCCTCAGTGGCAAGAAGCAGGAAATGAAAACATCGCGTTTTTGATCTGCTAATTAAAAGCACCCGCCTATGTAGGCGTGGCACTCCCTGTGCCTCATGGTGCTTGTAGTCCATAAACCCCAAGTGGGTGCCATGTTCATTTCCTTCCAATTCAGCAAATAGTATTTCACCCCAGTGGGTTGATGCACTGTGCCTGGAGTAAGTACTGTCCTGCTTTTTGGGCGGCGAGAAATGAACTCGGCGCAAGCAGCATCCCTGAAATGCCACATGCGCTGCTCCCTCTGTATTTTCCTTGCTTGTTTCGAAAGCTCGGACAGACCCGCCCAGTCTTGGTAGGTCTTTCCCTGTAAGGCGTGCAAAGCCCCAAAACATCCAACGTAATCAGGAAGCACCAAAGGGACGACCGTAGGAAGCTTGCAATAGTTCTTTTATTATTTTTCTCGAGCACCTGCTGATAGTACAACTCCAAACTCCAGCTTCTCTTCGTTTATTTCTGCCAGACGCGTTTCAGGTTACCAACACCTTTCCTCAGTGGCAAGAAGCAGGAAATGAAAACATCGCGTTTTTGATCTGCTAATTAAAAGCACCCGCCTATGTAGGCGTGGCACTCCCTGTGCCTCATGGTGCTTGTAGTCCATAAACCCCAAGTGGGTGCCATGTTCATTTCCTTCCAATTCAGCAAATAGTATTTCACCCCAGTGGGTTGATGCACTGTGCCTGGAGTAAGTACTGTCCTGCTTTTTGGGCGGCGAGAAATGAACTCGGCGCAAGCAGCATCCCTGAAATGCCACATGCGCTGCTCCCTCTGTATTTTCCTTGCTTGTTTCGAAAGCTCGGACAGACCCGCCCAGTCGCGGTAGGTCTTTCCCTGTAAGGCGTGCAAAGCCCCAAAACATCCAACGTAATCAGGAAGCACCAAAGGGACGACCGTAGGAAGCTTGCAATAGTTCTTTTATTATTTTTCTCGAGCACCTGCTGATAGTACAACTCCAAACTCCAGCTTCTCTTTGTTTATTTCTGCCAGACGCGTTTCAGGTTACCAACACCTTTCCTCAGTGGCAAGAAGCAGGAAATGAAAACATCGCGTTTTTGATCTGCTAATTAAAAGCACCCGCCTATGTAGGCGTGGCACTCCCTGTGCCTCATGGTGCTTGTAGTCCATAAACCCCAAGTGGGTGCCATGTTCATTTCCTTCCAATTCAGCAAATAGTATTTCACCCCAGTGGGTTGATGCACTGTGCCTGGAGTAAGTACTGTCCTGCTTTTTGGGCGGCGAGAAATGAACTCGGAGCAAGCAGCATCCCTGAAATTCCACATGCGCTGCTCCCTCTGTATTTTCCTTGCTTGTTTCGAAAGCTCGGACAGACCCGCCCAGTCGCGGTAGGTCTTTCCCTGTAAGGCGTGCAAAGCCCCAAAACATCCAACGTAATCAGGAAGCACCAAAGGGACGACCGTAGGAAGCTTGCAATAGTTCTTTTATTATTTTTCTCGAGCACCTGCTGATAGTACAACTCCAAACTCCAGCTTCTCTTCGTTTATTTCTGCCAGACGCGTTTCAGGTTACCAACACCTTTCCTCAGTGGCAAGAAGCAGGAAATGAAAATATCGCGTTTTTGATCTGCTAATTAAAAGCACCCGCCTATGTAGGCATGGCACTCCCTGTGCCTCATGGTGCTTGTAGTCCATAAACCCCAAGTGGGTGCCATGTTCATTTCCTTCCAATTCAGCAAATAGTATTTCACCCCAGTGGGTTGATGCACTGTGCCTGGAGTAAGTACTGTCCTGCTTTTTGGGCGGCGAGAAATGAACTCGGCGCAAGCAGCATCCCTGAAATGCCACATGCGCTGCTCCCTCTGTATTTTCCTTGCTTGTTTCGAAAGCTCGGACAGACCCGCCCAGTCGCGGTAGGTCTTTCCCTGTAAGGCGTGCAAAGCCCCAAAACATCCAACGTAATCAGGAAGCACCAAAGGGACGACCGTAGGAAGCTTGCAATAGTTCTTTTATTATTTTTCTCGAGCACCTGCTGATAGTACAACTCCAAACTCCAGCTTCTCTTCGTTTATTTCTGCCAGACGCGTTTCAGGTTACCAACACCTTTCCTCAGTGGCAAGAAGCAGGAAATGAAAACATCGCGTTTTTGATCTGCTAATTAAAAGCACCCGCCTATGTAGGCGTGGCACTCCCTGTGCCTCATGGTGCTTGTAGTCCATAAACTATTGCAAGCTTCCTACGGTCGTCCCTTTGGTGCTTCCTGATTACGTTGGATGTTTTGGGGCTTTGCACGCCTTACAGGGAAAGACCTACCGCGACTGGGCGGGTCTGTCCGAGCTTTCGAAACAAGCAAGGAAAATACAGAGGGAGCAGCGCATGTGGCATTTCAGGGATGCTGCTTGCGCCGAGTTCATTTCTCGCCGCCCAAAAAGCAGGACAGTACTTACTCCAGGCACAGTGCATCAACCCACTGGGGTGAAATACTATTTGCTGAATTGGAAGGAAATGAACATGGCACCCACTTGGGGTTTATGGACTACAAGCACCATGAGGCACAGGGAGTGCCACGCCTACATAGGCGGGTGCTTTTAATTAGCAGATCAAAAACGCGATGTTTTCATTTCCTGCTTCTTGCCACTGAGGAAAGGTGTTGGTAACCTGAAACGCGTCTGGCAGAAATAAACGAAGAGAAGCTGGAGTTTGGAGTTGTACTATCAGCAGGTGCTCGAGAAAAATAATAAAAGAACTATTGCAAGCTTCCTACGGTCGTCCCTTTGGTGCTTCCTGATTACGTTGGATGTTTTGGGGCTTTGCACGCCTTACAGGGAAAGACCTACCGCGACTGGGCGGGTCTGTCCGAGCTTTCGAAACAAGCAAGGAAAATACAGAGGGAGCAGCGCATGTGGCATTTCAGGGATGCTGCTTGCGCCGAGTTCATTTCTCGCCGCCCAAAAAGCAGGACAGTACTTACTCCAGGCACAGTGCATCAACCCACTGGGGTGAAATACTATTTGCTGAATTGGAAGGAAATGAACATGGCACCCACTTGGGGTTTATGGACTACAAGCACCATGAGGCACAGGGAGTGCCACGCCTACATAGGCGGGTGCTTTTAATTAGCAGATCAAAAACGCGATGTTTTCATTTCCTGCTTCTTGCCACTGAGGAAAGGTGTTGGTAACCTGAAACGCGTCTGGCAGAAATAAACGAAGAGAAGCTGGAGTTTGGAGTTGTACTATCAGCAGGTGCTCGAGAAAAATAATAAAAGAACTATTGCAAGCTTCCTACGGTCGTCCCTTTGGTGCTTCCTGATTACGTTGGATATATATATATATATATATATATATATATTACCTACTGGCGGTCGCCAGTAGGTATATATAGTTAGGATTTTTTCTCCATGGGATTTTTGAAAATTCTATGTCTAATAACTTTGGCGTTTGTGGACGGAATTGGCAGAAATTTTCAGGAAAATGGAACATTTTGTTTCTGAGCAGCCCCTGGAAATTTGGGGGGGGTTCATCAAGGGGGGGCCGAGAAAAAAGGGGGGTCCCAAAACGCGTTTTTCCAATGTTAATTTCCATAGGGCGGTTGGCCTCACTTTTAGCCCGAACGGCTGAATGGATTTGAACGAAACTTGGCAAAATTGTAGGGACTGGTAGCCCGATGTGCCTTTGCTAGGTCTCAATATATGTGCTCCAGTGGATTTTGAGAAATTAACGTTCAAAAAAAGATATATATCTGTAACAGCGGACCGGGCAGCGCTCCGGTTCGCGTACTTTTCGCGTAACGGAGCTTTGTGAAGCGAAGCTGATTGGTTCTCCGGCGTCTGTAAACATTCCAAACAGTCCGTAGCGGCCGCCATCTTGTCTCTCGGTAGGATCGAGAGACAAGAGGAGGCCAAAGCGAAGGGGCAAATGACCATAAGGGGGCATAGTAGATCCTCCCTGACCCCCTAGGTTTGATGTGGAGGTTTTAAAAGGGCCCCGCGGGGCAAAAAAAAAAAAAATAATAATAATCAAACGGCTGAATGCATTTGCACGAAACTTGGCAAAATTGTAGGTACTGGTAGCCCGATGTGCCTTTGCTATGTCTCAATGTATGTGCTCCAGTGGATTTTGAGAAATTAACGTTCAAAAAAAGATATATATCTGTGACAGCGGACCGGGCAGCGCTCCGCTTCGCGTACTTTTCGCGTTACGGAGCTTTGTGAAGCGAGGCTGATTGGTTCTCCGGCGTCTGTAAACATTCCAAACAGTCGGTAGCGGCCGCCATCTTGTCTCTCGGTAGGATCGAGAGACAAGAGGAGGCCAAAGCGAAGGGGCAAATGACCATAAGGGGGCATAGTAGATCCTCCCTGACCCCCTAGGTTTGATGTGGAGGTTTTAAAAGGGCCCCGCGGGCCTGGGGAGCGTACTACAAGGAAACAAGAATGATTGACTTTTAACTTATTGTATGTTTATATACTTTTTTTTTTCTTTTTTTTCTGCTGAGTGACGTCTCGGCCTATCTCCACGGGATGCAGTCCCTACCATCTCGGCGTTTAAGCCCAGGGGGACCGGTAGTGTGGTAGAGATAACGTCTGTTAACGTTCGATTCGAAGGAAATCAGGAAGTGTTGATAAACATTGTCTGCGCCATTTTGCCTTTTTTCAAATGCCACACTTTTGTCGTGCACGGCAGCCATTTTAGATGCCTTGACCAGACCCACTCTCTGCACGCTGTCGATCCTTAGCATGGCTCCCCACCCTCGCAAGCATCTCCCCCAGGCACTGGTCACCCCCGCTCTCTGTCTTACGCATGGGCAATAAACCTCCCCCCATCTGCACTGCTCTTCCCTGAGAATCACACCCTGTGCCTGTCCGACACCTCCCTTTCGCCCTATTCACTACCGCACCCTCTGACACTCCTCTTCCTCTGTGTCCGATTTTCCAGGCCGGTCCCAGGCTATCAGCTAGCCCTGCAGATGTAGTTTATGGCCCCAGCTGTAAAGAATCACCCCTCTTCAAAGGAGTTATAGTAGATCAAGGCCCACACCCGATGAGATCCGTCACACCACACGCGTTCCTACTATCTGAAAACCATTCTGTATTGTGATTGGGGAGCGGAAGATTCCAGGGATGCCTCTTTGTACATCAAAGTTTTTACAATTATGTGTCACATTAAAAATATATAGCACTCCAACAAAGTAGTAGGATTATAAAACTTTAATAACTTATAAATATATACAACAAAACAAAAACAGTAAAAACATTTAAACATTTTTAGGGAAAAAGAAGGAAGTAGCGGTCGGTTGTGCGAATAGTCCCCAACGCAGCACAACGTCCAGATTTCTGGACGGCACCCAGGTGATGTTGCCTGGGTGCCGCACTGATTTCGGTATCCGGCGTGGGGCGTCGCGGGGTTGGGTCATCAGTAGCGGTCTGTTGTGCGAATAGTTCCAAGGCAGCAGAACGATGGCACCAAGGTGATGTCCAGTAAGTTGCCGCCCTCCGAATAACGGCGTGGGGCGCCCCGGGGGGGGGGGGTGAGGCGGCGTGAACGGGCCTCCCCAGGTGGAGGCTCGTCTGCTGTAGTGGGACGCCCCTTTACCGTTTCAGTTGCCATTCCGTCCGCTTTTGGTCCACTGTGTCAAAATCCGCCATTCAGCTGAGTTGCGCCCACTCTTGCGGTGCAGCGATAGGCGGCTGCCACAGGACTCTCAAAATGGCGGCAGGCTCTTTCCTTTTTGGGCCTGGTCCACTGAAATGGCCCTGGGACACCTTGGAAATCGGACGCTCGTCTGCTAGGTCTTGGACCCCATTCTCGAAAGCGTTCCCTCAGCCTTGAGGATTGTACAAAAGTCTTGGGGGCCCCCGACTCCTGCAGGCTTCCGGTGGGGAGCGGCTGCCATGATTGCTCGCGGAATGACCACGACGGAGCCACGAGATGGTGGTGCTTTCATGCTGACGCCAGCTTCAGTCTGAAACATCCAGAAACAAGGTGGGGCTTTCATCGTTTGGGAAAAAAAAAAGTTTTCATCCAATGAAAAGTGTTATTTTTAGGTCATATGATCAAGCCTTCCATCATTAGGAAACTAAAAGTAAAATGAACCAATGAAAAGTTTTATAAACAAGTCACATGACCTGTTATGCGGCATAGGGTATAAAAAGCGTAGAAAATCCGTTGGCACGTGAGGTAGCGTCAGTAGCGGACCGATGTGCGAATAGGCCGAAGGCAGCACAACGCGCCAAGATCCGGATGGCACCGAGGTGGTGTCTAGCAAGTTGCCGCACTGGTGTGGCCATCGTACAATGCTGAAAGTGGGCGTGGGGCGCCCCGTTGGCCTGTGAGGTGGCGTCAGTAGCGGACCGATGTGCGAATGGGGCCAAAGGCAGCGCAACGCGCCAAGATCCGGATGGCACCGAGGTGGTGTCATAGTTGAGAGTTCTGAGCAGCGGTTGTAACACTGTCTGAAGCTTATTTGCAGCTACTGCAGCTTCACTACGCGCCAAGATCCGGATGGCATCGAGGTGGTGTCTAGCAAGTTGCCGCACTGGTGTGGCCATCCTATAATGCTGAAAGTCGGCGTGGGGCGCCTCGTTGGCCTGTGAGTTCGCGTCAGTAGCGGACTGATGTGCGAATAGACCGAAGGCAGCACAACGCGCCAAGATCCGGATGGCACCGAGGTGGTGTCTAGCAAGTTGCCGCACTGGTGTGGCCATCCTACAATGCTGAAAGTGGGCGTGGGGCGCCCCGTTGGCCTGTGAGGTGGCGTCAGTAGCGGACCGATGTGCGAATGGGGCCAAAGGCAGCGCAACGCGCCAAGATCCGGATGGCACCGAGGTGGTGTCTAGCAAGCTATGCAGCTGAGTTGCGTGCGCACTTGCGGCGAATAGGTCGAAGGCAGCACAACAATATTTTCTGAATAGAAGACACCACAAGGTGCTGAGATTCGGTTGGCACCGAGGTGGTGTCTAGCAAGTTGCCGCATTGGTGTGGCCATCCTACAATCCTGCTCCGAATAACGGCGTGGGGTGCCCGAAGGGGGGGGGGGGGAGGCGGCGTGAACGGGCCTTCCCAGGTGGAGGCTCGTCTGCTGTAGTGGGGCGCCCCTTTACCGTTTCAGTTGCCATTCAGCTGAGTTTCGGCCGCTCTTGATGCTACAGCGACATGCGGCTGCAACAGGACTCTCAAAATGGCGGCCTGTCCTTTGGATTTGGGCCTGGTCCACTAAAATGGCCCTGGGACACCTTAGAACTCGGACGCTCAAAATTTTTTTCCTTTCCTCTACATGCAAAAAAGGTAAATTCCCGGTACGTTACACGCTTCATCTGCCACGATGTACTCTCCAGAGGAACCGATAAAAAATATAGTTATGGTAACTATACCATGCATCGTCATATGGAGAGGTGGCACCGATTAATTATAGTGCTGCATAAAAGAGAGATTTGAAGGAGAACCCCCGACCTGCCAGTACATTCATCAAAGAACTGGCACTGACAGCATCAGAGGCAAGGGAAACGGTCCCAAATATTTAGAAGAACTTTGGAAAGATTAAAATGACATGTTTAGATTGTGGCAAATTAATTTCATGTGGACAGATGAGTGTTACTCTAATAAATACAGCATATGAACATCATCATAGTCGATGGTTGGTAGAGACATTTTGACTATATCCTGGACCTGCCCGTCCTCGCCCAAAATGGCGCCAGAATAAATGGGAGTCGTAACTCCTTGTTGTGTACTGGTTGCAGAACATTGAAATCACGAGATACGTATGCAGTTTTGAAGCACATGGCGGGCGGGGACGAGAATTGATTGAATATTTCGACATCCCTATTGATATTAAGTTCTGATGTGTTATTGATTACTGTACTATTGAAAGTTCGAATTAACGTCACCCATGGTACTTGCCCGCAAATGTATATCTAGATAATTTTATTGTAACTGGCCCTGTCGTATTTTAATTATAAAATGTACGTCCACCGATTCCGCAACTGTTAGACACCTTAGTTCTTGCAACCTAATGGCCCGCCCGTTACGTTCCTCTACAGTGTAAATGTCTACTCATCATATACGATTACAGTTTGCTCCGTGGCCGGCCCACGTGGTTATAGGCCCGTATTTGTATACTGACATTTTCACAATAAAGGTTTTTAAAAGAAAACATGGTAGTAGTATTTACATTGGTAAAGTTTTTAATAATAGTCACTGTTTTAGAATCAGTAAAAGGCAAGTGAAATAAAGCATTCGAATTACATGAAGGGTAAAAGGTATAATACGCAGGAACGCAGTAAAGATAAATGGTCAAGGGTTGTTGTGTTTTCTACTCCTGCAACATAAAGTGATCGATAAGAATCTGATATTCTGGCGTATCGGCGACTAAGACAGCAGGCCGACCCTCTTTTGCTCAACGGCTCCGTCATGGGACGAAGAAACGCCCTTTTTCTCGAAAAAGGAATATATTTTACTTGCAGGACAGTTGTAAATTTTCCGGGAAAGTACATTAGCCTGGAACATTATAACATATGTTTAAGAAAAAATAATGTTCGAAAGTAATAAAAAGCGTAATTTTTAGGTCATATGACCAAGCCTTTCATCATTAGAATAAGAAAAGTAAAATGAACCAATGAAAAGTTTTATTAACAAGTTACATGATCTGTTATGCTTACGTTACGCGCTGCGCGCCGTGCCCCGGATCACTTCCGGATGCGCTAACGCGGCGCGTCATATGACGCATTACGCGACAACGCAGGTCCAGAATATAGTCAAAATGTCTCCACCAACCAGCGGTCGGAACACAACCCCTTTCAGCAGGCTAAATAGTTCTGTTAAATGACAACAGAAGGGACAGGCAACAAGAACCATCAGTCAAAGAGGGGAGGGCAAGTTCTTCTCTACCGGGTCACGTTGGGGCGCTACCGGAACTGATCGAATTGGTAGTCTACAGAGTTTCTGGATGTTTCAGACTGAAGCTGGCGTTAGCATGAGAGCACCACCATTTCGTAGCTCCGTCGTGGCCATTCCACGAGCAATCATGCCAGCCGCTCCCCACCAGAAGCCTGTGGGAGTCGGGGGCCCCCAAGACTTTTGTAGAATCTTCAAGGCTGAGGGGACGCTTTCAAGAATGGAGCCCAAGCTCTAGCAGACAAGCGTCCGAGTTCCAAGGTGTCGCAGGGCCATTTTAGTGGACCACGCCCAAATCTGAAGAGCCGGCCGCCATTTTGAGAGTCCTGTGGCAGCCGCCTATCGCTGCACCGCAAGAGCGGGAGCAACTCAACTACATGGTGAGCGAGACGTTGTAGTCGAAAGAGCGGGCGGTAAACAGCTGAATAGCGGAAGAGGCACAGTGTAGCAAAAGCGGGCGGAATGGCAACTGAAATGGTAAAGGGGCGCCCCACTACAGCGTGTCTTTAGGTGAAACGGATTGTGGGACAAGGTCAAGAATGGAAGAGTTACCAAAAAGCAAAAAGTTCAGCTTGATCCCGGGAGCCGGCCACCTATGTCGGGGGCGATCTCAGGCCACACCAGGAGAACACGACTTGGGGAGGGGGCCGGAGCCAAGCGCCCCCTCCGAGTCCGCGCCATCACACCGTCCCTCGGGGGCCTCCGTTAAGCGGTTCAGGGTGGCACCGCATCACATTGTTTACAAATGCAGTAACGTACTCAAACAGCCCCCACTTACTTTTAGAATAGTGAAGATGAAGCAAGTGCAAATAGGCTTCAGACAGTGTTACAAGCACTCTTCAAAACTTTGAATCATCAGAGTGCATGAGTTTCATGCTCGATCGATTGAGCTAGCCGGATCGGGCAACAAAAAGTTTAAAATAGTTATGTAAATAGTTGTTTAATAAAATGTTTTACCCTGTTACTTTGCTGGTGTGTTGTATATATTTGCATAGAGTTTATCGTTATTTTGGGCGGGGTGGGTGGCGGAGCCGAGCTGTCTTGCAGCCATCATGGTGTGGAGTTCAGTTCATCTCACTAGTTTCGTATTTGTCATGAGGGGTTGTTCCTAATGTTTCTATTTTAGCGAGGTCAAAAAGAGATCCCATTAGTGGCCTACTGATTTTGCTCGATTCCTTTTGTTTTTTTACACGATTTTTCGCTATCTGCAAAGACTAAACAGAGTATTGCGACTCTGTGCTTGTTTGTAAATAGAGAATGAACCAAAGAGAACCAATTCTAAAACAGTAAATGCTTGGATAACAATCAATCAAATGGAGAGAGAAGCAGGCACGACGGATTACAACGGGGGCAAAGGCCTGCGTTAACTACCCTTCACTATCTGCAAAGAGAGAGTACTCCTAATAGAAATGAGGGGGGGGGGGCAGCATTCAAAGCAGATCAGTGTGCATAAACACGAAAATGTTTTTTCTTACCACGTACTTGACATTCGACAGCTTATGATATTTGCTATTAAAAAACCATTGAAATTCACTGAAAAAACCATAGGTTATAGACCATATATAGTTAGGAATTAGCATTTACAAAACCTTGAAAATTCACTGAAAAAACCATAGGTTATAGACCATATATAGTTAGGAATTAGCATTTAAAAAACCTTTTTTTACTCACACAAAACCATTGAAATTCCATATATAGTTAGTAGTACTAACTATATATCGCGCACCCGCAATCCACTGCTGATCATGTCACATATTACATCATTCATGACATGGTCAGTGACATCACTGATGACATCACTGATGACATCTCAAATGACATCACTGATGACATCTCAAATGACATCACTGATGACATCACTGATGACATCTCATTTGACATTACTGATCACATCACTGATGACATCATTCATGTGATAATACGATGAACCTCTTCAGACTCTAATATAACCTTAGATACACTCAGTGTAAACAGACACTCACAGACTGTCACTCATCCATGGAGTTACTTACACACCTAGTCAGTCATGCAAAGAATCAATCACACCTCCATTCCCTCAACTATACAGTTATACACACCTTACTTATATAAACATATACTAACACATATTTACTCTCTTTTACAATCCCTGATACAAGTTCACAATCATCCATACAGCCACTCACACATTCACTGGCTCTTATGCACAGTTATTTATATATGCCAACTCTCACATGTACTGTGTTTTACATATGTACTTACTTTGACATGTAGCACTGAGATATCCATTCACTCACCAATGCACAGAGTCACACACCTCCCAGCCACCCCCACACAAACTCAATCTCCCATACAAATACTTGAGCAACCAATCAATAACCCATATACTTACTCATATAGCTACTGATCAACACATGCAGCAGTTTACAGAACAACAAACATAATGATGCACAAATTAACACAGTTCAGTCACTAACCCATGCACTCAGTGAGACACATTTAACCACTCACTCATACAGTCAGTCATGCACCTACTAAATCCTTCATCCAGACACTTCTACATCCACTCATTCTTCAATATGTAAGACATATTTTAACTTTACAGAAATACACAGTCACTGGATGTTGTCATCAGTGATGTCATTTGAGATGTCATCAGTGATGTCATCAGTGATGTCACTGACCATGTCATGAATGATGTAATATGTGACATGATCAGCAGTGGATTGCGGGTGCGCGATATATAGTTAGTACTACTAACTATATATGGAATTTCAATGGTTTTGTGTGAGAAAAAAAGGTTTTTTAAATGCTAATTCCTAACTATATATGGTCTATAACCTATGGTTTTTTCAGTGAATTTTCAAGGTTTTGTAAATGCTAATTCCTAACTATATATGGTCTATAACCTATGGTTTTTTCAGTGAATATATATATATATATATACACATATGGACTCGTTCTCCCAAACTCTCTCTCCTGCGCTCCAGCCGGACACGCTAAGAAAAGGGAAACGGACACCCGTGAATTTTGTGGTTTAGCAGGTCCGAGTTTATTTAACCACCACTGTCAGACGCGTTTCGGATACAGAGTACCCTTGTTCACTGGCGGAAACGCAGTCCGCTTTCATATGTATATATTACCTACTGGCGGTCGCCAGTAGGTAGTTATAGTTAGGACCTAGTTTCGATAAGGAAAGCATTTTTGTTTTCTAAATATCTATGGCGCCGGTTGACAAATCTTCGCTAAATTTTCCAAACTACTGGCCCGCTCTGGTCGGCTCCTGTCTTGAAAGCTTCGGGGTGATTCAACAAGCAGGGGCTGAGAAAAAAGGGTGGTCCCAAAATGTGTTTTTCCATGTAATTTTCCATAGGAAACTTTAGACACAGCTACAGCCCGAACTGCTAAACGGAATTACACCGAATTTGGCAAAAAGGTAGTTTCAGAAAGAGCGTTTTTGGTAAATGGTGTAAATCCGTTCAGTAGCTCCTGAGAAATAAAAAAAAAAAAAAAATTCAATATCTGGGCGGAGCCTAACCACACAAGCACGGGCTGGCAGCCATCTTGTGCCTTGGACTGAGAGAGAGAAATAAAGAGGTGAGTGAAAGATTAAAAACAAGAAAAGGGGGCAGGGTAAAAACACCCTGACACCCCAGGCCTGCCCAGGGCCCCCAAATAAGCATTTTTTTTTTTACAATTTCGGGCGGGGTCGCGCGAGGTTGGCGAATCCGTCCGAATTTTTTTTTTTAAATTTTTTTTTTGCTGTCAGCATGGAATCTAGGGAAGAGTTTTCAAAAGTGGACTTGTTTGTATTTCTCCGTAGTGAACCTAGCTGGGTCACATTTCAACGTTGTGCTGTCAGCATTTGTATTACGCACTTCCTCCATTTGCATAGCACTGTAGCCCTTGCGGCAGACCAACAAAGCCTGTAGGCATTACTGTGCGCTCTAAGGCCAAGCGGGGTCACTAGTGGGGTAACTGTTGTACAGCACCAAAGTCAGAGCCGCTCTTGGAGTTACAACAGCCTGGTGGGCCTTCAGACACAGCCAGTGTGCTGTTTGAATCGCACAGACCATAGACCGCAGAGTTCCGCAGTTCTTTAAGAGAGGCCCAGGTATGTGCGGAGTCACAGATCTGTTTAGGAGTCCAGGGAGAATGAATCACGGTGTCATTGCTTTTTTTTTTAGGGTGATGGAAGAGAAAAGGTATCATTATACTTCGGTGGTACTGTAGGCAAAGACTTGGGTGTGGGGGGCACTCCAAATACACTCTACAGCTGTGCTATTAAAGAGCAGGGCGATCACTGGATCTTGTGCAGCAGGGAGGGTACTCCACAGCACAGACCAAACAGTGTTTTGTACTATCCACAGTGTACACATTCAGCACTACCCTCAGACTACAGAATAGACGCGACATGGTTCACCACTCAACCTCTAAGGCTGGAAGCGCACAGAGCTAAAATAAGGCTTCACGGCGGCCAGTTTATAACACTACACTCAAACCCCACGCGAGGAGTTACTATTAAACCGCGGCGATGGCTGTCCGCTGCTGGAGGTTACGGGATCCATCAAGGAGGTCCTGGATGCGGGAGGAAAGGCTATGTTGGTGCTGCTTGATTTATTGGCGGCTTTCGATACCGTGCCCCACAACCGTCTTCTTTTAAGACTCTGTGAGATTGGGGACGGCTTTCAGTTGGTTTGAGTCTTTTCTATCTGACCGCCAACAAACAATCTGGGCCTCTCCGCACTCAGCCTTAGTACCTCCATCGGAGGTGGGAGTTCCTCAGGGCTCGATCCTGAGCCCCACTCTTTTTAATATTTACATGTCTCCTTTGGCAGCGTTGGCGGAGTCCTATGGTGCCCTGATTGTATCGTATGCTGACGATACACAGCTTCTCTTCACATGTGAAGAGAATGCTGATTTTAATGGTGAGAACATCAAGAGCTGTCTAAGGGCCGTCTTTTCTTGGTTTCAATTGAATCATCTAAAATGCAACTCTGACAAATCAGAGGTTCTCTTTTTTGGCTGTCCCCCGGACCCCTGCTGGAAGTCATTGTGGCCGGCGGATATGTTCCCTCCCTCCGCCGCCTCTTCTGGGGCAAAGAATCTGGGAATAAAAGTGGATAATGGGCTTACTTTCAAAGCGCAGATCTTGGGTTTAGTGGGGCAGTGTTTTGGCCTTCTAAAAATGCTGAGGAAATATCTTCCCTTGCTATCCCTTGCTCACAGGAGGACCACGGTTCAGGCCTTGATAGGTTATAGGCTAGATTATGCCAACGTGCTATATCTGGGCCTTCCAGAGTATCTTCTCTCGCGCCTTCAAACGGTTCAAAACTCTGCCTCTCGAGCTATCTTCGGCCTTAGCCATAGGTCTAAAACCACTGCTCTACCTAAATCACTCCACTGGCTGCCAGTATGCAAACGTATTTCTTTTAAGACCCTTACCATGGCTTTTAAAGCCCTCCATGGTACTGGCGCCCGATATCTTAGGAAAATAATAGGTTTCTACCTTCCTCCCAGATCACTACGTTCTGCCTCGTTAGCATTGGCTACGGTTCCGGCAATTAGGCGAGCTCGCATTGGCGGTCGCTCGTTTAAACGTCTGGCACCCCAACTTTGGAACAAACTGCCTCTATCTCTTCGGAAGATAGATAGCCTCCTCGCATTTAGGAAGGAGCTTAAAACATGGCTGTTTGGACAATAACCTTGTCGGTTTCTCCGTTTCTGTCCTCTAGGTCTGATAGCGCCGGGAAACTCTGCCCGAGTAGCTGAGCGCTTTATAAAACTCCCTGTAACATAACATAACATAACACTGCACTCACTTTTATCCTTATTTATTTAGTTTGCTTTTAAAAAGCGTGAACTCGACCCTAGTGTATTGTAGCGCTTTACATGAGCACCCGTTACTTTACAGACAGACACGTTCATTTTGGTTTTTATTCATGGGGAGATCAAGACTCGAACCTGATTCCCCGGCTTCAAAGTCGGCACTGTACATGGAATAGGCACCTCAGGGCTGCTTGTATCACACAGCGCAACCACGTAGCACCAGGATCAGCTGGGCGACCCAGCATCCTGTACGCTTCAGATCTCCTGATGTTAGTCCCTCAGCCATTGGACTGAGAGAGTCTCAGTGCTCCAAACCCCACATACCCCTCGCCCCCTATGAACTTCAGTCCCAAGACAGTAAAACGCCACCCTTGGATGACATTGAGTCACACACAGCCTTCTATAAGATTCACACTTGCAGGCCACGGTGGCAAACACTGCTTTACATAGAGGCACACTCAGGCCTCTTGTAATAACAGGTGCAGGCTACAAAGCTAGATGCAGGCTTCTGTCATTTTACACGCTTAGTTGGACTTGTTTATATTTCTCCTTGGGGAACCTAGCTGGGCCACATTTCGAAGTTGTGCTGTCAGCATTTGTATTACGCACTGCTGCCATTTGCATAGCACTGTAGCCCTTGCGGCGGACCATCGAAGCCTGTAGGCATTACTGTGCCCTTTAAGGCCAAGCGGGGTCACTAGTGGGGTACCTGTTGTACAGCACCGAAGTCAGAGTTGCTCTTTGAGTTACAACAGACTGGCGGGCCTTCAGACACGGCCAGAGTCTGTTTGAATGACACAGACTATAGACCGCAAAGGGATCTCTGTAGGTAATCAAAAGATGTCTGTAGCTGAGGTAGTCAGTTGGTAGAATGAGAGATATCTAAAATGGTGGAAAAGATGCTGTTTTTAAGAAAGAAGAGATTTGATTGGCTGTTTAAGAAGATTATACATTCAAAAATAAGGTGCATTTTACTTTGTTTAAAAAGCATGTTTCTTATTGGTTAGTAAAAAATGTTTGAAAGGTACAGCAAAAAGGATAGGGCATGTTTTGCAAAGGCAACCACACTTGTTGTTCCTATTTGCAACATGCTGTGGTAAACTTGCGACCTGTCAGTTAAGTTGAATGTTGCATGACCTGGTGCTATGGAAACTGGCATTAAGCAGAAGGGGTGGAGAAGTCAGTTGAAAAGGGTTCTTATCTATAACCAATGGAAATGTGTTTTTCAATTTGAAAATCTCTGGGAAGCAATGTCATTTGTTACTTGTGTATTTGTATGGAATGCGTTGCCATTACTGGTTTCATCTTGCACAGTCTGGTGATCTAAATTGACTGTGTGTAAAAGAAAATCCTGTCTGAGTGTGTAAGATTTTTCATTTAACAGATTTATTTGAAAGGTGGGATATATATTTTTGAGGTTTTTTTTAAAAAGATTTGATATTATTGTAAAACGGTGTTGTTTGAAATATATTATTAAAAGTAGAGATGTATATTGGAATTAGTTTAATTGTACTTGAAGTTTCTTTGAAAAATAGTCTGCATAATAATATATACATTTTTAACTCTGTTCAAAGGATTAGCTGAATGAGGCTTCATATTTTTCGATATTTGGTTGAAGATGCAGAACAAATGTGTATTCGGAAAGATGTTCAGATAAGGTGTAGTTTATTAGGCATGATTTTTTTCTTTTCTCTACAATGGGATAGTTTAATGATACTACATAATTATAGATACTTTGGTAAAGATGCAACAGAACTGTGGTGTTTGAAAGATGATCATATAAGGTGTTATTAATTAGGTTTCTGTTATTTGTTTGTACAGAAGGTAAAGTTAAATGTTGGCATATAATTAAAGATAGAATGGTGAAATAGAGTGGTGTTAATTAGTTTCTTTTAGTAGTTTAAACAAAGGTATAGTTGAAAGATGCCACATAATTTTAGAAACAAAGCTGAAGATATATGTGGTTTTGAAAATGATCATTAAACGTGCAGTTAATTGTTCTTCTTTCTTAAGTCTGTTCTGACGTATAGTTCAACGTTGTCGCATATTTGTAAATTGAATGGTCAAGATGTAATTAAAAAATAAACCACCATATATTACCCTTTGTGGCATGTTTGACTTATCTACTTACCTAGATATTATGTAATGAGTTATCTATGTCTTCAGATATTATTTATACAGTTGCATGTATGCTTAGTGTACTCATGGAGTGACCCAGGCATTAACTCATGCACTTCTACAATCCTATGACTACTACCTATACAGTTTAGCAACCTCCCTGTTACTATCTATGCACTCCTCCTATTACCCAGCCAGTCCCATGTCCTTATGCAATCACTCTTGCAAAACCCAAGCACTTATAAATTCACCATGCATTTTCTGTGCAGCACTCTAAGTATCTAGTCACTATCCATGTACTCATGCAATGACTCGGCATTAACACATGCAGTGCTACAATCAAATGTGCACTATCCATCTAGTTCTCTAACCACCTCCACACTACTGATTCAGTCCTCCAATTACCCACGTAGTACCCATGCAGACCAGCAATAACACAGTCACCCACCGTGCACTCCTCCAATCATCCAGCCAGTACCATGTCCTTATCTAATCACTTTGCCAAAACCCAAGCACTTATAAATTCAACATGCTGTCAACTTGCAGCACTCTAATCATCCAGTCACTACCCATGTATTCATGCAATAACCCAGGTACTAATACATGCACTATTACAACCCTCTATCCACTGCCGATGCAGGCCTCTAAACACGTAAATACTACTCATTCACTCCTACAATTATCCAGTTAGTATATGTGTACTGGGACACCTCCATCGGAGGTAGCTGCGCGCTCTATAAGCTTCATAAATAAATAAATAAATACTGCAGTAAATGCATTGTGATTTCAAAACAAAGCGTTTAAATGTTTTTTATGTAGAATGTGTTTGTTTAGTAATAGAATAGTATATTTCATAGATTTATTTTAATAATATATATTTCTTTTTGACAGATATTCTTCATCAACCTTAAAAAAAACTTACCATGACTAAAAAAGACAGGAAAGAGGAGACAACAAAAGAAGGACTATTATTTGAAGAAAAGACAACAGCAAGATGTAGATGAACTACAACATGTGGGAAAAAAGAAAGTCTTGTGGTAAGAGAACAAAATAATTGATTAAAAGACCTTCAAAGACTAAAAACAGTTTGCACAATGTAGAAAGAATACCTCAACAACAAAGCAGAATGAGAAGAAAAAAGGAGAAATTAATGGGAAAGCAAGTTTTCAAAAAACAATGTATGGTAAAAGGAGACAGAATCAATTTGATTAAATAAGGAAATTAATGTTTCACAATAGAGTTATCTTTAATTTGTTAAAAGATGTGAAGAAATATAACAAAAATCTGTATTTTATAAAAAAGAAGAAACAGATTGAAACTGCTCATTAACATCTTAAATTCCCCAGGTACTACACATGCAGCCCAGCAATCACCCTGTCACTCCCAATGCACTCCTCGAGTCATCCCGCCAGTACCACGTACTAATCCAATCCCTCTGCCAATACCCAAGCACTAATAGATTCACTCAGGCGCTCTCCTTGCAGTACTCAAATCATCCACTCAGTACCCATGTACTCATGCAATGACCCAGTCACTAACACGTGCACTGCTGCAATCCTTTGAGTGCTGCCTATACAGTTTAGTAATCTCCCTGTTACTACGTATGCAGTCCTCCAATCACCCAGCCAGTCTAAAGTCCTTATTCAATCACTCTGCCAAACCCCAAGCACTTATAAATTCATCATGCACTCTCGTTGCAGTACTCTAAATATCCAGTCACTATCCATGTACTCATGCAATTACCCAGGCACTAAGACATGCAGTGCTACAATCACATGTGCACTATCTATGCAGTCCTCTAACCACCTACACACTACTGATTCAGTCCTCCAATTACCCAGATAGTACCCATGCAGTTCAGCAAACACACTGTGATTTCCCGCGCACTCCTCCAATCACCCAGCCAGTCCCATGTACTAATCCAATCACTGCACCAATACCCAAGCACTTATAAATTCACCATGCTGTCAACTTGCAGTACTCTAATCATCCAGTCACTATCCATGTACTTATGCAATGACCCAGAAACTAACACATGCAGTGCTACACTAACATGCGCACTATCCATGCAGACCTCTAATCACTCATACACTGCTCATTCACACCTTCATTTTCCCAGGTACTACCCGTACAGTCCAGCAATCACACGGTTACTCCCCAAACACACCCCGTCACCCAGCCAATATCATGTACTAATCCAATCACTCCATCAATACACAAGCACTTATAAATTCACCATACACTCTCCTTGCAGTACTCTAATCATCCAGTCAGTAGCCATGTACTCATACAATTACCCAGGCACTAATTCATGCACTGCTACAATCCTCCATGCACTACTCATGCAGACCTCTAATCACCTACACACTACTGATTCACGCCTCCAATTACCTAGTGTCACTTCCCAGGCACTTCTCCAATCACCTATCTACCAGCACCATGTATTTATCCAATCACTCCACCAATACCCAAGCACTTATAAATTCACCATGCACTCTCATTACAGTACTCTAATCATCCAGTCAGTAGCCATGTACTCATTGAATGACCCAGGCAGTAACCATCCACTACTATAATCACTTGTGCACTACACATGCACTCATCTAATCACTTACACACTACTCATGCACTACTCCAATTACCCTATTATCCATTAACTCATTCAATCACATTGCCACTTCTCAAACATTCATAAAATAGCCATGCACTATACTTGCATTTCTCCGATCATCCACATAGTGTCCATACTCTGATGCAATCACTCAGGTAATTTTTCTTTTTTTAACCAGTAGATGTTGTTCCGTAAGAACCGTTTTGTTTTCCCGAACAATTAAAAAAAAATATATATATATTTTTTTTACCTTTTTTACTTTTTTGTGTCAGAGAAAAATGAAGATCAGGAAATGATCTCTTGAACAAAAGCGGATTATAAAAAAATAATTAACATTTGTGTGCTTTAAGAGCAGCAGCAGAGATGACATCAATGCACTGTTCGCCAACACAGAGCTCAGTGGCGCACTTAATGCAACTAACTGCTGCATTTAAAATTTCTGGCATGATTTGAGGCCTTGGTGCAGATGGAATCTGTGCAAAAGTTGATGCTGTACTGGGTCTTCAGCAGCAGCATTCAACTGTCTCTTTCTTTAACTCTTGCAAGGTGAACAGGGTGGATGGTCTCCATATGCTTTTTCATACTACTCGTACCGCAAGAGTACTTTTTATCGGAGCCTCTGGACAGCACTCTCTCACAGATAATGCAAGTTACTTTTCTTGCCTTCATCTTTTTTTCTCCCTCCGGTACACTAAAAAAGGACCAAACAATGCTTTCCTTTATTTTTTTCTTCTGCTGCACCATCTGTTCTTCCCCCTCTACTGCAAGTGGATCAACTTCGTCAAAACTAGAAGCCATAGTTGTATTAAAAATAAACAAACACAAAAAAGGTATATCAATATAAAGAGAAGCAAGAAACAGCTCTTCTCTTTATCAAGGACAAAAAGTAAGGGAAATATCAGAAGGATGGATCCTCCCTCTTTCACAATGAAATTGATTTCAACCAATCAGATTCCTTTTTTCTTTTGCTGACATGAAGTCGTGTAGGGTGCGCGCGCTCGTCACGCACCCTTCGCCCACCCGCGAAAATCATATATATCATTATACACTATAAATAAAAATTTCTATAAACCTTTAATAAGTATATTAGTAAAACTGTTAAGTCTAATATCTAATATCATATTCAAACTTTCTATAGTCATTTTCTCAACTTTAAAAGTACGGCGAAGTCGCGACTTCGTCTCGATCTCAGCGCGATCATGGCGCGACCCCGGAAATACGTGCAGGGAGATGTCGCACACATTAAGCGGCTACACCCCGCATTTCGTAACTTTCCTTTCATTGAAATTATAGTGAAAATAATACTTTCAAAATACTTTTATTCATAAATTTAGACAAACACTTAAAGGAAAACTTATATTTATAATTAATTTAATGATATTTCATACTTTACAAATTACGCCGAAGTCACGACCCCAGCACGACTTTTCAAAACGGCTACCGGAATGCGCGCAGCTATCGTGTAGGGTGGGCGAAGGGTGTGCAACTTCTGTATAATATTGAAAATAAAAGAATGAATATAGTTTTCCTAACTAAAAATAATTCACAATTTAAAAACAAAAAATATATATATATATAAATAAATAAATGAATGAATAAAAACATAGGTTTCAGGCACGTTTTAGTTAGAAATTAGCATTTAAAAAAAAAACATAGAAATTCACTGAAAAACACCATAGGTTTCAGGCACGTTATAGTTAGAAATTAGCATTTAAAAAAACCATAGAAATTTACTGAAAAAACCATAGGTGTCAAGCACGTTATAGTTAGAAATTAGCATTTAAAAAAACATAGGTTTCAGGAACGTTATAGTTAGTTGGACATTTCACTCGTACAAAATCATTGAAATTCTGGTGTTATAGTTAGTTCAGCTAACTATAACTCGTGCCCCCGCAATGCACTGCTGACATCACATAATACATCATTCATGACATCGTCAGTGACATCACTGATGAAATCACCGATGACATCATCTACGTGAAAATCTAATGCACCTCCTCACAACGGAATATAACCTTTGATACACCCACTCTAAAATACAGACTACCATTTTCGAAACAACAGACACATCAATACCAGTTACTAAATAGGCACTGACTGATTCCTAGGTCTACACACACATTCGCTCATTCACCCATACATGCAGTCACTCATCAATATAGCACTATCATATGCACTCATACACCTATACAGACACTCACACACTGCCACGTATTCAGAGTTACTCACACACCTAGTTAGTCATGCAAAGAATCAATCATACTTCCATTTACTCACCTATACAGTTATACAAACACCACCTCACTTATTCATACAAATACTAACACATACTTACTCTCTTATAGAATCACGGATACAAATACACACTCATCCATGCAGCCACTCTCACATTTATTGACTCTCACATATAGTTATTTATATACAGTGTATATAAATAATAATAATAATTTATACACCATCACTAACATATACTGCCTTTTACATATGTAGTTACTTGCACATGTACCACTGAGACATCCATTCACTCACCAACACATCCATACACACACTCACCCACCCCTACAGCTGTTTCCACATGCACTTTTGAACCCATACACCCAGTGAATCAATCACTTACACATCTATGCACAGTCACACACCTCCCACCCACCCACACACACACTCAGGCAGCCATACAAATACTCAGGCAAGCAATCAATAACTCATATAGACACTCATGCAGCTACTCACCAACCCATCCAGCAGCTTACATAACAACAGACAGACTGATACAACCTTTCACACAGTTTAGTCACTAACCCGTGCATTTAGTAAGACACATTTAATCACTCACTTATACAGTCAGTCACATTCCAACTAAATCCTTCATATGGACACTACACCCACTCATTCTTCAATACGGCTTGGCATACATATAAAACAAATTTAAACTTTACAGACACACACAGTCACTGGATGATGTCATCAGTGATGTCATTTGAGATATCATCAGTGATTTTACTGACCATGTCATGAATGATGTAATATGTGACGTCATCAGCAGTGCATTGCGGGGGGCGCGAGTTATAGTTAGCTGAACTAACTATAACGCTGGAATATCTATGGTTTTGTACGAGTGAAATGTCCAACTAACTATAACGTTCCTGAAACCTATGTTTTTTCCAGTGAATTTCTATGGTTTTGTAAATGCTAATTTCTAACTATAACGTGCCTGAAACTTATGTTTTTTTAATGAATATATATATATGTATATATATGTAGTATATATATATATATATATATATATATATATATATATATATATATGTAGTATATATATATATATATATATATAAATATATATATATATATATATAAATATATATAAATATATATATATTACCTACGGTCGCCAGTAGGTAGTTATAGTTAGGATTGTTTTCCATAGGAAATCTGCAACATTCTATTGGGAATAACTTTGGCGCAGATTGGGGGATCTGCCTGTAATTTTCCTCAAATTTGCCTCGCTGCGCTCTGCTCCTTTCCTGAAAGTTTGGGGGGGATTCGTCAAGCGGGGGCCGAGATAAAAGGGGGTCCCAAAACGTGTTTTCCCCATGTTAATTTCCATAGGGCGGTTGGACTCACTTTTAGCTCGAACGGCGGAATGGATTTCCACCAAACTTGGCAAAATTGTAGGGACTCTGAGCCCGATGTGCCTTTGCTATGTCTCAAGATATGTGCTCCAGAGGATTTTGAGTAATTTAAGTTCAAAAAAATATATATATCTTTAAGCGAGCCCCGGTACGCGCACCGGGGAGCGCGAGTTCGCGCACGGAAAGCTGATTGGCTCTCGGGTGTCTGTCAACATTCCAAACAGTCCGGAGCGGCCGCCATCTTGTGTCTCGGTAGGATCGAGACAGAAGAGGTGGCAAAAACAAAGGGGGAAATGACCATAAGGGGGCAGGGTAAACCCCTCCTGACCCCCTAGGTTTGATGTGGGGGCCATAAAAGGTCCCCGCGGGGCAAAAAAACAAACCAACAATTTCGATTTTCGCGGGGGGAGCGCCCGGTACGCGCACCGGGGAGCGTACCAAGGGGAAAACCCAGTGAAACAGTAAAATAATAATTGAAAGTGCTTAGAGGTAGGGTAGCTGTGAATAGAGTTGTTGTGTTCTGTGGGTGATTTAAGTACGAACATGTAGGTACCAATGCAGAGTTTTAAATTCAATGTAGACCGTCTCCTTTGTAGATAATTAGCATGTTGTTACAGAAGTTATTGTGGTATATGGAATCCATAGTATAGTCTGTCAGGAAAGTAGAAACAGATCCTTTAAGCACACCCTGAGAAGGTCTAGGGGATCATAGGTAGTTTATCCTGCTCCCTTTTGATGTTTTCCAGTATTACATTTAATCTCTTCTAAATCTACACAAAATGTGCATTAGAGACAGACAGTGAGAGAAAGGAGGCTGGAGATGAAAAACAGATGTCAAATACTCTTTGGAGATAATATAGTGGGAGAAAGGAAGTAACTATGAGCAAACTTACTATGTAACTCCAAAAAATTGCACAGTATAGTATACGTCTCACTTTATAATATAATCTTTTTGGTACGACTTCAAGAATTACATAAGAATTACATATAAAAATGAATAATGTCTGAAACAATTTTTAATTATTAAATAAAAATGTATTGTTGAGATTTTTCATACTCTATTAATACTCCTAACATCAGATTATCTGGAATCTCCTCCACAATTTCATTGCATGATTCCATTGCTTCAATACAGTTTATTAGTTCTTGATCACCAGACTCATCCATGAAATCAAAGTCTTCGTTAAGAATGTTGTTATGCATAATTTCAAAAGAAATTGTATTGGTCTCCTCTTTACCTTCCATTTTTTGGCTGTAAATTGCATAAAAAAATAATTATATTAGTAGAGTTAGGGCACTGTTGGGTTTAAGTTCAGACAGGTACTTCTGAGTTTTTACCAGTGAAGTTATCTTTGTTTTTTTTTTTTTTTTTTTTTTTTTGTTTTTTGTCCTCATCTTGCGATTTCTGTATGATAATGGAGTTTCAGGTGTCTGCCTCTATTTCCTTTCCGACACTGCCCCTCGATCTATCTTGCCTGGGGAGTTTTAATTTTCCTTCCTCTTGTTGATTTTTGAGGAGTTTCCTTTACTCGTTACATACCAATGCTTCTGATTTGGAAGGAGGGGAGCTAGTCAACTTGACTACTCGACAAGTATCATACTTGTCCACCAGAAGATGTATCGCGTTAATCATAGGACTCTTATTTAGATCTTATTTGGGGTTTAGAAAACTTTCAAAACTTTCCCAGAATTGAAATCTCTTACTTATATTTCCTGTCCTATCAAGTTTGTTAATTCTTATAGCCGAGTTCAGCCAGTCTGCATGAGTTGGGCTAGAAGATCCTATCCATTTAATACAAATTTCTCTCCTTGCAAGAACTATTAATACAAAAAGGAGATTTTCTTGCCCTTTGGAGAGCCCCACCTCAGTTTCTGGATCTATAATCCCAAAAAGAATAAGGATTATACTTACAATTAGTTGTTTGGACAGGATAGTGCTCAAGGTCTTACCAACTTGATCCCAAAATTCTTTCAGTCGGGGGCAGCTTTTGAACATGTGGATGTCTTCTGCTCTTTCTTCTCCACATTTAGGGCATTTCTTTATTCCAGCATTTTTAAATTTGGAGAGTTTTCTTGGTGTCCAGTATGCCCGATGGATTGTATACAGATGGTTCCTTTTCAAGGCCGCGGATTTCAGAGTTGACCAGCATTTAGCCACAAATTTTTCCCAAATTAGGTCCAAATTTGCTGTTAGAATGTCCTTGCCCCATATTTGTGTTTCTATGTTGAGGTTTATATCGTTAGCCGATATCAGGGCCCAGTACCATTTCGCTACTTCTTTTGGTATTCGTGCCGTTTTGACCATATCTTTTTCCAAATTATCATTTCCGTTTACATTGGGAAGACTCTTGGACCAGCTTACAATTTGGTAATATTTAAATTTGGATAATGTGTTGTTCGTCAACTCTTGAAGCTCTGACCATGTTTTTAGATTCGATCCGTTTAGAATTTGTCCCCAGTAGTTTACATTGGCTCTTTTAAGTGAAAATGCAAGGATATCTTTGAAGCATTCTGGAGTTCCGGGGGAGTCCCAAATAGGGGCCAATTTACTGTAGTACGATATTTTCAGAATACCTCTTATTTGTGTCCCCATCTTTGCTGCATCCCTTAGTGTCTTAAGCTTTATTTTTTTGAAGTACTTGGGGTGTCCAAACTTATAGAGTACATGATCGTCTGACTTTGTAGTTGCTTGCAAGTAAGTTGGGTAATTTTCGTGACTTTTTAATAGTACTTTAATGTTCTTGAATTGAAAGGCTCTACAATATTCTACCAAGTCTGGGCTGGCCAGCCCTCCATCTTTCTTGCCCCTTCTGATCTTTTTCCAAGCAATCCTCGTACTTTTTGCTGCCCATATGAAACTTGTAATGTCTCTCTGTGCTCTTGCTAGTTCCGTTTTTCCGAACTCCATTGGAATAGCATTAAACAAAAAAGTGAACTTTGGTAAGATGGTCATCTTGACTATGTTCGACCTTCCAATTAAACTCAATGGTAGAGAGGCCCAAGCCTCAAGCAGTCTCCTTACATCACCGGCTACCTTTTTCAAGTTTCGTTGCGTAATCTTCTCTATATCTTGATTCACTAGGATTCCTAGGTATCTGATTTCATTTTTTATGTAGTTGCTTTGAAAGGAAGTGTTCCATGTCAATCTCAGTTTTCGTTTGATTTACCCGGTAACCTGAAACTTTCCCAAACTTTTCCAAAGTATTCCTGCTTGTGTCTTTGGCTCTTAGGTAGTCATCCGTAAAGATCATCAAATCATCTGCATAGAGTGCGATTTTCTTTTCCCATGTGCAATGTTTAAATGCAGAGATTTTGTTGTCGTTTCTTAATTTATTCGCTAACGGTTCAATATATAAATTGAATAGTAGAGGAGAAAGGGGACAACCCTGTCTCGTTCCTCTGCTTATCTTTATGTTTTCTGTGAGACTACCATTTATTAGAACCTTCGATCTTGGATTCTTGTATATTTGATTTACCATATGGATGAAGTTTGATCCAATGTTGTTTTTGACCATAACTTTCTCTAGGAAGGTCCAGTTGACCCTATCGAAAGCCTTTGCGGCATCAACGGTTAATATGGTAAGAGGAGTTTTCTCATGTGTTGCGATATCTATTGCAGTTAGTAATTCTTGTGTGACTTCATGTAGATTTCTCCCTTTGATGAAACCTTTTTGATCCTTATGTAGCAATTTTGTTAATACTTTACCTAAACGTGCTGCCATTATTTTTGTAAATATTTTATAGTCAGCGTTCAGCAAAGATATTGGACGATATGACTCGCATTTGGCAGGGTTCTTTCCAGGTTTCAGGATGATTGTAATTATCTCGTCATTCCAGGAGTCTGGTATAGGTTTCTGTTGTGTAAGGATTATATTAATTAATTTGGTTATATGAGGAAGTATGGAATCTTAATTTCGTGTATACTTCATTCGGTAGAGCATCAGGTCCTGCTGCCTTTCCTTTCTTCAAGCTTTTGATGGCATCCGCCACTTCATCTTCTAGGACTTCTTTATCTAGGATTTCTCTTTCTTCTTCTGTAAGTTTTTGGAGTGCCGCATCTTCTAAGTAGGAATTGATCTTTTGATCTGATGGATTTATATCTTCTGTATAAAGCTCTTTGAAGAATTTCCAAAATTCTTGTCTGATAATATTTTCGTCGGAGTTTGGAATAGAATTATCATCCGGGATTATGCTTTTTACTTTGTTTCTGGACAGGTCAGTCTTAAGTTTCCATGCCAGCCATTTTCCACAGCCTTCACCATACTCATGCTTTGCTAGTTTGCTGGAGTCCCATTTTATTTTCAATCTTTCTTCCAATATGCGGTCAATTCTATCTTTTTGCATCTGTTTTTTTTGGGATAGTTCTTGTTTCTTTACCTCCTCTTGTTCTGTGGATATAGTGATTTCTAGGGAGTTGATGTCGTTTTCCAAGTCTGAGATCTCTTGTTTTAATTGCTTGTTTTTTCGAGCTCCTAAACTCAATAGTTTGCCCCTTATAACAGCTTTAAAGGTATCCCAAGTTATTTGTTCTGTGGTACCAGATGCGTTTATTTCAAAAAAGTTTTTTGTTTCAATTTCCAGCTCTCTAATTAGCTGTTCATCTTGTAGCAAGGCTCTCTCGACTGTGAATCTTCTTTCAATAATTTTTTCTGTTACTTGTAGTGCTAGTTGAACTGCCGAGCGGTCTGACAGATGAGCTGGAAGGTGAGATACTTTTTCCACTTTCTTTGATAATTCATTACTGATCAAGAAGTAGTCAATCCTGGATTTATGTCCCAGTTTTTTGTTATATAGGGTGAACGGGTGCATTTTTTCTCCTTTATTCTTCCAAATATCTACTAGGTCGAGATCTCTTTTGTAGATCCCAATCCATTCTCTCATTTTTTTAAGTTGGTCAGTTTACCAGGTGGTGATCTGTCTAGTTTTAGATCCATCACTAGGTTAAAATCACCTCCCAATATTATGGGAGAGGTGGCTAGGAGTAACTGCGAGTACAGTTTTCGCAACGGATCGGCATCATCTAGGTTGGGCCCATAATAACCTGCAATGGTTAGGGGAGAATTTCCTATTTTGACGCTAGCTATGGCCCATCTACCTTTGCTGTCTACTTCTGAGGTGATTACAATTGCTTTCAGGGATTTTTTAAAGATTATCGCGATTCCCTTGATGTTACATTGTTGTGAAGTGCATATGTAAGAATCTACCCACCATAGGTTCTTAGTTATTTGATCCCATTCTTCTTTTAACAGATGAGTCTCTTGTAGTATTATTATCTCGCTTTCTCCAGTTCTTATGTATTCCAAAATTTTGTTCCTCCTACTTTTTGTCCTCAGGCCATTTACATTCCAAGATAAGATTTTTACGTTCCTACTTGTACTCCCCATTGTTGTTCATGTATTGCAATTTCTTAAGATGTACAACTCCCATTTGTTTTGATTTCCTAAGTTTTCGCAGATGAGGAATTTTTTGTTTTTTTTCCCTACTTTGCTCCCCACCCTTTTTCGTGTGATTTTGTGCTTTCTTAGGTGTGTTTTAGTGTTACCCTCCCCGGGGAAGCCTCCCTCTTCTTCTCCTTCGGTTATCTTCATAACCCTTTTGGCTTCCCGTTCCCGTGATTCTTACCTATGTACATTTTTATAAAAATGGTTAATTGGTCGGTTACAAGCTCCTTCATAGTTTGTTACATACTTCGCACTTGACTTGAAGTTATCTTTGGGCAGTGTATGTTATCAGGCAGGAAGTAGAAATATAAAAAAGTGCATGTGAAGAAGTCTAAGTAAATTCATAATTATACTAGAGAAGCCTAAATCAATCCATAACTACAACAGAGAAGCCTATCTGAATCTATAACTATAACAGAGGGACAGTAAAAAACTATCAGAAAACGTTTTTCCAATTTAACTTAAAGTGCAGAACATAGTTCCCCTTACAAATTAACAAATTACCTTTCAGAAAGGAGTTGATGTTTTCAGAGGAAATCCTTTATAAATGTATCTCAGGTAGTAGTACTCAAAATGGCCGTGTTTCCCTCTCATTTTTTATATATATTCATGTTCATAACCAATGAAATGTCAGCACAATATAATACAAAATGAAAGTAACATTTTTATTGGTTGCAAATTCTAACACTTTCATATGTGTTTTAGTCATGTAATTTACCTCAGGATATTTAGACAGGGCTACAGCCCAAATGGGTCAATGGAATTCCACTAAATTTGGGAAAATGGTAGGGACTGCTATATAGTAGGGCCTATTCTATATATGGTGAAAGTCTCTCCAGTGGTTTTTAAATATATTGACTTCCAAAAACGTTTTAGGGCGCTTACCGGTGCGCGCCCCGGTACGCGTACCGGTAGCGCTACGGGAGTCCTCCATCTTGTGTTTCGGTACATTTGAGACACAAGATGGAGGACAAACAACGTTGGGAATGGGTAAAAGGGGGTACGGTAGACACTCCCTGACCCCCTAGGTTTTCTGAGGTGGGCTTAGGAGGCCCATATAGGCCCAAAAAAAACAATTATTTAAAAAAAATTCGCGGGGGGAGCGCCCGGTACGCGCACTGGGGAGCGTACTTTAGTGAAAAACAGTGAAAAAAGTTAGAGAAAAATAATTATTTTGAGTGATCAGAGGTAGGGTAGCCCTGAAAAGAGCTTTTGGGTTCTGTGGCTGATTTAGGTACCTACAAGTAGGTTCCAATGCACAGTCTTATATTCAGGAGGAATATTCTATTCCCCTCATCTGAGAAGTGCACACCATCTCCTCTGTAGATATCTTGCATGTTGTAACGCAAGTTATTGTTGTATATTGAACCCATTCCATAGTCTCTCATGTAAGCAGAAACAGATTTATTCACATGTTTCCGTGCTTTCTCAAATTGTGGACAAAATTGGTTGGACCACTTCCATTTCTGTCTTTGGCATATATTGGAAAATACCAAGGCAGTTTGAGGAAAAAGTGCCATCAATTGCTCAAAGGTGTCCTTTAAAAGCATTTCCAGACCTACCCCAGTCAAAGTGCCTAAGTCATTTCCACCACAGTGCAGAATTATGAGGTGAGGGTGTGGCATATGCAAAAAGGTTTTCACCAATGGTATCAATTGATGACATCTCAATCCTCTCTGGCCAATCCATTTGATGTTCACATTTGGTAAATCAAGGTTGTGAACATTTCTGGTAGCTGCATACCTTTGAGCCCAGTGGATGTAGCTATGTCCAATAATCCAGACAGAATACATGGTAAGAGGAGGTTCTGGTGCAGTCAGATGAAGTGTGGGAATGAAATGGCAGTTGGAACAGTAGGAGTTTGCGCAAAAAAAACTGTGGAGTTTCAGTGCTCTTGAATCACAAGCAATAATTGGTGGATTCAGATAGTTGAAAACTGAAAGTTAGGGTGCATGGTTCTGTTTTGTGAAAGAAGCAATTTGAATGGTTAAGAAAAAGTCATTTAAAGAAACATTGCACTGGATAAGCTGGGGTATTGAGAGGTCAAACATCCTTGCTAAGTTCAATTGCAACATTGTAGAATAAACGTTTAAACCTGAGAGCTCAGTGAGGAGGGAGTTGCTATGGTAACAGGTAGAAAGGGCTGAGGGGGGAAGGGTGTTGGTTTGAAAATAGAGAGGGAAGAGTTTTGATTGGTTACCATGAGGAATATGTGTGTAGAATTAGAGGTTCTCTGTGCCATTCATGGTTGCAGTGCCCTGAGTACATACCTTTTGCTCTGCTAAAGAAATATTGGTGTGTGTGTCTGACACTGTTCTCAATCTCCTAAAGCATTTGTAAAGGCGAGTAATGATTCATTTAATATAGATAGAGACTTGTATACTCTATGGAGAAGATTTGGAAGCAAATTGTGGTTTTTTAATGTTGCTTTGTGTCATGCTTTTTGATAATGCTTGGTAAAAAGTTTTTACTGCATAGAGGAATTGTATTTTGTAAAATTGTGAAGTTTCAGTAGTGACATGGAATGCTTGTACATAGGACCTGTGCTGTGTTTCTTAAATGTGATGTGAAAAACGATTTTGGGGAAAATGAATGGCTTTTACATTTTTTAGAAGGAATAAATAGTGTCCGCATGATTAAAGAAATACATTTGAAACTTTTACAATGATGTCACCTGTGTTACCTCATACTAGGAAGCACATTGAGCTTCTTTGCTGTTGGTTTGTGTCATGTTTTTTGATAATGCTTGGTATCAACATTTGCAAGATAGAGGATTTGTATTTTGTGAAATAGTGAGGTTTCAGTAGTGAAATTGAATGTGTGTACATAGGACCTGTGCTGTGTTTCTTAAATGTGATGTGAAAAACGATTTTGGGGAAAATCATTGGCTTTTACATTTTTGAGAAGGAATAAATAGTGTCTGCATGATTAAAGAAATATATTTGAACCTTTCACAATGATGTCACCTGTGTTACCTCAGATTAGGAAGTAGATTGTGCAGATGAGGTGAGGCATGTCCAGAGGTACAGAGGAGGTGAGGCCTGTGTTCAAGACTGTAGTGGGAGAGAGGCCTTTCCTGGGGAGCATAGGTGGTGAGGCCTGTGTCTAAGAGTGTAGTGGACTAGACTTCATGAAGCCTATCCCCCACTGCACTCTTAGACACAGGCCTCACCTCCTTTGTACCCCTGGACAAACCTCTCTTCCACTACACTGTTCAATACAGGCCTCACTTCCTCTGCACCCCTGGACAATCCTCACCTCATCTGCAACCCTGAATAGACGTCAACTCATCTGCATCCTTAGACAGGCCTCAGCTTATTTACACCCCTGGACACGCGTCACCTCATCTGCACCCAGTTACCATCAATTATACCCAATACATTGAGGCCTGTCCAGAGGACACAGATGAGGTAAGGCTTGTCCAAGGGTCAGAGGAGGTCAGTCCTCTCCACTGTACTCATGGACACTGAATGCTTGTACATAGGACCTGCGCTCTGTGTCTAAAATGTTATTTAAAAAACGATTTTGGGGCAAATCAATGACTTTTAGATTTTTGAGAAGGAATAAATAGTGTCTGCATGATTAAATAAATATATTTCAACCTTTCACAATGATGTCACCTGTGTTATGTCAGATTAGGAAGTAGATTGTGCAGATGAGGTGAGTCATGTCCAGAGGTACAGATGAGGTGAGGCCTGTGTTCAAGACTGTAGTGGGAGAGAGACCTTTCCTGGGGAGCATAGGTGGTGAAGCCTGTGTCTAAGAGTGCAGTGGACTAGACTTCATGAAGCCTATCCCCCACTGCACTCTTAGACACAGGCCTCACCTCCTTTGTACCCCTAGACAGACCTCTCTTCCACTACACTTTTCAATACAGACCTCACCTCCTCTGCACCCCTGGACAATCCTCACCTCATCTGTAACCCTGAATAGACCGTTTGCTTATTGTCATTGCTTTGTTGTTTGGTAATAGTGGTCTATAATGTGTTATTTTTTTCTTTACCACAGATTGAAATCAAGATTTCAATAGTAAGGAAATATGCCCTCAAGGCAGAGGAGAAGAAAAGATGCCAAGCGGAAAAAATCAAAAACAGCAACGGAATTACAGTACTCCTCTACAACAAATACTTCAAAAAACAGGAAAAAAGCTCCTGGTAAGACAACTAAGTCTTTCTTACGGAACACATGTAGATAAAAAAAAAATGTTGGACAGAATGTATAAAAAGAGAAGGAGAGAGCAAATTTGAAAAGGAAGGAGAGGCCCACCAAAAATGTTACTACTGAAGCAAGAGAGAATAATATGTATAGGAATAGAAGGCAAAACCAATTTAGGGACATTCGTAAACGGATGTTTCGCAATAGGGTGGTTTTAAATTTGTTAAAAAACATTAGGAAAGGTAAACAGAGAGCTGCTTTTTATAAGAAAAAGAAAAGTGTAGAGAAGATTGTTGATCAGGCTTTTGAAGTTAAGAAAAAATTATTTATTTTAATAATCAATAGAATTAGGCCACTTAACAAGACAATTGATGTTTTCAAATCAAACAGTAGATGGAAAAGAGTAATTAATCGGACTAATTTTTGTAAAGTTTTTTCTGGAGAATGGATGCACAGTTCAAGTTGTGAGCCATTTTTTAATGAGGAGAGTTACTTCCAGGAGAATGATTTAGTGCATGCAGTTGACACCAGTGGTCGAGCATATGAGGTGAAAGACGGTTGTCTGATTGAAAAAGAGAAACTTGTGCCTAGAGAACCAGAAGAGGTGTTAACTGATGAAGTTTTAGGGAGACGTACTAAGGGTCCAGTGTACACTTGGAAGTGTAGTAGTATTTGTAGTGTGCGACAGGAATCAATCGATTTGTTTTGTAATTTCTTACGTACATATAGTAGGAAAAGTCTAAAACAGAAAATGAAGATGTTGCAAGACTTAGATCCTTGCAGAGTGAGAGAAAACAGGTTTGCAAGGGCATTTACTGGCTTGTCTTTCTAGAAAAGTCTGTCAGAGTGTTTTTCATCATTTTAGGATGTAAGCAATGCATCATAACAAAATGAGGAAATTAGTGAAAGGTTGTATTATGCAAAAAGTCCAGCACTTAAGCTTAAACAATTAAACAGTGCTCTTTTGAATGGAACTGAATTAGATGTGAAGAAGATTTGTGAAGAAATTGAGATTTGTTATTTTGGTGAAAAAGAGGACAGTGTAGAAATTGACACAGAAATTCAAGGTAATGTGGAAGACAATGTACAGATTTCAAGTACAGAAAAGTTTGACCAGGAAATTACCAGGTTTAAGGTGAAATCAAGTGAAAGGCCAAATTTTACTTGTGTGTGTTGTCGACTAACTCATTATAAGCATCAAACTAGATTAGTTGATTTATACGTAAAAAGTGAAAAGATAAATAATTATGAGTGGAAGGATTTTGCAACTTATTTGTGGGTGGAGAATTCTTTTGATTTGAGTTCTGATCAGCGTATTTGTAAATATTGTTATGATAAATTAAATCAAAACAGAATGCCTGCTAGAGCTGTTCATAATAATCTGGAGTTGGTAGACATTCCTCCTGAATTGATGGATTTAAATACATATGAGTCTATTTTGATTCAATGTGTCCATCCTTTTCAGGCAACTGTTCGCATGGAGCCCAAGATAGGGAAATTGCCTCCTTCAGATTTACAGAGGGGATTAAAGGGAAGAGTTGTTTATTTTCCTCTAGATTTCAAGAAAAATATTGATACCATTGGTGTAGAGAAAGTGGAAGAGGAACCTCTGGTTATTCTAGTTAATGGGGTTCCGACAAAGAGTAAGAAAA
This sequence comes from Lissotriton helveticus, assembly GCF_964261635.1. NCBI lineage: Eukaryota > Metazoa > Chordata > Amphibia > Caudata > Salamandridae > Lissotriton > Lissotriton helveticus. The sequence goes on from NC_136057.1 coordinate 1,492,189,336, forward strand.
TCTGGCAAGATTTAGTGGATGTTAGGAAAGTCAAAAAGGCAACGTTGTATTTGGTCAAAAACAATGAGTACTACAAACATGTATGTGTTGGAGCAGAGGAAACAGCTGCAGATGAAGACAGTGATTGTTCAGCTGGCCAAATTGAAAAAGTTGATGTGTCTAGAAGTGAAGAAATATATGAACATTATACTGTTCATCCTTTGCATTCCAAAGAAGTGATGGGGAATGCAATTGACTTGTTTCAAATGAAAGCAGCAAAAGGAAGTCCCATTAGTGTATGGGAAGAAAGTTTGGAAGCTCGTTGTTTTCCACATTTATTTCCAACAGGTCGAGGTGGACGATATGACGATCGACCACTTCAAATTCCTGCATCTGAATATCGAACTTTAAGATTATATGCTGAAGATCCAAGGTTTCGTCAATGCATTCCATATTTGTTTCATCTACTGTATGAAAGTGACTTGTCTGGGCTTTCTTATGCAGTAAACCATATACTGAAAAGTGGAGCACATCTGCAAAATGTTTCGGCGAGGGACTTTATGGAGAAAGTCAATCTGCAAGATAATATTTTGGAATCTCATCTAATCAATCTCATGGCATGTCAGCGTGGTACAAATGAGTATTGGTACGGTCGTCATGGGGAATTGAAATGTATGCTAAGAAACTTAGGAACTCCTACATGTTTCCTCACTCTTAGCTGTGCTGAGTATGCATGGGACGACTTACTTCAATTTCTACGAGAGGCAAATGCAAATATACAAAATATAGAATTCAAAACTGCTGGAGAACTGTGTTCTTTGGATCCAGTGAATGTATGCAGATATTTCAATCATAGATTTGAAGCTATGCTGTCTTTTATTACCAACAAAAAAAATCCTCCCCTTGGAGAGGTTTTGGATTTCTTTTGGAGAAAGGAGTATCAAGCGAGAGGTGCTCCTCATATACATATGTTGTTGTGGATTAAAGATGCACCCAAATTTGGAACAGATTCGGTTGAGACAGTGATGAGCTTCATTGAAGAGTATTCAACATGTGCTGTTCCGAAAACTACCGAAGAAAACAGTTTAAGGCAACAAGTTTTACGCTTTCAATCTCATCGTTGTGGAAAGTACTGTCGTCGAAAATTCAGAAACAAGGACAAGTTCTACACAAAATGTCGTTTCGGGTTTTCACGACCAGTGATTTCTAAAGGAAGAGTAAATAATTTGATGTCTTCTCTGCGACATACTGTGACGAGGAAATCACCAAAAAATACATACAATTTAAAAAGAAACGAAGAGTCCAAGTACATCAACGACGACAACCTAGTGATTTTGTCCATGTGGAATGCTAACATGGATATTCAGTTCGCTGCTGACAACTCTATTGCTGTGGCTCGATATGTGACGTCTTACATCACAAAAAAAGAAAAGACAGAACTGAAGGAAATGTGGGAGGACATTTCACATGAAAAGAGTATAAGTAAAAAATTATACAGTTTCAGTCTGAAGATGTTGTCGCATCGAGAAATTGGAGCATATGAATGTTCTGATCGGTTATCATCAGCAAGTCTGTACGCCAAGTCTAGAACAATTATTTGGGCAAGTCTAGATCTTGCTACAACACGAAACCGAGTTTTTAAATCTGTACAAGAAATTGAGTATTTGGCGGAGAAAGAACCAAACAGTACAGATATTTTGGAGACAAACATGTTGGATACATACTATTCAAATAGAAGTAGTCATCTTGAGAACAGTTGTTTGTATGAAGTTCTGCAAAACTATATTTATAAGAGGAACATCAGAGAAGATATGAATAATGGAATATATGCTGTCATTGGGTGTGAAGGATGTCTAGTGAAGCAGAGAAAAGGCCATTTGATTAATCATCGAAAATTGAGTTGCGAAAATCCAGAGAAAAGGGAATTTTACTATTTAGCTCTTTTGCAACTCTTTAAGCCATGGCGTACAGAAGAGGAACTACTTGGAGATTTTCTCTGTTACGAAGATTCTTTTAATGCAACCAAGGATACCATAGAATGTCCTGTTTTTCCAAATTATCTGCAAATGTTGAACGAAGAGATAGAGCAAGAAGCCACAATTGCTGTAGAGATTGCTAGAGACAGACAGTGAGAGTTCTAATTCATTGAGTCAGGATCCACTAGGAGGACCAATTATCCAAAATGAAGCTGCCACTGCCATGGATGAGGTGGAAAGAGCTATGGAACAAGCTCAAGATGATGTAGTTAACTTAGAAGATTTGGTGAAACAACTAAACCTTGAGCAGAAGCAGATATATGACGAAGTCACAGAACAGATTGAACATGGATTCAGTCATGAGAAAAAAGAGTGCTCACGTACATCATTGAAGCCTGTCCAACTGTACGTGAGTGGAGAAGCGGGAACTGGAAAAAGTTTTCTGATTAAAGCAATTGCAACTTATCTGCAGAAAAGGACTGAATCACCGCTATCTTGTGTTGTTACCGCTCCAACTGGGCTGGCAGCACATAATATTAAAGGGATTACTTTACATCGTTTACTGATGCTGCCAGTGGAGCATGATAACAAATTGCAATGCCACAAGCTATCTGGAGATGCGTGTTCCGAAGTTTCGAGAGTCCTGAAGAAAATGAAACTTCTTATCATTGATGAAGTAAGCATGGTCTCAAATCTAATGCTTGCTTTTGTGCATTTGAGAATGCAAGAAATTCTTAGAACAGAGTATGATGTGTTATTTGGAGGGAAACACATTATTGTTTTTGGAGATCTACTGCAGTTGACTCCAGTGAAAGGACAACCAGTGTTTAAAATGGTCACGCATGAAGATACCAGGAAGTGCCTAGGAAGCATTGGAAACGTTAATATATGGTTACATTTCAAATATGCAGAACTACTCCAAAATATGCGACAGGCAAAGGATGAAGATTATAAAAATATTCTACAAGATGTAAGAATCGGAAAAGTAAGTCAGCATGGGAAAAAAGCTTTACATGGACGATTAATTTCAAATTTGTACCCAAATGAAAACATTCTTCCAGAGAATATTTTTAAGAAAATTAACGAGAAGAAGTCTGGGATATGTTTGATGCCAACTCTGAAAGAATGTTCCATGTTCAACAACAAAATGTTAAAGTTAGAAAATGAAGAGATAGTGAAACTGGAAGCTATAGATAAAATAGAGCATATGGGAGCAACAATTATTTTGTCTGAAAATTTGAAATCAAAATTGGATTCATTAGAGAAGACTATATCTAAAACTGCTGGTTTTGAAAAGACTCTGAATGTGTGTTTAAATTGTCGTATCATTTTGAGAAGGAATTTAAATGTTGAAAGAGGTCTGGTAAATGGACCAATGGGTCATGTTGTTGATTTTGTGAATTACAAAAATAGAGATGGAATTGAAATTTTAAAAATTAAATTTGATGGCATTGACGAAATAGAACAAATTTGTCGTTGTTCAGCTAGATTTATGCTTGTGAAAGACTTATATGTTCGCAGAAAGCAGTTTCCTGTTTGTTTGGCATATGCGGTGACAATCCATAAATCTCAAGGTTTAAGTGTAGATAGTGCTTTGGTGAACATTGGAAGTTCTGTGTTTAAAGAGGGTATGGCATATGTCGCATTATCACGAGTCAGAACTTTATCAGGATTGTACGTGATTGAGTGTGATGAAACAAAAATTTGTGCAGATCTAGATTGTGTTAAAGAATACAATAGGTTAAGAAGAGAGTATGCTCCACATTTGCCTCAATATCTTCCGTTTGAAAAACGTGTGGTAGGCCGAAAAAGAAGAAATGAGAATAATTGCAGTGAGGTAGTAGCAAAAAGACAAAAAGTAGATGAAACTGTAATTGTAAGCAGAAGGAAAAAGGATTCTGTTGAAGATGTTGTTGGATTTCAGTTTGAAAACAGTTCTGGTGTCAACTGCTATGCTAATGTAGTGGTTAATGTTTTTTTTCTTCAAAATTTACAAGAACAGATTGTTGAAAATCAGGATCAAACATTCTGCTGTTTATTGAATTCTGTGTTTGAGAAATGTAGCAGTGATAGAGCAAAAATAGAAAGTGTTTCAGAAATTCGAAATCTTCTAGACATATGTTCTGGTCAAAATCAATTTTCACAGAATATTCAGCAGGATTGTCAGGAATGTTTAATGTATATGTTTGATGTATTGGAAGATGAAGGTGTAGATATAAAAAATCTTTTTAGCCTTTCTTATCAATGGCAGCATGACTGCGACAACTGTAGTTTATCAAGTAGTACTACAATAGACACTGAAAGATTTATATATTTGACTTTACCAGACTGCAAATCAGTGTCTTTTAATAATCTAGTTAAAGCAGCTGATCACAATATGGCGTGTACCCAATGTAAGTCTGCAATGCTGTCCACATTATTTATACAAAATTATGGTCAGTATGTCATTTTAATGTTCCAACGATGTAGACCTGATGGAAGTAAATTGTCAACTTCTATTAAAAATTTCGTGGCTTCTCAGTTATCAATATCAGGAAGAACTTTTGCAACTGTAGCTATTATTTATCATGACGGTCCTTCAACAACATCAGGGCATTACACATGCTATTTAAAATGTCGAAAAGATTGGAGTAACTGTAATGACACTCATTTGACTTTCAAACAACGTTTGCCTTTTGACTTAAAAAATTCAAACCTAGTGTTTTTAGAACCAAAATTTAAGTAAAGGTAATTGCCCTATGAAGACAGGAGCAGTTAATAAAAGTTAGTTTGCTGTTTAAAATTATATTGTGAGTAAAAGTGATGAAGATAATATAAAAATTATAGTTCTCATAAAGGTATAGTAAGTGGATCGCATAGTAAGTGATATCAGTATTATAGGAAATGTTCAACATGAGAGAGCCAGAGATGGAATTATGAATATTTAAATATTGTGAAAATGTTGTTTGAGCCTTTCTTTTAGAACGTCGGGAAAACGGTAATTTTAGAGTTTGTTTTAAGTAATTTGAAAATATACTGATACATCTGACACTATTTGGCCTAAAGGAAAGGTGAAGGAATGAGCAAACAGTCATGACTGAACAGAAGGAGTATATGAAAACATTGAAACATATTTCAGATGTTCTTGGAGCTTTTTTTCTAGAGAGTCGATGAAATGGAATTTTTAGAGAACAGCAGAGTACCTTCCAACGAAAAGGACCTTCATGATGTACTATTTGGCCTAAAGGAAAAGTAAGTGAATGAAAGATTAGTGTACATTTGTGATATTTAAGTTTATATGGGTTTTTTTAAAACACAATCTTTTTGACTGTGTTTTTTTTCCCCGCTGTCATATGAGTAGTTTGAACTCACTGTTTTAAGTGAAATTCAATATATTCTGAGAACCGCAAAAATCAACTATGTAACATGTTGTACAAGTTATTCTATAGTTTGTATTGTGTAATTTAAATTGTATTCCCATTGTCTCACACTCACTTTGCTTTTTGCATCCTCTTTCAGCTCTTTTAACTCACTTATAATGTCTTTCTCTCACTCTGTTTCACCCTTGTTCCTTTACTCCAATTCTTTCACAACCCCTCATTCCCATTTCAACTGTCTGCATCCCCTCTCTCCCTTGCACCACGTTTCAGCTTTCAGTCTCTCTGTTTTATTTCCCTTTTCCGTGTTTTCCTTCTATCCTGTTTTAGTAATTCCTCTTTACTCATTCAGTTCTTTTGTCGTAGTCTGTCACTATAACTCATCCACCCTCCCTGACTTATCTTTCTATGCTCTTTTCTTTTGTCCTCTTCTCTTTGTTTTTCCTTCACTACCTCTATATTCTCAGTCCCTGACTCTCCTTGTCTTATGGTCACTTATGTTTATCTACCTTCCATCATTTCTCTTAAAACAAATTCACTGCTCCTCTCTCATAGTTCTTCATCTCTTTTTTTTTTACTCCGATTTCATTACTACTTCTCATTTCCTATTATTCAGTGTCCTTCTCTTTACTTTCATCAACGAATCACATTCTCTCTGTTCCACTGCTTTACTCCTCTTCCCCTCTTTCCTTCCTTTCTCATTTTCCTTTCCTCACTCATTGTATTCCACTTCACTCAGTCCTTCCCTTAGTCCCTCTGTCTACTAAGTTCCTCACTCCTTTTCCCTCAATCCTTCTATATTATCCTCTCTCCCTTCATCCCTTCACTCTGTAACTCCCCTTTACTCACTCCCACTCATCTTCCATTCCTCATTCTTGTAAATGCATCCTCAATTAGACTTGTTTCCCTCTCAGTCATTCCCTTTTTACTTACTCCTGTTTTCTGATTTAGTTTTGGTAACTCACATTCTTTTAGTATCTTTCTTACCTTCAGTTAATTTCTCAATTCTTCTCTTCTTCTCTGTCACTGAACGTATCTGCCTTACTCTTAGTAATTTGCTCTCCTTCTATTTCTTTTTCCCTCTTTTTGTCCTTCTACATTACATGTCCTTCACTCTTACTTTATTTCTTAGTACACTTTTATGATTTTTAACCTCTTGACTTGTATCTTCTATTTTAAAATATATATTTTACTAATTATAACTTTTTTTTCTCTTTAATAGATACAAAGTGTAGTTAAAACAGGTAATTAAATTTACATTAATTATATGGTAAGTATGACTAAACAAATGTAATTTGTCATCACCCTTTGCTTTAACCTCATTACTATTCTCTCACCCTACCTCACTCCTGTTTCCTTACTCTGCTTTCCTCACTTATTCTTATCCTCCATGTTTACTCCTCTTGCCCTACTGTCCTACCACATTCAACTTATTTCAGTCTCCCTGCTTTACTTCCCTTACACTCTCTTCCCTTCCTTTGCTCCCTCACTCATTCTCTTACTCATTTACTTCACTCCTCTCACTCGTTCTCTTAGTCCGTCTGTCCTCACAGTTCCTCACTTCCGTTCTCTCACTCTGTCTCTCTTACCGTCGCTGTCCCCTCACTGTCACTACTCTTTTGTCATACTGACTCCCTATAAGTCACCCACACTGCCTTACTTACCTTTCTTTGCTGTTTCACTCAGACCCTTTCAGTCACTGTTTCCTTTACTCTCTCTGTCCTTTCTCTCGGTCACTCCCCATGTCTTACCCTAATTCAGTTTTATCCACCCTCTTTCACCCCTCTTTACTTACATTCACTGCTGTTTTCTCACCCTCCCTCACCGTTGTTCATTTATTCCGGTTCTGTCACTACCCCTCATTCCCCATCCTTTACTGTCCTTCCTTTTACTTTCAACACCCACTCACATTCTCCCAGTACCTCTACTTTAGTCTTCTTCCTCTCTCTTCCCTTCTTTTGCTCCCTTATTCATTTTCCTTTTCTCACTTACACCCTATTACACCTTCTCTCTGTCTTACTATGTAATACACAGTCCCTCTATGTTGCTCCCTCTAGCTCTCTTTCTCTTAACATCACTCTCTCTGTCCCCTTCCCTCATGCTCACTCCATTATTTTTTTTTTTTTGGGTGCGCGCCCCGGTACGCGTACCCTAAGGAAAAAAGAATTACAGTTTTTTTAAAATGTGGCTTTTTTTATAAATTGGAGGTAGTTCTAAAAATAACTGTTTTTTTATTCTTTTTTTGTTTTATATTTTTTTAATTGTTTTTTTGAACATTTTTTACTTTTTTGGGCTTTTCTGAACAGTTTTATATATTTTTTGTATTTTTTATGAGGTGAAACAAAAAACAGGGAATTGTAAACGGCTAAAATGGAGCAAAAAAAAAATCTGGAAAAAATTAGGGTTTTTTGGGGCAATTGTGGTTGTCACCAGCAAGGACGATGAGCTTTACGCTCTGCTCACCATAGGTGATGGTCTTACCACACAAAATACATGTGATCCTGAATTCACCAAACCGTGGTTGTATGCTTGGGATCATCTCCCTTGTCTCTGGTCCCGATGGAGTGGGTTGCTTTCTTTTGGAGGTGCTGGGTGAAGATTGGGGAGGGTTACTGGCCAGTTCTCTCACCTCTGCAGCAGCATAGTTGTTGGGATGCTTGCGCTGCATATGCCGAATCATGGTGTAATTGCCAAATGAATATTTCTTATTAGGGTTCCCCCTTGAAAGTTCAATGCCACAGATTCGGCAAGTCACCTTTGGCGCATTCACTTTCTTCTTGCCCTCTGGGATGGAAAAAAACTCCCATACAATGTGCTCCTTTGGCCTATATGGGGTATTGTCTTCTGGCAGGAATGTCCTTCTCCCCTCCTCCTCCTCCTCCTCCTCCTCTTCTTCTTGACCACCAATGTGATGTTGTGGTGGTCCTCTTGGTGGTGGTGGTGGTGCAGATGCTCCAGCTGCTGCTGCTACTGTAGCCATTTTAAAGTACAAAAGATTAGTGACAGATCTCCAAACAGGTCTTCCTCAGTCAAAGGACAAAGTCAGAATAAGGAAAAAAGGTGGGGGCTTTCATCATTTGGAAAAAAAAAACTGTCCTGGACCAATGAAAAGTGTTATTTTCAGGTCACATGACCCGACGCGCGCCTGGCGGCGCTTACGTTGCACAATCGTATGCGCTCGGGTGTGCTTACGCAGTGCGTCATATGACGCATCACGCGGCTACGTGATACGTCACGATGTTGTTTTCGTTCGCAGCAATAGCGCTAACGGGACGCTCACCGGTACGCGCCCCGGGGCGCGCCGTAACACTGCGCTCACCGGTGAGCACATCGGTACGCGCCCCAGGAGCGCTCCGGGGCAAAAAAAATAAACATAAAAAAAATAGTATAACAATTATAAAATATAAAATTCATTATAAAAAATATTACATTTCATACCTATAGAGATTTGCTATTAAAAAACCTATGAAATTCACTGAAAAAACCATAGGTTTCACATCAGTTATAGTTAGGAATTAGCATTTAAAAAACCTATAAATTTCACTGAAAAAACCATAGGTTTGACACCAGTTATAGTTAGCTGGAAATTTTACTCGCATAAAACCAATGAAATTCCCACGTTATAGTTAGTTGGACTCACTATAAATTGCGCGTGCAATGCACTGCTGATGAAGTCACATATTACATCACTCATGACATGGTCAGTGACATCACTCATGACATCACTGATGACACCATACTTGTGACAGAGTGACAGACCTCTTTTCACTGTAATGTAACCCTTGAAACACATATTCAAAAATAGAAACTAAAATTTCCAAAAAAATGGAGATACCCATACCATTTACAACAACCAATTGAATAATTCCACCATCTATATACACATCCACTCATTGACCAACAGTTCCATATAGTCACTCATACATATACTCACTGATCATATGTAGTGATACACCAATACATCCTGTTACACACAGACAGTCATCCAAAAGATACTCTCACACATACTCACACATGCAAATAAACTATTGAACATCCATTTATTTGCATATACAGCTATACACACACAACCACCTTACTTCTAAGGAAACTTACACATACTTACTCTCTTAAAGAATCACTTATAGAAACACATACTTATTTAAACAGGAACTCTTACAATTTCTTACTCACATATACTCACTTATATACATCAATATTCACATATATTAGATTAAAACATATGTAGTTACTGATAAAGACACTACTGAGACAGTCATTCAGTCACTAACACACACATATATACACTCATCCACCCATACAGTCTTGCACATATGCTGTCTTCAAAACACATACAAAGAGAGAGTCAGTCATTCATGCATCTATGTGCTAGGTAACACCCCCACCCAACCATACAAACACTCATACTGATACTAAAAAAACATCTAATAACCCATATACCTACACATGTAGCTACTCACCGACCCATGCAGCCACTTATACACAAAGTGAAACACTAATCCATATATTTAAATATTTAAACATTACTCACTAATATATGTATTCACTAAGATACACTTAATAAGCCAGTTAACCAATCAATTTTTTATAAAAAAAGATCCATTTAGACACTTATTTACCAATTTATTCTTCCATCAACTTTTACATATACATATATAACACATTTATTTTTCAGAAAGACACACATTCACTGGATGGTGTCATGAGTGATGTCATGAGTGATGTCACTGACCATGTCATGAGTGATGTAATATGTGACGTCATCAGCAGTGCATTGCACGCGCAAGTTATAGTGAGTCCAACTAACTATAACGTGGGAATTTCATTGGTTTTATGCGAGTAACATTTCCAGCTAACTATAAATGGTGTCAAACCTATGGTTTTTTCAGTGAATATAAATATATATATATATATATATATATATTCACTGAAAAAACCATAGGTTTTACACACGTTATAGTTAGGAAGTAGCATTTACAAAACCTATGAAATTCACTGAAAAAACCATAGGTTTGACACCAGTTATAGTTAGCTGGAAATTTTACTGATATAAAACCAATGAAATTCCACGTTATAGTTAGTTGGACTCACTATAACTTGCGCGTGTAATGCACTGCTGATGACGTCACATATTACATCACTCATGACATCACTGATGACACCATCCTTGTGACACAGTGACAGACCTCCTTTCACTGTAATCTAACCCTTGAAACACATATTCAAAAATAGAATCTAAAATTTTCAAAAAAATGGAGATACCCATACCAGTTACAACAACCAATTCAATAATTCCACCATCTATATACACATGCACTAATTCACCAACAGTTCTATATAGTCACTCATACATATATTCATTAATCATATGTAGTGATACACCTACACATCCTGTTACACACCGACAGTCATCCAAAAGTTATTCACACACATACTCACACATGCAAATAAACTATTGAACATCCATTTATTTGCATAAACAGCTATACACACACTACCACTTTACTTCTAAGGAAACTTACACATACTTACTCTCTTAAAAAATCACGTATAGAAACACATACTAATTTAAACAGGAACTCTTACAATCCCTCACTCTCACATATACTCACTTATATACATCAATATTCACATATACTAGATTAAAACATATGTAGTTACTGATAAAGACACTAATAAGACAGTCATTCACTCACTAACACAGACATATACACACACATGCACCCATACAGTCCTGCACATATGCTGTCTTCAAAACACATACAAACAGAGACTGTCATTCTTGCATCTATGTACTAAGTAATACTCCCACCAAAGCATGCAAACACTCATACTGATACTAAGAAAAACATCTAATAACCTATATACATACACATGTACCTACTCATCAACCCATGCAGCCACTTATACACAAAGTGAAACACTAATACATATATTTAAATATTTAAGCATTACTCACTAATATATGTATTCACTAAGATATTCAATAATATATACATATATAACACATTTATTTTTCAGAAAGACACACATTCACTGGATGGTGTCATCAGTGATGTCATGAGTGATGTAATATGTGACGTCATCAGCAGTGCATTACACGCGCAAGTTATAGTGAGTCCAACTAACTATAACGTGGAATTTCATTGGTTTTATATCAGTAAAATTTCCAGCTAACTATAACTGGTGTCAAACCTATGGTTTTTTCAGTGAATTTCATAGGTTTTGTAAATGCTACTTCCTAACTATAACGTGTGTAAAACCTATGGTTTTTTCAGTGAATTTCATTGGTTTTTAAAATGCTAATTCAGAAATATCTCGTGTATACAACCTATACTTTTGTCAATAAAGTTCTGGCAATATTTTTTTCAGAAACAAGCCGTTTTCTTCACTGTTCAAGTTGCATAGAGACTCCTTGTAAAGCGATACAGAATTAGAAAGTCTGTACCTTGCCTTTTTTTCAACGCATTAAAATTTGCCTGTAAATAAAAATAGCCTTTCTAAACTTTCTAAACTTTCGTGCACGACCCGGTGTGCGCACTCTCGGCAACAGTTCTCAATAAAATGGATAGCGCATTCCCAGGCTTCGTGCGCGACCGTCTGCGCGCACCCGCCTATATATTTCGTGAAAACTTTGCAATCTGAACTTATTGAATTTCTTCATAGACCCATCAAAGAACTTATAATACGTCAAAGAGACTAAACCTAGGCTTCTTTTTTAATATTATGAAAATTTTCATTAAATGGAGCCGAATGTCTTTTTAAACTTTCGTGTGTGACCGAATGTACACACCTTGGTATTTAAAAAAAATATATAAAAGGTTTTATACTTTAACAATTGTATGCTTGAATCGAGCTCATAAGATATATTAAATCCGGGTATGTTTGGATTTACTTCTTTTCACGTTTTGAAAGTTCGCTGAATTAGACAGCTACTTCCAAATGGCGTACGTGACCAGATACTGTCACTGCCTACATGTCCCGAGACGCGCATGTGAAGTCATGTGACTCGAAAACAACACTTCCAATTAGTAGTTTCTATTCTGCAATTTACACGGAGCACTCCACCCACTTCTCTCACTATCTTTTCTACTCTCAAAAGAGAACAACGTTCAACACCCTTCGGAAGACTTTGCTGAAATGGCTGCCGCCCCGCATTCATCTTCCGAATCTGAAGGAAATGAGCGACTACCTTTAAAAAGAAAAAAGGAATCTTTTATTTGGCAATTTTGTTGAAGAACAAAAGAAAGTGAATGCGCCAAAAGTTACCTGCACAATATGCAATTCGGTTCTCTCAAGAGGAAATCCAAGAAAAAAATATTCCTTTTCAGTACATACCATGGTGCGGCATGTCAAACAAGTGCACCCTGTGGAATTTGCACAGGCATCGACAAGAGCCCTGGCCACGCTATTACCATCAGAGGTGGCCAGCACATCTTCTGGTGGACGACCTGTATCTCCATCGAGTGCTGTGCTGGACTTGAGACCATATCTTGCAAAGGTAAACATGAAATGCAACGAGTGTGGAGAAATTCTTCTGTACTGAGAGCAGAGCCTCATTCTTACTAAACTAAAAATTGAGAGTCATAAATGCCCCGAGAAAAGAGAAATTTCTTCATTTCATTTTGATCCTGTGTCACACATGAAAATGTTGTTGCAAGTTAAAAAAATCAAAAACTGCATGACACTGTTCCTGTCAAGGTAGCATAGCTGGCGGCCTAGGGGTGGAGGACCGTTGTGCAAATACCCCGCGGAGGACTCTGGATATGCTTGGTCCCTGAGATTCTTCGATGTCACTGCCTTCCACAAATGGCATAAGTCCTGGATGTTCGGTGCCATACTTGAGGGTTTGACCAAAAGACACGTCCTGCGGTGCCCTGGTCCAAAATCAAAAACAACATAACACTTGTTTGAAAAAAAAAAAAAAAAAGTTCTTTTCAGAACTAACTCATTGTACCAAAAACAGCTCCAGGAGCATATTATAAAGGGGGTTTATCTCCCCTTTTTTGGCTTTCGTTCGTGCGCGACCGTGTGCGCGCACCCGCCTATATATTTCGGGAAAACTTCGCGATTGCAACTTATTAAATTTCTTCATAGACCCATCAAAGAACTTATACTACGTCAAAGACAGTAAACCTAGGCTTCTTTTTTATTATTATGAAAATTTTCATTAAATGGAGCCGAATGTCTTTTTAAACTTTCGTGTGTGACCGAATGTACACACCTTGGTATTTTTAAAAAAAATATATAAAAGGTTTTATACTTTAACAATTGTATGCTTGATTCGAGCTCAGAAGATATATTAAATCCGGATATATTTGGATTTACTCCTTTTCACGTTTTGAAACTTCGCTGAATTAGACCGCTACTTCCAAATGGCGTACGTGACCAGATACTATCACCGCGTACACGTCCTGAGACGCGCATGTGAAGTCATGTGACTTCAAAACAACACTTCCAATTGGTTCTTAGTAGTTTCTATTCTGCAATTTACACGAAGCACTCCACTCACTTCTCTCACATCTCTACCCTGTTATCTGCAATTGTGAACATCAAAAGGAGCTGCGCTACGCCCCTGTAAGAGGCCTCACTCCCACTGCTGCAACGGCTTAGCAGTCCTCCAGATGCACAGGAACAGCCCCTCCGATCCATTGAAGTTCTGTGTCGGTCTCAATACCACTTACGAAATGAAAATAAGCACTGAAGAATATTTATGCTGTAGCAGGAGGAGTACTACATGCTTGCAGAATGCATTCTATTACCTATAAAAAAGTGAAACACCCACGCTACAATCATATAGAATACTTCCTCTAAAGAAGCCTGTGAATAACTTTCGAACATCAGGTTAACCTTTTTTTACTCTCTCATCATTGTTAAAGATAAGTATTTACAATACTATATTAAACAATGCCATGATTTTTCCTTTTTAATTTTAAAAATCTTGCAATCTTTCACAAACCCAATACTCATGGCTTCTTTTTCGTGACAAAAATCTTGCAATATTACATACCTACATAGAATAACAGAAAAAACATAAAACTACAAAGGCCAAACAGTCTACTAAACGCGGATTTGTAACCTATGGGGCAGATTTATGTTAACTACTTCATACCCAGATATGCACCAGTTAATGTGCACCACAGTATGGTAGTGCTCCGTTACCCATGGTGTGCCACATTTGAAATGTGGCGCACCATGGTACAAAAACACCATACATGCGTAACACATCTGTGCTCAAAAACTAATACATTGGTAGAGTTGCATCGCAACTGTGATGCAGCTCCAGCAAGGCTCACCAATGCACTATATTCACAATGCTGCGTCAATACCTACGCCTGTTTCAAGCACATGCACAGTTCTGAAACAGCATGGGCCTGAAAGTCACTGAGTGAAATATCATACAGTCAGCCACTTTCAAGACGCATTCCTTCAGAGGAACACTTACCGTTTATTAGAGGTAGATCGTCCGACTCCACCGGAGGACACCCCTAATAAAAAAGACATATATATAAAATGCGGACTAGCCGCTGTATCGTGCTAGCAAACTTTAAGTTAAAAATCGTTAGAAAAAACAAAAGGAATCGAGCAAAATCAGTAGGCCACTGATAGGATCTCTTTTTCACCTCGCTAAAATAGAAACATTAGGAACAACCCCTCATGAGAAATATGAAACTAGTGAAAGAAACCGAGCTCGACGCCATGATGGCTGCAAGATAGCTCGGCTCCGCCACCCACCCCGCCCAAAATAACGACAAACCCTATACAAATATTATAAATAAATACAACACACCAGCAAAGTAACAGGGTAAAACGTTTTATTAAATAACTATTTACATGGCAGCCTGCTGCAACATGAAAACAACACTTCCAATTGGTTCTTACTAGTTTCTATTCTGGAATTTACACGCAGCACTCCACCCACTTCTCTCACTATCTTTTCTACTCTCAAGAGAGAACAACGTCCTACATTTTTCGGAAGACTTTGGTGAAATGGCTACCGTATCTCATTCATCTTCCGAATCTGAACAAAATGATCGACTACCTTTAAGAAGAAAAAAAGAATCTTTCATCTGGCAATTTTTCACTTATCCTGAAGATCAAAAGAAAGTAAATGCACCAAAAGTAACCTGCACGATATGTGACTCGTTTCTCTCAAGAGGAAATCCAACAAAAAAATATTCCTTTTCCATACATACCATGGTGCGGCATGTCAAACAAGTGCACCCTGTGCAATTTGCAGAGGCATCCACAAAAGCCCTGGCCACGCTATTACCATTAGAGGTGGCCAGCAAATTTTTTGATCGACGACCTGTATCTCCATCGAGTGCAGAGATGGACTTGAGATATTTTACTATATATGGTCTATAACCTATGGTTTTTTCAGTGAATTTGCTCCGCCGCCCACCCCGCCCAAAATAACGAGAAACCCTATGCAAATATTATAAATATATACAACACACCAACAAAGTAACAGGGTAAAACGTTTAATTAAATAACTATTTACATGGCAGCCTGCTGCAACATCGATCCAAATGCATGGTTTTTTCAGTGAAATTCCTCCGCCGCCCACCCCGCCCAAAATAACGAGAAACCCTATGCAAATATTATAAATATATACAACACACCAACAAAGTAACAGGGTAAAACGTTTAATTAAATAACGATTTACATGGCAGCCTGCTGCAACATCTCCGCCAGGAGACGGCGTGGGGTGCACTGGAAGGGAGAGGCGGCGCGAACGAGCCTCCCCCACCTCCCCAGGTGGAGGTTTCTCAGCTACACCCCAGCGCTTCACTGATCTCCTTGTCCTCAGTCAAGCATCAATAGTAAGATTTTCATAGGTGAGTGTAGGTTCATAGTTTGCCATCCACAGACTAAAAGCCTGGAGTGGCAGTGAAAAAACCATAACTAGGTAAGAAGGAACGCAGAGGCTGTAGGAAGGACTCTGCATATGCTTGGTCCCTGAGATGCTTCGATGTCACAGCCTTCCACAAATGTCATAAGTCCTGGATGTTGGGTGCCATAGTTGAGGGTTTGACCTAACGACACGTCCTGCGGTGCCCTGGTCCAACCATCACATATATCTGCGCCAGGAGACGGCGTGGGGTGCACTGGAAGGGAGAGGCGGCGCGAACGAGCCTCCCCCACCTCCCCAGGTGGAGGTTTCTCAGCTACACCCCTAAAGACACGTCCTGCGGTGCCCTGGTCCAACCATCACATATACCTGCGCCAGGAGACGACGTGGGGTGCACTGGAAGGGAGAGGCGGCGCGAACGAGCCTCCCCCACCTCCCCAGGTGGAGGTTTCTCAGCTGAACCCCAGCACTTCACTCGACATAGGCGGCCGGCTCCCGGGGTCCGGCGGAACTTTTAGCCTTTTGGTGACTCTTCTATTCTGGACCTTGTCCCACAATCCGTTTGACCTGAAGACACGTCCTGCGGTGCCCTGGTCCAACCATCACATATACCTGCGCCAGGAGACGGCGTGGGGTGCACTGGAAGGGAGGGGCGGCGCGAACGAGCCTCCCCCACCTCCCCAGGTGGAGGTTTCTCAGCTACACCCCAGCGCTTCACTCGACAAGCTGAGTTGCGCCCGCTCCTGCGGCACAGTGCCTCGCTCGGCCAGCTGAATTACGCCTGCTCTTGCTATTACAGCGTCTCACCCGCCATCCGGCTGAATTGCACCCACTCTTGCGGTACAGCGACAGGCGGCTGCCACGGAGCTCAGGAAATGGCGGTCGGCTCCACAGACTTGGGCCTGGCCTGCAAGGATGGCTCTGGACAACCCTGGAACTCGGACGCTTGACTGCTACGGCATGGGCCCCATTCCCAAAAGCGTCCCATCAGCCTTGAAGATTCTACAAGAGTCACCGGGGCCCCCGACTCCCACAGAGTTCCGGTGGGGAGCTTCTGCCATGATTGCTCGCAGAATGGCCACGACGTAGCCACGGGGTGCTCTCATGCTGACGCCAGCTTCAGTCTGAAACTTCCAGAAACACTGTAGACTACCAATTCAAGCAGTTCCGGTGGAGCCCCAATGACGTATCGCGTTGTTGCATAATGCGTCATATGACACTCTGCGTTAGCGCACCCGGAAGTGCTCCGGTGCGCGAGGCGCGAAGCGCAGCTTCCCGGAAGCAATCCGGGGCGCGGCGCGGAGCGCGTAACGTAAGCATAACAGGTCATGTGACTTGTTAATAAAACTTTTCATTGGTTTAGAAATATTTTTTGTCCCAAATGATGAAAACCCCTCCTTGTTTCCTCTTGGCTCCTGCCCCCTCCCCAAGTCTTGCTCGGCCAGCTGAGTTTCGCCCACTCGTGCAGCCTACAACATGGATACGCCGGGGCGTTATGGATCAGTATGAGCAAATATACACTTGGGGATTCACAAGCAATAACAAGCCTTTGTATTTGGGGCTCTAAATCAACAACAGTGAGAGAACAGAACCGAACTAAGCCCTCAGGGGCTACGTTTAAACGTAACATCATCTCCCCAGAGGTACATCACCTTACACACACATGCACTCTGATCTCCTTGGCCTCAGTCAAGCATCAATAGTATGATTTTCATAGGTGAGTCTAGGTTCATGGATTTCCATCCACAGACTAAAAGCCTGGAGTGAGAGTGAAAAAACCATAACTAAGTAAGAAGGAAGACAGAAACAGAATCTTCCTCTGCAACATCCGGCTCTGCATCGCTACTTACTTATAAATGCAGAAAAAACTCAACACAAGGGCTCTTTTCAGAGCCACCTTATATCAAAGCACTCAAACCTCTGATTTATCTCCATTTTCACACTCTTCTAAATAAGTGTGCGCGCCCGAGTGCGCGCACCCCGCAACTTTTTTAAAAATATATATATATATATTTTCGCCTTTAAGGACCTTACTGCACACTACGCAGCAAAACAATCTCTACCTTCTCCCCTTTCCATGTTCCAACGCTTTCAAATGAACAATATATTTACTCGCAGTGACAAAATGGCGGTCAACACTTCCTGATTTCCTTCGAATCGAACGTTAACACGTCACGCAGCAAAAAAAAATTCCGCTTGCGCGCAGCCGCTTGAGTGCGCGCACCCGTGCGCGCTTACAGATATATAATTGACTTTAATTTTAATTTTCTCAGCAACTACTGAACGGATTTACACCATTCCCAAAAAAGCGTAATCTGCGAGCCGGACTCTACAGTTTTGCCAAATTTCTTATAAACCCATTCAGCCGTTTGACCTGTAGCCGTGTCTAAACGTCCTATGGAAAATAACATGGAGAACGTTTTGGGACCCCCCTTTTATCTCAGCCCCCGCTTCACCAATCCCCCCCAAACTTTCCGGGAAGGAGCGCAGCGGACCGAGCCATCTTCTTTGAGAAATTCGCAAAGATTCATCCACCAGAGCCAAAGTTAATCCAAATAGAATGTTGAGGATTTCCTATGGAAACTAGGTCCTAACTATAACTACCTACTGGCGACCGCCAGTAGGTGATATATATATCACAGCCAATCCACTTCTCCCAAGACAAAAGGGGCCGACACATGCTCGGTGAGGTAAAGGGACTTTAATTTACCAGTTCCATCTGCGCACAACAAGAATATTTACAGCGGCGAAACGCTGGGCAGACGCGTTTCAGGCATTCGCCTTTCATCAGTGCCGGTTTCACTTCCGCGCTGAGCTCACGCCTGGGGGCTTGATTAAATACTCGATAGTCCACTCCCCTTGGTTGTGGAAGGCGCAGGTCCCTGATCCTGTGCCCTCCGGGTTTTGCAGAAGCCGCTGCGGGAACCTACATACAGTGATTAGGCTCACGAACACCATGTGGTGCCCCACTTTACTAGCCACTGACCCAAAACTCGTAGGACAGTTTCTTTGGAAGGCATAGATGCTAAGTCTCTTAAGCACACACCTTTTCCCAATCCATGTGGGTACCTCTCTCCCCAACAGTAATTACGATCACAGTATATGTTCTTTCCTGCCAGGGGGGCGTCGCGCTGTATTTTCAATACTTCACCTCCAATGTTCACAAGCTGTCGCGGAGCTCCTGAACGAGAGGGCGTGCCGGTACTCGGTGCTTGCAACCCTGAGATGAGATTATATATATATATATATATATATATATATATATATATATATATATATATATATATATATCTATCTATCTATCTATCTATCTATATATCTTCACACGCTGGTTCCAGGTTACCCGGCCATTGAGCGCTCGTTGTGGGTGCGTGACCCTACGGCAGAACCTCGCCATTATATATTCAAAGCTTCTTCGTTTTTACGCTAAAGAAATCGGGCGCACTCCATCTGTATACCACAGTTAGATTTATTACAATCTTTTCAGCATGAAAACCAAACGATCTACGCGTTTCGGTGCTGCAAGCACCTTGCTCATGATCACCTTCCCATATTTTTTTCAAAACATTTAAAGCAATCAAGGATTAGATGTTACATCACTTCCTGTTTCTCAATGCTGGGCATTGTGGATATTGTAGTTTTTGTAATTTTTTATGAAATAAAAAAAGTCTCTGGGTGTGATTTTTACCGTTCATTTTGCACAGAAAATAATAACCCCTTATTTTCAGTATAGAACTCTTTTCATATCTTAAAGACAAGTGACATTGTTTTTTAAGTTATTTTTTTTCGTTTTTTAGTGTCTTTAACCATCAAGGTTGTTACTTTGTTTTCCAATGCCTCTACTAGTGGGATTTGTGTTCTTTTTATGGGGTTCTTCTTTTTCCCGGATCTTTTTCTGATTTTGAATTTTCGGTTTAGAGCTTTACACTCTCTTCCCTTCTCATGTGTTCCATTTTTTTTCAGAGATGAATATATAACTCCTCCGATTGATTGAGGCCATACGGACTTAAAGTTCCGAAATTTAGGATGTGGCGTGACTCCTTTTGCCTCAGGGCTTTTTCTCGATCTCCTCCACGAATGTTCTTTGGTATTGTTTCTATCCCAAAGAATTTCAGTTTTAGCCAATCTCCATTGTGTTGTTGCTCCATGTGTTTGGCCACCGCGTTTGCTCTGTCCTTATGTGTTGTGGCTCTTGCATGTTCCATTATGCGTTTTTTTAATTCACCTTTTGTACTGCCCACATACATTAGAGGGCATGGACACTCAATTCCGTAGACTGTGTACTCTGTCTTGCAGGTGATTAGTTGACGTATTTCCCATTTTTTGTTGTTAGGCATTAGTACTTCCTTTGTCTGTTTTGCAATCTGACACATTTTGCAGCCATAACATTTGACGAAACCAGTGGTTTTGAGCCAGTCCTTTTTTTTGTCTTTTTTCATTTTACAGTGACTGTGGATCAGTTGATCCTTTAGATTCGGTGCTCTTCTGTAAGTCACGGTAGGGTGTTTTCCAACTAATTTCCCCACTGTTTCGTCTAGATGTAAAATCTTCCAGTTCTTTCTCAGGATATGTACCAGCTCCCTACTATTTTCAGAGTAGTCAGTAATGAGCCTGATTGGTTCCTGTTCAATTTCGTTCTCCTCTTCCTTTGAACGTTTCAAGCATTCCGTTCTGGGTTTCTCGTTGGCTTTCTTCCAACATTTCTCAATGTTGCCCTGATTGTATTTCCGATTTTTAAACCTCCTTTTTGTTGTGGCGCTGTGTTTTTGCCACTCAGTTTCTTCGCTACATATTCTTCTGATGCGAAGGAACTCCCCATATGGGATGCTTGAGATCAGCGATGCTTGATGGAAGCTTGTTGCTTCCAATGTTTGATGATTTTGTAGTAATCTTCAAATTCCTCGGTGTCCCATCCCAGATGATCAGAAGGTCATCTATATACCTTATCCAACACATGATCTTGCAGGTGAATTGGACCAAGATTACTACAAAATCATCAATGGTAGCATGACAGGACTGAATTTCACATATGAAATTAACAACAAAGAAGTAACATTCCTTGACACATGCATCTATATCAAGGATAACCACATCCAAACAACCCTGCACAGAAAAGCCACGGCTACAAATGCAACATTGGAAGCAACAAGCTTCCATCAAGCATCGCTGATCTCAAGCATCCCATATGGGGAGTTCCTTCGCATCAGAAGAATATGTAGCGAAGAAACTGAGTGGCACTAACACAGCGCCACAACAAAATGGAGGTAAAATGGAGGTTTAAAAATCGGAAATACAATCAGGGCAACATTGAGAAATGTTGGAAGAAAGCCAACGAGAAACCCAGAACGGAATGCTTGAAACGTTCAAAGGAAGAGGAGAACGAAATTGAACAGGAACCAATCAGGCTCATTACTGACTACTCTGAAAATAGTAGGGAGCTGGTACATATCCTGAGAAAGAACTGGAAGATTTTACATCTAGACGAAACAGTGGGGAAATTAGTGGGAAAACACCCTACCGTGACTTACAGAAGAGCACCGAATCTAAAGGATCAACTGATCCACAGTCACTGTAAAATGAAAAAAGACAAAAAAAAGGACTGGCTCAAAACCACTGGTTTCGTCAAATGTTATGGCTGCAAAATGTGTCAGATTGCAAAACAGACGAAGGAAGTACCAATGCCTAACAACAAAAAATGGGAAATACGTCAACTAATCACCTGCAAGACAGAGTACACAGTCTACGGAATTGAGTGTCCATGCCCTCTAATGTATGTGGGCAGTACAAAAGGTGAATTAAAAAAACGCATAATGGAACATGCAAGAGCCACAACACATAAGGACAGAGCAAACGCGGTGGCCAAACACATGGAGCAACAACACAATGGAGATTGGCTAAAACTGAAATTCTTTGGGATAGAAACAATACCAAAGAACATTCGTGGAGGAGTTCGAGAAAAAGCCCTGAGGCAAAAGGAGTCACGCCACATCCTAAATTTCAGAACTTTAAGTCCGTATGGCCTCAATCAATCGGAGGAGTTATATATTCATCTCTGAAAAATAATGGAACACATGAGAAGGGAAGAGAGTGTAAAGCTCTAAACCGAAAATTCAAAATCAGAAAAAGATCCGGGAAAAAGAAGAACCCCATAAAAAGAACAGAGTAAAGATGACAAATCCCACTAGTAGAGGCATTGGAAAACAAAGTAACAACCTTGATGGTTAAAGACACTAAAAAACGAAAAAAATATAACTTAAAAAACAATGTCACTTGTCTTTAAGATATGAAAAGAGTTCTATACTGAAAATAAGGGGTTATTATTTTCTGTGCAAAATGAACGGTAAAAATCACACCCAGAGACTCTTTATTTCATAAAAAATTACAAAAACTACAATATCCACAATGCCCAGCATTGAGAAACAGGAAGTGATGTAACATCTAATCCTGGATTGCTTTAAATGTTTTGAAAAAAATATGGGAAGGTGATCGTGAGCAAGGTGCTTGCAGCACCGAAACGCGTAGATCGTTTGGTTTTCATGCTGAAAAGATTGTAATAAATCTAACTGTGGTATACAGAGGGAGTGCGCCCGATTTCTTTCGCGTAAAAACGAAGAAGCTTTAAATATATATATATATATTCACTGAAAAAACATAGGTTTCAGGCACATTATAGTTAGAAATTAGCATTAAAAAAACCATGGAAATTCACGGAAAAAAACATAGGTTTCAGGGGTTTTATAGTTAGCTGGACATTTCACTCGTACAAAACCATAGAAAATCCTCAGGTATGCTAACTATAACTCGCCCGCCCGCAATGCACTGCTGATGATGTCACATATTGTATATTCATGACATGGTCAGTGACATCACTGATGGCATCTCAAATCACATCACTGATGACCTCATCCTGTGAATGTGGTTTTGTTTGAAATTTAAATATGTATTATATATATATATATATATATATATATATATATATATATATATATATATATATATATATACACATACACAAATCTGTATTGAAGATTGAGTGGATATATTACTGGATGGATGGAGGATTTAGTAGCTGTCGGACTGTCTAAGTGAGTAATTAAAAGTGCCTCACTAAATACATGGGTTAGTAACTAAACTATGTGAATGTGTGCATCACTGTCTCTTTTGTTGTATAACCTACTGCATCAGTTGGTCACTAACTACATGAGTGTCTATATTAGTTATTGATTAGTTGGCTGAGTGTGTGTGTGGTTGGGTGGGGGGTGTGTAACTCTATGCATAGATGTGTGAGTAGTTGATTGACTAGGCGTATGGGTTCAAGAGTGCATGTGGAAACAGTTGCTTGGGTGACTGAGTATGTTTATTTGTATGTTAGTGAGCGAATATATGTCTCAGCGGTACACCTCCAACAAAGTACAAAAATAAAAGGCATTGTATGTGAGAGTTGTTTTATATAAATAATTATACGTAAGAGTCGGTGATTATGAAAGTAACTGTATGGATGAGTGTATAATTTTAATAGGGATTTTTTTAACATAGTAACTATGAGTTACTATGTGTATGAATACATGAGGTGTTGTGTGTGTATACCTGTGTAGGTGAGTAAATGTAAGTGTGATAGATTCTTTTCATGAGTGAGTAGGATGACTGCATAACCGACTAGGATGACTGCTGATGTGTCAATGTCTATATAGGTGTATGAGTGCATGTGATATTGTTCTATTGATCAGTGACTGCATGTATAAGTGATTCTGTGGGTGAATGGGTAGTTGTGGATGTAGACTTAGGAATCAGTGAGTGGGTATGCTGTAACTGGTATTGGTGTGCCAATAGTTTCAAATATGGTACAGTGAGTGATCAAAGGTTATACTAGTGTGTGAAGAGGTGTATCAGGTTGTCATCAGTTATGTCGTTTGAGATGTCATCCGTGATGTCATCAGTGATGTCACTGACCATGACATGAATGATGTAATATGTGACATCATCAGCAGTGCATTGCGGGCGTGTGAGTTATAGTTGGCAGAACTAACTATAAAAGAGGAATTTCTATGGTTTTGTACGAGTAAAATGTCCAGCTAACTAACACCCCTGAAACCTATGGTTTTTTCTGTGAATTTCTAAGGTTTTTTAAATGCTAATTTCTAACTATAACATCCCTGAAACCTATGAATTTTTCTGTGAATTTCAAAGGTTTTTAAATGCTAATTTCTAACTATAATGTGCCCGAAACCTATAGTTTTTCAGTGAATTTCAAAGGTTTTTTAAATGCTAGTTTTAACTATGCCTACAGAGGTAGGACATGTGATGAAAGAAGAAACAATGCACAGATAGAAGCAAAAGAAATGCAGAAAGAAGCAACAGAAGTCCACAAAGACGAAGAAACGTGCAGGAAGAAGCAAGACGTGCAGAAAGAACCAACAAAGGAGAAGAAAGAGGCCTTGTTGCAAAATCATCCTGTGCCCACAACGTTTTCAGATGGGTACTGGTGGTAACCGACTCCTACTAACAAGGCCTAGAACCAGTGCTATGCTAAAAGACACTTAGAATACTGTGAAAACACCTACATACACTAGGGAACACTATGTGTTGGGGTACCCCTGTGATTAGCATGACCTCCTCTGTAAGGCCCTAGTACATAATAGGGCAGGGGGATTAAAACCACCTCTAAGTGGGAGATGCAGAAATATATGCGTGGAGAAAGGGTATTCGGCGTCCAACCAACGCTCAGGAATTCCGCTGCGTAGGACTTACAGGAGGTACCAGAAGGGATTCTTGGCCCCCAAACTCCCTCAGAACTAAATTGGACTTCATCCCCCATCCTGTAGTCTGCCACGAGGCACGTTTGCAGAGTGGTAGAGAAAGGGGGCCATGGGCTCCGAAGAAGTCTTCGCAATCCCACTGTGTGGGACTTACTGGAGGTAACAAGAGGGGTAGTTGCCACCCAAGGACATCCTTGGGGGCCAACTTCCCAAACTATTACCTTCAGTCAGTCCCACACCGCAGCACTGGTAAGTACTCGTACCAGGCCATGCCCACTTTGCCCACCACTCTACAAACGCGCTCCCTGGCATGCTATGGGATGGGAATTGAAGCCTCTTCACTGCTGGGGGTCCTTTAGCGGCCTAGCCTACCTTTTACCTCCAGTAAGCCCCAAGCAGTGGGATTGGTGCGAGGTAGATAAAGGCCATGCCCCCTTTCTACACCACTCTGCAAATGTGCCCCCTGGCACATTGTAAGTTGGGGGGTTAAGTCCCCTTGAATTCTGAGGATCGCTGGGGTTCAACTATCCCACCAGGTACCTCCAGTGAGCGCCACAGAGCTGCGTTGCAGAGAGGTGTAAAAAGGAGCATGGCCTGGCCCACCTCTCTGCAACGCAGCGCAGTGGCGCTTACTGAAGGTACCTGGTGGGGTTGTTGGCCCCCAGGGACCCTCAGGATTGAAGAAGAAATAATTCCCCAACTTAACACTCCTCCCACCCCCTCTCTCACAAACACATTTACCCTTTCAGAGGCACCAGCCTGAAATGGCGCTGACACTTCTGTAGCCCAGACACCTCCCTGGAGGACTGGCTGCCATCGTGTCGCTTTTTCCCAGCACTGCAGGCCGTGCACTGGCCTGCATAAGTGTCACATCTGTGTTATCACCCAAGTGACTAGTGCTCATTTTATAGTTTTCAGCAGGATGAACGGCTGAGTCGGCCACCCCAGGTGTTGCGCCAGCAGCAGAAGTGTGCCTGGAAATGCTTCATTATCAGATTCCTACACTGCACTCCGTAATTACTGGGACGAGGAATGCTGGATGGAGGGGGGGCAATGTGCCACGCTATCAGCCAGCCCAGTGTGCTAATTCTATTGGCCTCAGAAGGATGAATAACTGAATCCAGCAAGACGCAGGACTGCTTGTGCCTCAGCTGTGCCTAGGTCTGGGATGTCATGTGCCCCAGTCAGTTATAAGCAGAGCCACTGAAAATATGGGATTGTGCGGCTGTGTCATTTTTCGCATTCTTGTATATTTGCTGCATTTGTAAATGTAAATGTAAATGTGCTGGATTTGTAAAGCGCACGGCTGCCCGTGAGCGTCCCGGCGCTTGCTTAGGGAACCCGTCCTGGTATTCCCTTGTGAGAAACCCCGGCAGGGTGTCCACAAGGTGAAAGCCAGGCATCCCGCCGCGAGGGGCCGTAGTGCCAAACAATTCATCGCCTGCTGCATAATCTGTGGATTAAAAAAAAAAAGTGTATCTCAAACGATCCAAAAGTTACTGAAAATGCAGCGACCCGTCACACGTGTTGCTGCAAAGTGGAAGGCCTGATGCAAAGGTTTTCTGTCACCTTTCTGTTGCTTATTGCTGCATCGGGGTGTCAAACTGGTACTAATGAGGTGCAAACAATACCAAGGCAGTGTAAAAATGACGAAATAATGAAGTAATACTTTCACAAAATGTGCCACATAGCGCCGCATAATTTACTCAAATCTGCTGCATAATTTCTGCCTCTCCCCTACCTCATAATGCCAGTCACCCTGGTTATAAGTGACTAATAATACACAACCCTGCTTGCCTTGTAGAGACGCCAGACGTGCACGTTTACTAACTACTGAACCCTACTGTCATTCCTGATGCAGGAAGCTCACACGTGACCGACCCAACCAAAGCCTTACCGGCCTTTCTGCGTCCCCAGATTTAAATGTGGCCTGATCGACCCCAGTCCTACTGGCCTCTCCGAGGCGCTAGATGTACATGTGACTAACTACCCACCAGCCCCATAGCCAGGGCTTACCTTGTTGATGAAGGAGAGAACTGGTTGTTGAGGCCTTTAATCTGGTCTTTCTCCATGGAGCGGATCTGGTGCAGCTGGGGGTCGATCTCCAGGGTGGGCATGGACGAGAGCAGGAAGCCGGGGGTGGCTCGGGTGAGTAGCCCACCACCCCGCGGCTGGACCAGGGGCAGCTGGACAGGAACAGTGATAGGGAGCCCTGGGAGCTGCTGCTTAAGCTGCCGCGTTCGTCCTCATAGCGGCTGCCGTACAGACTCATCTCAGGTGCGGGGTGGGCTCGGGCACCGTCAGGCGGAGTGGGAGCTCTTCAAAGTGAGGGCCACTTGTGGGGGCAGTCGTGGAGCTCCTAGAAGTGGTGCACGGGGCGCTGTGCGATGAACTGCCAGAGTACCACCTAGGGGTGCGAGTACAAGCTAAGAGCTCCTCAGAGGGGGGCACCTGGTAGGTGTGGGAGAACGTCCTCAGAATGGGGGCATCTACCAAGGGTGGTAGCAGGGCTGCGGGGTAGGGGCACCTGCCAGGTGTGGTAGAACATCCTCAGAGTGGGGGCATCTGCCACGGTTGGGAGTGGGACTGCGGGGTGGGGGCACCTGCCAGGTGGGTGAAGCTCCTCAGGAGTAGAGACGGCAGAGCAGCTCCAACTGCTGGACTGCTGCAGGTGGGGGTGTCATAAGAGGGGGGGAGCACCCTGGATCCTCGGGCGTGCCAGGGTACACCTGCAACCAGCACCCATCCAATCAGGTAGTACCAGAACAGGCTCACCTGGGCAGATCTGCATTGGCCGTGCCCCCTGGAGGAGTGTATTGAATACTCATCTTGTGACACCCGCAACCCTCACCCTTCCTCAGTGGGTCAGTCAGACCCGTACTCGCACACTTCTAAAGGGGTCCTCGCCTCACACATGAACAAGGATACCGTGAAGGACTGGAGGGGATTTGTGAGGTGCGGAAGACAGGAATGACAGTTGGTGGGAAGGGATTGCGGGAGAGCGAACGAGAAAGGAAAGAGGCACTGGAGGTGGGGGGTGAGGAAGGAAGAATGGAGCAAAAGAAAGAGGGTGAATGGAGCGACATCTGGTGAAGATAACAGAAAGAACTGGAGTATTCAGAGAGAGGGGGAAGGAAGAGAAATACAGTAAAGTAGAAGGAAGGGAGAGAACAAAAAGGGGAGAGGTAAGGAAGGGGGAAAACGATGTACCAAGAGGAATAGGGCTGGAGGAAGAAGTGAGGCAGAAGATGAAACATGGGGAGAATGAAGAAAGGAGGTACGTAAGGAGAGAATGAGGAAAAAGAGAAGCGGGGGTGTGGGGTGCAGAGAGAAGGGCTGCTGGGCAGAGCGAAGAGTATAAGTGAAAAGCGAGCCAAGACGCCAGAGAGATAGAGACACAATATAGAAAGTGAGAAGTGATCAAGAAAAAAACAGAAAGGGCGAAGGAAGTGACGACGAGGGTCAGCGACTCCCTGTGTGCCATTCCAGTGGTTACCGTTGCCTCGGGCTCCTCCAACGACCCCCCTACCCCACACCAACACCCACTCCCCTCCGCTTCAGTGCACAGCAAGAACCCGCCCGACAAGAGGTTCCCTCTCCAGGAAAACAAAGGTATTGTGTTCCAAGGACAACACCTGGCTGTCCCCTTCCGGAAACCAGAGCCTCGGAAGGTATATTTTACTAGGCTAGTGCCGACACCTCACATTTAGCCACTTTCCCAACAAGAGGCACTTTGTCTGTGAACATGCTGCCGGGTAATGCAACTGCTGGTGTGATCCGTGTGTAACATGCACTTCACGTATTCTAATCACAGAGGGGCTTGTGCAAGGCCTGGACGGGTGCACGAGAGGGGTCGTAGCTCAGTCAAGCGCCTCGAAGGCTCTCGGGAGAGGCTGGACAGGGGCACGGGAGGGGTCGTGGCTCAGGCTAGCAGCTTGAAAGCTAGGGGAGGTGGTGTAGGTGCAACGAAGCGGTGTCCAAGGCTCGTGAGATGCAGTGCAGGTGCATGGGAGCGTTTGAAGCTCAGGGTAGCACCTCAAAGACTCTGGGCAGGCTGTACAGATTTGTGGGTGTTTGACATGGACGGGATGGCCAAGGCCAGTCAGATATGCATTATTCAGTGGCTTGGATGAAGCCATACAGGTGCATGGCAGTGGAGACAGACAGGACCGGCTCCTGATTGGGCGGTGGCTCTTACTCATGGCGATGGTAGCTCACCTGGGTGCCGCCTCCCCTCATATAGCGCTGCAGGTACCAGAGGAGACCGATCCGCTCAGAGTCCTGCAGACACCCCGGAGATGTCTTTCCAGGTGTCTGTGCGGCAGAAGCCGCGCTCCAGCTCCTCGAGTCTGTATGGCACTCCCGGGGAGCTACGCATCTCCACCTCCCGCTTGAGTTCTCTCCGGGCCAACATTGACGCCTCCCTGCCCGGGCCCTGGGTCGGCATGGACCCGCTGCTGTCTGCCAATAATGACCAAGAGGCCATTCAGGGTCTGAACGAGCAGCTGGCCAGCTACATGGAGAGAGTGAGGGGCCTAGAGGCGGCCACACACGTATATTTTTTTAAGAAGCCCCGGGGTGGTGGTCCCCGGGGCTTGGGAGGCCTTGGAGGCCCCCCAACAATAAAAAAACAAGCCCCGGGGGGTGGCGGTCCCTGGGGCTGCGGGGGGCCATGTGCCCCCGCAAATATTTTATCAAAGCCCCGGGGGTGGTGGTCCCCGGGGCTGCGGGGATCCCCCTGGGCCCCCAGAATTTTATTACAGCATGCCCTCGGGACTTGGCCCACCCGGGGGCTAAATAATAACAAAGCACGTTTTTTCAGCTGGATTCCTGCACCCAGCGTGAATTCGGCTGAATAATTAAAAATATAATCTTTTTTTTGGTCCCGGGGGTCTTTGTGGGACTCCATGAGCAGGCCTAGGGCGTCAGGGTGTTTCTACCATGCCCCCTTTTCCTGTTTTTTGCATTTGTTTTTCTCTGTTCTTGTGCCTCGGTTACCGAGGCACAAGATGGCTGCCAACACTTCCTGGTTTGGAGTGCTGACAGCCAATTAGAATAAAGCTTGTGATCGGGAGGGTGCGCGGATCCTCCGTGCCTCTAAATATCGAAACTTTTATTCTTGCTTTTGTCAGCAACTACTGAACGGATTTACACCATTTAAAAAAAAAGGGATGCTTTCTGAAGCAAGCACTACCTTTTTGCAAAATTTGGTGTCATTCCGTTCAGCATTTCAAGCTGTAGCTGTGTCTAAAGTTTCTTATGGGAAATGCATTTTTCCGACCTCTTTTTTTTTTATTTCTCAGAAGCTACTGAACGGATTTACACCATTTAAGTTCTTTCTGAAACAAGGGCTACCTTTTTGCCAAATTTGGAGTAATTCCGTTCAGCAGTTCGGGCTGTAGCTGTGTCTAAAGTTTCCGATGGACATTAATATGGGGAAAACACGTTTTGGGATCCCCCTTTTTTCTCAGCTCCCGCTTGCCGAATCACCCCGAAACTCTCAGGATAGGAGCTGACCGGAGTGTCCCACTAGTTTCGAAAATTTCGCGAAGATTCATCAACCAGCGCCAAAGATATTGGGAAAAGAAAAAACGCTTTTTGAATAGAAACAAGGTCCTAACTATAACTACCTACTGGCGACTGCCAGTAGGATATATATGTTCCAGCTTCTACCAACAATGTGAGAGGCACTTGACACAGCACTGAGCTGCAAGCTTCAAACTCACTGAAAGGTATGGAAAACGCCGACCCGCTGAACTCTTTCACAACCATGTCACCTTAAGCGCCTGACGCGTTTCGAAGTTTAACTTCTTTTTCAAAGGCTCATGATGGTGAGATGGAAACACACCCACAATCCGATCACCAACTCTTATATATACTTGATTGCGTGCCCCTGATGGGCTGTTCTGGATGAAACTGAGCAGCGTATTCTGGGAGTTGTCAGAGGGAAATGCGTTTCCTTCAAAGTGCATACAATGTCCTGCTGAAAACTTTAAAAGCCCGTGGATGGGCCTCAGCAGGACAGACTCTTCCTGAATCCTGTGGAGTTTCTCCTCATGTAGAGGCCGATGAATAACCCCAGAGGCCCCCTATGTTAATGGAGTGGTGCTCTCTCGGCGGTTTGGCCACCGCCTAATATCCATGCTCCAGCTTGTACCAACAACGAGAGATTCACTCAAGACACACCACTGAGCTGCAAGCTTCAGACTCACTGTAAGGTATGGAGAACGTAGACCTGCTGATCTCTTTCACAGCTGTGTCAACTTAAGCGCCTGACACGTTTCAAAGTTTATCTTCTTTTTCAAACGCCTCTGGGGTTGATGTTTGTTCATAGGAAAGTGGTGTTAAATTAGAAAAGCGGGATTGGGTAGATTTGGTTACTGAAGTAAACTGGGTTGAGATTGAACATGTGGTGACAGATTGGACACCCTGGGGATTGACTGGTCTTAAGACAAAGGTATCATAGATAGTGGAAAATTTAATGTGGAACGAGGAGGCTAGTGTGTCAGAGACCGTTTGGTCTATTGTGCAGTTATTAGTCTCTTGTACTTGACTGAGTTTCAGCACTGTTGCGAAAAGCTCCTTCGAGTTATTTTTTACTCCATTTTTTTTCAGAAAAATAGCTGTTTTTAGTTTTTTTAGTTAACTCTTTGTGCTGTGCCAGGATTGACTTGTATAATTCCTTTTCTTTAGGATCATAGGGTTTGCGCCAGCGTCTTTCGTGACTGTGACACAGTCTTCTTGAGATCTTTAGTTCTGCAGAGAACCAAGGTTCAGTTGGTGCTGTCCTGCTGGTTTTCCCTGTTCTGAGAGGGACAGTAGAGGTAGCTGCTACGGCTATCCAGTGATGGTATTGTGATGAGGCTACCTCTGGGTCTTTTGTAAAACATGGCTTGTACTCCAATGTATTCAAGGTCTGACTTCAATTTCAACATGACCAATTTGGCAAGTCGAAGCGTGGCCCCTAAATTTAAATTGTTCCCCTTTCTACTTTTGACACCACCGGGCGGGGGTGAGGGTGGGTGGGGGAGGGTTGTTTTTGGGGGGGATGTTTAATGTTTAGTAGTTTTGCATCCTTTACGCTGTACAGTGCAGTGACAGGTCGAGGGATCGTGTGAATCTGAGTCCATCATAGCTCTCTATCTTGCAATCCCGTCCCCTACATGTACTGGGTGGCCCTTGTGGGTCTTGCTTATTGAATTATGCATTATTTTGATGCTCAATAAAAAGAATTTTTGACAAAAAAAAAACCATGGCTTGTTCTTAATCAGCTGGGTGGAAAATCGTTACTATCTAGCCTATTCCATTGATAGCTTGATTCGCTGCTTACTGGGACGTGCTTGGAAACCGTAGGGGAAAAAGGAGTAAGAGTAAACATCACGGCATGATGATAAGTCCAGTGAAGTTGTAAGGTATTATTATATATTTAAGGAATGGGCAGTCAGTGAATATGGCGTCTAGGAGGTGACCTGCTGTGTGGGTTGGACCGTTCACAATTTGCTCGAGCCCTGTGCTCGTCATTAAGTCAAGGAGGGACTTGGAGTTGTTATCAAGGGGGTTGTCTAGATGAAAATTAAAAGTGGCCAGAATGGTAAAATTCTGAGATGTTACTTTATGTTTCAAGATTTGGCCCATAGTGTGTAAAAAGTTTGTTCTGGAACCTGGCGGTCGGTAAACTAGCATCCCATTGAATGAATATACATGACTAGCCAATATCTTAAACAGAAGCGCCTCAGCTTCCTTGTCTATTGTGGTATCTTTAAATTATGCTTTTAGGTGGTTTCTGTAAATTATTGCTAGACCTCCTCCCTTTTTACCTAGGCGATCCCTTCTGGTTATTGTGAATCCTTGTGGAACTGCTGTCACCAAATCGGACTTGATGCTTCATCTGCCCAGGTTTCCTAGACAAATATTAGGTCCAGAGCATGGGAGTCAACAAAGTTACTGAATTCAAACTGGTGTTTAATTAATGACTGTGCATATACTAGTGCACATGACAATCCTTGGGTCGATCTTTAAATCTTAGGGGTAGTATGCCATTTCCCTAATTCTACTGGAGATCCCCTATAAATCTCCAGTAGAATTAGGAGTTGTAGTCAGGGTGTGCTAGTTGTAGTCAGAGTGTGCTAGGCCCTTTGCTCTACAGCAACTAAGTTCAGTAGAACTTAGGTATTATAAGACTTGATTTATATGTACCTCTAGGTACCTTCTTCTTCTTATTATTATTATTATGGGTTCTTATATAGCGCTCGATTACCCGTAGGCATCTCGGCGCTTGCCTTGGGAACACGTCCTGGCTTTTTTCCTTGTGAGATACCCGTACTGGGCATCCCCAAGGTGGAAGCCAGGCATCCCGCCGCGGGGGGGCCGTAGTGGAGATTAAGCAGGCTAATGCCCAGAGCTGCAGAGTGTGAACCCGTGATTCGAGTAGGCACCGAAACGAGAATTATCGAGTCCGTGGATATTTGGCCTCAAGACCCTGCCGCGTCAGGAATTGAACCCTGGTCCCGGGTCTGACCTCTGCTTCAGGGTCTGCCTCCTCTACCCAGTGAGCCACACTTCTCCTTAATGTGATCTTTCAAATGATATTTTAAGATTATATGGTAAAACAACAGCAAGCTCTTATCCCATACGCTGCACACCAATGTGAGAAGTTAGCCTGGCATATGTTGTCCACTATTCTAGTGGGCACCTTGCACCAGTCTAAACGACCCTTATGATGGTGGTTGTAAAGTCAACCTTATAGATCAGCTATCCTAGTGGTAGCATGGACCAGCAGTCGTAGGCTAAAACTTCAGAGAGCATGTGAAGCCAGCTGTTTTACCATATATAATCCCTTGAATACCAAATGAAAGGACACCACACAAGGTATACATCAAATATATATGTATTTATTACTAACACAACCCCTTTGCACTCTTTATGAGGTCAGAGTTCGAGATATGTTACAAGTTACTTATTAAGCATACTATAAGTTGCACAAATACAATTCTGCCCTAGTGGCCTCACGAACCATATACTAAGTAAGTGGTATAAGGACCACTTCAGGTATAGTGAATAGGCCTAGGGCCTAGGGAATCGCTGGGACTACACTACAGAACCAAAGGTTAGGTAGTAGGAGACCCACGGGAGACGCGTGTAGTGTGGGAACACAGTCGCGAGTTACCATAGAGTTATAATGGGAACGTAAAAGTTACAAAGTAGTTGATTAAGGATACTTCCGGATGGACTATGGTAAAACCCTTTTTAAACTAGGACACTTCGAGAGTCAACACCCACGGGAGCACCGGAGTACTCGAGTTACCTCACCCAGGGAAGCCGGGGGCATAGGTGTTCTTTCGTGTCGGGTTTCGTCGCTGTTTCCTATGGAGAGATGCAAAGAAGTGCTGCAGGCAACCAGGAGAAAAGTGTCCGGGTGGATCCAAGGGTGGATTGAAGATGAGAAGAACCTGAAAGCAGAGGGGACAGAGTCTGGGTCACTAGCCAGTGACCAGAAAGGAACCAGGAAGGAACCAGGCGATGTCGAGATGCAATCAGGTGAAGCTGGTCTCTGCAGCCACGAGGACCAGGAGGCGTCGACGACAACCAGGAGCTTGATTCGAGCTGTCCCACGAAGTATCTAGTTTACTGCGGTGTCGGTATCCGGATTGGGCCCAACAAGCCTTGGCAAACGCAATCTACACAGGAAGGGAAGATTGGCTTCAGGTCAGACCAGCAAGGTCTGGGGAGCTTCTCCTTCGCAGGGAAGCTGGAGCATGCCCGGAGCAACCAGACAAGCGGTGTAGTTTCACAAGAAAGTCTTCGGAGGCCTGACTAGCCAACGGGCTAGCAACCGGGAAGACATGTCAAGCTGAAATGCAGGAGCAGGCCCCACGCGGCACTTGTGGAGTGTGGAGAGCTGAGCTTCGGTGCTGGGGCTTCTCAAACCCCAATGCACAACTTCGAGGGTGCCTCAGAAGCTGCACGGTTTAGCAAAGAGCAGGTAGTCCAGGGTGTCCGGTCCCACGTCTCTCGTGTCCGCCACGGGTCTCAGCTTTGCTGTTGATGTGGATCGGAGTCGGAGAAGTCTGGAAGTCCAGTTCCTGAGTCGCTGAGTCTTCGGGTTCTGTCAGGAGCGTCGACAAAGCAAACCGGCAAGTCACTGGTGGTGCCTGTTTGCACAGGGTGGTCACTCCTTGACCACAATAGAGATGTCTTCAGTCTTCTAGTCGGTACAGAACATTGAAGGTCCAAGAGTTCCATTTCAGAGTTTCAGTCCAGGATAATCTAATGTCTCTAGACACAGCTCCTATCTTTATACTAATCTAAGGGGCTGGATTACCTTCTAGGTCCCTCCTATGGGGGGACCCTGAGAAAGAGGTGGTTACACCCCTTTCTCTTTGTCCAGTTTCACGCCAGAGCGGGGCTGGAGTGCCCCAGCAACTGGTTTGATCCGGGCTATGCATGGAGCACATTGTGTGCCCCAGGCAGTGTCTCATTTTGTCATTTTGCAGCCCTCCCTGCCCCAATACACTAAAAGCCTGTCTGGGGAGGTGCTAGCACCTCCCAAGGCAGGAAACCCATTGTCCAGGCCTCCCCTGCCGGAGTTTCGTCTAGCAGCAGGAGGTCCGACTTGTGTTTGTGGCTGCAGCATCCATTTTGTGATGCTGAGGCTCTGTTTAACTTTAACCGGGTAAAGCAGTAACTACGGGCCCGATGTAGGTAGGCCGTTACCGATCGGAAACGGCCGAAAATACCGAATCAGGGCCCTTACCGATCGGTATACTGGCATCGAGATGTAGGGCACAAAAAAAAGTACAAATGGGAGCGAAAACCGAATCGGAATGATTACCGAATGTAAAAGAATGCGATACGTACATACCGAAAATCGGATACAGTACGAATCGGTAACACACCGAATCGGATGCAAACACCGAATCGGTGCATGTACCGAATCGGTAGTGACACCGATTCGGACATAAGCCGAATCGGTGCATGTACCGAATCGGTAGTGACACCGAATCGGACATGAGCCGAATCGGTGCATGTACCGAATCGGTAGTGACACCGAATCGGACATGAGCCGAATCGGTGCATGTACCGAATCGGTAGTGACACCGATTCGGACATAAGCCGAATCGGTGCATGTACCGATTCGGTAGTGACACCGAATCGGACAGAAGCCGAATCGGAGAACCTACCAATTCGGTAGATTCACCGATCGGGAAAATCCCCGCTTCGGACAGATGGGGAGATGTAGGGAGACACAGAAACACCGATTTTGGCTCAAAATCGGTAGAATCCACTCGGAAATTACCATGGATTACGATCAGGTGGTAACCAACTCCAACCCATAAAAACAGCCCCAAAATGCATTGCAACTTGCAGGATGGCAGCTTTTTATGTCATAGCGAGGCGGCTACGGCTACAGCAGCAAGGAGAGAGGGAATGGCAAAGAGAGGAGCAGGTATACAGACAACGTATCACCCTGGTCATGCTGACAGATGCAGAGATCCTACAGCGGTACAGGCTGGACTCAGAGACCATCACAGACCTCATTAGGGACCTCCAACCCCTGTTGCAGCACCCCACCCCAAGGGCACACGCAATCCCTGTGCAGGTGCAGGTGCTATGCTGCCTACACCTGCTGGCGTCTGGCAGCTACCAAAGTGTAGTCGCTGTGGCAGGAGGGGTGACCCAGAGCAGCCTGTCAAGGTTCTTCCACAAGTTCCTTGATGCCATGATCCAGAGGATGGCCCACTACATTTCCTTCCCTGCAACCCAGGCAGAACTTGTACAGACCAAAGCAGACTTTTACCAGATGGCAAGATTCCCCCACATCATTGGCTGCATAGACGGCACACACATTCCGATTTGCCCACCATCTGACACAGAATACATCTACCGCAATCGGAAGTCCACTCACACCATCAACGTACAGGTGATCTGCAATGCGAAATGCATCATCACAGACCTGGTAGCAAAATTTCCGGGTAGTACCCACGACTCCTACATTTTCCAACAGAGCGGCATCTATGCACGGCTGATGGCTGGGGAATTTGGAGAAGGATACCTCCTAGGTGAGACACATCATCAGCCCCCCATAACCAAAAACAGCAAAGTGAAATACATGTATGCATGTAAGTAATTTTACCCCTTTTCCTTCTAGGCGACAGTGCATATGCCCTCCGTTCATTCATTCTCACCCCCTACCTCAACCCCTCTACACCCAGCCAAAGGAGGTATAACCGTGCCCACAAAAGCACCAGGAATGTTGTGGAAAGGACATTCGGCATCTGGAAAAGCAGGTTTAGATGCCTGCACAAGAGTGGAGGTGCAAGGCAGTACACCCCCATCACCTGTTGCAAAATCATAGCTGTCTGTGCAATGTTACACAACCTTGCGGTGAAGAAGGGCACTGAGGTGGAGTTGAGTGACTACGAGGACCATGATGACGACGAAGCTGTGCCACTAACACAGCCAGCTGGGGTGTGTACGCCAAGTGATGGGAGACATAGACGTGAGGAGATAACAGCAAACTATTTCTGAGTGAGTAAAAATGCACAGACAGGTGAATGGTTGTGTTGAATAAGCAATTTTTAATACTGTTGCTACACAGTTACTGCACTGATGTGCAACAAAACAAAGGTGTAATGTCAATGAAAACAAAAGTCTAGGGTCCAGGTTGCCTCACCCGCCCTTGCTAGGCTATTTCTTTGAGCGCTTTGCAGCCCCACTGTGGTGTCCCTCGCCCCCTTCAGAATGACCAGCGGCATCTGCGGAGCGCCTGGTGCTCCTGCGTGGCTCTGACGCAGCGCTGGCCGGGCTGCTGCGGCTGCTGCTGTCCCCAGCATCCCCCAGGTCCAGGGCAGGATTTGCGGCAGTGTTAGAGATGATCAAGGCCTCCATTGCTGTCGTGATGCGGGCCATTCCCCTTGTCAACTCTGCGGTATTTTGAGCGAGACTAGACTCCATGTTGGCACCACGCTGACAGAGTTGTGCCGTTGCTGCAGCAAGGCGGCTCAAGGAGCGGTTCTGCACCCGGGCATCCCGCCTGCGCACCACCTCTTGCTCCTCCATTCTGCCACATAACTGTGTGATGGCAGTGGTTAGCCTGCCTAAACCTGCTACTGCCTCCTTGTTGGAAGCCACAAAGGCCTGAAATCCTTTCACCATTTCCCCCATCTGCAGGTTGTGCTGCAGGAGCTGGCGTTGGCATGCCATGATGGATTTCGCCTGCTGCCTTTGGATCTTCACCATATTGCCTTCGAGGCCCCGGAACACACTGGCCTCCCGTGCTGGGTCTGCAGTGGTGGGAATGGCACGGCGCCGGGTACTGCTGCTGCCCGCCTGCTGCGTGGGCTGGGGTGCCACTGGTGGGGGTGTGGTGCTGGCCGGGGCCTGAGCCCCTGCTCCCAGGACAGGGTGTACTGGAGCCACAGTGGTAGGAGCTGGTGTAGGTGGAAAGAGCTCCCTTGTCGGGGAGTTCTCTGGGGAGAATTGCAAGGAGGGTGTGCTTTGCATTTGTGGGGAGTGAAGTGCATCAAAGTCAATTTCCAGGTCTCCCTCAATATCCAGGCCTATGGTGTTTTCCTCCTCCTCCTCGGCAGCCTGACTCGTGCTCGGCCCTGCGAGTGCAGTGGTAGATGGTGCTGCTGCCTCCTTTGGCAGTGTTTGTCCGCCTGATGGTGCCCCTAGGTACAAAGAAGCATTTGTAAATAGAGTACCGATGTATTACAGTCAGTACAATTAAAGCATTCCACATGTCCTAGCATCTCCGTAGAATGTGTTCCACTGTTTCATGTCTTGTGATTCTGCACTGCCATATTTTGATACCTACTGCTGACTGGATGTACCATGATGCTTGTCTCTTGTATGTTGGTTGCAGTACTGTGCTGGGGTTTGGCTATGCATTGTGTCTAATGGGGAGGTGTCTGGTAGGGTGTGTCCTGATGCGCATGCCTCTTACCTGTAGCTGTAGCTCTGGCTGAGCTGTCCAGGGTCCCAATTCCGGTCACGCTCTCCCTCTCAATGGTGCTGGAGACCAGTTCCTCCAGCTCGGTGAGGGGTGGCGCCGGGTTCCTGCCACCACCAGTGACTCCAGCCTGCTTCTGGATCTCTGCCATCTTCCGTTTGGTCAGGCTGCGGATGTCGTAGAAGCGCTTCTTCAGCTCATCCAGGGACCTGGGGGTGACACCCACAGCGTTGACCTTCTGACCGATATCGCTCCAGAGCCTCCTTTTGGTGCATTCTGGCACATTGAGGGACAGCCTTCCGAATAGCTGCCGGTGCACCCTCACCACCTCCTCAACCAACACCTGCAGCTCGGTGCTGCTGAACTTAGGCTTCCTCTTCTGGCTGGACTTCTGGCTCTCACTCTGGTTTGCCATCTTGGTCTGAACAGTTCACTACCTCCTACTCCCACTGCTGCTAACTGTGACTGCTCAGCTCAGGCAGGCTCTCCAGAAAGTTCTTAATTGGCTGCACCTGCCAGGGTTGCCACTCCCTGTTTGGGAGGGGGAGGGGGAGCCACCTCATTGGCTGAAGCGGCTTTAACCGATTCGGCTATCTCCGAATCGGATAATACCGATTCGGTAAAATCCGAATCGGTATCATCTGATTCGGAGATAGCCGAATCGGTTTCTTCAATGCATTCCTATGGGCTTTTTGGCCATGGGTGTGTTTTCATACCTCCGATTCGGCAATAGCCGAATCTGATTTTTCCGACTCGGCTAATTCCGATTCGGTGGTAGCCGATTCGGCTAGTTCCGAATCGGTGGTAGCCGATTCGGCTAGTTCCGATTCGGTGGTAGCCGATTCGGTAGTTTCCGATTCGGTCCGTGCTGATTCGGTACGTACCGATTCACATTACCGATGCCGACCGATTCCTTATTATTTCGCTGTTTGTTTCCTACATCTCGTTTTCCGATTTCAGAATACCGATTCGGCCCGCCTCGGTATTTTGGAATCGGAAATTCCCTTTTACCTACATCGGGCCCTACATGTCTTCTCCCTCTAGAAGGGTGGGATGCTACCCCCGCCACCAGAACTGGCGGGGGGGGGGGGTAGTATTCCAAAGTGTTTGACACCTTACACGATATGTTTTGATAAAGCCAAACCAAAGTTAGCATTAACCATGAGGATTATAATGCACTTAAGAGTATATGGTATGGCTGTATCATAGAACAGCTATAAGGACATGGTTCCGAAAGCTGCAGAGGGGCTCAGATCATGCTAGAGCACCCTCTCACATAAAACCAAGCACTCTGCCATCAGGATTGTCAAGGCCTGCCATAGGAGTGACTTATAGGTATATATGGGTCTATATATAAGGGTAGATATAGGTATACTATATCTAAGCAAGGGGTGATTACACCACCTTGCCCAAGGTGAGTGAGCAGCCTGTGGTGTCAGTTTGGATGGCCAGCCAGGGGTGGCATAATACATGCTGCAGCCCCTGGTAGGCCTTGGATGCACCTATGCCCTGGGTACCTATGGTACACTATACAGGGGCTCACAAAGGTGACCCAATTCCCAATTAGGTATGTACCTAAAGTACTTGGTATCAATTTAGATAGAAAACAGCTGGGCTGTGTGTCTGATTAGCAGGCCCACAGCCACACTAAAGTCGAAAAACCAGAAAATCACAGCAAAAAGTGGGGGTGACCATAGGAAGCAGACCCTACTCTCCTACACCATTGACCAAACCTTTCGCTTCACATTGCTCTACTGGAAAACGGTGGTCGTAGACAAAGGCAGATTGTATGTTGCCATTGTGGATTTAAAGTCAGCCTTTGACCTCGTTTCCCGTAGTAGATTGTGGAGAGTAATGCAAGATCCGGAGATGCCCCAAGAACTACTAACTCTCATGGCCAGACTCCATGTGGGAAACCACGCATAAATCAGGTTGGGTACCCATGGTCAGGTTACCTCCCCTTTCTGAGTGGAAAAAGAGGTGAGCCAAGGTTGTGTGATGACACCAACGCTGCTTTCTATATTCATCAATGGTATTGTAAAATTTTTGGAAGCAAACCCAACTGATGCTCCTATATTGGTGGGCGTGAAAATCCCCATCCTCATGTTCGCAGATGATACGCTATTAATCGCTAAAACACTGAGCGGTTTACAGCAAGCCCCATCACTCTTCGAGGGATTTTAGCATCTGCAGGGCTTGGAGATCAACGTGTCCAAAACTAAGTTTATGACATTTAATCCTCACACATCCTATAGAGGAGTGATGGTGCTAAATAAGTGACCCCTAGAGCAGGTAAAAGATTGTACATATCTTGGGATCATTATGCAGGGTGACATGAGGTGGGGCAAGCAACTGGATATGGCCACACTCAAACATCGTCAGTTGGCAGGAACTTTACTGGCTGAGTTTCATGCATCGTTTACAAAACCAGTTAGTCCAGTCTTGAACATTTATAATATGAAAGTTGTTAGTGCAGTATTATATGGGGCAGAGTTCTGGGGATTTAAAAATCTTTCAAAACTAACCACAGCTGAAAATAGTATTTTACGTAAAATCAGCAACCTTCCACACAGCACACTGGTACGGCCATTACTTTATGATTTAGGTAGGAAGGCTTTGGCTGACAGTGCCAGACTACACCCTTTGTTGTATTGGCGGAAAATCTGGTCAACACCTCAATTGACACCTTATGTTGAGTGTCTAAAATATCTAATAAGAGTGAATCGTTATAAGAAAATTAAATAGCTACAGGAATTTAGATCTATCTTAGTAAGTATAGGCATGGCCGCCCTATGGGAGAATCCAGAAAACACGTGTTTCCCTCTAAAGCACAGCTGAAGGAAAGATACTGGGGATGGGTGACTGATAACAGCTTTAGGAATAGTGATCCTTCAACACCAACGGGCCAATTCCTAGATGTAAAACCAGTACAAAAGCTGGAACCATACTGGTACACCATAACGAAGCCTCACGATAGAAAGCTCTATTTCCAACTTAGAGTGGGCACATTACCCATAAAGTCATTCACTGCGAGATGGGATACAGTAGATGACACCTCCTGCCCTACTTGTCATTTAAACTTGGAGTCTTTGGCCCACTTCTTATTTGTGTGTCCCTCCTATAAAGTTCTGCGGCTTACTTGGTGGGCCCCAATTTGTAGAGCTCTGGGTACCCGAAAACATGAGGTACCTCTTAGGATTAATTCGCACTGAAACGTGGTTACCCCTTGCCATATCTTTAGCTAAATTTTTAGGATGGGCATGGGTCATTAGATCAAAAGCGATTGCTGCATTGTAATGAATGTTTACTACATGCTTAACTTTTTTCTTTTAGTTGCCTAAATGAAATTGGGGTTTGTTTCTTCTTTGATTCATTTTAATACTAAAGGCAGTAAGCGTAAGGCAAGAGTTGAGTTGTTCATGGAATTTCATGTCTCTATGTAAATAGACATGTTTGTAACACTGAGAGGAGTTTAAAATTTTCCATTGTTGTTTTTATAATATTTTATTCACTTATATCTTCAAGGGATTTTTTTTTAAAGTTTATAATATTTTGGTCATATATTTTGTATTTCTGCTTTTATGACTATTTGTCGAATAAAGCTATTATGACTGACTGACATCACAGATATATGGTCCATATTGCCCTCCCTTTATCTGACCCTCTTAACTAGAGTTCACAGCTACGCAATCTAAATGGATGCTCATCACTAACCTGTGCTCACTTTGCCACTGGATTCAAGATAGCCTGGCTGATGACGGTTATGAACCCGAAACCGGTCCCAGGATGCTTGTTTCCGGTCCAGGGAAGACATGGCTTGGCAGTTTGGGCTGGACTGTTCCCATGAGGCACAGGGTCAGACTGATTTGCATATGGCCATGTCTGAACTGGGGTGGCGGAGTGAGCTCAAGAACGATAATGGATTAAACCCAGACCAGTTGACTGGGGATGAGTGCTTGCAATGTTCAACACTCCGTCCATCATCCCCTTTGGTTTTGCTAAGTTCGCCCTAAGTTGGCAGGGTATGCCCAGACGTGGGTCCCTTGCTCACTTTGCCACTGGATTCAAGATAGCCTGGCTGATGAGGGTTATGAACCCGAAACTGGTCCCAGGATGCTTGTTTCTGGTTGAGGGAAGACCTGGCTTGGCAGTTCAGGCTGGACTGTTCCCATGAGGCACAGGGTCAGACTGATTTGCATATGGCCATGTCTGAACTGGGGTGGCGGAGTAAGCTCAAGAACGATGATGGATTAAACCCAGATCAGTTGACTGGGGGAGCGTGTTTGATTTGCTCAAATGCTCCGTCCATCATCCCCTTTGGTATCGCTTTCATCACTAACCTTGGGCGTAGTTCGCGAAGTAGCGCTACGCGTAGCTACGCAAAGTGCACTTCGCACTATGCGAGATACGTGTAGCGCTACGCGAACTGTGTAGTGCGCTGTTCGCGATGATTGCACAGTGCCGGATGCTTGTTCGCACTGTGCAATCATTGAAAACGGCATCTTGCACAGTGCGAGCTGTCGTTTTTTGCCGCTCGTGTAGATTTTTACTCGAGCGGCAGCTTTCTCAACGCGGACTGGTAGTTTCTCATCATGATCAGTCGCGAGCATACGCGACCACTCGCAATGAGAAACCTGACCTCCCTGATGTTGCTGATCACGACATCAAGGATCGCGAACGAGGAAAAAGTCTCACAGGGATGTCATTTTGCTCGCGGTCGCCAACTTGATGTTGAGGACCGCGAGCGAGCGAAAAATGCCAACTATGCTATGCGTTTTTGCATTGCGCTACGTGGAATTGGCGTAGCGCGAAGTAGCACAAACTACGCGAACGTAGCGTAGTTGTCCGCCCAGGGATACTCATCACATGGTTTGCCAGTTACATCCAGCGCCTGTCAGTCCAGTCTGCCATTCACTTAATCGCAATCAAGCTGTGCACTGCGCACAGCTATGACCTGCTTCTCACCTGCTTTGTAATAGGGCATAGTAATCTTGTAACTTCTTAGTGTACATTGCAGTGAATGCCTTTGTTCACATGCACTGAACTTCCTGCATGAGAGGAATGGTGGAAGAGCTAACAACAAGGTTTGCTTTCTGGTCTATGTACCACATTGAGCTATAAAAACTGTCGAATGCTGAACCTACCTAAATGACTACCTTATATCTGTCAGCTCACCAACTCGCATTTGAGAGTGCTGCAGAGTATCAAATGACATGCAAGCAGGGCAAGGGACGAGACGGTGATCAAGACTCCCAGGTGGTAAGGGAACTCAATGAAACAGACTAGATCAGAAAAAAGTGGTTTCAATTTGAAGAGAGAATGGAGACAAGTTATGGAGCATGAAAAGTGGGGACGAACAGGATGCAGGTAAGAGAGACATTGGATAATGATTGTGAACATCAGAACAAGTGTGCGCAGAATATTAGTTCGTCATAACCCTTAGTGAACCTATCATTAATTTTACACTTGACTAACCACAAACATCTATGGTATGAACCAATGAGTGCAATATGTAGGATGAATGCTGCCCATCGAGAATAAACAAGGACATCCCTATACTCAGTCGCTTCCTCTCCAGCCACATTTATTTTCAGGGCCTGACTTTGTTGAGTATACAATACAGAAACTCCTGCATGACTAGGCACCTTGAGATTGTACATGGCATGTGGCATGCAAGCACTAACTGACACAATGCATTCTGAGAGGAAAGTAATGTGTGTCATTACCATATAGCACACTGTCTTAACATTAAACTTGGTTTTAAGGTAGCAACTGTAAAAAAGCCCCTTCATCGACTGACGGTGATGCACAACTGCCAACAATTGTATACGTAAGCTGGTGCTCCATTGTGGCATATTTGTTATGCTCCTAATGAAGGCTGTGCATCCGGAATGGGGTGACACTTCGCCCCATTATCCTTTTGTGATGTATACTCAACATGGTTTGGCAGTTCACGT
The DNA here is from genome assembly GCF_964261635.1 of Lissotriton helveticus. Lineage (NCBI taxonomy): Eukaryota > Metazoa > Chordata > Amphibia > Caudata > Salamandridae > Lissotriton > Lissotriton helveticus. Next base: position 1,492,234,169 of record NC_136057.1, read on the forward strand.
AACTGGGCTTGCATGCCTACAAATAAAAACAAATGAATCACTGATGAAATATGAAAAGATTTGTTGTGCACTCTGTCATCTTTTTTGTCATTACCACATAGCCCACCGTCTTAACATTAAACTTGGTTTTGAGGTAGCAACTGTAAAAAAGCCCCTTCATCGACTGACGGTGATGCACAACTGCCAACAATTGGATACGTAAGCTGGTGCTCCATTCCAACACAGGGAAAAATACGCATGTGAACAAATATCCGTGAACACTGCTGTGGTGTTCCAAAATGTGGATCTAAGTCCTAGCCATTACGAAAATGCCTGAAGACCCTATTTTTCTTTTACAATTTTACCTTTCAGTTTACTATACATATTTATTCGATGGCATACAGAGTGTTAAGTTCCTAATACAAGCTTGGAAAATACCCCTCAGGGAGCAGGACCAACAGTGTTACTCCCTCACTTACCATTCACTTGACAACCCGAAACTTTCTACGGAACTGTTCTTTATCCAGGCACGTGAGAATAATTAAACAAAGTGCCCAAGCGATGAAACAAATCAAATCAGGTTCACAAGACAAATGATGTCCAGCTAATGTTTTTGGTAAGTTCGGCCCTTTTATTAGTTCCTCAGTCAACTAGTTAATTCTACTGTTTGTGCAATTCCTGGCAATTATCGTTATATCTCTTTGCTGCCATTCTGCTCTAAGACTGCAAAGAAGGTAGTTAATCTGCAACCTTTGGTATTTATTTAAAAAAAATGTATATTGAACCCCAACCAAGCTGGGTTTAGAGAGCATTATAGGACAGAAGTCGCTTAGATGGCTATATATGAGCTAGGAAGGGTTTCGGACCAGGGAGGCACTGCAGGTCACATATTGCTCGATCTGTCCTCCACATTTGATACACTTTGGAACTCCATCTTGGTGTACAGACTTAGCAGCTGCAGTCTGATGGGATGTGTCATTGATTGTGTCCATTAATTTCTCAAAGATAGTTATGCCTCCCATTCCATCCAATCACAATATCTGTGCGAGTGGAGTATTTCAAGTCATTCACTAGATGTTGGCAACTTTGGAGTGCTATTTGCAAAGATGTTTCTTTTCTTCCTGGTAAAAAAAGGATACATCTATCTGTTTTCAATACTTGAAAGATTTGAGTACAATGTTGCCATATCTCCCCAAGAATGTGGAGTTTCCAATTATTCAAACCATTATGTGGGTCTACATAGATTCTGGTGATGCTCTCTATTTAGGGTTATCCTCCTAAGTAGCATAAAGACTCCAGCTTATGCACATTTGTGCAGCCCATTTTTTATTTGAGCTTCCAAAGTTTGCTCGTATTTCTAGACATTCTCAATACCTGCATTGCTTCCTTTTGATAAAGAAAAGTAATGTTTCCAAAAGCATATGCATTCAATTTAAAGTACTTCACAGACAAGGACCAGGATTTACCAGACTGCATTATGCTTCGTACCCCCCCCCCCCGCCCCCCCCCACCCCCCCCCACCCCCCAAGAGCACTTTATGGTCATCATCTGCTTGTCTCCTTCAAATACCCAAAATTAAAAAGTGCTGTCAAAGAGGCAGGTAGCAATTAAGTGGAAGTCACTCAAGCTAACCTTGAGAAAGGAAACAAGCCTACTAAGATTCAGGAAACTGTTAAAAATGAGGCTATTTACACAATAGTATTCTAAAGGTTTTCTCTAATTTAAGTAAAAGGAAACGGGTGGCTAATCACATACTACATACAAAGTTAAATTAACCTGTCCCATGACCTTTTGATGCCAAAAATTGCCCTGCAGATAGAGCCTCGTGAGCCTCACGAGCCTTGTGAGTTTTTCTCTGGTTTAAATTTGGAACCATCAAAGAGAACCCCTTATATCTGTCAGCTCGCCAAGCTAGCTTGCTGCTAACCATGCTGCTCTACCTTTCTGTGGTGATGTGTATTGTGCAACTTGGAGCCATCCCATGTCACTGGGAATGTTCCAGGTACAGGGTTCCAGGATAGGCAGTTGTTATCTTGCCATCGACCTGCCTGCTGGGACGGCTCTCCCTTCCTGCAATAAACCACATCTAAAGAATATCTCTCGTGTGTACTGGCATCATCATTTCACTGGCGACTAGGACGGGATCCACCCAGCGACCTGTCAAGTTCCACCCAGCGACTATCAAACTTCAGCATCTACCGTTTTTCTTTCACGTTGAACAGTGAGTACGTTCACGCAAAACCGTGAGTACATTTCAAACATTAACTTTCAAGCGCCTACCCTTCAAATTTTTTCTTTTCTGGACACGTTAATTTGCTTCCGTTTGAAAAGCGCAAAAGAAACTACAAGCAAACTCTACCGCCCCTCTCAGAGATCCATATCAACTATCTCGAGGGAAACTTTTACAGCGCATGCAGTTATTGAGAGCAAAGTCAGAGGAATTTGTAATCGTCTAAAGGCACTGGTTTACTCACCGTACTTCACTGTATTGAAGAGATCTTCACCCGACGCTGCGGCCTCCGCTGTGATGACGTCGGAGAATCTCAGGCGAATGATGCGATCAGCTGTTCGCTTTTAACCAATCACAGGCGCGCTCCCACAAATTCACGCTCTGTACTGGTTCACGCATTACTCTCCATAGTAACCAACGCGTCCTCTACGCCTCGCTACACGAATTAACTAATTAAGAAAGGATGTCCACACCTCGGACACTTTTACAATCTCTTCGTTTTTTTTTACTAATTAATAAAAAATAAAATAAGGATACTTCAAGATAAAATTACTCAATCTACCAGACAATTCGTGCAATTCCGCGCTGACACACACAGCTCCTGACACACATGTGTTTGTCAAGCATTTACCTACCCTCCTGCTATTTCACAACGTTTGATATGCAGAGTTCATTTTATTGAACAAATCCTCGGAGTTCAAGGAAAAAGACAGAATTTTCTGTATCATACTGCCATCTTGTGACAGAAACTGGAACTGCATCAAAAAAAAAAATACTGGAACTGCACCGGAAAAAGACAAAGAATATATATTTTTTTTCTTCTCTCTCTAACACAACACTTCTGTGATACACACACAATTATTACTGTGTATACAATTTTCTTTTTACGGCATATTACTTCTGTGATATGCTCACATTTCTGTAGGTAGAAGTAAATTCTGGGTATTTTACATTTTTCACAACCAGCACTTATTTTGTTTTATTGAAGATCTAGAACAGTTTCCAATTCTCAAACAACTTTTGTAGAGACTAATCCAAACCCCGGAAATTAATCTATATTTCATCTCTATTCCATTTGACCATGCAAAGTGTAACTCCACCAGCTCCGTTCTTGCAGGTACCTGGTGATCCTCCATTGGAATGGAAATTATGGGTCAGATCGTTCATGGCTTACTTGGGTGCCATTGATGGTCAAAGATATAGACCTGAGAGGAAAAAGAACCTCATATACTATCATTTGGGGGTCGAAGGTCAGAACGTCTTTGACCATTTACCTCCATATGATCCTCCTGAGGGTCAAGATCCTGATGAGTTTGAAATAGCCAAGGCGAAGTTAGAGAAATATTTTACCAAAACAAAAAACTTAGTTGTACACAGGTATAAGTTCCTCACAAGGACACAAAAAAGTGATGAAAATATTGATACTTTTATAACTGCTCTAAAAATTTTAGCTGCAAACTGTGAATTTGACAATTTTACATCACAGCTTATTAGAGATCAGCTTGTTGCACGTTGCTATTGTAAGGAAATTCAAAAGAAGTTGCTTATGTGTAAAGATCCCTCACTAGACAAGGCAGTAGATATAGCTAAGAACATAGAAACCTCTATGGATGATGTCAAACAGCTGGAAACAGCCTTGTCTAGTACCGCAATCTCTGGTGCCGTATCCAGTACCATGATTTCTGGTGCTATATCTAATTCTCCTGCAACCAGAACTCCTTTTATGCCGCGTGGCAATTTCAAAAGACCCTATTCAGCTAGAGGTGGTAGATTCAGACAGTCTGACTCTAGAATGTTCTGCTATAGATGTGGTTCTTCTTCTCATGTTTCTTCTTTTAGGAATTGTCCTGCAGCTAACCAACAATGTGGACAGTGTGGTAAAATGGGACATTTTGCTAAGATATGCATGAGGGGCAGGAGAGGAGGCGCAAGAGGGAATGTTCGATGTGTCATTAATGATGAAAGTATGAACGAAAACGGTGAATTTTTTTTGTATGAGGGTGATCTTTCTCATGAAGACGTCATGAATCAAGAATATTTAGTAGTAGTCATGGATTCTCATGACAAAAGTATTTCTCATGACATTCCTGATCCCGAAGTTGATGTTATCTTCGGAAAAGATCACGTTCAGTTGCTAGTCGACACTGGTGCACGCATAACTATTATTTCACAGGATAAATACACCAAATTTTGGCATGACAAGAGTTTATTACCCCCAGACATCCTTACTGTGGCCTTTGAAGGCAGTAGAATTAATTTACTTGGATTTTTCTGGGCCGACATCAATGTATTAGGAGTAACTATCAAGGGGAAAGTGTATGTGGCCAAGAAAGGAATTAATGTTCTTGGTCTTATTCACCAGGCTGAAATAGGTCTAACTATCAAGCCAGGATTAGCCAATCCAGTTTTCATCGACAAACAGTTTAAAGACACTCTCGTTACCACGATTAACGATAATACACTATGCACTCATGCGCACGACATTTGGGAAAAAAAGTTTAGTAAAATTTTCGAGAACCGTCTTGGAAAAATCACTAACTTTCAGCATACCATCAGAGTGAAGGACAATGTTGTTCCCACCAAGCACAAATTACGCAATGTTCCTTTGAGCATCAGAAGCGATCTGTCTAAACATTTGAAAGCTCTGTGTGATCAAGGAATCATTGAAAAAGTCGAATCTACTCTATGGCTTTCCCCCATTGTCTTAGCCAAGAAGAGGTCAGGAGATTTGAGAATGTGTGTTGACTTACGCACCCTAAACGAAGCCATTTGGGTTGATGGGTTTCCTTTGACACGAATTGAAGACCTTATTGCCAAAGTGGGGTCATCTTCGTGGTTTACGAAACTCGATCTCAAAGCTGCCTACCATCAGGTAGAATTAAATCCTCGATCTAGACATCTCACTGCCTTTGTCACTCCTGATGGTGTTTTCCAATTTTGTCGTCTTCCCTTTGGGCTGGCGTCAGCCGCAGCTGTCTTTCAAAGACTCATGTCGGAGATGTTTGCCCATAATCCCAATGTAGTTGTCTTTCAGGATGACATTCTCATCTTTTCCAAAACAGAGAATGAGCACGATCAAGCGATTAATGAAGTTTTCGAAGTTCTCGAGAGTAGAGGTCTGACCCTGCAGTAAGCTAAGTGCATTTTCAAAGCCAAAGAAATAGAGTATTTAGGACATATTATTTCAGAAAAAGGCATCAAGCCTAGGCCTGGTTTAGTTAAAAGTATTATTGAGGCTCCAGCTCCTCAAAACAGAGAACAACTGTTATCTTTCCTCGGTTTGTGTGAATTTTATGCAAAATTCAAGAAAGATTTCGCAAAAACTACTGAATGTTTCAGGTCCTTACTAAAGAAAGGAGCTGTTTTCGAGTGGACAGAAGAATGTAAAATAGGTTTCCAAATTATCAAAGATCATATACTTTCAGCTCCAGCTTTACAGGCATTTGTTGAAGGAAGACAAACTTTTGTCACGGTTGATGCATGTGAGTATGGTTTGGGTGCAGTTCTTTCCCAATGTTCTGGCGGGAAGGAGTATACGGTCGGCTTTGCATCCCGCACTCTTCGTCCTGTAGAACGGAAATATTCCGTCATTGAAATGGCATGCACATGGAGTGTGGAAAAATTTAAATCATATCTGTGGGGCAGGTCTTTTGTTCTCAGAACAGATCATCGACCTTTAGTTGATATCTTAAATGGAAAAAATGTCAAACGCACGACAGCTCGTTTAGCAAGGTTGTCCACGAAATTACTTGAATTCTCCTTTAACGTCAAATACATACCTGGGGGAAGAAACAGCAGAGCTGACTGCCTTTCCAGGCTTCCCATAACCGACAGTGATGAACAAGATTGGGAGACTGAGGTGGAGGAGTGTTTTGTTGCTAATGTTTGTCATGAACCTATCTCTTTTCTAGAAGATGATTGGATCAAAGCATTGAGTAATGATGTAATTCTTAAAGAAGTTTCCTCTCTTATCAGAAAGGGGTGGCCGAAAGAGAAATGTCTTTCTCCCGATCTCCAGATGTTTTGGAAAATTAACACTGAGCTCTCAATGGAAAATGATGTAATTGTCCGTGGTGACAAGTTGGTTCCTCCATCATGTTTTAGAGAGAAAATTATTTTGGCAGCACATTCTGGCCATCTCGGTGCCACCATTACTAAAAGAAAAGTGAGATCTGATTTCTGGTGGCCAAAAATGGACTCTCAGATAGATGAGATTGTCAAGCTATGTCCACGTTGCAGTGCCAGTGACAAGGTATTGGTGTTGGAGGGCCTTGTTGAATCGAAGGTTTCTGTTCCAGGTCGTGCTTGGCAGAAGTTGAGAATGGGCTTTTTGGGACCATTCCATGTTCTTCCCAACAACTCCAAATACTTTTTGGTCCTCATTGATCATTTGTCAAGGTGGGTCGAAGTGGAACCAATCAGTATACCAAATTCTAAAAGTGTCATTGATTGTTTGAATAGTATCTTTTTGAGAGAAGGTTATCCAGAGGAAATATTAACCGATAACGGAGTTCAGTTCATCTCTCATGAAATGAACTCCTTTCTGAGGTCGTGTGGTATCAAACACACCAGAACTCCTCTCTATCATCCGCAAAGCAATGGTAAAACTGAAAGGTTCAACAGAGTTATTGTGGAGTGTGTTCAATCTGCTTTCAAATCTAGGAGTTGTGTATTTAAAGCAGTTAATGATCTTGTATGGTCCTACCGCACTTCTCCTCATTCTGCTACCAATTATACCCCCTTTGAACTCATGAGAGGGAGGAAAGCTTGTTCACAAGTATATCCTTTCTGGAGGGTAAGAGATTTTCATCAGAGTGGTGACATGAGCAATATGTGGGATGCTGCTCATAGAAAATCCTCTGATGTGTGTTCTAAACAGGTCAGACCTGGAAAGAAAATGTCTCATAACATCCAGATTGGGGATTGGGTCAAAGTTAAAAATCCTGTTTCATTTAGGAAAGGACTTTCAAAGTTTTTAGATTCTCAGCAAGTAGTGGATACTCGCAAGAATGCGGTCAGATTGACCAATGGCAATTGGTGGTGTACTTCCCAGATCGCAAAAGATCCCTCTGGTTTTTCAAGTAATGTCAACTTTAAAAATGCTTCAGAGGGGGATGGGGTTAGGAAAAGTACTAGAATGTCTGTCAGACCTAGCAAGCTACGAGATTATGTTTAACCTTGCTATACTTTTCACTTTAATTCAACAGGCTGCGTAGTTATGTTCAACCTACCATATCCCTTATTTACTTTTCCCTTGACCTGTGTTTTACTTTCATTGTAATTGATGTTTTTGTGGTTCTCTTTCCAAAGAGGGGAGGTGTGGTGATGTGTATTGTGCAACTTGGAACCATCCCATGTCACTGGGAATGTTCCAGGTACAAGGTTCCAGGATAGGCAGTTGTTATCTTGCCATCGACCTGCCTGCTGGGACGGCTCTCCCTTCCTGCAATAAGCCACATCTAAAGAATATCTCTCGTGTGTACTGGCATCATCATTTCACTTTCCTTACCCTGTTAACTAACCAACAGTCAACCAACACTGCAAGCTTATCTGGATTCATCTCTGTCAAATCATACATATATTGCTTGAGTGGGGAAGAGTACTCACCCCTGAGTCAGTCAGCCATGATCAAATGGGTACTAGACTGAAAGTCCTTCACTTCAACCTCTTTCACACACTTATTAAAGTTTGACAATATCGCATGAATCCAGTTTTCAAATGAAACAACATCCACTTTCTTGTTCTCCAGGACCCCTGACGGTACTGAGCTTGTGTCAGCTCAAACTATCTGATCAGAGCCTCGTTCACTGACTCATAATTCATGTTATCCACCTCAGGTATTCTCTCACTTACTTCAGTCTCCTCAGTAGACCAGCTGATTTGGGCTTCTCATTAAATCAATGAGCTTTAAAAGCTATCTTATAAATGACAAAGCAATTCAAAATTTCACACTGTGGCACATATGTACATACTCCTTTGAAATGTTGGTAGGGAATTCCTCAGAACTGGAGGGGAATCGCTTTTCTAGAGCTAACCTTTTCTACTGCAATCATAAGCTGCTTTTTCTTTTCTGTTCTTGTTCTCATTCCTGCATTTATCTTTCCTGACACTTTCCCTTTCTCTATCCTGCCTTTCTGTTTCCCCTCCAGCTCTTCTCTTTTCTCCTTGTCCCTCTTCCTGAGCGCACTTCTTATGTCTCTCCGTTCACCTCTCCTCTTGTTCCTGGTGAACTAATCTTATCTTCTCCCTCTCAACCCTCCTTTCCTTCTCTTCTTTTAAAGACCCAGCTTTCTGAACAGTCAGGGTCTTTATTAAATTCACCCCACTTAAGAAACAATCAGTGGGACTGGTGACTGGGGAACCTTTGAGACTAACTCCTGTGATTTTGTGTTTAGGGATACAATGAGCAAACAAACTATCCTCACAAACAATACTCTCATAACTCCACCACTGTAAATAGGGACACATACTCACCACAAAACCACCAATTCACCCAGACCCCCTAAAAACAACTCCCCAAAAGGGGGACATAACTCCCAGGACATGCTGAATACCAGATCATTGATAAAGTACAAACATGTACTCGATTGTATTATGCAGTTGTCGAACCCAGATTTAGTCTTTCTAACAGAAACCTGGGCTAATGATATTTCTGAGCCTGACTGGAACATTGCTCGTCCGGAAGATATCAAGTAGCCTGTGTAGACAGGAAAGGGAAAAAAACAGGGAACATTGCCTTACTATATCACTCCTACCTCAGAGTAAGCACTGAGCCTACCCAACAACTCGAAGCCGAGGCCGTGAACTTTAATATTAAAATTAATAACACTTGGACCTTCCCAGGCCTACTTCTCCTCCGGCCGCCTGGGCTAAGGTCTACATTTATCCAGTCACTCCAGAGTCTCATAGAATCTTGTCTAGGGTTCCCTACTTACACAATTCTGGTAATTTTAACTTTCACCTCGAATCCAACAATAGTGACACAGCCATACTGCTGGGCAGTCCGGCTGGATTTGGTCTGACCCAAATTATCTCTGAACCCACACACAGGGCTGCCCACACCCTAGACATCATTTTTACCAATAATCCCAATATCATAGTGGAGAAAAATGTTTCCCTTACCATGGACAGATCACAAAGCCATCTATTTTAAAGTACCGATCCCAGAGAGAAACAGGTCCCACCTAAATAACACGCCCCTTGGCTAAGGCGCGCCCCTGGTACAGAATACAAAAAAATGAGTTTGAAGAGGCCCTTGTTAGGAACCCTTCCATGTCTCTCTCAGATAACAACCTGGCAGCTAATAACTTTGAAGATTGGATTAGATTAGTAGTAGACCAGTTGGCCCCGAAAAAAATAAAGAAACACAGAATAAGTCAGGCTTCAGCACCCTGGTATAACTCAGATCTTTAAATTATTAAATCCAAATGTAAACAATTAGAACGAAAATGGAGGGTTGACAATAGCAGGGAATGCCAAGCAGCCTACAATCTAGCCCTGAAGGAATACAAGGAAGGTATAAAAAAAAGCCAAAATGAACTACTTCACAAACAGAATAGACAAAGCTAAGAACTCTTCTAAGGAGCTCCTTAGGACGTTCACTGCCCTTTCTAAACCGCAACAGGATCACCAGTTCATACCAGATAAAAACCTTCTGTAATAAGATTGCTAACCTTTTTGAAACCAAAGAACAATTAGTCTACAATGAACTCTTAACAGCAGCCCCCAACTCAACTGAAAACAATAACACACTTAACAACAAGAACCCAGTCCACAGTAGCTTGTCCAGCTTCTCCACACTAACAGCAGAGAAAGTTAATAATCTGAATTTACTGATTAAGTCAGGTTCGCCCAATAACCCGTGCCCCCTACCATATTGCATCTGGTTTCAGAAAAGGTCAGTATCCATCTAACCCCTATTCTAAATAAGAGCAGTCCTTATCCTTTTTGACCTATCAGCAGCGTTTGACACCGTTAATCATGCAGTGCTAACAAGGTGGCTGAAGGCCATAGGGATTAAGGAGAAGGCTCTAACCCTACCCTCCTCTTTCCTGACATACAGGGAGCAGAGGGTGTGCTGGGACAGTTTGAAATCAGATAAGTTCTGCATCCAATGCGAGCTGCGAGCTCAGCACTGTCACCAACCCTATTTAACATCTCTGTTACTCCTTTAGCCATGCTAATCCGAAAGCATGGCTTCACGTTTGTCTTGTATGCAGAGAACACTCAGATAGTTATATCTATCTCATTGAGTGTTGAAATCACAGCTGCCAGGTTCCACAATTGTCTGAAGGACATTATGGTGTTGAAATAAAAATGTTCTAGCTGTATTGTTTATGTATTGTGCGCCTTAAGTTAACATTTGCGGCACCATTTTATGTTTAGCCGCCATTTTGAGTCATGATTGAAACTGATCTCTTTCCCTGCCTCTGCTGAAAGCAGCTGCAATAGTTTTTGTTTCTTCAAGGTTGGGTCTTGCTGTACTAATGAATGCCCTGTTCTTATTAGCGCATACCTTTCCCACTAGAAAGAGGTCTGTCCCCACCCTTAGAGTGGCGGGCAGAGGCACAACGACCTTGACAGTAAGATAGCATGTGCCTGATCCCATAATCGAAACTCATCCTTCTGTATCTCCTTTGTTCAACTGTTACCAACTGGAAATTTCCAGTCAGGGCTCGTCTTAATTGGTCCTGAATTATACATAATGTATTGCCATGCTTGCTGAAGTTAGTCCCTCTGCAGCAATCCCAGGGAACTGGTCAGACTGGACTCCGTTTGACTGTATCTGAGTAGATATACTTGGTTTGTATTCTCTACTGTCTGACCGACTCTTCCCTTCTAAGGAAGGCTGAGAGGTGGTCGTGAGGGACCCGGGTGGCACTAATTGGGTCATTTCCTTCAATGGGATGGATGAATCTGAATTTCCTCAAACTGAGGACAGATAAATTAGAGGTCATGTAGTTTGGGAGGGCACACCTATATGGAACGAAGCATGGTGGCCAACAGAGGCAGGGATCTCTTCCCTTCCATCTGCTCAGGCGAGAAACTTGAGAACAATGTTCGACAATCAGTAAAACTTTACAGGACAGATTAATCTCCTGACTTCCGTTTGCTTCTTCTTATTGAAGATCTTACGTAAGATCCTGCCCTTTATCCCTCAGGACCTCAGAAAAATGGTAATAAGTGCGCTAATCCAATAAAAAATACACTATGGTACCTCAGTTTTTGGGCATTGACAAGTACCAGATAGCTAAATTACAGTCACTGCAGAATGCCCCAGCATGCCTACTACTTGACATCCCTGAATACCACTCCATCTCCGGTAGCATTAGGCAGCTCCATTGGCTTCCAATTCAACAATGTGCTGAATTCAAAGCCCTGTGTCTGGTACATAAGGCGCTATATGGTGAGGGAGCCTTGGACATGCAGAAACTATTCCTCTGGTACTCCCCATGATGGATTCTAAGATCAGCTCACACAGGGCTAGTTCAGGTTCCTAAAATCCAAAAAGCCAGATGGGGAGGGAAAAACCTATCCTACCCGGCAGCCAAACTCTGGAACAGGCTGCCGATCACCATTATGCTACAGCCCAACAGGCATCAGTTTAGAAAAATTATCGAGACCTGGCTATAATCCCCCAAATAATTGTGCTACTTGCCTGGATAACACTCGACATGCCACCCTTAGAGTCAAAGCGAAACAAAATTTTCACCCCGAGTGGGCTGGGTATGCTCAGACGTGAGTCCCAGGCTCTCCACACCACTGGAGTCAAGCTATCCAGGCTGATGAAGGCTGATAGCCAGAAACCGGTCCTTGGATGCTTGATTCCGGTCTGGGAAAGACATGGCTTGGTAGTTCGGACTGGACTGTTCCCATGAGGCTCAGGGTCAGAGCTGATTTGCATATAGCCAGTGTCTAACCCAGGGTGTTGTGGAGTGCAAAATAACGATGGATTTAGGCCCAGATCCTTGTACTGGGGTGAATGTATGACATTGTTCTACATTCTGTCCATCAACTGTGTTTTTTGCAAATGTTTTTTGCAAACCCTTAGAGTCAAGACACTTCGGCATTCGTGCACTTTACAAATATGCTACTTACTTACTTACTTGGGGGAATTAACTCATGAAACTTTTTGAAAGCAGCCTAGGGAATACACTAGGGCTGTGCCTATAGAAAACCTAGGCTAAGTTGTTGCGAGGGCCGGAATTCACATTATTCTCTTTCTAGGTCCTTTCATGGTACCCTTACCTGAGTCTCTTCTGCATTTTCCTCATTTCTTTGTTTATTTAACTGGCTCTTAACAGAATTTAAAAGGACTTTATTACACTTGCATCTAGGAAACATGCACTAGTTAATTATATACATTCCCTTAATTGCTCCAAGGTTATGTTGTTGAGATCTACATCTTCCCATCAATTCTTCACCATCTTTCTGGGCAGATTGTGGTTTAAAGTAACAGCACTTCTCAAGTACTTTTTGCGACTTTTGGAACTAGAATCTAGTGATCCTAATGGCCTACAACCAATGATCAGAAGCGGTTTGGAAACCGCAGTGCCCTCAGGGGGTACTAGATCTTATTCAAGATGATTGTGTTTGTCCTAGGGCTGACTTAATGTGTGCACACGTACTTGACTCTCAGGACAGTGAGCTAAACAGTTGAAAGCTTAGTGAGGGGGGTGATGTGAAGTTAGAGACTCCAAAATCAACAGTGCAAACAAGAACACTTAATAATGGACTGTCCAGTCAACCTTTACATTTATGAAGCAAAAACATATTACACTACTACTTGATATTATTGAAATAGAAAGTATGGAATGCAAGCCTAATATCTAACACTACATAATCCTACTTATTTCTCCAAGAGCAATACTACTCAGAGAAATTCAGACAAGTTAAGGCACACTTGTGATGCAGTGAGTGGCTTCTCAGTGGGCATGGAGGTGATTCTTTCTCCCATACATCTACTCGTCCTTTAAAAGATGTCACAGGCAATGTTTAGCCCCAATCCTTATTCACACAGCAGCACGTTACATTAAACTTGTGTTGCAATTTGAGTCAAGAGCGAATGCTATATGGATCATCTGTCATGCCCTGCCACTCAGCCCCACCTCCTCCTGAAGTCATTTTGGGGAGTGCAGATGGTCGCAGGCATGCCGGTTAGTTGCTGCATGTAACATAAGTTCATTGTAAGAACAAAATAGGTTCTACAATATGTGCTCTAGAAACACCAACCAAGACAATAAGCATTTTGGATGTGACAAACACACTTGCAAGCACCATGGCACCAAGCACAGTTCACTGCCTTAATGAAGCTCTGGGATGTGGTTAGTGTTGCTCGGCAAAGCACACATTAGTAATTAGATATGACTTGCAAATAGTGATGGGCACATCATAGACCCTATGCATCTTGCGGTTTCAACTAGCAGCCCAACCATTACCTTCTAGGCCAACATGGGGACCAATGATAATCTTAATGCCAAGTGATGGTTATCAAAAATGCCAATTGGTAGGCAAGGGTGCAGGGCTCCCCATGGGGTCCAGCATTTCTACTTCTCCCGAAGACCCTGCAGTGTAATCATTGCTGGTAGACCTGTTCAGCCTACTTCCTTCAAGTAGTTCCTCCTTTAGGGCTACAGGTGGACTCTGATATGGGCAGACCCCTATGGCAGGGACAACTCCACTGACCCTCTCTTAGCCTGCAGGTTGATTCTTCATTCCCGGCAGGCCATCAGCTTTGCCAGTAGCAGATCTCAGATGTAATCACCTCACTTAGCTGAAAAGCTGGTTGTCCAGGACACAAGCCCTGGTCTTTGGGGATTCCGGCACAACTGTGAAGTAATGCTTCTACTTGTCAGCAAGAAGTACTAGAACAATGACTTATCACATCAAGGTCAGTAGACTTTCCACTCATCTACAGGCACAGGTAAAAGCTATGCATTATCAGCCTGCACCACTTACACACTACCACCACCACTGTCAGTCTCAAATGATAAAGTGAGCTGATAGTTGTCACATTCACTAAGGAGGGCACGCTGGGTGCTGCCCACTAAGGAGGGCATGATTGGTGCTCTCCTTCAAACAACAGACACTGACTATGGGGTTGCAATGTCACTAACTAAAAAGGGTCCTGGTATGGACCTAATGATGTGTGCACTGAGGCAAAAAAAGGTCATATGGGAGTAACATGACAGGTATGCGTGCTCGCAAATCATGCAAGGAACCTTCCTGTTACAATAGGGTTTCTCTTTTTTCAGCGGGCCAACTTTAACTGCCGGCTTGAACTGAGGCCACTGACCGGCCGCTTCCCTCCCTGTGGTCTGCATAGCCAGGTAGGAACCTCGCGCAATTCGATCTTGGCGAGTGGGGGGGTGTTGTGCTGTGCACCCATGCCTAGAGATATATATTCCATACATGATTTTGTATCATCCATTTAGACCTACACGCGCAAAAAATAATGTGAGCCGCCCTGATACCCGCAAGCTTCTGAAGCCTGACACCACGCCTTAAGTCCTGCTCTGCGCCTATTGCAGGTATGATTCATACTTAGGACAGACCGTTTGCCTTTCATAGTGCGACCCTTTTAATCCCCGTGCACTGAGCACCTTTACATATGTCTTTTAGGTGTGAACACGATATACCTACGCCACGGCAATCTTTGTGCCCGCGTGCAGGTAAATATTTTCTACTTCTCATGGAGTCTGAGTAGGCATTCTACAGTACGTTAATGTACGTCTGACACCAAATTCTGTACTTTTTTGCAGAATCTGTTTCCCAGTCCCTGCCCTGAAGAGAACCTTGAATACTTAGGTTCGAAACGCGTCGACAATACCACCCTGTGGCTACAACAAAGGGTGCCGCTAGGATGTAAATTATACCACCACTCTGTATCCTAGCCTCGCAACCCTATTTAACATTACACCACAGGCTTTCGTTGACAGGCAGGCTTGTTTTCGATCTCAACCCCGCCTGTCACTTGGTTTTTTCAATCTCTAGGACTGGTGCCCGTTTGTTTGCTTATGGACTAATCTCTGCACTGTATATAATTGCAATTTATTTGAATTATTATACATATGTTATTGTCTTTTGGTGTGTCTAACCAATCTTTTGTTTGATTCTTTGTTGTAAATTTGTAAATGTGTGCATTTGTAGATACTGTATATATGAACCTTTTGAATTGACAGTGGTTTTGTTTGTGCTTTTGTTTCAAAAAATTGCTGATAAAAGTAAAAAAGAAAAATAAACTTGTTTGGAAATTAAATCCAGTGGTCACATGGTACAGATTGACTGTGTGTCTGGGGAATTGTTTCACGAATAATCCTGTCCAGCCACCTTGTTCTGTTTTTCCTATTGTTGAGATCCGGGTTGGTCAGATGTAGGATCCGATACCTTTACTGTTTCACAGCTCACTAAGGAGGGCATGATTGGTGCTCTCCTTCAAACAACAGACACTGACTATGGGTTGCAATGTCACTAACTAAAAAGGGTCCTGGTATGGACCTAATGATGTGTGCACTGAGGCAAAAAAAGGTCATATGGGAGTAACATGACAGGTATGCGTGCTCGCAAATCATGAAAGGAACCTTCCTGTTACAATAGGACTTCCTGGTCTATATGCATGTTCCCATGTGTCAACAGCAATTCCTGCTCTCCTTCATGCATGTTCCATGTTTTCCCTTCTTTCCATAAAAATCTGAATGTATGTGCTTTACTCAGTTGTTAATCTCGTATTTTCCCATGGTATGCCCTACTCTATCTAGACGTGTCGCTTTTGTCCCTTCGTTACCTCTGTAAGCTAGATCTCCTTTTAATTTTACAGCAATCGCTCTGCTAAGCTGATTGCGTTTTTTGCAGACTGAAATTTTACACGATCCTCTGAAAATGGCTTCCCCTATTTTCCTGTTTGTCAAATATCTTCTGAAGTGTCTGCATTCTGCTTGTTCCCTGCACTTTACCAGAAGCTAACTTGTACAATATCAATGGTTTGTTTTACCTGCCCTTTTACATTTCTTGCCATAGTACCTGCATTTTTGTTTTCCCCTATTAAATGCGGTCCACAAGTGTCAGAATTAACAGATAAATCCATTAATTTCCCATTTTTGTTGTAGTGTCAGACATTTTCCTCCTGGCTTATTTCAGACGATTCCACTTTTTTCCTAGCAAGGAGGGAAATCTATTGCAATGCAGTTGTGCTAGCAAAATGCTACGAGTTTTGAATTTTGTTTAAGTATAACCCTGCACTTCCTAAGCCATGAACGGAAAGGAAGAGGAGCTAGCTTACTCATACTTCATGAGATTTAATATATTTAGGCTGTGGGGTTTTAGGTTTAAACCTATAATAACTGATAAAACCCCACTGAAAGAAAAATAGCCCTCACCGGTGAAAACATATAAACACTGAAAAAACACCTGCACAACCACAAACTAAATGCCATTCAAAGAAAGGAAAAAGAAAGTGAAAGAGTAATTTTGTTCTTACTGAAGGGGTCAATAAGATGTAACTTTGTTATAGAAGGTAGCAGTAAGAAAGACTGGCTAACATTATTCTGCTTGAGTTTTGTTCTTTAGGGATGCCACTAAAATATTGTTTATTCTTCCTTTGACTTTTTTCAGTTTTATGGCCTTTGGTCTAAAGATGCAGGGTTTAGTTTCATGTTTTAGGTCTAGTTTAATTATTTTATAAACTGTAGAGAATCAGGACATATCAAACTCATATTTAATATTTTGGCTGCATTTGATTCTTTCACTGATAGGTAAAATAGCTAGTTTCATAAAAATCTTACCTAATATGTGTCATCACATTTACCCACAGAGAATACATCAGACCATAGTTTCTAGTGGGTCAGTATTGATAGTAGTTGAATTGCCAACACCTCAGGCTTTAAACATTAAATGCAAGGTATAGTGACAAGTATATATATCACCAAGCATCTGGGATAGTGGTGAAAACGTGACACCAGACTTTTGGGAAACATGAAACGCAGTGTCACTTGTTATGCTCTGCAAAAAAGGTTATTTCCAAGTTCAACAACGATTGGAGTGATATTGTTTGTATTTGCAGTGATTCAGCTACGTATATAAAAAATGTGTGATGACCTGTCAAAATTGATACCCGAGCTGAAATGAAGAGATCCTTGCCACTTGTTAGATGGTATGCTGAAAGCATCTTTACAATCTTCAGAGTTAATGAGGGATGCTATTGACTTTTTAGTCCATTCTGGTGCACTGTTTTCTTATGCCCAGGAACTAAAACGCAAATATTTATCATTTCGTGCTTTATGTGGCATCAAAGAGTCATCCCAACTGTGTCCCTTAGCTGATGGTTCTCAGCCCAAGGGGCTATGAATACTGAGAGGGCCTTTACACAAAAGTTTACATGGAAGGAAAGTGCGAGCGCACATGACCAAAGACTCACTGAAGAAGTATTGTATGGTGTACTACAATAAGATTGATTTGCAAAAATCTTTGGACCTCATGTACACTATACGTACACTGTCTATATACCATGTTCTTTCAGTGCAGAAAGCAAGCAATGATAAAAGCAAAACGTTCCAAAAACACCGGAAAAACACTTTCTCTGTTGTTTTTTGTGGCGTGAAAATGTGTAACCACCAATAACAACTGTTTTTTAAAATATTGAAAACACTGAAAAAAAAACACCAGAATTTACCAAAAATAGAAACTGAAAACAGGACAGCCTAAATATATTTAAGCAGCAACTAAATCATCTACCAACAGGTTATTTGAAAGTCAGCACAGAATTACCCGTTTAACCAACAGAAAATAAAGTGAATATTTCTAACAAGCCTGCGTGAAAAAATCTCTGCAAATAATGCATTCCAGTAGATTCATTTTTTTCTTAAAAAAAAAGGAAAAAAGGTCATATGCAATTAAAAAGGTCATTGTATTCAAGTATTATGCTTTTTTTGTAGGTATGCGTCTCAAAATCACTATCCTCTTTCTTGCTACCTCCCTCCCTCCGCAGGAGGTAGAAAGACTGTTCATTGCCTGACTCTAGGGCCAGATGCCAAGACAGTCTCACACCCCACACCATTTCTTTTTTAGACACCAATCCCTAGTGGGCTCTCTGTTCCCAGGAGAAGGAAGATAGGAGATGAACACTCCAATTTTCCCCTTTAGGGGACTTTAAGACCATCGTGTACCAGTGCCAGTATGGGAAAGCCGAACACCCAAGTCATTTCCCACTTTTTCCCTGATGATCTGGTGAACTTTCTGACCGGACCTTGGGAGGGGAAGATAGGGGGTAAACAGTCAGATGTGGCGTCCCAGAGGGGCTTAAACCCCACCAAAATGCCATGGAAAAATGAGAAACAGAATAAGTGGGGTACTGGAAAGTCTGGCATCTGGCCCCACCCATGTGTGTCAGACCGTATTTCTGCCAATAGCGAAAGGCACAATGAAGGTTTATCCCCTCTTTCAGCCTGTGTCAACACTACACCCTAAAAATCTTTCCACTTGCTGTGGGGAATGTGTGCAGAATTTGGGCTCTTGGTGATCCGGCACCCAAATAATCCTATCAGCCTTGCGCATTACAGAAGACGCAAGACTCCGTGGAATACAAGGTGGTGTGGATTGCATAGATTAAATTGTGTTTTCCTAACCAGAGCATCCTAAAAAAAACTAAAAAACATGCCTAAAACATTCATTTTTAGGTCTCGCCTGCGCAGCGGGCATTCGCTGCCTAAGAGACCGTTAGCCGTCGTTCAGCTCTTTTCCGAAGCACACATTCAAGCTTGTGGCGGCATCCACCTTCCGGGAGTGCGCAGGGGCACGCCACAGGAACGAATATGTGCTTTGAAAAAGAGCAGACACACACACGCACGCAGCACTCCCGGGCCTGAAAGGCATAGTACGACCCAGTTTAACTGCGGATGAAATGTTACAAAATAATTCCATTTGCAACCCACAGCTGGAATCAAATAATCAAGCATCCATTGGCATTATTTATGCTTAGATGGTCAATCTAAGGGTTTTCTTTCTCTTTGTACCTTCATGTGATAAAAGTCTAAACAGTGTCCTTCCTTTTTCCCTTCTTTCCTTTCTAGCTTCCACCCTTCATTTCTTCCATTCTTCTTTCGTTCTTTCTTAATGCATTGCTTTCTATCTTCCATCCTTCCATCCAGGAATTTTCCTCATCATTTTTTCTTTCTATATTTCTTCCAGTCTTTTTTCCTTCCTTACTTAATCGCATCCTCTTTTTCTCTGCTTCCTTATTTCCCTTCTCCTCTACCTCCTTCACCGCTTCTTCCTTTCTTCATGACTGCCTACACTCTTTCCTTCCTCTCGCATTCCTTCCCCTCATTCTCAACATCCTTATTTCCCTCTCATCCTTCCTTCCTTTTTGCCTTCCGCCACTCATCTGCTCCTTCCTTTTCTCAAGCCTTCCTTCTGTCATTCCTTCGTTTTTTCCATCTTTCTCCCCCCTCTCTTTTCAGAGTGCTCATAAAATGAAATATTCATGACATAAGGCTGTACATTGCCATGCTTTTGTGTGAGCCTGATTAATATTGGACAAGCTGGGTTGATTTTGCTTGGAATCTGATTTTAGCCCCTCCGATTCACACAAGCCAGGCAGGCTCCAGACATCCATGACAGAAAATATTTCTATATTTCTGTACTGGTGCATCATATTTCCGATCAGGGTTTACAAACGAGTTACACATTGCTACAGAGCGAATTCCACCATAACGCAGTACCACCAGCCCTTGGCTGTAGTGCAACAGGGTGGAAAATAAATAGCTGTGGCATTTTTTAAAGGGCTATTTAAAAGTGTGGTTACCTGGCAGCTCAAACTTACATTTTTACCTAGCAACATAGTTTACAACACAATGTTATACATCACATTATTTGCTGTCTTAAACACCATGCAAACAACAGCAAACCAAGCTTAAAAACTACTAAGGAGTAAAATTACGTGCCTTTTTGATTGTATACTTTAGTCAAAATGTATTTTCGTACTTTTAAAATTAGCCCATTTTCTTGCTTTATTGTTGGTATTGTACAGGTAGTAGTTGAGTAAGTAAGGAAAAGCAATACTTTCATACGTAGATAATGCACCACTTGCCCAGTGATTGCGTTGAACATTTCTTACTTTAAATTGTGAGAATGACCGGATTATTAACAGGATAATGTGCTTAGAACTGATAAACACATAAGGTTACAAAGGCGAGACCTATTGGCTATGCCAATGCTTGTTCTCTCTCTTTCCATGGTTGGCTGCAACATTTTACAGTGGGATCAGACGAGACCCATTGAACCCTGCCAACCCTGGTAATTTCTGAAACCTGAAAGCCCGAAGGGATTCCAGGGTGGTGTTGCTTACATGGATACCAGCATGTTTTCTTACCCAACGTCTTCATTCCTACATTTCTCCAGATAAAAAGCACGCCCCCCCAACATCATTGGAATAGTCCAAAACTGTAATCATGTGAATATCACAATAAACATATAATGACTTCACATGGTCCAAGTTATGACTGGTTTCGGTTGCAGGTGATAGGCCGACCCACACAAGTGGGATCCTGTTTTATCTGGTGAAGTGTGGGAATACCAGCTGACTCACTGAACCCACTTCCTCAGTAACTTTCCCTCACAGAAATATGAGATAACTCTGAAATTTCTACAGACATTTGATGTTTGCAGGGCAATATGCATTTGGTAAATAATGGGATGCACACCATACCAACCTGGATTACCCTAGGTGTCTAGGTTTTAAAAATGTCTGGGGTTGGTAGGTTTTCCAAGGTACCGGCCTGCCCTGGGCCTCAACTCCGCTCATACAGTCGGGGCATAAATGAAACAAGAAAATATAGCCATGAGAAATTAAAATAAGCAACCCAGGAAACTATAATCAGTGTTTACCAAGCAACAGGCACACACATGATTGGCATAACTAGTGTAAAAGGCAACTCATAGTTAATCTACTCACTAAATCAAATGTATGATTGAACAACTACTGCCTAAACCACGAATTCCTAAACCACGTAGGCTAATCAACGATCGATGCTAAACCACTACATTTTTAACAACGAGTTCCTTTACCACGTAAAAAAAGCCACCTCGTGACTGGCCAATAGATGGCACTATTGTAATAACAATACTTCCTCGAAATATTTTTATATTGCTTATTACCCTTTTTCACCACTGTGTTCTTTTTAATTCGCAAATTATTTTCTTTTTAAATACAATAAATGTAATAATAGATGATTTGAATAATAACCAATTGTCATTTGAGGATACTTTAATCAATATATATTTTAACACCGGTCATTCCCGCTCCAATGAGACGCTGACAGCCATAAACACAGAGTAAATTAGCACTTTTTCACTTCCCCCCCCTAACTCTAGGGAATTCCATGCCTTTTTGAACTCCCCTCCTAATGACATACTTAAAGCCCCCAGTAACCTGTTCAATTAAGCACTGGCGGAGATGCTGTTGAAGATATGTCAACAACACCAGCCGAGCCTGTCTTTTTCTGGTGATTCATGACAGAATGTATTGTATTCACAAAACCAATATTTAAGGTTACGGCATTGCCAGCAAGTCAACTCCTCTGCTAAGGACAGCTTGGGCAACACATCCACATTCGAGTACCTTCATGAGGCACGAAGCCATTGGAGTGTGCGGACAGATCATCCAGTGAGTAGTAACACGCTAGTATCTTCAGTTAAATTTCATTTGTGCCATGACTGGAGCAGCATCGATTTTTTGAATTTATTATGTCACTGCCGTTTCCAAGTTTCCTAAAGGGGTGGGGGGCGGAGAAGAGTGACGTGCAACAAATTGTACTAGGGCCATTGCAGTTCGGGAATCGATGTTAAGAAAAGTCGTGGTTTAGGACTTAGTTGTTCAGGATTTGTCGTTGTTCGGACTTCGTTCTTCAGGTAAGTCGTAATTAAAACTTCGTTGCTTAGGATGTTTCCCCACTAAATCTAAGGAGCATACGACTGTAAGGCCCCAACCTATGCGGATCTGTAGTAAGAATGCCAGGAGAAGTCTGGATCAGTAGAAGTGCTACACAAAAGAACCAGCAGGTGCTTAAGGAGATTCAATCAGTGTAAATGTCTTACCCCCTTGTCAGTAGCCTTTCATTCAAAATGCAGCCTGTAGCCAAGGAGACACAGTTCGCTGGGTGGTGGGGCTCTAAGAAGAACAGCGTGCATTGCCCTGTAGACGTATGCAGGGCATTAAGGGGTTAATGCTCATGAAATGAAGTTGCAGGATAGTTAGTGTACCGTGGAGGTGCAGTAAAGGGCACCATATGTTGATTAATTACGGTCCAATTTTTTTTTTTCTTTACATTTTTTAATTAGGGTTTTCTGCATGTTCAGGATAGGTCACAATACAATCAACGTAGATGCGATCATTACATGACAAAACAATTCTGATACAATGACGACAGGATAGCTTATTTCTCCTGGGTATGTCCGTCATGTAGGGAATCCCTGAGTCCGTCAGTAGACTATCGTATAGGTGAATGCCATGTCTTAGTGCACCTGATCCCGCGGTCAGTATGAGCTTGGGGTTGCAAGGGGCCATTACCCACTGACAGCGATCCACCCTGTTCAACTAATGCCAGCAGTGGTGTTATGCGCGAGCTCGTCGGACTTGAACTTTTCGACTGAGGCTTAACTGGGATCCGCGGGAGGGGTGGGGGGGGACTTCACCCGCGGGGTGTAGGGAAGGGAGGGAGGGGAGGGCGGTGCGAGGGGGGGAGGGCGGTGCGAGGGGGGGTAGCGGCGAGCGTAGGGGGCATAGCGCTGTAGGATGACGTTCTGGCGGGTATCACCCGGTGAGACCTGGTAGTGCATGTCACGGGGGAGGAGCACGGGGGGAAGATCTGTGGGCGTAATTATGGACCTCCGCCTCTGAGTGGGTCGTTACGACGTGTCGGGTACCTCACAGGGGCGCTATGTGTGTGGTAGTGGTTGCGTGTGTGGGCTGGGGTCTCGAGGTGGGTCGTCAGGTTGGGTCTGCGTCGGTATTGGGGTGTCTTGGGCTGTCGTATCATGCTTAAAGTGTATCAGCAGCTGTGCCCATTCCATAGAGATAGGGTGTTTGCGCATCCCTTTGACCTCTTTATCCCTTAGGATCTCCTCCTCCGCTGCACCCCATTTATTGACTGCTCCTATTCAGGCCGCTTCCGGCGGCCCTGCTGGGGCCCTCCAGTGCATTACTATATTCCGTTTGTCCAGGAGGATGGCCAAGGATGCGAATCGCCACTGCAGCTTCTCGGATTTCTTCCTCTTATATATGCCTAGGGCGCAGGCCTCCCAAGTGGCGACATGTTGCAAGTGTACTAGTTTGCGTAGTGTGTGGAATACCTTGTTCCAATATGCTTGCAGGGACGGGCAGTCCCAGAACATATGGTGAAAGGTTGCATTCAGCATCTGACATCGGGGACAGCGGAATTCCGTGTCGGGATAGTATTTATGTAACTTATCGGGTGTCAGGTAGGCCCGGTGTAGAATGTTGAACTGTATCTTTTTGAAACGGGCGTTCCGGGAAACTTTTTTGGGGTACTCGAGCGCCTGTGTCCACTCCGTGTCATGGAGAACC
This sequence comes from Lissotriton helveticus, assembly GCF_964261635.1. NCBI lineage: Eukaryota > Metazoa > Chordata > Amphibia > Caudata > Salamandridae > Lissotriton > Lissotriton helveticus. Next base: position 1,492,257,955 of record NC_136057.1, read on the forward strand.
CGTCCTATGTCGTCCTCCCAGGACTGTCGTAGCCTATCCAGTGGAATTTCGGTGAGTTCCCGAATGGCCTTATAGTGCCATGTCACCAGGTGACTACCCGCGCCCATACGTAGTATTGTGTGCAGCACAGGGTGTGTCGGGGGTTCACCCGCCCGCGGGTCCCAGTATGCTCGGCTACTGTCTATCAGTTGTCTATGCGTGAGGAATTGTCCGGGAGGGGGGGTCGTGCCATTCGATCAATTGCTCGAAAGTCTTCAGTTGTCCTTCCTGGAATAGGGCTTCCAATTCTGATACCCCACTGTCCGTCCACGTCTGCAGGTCCCTGTCGGTGTAGTACCCCTCCTTAATTACGGTCTAATTTATAGATAAAAACCTCAATAAAACCCTCAGCAAAGTAGGATGTTACAACAATTAAAGCAAAAAAAGTAGTGTGACCAGAATGCAGACACTATTTAATAAACGGCACTCAACAACGGAGAGTGCAGTACTCATGGGAAACGGAGTCCTATGGCAAAGCAAATCGTATGTATAAAGCATGCCACCAAAGTGTTGGGGAGGACTTCCATCCTTGAAGTGGATTGGACTTCTATTATAGAATGCTAACACTCCCCACTCATTTCTTACTCGCTCACATATACTGTCCACCAGCACCTTCTTGCGTTTCTTCTCATTTTGAAGGACAACAGGGAGAAGCCCTAAATGCTTAACATAGTCAATTCAAGATTAACCTAACACCCCTCTCATTAAATATTTTCAGAAGAATAAAAAACATAGGTAAATGTGTGAAATAAAACGCTGGGGAGCATTATTTTATTATCTGGTGCAATTGTGCTAAACATGAATTAAATTAACTGCAATTATGATCATAACTATTGTACCGTATCTGGATGGATATGATTTTCAATCTAAAGAACCAACAACAAGAAAATAATTGAGAAAATAATTAAAATTACCAAACCAACCCATTACTGTATTTTTTTAACCCAAAACAATAAAGTACGTATCAATATATTTCAACCTTTTACAAAAAATAATTACTAATTTGCATCTTACCAGGAGAAGAATTAAAGGCATCCAAGGAACTGTCTGAAGAAAAACTTGGTGTCTGAATAGAAGACGATCTGGTAATGCGCCTGACCGGAGGCTACAAAATAAAAAAATAAAAATGTTTTCTTTCTTTCCTATCAATGCTTAAAATATATATTGTTTATGACCTTATATTACCAAGGACATATAGGGATGCATCGTAAAAATTCAACTTTACAGCAATTCAGCCTCTTATGCAGCCCAACGCCAGTGAATATCTGGGAAATATGGGGGGCTCAGGAGCCCCACTTCACATTCTGCATGTAAGCCTCATCATGTTGCATTACAGTACTGTACTGCTCCTTCCCCAGACATAGAGGAGTTAATATATAAAAAGAACAGTAAGCCCCGATTTGAAAGTGCAAGGGTGATGAATGGAAAAACTTAAATCAACCTTAAGCGCTGCTAATTATTCCAGTCCCGTTCCATACAATAATGTTTTTTCTCCAGTCTCTGCCATCTAGATACAGAACATCCTCAGAAAATCAGTTTTCACTCCCAAGCCGAAAATACAGTGCCACGTGGCCTATGTAAGGAAGCACAACCAACTGCTGATTTCAATCGTTTTGTTGGGCCTCAAAGGAGTAGCCCAGCTCCTGACAGTTGCGGCAGACGTGTCCGTTTTTGGACAAGGGCCAGTAATGATGTATATGTGGTTGACACAAGGCTGTTTTGAAGGGTAATGCTACAGTTCCTTAGATCTGGCATTGAAGTCTTGCCAGACTTGTTTTATTTTTTTTTTTTATTAAATTGTACCTTTATTCACAAGTAAGAGATTCTTCAACAGGGCGAGTCGCCTGCAACCCAATAGGGTGGCATTCTTGTACAAATTATCACTACAAGCGATCAGCAATCATATGACACAGCCTGAATGCCGACATCCCGGAGGCTCGGCGGCGAATAATGTAAGCACAATGCATTGTCGATTTAAACTAATTCCATACATCGTTGATGTAAATGCTGTGCATAGCAAGTTTCAACAAAATACTAAGTGTGTACGAATAGGAATCAGTGCGGAACAAGGGAGAAATAGGCACGACTCCGCCCTGTGTCGTAAGGGAGAAAAAGAAGGAAAGGAAAGAAAAGACTAATTCCTACCCCAACTGCCCCCCCCACCCAAACATCGCCATCTGTGCTCTTGACCTATGTACAACCTTTCGCATTGTTGCGTTACTCCTGAGGCGGAAAGCCGGGAGTCTGTTTCTGAGCTTGATTTTTTAAAACTTGTGTATTGTGTTTTTAAAATTGCTGATTTGCACATTGTCCTTTCTGGCACTCACCCTGATCGCGCCGTGCAGCTGACCACTAGCTGACACTGCCTGTCCCCCATAATCGCTGCTTTCTGGGCGCCATTGGCACGCCGAGGGAGACTTCTGCCACGCCCATCCATTGCTGGCCACGCCCCCTCCAACGAATCACTTAAAGCGCGCTGAGCACTAGCGTCGCTTTATTGTTGCGTTACTCCTGAGGCGGAAAGCCGGGAGTCTGTTTCTGAGCTTGATTTTTTAAAACTTGTGTATTGTGTTTTTAAAATTGCTGATTTGCACATTGTCCTTTCTGGCACTCACCCTGATCGCGCCGTGCAGCTGACCACTAGCTGACACTGCCTGTCCCCCATAATCGCTGCTTTCTGGGCGCCATTGGCACGCCGAGGGAGACTTCTGCCACGCCCATCCATTGCTGGCCACGCCCCCTCCAACGTCATAAGTCGCCACTATAAACCATGTGTCAATATCGGAAGCGCAGCGGACGGGCGCAGCGGACGGGCGCAGCGGACGGGCGCAGCGGGCGCACCGGTTGCGCGCCGAAGGCGCGCTAAAGGCAAGCTCGTCTGCGCTCATCCGCGACGAGGACGCGACCAGCGCCGCTACCTCTGTCCAAATTGACCCGCATCCCTTACGCTACACCCGTGACACACTGCTATATTTACAAGGATCCGCACCCGAAGGTAAGCTCACCTTTGAGAACACTGCGTTTCCCCTAGCTGACTTCTCCCATAGGGGCCTGATTTCAGGAGGCCTACTGAACGTTAGATCATTACCTAAACACGCCACCGAAATCAGCCTCCTTATAGAAACACACCATCTCGATGTCCTGTTCTTAACCGAGACCTGGACACAGGCCGACTGTGATATTGATCTTGCATCAGCATGCCCACCCAACTTCAATATCCTGCACCTCCCCAGACCTAAAGGCCGCGGCGGCGGAGTCGGTATTATCTTCCGTGCCTCCTGGACTATAAATACTATAGACATAGACCCAGTGCCTGGGGTCGAGCTCTTCGGTCTGGCCATAAACTGCCACCTAGGAGATATCTTCACGGTGATTATTTGCTACCGGCCCCCAGGAGCTTTCTCCTTTTCGCAACAACAAGCACTCCTCACTATTTTCACAAATATGGCAACCTCCCATAATAAATTAGTTATTTTGGGAGATTTTAATCTTTGGCCAAATGGCAGCCTCGACACAGCACTAGATAACCTCCTGCTTTCCTGTGACGGTGTGGGGCTTCACCAACTGATTAGGCAACCCACCCACTCTGCAGGCAATAGACTCGATCTTATTTTCTCGAGCGCAGACCTAACAGAAGTGGGCGATATTCTGCCTATTAGCTGGACGGACCATTCACTCATCAAACTTTACATCACTAGTACCACCACAAATAAGCCCAAAAATTGTCGTCCAGCTGAATTTACGTACCGGAACTGGAAAGCTCTAGAAAAGCTCAGCTCTGTCACCACAGTCTTCGATTTGGAGGATAGTTTTTCTCCCACTAGCTCGGTGGAAAACAACTACAGAACCTTCAGTAGCAGGATAACATCCATCACGGATTCCATTGCCCCTTTAAAACACGGTAATCCTAAAGGGAGAGGGTCTGCTCCCTGGTTTACTGACTCCCTGAAAACCCTCAAGTCAGCTTGTATGCAGGCTGAGAGGAAGTGGAGACAAGGCTATTGTGACATGAATAAAACCCTCTGGAAAAATAGTCTTCTTGAATACAAAGCGGCTATTAGAGTGAGCAAATCGGCCTACTATTGCTCCACAATAGTTAATGCAGCCAACAGCTCAAAAAGCATATTCCAGATCTTAGAGAATCTTATACACCCTGACTGTGCTAAGAAAACTATCCCACCATCCCAGACCCTCTGTGACAATCTCGCACAGTTCTTTCTGGATAAAATCATGACCATCATCAACAACTTGGCAATCTCATCATCCCAATACCCGCCTACCTCCCCGGCAACCTGCTCCACTAACCGGTATCCCAGTTTAGTCGGTTCGCCCAGGGAAAGTCTTTTGGCTTTCCCCCAGATCCCTGAAGCAGAATTTGAAAGACTGGCACTTGGCATCACCTCGGGGTCCCCTCTTGACCCACTGCCCCCAAAAATCTGGAAAGCATGCGGGCACGAGCTATTCCATACCCTTCGGAGGATTTGCAACCAATCTCTCCGTAGTGGATTGGTTCCCAACCCTTGGAAGCAAGCTCTAATCACCCCGCTTCTGAAAAAACCATCCCTGAATCCAGAATGCCTTTCCAATTTCCGACCCATATCACTTCTGCCCTTTCCGGCGAAAGTGGTGGAGCGATGGGTCAGCACCTGCCTGTCAGCCCACCTCGAGCAGAATCACGTTCTGGACGACTTCCAATTCGGATTTCGCCCAGTCCATGGCACTGAAACAGCTGTACTTACGGCCATGGAAGAACTTCGAATGCGGGCAGACAGGGGCCAAGCGGTGGCCTTGATCCTTTTGGACCTGTCTGCCGCATTCGACACTGTCAACCACGTGATCCTGCTGGAGAGGCTGAGAGAGGCTGGGGTTGATGGCACAGCCCTGCTCTGGTTCCACTCCTTTCTCAGAGAAAGGAAACAGGCGGTATCCCTCCCCCCTTTTCAATCTGTTTTCTCCTCAGTCCCCCACGGTGTACCCCAGGGTTCTTCTATCAGTCCGATTCTTTTTAATGTTTACTTATCACCACTGGTCACTCTTATTAAATCCTACAATATGACTACAGTAAACTACGCGGACGATACCCAGCTCATTTTCTCCTGGGTGGGTGAAGACTCTATTACCTTAGAAGCCTTCCACGACTGCCTGGGAGATACTGCTGGCTGGTTACACCACAACTCCCTCCAATTCAACTCCTCCAAAACCGAGGTCCTGTTCTGTCCAGCAAGCCGCATACCTCGTCTTCTGCCTGCCGAGTTCTGGCCCCCGGAAAATCCAGATAATCCGCCACCGGTGGCCAGTGTTCGCAACCTGGGCGTCATGCTCAATAACAAACTGAGCATGGAAACTCAGGTATCAAGAACTGTCGCCACCTGCTCGGCCCTCATGCGCTCATTGCGCAAAATCCTGCCTCTACTTCCACCACCCGCCAGAGCACAGATAGTCAGGTGCACTATTCTAAGTCGCCTTGACTATTGCAATGCCCTCCTGCTCGACTCCCCCATGGTACTGCTGGACAGACTCCAACGTGTCCAGTCAGCAGCAGCCAAACTGGCCCTTGGATGGACCAGGAGATCCTCTACCACGGCTGCCTTAGCCGAGCTACACTGGCTTCCCTTGAAGCAACGTATTGCCTTCAAGTCTCTCAGCCTGGTCTTCAAGGCATTACACGGATTAGGACCTAGACCTCTTCAACGGATGTTTACCTGGTACACACCAACAAGAGCGTTGCGATCTGCGACCGCCCGCCTTGTAATAGTACCCATATTCAAGAGAGCCAGGATCGGGGGAAGATCGTTCCGAGTGGCGGCTGCTAAGCTCTGGAACGGTCTTCCCGCCGACATTCGCCAAACTTCACAGCTTCTGCCTTTTCGGAAACTAATAAAAACTTGGCTTTTCCCCTAGACCCCCCTTCCATTACCACTCCCCAATCAACTCCCACAGCTTCTAAATCAGGAGTAAACCACTCAGCGCCAGGATGCCTGCTAGGTGACAGCTGCGCTTTACAAGTGTTTTAAATAAATAAAATTTAAAGTGTTTTAAATAAATTCTATTACTAGGTTAAACACATCGCTGCTCAACTAAGAAAGGGGAAGTTTTGTGCGCCGCCTAACGACATGAGTAGTTCCCAGCCCAAAGCCCCACTGCCCGCCATGATCCCACTACAGTCTCCGGGTGGCATCAGCCGCACTCTATCCTACATTCCCTACCCTGGCCCTACTCTATATCCTCAGGTGCAATCAGTACATCAACCTCCCCACCTTGCTCCGGTTCCTCCTCCTCCCCCGCACCACTAACAAATGCCCGGTACAATGTCCAAAAGTTTTTGGGCCTGCTCATGGGAGGAAGCAATTCGCTATATATCTCAGACTGCGTGCAGCAGTACAACATATCCTTCGCCCATCTTTTCTTTGTGGGCAACGGTCCCCTCATCCAGCAAGCAGCTACCACCCTTCGGGCTATCAACAGGGCCATATCTGCCAACCGTCTCAGGGCAACAGGCAAGGGCTTTGAATACCCCAGCAATGCCAACGCAGGGTCAGCCTCGATCTCCACCTCTAGGATCAGGCTCAGCTCCTCGAACACTTCTCCCCAGAATTTGCTGACTCCCGGGCAGATCCCGGCCATATGGAAGAAATCGGCTGACAGCGCATGGCAACGTTCACATTCCGGGGATTGCCACAAGCCGTATCTGTGCAGCCTCTCCGGGGTGTAATATACGCGCTGGAGAAATTTGAAATGGACCAATCTATGCCGTCCGTTCAACGACAGCCTCTTCGTGCTGAGGCAGCAGTATCGCCACATGTCATCCTCTATCTGCATCCGCAGATCGCGCTGCCACTCTTTTCTGGCTTTGGAGGGCTGGGGCTGCCTATGCCGGAGTCCCAGTTTATTAATGTTCGTCACCAACTTGCGGGCAGACACAGTTTTGATCACATAGGTGAGTTCCGGCACTTCCGTAGGCTCCTGCAAGTCCGGGCCCAGGAGCTCCCTCAGTGCCCCCCGGACCCTGTGGTATTGAAAGCGGGACAGTAGCGAAGCAGCCGCCTGTGGGGGGGACAACTGGTCCCACGCCTTCACCACACCGTCCGTGAACAAATCCTCCAGTGTGTTCACTCCCAGCTTCTGCAAAGTTCTCGTGACCCCCTTCTCCCTGAGCAAGGGGATCCAAACCGCCCATTCGACTCTCATAAGCGGGGAATACAGGAGAACGCAGCTTTGTGCCCGTGCCAACTCGTGCCATGCGTGATTCGTGGCTTTTATGGAGTCCAGTCTACCTATATTTCGGTCCACTGGCAGGCATACTGTGGCAGGCAGCGGCAGCGGTTCCGCAAATAGGCGTTTGAGGATAACATGTGGGATCATCGGGGATCCGTGAATCCAGGAATGAAGGTGCGCAGCCTGTGCCACTCTGTAATATCTCTCCATGTCCGGGGCGCCCAGGCCTCCCATTTCATAGGGTAATGTCAGACTCTGCCATTGTACCCTGGGGTGCACCCCCCCCCACGCCAGGCGTGTGAGTGCCTGTTGCATTTGTTTGAAAAAAGCCTTGGAGAGGACGACTGGGATGTTTGTGAATAAGAACAAAAATCTGGGCAGCACCACCATTTTCATAATAGAGATTCTGCCCATTAGGGAAAGAGGGAGTTTGCACCATCTCTCTATGTCATCTACCAGTCTGGAAAAAGCCGTTCCGTAGTTCTCCCGGATCAAGATATCAGGGTCCACATGTAACATAATCCCCAGATACCGGACCGGATCCGAGGACCACTGGAGGGGGAACTCCATCTCAAAAGGTGTGGTGACTGGAGTCAATGGGAACGCCACAGATGTGCTCCAGTTGACTTTGAGGCCTGATAGCGCCCCAAACCTCACTACCTCTCTGAGTACCGATTGGAGATTCTTCTCCGGTTCGCGGACATATAGCAGAGTGTCGTCCGCATATGTCGATATACCTATTTTATACGTCAGGAAACTGACTCCCTCCGCAGCATGGTATTCCCGAATCGCGCAGGCCAGGGGTTCCGCCACTAGGGCATATAGTAAGGGAGAGAGGGCAGCCCTGTCTTGTCCCTCTGCTGATTGCGAAGGGATCAGTGACCGTGTTTCCTATTCGTAATCTGGCTGTGGGTTTATAATACAATGCTCCCAGCATTTGCAGGAATGGTTCACCCATACCAAGCTTTCGCAAGATTCGCAGCATGAAGGGCCATTCGACTGAATCAAAAGCTTTTTCCATATCAAGAAATATGGCTAGGGCCTTGTTTTCTTGTCGGACATGCTGCATTGTACCCAACACTGTTCTAATGTTATATGTCAGATTCCGTTCCGGGACAAACCCAGCCTGCTCCGGCGCCACAAGATCCGGGGCCAGGAGCGCCAACCGCGTAGCTAGAACTTTGGCATACAGTTTAGCATCAACGTTTAAGAGAGACAGCGGCCGGTACAAGCCGCATAGCTCTGGTGGCTTACCCGGCTTCAGTATCGTTATCAACAGGGCCTCACTCATGGTGGGAGACAACGACCCTTCTGCACAGATCTCATCGAAGAGTGTAATTAGGTGGGGCATGAGTATGTCCAGAAACACCTTGTAGAACCCTACAGTAAGACCGTCGGCACCAGGGGCACTACCCGTTCTCATCCCTCCCAACGCTTCCCGTATCTCATCCTCCTGCACCGGTGCCGCCAGGAACTCCCTCATGGAGTCCGGCAGGAAGGGCATCCTTATGTAGCTAAGGTAGTCCTCTATCTCCTCTTCCATGTGGGAGGATTTGGATCGATAAAGGTCCGAATAATAATTTTTAACAGAAGCAATGATCTCTGTTTCGTCCGTAAGGGAACGCCCTGTTGGAGAAGTCAGTTCATCTATTACCAAAGGTTTCCGTTCCTGCCTCATGATACGGGCCAGCACTGAGCCAGGCCTATCCCTCTCCCCATATACTCTCGCCGTTGCGTACTTTCCCATGTGTTGAAGCTCACGATCAGCCTCCTCATGAAACTCATCCAGCAGCAATTTTAGACGTTCCGTGGTGTCCGAGTCTGGGCAGGCACTTAGCTTCCCCTCTAGCTCTTTCAGTTGGGATTCTAGAGTCCGCAACCGCTGCCTGATGGCCCTTAGCGTACTGGAATGTTTGGCCATGGCCATCCCTCTAATGTAAGCCTTAAAAGCATCCCACAGTGTTAGGAAGCTGTCCACCGAGCCCAGATTCGTTTCGAAGAAAGACTCAATGTCATCAGCAAGGTCACCCCTAAATGCCTCATCGAGGAGCGCATAGGGGGGGAACCTCCAAGTGAAAGGGGGGATTCTTTTAGTCGGGGCAGTCAGTCGCAGCAGCTAGGGGGAATGATCCGAGAGCGTGCGGGGCAGCACCTCGCAGCTGCGGACACCCGCGATCAACTGTTGGGAGGCAAGGAAATAATCAATGCATGTATGTATGTCATGGTAGGCAGAGTAGTGCGTGAACCCTCCCTGCGTGGGGTGCTTAGTGCGCCAGACATCTACCAGGTCTAGTTTCAACATTTCAGCCTGCATGAGAAGGGCCGCGGCCCTGTCCTTATCAGGGTCATAGACAAAGTTAAAGTCTCCCCCCCATAACATCCTGGAAGCCTCATAGGGTCGGCTACGTGCTGCTAGCTCCGCATAAAACTCCGGGTGATCATAGTTGGGCCCATAAACATTAACAACCACAAGGTCCAACCCTTTGCCTAAACAACGCGCAATCAAAAAGCGCCCTTCGGGGTCTGCCTCAATTAAGGACAGTCGCAGCTGCGAGCGAGGATTAGCCCATGTGAGTACTCCCCTCGAGTGTGTGGTGAATCCCGCTGCGAGACAGCTACCCCTTAGACCTGTAGTAACAAGCATCTTGCTCTTGGGAGGGAGATGCGTCTCCTGAATAAGTGCAAGATCCACATGATGTCTTTGTAAGTAGTGCAGTACTTTTCTAAGCTTGCGGTGATCATTCAGACCCCTCACATTCCAAGTTAAGACAGTTAATGAATCAGGCCCACCAACATTCGCTCCGTTACCTACATCAGCCATTGTCGATGTAAATGCAGTATGACAGCCAACAGTATTCCCCTTTTGCTGTTAGATATTGTCCATAGACACATTAGAAGAGCAACAGTCCTTATGAAAAAACATTCAGTGAGCAGTTTGCATGGCAAATCCCCTAGAACTCCCCAAAAACAACCATCACCCCCATAAGCCCAAGCCACCCTCCTCCCACAGCAGACCTCCCCCAACCTGGCCTGACAGGGTCCCAACCCATCTTCAAAGTACAATAACATAGAACCATTCTGAAGGTCCCCAGTTACAGTCCATCTGGGGTCAGTTCGAGCTATGCGCGCTGGGGCAGAGGTCGCTAGGGTAATCACATAAGAGCACCACATTTATAGAACAAGCTGTCGCCGCCCCAGGCGCCACCACCTTACGCTATGTCCATCTACGGAATGCAGGTGTAGAAAAAAGAACTGAAAAGCATACACAGTGCTACCTGCAGGAATGTCCCAACACAGTCTCATTTCGCAGTCTTGCGCTCAAACAACAGGGAGAGGGGAAATGGAAGCGGGTAACTACAAAGAAACAAGAGCGATCTCACCCAGCCGTCGAGTCTCTGGAATGCCATGCCTGGCGACTCCGCCGCAGACCTCACAGTTCAAACCGCATGAAGTCTCTGCCTCGCAGCAGCACTACGCCACTGCGCCGCGCAGCATCCAGACGTCACCAAAGTGCACCTCCAAGACGCCAACTGAGGCGTCATTCCTGTTCATCCAGCCTGCTACTGTCCGCTAGGTCGTCGGATTCTCCGTTAAGGCTGGCCCTCTGCTCCTTGGACCATTCCTTAAGCGATTTCTGGAGTGCCTTTGGATCGGTAAAAAAGTGTGAATGTCCTCCCTTGTTAATTCGCAATTTCGCAGGGTATAGCATTGCATAATCAAGCCCCATTTCCCGTAGCTGTCTTTTGTAGGGTGCAAAGTGCCTCCTCTCTTCTTGGACTTTCGCTGTAAAGTCCGGTTACAAGGAAACCTCCATGCCTTCAAACTGCAGCTTCCCTTTCTCTCTGGCCACCCTCAGCGCGGTGTCCCGGTCTCTGTAGTTCAGCAGTTTCGCTATAATGGGCCTGGGGGTGGCCCCCGTGGGCGGTCGCTGTGCCAAGGTCCGGTGTGCCCTCTCCACAACGAACATCGGGGAGAAGATATCATCCCCAAGCAAAGTGACTAGCAATTTCTCCACAAACAGTTCCATCCTGCCGGTGTTTGTCGTCTCCGAAATTCCAGTGATGCGGATATTGGAGCGTCTCGAGCGCGCCTCCAAATCCTCCGACTTCTCCTGGATAACTTGTAGGAGCCTGGAGAATTGCTTACGATCCTTGTCCCATTCAGTTTGGGCCTCCTCCACCTCTGTGATGCGCCTTTCCGACATGTCCAGTCTCTCCGCATGCTTGTCAACTCTTTCCGCCATGCGGTCCATGCGGTAGGTGAGAGCGTCTATCTTCGTACCTATGGACGCCATACTTTCCTGCAGCCCCCGTTCCATGGATACTAGCATGTCTTTGATGCCGGTATAGAGCGTGTTTTCTGAGCCCGCAGCCTTCGCCGGGGGGTCCGGCTGTTGCTCTTCAGGTGATTTTGACTTGCGTTGGTCAAAGGCCAGTTTGGACTGCGTTCTGTCAGGTTTCCCCATGATTGGCCGTCCGCGGCGTTAGGGTCCGCTCAGCCCGACCCTAGAACTTGTCCTATGCAGGCGCCAGGAGAAGGCAACAGGACACTGCACCTCGCTGGTCCGACACTCGTGGACCCGTCCGCTGACCCCTCCGCTGCGCCGCCCCCGCGTCTTCTCAATGATGAGTGCGTCGTAGCCCGTGGCGCCTGGGCCCACCGCGCAATAATCTCGAGAGCCGTCCGCTCCCACCGTGCAATCCACTCACGTGCCGGACCTCGGCAGTGACTGCGGAAGTAGGTACCCAGCTCCCCTCACAGCAGGCGGCTCCCCGTGGGTACCTCCAGAATCCACGTGCACCTATGCACAATACTAAGAATCCAACCGGTTGTTCTTGATCCTCCCTTCAGGTGCAGCAGTTATGGATTGCGCAGTTGTTCAAACACGGCTCAGCGCTCCGCAGTACCCCCACAAGTGAGACGGGGGCCTAAAGGGGCGTGTGTGTTGCTGCACGCAAATATAGATGAGGTGGTCCAGGTCTCCGCTGGGGTAGGATGACTTAACTGCTCCGCCGCACAACTCACATAGCGCTAGTGCCAGCGCCTTGATGCACCCGTAGCAGTATCCCCGGGGTCCCTGGCACAGAGCCGAACCAAAGCTGGCCTCTCTTCGGCGGCACCCAGCCGCCCGCAGAACAGCTCACTAGGGGTGCAGGGGTGGGGTGGGGGGGCTATCCAATGTACCCCCCAGATGGGACGGCCCACACCAAACTGCGCACCGGGCCTCAGCGCCAGGCCCTGCTCGCTGCACACGTGGTCCCAGGCAGGCCGTCCCTGTTATCTCCCGGATGACTGCCTCAGCCCCGGTCTGCCCGCTCACCTTTCCTCACAAGGGCAGGGTCAGCCTCCGCGAACGAGCGCCGGGCGGCTCCCGGGGTCAAGGTCGCAACTCGGTCTGCGGGGGCTTTGTTGTCCTCTGGCCGCACGTCACAGCACGTACGACGGCCCCGCTCACAGGAAAGTCCGCTGCTTTGTGGCCTGGGTCCGTTCCGCCTTCTCCTCCCCGTCTCGCCCCAGCTCTCTGCAATTACGCGTCGGGAAGGCAGCCGAGAGATGCAAACAGTCTCCCCCGAACACTGCGCACGTTGTTGGCAGCAAAAGTTCCGTAGTTGGAGGATTAATGGACGGATTTTGTCGGTGCTGGCGCGGAGCACAGCGCTCACGCGTCCGGCATCGGCGCCTGCAAGCCCTTGCCAGACTTGTTATTCCAAAAACGCGATGGATGAGGGAAAATTGGAAAACCAAGGGTTTAAGGTATCACATCAACTCTAAGAACTACAGTCCCAGAGTCTGTTTCACAAACGGCCTAGGAGGAACTATCACTACATGTCCACCAGTGCATGCAGTGTCAGGAACTTATCCCCCCTCTTACAGGCAAAACACCTGTCCATGAAGGTCAGCTTGAGCCTTCTACTTTTACTATTTTTGTGTCTCCAGAAATACCCTTACTGCTCTCACCTAGGTGACATGAACTTAGCAATGCTAAGCTTTTGTAGTGCTTGAACGCAACTGCACGTGTGTCCTTTGAACGGTGTACGATATTATGGTAGAGTGGGTCGGAGAAGCTGGAGGAGACTGGCTTCTGAACAAGCGCGCAACCAGCAGTCCGTTAGGAGCACCCACTATCTTGTTGAAGCCCAAGTTTTGCATAGTGCTGAAGAAATCGATTGCTAATTTTGAGCTGGTATAAATGATCCATAGGTTGGAATGGGTCGTGATCAGGTCATTCTGGGTGGCAGTGTGTAAGGGGAGAATTACCCTCATGCAACTGGTAGGAGAAATTTGGGTTGCAGTCTAGAGAGGGGCAGTTCAGAAGTATGATGTGTAAGTGGTTATGGTTTATCGTACTGTGATTGACTACACACTCAAACACTGAGCAGGATGCATTAGGTAAGATATAGCAAATTATGTCTACAATATGTACTAAAGCAACCCTACACATCTGCATATTTCTGTTTATTATTTCGAACGCATGGGGGAAAAGGTAATTGAAGATGGTGGCAGTTATCACTTAACCAGATCTCGGTTAGGCCAACCAGGGGAAAGCTGTTTCTAGAAATCAGGTGCTATAGCATATGGTGTTCTTCTGGGCAGAGTGGGTGTTTCTTAGTCCTAATCCTAAGTATGCATTATTTTTGGGCAGGCGTGAGTTGGATGAGGTATATTGACTCAACAAACTTGGGTGGTTTGCTATACTTGCCTCGGTGGAAAGGGAAGGAGTTTAGGTATGTTGGAAAGACTATTCTATGGCAGGAGTTTGGGGAGAGGCTGGCTAAAATATCACTGACTTAGTACTGAAAAAGTAGTGGTGAAAGGTTGCTGGTTCTGTGTAGCACATATGATGAAAGTTGAGGGGGCACAGGACTTCTAGGTTGTGTGCAATTAGGCTGTGGCGGGGAGTACTTGGTACCAGGGATTCAGCATAGTTCTGCTTGTGGGTGCATTGGAGTTCATGGTAGATCCCTTAAAAGGCTGAAAGGTTCTTTTTGTTGGCCTGAATTATCACTGTTCCAGATGATAATTTTCAAGGGCAACAAGAGATAAGCAGCGCACCAAGCCTGTTACTCAGTTGAAAGCTGACACTCATTCTTGTGAAAAAGTCGTCGAGAATGGTTCTTCCCAAACCGCTGAAATATCCATGAATATCAAAACTATCATAGTCAAGCTTGAGCCTACATTAGCAAATAGAACTATCAGATAATGTTGTGAGAGTCATGCTCTTTAGCCTTTTTCTCGCATATTTATAGAACGCGGCAGCTGTGTATCTGATAAGCTCCTCGAACTGGTCATACAAAGTCCACATGCTTGCAAGATTATTATGATGAATCTTCCAACCTCCATGGCCTTGTGGTGCTTCCGGTTATCCTAGGGCGTGGTCTTCAGTGTGCTTGGTCTTCGTTGTACTACTATTCCTCAGTTTCAGACTATTCCAGTGTCTACTGTTTCAGCAGTAGTCAGCAGACATAAATAAGCAAGTACTAATCCAATGAGAGCTCCTGTAGACGGTGATAGGCAAGAATCAGTGAGTATTTTATTTCTGGCCACTCTTATTATAAGAATTATACAGGCAGAGAAGATTAAGTTCTTTGAATCTTCATTACGAAATGTAGAAAAAAACGTGACACATTCAGGAAACACAAATATGCAGTGTTCGCTGACAGTATAAGTAGGGACTGGTTGGCTTTCAATAGCTGATGATACTACAGAGAAGCATTCTATTTTTAGGAGGGTAAATGGTCAATTGGCCCAAGCTGGAACTGAACTTGTTAATTCGTGGTTAGACAGAAACAACAGGTGCATTAACGTTTGGTTATATTACAATAAGATGGATGTTATGGTTTTTCCCTCACCAAAACATACCTTTTTCTACAGCAAATACTCAATATTTTATTACGTCAGTAAATCAATCAATTACTTTATTTGATCTTAAAAATACAATGCGTTATAAAATAAATTTCCAATACAACATTACAATTACAATACATTTAAAACGGGTAAATACAGATAAAACCCATAGGTAAGATCTGAAACTAAAAACCCTATTAATACATACTATTTTCATCCAATTCATATTATGATGTGCAAAAACGTCAAGTTCAATTAAAATAAAATTACAAGGCAGTCAATTTCCTAGTTGTTAAAGCCATACATAGGTAGGATGCAAGAGAAACGCATACATAGGGGTCAGGGAGCATTAGTAGAAAAGTCAGAGCTGGGCAACATTTTTCGAATTTACATTTCGGCAATAGAGGAAGGAATGACTATTTACGTTCGTACATATAAGTTTATAAAAAAAATTAAAGTGCAAATTTGATTGAAGAGAGGTACCATCGCATGGACAAACTGGCCATTCATTAATTAAGTACACAACCGCAGGAAAACCCAGCATGCACGGGATAAAATTCAACCTGAATCGCAAGATTACATATCGATGCCTAATGTTTGTCACAAAAGCCAGATATGAATTTACTTCATCAGGAATAACAGAAAGCCCCAAATATATTGCTACCATGGTTTAGATACAGTTGTATGCATATATTTTGTTTTCCCTGAGCAAACTGCAGCAAGATTTAATTTCAGCTTTAGAAATTGACTGGCAATCGAGTAGATCACTATAACGGGATTCAAGGCCCAATATTGACAATGTTTCTTCAACATATTGGAGTCATGGTACCTTATGGGCCTGCTCAAGGTTTAAACAATCTCTAATGATATTTTGAGTTAATCCGACCATGTCCCTCTGTCAAATTGAATGCCACAGTAAAAATGGGGCGAGGGATATCAAACCTGAAATATATGGAGCGTGCAATTCTTGATGCAAGTTAAAAGTTGTCCTGGTACATTCCCCCTTGCTGCCATAACAAACACACGCAGAAGATTGGGAGTATAATTGGCACGTAAAAAATGTTATATTTTCTTCCACATCCATGTCCTTCATGATACTCCATAGTTCACTATGTGAGACAGTCGAACACTGCCGAGAGGTCCATAAAAGCCATAAAGATATTTCCTTCCTTGGCTTGGGTATACTTAGCTACAATTAAATTTATATTTAAACACTGTTCCAAAGTCCCCATCCCTTTTTTAAAACCATATTGTACTGGTAATAATATATTTTTATCAGTAGCTAAACCCTCTAGTCTGTTTAATAACAGATGGCCCATTAATTTGACTGTACCATCCAAAAGTGAGATAGGCCTATAATGTTTAGGCAGTGATTTGTCCTCTTTCTTATGTATTGGTACAATAATTGTCTTTTTCAATGTGTTAGGGGACCCACTACCATGATCACATTGAAAACATTAGTTAAAAAAGGAATGCAGAGGTCTGGAATTTCAAAGAAGTCGTCGATCGGGGCGCCATCTGGGCCAGGGGCTTTAGTGCTACTACATTGCAACAGACCACTTTTTACCTCTGCCATAGAGATTATAGGGGTATGTGGGTAATTAGTCAGAGCATCAGCAGTTAAATGTTCCCTTTCTGATACGAACCCAATATATTTGAGTAATGGTTGACCCAAGCATCCTCTCATACGTGAGCGTCTAGAGACAGCCCTTTATCTTGGTTCAGAAATGGGGGGTTAATTAGGCCCAGAATTCTTTTGAGGTTTTTTTTAGAATGCAGCATGTTGTAATTTATCCCAAGCATCCTCCTTCAATACTTTAAGTCTACACCTATTACTTTCCTTACATTGGGAGCAGAGATAAATACCTGATGCCCTGGCTTTTCCTTTAACCCCTTGCATGCGGGAATGATTCCCCCGCTGTGCTGGGGGAGGGGGGGCGCGCACAGCGCCCCCATGCTCATGACGAGCTCAGCTCGTCATGAGGCACAGTCATGAGCACATGAGGCACAGTGCTTGTGTGCTCATGACGAGCTGAGCTCGTCACGGCCACACCCATTTTCGTGGAACGTTCAGCACAGCAGGGGAATTATCCCCGCGTGTGAGCGTTCCACGGCTCATGACGAGCTCAGCTCGTCATGAGCACCGTGCGTCATGAGCGTTCAAGGGGTTACTGCTGTGTGTGATTTACTGAGTGCCTTGGTGCAAACAGCATCATATAAGTGAGGAGCCGAGGTTTGATGCATCCTCTTAGGGGTCTGTAAGTTGCTTTCTACTGCATTCAGTAATGAAACAAATGCCTGCACTACCCACTATATCCAATGGTTCACTATAAAAGTCTAGCAGGTCTGTATTTCCTACTGATTGTGCCTGGCTATCTTAGGAATTAGTACAGTTTTATTTATCTTAGCCCATTTAAGCACCATACCATTCCTTCTTACTATAGTTGGCGATGGGATTCTCCTATCAGCTGATTTGAAACAACCTTTCCCAAAAATTTGGAAAGTAATCACAGTGTGGTGGCTAAAATCTGTAACAAGGGTTTCTATCTGGTTGAATTTTTTTTTTAAGGGTAGCGCTACCAGCAGGTAATCTATCGTAGTACCGTCAATTGTATCACCAAAGGATTTTAAGACGGTGCCCATAGAATCAATTGGGTTAAGCATTATTACATTTCTAGTGATCAAAAGCCTGTTCAATTCATTGCCGTATGGAGTGTGTAAAAAATGCAACGGCACAACACCACCTTCATCAATCAAGCCACATGGGGGTGTTGCTAACCTACTACAACTATGGGCGTTGAAATCGCCCAGCTAGACTACATTCAGGGAGTTATGATGGGTCTTTATTGCCCTATTAACTGCACACTCTAATCAGGGCTGGACTGGCCGTAGCATATTTTTGAATGGTCCCGTCCATTCTTCATTACCCCGCTTACATCTAAGGCCAGCAATATTCCAAGTTATTGATTTATTCAAATAATTATTCCGATTTAGTGTAAAGTTAACTGGTATAGAGTCTGCCACCTGCTGGGCCTCACTATACTGTGTATGCTGACCCTCCTTGCAGACCAAGTGTCAATCGCAAGCGTCAAGCCCTTGCAGGGCACCAAATTTATTGACCAACGGTATGGCTGCTATGTGATTTAACCTCTCAGGGGGCGGTTAGGCGAGGGGGCGCAGAATTATTATCAAGCCCTAAACTAAAAGACTTGGGACCCTGCGATCTATAAAAGAACCCAAATGGTAGAACATAGATCTGTGTTGGTGCCATAGGGTGATTAGGAAGTATGTCCAGGAGGTGATTCACAAGATGTGGGTTATTAAAGTTGATTACAATAAAATCCCCCCCAATTGTTTTAGGGCAGTTGCCCACCCAATGGACTCTTTTAGCCATACTAATATGGCTTGCAAGGCTGGAACATTCATAAGCATCAACATACTTTGACATCCAATTTAATGGCTTATTCATCAATTGGTGTGTGGATTCTGACAGCGCATGTTGCAATTGTGGGGTATTTGCTAGAATGATCACATATGGACATGGTAGGTTTAAGTTAGACCTATTCTGTTGTGTGTAACATTTACAACCCTCCCCAAATATATCCCGCCTTAGTCTAGATGTAAGTGTGGAACTAGATGTGTGTGTAGCTAGTCGAGTCTGAGGTTCAGGGTTAGTGGGGTGGGTAGCCTGGTTATTTGTAATGACGTTCCCGTTGTTGTGGTGGGCCTCAGCAAGGCCTACCAGTGCTAGGGGTTCGCCCTTCTCTGCACAAGTCCTCAGACCAATAGGATAGAAGTTGGCAAGGAAACTGGAATATAAAATACAAAATGTATTAACCTCATGAGGTGGAACTACATTCACACAACACACTTCGGTAGTGTATGAAGTAGCACACTGAACAGAAGGAGCATGGTCCTCTGATACCCACACAGGGGCTCAAAAGAAGGCGGTACAAGTACAAGAAGAAGGTTTCAGGTACATATAAGGTCATACAGAAAATGTACAGTCAACAAGTGGGAGGAGCTAACAGTTGCTAATTCTAGTAAACACATCCTGACAGTTATGAAATGAAGGCAGTTGCATGGACAGCTGCAAGCTCAACTGAGCATGTGCAGAGTGAAAGAAGAAGCTAAATATAGTTTGTTCCAAGGCAGAATACAAGAGAAAACAACAGAAAGGAAGGACAAAGCACATGGTGAGCACATGGCAGACAAGATGGCTGCCAAAAACAAGCTTCACCTAAATGCTAACCCCGATCGCTGCCAATTTACAACACCATGACCAGTACGCATATAGCGGCACATGCATCATTGAAAATACTAGTCGCAAAGGCGCAGATTTGGGATGCACCCACCCAAATGCAATTTTGCAATTTAGGTAATCGCAAATTTTGCCATTACCTGGCTGATGAGGATTATGAATCCGAAACCGGTCCCAGGATGCTTTTTTCCGGTCCAGGGAAGACATGGCTTGGCAGTTTGGGCTGGACTGTTCCCATGAGGAACAGAGTCAGACTGATTTGCATATGGTCATGTCTGAACTGGGGTGGCTGAGTGAGCTAAAGAATGGTGATGGATTAAACCCAGATCAGTTGACTGGGGGTGTGCGTTTGATTTGCTCAAACGCTCCGTCCATCATCCCCTTTTGTATCGCTTTGTTCGCCCTAAGTTGGCAGGGTATGCTCAGACGTGAGTCCCTTGCTCACTTGGCCACTGGATTCAAGATAGCCTGGCTGATGAGGATTATGAATCCGAAACCGGTCCCAGGATGCTTTTTTCCGGTCCAGGAAAGACATGGCTTGGCAGTTTGGGCTGGACTGTTCCCATGAGGCACAGGGTCACACTGATTTGCATATGGTCATGTCTGAACTGGGGTGGCTGAGTGAGCTAAAGAATGGTGATGGATTAAACCCAGATCAGTTGACTGGGGGTGTGTGTTTGATTTGCTCAAACGCTCCGTCCATCATCCCTTTTTGTATCGCTTTGTTCGCCCTCAGTTGGCAGGGTATGCTCAGACGTGAGTCCCTTGCTCACTTGGCCACTGGATTCAAGATAGCCTGGCTGATGAGGATTATGAATCCGAAACCGGTCCCAGGATGCTTTTTTCCGGTCCAGGGAAGACATGGCTTGGCAGTTTGGGCTGGACTGTTCCCATGAGGCACAGGGTCAGACTGATTTGCATATGGTCATGTCTGAACTGGGGTGGCTGAGTGAGCTAAAGAATGGTGATGGATTAAACCCAGATCAGTTGACTGGGGGTGTGTGTTTGATTTGCTCAAACGCTCCGTCCATCATCCCCTTTTGTATCGCTTTCCTTAACAGCAGCATGAGATCTGCATTAACGCAATGCTTTTAGGATCTGATTTCAGTAGCTAGGGTAGGTCACTTAAGAGGTTGTTCTCTGAAAGGGCCTCCAATTGCAATTGTTGTGAAAGGAATGAAGAGTTTACTTCAACCGCTGCAGTCTAATCATGGTCCTGCCTCAGACCACCAATCAAAGTCCCGAAATTGTGAAGATAAAGTTTTGTACCTCTGTAGTGTCTGGTTGAATAAACACTTCATTGTCCCTTGAAATTTAATGTCCAACAAAGCGTAGTGTCTGTTTTATGTTATGTTGTGCTTTAAACTGGTGCACCAGCATTTAACATAAATATCTATATAAATAAAAATGTAAATGTTCGTTTGTTCAAAATCATAAATCTCCTAAAGTGCTTCACCAATCAATCAATCAATCAATCAATCAATCAATCAATCAATCATAGCATTTGTATAGCGCACAACTCACCCGGAGGGTCTCAAGGCGCTTGGGGAGGGGGGGGTCCGCTACTGCTCGAACAGCCAGGTCGTGAGCTGCTTCCTGAAGGCGAGGTGGTCTTGGGTCAGGCGGAGGTGAGTCGGGAGGGAGTTCCAAGTCTTGGCGGCCAGGTGGGAGAAGGATCTACCTCCTGTTGTGGCTCTTCGGATGCAGGGGACGGCGGCGAGGGCGTGGCTGGACGATCGAAGGGGGCGTGTGGGAGCGTAGAAGTTGAGGCGGCTGTTGAGGTAACTCGGGCCTTGGTTGTGCAGGGCTTTGTGTGCGTGGGTGAGGAGGCGGAAGGTGATTCTCTTGTTGACCGGGAGCCAGTGCAGGTCTCTCAGGTGTCTGGAGATGTGGCTTCGTCTGGGGATGTCGAGGATGAGTCTTGCTGAGGCGTTCTGGATTAACTGGAGTCTCTTCTGGAGCTTGGCGGTGGTTCCGGCGTAGAGGGCGTTGCCGTAGTCCAGACGGCAGGTGACGAGGGCCTGGGTGACCGTCTTCCTGGTCTCGGTGGGGATCCACCGGAAGATCTTACGTAGCATGCGCAGGATGTTGAAACAAGACGAGGAAACGGCGTTGACTTGTCTGGTCATGGAGAGGGAGGAGTCCAGGATGAAGCCCAGGTTGCGTGCGTGGTCTGTTGGTTTGGGTGCGGAGCCCAGGGCGGGTGGCCACCAGGAGTCGTCCCAGGCGGAGGGCGAGGAGCCCAGGATGAGAACTTCCGTCTTGTCTGAGTTCAGTTTCAGGCGGCTAGTCATCATCCATTCGGCTACGTGTTTCATCCCTTCGTGTAGGTCGGCTCTGGCGGTGGCGGGGTCGTTGGTCAGGGAGAGGATCAGCTGTGTGTCGTCGGCGTAGGAGATGATGTTGAGGTTGTGTTGGCGTGCGATGGCCGCAAGGGGGCTCATGTAGACATTGTGAAGAGGGTGGGGCTGAGCGAGCAGCCTTGAGGAACGCCGCAGATGACTTCGGTGGCCTCTGACCTGAACGGGGGTAGGCGGACTCTCTGTGTTCTTCCAGCAAGGAAGGAGATGATCCCTTCCAGTGCCTTCTCCTGGATTCCGACGTTCCTGAGGCGTTGCACTAGGGTGCGGTGGCAGACAGTGTTGAATGCCGCGGAGAGGTCTAGGAGGATGAGGGCCGCTGTTTCTCCGTTGTCTTTGAAATTTTGACACAACGTTGGATTCGAATATGCGCATGTTTTTATATACACAACGTTGGATTTGAATACACGCGTGTCGAATACACGCGTGTTTTTAATCGAAAGCCAGAAGAGACACATAAAAATGTCAATGTTCGTTTGTTCAAAATCTTAAATCTTCGAAAGTTCTTCACCGATTGCTTTGAAATGTTGACAACTTTGGATTCGATTAAGCGCGTGTTTATATATAACACAATGTTGATTTCGAATACGCGCGTGTACAATACGCGCGTGGTTTTAATCGAAAGGTCGAACAGACGCTATTGATTGGGTTGCTGCGCAACAACTACAATGGACGCATAGAGACAATAGTCTACATAAATTAGGATGGACAATTGGTGTCAAAATGGCAGACCGGGAAGTGGGTGGAGGGAGGGGGGGAGGACTTGGTTCAGAGAGAGAGAGAGAAAAAGAGACAAAAAGAAAAAGAGAAAGAGAGAGAACGAGAGAAAGAGAGAGAAAGAGAGAAAGAGAAAGAGAGAAAGAGAGAAAGAGAGAAAGAGAGAAAGAGAGAAAGAGAGAAAGAGAGAAAGAGAGAAAGAGAGAAAGAGAGAAAGAGAGAAAGAGAGAAAGAGAAAGAGAAAGAGAGAAAGAGAGAAAGAGAAAGAGAGAAAGAGAGAGAGAAAGAGAAAGAGAGAGAAAGAGAGAGAGAGAGAGAGAGAGAGAGAGAGAGAGAGAGAGAGAAAGAGAGAGAGTGTATTTTTTTTCACTAAAAAAACATAGGTTTCAGGGACGTTATGGTTATTTTTCATTTCAACATTTCAATAACTTTATTTCGGTCACAAAGGACCATAAAATGCAGGAAAAATACATACAACGCTCAGAAATAAAAAGATAAACAGCATATATACACAAGGTATCCAATATCTAAAAACTAATTAAACATTGAGTAGTTATCGAAACATTGCATTTAGTACAATATCCTATTGACAGAGTATCTTTATGTAAATTTTCTACGTCTGTGCCACATGCCAATTAAAAAACGCAAAACAGCAAAGATAATGAGGGATGAGTGTCATACTTTAGGACTCTAAAGGCTTGAGCGCACTGTCTGAAACCTAAGTTTCTACAAATTGGTATCAACCAGCATTTCCGTGTGGCCTGATAAGCCGGGCAAAAAAAAAGGACATGTAGTTCGTCTTCAAGATTGTATTTACATGCTGGGCACACGGTATTCTCACTAGAGTCCCATTTGCTAGTAAATGCCCTAAGCGGGAGACTACCAATCCTAAATTGCATGTAGAGTTTCCTCGCCAAAGGGGGGTAAATCAGATCTAGAAAGTCCTCCTTTTTTGGTTCTATTTTTACTTGAAGAAACTCTGCTGTTAGTCTTCCCACTGTAGGGCACCTATGAAGAGACAGTAAGTTATGATGCCTAAAGTTGTGAGCCAACTCTGCCCTAGAAATCACTGGGCAAGTTGCTTCGGGAGTATCCCAAAGCTCGGGTAGGCCGATCTTGGTGCTAACTGCCTTAATATGTGAGAGCCACAGGGTTATCTTTATTCTCAGTGTTGGCCAGACCTCCAGAAATTCATTTTTATAGGAGGCTAGTTCGGGCACTGACCATAATCTTCTCCAGTACGTCAGTGGCCGAAAAGCTACTTCCTCCTCTATAGGGACTAGCCCCAAGTCCATACGTAGGGGCACACGCTGTGTGCTGACTGGAAGACCCAATAAATTCCGGATGAAGGTGTGTTCTACCTTCATGAGGTTAGATGGGCTTTGGTGTCCCCAAAGTTCCGCCCCGTACATAGAGGCCGCTCTAGCCTGTAATTTATAAATTTCTATGACCGGGGCCGCTGGCTTGAATTCAGACATTCTATGCACTTTTGAGATCCCCACCCCCACTTGAGTTAACCTAAGAGCAGCCTTAGCTGACTGGGAACCCCAGTCAAAAGGTTCGGTCAAGGTGATGCCTAGGTACTCAAAGGTCTTTACTCGCTCCAGTGGGGTTCCATTCAAAAGTGGATTAGGACAAGTCTGCCTGGGGGGATTGAAAATCATAAATTTAGTCTTTGCTAAATTTATCTCTAGCCCTCTCAATGCACAAAAGGCAGCAAAGCCATCCAAGGTACGTTGGATGTCCGTTAATGTTTTGGACAACAACAGAGTTTCGTCCGCAAACATCAACGCGGGCACCCGACCTGAGACTAGCCTCGGGGCATCGTTGTCCTTGACTCCAAGTAGGTGGTCTATGAGCTCATTTATGTAGAGACAAAATAAGGTGGAGGCCAGGACACACCCCTGGCGCACCCCCTTTTTCACTGGGAAGAGGGCTGACAATTCTCCGTGCTTCCCACACCTGACTTAAGCATAGTTGTCAGTATGGAGTCTAATTAGCACATCCAATAAATAAGTTGGTAGGCCCAGATCAAGCAATACACTCCACAGCTTATCCCTCGGCACCAGATCAAATGCTGACCGCAGGTCAACAAAGATGAGGTAGAGGCTGCCACCCTCCACACTCACCGTTTTCCAGAACAATACCTGGAGTCTAAATATCTGGTCGAGAGTCGAGATACTCATTTTCCTCTATCCTACCCTGGACTCTATCTAGGATAATCCTTCCCATCAGTTTTTGAGTGATGTCTATCAAACTGAAAGGCCTATAAGTGGACGGCAGAAGGGGACAACCTTTTTTGTGGATAGGGGCTATCTCTGCACTGCGCCAAGTGTCTGGAGGATCCATTCCCTTTAATATGGCAGTAAAAAGAACACCCAGGTATGATGCCCATATTTTCGGTTCAGACCGAAATAAATCCCCCGGGAGCTTTTCTAGGCCAGGCGCCTTGTTGGGTAAAAGTTTGACTATTGCGGCTTCAACCTCACAGGGGGTAATATCCCAGGCCCCCTCCAATCGATACTCATGGAGGAGGTCTGGGGTTAGGCTCGAGAAGCCCTCTTCGCCAGGATATGCATACAGGGCTCCAAAATGTGCTTCCCAGACAGCAGCTGCTATGTTGGGTTCTATCGCTGATCGACCCTCTCTCACCCCCGAGCTAACAATCGCCCAAAAGGATTTAGAGTCCTTTCACTTAAGTGCTGTTCTAAGATCCTCCCATCTGTTAGCTTCCCATTCTTTATTTTCCCTTTTGATAGCCTGATTATACTTGCGCCGGCATTGCTTGATGCTTGGCTTATCCTTCGCTTTAACAGCGATTAGCAGATATTCTTTTGCTTTCCGACAGTTGGCATTATACCAGGGATGAGTTATAACCGGACTTGCCTTTTTGCTTCCTTCAGGATAGAACACATCAAACAAATTAGCTGCCAACTGTTTATGAATTTCCAGCAGCCTATCCACTAATCCTGGATGCGTCACCATATCCCCCATCTCTCCCATTTCTATCAACTGTGGCAAAACCATTTGATATATGCCTGCAAGTTTATTTGGGGAACCCTGTATGTGTGGCCATTTGACTCTCCGCCTGTTGTTAGTTAGCATGAGAGGCTGTTGTACAGGGTTGCGCTCTGGTACGGGGTTAGACAGGCCCAGACTCCCTGGTTTTAGTGTCATAACCAGGGCATTGTGATCACTATCTTTTCTAGGATAAACCTGGAAATCCAGAACCCTATCCCAGGTTCTCAGTTCAACCAGAATATAATCAATTAGGGAATGTTGCCCTTCTCTATTAAAGGTTGATGAACCAGGTCTGTCTGATTTTGTCCTTCCATTGCAAGCCCTCAAAGACGATGAAAGGGTAAGAGTTTATTTGAAGAACTAACTGCGTCCATGCTCTAACTGGTACAATCTGCGGTTCAGGGATACGCCAGTACTGGTCCTCATCGGCTAAATCATCTGAGCCTGCGTTGGTAAGGGGCTCAAATTGGCAGTTAAAGTCACCACCTACTATTAGAACGACTGCTGGGTCAAGGGTCGTGATGAACTGCCTCAGTTCATCAATGGTTCTAGATTCTTGCCCACTCTGCGTAGGCCTGGAGTAAATATTAAGCAGGGCAATTTGCATGGAATCTGGGAGCGTTAGGAGGACACATTGAACATCAGGTGAATTGGTTAATATAGGATCTGCTTTAGCACCCAAGTGTGTGCCCACCCAGGTGCTTAAACCCCCCGATGGTCTACCGCTGCCCTTCGTTGTCGCCGCTATACTACAAATGGCGAAACCGCCCATCACAATCTCTTCCAGTGCCCACGTCTCCTGCATTAGGCAGACATAGCACTTTTCTTTGAACAGACCCCATTCAGGGGAAGCTAATTTGCTATTAATCCCAGCCAAATTCCAGGAGAGGATTTTAATAGTTCCCCTAGTCGCCCTAACCATTGATTCACCTTGCACCCTTGGGGAGCTGGTTTCCCAAGCAAGTGGGGCTTCACAAGGTTCTCTCTCTCGCGCGGTTTGGCCGCTTGCCCTCTAGATCTCTTTCCCGGGCCCTTCCCTTTAGCAGCGGAGTTGGGGCACAGCTGACACCCCCCTGTGTTACTGGCGGTAAAGCACCAAGCAGTGTGGCCCCATAATTTCTCCCCGTAAACCGCCCCTCAATGGCCCTGATTTCCTCCCTTGCGCGTACACCCTCCTGTTGGATAGTTGTAAGAATATGACAATCGTTTGCATCGGATCCTTCTCTAGTTGCTGGTGAGCCCTGGCTATAGTTATAAATTAGCATTTAAAACACCTTAGAAATTCACTGGAAAAAACACAGGTTTACTATAAATAGAGCCCCTGCAATGCACTGCTGATGACGTTGAACAAGTTACTTACCTTTGGTAACAATATACCTGTAAGAAACATAGGTTAGGTATAGATTCCTTGCCTTAGAATTACCCCCAGGCGTCAGACTGTATCCGGAGAATTGTTCAACAGCAGTACCACTGCACGTCGAAAGGTGGCGTCGGCCGGCTCCATGTTCGTCGTTGGCATCATGGTCGACGAATGATGTGGCGGTAGCTACTTAGACACTGCCCTCGCACGCTAATGTCTTTTCTTTTACACAAAATTCCATGCCAGAAGAGCAGACCCATGCAAGACAATGACCCTGACACTAGAAGTCAGTTCACAGAACAGGGAGGATGGGACCGCGCACGCGGTCCCTTCATCATTGACCAGAGTTCTCAAAGTGTGCGGCAGGAGCAGAGGACACCCTTCATTACCCTGACCGCAGTGACGGTCCCTTCTTAGTGGCAAAGCCCTCCCCTAGTCCTAGTGTGCGGCAGGAGCCGTACCTTTGTACTTACAGTCCCCAACAACCGCGGGTGCGGTTACCTCTTCCTCTTCTCCGTTTATTTCCACCCTTGGGGCATTGTGGATTTCTGGATAATCATCCCCCTTCAAAACAATGACCTCCACACAAATTCAGTTTGTCATGGCCGCTATGAAGTGAGTGCACCTATTGTTTTGTCCTTTCTACTTAGACAGGAATCTACTGTTACTCCATTGTGCACTTCCTTCGTCTCTTTCCTGCTTCTAAAGTCTCTCTTCACTCTTTCAGATAACGTCGCCCTCCAAGTGCTCAAAAGATCCTATATACAGATGCTGTCTGTGGTGCCCTCCTTCTCGTATGGTGATAATCCAGGACTCCCCCCTAAAGACACACCCTCTTCTACCCCCAAGGACTCTAGTGGGGTCATTCTTATCCCTTTCCCCTTGGGATCAATCGCCCATCCTGTTGTATCAGTGTGGAGGATTGGTCTGGAGGTGAGGGGGGGGGCTCTCTCTGTTTCTGTGGTTTCTGGTATTCAGGTGAGTGGGACTGTGACAAAGACTGGTTCCCCCAACCACTGATGGTGCGCTGTAACCACTGCCATCACTTTCGTGAACATCTGAGGGGCACTGGTAAGGCCAAAGGGAAGCACCGCAAACTGGTAACACTCCTGGCCTACTTTTAACCAAAGGTAATTTCTCTGGGCCTGCAAGATGTGAATATGGAAAAGTGTCTTGCAGATCCTACATGTTCATCTAGTCTCCAAGATCCAGGGCATATAATAGCTGGGCCAGCATGAGTATCTTGAATTTGTTCTTCCACAGGGAGGCGCTGAGAGATCACAGATCTAAAATAAGATGAAGGCCTCAGTTTTTTTTAGCACAAGAAAGTAGCTCAAGTAAAATGGCTGAGTAGGCATGTCCATTCAAAGAGGAGTCGTGCAGAATGCATTAGGGTTGACTCTGCTGGTGGACACCTGGACCACCAAGTTCTCAATGGAATAGGATGCTGTATCAAAAAGACAAGATTGCATGGTACCAGTCGGTGAGGAAGGATAGAAAGAGGAATTGCAGCAGTCTTGTGAAAGGGACAAAAAAGTTACTTACATTCTGCAACACACTCTCTGGTGGATACAGTATCTAACTGCAGATTCTTTCTGCTTTAGAATGCTCCCCAGGTGTCAGACTGGAGCCATAAACTTTCAAGCAATACCTATGCGTGCCAGTAAGTGGTGTTGTGCGGCTGTGAGAAGTTGGCCTGATATGTGATGTCCACTATTCTAGTGGGCACCTTGTATCAGTCCAAACAACCCTTATGGTGATGGTTGTAAAGTCAACTTTATAGACCAGCTATCCTAGTGGTAGCATGGACAAAGCAGTCTTAGGCTAAACTCAAGAGGGCATGTGAAGCCAGCTGTTTTACCATATGCAATCCCTTTAATACCAAGTGAAAGGACACCACACAGGGTGTATATCAAAATATATATGTATTTATATCTAACCCAATCCTCTGAACTCTTTATGAGGTCAGAGGCACCAGCACAATACAAGATACTTAATCAAAATACAATAAGTTGCACAAAATACAGTAATGCCCTAGGGGTACTTCGAACCATATACTAAAATAGTGGTATAAGAACCACGTCACGAACAAAGGAAAGGCCTAGGGCCTGGTGAATCGCTGGGGCTACACTGTACTACCAATGGATAGAGAGCAGGAGGCCCACGGGAATGCGCGTGCAGGGTCTTTACACGCACGCAAGTTACCATAGAGTTAGAATGGGAACGAAATGGGAATGGAAGCTAGTTCTTTTAGGACACTTCCGGATGGACTAGGGAAAAGCTACTTGAAACTAGGACACTAGGATAGTCAATACCCACAGGAGTACCGAAATACTCGCGTTACCTCACCCACAGGAAGCGGGTGCATAGGTGTCAAAGTGTGTCAGGTTTCGTCGCTGATTCCTATGGAGCCTTGGAGAAAGATGCTGCAGGCGACCAGGAGAGAAGTGTCCGGGTGGATCCAAGGGCGACGAGGATGAAGAGTACCCGAAAGCAGAGGGGACAGAGTCTGGGTCACTAGCCAGTGACCAGGATGAAACCAGGAAGGAACCAGGCGATGTCGCGAAGCAATCGGGTCATGTCGTGAAGCTTGTCTCTGCAGCCACGTGGACCAGGAGGTGTCGACGACAACCAGGAGCTGGATACGTACTGTCCCACGAAGGATCTCGCTGTCGGCGGTGTCGGCTTCCGGATTGGAGTCACAACAATCAACAAGTCTTGGCAAAGGCAACCCACGCAGAAAGGGAAGATGGCTTCCTAATCAGACCAGCAAGGTCTGATGGGATGCTCCTTTTCAGGGGAGCAAGGGCCAGTCTGGAGCAACGAGACCAGCGTTGGAAATTCAAAGGTTCGTCGTCACATAGGCCACTAGCCAACAGGCAAGTGACCGGACAGACGCGCCGAGCAGGAAAATGCGAAAGGGCCCCACGCAGAACTCGTAGAGTGTGGAGGGCTGATCTTCGGTGCAGTTGGTGCTCGGGGCTGGGGCTTCTCAATCCCCAATGCACAACTTCGAGGGTGCCTCAGAAGTTGCACGGAGAGCAAGTCGCTGGCTTTCCAAGATGGTCGGTCCCACGTCTCTCGTCGCCTCCACGGGTCTCAGCTTTGCTGTGGCTGTGGACCGGGCTGTTGGATGTCTGGAAGTCCGGGTCTTGTAAGGCTCTGTGCTCGGGCTCTGGCAGGAGCGTCGACAAAGCAAACCGTTGATCGCTTGATGGTGCCTGCTTGTGCAGTGTGGTCACTCCTTGACCACAAGGGAGATTCTTCAGTCTTCTACGTCAAGTAGGATGTCGAAGGTCCAGAGTTTCGTATCAGAGTTTCAGTCAGTATAAAATCTAAAGTCTTGGGACTCAGCTCCTACCTATATACCAAATTTAAAGGCTGGGTTACCTGCTAGGTCCCTCCTATGGGTGGGACCCAGGAAGGGGGTGGTTACACCCCTTTCCCTTTGTCCAGTTTCGTGCCAGAGCTGGGGCTGGAGTGCCCCAGCACCGGTTTGAACTGGACTATGCATGGGACACCTTGTGTGCCCCAGGCAGTGTCTCATTTCATTCAGCCCTCCCTGCCCCAATACATTATAGCCTGTCTGGGGTGGTGCTAGCACCTCCCTGTGACAGGAAACCTATTGTCCAAGCCTCCCTCGCTGGAAGGACTCCCAGCAGCAGGAGGTCAAACTTGTGTCTGTGGCAGCAGCATCCATTTTGTGATGCTGAGGTTCTGGTTAACTTTAACCGGGACTAATGGAAGTAACATGTCTTCTCCCTCTAGAAGGGTGGAATGCTACTCCTGTCGCCAGAACTGGTGAGGGGGTAGTATTCCAAAGCGTATGACACCTTACACAGCATGTTTTGATAAAGCCAAACCAGAGTTAGCATTTAACCGCGAGGTTCATAATGCACTTAAGAGTATATGGTATGGCAATATCCTAGAACAGCTCTATGGACATGGTTCCGAAAGCTGCAGACAGGCTCAGCTCATGCTAGAGCACCATCTCACATAAAACCAAGCCCTCTGCCTCCAGAATTGTTAAGGCCTGCCATAGGAGTGACATATAGGTGCATATGTGTCTAGATATAAGTTTAGACATAGGTATACTATATCTAAGCAAGGGGTGATTACACGACCTTGCCCCAGCTGAGTGATCAGCCAGTTGTGTCAGTTTGGATGGCCAGCCAGGGGTGGCAAAAGATATGCTGCAGCCCCTGGTAGGCCTTGGGTGCACCTATGCCCTGGGTACCTAAAGTACTCTGTACAGGGACTCACAAGAGTGACCCAAATCCCAATTGGTGATGTACCGAAAGTACATGGTGTGAATTTAGAGAGCAGGCCCACAGCCACATCTAAGTCGAAAACCAGTGAAGCAAAAAGCAAAAAATGGGGTGACCATAGGAAAGCAGACCCTACTCTCCTACATAACCCCCCCCCCCCCATACGCAGGGACATTAGACTAACCTTGACCAGTTGTGTCTTCATGTTCTAAGTGAAAGTACCTGGAGAGACCATCTGCATTGCCATGGTCAGTCCCTGGTCTGTGCTCCACTGTAAAGTCCATCCCCTGTAGGGAAATGGACCACCTGAGCAGTTTGGGATTCCCACCCTTCATCTGATTTAGCCACAAGAGGGGCTTATGGTCTGTGTGAATTTTGAAGTGAGTGCCAAATAAGTATGGTCTCAACTTCTTCAGGGCCCAAACCACAGCAAAGGCCTCCCTCTCAATGGCTGACCAACGTTTCTCTCTAGGGGTCAGCCTTCTGCTAATGAAAGCAATGGGCTGGTCTTGACCATCTACATTAAGTTGTGTAAGCACAGCTCCCACCCCCAACTCAGAAGCATCTGTTTGGACAATGAACTCTTTGGAGTAGTCAGGACTCTTCAAAATAGGTGCAGAGGACATGGCCTTCTTCAGGTCATCAAATGCCTTTTGACAGCTAACTGTCCACTGAACCTTTTTTGGCATCTTCTTTGAAGTCAAGTCATTAAGTGGTGTCACAATGGACCCATAGTTCTTAACAAACTTAATGTAGTAACCAGACAGGCCCAGGAAATCTCTGACCTGTGTGAGTGGTTGGAGGAGCCCAGTCCTTGATGGTCTGGATCTTACTCTCCAGTGGTTGACCCTGACCCCCACCTACAAGGTGGCCCAGGTACACAACCTTACTCTGCCCTATCTGTTGAATAAGCAGATTTTCCCTAGATATCCTCAAGCACTGCTTGGCGTTAGTCGCCTCTAATTCACTCCGTATTTATCAAATAAAGAGGCGGGCGCTGGATAACTGGAAAGCAAGAAACGGATTTATCTCTCCGGAAGAAAATACGTCAGATAGGACATGCAGAATGTCTTCTCGAGGTGCTCTAACTGCATCTCTGTGGCCTGGCTTTTTATACACATTCGTAACGTTTTATTGCAGTGTAACATTCCTGGCATTACTTTGATGCATTGTAAACCATCTTTGGAATCCCCGCTTCAGGTCCGTTCCCACACATATCAATAGTAACTGTCCCCCACCCCGGTCTCAGTAGGTGATCGCTATCGCGCAGCTGGGCATTACAGCAGGAGCTGAAATGTACCGCAATCGGTCGGATCTCATGGGGTCGTGTCATTGATTAATCCCGGCCCCTTTGATGGGAGGCGAGATCTTACTGTACGGGGGCAATAAACTGTGTCCGCAGGGGTTGGTTATGGCCTGGGATCGGATCGAACAGCCAGGTGCTGGGGAGGAGATTATCAAAGGGCCTGTTCGTGCGCAAGGGATGAAAGGGCATGTGGGTTCGGCACGGGAAGTGGCTCCGGGGCAGGGTCGCGCTGAGGATGCTTTATGACTCTAGCATTTGTGCTTGGGGGCTGCCAGCGAGCGGGGGATGATTGCGAGGTCAGGGAGACGTGTAGGTTATCGGCAATGTTACGAAATAGCCACAGTGTCTAAAATGGCTGCCGCTTACGCGCTCGCAGAGGCCCAAGTTGGACAAGATGGCGCCGTAATGTTCACATCATAATCTAATATTTAACATATCTGGCACTTTGTGGCCTTGATAGTTAGGCCTGCCTTCTGCAGGGCCTCTAAAACCTTCTTCAGGTGGGTCAGGTGATTCTCCCAGGTGGAGCTGAAGACAGCAATATCATCAAGATAAGCTGCACAAAAGTCATCCAACCCAGTGAGAACTTGGTTCACCAACCTTTGGAAAGTGGCAGACGCATTCTTCAAGCCAAAGGGCATTACCACAAATTGATAATGACCTCCTGGGGTTGAGAAAGCAGTTTTGGCCTTGGCATCCTCCGCTAACCTGATTTGCCAATAGCCAGCTGTCAAATCAAATGTGCTGAGAAATTTGGCAGAAGCCAATCTATAAATGAGCTCATCTGCTCTTGGAATTGGGTGAGCATCTGTCCTAGAGACAGCATTGAGACCTCTATAGTCCACACAGAACCTCATCTCTGTCTTACCATCTTGGGTGTGAGGTTTTGGTACAAGGACTACTGGGCTGGCCCAGGGGCTCTCTGATGGCTCAATTACTCCCAACCCAAGCATTTTCTGTACCTCAGTCTTTATACAGTCCCTGACATGTTCAGGTTGCCTGTAGATCTTACTCTTCACAGGCAGACTGTCACCAGTGTTTACCTCATGGGTGCACCAGTTAGTCTGTCTAGGTGTCAATGAAAACATATGTCTAAAGGACTGTAGAACTTGTCTGCAATCCTGTTGCTGCTGGTCAGTGAGGCTGCCAGCTAAGGCCACACCATCAACTGAACCATCATCAGGGTTCTGAGTCAACAGGTCTAGGAGAGGGTCACTCTCTTCCTCCTTTCCCTCATCTGTAGCCATGAGCAAGCCCATGTCTGCCCTGTCAACATATGCTTTGAGACTGTTGACATGGAGCACCCTGTGGAGGCTCCTAGGGGTTCCAAGGTCTACCAAGTAGGTGACCTCTCCCTTTTTCTCAACAATGGTGTGGGGTCCAGACCATTTGTCCTGGAGTTCTGCTGGGGCCACTGGCTCAAACACCCGCACCTTCTGTCCTGGCTGGTGCTCAGTCAGCACAGCCTTTTGGTCATGCCAAGCTTTTTGAAGTTCTTGGCTAGCCTCAAAGGTTTTTAGAAGCCTTCTTCATATACTCAGCCATCCTGGAGCGGAAACCAAGTACATAGTCCACTATGTCTTGTTTAGGCTTTTTGAGAGGTAACTCCCATCCTTCCTTCACCAGACATAGGGGTCCCCTTACAGGATGCCCAAACAAAAGTTCAAAAGGGCTGTAGCCAACCCCCTTTTGTGGGACCTCTCTGTAAGCAAACAGAAGGCAGGGTAGAAGGATGTCCCATCTTCACCTAAGCTTTTCATTGCACTGTGGATTGTAGGGTGTAGTGAATTTGTAATTAACACCACACTCTTTCCACATAGCAGTCAAGTACCCAGACATGAAGTTTGAACCTCTGTCTGAGACAACCTCCTTTGGAAAGTCCACTCTTGAGAAAACTCCCAGGAGGCCCTTGCCACAACAGGAGCTGTTGTGGTCCTTAGGGGAATAGCTTCTGGATACCTGGTGGCATGATCCACTACCACCAGTATAAATCTGTGCCCAGAGGCTGTTTGGGTTTCCATTGGTCCAACAATGTCAATCCCTACTCTTTCAAAGGGTACCCCCACCACAGGTAGTGGTATGAGGGAGGCCTTTGTTGTGCCACCTGATTTGCCACTGGCTTGGCAGGTCACACAGGAGCGACAAAACTCCTTAGTATCTTCTGACATATGGGGCCAGTGAAAGTGAGGGACAAGCCTGTTCAAGTCTTGTTCTGGCCTAGATGTCCTGCTAAGGGAATATCATGGGCTAAGGTAAGAAAGAAACCCCTAAAGGTCTGAGGTATGACCAACCTCCTGGAAGCACCAGGCTTGGGGTCTCTACCCTCAGAATAAAGAAGTCCTTCATCCCAATACACTTTATCGGTACCTGTAGCATTCCCAGCAGCCTCAGAAGCAGCTTGCTGTCTGAGGGCTTCAAGAGAGGGGCAGTCTAACTGTGCCTGCCTCAAGTCTGCCCTTGAAGGCTGCCTTAACCCTACTGCTCTTTCTCTTGGATGGCACTTGGTCCATAGTTTCAGGATCCAAGGCCTGTTCAGTATGGCACTTTTTGGCCTGTGACCTGGTCACAGCAAGGACATGTGCTGATATGCCTAACATCTCTGCATGAGTCCTATACTCCACTTCTGACCATACTGAGGATTCCAGATCATTGCCCAACAGACATTCAACTGGGAGGTCTGCACTTACCACAACTCTTTTGAGGCCAGTTACCGCTCCCCAGGAGAAGTTAACAACTGTCACACTATGGGCAGTAGTGACATTGCTAGCATTGGTCACCAGGTCATTATCACCCAGTACAATCTGTCCAGGGTCCACAAAGTTAGGTGTCCCCATAGTGACACTGGCACATGTGTCCCTGTAGGCCTGAGCCACTTTGTCATTTATCAAAGGTGTTTGCCTGTACTTGCCCAGAGTACTGGGACTCACAGTTGAGGACATAGCCATGTCCACATTACGGACAAGAACAGCCTGGGTTGGTATCCTGACTAAGCCAGAATCCACCTCAGTACCCATGGTTAACCCCACTATAGCCTTGGGTTGGGAACTACCACTGTTAACTGTACTAGGGGGTGCAGGTGCCTTAGGGGCTACAGTGGTAGGGGCTGTACCTTTCTTAGTGCACTCACTAAACCAGTGAGAGGCAGATTCACAATTACACCAAGGTTTCTTTGGACCTTCTTTCTTCTTCTTCTTAAAAGTTTGGGAGCCCCCTTCTTTAGAATTTTGGGGGCCTGATGAAGACTTCTGGTCTATTGGTTTCTGATCCCCACCTTTTTGGCCTGCCTTTTTCTGATCACCATCTTGGTTCTGGGGCGTCTGCTTAACCCTGGTTCTGACCCATTTGTCTGCCTTCTTTCCCAATTCTTGGGGAGAGGTCAGATCTGAGTCAATCAGGTGTTGATGCAACAACTGGTTCTGACAATAATTAAGGATTTGTTCTCTCATGATCAAATTATACAATCCTGTATAGTGCCTAACTTTACTTCCCAGCAACCAGCCTTCCAGAGCTTTAGTGGCACAATCAACAAAATCAGTCCAGTCCTGAGTCTGTGTCTTCTGGGTATCTCTGAACATCAACCTGTACTGTTCAGTGGTTAAGCCAAACCCATCAATTAGAGCACTCTTCAGGACAGTGTAATTGTTAGCATCATCATCACTAACAGTGAGGAGCTTGTCTCTTCCTTTTTCTGCAAAGGAGAGCCACAAGATTGCTGCCCACTGACTTTGGGGTACCTGCTGTACTTTGCAGGCCCTCTCCAAAGCAGTTATCCAATTGTGGATGTCATCCCCAACTTTGTAGGGGGGCACAATCTTACTCAGGTGTCTATTGTCATAGGACCTGTCTTTATCCTTAGGGATATTGCTGCCACCAGTGGAATCTAATCCACTTAACTTTTGCTCCCTTGCCAAAGCAAGTTTTGCTTGGGCTAGGGCAAGTTCTTCCTTCTCTATTCTGAGTTGGACTTCCCTCATCCTAGCCTCATGTTCTCTCCTTTGAGAGTAAGTCATTCCCCTCTAAGAACCTCTAGAGCCATTGGAGTGGTGAGAATCACCCGAGTGAGATCTCTCCCTCCTATACCTCTGGTTAAGCCCACTTGAAGGCCTGAATGGGGCTGTCCCATTCTCAGCCCAAGTTGGATTAAGTTAGCCTGGCTAAGTCTCCTGACTATAGTTTGGCTGTCTACCTCTTCCTCAGAATCTTCTTCAGCCTCCTATTCTGGGGTTGGGGAGTTATCTTCTGTGGAGGGTACACCCTCACCTGCATTATCTGAGGGGCCTGGTTTAGAGGCCTTCTCAAGGTCAGCTCTCTCTAGGAGTTCTATCAGGTGTGGGATGGTAGGGTTAGAACCCTGTTTCAATCTCCTTGAGGTACACAAGTGTCTCATCTCTTGGAAATTGAGCATGTCATATCTAGAGGGTGCCCTGGGAGAGTCACTCACCACAGGTAGAGATCCAGATGGGTCACCTTTGCCAGACATGATCTAGTGAGGTGTGGTGTGTGCACCTACCTACACTAAGTGTTTTCCTACTAAACCTCCCTAGGAGTTGTAGTCCGGGTGTGCAAGGCCCTTTGGTCTACAACAACTACGTTCAGTAGAACTTAAGTATTCTAAGTCTTGTTTTATATGTACCTATAGGTACCTGTATGATATTTCAAATGATATTGCAAAGATTACAATTGGTAAAACAACAGCAGGCTCAAATCCCAACCGCTGCACACCAATGTGAGAAGTTGGCCTGATATGTGATGTCCACTATTCTAGTGGCCACCTTGTATCGGTCTAAACAACCCTTACGGTGATGGTTGTAAAGTCAACCTTATAGACCAGCTATCCTAGTGGTAGCATGGACAAAGCAGTCTTAGGCTAAACCCAAGAGGGCATGTGAAGCCAGCTGTTTTACCATATGCAATCCCTTTAATACCAAGTGAAAGGACACCACACAGGCTGTATATCAAAATATATATGTATTTATTTCTAACACAATCCTCTGAACTCTTTATGAGGTCAGAGGCACCAGCACAATACAAGATACTTAATCAAAATACAATAAGTTGCACAAAATACAGTAAAGCCCTAGGGGCACTTCAAACCATATACTAAAATAGTGGTATAAGAACCACGTCACGAACAAAGGAAAGGCCTAGGGCCTGGAGAATCGCTGGGGCTACACTGTACTACCAATGGATAGAGAGCAGGAGGCCCACGGGATGCGCGTGCAGTGTCTTTACACGCACGCAAGTTACCATAGAGTTAGAATGGGAACGAAAGAAATGGAAGCTAGTTCTTTTAGGACACTTCCGGATGGACTAGGGAAAAGCTACTTGAAACTAGGACACTAGGATAGTCAATACCCACAGGCGTACCGAAATACTCGTGTTACCTCACCCACAGGAAGCGGGTGCATAGGTGTCAAAGTGTGTCGGGTTTCGTCGCTGATTCCTATGGAGCCTTGGAGAAAGATGCTGCAGGCGACCAGGAGAGAAGTGTCCGGGTGGATCCAAGGGCGGATCAAGGATGAAGAGTACCCGAAAGCAGAGGGGACAGAGTCTGGGTCACTAGCCAGTGACCAGGATGGAACCAGGAAGGAACCAGGCGATGTCTCAAGCAATCAGGTGATGTCGTGAAGCTTGTCTCTGCAGCCACGTGGACCAGGAGGTGTCAACGACGACCAGGAGCTGGATACGGACTGTCCCACGAAGGATCTCGCTGTCGGCGGTGTCGGCTTCCGGATTGGAGTCAACAAGCCTTGGCAAAGGCAACCCACGCAGAAAGGGAAGATGGCTTCTTAATCAGACCAGCAAGGTCTGATGGGCTGCTCCTTTTCAGGGGAGCAAGGGCCAGTCTGGAGCAACCGGACCAGCGTTGGAAATTCAAAGGTTCGTCGTCACAGAGGCCACTAGCAAACGGGCAAGTGACCGGACAGACGCATCTAGCAGGAAAATGCATAAGGGCCCCACGCAGAACTCGTGGAGTGTGGAGGGCTGATCTTCGGTGCAGTTGGTGCACGGGGCTGAGGCTTCTCAATCCCCAATGCACAACTTCGAGGGTGCTTCAGAAGTTGCACGGAAAGCAAGTCGCTGGCTTTCCAAGATGGCTGGTCCCACGTCTCTCGTCGCCTCCACGGGTCTCAGCTTTGCTGTGGATCGGGCTGTTGGATGTCTGAAAGTCCGGGTCTTGTCAGGCTCTGTGCTCGGCTCCGGCAGGAGCGTCGACAAAGCAAACCGTTGATCGCTTGATGGTGCCTGCTTGTGCAGGGTGGTCACTCCTTGACCACAAGGGAGATTCTTCAGTCTTCTACGTCGAGTAGGATGTCGAAGGTCCAGAGTTTCGTATCAGAGTTTCAGTCAGGATAAAATCTAAAGTCTTGGGACTCAGCTCCTACCTATATACCAAATTTAGGGGCTGGATTACCTGCTAGGTCCCTCCTATGGGTGGGACCCAGGAAGGGGGTGGTTACACCCCTTTCCCTTTGTCCAGTTTCGCGCCAGAGCTGGGGCTGGAGTGCCCCAGGACCGGTTTGAACTGGACTATGCATGGCACACCTTGTGTGCCCCAGGCAGTGTCTAATTTCATTCAGCCCTCCCTGCCCCAATACATTATAGCCTGTCTGGGGTGGTGCTAGCACCTCCCTGTGACAGGAAACCTATTGTCCAAGCCTCCCTCGCTGGAAGGACTCCCAGCAGCAGGAGGTCAGACTTGTGTATGTGGCAGCAGCATCCATTTTGTGATGCTGAGGCTCTGGTAAACTTTAACTGGGATTAATGGAAGTAACATGTCTTCTCCCTCTAGAAGGGTGGAATGCTATCCCCGTCGCCAGAACTGGCGAGGGGGTAGTATTCCAAAGCGTATGACACTTTACATGACATTTTTTGATAAAGCCAAACCAGAGTTAGCATTTAACCGCGAGGTTCATAATGCACTTAAGAGTATATGGTATGGCAATATCCTAGAACAGCTATAAGGACATGGTTCCGAAAGCTGCAGACAGGCTCAGCTCATGCTAGAGCACCATCTCACATAAAACCAAGCACTCTGCCTCCAGGATTGTTAAGGCCTGCCATAGGAGTGACTTATAGGTGCATATGTGTCTAGATATAAGTTTAGACATAGGTATACTATATCTAAGCAAGGAGTGATTACACAACCTTGCCCCAGCTGAGTGATGAGCCAGTTGTGTCAGTTTGGATGGCCAGCCAGGGGTGGCAAAAGATATGCTGCAGCCCCTGGTAGGCCTTGGGTGCACCTTTGCCCTGGGTACCTATAGTACTCTGTACAGGGACTCACAAGAGTGACCCAAATCCCAATTGGTGATGTACCTAAAGTACATGGTGTGAATTTAGAGAGAGAACAGCAGGGCTGTGGGTCTGATGAGCAGGCCCACAGCCACATCTAAGTCGAAAACCAGTGAAGCAAAAAGCAAAAAATGGGGTGACCATAGGAAAGCCGACCCTACTCTCCTACAGCGGCTACGCACCAATATTTTTCCACTCTTTTACTGATGAATCAAGCTGCATTTAAGCGCCACCCATGCACGCTGATGTCAGTTGCTTTCTAGGCTATCCGTATCCCTCAGAGCCCATCAGCAGATTGGCTTAGACTAGTGTGGAGATCTCTAGGCTTGGGAACCTTATTAGGTGGAAAGAAAGTCTAGTTCCCAGAAAGGGGAGAGTGGGAGACGGTGACAAATCTTTTGTTACATAGGGTATCCACCAGAAAGAGTGCTACATAAAAAGTAAATTGTTCCTCTGATAGATACTTCTAACTGCAGATTCCTCACCTTTTGAACAGATACCAAAACAGTACTTCTCAAGGGGCAGGTATGTGTACGGGCTCAAATCAAAATGTCATGAAGGACCGAGCCGGCAAGTGCTCCTCTCATAATTCCTGTCCGTACAGGTAATAGTGCTTGGTAAACACATGGAGTGACAACCATGTAGTAGGCTGGCAAATATCCAGAGCAAGCATTGAGTGTGCCAATGCTGTGAAAGCAGCCTTGGCTCTGGTGTAATGAACCCGGATGCGTTCTGGGAGCTGCTTCTTAGCCAGTGTGTACCAGATTTGAATACAGACATCAA
The DNA here is from genome assembly GCF_964261635.1 of Lissotriton helveticus. NCBI lineage: Eukaryota > Metazoa > Chordata > Amphibia > Caudata > Salamandridae > Lissotriton > Lissotriton helveticus. The sequence continues at coordinate 1,492,298,426 of NC_136057.1, forward strand.
TCCAGTCCTTTTCTGCCCTGTTCTGTCCTTTCTCGCGGCAGTGAATCCAACAAAGAACTCATTGTTTGCACGTTGTTCTGTGGTATGATCAATGTAGAAGCAGAATACTCTTTTAGGATATAGCCGATGGAGTCTCTCCTCATCTTTAAAAGAGTGAGGTGCAGGGCCGGACTGGTAATTACGGGCACAGGACATTTCCACGGTGGGCCGGAGGGGTGGGGGTCAGTTTTTTGCTAGCCGGGGATGCTTGTGTCACTGGGTCCCGGTTTTGTAGCAGTGCTGCAATATCAGCCCCCTGTAAGAAAAGCAGGAGCAGTGCTTCTTGCTAGCACCCTCCACCCCCACACCCCTGCTCTCAGGGCCGGAGAGCAGCAACCTGCCAGGGATGGTTGCTGTTCCCAGTCCAGCCCTGTTGAGGTGGAGCAAAGAATGCCTGGAGGCAGATGTTTTGACTGTCGTAAAAAGGAGTTACCATTTTCAGGAGAAAGGAGGCTCAGGTTCACAACTCTAGGATTCTGGGAAAGAATGTAATGTACGGCAGATTGACAAAGGGCTTATAGCTCACTTACCCATCGCTCTGATGTTATGGTGATGAGGAGAACTTTCTTTAGAGCAAGGCTCCGCAAAGGACAGTTGTGTAATGATTCAAAGGAAAGAGACATCAGGAAAGTGAGGACTAAGTTCAGATTCCATTGAGGCATGATGAAACGTGTGGGTGGAGTCATATGCTGCAAAATGTTAAAAAAGAAACTTATCACAACAGGTGAATTAAATAAAGAGGGCTAGTTTGGCAACCACAGAAAAATCCAAAGCTGCTAAATAACCTATAACTGTGCACAATGCAAGTTCTTGTTGGCTAGGGACAACACAGAAAGCAACACTTCGGATAGTTTGACTTGAAGTGGGTCAATCTGCTTAGTACTGCACCAAATCAAGGACTTTGGAAGGGAGTTCAAATGCAATTAACTGTTACCACTCAATCTCCAGGCATGGAGATGAAGACTGTGCAGGCCTAGGTGCAGGACCCTGCCCTAGTGTTGAGACAGACAATCCTCCCAAAGCAGCAGTATGACTGGAGGACAGATGTATGTGCCCAGGAGGTCCAGGCACCACATTCTCACTGCCTAATACTGTGCCACAAGGATGACTTGGGACCAGTTGGTACTGACCTTCTTGAGAACTCTGGGCATTCGAGATAATGGAGGGAAAGCACACAGAAGTTCAAAGCTCCACTCTAGGTGGAATGCATCTCCAAGAGAAAGGTATCTTGGGAACATCAACGTGCAAAAATAAAGTTATTGTGTGTTCTAGGCAGTGGCAAATAGATTAAGCCAAGGTTCTCCCAATTCAAGGAAGAAAAATCAGCAGAATGTCCCAATATAGATGTCATTCATATCCAACTAAGCGTCAGGGGCTGGTTTAGTTTGACCTGGCGTTTAGAGATCCCACCAGGAAAACTCTGTGGGTGGTGATCCAGCCATTTCAGGAAGTGCAGTCCCTCTTGACACAGGGTCAACTAGCCAACCCCGCCCTCTTTGTTGCAGAACCATCTGGCAGTATTGCTCTTTGTGGGCATTTGAACCAACCACCTTTTGATGGATGGCAGTAACACTTTCAATGCTAAATGGATGGTCCACAGCTCCAACAGGTTAAAGTGGAGCTGGGCCTCCACCACAGACCAGATGCCTTTAATCTCCACCTCTAACAAATGGCCTCTCCAATCATGCAGAGATGCATCAGTCACTATTGTTACAGCTGTTAAGGGTAAGGAGAAGGGGCTGCTCTTGAGCCAACTGCATTCCAGTAGCAACCACTGCAGGTCTGTTGAAGTCTCCTCATAAATTCCTTAAGGCCTTTCCCTGTGATGCTGTGCCTACTGGGACTTCAGATCCCACCTGGCATGCTTGACTAGCAGGATCCAGGAGGCATCAATCTGAGTATCTTCAGAACTATCCTCACTAAGTTTCATGACAGAGGGTGAAACATCAGGATTATAACGCAAATGTCCTGGAGTCCCTGTTCCAGGGGAAAAGCATGAAACTGCACCCTGTCCAGAATGGCTGAGATGATGACTGCCTGGAATAATCGATCATCAAGGTAAGGGAAGACTTGTACCCTGCAACCACCGAAGGTGTGCGGAAACCACCTCCATCACTTTGGTGAACACCTGAGATGCACTGGTGAGGCCAAAAGTGAGCACTGCGACTAAAAATGTTCCTGGCACACTATGAACCCCAGATAGTGCCTCTGGACATGCAGGACGGTGGATGTGCAATTAAGCATTCTGAAGGTCAAATGGTACCATGCAGACTCCAAGTTTGAGGGCAAACAAGACTTGGAACGGGTAAACGTTTTGAATTTGTCCTTCCACAGAAAGGCACGGAGTGGCCGAAGGCTTAAAATAGGACCTCTTTATGGCCCCCTTGGCGAAAAGAGCTGGCACTTCCTGCTGTAAAACCACTGATAGTCCTCTGTCAGCAACTCTGATGTTGGTGGAAGGTGCAGCAGAAAGGAATGGAAGGGCATAGGCCTGCAGGACAACTTGTAGGACACAGATTTCCATAGAGACTGCTTGCCACCCTGAGAGAAAATGGCAGATCTTGCCTCCGACCAAGGCAGTGTCACGAACTGCTGCGGGGTGGGGGGGGGGGCTCTACTGTCTACATAAGGTGGTGCAGGCGGAATTTAAGGTCCCTAGAAGATTAATCTGATGTTGGAACTGCCACACTGACGCAGAAAGCCCCTAATTGTGAGCCATGGCCCTGCTCTCTTTTAAGCGCTCATAGGCAGATTTTTTTTCACCAGAAAGGTCAGATCTATGAAAAGGCACGTCCATGAATAAAGATTAGATATCCCAAGTGAAGCCTATGAACCTAATCAAGGTGTGACATCTAAGCCCCACACTAGTGCCAATCACCCGGCCCATGTAATCTATAGTACCCAACTTGAATCAGTTGGCGACAGGTGGTGCTTATATGTGGCTCCACATGCCGCTTTTTGGAGCGGGACAGCAGAAGCGCTGAGTCACGTGACACCACCTGCTGACGCTCAGGGGTACAACTTGAAAATTTCTGGATCCAGTCTGACTCCTGGAGAATATTTAAAAAGGTGAGGAAACTGTGGTTATAAGTATACTTTAGAAGGGTCAGTTACAAAGGGAATTTGGATTATCCACCCAAGCAAGATAAAACATGGATTTTACTAATGCGCCTTTGAGAAATATCACAACCTTTCACGAATGAAAATGAAATCAGAAAGTCCAAACCATCCTTAAATTATCCCCAAAAAAGGTGAGCATGCATCCATGCAGGAAAACTGATTGAATAATCAACAAGCAACTTAAATAATATATGAATAGCTATGTATAGGAACAACAAAGCATATACATTTAACATTTTCTAAAGAATACTTTCCTAGACAATACAATGTAAGATACTGCTTTTTTACTATAATATGATTTTCTGCTGCACACATCTGCTGAATGAACAACATAAAGAAATTAAGAGTGTGAAAGAAAGCATACCCTGAACTGGTTGAAATCGGAATATGTAGGATCATATGTTTTATGATGGGCTTCCAAAAGAATGTCAATTATTCTCTGCTGATCCTCAGATATTTTACGTCTTTGGGATTCTTTCAGTGCTTCCTCTTCTTTCCTTTTGGTTATCATTTCTCTTTTCCTCAAGACCTCTTCATCAGTCAAGATAACTTCAAAGAAAAAGGCAAATTAAAATGGCAAACCTCTTCCCACACACAAACCACAAATGTTCTTTTCTTACTCCCTTCAACTTTGCCTAATGTCCATTTCTGACTTTTTTTTACTTGATTTGAAAGAAACGACTTGCACTTTATGTTTAAAATACTATAACCATGTTGAAAACTGAAAACCAAAATAAAAAAAGGTCACACAAAAAATGCATTGCATTTCAAGAACGAAAAGTATGTTTTACTGGAGTAAGGGGGAGCTGGGCTTGGAGCAAAGCCCGTGCATTAAATGTTAAAAATGTTAAAACAGTGATTCCGTATTCAAGTGAAATGATCTTATCATAACTAATATTTATTGCATTTTTTTCCTCTACACATTATTTTTTAAAATCATCATAAAATGTCCCCTATTTCATACCTATGCAAGAATAGTTTTAAGAAATGCATCTGACATGTGCCCACATCATCATAAACACCAGTTTGAAGTATGTTGAATGCTTAAAATGATGATTCTGAAATGAACCTTTATAGCAAGCAGAGCGGTTAAAAGTAAGTGAACGATAAAATTATTAAGATAATGCTTTCAAACTAGTATCCAAAAACATGACAAAGTTGCTCACTGTTAGGGAAACCATCTGACAGAATATAGTGGTCTTTTCTTAAAAAGTGGTTTCAGAAGTCCAGTAAGAAAATTAATAGATGAAGTGCTTATTGAGCAGGGTTTTGAAAAAAGAAGTGCACACAATAAGGAGCTATAGAGGGAAGAGAACCAACCAGGTCGCCCTCCACTCAAAAATCAATCAAAATACATAAAGACCTGGTCTATAAGGCGCCTCTCTTAAAGCCAAACAATATAAAGCGGAGGTAGGGATTCTTAAAATTTAATTCCCATATATGCCTCTCTTTTCCATAACGAGGTAGTAACCAACCGCTTTTTTGCCTTAAATTTAAAGTAAAAACCGTTTTGACAGATGGCAGTCACCACGTTTTTTCACCCCTGACCAACATACAGGAGGATTAGTGAAAGGTGCATAAAGTTCTAAACATCACAATAAAAAAAACAGAAAAAGATCAGAACAAATTTAAAAAGGCAAGATGCCCCCTCGCGTGCGCACCACCAATCGAGCTCTCTGGTTGGTACTCACCAGCTGTGCCCACTTTTATCATCATCGGTAGTCATCTTGTCTTGAAAAATAATAAATATAGTGCCCAAATCAAAAATGATAGGTGCTGTGGAGTGAAGTGAAAAGATCACATCCCACGATGCAACCATGTGAAGTTAAAATTGAAATAAGTTGCACTTACTCAAGACCAACTTTATTATTCACGTGTGCACTTATTCAAATTCAAATTGGTTGCTTGTCATGCATACCGCTTTATACTGCGCCAACATGTTTCATTGCCACAATGATTTTAGGGCAATTTCTTCAGGGCAAACAAAGTCGCCTAGCACCAGTACTGGACACTTAAATAACTTTTTCCGGGGACTGCCAAATGTAAAAACAGAGAAAGCACAAATCCCATTACTCTCAACTCTTCCTTTCAGGCAAAGAAACTTTTATACATTCATCTCAACTATAGAGTTTGTATTTACCCTAAATGAGCCACCGTTCTGCGTACCAGCTCTTTCTTTTTAGGTCACACAAGAGGCTCTGACTGTGAGTCCTCTCGGTGGATTAAACATTCAGCTGTAATTTCAATCTGCAAAATGATGAGTATATCATTATTGAAAAATTGACCCAAAGATTCACCCTTCGCACACGGGTCCCTCTCGTATGCGGAATTAAGAACAATGACCCCCATTGGTATGTGATCATGATCTACTAGTCACGCAGTCCCAATTTTAAAACACTGTTAAAAAAAGGGATCTTGCACTCTACATTACTTTTAGAAAAATCAGAGTTTCCAGCGTGCCACCGCTTATCGAGATACAGCCACTACTCTCATCTTTCGTTGTTATTTAATGCCCTCATTCTGCCTCTAACTCCACCTTACTGCCCGGGAACTCACGGAGTGCTTCCTCTCATCCGTTTGTTTCTCCCGACCGAACGCCTCGTATTTGAACTTCCGAGAGGCTGTCCGGTCACGTGGGGAGACAGAGAAGCATGGGCGCCATCCTAGAACAGGATTTACGGCCACAAACACAATCTTGTTCTATAGCACGGATACAAAGCATGGGCATTTTCGTGTATACTCCTTCTGTGCTCACAGTACCTGATTGAATTCATACTTTCTAAGCACATAAAGGACCCCATAAACATATAGAAATGTTATTTCTTTTTATTATTTGTATTCTCTTCTCTCTTTCTCGCTATTGAAAGCTGTGTCAAAAAAAGCTTTTTATCAAAGACCTTTAACAAACAAACACCTGCGGGCTCTCTCATAATCAGAACTCCCAAAAAAGTGAAAACATTTTCCTATTCTCTACTTCCTTCTATCAGGTTGTTTTGCAATGTACTACATAAACAAAGTAAGTGGGGCCAACCCAAACAAAATGACTCCCATATTGTTTTTTAATTGGAACACACATTTTCCTCACTCTCCTTTATCATATTGAACAAATTCAATGTACTCCTCATAATGACAATATGTTATCAGAAAGTCCCTAACCGCACACAACGCATAAGCACAGCTCAATATCATAACTTTGTGCAGTCTAAACTTGACTTTATTCCATTCTATAAAATCATTAAGCCCAATCTGGTCACTTTTCTCTTGAAAAATCCAGCGTGCTTCTTTTAAGGCCAGCAGTCCCTCGATATTCTGTGGAACTCCCACCGCTTTTTCTAGTACTACCCAAGTAAATGTATGTTTTTGCTCGTAACAGTGTTGTACTAGTTTAGTAGTTAACATTCCTGTCCTGATCGTGCTCAAATGTTCCTGCACTCTGACCTTGATTTTCTAGTGGTAGATCCTATATAGTGAAGACCGTATTGGTCCACTAAACTAGTACAACACTGTTACAAGCAAAAACATACATTTACTTGGGTAGTACTAGAAAAAGTAGTGGGAGACCCACAAAATATCGAGGGACTGCTGGCCTCAAAAGAAGCACGCTCAAAAGAAACAAAATTAATGCATGTCTAGGCCGCATTACGTAGCTTGCATCTTGCTTTAAAAAGATAAAAAATAATGCCACTTTTCACTTTAAGCTTCTGCTAAGAAAATATTAACGGGATAGTGCGAAGGTGGGTGGTAAACAGTGAAAAGTGCATTTCCATGTAATTAATGATTGTATATGTTTTATTCATTATAGTGGCCTGAATTTTCCTAAGTTGTCATGATAGATGAGGGGCTGGAGAAAAAAACTTGAATGATCTGACAAAACAGACAGGAACGCTGAACACTGCAGATAAAGAGCAAAAGTCCAAGGTTGTTCAGCTCAGAAAACATTGTTTGCCTGCCAAAAGATGAGACTGGCCGTGGGACTCAAGACTTCTTCCCCGGACGCGGCTGAGAAACTTATGAAATGTTGCTAGTATTAAAATAAATAAGCAAGTCAAAAATTAGGTCATGTGAAAGGATGTAGAACAATGAGCATGCAGAATTATTGAATGAGAACATGGCGGTGTGACAAACCACCTCCCAAATCATCTAATGAGCAGCCGAACTTTGTGAAATGTTTCAACTAATGTGGGTTGGACTTGGTGGTGTGGTTTAGGGTTAGTAGCTCTCGTTTAGGTCGGAAGTAGAGGAGAGAGGGGTGATGCATTGCTGTCCGTCGGTTTGCAGAGAGACCTAGCTGTTCCTGTTCCTGTCCTATACTTGATTCCTGAAATCTTTGTTTCCTGACTATTTCAGGAGACCCTTACTACTCCCTTTGCCATGGGGGTGGTATTTTACTAATCCTTTGGGTTTGTATTATCTTCTGGCTCGTATTTTGCATCATTTTTTTCAAATGCATTTTTGTCTTGGAAACTTATGTCTCTTCATCTATTCACTCCTTCATATGCATATTGTATATTAATGATGAGTATAACACTTTTTGCATTCAGCTGATTGATTTTCTCTACCTTTTGTGAGATTCTTTGTTTGCATTGTAACCTCTATGCAATGAGCATTAATCATTTACATTCATTTGAGATAAACTTTATTAATCTTACCGAGAGTCTGTGATTATTTGGCTAGTTAGATAGTACTATTATTACCATCAACTACTCAACTAATTGGTCCGTCGACCGAGAGGAAAGAGTTGATATGGAGGTCCAGTTATGTATTTAGAAATGTTAAACATTAACCTGTGAAGGAAACAATGTTTCACGTCATTAAAACTTGACCCCCAGCGCAACAGGGATTTATGAGTTGGGTTTATGAGTTGAGTGAATGTGTAGCAGAGGACAGTTTAATTATTGATTAGTTTGGTAATAATTATTGATGATTGGTTCTTAGCATGAAAAGTTAGTGTCCTGTTCTATGTTGTCTAGAAGTATAGGTACAGAGTTACCTGAAAAATCCTGGAATGGAAATTTAGCCTGAAGTAGGCAGAAGAAGAGTGTGGATAAAGAAATCACACTGCAGAAGTACTTTGTCTGTTGTTATAATACAGTATGGAGGAAGGCTGTAGGTGTTATATTTAGGGATATTTTTGTATGTGAGTAGAGTGTCTGAAATAGCGAAGAGTCCACTTCCGAAATTCCGGCCTTATCTCCAGAGGAGTACAAAGACCTCGTTTTACACCAAAAAGTCCTCTTGTGAAACTTTTGCCTAATCCCTAGAGGAGTACTAAGTCCACCTGTAACTTGTTTGGGTGTAAAATAGCGCTAGTTGTCGTTTTATTGTAGTAAAATAATTTCTCGTTTTGAGGTGCAGAACTATCTCTTTATTTAGTGGAACGGACAAGGTAGCATTGTTTTATGTGGTTATTACCAAGAATTTTGATTAAGAGAACTTAGAAATAGATTGCCGTATTATTTTGTAAAGGGAGGGTCAGTAGAAGGAATAATACTGACATCACAAAAAGGACGCGCTGGCATTGATCAGGCAGCTAGCGTGAAGGAAGCTTTGATTGGCTTGTTGGTGTGAGCCGCGCTGGTATTGGTTGAGAAAGCAGATACGTTGAGAGCCGTGATTGAACGGTTGATGTGAGGCGCACTGGTATTGGACGAGAACTGACAAACAGAATAGTAGAATTACGGAAAGATTCCCTTGTTTGTTCGTTGCGATACACTAGCGTAAAACAGTGCGAAAAATGAACTCGCTTAAGAAAATATAAATGTCTTTAAAAAGGACAAACCAATAGTGACTAGAGAGGGAATTCCTATTCCACCTCCAAGAACACCTTCTTCCTATATGATGTTGGAGCGAGGATACCATACCTGTACTTTGTTAGAGAATCGGGTGGAATACACAAAGGACGCCTGTTTTATAGCTTTTCCACAGCATGGTTCATTTAATGTAAGGATTGTGCAGAATTTGAGAAATCGAATGAATTCACTAGAGCCGAATTCCAGACCTACCCAGTATGAAGCGCTAGAGCAATGGGAAGTAGAAGCATTCGTAAGAGAGAAATATGGAGCAGATAGGAGACACTGACATTTAATGACTAGATATGAGAGAAGAGAAGATAAAACGAAAAGATGGAGGAGAGCTGTGGTAACTGAGGGTTTGTGCCCAGTTTTAGTTGTTGAAGATCAGACAGGAGGCAAATGTAAAGAGGAAAAGAAAAATATAGAGACTTCAAGTTTAAGATATGATCCGAACAATTCTGATGATGAGTTGTTAGAGGACATTATGACTAAAAGACCTCCGCCATATCAAGAAAATTCAGGTGAGATGACTCAGAGTACACCACTAATGGGAACTCCATTAACTGTACAGGTTGCGAAAATAGCTAGAGTAGTACGAGACAAAGAAATGGACATATTAAATACAGGCAAGAGTAGAGCAGATCCAGAAAATAAATCAGTTAAGTATAAATGCAGAAGCATTGATGGTACTGGTAACAATTGGTCCCGTAGTTCCATTGTATGGGGAAAACCAGAATATATCAAAAGTACATACATTGCAGTTCCAAGGACTAGCGTCAGGAGTGGAATGGTGGCGGTAGCAGATGAGGATCGAAAGGCTGACACAAATACTATATTGTTCGATCTTCCGTTTTGTGAGATAACAGAAAATCCTAGAAGAAGTATGCAAATAGATTGAAGGAGAATGGGGCAGAACGTCATTCGAATGACAGGGAGTTCAGCAGGTCCTTCACCAAAGGAATTAAATGATTGGATAAAGGGAATGGAAAAGTGAAAACCTCAACCACAGAGTATAAATGTGAGCCAATTGAAAGCAGATTTGGAAGAGATGACTATTGGTCCAATAAGTCCAGACAGACTAGGGACTGATGAAGAGCTATTGTTTTTGTGTAAAAGTATTACTTGGAGAGCGAGGAATCTTCATGAGAAAATAGCAGAGGCTGCTAGTGGATATGGAATAGACATAGAGAAGTCAAAGGAGCTGCAGAAATCATACAGATTGGCCTTTACTGAAAAGGATTTGGAGAGTTTGAATGCGTCTGGAAAAAGATTACAGATGAAAGAGTTGATGTATTTTCGGAAAAAATGGGAAGATGTAGAACAGTGGAAAGGTAGAGGGACGAAAAAGAAAGAAGAGGCAGCTGGTAAAGGAGCAACAATGTTTGCGTTAAGCGAGACAGAACAAGTTGAAAGGGCGTGTCCGATGAGAGAAGTTCCAGGTGGTGGATATGTTCACGTTCCTTGGATGAGAAAGGATATATTATCCTTTACGAATGATTTTCCCAGGTTAAGGGAGAAACAAGTTGAATGGTACAAACAGGTAGAGAGGTTTGTGAAAGTTTCAAAGGTTTTGTTAAAGGATTTAGATGGTTTGTTTGAGATTGTCGTTCTAGCTGATGTGGACAGAGTGTAAGATTACTGTTGATTGGCCAAAAGAAGACTATCCTAGATATCCTAAAATAGGTGCACCATCTGTTGAGGTGATGAGAAAATATAATCAGGTGATCACCTTTTTGAAAGGGAAAATGTCCCGTAAGGAAAGAGATTGGGTTAAGATAGACAGAACAACTCAAGAGCCAAAAGAGTTAGTAAATGCCTACTATGAAAGGTTGTTGCAGGTATTTAAACAGCACAGCGGATTTGAGAACATAGGAGACAAAGATATGAGACATTTTGTGTATAGTTTTGTGTTTGGATTGAAACCGGAGATTAGTAATGTGATTCAGCAGCATTTTATTTGTTGGCAGAGCAAAACATTGACGGAATTTTGAGGTGTGCGAAGTATTGTAGTGATGACATTAAATCAAGACATAAAAAGTTAAAAAAGAAAATGATGTGAGCACAAGTGAAGGAAGCAGAGCAACAAGAAACAAACAGTGGTACTCAAACAGGTAATCAATTGAATGGTCAGAATCAAAATGGCCAGGTACCCGGTAGAGGTAAAATGAGTAAAGAAGAGGCTAAGAAGAAATTTCCTTGTCATGCGTGCAGAAAGTATGGACATTGGAAGAACGAGTGTAGATATGCTCTAGAATAATGGGGTAAATCAAAATTTAAATCCACAGATGCAGAATGAAGTGGTCATGAATCAACAGCAGCAGCAGGTAGTTGCTCCACAGTTACAGGTGCCACAAGCTCTGAGGCCCAATAATGTGAATGCTCAAGTGCAGAGGTACAGTGCGAACACTGGATTCAAGCTGGTAAGAATCAAAATACGCAAATGGATCCGCAATATTGGTTGCAGTGCAATGAGAGCGATTCAGACTCATCTCAATGACGGTGCCTGAGGGGGGAGGAAGAGTGCATACTTGGCGCATCTTTGGCGGTAGATCAGTCAGGTCCATTTGTTGATGGAAAAGTGTAAGGTAATTATATTACATTCCTAGTGGACCCTGGTGCTACCCGTTCTACTGTGAGAGCAGCAGAAATTCCAAACCTACCCCTCTCGGGAGAAACTGTCCAGGTTGTAGGAGTCTCGAATAAGCATATTAGAACACCAAGCACAAATCCAATAGAAGTTCATATTGGGAGTTTCAGAGACATGCATCATTTCGTGGCATGTGACTCGAGTCCAGTAAATCTCTTGGGAAGAGATTTATTGTGCAAAATGAATTGTACCATACATTGTACCCCAGATGGTGTTGCGTTTCAGATACCTGATGAGGTTGTCTCATTCAAGATGATGTTAGCGAAGCAAGCGACAGAAGCGAATGAGTTGTTTTCACTTCTCACAGAAGAGAATTTGCCTGAAGAATTAAAAAGTACAGTGAGGTCGGATGTATGGGATTTTACAGGAAAGGAGATTGGTCCAAACACAAATGTAGATCTGATTCAGATTACGGTGAAAGAGGGTGCCATAATTCCGAACACAATGTGGTCCGTGGCACCTAAAGTAGGTACCAACTCCTAGAGCACAACCTTCTGGTGAAATAAATTCACGTTTTGTACCAAAAATGTGTGAATGCAGTATCTATGTTTAATTCACATATGTCCATTCATGTCCATTGATCAATATTCATTCAACACATGTTGTCAATAATCCAATGGTCGTATTCAGATATTTAAACATTTCCCTCCCGATGCATTTCGGACATCTGTCCTTCGTCAGGGGATTCCTACAAGGCAAAAACACGGTCTAAGCATTTCACCCCCGAGGTTCAGAGAATCAGTAAGCTGTATGAGTCAAGTGCGTCAAAAAATAAAAAGTAAACTGAACGTGCTCAACTGAAATTGAAACGTGACCCTAATTGTCATAAATATTAACCGTGCAGTTAACGTACTCGCTGTGTTTGCTCAGAGTGCTCTGTAAAACAAAAATAGACTGAAGATTGTTCTAACCGATTCTAAAAACACCGAACACCTCAGTACAAAATGAGTCCGGAAGTCACTCCTGTGATAAATTATTTGGTCTAACAGGGAATTCTGAAAGAAATATTGAGCAGTCCTTGTCATTCGCCTATTATAGGAATTAAGAAGCCCAGTGGAAAATATAGGATAGTGCAGGATTAAAGGAAAATAAATAAAATTGGAGTACCCTGTCGTCCAGTAGTGCCAAATCCAGCAGTGATATTTTACCAAATTCCTTGTGATACTGAATGGTACACACTCTGGAGCAGAGTGAAGCAATAGTGATGGGACATCCAGTGAAGGTGTATGTGCCACATTCAGTTGAGATCCTTTTGACAAGCACAAGGACGCAGAATATGACTTCTGGTCGGCTGACTAGGTACGAAAGAGTGATCTTGGGTGCGGAAAATGCAACTGTGGTAAGGTGCACAACCGTAAATCTGGCAACCCTATTGCTGAATTAATATTGTGTGGAAGTGAGCGAGGAGGTGGATCATGATTGTTTGGATGTGACAGGGTTGTGCACAGAACCCAGGCTCTATATTAAGGACGTTCCATTAGAAGAACCAGACTGTGTGATGTTTGTTGATGGATCATGTTTGAGAAATTATAAAGGTGAACTATGTTCAGCCTATGCTGTTTGCACCATAGCTGGAGTTTTAGAATCATCCTGTCTAAAAGGGGTAAACTCTGCCCAAATTGCTAAATTGATAGCTCTGATTAGAGGATGACAAATGTCCAAAAGCAGGAGGGTAACTGTATTTACTAACAGTCAATATGGTTTCGGGGTTGCCCACGATTTCGGCCAGCTATGGATGCAAAAGGGATTTCCGACTTCCTCAGGTTGCCCCATAAGGCACAGCAAAACTGTAAATGATTTGTTGGATCCTTTACAATTGCCCAAAAGGATTGAAGTGGTCAAATGTTCCGCACATAAATCAGGAGATGATTAGGTGACGAAGAGCATCAGATAGCAAGATCAAGTAGCACGTTTCTGTGCACTACATTTAATTGCCCTAAACAGAGGGATAGAAAAAGAAAATACCAATTGCCATCTTATGTTCTCTTCTTCATTTGAAACTTGGGATGAAATTAGACAGCTACAGGAAGAAGCAAAGGCTGTATGTACAACATAATTGTTTTACTATCTGCATTATTACGATTACTTTATATCATGTACACTATGTCGAAATGTACATTATTTATCTTGGTTGTAAATCACACATCTTTTATTATGCTCTTGTAAATCAAAAAAGAGGTTTTAACGAAAAAAAAAGAATACTTACCAGCCAAAATAGTTCAAGCTTGCTTTTATTTCAGTGTTTTTCTAAATTAGGGGGGATACTGTTAGCAGCATTAGAAGAACTGTCTAGCATTAAACACACCAGGACCGAGGAGAAGAGGCACTGTTTATATATAGTAATGGGTTATGATAAGAGAGCAGAATCTTTCAGGAATGCATTTTAAGGAAAATAGTTGTGTTTTTACAAGTGGCTATAATATTTCAGCGAAAAAGAACTTTGCACTCCATTCTGTGGTAGGCACTGAAAAGGACAAATAATCAAGCCCACATATTTTTATCTCCAACATAGGAGCAGGTGATATGTACACTCCAATAAAAACTCAGAAGACCAGTGTGTCATATTTGTGCCAATCTGCAAATACCGTAAAGTGGACCCTCAGTGCTGCAGGAAATTGCAGCTGTAAGTAACACATAATCCTGAAGAGGAGAGTTGTACACTGTCACAGTCAGCGAGTCAGGAGCAATAATATACCTCTCCCAAACACATCATATTTACACAGTAGAGAAGTATAGCAAAATTGCCACAAACTTTCCATCAACTAATGCTAACCGCATAACTGTATTACCACTCTGGCACCAAACCAAAATAGAGCTGAAACATTGTTCACTTCATCTTGACTGGGTTACAACAATGTGCATGCGGCTGAGCTGAATGTCACAGAATCTCATGGGACTGATCATGGGACCGATCAGCTGAAGCGCACTGACTCTCGGGCTGAAGGAGAGTCGTTTTTCTATTGGTCGTCATAGGAATTGATTGTAGGACAATTTAGAAGGTTAAGAGAAAATTGCTGAACTTTCCATTCAAATTATTACCATTTAATATGTTGTTAATGACGATTAGGAGTATGGCTTTAGGGTGAAAATAGAGTTAGGTGGCAATTGGAAATTTCTCAATTTGTGGAGGAAACTACAAATATTGAATATGATTAATGGGCAGTGGCCGAGGAGTTGAACCAATGCAGACACAATGATAAGAAGGGGGATGAACTGGGGGTGAGAGTGGAACACCTGGTCGGTTTTATGGTCCCTGGTGGATCTTGAGGACACTCCTAAATGGAAGACTTGGATTCTACTGAGGCGGATGATAGCTGAAATTAATTTTTTTTCTTTGACGTGGGGTACAGGGGGTGATTTGGTTCATTCTATGTTTGTGAAGGAGATCGATTTAGGTATAATAATACTATGGTTTTGAATGGTGTAAACTATACAGATAGTACCTCTCTGTGACACGGTTGAGGATGGCTATTGTCTATGCAACTGTTTTTGCTGCTTTGGACAAAATCAATCATAAAGCATTTTAAAAAAATACTGAGTAGAATTCACCGGTTTATATAATCAGTAAGTGGTTCCTGAATGTGATTCAGCCAGAGGCTAGTGACTCTTCTGGACCATGGCATTGAGCAAGAATGGTGCTCTACCTGCTACTCAAGTTATGTAAAGAGCCGCGCATAAAAGATAATAAATGGATGTTTCACAAACAGACACATGAACAGCCCCTCAAAATAGCAAATTGATAGAGGTGAGTTCAGAGAAAAATATGATGCCCAGGTATCAAGCTTTCTGTGTGATAAGGAGATGCTCTGAGACTGGTGAGCCATTCAAATGGTAGAAAGGTGGAATACTGTCCTCCCAAAAGAAAATAAGTTACTTACCTGTAACTGTAGTTCTGAGGTATTGGAAGCTTCCATAGATACACATGCTTAAATCATTCCCCGTCGTCGAGATGGAAGTCCCTGGTACATCAATAAAGCAATGCTAAACCAATGCAAAGCAGAAACTAGGCCTAGGCCCATTTCAGTTTTGTAACCTATATCTCTTGTTTTGTAAAGGAGACCAAAAATAATTATTGAATCAATCAGGACCCTTCACCCTCTAGAATACTCCTAAGAGAACCTTAGACCTTCAGAGAGTACTTGTGCAAAAGATAACCCTGGAAAAATCCAAAGGCAAGTCTCTCAGGGGATGAGGGTGAGTCACATGTGAAACTTTGAAAGCTTCCAATACTGGAGAAATACAGTTACAGGTAAATAACTTATTTTCTTACTCCAGTATTGAAACTTTCATAGATTGACATGCTTGAATCAGAGTAGATAGTCAGTAGCAGATTTTTTACTCTACTTAAATAATTGTCAGAGTGTACTTCAAAATGTCAATCTGCAAGAAAGAACATCTTTAATAAAAAAAAACATAGTCCCCAAACTGATAAATACTCCATACTTAACATCTACAAATTTAAAAACCAGCACTTATAAGGGTAAACATCATATTATAAACATCTACACAAAGAGAAATCCATATGAAATACAATGTGTGTAGCCTTAAAGTAGAAAGGAAGGAGGGATGAAGGAGAGAGCTTAACATCACTGGAAAAGGTTCCTCAACACGGCCTGTCCTACTGCCACATCATTGTTAGCAGCTGCATCCAAGCAGTAATGCCTAGTGAAGGTGTGAGTACTCTTCCAGGTAGCAGCCCTGCATATATCCTGGATAGGTACTCCAGCAAAAAAGCAGTCGATGTAGAGATTGCTCTTGTAGAGTGAGCATGCACCCGTGCTAGCAGAGGTTTTCCTGCTGCTTGATAGCAATACTGGATTGCATTCAAGATCCATTGAGCAATGAAGCGTGTTGAAGGATACAAAAAGCTAGAACGATTTGCGTAAAGCTTTCTTTCTTTGTAGATAAAAATTTAGAAAACGCTGAATATCCAGTGAATGAAGAGCTCTTTCAGCTGCAGTTGTTGGTAGAGGGAAGAATGTTTTAAGGATAAGAGGTTCATTCGAATGAAAGTCCGATGGCACTTTGAGGATAAACTTGGGATTAGTATGAAGGACTACTCGATCATCCCTAAACTGTAGAAACAGTTCATGTATGGTCAGGGCCTGAATTTCTCCAACTCTCCTGGCTGATGTCAGCGCCAGGAGAAGAGCTACCTTCCAAGAAAGGAACTTAAGGTCCACCTTATGAACGGGTTCAAAGGGATGTTTTATGGGGTGTGACAATACTATATTAAGATTCCAGAAAGGTGACAGAGGCTTAACCGGAGGAAAAGTATGGAATAGGTCTCTCATGAACTGCTTAATGATTCTTTCCAACCATAACAAAGGTCCTGAGGATGTCCTTCTAAAGCGAGATATAGCAGCTAGATGGACTTTAATTGATGCATGTGCTAATCCAGATTTTGCCAATAGCAGATTGTAAGGAAGGATCTCATGAGATGAGGATCTTAGAGGATGAACATTTGAATCACAGGCACCATATACAGAATATTTTCCATTTAATCCTGTACCGCTTATTCGTACTCTGTGCCCGGGCATTTGAAAGAACATTCCTGCACTCAGATGGGATGTCTAGATATTGGAATCCACAGTGTTCAGGAGCCATGCCGCTAATCGAAGCGATTTGGGATCTGGATGTAGCACTTGTCCCTGCGACAACGTGAGAGGAGATGGAATGGGATGAAGGAGAATAGGTTGTGTCTCCGAAAGAAGAAGTTCTGTGAACCAATGTTGTCGGGTCACAATGGGGCTATTTGGATCATCTTGCATGGCTCTGCCTTGATCTTCATGAGCATTCATGGTAGGAGAGGAATAGGCAGAAAAGCGTAAGCAAAGACGCCGGACCATGCCATCAAAATGCATTCCCTCAGGGTCACGGTTGGTGACGCCAACTTGCGAAGTACCGGCATTTCTTGTCCTGTGCTGTCACAGAGAGGTCCACTGTTGGCCTGCCCCATTTAAGAAAAATGCTGTCTAGGGTTTTCTGATGGATTTCCCACTCATGGCAGCTATACTTGAGTCTGCTTAATGTGTCTGCCGTGACATTTTGATCCCCCGGAAGGTGTTCTGCCTTCAGAGAAAGGCACTGGGCCTCTTGAGATAGGAGAAAGGATTTTGTGCCACCTTTCTTGTTGAGATAATGCATTGCCGTTGTGTTGTCTGTCCTGATGAGCTCAGTTGAGTTCTTTATCTTCGGCTGAAATGCCTGCAATGCTAATCTCACTGCTTTGAGGTCCAGCAAATTGATGTGGAGCTGCTGGTCTTGACACTGCCAATGGCCACTGACCTGAAGGTCTTGCAGGAAGGTGCTCCATTCTTCCAGGGAGGCATCAGTGGTGATCACATGTGGAGCTGGCATGGTGAGAAAAGAAAGACTGACAGAAATATTTTGACTTCGGGTCCACCAAGACATGGCGTGGATCATACCCAGCATGACTGTAATGACATCCTCGAAGGAACCTACTGCTTGACGTCATTGCCAATCCAGTTCTTTCTGCAATAGACGCATCCTTAACCGGCAGTAGGGGATGAGAGGGATGCAAGATGACATATTCCCAGGAGTGAATTGTATCGGTGAACTGAAAGTGACTTTCTTTTTGCGAATGATGGAGTCAGTGAAATGAGTTTAGTTTATCTCTCTCTCTCTCTCTCTCTCTCCTCTCTCTCTCTGTCTCTCTCTCTAGAGAGAGAGAGAGAGAGAGAGAGAGAGAGAGAGAGAGAGAGAGAGAGAGAAACGCCATGTTTCTTGAGGTGTCCAAAATTGCTCCTAAGAAGGTGATGGTCGTGGAAGGGTGTAGAGATGACTTTTCCTCGTTCAGAGTCAGACCCAACTCGGCAAACAGTCTTGTACATGCCACTGTGGTTGACTGAACAGCTGCGTGGGAAGGCGCTTTGATTAGCTAATGGTCCAGGTAAGGAAACATCTGATGCCCTTGCCTCCTCAGAAAGGCTGCTACCGGAGCCAGACATTTGATTACAATTCTTGGAGCCGAATTGAGGCCAAATGGCAGTACCTTGGACTGGTAAGGGCTCCAGCTATGGCAAATCGAAATACTGTCTGTGGAAGAGAAGGATGGGGATGGGGATGTGAAAATATGCATCTTGTAAGTCTAAGGTGGGCATATGATCCCCTGGGTTTAGAAGTAATAAAATGTCCTGAAGAGGGTAAGCACTGCTTTTTGAGATAAGTGCTTACAGTTCTCAAATCCAGGGTTGGAAGCCATTGCCGTAAGTTCCTGCATACCTGAAAGAATCAGGAGTAGAATCCCCTTCCTCTCTGGGAGTTTGGCACCGGTTCTATTGATCCTTTTCAGAGCATTGTAAGAATTTCCAAACGCATGAAACGTAGGTGTTTTGCTCTTGTCCTCCTAGAGGAGTACAAGGTGGGATATGGAGAAACTCCAGCGTATAGCAGAATTGTATTAGATGGAGGACCCATAGGTCTGTGGTTATTTTTTGCCATTGGTGAAGGTGAAAAGAAATGTGCGCCCTTAGGGGAACTTGTGTAAAGGTGGGAATAAAAATAGCGGAGCCTGAAGTTGGTCATTGACGTCATGAGGTATCCTTTCCCTGACGTCCTGCTCTTCATCTAGGGGCAGATATAGAATACGCCCCTGACTGTGGCGGTCGTTGAACATACTGTTGTCGATACGGCTCAGAAGATGTAACGTATGATGGGTATCTATACTGCCGATATCCTACCCTGTAGGAAGAAGGCCCCTTCCTCTAGCTCCTCTAATGGGTACTTTCTGATACTGAACTGTTCCTAAAGCCTTCGCTGTCTCAGTTTCTTTCTTAATATCCTGTAGTGCATCGTTGATGTGATTCCGAAATAAAGATTCTCCATGGAATGGAAGGTCTAGGATCTTATTTTGAACTTCCGGTCTAAATGAAGTAACTCATAGCCATCCTGACGGCTTAACACTGCTGCACCCCACAGCGATCTGAATGCTGTAGTTGCGATATCCATTGCACAATTTATAACCTCTGCAGATTCTCTCTCACCCTCCTGGAGAATTTTCCTAACTTCTGGTTTGCTGTCTTCAGGAAGCTGATCCGTATACGGAGTCAGGTCATACCACATTTGTCCTTCATATCTACCCAGTATGGCAAGGGCATTAGCTGCTCTGACCATCAGAGCTGACATTGATGAAAAGTACTTACCAGCGTTATCCGGGCGCCTGCCGTCCCTATCAGGAGGAGTGGTAATAGGTGCAGATGGGTTCTGGGATTTTCGCTGCGCCGCCTGAGAGATTACCAAATCCTGTTTGGGCTGGCCCACCAAACAGGCTGGAGCATCCTCTGGGGCCTTGTATTTCTTTTCCAACCTCGATAGTACAGGTGTCACTGTCGCTGGTGTCCGCATGAACTTGCGTCCTTCCTCCGATACATGACCTATAATAGGGATAGCCCTCACTGATTTCCTAAAGAGCTTTATAAAATCATATAATAAAACAGACCGTTTGGGTAGCCGGCATTGGTAGATCAAATCTCTTGGCAACTCTCTCTAACAAGTTATGAAAACCATTTTGCGAATTAAGGGGTGAAAGGTCCCGATCCCTTACTGGCCGAGTATTGAGCGGAAATTCTTGTGTTGATGCTTGCCCTTGACAGGGGGAAACCCCCAACCCACTAATGTGGATAAGGTTCAGCAAGGTTGTAAGGGCAAGACAGGTTTCTCTTATTTTCAAGGAAAAAATTCCAATTAGACCACAGTTCATTTTGTAGTGTGTTTATGATGGTGTTGTCACTCTATCCATGAGAGTGAGTGAAAGAACAAAAACTAACAGCCAACACATGTTTCACCCCTTACACGGCCGTCCGGCCTGGGGCTTCTTCAGGGTGTATTGTAGGGTAAAGGAAAGGTAGTTGTCTGGATGTGAAAGGGTCCTTTGGTTGCTCTAAGTCACAGGCATAAATGCTGCAGTAGTGGTGTCTCAAATCATTGGTCTTGCTCTGAAAACCACCAATATCCTCTGGTGGTGAGTCAACAGGCACCAGAGAAGGAGAAGAAGACATGGGAATGAGGTGGTCCTCCCACTCTCCATGCGGATCCCTAAGCTCTCCCTCTTCCTGATCATCATCCGTAGTACCCAGATCCTGCTGAGGGACGGATAAAGGTGATTTCTGCGGAGGTTCCGCCAGTATAGCTTGAACTCTCTTTGGAGTGGATGGAATAGACTGTGGACAAGGAACTAATGACAATATTTACTGAGGTACAGGAGTTGGGGGAAATCTCTTCCTGTAGTCAGCCAACATAAATTGTAGGTACGCTGACAAGGATTAAGGCATGCAAACTACCTCCTCCTGATAATCCTGATGGTAATTGTTGCTAAGGAATATAGTCTTGATATTCTTCATATTCTTTTTTCAAAATCATCCTCTTGACACTTAACATGCAGCTGGGACGGGCCAATCGCATAGCCAAAGGGCCAATCATTTTCGTCCTCAGAATCCTGCTCTTCCAACAGGCGAGAAGGCAAAAGAGGTGTAACCTTGCTAGGTGAGGTAATTTCCGGTGTAATTTACCTTGTTCTAGTTTTCTCTGTTTTATCCAGTGGTTTTTCCTTTTATTGGCGGGCCCGTCGATGAGATCGCCAATGACACCATTGTCGGAGAAGCAGCTGTTGGCGGTGAATTGGAAACCATCGGCGATGGTCTAACCGCCGTTGATGTCGTTGTTACAGTCGTCAACCTTGCCATTGGAGACGGCGTTGTCACTGTCGACGTCTTCATCGACGATACCAGCGCCGACATCATACTAGACGTGACCAAACCTTCGACGATGGAGCTCCCAACGCCGCTGTCAATTTCTTTGACGACAGGCGAACTTCCACCTTCGTCGACGACGACAGAGAAAGTTTCTTAGTCAATTGTACCACCGACGATGGAGCGGTCATCACCGGCTTTCCCTCAGGAGGCATTAAAGAAGGCTTTTTGAAGGAGTGCTTGACTTGAGGGGGTCTAATAGGCGGCACAGAACTAGCCTTTTTCAGTTGTTTGTCTCCCGAAGAATGTCCCTTCCTTACCTGTTCATGTTTGTGAGGAGATTTTGAGGAACTACCAATGAGAGGTCTTAATGGCGTTTCCTGGATGCTCATCAGATGTATGCGCGTGAGGTGCTCTTCTCCTCTTATGGGATCTCCTGGATAAAGAAGAGGATGCCTCATTACTGTCCTCACTTGAACTCACCTCTTTTCTGGCTTTGAGTTTCTGAAGCCAAATAAGAAGGCGCTCCTCACGATCTCCTAAGGTTTTATTAGAGAAGGTACGACATACCTTGCATTCCTTTGCCCTATGGTTGGGATATAGGCAATAAACACAGTCTTCATGAGTGTCATCGGTATAAAGCCTTTTCTTCAAGCAGGTAGCACAGGCTCTACAAAGACCCTTTTTTCCATTTCCAACATAATTATGCCAGAATGTTGACAAACGAGCACTGAAGATGGATTCTGTAGTTGTAGAATGCTGAAATTAAGCCAAGAACTCTTTCTAAATTCACTAAGAAGGATGAAAACCTGAGCAGAGCTCAGAGAAGACTCCTTGTCACAATGTGCGGTAGAAAATCTGACGGTCTAAAGTTCTTTCCGGAGTGTTCTAGCGGGTGAACGGTCCTGATTGGTTCAAGAATTACTTTTGGTCTGCTTTACAAAATGAGAGATATAGGTTACAAAACTGAAATGGGACTAGGTCTAGTTTCTGCTTTTTATTGGTTTAGTATTGCTTTATTGATGTAGCAGGGACTCCCATCTCGACGACGGGGAATTATTCAAGCATGTGAATCTATGAAAGTTCCAATACTTGAATAATCAATTTTTGGCATGGTTTCAATCATGCAAAGGAAAGATTTACACCCAGAAGAATTCTGGTTCCAGTAGGCACTGTTTAGCTGCCTATTTTTCTATCTGAAACTAAAATACAATCATCCGAGTACATTTAAAGGTTCACCTGGTCTAGGACTTGTGCCAGCGGGTGTATATAGATATTAATAAATAGACATGATGTGAATGACCACCTTAGAACTTCACATAATGCATTCTGAGATGACCGCATTGACCTAAATTGTATTTTGTAAATGAAATATTTCTGTGAAAAATATATAGTTCAACATTATATGTTTACATAGCCAGTACAATTTAATAATTTATCAATACATATTTTAAAATCCTCCTAGGCCGAAACACGGCAATGAAAGAGCACAGAGCTAAGACAATCTATACCCAAATTCAATTTTCTACTGACAGATAGGATTGTAATGAAGCCTACTTCATTATCAATTTGATTAACTTACGTAATTAACAGAATTAGAACAAATCCTGGAGAATTTTACGATAAAGTTGTGGAAACAATTTATTATACTGTTTAATAACTGACCCACAGCTAACAGCTAGGACTACAAAGATCTACTCCTGATTTCATTTTCCCCAGACTTCCTAATGAAAAGGGCTATATAATAATCGGTGACAAATATCAGAGATATTTGCTTTCAATGTGTGTGTGAGTCTAGTATAGCATCCACATACTGAACTGCAGACATCTTAAATTTGTGCTGCAAATAAACAATTTATTCACAATTAATTAAAGTCTTTCTGAGATGAAGTGTCTAATACAGACTCTTATACCCATTTCTACAACAGGTATTTGTATGAAAAGTTGTCCTTTCCTTTAAAACATGTTATATGGCTCTTGCTGCTTCAAGATCACAATGATAAAGTATGTAAAGCACTAGAAATTTTGCAAAAGGACAAAATCCCCAAGGGTCTTCATTGCTTTGCGCCTGAAATTACGGATTCAAAAGCTTAGATCTGGCAAGAAACAATAAAAGTAATCAAAGTAATCCTTCTTAAACTCCTTCTTGAGCTGTTTTAGAGCATCTGTATTCTTCCAATTTTAAAATGTAAAGGACATTTTACAAACCGATAAATAAGTTCCAACAAGTTAGAGGAATGAGATGAGGGGAATATTTCAGATTGAGATTAAAAAATTGTGTTTATTTAGACCATGGTCATTAAACATGATCATAAATACAACCATAAATATGTCCTACAACATTCCTAGTATGAAAATGGTTAAAAAGGCACTTCTCAATGTGCATGAAAACATTTAACAGCAGAACAATTACTATAAAATCTCATGCCTTGTAGTATATCTGGCATCTGTTTTCGGGACTCTAATATTGCATTTAAAAATACCCTATTGCACATACAACGTTTAGACAATTTATATTTATCAACAGGCTGAGGGCTTGATCCCGATTAATAATCTTATAAATGATAAAAACAGGCTTTAGGAACTTTTCCCGTTAATCTAAAAACTTGAGTCAATCCAATACAATGTGTAACTCACTACATTTGCATTCAATACACAAGCCCTGCTGGTCTCTTTGCTGCTTTTGTCTTGATATCAGCGTAACATGGTTTTAGCCCGACACTAAATCTTAGCGCAGCATTCCTTAGCTTGGGGCTTGGCAGGGCACACATAAGGGAACACATCATCATTACTACTTTAAACAAAAACTGGATGGACAGTTTCCTCCCCAAATAGAGCATGGCATCCTCTCTTGTGCTGTTACTTACAATAGCGCGCAATTTCTGCTTGGAGATCGATTGCCCTTTCATCCACAGTTCCGGTGTTAATGACAATTTAATGCAAAGCTTACCTAGCATGCGTTTAACTTGAAGGGCCCAATTGAGTTCACTTTTCTCTATCTCCATTTTACAGAGGTATGATATTTTAGGGTTACCCTCCCCACTCAATCTCTGCCAAAAATTCAACTTCGCTTTCAGCCTCTGATAGCTCCGGGCTGTAAGTTGGCCTTCTATCAATATGGCATGGTCATGGTTGATGGCAGGAGTGCAAGGAGCCATTTCACACAGTACAATTCATCACCTAAGGTTAACACTTCCACCTCGTACTGAAATTGTGAGCAAACCATTGAATTGAAGGCCGAAAGCATAGAGGGCATAGGGACGGGCCTCCATACTTCCGACTAAACTGTTTTGGGCACCAGACTGGGGATAATGCTGTTCATTTTAATGTTTCTATGTGATCTCTCCAGTTTAAATTGGTATCAAATCAGAAACACAGATATTTAGATTTGTCAACATCAACTTTATCCCCATCCAAGCATCAATTAAAAGCCCCCTTTCATTTCCCCAGCATAATTCTCCAAACTGACCGCAAGTTATTTTCTTAAACAATAATCATGGAAAATATAAAGTTTCATTTGTAGACCCAATTCTGTCATGTCCACTATCACCAGATCATTGGCATATAATAGGCAAGAGATTTAAATCATGCCCAGCATCTAATACTGGCCTTTGACCAAATCCCACTGTTCATTCATTGTTATAGGACTGAGAACCATCTGTTCTGCGTGGGAATTATCACCACTTTACTCCGTTCAGGGTAAGCAAATTCACAAATGGGCATACTCTCTTAGACACCCAGGTCAGGCAACAGTGTAAATAGGTATTCATCTTCTCTTTTTTGTAGGGTCATCTAGAAACCCTTGGTTGCCCCCCCCCCATTTATTGTCCTGATGAAGACTCGCATGGCCCAGGCATAAATGACCGCATGGGCCCAAGACGAGTCGAAACGTCGACGCTGTATATAAAAAACCTGGACCCTGTTGTTTGTTGTATTGATGTGCAAACATTTATGATATATTTATCTGTGAAATAGATGAGAAATTTCATTCAAATAACCCAGAGGTCAGGTTTCATAGGACGGGTGAATGTGGATCCGTCACTGTGTTGCTAATTGATTTGAATATTTTATGTAACCGTTCCTTGAATTTTTTTCTTTCCAATCACTTTACACATCCTTTTTTCACCTCTTTGCTATGTTGCACGCTCCGCTTGGGGCAACCACTATGATCTGTAATGTTTTGCAGCTATAAATTATGGTATTTATTTGACCGAGAGACAATGGATTAAAATATTGCTCTTTACTGTTGCTTGCTTTATGCCCTTATTATTATATTGTTTCATGAATATATGCATCAATGGATAGAGCTGATTAATGTACATGCTCCTAAATTTGTTCAGTCAATGATCATTCACTGATTAACTCAGTCCATAAATCATAGAGGTCTTGGACCATTGTTTTTTCCCGATAACGCGTGATACCCAGGTCCAGTACCGTTTGGGTTACCCCATTATTTTAATGGTTACCTTTGAGCAGTTTTTCTGCGAGGGTTGTTTATTTGTCGTCAAATTTGTACATTGTCTATTTTGTCTAAACATCTAGAATTGCTGTTACAAAAATTCCACTACTAGAGGATGTCTAAAAAAGAGACCTTATCATATAGTGAAGATTATATAGATAAGCTCCTCCAGAAAGAGGGATGTGGTACCTTCCTAGCAGATAATACCACCAGCAGTGATTTATCGCTGAATGGTAAGATCTTGAAATTAGAACGCCTGGAGAAGAAATTAATTAGAACAAGACTCTATGGCCACACATTGGCGAAATATTTGAGGTTGAATGTAATTCCTGTTAGGTTACAAGTTTGGAACGAACCTGCTATTTTCTTGGAGAACCCGAAATTTAAACAAAACTTCAGCTTCGTATCCAATACCTGCTCAAGACATTGGATGGTTTTGGGTATCGAGACAGCTGTGGAGGAGGTTGAAAGGTTGACTAAGGAAATAGCAGATTTGAGAAAGGAAATCAATGCAAAGGAGGCTCTAGAGAGGTTAGAGAAAACTATCCGTGAATTCGATATATACACCCAAGGTACGAAGCTTGACAAAGTAGCAAGGGATATAAAAGTGTATGACAAAAAGTCCACATACCTGTACCTTCAAGAAGGATACTATACAAGAGATCAGAGAGGTGGCCTGTCGAGTCGGGGACGAGGGGGCTACCGGAGATACAACACCTTTTCAGGCTCTTCATTTGGTAGTAGCTCTGATAGCGATTCGGAACGCCCTGGTACAAGCACAGGTTCCGCTACCAACAATCAGGCCCAGAACTATCAAGGACAAGAATCTTTTTTAGGCGAGGACCAATGGTGGGGCCCACGCGGCAGAAGCCGCCCCTGGGGGAGACCCAGGGGAACATGCGGTGCAACTTGGAATTAAGGAACAGGCAGGGGGAAGAAACAACCACAATTCCAACAACACTCCCATGGCGAAATCAAGATGAGAAGCCAGCATTACAGATGGTAGTACATAAACCGGATAATCCTATAATCAATCTATCGGAATATCAGCTAACATCTGATGAACAAAGTGTTCTATCAAAGGGGCTATCCGTTGTTCCGACTTCCATGCCTAATGAGTTTAATCTGAAAATTGAACTACAGCAGTTCTTTAGAAAAGTGCGCCTTAAGCACTATTTCCACAAGATCCCTCATAATCCTTCCTTCTCAGCGAGTGGTTTGAGACCCCCATTAAAATTTAATCCTCCCTCCCATTTGGTTGATAACCGAATCCTAACTTTTGAACAAGTGGTATTGCGGGATGTGGACCAGGCACTGTCAATGAGACAATATGTCCCATACAATATGAGCAAACAAGAAAAAGCAGCTCTATATACCCTAAAGAACAACTCCAATATTGTAATCAAGCCCGCCGATAAGGGTGGGGCTATTGTTGTTCAAAGTGTTGATAAATACAGAACTGAGATTCTCTCACAGTTGGAAGTAGAGGGGAACTATAGGTTACTGAAAAATGATCCAACAAAGGCTATTAGTCATACCATCAATGTAATAACCAGTCAAGCCGTGCTTGATGGTTTTATTACGAAACACGAATATGATTTTCTGAATAATAAACATCCACGGATACCCACAATATACACTCTACCCAAAGTGCATAAATGGCTTGTGGACCCCCCGGGAAGACCTATCATATCGGGCTGTGGTTCCTTGCTTGAACCACTTTGTAAATATATTGATGTGTTCTTGAAACCCATAGCAAGTACAACTCCCACTTATTTAAGTGATACTACTGCAACGATACAGTTGGTAGACGGGCGTCTACATGATCAACACAAATGCTTATTAGCCACTATGGACATTATTGCCCTTTATACGAACATTCCCCAGCAGGCAGCTCTAGACTGTATAGAAATTGTCCTCAACCGTAGGCCGTCTCCACACAGGGTCCCGACTGAGTTCATTATTAAACTTTTGAACATAGCCATGACACAAAACTTTTTTATGTTCCAAGAGAAATTTTATGTGCAAACAAAGGGCGTAGCAATGGGCGCAAGCTTTGCTCCTAACCTGGCGATAATCTTTATGAGCGAGTATGAGCATAAATATGTTTTGAATAACAACAATCCGTATTATGATCATATCTCGATGTGGGCCAGGTACATCGATGATGTCCTATTGATTTGGGAAGGGAGCAAAGAGATTCTGACAATTTCACGAGTGGCTAAATTCATGTATGGAAGATATTCAATTCACCGTGGAATCTGATCAGGCTACAATTAACTTTCTGGACATTCAAATAAAGGTGGAATCTGGCTGTTTGTTCACTAGTTTATATAGAAAGAGCAGGGAACGGAATACACTCCTTAGATACTCGAGTCATCATCCCCGCAACCTCAGAGATGATTTACCTTTTGGTCAATTTCTGAGGTTGCGGAGGAACTGCACCAAGAAAGAGGATTTCTTTGATGAATCCTCTCTTTTGATTGCAAGGTTGATCGAATGAGGATACCCAATGCGCCTGCTAAAAAAGGCACGAAAACGTGCTTGGCATAATCACCGGGAACACCTGTTAACTGTACAGGAAAAAGGTCCGCAGGAGGAAAAATTTGTGTGTGTAACCACCTTTAACACGAAAAGCAATGTGATTAAAAAAGTGATAAATCGCCACTGGCATTTGGTAAAAGAAGTAGTAGGGGGACTACCGCCCCCACTACATGCATTCCGGAAAGGGAAAAACATTAAAGATCATCTGATAAAATCCCTCTTACCTACACCGGTTAAAGGTACCCAAACTACATTATGGGGCCTCCCCCCAGTTTTAGGCCATAAAAAATGTGGCTCATGTAAAGCTTGTTCCTTGACTATGGAATGTACTACATTCACTTATAACAACCAGACGCACACATTGAAAGAACACAGCAATTGCAATACCACAGTGGTGATCTATGCCATCTTGTGCCCCTGTGGTTTTATGTATGTTGGCAGGACCATCCAAAAAGATAAATGCCGCATTCATCAGCATACTAGCCGCATACGTTGCAAAACAGTAGGAGCCCCGTTAGTAGAGCATTTCACTACTTTTGAACATGAAACAAACAGTATTAAGTCGTGGATCATTGAAAAAGTGAGAGCCAACCCTAGGGGCGGAGACCTTATCAGCACCCTTAGTAGAAGGGAATGCAAATGGATACACCTCCTCGATACGGTCAACAGGGGTCTGAATGAATTAGAAGAAATCAACAGACAGGTGTCACTCTTATGAATTCTGGATTATGTGGGATAGTACATCAGCCTGTATCTGTTGAATACACTGCTCTCCTAAATGTGTCTTGTTGGGAATGTAGAATAGACTGTCAGTATATATCTATGTTGTTTGTTAATAATATGTGGAATGTATATATGTACATAATGTATTTTTAATTGAGAGGTGGATCGCACCCCGTATTGACTAATTTTGGAACTCATTGTTGAGCGAGGTCGATGATTAAATCTGATGCCCTATGATGGTCTCAGTGGGATGCCAGTAATACAAAACAATGGTTTCTGATATAATGGTGGAAGTCTTAAGGGAACATCTGTTGGTATTGATGTCTCAATGAAGGATCTATGATTACTGAAGGCTGTGGGTACTATGGTTTATTTACACTGTACATAAAATATTGTCTTGTGATAAAATAACAATTGGACCACGATCTATACTGACATTTCCATGTTCTGATTGATATAACTGTGGATATAGCTAGATCAATTGTGACCTATCCAAGATGGCCACCATAAATAAGAGACCACTGTGGTGTAACCCTCTATAAATATGGTTTAATTTTCTCCTAAATATGTTTCTTGATCTGTTTAACATACCCAACAGGGAAGTTAGGGTTTGAGAAAGATAATCACACTATAAACACAGCCGCAACCGTTCCACTATTGACCGAAGCCAAGATGGCCGACGCCGATCCTTCGAGAACAGCGTCCGTAATCCAACAAGTTTTATTCATTCATTTCCTTCTCCGCCTTTGAAATATGATGTAACTGTGGAATTGGAAAATCCTAAAACTTTATTGAATCTTTTCGAAAATCGGGGTAAAACAGACCCGACGCGTCACGTTTGGTCCTTCCTCGATATCGCTACCTTGTACGGCAGCTTACTTAGTCGTTGCCGGCCCAAAGCACGCTTGCTGCCTCCAGTACTGGGATTGACTTTTAACGAGCAGACGCATACGGTGAGCGCTGTGAGGAATGGTATCGTAGTTTGACTTGGTCCGATCTCGAATCTCAGCGGTTTTCGTAATACCTCCGCTTTGTGTTTTTTCTAGTTGCTCGAGTGCATTGAAAATGGAGCACTTAATACCGTCCAGAACGGGTCCCTTAATAACAGAGGAGGAGGACATGTTTTGAAATAGAGTTGGACTATCTAACAGGTAACCATTCCTCTAGCGATTCCCCCACCATATCGATTTTACTAAGTAGTGGAAATGGGGACTTGTTGGCCCTAATTTAATATACCTTCTCATTAATTATTTTTTCAGAAACACACCTTTTAACAACAGGACACTGACGTCCAGACTCTAACTGGAGATTATAACGTACTTATGAGTAGTCCTTTTCCAGTTATAATCGACATCCAGCAGCATCTAATACTGGCCTTTGACAAAATCCCACTGTTTTTTATTGTCCTGATGAAGACTCGCATGGCCCAGGCATAAATGACCGCATGGCCCCAAGACGAGTCGAAACGTCAACGCTGTATATAAAAAACCTGGACCCTGTTGTTTGTTGTATTGATGTGCAAACATTTATGATATATTTATCTTTGAAATAGATGAGAAATTTCATTCAAATAACCCAGAGGTCAGGTTTCATAGGACGGGTGAATGTGGATCCGTCACTGTGTTGCTAATTGATTTGAATATTTTATGTCACCATTCCGGGAATTTTTTCCTTTCCAATCACTTTACACATCCTTTTTTCACCTCTTTGCTATGTTGCACGCTCCGCTTGGGGCAACCACTATGATCTGTAATGTTTTGCAGCTATAAATTATGGTATTTATTTGACCGAGAGACGATGGATTAAAATATTGCTCTTTACTGTTGCTTGCTTTATGCCCTTATTATTATATTGTTTCATGAATATATGCATCAATGGATAGAGCTGATTAATGTACATGCTCCTAAATTTGTTCAATGATCATTCACTGATTAACTCAGTCCATAAATCATAGAGGTCTTGGACCATTGTTTTTTCCCGATAACGCGTGATACCCAGGTCCAGTACCTTTTGGGTTACCCCATTATTTTAACAGTTTTGTACATAGGCCGCCAGCTTTGTGTAGTGTCTTTGGTAAGTTGGACAAAAATAGAGAGACCAATGGGGGGGCCAGAACCCAGCCCTATCGTAGTCCGTTCCTTATCTGGATTCTCTTGATAAAGTCCCACAGGTATCTAAGATCATTCAAGCGCAGTTCTGGCTGTGCAATATTTGCATAGAGAAGAGCAACGCCTTGTTGATATTGAGTCGCCTCAGCATATCAAATACAATAGTTTGCAATCTCCCAAATCAAAGGCAGCCTGAAAAGCAACAAAATAATCTGCCTCGCAACTCGATTGTCTTCTTTACCATTGCCCATATACTAAGGCAGAGATATATTGTTGAATAGCCTCCCTTGAAGCCTCCTTGCTCTGTTGGAATTAAATTGTATTGCTATATCCAAGACTTCATTAAGTCTAAAAATACTTTAGAAAATACTTTCTCCCCCCCCAGCCAGCAAACAAATTAGGCAATGGTGTCATACTTCTTATATACTGGCCCAATTATTGCCCATTTCCAACTCTCAGGCTAACACCCAAAGTCCAAAGCTTTCTGGGAGATGACATAAAAGGGGCTTGCCCACCAGTCCACATAATGTTTTTAAAATTATAACTTCTGGTAGTTTGTCTGGACCCGCTGCTTTGGTTATTTTTATCTTTGAAGGGGAAGCGTGACTTAATATCCACACCAGCCTTAACAGTACTCTTCGAGTTCTCACCTACATTGTTTGCTATCGTATAGAATACTCAGGTGGTTGATCCAATCATCTTCCCCTATAAACACATACTTTCCCCTTGCACGTTCCCATGAAGCACCAGCTCCCAAAACGTCCTAATGTTATTTGTACCGGTCACTTCAAGCAGAGGTTTGACAATTTGTGCTTTCAAAGTCCAATTTCCTTTCCTTCAGCTTATTTTTATACTTGAGTTTTGCAAGGCAGAGGTTCTCCGTTTTTACCTTATCATGCCTTTTCCTAAATAATCTTTCCCATTTTCGTACCCTCAATTTTAGGCTACTACACTTTTTATGAACCCAACCATTTCTTTTGTCCTCCTTATTCTGATCATGGTCCATAGTCACAGGCCCTGCTTTGAATTTTACCTTCAAACAGTTTACCACCTGGTCATAATATATTAAAACTTTATTCTGAACCGCAGTATGCTGAATAACGTTTAATCTACTGACCGGTCATGAAGCAGTTTCAAACTGGCCTCTGTTATATGGGTAGATATATGTTAGGGATACTCCATCTGCAGCGGAGCAACTCCATCTCTTTGCTCCCTTTGCTCTCCTCTAAGTGTTATCTTTGAGGACCAGTAGTGATTACTGCCTTCCATTTGCAACACTTCAAATCCCTCAACCACAGAAAAGTGCCAGGCATTTATAAAGACATAATCAATTGGACATACCTGATTGCCTACTCCGAAGGTCTGGTTTGCGGGGCTGTCCGTATCTATCCGTCAGTTGACACAAAATAGCCCTGTTGACCCTAGGAAATTCACAAGGGATTAATCTCGCACAGTGCCGCCTGATCAAAGGAAAACAGCCAGAGGCACACGTGCAGCAGCTAGCAAATTATTATATGTCTTATCACTGGAGGCTGGATCTAATTTAGGATTGAAATTCCCCAATATCATTACAACTGATTTTCCTTTGCCCTACCAAGTGACTCCAGATCTTGTGCTAACAGTCCCAGCTGGGCTTCGTAATTAATATATATATATATATATATATATATATATATATATATATATATATATATATATATATATATATATATATATATATTCACTGAAAAAACCATAGGTTATAGACCATATATAGTTAGGAATTAGCATTTAAAAAACCTTATTTTACTCACACAAAACCATTGAAATTCCATATATAGTTAGTTGCACTAACTATATATCGCGCACCCGCAATCCACTGCTGATCATGTCACATATTACATCATTCATGACATGGTCAGTGACATCACTGATGACATCACTGATGACATCTCAAATGACATCACTGATGACATCACTGATGACAACATCCAGTGACTGTATTTTTCTGTAAAGTTAAAATATGTCTTGAGTGGATGTATAAGTGTCTGGATGAAGGATTTAGTAGGTGCATGACTGACTGTATGAGTGAGTGATTAAATGTGTCTCACTGAATGCATGGGTTAGTGACTAAACTGTCTTAATTTGTGCATCATTATGTCTGTTGTTCTGTAAACTGCTGCATGTGTTGATCATTAGCTATACGAGAGGCTATATGTGTTATTAATTGGTTGCCCAAGTATTTCTATGGGAGATTGAGTTTGTGTGGGGGTGGCTGGAAGGTGTGAGACTCTATGCATAGATGTGTGAGCAGTTTATTCACTAGGTGTATGAGTTCAAGAGTGCATGTGGAAACAGCTACATGGGCAGTTGACTGTGTGCATGAGTGTATTGATGAGTGAATGGATATCTCAATGCTACATGTCATAGTAAGTACATATGTAAAACACAGTACATGTGAGAGTTGGCATATATAAATAACTGTGCATGAGAGCCACTGAATGAGTGAGTGGTTGTATCGATCATTGTGAACTTGTATCAGGGATTGTATAAGAGAGTAAATATGTGTTAGTATATGTTTCAATAAGTAAGGTGTGTTTAACTGTATAGTTGAAGAAATGGAGGTGAGATTGTTTCTTTGCATGACTGACTGGGTGTGTGAGTAACTCCATGGATGAGTGGCAGTGTGTGAGTGTCTGTATACACTGAGTGTATCTAAGGTTATATTAGAGTCTGAAGAGGTTTATCGTATTAGCACAAGAATGATGTCAAATGAGATGTCATCAGTGATGTCATCAGTGATGTCATTTGAGATGTCATCAGTGATGTCATCAGTGATGTCACTGACCATGTCTTGAATGATGTAATATGTGACATGATCAGCAGTGGATTGCGGGTGCGCGATATATAGTTAGTGCAACTAACTATATATGGAATTTCAATGGTTTTGTGTGAGTAAAATAAGGTTTTTTAAATGCTAATTCCTAACTATATATGGTCTATAACCTATGGTTTTTTCAGTGAATTTTCAAGGTTTTGTAAATGCTAATTCCTAACTATATATAGTCTATAACCTATGGTTTTTTCAGTGAATTTCAATGGTTTTTTAATAGCAAATATCATAAGCTGTCGAATGTCAAGTACGTGGTAAGTAAAAACATTTTCGTGTTTATGCACACTGATCTGCTTTGAATGCTGCCCCCCACCCCTCATTTCTATTAGGAGTACTCTCTCTTTGCAGATAGTGAAGGGTAGTTAACGCAGCCCTTTGCCCCCTTTGTAATCCGTCGTGCCTGCTTCTCTCTCCATTTGATTGATTGTTCTCTTTGGTTCATTCTCTATTTACAAACAAGCACAGAGTCGCAATACTCTGTTTAGTCTTTGCAGATAGCGAAAAATCGTGTAAAAAAACAAAAGGAATCGAGCAAAATCAGTAGGCCACTAATGGGATCTCTTTTTGACCTCGCTAAAATAGAAACATTAGGAACAACCTGTTGAAAATAGCAATGCGTATGTACATAAGCGGCGTTCATTTGTGTTCACAGTACCCCTTGTTGATTGTTTCAATCGAGCATTGAATTGTTCGAAGTTAATTCTCTTAAGGATCTTCTCTACCTGCAAACGAGGAAGAATAGGAATATTCTCTCTCCCTTTGCAGATAGTGAAGGGTAGGTAACGCAAGCCTTTAACACGTCGTACCTATTTCATTCCTCATTGATTGATTGATTGTCCGAACATTGACTGTTTGGGAATTAGTTCTTTTTGGAGGTATTCCCTGTTTGCAAATAAACGTAGGAAAATCTTTGCAAGTAGTGAAAGGGTACGTAATGCGGACCTTTCTCCCCCGTTGTAATCTGTCATACCTATCTACTCCCCACTGATTGATGCACCTTTTTAACCCGGACCATTTACTAGAGATACGTCATCTGGCCCGACCAGAGAGCACCCCTAGTGAAAAGGACATATGCAATAATAACGAAGTGATCACTGTATCCTGTTAACAGAAACTTTACCATGAAACAACCTGGAAAGAAAAAAATAGGAAAACGAAAATCAGTAGGCCACTGATGAACATGAACTTTTATTAAACAACGAACAAAGAAACGATAACATAACGTAATGATAAAACCTATTAATGTCCTAGAAACAAGAAAACGTTAAAATATGCCAGTGGTGAGAGACCAGAAAAACAGTAAGAGAAACCAAATCACCCCTCGCTGTCCCACCGCCTGCCACGCCAAAAAAATCGATAGACTAGGGAAAATGCAAGTCAGTAGAACATCCGCCCCCACTCTGGAAACTTCCAAGGTGGGGCAGGGTTCCGGCTACGCCCAGCCGGGAGCAGCCCATATAAGGCAGGTCCTGCTGCCACGCCTCGGCCAGGAGATCCTAACGTAGGGTGTAGCCGGAGGAGAGGCCGAGGCCAGCGGGACCCGGCCAGGGGATTGCCTTTACAACGCTGAACAGTTGCAGGGGGGGGGGGAATGTCTCCTTGACCCTCCCCTCTCTCTCCCAGTCCGGCCGCGGTGGCCCTTGAGAGTTGCAGGTAGTCCCGCCACATGTTCTTCCGGTCCGGCCACCAACGGTCGGGGGGCCGAGGCCGACGGGATCCGGCTGCAGCCGATAAACCAAGAAACCCGTTCATGGGGCCAGAGCCAGGGGCGTCCGGCCGACATCCACCGGAAGCCCGGCCCGAAGACGGACGGGACACTTCTTTCTTTTATAATGGCTGCGACAACACTGGGGGGGGATGTCTTGCACATGCCTCCGACCCCCCCCCCCCCCTCGTCCTCATCGCCTGGTCCGGCCATAACAAATCTCAAGCGAGACGCCGTGGGGTGCACTGGGAGGGAGAGACGGTGCGAACAGGCCTCTCCTGCCTCCCCAGGTGGAGGCTTCCCAGCTGCACCCTCA
Source organism: Lissotriton helveticus (assembly GCF_964261635.1). Lineage (NCBI taxonomy): Eukaryota > Metazoa > Chordata > Amphibia > Caudata > Salamandridae > Lissotriton > Lissotriton helveticus. The sequence continues at coordinate 1,492,334,461 of NC_136057.1, forward strand.
GCGCTCCAGGCGCCCGGAAAAGGGTTCTTCCACTGTGGCCATGCTGCAACGTCTCGCCCGGCAGGGTGGAGCCCGTCCGCTCATGTGACCCCGCGATCGCCGGTAGCTGCCGAACTCTCAAAATGGCGGTCGACCTGGCAAGAGCGGGCCCAGCATAAAGAAATGGCCCGGTCACTGGTTGACTCCACCACCGTAGTCCTCCACGACCTTGAAAATTCTAGAGGAGCCGCGGGAGTCTCCGACCCCCGATGGGGAATGACTGCCATGATCGCCCGTGGAGTGACGAAACTGTATCCGCGGGACGTCGGCGCTCCCATGCTGGCGCCAGCCTCACTTTGAATTACTAGAATCCTGCAGACCTCACTTCCGGTGAAAGCACAGTGTGACCCGGTAGGAAAAATTATTGCACCCCCTCCCCTTTTTGACTGATAGTTCAAACCACCGATCCTTTCCTTTGCCCTTTTAACGGAACTTTGGACTGCCTCCCCCTCTTTTACATTTTCTAGAGAAAACAAAACATTAACCACTACATTAGCATAGCAGTTGACACCAGAACTGTTTTCAAATTGAAAACCAACAACATCTTCAACAGAATCCTTTTTGTTTCTGCTGTGACCCTGCTACAGCACAGGCATTGTCCCCAGCAGTAATTCTGCAATGCCGGTAAGAATAGCTGTGGTGCCTACTGGACTCACTCACCCCCGCGGCGCCCCACGCCGTTTTTTGCTGGGCGGCAACTTACTAGACATCACTTTCGTGCCATCTAGATTTCAGCGCGTTCTGCTGCCTTGGAACTATTCGCACAACAGACCGCTACTGACAAGAATATTTCATTATTGGTGCTGTCAATTTCAATAAATCTATTGGATAATTCAAAAGAAATTGCCACGGTCTCTTCGTTGTTTAAATGTTTTTACTGTTTTTGTTTTCTTGTATATATTTATATGTTATTAAAGTTTTATATTCCTACTACTTTGTTGGAGTGCTATATATTTTTAATGTGACACATAATTGTAAAAACTTTGATGTACAAAGAGTCATTCCTGGAATCTTCCGCTTCAGGCTCGGTCCCCTCCCCAATCACAATACAGGATGGTTTTCAGATAGTAGGAACACGTGTGGTGTGACGGATCTCATCGGGTGTGGGCCTTGATCTACTATAACTCCTTTGAAGAGGGGTGATTCTTTACAGCTGGGGCCATAAACTACATCTGCAGGGCTAGCTGATAGCCTGGACAATCGGACACAGAGAAAGAGGAGTGTCAGAGGGTGCGGTAGTGAATAGGGCGAAAGGGAGGTGTCGGGCGGGCACAGAGTGTGATTCTCAGGGAAGAGCAGCGCAGATGGGGGGAGGTTTATTGCCCATGCATAAGACAGAGAGCGGTGGTGACCAGTGCCTAGGGAAGATGCTTGCGTGGGTGAGGAGCCATGCTACGAATCGACAGCGTGCAGAGAGTGGGTCTGGTCAAGACATCTAAAATGGCTGCCGTGCACGACAAAAGTGTGGCATTTCAAAAAAGGCAAGATGGCGCAGACAATGTTTTTCAACACTTCCTCATTTCCTTCGAATCGAACGTTAACAGACGTTGGGGCATATTACCAAAGTTAAGCGATATTTATCGCTAACGATGCTTACCAACCAATTTTTTACCACTAAGCATCGTCAGAAATTATCGAAGATAAACCTTGCTATTATCAAGGTTTATCGCAAATGCGATAATAAACGGCCGCAATGCATGAATATCGCTAAAAACTCAGCGATATTCATGCATTACCGAGCTAATGCTCTTAGCCATGTTATCCACCTCCCATTGGATAACATGGCTAAGAACTGCTCAGGGCAGGTGTTACTTTTTGGAGATATTCGCGCTTAGCGCGAATATCTCCAAAAGATGGTTATAGGAGATAGATATCTTGCATGTTGTAATGCAAGTTATTGTGGTATATGGAACTCATACCATAATCTCTCAGGAAAGCAGAAACTGATCCTTTTGGGACCGCCTAAAAAGGCCTAGGGGGTGAGGAGTACTCTACTTTGCCCCCTTTTCACGTTCCGAACTATTTTATTTTACTCTCTTCTGTAATTACACAAAATAACAGCGATAAGATGCATCGGAGACACACAGTGAGAGAAAGGAGGCCGGAGATGAAGAAGAGATGTCAAATACACATTGGAGATAATATAGTGGCAGAAGGCAAGTAAATATGAGTAAACTTACCATGTAACATAAAAATGTTGCACTCTATACTATAAGTCTCATTTTATACTACAATCACTTCGCTACAACCTCATAAATTAAAAATAAAAATGAATAATGTCTCAAACAATTTTTGATTTCTAAATATAAATTTATTCTTCAGAATTTTCTAAATTTGAAAGAACTAGTAACATGTCCTCATCAGCAATGTCCTCATTAAAAGTCTCCAATGATGATTCTTGTAACTCTATGGTCTCCAAACACTCGATAAATTCGCCATCAAGAGATTGATCAAAAAAATCATTCAAGTCATCTCCTCCTTGTGACAATATTTCATTATTGGTGCTGTCAATTTCAATCAATGTAGTGGAATCATTCAAGTCATCTTCTCGTGACAATATTTCATTATTGGTGCTCTCAATTTCAATCAATGTAGTGGAATCATTCAAGTCATCTCCTCCTTGTGACAATATTTCATTATTGGTGCTGTCCATTTCAATCAATCTAATGGAATCATACAAGTCATCTCCTCCTTGTGACAATATTTCATTATTGGTGCTCTCAATTTCAATCAATGTAGTGGAATCATTCAAGTCATCTCCTTGTGACAATATTTCATTCTTGGTGCTGTCCATTTCAATCAATCTAATGGAATCATACAAGTCATGTCCTCCTTGTGACAATATTTCATTATTGGTGCTCTCAATTTCAATCAATGTAGTGGACAATTCAAAAGAAATTGCCACGGTCTCTTCATTGTGAGCCATTTTATTTTGAAATTGCTTGCTGTAAATTGCAGAAAAAAATAATCACTTTCATTTATCGTTTTTAGTAATACATAATATAAAACTAACTTCATCAAGTATTTAGTATAACAGAAGGACTGCAAATAAATAACAGAAAACATTTTTCAAATTATCTTCAAGTGTACAACATAGTTCCCCTTACAAATTAACAACTCACCTTTTTAAAAGTAGCAGAAGTGTTAGTACTGTGTAAATCAAACACCAGAAATTCACCACCAAAAATTCCTCACAAATGTACCTCAGACAGTAGTATCACAAAATGGCTGTGGTTTCCTCTCATTTGACATATATACATAACCAATTAACTTTCATCACACACAAATACAAAACCAAAGTAACATTTTAATTGGTTCTAAATTTCAACACTTTCAAATGTGTTTTCCCCATGCAATTTTCCATAGGACATTTACATACGTCTACAGCCTGAATGGCTGAACGGAATTACACCAAACTTGACAAAATGGTACATCAAACCTAAGAGGTCAGGAAGGATCTACTATGCCCCCTTATGGTCATTTCCCCCTTCGCTTTGGCCTCCTCTTGTCTCTCAATCCTACCGAGAGACAAGATGGCGGCCGCTACGGACTGTTTGGAATGTTGACAGACGCCGGAGAACCAATCAGCTTCGCAAAGCTCCGTAACGCGAAAAGTACGCGAAGCGGAGCGCTGTTACAGATATATATCTTTTTTTGAACGTTAATTTCTCAAAATCCACTGGAGCACATATATTGAGACCTAGCAAAGGCACATCGGGCTACCAGTCCCTAATATTTTGCCAAGTTTAGTGCAAATCCATTCAGCTGTTCGATTATTATTATTTTTATTTTTTTTTGCCCCGCGGGGCCCTTTTAAAACCTCCACATCAAACCTAGGGGGTGAGCGACAATGTACTATGCCCCCTTATGGTCATTTGCCCCTTCGCTTCGGCCTCCTCTTGTCTCTCGATCCTACCGAGAGACAAGATGGCGGCCGCTACGGACTGTTTGGAATGTTGACAGACGCCGGAGAACCAATCAGCTTCGCTTCACAAAGCTCCGTTGCGCGAAAAGTCCGCGAACCAGAGCGCTGCCCGGTCCGCTGTTACAGATATATATATTTTTTTAAACGTTAATTTCTCAAAATCCACTGGAGCACATATATTGAGACCTACAAAAGGCACATCGGGCTACCAGTCCCTACAATTTTGCCAAGTTTCATGCAAATCCATTCAGCCGTTCGGGCTAAAAGTGAGGCCAACCGCCCTATGGAAAACTCAATGTTAAAAACACGTTTTGGGACCCCCCTTTTTTCTCAGCCCCCCCTTGACGAACACCCCCCAAATTTTCAAGGGCTGCTCAGAAACAAAATGTTCCATTTTCCTGAAAATTTCAGCCAATTCCGTCCACAAACGCCAAAGTTATTAGACATAGAATTTTCAAAAATCCCATAGAGAAAAAATCCTAACTATATATAGCTACTGGCGACCGCCAGTAGGTAATATATATATATATATATATATATATATATATATATATATATATATATATATATATATATATATATTCACTGAAAAAACCATAGGTTATAGACCATATATAGTTAGGAATTAGCATTTAAAAAACCTTATTTTACTCACACAAAACCATTGAAATTCCATATATAGTTAGTTGCACTAACTACATATCGCGCACCCGCAATCCACTGCTGATCATGTCCCATATTACATCATTCATGACATGGTCAGTGACATCACTGATGACATCACTGATGACATCTCAAATGACATCACTGATGACATCACTGATGACATCATCCAGTGACTGTGTGTTTCTGTAAAGTTTAAATATGTTTTAGATATTGAAGAATGAGTAGATGTATAACTGTCTGGACGAAGGATTTAGTAGGTGCATGACTGAATGTATGAGTGAGTGATTAAATGTGTCTCACTGAGTGCATGGGTTAGTGACTAAACTGTCTTAATTTGTGCATCATTATGTCTGTTGTTATGTAAACTACTGCATGTGTTGATCAGTAGCTATATGATTAACTATATGGGTTATTGATTGATTGTCCAAGTATTTGTATGGGAGACTGAGTGTGTGTGTGGCTGGCTGGGAGGTGTGTGACTCTGTGCAGATCAATGTGTACTTGTATCAATGATTGTATAAGAAAGTAAGTATGTGTTACTATATGTTTGAAAATGTAAGGTGCTCTATGTTTAACTGTATAGACAAGAAAATGGAAGTGTGATTGATTCTTTACAGGACTGACTAGGTGTGTGAGTAACTCCATGGATGAGTGGCAGAGTGTGAGTGTCTGTATAGGTGTATGAGTGCATATGATAGTGTTGTAAAGATGAGTGATTGTATGTATGAATGATTGTATGGGTGAATGAGTGAATGTGTGTGTAGACGTAGGAATCAGTGAGTACGTATGTAGTAACTAGTATTGGTGTGTCAATGGTTTCAAAAATTATACTCTGTATTTAACACTGGGTGAAACAGAGGTTATATTAAAATGTGAGGAGATGCATTGTATTGTCACATGAATGATATCATCAGTGATGTGGTCATTGATGTCAAATGAGATGTCATCAGTGATGTCATCAGTGATGTCATTTGAGATGTCATCAGTGATGTCATCAGTGATGTCACTGACCATGTCATGAATGATGTAATATGTGACATGATCAGCAGTGGATTGCGGGTGCGCGATATATAGTTAGTGCAACTAACTATATATGGAATTTCAATGGTTTTGTGTGAGTAAAATAAGGTTTTTTAAATGCTAATTCCTAACTATATATGGTCTATAACCTATGGTTTTTTCAGTGAATTTTCAAGGTTTTGTAAATGCTAATTCCTAACTATATATGGTCTATAACCTATGGTTTTTTCAGTGAATTTCAATGGTTTTTTAATAGCAAATATCACAAGCTGTCGAATGTCAAGTACGTGGTAAGTGAAAACATTTTCGTGTTTATGCACACTGATCTGCTTTGAATGGTGCCCCCCCCCCCCTCATTTCTATTAGGAGTACTCTCTCTTTGCAGATAGTGAAAGGTAGTTAACGCAGGCCTTTGCCCCCGTTGTAATCCGTCGTGCCTGCTTCTCTCTCCATTTGATTGATTGTTATCCAAGTATTTACTGTTTTAGAATTAGTTCTCTTTGGTTCATTCTCTATTTACAAACAAACACAGAGTCGCAATACTCTGTTTAGTCTTTGCAGATAACGAAAAATCGTGTAAAAAAAAAAGAAAAGGAATCGAGCAAAATCAGTAGGCCACTAATGGGATCTCTTTTTGACCTCGCTAAAATAGAAACATTAGGAACAACCCCTCATGACAAATACAAAACTAGTGAGATGAACTGAACTCCACACAATGATGGCTGCAAAACAGCTCGGCTCCGCCACCCACCCCGCCCAAAATAACGATAAAGAGCGGCTGCCATGATTGGTTGCGGAATGGCCACAACGGAGCTACGAAATGGTGCTGCTCTCATGCTAACCCCAGCTTCGGTCTGAAACATCCAGAAACACTGTAGACTACCAATTCGATCAGTTCCGGTAGCGCCCCAATGTAACCCGGTAGAGAAGAACTAGCCCTCCCCTCTTTGACTGATGGTTCTTGTTGCCTGTCCCTTCTGTTGTCATTTAACAGAACTATTTAGCCTGCTGAAAGGGGTTGTGTTTCGACCGCTGGTTGGTGGAGACATTTTGACTATATTCTGGACCTGCGTTGTCGCGTAATGCGTCATATGACGCGCCGCGTTAGCGCATCCGGAAGTCATCCGGGGCGCGCAGCGCGTAACGTAAGCATAACAAGTCATGTGACTTGTTAATAAAACTTTTCATTGGTTCATTTTACTTTTCTTATTCTAATGATGAAAGCCTTGGTCATATCACCTAAAAATTACGCTTTTAATTACTTCCGAACATTATTTTCTCTTAAATATATGTTATAATGTTCCAGGCTAATGTACTTTCCCGGAAATTTTACAACTGTCCTGCAAGTAAAATATATTCTTTTTTCGAGAAAAAGAGCGTTTCTTCGTCCCATGACGGAGCCGTTGAGCAAAAGAGGGTCGGCCTGCTGTCTTAGTCGCCGATACGCCTGAATATGAGATTCTTATCGATCACTTTATGTTGCAGGAATAGAAAACACAACAGCCCTTGACCATTTATCTTTACTGCGTTCCTTCGTATTATACCTTTTACCCTTCATGTAATTGGTCTGCTTTATTTCACTTGCCTTTTAATGATTCTAAAACAGTGACTATTATTAAAAAGTTTACCAATGTATACACTACTACCATGTTTTCTTTTAAAAACCTTTATTGTGAAAATTTCATTATACAAATACGAGCCTATAACCACGTGGGCCTGCCACGGAGCAAACTGTAATCGTATATGATGAATAGACATTTACACTGTAGAGGAACGTAACGGGCGGGCCATTAGGTTGCAAGAACTAAGGTGTCTAACAGTTACGGAATCGGTGGACGTACATTTTATAATTAAAATACGACAGGGCCAGTTACAATAAAATTATCTAGATATACATTTGCGGGCAAGTACCATGGGTGACGTTAATTCGAATTTTCAACAGTACAGTAATCAATAACACATCAGAACTTAATATCAATAGGGATGTCGAAATATTCAATCAATTCTCGTCCCCGCCCGCCATGTGCTTCAAAACTGCATACGTATCTCGTGATTTCAAGGTTCTGCAACCAGTACACAACAAGGAGTTACGAGTCCCATTTATTCCGGCGCCATTTTGGGCGAGGACGGGCAGGTCCAGGATATAGTCAAAAAGTCTCTACCAACCATCGACTATGATGATGTTCATATGCTGTATTTATTAGAGTAACACTCATCTGCCCACATGAAATTAATTTACCACAATCTAAACATGTCATTTTAATCTTTCCAAAGTTCTTCTAAATATTTGGGACCGTTTCCCTTGCCTCTGAAGCTCTCAGTGCCACTTCTTTGATGAATGTACTAGCAGGTCAGGGGTTCTCCTCCAAATCTCTCTTTTATGCAGCACTATAATTAATTGGTGCCACCTCTCCATATGACGATGCATGGTATAGTTACCACAACTATATTTTTTTTCGGTTCCTCTGGAGAGTTCATCGTGGCAGATGAAGCGTGTAACATACCGGGCATTTACCTTTTTTTGCATGTACAGGAAAGGAAAAAAAAATCGAGCGTCCGAGTTCTAAGGTGTCCCAGGGCCATTTTAGTGGACCAGGCCCAAATCCAAAGAACAGGCCGCCATTTTGAGAGTCCTCTTGCAGCCGCCTGTCGCTGTAGCATCAAGAGCAGCCGAAACTCAGCTGAATGGCAACTGAAACGGTAAATGGGCGCCCCACTACATTTCAGCATTGTAGGATGACCACACCAGTACAGCAACTTGCTAGACATCACCTCGGTGCCATCCGGATCTCGGCGCCCCACTGCAGATGAAGTGCCTCTCAACTATGAAACCACCACGGTGACATCCGGATCTTGGCGCGTTGTGCTGCCTTCGGCCTATTCGCACATCGGTCCGCTACTGACGCCATCTCACAGGCTAATGGGGTGACCCACGCCGAGTTTCAGCATTGTAGGATGACCACACCAACTTGCTAGACATCACCTCGGTGCCATCCGAATCTTGGCATCTCGACGCCTAGTGGTATCTTCCATACAGAAAATATTGTTACGCTGCCTTTGGCCCCATTCGCACATCAGTCCGCAACTTAGACATCACCTCGATGCCATCCGGATCTTGGCATCTCAGCGCCTTGTGGTGTCAGTCAGAAAATATTGTTGCGCTGCCTTTGGCCCCATTCGCACATCAGTCCGCTACTGACACCATCTCACAGGCCAATAGGGCGCCCCACGCCGACTTTTACCATTGTACGATGGCCACACCAGTGGCACAACTTGCTAGACATCACCTCGGTGCCATCCGAATCTTGGCATCTCAACGCCTAGTGGTATCTTCCATACAGAAAATCTTGTTACGCTACCTTTGGCCCCATTCGCACATCGGTCCGCAACTTAGACATCACCTCGGTGCCATCCGGATCTTGGCATCTCAGCGCCTTGTGGTGTATTCTCTTCAGAAAATATTGTTGAGCTGCCTTTGGCCCCATTCGCACATCGGTCCGCAACTTACACATCACCTCGGTGCCATCCGGATCTTGGCATCTCAGCGCCTTGTGGTGTCTTCTACTCCGAAAATATAGTAGAAAATATTGTTGCGCTGCCTTTGGCCCCATTCACACATCAGTCCGCTACTGACACCATCTCACAGGCCAACAGGGCGCCCCACGCCGACTTTTACCATTGTACGATGGCCACACCAGTGCCACAACTTGCTAGACACCACCTCGGTGCCATCCGGATCTTGGCATCTCAGCGCCTTGTGGTGTCTTCAAATCAGAAAATATTGTTGCGCTGCCTTTGGCCCCATTCGCACATCGGTCCGCTACTGACGCCATCTCACAGGCCAACGGGGCGCCCCACGCCGACTTTCAGCATTGTAGGATGGCCACACCAGTGCGGCAACTTACTAGACACCACCTCGGTGCCATCCGGATCTTGGCGCGTTGTGCTGCCTTCGGCCTATTCGCACATCGGTCCGCTACTGACGCAAACTCACAGGCCAACGGGGCGCCCCACGCCGACTTTCAGCATTGTAGGATGGCCACACCAGTGCGGCAACTTACTAGACACCACCTCGGTGCCATCCGGATCTTGGCGCGTTGTGCTGCCTTCGGCCTATTCGCACATCGGTCCGCTACTGACGCAAACTCACAGGCCAACAGGGCGCCCCACGCCGACTTTTACCATTGTACGATGGCCACACCAGTGCCACAACTTGCTAGACACCACCTCGGTGCCATCCGGATCTTGGCATCTCAGCGCCTTGTGGTGTCTTCAAATCAGAAAATATTGTTGCGCTGCCTTTGGCCCCATTCGCACATCGGTCCGCTACTGACGCCATCTCACAGGCCAACGGGGCGCCCCACGCCGACTTTCAGCATTGTAGGATGGCCACACCAGTGCGGCAACTTACTAGACACCACCTCGGTGCCATCCGGATCTTGGCGCGTTGTGCTGCCTTCGGCCTATTCGCACATCGGTCCGCTACTGACGCAAACTCACAGGCCAACGGGGCGCCCCACGCCGACTTTCAGCATTGTAGGATGGCCACACCAGTGCGGCAACTTACTAGACACCACCTCGGTGCCATCCGGATCTTGGCGCGTTGTGCTGCCTTCGGCCTATTCGCACATCGGTCCGCTACTGACGCAAACTCACAGGCCAACGGGGCGCCCCACGCCGACTTTCAGCATTGTTGGATGGCCACACCAGTGCGGCAACTTACTAGACACCACCTCGGTGCCATCCGGATCTTGGCGCGTTGTGCTGCCTTCGGCCTATTCGCACATCGGTCCGCTACTGACGCAAACTCACAGGCCAACGGGGCGCCCCACGCCGACTTTCAGCATTGTTGGATAGCCACACCAGTGCGGCAACTTACTAGACACCACCTCGGTGCCATTCGGATCTTGCCGCGTTGTGCTGCCTTCGGCCTATTCGCACATCGGTCCGCTACTGACGCAAACTCACAGGCCAACGGGGCGCCCCACGCCGACTTTCAGCATTGTAGGATGGCCACACCAGTGCTGCAACTTGCTGGACACCACCTCGGTGCCATCCGGATCTTGGCGCGTTGTGTTGCCTTCGGCCTATTCGCACATCGGTCCGCTACTGACGCCGCCTCACGTGCCAACGTATTTTCTCCGCATTTTACACCCTATGCCGCATAACAGGTCATGTGACTTGTTTATAAAACTTTTCATTGGTTCATTTTACTTTTGGTTTCCTAATGATGGAAGGCTTGATCATGTGACCTAAAAACAACACTTTTCATAGGATGAAACTTTTTTTTTTTCCCAAACGATGAAAGCCCCACCTTGTTTCTGGATGTTTCAGACTGAAGCTGGCGTCAGCATGAAAGCACCACCATCTCGTAGCTCAGTCGTGGTCATTCCGCGAGCAATCATGGCAGCCGCTCCCCACCAGAAGCCTGCAGGAGTCGGAGCCCCCAAAACTTTTGATGAATTCTCAAGGCGGAGGGGACGCTTTCGAGAATGGGGTCCAAGACCTAGCAGACAAGCGTCCAATTTCCAAGGTGTCCCAGGGCCATTTCAGTGGACCAGGCCCAAAAAGGAAACAGCCTGCCGCCATTTTGAGAGTCCTGTGACAGCCGCCTATCGCTGCACCGCAAGAGTGGGCGCAACTCAGCTGAATTGCGGCTTTTGACACAGTGGACCAAAAACGGACGGAATGGCAACTGAAACGGTAAAGGGGCGCCCCACTACAACAGATGACACTCCACCTGGAGAGGCCCGTTCACGCCGCCTCCCCCGGGGCGCTCCACGCCGTTATTCGGAGCAGCATTGTAGGATACCAAAACCAGTGCGGCAACTTACTGGACATCACCTTGGTGCCATCGTTCTGCTGCCTTGGAACTATTCGCGCAACAGTTTGCTACTGATGACCCACCCCCCGCGACGCCCCATGCCGTTATTTGCTGGGTGGCAACTTACTAGACATCACTTTCGTGTCATCTAGATTTCGGCGCGTTCTGTTGCCTTGGAACTATTCGCACAACAGTTTGCTACTGATGACCCACCCCCCGCGACGCCCCACGCCGGAAATCTGGACGTTGTGCTGCGTTGGGACTATTCGCACAGCCGACCGCTACTTCGTTGTTTTTCCCTAAAAATGTTTATATGTTATTACTATTTTTGTTTTCTTGTATATATTTATAAATTATTAAAGTTTTATAATCTTACTACTTTGTCGGAGTGCTATATATTTTTAATGTGACACATAATTGTAAAAACTTTGATGTACAAACAGTCATCCCTGGAATCTTCCGCTTCAGGCTCGGTCCCCTCCCCAATCACAATACAGGATGGTTTTCAGATAATAGCAACGCTTCTGCTGTGACGGATCTCATCGAGTGTGGGCCTTGATCTACTATAACTCCTTTGAAGAGGGGTGATTCTTTACAGCTGTGGCCATAAACTACATCTGCAGGGCTAGCTGATACCCTAGGACCAGCCTGGACAATCGGACACAGAGGAAAAGGAGTGTCAGAGGGTGCGGTAGTGAATAGGGCGAAAGGGAGGTGTTGGGCGGGCACAGGGTGTGATTCTCAGGGAACAGCAGCGCAGATGGGGGAGGTTTATTACCCATGCATAAGACAGAGAGCGGGGGTGACCACTGCCTGGGGGAGATGCTTGCGAGGGTGGGGAGCCATGCTAAGGATCGACAGCGTGCACAGAGTGGGTCTGGTCAAGGCATCTAAAATGGCTGCCGTGCACGACAAAAGTGTGGCATTTGAAAAAAGACAAGATGGCGCAGACAATGTTTTTCAACACTTCCTGATTTTCTTCGAATCGAACGTTAACAGACGTTGGGGCATATTACCAAAGTTAAGCGATATTTATCCCTAACGATGCTTAGCAACGATTTTTTTACCGTCAGAAATTATCGCAGATAAACCTTGCTATTATCAAGGTTTATCGGAAATACGATAAAAAACGACCGCAATGCATTAATATCGCTGAAAACTCAGCGATATTCATGCATTACCGAGCTAATGCTCTTAGCCATGTTATCCACCTCCCATTGGATAACATGGCTAAGAACTGCTCAGGGCAGGTGGTAGCTTTTGGAGATATTCGCCCTTATCTCGAATATTTCCAAAAGTTGATAATAGGAGATAGCGATGTTAGCGACTGTTTCCAGTCGCTAACATCTTGGCATGCCCACTTTGCATGTCATTAGTGATAAATATCACTCACATGCAAAGTGGGGCCCAAGATGGTCGCTATCTTCTACTAGCCGTCGCTAACTGGTGTTAGCAACAGCTAGGTAATACACATATAATTTTATCTCCGCGAAGCGGAGCGCTGTTACAGATATATATCTTGTTTCTGAACGTTAATTTCTCAAAATGCACTGAAGCACATATATTGAGACCTAGCAAAGGCACATCGGGCTACCAGTCCCTACAATTTTGCCAAGTTTCGTGCAAATCCATTCAGCTGTTCGATCCTACCGAGAGACAAGATGGCGGCCGCTACGGACTGTTTGGAATGTTTACAGACACCGGAGAGCCAATCAGCTTCGCTTCGCAAAGCTCCGTAACGCGAAAAGTACGCGAAGCGGTGCGCTGTTACAGATATATACCTTTTTTTGAACGTTAATTTCTCAAAATCCACTGGAGCACATATATTGAGATCTAGCAAAGGCACATCGGGCTACCAGTCCCTACAATTTTGCCAAGTTTCGTGCAAATCCATTCAGCTGTTCGATTATTATTATTTTTATTTTTTTTTGCCCCGCGGGGCCCTTTTAAAACCTCCACATCAAACCTAGGGGGTGAGCGACAATGTACTATGCCCCCTTATGGTCATTTGCCCCTTCGCTTTGGCCTCCTCTTGTCTCTCGATCCTACCGAGAGACAAGATGGCGGCCGCTACGGACTGTTTGGAATGTTGACAGACGCCGGAGAACCAATCAGCTTCGCTTCACAAAGCTCCGTTGCGCGAAAAGTACGCGTAGCGGAGCGCTGCCCAGTCCGCTGTTACAGATATATATCTTTTTTTGAACATTAATTTCTCAAAATCCACTGAAGCACATATATTGAGACCTACAAAAGGCACATCGGGCTACCAGTCCCTACAATTTTGCCAAGTTTCGTGCAAATCCATTCAGCCGTTCGGGCTAAAAGTGAGGCCAACCGCCCTATGGAAATTAACATGGGAAAAACGCGTTTTGGGACCCCCCTTTTTTCTCGGCCCCCCCTTGACGAACCCCCCCAAAATTTTCAGGGGCTGCTCAGAAACAAAATGTGCCATTTTCCTGAAAATTTCAGCCAATTCCGTCCACAAACGCCAAAGTTATTAGACATAGAATTTTCAAAAAACCCATAGAGAAAAAATCCTAACTATATATACCTACTGGCGACCGCCAGTAGGTAATATATATATATATATATATATATATATATCCAAATTACCCTCCACAAAGAAAGGCAGAGGCCACGATAGGGGAACACAATGGAGTCTCTATTCCTTATTGGCAAATGGGCGTATGCATTTCGGCTGTGTAGCCTCTTCAGCGTCCAGAATAAAACAGGAGGTGAGTATGCTGCCAAAAAGTCCTGCCCCAACAAAGCTAGTTATAATAGTCTCCGCCCTGAAAGCGATGATTGATGTCACCTGCTTCATTTTCCCGATGGTCAAAGGAACTGCAACTCCCAGCATGCAATGGTTTGCCAAGATAGGACGGCAACAACGTTGTGGGGACTGCAGGTTTTTTCGAGTAGCTCTCTCCCAATGTCCCGTGTTGCCTGCAGGAATATCATGGCTCCTTGGGTCCCCTGACTGCACAACCACCGCAACCAGGTATGTGTTCCGCGGGGGCAAGTGCGACAGTGCGCCTCGCCCAGGGCAGAGTTCCGTGACTCCGACACCGCTTCCTGTCCTCCTGTGCACAGTGGTGGGCCTGGTCTTTCCGATACCTCGGAATACGAAAATGTTTCTGCCGGAGCGAAAACAGCGCCAGTGAAGACCAGGCCAGCTTGAGTGCAGGGGCCCCTGTAGCACGCCGCTGGCTAGCAGTGCAAACTGTATCCAAAATACCCTCCACAAAGAAAGGCAGAGGCCACGATAGGGGAACACAATGGAGTCTCTATTCCTTATTGGCAAATGGGCGTATGCATTTCGGCTGTGTAGCCTCTTCAGCGCCCAGAATAAAACAGGAGGTGAGTATGCTGCCAAAAAGTCCTGCCCCAACAAAGCTAGTTATAATAGTCTCCGCCCTGAAAGCGATGATTGATGTCACCTGCTTCATTTTCCCGATGGTCAAAGGAACTGCAACTCCCAGCATGCAATGGTTTGCCAGGATAGGACGGCAACAACGTTGTGGGGACTGCAGGTTTTTTCGAGTAGCTCTCTCCCAATGTCCCAATGTATATATATACTGTAGGAAGGTGGAATCTGACTACATAGTTGCCCCCACTTTTGACCTGGTTTTTTGAAGGTGTTTGACTTAGTTTGGCTGGGATCCTGCTATTCAGGGACCCAGCCTATCTGCTCTACTCTAAAATTGATTACCTGTACTTTAGTTACACTCCAGTTTGGTTACTGAAGCACCCTTCTGAGTCCCTAGTATATGGTACACTAGGTACTAAGGGCATAGGAACCCCAGAGGCCTACCAGGGGCTGAAGCCTGTATTATGCCACCCCTGGGAAGCCTTCCAAAATGGCACCACAGGACCGCTACTGCAGCCTGGGTAAGGTGATGCATGTTTTGTGTGATAGGGTGTCCATGCATGAGCTGGGCCCCTCTGCAGCTTTCGGATCCTATTCTCTGAGGCTGTTCTGTGAGGCAGCCAGACCATATACTCTTAAGTGCATTATAACCTCGCGGTAAATGCTAACTTTGGAATGGCTGCATGGAAACATGTCGTGTTTGGTGTCAAACACTTTGGAATCCTACCCCTCCTAGAGGGAGAGACACAAACACACTGGTCTAACCGGTAATAGTTTAAAGAGCCTTGGCATCACAAAATGGATGCTGCAGCCACAGACACGAGTCTGGCTTCCTGCTGCTGACCGAAACTCCAGCAGGGGAGGCCTGGACAATAGGTTTCCTGTCACAGGGGGCTGGGTGGGTGCACTCAGAGTGCTTTGATGTCTGCACTGGGGGCACATTTGGTGTCCCTGTGCATAGCCCAGTTTAAACCGTTTGCAGGGGCTACCAGCCCCTGCTCTGGCGCGAAACTGGACAAAGGAAATGGGTGTAGCCACCCCTCTTTCCAAACCCTCCCATAGTTAGGTCCCCAGAGTATGTCCAACCCCTTTTCTTAGTATAAGTAAGGAAACCCTGACAACAGGACTTTAGATTACACCTGGACTCTGAAACTGAATCCTGGAACTTCGACGCTCTACTAAAGGATGGAGGAATCTCCCTTGGGGTCAAAAAGTTACTCCCCTGTTCAAACAGGCACCAACAAAGCATTTGCCGGTCTGCATTTCTGAAGCTCCTGCCGGGCTCTAAGTAATTGCAGCCTAGGCCGACCAGAGTCCCCAACAAAGCTGAGACCTGCAGCCCTCACGAGTGACGTGGAACCTGAATACCTGGACACTGTGCACATTTGCTACGTGCATTGACTTCCTGAGCTTTCTTGAAGTTGTGCTTTGGGTTACTTGTAGCACAAGCCCCGAGCACCATCTGCACCGCAGATTGTGGGCCTACACTCCACGAGTGTTCCGTGGGCCTGCTTCTTGCATTTCCGCTCGAGGCTCCTTCGCGATCCCTGATCCGTCGACTGGTGGGTCCCCTCGAAGGTAACTCTACTTTTCCGTGGGCTTCCCTGGTTGCTCCAGATGTGCCCTGACTCCCCACCACAGGGTGAGTCCCTCAGACCTTGCTGGTCTGCACTGAAGCCGATCTCGGCTTTCTGCGTGGGTTGCTGTTGCCAAGGCTTGTTGGGTTCAATCCAGGCAACAACAACGCAGCACTCGACATCCTTTGTGGGACAGCTCGAATCCAGTGCCTGGTTGTCTTCGACACCTCCTGGTCCTCGTGGCTGAAGTGTCAAGCTTCACCTGAAATCACCTGACACATGTGGGCATTCGACTATCGTGCCCCTGGTCACTGGCTAGTGGCCCAGACTCTGTCCCCTCTGCTTTCAGGTTCTTCTCATCCTCGATCCAGGCTTGGATCACTCCTGGCACTTTCCACCTGGCCGCCAGCAGCACTTTGCAGCAGATCGCCATTGAAAACAACGACAAAACCAGACATCAAAAGACACCTATGCAGCCGGCTTCCCTGTGTGAGGTAACTCGAGTACTCCGGTGCTCACGTGGGTGTTGACTCTAGAACCCTCTAGCTCTAAAGGGGTTTGCTCCAAGTCCTCTTCTAAGTGTTCTTTTTCTTTAAAATTCCAATCACGACTTTCCCCATAGAAGTTAATGGTGATTTGCGGCTGTGTTTAGACACTGCACGTGTACCCTGTGGCTCCCCTGTGTCACTACCTTGGTTGGTTCCGGTTGGCCCCAGCTGTTCTGAAGGCTCTAGGCCTTGTATCTATGCAGGTCGTGGTTCTTATACCACTTTATTTATATACTAGCAGCCCGTCCCGACGTTGTCCGGGTATGAAATAGAATGTGTGTAATGTGTGTATTTGGCATGGGCAATTTATTTTAAAATCTCGTGGTAGACAACATTTTTGTTTCACTAGAATAGGGACGGAGAAGGCCCAGCTGCAGCCCTGGTTGATGTTAGCAGGCGAGTGTAATTGGTGTAGTGATCCGCCGCCTGAGCCCGGCTACAGCCCTGGTTGATGTTAGCAGGCTTGTGTAATGTCGTTGAATGAGAGAGTTATCAGCCGCGGGTAAATCCGTTTAATGAGAGAGTTGAGTGACAGCGAGTAGGAGAGGCTGCAGTAATTGTCCCCGCAGACACGCTCATTTGCGTGTTCCCCCGCTTGAGGCCCAGATGCAGGCCTGTTTGATGTTAGCAGGCGCATGTTCCCCCGCTTGAGGCCCAGCTGCAGCCCTGGTTGATGTTATCAGGCGCGTGTAATTAGTGTACCGATCCGCCGCCTGAGCCCGGCTAGAGCCCTGGTTGATGGTAGCAGGCGCGTGTAATTTCGTTGCATGAGAGAGTTCAGTAACAGCGCGCAGGAGAGGCTGCAGTAACATTACTTACCAGGCCTCCAGGTGAACGCGTTTGTCACGCCCCCAGCACACGGCCACAGCAGACTATCTTCTGATTAATGTACGACCCACATGGCATGAAGGGCGGAACGTAGCACACGCTCCCAGCGTGCCCCTTGATGCGGCGCAATTGCGTTCACATGGCATGAAGGCCGGACACACGCCCCCCAGCATTTCTCAAGCCCCCAGCGTGTCACGCCCCCAAGCGTGTCACGCCCCCAGCGTGTCACGCCCCCAGCGTGCCCCTTGATGCTGCGCAGCAACGTAATTGGCGCTTGTATGTACGACTCACATGGCATGAAGGGCGGACACACGCCCCAGCGTTTGTCACGCCCCTAGCGTTTGTCACGCCCCCAGCACACGCCCACAGCCCATGATTTGATGGCCGTACCACACGCCCCCAGCGTTAGTCACCCCCCCAGCCCACGCCCACAGCACAACGCAGACACACCCACAAGGGACTACTTTGCTGGCAAGGATCTTTTACCTTTTAAATGTATAGAGGAGTTGGCCTAACGGCTAAGGCGCTCAACCTCGGACCTGGGTTCGAGTCTTGGTAACGACGCCAAACATCGTGTCCTTCTGGGCAAATCACTTAATCTCCCCGTGCCTAACAAAAATTAATGTGTGTCCTCATGTAACGTAACTGGTGCTATGTAAAGCGCTCTGATACCTGATTCAGTTTGGGTTAAGTTCGCGCTATTTAAAACTCTGCAAAAAAATATATATATGGTGGCCGTCTGCATAGCCTATGTCCTTCTGCTGCAACTTCCCTTTCCAATGCTGTATTGGGTGTTGTGATTGAGGCGGGTATTCTCAGTAACGACAGCACCAAAGGTTTGGGCTCTCTCTTTATAATATTAGTATGGATATGGATGGTTTGGTACGCCCCTAGGGCTCAACGTATATCGTGCTAATTTACTGTGTGCTATTAAGTTTATTGAATGTGCTTTTGCCTCTAGCCTCATAAAGAGACTAGTGGGATGTATTTAGAATAAATACATATATTTTATATATATACCTGGTGTGGTTCTCCTTTCATTTGGTCATTCACGAGATTATAGACTGGTAAAACAACCTGCTTTACATTTCTCCAAGACTAAGCCTGAAGGCTGCTCACCACAGCTACCACTAGGATAGCTTTCTATAAAGGTTGTCTTTAACCTACCATCAATAAGGGCCGTTCGGACTGGTGCAATGTGCCCACTAGAATAGTGGAAAGCATATGCCAGGCCAACTTCTCACATTAACCACAATTATTTTTCTTTTTCCCCAAGGATCATTATAGAGCTCTATCTGACTGGCCAGTAGCCATCGACTTTTGACTTTCAACATGGTTACTTTATTGGTAATTTTAGTTGATATGAAGGTTATCAATATGCCCGAGAGCCGGCCTGAGTCCAAATGCACAGTATTTTTAAAACACATTAAAAATCCATTTACTGGCTGAGGTACTTTGCACAGCCAAGTGTCCTGAAAGGACATAATTTCATGACGCCTCAATATCTCTTTAAAGTTGTCTTGGTCTAAGTGTTTCCTATAGCCACCTATGTTCAAAGTTAAAACCAACAGGCTGTGTGAAGAATCCGACCCCTAATACAAATCACTCATCTCCACCCAGCTATTATCCTCTCCACTTAACCTTCAATCATATAGGGACTCAAATTGATTCATCTGAGTTTTTCCTTTGGCACCACTTGCTATGGTTACATGTAGACAGCCCTCTCTTCTATCAGTAAATATGCTTCTATGCGGAACCCCTGCTGGGCAGTACTGTAGTTTGTCTAAACATAGTCCTGCATGGCAGGTCAGGGCTTTAAGGTTCCTGAGGCTCATCCCCTCTATTCCCAACTCACCCATCTGCACGTCATAAACCCTCCATCTCGAATTCTTCCTCCGCCTTCACTACCATCTGATTTTCAAATTCTGAATTGAAAAGGGCATTTGTCACCTCTTTTCCTTCTAATTTTGTTGTGAACCTTAGTTTCTTTATATCACCAGATGTGAGGTCACATAGGCTGGGACATTTGGCCAGTGCTTTTAACAAATGCGTGCAGTTCAGAGGCATTAGCTTCCTCTGACACTTCCTACCTTGATTAAGAGTGGTCTCACTCCTTTTGTTTATGCCTGACACCGCACCCTTCACATTTCCTTTTCCTCTTTCAGTGTCCGCTGTTCCCCAACCACTCTTTTGCACAGGCCTTCCGGGTTGCACACTTCCAGATTGTGACTGGGTAGCTCCTTTACTTGGTATTGTAAGTCCTCTCAAGAGACCAACGTACCCTTTTTCCATTTCCCATTTCACTTTTCTGTCCAGTATCTATACCTTGGGTCCTACACTGGCCTTTCTCCCCTCCATTTTTAACAGCTCCTTTTTTGGGGGGCTTTTTTTGTCATTTCCCAAATTTTCTTTGCCCCCCAGTACCCCAGTAGAGCACTTTAAAATATTTACCATTGTTTTAGTTCCTCTGTAGTTAGTTTTTGTGAGACTTCCTCAGCCCATCATTCTGGGACACCGCGTGTAATATTGCCTGAAGGGTTATCTGCATTATAAACATCAATATGGCCGGGGTTGCTGTTATGTCTAAGCCTCAAGAGGACTGTGAGCCAATGGGTGGGGTGTGGGGGCGCTAAAGTGTACCTTAAGTCAGGCCGCCTGCTTTTAAGCAGAAAAGTCCTGCAAATGCAAAAATGCTTACCACCCCCTCTGCCTTGATGCTACCGCCTCCTCCACCAGCCTCTGTGCTGTCTTCTCAGCAAGGTTGCTTTCTAACGCCCCCTCTTTTCCTACGTTACGCCTGCCTGTGGCTCTTTGCTCCTTCCCCTGTACCCTCCTAGCCCCCAACATTGAATTACTGGCCTGACGTACACCCTAACCTCCCCTAGCTGCCGGGGAGTAGGAGGGGGGCAGGGCATGGTGGTGTGTTTTTGGGGGGTTGGGGGGCTTGAGGTTTACAGATAGAGCAGCCTACTACAGCACCTACAAGGCTGTCAATCTTGGTAGCCGCAGTTAACATGCCAAAATCTTTCTCCAGGCGCTAATCGTTTGGGCAGCGAATATCAGGAAAAACAACAAAATAACAGCAGGCAGGATTACGTTTTTCCAGGCTAGTAGGAGTACAATCTCAGCCCAGATCGGAGGGATTCACACAGCACATCAGATCAGCAAGCACCGCGGTACACGTTGGTGTTGCGGCTGCGATCATGGAAGTCAGAGGGCACGAGCATGGTGCAGCAGAAGAGGAGCATATGAAAGAGAGCTTTTTGGCTCTTGAATAACTATATCAGTCTTAAACTTTTTTGGGGCGGGGCGTGGCCAAGCAGCATGGCCGACAGGATATGAGCTCTGCCAGCTCCCGTCCGTCGGACCCCGTAATCCTGTAAGAAGATCCTGCCCAAGCATCTAAGGGGCCGAGAAGTGGGTTGGGCGATCCCCTCAGTATGCAGGGTCCATCTGCGGCTCGGAAAGTTACGGGGCCGGCTGTGAGGCCCAGACAGCACTTACTACGCGAGGACGGGGATCGGGGCCTGGTCGCTCCTGAGCGCGGACCCAGGAGAGGAGCTCCTGCCGGTGGCCCGCGGGAGCCCTGACGTCAGCGAGGTCCCTCGGCGTCGGTCTCCCCAGCTGACGGACTCCAGCTGCTTGGGGGTAAGGAGGGGGGCCGGTGGGGGCCGGCGGCGGCTGCTTGAGTGACTGCTGAGCCGCGTTCCGGGGCCGGACCTCTACCTGGCCCCCCCCTCCCGCCCCCATGGACATTAAAATCTGAGGCGCTGCCCACCGGAGGCCCCATCTGATCACCGCGGGGGCCGGGTGCACCAGAGCAACCCACGGCTGAGGTGATTGACGGCAGCTGCCTGCCGCGTGGAGCTTTAATCTGCGGCCTGCATCGGGCTGGTGCGGAGGGCCCGGCCTTTGTCGTGGGCGGTCCCCGCACTCCCTGGGACACATCGGCGGCCTGCTTGTGGGCCTGGAGTTTCCGGACCCCTAGGGGAGAGTTATCCTTGCTCCTGTGGGCCCCCTGGCCCGGAACTTGACGGTGCCGGCTGTGGTTGCCGGGGGGGCTTTCCAGGCTCTGCCTGCCGCGCTCGGGCCCTGCTCTGCCCGAAGCCCGTGGAACCTACTGTGAGGCGATCCTGAGGGGGAGACCCATACCGCCTGTGGCGTGTCCATGGGATTGGCTTTGAGGGGCCCTGCTGTGTGGTGTTGACCCCCTCGCTGTGCTGGAGAGTAAAGAGTATTGGAAGGAGCCCTGGGAGCGATCGCCCTGGGCGTAACCCATTGCGGGGAGGGCCTGCAGCATAGCGGAGCCGCCGCTATTATAGTCCCCTGGACACTATGAGCCTACGTGAGTCCTGCATCCCTTACTGGGCCCTCGTTGTGATTCGGCGTTGAAGCTTGCGCCTGGGGCCGTGGGGGGAGCTGTGGATCTCGCACCTCGCAGCCGCCCTTGGTGGAGTAGAAGTGTATGCAGGGACTGAGCCCTGGCCCTTACCACCCTCGGGAATCTGACTGGAGGGGTGCGATTTGGGCTGAACGGTGGAGTGGGGTGCCTCCGTGTCCGGGAGCCGGGTCGACTATTGTGTGATTGCGGGACGTTGGGCCCCGGCTCGGCGGACCTGTTGGCGAGCTCCATTGTGCTGTGGGGACTTTGGCCATGCGTAAAGACAGAATGCCTCGCTCTACCCAGCCCAACACCATAACGCAATACACCACCCAGAGGCTGCCGTCCCAGCGGATCGCCCGCCAATCTGGCCAGGAAGACGGGGCGGAGGCCTCTGGTGAGCCTTCCCGGACGGAGCTCCTGAAGGCAATTCAGGGCTCCCACGCGGCGCTGGAGAGGCAGATCGAAACTGTGTCCATTGATGTCAACCTATTGCGCACAGACCTCCGGAAGGTGGCGGACAAGGTCTCGGACGCTGAGGGCAACATAGCGCAGTTGCAGGGCGAGGTGGCTTCCCTCAAGAAGACGGTGATCCGGCTCGCAGCCACCACGGATGCCCTGGAGCGAAGGGCTGAGGACGCGGAGGGACGGGCTCGTCTGAGTAACATCAGGGTCCTTGGCGTGCCGGAGGCGGGGAATGCTGAGCATTTCCTTGAAAACTGGATTCATACGCAGCTGTGCCCCCACGGCCTGTCTGATGTCTTTGTGATCGAGCGGGCTCATTGGGCGTTGGTTCCACCGCCGCGCCCCGGCGCTCCGCCGCGAGCCATCATCGCAAAGATATTGAATTATCGAGACAGGGACTGCATCCTGCGGGCGGCGAGGGAGTCAGCGAATCTTACCATCGAAAATAGCAAGATCTCCATATACCCGGATTATACTCAGCAGGTCCAGGAGCAGCGGAAGTCCTTTCAGGGGGTCAAGCAGAAGCTACGCGAAATGCAACTGCAGTACATGCTACTATATCCGGCTAGGCTCAAGGTGATTGCCCAGGGGATGGCGCATTTCTTTGACTCCCCAGGGGAGGTCTGGGAGTGGCTGGAGATCTGAGGAGATGACCTCCCGCCAAGTGAACGTGGTGGCCCCCGGGAGAAGTGGGGGACCCGCCCTCCAAGGAAGCGCCCCAACAGGCGGCGGTGCCGCTCAGAGACCTCCGTGTGTGAGGAGCATCATAGAGTTACGGTGGGAGCCGATGGGGCTCTGCTCTTAGCGCAGTCGGATGCTGAAGATGGCTCGGGGGCCTCGAAACCCCACGGGTCGGACGATATCCTGGTACCAGACACACTGCAGACTACGGCACGGGACGTGGATTTCACCGCTCCGGTGATCCCGGAGACTGGGGGGAGTGAGCTGCCTGCAGAGTCGGTACCACCTTGAGGGTACTTTCTGGATGGCATGTGATGTACATTGATCGTTTGGGGCCTTTGGTACTGTGGTAGTGTTCCATGATTCAGTGATGCCCTTAACACTAGTTCACTCGAGGGGGTGGGGACGGGTGGTCCTTCAATCCCCACTGGGAGCGCTTGTGTGGGGGGAGCGGGGGTGGGTGGATGGTGATAGGCTCGTGTGGAACTGCATCTCTTAGTTGAGCCTGGTGCGTTGTGTTAGGATTGTGGGTCGTGATGGGGGCTGGGGGGGGGGGTTTCATTCTATTGCCTGTTTTTGGTGGGTGATTGAAGTGTGGGGTGGATGGGGAGGCTGTGTACGTCCTGGCACCAGCAGGGGGAGGGCAGATTGGCGTGTTTGGTTGTTGCCGTTATCATGCTTGTGGGTGGAGGAATATTGACCGTGGGAGGGGGGAAGGGGGGTCGTTTGGGGGGTTTGCTGGGGGGGTTTGTTACAGGCATCAGTTGTATTACAGTGCGGGCACGAAATGAGAGGACAACAGGAGGTGATGATGGGGCCCTAGTGGGGCCTGGCGACTGGGCATGGGTTATAAGTTTTTAACGTGGAATGTGAGGGGGCTGGGCACGTGCGTTAAACGACAGAGTCTTTTCATTCCTCCGTAGACACGGAGTCTCCATTGCATGCCTTTAGGAGACTCACTTAGATGTTGAGGGTGCCCGTAAATTAGGGAGAAAGTGGCGAGGCCAATTGTTTCACTCTTCCTTCTTTTCCTATGCCAGGGGGGTACTTATTTGGGTGGAGCCCGGGGTCCCCTTTGACATACAGTACATGGAGGCGGATATTCAGGGCAGATACTTGCTGTTGAGGGCGAAACTTGATGGGAGAGACCTCACGCTTTTGAATTCCTATGCTCCTAACGTAGATGACCCTGGTTTCTTCCTAACACTCCAGGAGGTGCTAGTCCCAGATCTGGAGACCCCTCTGTTTTGGGTGGGGGATTTTAACTGCGTCCTGGATCCCATATTGGATCGTCACCCTCCCCGCGCGGGCACGAAGCCGCGCATGACGAAGCAGCTCGGCGAGGTAATGGGGAACCTAGGGGTGAGGGATATATGGCGCCAGCGACACCCGGCCCTAAAGCTTTATACATGTTTCTCTCCCACTCACAAAACACACAGCAGGCTGGACAGGATTTTAGTCGCCAATGTTGACGCTTCTATCTCGCTGGCGATCACACATCAGGCTCGCTTTCTGTCTGACCACTCCCCAGTGACGTGCACGGTGACGTGGGAGGGGCGGCCCGCCCGCCCTCAAACCTGGCGGATGCCGGGGGATCTCTTACAGGATCCGATAGCAAGGGACTCGGTCCAAAATGCACTCAACAGTTACCTAGAGTTGAACTGGCAAGAGGGGTCCATTGCCTATTCCACCAAGTGGGATGCCCTGAAGGCGGTTATAAGGGGTGAGTGTATGGGCCTCACTTACGGGGTCAGGAAGCAGCTTCTCCGGGAACTGCGGGACGCTGAGGGTGACTTGTTGCGCCAGCAAACATTGCTGGACCCGGATGTGGCACAGCAGGAGGCGGAACGGGCGGCCCGTGCCTGTGTACATGACATCCTAGATTGGCTCGATAAGTACACTTTAGGCCAATTTAGACAGCGGCTTCATAGGGAGGGTGATAAGGCAGGTCGGATGCTGGCCTGGGTTCTATGGCGGGAATTTGCCCCGGAGAGGATAGTGGCGCTGAGGGATGTAGCGTGGCGCATGGTGCACTCTAAGGGGCCATACTCCGGGTACTCCAGTCCCATTTGCAGACGGTGTATGCGGCCGACCCCGATGTTTCTGAAAGCTCATACCTGCCGTACTTGCAGGATTTAAACTTGCAGTCCCTGCCTAGGGACGCAGTGGAGGACTTAGATGCAGCATTGACGTTGGGGGAGGTGCGGGTGGCT
This sequence comes from Lissotriton helveticus, assembly GCF_964261635.1. NCBI lineage: Eukaryota > Metazoa > Chordata > Amphibia > Caudata > Salamandridae > Lissotriton > Lissotriton helveticus. The sequence goes on from NC_136057.1 coordinate 1,492,359,998, forward strand.
ATAGCCGGTCTCCCGAGAGCCAAGGCTCCAGGGAGTGATGTTTTTCCCCCAGAATTCTATCAAGCGTACGCTGACACCGTTGCCCCTAGCCTGTTGCAGGTGTATGTCGAGGCATTTGAGAGTGGTGTACTACCGCCCACCATGAACCAGGGCGAGATCTGTATGATCTTAAAACCGGGGGGTGACAAATGTGACCCGGCAGCGTACAGACCCATTACTATGATTAATACTGACGTCAAGATTTTGACAAAACTTTTGGCGGCCCGTTTAGCGCCGCACATGGCGCATTTGATACATTCGGATCAATGTGGCTTTATTCCGGGACGCAATACCGCCATGAACTTGTGGCGGTTGAATCATATCCTGCATGAAGTTCGAGATCGGGAGGAACCATTGGTTATAGTGTCTATCGATATAGCCAAGGCGTTCGATACGGTTGATTGGGGCTACCTACTGGAGGTCCTCCGAGCGGTGGGCATGGGCCCCAATTTTTGTCGCTGGGTCCGCCTGATGTATACAGTTCCCTGTGCCAGAGTGCGGCTGGGCGCGGGGCGTTCTGCGGAATGGCGGCTAGGTCGGGGGACGCGGCAGCGGTGTCCCCTCTCGCCGCTCCTCTTTGCGCTGGCCATAGAGCCTTTGGCGGTCAAGGTCCGCGCGGAGATGGCACAATGGGGTATCCTGGTGGGGGACACGTGTAATGTGGTCTCTTTGTATGCGGATGATGCTCTTTTCTATTTGAGGGCGCCAGATGAGTCGCTACCCGTACTGTTGCACCATCTTGACCGCTTTAGGGAGGCCTCGGGTTTGCGGATCAATCGTAACAAGTCCTTGATATTTCCTCGGGCGGGTTACGGGGATGGACTGGGGGCGGGCTTCCCAGACCTTGGACTGCGCTGGGAACAGGAGGCCTTTCGGTATTTCGGGATTCAGGTGGCCCCGACGGACTTGCAGGTTCTGGCTCGAAACATCGGTCGGATACTTACATCCTTACAGAGCTGGGTGACCTTCTGGAATACATTGCCGCTCTCCCTTATGGGACGGCTCGCTGTCGCAAAGATGGTAATGCTTCCCAGGACGCTATATGTCCTCCAGAATTTGCTCTGCCCTATTCCACCGCGAATATTTCGCACCCTTAATACCTTGCTAACATCTCTGCTTTGGGCGGGACGACGTAGCCGGGTTGCGCTACACACCCTGGTCCGGAGCTGGGAGGAAGGTGGACTGGAAGCTCCGAGGTTTGATTTATATTATTATGCAGCGCAACTGTTGCCAGTAGCGAGGTGGTTCACGGATGCAGGAGGGTGGGAGATACAGCTTTTGGCTGGGAGTGCCACCGAACGGATGTTGCAGGTGGCATTGATGAAGGGAAGGGGAGCGGATGCGACCCTACCATATGTGGTGCGCCACACGGCGGCAATCTGGCAGAGGTGTGTGGAACGAGTACTGCGTCGGGCCCCCTTTCATAGGGAGTTGCCGGTTTGGATCTTAGCACCCATTGTGGCTATGGAGGAGCACATGTCCTTTCGGGACTGGAGAGCAGGAGGCTGCGATACCTTGGCTGACCTCTATCCGGGCGACTCGTTTGTCTCTTACGAGGAGGCTGCGAAGGCCTTTGGGTTGGGGGGGGGACAGTATTTACATTACCGTGGCATTCAGGAGGTGGCAAGGGAGTCGTGACCCCAAATCCCGGAGGCGCCTCAGACTTCTCATACATTGAACATCATTCTCTCCTGTGGTAGGGGCCGTAGGTTGATTTCCTTGCTTTACTCCGCACTGCGTGAGGACTCGGAGCAGCCGGTCCAGCCTATGTGGAGCGCCTGGGAAACGGATCTGGGGGAGACCCGGCAGCGCAAGCGATTAGGGGGTCTTACACGTAAAGTGTCATGTAATGCACGATTTAAGCTTACACACTTTAACTTTATGCACCGCACATATATGTCACCGGTCTCCTTGCAGCGCTTCTCACCAGACTGGGAGGACACTTGTCCCAGGTGTGGAGCTGAGAGGGCGGGGTTCCTACATCTGGCCTAGGATTGCGCCTTGGTGCGAAGTTTCTGGACGGAGGTGGTGGTGGGACGTATAGCCGCCGCTACCGGCCTTAAAATAGACTTGACACCGCTCCACTGTCTGCTGGCTCTGGTTCCCCGGCCTAGGAAAAGGAAAATCCCCTATAAACAATTTTAGCTTATGTTGGTTCTGGCGCGGCGTAGGGTGGCCATTACATGGATGGGGAGGAAGGCCCCAGAGATTTCCGCATGGCTGAGGGAAGTGGTCTCTGGCGGAGGAGACTCATATGCAATGCACGCGCAGGGATGAGAGGCTGCAGGACGACCTGTTGGCATGGAGAGTAATGTGTACTGCTGGTCTGTCTTTGAGTGATTCTGAGGAGACTAGTGCAGAACTATTCACACCTGAGGGGCCGGCAACTGACGGGGAGGGGAGGGTAATGGGGACGGTTAGATCTGGGTTGTCGCTTGCACTCGGCTGCTACCTCATGTTCACTGTTGCTAGGTCCTGATTGTAATGTATGGTTTTTCTTATAGTCCCAATGTCCGATTTTCGCCCAGTGATACTTGTGTCCCTAATGCGCCTTAATGAGGTCCTCGTTCTGTATGCAACAGTTCTTGTATGATGCCGCAATTGGGGGGGAATGTTTGTTTCTTCGCATAACTAAAAAATAAAGTTTTTTAAAAAAAAACAATTTGGGGGGGCTCAGCGGCATTTACAAAACAAGCATTAAAAATGCAATAGGTCTCGCCCTTTATTATGTTAAAGCCATTTGCTTTGCTATACAATACCATTAGCAAAGCAAATGGCTTTAACTTAACTTTGCATAGCGCAGTCTCCGTGAAGTCGGCGCTGCGCTTATTAAAGTAAAAAAAAAAAACACAAGCTGAAACACAAGGGAAAGAGAGACACAGGCTGAAGCACAAGGAAAAGAGAGACACAGTGTTGTAATTTGGCAGCGATCGGGGTTAGCAATTAGCTGGAGCCATCTTGTATTCGGCAGCCATCTTGTCTGCCATGTGCTCTGTCCTTCCTTGCTGTCGTTTACACTTGTACTCTGCTCATAGACAGACTATATTTAGGCTCTGCTACTTTGCACATGCGCAGAAGGAGACTGTGACTGTCCATACACCTGTTCTAGTTTGTAAATGTCAGGTTATTGTTACCGGAGTCAGCAAACTGCTAGCTCCTCCCTACTGTTGACTGTGCATTTCTGAATGACCTTTTATGTATGTAACTCTTCTCTTCTGTACTTGTACCACCTTCTTTTGAGCCCCTGTGTGGGTATAAAAAGACCATGGTCCTTCTGTTCAGTGGGCTACTTCATACACTACCGAAGGGTGTTGTGTGAATGTAGCTCCACCTCATGAGGTTTAAATAAACACTTTGTTTTATATTCCAGTTTCCTTGCCAACTTCTATTCTATTGGTCTGAGGACTTGTACAGAGAAGGGCGAACCCCTAGCACTGGTAGGCCTAGCGGAGGCCCACCCCGACAACAGGCTGAGGCACAAGGAAAAGAGACACAGGCTGAAGCACAAGGGAAGGAGATACGAATAACAGAAAATGCAGCGATTACAGATGCCAGCCCTGTGCCGGAGTGGCATGTAGCTTAGGGCGGACCCTCGGGTAGTCTGGTCGAGCCCGCCAGCGCACAGAGGCCTTAATGTAATGATCTCTGCGCCTCAAGGTCTGTCTGTGCCAACTGAATCAGAACACAAGAGATGGACCCCGTCTAGCCTGGGACATTGGACTGAACCCCGGTGTATGGCACGATAAAAACATCCTGTAGTCTGCCTGCTTGCTTTTGAGAAGCGCCGCACCATGAATGAATGAATGATTAGACCCGTAGAGCACACCTCCCCCAAATGTCCCTCTTCAACTCTAAAAGCAGTGGGGAGAAGTACTGTTACTGTAAATGAATGAATGCTGGGCAGGTAGATCACAGCTCACTGCTACTTTGAATGAAGGATCAAATTATCATTCTGCAAGCTATCCATTGAATGTATAGCAGCACTAATGTGAGTTACTGGTACTTTGAAAAGAAGTATGAATGAATGAATGGCTGAAGGAAGAGACTTGAAAATCACAGCTCTGTCGAGTGCGCCACTGCAAATATAACAGCACCACGGACAAGTACTGCTACTTTGGATGAATGAATGAATGAATGAATGAATGAATGAATGAATTGAGAGACCTGTACAGCTCAACCCTGGCCGCGGTACCAAAAGCAAGTATAGGGCACAACTGAGAAGCAATACTATTGAAAATGAATGGATGAATGAATGATTGAAGGAATGTGTGAACGAACAACTGGCCTACCCTGTTGAAAGTGCAGCAGTATTGCCGAAAATGTTGATACTATGAATGAATGAAGGATTGCCTGAGTGTAAGAATGAATGAATGTGGCGATTGGTGCAGCGCTGCACTTCAAACACATTTCTTGCAAGCACAGCTGCATTGCTCATAAGTATTTCTTTTCTACCGAATGGATGTCTGAATAAATGGATGGCCGCTGTAGAGGCCTACCACCTCAGGGCACTTTAGACGTCCATCACTAACAATGAATGAATGAACGAATGGGATCGCACATCACACCTGCTTCATTGGAAATATAGCAGAATTTTGTAAACTGGTGGTATTGTAAATGAGTGAATGAAGAGAATTATATAGCACACCTTTATGAACCACACCATTGATACCATGACAGAATCGCTGACGAGTTTAGCCACTGTGAATGACTGAATGAAGAATCGTGTTTAGAGCCGTTCTTTGAACTGTGCCTCTGTGAATATAGCAGCCTATCCGAGAACGGAGGAAATACGAACAATACAGGTAATAATAATATTAAACATCAGATTCATATTAGCAATGGTAATAATGTTGTACTTGCGTGTAGCGGTTCATGCCACACTAATCATGTTTCTAAGCGCTGTAAATTACAGGCACTACGATGTTCCATTCATTCAATGAACAGACTGACATAAAACAGTTGTGCCACCTGCCCTCTTGAAAATACCATATATACACATACACACACACATATATATATATATATATATATATATACAAACACACACGCACACAATTACCCACTAGCTCTATATACAAGTATACACACAGTCCAATATACAGGTGCTCACCCAGCTGTATATACAAGTGCTCACCCAGCTTTATACAAAAGTTCTCACCAAGCCTTATGTATACAAGTACTCACCCTGCCGCATATAGGAGTACTCGCCCAGCCCTACACAATAACACCCATCCAGCACTATATAACAGTACTCACCCAGCTCTATGTACGAGAACTCGCCCAGCCCTATGTACAAATACTCACCCATCTCTATATACAAATACTCACCCATCCCTATATACAAGTACTCACCCAGTCAAATCAAATCAAAAATAACTTTATTCGGGTTTAAGTTATAAATCCATAAAAGTCACACATACATATACCAAATATTCAGCAGTGTGGAGGTATATCTAACTGATATTATGGTTACAGTAAAATATGAGAGCGAGTCAGGTAAATACATTAAATATCCATAGAATTTCTTGATTTCACAATAGACTTTAAAAAACCAACAATAAAATATATACAGTCAAGATTCAATAATTGCAAAAACATCAGTGCAGGTCTAGCCTGTTTAAAATTCATTTTCTTTAGAATTGGTACCAAAACAATGTTTCTAGGGACAGAGTACAGTGGGCAAAAAAACATAAAATATAACAAATCCTGCGGGGACTTCCCATCACAACTACAAGGGGTTAACATCTGGCCTCTGGATGACATCCGTAGCCTCGTCAGTAGAAACATTTCATGTGAGGTGAGTGTCCCCAAAAGATAGGGTTCTACAGAAGGAGTCGTAATGAGGGGAAGATAGGCCCGGACACATGGTTTCATAGACTCCGCAGCCTCCCTATCTAGTCTTTTATGATTCAGGAAGGCACTCTTGATTAATACAATATCCTTCTTCAGAATGGATTCTGAGTTGATGAATAAAATGCCCCTTTCCAGTTGTTCAAAACCCTTTTTTAAGTAACTGAACCACGAGATTCCGGTCTTATTGTCAAGCGACATGCAATCTTTAAGTATTGCATGAGTGAGGGGGATATCCCGATTGAGCCAGCATTGCAGCCAAAAGATCAGGGGGCGCATTGTCACAAGGTCACACAGATAGGAGACCCCCAATTCCTCATGAACTACTACGTTGGGAGTACCCTGGGGGACGCATAATAGTCTTTTTAGAAACTTATTTTCCTCGATCTGTAATGACTTAATAGAACCTCGCTACCATATCTTGCTATTGCTATACGTTTGGCTCTATAAACCTGTAGCATGGCTCCTATCGGTTTTTTCCCCACCTTTGAAGCGAAGTTAAAGATTGCCGCATTTGCCCGGGCCATATCCACTTTTTTTTGGGATCTAGGGGTCCCATTTTAGCTGGTCGTCAAAGAGGACTCCGAGGTATGGGAACACCTTTGAGCTGGGAATTATATCTCTGACTGATCTATACTGAAATGCCCTTTTTGAATGTTTACCAATTCTCATTGTGTACGATTTGGTACTATTTATATTTAAATCCAGTTTTGTCATAAAATCCTGAAAAGCACTTAATAGAGTTTGCAGACCAGGTTCTGTCCTTGCTAGTAACACAGCATCATCTGCATAAAGCAGAACTGGTATACCCCGCTTCTCAATGAAGGGGAAGTCTGCTTTAGTTGCTACCAGGGTGCTTTCTAGATCATTAATATAAAAATTTAATAAAAACGGCGCCATTACACAGCCCTGACGTACCCCTTTCTTAATAGGGAAGTCCTGAGTAACTTCTAGCTCCTTAGAATACCTAACATTAGCCCGCGTCGATGAGTGCAAATCTCTCAGGAAATTTACAAGCCCCACGTCAATCCCCCTTGCCTCCATGGACTGCCATAATTTAGATCTATTAACACAATCAAATGCAGAGGACAAGTCCATGAAGGCAAGGTGAATTGTACCGGGGTGCACTACCGTATATTTGTTAAGGATTAAATATAAATTAAGACACTGAGCGGTGGTCGAACACCCTGGGCGGAACCCATACTGACAGTCAGATAGGACCCCATTATTATCTGTCCAGTCAGTCAGTCTTTTTAAAACGACCCGTCCCACCACCTTTACTACCGAGTCAATGAGAGAGATTGGTCGGTAGCAACAAGTGCTATTTCTGTCACCCTTCTTATATACTGGTACTATTGTTGAGCATGCCCAAGATTGCGGGCACCCCTCCTTGATTGCAGCATTAAAGACGGACTCCAAAATGGGTGCCCAAAACTTGGGATCAGATTTGAATAAATCAGGGGGAATCCCATCGGGCCCAGGTGCTTTGTTGGAAGTTAAGCGTGTGATTCCATCTAGAATCTCATTTTGGCTAAACGTATTAGCTAGATCATTATTGTGTCTTTGTGCCCCATTAACAAACATAGGTGGGCTATCAAATATAGTTTTAAAATATAGAACCCAATCCCCTTCACTTATATGTGCCACCAAACCGTCCCCTCCATCTGATTGAAACAGAGGCCCGTTTACAACTTTCCAAAACCTTGAGCTGTTTTTTAGTGTACTGGAGTCTATCAGCTCCTTCCAGGCTTCATCTTTCATAATATCCCTACGATTCGCAAGGGTAAGCCTGTAATCCTTGCTACAGGAGCGTACCTCTAGTTGATTTCTTGGATTAGTTGTCAGCGCTTCTCTGAGGCGTTTGGCTGCTTTAGTACAATTAGTGTCAAACCACCTCGGTCCCTGGTTATCTCTCTTTCCTACCTTCGTTGTCAGCATTTCCCAGATTTTTGTGGTTATAACAGCAAAAGCCTCCAGAATACTGCTAGAGTCAGCTCCTTCTGTTATGCAGGTGGCTATTTCCCCCGAACAGTGGTTCTTCACCTTATTGTAAAGTATGATGGGTGAGATTTGTGACCACCATAGCCTGCGCTTGCCATCTGTCGTCCTCAGTGAGCCTACTACAGGGTCACTGCATGCAATCTCCAATAAAGGGCCACTTACGTGGACTGATATCGGATTATGGTCGCTATATTCATTAACAAGTATCGTAAATCCTATTAGGACTGATTCTAGGGATGCAGAAAATAATATGAAATCAATAAAAGTTCCACTTCCCCACCCTTTAAATGTTGGTATGATAAATTTTGTCAGGGGACTTGTTAAGGACATAGCAACTCCCATATCATGTTCAGTCAGCATGTTATTAAGATGTTCCCCTTGGGACGTATGTTCGAAATGAAATCCCAACATTAGGGGGCAGCTTAAATCAATAATGCTAGTGGTAGTTGGATTGCCACAGGGATGAATATTAAAATATCCCGAAATTATCATGCTATAGAGATTATTGCCCATATATTCTCTTATAAAGTCTACCAGGTCAATGATGTTACTTTCATTAGAAGAGATAGCTGGGAAGTTATAGAAATTTAATAAGCCCCACCCTGTTCGCCCCCTGCTTAAAGTTAATGCCAAAATACCTGGCTGTGAATGGGAAATCATCCTGACATGACACTTAATACCTACAGAAATATAAGTTACCAGTCCCCCCCCTTGGCCTGCCACTTGCCGAGGGGGTAGCCGGAACAAAGTAAGCCTTGTACCTATCAAGATGGAAATTACAATTGGTCACCCATGATTCCTGCAGGCTAATTACCCTGAACTGCTTCACAAAGGCTAGCCAGATAGGATCGTTAAATTTACTGGCGAGCCCCGAGATGTTCCATGATAAAAAGATATTGATAGGGTTCGTCTGTGCGACACTGGGTAATGGCGTATTTAAAATTACGGGAGGGTTCATTATTACGGGGGGTACGTTATGTCTAATCTCCTTTCGACCTGCATCCGTAGTCAATCACAGTTTTCAAGCCCAGATAGGGGAGAGAATCTATTACCCAGTTCTAATGGCTGGTGGTATCTATCCTCTCCCATACTGGGCTCGATATACAAGTACTCACCCAGTGCTATATATAAGTATTCACCCAGCCCTCTATAAGATTACTCAGCTAGCCCTATATAAGATTACTCACCCAGCCCTATATAAGAGTACCCACCCAGTCATATATATATATATATATATATATATTACCTACTGGCGGTCGCCAGTAGGTATATATAGTTAGGATTTTTTCTCTATGGGTTTTTTTAAAATTCTATGTCTAATAACTTTGCCGTTTGTGGACGGAATTGGCTGAAATTTTCAGGAAAATGGCACATTTTGTTTCTGAGCAGCCTTTGAAAATTTGGGGGGGGTTCGTCAAGGGGGGGCCGAGAAAAAAGGGGGGTCCCAAAACGCGTTTTTCCCATGTTAATTTCCATAGGGCGGTTGGCCTCACTTTTAGCCCGAACGGCTGAATGGATTTGCACGAAACTTGGCAAAATTGTAGGGACTGGTAGCCCGATGTGCCTTTTGTAGGTCTCAATATATGTGCTCCAGTGGATTTTGAGAAATTAACGTTTAAAAAAAGATATATATCTGTAAGCGCGGACCAGGCAGCGGTCTGGTTCGCGGACTTTTCGCGCAACGGAGCTTTGTGAAGCGAAGCTGATTGGTTCTCCGGCGTCTGTCAACATTCCAAACAGTCCGTAGCGGCCGCCATCTTGTCTCTCGGTAGGATCGAGAGACAAGAGGAGGCGAAAGCGAAGGGGCAAATGACCATAAGGGGGAATAGTAGATCCTCGCTGACCCCCTAGGTTTGATGTGGAGGTTTTAAAAGGGCCCCGCGGGGCAAAAAAAAAAATAATAATAATAATCGAACGGCTGAATGGATTTGCACGAAACTTGGCAAAATTGTAGGGACTGGTAGCCCGATGTGCCTTTGCTAGGTCTCAATATATGTGCTCCAGTGGATTTTGAGAAATTAACGTTCAAAAAAAGATATATATCTGTAACAGCGCTCCGCTTCGCGTACTTTTCGCGTTACGGAGGTTTGCGAAGCTGATTGGTTTTTCGGCGTCTGTAAACATTCCAAACAGTCCGTAGCGGCCGCCATCTTGTCTCTCGGTAGGATCGAGAGACAAGAGGAGGCCAAAGCGAAGGGGCAAATGACCATAAGGGGGCATAGTAGATCGTCCCTGACCCCCTAGGTTTGATGTGGAGGCTTTGAAAGGTTCTCGCAGGGCAAAAAAATATATACCGTTTTTTTAGTTTTTTTGCGTGGAGTGCGCTCGGTTCGCGAACCGGGAAGCGTTCTGGGGAGCGTACCTTCATGAAAATTAGTGAAAAAAGTTAGAGTACAATAATAATTGTGAGTGATCAGATGTAGGGTAGCTCTGAGAAGACCTTTTGGGTTTATGGTACATTTAGGTACTTATAAGTAGGTACCAATGCACATTCTTAAATTCAGAGTGAAAACTCTGTTGCCCTCATCTGAGAAGTGAACTCCATCTCCTCTGTAGATATCTTGCATGTAGTAACGCAAGTTATTGTTGTACAGGGAGCCCATTCCATGGTCTCTCATGTAAGCTGAAACAGATTTGTTTACATGCTTCCTCGATTTCTCAATTTGTGGACAAAATTGGTTCGACCACCTCCATTTCTGTCTTTGGCATATATTTGAATATACCAAGGCAGTCTGAGGAAAAAGTGCCATCAATTGCTCAAAGGTGTCCTTTAAAAGCATTTCCAGACCTACCCCAGTCAAAGTGCCCAAATCATTACCTCCACAGTGCACAATTAACAGGTCAGGTTTTGGCAAATGCATAAAGGTTTTCACCAATGGTATCAATTGGTGACATTTTAATCCTCTGTGGCCAAACCACTTAATTTCCACATCTTGTAAATTGAGGTTAGGTAAATTCCTGTTTTCAGCGTACCTTTGAGCCCAATAGATGTAGCTATGTCCAACAATCCAGACAGAAAACATGGCGAGAGAAGGTTCTCCTGCAGTCAGATGAAGTGTGGCAATGAAATGGCAGTTGAAAAAATGAGAGTGTAAAATGAAAAAAACTGAGGAGTTTCTGTGTTAATGAAGCAGTAAGAGTGATTGGTGGATTTTGATTGCTGAAAACAGAAAGTTAGTGTGCATGGATGAGTTCGTTGAAAGATGTATTTTGAGTGGCGAAGAAAAAATCATTAAATGAAAGAATGCTTTGGATATGCAGGTGCACTGAGAGTTCAGAGTTCAATTGCAACATTGTTGTGTGAGAGGTCTTGCAAGAGGTGGTTGCTATGCAGAAAAAGCAGAGAGGGGGCAGAGGGGGGAAGGGTTTTGCTTTGAAAAAAAGTGAGGGAAGAGTTTTGATTGGGTGACATGAGAGATCTGTGTGAGGAATTACAGCATTTCTGTGCTTTTGATAGCTGCAGACTCTGGAGTGCATACCTTTTGCTCTGCTGAAGACAAATTGGTGTGTTTCTGAGACTGTTTTGAAACTCAAAGTACTTGCTAAGGTGAGAAAAAATTTCTTTAATTTAGATAGAAAATAGTGTGCTTTAAGGAGAAAATTATGAAGAAAGTTGTGTTTTTCAAATGTTGCTTTGTCTCAAGTGTTTCACAAATAGATTTTGTTTGTTTGAGAAATTGTAATTGGAGAAAATGTGAAGTATTAGTACTGACAGGGCTTTTATGTGCATAGGAGCTGTGGAGTGTTTTCAAATTATGACTTGTAAATCGTTTTTGAGAAAAAGCAATGGTTTTAATATTGATGAGAAGGACATAATGGTGTCTGCTTCTTTATAAGGTAATTGAGAGTCTTTCCCATTTCAATGTAAGAAGTTTGTCTGTGGAGCAAATTGCTTGTAAATATGCTCCCACCTGTGCATGGCAAATTTAGATTTTGAATGTTTCCGTTACATAGGCATGTTAAAGGTGACTGAAACATGCTGCAAAGGCAATCAAAAAATGCTTTTATGTGTCTTAAGGACATTTTAAGTCATTTCCCCATGTGCAGTGTTTTCAAATTATGAGTTGAAAATCGTTTTTGAGGTAAAGGAATGTTTTCAAAATTTATGTGCGCCATATGACCCCAAATTTTTTTTTCAGGGGTGCAGCAGGGTGTTCTTGAGATACCCCTGCACCGTCGGAAAAATTCGTAATTTGCGATGAGGTAATTGCTAATCGCAAATTGCACCTTCATTCCTATGGGCCTCCTGCTGCATGGAAATGAATGGGTAATCTTGCTGAAATGCAAAGTCGAATCTGTATTTAAAAGGGTCTGCACCTCTGTACGGGTGTTCGCTATGTGAAGCACGAAAGTTTCACGGGCCGAACTCAAGGCCACCTCTCTCTGAGACAAAAGAGCTCTTATTCTTGCCATGCTGTTGAAATGTGCTCCCAAGGTTGGTATTTGTGGCCAGATTGAAAACTCCCTATGTTCATGTGTGGGAGGAAATAGAACATTTCTGCAGCAAATAACCCGTTCATTTACTGTTACGATAAAATGAATACTTTTAATTAACCCAGAACAATCTTCATTATTGAGCATCAAATAACTACCATTTTCCAAGAACTTGAACGTGGGGATGATAGCAGGAACTGGCGTGCCTTGCAACACGCAAGCCATATTTGGTCGGTGTTTGTTGCATGAACCGTGTAACTGTCTGTGCCTACACATTAGTGAATGATCTGGCGTCTCAGTGCATTCCTCTCCATTCAGATAAAGTTCTTGATCATCTTTGAAAATCTGTATGTGTATGGAAGCGACCAGACTTGATGAAGAAAACCACTACCTAAAGGTTAATAACGACCTATTGGTATATATTTCATACAATTTGAAAACTTATATAAAGCAAAAGGCAGCGTTATTAAACCGTGGATAAGGCACGTTGCCAAAGCAGTCAACCTTTTGGATTTATACTGGAAATGTTAAAGGAAGAATTACGGAGTAGGGCCTGTAAATCTTTAATAGACAACGAGTAAAATTACTCCAACCATCGTATTCCTCTAACTCCGGGATAGTAGGGGTGTTTAATTTTTTAGAAGTAGCCAATCCAAAGCATTTGGTCTGGGAAATTGTTTCATTCACAAACAACATATGTTTTGGGATGAGACATGCACGGTGGAAAGCCTCAGTGCCTTGTACCTGCCAGGTTCGTGAACCCCAAACTGATGTAGATCCTGGATATTTTTACTCTGTATTACGTTAGCATGGTCTCATTACTGGTTTAAACGCCATTTTTCCTTTTTTGTAACTTCTGCACACGACACTTAGTTGTTGCTTTAGCTTTCAGCCTACCTGCGTCAAGATCTATGCCTGCTTCAAGCAGGCGCAGGGTTTTGATGTAGCTTTGTCCTATCTGATTGTAAATGCGGCACACCGTGGGTGGCAGAGCAGCGGTGCACGTTAACTGGTGCATCCCTGGGGATGTGCTAGTTAATATAAATCTGCCCCTTTACATTTAATTATGTGCAGGGGACACAGAGTAGGTGAGGTTTATCCAAGGTTAAGAAGAGATGAGTCCTGTTCAGTGAAAAATTGAAGATAGGCTTCAGTATATTATATACTTAAGTAGTGTGTTAAGTTTTTGATGACTGTTATTAATTTACTGTTGGGTAATAGTGGTTAATAACATTTTTTATTATATTTTACCACAGATTCAACTGCACATTATTTCAAGATTTTAGGATGCCTAGCAAAGAAAGAGTAAGAAAGGCTGGAAAACGTCAAAGACAGCAGGAGCATGGAATATTGCAGCAGTCCTCTAACAAAAAGATTTGTCAAGTCACCAAGAAAGCACCGGGTAAGAGTCGAAAAACAGTCATAAGAAATATGTGTAGTAAAAAAAATATTACTACAGAAAATGTTTCACTCCAGAAAAGGAGACCGAATTCAAATGGTAAGGAAAGGCCAATGAGAAATGTTACTGCTAGAGTAAGAGATAACTCTATGCATGAAAGTAGAAGGAAACAACAGTTTAGGGATATTCGTAAACGAATGTTCCGCAACAGGATAATTGGGAATTTGTTAAAAAATATTAAGAAAGGTCAGCAGAAAGTGGTTTTTTATAAGAGAAAAAAAATAGTTGAGAAAGTTATTGATCAGGCCTTTGAAATTAAACGTAAGTTATTTATTTTGACAATCAATAGAATTAGGAAGCTAAACAAGGTAATTTATGATTTCAAAAGAAATAGTAGATGGAAGAGAATAGTTAATCGTAGTAATTTTTGTGAAGTTTTTTCTGGAGAATGGATGCATAGTTCAAGCTCTGAGGCATTTTTTAATGAGGAGAGTTATTTCCAGGATAATGATTTGGTGCATGCAGTTGACACCAGTGGTCGAGCTTATGAAGTGAAAGATGGTTGTCCAGTTGAAAAAGAAAAACTTGTGAGAACAGAGATAGAAGAGGTGTTAGGTAATGAGGTTTTAGGGAGACGTCCTAAGGGTCCTGTGTACACCTGGAAGTGTAGTAGTATTTGCAGTGTACGACAGGATTCCATCAATTTGCTTTGTGATTTTATACGGTCATTTAGTAAGAAAAGTTTGAAGCAGAAAATGAAGTTGTTGCAAGAATTAGATCCTTGCAGAGTGAGAGAAGTGATAGGTTTGCATGGTCATTCACTGGCTTGTCTTTCCAGGAGAGTATGCCAGAGTGTTTTTCATCATTTCAGGATGCTAGCAGTGCATCATAATAAAGTGAGGAAATTAGTTAGAATGTTGTATTATGCTAAGAGTCCAGCAATTATGCTAAAACAATTATGCGCTGCTCTTTTGCATGGTTCTGAAATAGATGTGAAAAATATATGTGAAGAAATTGAGTTTTGTTACTTTGGAAGTAAAGAGGAGAATGTTGAAATTGACCAAGAAGAAGAGAGTAATGTGGAAGATAGTGTACAGGTTTCCAGTACAGATAATTTCCAGAGGGAAATTGCGACGTTTGAGGTGAAATCAAGTGAGAGGCCAAATTTCACTTGTGTGTGTTGTCGACGCACTTATTATAAGAATCAGACTAAGTTAGTGGATTTATATGGAAAAAGTGAAAGGGAAAATAATAGTGAATGGAAGGATTTTACAACATACTTGATGGTAGAAAATTGTTTTGATTTGGGATTGGATCAACGTGTGTGTACTTATTGTTGTAACAAATTAAATCAAAACCAGATGCCTGCTAGAGCAGTTCATAATAATCTGGAATTGGTTGAAATTCCTTCTGAATTGAAGGATTTAAATACTTATGAATCTATTTTGATTCAAAGTATCCATCCCTTTCAGGCTATTGTAAGAATGGAGCCAAAGACAGGGAAATTGCCTCCATCAGATTTACAGAGAGGATTAAAGGGAAGAGTTGTTTATTTGCCTCTAGATTTGAAGAAAAACATTAACACAATTGGAGTAGAAAAAGTGGAAGAGGAACCTCTGGTTATCTTAGTTAATGGGGTTCCGACAAAGAATAAGAAAATATGGCAAGATTTAGTAGATGTTAGGAAAGTCAAAAGGGCAACATTGTATTTGAAAAAATATAATAAATACTATAAAAATGTATATGTTGCAGAAGAGGAAGTAAGTGAGGAAGAGGATAGCGATTTGTGTGCTGGTCAAATTGAGAAAGTAGAACCCTGTACTAGTGAAGAAATATATGAACATTATAGTGTTCATCCTTTGCATTCCAAGGAAGTCATGGGGAATGCTATTGAGTTGTTTCAAATGAAACAAGCGAAAGGGAGTCCCATTAGTGTTTGGGAGGAAAGTTTGGAAGCTCGGTGTTTCCCACAGCTTTTTCCAACAGGTCAGGGAGGAAGATATGATGAGCGACCTCATCAAATTCCTGCTTCTGAATACCGGACTTTGCGATTGTATGCAGGAGATCCTAGGTTTCGACAATGCATTCCTTATTTGTTTCATCTCCTGTTTGAAAGCGATCTGTCTGGACTGTCATATGCAGTGAACCACATCTTGAAAAGTGGTATACACATGCAAAACATCTCGGCAAGTGACTTTATGGATAAAGTCAATGTCCAAGACAGTATTTTGGATTCTCACCTGATTAATCTCATGGCGTGTCAGCGTGGTACTAATGAGTACTGGTACCGTCGTCATGGTGATTTAAAATGTATGCTGAGGAACTTAGGAACTCCCACATGGTTCCTCACTTTGAGCTGTGCTGAGTATGGCTGGGAAGACTTACTTGAATTTCTACGAGAGGCAAATGCTAACGTAGAAAACATCGAATTCAAGACACCCGGAGAACTGTGCTCTTTGGATCCAGTCAATGTATGTAGGTACTTCAATCATAGATTTGAAGGTATGATGTCTTTCATCATGAATAAGAAGAATCCACCTCTTGGAGAGGTGTTGGATTTCTTCTGGAGGAAGGAGTACCAAGCAAGAGGTGCTCCTCATATACATATGTTGCTGTGGATCAAGGATGCACCTAAATTTGGAACGGATGCAGACGACTCAGTGATGAGTTTCATAGAACAGTATTCTACGTGTGCTGTTCCAAACGCAAAGGAGAAAAAAAGCCTAAGAGAAAAAGTTCTACGTTTCCAAAGCCATCGATGTGGAAAGTACTGTCGTCGTAAATTCCGGAACAAAGACAAGTTCTACACCAAATGTCGTTTCGGCTTTCCACGATCGGTGATTTCTAAAGGAAGAGTGAACAGTTTGATGTCTTCGCTGCGACATAATGTGATGAAGAAATCACCTAAAAACACATACAATTTGAAGAGGAACGAAGAGTCTAAGTACATCAACGACTACAACCCGGTGATTTTGTCCATGTGGAATGCTAACATGGATATACAGTTTGTGGCTGATAACTGTATGGCTGTGGCTAGGTATGTGACATCTTACATCACCAAAAAAGAGAAGACAGAATTGAAGGATATGTGGGAGGACATTTCCCATGAAAAGAGCCTCAGCAAGAAGTTGTACAGTTTCAGTCTGAAGATGTTGTCGCATCGAGAAATCGGAGCTTACGAATGTTCTGACCGGTTGTCTTCAGCAAGTCTCTATGCCAAGTCCAGGAGTATCGTTTGGGCGAGTGTTGGTCTTGCTGCAACGCGTAATCGAGTTCTGAAACCTGTGCGGGAAATTGAGTATTTGGCGGAAAAGGAGCCAAACAGTACCGACATTTTGAAGAGCAACATGTTGGATACATATTATCCAAATCGAAGCAGTCACCTCGAGAATGTTTGTCTGTATGAGGTTCTGCAAAATTACATATTCAAGAGGAACATCAAAGAAGATACTGAGAAAGGAGTGTATGCTGTAATAGGAAGTGAGGGATGTCTGGTCAAGCAAAGAAAATGCCACTTGATAAACCATCGAAAATTGAGTGGCGAATCTCCTGAAAAAAAGGAGTTTTTCTATTTAGCACTTTTGCAACTTTTTAAGCCTTGGCGTGCAGAAGAGGAACTGCTTGGAGATTTCCTCTGTTACGAAGACTCTTTTAATGCTGCCAAGGAGACCATAGAATGTCCTGCTTTTCCCAAATATGTAGAAATGTTGAATGTGGAAATTGAGCAGGAAGCAACGATTGCAGCCGAGATTGCCAGAGACAGTTCTCAGGACAGTCAGAGTTCTGCTTCATTGAGTCAGGATCCACTAGGAGGACCTCTTATCGAAAATGAAGCTGCCACTGCTATGAATGAAGTGGAAAGAGCCATGGCACATGCTCAGGAGGATGCGGTTAACTTAGAAGAGTTGGAAAGACAACTCAACGTTGAGCAGAGGAAAATATATGACGAACTTACCATGCAAATTGATCATGGATTAAGTCATGATAAGAAAGAGTGCTCATGTACGTCGTTGAAGCCTGTCCGACTGTACGTGAGTGGAGAAGCGGGAACTGGAAAAAGTTTCCTTATTAAAGCAATTTCATGTTATTTGCAGGAAAGGACAGAGTCATCGCTGTCTTGTGTTGTCACCGCTCCAACTGGACTGGCAGCACATAACATTAAAGGGATTACTTTACATCGTTTACTGATGCTGCCAGTGGAGCATGACAACAAATTAGAATATCACAAGCTATCTGGAGATGCTTGTTTTGAAGTTTCAAGAGTCTTGAGGAAAATGAAACTTCTTATCATTGACGAAGTAAGCATGGTTTCCAATGTTATGCTTGCCTTTGTGCATTTGAGAATGCAAGAAGTTCTCAAAACAGAGTATGATGTGTTATTTGGTGGCAAACACATCATTGTTTTTGGAGATCTTCTGCAGCTGACACCAGTGAAAGGGCAACCTGTGTTCAAAATGCTCACGCATGAAGATACCAGGAAGTGCTTAGGGAGTATTGGCAACGTCAATATATGGTTAAACTTCAATTATGCTGAACTGCATGAAAATATGCGTCAGGCAAAGGATGAAGTTTACAAGACTATTCTACAAGATGTTAGAATTGGAAAAGTGACCGAGCATGGGAAAGAAGCTTTACATGCACGATTACTGACAAATTTATATCCAGACGAAGATGTTGTGCCTGAGAATATTTTTCAGAAAGTTACTGAGAAAAAATCTGGAATATGTTTGATGCCAACTCTTGCAGAATGTGCCAAATTCAACAACAAAATGTTGCATTTAGAAAAGCAAGAGATTGTGAAATTGGAAGCTATTGACAGAGTAGAGCATATGGGATCAACAATTATTTTGTCTGAGAATCTGAAAACAAAATTGGATTCATTAGAGAAGAGTATATCTAAAACTGCGGGTTTTGAAAAGACTCTGAATGTGTGCTTGAACTGCCGTATAATTTTAAGAAGGAATTTACATGTTGAAAGAGGTCTGGTAAATGGATCAATGGGTAATGTTGTTGATTTTGTGAAATACAGAAATAGAGATGGAATTGAATTTTTAAAAATTAAATTTGATGGCATTGAGGAAGTACAGCTAATTGCTCGTTGTTCTGCTAGATTTTTGCTTGTAAAAGACTTATATGTTCGTCAAAAGCAGTTTCCTGTTTGCTTGGCATATGCGGTGACAATCCATAAATCGCAAGGTTTAAGTGTAGACTGTGCATTGGTGAATATTGGCAGTTCTGTGTTCAAGGAGGGTATGGCATATGTGGCATTGTCACGAGTTAGGACTTTATCGGGATTGTACTTGATTGAGTGTGATGTCACAAACATTTGTGCGGATCTAGATTGTGTTAAGGAATACAATAGGTTGAGAAGAGAGTATGCGCCACATTTGCCTCAGTATCCTTTGTTTGAGAAACGTGTGGTAGGCCGGAAACGAAGAAATGTGACCAATACTGGGGAGGTTGTAGCAAAAAGACGAAAAGTTGATGAACCTGAAATTATAAGCAGAAACAAAAAGGATTCTGTTGAAGATGTTGTTGGTTTTCAATTTGAAAACAGTTCTGGTGTCAACTGCTATGCTAATGTAGTGGTTAATGTTGTCTTTTCTCTAGAAACTTTAAAAGAACAGATTGTGGTCAATTCGGATCAAAGATTTTGCAGTTTGTTAAATTCTGTGTTAGAGAAATGTAGCACTGATAGAACAAACATAGAAAGTGTGTCTGAAATTCGAAATCTGTTAGACAGATGTTCAGGCCAAACACAATTCTCTCAAAATAGTCAGCAAGATTGTCAGGAGTTTTTAATGTATATGCTTGATGTATTGCATGATGAAGGTGTAGATGTAGATCACCTGTTTGGGCTTTCTTATCAATGGCAGCATGACTGCGAGAACTGTAGGGTATCAGCTACTACTAGTGTAGACTCAGAAAGATTTATATATTTAACTTTGCCAGACAGTAAATCAGTCTCTTTTAATAAGCTAGTAAAAGCAGCTGATCACAACATGGAGTGTAGCCAATGTAAATCTGAAATGATGTCCACTTTATTTATACGAACATATGGCCAGTATGTCATTTTAATGTTCCAACGATGTAGGCCTGATGGAACAAAATTGACAACTTTAATTAAAAATTTTGTGGCTTCACAGTTGTCAATATCAGGAAGGACTTTTGTAACTGTAGCAATTATATATCATGATGGTCCTTCAATAACATCAGGACATTATACAGCTTATTTAAAGTGTAGAAATGGCTGGTCATTCTGCAATGATTCTGTTTTAATTTTCAAAAAAAAATTGCCATATGACCTTAAAAACTCTTACCTGGTGTTTTTAAAACCAAAATTTTAGGGAAAGAATCTCGGGATGTGCTCTGAGGAATTTCAAGAAGTTCTTATGGCTCCTACACTATTTGGCCTTGAGGATAAGTGTAGTACAGAGACATAACTTTTTACCATAACACTGGACGTTATTGAGAAATACGTGCACTTTGAATGAGTTCAGAAAAACTATTTCTTTTTATAAGCTAATTGAAGCAGCGAATCAAAACATGGAGTAGAGGGAATGTAAGTCTGCAATGCTGTCTACTGTTTTACATTGCTTTGTGATTAAAAGTGATGTAGAGAATTAAATAATTGTACTAGTCATAAAGGTAGTGTAAGTCTGCTTCATAGTAAGCAGTATCAGTGTGATAGGAAATGTAGAACATGATTGAGCAAGAAGGGGAAGATATTACTAGTCCAGGATTGTGTAAATGATCTTCAACATTTTAATTCTGAAAGTTGCGGAAATGCGAAAAGACGGGATTGGCTTACAAGAAATCCAAGAGTTATACATGGCTCTGACACGATTTGGCCTTGTGGAATCGTGTGGTAGAGAGCGAGAAGTCATTTATTGTATGTAACATGTTTTTGAAAACGATGGAGGTTTTCTTTCAGAAAGTGGCGGGTTGAAAGTAATAACAGCACAACAGAGTGTAAGCTGTTCATAGGACATCCTTGGCCGTCATGGAAAGTAAGTTAACTTTAAGGAGTTCTGAATTCTGATTTGTAATGTATGGGTTTTTTAAACACAATCATTTTGATTGTGTTTTTTTTTCCCCGCTGTTATATGATGAATACCTTCAAGTCACTGTTTTAGTGAAATTTGATACATTCTGAGAACAGCAAAAATAAACCATTTAACATGTATAATTAATTCTGTTCTGTTTGCATTTATGATGTACATGTAGAACTGTGTAGGAGGCATGGAGAAGGTGAGGCTTCTGTCAGTGTCAAAGTTGTTGCATACAGTGCTCATATTCTACGTAGTCTTTTATATTTCATTACTTTCACTGTTTCTGACAGATCTAAAAAAATTTTTTTTAAAAGAACAGTAAGTATAAGGGAAGGAAACAGACAGTTATGTTAAAAGAAACACAGCTATAGGGAATAAACTAGGGATACTGTTACCCGCAATCCTCTGCTGATGATGTCACTGAGCATGTCATGAATGATGTAATATGTGACATCATCAGCAGTGGATTACGGGTAATAGTATCTCTAGTTTACTCCCCTATAGCTGTCTTTCTTTTAACATAACTGTCTGTTTCCTTCCCTTATACTTACTGTTCTTTTTTATAAAAAAAATTTTTTGGTTCGCTTCCGGTTCGCGTACCGGGGAGCGAACTGGGAAGCGAACTAAGAGAAATAGAGGTTGGCACAGTTGCAAATATTGTACCAATTTTTTTATAACGGGGAGGTAGTTCTGAAAAGAACTTTTTTTTAAATTGTTTTTGTTGTTTTATATTTTTTTTATTATTTTTCTGAATTTTTTTTTTTACTTTTTTTGAATTTTTCTGAACAGTTTTATATTTTTTTTGTTTTTTTTTCGGAGGGGGCAACGAAAACGATTCATTGTAAAGGGCTCAACAGGAGGAAGAAAACAAAAAAAAGAATTTATTGTTTGGGGAGTTTCGGACAAACATGAGCATGATTGTTAATAGCTCTGTTGATCAGAGTGATGCTACTTTCTGCGTAGCAAATGATTCCACTGCAATGTACGCAGACTTGTTTTACTTCACGAAATCTCGTTTGTATATTTGGCACCATCTCCCTGCCCTCTGGTCCCGTTACTTCCGGTACAACAGATCTTCTGGCCATAATAGGGAGATTATCTAGGTCGTCCTGTTCCTCTTCTTCCTCTTCTTGCTGAATTATAACTTTAGCAGGTGGTCCACTCTTCCTTGGATGTGGTGGAGGTGGTGGGGAAGCACCAGCTGAAGCTAGTAAAGAAGCCATTGCTCACTGGTAACAAAGGGTCTTTCTCTCACAATGATGAAAGTCAGAGTGAGGAAAGAAGGAGGGATTTTCACCATTTGGGAAAAAAAATAGTTCTCAACCAATGAAAAGTGTTCATTTTAGATCATATGACCTAGTCTTACATCATTAGGAAACCGAAAGTGAAATGAACCAATGAAAAGTGTTATTACCAAGTCACATGACCTGCTGTGTTTACGTTACGCGCTTTGCAGGGCCTCCCGGTTTGCTTCCAGAAACCTGTGCTTTGCGACTCGGTAAGCGTACGAGTTCGCTAACGTAGCACGTCATATGACGTATCACGCGACAACGCGAAACGTCATGCGGACGGGAGGCGTCACGATGTTGTTTTCTAACGCGGCAGTTGCGGTAAAGAAACGTTTACCGGCTCGCGGTCTATTTCGCGGCATCAAGGTCAGCTAACGGGAAGCTTCCCGATTCGCGAAGCGGGAACGAAGAAAAAAAAATATTTAAAAAAAAAAATTATTCATAAACATATAAAATATATTTTTGGATTTAAAGAAGAATACATTTTACAGCTACAGATATTAGCTGTTAAAAAACCAATGAAATTCACAGAAAAAACCATAGGTTATAGACCATATATAGTTAGGAATTAGCATTTACAAAACCTTGAAAATTCACTGAAAAAACCATAGGTTATAGACCATATATAGTTAGGAATTAGCATTTAAAAAACCTTATTTTACTCACACAAAACCATTGAAATTCCATATATAGTTAGTTGCACTAACTATATATCGCGCACCCGTAATCCACTGCTGATGATGTCACATATTACATCATTCATGACATGGTCAGTGACATCACTGATGGCATCACTGATGACATCTCAAATGACATCACTGATGATATCTCATTTGACATCAATGGTCACATCAATGATGATATCATTAATGTGACAATACAATGCATCTCCTCACACTTTAATATAACCTCTGTTACACCCAGTGTTAAATACAGAGTATAATTTTTGAAACCATTGACACACCAATACTAGTTACTACATACCCACTCACTGATTCCTACGTCTACACACACATTCACTCATTCACCCATACAATCATTCATACATACAATCACTCATCTTTACAACACTATCATATGCACTCATACACCTATACAGACACTCACACTCTGCCACTCATCCATGGAGTTACTCACACACCTAGTCAGTCCTGTAAAGAATCAATCACAGTTCCATTTTCTAATCTACACAGTTAAACATAGAGTACCTTACATTTTAAAACATATACTAACACATACTTACTCTCTTATAGAATCACTGATACAAGTACACATTGATCTGCACAGAGTCACACACCTCCCAGCCAGTCATACACACACTCAGTCTCCCATACAAATACTTGTGCAACCAATCAATAACCCATATAGCTACTTATATAGCTACTGATCAACACATGCAGCAGCTTGCACAACAACAGACATGCTGATGCACACTTTCAGACAGTTTAGTCACTAACCCGTGCATTTAGTAAGACGCATTTAATCACTCACTCATACAGTCAATCACGCACCTACTAAAACCTTCATTGAGACACTTATACATCCACTCATTCTTCAATATGTAAAACATATTTAAACTTTACAGAAACACATAATCACTGGATGTTGTCATCAGTGATGTCATTTGAGATGTCATCAGTGATGTCATCAGTGATGTCACTGACCATGTCATGAATGATGTAATATGTGACATCATCAGCAGTGGATTACGGGTGCGCGATATATAGTTAGTGCAACTAACTATATATGGAATTTCAATGGTTTTGTGTGAGTAAAATAAGGTTTTTTAAATGCTAATTCCTAACTATATATGGTCTATAACCTATGGTTTTTTCAGTGAATTTTCAAGGTTTTGTAAATGCTAATTCCTAACTATATATGGTCTATAACCTATGGTTTTTTCTGTGAATATATATATATATATATATAAGTATTCACCCAACCCTATATAAGATTACTCACCCAGCCCTACATTAGAGTACTCACCCGGCCCTTATATATAAGTATTCACCCAGCCCTATAGTAGAGTACTCACCCGGCCGTATATAAGAGTACTCACCCAGTTTTATACAATAGCACTCACCCAGCACTATATAACAGTACTCACCCAGCCCAATGCGCAAATACTCATCCAGCCCTATATACAAGTACTCACCCAGTGCTATATATAAGTATTCACCCAGCCCTCTATAAGATTACTCAGCTAGCCCTATATAAGATTACTCACCCAGCCCTATATTAGAGTACTCACCCAGCCCTATATAAGAGTACCCACCCAGTCCTATATATAAGTATTCACCCAACCCTATATAAGATTACTCACCCAGCCCTACATTAGAGTACTCACCCAGCCCTTATATATATGTATTCACCCAGCCCTATAGTAGAGTACTCACCCGGCCGTATATAAGAGTACTCACCCAGTTTTATACAATAGCACTCACCCAGCACTATATAACAGTACTCACCCAGCCCAATGGGCAAATATTCATCCAGCCCTATATACAAGTACTCACCCAGTGCTATATATAAGTATTCACCCAGCCCTCTATAAGATTACTCATCCAGCCCTATATAAGATTACTCACCCAGCCCTATATAAGATTACTCACCCAGCCATATTTTAGAGTACTCACCCAGCCCTATATAAGATTACTCACCCAGCCCTATATAAGAGTACTCACCCAGTCATATATATATATATATATATATATATATATATATATATATATATATATATATATAAGTATTCACCCAACCCTATATAAGATTAATCACCCAGCCCTATATATAAGTATTCACCCATTCCTATAGTAGAGTACTCACCCAGCCTTATATAAGAGTACTTGCCCAGTCCTATACAATAGCATTCACCCATCCCTATGCGCAAATACTCATCCAGCCCGATATACAAGTACTCACCCAGCCCTATATATAGGTATTCACGCAGCCCTAAATAAGAATACTCACCCAGCCCTACATTAGAGTACTCACCCAGCCCATTATATAAGTTATCACTGACCCTTGCCCTTTAAACCCTGGCGCCTCAAGACCTCTTTCCACCAATGAGATAAATGGTGGCTCTTACTGTATTGGTTCTCGTTGTGCGTGCCAAAAATCCAGCCATCGGGCAGCACCTGGATGTGACACCCGATGCCCACGTTTCAGTAGAGTCGCCACAGTCGCTTGATGCCAAGCAGATAGTCACTGTTGTGAGAGTTGTCATGCCTCTCGCTGGGCAGGCGGGCCACGGAGCAGGAGAAGAGGGCGCCCCAGCGCCGCTCCAGGGTGCCATTGGGGCAGCTGGGGCGAGAGGGGCAGGCCGCCTGCCCGCACACGGAGACTCCTTGCACAGAGAGTGGGCTCGAGCGAGAGGGTGGGAGGGGGTGTCACCTCCAGGGGAGTTTATTCAAACTTGATCTTTGGCGGTCATGAGCTCTCGGGACCTTGTCTGAGGTGCGGATCTTTAACACCAGCCTCACCATGGCCAGGATCCCTGCGCACAGACAGATATTTTTACCCTCCTTCGGTGCCCAGCACCCCATTGGCTTTCGCTGCACTGCCACTCTGAAGTCCGGCTAACAAGAGTCAACGTGCCTCCCCTGGGTGCCAAAAATCTGGGGAATTCTCGCAGAAACTGCTTTCCCGGTAACTAGCAGGGAAGGCCAGGTTTAAAGAAATGCAACATTTGTAGGGCCCTTCCCAGGCTTACAAGTGCTATTGGGAACTTCAAAGTCAAGCGAGTATGGCACGCGCTACAATAATGTCTCTGACTTTAGAGAAATCTGTGGAATTTGCTGGTTTTGCTGCAGCCAGGCCCTAAACTTCACTCTGTGCCCTTTGTGGCAAAATAAATCCTTAGTTAAAAGGCAACTTGAATATATTTATTTATTTTGGCGCATGCACTGAAGGCCGAGCTATAAAAACACGAAAGAAAGCATTGTAACGTTTTTCCTCTGAGAATAAAAATATAAATGTAAACTATAATAAAGAATAAACAGTTATTTTTAAACTACAGGCACTTTGTACTTTGGAGCTTGTAGTTTCAACTTTGCTTTACTAGTGAAGGCCTACTAGCCCCAGAATGCAGAACGGTAGTTACTACAAACTGTGAGCGGCTAAAATATGAACTTAGCACACTTGGCCCATTGATAGGTTCTGCCAGGTAAAGTTTACAAGAAGACTCCGTGTCACCTGGGACACCACATTCCATTTCCTAAAAAAAAGAAATTCCAATGGATTAAATTGAGGAGAGGCAGTACTACAACTCCCAGACTACACTGGGTTGTTAAGTGAGAGAGTGCATTGTTGCCCGGAAGGTACTAGGCAACGTAAAGTTCCTCGGGTGTCTTGATAAAGGACTCCCTAGGCAACGTAAAGTTCCTCGGGTGTTTTGATAAAGGACTCCCTAGGCAACGTAAAGTTCCTCGGGTGTTTTGATGAAGGACTCCTTCATCAAGACACCCGAGGAACTTTACGTTGGAGCACACTACTGTGGCGCTCGCGGGGGGGGGGGGGGGGGGGCAAGAGGGGGTGCAGTGTGCACAGACAGTCTTTCTGCTAAAAGTCCGACGACTTCCCACCAGGGCGCTTACAGAGGTCGGTCTGAGAGCCTTTCAGCGCCATCGGCTCCTTTCCGCGCTCCCATGTTGTCGCACAAACAAGTCATGTCACATTTTTTGAGCAGAAAGACACAAACGAAATAAATAAATAAATAAATAAATAAAATAAAAAACAGAACAAATCCTTCAGCCACTCCTGAGAAGGGTGTCTGAGGACTGATAATTGAGGGAAGAGATTGGGTTTGTTGATCTGACAACCTCACTGAGGACAACTTTATCCTGAGGTGGACGGGCGCTGCATTTCGCCCCTCCCCTCACAAGACCACTGCCTGACTTCAGAAGAACTTGTTTCATATAAACGATTCCTGGCACACAGGAAGTTAAGGATGACACCTACAAATGACCCCACTTACCCACTGTATGCGCTGTTGACAGAAACAAGCTGCTTGGTCTGCCGTGGTAATGCGATGAACAACAATTCCAGTATCGCACATGTACATAGTACAAAAGCCAAAAAGACTGGTGCTGCCGGGGCATGCTCTTTAAAGTGTCTGCTCGCAGCTTGTGGAAAGTATTTCCCGGCAGTAAAGCGCTTACATAGAGCTGCGCACACCGCTAGAAAAAACTAAACTAAGAGCCCGGTGACTGCGATTCCCGCAAAGAAAGGAGATATTAAATCAGAGGACTTGCAGGACTTTTCTCTTTGTCGGACGGCCCACTTGGACAGACTCGTCTGACTTACTTCTGCTGTAAAAGGTTTCTAATCTTTATGGGGCCATGGCCATAAAGATTAGAAACCTTTTACAGAAGAAGTAAATCGTACGAGCCCGTCCAAGTGGGCCGTCCGACAAAGAGAGAAGTGTACGTCACTGGAAACTCTTTTCCAATGGCTGGCCACCGTTTATCCTAAACGGTGATGCCAGCCAATGGAAAAGAGGGGCGATGCTTAAACCTCGCTAGTGCAAGATACCCAAAACATAAAATCTCGCCAGCGAGACTGCGCATGTGTGCAGCCTACGCTAGCCGAGACCTAAACATGGTAGTTCTGATTATGCTTTCTCACACAAAGTATATTAAAGCACTATCAAAATATTGGGCATAATATAATAAATATAAGTCCAGTCCACCTTCGAAAGATGAGAAAATAGAAATTCTATGCAAACGATTCCCAGCCAGACCATATAACATTGGAAAAGAGTCTCTCTATTTTACGAAAAGAGTTTTGGCAGAAAACATAGCAGTGCTATAAACAAGATTAAAAGTGGCAAAATGAACGTGTAATTAAGGCCACATAAACCATGATAGACAATTGGGGAGAACTTGCCAATGGATAACCAGTGATTTAACTTTATTGAGCGATACAAAATTAAGTCCATACTACATGTCCAGATTATGGTTCAGATTATCAATAAACCAGATTCCCAAATAAACTTTGAGATTGTTAGTTTATCCAGTTGGAATGGGCTGAGATTGAACTTCTTCAGTCTCTGTAATACACAAAAGGTGCTCGTTTTTTTGTGGGTTAATTTCTTACCCAACCAGATAAGATTTACTGCGGCATCAAGGTTGAAATACACTGTATACAAGAACACCATTACGGAGTCTGCTTGAAGTTCTCCAGGCCTTGAACAGAGTGGCAGATTGTGCATAGGACAATATCAATATCACCAGTGGCTCAATTAACAAGCATTGCATAGTCAATAGGTCTAGCCTTTGGGACCTTATACGTGTTTAGCTGTGCAACAGTTGATGTTGTTGCACCAAGGATATTGTGCTGGATAACTAAACACTTATAGGTCCCAAAGGCGAGATCTATTGTCTATGCCAATGCTTGTCTTTTTTACGAGAACACCACAAATTCAGTCTTTTTTCAACTGGGGAAGGACGAGGTACGCAGTGGAGTTGTGCCGCTCCCTGTCACGGAGCTGCCGAATATCAACCAATTGATGGTCAGGTCACAGGACGCAGGAGCTTCAACTTGTCGAAGTGAAATAGTAAAACAAAAGTGGCGAGTACATCGCTTGGTGTGTGGTGGTTTAAGATTCACTCCGATACCAGGAACACAGTCAAAGAAGAAATGGACAGCACAAACAAATGCACATATAAGTACAGGGTCAATACATAAAACACAGCTTTCTTTTTGTCTCTATCATTTAATCTATCTATTATTTTGAATGTTTGCAAATAGATAGGTGGTGACACCGTAGCGTAGAGCTATAGCGGCACAATAAAATATTACATGAGAGAAATGGGACAGGTGCGTGGACAGCGAACAGGCAGAGGAAGCGATATCAGACTCATGCAGAAATATTGGGTTATACTACAATGCAGATACACGGACTGTCACACAGATCAATGGACGTTAGACAAGCAGATACTTGTGTAGACAGTCAAACAATTCACTGGAAAGACGGACAAGTATACATGGTAGACAAACATAGCTGGGTAGAGGAACGGCTAGACCAGCGGACAGTTGGATAGACGGGCAAGCAAATAATTAGACGGATAACATAGTAAACAGTCAGACAAGTAAACACCCATACAGATAAACATGCAAATGGTGAGATACCCAGCAGATAAACAGACACTTGAGAGGAGAAAGAAAAACAACAAACAAATAAACGACAGACAGGTACAACCAACAGGAAGATAAAGGGATATACACAAAAGGAGCAGACCGAGAGAAAACCGATATAGGCAAACATCAGTCAGAAAAACACACATCAGAGAGAAGGTAACAGATAAAACGGGTGGACAGGAAGCATAAGTGAAGGACAGATTGACAGATACGTGTATAGAAAGACCCTTCCAATACCTGCAGGGGCTGCTGAGGGGGTGCAGCGTCATGTGTCTTGGAACTTACAGCTCAGGGCACAGTGCTGCAGCACACGGGGAAAGCTGGTCTCTTTAACAAGTCTTGGTAACTGGCTATCTCCGCACTAGAGAGGTGGATAAAACTAAAAACAGTCTCAAACATACTTGAGACAACGGAAACAGGCCCGCACTGGTCGAATTTACATAGAAAGGAAGTCAGTCACTGCAGACACACCTCAGTGCCCATTCTCTGTAGTATGTGAATGTGTCAGTGAAGGGATAAACACACTTGAACATGGGCCTCCTTAGGATTAACCGACAAAACCAGGACAAGGATGGCGCTAAAAGACTAAAGATAGCCCAGACGATTGCAGGCGAAAGAAACAGTAAAACGCACAAGAAAATATATCAATTAAAGGAGTAGGAAAGCATGTAAAAACAGTGGAGGCATTGTGCAAAGAAAAAAGAAAGGTAACAAATTAAAAAGTCTGGGTTAAAATCAATAGAGAAAAGACGTCAGGCTGTAAAAATATGAACAACATAATGAAGAGAAGAAAACAAGAAATTAATTGCAGATGGGAGAATGGTAACAATCATGGGAAGAATAGCATACAGGAAGAAAATGGAAAGAAGGATGTGGTGATTGGAGGGGAAATAAAGGAAGGAAAGGCGGTAGAAAGAAATGAAGCACTCGAGTAATGAATAACGGAAGGTGATCGGGAAAAAGACATGGTCTAGAGGTGGAAAGGAGTACGGAGAGAAAAGAATGGGGGAAGGCAAATGAGGGATGAAAGAAAGCAGAAAAGAAAGAAGGAAGGGGCAGACAAAAAAAGATTCAGAAAAGATTAGAGAGATAGCAAAAGGCATGTAGCTAGAGATTATGAAAAAGGAATATAAAAGACTCAAAGGAAAAAGGTAAACATAAGATGTAAGATAATGAAACGGAATACCCGAAATACCAAGAACTTCAATCGAATGACAGACGCAAATCAATGAGTGGAGAAAATCTGAGAGAAAAACAAACCAAGAAAGGAGAACCAAAGAAGAAAGAAAGAGTACAATTAAGGCAAAGAGAAATAAATAGCTAGCTAAGTAAAGAGGGGGAGAATACAATTTAAAAAACGGGATAATAAAGCAACAATAAAGAAAGAACACAAAAAATGGAAATAATGGAATAGAGAAATGACTGAAAAATAAATGAATAACGAAAAAAAAGTCGGGGAGAGACAAAAACACAAAGTGCTTTCCTTCGAACTCCGGGGTGGGGAGAGAAAGGGCAGCACACCCAAAGAATGCTAATAAAGTAATTGGCCGTAACGCCGCGCGAGCCTTACATAAACATGAAGATCTTCAAAAGAGGCAGGGCAGCAGAGACGCGGTCCGCTCAATAGGAGGTGTTTTATGTGCTAAATTAAAGAGTCCGAAACTGAGCCCCCACAGACATGGCGGTGCGGGAGGGAGAGAGCGAGAGAGAGAGAAAGGGAAAGAGTGAGAAAGAGAGAGAGAGCGAGAGAGAGAGCGAGAGAGAGAGAGCGAGAGAGAGCGAGAGAGAGCGAGAGAGAGCGAGAGAGAGCGAGCAAGAGAGAGAGAGAGAGCGAGCGGGAGAGACAGAGAAAGAGAGAGAGAGAAAGCGAGAGGCGAGAGAGAAAGCGAGAGAGAGAGCGAGAGAGCCCGGGAGTGCTGCGTGTGCGTGCAGTCTGCTCATTTTCAAGCACTGCACTTGTGCTTGTGACGTGCCCCCTGCTCGTTCCTGCAAGGTGGATGCCGCCACAAGCACGAGTGTTTGCTTGAAAATGACCAGAGCGACGGCTAAAGGTCCTCCTATGCAACGCATCCGCGTTGTTTTTGTTCTTCTGGTAAAACATATCACTGACTATCCCCTTGACGCTAGTAACAGTTTGTTCTGCAGTGAGGATTCTGCACCCTATTCCTATCTGCAGATCAATTAGCAGCTATATGGGAGTCATTCAAAATATTTATTTGCAAACCATTAACTAGCCAATATAGATCATGTATTTAATAAGTACTCACCGACAATATCTCAATATATTGGTCGCTCCCGACTTCCGGAGAGCTGTTGCAGTTATCAAATTGGACACAGTTGTTTGATTTCCAAACAAATTACTTGGGATTTTTGTATCTGCGTTACAGTCCTATCTGCCATTAGAAAGGATTTGTAATAATAATAATAATCGTAATCATACGCTCTTGTATAGCGCCTTATCACCGTAAGGTCTCAAGGCGCTTGCTTTGGGAACCCGTCCTGGTCTTTCCCTGCGAGATTACCCCTACTGGGCATCCCCAAGGTGAAGACCAGGCATCCCATCGCGGTGGGCCGTAGTGGAGATTAAGCAAGCTATTGCCCAGAGTTGCAGAGTGTGAACCCATGATTCGAGTAGGCACAGAGGCTAGAATTATCGAGTCCGTGGACATTATGAGCTCAAGACCCTGCCACGTCGGGAATTGAACCCTGGTCCCAGGTCCGACCTCTGCATCAGGGTCTGCCTCCTCTAACCGGTGAGCCACACTTCTCCATGTGTAGTGTGCAGATACACCATACCTCTGCATGTTTATCCACCTACCCTTGTATTTGTGTATTTGCTTATAGAAATACGTTTAACAGTGTGTATGTTTGTACCAATAAACACATATATAAGCGAAACAAAGAGAGTCTTTCAGTGAAAAGTTTAGCAAACTAAAATTACAGAATCGCATCACTACGCTTCTAATATATCGCGAAGTCCTAAGAAAGTATGCAAAGTACATTTATATTTCACACGTTACAATATATATATTTTTTTTTATTTACCATCAATGACGCAGAATTAAAATGTGTGTTACATTGGGTTGATATATATATATATATATATATATATATAGGCTCCATGGGCGTCCACAGGGGGGGCAAGAGGGGGAGCTTGCCCCCCCCTGGATTCAGGCCCGGTTCCAGAGGATGGGCCCACATACCTGGGCCGATTTTCCTACCTGAAAGGCTGCGACAGCGCCGAGTGTGACTCTCAGCAGGTCACAGAGGGAGGCCGGTCCATTGTCATGGGCAGAATGACAATGGGCCGGCAGAGGAGGCACAGCATGAAGCATATCCGCCCATCCCAGGCCTCAGGAGGTGAGCAGCACAATTAGCAAGTCTTAGGCAGGGGACGGGAGCTTTAGTCTCTCACAGCAGGCCACAACGATCAGATAAAAAGCTACGGGGCGCGGGTGCGGGCGTTTGGGGAGCGGGGTTAGTGCAAACATTCTTAGTTTCAAAACTGTGAAGTGACAGACCGGATTTAAATTGAAACTTTATTATGAAATTCCATCCGTTTGTGCAATGGGGAGAATGCTGTATACAGCTAACAGTGAAAAAGTCCGGAAAAAACACTAAGGACTGAAATAACTGCATTTAAAGAACAAAATGACTAAAAATGGGAAAAAATGAAAATTCGATTTTGACAATGTAGTGAAAAATGTAATTAACCCTCCATGTTGAGGCCAAGGGAGACGTAAGAGCAGAGGAGAGATAAAGAGAGAGACAGAGCCAAAAGGAAAAGTAAGAGACGTAGTGGGGAGTAGAGACAAACGGAGAGGGGGGAGGAAAGAGGGAGAAATGATTGACGAGAGAAGATAGGAAAAGAGGCGAGAGGGGGGACATAATTATAGATTAACACAATGAGGGAGGGAGACGGAGGGAGACAGAGGGCCACAGACAGAGGGAGACAGACAGAGGGAAGGGGCGACAGAGGGAGGGAGATAGACAGAGTGGGAGACAGATAGAAGGTGATACAGGGTGGGAGGCAGACAGAGACAGACAGAGGGAGGGAGATAGAGAGAGAGGGAAAGAGAGGGAGACAGAGAGAGGGAGACTAAGAGAGAGGGAGACTAAGAGAGAGGGAGACTAAGAGAGAGGGAGACTAAGAGAGAGGGAGACTAAGAGAGAGGGAGACCGACAGAGAGAGGGAGACCGACAGAGAGAGGGAGACCAAGAGAGAGGGAGACCAAGAGAGAGGGAGACCAAGAGAGAGGGAGACAGAGAGAGGGAGACAGAAAGAGGGAGACAGAAAGAGGGAGACAGAAAGAGGGAGACAGAAAGAGGGAGACAGAAAGAGGGAGACAGAAAGAGGGAGACAGAGGGAGAGGGAGGGAGAGGGAGAGGGAGGGAGACAGGGAGGGAGCCAGGGAGGGAGACAGAGGGAGGGAGACAGAGGGAGGGAGACAGATAGAGGGTGATACAGGGTGGGAGACAGACAGAGACAGACAGAGGGAGGGAGACAGAGAGAGAGGGAAAGAGAGGGAGACAGAGAGAGGGAGACAGAGAGAGGGAGACAAACAGAGAGAGGGAGACTAAGAGAGAGGGAGACAGAAAGAGGGAGACGGAGGCAGAGGGAGACAGAGAGAGAGGGAGGCAGAGAGAGAGGGAGACAGGGAGGGAGCCAGGGAGGGAGACAGAGGGAGAGAGATAGAGGGAGGGAGACCGAGGGAAGGAGACCGAGGGAAGGAGACTGAGGGAAAGAGACCGAGGGAAGGAGACCGAGGGAGGGAGACAAAGACAGACAGAGGGAGACAGAGAGAGAGGGAGACAGATAGGGTGGGAGACAGAGGGAGAGAGGGAGGGATACAGATGGAGGGAGACAGAGGAAGGGAGACCGAGGGAAGGAGACGGAGGGAGGGAGACCAAGGGAGGGAGACCAAGGGAGGGAGACCGAGACAGACAGAGGGAGACAGAGAGAGGGAGACAGACAGAGAGAGGGAGACTAAGAGAGAGGGAGACAGAAAGAGGGAGACTGAGGCAGAGGGAGACAGGGAGAGAGGGAGGCAGAGGGAGACAGGGAGGGAGCCAGGGAGGGAGACAGAGGAAGAGAGCTAGAGGGAGGGAGACCGAGGGAAGGAGACCGAGGGAGGGAGACAAAGACAGACAGAGGGAGACAGAGAGAGAGGGAGACAGATAGGGTGGGAGACAGAGGGAGAGAGGGAGGGATACAGAGGGAGGGAGACAGAGGAAGGGAGACCGAGGGAAGGAGACCGAGGGAAGGAGACCGAGGGAAGGAGACCGAGGGAAGGAGACCGAGGGAGGGAGACCGAGGGAGGGAGACCAAGGGAGGGAGACCAAGGGAGGGAGACCAAGGGAGGGAGACCAAGGGAGGGAGACCAAGGGAGGGAGACCAAGGGAGGGAGACCAAGGGAGGGAGACAGAGGGAGGGAGACAGAGGGAGACAGAGAGAAAGGGAGACAGAGAGAGCGAGAGAGAGGGTAGGAGACAGAGGGAGGGAGACAGAGGGCAACAAACAGAGGTAGGGGGTTTACAGAGGGAGGGAGAAAGACAGGGAGACAGAGGGAGACACACAGACAGACAGAGGGAGGGAGGCAGAGGGAGACAGAGAGAGAGGGAGACAGAGAGAGAGAGGGAGACAGAGGGAGACAGAGAGAGAGGGAGACAGAGAGGGAGGGAGGCAGTCGGACGGAGGCAGAGGGAGGGAGACTGAGGGACAGAGACTGAGGGAGGGAGACAGAAGGAGGGAGAGAGAGGGAGAGAGACAGAGAGAGGGAGACAGAGAGAGGGAGACAGAGAGAGAGAGGGAGACAGAGAGAGAGAGGGTGACAGACAGAGTGAGTGAGACAGAGGGAGACAGAGAGAGAGAGTGAGAGAGAGAGAGGGAGACAGAGAGGGAGGGAGACAGAGAGAGAGAGGGAGGAGGGAGGGAGACAGAGACAGATAGAGACAGACAGAGACAGATGGAGGCAGAGACAGGGACAGGGGAAGACACGCAGAGACAGACAGAGAGACGGAGGAGGGAAACAGGGACAAATAGAGACAGACAGATAGAGGCAGGACAGGGACATACAGATAGAGGCAGAGACTAAGACAGACAGAGAGACATAGAGGGAGACAGAGGGAGAGAGAGTGGGAGGGACACAGAGGGAGACAGAGAGAGATGGAGAGAGAGAGATGGAGATAGAGGGAGGGAGACAGAGGGAGGGAGACAGACAGAGGGTGACAGTCAGAGGGCTACAGACAGAGGGCGACAGACAGGGCGAGAGAGGGAGACAGAGGGAGGGAGACCGAGGGAGCGAGGGAGACAGAGGGAGACAGACAAAGGGCGACAGACAGAGGGCGACAGACAGAGGGAGACAGACAGAGGGAGGAGGGTGACAGAGGGAGGTAGACAGACAGAGGGAGAAAGGCAGACAGAGGGAGGGAGAGAGAGAATGAGGGAGGAATACAGAGGAAGAGAGACAGAGGGAGGGAGATGGGGAGAGAGAGGGAGGGAGACAGGGAAAGAGAGAGGTAGGGAGATAGGGAGAGAGAGGGAGGGAGACAGGGAGAGAGAGGGAGAGCGAGATAGACAGACAGAGTGAGTGAGACAGAGGGAGACAGAGAGAGGGAGAGGGAGGGAGAGAGAGAGACAGAGGAGACAGAGAGAGACAGAGAGAGAGAGAGAGAGAGAGAGAGAGAGAGGGAGACAGAGGGAGGGAGGCAGAGGGTGGGAGACAGACAGAGGGCAATACACAAAGGGCGACAGACAGAGGGAAGCAGACAGAGGGAGGAGGGTGACAGAGGGAGGTATACATAAAGAGGTAGGGAGACAGAGGGAGGGAGACAGAGGGAGAGAGAGGGAGGGAGAGGGAGGGAGACAGGGAGAGAGAGGGAGGGAGACGGAGAGAGCGAGGGAGAGAAAGATAGACAGACAGAGTGAGTGAGACAGAGGGAGACAGGGAGAGGGAGGGAGATAGAGAGATAGAGGGAGACAGAGAGAAAGGGAGGAGACAGAGACACAGAGAGAGAGAGAGAGAGCGCGAGAGAGAGAGAAAGAAAGATGTGTGTATGCCAGGTCTGGTAGCTAAGTGGACGAAGGCGTCCGCTGCAGGGACCTGTGTTCAACCTCATGGTCATAGTTTTTTTGTTGCTGTAGCCTCTCCCCCCTCCCCACTGACCTCGCCCCCACCGGTGCGGCCCTCGGCCACAAACCAC
Organism: Lissotriton helveticus; assembly: GCF_964261635.1. Classification (NCBI taxonomy): domain Eukaryota; kingdom Metazoa; phylum Chordata; class Amphibia; order Caudata; family Salamandridae; genus Lissotriton; species Lissotriton helveticus. The sequence continues at coordinate 1,492,396,405 of NC_136057.1, forward strand.
ACTTTAAATTTGGCCCCCGAGAGAAAGTTTGTGAGTACCTATGCTCTAAAACCGCATCAACCTGATTTAGAATGTTTTTGGTTTTTTCCGGTCATTTTTAGATTTTCCCTCTGTTTTATTGTAGTTGCCAGGTCGTCTGATGTGGCGCCTCACAAGATTTGTCTCTTCCCCCTATGGGTTTCTTTGTTTATTTAAGCTCTTTGTCTTATTAGATTTTTTTTAAAGTATTTAATACTTGTGCTCAATCATGTCAGAGGATGGTGATGAAGTTAAAATGTTGCCCCCCCCTGGAAACATTTCTGCGGATGCCCATGATAGGCTCACTGGTTACCCTCCAGGTTCGGGGAGCACTGTAGAAACGACAATGCCATGTAGACTCAGCAGCCCTGAAGTCGCGGCCTTGACGTGTTTTGCTTTCTCAAAAGGCCGTTCTCTTCTTAACCCGGCAGAGCGCGTCCCACTCAAATACGAAGATGCAGCCTGCTGATAGGCTGAAGGTTCCCACAGATTTGAGGTATCTGTAGTGAGTCGCTATTATATCCTGAATGGATGCCAGGTACGGAAGATAGCTAATGCCTGCCCTGGATGGCATTGTATTTGGAATAAACTGGAGCTAAATATTTTCTTTATTATTTAAGTTGTTTGTGTCCCAAAACGGACGTGTGTTAGCCTTTAGGGTAAAAAATACGGGTGTGTGTGTGTTAGCCTTTAGGGTAAAACATATAGAATTTCACTTTCTAAAGTATTTGAAATATTACACGACCTGACACTTAAGTTGGCCGCTGAGATTGTTCTCAGTCTTCCATATTTCCTTTTGCCGGATCCCAAGCACTACTCCATTGTTTTGTTTTTGTGGGGGGGGGGGGGGACAAAAATGGCAGGGCGAGAGAGAGTGAGAGAGAAAGGGAAAGAGTGAGAAAGAGAGAGAGGGGGAGAGGGAGAGCGAGAGAGGGGGAGAGCGAGAGGGGGAGAGAGAGAGGGAGAGTGAGAAAGCGAGAGAGGGGGATAGAGGGGGAGAGAGAGAGCGAGACAGGGGGAGAGAGAGAGCGAGTGAGGGGGAGAGAGCGGGAGAGACAGAGGGAAAGAGAGAGAGAAAGCGATAGGAGAGAGAAAGTGAGAGAGAGAGCCCGGGAGTGCTGCATGCATGCGCGCGCAGTCTGCTCTTTTTGGAAGCACATACTCGTGCTTGTGGCACGCCCCTGCCCGCTCCCACAAGGTGGGTGCCGCCACAAGCACGAGTATGTACTTCCAAAAAGAGCCGAGCGACGGCTAAACGTCCTCCTATGCAGCTAAAAAGGGCAAGCAGAATCAGGGATATGGATCATCGCTCTGTGGAGTTCCTCTTGTTGCTATTACCTGACTAACATTTATAGAATTAAGCATTATGCTAGAACAAATCCTGACACTGCTTGACAACTGACCCAGTAAGCTGAACAATTTTTTTGCCATGAACTAGAAAGCCCATTTTATTTGTTCAAACTTCTTCCTTTCACCCACAAGAATTATGGTCATGGGAACTCAAAAGATGTTAAACGTGTCTCCTGCGATAACCAAATATAAAGCATGTGGTGCGAAATTGATGGGATGGTACAAACGTTTAGTCAATATTGACTAAATGATCTGAAAATAGTGTATTGCTTTAACTTTTGGTAACAGAGTTAAAGGAATTTAAGTCTGTTAAAAGCCTATAGGAAGTGTGTTCTATTGTTGACGTGCTGGAATTTAAAAATTTTAAAAGACTACCAGAGCAAAAGAACTTACAAATAGAATATATGTCAAATAAAAAAAAGAAATATTTACGGACACCAGTGCTCCACATTCCTTTTACTGTTTTGAAGAACATTATTTGCTTTGGCCACACCCTGTACTGCAAAAGGATGAGAGAAGGCCACGAAGTGTCAGCAATGACCTAAGGTATAGTCAGATCATCTGAAAGACTTTCAATTACAGACAGAGACAGTGCTAAATATACACAATACATATTTTGGTAATGGGCCAAGATCATCTTATTAATGGGTCCAAAAACTTCTATTACTACTCTTTCATTTAGATTCCAGACAGCTGTAATCCAATTAAAGTGTTCTTTCCATCTGTGATTCCCTGTTTGCCTAAAAACGCGCCTTTCCCTTGCAACTGCCGGCGTACAGTGAGTGAGTTGAGACATTTCTATGACCATCTGACCGTATTCATTGAAAATTCTGCATCGGAGCCATAAGTCTTTCTTGATTTTGCAACCACTGCCGTGTCCGACAACCCTGGAGGCTCTCACTGCTCATCTGACATGAGGCGCCCGCAGGATGCATAAGCCCAGGAGGCTAACAAATGCAAATCATGCAGGACTGGGAGCCAGACACATCAGAATGGTTAACCTGTGAACCTCTGAGAAGGAAATTCTTTCATAGGAAAGTATTGGACTGAGCATTGTCCCAATAAATGTCTGCATCTGTATGGTAGTGAGGTGAGGCTTCACAACGTTGATATTAAAGCCCAGATCATAGTGCAGAGTCATTGTCTGCTGGAGAGGTTCCTGTACCAGTGCCAGGAACTCAGCCTTAATTAGCAGATTGCCAAAGTATGTAAAAACATACACGTACAAACTGCAGCAAAGGAGCATGATCGCAAGTATCTTCATAAAGACATGTGATGTTGTCGTCAGTCTAAACAGGAGGGTCGCAAACTGATCGTGTCAGTGCTAGAAATGGGGGTCTTTAGTTGGCAATGGTTTACACCTTTGTCCAAATAGGGACCCTCGCTTCTAGTCAGGGAAAGGGGATACACTCCTAAAATAACCCCTTCTCACCCCCTTGGTGGCTTGGCACGAGCAGACAGGCTTATCTCAGATGCAGATTGTAAAGCATTTGTTAACACATACAGCAATACAGGGAAAACACCACAAATCGACACCACACCAGTTTAGAAAAATAAGTAATCTTTATCTAGACTTAGCACAAGACCAAACAACAAAAATCCACAACACAGTATTCAAGAATATGACTTTCAAATGGTAGAAATTGCTTAGTTCAATGTAGAAGGTAAATGCAACACTATACTCTCAAAGTACCTTGGATGAGTAACGCCAGTGCTCCTGACTTCAATCACACAGAGTTTGATCTGGAAAGTGTGTGACTTCAAGGGCCTGACAACACCGCAGCTGGCCCGCAATTCCACAGTCAGCCAGAACTGTTTAAATTTGTTATTCATGATGCCATGATAGCCCCAGACAGAGCTACTGACTACAAGGAACTGTATTTTAAGTCTATTCTTGCTTATTGATATTTCTAAGTACTGTATGGTGGATTTTTATCATTTATAGTCTTGTTTTGCACAGATAAAATATTGGATATATTTCTAAAACTGGTGTGTTGTCTATTTGTAGTGTTTTCACTGTATTACTGCTGGTTATGTGCAAATGCTTTACACACTGCCTCTGGGATAAGCTCGGATGCTCGTGCCAAGCTACCAAGGGGGAGAGCAGGGGTTATTTTAGAAGTGTATCCACCTTATCCTGACTCGGGAGAAGGTTCCCTACTTGGACAGGGTAACAACCTGCCAACTAGAGACCCCCATTTCTAACATGCAGTATCATCAACAATCCCTTTTTCGCAGTAGATAGAGGAGACGCTCTGGAGGCTCATATAACCAAAGACAGCTGGGTGGGACATTTTAAGAAAATGTATAATTCCCCATTATCTGAAATCAGTGGGGGACGGGTAGGATAGGAGGGAACCCTGTCTTACAAGTTACATAAAAAGAGGTAAAGAAAGGCATATTGGGGTTACCTAAGAACAAGGCCCGGGCCCTGATGGGATTCGCCCAACCTTTATGTACAGGATGTGGAGGTCTGGGTCCCCATTCTGACCTCTCTTAATGAAGCTGTGCAGGTTGGCCCCCTCAAAGTCATGTGAAAAGTCAATTATTGTGCAGGTTTTTTCAAAAGGGTTACAGGGACAGTACCCATTGCTACAGGCCTATATCACTGCTTGACTCAGTGGTTAAGGGGGTGGGGCGCATTCTCTTGAACAGACATTCTGAATGGGCAGAAACTAGCAAAATGTTGTCAGAGGCACAGTATGGCTTTCGGTCTGGGAGGTCAACTGTGGACCAATACCTGAACCTATATCTAGCATTAAGAAAATATACTGTTGCAAGGCCCAGCCCCATACATCTGGCATTTATGGATCTATAATCCACTTTTGACCAAGTAAATAGATCCAAACCAGATTATGTCATCCATGGGGGTAGATCAGGACATTGGTTTATTTTTTAGGGATCTCCATAAGGACACGGTGGCAGCGGTAAGCTATTCAAAAGATTTAAAGGTCACCCGCCATTTAAAAATTGAAAGAAGGGCATCCACTAGTTAGCAGGGAAAAAAAGAGGACCTTGCTAGGGCGAATGGCGCTGTATTTGATTTTGCTACACGACTAGGCAGCAGACCAACTAGGGCTCTCCTATAGATTTATAGGGCTACGTCCATCTCTAAACCAGCTTTTGGGAGTGAAATCTGGGGTTATACCAATCACAAATAGATGCAAATTGTCAAAAATACATTTTTGAGACGTTTTCTGTGTGCCCCGCAAAGTACCCCAACCTTCTCAATGCATGAAGAATTGAGAGTGACTTATCTCATAGATATTACTGCCTTTTGGCCACTCTCCCACTAGATAAATATCAGGAACAGGCCTGGATTCAACTGAGCAAAGAGATTATCAAGGACTGATTGGCCCTGGATTATTCACTTCACATTCCCTGATTTATTTAGAAATTCAGACAGTATCTTCAAGCGGGACCATAAATTGGTGAAAAAACACTTTTTTAGAAGGAGGCGGTTGGATAGGGAAGGGGACCCTTTAATGAACACAAGTGTTTGTCGATGTGTCCTCTTGAAAACCATGCCCTCTACCAAGCCTTACCTCTTGTGTGTTAAAAGTAGGTACAACCGCTTTTTACTCACCAGTTTCTGGATGAACCTATTGGCCTTCTTGTTAGCCTACCCGCGGGGGAATACAGTTGTTAATCTTACATCCTGCAACTGCAACAGTAAGTTTACGCAGAACACGCTACATTTTATGATGTTCTGTAGCTTTTATAAAGTACCCAGGAAACATTTTATTCTCCCAGTTTAGAAAAAGACTTTATTCTACTCAGGTTCACCCCGCACTTATATATGTGCAAATGCTTTTCGGATATTTTATTCTTAATGTTCTTAGATTTTTAAAAGTACTGTTAGGTTACGGAAGAGGTGTGGCGCCGCAGCCAGGGCGACTGACTCCGGAATCTGGGGATCACGGTTCGATCCCCGGCACCGGCGGCAGATTAGCCCAGCACCATGTGACTCTGGGCAATAGCTTGCTTAATCTTCCCGACGGCCCCCAGCGCCTAGAGACCCTAACGGGTGATTGTGCGCTTTACAAATGTGGATATTATTATTATTAGGTTGAGAAACAGCTGTGATTAAACCCCCTTGGAGTGTAGGACATTTGCCACCTTTTATATCTTTGTAGGACCTTTTTAACTGTGTATTTATACTATGTATTTTTGAATTGGTGAAATCGAGGATGATTTTGAAGTGTTTGTCATGGCTTGCTTTACTTTGAAGGTTTTTATTTCAAAGACTGAATAAAGTTTATATCGATTGATATTGACTGTGAACGTTAAATAGCAGATGTGGACAGGGAGAACTGGCAGATGAAAGTCGATGTTCCAGCTCCAGGGATGGCAACCAATCTTTAGTGCTCATCCCCTGAAAATGCAAAGGAACGCACCAAAGCATGTTGATGTAGTGTGACAGCCCAAGAGTCAGTGGAATCAAGCCAAACAGCAATATCTGTTCTAATGCATCTATACTATCACTTACAAGGTTAGAAAAAATGCGTCTTGATTTGGCCTGGTAGGCTTGCAACCATATGTTTGGACAGTTTTCCTACTACATAGACATACCCGACTAAGAGGCATGTGGCATTAGCCATGCAGGCAGCTAAACTGCCTCAAGCAACAACAACAAAATTGTCCAGTTTCTTTGATTTTGTATCTGGGGAACTTTTTTGCTTATGCCTAATGCCACTCCTGATGTATAGACTATAATGCAGGATTCTCCAGCCACCTCTGCCCTGGGCTTTTCTTTCAATCTGTCTCCAGGTGTAACCAACTCCTTGCAGTCAGCCTTGAGGACTCGGTTCCAGGTGTTTCTTTGCTTTTCTCTTTTCCTTTGAGGTTTCCAGGTCAGGTGGCGTTTGATGTAGGCATGCGGAGAGTGTGACCTACCCAGCCCAAGCGTCTTTTCATGAGTTCTTCATGAGCAGGGAGTTAGAAAGTCTGCTGCCCTAGGTTGTGTTGCTGTTGGTGTTTGGACAGCAGATTTGGAGTATTTTCCTCAGACAGTTGTTGATGAAGGTCTGAACTTTGTTGGTGGTAGTCACTGTTGTCCTCCAAGTTTCTGCTCCATACAGAAGGACCAATTTTATGTTGGTGTTAAAAAGCCTGCTAATGGTTTGCCGCATTAGGTTATTGGATCTCCAGCTCTTCTTTAACTGAATGAAGGCTGCCCTTGCTTTTTTGATTCTTGCCTTGAAGTCTGTGCCGCCCTGCTTGTCTATGAACACTTCCCAGGTAGGTGAAGGTCTCAACCTCTTCCAGTGCATCGCCTTCAAGATTGACTGCAGTTCTGCTGGCCGTGTTAGCCTTCAGGATCTTCTCTTTTTTCATTGTGAATGTTGAGGCCAGGTTGTGCTGATGTGGCTTCCACCTCGTCGTTCTTCTCTTGCGTCTGCTGACTCGTATTGGAGAGTACGGCCGGGTGGTCTGCAAAGTACAAAGCATCGAGCTGCGCCCAAGGTGTCCACTGGATCACATTTCTTCTTGCTGTGGATGTCTTCATGATCCAGACTATGGCCAGCAGTAAGAGAAGAGATGAGAGCAAACAACCCTGGCAAACCCCGGTCCTCACTTGAAGGCTTTCTTGAGTTGTCCTTAATGGACTAACTTTCAGGTCTTTCCCTTGTAAGAGTTCATAATGATTCTTACAAAGTTTACCTGGCACACCATAGTGGCAGAGGAGCTTCTAAAGGTCTCTCTGTCCAGGCTGTTCAATGCCTTCTCATAGTCGATAATGACAGAGGGGGGAATTCCATTCCAACAACTGCTCAGTGAGGATGTGCACTGTTGCAATCGGGTATGTACAGATTCTATATTTGTGAAAGCTAGCTTGCTAACCACGCACCTGAGCATCAACGTTTGCGCAGTTACTCAGGTAACCTTTCTTGGGGATCATGATGGGATATTACTCTTTCCAGTTTGACTGCACCTTTTCCTCTTTCCAGATCCTTCCAAACATGGGAATAGAGCATGTGTACTGATAGTTCAATGCCTGCCTTCACTGCCTCTGCAGGAATGTTACTGGGTCCAGTTCCCTTTCCGTTTTTCAGATGTTTGCTGAAAACATCTTTTGCCAGCTATTTGCACCTAAAACCCGAAATCTCTCCTACCAGCGATTTATGGAATATTAGAGGACACTGGGTGCATTCATTATTGTTTTGATTCAGAGGTGATATGAGTAAATATTTGCTTTGCTTCCTATTTGGATATCAGAAAAAATTAGAATGCACAGTTCGCCCATGCAAGAATGTTCCTAGCCAATCAATGCTTCATTTTCTTTTATTTTAAAACTCAGGAATTTAAGGTATTGTGTTCAGGCCTACTATTAGCTTCAACAACTTTTTGATGAAGAGACTCGTTTATGTGTAAGTCTATTTCTTTGCGCTGCTGTGCGATCCCGAGATACAATGCACTTTGAGTAACAGGGCCATCTAAAATGCTTTTTATATTTTCAGGATCTGGTTTTAGTACTGTATGGGTAAAGCATGTTTTATATAATTTATTGTGAACCTTTAAATCTATTTTGTAGCACTGTGATAATTATTTTTGTATGTTATGACTGTGCACTGTTGGTTGTATGTATTTTTAAGATTGTAAATGCCTTTATGGTTGATCTATGAACCTAATAAAGTTTACATTGATTGATTATTTACTCACTTTCTCTGCATCCTTAAGGACGGTGGTGTTATATCGCTGGAGTTGGTTGGTTGGTCTGATCATGCTCTCTTCGGCTTTAGCCTAGCCATGACAAGGTGATGGTCCGACACCAGGTCTGCTCCTCTCATCACTCTCACATCCTACAGAGACCTCCAGAACTTCTTAGCAATGCAAACACAGGCGATCTGATTCCCTATTGAATGGGCTGTTGACACCCACGTTGCCTTGGGTATTCTATTATGAGGGAATACAGTACTGTCTATCACCAGACTGTTCAGGTTCAGGGCACAGACATCTGCGACCCTTTCAACAATCCTGTTCATTTCACCAAGGCCATGGTGGTCCATGAGTTCTTCGTATCCAGCGTTGTTGCTTTCAATCTTTGCATTGAGCTCCCCAATAAGTATGGTGATGTCTCTTTCACTGCATTTCTTTAGGAAAGACTGGATTATGTTATATTATTGATATTATTGTGCTTTTTCCTCTATGTTGCGGTCATTTGTAGGTGCATAGCACTGGATAACATTGATGTAGATTCTCTTTTTCTTTGTGCGAAAGATCACTGTGATGATTCTGGGACAGTGGGCTTCCCATCCAATCAGAGCTCTGTTGGCTGCTGCCAATAGCATCATTGCTATTCCATAAGGATGTGGGGTGTTCTCTTCCTCGTGGAAAGAGTACAGCAGCATTACAACTGGAGTCAGTCTTTTCTGTCCGGACTGTGTCCCTATGGTCTCGCTGATGGCAAGACAGGCAAGGTTGCAGTTTTTCATCTTCGCTGACACTTGGGCTGCTGACACTTGGGTTGTCATGCCTGTCTTGTGCATGGTCCTCACATTCCGTATACTGATGGTGATGGTCTTGGTTGATCAGCTTAGTGCCTTTAAGTGATCGGTGGCTTTCACCACAAGGCGCCATAGCTCTCTATGAAGGAGATTTCTCTCTCCCCAAGGCTGGGATGTCTTTTGGTTGACATTTCTGTAGCTACGATTATTTTACCTGGTGGTGTAGCTAGACCCATGCATAACCCTTTGCCTTACGCAGCTGGGCTTGTGACTAGCCATGGCTGCCGTATAATTGTTTGAGTTCTGCTTGAAAAATCACGACTGAACAACCAGAATCTCTGGCAGCAGGTGTGACGACAAAAAGAGAGGGTCATCTGGAGCGGGCCTATGGTGTTGATGATCTACCTTGCATCCTTTATAGGGCTTAGAAGAGCCTCATTGAAATGGAAGGTAGGGCCTGTGGACAACCTGTGGGGGATTGCAAGATTTCTATCAGAATTATAGACCTCACTTCCGAAGAAGGCAAATTCAATTACAAGGTTTCTGCCGCCTTCTGAACAACTGTTGGTTAAAGAGCAGACATCCTTGAAAGCTACATCAGATGGGTAAAAAATGGCATTTTTTGGTTAAGTAGCTAGGCCACTGGCATTTTATAATTCCAAATTAAGGTCTTCGTCAGCATTGTAAGGTAGCAGGAGATGGCCAGTTTCTGGGTCATCATCCTTCATTGCAGCCATAATCTCTATCCTTTATAGCCAAGGCATCTCAATTTGAACAGAGGGGGAACGTTTTGGCATGCTGAGTGGCCCACCTAGTAGTTCATCTTTAAACATCCTTACCTGCATCTTTGCCACATGAATGTTTTACTCTACTGACTACTTGGCTAGCGTCACAGTGCGTTCAGTGAGTTTCAGTGCTATGAATTTCAAAATCAATGCAGAAGAAGGGCCAGAATAAACAGTGGGTGACTTTGCCTGAGATGACAGGACCAGAATACGCAGAGTTGTGGTCTCAAAAGGCATTGGGGTAAGAGTTGCCATAGGCAGGAATGATCTGCAGGAGAAACAGGAAACTTCTGTCTCGTCCGACATTAGTGATCAACAAAAACTCCAAAGGGACCAGGATAGGGTCCGCTTACGCGAGTAAGAGGAGGACTACACCGTCCTTTGATGCTTTATTTATTTTTGTGTGTCAACCTCTTAAGCGATAGAAAAACTAACTCAGTCTTCCACTCCCTGATGGCCTTCAGGTGGACAGGGACACAAGAATCATTGACCGCAGCATCAAATTTCAATCCCAGACACTACAAACTGTTCATAGGGGGGTCTGAAAAATACAGCTTGTTACAGCACTGCCTGCAAGGCTTGAAGTTTTTTGAGGAAACATGTAACCTAGCTGCTATTGATTAGCGAACACATTTGTCATTCAGACACCCATAGAGAGGTCCAGTCAGCATCAATGAGAAGCAGAAAAAGGGTAACTGACACCTGTGCACCAGTTAGTGCCTAATATATGCAAGTGACATTATATCTGGACCAGGAGTTGCAGATGGAACAGCAAGATGGCACCTAATGGTTCGTGAGAGCCACTGCTGGGGAAAAACATTAAACAACTAGTGTGAAGCCTGGAAGTAGTATTCATAAGATGAATAATCATATATAAAAAGATACATGCATTAGACGCACCCCAGATTATAGAAGGGTCTTCCAAAAAAAGTCCATGTCAAAACACCACTGTGGAGTGGCTCCTGAAGCCTTATCCTAAAACACAAATTGCAGTGGAGTAGCCACATAACCTGAAAAAAAGCTGGCAATAATTTGAAAGAGCACCCCTTAGAGACTTGGGAACCGAAAATTTCTCACTGGCTTTTCTTATTTTATGTATTGCACTAGGTCTAGCTCAGTAAACGTTCAGTAATCTGTTTTTTGCTTTATTTCAATTCTACCTAGACTTGAGGTATCAAAAGCAAGAGACTGAACATAGTTGAAATCCACCCTCAATTCTAATCCCCCCAAATAGAAAGGATTAACATTAAACTGAAAAATAATTGGGCACCATTCACAACACGCTATTGTCATTAAACAAAGTATGTAGAGTCTTACAAAAAAGAGAAAGAGATCACTACCTAGTGCCTTGCATTACAATTGACAGGAATATAGCACTAAATTAGAGACCCTTATGAAAATCGATTACAAACCCCACCTATGGAACGCTGAAGGGAATAAGAAAAAACTGGGCTCAATTCCTCCTGACTGGAATGTGGACTTACTTTTCAGTTCAAATGGAGTTTTGTGTAGGAAAACGATAGAGGGATTGTTGTCTCTAGATTACAAACTATGGTTCTTATGCTGGTTATTTTTCATATTAATATTGATTGTTCTCATTCTAATCCAAAATATATACTAACATGAATACTGATATGCATGTATGCAAGTTTCTCATACATAGACAGGGTGATCATTTTTACTAATGTAATATCTGGATTCTAACTTTTATATTTTCCACATGTGCCCATATTATCCTACTAGTCCGCAAGACAAACATCCCAGTCAGATTCTTCAATCGTTATTCAGGTATCCCCATCAGAACTCCGCCACAGGAACAGGGATCCATAAAAAGCACATATGGAGAGATCCTGAGCCAAATCCAATGATGAAAGATTCCACGCTCTCCCGGCATATCGCTCACTGTCAAACATTCAAAATATATATGAAATGCCAAATGAGCAAAGTATGAAAAAATACGAAAAAAAGTCTGATTAATACTGAAGATTATCTCTCCATTTTGACCCCTCTTGTCCATTTATTTTCCCTCTCCTTTTTTCATGTCATGTACCATGGAAGAAAAAGGTAATAAAGTTGTTTACAACCTAATTGCAGTCCTTACCAGACTTCTTATTATTCATCAAATCAATACAAGCTATTTTATTATATTTACTGGTGATCTATCCCCCTGTTAAGAACCCAGGGGTAGATGTACGAAGCATTTTTGCATTTCTAAATGGCCCAATCAACAGAATAGGGCTGTTTGCGTCGCAAAAAAACTTTTCCTGATGTACAAATTCCAAAATGCTATTCATTAACCTGTTACTGACTCACAATTTGGGGTTTCCGATTTGGTGTTTGGAAGGGGCATGTTGAGGGTGTCCCTTCGTATTGGTATGTGCAAATTGTTTGCGACCACAATGCAGACGCAAAAGATTTGAAATTTACCAAGGGACCCTGTCACTTTTAAGAATGGTTGGGAAAATATTTTAAGAGCAGGCAGTAGTGCAAGGGACCACTGCCTACTCTTAAAAAAAGAAAGTTCAAAGTTTCATTGTTTCCTTTTAAATGCATTCCATTTTCCTTTAAGAAAAACAGGCTGCGTTAAAAAAAGAAGAATGCTTTATTAAAAAGCAATCACAGACAGAGTGGTCTGCTTACCCCAGAAAGCCACCATCCTTGTTATAGGAGGAAATTGTAGTGAGGTGCAAAATTGCAACCTACCTCATTGATATGCATTAGGTAGGTCTATTTTCAACCCACTCAAATCACTAAATGAAACTCAATAAGTTTCATACATAAGGAATAGCGAATCCCTAATTACGATGTGCAAAAAGAAATGTGTTACTTACCTGTAACTGCAGTTATCCAGTATTGGTATCTTTCATAGATTCACATGCCTGAATCATTCCCCGTCATCGGAATGGGAGTCCCCGGTACAGAAGTAAAGTAATGTCCCATTAGACATAGAGAGTAATAGGCCTAAGGCCTCACATTAGTAACATATCCAGGTTCTTTTGTAATAAGGATCAAACTCTTAGAGAACAGCCAATCAGCTATCACCACCCTCTGGAACCTTCCTGGAAGGTGCTCTAGTCCCTCAGATTTTCGTAAGCACATTGCTATATAGAGGTGCAACTGAGAGTACTAGGAGAGACCTTCCAGGGGAGGCGGGTGGGTTGCATGTGAATCTATGAAAGATACCAATACTGGATAACTGCAGTTAAAGGTAAATAACGCATTTCTTATCCAGTATTAGGGTATCTTTCATAGATTCACATGCCTGAATCAGAATAGAAAGCAATGATAAGCACATTTTGTTTCGTACAGAATGCAGAAATTCACCAGATAATAGACATATCAATGTGAAAATGGAAAGCAACAAATTGCAAGTATGGCAAAGATCATAGAAATAACAGAGAAATGTGCGTCTAAAAAGAAAAGAGAGGTTGGTGGGAAGGAAGGAAGGCTCACCTCTATCGAAATAGATGACGTAACACCGCCTGTCCCACTGCAGCATCCTTCATTAGTTCCGTATCCAGGCAGTAATGCTTGGTAAATGTATGCAGAGTCTTCCATGTTGCCGCCCTGCATGTCTGTGATAGGCACACCTGAAAATAGTGCCATAGAAGTAGAAACTGCCCTAGAGGAATGGGCACAAATTTTCAATTGTAAAGGTTGGCCAGCTTGCTGGTAACAGAAGGCAGTAGCACCAGAGATCCATCTAGAAATACTTTGTTTAGTAAGTGGAAAACCTTTTCTAGGTAAACTGTAAGCCACAAAGACTTGGTTGGATTGAGGAACGCTTTTGTCCTGTCAAGGTAGAATTTAAGGCAGTGTTTCAGATCTAATGAATGTAGAGCTCACTCGGCTGCTGTTTGAGGATTTGGAAAGAAGGTCTTTATATATATATATATATATATAAAGATAGGTTCATTAAGGTGAAAGTCCGATGGGACTTTGGGTACAAACTTTGGATTAGTCTGAAGAATTATCCTATTGTTCTTGAATTGGAGAAATGATTCCTGTATTGTGAATGCGTGAAGCTCACTTACTCGTCTTGCAGATGCAAGGGCTAGAGGAAGTGCAGTCTTCCAGGAGAGGAACTTGAGGTACGCTCTGTGTATTGGCTCAAAAGGATGTCTCAGAAGTTGAGCAAGAACTGTGTTGAGTTGCCATGTTGGAGGTGGGGACTTTATGGGAGGGAAAGTCCTAAATAGGCCTTTGAGAAATTGTTTGATCAGTCTATGTGACCAAAGAGAAGGTCCTGTAGAAGATCTCCTGAAACGGGATATCACTGCCAGGTGAACTTTAACGGAGGCGTGAGCGAGGCCTGAAGTTGCTAGATGGAGAAGGTATGGTAATATTTCTTCTGAAGAGGAAGTGAAGGGATGCACCTTAGCAGATATACACCAGATACAGAATCTTTTCCATTTGAAGGAATAAGTCCTGTTTGTACTATCAGCTTGAGCCTGAGCTAGAACTGCTCTGCAGTCTGGAGAAATGTTTAGGCAATGAAATTCTTGGAACTCAGGAGCCAGGCCGATAATTTGAGAGATGCTGGATCCGGGTGTTGGACTTGTTTCTGATCCATTGTGAGGAGAGATGGGAATGGCTTCAACGGAAGTGGAGGTTGCAGGGAGAGAAGATAGTGCGCCGTGAACTAATGTTGGCGAGGCCATGCTGGAGCTATTAGGATTAGCGTGCACGGCTCTGCCTTCATCTTCCTGAGGACCCTGGGAATCAGGGGAATCGGTGGAAAGGCGTAGGCAAATACATCGAACCTTGCTATTGAAAATGCATTCTCCAGAGATCCCCGTTGGGGATGCCAGCTTGTGAAGTGTGGCAGGGTATGCTCAGAAGTGAGTCCCTTGCTCACTTTGCCACTGGATTCAAGCAAGCCGGGCTGAAGACGGCTGTAATGCCAGAAACCGGTCCTCGGAAGCTTATTTCCGGTCCAGGGAAGGCATGGCTTGGCAGTTCGGCCTGGACTGTTCCCATGAGGCACAGGGTCAGACTGATTTGCCTATAGCCATGTCTGAACTGGGGTGGCAGAGTGGGCTAAAGAACGGTGATGGATTAAACCCAGATCTTTTGACTGGGTGTGAGTGTTTGATTGGTTCGGATGCTCCGTCCATCACCACCCACCCCCCCCTTTTGTACCACTTTTGGACACCATAAGTGTGGCAGGGTATGCTCAGACGCGAGTCCCTTGCTCACTTTGCCACTGGATTCAAGCAAGCCGGGCTGAAGACGGCTGTAATGCCAGAAACCGGTCCTCGGAAGCTTGTTTCCGGTCCAGGAAAGGCATGGCTTGGCAGTTCGGGCTGGACTGTTCCCATGAGGCACAGGGTCAGACTGATTTGCATATAGCCATGTCTGAACTGGGGTGGCAGAGTGGGCTAAAGAACGGTGATGGATTAAACCCAGATCTTTTGACTGGGTGCGAGTGTTTGATTGGTTCGGATGCTTCGTCCATCACCACCCCCTTTTGTACCGCTTTTGGCCACCATAAGTGTGGCAGGGTATGCTCAGACGTGAGTCCCTTGCTCACTTTGCCACTGGATTTAAGCAAGCCGGGCTGAAGACGGCTGTAATGCCAGAAACCGGTCCTTGGAAGCTTGTTTCCGGTCCAGGGAAGGCATGGCTTGGCAGTTCGGGCTGGACTGTTCCCATGAGGCACAGGGTCAGACTGATTTGCATATAGCCATGTCTGAACTGGGGTGGCAGAGTGGGCTAAAGAACGGTGATGGATTAAACCCAGATCTTTTGACTGGGTGTGAGTGTTTTGATTGGTTCGGATGCTCCGTCCATCACCACCCCCTTTTGCACCCCACCCCCCACCCCCTTTTGTACAGCTTGTGAAGTGTTGGCATTTGGCATTGTACTGGGTGGCAAACAGATCCAACAGTGGTTTGCCCCATTGAGAGAAGATGGTGAGAGTATGCTGGTTCAGTTCCCACTCGTGGCAGGTTGTCTGCAGTCTGCTTAGCAAATCTGCCAATGTATTGTCATTTCCTGGAACATACTCCGCTCTCAGGGAAATTTTGTGCTGAAGCGACCAGTTCCAGATTTTTTGAGATTCTTAAGAGAGTGATAGTGAACGAATTCCTCCCTGTTTGTTCAGGTAGTGCATCGTCATAGTATTGTCTGTTCTGACGAGCACTAGGGAACCTTTGATCCTGGGAAGGAACGCCCGGAGGGATAGATAAACTGCTCTCAGCTCCAGGAGGTTTATGTGCAGTTTGCTTTCTGAAGATGACCACTTTCCCCTGATCTGGAGCTCTTCAAGGAAGGCTCCCCAACCTTCTAGAGATGAGTCTGTGTTTATCACTTGGGGAGAGGCTTGAGTTAGAAAAGGTAGGCCTCGGGAGAGATTTTGTGGAAGAGTCCACCAGTGTAGAGCAACGACCATCTGAGGAGTGACCTGTATGATGCCGTTGAAGGATCCGTCTACTTGAATCCACTGACTGGAGAGAGACTCCTGGAGAGAACGCATACGGAGGCAACAGTAGGGAATGCAGGATGACATCATTCCAAGGAGGGATTTGAATAGGCGCACTGAAAGTTTTTCTTTTCCTTATGCGCTCTGCTAATTGTAGAAGTTTTTGTTGTTGCTCCTGTGACGGGAAAGCTTTTTCCAGGACAGCTCCCAGAAATTGTATTAGTTGAGAAGCCTGTAGGATTGATTTGTCTGGGTTGAGGGTGAGACTCAATTGTTTGAAACTACGTAGACAGGCTCTGGAAGATCTCCTCGTGCTGTCGAGAGAGGGTGCCTTGACGAGCCAGTCGCCGAGATAAGGAAAGACTGGGTGATATTGCTGTCTGAGGTATGCAGCCCCTGGAGAGAGACATTTTGTGAAGATGCGTGGGGCTGACTTGAGTCCGAAGTGCAGGACCCGGAACTGGTAATGTCTGCCGGCCACAGCAAACCCTAGGAATTTTGTGTGTCGTCTGTGGATAGGAATATGAAAATAGGCATCTTGGAGATCCAAGGACACCATGTTCGCATTGAGAAGTTGCAGGACTTCCTGAATGGTAACCATGCGAAACGATTGTTTCTTTAGGAATTTGTTTAGGCTTCTCAAATCTAGTATTGGTCTCCATTACTTCTCCTTTTTGCGTACCAAGAAGAATCAGGAGTAAAAATCTTGTCCTCTTTGACAAACAGGAACCTGTTCTATAGCCCCCTTCTGGATCATTGATGATATTTCTTGGAGTAAGAGGGGTAAATGCTTGTGAACCCTAGGTTGAGGAGGTGTTTGTGGAGGAATTTGAACAAACTCCAGCGAATGTCCAAATTGCACTAGTTGGAGAACCCAACGGTTTGTTGTTATTTGCTTCCAATTCTGAAGGTAGTGGGATATTTTTCCTCCTACTTTCGAAGGTGGAGAGGAAATGGAGATTGGCGGTAGAGAGACTTCATTGGCGTCGGGCAGAATCCTTCTGTTGTCCGGCTCTTCCGCGAAAGGAAGACTTGTTGTATGAAGTTTGTGCTTGTTGCCGCTGCTGGACTTGTGACCTGTATTGTTGGTTTGAGGAGGAGTATGAGGATCTATACTGCTGGTAGCCTCCTCTGTTGGAATATGGCCCTCTACCCCTTGAGCCTCGAAAAGGGGTACTTTTATATTGAAGGGTACCCAAAGCCCTGGCTGTGTCTGTATCCTTCTTTATTCCCTGAAGGGCTTCATCAATATGAGTGCCAAAGAGGAATTGACAATCATAGGGCATGTCCAGAATTTGTTGTCTGGATCTCGGGCCGGAATGTTGTTGCCTTAAGTCAACCCAGTTGGCAGAAACCAGTAGATGCGATGTCCATCGCGCAATCGATAATTTCTGAGGCTGATCTTTCACCCTCTAATAGTACTTTCCTTGCCTCCTCCTTAGACTCTTCCGGCAGGGTCTCTAGGTAGGGTGCAATGTCTGACCACATCTGCCTGTTGTAGCGCCCCAATAACACCAACGAGTTAGATGCTCACACCGGTAACGCCGACACGGAAGAAAAACGTTTTCCAATATTGTCTAGGCGTCTGCCCTCTTTATGCGGAGGAGCAGTGGGGCAGAAGGATTTTTTTTATCTCCGATGAGCTGCCTGACTTATCACTGAATCAGGCTTGGGATGGCCTATAAGGCTGGAGCTCTATATTTCTTGTCCAGTCTTGGCAAGACTGGGGGAACTGTGGAAGGATTTTCATTATGTTGATGCCTTGATCCCAGATATAACCTATGATGGACATAGATCTTACCGATTTCTTGAAAGGTTCCTTGATGTCATAAAGGAAACAGTCCTGTTGGTGAGAAGGCATAGGAAGTTGGAAGCGCTGTGCCACTCTTTCCAGGAGATTATGGAAGCCTCCGATATCTTCGGGAGGCGAGTCCACTTGTGGAGGCAACGGTAATGCTGGAAGAGGGATAACGTAGTCATCCCATTCGTCAAGATGTGACTGAGTATCCAGAATTTCCCCTTCTCCCTGTTAGGATGTTGTAATAAGTCTTGTAGCCAGAGAAATTAACTGGAAGAGTCAGAGGCTTTGTATTTTGCTTTCAAGTATAAATACTCTTGAAAACCTGGGAGACAATAGGCTTTTTTACTCATGAGAATTACAGTACTGCCCTTCTCTTGTTCAAGAATCCTAACAAATTGCAGGTCAAGAACGATTCTTAAATCAGCTTGTTCATTTTTGACATCTGCAATCTCCTTGTTCAGGTTGGTCCCCTGTGAACGCAACACTGCATGGTTGCCTTCAACATAAGAGATACAATTTTAAAGCTCTTCATTGTGATCAATAAAACAGGCTTTTTTATTTAATATTCTTAAAAGGCCTTAGTTGATTTATTTTCAACAATTTTGGATGACGTTTGAAGACTTCACACAATAGCATTGTGTGATGTTGGCAAGCTTCTTTCTACAACATAAATTGGTTCTAAACCTTTTTTAAGTCAGCACAACAAATTAACAGATTACACATGTCCTTGTTCTCTAGACTCATCTCACCAGACTGGGCAATCCATAACCTAACGCGCTTCTACAGTAGTCGAATCAGCTTTGGGACCTGGGCAAAGAGCTGCAGTTGCGATACTGAGTTTGCCACGCTTCCAGATAAAGTCTTTCCTAGCACTACACCTTCAACCTGACATAATTTCAGAGTTCTGCTCGGCTGAGCCAGCCAGGTTGACTAGACTAAGATAGATTCAGGGTGTAGCTCCTGCTATTGTGTAACTGACTTTGACCCCTTTTTGTCTTCTTTTAAAGCCACCAGCTTCTCTTGTTTCCGTTTGAGGAGACAGGTTTTAGTGAAAGGACCCGAGGTAGGGCTAGGACTATGATAGGAAAACACAGGGTAAAATCACCATTTCTTTATTTCCATAGTTGCTGTTAGGAATTTATATTAGCATATTTGTAGTTACTACATCAGAAGTCATTATATCGCAGCCAATACATAGGCAATCTTTACATGCGGAGAGCCATTACAATACATCGCAGGAACTTTTTAAAATGTCTTACTTTTCTAATACACACCCCTATTTTTATGTAAATTGTCTTTATCTCCATCTGTAGATATATACCATATATTAACATCAATACAGTTATATCTATCTTTAGCTATATCTCTCTTTATAGATAAATACACACACACACACATATATTATTACCTACTGGCGGTCGCCAGTAGGTATATATAGTTAGGATTTTTTCTCTATGGGATTTTTGAAAATTCTATGTCTAATAACTTTGGCGTTTGTGGACGGAATTGGCTGAAATTTTCAGGAAAATGGAACATTTTGTTTCTGAGCAGCCCCTGAAAATTGGGGGGGGTTTCGTCAAGGGGGGGCCGAGAAAAAAGGGGGGTCCCAAAACGTGTTTTTAACATTGAGTTTCCCATAGGGCGGTTGGCCTCACTTTTAGCCCGAACGGCTGAATGGATTTGCACGAAACTTGGCAAAATTGTAGGGACTGGTAGCCCGATGTGCCTTTGCTAGGTCTCAATATATGTGCTTCAGTGGATTTTGAGAAATTAACGTTCAAAAAAAGATATATATCTGTAACAGCGGACCGGGCAGCGCTCCGGTTCGCGGACTTTTCGCGGTACGGAGCTTTGTGAAGCGAAGCTGATTGGTTCTCCGGCGTCTGTGAACATTCCAAACAGTCCGTAGCGGCCGCCATCTTGTCTCTCGGTAGGATCGAGAGACAAGAGGAGGCCAAAGCGAAGGGGCAAATGACCATAAGGGGGCATAGTAGATCCTCGCTGACCCCCTAGGTTTGATGTGGAGGTTTTAAAAGGGCCCCGCGGGGCAAAAAAAAATAATAATAATAATAATCGAACGGCTGAATGGATTTGCACGAAACTTGGCAAAATATTAGGGACTGGTAGCCCGATGTGCCTTTGCTAGGTCTCAATATATGTGCTCCAGTGGATTTTGAGAAATTAACGTTCAAAAAAAGATATATATCTGTAACAGCGCTCCGCTTCGCGTACTTTTCGCGTTACGGAGCTTTGCGAAGCTGATTGGTTCTCCGGCGTCTGTAAACATTCCAAACAGTCCGTAGCGGCCGCCATCTTGTCTCTCGGTAGGATCGAGAGACAAGAGGAGGCCAAAGCGAAGGGGCAAATGACCATAAGGGGGCATAGTAGATCCTTCCTGACCTCTTAGGTTTGATGTACCATTTTGCCAAGTTTGGTGTAATTCCGTTCAGCCATTCAGGCTGTAGACGTATGTAAATGTCCTATGGAAAATTGCATGGGGAAAACACATTTGAAAGTGTTGAAATTTAGAACCAATTAAAATGTTACTTTGGTTTTGTATTTGTGTGTGATGAAAGTTAATTGGTTATGTATATATCTCAAATGAGAGGAAACCACAGCCATTTTGTGATACTACTGTCTGAGGTACATTTGTGAGGAATTTTTGGTGGTGAATTTCTGGTGTTTGATTTACACAGTACTAGGTGTTTGATTTACACAGTACTAACACTTCTCCTACTTTTAAAAAGGTGAGTTGTTAATTTGTAAGGGGAACTATGTTGTACACTTGAAAATAATTTGAAAAATGTTTTCTGTTATTTATTTGCAGTCCTTCTGTTATACTAAATACTTGATAAAGTTAGTTATGTATTACTAAAAACAATAAATGAAAGTGATTATTTTTTTCTGCAATTTACAGCAAGCAATTTCAAAATAAAATGGCTCACAATGAAGAGACCGTGGCAATTTCTTTTGAATTGTCCACTACATTGATTGAAATTGACAGCACCAATAATGAAATATTGTCACAAGGAGGAGATGACTTGAATGATTCCACTACATTGATTGAAATTGACAGCACCAATAATGAAATATTGTCACAAGGAGGAGATGACTTGAATGATTTTTTGGATCAATCTGTTGATGGCGAATTTATCGAATGTTTGGAGACCATAGAGTTACAAGAATCATCATTGCAGACTTTTAATGAGGAGATTCCAGATGAGATGATTGAAGAGGAAATTACTGATGAGGACATGTTACTAGTTCTTTCAAATTTAGAAAATTCAGAAGAATAAATTTATATTTAGAAATCAAAAATTGTTTGAGACATTATTCGTTTTTATTTTTAATTTATGAGGTTGTAGCGAAGTGATTGTAGTATAAAATGAGACTTATAGTATAGAGTGCAACATTTTTATGTTACATGGTAAGTTTACTCATATTTACTTCCCTTCTCCCACTATATTATCTCCAATGTGTATTTGACATCTCTTCTTCATCTCCGGCCTCCTTTCTCTCACTGTGTGTCTCTGATGCATCTTATCGCTGCTATTTTGTGTAATTACAGAAGAGAGTAAAATAAAATAGTTCGGAACGTGAAAAGGGGGCAAAGTAGAGTACCCCTCACCCCCTAGGCCTTCTCAGGCGGTCCCAAAAGGATCAGTTTCTGCTTTCCTGAGAGATTATGGTATGAGTTCCATATACCACAATAATTTGCATTACAACATGCAAGATATATATCTCCTATTACCAACTTTTGGAGATATTCGCGCTAAGCGCGAATATCTCCAAAAACTAACACCTGCCCTGAGCAGTTCTTAGCCATGTTATCCAATGGGAGGTGGATAACATGGCTAAGAGCATTAGCTCGGTAATGCATGAATATCGCTGAGTTTTCAGCGATATTAATGCATTGCGGTCGTTTTTTTATCGCATTTGCGATAAACCTTGATAATAGCAAGGTTTATCTTCGATAATTTCTGACGATGCTTAGCGGTAAAAAATTCGTTGGTAAGCATCGTTAGCGATAAATATCGCTTAACTTTGGTAATATGCACCAACGTCTGTTAACGTTCGAATCGAAGGAAATGAGGAAGTGTTGAAAAACATTGTTTGCGCCATCTTGCCTTTTTTGAAATGCCACACTTTTGTCGTGCACGGCAGCCATTTTAGATGCCTTGACCAGACCCACTCTCTGCACGCTGTCGATTCGTAGCATGGCTCCCCACCCTCGCAAGCATCTTCCCCAGGCACTGGTCACCCCCGCTCTCTGTCTTATGCATGGGCAATAAACCTCTCCCCATCTGCGCTGCTCTTCCCTGAGAATCACACTCTGTGCCCGCCCGACACCTCCCTTTCGCCCTATTCACTACCGCACCCTCTGACACTCCTCTTCCTCTGTGTCCGATTGTCCAGGCTATCAGCTAGCCCTGCAGATGTAGTTTATGGCCCCAGCTGTAAAGAATCACCCCTCTTCAAAGGAGTTATAGTAGATCAAGGCCCACACCCGATGAGATCCGTCACACCACACGTGTTCCTACTATCTGAAAACCATCCTGTATTGTGATTGGGGAGGGGACCGAGCCTGAAGCGGAAGATTCCAGGGATGACTCTTTGTACATCAAAGTTTTTACATTTATGTGTCACATTAAAAATATATAGCACTCCAACAAAGTAGTAGGATTATAAAACTTTAATAACTTATAAATATATACAACAAAACAAAAACAGTAAAAACATTTAAACAACGAAGAGACCGTGGCAATTTCTTTTGAATTATCCAATACATTTATTGAAATTGACAGCACCAATAATGAAATTTTCTCACAAGGAGGAGATGACTTGAATGATTTTTTTGATCAATCTCTTGATGGCGAATTTATCGAATGTTTGGAGACCATAGAGTTACAAGAATCATCATTGCAGACTTTTCATGAGGAAATTCCTGATGAGGACATGTTACTAGTTCTTTCAAATTATGAAAATTCAGAAGATGTTGCCTGGGGGTGGGTCGTCAGTAGCAGTCTGTTGTGCGAATACTTCCAAGGCAGCAGAACGCGCTGAAATCTAGATGGCACAAAGGTGATGTCTAGTAAGTTGCCGCCCAGCAAATAACGGCGTGGGGCGCCGCGGGGGTGAGTGAGTCCAGTAGGCACCACAGGTATTCTTACCGGCATTGCAGAATTACTGCTGGGGACAATGCCTGTGCTGTAGCAGGGTCACAGCAGAAACAAAAAGGATTCTGTTGAAGATGTTGTTGGTTTTCAATTTGAAAACAGTTCTGGTGTCAACTGCTATGCTAATGTAGTGGTTAATGTTTTGTTTTCTCTAGAAAATGTAAAAGAGGGGGAGGCAGTCCAAAGTTCTGGTAAAAGGGCAAAGGAAAGGATCGGTGGTTTGAACTATCAGTCAAAAAGGGGAGGGGGTGCAACAATTTTTCCTACCGGGTCACAGTGTGCTTTCACCGGAACTGAGGTTTGCAGGATTCTAGTAATTCAAAGTGAGGCTGGCGCCAGCATGGGAGCGCCGACGTCCCGCGGATACAGTTTCGTCACTCCACGGGCGATCATGGCAGTCATTCCCCATCGGGGGTGTCTGCGGGGGTCGGAGACTCCCGCGGCTCCTCTAGAATCTTCAAGGTCGTGGAGGACTACTGTGGTGGAGTCAACCAGTGACCGGGCCATTTCTTTATGCTGGGCCCGCTCTTGCCACGTCGATCGCCATTTTGAGAGTTCGGTAGCTACTGGCGATCGCGGGGTCAAATGAGCGGACGGGCTCCACCCTGCCGGGCGAGACGTTGCAGCATCGCCACAGTGGAAGAACCCTTTTCCGGGCGCCTGGAGCGCTGAGGGTGCAGGTGGGAAGCCTCCACTGGGGAGGCGGGAGAGGCCTGTTCGCACCGTCTCTCCCTCCCAGTGCACCCCACGGCGTCTCGCTTGAGATTTGTTATGGCCGGACCAGGCGATGAGGACGAGGGGGGGGGGGTCGGAGGCATGTGCAAGACATCCCCCCCAGTGTTGTCAAAGCCATTATTCAAGAAAGAAGAAGTGTCCCGTCCGTCTTCGGGCCGGGCTTCCGGTGGATGTCGGCCGGACGCCCCTTGCTCTGGGCCCCATGAACGGGTTCCTTGGTTTATCGGCTGCAGCCGGATCCCATCGGCCCCGGCCGTTGGTGGCCGGACTGGTAGAGAATGTGGCGGGACTACCTAACACTGTCAAGGGCCACCGCGGCCGGACTGTGAGAGAGAGGGGAGGGTCGAGGACACGGACATTCCCCCCCCTGCAACTCTCCAGCGTTGTCAATCCCCCTGGCCGGGTCCCGCTGGCCTCGGCCTCGGCCTCTCCTCCGGCTACACCCTACGTGATGATCTCCGAGGCGTGGCAGCAGGACCCGCCTTATATGTGTTGCTTCCGGCTGGGCGTAGCCGAAAACCTGTTGCCCTTTGGAAGTTTCTAGAATGGGGCGGATGTCTGCTGACTTCTATCTTTCCCAGTTTGCCGTTATTTGGCCGTGGCAGGCGGTGGGACAGACACGTTTTGGGGCAGTGAGGGGCGATGTTTTCAGGTTTCTTATTACGGGCTTACTTCTAACGTTTCTTGTTTCTAGGACAATAATAGGTTTTATCATTACGTATTGTTATCGTTTCTTTGTTTGTTATTTAATAAAAAGTTCATCAGTGGCCTACTGATTTTCGTTTTCTTATTCTTTTCTTTCCAGGTTGTTTCATGCTAAAGTTTCTGTTAACAGGATACAGTGATCACTTCGTTATTATTGCATATGTCCTTTTCACTAGGGGTGCTCTCTTGTTGGGCCAGATATCTCTAGTAAATGGTCCGGGTGAAACAGGTGCATCAATCAGTGGGGAGTAGATAGGCATGACAGATTACAACGGGGGAGAAAGGTCCGCATTACCTACCCTTTCACTACTTGCAAAGATTTTCCTACGTTTATTTGCAAACAGGGAATACCTCCAAAAAGAACTAATTCCCAAACAGTCAATGTTCGGACAATCAATCAATCAATGAGGAATGAAATAGGTACGACGTGTTAAAGGCTTGCGTTACCTACCCTTCACTATCTGCAAAGGGAGAGAGAATATTCCTATTCTTCCTTGTTTGCAGGCAGAGAAGATCCTTAAGAGAACCAACTTCGAACAATTCAATGCTCGATTCAAACAATCAACAAGGGGTACTGTGAACACAAATGAACGCCGCTTATGTACATACACATTGCTATTTTCAACAGGTTGTTCCTAATGTTTCTATTTTAGCGAGGTCAAAAAGAGATCCCATTAGTGGCCTACTGATTTTGCTCGATTCCTTTTGTTTTTTTACACGATTTTTCGCTATCTGCAAAGACTAAACAGAGTATTGCGACTCTGTGCTTGTTTGTAAATAGAGAATGAACCAAAGAGAACAATCAATCAAATGGAGAGAGAAGCAGGCACGACGGATTACAACGGGGGCAAAGGCCTGCGTTAACTACCCTTCACTATCTGCAAAGAGAGAGTACTCCTAATAGAAATGAGGGGTGGGGGGCAGCATTCAAAGCAGATCAGTGTGCATAAACACAAAAATGTTTTTACTTACCACGTACTTGACATTCGACAGCTTATGATGTTTGCTATTAAAAAAACATTGAAATTCACTGAAAAAACCATAGGTTATAGACCATATATAGTTAGGAATTAGCATTTACAAAACCTTGAAAATTCACTGAAAAAACCATAGGTTATAGACCATATATAGTTAGGAATTAGCATTTACAAAACCTTGAAAATTCACTGAAAAAACCATAGGTTAGAGACCATATATAGTTAGCTGGACATTTTATTGACATAAAACCAATGAAATTCCATATATAGTTAGTTGCACTAACTATATATCGCGCACCCGCAATCCACTGCTGATGATGTCACATATTACATCATTCATGACATGGTCAGTGACATCACTGATGACATCACTGATGACATCTCAAATGACATCACTGATGACATCTCACTTGACATCAATGACCACATCACTGATGATATCATTCATGTGACAATACAATGCATCTCCTCACATTTTAATATAACCTCTGTTTCACCCAGTGTTAAATACAGAGTATAATTTTTGAAACCATTGACACACCAATACTAGTTACTACGTACGCACTCACTGATTGCTACGTCTACACACACCTTCACTCATTCACCCATACAATCATTCATACATACAATCACTCATCTTTACAACACTATCATATGCACTCATACACCTATACAGACACTCACAGTCTGCCACTCATCCATGGAGTTACTCACACACCTAGTCAGTCCTGTAAAGAATCAATCACACTTCCATTTTCTTGTCTATACAGTTAAACATAGAGCACCTTACATTTTCAAACATATACTAACACATACTTACCTTCTTATACAATCATTGATACAAGGACACATTGATGTGCACAGAGTCACACACCTCCCAGCTAGCCACACACACACTCAGTCTCCCATACAAATACTTGGGCAATCAATCAATAACCCATATAGTTACTCATATAGCTACTGATCAACACATGCAGCAGTTTACAGAACAACAGACATAATGATGCACAAATTAAGACAGTTTAGTCACTAACCCATGCACTCAGTGAGACACATTTAATCACTCACTCATACAGTCAGTCATGCACCTACTAAATCCTTCGTCCAGACACTTACACATCCACTCATTCTTCAATATGTAAGACATATTTAAACTTTACAGAAACAAAAAAATCACTGGTTGTTGTTATCAGTGATGTCATCAGTGATGTCATTTGAGATGTCATCAGTGATGTCATTTGAGATGTCATCAGTGATGTCATCAGTGATGTCATCAGTGATGTCATCAGTGATGTCATCAGTGATGTCACTGACCATGTCATGAATGATGTAATATGTGACATCATCAGCAGTGGATTGCGGGAGCGCGATATATAGTTAGTGCAACTAACTATATATGGAATTTCATTGGTTTTATGTCAATAAAATGTCCAGCTAACTATATATGGTCTCTAACCTATGGTTTTTTCAGTGAATATATATATATATACATATATAGACACACACAGGAATGGGATAAAGTACCTCCTGTCCTACATTATAAGGATAGTGTAATCTACTAATAAGTTCTGTCATCCTATAGAGGACTGAGATCAAAGGCCAAGTTCTTTTATAAGGTCATGAAACTCCGATGTGTGTTGCAATATCCTTTTAACATACAGCAAAGGGTATTTATATGCCTATAACACACAATGACACTATCACCATTACAACAAACTGCTTAACTCCTTGGTGTCTAGCTATTTCCTATGAAGGAAACATGTTTACAGATATGAACAATTAAAGTAGACTCTGCAGCACAAAATTAATCCACCCAAAAAAAACAGTTCATAATTTGTTGAAAAAATATATTAGAATAAATGTAATGTTAGTCAAACTAAGAAAATGATGTAGCCTGGAACGTGTAGAAACATAGAAGCACATGTTCACACAGTGACTCTGAGGATGCATTACTTATGGCACCATAAGTAATGCATCTAACAAATCATAAGTGATGTAAATCTGAGCAGTACATGGCATGGATGCAAATATAGAAAGCTCGGTGATTAATAACTGGCACATTTTAGTCATATTCACCACGCCCCCACTGCACAAGGCCGCTGCCCAACTCCCCATGAGCGGGCAAGCCCACTGTGCATGAATTGTGGCTGTGAGATTAGCCACAGGGCCTGTCATGCACCCACTGCCACCACAAACAGACAACCCACCCTTCTGCACAAGACTTGTGGCAGTTTGCAGTGGTGCACTAGCCCTGTGCCCAACCCAATGAAAGTGGCCAACCCCAATTGTAATCAGTCTATGTCCTTCACAATGCCGGTTGGCTACACCAGACCCTTGTGGGTTTTTTTGGGGGGGGGACGTTTGTACCACAGTATGAAAACCAGCACTGTGCTACCACAGGAGGTGTTATGCTGGGTACTACAGTAACAATAGCATGTCAAACACAAGGAGATGATGGACGGAGCTCTGAAACTTTTCAATCACTCACCCCCAGTCACAGATCTGGGTTGAATCCATCCTCATTCTTTAGCTCACTTCACCACCCCAGTTCAGACACAGCTATATGCAAATCAGTCTTGACCCTGTACATCATGGGAAGAGTCCAGACCGAACTGCCAAGGCATGTCTTCTCTGGACCGGAAACAAGCATCCTGGTCCCGGTAACAAGAGCTGGTACCATGGTAATACTACCCCAAATTAATTATTTGTTTTAATTTCACCTAAAGGGAACCCCTCACTTGACCCTGGTTGTCAGTGTGTGCCCCGGCTCCTAAAGGGCTATTGTCAGAGTGCTCCCTGACCCCTCCCCAAACCCAGCTTGAAGCCCTCACTCCACCCCACCCCTTAGTGCAGAGGGTCCATGTTATTATTATTATTATTTATATTTATTGGGCACAAAACGAATCATCCCCAAGGGGATCTCTCGGTGCCACAATATTAGACAAAGTAGAGACAACTGATTAGTGACTGAACAACCAGGTTTTAAGAAGTTTTCTAAACTGCCAGAGGTTGGAACATGCATGGATGTAGTCTGGCAGTTTGTTCAAATGAATTGGGCAAGAAACAAGAATAAGCGGCCGCCCATTCTGGTTTTATTGATCCCCATAGGACACAACAGCCGCTGATCACTGGATCTCAATTGGCAGGAAGGAATATATGGTATTAGCTTCTTTCTCAGGTGAGCTGGACCACTCCCCTGTAGTGTTTTAAATACAAGGAAAAGAAGCCTAAACACTGCTCGTTTCCTGATGGGCAGCCAGTAAAGCAGTCACAGGAGGGGTTCGAAAGGTGTTCGAGAGGGCCGATTAAGGGCTAGACAAGCTGCTGTGTTCTGCACAACCTGCAGCCTAGAGATTAGATCTTCCCAAATCCCTACTAGTAGGGAGTTTCCATAGTCTCGTCTACTCATTAGTAATGACTGTATGGAAGATTTTCTTGCCGAGAGAGGGATCCAAGGAAATATCTTTCTAAGCATTTGGATCAGGCCAAAACATGTGCCCGAGATGCTTGTCACGTGTTCTCCATGGAGAGTTTGTCATCCACTAGAACACCTAGGTTTTCCACCCTTTTTGGGGTAGGGGGTTCACCCAGCTCAGAAGGCTACCAATCTGAGGACCAGAGCTCCTCCGCCTTTCCGAACAACAAAATCTCGGTTTTGCTGGTGTTTAGCTGTACAAAAAATTCGCAGTCATCCATGCCGCCGTCTTTAACATACACCTATGAAAAGCATTTCTGGTCGTCGCGAGGTCTGTGTCAATAGTGACTATCAATTCTGTGTCGTCCGCGTACAAGATGATATCAAACCCACAAGATCTAACTATGGTGGCCAGGGAGGACACATAGATGTTGAATAAAGTGGGGCTTAAGATGGAACCCTGTGGGCCCCCTTCATCTACAGTCATAGTCTGAGCTGTGTTCTGTCAGCCAGGAAGCTTTCAAACCATTTTAATGCCATACCGCTGATACCAATCTCTCGTAACCTATGCACTAGGATACGATGAGAGATGGTGTCAGATGCTGCTGCCAGGCCAAGGAGGATCAACATAGTTGGCGTCCCTTTGTCTAAGGCCAACTTAATATTATCCATTACTTCAGTTAGTGGAGATTTGGTACTATACTACGCATGGAAGCCTGACTGGGAAGGGTCAAGTGAGTTATTACATTCAAGATATTTTGTTAACTGTTTACTGACTAAAGCCTCCATAATTTTAGAAAGAAAAGGATGAAGAGATATGGGTCTATAATTTTGCAAATCCAGTGGATCGGCCCAGGTTTTTTTTTTTTTAAATGGGTATTATTTGAGCCTTCTTCTATTTCTGAGGGAAGGTGGCTGTGGTTATCGATAAGTTACAGATTTCAGATTGCTGTCTCCACCTCCTGTCAGGAAGCTGCACCAGGGAGGACAGAACTGATTTTGGTGGGCACAGACACTCTCTGCCTTCAGAGAACAAAGGATTTTGCAGTATAAATATTGGGGACCAGACCCCAGAACTTTAGATCACTTCTGGGAATCAAGACGTACCCTTTGCCAAGGAGAGAAACCAAGGAAGATGAAGGTGGAGACTGCCCCTGTGCTGTTTGCTGTTTGGGGTTGGCATGCAGTGGTTACTTATTGCCAAGGAAAGGGGAAAAGGAAATGTGTGTGTACTTTTAGTATCTTGAGGAAGATCTCAAAGGACATGAAACTGAGCTTGCCTCCTGTTCTGAAGTCTCAGGGGCACAAAGACTTCACCGCCAGCTCCCCCTGAATTCCCTTGCTCGGAATTCTACCTGCAGAGAGGTGCCTGCTGTTGTTTTGGGCCCTCTAGAGACTGCGTGTCAGTGGGAGCTGGAACCGCGACGCAACGAGGAAGAAACGTGTTTCCGCCGTTGCAGTTGCCGTCGCATCGCCGAGGTAACGTTTCATCGCTGCAGCTGTTCGCCGTAGCGTGTCATCACCGAAGATGCATGCCATCGCGGCAGAGGTTGCCGTCGCATTACCGGAGAAGCGTGTCGCAGGGCCTGTCGCGGCTCAAGAAACCATCGGTTTCGCCGCACGGGCGTCGAGCGTGAACGCATCACATCCACAATGGCGCATCGCATCAAAGACGCTATTTTGTTGCATCGCAACGGATTGTTGCATCGCATTCAGGCGCAACGCAGTAAGAAACAGACCTCCTCTCCGGTAAAGAACCGACGCATCACCTCCCCCGAAGCAGGCCACCGACGTATCACCTTCCCTGCGACCCTTTTGTTTGTTTTATGTGATGCATCCAAGGTACTTTGACAGCATTTACCATCTACATTGAACTAAGCTATTTCTACCATGTTAAAGTCATATTATTGATATTGCATTGTGGATTTTTGTCGTTTGGTCTTGTGTTAAGTCCAGTAAAGATTACTTATTTTTCTAAACTGATGTGGTGTCCATTTGTAGTGTTTTCACTGTGTTACTGTATGTGTTCACAAATGATTTACACACTGACTCCGAGATAAGCCTGTCTGCTCGTGCCAAGCTACCAAGTGGGTGAGCAGGGGTTATTTTAGGAGTGCATTCCCTTTCCCTGACTAAAAGCAAGGGTCCCTATTTGGACAAAGGTGCGAACCATTGTCAACTAGAGACCCCCATTTCTAACACTCAGCACATATGTTTTACAGCAGGCTGTCGCTGGACCACTAAATTCTTTTGGAAATGTCCTAACCGCCATCCTGTGCATTTTCTGAAAGAAAGCAAGCACTTGTGTCTGAGCGAAACATACTGTACTGTTTTTTATGATCCCGGAGGAATCAGGGTTGTCATGTTCGGTGGTTGTCAAAGATTACCTACACCACAGTAGAATACAGGGGGTGGTAGTGGCACTGTAGAGCTAGCTGGTCTAATGGCTGACATATACTGTGGGGGTGTCCAGAAGTGGACGGGACACGCAGACCTCCGTTTAGGTCATCAAAAACCACAGGTCCTTGGGGACTCCTAGGTACTACATGACATGGCGCCGCCAACGTTGGTTTGGTTCACCTATAAACAGTAAAAATCTGAGTAGTTCTACCGTGCTTTCTCAGAAAGCCCTACTTGCAACTTTTCAGAGATGTCTGAAGTGGAAAAGAGAAATCTGCCTCAGGTGAGCAGCTATACTCTGTGTATTGGCTGAAGGTTTAGCAAGCTTGCAAGGGTAAACGGTTCCACACATTTTGCAACACCCTACCTCTTAAGCGTACTCCTCTGTTTTAATAATGACTTAGCCCGCGAGTAGCTCGGGAGAAGATGAATTGACTAACGCTCTTAACATCACAGAAAACTGCTGACATGCAGTGACTATGAAATTGTTAGAACACGGCGTACCAGCAACAGGTGGCTGTGTTACCTTTGTGATCGAGGCGCATCAGGTGTTCGGATCAGAGATATTCTATGCTTGGGTTCAGTTACCACCTGTAGATCCAGTGACTAAATTGTTCCACACTGTGAGAAGTTGGCCTGATGTGCAGTGCTCACTATTCTAGTGATCACTAGATATCAGTCCAAACAACCCTTATTGATGATTGGTTGTAAGTCAACCTTATAGACCAGCTATCCTAGTAGCATGGATACGAGCAGTCTAAGGCTAAGACTCTAGAGGGCGTGTTAAGCCAGCTGTTTTACCATCACATTACCCCTTGAACACCCAGTGAAAGGACACCACACAAGTGTTATGAAAATAAACAGTGTATTTATTAGAATCACAACAACCCTGTACTCTTTATGAGGACAGGGTGCTAGGCACACAACAAAACTCTTACGAAAATACTTAAGTTAGCACGTTATACACAAATGCCCGAGGGGCACGAAAAACCATATACTTTAAAAGTGGAATGCGAATTACTAGCAGGTAAGTAACGATTCTCAGAGGCTTTGGGATCGCTAGGACTGGACTACTGAACCTTTAGATTACTAGCAGGAGGCCTAGGGAACTCGGGTGCAGAGTGTGCACTCTCACGCGGGATGCGGGACAAAGTCTATGGAAGCTAGAAAAGGCAAAGTTAGTGTTCACGGGCGAACCCGACCTGGTAGGAAGAAAACGACAGTGGATCCTGACCCTAGGATAGTGAGGCTATGCTGGGACACCGAAGTGCCGAAGTTACCTAGCCCAGGGGCTGCAGCTGCATAGGTCTGAAAAGACGTCGGGGATCTCGTTGCCGGACCCGGAGCCTGGAAGAAGGAAGTTGCTGGCAGGCGACCAGTGAAGGAAAGTTCGTTGGATCCAAGCCTGGATCGAGGAAGAAGAAACCTGAAAGCAGAGGGGACCAAGTTCTTGAATCACTAGCCAGTGATTAAGTGGGCACCAGGATGGCACCGGGCGAAGTCACCGCAGTCAGGTGAGTGGGCGCTGCTGGGCTCTGCAGTCTCTCGGACCAGGAGGCGTTGTCGGCGACCAGGATGGAGGTGCGAGCTGTCCCACGGAGGATGAAGTCGTTGGCGTCGAAGTTACCCAGGATTGGGCAACAAGCCTTGGCTAATTCAAGCCCACGCGGTGGACTCAAAATGGCGTCTTGAGTGGACCAGGAGGGTCCGGGGTGCTCCTCTTCTGGGAGGGAGCAAGGGCCAGTCTGGAGCAACCAGACCAGCAGCAGAAATGTCGTCGGGCGTCGTCAGGGAGGCCACAAGCCAACGGGCTAGTAGCCAAACAACGCGGTGAGCAGCGGAAAGCAGAAGGGCCCCACGCAGATCGTGGAGATGCTGGGGGGCTGCTCTTCGGTGCTGGAGCTGCTCAGGGTGGGGGCTTCTCGGACCCCAAAGCACTCACCAGGAATTCACTCGGCGGGCTTGCTGGAAAGAAGTCGTGCAGTCTTGCAGATGGCCGGTCCCTTGAGGTCTCGTCGCACCCACGGTTCTCAGCTGGGCTGTAGAGGTGGGTAGAGGTCAGAGGTGCCAGGGAAGCCGGTTCTCGTCGAGCTGGGCAGTCGGATTCCGGAGGAAGGACTTGCAGCAGACCGCAGTGTTCTTAGATGGTGCCTGCGGATGCAGGGTGACTACTCCTTAGTCACAAGGGAGAAATCTTAGGAAGAAGTCTTGAGTTCCTTTCGCAGAAAGTAGTTTCAGGATTCAAAGATGATCTGATTTGGAAGGGGGCCAGTCTCTACCTTTATCCTGGAAAAAGGGGCTGGCACGCGACTAAGTCCTGCCCTATGGGTGGGACTAGGAGGGGGGTGGTTACACCCACTTCCTTGGCGGGCTTTTCCCCAGCACAGGGTCTGGAGTGACCCTGGAACTGGTTCCAGCCAGCCTATGCACAGTGAGCACCGGGGTGCCACGTGCAGTCACCTTCCTCTAAAGCCCTGCCTACCTACAATACACAAAATCCTGTCTGGGACGGTGCTGGCACCGCCCCTGGCAGGAAACCCTTTGTCCTTATCTCCTGCTCTGGGAGGACTCCCAGCAGCAGGAGGGCAGACTTGTGTCTCGGTGGCAGCATCCATTTTGTGGAGCTGAGGCTCTGTTCGACTTTAACCGGGGTTAGGGGTTACATACATGTCGTGTCCCTCTAGAAGGGTGGAATGCTAACCCCGTCGCCAGAATTGGCGAGGGGTTAGTATTCCAATTCGTATGACACCTTACTCGACATGTTTTGATAAAGCGATACCAGAGTTGGCACATAACCGCGAGGATTATAATGCACTTACGAGTATATGGTATGCGATATCATGGAAACGGCTAAGGGATGCGTCCCGAAAGCCGCAGACAGGCTCAGCTCATGCCAGAGCACCATCTCACACGATTCCAAGCACTCTGCCTTCAGGATTGTTAAGGCCTGCCATAGGAGTGACTGATAGGAGATCTGTGTGTCCATTTTAGGGTTAGATATAGGTATACTATATCTAAAGCAAAGGGTGATTACACCACCTTGCCCCAGCTGTCAAGCAGCCAGTTGTGTCAGATTTGGATGGCCAGCCAGGGGTGGCATAATACATGCTGCAGCCCCTGGTAGGCCCTGGGTACACCTATGCCCTGGGTACCTAAGGTACACTGTACAGGGACTGATAAGGTGGCTCAGTATCCAATTTAGATATGTACCTAAGGTACATGGAATCCATTTTACAGAGAGAGCAGTGGGCCTGAGGTCCTGAATAGCAGGGCCTCAGGTCAACTAAGTCAGAAAACCAGCAAAACACCAGGCAAAAAGTTGGGGGCAACCATAGTCAGGGGTCAACCTTCCTACACACACATACATTGTAGTTGAACCACCAGATGAATACATTCCATACAAAGTAATTGAAGTCCTGTTAACTTACTGCAGCATAAAAGTTAGTTTAAAGGCGCCCTCTGACACACAACATCAGATGTGAGACTCGGTCTGCTGAGCAGTAGAAGGAGCGACCTTGCCGGTCTTAGCGACATACACTCAACATCCGGGATAGATAGACTACCAGTGGATGAAATCTGTATAATATACAAAGATATAGTCAGGCTATACAGATACATTGTCCAGTTTGTCATGCGAATATTGACAGTCCAACCTGTGAGAAATGCTCCAACTGGTCCACATCAGACCACATCTATAATGAACCCACAGACACTGAAATCAGTAATAAGGACAATTCCTTCCAAACTGGAGCAAATTCCATTCTGGATAGCACAAAAAATTGCATAGCTGGAAGCAGTATTTCCCCATACTGGTCCCCAGGAAAAACATAGAATGCTAACCATTTGCTTGCCAATGGGGATGATTCCCTCGATTTAGGATTGTACCACTTAGGGAACAATCTTTGCTGCCGTTTACATCCAAATACACCTTACTCCTTCCTTAGCAGTCGTTCCAGATGTATTGAAACAAATACAGAATGAGTAAGGGACAGGACCTGTCCTGGACTTGGGAATGAAACCGATGGGTAATTTCGCCCAAGTCTCTCCAATCATTCTGAGCAATATAACAGGGAGGTAGCAGCAGTGGTCATACACAGCCGCCTAAGGGAAAGAGCACCTAGAAATAGGGAGCGAGGATTACCAAATATTATTGAGAAAACTTATGCTGAATTAGGTAGAGATCATTTTGGAACCAAAGCCGGAAAGCCACAAATGGCGGGTAGTCCCGACAAGGACACTCGAAGCAAGCACCCACTTCTTCTACAAAGAAATGGGGAAACAAAAACTATAAAAATAATAATTCAGAAAATAATTCACGATCAAGGGGTGTGTCTCCCCAACGGGAGTCCTCTGAAAAGAGGAACAACATTAGGAATCGTGATAACATTAGAACACCTTATAGGTATCAGGACACTGATACATGTTCCTTTCGTTCCTTTCAGGGTTCATCAAAAAACTCAGGGAGGGACGGGCGATCAGCACAGAAGACTCAAGCTCGACCAAAGACAAAATTGGAAGTACATCGCACTTCAGATTACATTATCAAACAGGAAGAGCAACATAAAGTAAAACCTCAATTTAAAAAGAAGAAAGTAGCTGGCTTAAAAATGAGGCATGCCCTTGTTACTGAGGATGCAGCTTCTGAATGGGGAATGGGCTCTGACGATGCTAGACAGTGCATCAGAAGTAACAATAGCTCACTAGACCCTGAAGGATTTTCTGGTGAAAGCAGTATTGAATGAACACACCACGGTGGAAACACCCGATACGAGGGTTAGTGTCACGCATAGAATGTATGAAATTACCCTTCAACTAGAGGAGGATATCTCAAGGAAGGTTAAAATCTCTTTTGGGTGAATGTGACCTTTGGATATGAAAGTAGTGCTAGCAGAAAGGGATTGGCCGCCTGAGTTTGTGATGGATTGCCCGAAGGGGGAAAGCGTCATTTTGCCTGCTTTCTCTGACCTAGTTCCAGAAGCTTTAAAACACTCATATGCGTAGGAGTGGGCGCTAGCGCTAGCTCTGCCATTATACCGCAACCATGTAGGGTGGGACTTGGAGTCCACCCACCATGAAATCCCATTAAAATCTACTCCAAATCCACAGAGACAGTACCCTATAAAAACGATGCAAAAAGACAGGTCAAAGAAATCTTAGAGCAACTCGAATACCAAGGTGTGATTGAGACTTGCACCTCCCTGATGAATAATCCTTTGTTTCCAGTAATAAAACCTGACAACACATATCGTCTAGTTTTACACTACCGAGATGTAAACACATGCACACGAACATTTGCAATTCAAAATTAACACAGTGCTGCAATAATGAATAACATTGTGCAGAAAAAATACAAAACAACATTAGATAGCCCAAATGGATTCTTCTGCCAGTATATATCTCCAGAAAGCAGTTATTTGACAGCATTTTCTGTGATCAGCACTCAGTGAAATTTTTGTTGTTTGCCTTAAGGGTATAAGAACAGCCCGGGGCTATTCTCGGCAAGAGTGTCAGCAGTAATATAACAAAGATGTGATGAGAAGGCTGTGCCCTAAGTAGATGACATCTATCTGATGGACGATTAATTACTTGAACACTTGTGCAGGGTAAAAAACATAACTGTGGGATGCGCCAATTTGGGCTACAAATTTTATTTCAAGAAATCTAAAATTACCCATCTCAATGTCCTGTTTTTTGGGATATGAGCCATCAAGTGAAGGCAAGAGTCTTACAGCCAGCTTTTTAGAAAAGTGTGCTCCAATCTCAAAAGAATCTCAAGGGTCTGCAATCCATTTTAGGATTTCAAAATGTTGGCAGAACATACATTCTAGATTAAGCAGAAAGAGTAAAACCCTTCTACGACTTAATCAGACCTGATTTCACATCACATCAGTGGACATAGCAAGACAGATACTCTCTGTTCTGTTCTGGCTGACATGATAGCATCTAAACACTTGCAAACACGTGTAAATTCTAAAAACTTGGTGATCCGGGTAGTCCTCGGATTATCCGAATACACTTACCTCACTTTCAATGAAGGTGAGACCGTTCCAATTGCATTAAAATCACATTTATACACAAATGCTGAAATGCGAATTGCGGCCACGGAAAAAATACTGACCGCAGTACAGACTGCTGTTTTGAGAAAAAGAGCACTAACGCAGGGAAAGCGCATAATCGTTGTAACCCCTGTACCAACTTTAGAAGCAGTATAGCGCTGCATTTGGTATACTAAAGGGACGTATGCGGGATAGAAAGTTCCATCCCAGCAATATGACTACACAATCTCTAGGAGA
Source organism: Lissotriton helveticus (assembly GCF_964261635.1). Taxonomy (NCBI): domain Eukaryota; kingdom Metazoa; phylum Chordata; class Amphibia; order Caudata; family Salamandridae; genus Lissotriton; species Lissotriton helveticus. Next base: position 1,492,433,933 of record NC_136057.1, read on the forward strand.
TTGTACGGAGCAGTTGGCAGAGCTGAAAGCCCTGATAATGGCATTCCAGTATACGGATTGGGAATTCCCCACAGTGATAGTGTGCAAATCGTTTTACAGTGTGCGGTCTTACAATGAATATCTTCATTACTGGGGCCAGAATGACTTTAGAGACTCCAAGGGTTGAACAATTAAACATAAATTGTAATGGGACCAAGAGGCAAAGTTAAAAGCATGCCTGCCATGGGCTAAATGCCGGCAATGGGCTAAAAATATTCACACCTAGAGTCACCAGTGTTTTCACATACATGTTGAAGGGAATTCACTTGCTGATAAAGCCGCCAAGGCGACAGTGCATACTGCTGCTGTTGCTGCAATCACTCGTTCTAGCACAAGGATAGACGGAGACATACTGATAGCTGTCAACGCCTCAAGGAACGGCTTTGCCATTCCAAAAGGCTTTCCACTCAAATATTCCTATAAATTAGATGTGAAAAACACACTGTATGCTCAAATTCCAGGAGTGGGGGATAGAGTTAAACCAAACACTGATCGCAGATTAGGTTTAGTACTAGCTGCACACGAGGGTCTGGGCTCTGCAACGGCAGGAGTCACAGCTACAGTTTTGTTACTGAAGCGGCAATTCTGGTGGCCAAGTTTGTCTAAACAAACAAAGGCTTATTTCTTAAAGTGCGACATCTGTCAGCAGATGAAAGGTTCCACAGTAGCACGGCTACCACACACATCATTACTCATTTCCGACAGACCTCTTGCAAGTGTCTATTTGGATAACTGCGGCCCTTACAAGTACATCTTAGTGGCACGGGATTCATTCTCTAGATTTCTATGGGTTTGGCCTCAGCACTCAGCTGGTGCTCAAACTGCTATAAAGGATTTGTGAGTCTTTATGGGGACATACGCAATTGGCACATTACATTCCAAACGTGGCCCTGCGTTTAGCTCTCCGGCTTACAAGGCAGCCAAAACAAAGGATGGGCATGGCCTTACGATACTCCTCCCCCTACCATCCCAGGGGAAATTCTATGGTGGAGAGGAAAAACCGGGACCTAAAGCAATCCTTTACAGCAAGGGCATTAGGTGCTTTAGTCAATCACCTATACAGGGTCCAGAGGGCACTGAATAATATGCCAAAAAAATCCTTGGGAGGACGTACCCCCTATGAGATCCTGTCTAGGACAAGAATATGGGTACCTGACCTCGATTGTGCCAGCATAGTGACGGATGTAAAACCATTTGAAGTGAATGATCGTTTGGCTATTTTACAGGAACTCAATGAATTCTGTGCATTACAAAGCAACGTCCAAGTAAAACGCACTGCCACTGAAGAAGTGAAACCGGTTCCTGCAAGACCTGTGTGGGTTCCAAAGGTTGGGGACCTGATCAGAGAAAATAATGTAGAATCTTACAGAACACCTGTACCTCTCCTGGTGGTTCAAGGAACAAGAACAGTACTTTTTCTGCCTCTTGCCGGCCGAAAAGAAAAAAGATTTGCCTCCATTGATCTGATCAAACCACACTATGTGGCCGATTATCAACAGCAGGGCACATGGAGTCCTGAGTAGCCTCAGAACTCCTCTCGCTACTATACGGGAAGTTCAGATGGAAAGTCTAATACCGTTTCAAGACTCCGGAGAAGCCAGAAATGGAGAACGAATTATACCTGTTGAAACTGAATAACATTCGTAAGAAACTGAAATGCAAATTGTAATTCAGCCCAACAATGAACTTTACATCAATGTGTCTTTGTGAGAAGTTGGCCTGGCATATGATGTCCACTATTCTAGTGGGCACCTTACACCAGTGCATGTCCTTATTGATGGTAGGTTTAAGACAACCTTTATAGAAAGCTATCCTAGTGGTAGCTGTGGAGAGCAGCCTTCAGGCTAAGTCTTTAAGGAATGTAAAGCAGCTTGTTGTACCAGTCTATAACCTCTTGAATGATCAAACGAAAGTACACCACACAAGGTATATATATAAAATATATATATTTATTCTAAACACAATCCCTCTAGTCTCTTTATGAGGCTAGAGGCCAAAGTACAATACAAGGAACTTAGTTAGCATACAATAAATTGCACAGTATACGTTTTGCCCTAAGGGCCTCACAAACCATATACTAAAATAGTGGTATAAGAACCACGTTAGGGATAGAAGTCAGGTCTAGGGCCTGTAGAACCCCTGGAGCAACCAGGAACCACCCAAGGTAGGGACGCAGGAGACCCACGGGGGACGCTTGCAGTGTCTAAACACAGCCGCAAATCACCATTGACTTTCTCTGGAGAAAGAACAAGTTACAATTTTAAAGATTAAGGATACTTAGAGGTGAACTACGATGGAACCCTTTTAGACTTAGACACTTCGAGAGTCAAGACCCACGGGAGCTCCGGAGTACTCGTGTTACCTCACGCCTGGGTGCATAGGTGCCTTTTGGTGTCGGGTTTCGTCGTCGATTCCAATGGAGAGCTGCGAAGAAGTGCTGCAGGCGACCAGAGGAAAAGTGTCCGGGTGGATCCAAGGGTGGATCGGAGATGTGAAGAACCTGAAAGCAGAGGGGACAGAGTCTGGGTCACTAGCCAGTGACCAGGATGGTGACAAGAAGATGCCAGCCGATGTCGGGTGCTTTCAAGTGGAGTAGGTGAAGCGTGACTCTTCAGCCACGAGGACCAGGAGGCATCGACGATGACCAGGAGCTGGATTCAAGCTGTCCCACGAAGGATGTCGAGTGCTACAGCATCAGAATCCGGATTGGACCCAACAAGCCTTGGCAACAGCAACCCACGCAAGATGACAAGATTGGCTTTGGTGCAGACCATCAAGGTCAGAGGGACTCACCCTTTGGAGGGGAATCAGAGCACATCTAGAACAGCCAGGAAAGCTCAAGAAACAAAGAAACTGTCCTTCGTGGGGACCCACTAGCCAACGTACTAGGGATCGCAAAGGAGCCTCGAGCTGCGATGAAGAAAACTGGCCCACGGAACACTCGTGAAGTGTAGGCCTCTCAGCTTCGGTGCAAAAGGTGCTCGGGAAGGGGAACAAATAGCCCAATATACAACTTCGGGAAACTTCAGGAAGTAGGTGCTGTTGCAAAATTGCAGGATGTCCAGGAGTTCCGGTCCCACGTCACTCGTCTCAGCTTTGCTGGGGACTCGTGTCAGCCTCGGGGATGTCTGAAAGTCCGTGTCCTGTGTCGCAGATTCTTTGGGATCCGGTTGAAGCCTCGAAAATGCAGACCGGCATGATGCTCTTTGGTGCCTGTTTGAACAGGGAGGTCACTCCTTGACCCCAAGGGAGATTTTTTCTGTCTTCCAGTCGATATGGAATGTCGAAGGTCCAAGATTTCTTCTTCAGAGTTTCGTCCAGGGTAATCTAAAGCCCTAGTGACTGGATTCCTATACTTATACCAAGTTTAAGGGTTGGACTAACTATAGGGTCCCAACTATGGAAGTACCTGGGGAGGGGGTGGTTACACCCCTTCCCCTTTGTCCAGTTTCGCGCCAGAGCTGGGGCAGAGTGCCCCAGCAACTGGTTTGAACTGGGAAATGCATGGAGCACCTTGTGTGCCCCAGGCACTGTCTGAAAAGCATTTACTGAATGTAACCCACCCTGCCCCAATACATTAAAGCCTGTCTCCCTGAGCACCTCCCTGGACAGGAAACCTATTGTCCAGGCCTCCCCTGCTGGAGTTTCGTCCAGCAGCAGGAGGTCAGACTCGTGTCTGTGGCAGCAGCATCCATTTTGTGATGCTGAGGCTCTGTTTACCTTTAACCGGGTACACCAGTGTGTACATGTCTTCTCCCTCTAAAAGGGTGGAATACTACCCCCGCCGCCAGAACTGGCGGGGGAGTAGTATTCCAAAGCGTTTGACACCAAACATGACATGTTTTGATAAAGCTAAACCAAAGTTAGCATTAACCGCGAGAATTATAATGCACTTAAGAGTATATGATATGGCTATATCATAGAACAGCTATAAGGAGATATTTCTGAAAGCTGCAGAGAGGCTCAGCTCATGCTAGGGCGCCCTCTCACACAAAACCAAGCACTCTGCCTTCAGGATTGTCAAGGCCTGCCATAGGAGTGATTTAAAGGTAAATGTGTATGTATATATATATATATTCACTGAAAAAACCATAGGTTATAGACCATATATAGTTAGGAATTAGCATTTACAAAACCTTGAAAATTCACTGAAAAAACCATAGGTTATAGACCATATATAGTTAGGAATTAGCATTTAAAAAACCTTATTTTACTCACACAAAACCATTGAAATTCCATATATAGTTAGTTGCACTAACTATATATCGCGCACCCGCAATCCACTGCTGATCATGTCACATATTACATCATTCATGACATGGTCAGTGACATCACTGATGACATCACTGATGACAACATCCAGTGATTATGTGTTTCTGTAAAGTTTAAATATGTTTTACATATTGAAGAATGAGTGGATGTATAAGTGTCTGAATGAAGGTTTTAGTAGGTGCGTGATTGACTGTATGAGTGAGTGATTAAATGCGTCTTACTGAATGCACGGGTTAGTGACTAAACTGTCTAAAAGTGTGCATCAGTATGTCTGTTGTTGTGCAAGCTGCTGCACGTGTTGATCAGTAGCTATATAAGTAGCTATATGGGTTATTGATTGGTTGCACAAGTATTTGTATGGGAGACTGAGTGTGTGTATGGCTGGCTGGGAGGTGTGTGACTCTGTGCAGATCAATGTGTACTTGTATCAGTGATTCTATAAGAGAGTAACTATGTGTTAGTATATGTTTCAAAAATGTAAGGTGTTCTGTCTTTAACTGTATAGATGAGAAAATGGAAGTGTGATTGATTCTTTTCAGGACTGACTAGGTGTGTGAGTAACTCCATGGATGAGTGGCAGAGTGTGAGTGTCTGTATAGGTGTATGAGTGCATATGATAGTGTTGTAAAGATGAGTGATTGTATGTATGAATGATTGTATGAGTGAATGTGTGTGTAGACATAGGAATCAGTGAGTGCGTATGTAGTAACTAGTATTGGTGTGTCAATGGTTTCAAAAATGATACTCTCTATTTAACACTGGGTGTAACGGAGGTTATATTAGAGTGTGAGGAGATGCATTGTATTATCACATGAATGATATCATCAGTGATGTGATCATTGATGTCAAGTGAGATGTCATCAGTGATGTCATTTGAGATGTCATCAGTGATGTCATCAGTGATGTCACTGACCATGTCATGAATGATGTAATATGTGACATGATCAGCAGTGGATTGCGGGTGCGCGATATATAGTTAGTGCAACTAACTATATATGGAATTTCAATGGTTTTGTGTGAGTAAAATAAGGTTTTTTAAATGCTAATTCCTAACTATATATGGTCTATAACCTATGGTTTTTTCAGTGAATTTTCAAGGTTTTGTAAATGCTAATTCCTAACTATATATGGTCTATAACCTATGGTTTTTTCAGTGAATTTCATTGGTTTTTTAACAGCTAATATCTGTAGCTGTAAAATGTATTCTTCTTTAAATCCAAAAATATATTTTATATGTTTATTAATAACTTTTTTTTTAATATTTTTTTTTCTTCGTTCCCGCTTCGCGAATCGGGAAGCTTCCCGTTAGCTGACCTTGATGCCGCGAAATAGACCGCGAGCCGGTAAACGTTTCTTTACCGCAACTGCCGCGTTAGAAAACAACATCGTGACGCCTCCCGTCCGCATGACGTTTCGCGTTGTCGCGTGATACGTCATAGGACGTGCTACGTTAGCGAACTCGTACGCTTACCGAGTCGCAAAGCACAGGTTTCTGGAAGCAAACCGGGAGGCCCTGCAAAGCGCGTAACATACACACAGCAGATCATGTGACTTGGTAATAACACTTTTCATTGGTTCATTTCACTTTCGGTTTCCTAATGATGTAAGACTAGGTCATATGATCTAAAATGAACACTTTTCATTGGTTGAGAACTATTTTTTTTCCCAAATGGTGAAAATCCCTCCTTCTTTCCTCACTCTGACTTTCATCATTGTGAGAGAAAGACCCTTTGTTACCAGTGAGCAATGGCTTCTTTACTAGCTTCAGCTGGTGCTTCCCCACCACCTCCACCACATCCAAGGAAGAGTGGACCACCTGCTAAAGTTATAATTCAGCAAGAAGAGGAAGAAGAGGAACAAGACGACCTAGATAATCTCCCTATTATGGCCAGAAGATCTGTTGTACCGGAAGTAACGGGACCAGAGGGCAGGGAGATGGTGCCAAATATACAAACGAGATTTCGTGAAGTAAAACAAGTCTGCGTACATTGCAGTGGATTCATTTGCTACGCAGAAAGTAGCATCACTCTGATCAACAGAGCTATTGACAATCATACTCATGTTTGTCCGAAACTCCCCAAACAATAAATTCTTTTTTTTTGTTTTCTTGCTCCTGTTGAGCCCTTTACAATGAATCGTTTTCGTTGCCCCCTCCGAAAAAAAAACAAAAAAAATATAAAACTGTTCAGAAAAATTCAAAAAAAGTAAAAAAAAATTCAGAAAAATAATAAAAAAAATATAAAACAAAAACAATTTTAAAAAAAGTTCTTTTCAGAACTACCTCCCCGTTATTAAAAAATTGGTACAATATTTGCAACTGTGCCAACCTCTATTTCTCTTAGTTCGCTTCCCAGTTCGCTCCCCGGTACGCGAACCGGAAGCGAAGCAAAATTTTTTTTTTTTTTAAAAAAGAACAGTAAGTATAAGGGAAGGAAACAGACACTTATGTTAAAAGAAAGACAGCTATAAGGGAGTAAACTAGAGATACTATTACCCGTAATCCACTGCTGATGATGTCACATATTACATCATTCATGACATGCTCAGTGACATCATCAGCAGAGGATTGCGGGTAACAGTATCCCTAGTTTATTCCCTATAGCTGTGTTTCTTTTAACATAACTGTCTGTTTCCTTCCCTTATACTTACTGTTCTTTTAAAAAAAAATTTTTTTAGATCAGTCAGAAACAGTGAAAGTAATGAAATATAAAAGACTACGTAGAATATGAGCACTGTATGCAACAACTTTGACACTTACAGAAGCCTCACCTTCTCCATGCCTCCTACACAGTTCTACATGTACATCATAAATGCAAACAGAACAGAATTAATTATACATGTTAAATGGTTTATTTTTGCTGTTCTCAGAATGTATCAAATTTCACTAAAACAGTGACTTGAAGGTATTCATCATATAACAGCGGGGAAAAAAAAACACAATCAAAATGATTGTGTTAAAAAAACCCATACAACATTAGAAATCAGAATTCAGAACTCCTTAAAGTTAACTTACTTTCCATGACGGCCAAGGATGTCCTATGAACAGCTTACACTCTGTTGTGCTGTTATTACTTTCAACCCGCCACTTTCTGAAAGAAAACCTCCATCGTTTTCAAAAACATGTTACATACAATAAATGACTTCTTGCTCTCTACCACAAGATTCCACAAGGCCAAATCTTGTCAGAGCCATGTATAACTCTTGGATTTCTTGTTAGCCAATCCCGTCTTTTCGCATTTCCGCAACTTTCAGAATTAAAATGTTGAAGATCATTTACACAATCCTGGACTAGTAATATCTTCCCCTTCTTGCTCAATCATGTTCTACATTTCCTATCACACTGATACTGCTTACTATGAAGCAGACTTACACTACCTTTATGACTAGTACAATTATTTAATTCTCTACATCACTTTTAATCACAAAGCAATGTAAAACAGTAGACAGCATTGCAGACTTACATTCCCTCTACTCCATGTTTTGATTGGCTGCTTCAATTAGCTTATAAAAAGAAATAGTTTTTCTGAACTCATTCAAAGTGCACGTATTTCTCAATAACGTCCAGTGTTATGGTAAAAAGTTATGTCTCTGTACTACACTTATCCTCAAGGCCAAATAGTGTAGGAGCCATGAGAACTTCTTGAAATTCCTCAGAGCACATCCCGAGATTCTTTCCCTAAAATTTTGGTTTTAAAAACACCAGGTAAGAGTTTTTAAGGTCATATGGCAATTTTTTTTTGAAAATTAAAACAGAATCATTGCAGAATGACCAGCCATTTCTAGACTTTAAATAAGCTGTGTAATGTCCTGATGTTATTGAAGGGCCATCATGATATATAATTGCTGCAGTTACAAAAGTCCTTCCTGATATTGACAACTGCGAAGCTACAAAATTTTTAATTAAAGTTGTCAATTTTGTTCCATCAGGCCTACATCGTTGGAACATTAAAATGACATACTGGCCATATGTTCGTATAAATAATGTGGACATCATTTCAGATTTACATTGGCTACACTCCATGTTGTGATCAGCTGCTTTTACTAGCTTATTAAAAGAGACTGATTTACTGTCTGGCAAAGTTAAATATATAAATCTTTCTGAGTCTACACTAGTAGTACTTGATACCCTACAGTTCTCGCAGTCATGCTGCCATTGATAAGAAAGCCCAAACAGGTGATCTACATCTACACCTTCATCATGCAATACATCAAGCATATACATTAAAAACTCCTGACAATCTTGCTGACTATTTTGAAAGAATTGTGTTTGGCCTGAACATCTGTCTAACAGATTTCGAATTTCAGACACACTTTCTATGTTTGTTCTATCAGTGCTACATTTCTCTAACACAGAATTTAACAAACTGCAAAATCTTTGATCAGAATTGACCACAATCTCTTCTTTTACATTTTGTAGAGAAAACAAAACATTTACCACTACATTAGCATAGCAGTTGACACCAGAACTGTTTTCAAATTGAAAACCAACAACATCTTCAACAGAATCCTTTTTGTTTCTGCTTATAATTTCAGGTTCATCGACTTTTCGTCTTTTTGCTACAACCTCCCCAGTATTGGTCACATTTCTTCGTTTCCGGCCTACCACACGTTTCTCAAACAAAGGATACTGAGGCAAATGTGGCGCATACTCTCTTCTCAACCTATTGTATTCCTTAACACAATCTAGATCCGCACAAATGTTTGTGACATCACACTCAATCAAGTACAATCCCGATAAAGTCCTAACTCGTGACAATGCCACATATGCCATACCCTCCTTGAACACAGAACTGCCAATATTCACCAATGCACAATCTACACTTAAACCTTGCGATTTATGGATTGTCACCGCATATGCCAAGCAAACAGGAAACTGCTTACGACGAACATATAAGTCTTTTACAAGCAAAAATCTAGCAGAACAACGAGCAATTAGCTGTACTTCCTCAATGCCATCAAATTTAATTTTTAAAAATTCAATTCCATCTCTATTTCTGTATTTCACAAAATCAACAACATTACCCATTGATCCATTTACCAGACCTCTTTCAACATGTAAATTCCTTCTTAAAATTATACGGCAGTTCAAGCACACATTCAGAGTCTTTTCAAAACCCGCAGTTTTAGATATACTCTTCTCTAATGAATCCAATTTTGTTTTCAGATTCTCAGACAAAATAATTGTTGATCCCATATGCTCTACTCTGTCAATAGCTTCCAATTTCACAATCTCTTGCTTTTCTAAATGCAACATTTTGTTGTTGAATTTGGCACATTCTGCAAGAGTTGGCATCAAACATATTCCAGATTTTTTCTCAGTAACTTTCTGAAAAATATTCTCAGGCACAACATCTTCGTCTGGATATAAATTTGTCAGTAATCGTGCATGTAAAGCTTCTTTCCCATGCTCGGTCACTTTTCCAATTCTAACATCTTGTAGAATAGTCTTGTAAACTTCATCCTTTGCCTGACGCATATTTTCATGCAGTTCAGCATAATTGAAGTTTAACCATATATTGACGTTGCCAATACTCCCTAAGCACTTCCTGGTATCTTCATGCGTGAGCATTTTGAACACAGGTTGCCCTTTCACTGGTGTCAGCTGCAGAAGATCTCCGAAAACAATGATGTGTTTGCCACCAAATAACACATCATACTCTGTTTTGAGAACTTCTTGCATTCTCAAATGCACAAAGGCAAGCATGACATTGGAAACCATGCTTACTTCGTCAATGATAAGAAGTTTCATTTTCCTCAAGACTCTTGAAACTTCAAAACAAGCATCTCCAGATAGCTTGTGATATTCTAATTTGTTGTCATGCTCCACTGGCAGCATCAGTAAACGATGTAAAGTAATCCCTTTAATGTTATGTGCTGCCAGTCCAGTTGGAGCGGTGACAACACAAGACAGCGATGACTCTGTCCTTTCCTGCAAATAACATGAAATTGCTTTAATAAGGAAACTTTTTCCAGTTCCCGCTTCTCCACTCACGTACAGTCGGACAGGCTTCAACGACGTACATGAGCACTCTTTCTTGTCATGACTTAATCCATGATCAATTTGCATGGTAACTTCGTCATATATTTTCCTCTGCTCAACGTTGAGTTGTCTTTCCAACTCTTCTAAGTTAACCACATCCTCCTGAGCATGTGCCATGGCTCTTTCCACTTCATTCATAGCAGTGGCAGCTTCATTTTCGATAAGAGGTCCTCCTAGTGGATCCTGACTCAATGAAGCAGAACTCTGACTGTCCTGAGAACTGTCTCTGGCAATCTCGGCTGCAATCGTTGCTTCCTGCTCAATTTCCACATTCAACATTTCTACATATTTGGGAAAAGCAGGACATTCTATGGTCTCCTTGGCAGCATTGAATGAGTCTTCGTAACAAAGGAAATCTCCAAGCAGTTCCTCTTCTGCACGCCAAGGCTTAAAAAGTTGCAAAAGTGCTAAATAGAAAAACTCCTTTTTTTCAGGAGATTCGCCACTCAATTTTCGATGGTTTATCAAGTGGCATTTTCTTTGCTTGACCAGACATCCCTCACTTCCTATTACAGCATACACTCCTTTCTCAGTATCTTCTTTGATGTTCCTCTTGAATATGTAATTTTGCAGAACCTCATACAGACAAACATTCTCGAGGTGACTGCTTCGATTTGGATAATATGTATCCAACATGTTGCTCTTCAAAATGTCGGTACTGTTTGGCTCCTTTTCCGCCAAATACTCAATTTCCCGCACAGGTTTCAGAACTCGATTACGCGTTGCAGCAAGACCAACACTCGCCCAAACGATACTCCTGGACTTGGCATAGAGACTTGCTGAAGACAACCGGTCAGAACATTCGTAAGCTCCGATTTCTCGATGCGACAACATCTTCAGACTGAAACTGTACAACTTCTTGCTGAGGCTCTTTTCATGGGAAATGTCCTCCCACATATCCTTCAATTCTGTCTTCTCTTTTTTGGTGATGTAAGATGTCACATACCGAGCCACAGCCATACAGTTATCAGCCACAAACTGTATATCCATGTTAGCATTCCACATGGACAAAATCACCGGGTTGTAGTCGTTGATGTACTTAGACTCTTCGTTCCTCTTCAAATTGTATGTGTTTTTAGGTGATTTCTTCATCACATTATGTCGCAGCGAAGACATCAAACTGTTCACTCTTCCTTTAGAAATCACTGATCGTGGAAAGCCGAAACGACATTTGGTGTAGAACTTGTCTTTGTTCCGGAATTTACGACGACAGTACTTTCCACATCGATGGCTTTGGAAACGTAGAACTTTTTCTCTTAGGCTTTTTTTCTCCTTTGCGTTTGGAACAGCACACGTAGAATACTGTTCTATGAAACTCATCACTGAGTCGTCTGCATCCGTTCCAAATTTAGGTGCATCCTTGATCCACAGCAACATATGTATATGAGGAGCACCTCTTGCTTGGTACTCCTTACTCCAGAAGAAATCCAACACCTCTCCAAGAGGTGGATTCTTCTTATTCATGATGAAAGACATCATACCTTCAAATCTATGATTGAAGTACCTACACACATTGACTGGATCCAAAGAGCACAGTTCTCCGGGTGTCTTGAATTCGATGTTTTCTACGTTAGCATTTGCCTCTCGTAGAAATTCAAGTAAGTCTTCCCAGCCATACTCAGCACAGCTCAAAGTGAGGAACCATGTGGGAGTTCCTAAGTTCCTCAGCATACATTTTAAATCACCATGACGACGGTACCAGTACTCATTAGTACCACGCTGACACGCCATGAGATTAATCAGGTGAGAATCCAAAATACTGTCTTGGACATTGACTTTATCCATAAAGTCACTTGCCGAGATGTTTTGCATGTGTATACCACTTTTCAAGATGTGGTTCACTGCATATGACAGTCCAGACAGATCGCTTTCAAACAGGAGATGAAACAAATAAGGAATGCATTGTCGAAACCTAGGATCTCCTGCATACAATCGCAAAGTCCGGTATTCAGAAGCAGGAATTTGATGAGGTCGCTCATCATATCTTCCTCCCTGACCTGTTGGAAAAAGCTGTGGGAAACACCGAGCTTCCAAACTTTCCTCCCAAACACTAATGGGACTCCCTTTCGCTTGTTTCATTTGAAACAACTCAATAGCATTCCCCATGACTTCCTTGGAATGCAAAGGATGAACACTATAATGTTCATATATTTCTTCACTAGTACAGGGTTCTACTTTCTCAATTTGACCAGCACACAAATCGCTATCCTCTTCCTCACTTACTTCCTCTTCTGCAACATATACATTTTTATAGTATTTATTATATTTTTTCAAATACAATGTTGCCCTTTTGACTTTCCTAACATCTACTAAATCTTGCCATATTTTCTTATTCTTTGTCGGAACCCCATTAACTAAGATAACAAGAGGTTCCTCTTCCACTTTTTCTACTCCAATTGTGTTAATGTTTTTCTTCAAATCTAGAGGCAAATAAACAACTCTTCCCTTTAATCCTCTCTGTAAATCTGATGGAGGCAATTTCCCTGTCTTTGGCTCCATTCTTACAATAGCCTGAAAGGGATGGATACTTTGAATCAAAATAGATTCATAAGTATTTAGATCCTTCAATTCAGAAGGAATCTCAACCAATTCTAGATTATTATGAACTGCTCTAGCAGGCATCTGGTTTTGATTTAATTTGTTACAACAATAAGTACACACACGTTGATCCAATCCCAAATCAAAACAATTTTCTACCATCAAGTATGTTGCAAAATCCTTCCATTCACTATTATTTTCCCTTTCACTTTTTCCATATAAATCCACTAACTTAGTCTGATTCTTATAATAAGTGCGTCGACAACACACACAAGTGAAATTTGGCCTCTCACTTGATTTCACCTCAAACGTCGCAATTTCCCTCTGGAAATTATCTGTACTGGAAACCTGTACACTATCTTCCACATTACTCTCTTCTTCTTGGTCAATTTCAACATTCTCCTCTTTACTTCCAAAGTAACAAAACTCAATTTCTTCACATATATTCTTCACATCTATTTCAGAACCATGCAAAAGAGCAGCGCATAATTGTTTAAGCATAATTGCTGGACTCTTAGCATAATACAACATTCTAACTAATTTCCTCACTTTATTATGATGCACTGCTAGCATCCTGAAATGATGAAAAACACTCTGGCATACTCTCCTGGAAAGACAAGCCAGTGAATGACCATGCAAACCTATCACTTCTCTCACTCTGCAAGGATCTAATTCTTGCAACAACTTCATTTTCTGCTTCAAACTTTTCTTACTAAATGACCGTATAAAATCACAAAGCAAATTGATGGAATCCTGTCGTACACTGCAAATACTACTACACTTCCAGGTGTACACAGGACCCTTAGGACGTCTCCCTAAAACCTCATTACCTAACACCTCTTCTATCTCTGTTCTCACAAGTTTTTCTTTTTCAACTGGACAACCATCTTTCACTTCATAAGCTCGACCACTGGTGTCAACTGCATGCACCAAATCATTATCCTGGAAATAACTCTCCTCATTAAAAAATGCCTCAGAGCTTGAACTATGCATCCATTCTCCAGAAAAAACTTCACAAAAATTACTACGATTAACTATTCTCTTCCATCTACTATTTCTTTTGAAATCATAAATTACCTTGTTTAGCTTCCTAATTCTATTGATTGTCAAAATAAATAACTTACGTTTAATTTCAAATGCCTGATCAATAACTTTCTCAACTATTTTTTTTCTCTTATAAAAAACCACTTTCTGCTGACCTTTCTTAATATTTTTTAACAAATTCCAAATTATCCTGTGGCGGAACATTCGTTTACGAATATCCCTAAACTGTTGTTTCCTTCTACTTTCATGCATAGAGTTATCTCTTACTCTAGCAGTAACATTTCTCATTGGCCTTTCCTTACCATTTGAATTTTTTCTCCTTTTCTGGACTGAAACATTTTCTGTAGTAATATTTTTTTTACTACACATATTTCTTATGACTGTTTTTCGACTCTTACCCGGTGCTTTCTTGGTGACTTGACAAATCTTTTTGTTAGAGGACTGCTGCATTATTCCATGGTCCTGCTGTCTTTGACGTTTTGCAGCCTTTCTTACTCTTTCTTTGCTAGGCATCCTAAAATCTTGAAATAATCTGCAGTTGAATCTGTGGTAAAATATAATAAAAAATGTTATTAACCACTATTACCCAACAGTAAATTAATAACAGTCATCAAAAACTTAACACACTACTTAAGTATATAATATACTGAAGCCTATCTCCAATTTTTCACTGAACAGGACTCATCTCTTCTTAACCTTGGATAAACCTCACCTACTCTGTGTCCCCTGCACATAATTAAATGTAAAGGGGCAGATTTATATTAACTAGCACATCCCCAGGGATGCACCAGTTAACGTGCACCGCTGCTCTGCCACCCACGGTGTGCCGCATTTACAATCAGATAGGACAAAGCTACATCAAAACCCTGCGCCTGCTTGAAGCAGGCATAGATCTTGACGCAGGTAGGCTGAAAGCTAAAGCAACAACTAAGTGTCGTGTGCAGAAGTTACAAAAAAGGAAAAATGGCGTTTAAACCAGTAATGAGACCATGCTAACGTAATACAGAGTAAAAATATCCAGGATCTACATCAGTTTGGGGTTCACGAACCTGGCAGGTACAAGGCACTGAGGCTTTCCACCGTGCATGTCTCATCCCAAAACATATGTGGTTTGTGAATGAAACAATTTCCCAGACCAAATGCTTTGGATTGGCTACTTCTAAAAAATTAAACACCCCTACTATCCCGGAGTTAGAGGAATATGATGGTTGGAGTAATTTTACTCGTTGTCTATTAAAGATTTACAGGCCCTACTCCGTAACTCTTCCTTTAACATTTCCAGTATAAATCCAAAAGGTTGACTGCTTTGGCAACGTGCCTTATCCACGGTTTAATAACGCTGCCTTTTGCTTTATATAAGTTTTCAAATTGTATGAAATATATACCAATAGGTCGTTATTAACCTTTAGGTAGTGGTTTTCTTCATGAAGTCTGGTCGCTTCCATACACATACAGATTTTCAAAGATGATCAAGAACTTTATCTGAATGGAGAGGAATGCACTGAGACGCCAGATCATTCACTAATGTGTAGGCACATACAGTTACACGGTTCATGCAACAAACACCGACCAAATATGGCTTGCGTGTTGCAAGGCACACCAGTTCCTGCTATCATCCCCACGTTCAAGTTCTTGGAAAATGGTAGTTATTTGATGCTCAATAATGAAGATTGTTCTGGGTTAATTAAAAGTATTCATTTTATCGTAACAGTAAATGAACGGGTTATTTGCTGCAGAAATGTTCTATTTCCTCCCACACATGAACATAGGGAGTTTTCAATCTGGCCACAAATACCAACCTTGGCAGCACATTTCAACGGCATGGCAAGAATAAGAGCTATTTTGTCTCAGAGAGAGGTGGCCTTGAGTTCGGCCCGTGAAACTTTCGTGTTTCACACAGCGAACACCCGTACAGAGGTGCAGACCCTTTTAAATACAGATTCGCCTTTCCATTTCAGCAAGATGGTTCGGACTATCTCTAACGCGTCCTCCACAAAGGGCCTGGCGCACTTTTTTAAAATTGTTACCAGTGGTCTCGTGACTTCATTTGAGAAAATCTTTGGAGTCATCCCTGCTTTCTTTCATTCTATATTTTTCCACTGTGCTTTGTGGATTCCCATTTTTACTTGCATTACCAGCGGACGCTCTTGTGCTTTTTTACATTTTTAAATATGGATGTCCCTCCTGTGCAAGCTCCCGCCCTGCAGCTGCTGACACTGTTCCGCAATCGCATGCTAGAATATTATGGCACAATGCCGTTGGCGATATTAAGCACGGCATATGGATTATCTTTTCTATGCTGATGTGATTCCTTCAAATCTAAGACACTAAAGTATCGGCACGCCCTAAACCAACACAAAGAGACCTTCTTAGCAAATAATATAATATGTGTATTAGGGAGGGTGAGATATAAGCAGCCGCGGGCCGTGGAGGGAGTTACGGTGAGGCAGGGAGGCGGGGAGGGGGAGAAGCAGGGTGGAGCCCTCTCTACCTTGCCCCTCCCCCTCCCCGCCTCCCTGCCCCACCGTAACTCCCTCCACGGCCCGCGGCTGCTTATAAGTGTTGCTAACTCTTATTCATTTACAGCATGTTAACATACTGTCACCATTCGCTTTTTATGTACTATTGACTATGCTGGTAATTTTGCTACTGATAATATGTGTACTTGTATAATCTAAGATACTACGCCTGAGAAGACGGCATTAGTAAATAAACATTTCAAATACACGTGTTCTTCTTAACTCCATGTTCTCGTTTCTAAGAAATATATAACGACCGACTGTTCATGAGTTCCACGTATCCTGAGGTACTATAAGTTCATATTCTGGATTGTCTAAACATTGAGAGTTTGTTATATCCAATGTGACACTGTACCTAGCTTGCTAAGGGGTTTTGATTACTAAGGTGAGTTTTGGGACACCCTAATTCGCCGAGGTTCCAATCCTCTGTCCACAGTTCTGTGTCAGAACAGAAACCCTGCGACAGGGGCACCCCTCAACCTTACTGGAGCTTCATCACACTTGCGATACAACTCCAGCAATGCGCCAACTTTACGGCACAAATACGTCACGCATCTGTGCTGTTTTTGCCCCATGATGCGCCGCATTGTAAATGCAGCACACCATAGGTGACGGAACAGCGGCACAGAATGACTAACACATCCCTGGTGATGCGCCAGTCATCATAAATCTATCCCTATGCTTCTTATCTTGTTAGAGATAAACCGCCATATGTATCATCAAAGTTTTTTGCATTTCCTAAATAGCGAACTTTAAGGAATAAATAGCGATTCTTTACCATTCCTAGTTTGCGATGAGCTATTTGCTAATTACAAATTACCCATTCATTTCCATGCAGCAGGAGGCCCATAGGAATGAAGGTGCAATTTGCGATTAGCAATTACCTCATCGCAAATTACGAATTTTTCCGACGGTGCAGGGGTGTCTCAAGAACACCCTGCTGCACCCCTGAAAAAGAAATTTGGGGTCATATGGCGCACATAAATTTTGAAAACATTCCTTTACCTCAAAAACGATTTTCAACTCATAATTTGAAAACACTGCACATGGGGAAATGACTTAAAATGTCCTTAAGACACATAAAAGCATTTTTTGATTGCCTTTGCAGCATGTTTCAATCACCTTTAACATGCCTATGTAACGGAAACATTCAAAATCTAAATTTGCCATGCACAGGTGGGAGCATATTTACAAGCAATTTGCTCCACAGACAAACTTCTTACATTGAAATGGGAAAAATAACATCAGAGACTCTCAATTACCTTATAAAGAAGCAGACACCATTATGTCCTTCTCATCAATATTAAAACCATTGCTTTTTCTCAAAAACGATTAACAAGTCATAATTTGAAAACACTCCACAGCTCCTATGCACATAAAAGCCCTGTCAGTACTAATACTTCACATTTTCTCCAATTACAATTTCTCAAAGAAACAAAATCTATTTGTGAAACACTTGAGACAAAGCAACATTTGAAAAACACAACTTTCTTCATAATTTTCTCCTTAAAGCACACTATTTTCTATCTAAATTAAAGAAATCTTTTCTCACCTTAGCAAATACTTTGAGTTTCAAAACAGTCTCAGAAACACACCAATTTGTCTTCAGCAGAGCAAAAGGTATGCACTCCAGAGTCTGCAGCTATCAAAAGCACAGAAATGCTGTAATTCCTCACACATATCTCTCATGTCACCCAATCAAAACTCTTCCCTCACTTTTTTTCAAAGCAAAACCCTTCCCCCCTCTGCCCCCTCTCTGCTTTTTCTGCATAGCAACCACCTCTTGCAAGACCTCTCACACAACAATGTTGCAATTGAACTCTGAACTCTCAGTGCACCTGCATATCCAGAGCATTCTTTCATTTAATGATTTTTTCTTCGCCACTCAAAATACATCTTTCAACGAACTCATCCATGCACACTAACTTTCTGTTTTCAGCAATCAAAATCCACCAATCACTCTTACTGCTTCCTTAACACAGAAACTCCTCAGTTTTTTTCATTTTACACTCTCATTTTTTCAACTGCCATTTCATTGCCACACTTCATCTGACTGCAGCAGAACCTTCTCTCACCATGTTTTCTGTCTGGATTGTTGGACATAGTTACATATATTGGGCTCAAAGGTACGCTGAAAACAGGAATTTACCTAACCTCAATTTACAAGATGTGGAAATTAAGTGGTTTGGCCACAGAGGATTAAAATGTCACCAATTGATACCATTGGTGAAAACCTTTATGCATTTGCCAAAACCTGACCTGTTAATTGTGCACTGTGGAGGTAATGATTTGGGCACTTTGACTGGGGTAGGTCTGGAAATGCTTTTAAAGGACACCTTTGAGCAATTGATGGCACTTTTTCCTCAGACTGCCTTGGTATATTCAAATATATGCCAAAGACAGAAATGGAGGTGGTCGAACCAATTTTGTCCACAAATTGAGAAGTCGAGGAAGCATGTAAACAAATCTGTTTCAGCTTACATGAGAGACCATGGAATGGGCTCCCTGTACAACAATAACTTGCGTTACTACATGCAAGATATCTACAGAGGAGATGGAGTTCACTTCTCAGATGAGGGCAACAGAGTTTTCACTCTGAATTTAAGAATGTGCATTGGTACCTACTTATAAGTACCTAAATGTACCATAAACCCAAAAGCTCTTCTCAGAGCTACCCTACATCTGATCACTCACAATTATTATTGTACTCTAACTTTTTTCACTAATTTTCAAGAAAGTACGCTCCCCAGAACGCTTCCCGGTTCGCGAACCGGGCGCACTCCACGCAAAAAAACTAAAAAAACGGTATATTTTTTTTTGCCCTGCGAGACCCCTTCAAAGCCTCCACATCAAACCCAGGGAGTCAGGGACGATCTACTATGCCCCCTTATGGTCATTTGCCCCTTCGCTTTGGCCTCCTCTTGTCTCTCGATCCTACCGAGAGACAAGATGGCGGCCGCTACGGACTGTTTGGAATGTTTACAGACGCCGAAAAACCAATCAGCTTCGCAAACCTCCGTAACGCGAAAAGTACGCGAAGCAGAGCGCTGTTACAGATATATATCTTTTTTTGAACGTTAATTTCTCAAAATCCACTGGAGCACATATATTGAGACCTAGCAAAGGCACATCGGGCTACCAGTCCCTACAATTTTGCCAAGTTTCGTGCAAATCCATTCAGCCGTTCGATTATTATTATTTTATTTTTTTTTGCCCCGCGGGGCCCTTTTAAAACCTCCACATCAAACCTAGGGGGTCAGCGAGGATCTACTATTCCCCCTTATGGTCATTTGCCCCTTCGCTTTCGCCTCCTCTTGTCTCTCGATCCTACCGAGAGACAAGATGGCGGCCGCTACGGACTGTTTGGAATGTTGACAGACGCCGGAGAACCAATCAGCTTCGCTTCACAAAGCTCCGTTGCGCGTAAAGTACGCGTCCTGGGACGCTGCCAGGTCCGCTGTTACAGATATATATCTTTTTTTAAACGTTAATTTCTCAAAATCCACTGGAGCACATATATTGAGACCTACAAAAGGCACATCGGGCTACCAGTCCCTACAATTTTGCCAAGTTTCGTGCAAATCCATTCAGCCGTTCGGGCTAAAAGTGAGGCCAACCGCCCTATGGAAATTAACATGGGAAAAACGCGTTTTGGGACCCCCCTTTTTTCTCGGCCCCCCCTTGACGAACCCCCCCAAAATTTTCAGGGGCTGCTCAGAAACAAAATGTGCCATTTTCCTGAAAATTTCAGCCAATTCCGTCCACAAACGCCAAAGTTATTAGACATAGAATTTAAAAAAATACCTAAATGTGTGTATGTGTATATATATATATATATATATATATATATATATATATACACATACATACAATATATATATATATACAGCCTTACCCAGGCTGCAAGTGCAGACCTGTGGTGCCATTTCGGAAGGCTTTCCAGGGGTGTCATTATACATGCTTCAGCCCCTGGTAGGCCTCGGGGGTACCTATGCCCTTGGTACCTAAGGTACCATATACAGGTACTCACAAGGGTAACCCCGTAACCAATCTGGTATGTACCGAACGTACATGGTATCAATTTAGAGAGAACAGCTAGGCTGTGATCCTGATTAGCAGGGCAAGAACCAGACTAAAGTCGAAAAACCAGTGAAAAACAGAAAACATTGGGGGTAACCATAGGAAGCAGATCCTACTCTCCTACATTACACCCCCCAAACGCAGGGACATTAAACTAACCTTGACCAGTTGCGTCTTCATGTTCTAAGTGGAAATATCTGGAGAGTCCATCTGCATTGGCATGGTTACTCCCGGGTCTATGTTCCACTGTATAGTCCATCCCCTGTAGGGAAATGGACCACCTGAGCAGGTTGGGATTTTCACCCTTCATCTATTTTAGCCATAAGAGGGGCTTATGGTCTGTCTGAACTGTGAAGTGAGTACCAAACAAGTATGGCCTCAGCTTCTTCAGAGCCCAAACCACAGCAAAGACCTCCCTCTCAATAGCTGACCAACGTTTCTCTCTAGGGGTCAGCCTTCTGCTAATAAAAGCTACTGGCTGGTCCTGACCTTCATCATTCAATTGTGACAACATAGCCCTACCCACAACTCAGATGCATCTGTTTGGACAATTAATTCTTTGGAGTAGTTAGGACTTTGCAGAATTGGTGCAGTGCAGATGGCCTGCTTCAGGTCATCAAATGCCTTTTGACAGCTGACTGTCCACTGAACTTTCTTAGGCATTCTTTTAGAAGTTAAGTCATTCAGGGGTGTCACTATGGAACCCTACCCCTTGACAAATCTCCTATAGTACCCAGTCAGGCCCAAGAAAGCTCTGACCTGAGTCTGGGTGGTGGAAGCAACCCAGCCCATTATGGTCTGGATTTTGCTCTGCAATCAATCAATCAATCAATCAGCGTACTTGTAAAGCGCGCTACTTACCCGTAAGGGTCCCAAGGCGCTGAGGGGAGGGGGATGCCGCTACTGCTCGAAGAGCCAGGTCTTGAGGAGCCTTCTGAAGGCGAGAAGGTCTTGGGTCTGCCGTATGTGGGTTGGGAGGGTGTTCCAGGTCTTGGCGGCGAGGTAGGAGAAGGATCTGCAGCCGGAGGTCGTTCATTGGATGCGGGGGACAGCTGCGAGGGCGAGGCTGGCGGAGCGGAGCTGACGGGTGGGGAAGCTGAGTCTGCTGTTCAGGTAGGCTGGTCCGGCGTTGTGGAGTGCTTTGTGAGCGTGGGTGAGGAGCTTGAAGGTGATCCTCTTGTCGACGGGGAGCCAGTGTAGGTCTCTCAGGTGGGGGGTGATGTGGCTGCGGCGGGGGACGTTGATGATCAGCCGGGCGGAGGTGTTATGGATGGGTTGTAGTCGTCGTAGGTGTTTGGCTTGGATTCCTGCGTAGAGTGCATTGCCATAGTCCAGTCTGCTGCTGACGAGGGCCTGTGTCACCGTTCTTCTTGTTTCGGTGGGGATCCACTTGTAGATCCTGCGGAACATGCGGAGGGTGTTGTAGCAGGAGGAGACGGCATTGACCTGCTTAGACCTGGAGCGGGAGGAGTCGAGGATGAATCCTAGATTGCGTGCATAGTCGGTGAGTGTTGGTGCTGTTTCCAGTGTGGTCGGCCACCAGGAGTTGTCCCAGGCTGAGGGGGTGGGTCCGAGGATGAGGACCTCCGTCTTGTCCGAGTTCAGTTTTAGACGGCTGCTCCTCATCCAGTCGGTGACGGCCTTCATTCCCTCGTGGAGGTTGGTTTTGCCGGTGCGTGGGTCTTGGTGAGGGATAGGATGAGCTGGGTGTCGTCGGCGTAGGAGATGATGTTGGGGTCGTGATGGCGGTCTACTTGTGCGAGGGGGGCCATGTAGATGTTGAACAGCGTCGGGCTGAGCCCTGGAGGACGCCGCAGATTATGTCGGTGGCTTCGGATCGGAAGGGGGAGGGGAGGCTGATGCTCTGGGTTCTTCCGGAGAGGAAGGATGTAGTCCAGTCAAGAGCCTTCTCTTGCATCCCGGCTTCTAGGAGGCGTGTCTTTAGAGTGCGATGGCAGACCGTATCGAAGGCGGCTGACAGGTCCAGGAGGATGAAGGCTGATGTTTCGCCATTGTCTAGTTGGAGCCTGATGTCATCTGTGGCAACGATGAGGGCTGTATCGGTGCTGTGGTTTCGTCTGAATTCGGACTGAGACGGGTCCAAGATGTTGTTGTCTTCCAGGTGGCGGGCCAGTTACATGTTGCCAATTTTCTCAATGACCTTTGCCGGAAACGGGAGCAGGGAGATGGGCCGTATGATCTTGAGGTCCTTGGGGTCCGCTTTGGGTTTCTGGAGGAGGGCTTTGATTTCGGCGTGCTTCCAGCTTTCCGGGAAAGTCGCTGTTTCGAAGGAGATGTTGATGACCTTCCGTAGTTGGGGTGCGATGGCAGCGTCTGCTTTGTTGAATACTTGGTGTGGGCACGGGTCAGACAGAGATCCTGAGTGGATGGAGTTCATGACCTTGTGTGTCTCGTTGTCGTTGACGTTGCGGTTGGCGCTGGTGGTGTTCACAGGGGAGGTGGAGTCTGGCGTAGTCGGGTGGTTGTGGTGTTGAAGCTGTCGTGGATGTCAGCGATCTTGCGGTGGAAGAAGATGGCTTCTGAGTCGCACAGTTGTTGTGAGGGCGGGATGTCGTTGGCGCTGGGGTTGGAGAGTTCCTTTACGATGCTGAAGAGCTCTTTGCTGTCGTGTGCGTTGTTATCCAGGCGGTCTTTGAAGGAGGATCTTTTGGTTAATCTGATGAGGTGGTGGTGTCTGCGGGTGGCGTCCTTGTGGGCTGCGTGGTTGTCTGGTGTGCGTTTGTGGAGCCATGTCTTCTCCAGTTTCCGGCATGCGCGTTTGGAGGCCTGGAGCTCGTTGGTGAACCAGGTTGAGTTGAGTTGAGGGAGAATTTGTATAGCGCTACTATGCCCAAGGGCGTCAATGCGCTAAGGATGGAATGAGAAGCTGTGTGGTGGAAAAGCGGGAGGGGAGGTCAGTGGTAGGCCTGCCTGAAGAGCCAAGTCTTCAGAGCCTTTCGGAAGAGGGGGTGGGAGGTGAGTTCCTTAATCTCAGCCGGAAGAGTATTCCAAATTTTAGGGGCACAGGAGCTGAAAGCTCTGTCGCCCCATCTGGCTTTGCTGGTTTTAGGAACAGACAAAAGATGTTTGTTGGCTGAACGAAGTGCCCTGCCGGGGACATACGGGGTCACCAGGGGTTTGATGTCTTCAGAGCCGAGCCCGTGCAAAGCACGATGGGTGAGACATAGAACTTTGAACTCTATTCTGGCCTGGATAGGAAGCCAGTGAAGGTCCTTCCTAATAAAGGTGGCTGAGGCGAGTTTCGGGGCATCAGTAACAAACCGAGCTGCTGCGTTTTGAACTGTTTGCAAACGCTGTATCTGGGATTTGTTGATTCCCAGGTACAACGAGTTACAGTAATCTAGCCTTGAGGAGATTAGGGCCGTCGTAACCAATTTACGGGCATCGGTGGAAAGATAATGTACTAATTTCCTCAAGGTTCTAAGAACACCACAGCAGGTAGAGGTCGTTCTGCTGACTTGTTTTTGGAAGGAGAGTTTGGTATAAAAAATGACGCCTAGGTTCCGAGCAGACTGAGAGGGCGATGGACAGGCTCCAAGGGAGGGAGGCCACCAGTTCATTGACCAGATCTCCTCCTTGCCTCCGAAGATCAGCACCTCCGTTTTTTCCCCATTCAATTTAAGGGAATTCCTCACCATCCAGTTTGCAACCGCTTCCATGCAATTCTTAAAGTTTCGGGCTGTGATATCAACAGTTTGAGAAAGAGAGACCATAATCTGAGTGTCATCAGCATAGGAGAGAACTTCCAGCCCAAAAGATCTTACAAGCCTGGCAAGGGGTGTGACGTAAATGTTAAAAAGCGTGGGACTCAGGGACGAGCCCTGAGGCACCCCGCACTGCACAGGTTTAGCTGGGGAAAGAAAGTCACCCAGCTTGACCCTCTGTGCACGGCCATCCAGGAAAGATTTTAAAAGACTAAGTGCAGGTCCGTCCACTCCTATCTCCTTGAGCCGTTCGACTAAGATGGAGGGGGATAGGGTGTCGAAAGCGGAAGTAAGGTCGAGCAGGACCAGAAGTGTAGTCTGGCCACTGTCGACCTTAGCACGGATGTTATTGGTGACGACTGTCAGGGCGGACTCGGTGCTGTGAGACCTGCGAAAGCCGTGCTGAGAGGGATCGAGAAGGCTGGAGTTCTCCAAGAAGGCACTCAGATGGTGATTTAAGTGGGCCTCTAGCATTTTTGCGGGTGCTGGGAGTAGTGAGATGGGCCGAAAGTTTTTAAGGATCCTAGGATCAAGCGAGGCCTTTTTAAGAAGGGGCTTAACTATGGCCATTTTCCAAAGGGTCGGGAAAGCACCTTGAAGGATGGCCAAATTGATGACTTCCAGGAACACAGGGAGTAGGACATCTCTGCACTCTTTGAAGACCTTCAGAGGGCAGGGATCAAGGGGAGAACCTGATTTAAGCCTATCCAAGTACACATTGAGTTGCTCTAACGTGATCAGGGGGAAAGTAAGAGAGCTACCCTGTGGTGACTCTGTGGGGTCATCTGTGGCAGGATAAGGCGGTGGGGCAGGGGGGATCCTAGTTCTTGGTTGCGAGCTTCTAAGCTGGAGTGAATGTCAGCTATCTTTGTGTGGAAAAAGGTGGATATCTGGTCACAAAGCTCCTGGGATTCTGTTACCGGATTAGGGGCTTGCAGGACTGACAAAGAGTCAACAATTTTGAACAGTTCCCTGGAGGAGGTGAGGGAGGCAGTCAGTTTAGAGAAATGTAATTTCTTTTCTGCGAGCACCGCAGTTTTATAATCTTTGAGTAGGAGTTTGTGTTTAATTTTTTCATCTGGGTCCAGATTGACTCTCCAGAGCCTCTCTTGTCTCCTACATCCCTGCCTCAGTGATCTAAGAGTATCGGAGTACCAAGGGGCCGAGGGACGCTTCCTAGCGGAATAAGTCTGTTTGACCGGAGCCAGTTTATCCACCGCTTTTAGAATAGCATTATGCAGATCAGAAGCTGCAGAGTCAATGTCATTTGTAGGTGATTGGGGTTGGGTGGGCAGAAGGGGAGCTAATAGATGACTATTTAGCGCTCTGAAATTTCTTTTGGATTCCCACTTACAGGGGTTTGCTAATGGGATGGGATGGCTGGAATATATAAAATCCAGGGGGATGGCCATATGGTCTGACCAGGACAGAGGAAGGGGGATCCCGGACTCTACCCTGGGGTCATTGGTAAAGACCCCATCCAGGGTGTGACCGGCTAGGTGTGTGGGGCCCTCTACTATCTGTTTTAGACCGAAGGAAGCCAAAGAGTCCATCAGGGAGGCAGTATCTGTGGAGTCCTCTATATCTAAATGAAAGTTAAAATCTCCAAGAATGGTAAGATTTGGTCTATCAATGTAGGGTTCAAGCAGCTTAAGAAGCTTCTGAACGAAGGGAGGCCGGGGGCGAGGGGGCCTGTAAATCAGGATCCCCGCAAAGGAGATTGAGGGGGAGGGGTTGAGCACAAAATAAAGAGCCTGAAAGGAGTCAGATGGCGAGGAAAGGTGCTCAGTTCTGCATCTTGTAGAAGATCTATGTAAGATGCCCAGCCCTCCACCAATTCGCCCAACTCTGTCCATTCTGGACAACGAATAACCCTCCGGGATAGCATCAAGGAGTTCAGGTGGCTTTCTTGTTGGCGTGGCTGTTGGAGGGTTTCTTGAGCGGGGAAAGGGTGTTGGCGCAGTCGTCGATCCACTGTCTGAGGTTGCGGGCTGCAGCATCTGGGTTGGTGGGGTCGGTGGGTGGGTTCTTCGCGAGGGAGATGATCAGCTGGTCTTCGGTGACTTTGCTCCAGCAGCAGCGAGGCAGCTGTTTGGTGCGGTGGTGCGTGGTTGGTTTCTTGAAGGTGAAATGGATGCAGCGGTGATCGGTCCAGTGTAGTTCGGTGGTGTAGTCGAAGGCGATGTGGGAGCCTGTGGAGAAGATGGGGTCAAGCGTGTGGCCGGCGGCATGGGTGGGTGCGGTGACAAGTTGTCTGAGGCTGAGGTTGGCGATCAGGGTGGCGGAGTTGGCATCGTTGTTGTTCTCGAGCTGCAAGTTCAGGTCCCCGAGGAGGATGCAGTCCGTGGAAGTGGGTGCTGGCGAGGTCAGCGATGGAGTCTATGAACTTAGCCAGGGGTCAGGGGGGTCTGTAGATGAGTGTTCCTCTGAGGGTGGTGTTAGAGTCAGTGTGGATCCGGAAGTGCAGTTGTTCGGTTGTGTTGAGGGTGTCGTCAGCGTGGGTGGCGACCTTGAGGGTGGACTTGTGGATGATGGCTATTCCTCCTCCGATTCCGTTGGCGCGGTCCCTGCGGGTGATCTTGTAGCCATCCGGGATGGCTATGGCGATGTCGGGCGCAGAGGAGTCGTTCCACCAGGTCTCTGTCAGGAAGGCCACGTCTGGGACAGAGGTGTCGAGCAGGTCCCAGAGCTCGACGGTGTGTTTGCGTGCGGAGCGGGTGTTGAGGAGTATGCAGCGGAGGTGGTTGGGTCCAGTCTTTGGAGGTTTGGTGGTTCTGTCACAGATGAAGCTGCGGGTGTGGCAGGAGAAGGGTCCGTGGGTCAGTTTCGGGGCGGCCTGGAAGCAGGTGTGGTTTCGGCCGTTGTTGAGTGCTGCGCGGAGGGTGCTGGCGTTGTAGTGGATTCTGGTGTTGTGGCGTTCGCGGGGTCCAGGGGTTCTGGCGCTGGGCACGGAACAGGCACGGACGGGCGCAGGCGGGCTTGCCATAGGCACGCGCGCGCCCACTGCGGGCGGCCGCTTCTCGGCCTGCATATGAGGTGGCTTGGGAGGGAGGAGCAGCTGGCAGGGGGGAGCAGGGAGGCCAATGGGTGTGCAGGGGGGGCGGGCTGCAGGGAAGCAGCAGCGGGAAGGGCCAGAACGGGAGCAGAGGGGGGCCGGGGAACTGGAGCACGGGCAGGGGGGAGGCGAGAAAAAAACAACGTGGTTGAACCTGTCCTCCACCTACAAGGTGGCCCAGGTACACAACCTGACTCTGCCCTATCTGGCACTTAGTAGCCTTGATAGTTAGGCCTGCCTTTTGCAGGGCCTCTAAAACATTTCTCAGGTGGATCAGATGATCTTCCCAGGTGGAGCTAAAGACAGCAATATAATCTAGATATGCTGCACTATAGGCTTCCAGGCCTGTTAAGACTTTATTCACCAACCTTTGAAATGTAGCAGGTGCATTTTTCAGACCAAAGGGCATTACCACAAATTGATAATGTCCACTAGGGGTTGAAAATGCTGTCTTTGGCTTGGCATCCTCAGCTAGCCTGATTTGCCAGTAGCCAGCTGTCAGATCAAATGTGCTCAGATATTTGGCAGAGGCCAACATATCTATGAGTTCATCTGCTCTTGGTATTGGATGGGCATCAGTCCTGGTGACTGCATTGAGGCCTCTGTAGTCTACACAAAACTGCATCTCTCTCTTACCACCCTGGGTGTGAGGTTTGGGTACTAGGACTACTGGACTAGCCCAAGGGCTATCTGAAAGTTCAATTACTTGCAGATCCAACATTTTCTGGACTTCTGTTCTGATACAGTCCCTGACATGATCAGGTTGCCTGTAAGGAATATGCTACTTACCAGTATGCATCTGTTCTTGGCATGTAGGGCTGCTGACATTCATATCTGTGCATAGATCGCCGCCTAGTGTTGGGTCCGGATGATTGCACATTGTTGTCCTGGAAGAGTCTTCGAAGTATTACGAGATAGGTGGCTCCTCCCTTGGACTACAGTGCGCATGGGCATCCTCTCCATCCTCAGATTGTTTTTCGCCATTATGGCAGAGATGGAGTATAGTACAGTAAGAGATGTCCATGCAAAGAGTGAATGCTGCAGCTGTGACAGGCACCGGGGAGGTGGGAGGGCGATATGAATGTCAGCAGCCCTACATGCCAAGAACAGATGCATACTGGTAAGTAGCATATTCCGTTCGAGGCATGTGGGCTGCTGAATTCATATCTGTGCATAGAATGTATAGCAGTATCTCCCTTAGCGGCGGCTACCTGTGTCAGCTGCAGCAGTTTGGAAAAGAGTTTTGAGAACAGCCTGTCCTACAGCAGCTTGCTGTTTGGAATGTACATCTACACAATAGTATTTTGTAAATGTATGTGTGGTTGACAATGTGGCTGCTCTACAAATTTCGTGTAAAGGAATATTTCCCAGAAAAGCCATGGATGCCCCTAGCTTGTGTGTGGAATGCGCTCTAGGGGGGACTGTTAAGGTGCGTTTTGCTTTTAAATAACATATTTGAATGCACTTAACTATCCATCTGGCTATACCTGATTTTGAAATAGGGTTACCCTTGTGTTGTGGAGAGAAGGCAACAAACAATTGTTTTGTTTTCCGAAATGTTTTAGTCCCGTCTATGTAATATAGCAGAGCTCTTTTCACATCTAGGGTATGTAGGGCCCTCTCAGCTACTGTCTGTGGGTTCTGAAAGAACACTGGCAGTTCTATAGTTTGATTTATATGGAAATGGGATACCACCTTTGGCATGAATTTAGGGTTTGTTCTAAGAACCACTCTATTTGCATGTACTTGAATGAATGGCTCTTGAATAGTTAGGGCTTGCAGCTCACTAACTCTTCTAAGCGAAGTAATGGCAATAAGGAAAGCCACTTTCCAAGTAAGAAATTGTAGTTCGCATGAGTGCAGTGGTTCAAAAGGTGGTCCCATTAGTCTGGTTAAGACAACGTTTAGATTCCAGACTAGTGAAGGAGGGTGTCTTGGAGGAATTACGCGTTTAAGTCCTTCCATAAACGCTTTAATTGCTGGCACCCTAAATAGTGAAAGGTGTTGCCTGTTTTGCAGATATGCTGCTAACGCAGCTAGGTGTATTCTGATGGAAGAAAAGGCTAAATTGCACAGTTGTAGGTGCAATAGGTAGCAAATGATGTTTTGCGTGGAAGCATCAAGTGGGTTAATGTCATTGTTATTACAGTAAATGACGAAACTTTTCCACTTTGCTGCATAGCATGCCCTGGTAGTAGGTTTCCTTGCTTCTTTGATAATATTCATGCAATCTGGAGGCAAGTTGAGGTATCCAAACTCTAGGATTTCAGGAGCCAGATCGCTAGGTTCAGCTGTTGCGGATCTGGGTGTTGGATTTCTCCATGGGTCTGAGTTAGAAGACTGGGTGTGAGTTGCAGTCTTTGATGAGGCACCACTGACAGTTCTAGGAACGTTGTGTACCATGGTTGCCTCGCCCACGTGGGAGCAACTAGGATTAGTGTTAGAGAATGTTGGTGCATTTTGCGTGCCACCAGCAGTATTAGTGGAGCTGGGGGAAAAGGGTACGCAAATTTGCCTGACCAGTTCATCCATATCGCACTGCCTTGCTACTGCGGATGTGGGAACCTTGCGGCAAAGTACTGGCATTTTGCGTTTTCGTTTGTGGCAAACAGATCTATTTCCGGGTGTCCCCACTTCCGGAAGAATGGTTGGAGCACTTTGGGGTGAATTTCCCATTCGTGCATCTGTTGGCTGTGCCTGCTTAGCAGGTCGGCTACTTGGTTGTCCTTGCCTGGGAGGTGTTCTGCCATGAGAAAAATGTTTTTCTGAATGGCCCATTTCCACATTGCTTGAGCTAGGTGCGACAGCTGTGGTGAGTGTGTTCCTCCCTGTTTTTGAATGTAATACATAGCTGTCATGTTGTCCGTCCGGATCAACACAGCCTTGTTGGTTAAGTGTGTCTTGAAAGCTTTTAGGGCTAGAAAGACTGCCATCAACTCCAGAAGGTTGATATGCATCTTCTTTTGCTGTACAGTCCAGAGTCCCTGTACTGTGTAGTGTAGGACATGGGCTCCCCATCCTACGAGGGATGCGTCCGCTGTCAACACTATTTGTGGGACAGGCTCTCGGAACAGTCGTCCCTTGCAAAGGTTTTGTGGGTTCCACCAATGCAGAGAGTTGTATGCCCGACTGGTCACCAACACTAGGTCTTTTAATTGCCCGTGAGCCTGGTTCCACTGCTTTGCTAGGCGTTCTTGTAGCGGACGCATATGTAGTCTTGCGTGAGGGACTATGAATATGCAGGAGGCCATCATGCCTATTAGCTGCATAAACACTCGAGCTGGTAGTGAGTGTTGGGGTCTGAACTTTTGTATGAGCGTCTGCATTCCCTGGATCCGTGCTGTGTTGGGATATGCTTTTGCTTCCAGTGTATCTATTGTTGCTCCCAGGTACTGTTGGACGTGGGAGGGTTGTAGATGTGACTTTGGGTAGTTCAGTGAAAATCCTAAACTGTGCAGGAGGTGGATGGTTTTTGACATGTGGTCGGCACATAGCTGGGCTGTTGGCACGTGTATTAGCCAGTCGTCCAGATAAGGGTACACATGGATGTGTTGCCTTCTGAGATGTGCTGCCACTGTAGCTAGACATTTGGTGAACACCCTTGGAGCTGTTGTCACTCCAAATGGTAGGACTTTGAACTGGTAGTGTTGTCCTTGAATGGTGAACCTCAAATACTTCCTGTGAGCAGGGTGTATTGGTATATGAAAGTATGCATCCTTGAGGTCTAAGGTTGCTAGGAAGTCTCCCTTGCGAAGCAATGGTAAGACTTGCTGGAGAGTGAGCATGTGAAAATGCTCTGACAGAATGTACAGGTTGAGGGGCCTGAGGTCCAATATTGGTCTGAGAGAACCGACCTTCTTTGGAATCAGGAAGTATAGGGAGTATACTCCTGTTCCCTGATGTTGCAGTGGGACTGGTTCTATGGCCCCCTTTTGCAGCATACTGATGACCTCTTGCTGAAGTAGCGTTATATGTTCCTGTGAAATAGGACGGTGCACGGGTGGTATGTTGGGTGGAGTTGAGGTGAGCTCTAGGCAATAGCCATGTTGGATAATTTGCCTGACCCACTTGTCTGTGGTGATATTTAACCAGACTGGCAGAAATTGTTGTATTCTTCCCCCGACTGGTGTTATGTGGTCTGGGGGTAGTGTGAAGAAGTCACTGCTTTGTGTGAGTGGAGGATCTATTTGCATTGCCTCCACGACCTCTTCCCTTGGTATTGTTTCCTCTATAACCACCCCTACTGGTGTTCTTGTTATATGTGGATTGTGTGTTACTTTTGTAGTTGGAGGATTGCTGTGAGGTTCCCCGTGCTCCTCCTCTGTAATTGGAGCGACGAAAGGAGCCCCGGTGTTGTTGGGACTGAAGAGCTCCCATAGACTTTGCAGTTTCTGCATCCTTCTTCATTTTGTCCAGAATTGAATCAACTGCTGGACCAAATAAAAAGTCTGGGTTGATTGGCTGATTAAGAATTGTAGATTGTACTTCGTTCTTAAAGCCTGATATACGAAGCCATGCGTGGCGCCTTAGGAGCACGCTTGTATTGATGGATCTGGCAGCTGTGTCTGCTGCGTCTAGGGCACATTTAATGGAAGCATTGGTGATGAGCTTTCCCTCTTGTATAAGTTCATCTGCCTGCTGTTTGTAGGGATCAGGTAAGTGTTGTAGAATTTCTTCTAAACTGTCGTAGTGCGCCCTATCATATCTGGCTAGCAAGGCCTGTGTATTGGCTATTCTCCAGGAGTTTGCTGCCTGAGCCGCCACTCTCATGCCTGATGCCTCAAAGATTTTAGACTCTTTGTCTGGAGGAGCGGCCTCTCCAGTAGTCTGCGAGTTTGCACGCTTACGTGCGTTGGATACCACTAAGGAATCTAGGGGTAGCTGCCCTTTGATGTATGTAGGATCTATAGGTGCAGCCCTGTATTTTTTTTTCGATTCTAGGGTTTATGACCCGTGCTCTTGCAGTGTCTTTAAAAATGTCACTTGCATGTTTTAATACCCCTTTTAGCATTGGGAGTGTTTTTACGTGTCTCTCAGATGTCGTCAGGGTATCAAAGAGGAAGTCTTCCTCAATAGCATCAGAGTGCATCTCTACATTGTGGTAGGTTGCTGCTCTATCTAGTAGTGAAATAAATGCTACTGTATCCTCTGTGGGTGATGGCTTAGTAGGGTATACTGCAGGGTCTGTAATGGGCAGAGTCCCTTCAGTGTCTGGTTCCCCTCCTCCACCCCATGGCTGTGTGTCTGGCTCTGAAAGTGGGTTTTGTGGATAACCAAAACTGACATCTGCGTCCTGATCTTCATCAGGGTTGTAGTCAGAGCGTGCAGGTGAGGTTGGGGTAAAAGGAGTAGTAGGCATAGCCGGAGTGATAGGTTCAAAGAATATAGGAGTGGTAGCACAGTCTCTTCTTCTTTAGTGGGATTTTTGGAAGGTCTAAAGTTGGTAGAGGCCTTTTCTTTTTGGGATAAACAGTCACTTTCCCAGTTTTGGGGTCAATGTAGATTTGTGACTGGTTTTCTGTGGATGGATCTGGGTGAATAAGTTCCTCTTCCACAGTTTTTGGTTTGGGTGCTGTAACCTTTGGTTTTTGTTTTTTCGGGTCAACGCTTTTTGTGGCTTCGACCGTTTTAGGTGGTTGGATAGATTTAGGCTGTTTTTCAACTGGTTTAGTTGGTTGAACGCCCTTGGCTGGCTTCACAACCTGTTTCGGACCGAGTGGTCTTGTCGGTTCGACAGTGTCTTTATGTTGTTTTTGAGCCTGCTGTTTTGGCTCGACGCCCTTCTTCGGTTCGATGGGCTTCGGCTCGACCGATTGCCTTTCGTCCACCTTCGGTTTCGCTTTCGGTTCGACTGTAGTTTTTGGCGTGGGCCTTGTTCTTTTGTCGACCGTTTTTTTCCCCTTGTCGATACCTGAGGCCGATTTGCTCGATTTAACGTGCTTCTTGGGGGGTCGATTCGACGTGCTTTTGCTTTTGTGTCGAATCGACGATTTTTGGCTTCGAGGTTGACTCGACGGCCTTTGACTTTGAGCTCGACTCGACTGTTTTGCTCTTCGATGTCGACTCGACGGTCTTTGGTTTCGAAGGTTGTATTGTTACCTTGGCCTTCGGATCGACGCCTTCGGCTTTGTGACCTTCGGATCGACGTAATTTGGTCCGAAGACTGTATTGTCGATTAGTTTTGGTTTCGATGGAACCGATTTTATGTGACGTGTCTCAGAGAGCTCTTTTGATATGTTCTTAGCCGGGCGGTATGGCGGGGCTGTAGAACGAGGAAGTTGATCTTGGCTAAGGCCTGCTGGCGATGCCTCGACCCGAGTCTCTGATAGAGGTGTAGTGTCTATATGGGGCGGCGTACTCACGGTTCGCCCCTCGTCGTCATCGGAGTCGTCTTCAACTGCTACGATGTCCTGATCGTATTCCTCGAGATCGACGATTAATTCTCCCTCTTCGGGGTAATATTCGGAGTCGGGCTCCGAGTATTGTTCTTCGTCTTGATCCGAGTCTTTGGCGCTGGCTAGATCATCTTCGTCATCGAAGATGTTATCGGGTTCTGGCGCCGACCGTTGCATTTCCTGCCTCGCCGCCCGTCTATTCCGAATAGTCTTTTTGGATCGGAACTGGGCACAGGCTAGGCAGCTATCTTCATTGTGGTCTGGAGATAGGCATTTATTGCACACTGGATGCTTGTCTGTGTGCAGGAACTTGCACTGAGGGCAGAACTTGAATGGACTTCGTTCCATCGACGGTCGGTCCACGTGGTGTCGAGAAGGCCTCACGGCCCGATTCGACGACTGGAGCGCAACAAAGTTCTAAAGTGTATCGGCACCGAGCGCTGAAACAATACCGACGGATCCGAAGGCCTTTTGCCCTATTGAAGAGTTTTTCTTGATTCCGAACTTGGAGAGTAGAAAGTACATCCGAACCCAATGGCGGAGAAAAACAATCTGAGGATGGAGAGGATGCCCATGCGCACTGTAGTCCAAGGGAGGAGCCACCTATCTCGTGATACTTCGAAGACTCTTCCAGGACAACAATGTGCAATCATCCGGACCCAACACTAGGCGGCGATCTATGCACAGATATGAATTCAGCAGCCCACATGCCTCGAACATCCTATTTTTAACAGGCAGACTGTCCGTAGTGTCCACTTCATGAGTGCACCAGGTAGTCTGACTTGGAGTCAGTAAAAACATATGTCTGTACTGTGGTAGAACTTGTCTGTAATCAGTTTGCTGCTGATCAGTGAGGCTGCCTGCCAAGGCTACTTCATCAACTGATCCATCATCAGGGTTCTGAGAGAGCAGGTCTGGGAGAGGTTCACTCTCTTCCTCCTGTCCTCAGTAGCCATGAGCAAGCCAATATCTGTCCTGTCAACGTATGGTTTCAGTCTGTTGACATGAAGCACCCTATGAGGGATCCTGGGAGTTCCAAGATCTACCAAATAGGTAACCTCTCCCTTCTGTTCAACAATAGTGTGGGGTCCACTCCACTTGTCTTGAAGAGCTGCTGGGGCCACAGGCTCCAACACCCACACTTTCTGTCCTGGCTGGTAAACAGTCAGTACAGCATTTTGGTCATGCCAGGCTTTCTGTAATTCCTGGCTAACCGCAAGGTTTTTAGTTGCCTTTTTCATGTACTCAGACATCCTGGAGCGGAGACCAAGTACATAGTCCACACTATCCTGTTTAGGGGGTTTGAGAGGTAACTCCGATCCCTCATTCACCAGACAAAGTGGTCCTCTGACAGGGTGCCCAAACAAAAGTTCAAATGGGCTGTAGCCAACCCCCTTCTGTGGAGCCTCCCTGTATTCAAACAAAAGGCAGGGTAGCTGGATAGCCCATCTCCGCCTAAGCTTTTCTGGGAGACCCTTAATCATACCCTTTAAGGTCTTGTTAAATCTTTCAACTGGACCATTGCACTGTGGATGATAGGGTGTGGTGAACTTGTTGTTCACTCCACACTCCTTCCACATTGCAGTTAAGTAGCTAGACAAAGTTTGCACCTCTGTCTGATACTACCTCCTTAGGGAAACCTACTCTTGATAAAACTCCCAAGATGTCTCTTGCCACAACAGGTGCTGTAGTGGTCCTAAGGGGAATAGCCTCTGGGTACCTGGTGGCATGATCCACTACCACCAGGATAAACCTGTGCCCAGATACTGTTTGGGGAACCATTGGCCCAACAATGTTAATCCCTACACGTTCAAAGGGAACCCCCACCATAGGCAGTGGTATAAGGGGGGCATTTGTAGTGCCACCTGATTTGCCACTGGCTTGGCAGGTCACACAGGAGCAACAAAACTCCTTGGTGTCTTCAGACATGTGGGGCCAGTGAAAGTGAGGGACAATCCTGCCCCAAGTCTTGTTCTGGTCCAGGTGTCCTGCTAAGGGAATATCATGGGCTAGTGTCAATAGGAAATCCCTGAATACCAAAGGTATGACCAACCTCCTGGAAGCACCAGGCTTGGGGTCTCTACTCTCTGAATACAGGAGTCCATCATCCCAATAGATTTTTTGGGTGCCACTAGCATTCCCAGCAGCAGCTTGCTGTCTGAGGGGTTCAAGAGAAGGGCAGCTCAACTGCGCCTGACTCAGATCTGCCCTGGAAGGGCCCCCTGTCCCCAGAAACTCAACCTGATCAGGCTCAAGTTCTTCTGGGACAGTTCCTTCTTCAGGCTCACAATCAGCTTCAAAATTAACAAGAAGGGGAGAGAGAGTTCACAGGTGGATTCGTACTCCCTGGTCAGTAGTTATTAAACAAAAGGAATCCACTTAAGGAAGGGTTACCCTACTTTGGTTGGGAACACCCTGTGTTGTAAAATACCCCTCACACACCAAAAGGACCCTTGGTGTCATGCTTCATCATCGGGGTCTTCGCACCCCTCTACGGGATGCTGCGACCAGCGATTGCGCGGGAGCACTAA
The DNA here is from genome assembly GCF_964261635.1 of Lissotriton helveticus. NCBI lineage: Eukaryota > Metazoa > Chordata > Amphibia > Caudata > Salamandridae > Lissotriton > Lissotriton helveticus. The sequence continues at coordinate 1,492,470,171 of NC_136057.1, forward strand.
TCCAGACTATGCGTGGTGTATGTGAAGGAATTTTATGTGCATGAGTAGTGAGGTTAAAACGGTGAGTGAAGTTTAAAAAGGGCCTGGCTCGTGGGGTAAAAAAAGTTTAATCTGCCCCCGGGCTGGCACTATTAAAAACGTGCAGTAAACGGAGGTATAATGTGCAGGGCTATGTGCACTGCCTCCCTTGTGTGTGTGTCGACATGTTTCGGAGACTAGGCTCCTTCTTCAGGACAGGGTACACAGATCCCCACCTTATTCACGTATTTCTACTTAAAACATGAAGTTATTTACAAAAGTGAAAAAAGTGCAGGACATGATATGTACCTACAGAACAATATTAAGTCGCTTATTTTCGACCTATAAAGGAAGGGGACAAAGAATTTTTTCTGGTGGTGCACTCCTTTAAAACAAAAACTAGGCGCAGTGACCTGTGGAGAAAATAATGTGTGGGCTCCAATCACTAGGCAATAAAGTCAGACTATTTGTGAATTTGTGCCTAGCGTGAAAAAAGGACATATACAAGACATACAATACACTTAACATAAAACACACTCGCTAAGAAAGAGTTCATTGTCCATTCTCTCCTATGGTTGTGATGATTCTCTGGGTTTAAATATAATAAGTGGTATTTAGGAGGAAAAAGGAAAAAGGAAATGAAATGGCATACTGTTATGAATCACTCATCAGCCTCTGGAACGTAGGGGAATGCGTGCAGATTCGCTACCTGAAAAAAGATGTACATTCGATGCTTTACTGGTACTCACATCTTCGTATCGGCGTTTCACCTTAGTACCCATAACATACTCACGAAAGTCTGGGAGACACTGCTGCCTGACTGCCACATACGTGGCTCCGCTGAGAATGCGTTGGCTAGCGATCTTGAGTCGTTTTTATACTGCCGATAATTGCCAATTAGAGTCATTAACAGGCCGGATGCCCCCATATAAAGGTTGTGCTTCCCCAGCAACTATACCTGCCCTTCACTGTCAGCTTGCTTCCTCAGCCTCTCCTGCTCACCCTCCATTTTCTTCTTGCTCTCCCAGTCACTTCCTCTGTTGTCCGTGTGCTTCCTCAGCCTATCCAGCCCACACGCTCTTGTCCATGTGGTTGCCTAGCTCCTCCGGTGTCATCTTACTGCCCCAACCCCTCCCTCTCACCCTCAGTTTTTAGCTTGCTTCCCAACTCTCTCTTTCACTCTTCCTCTATTGTCAGCTACTTCAACCGCCCTTTGAAACCTCCCTCTGTTGTCAGAGTGCTTCTCCAGGGGGTGCTAATACTGTGGTACCAGGACACCAAATTATTATTATTTGTTTGAATTCAAACAATTTAAGCTAAGTCGGGGGTCTCTGATCTAGCATGAGAATATGTAGCTTGCCCTGGGTTCAAGTTGTCAGGCTGTGAATCCAAATTTGGATCTGTGAATCCTAAAAACAATTAAACAAAATGAATAAATTAGGGCCTAGTGATGAACCAGTTTTTTCCATCAACCCCGCTGAGCATGGCCAAAAGAAGTGTGCAGTGGGGAGTGTTCATGCACGTCGGGTTGAGCGCAGGGTCAGGCAAAAGTAGACCGTTGTAATTGGCCAACCATGGTGGGTTGGGTGCAGGGCCTGGCCTCAGCCTCACAATATGTATGCCTATAAATATAGCATCCATACATGTGTCAATAAAAGTGGTAAGGGTAATATGATTCAATTTCATCTGTAAAATGATTTAAAACATTTGTAACTGCATCTATTTTATTAAGGGTGAGTCCAGGAGCATTGCATTAGGTTTGTGAATTAAGTTTTGAAATGCAGTTGTGCACGTTATGATTTTATGATTTTCTATCTTAACCAAAACGTAAGAATTTCAGTGGGTTTTCATTTGTAACCATAACTGCACTCTAACTGTGTTTTTGATTTTTTAAACGTATGTTGAGATGTTCTAAACAAAGCAAATCATACCTTCACTTTTAACTTTGCTTTTTTTAAATTGTATGTGTGTGTGTGTGTGTGTATGTGTATGTGTAAGAGGGTATATATTAGCTTGCAGCTACATTATATAAATGCAACGGATGACTAACATTAAAAGGCAACATCAAGCAGAATTCAGCTTAAATCTTATTATAGATTAAGTTTTGAAAGTTTTACAATTAGTATCATTGGTTTTTACTTTTCTGCTAGATGTGTTATTACTGGCCGGGTTCTCTTAAAAATACGCGATATGAGGCAATTTTTAAATGAAATTTTAGGCATATCCTTGTTTACATATTTAAATGTTTTAAGGACATTTTACTAATTTTTGCCTAATGTTTATGCATCCAATGTAAATGTCGAATTGAAGCTGCTATGGGAATGATCATGACCGTGAATTACCTTTTCGATGTCTATGTACCATGTGACAGGTCACAAGTGATTGCACAAGCACTTTTAAGGAATGGCATGCGCGTTATGTGAACAAGACCTCTGGAAGGTCAAAACGCATTGTGGCAGAGGTGCAGGGCACATAAAATAAAATCCTACGCACCGAATTGAGGGTCCGTTTTCGTCATTTCCTTACGAATTGGATGTTGTTTGGCAAACTCTTTCGATATATATTCACTGAAAAAACACAGATTTCAGGCACGTTATATTTCTTTGGACATTTCAGTCGTACAAAACCAGTAAAATTCGGCCATTATAGTTAGTTCCGCTAACTCGCGCCCCCAGAATGCACTGCTGATGAGGTCAATATTACATCCCTGAAATGTCCAATTAGCTAGAACGTGCCTGAAACCTGTGGTTTTTTCCAGTGAATTTCCAAGGTTTTTTAAATGCTAATTTCTAACTATAAAGTCCCTGAAACCTGTGTTTTTTTTTTTCTGTGAATTTCAAAGGTTTTTTTTTTTTTTGTCAAAGTTGTTTTTATTAATAGTTTGTAGAACGGAAAACAGAGGAAATATGCGACAGTCCCGCACAACTTCCCACGCAGGGGGCTAATATGAAATCAGGCGAGAGAGATGGCAGGAGTCAAAGATAAGCACAGGAATCTGGATCAAGGGAGGCCAAAATTGCAGGAAAGCAAATGAACTGTAGTCCCAGCCATGGACGCGGAATCAGTACACTATTGGAGCCACTAACTGGAGTGGGTGTCACTGCAGAGCCAATTAGTAATGAGACAGGCCTACCCTCTCATCGGATTGTCCATCTCACCGCCTTCTCACTGTAGCGGGTGTCACTAGAACTAAAACCAAGAACTCCCCTACCCACCCCTAATCCCACCCCCCTCCCCAGTGGTGGTAGCCTAACCGTACTCACACATTCATCCGGGTGGACTCATTCATACTTGGAACAAATGAAGGGCTCGTATCGTGGGCGGGCAGACCGCAGATGGCAAACCCTTGGAGAGAAAGCGGACCAGGGGGCCCCAGCGGAATGTGAAATTTTTAAAATCGCCCCAGAAGATATCAGCCATGCGCTCCATACTTAGCATCTTCCACAGTCTCGCATGCCATAAGGAAATCGCTGGGGCTTCTTTTTTCTTCCAGGCCGCTGCCAGGGTTAATTTGGCCGCCCCTATACACAGCCAGAGTATCTTTTTGTCAGCCTTAGTTTGGTGCTCACGATCCGGGTCCCGAAGGCCCAACCGAACATGGGCCAACGAATCCGAGATCGGGTAGCCCAGTATTCCCTTGATATGGGACAGAATCTCTTCCCAATAGAGACGGATGACAGGGCAGTCCCACCAAATGTGGCGGAAGACTCCCAGCAGGCCGCAGACCCTCCAACATCTGTCTGAAGAATTCGGGAATATCCTTCGTAACTTTGCCGGATATAAATACCAGTCCATCATCATTTTAAGATGGGCCTCTCTAAGCTCCACCGAATGTTTGTGTTTCGCTATGTCGTGCCACAGATGGGACCATTCCTCGTCCGAGATGTCGCGATCGAGGAGCTCCTCCCAGAGGCCCATGTAACGTGGTCTAGGGGAAATAGTGGTAGAGAGAAGGAGTCCGTAAATGAAAGAAATGACCCCCCGCATGGTGGAGGTCTTAGAAAGGAAGGCTTCAAAAGGGGTAAGCGGCCTGGTGGCGGCGTCGCTGACCGAGGGCGACCGAGCCCAGTGGAGTAACTGGATGTGGCGGAATTGCTCCGACTGCTGGACAGCATAATCTCGCATACAGTTGCCAAAAGTGAGTGGGGCGAAGCCATGAAACAAGTGCATAAGAGCGAGGCAGCCCCCGGACCTCCAGGCGACAAAGGGACCTTCTCGTGTAGCGGGAGTAAAGGCTGGGTTAAAGTGTATAGGCGTAAAGGGGGATGGGAATGTCGTCCAATGCTCATCCCCAGAGACTGAGTCCCAGACCTTCAGGTTGGTGCCGGTGGGCGTACTAATGTATGCGTTCCTGGGCCTATCTCCCTTGGGCTTCCACACCAGGTCCCAGATCGTCCTCCCCGCCACACTTCTATCCATATGCAGCCAATGTTTCTCGGACATAGGCTGGGTCCACTCCACCAGGACCCGCAATTGCGCCGCCTTATAGTATAGGTGCATGTCTGGGAGACCCACCCTTCCCTCCTTCCTCGGGCGCCGGAGGGTGGCAAATGAGAATCGAGCACGACCACCCTGCCAGATGAAACGGAGCATCAATGATTTAATGCGTCGGAAGAAGTCTCCTTCAAGAACAATAGGCAATGCTTGGAAGAGATACAAAAGCTTAGGGAGCAGGGACATCTTGAGCGCGTGAATGCGCCCCAGCCAGGATATAAACATAGGCTTTCACTGGGCCAGATCGCCCTGAATCCTCGCCAGGAGGGGGGAAAAGTTGGCGGAATAGAGCTTCCCAATAGTGGGGGTCAAATGGACCCCCAAATACAATATGGAGGAGAGGGACCAAGGCAGAGGCGAAAGCGGCCGGAGGCGGTCCACCTCGGCTGACGGGAGCGTGAGGTTAAGAATGTAGGACTTACTGTGGCTGATCTTAAAACCTGCCACCCTCTCAAAGCGCGACAGGGCGTCCTGGACGTGGGGGAGAGAGTGAGCAGGGTCTGAAAGGGAAAGCAGGACATTGTCCGCGAAGAGGGAGATCTTATGTTGCTCCCCAGTGAAGGGCAGTCCCCGAATGTCCGGATTCTCCCTCACAGCCAGCGCCAGGGGTTCTATGCTCAAGGCGAAGAGTAGGGGAGAAAGAGGGCAACCCTGCCTAGTGCCTCGTGAGTGTGGAAAGAACGCAGACAAGTGACCATTAACCGTGACTCTAGACCGGGGGCTGCTGTAGTTCGCTTTCAACATGGACAGAAATTTAGCCGAGAAGCCAAATGCCGCCAAGGTTTGGAATAGGAAGCCCCAAACCACTCGGTCGAAGGCCTTTTCGGCATCAAGGCCCACCAGGACCGCTGGAATCTTGAACCTGTTGGCCTTCTCAATTAGGTGGATCACTCTTCTGGTGTTATCATGAGTCTGACGCCCTTTATTGAAGCCAGATTGGTCTGGGTGAATGAGGGCCGGCATCAGGTCCTGGAGTCTATTCGCGATAATGGAGGAATACAACTTGGCGTCTATGTTAAGCAGAGCTATAGGTCTGTACGATGCGCATTGGGAAGGGTCTTTCCCAGATTTAGGGATGACCGATATAACTGCTTCTGCCATGGAGCCCAAAGTCACGCCCGTCTCCCCCATGCTATTAAACAGTCGCACCAAGAAGTCACTCACCTCCGAGGCGAAGGTTTGATAAAAGAGGGCGGTGAAGCCAACCGGGCCAGGCGCCTTATGGGGCTTCAGCGCTTTAATGGCCGCTAATACCTCTTCCCTGGTGAAGGGGGCCGTGAGCAGCTCGTTCCACTCTGCGGAAACTTGGGGGAGCGGGCGCGTCCCCAGGTAAGCACTTTGTTCCTCGAGGTCAAGAGTGTCCGCCGAGTACAGAGCAGCGTAGAAGTCACCGAAGAGGCCAGCCTTGGCTTCGTCCTGGTGCGTGAAGGCGCCCGTCGGGTCCTGTATACCCCCTATATATTCCTTCTCTCTCTTGTCCCTCAGTTGGCGGGCCAAGTGTTTCCCTACCTTATTCCCCTGGGAATAGGAGAGGCGCCTCAGTTTCAGTAAGGTGAATTCCGCTCTGTTATTATAATGAGCTCTGAGTTTGCCCCTAACTGCCGTCAGTGGTCTTAACGTTTTTCTCGAGGGGTTTTGTTTATGTGCCAGCTCAAGCGCGGAGAGTTCCCTCTCCAGTTCCTCTCTCTCCGCCCGCCTTAGCTTGTTAAGGGCAGAGTTGATTCAAAGGTTTTTTAAATGCTAATTTCTAACTATGCCTACAGAGGTAGGACATGTGCATGAAGAGGAATAAAGGCACAGACAGAAGGAAGAGAAATGCAGAAAGAGGAAACAGAAGTCCGGAAAGACGATGAAAGGTGCAGAAAGAACCAAGAGATGTGCACAAAGAACCAACAGAGGAGCAGAAAGAGGCTTTGTTGCAAAGTTATCCTGTGCCCCCAACTTTTTGATGACAGGTACTGGTGGTAACTGACTGACTAACCAGGCCTAGAGCCAAGTGCTATGCTAAAAGACACTTCGAATGCAGTGACAACACCTACATACATTAGGGAACACTATGCACTGGGGTACCCCTGTGTTTGGCATGGCCTCCTCTGTAAGGCCCTAGTACATAATAGGGCAGGGGGATTAAAACTACCTTTAAGTCAGAGGTGCAGAAAGATGCTTCTCTAAGTAGGAGTCATGTTTGCAGAGTGGTGGAGAAAGGATGCTGAGCCTCTGACCAGAGCTCAGGAATTCCGCTACATAGGACTTAGAGGAGGTACCAAGAGGGCTTCTTGGCCCCCAAAGTCCCTCCGGAGTAAATTAGGCTTCATCCCCCATCCTGCAGTCTACCAGGAGGCGCATTTGCAGAGTGGTGGAGAAAGAGGGGCATGTCCTCCTTAGACATCTTAGCAATCTCACTGTGTGGGACTTACTGCAGGTAATAAGAGGGGTAGTTGGCGCCCAACGACAACCTTGGAGCCAACTACCCCACCTATTAACTCCAGTAAGTCCCACACAACAGGATTGCTAAGTTCTCATAGCAGGCCACGCCCCCTTTGCCCATCACTGTGCAAACGCAATCCCTGGCGCGTTCTTGGATGGGGATTGAAGTCACTTTTGCTGCTGGGGGTCCTTTAGGGGCCAACTAGCCTACGTCTTATCTCCAGTAAGCCCCACAGTGGGATTGCTGAGAGGTGGACAAAGGCCACGCTCCCTTTCCCCACCACTCTGCAAACACGTCGCCTGGCGCGTTCTGAGTTGGGGTATTAAGTCCCCTTCATTCCTGAGGGTCCCTGGGGGCCAACTAGCCCACCAGGTGCCTCCAGTTTGTGCCACCGAGCTGCATTGCAGAGAGGTGGTCCGAGGCCCCCTTTTTACACCACTTTGCAAACGCAGCTCCTGGCGTACTACTGCTCAGGAGATGAAGTCCATTTGTGTCCTGAGGTCCTCGGGACTATTTGGCCCCCAGGGACCCTCAGTATTCAAGGGAAATTAATTTCCCAACTTGCAACGCGCCAGGGGGCGCTTTTGCAGAGTGCGGCAGGCAGGGGGCGGGGCCTCCGGCGAGATGCCAGCTTTTTTTTTATTTTTTAGAGGGGGGCTGTGCGGTCCCCCTTCTTTTACCATTTTTTTGCCCTGGGGACCCCATCCCCCAGGGCCTGACCCCGTATTTTTTAAAATAAGGGAAGGGGGCCCTCCCGAGGCCAATTTCGGCCCCGGGGACCTCTTACCCTGGGGTATGGCCACATATTAACCAATTTTTTTGTTGTGATTTTCAAGGAGGGGGGCTGCGTGGCCCCCCTTCTGAGGCCGTTATTGGTCCCAGGACCCCATCCCCCGGGGCTGTGCCTCAATTCTTTTTTTATACTTTTTTTATTTTCTTTACCACTTCTGGCCCCGGGGTCACCATCCCCCAGGGCCAGCCCTTTGCATTGGGGACTGTAGGGGAAGCCCCAATACCCCCACTGTCCCAACGGCTCCCTGCCTCCTGCTTTTAAGCAAGGGGAGCTGCTGACATTCAGCTCCTCTTGCTCAAATGCAATCCAGCTTTGCTTTGTTGAAGCGAGTGCAGGTTTTCTTGCTCTCGCTTCAACAAAGCAAAGCAGTGTTTGCTATGGGAGGGCGGGAGCCGTGCTCTCGCCCTGCCATAGCAAACAGCAATGTCCCGGGGGTGGGCACCCTGAGACATTGCAGGAGCCGGCCCTGGGGGTGGAGGTCCCCAGGGCCATCGAGGGCTCCAGGAGAGGGGCCGCGCGGCCCCCCTTCCAACGTATTTAAAGCCAAAGGGAGGTGGTGTTCTCCTGGACCTGTGGGTCCGTAACAGACCCCTGAATTTAAATATTAAGTGCCCCGGGTAGATGGTGGTGCTCTGGGCAGTGTGGGGGGGGTTCTTGAGCCCACCCACAATAATTATTATTTATAGCCCGGGGAGGTGGCAGTCCCTGGGGGACCCATGAGGCCCCCGCTCATTTACATGAATGCCCCGGGGAAGTGGCGGTCCCCGGGGGTAGCATGGGGGGTTGGGACCCCCACGCATTTACTAAAAAAGCTCCAGGGAGGTGGCGCTCCCCGGGGCTGTAGGGGGGGCCGCGTGGCCCAGCATACAATTTAATAAGCCCCGGGGAGGTGGCGGTCCCCTGGGCTGCGAGGGACCCAGCCTGCGGTAAGTGCACTGGGACCTGGCTTTCAAAAACAAAGTCCTTGTGGGACCCCATGAGCAGGCCTAGGGGGTCACGGTGTTTGTACCCAGCCCCCTTTTCGTGTTTTTAGGGCTCGGGCCTACGTCACACGAAGTGGGGCGGGGCTTCCGAGCTCTAATGTTATAAAAAAAAAAAAAAGTTCAGAAAGGGCTGTGGGCTGCCGCATTCCAGAAAGCGCGCGGTTTTTGCGTGTGGTATTCTGCCATGTGAATGGTAATTGGTCCAGGCAAGGCTGTGTTTAAGTAAGGCAGCACGCCATAGGACTTTGGAATTTTTGCAATGTCCACTTCCTGCATAAAGTGTTCGGACACGCGCAGAAGAATACATAAATCCTCAATTACCAGCTGTCCGAGGTGCCGGTAATTGAAGGCAGATGGTGCTGGGAGCATGTGCACTGATGTGTTTTTTTTCCCTTGAGCTCTGTGTGCGCGCCGGCAAACCCGCGCCTGCTCTTTGACTGAGGTAGGCTAAAGAAGCATTGGCAAAGCAAATAGGACTCTCCTATACAAAATCTGTTGGTTTTGGTCAGGGATATGTTTAGCCATGTTGTACAGCAGCCTGGCTGCTATGCAGCACAGCTGAAAGTAAAAAAACAAACAAAGTGCTTTGATAAGCACTCGTGCCCACTCACCCGAACTCAAACTTTTAATGTCAAAATAGAAGATCACTTTAATTTACTGCCCTCATAACAGACCCCTTGCAGTAGCTCTCGTTGTCCTCTTACCAGATCCCTTGCATCTTCCCAGCTATTGCCAGATTCCTCACTCGCTCCCTGTCTCGTCACCATGACTCACTCTCTCCACCCTTTCATAAAAAAAACACTCCACCTCGCTTTCCTCTCACTGGGAGCCTCACATTTACTCTCACAGTCCGGTTACCAGATTCCTACTGCCGTTGTACCAGATCACTCATTGTAGAGTGGCGGTGCAGAGTGGCGGTGCAGAGTGGCGGTGCAGAGTGGCGGTGCAGAGTGGCGGTGCAGAGTGGCGGTGCAGAGTGCAGAGTGGCGGTGCAGAGTGGCGGTGCAGAGTGCAGAGTGGCGGTGCAGAGTGGCGGTGCAGAGTGCAGAGTGGTGGTGCAGAGTGGCAGTGCGGTGGTGCAGAGTGGCGGTGCAGCGGTGCAGAGTGGCGGTGCGGTGGTGCAGAGTGGCGGTGCAGAGTGGCGGTGCAGAGTGGCGGTGCAGAGTGGCGGTGCAGAGTGGCGGTGCAGAGTGGCGGTGCAGAGTGGCGGTGCAGAGTGGCGGTGCAGAGTGGCGGTGCAGTGGTGCAGAGTGGCGGTGCAGTGGTGCAGAGTGGCGGTGCAGTGGTGCAGAGTGGCGGTGCAGTGCAGAGTTGGTGCAGTGGTGCAGAGTGGGGGTGCAGAGTGGGGGTGCAGAGTGGGGGTGCAGAGTGGGGGTGCAGAGTGGGGGTGCAGAGTGGGGGTGCAGAGTGGCGGTGCAGAGTGGCGGTACAGTGGTGCAGAGTGGCGGTACAGTGGTGCAGAGTGGCGGTACAGTGGTGCAGAGTGGCGGTGCAGTGGTGCAGAGTGGCGGTGCAGAGTGGGGGTGCAGAGTGGGGGTGCAGAGTGGGGGTGCAGAGTGGGGGTGCAGAGTGGGGGTGCAGAGTGGGGGTACAGTGGTGCAGAGTGGGGGTACAGTGGTGCAGAGTGGCGGTACAGTGGTGCAGAGTGGCGGTGTAGTGGTGCAGAGTGGCGGTGCAGAGTGGCGGTGCAGTGCAGAGTGGCGGTGCAGTGCAGAGTGGCGGTGCAGTGCAGAGTGGCGGTGCAGTGCAGAGTGGCGGTGCAGTGCAGAGTGGCGGTGCAGTGCAGAGTGGCGGTGCAGTGCAGAGTGGCGGTGCAGTGCAGAGTGGCGGTGCAGTGCAGAGTGGCGGTGCAGTGCAGAGTGGCGGTGCAGTGCAGAGTTGGTGCAGCGGTGCAGAGTGGGGGTGCAGAGTGGGGGTGCAGAGTGGGGGTGCAGAGTGGGGGTGCAGAGTGGCGGTGCGGTGCAGAGTGGGGGTGCAGAGTGGCGGTGCAGTGGTGCAGAGTGGCGGTGCAGTGGTGCAGAGTGGCGGTGCAGTGGTGCAGAGTGGCGGTGCAGTGGTGCAGAGTGGCGGTGCAGAGGTGCAGAGTGGCGGTGCAGTGGTGCAGAGTGGCGGTGCAGTGGTGCAGAGTGGCGGTGCAGAGTGGTGGTGCAGTGCAGAGTTGGTGCAGTGGTGCAGAGTGGCGGTGCAGAGTGGCGGTGCAGAGTGGCGGTGCAGAGTGGCGGTGCAGAGTGGCGGTGCAGAGTGGCGGTGCAGAGTGGCGGTGCAGGGTGCAGAGTGGCGGTGCAGAGTGGCGGTGCAGAGTGGCGGTGCAGAGTGGCGGTGCAGAGTGGCGGTGCAGAGTGGCGGTGCAGAGTGGCGGTGCAGAGTGCAGAGTGGCGGTGCAGAGTGGCGGTGCAGAGTGGCGGTGCAGAGTGGCGGTGCAGAGTGGCGGTGCAGAGTGCAGAGTGGCGGTGCAGAGTGGCGGTGCAGTGTGGCGGTGCAGAGGGGCGGTGCAGTCAAGTCAAGTCAAAGAATTTATATAGCGCACTACATACCCAGAGGGTCTCAAGGCGCTTAGGAAGGGGAGGAGGATTACTTGTCAAATATCCATGTTTTAAGTTGCTTTCTGAATGCTAGGTGGTTTTGGGTAAGGCGAAGGTAAGTGGGGAGTGAGTTCCATGTTCTAGCAGCCAGGTATGAGAAGGATCTGCCTCCCATGGTGGTCTTGTTGATGCGAGGTACAGTGGCGAGGGCTTGGCTGGAAGAACGCAGTTGGCGGGAGGGGGTGTAGAAGGACAGTCGAGAGTTGAGGCATTCTGGTCCGATGTCGTAGAGTGATTTGTGTGCGTGGGTTAGCAGTCGGAAAGTGATTCTCTTATTGACGGGTAGCCAGTGGAGGTCTTTCAGGTGACCAGAGATGTGTTCGTTGCGTGGGATGTCTAATATGATCCTGGCTGAGGCGTTTTGGATTCGTTGGAGTTTCTTCTGGAGTTTAGCGGTGGTACCTGCGTAGAGGGTGTTTCCGTAGTCCAGTCGGCTCGTGACCAGAGCATGGGTGACAGTTTTCCTGGTTTCGGTGGGGATCCAGCGAAATGTTTTTTTGAGCATGCGAAGAATGTTGAAGCAGGATGAGGATACGGCGCTGACTTGTCTGTTCATTGAGAGAGAAGAATCCAGGATGACGCCTAGGTTCCGTGCGTGGTCTGTCGGGATGGGTGCTTTTCCAAGGGCTTCCGGCCACCAAGAGTCATCCCATGCAGAGGGGGATGTGCCTAAGATGAGGACTTCTGTTTTATCTGAGTTCAGTTTCAGACGGCTGTGTTTCATCCATTCGGCAACTTCTTTCATTCCTTCGTGTAGGTTAGTTTTGGCGGTGCTGGGGTCATTGGTGAGAGAAAGGATTAGTTGAGTGTCATCCGCGTAAGAGATGATGTTGAGGTTGTGTTGGCGGGCGATGGCCGCGAGGGGGCTCATGTATACATTGAAGAGGGTGGGGCTGAGTGAGGACCCTTGGGGTACGCCACAGATGACTTCAGTGGCCTCGGACTTGAATGGTGGAAGGCGGACTCTCTGGGTTCTTCCGGTGAGGAACGAGGTGATCCATTCAAGTGCTTTTCCTTGTATTCCGATGTTACTGAGGCGTTGTAGAAGGGTGCTGTGGCAGACTGTGTCGAATGCTGCAGAGAGGTCGAGGAGGATGAGGGCGACTGTGTCTCCATTGTCCAGTAGAGTTCGAATGTCGTCTGTTGCTGCGATGAGGGCGGTCTCAGTGCTGTGTTTTGCTCGGAAGCCAGATTGTGAGGAGTCGAGGGATTTGTTGGCTTCGAGGAAAGCGGCGAGTTGGTTGTTGACAGCTTTCTCGATGACTTTGGCCGGGAATGGAAGGAGCGAAATGGGGCGGTAATTTTTGAGTTCGGTGGGGTCCGCTGTGGGTTTTTTCAGAAGGGCGGTGAGTTCAGCGTGTTTCCAGTTTTCCGGGAAGGTGGCGGAGTTGAAGGAGCAGTTGATGACGTCCCGGAGGTGCGGTGCTATGACGGAGTCTGCTTTGTTGAAGATGTGGTGAGGACATGGGTCTGTGGGGGATCCTGAGTGGATGGAGTTCATCAGGCGGATGGTGTCCTCAGTGGAGATTGGGTTCCAGTCATTAAGGGTGTTCTCGGGGGGAGAGTGTTCAGCAAATGGTTGGTTGGGTTGGTCTCCGGGTTGGTTGTCGAAGCTGTTGTGGATGTCTGCAATCTTGTTGTGGAAGAATGAGGCTAGGGAGTCGCAGAGGGCTTGAGAGGGGGTGATGTCGTTGGAGTTGGCCGAGGGATTGGAAAATTCCTTGACGATGTTGAAAAGTTCCTTGCTGTTGTGGGCGTTGTTGTCAAGTCGATCCTTGAATGCTGTTTTCTTGGCCTTTCGGATAAGTTGGTGGTGAGTGCGGGTGGCGTTTTTGAAGGCGTCCTTGGTGCTAGTGGTTGGGTCTTTTTTCCAGGCCTTTTCAAGGGAGCGGCAGAGCTTCTTGGACTTCTTAAGATCATCGTTGAACCATGAGGCCTTCTTGTTGCCAGGTTTGCTTTGACGTTTTTTCAGTGGTGCTAAGGTGTTGGCGGTGTTGGATAACCATAGGGTGAAGTTGGCGGCGGCTTGGTCTGGGTTAGAAGAGTGGGCTGGGGTGTTTAGAAGGAGCGATGAGGAGATCTGGTCGGTAGTGATTTTGTTCCAGTTTCTTTGCAGAGTTGGTTGGAGGTGGTTGATGGGTTTTGGCTTGTTGTAGGTGAAGTGAACGCAGCTGTGGTCAGTCCAGAGGAGATCCGTAGTGTGGCTGAAGGAGACATGATTGCTGGAGGTGAAGATGGGGTCGAGTGTGTGACCTGCGATGTGGGTGGGGGAAGTGACCAGTTGTTTAAGTCCGAGGTTGGCGAGGTTGTCCAAGAGGGTGGTGGTGTTGCGGTCGTTGATCTTTTCAAGGTGAAAGTTGAGGTCTCCCAGAAGGATGTAGTCTTTGGAGGGGAGCGCGTGAGGAGTGATGAAGTCCGTGATGTCTTCACTAAATTTTGCGCGGGGTCCTGGTGGTCTGTAGAAGAGGGTGCCTCTGAGTGTGGTCTTGGGGTCGATGTGGATCTGGAAGTGAAGGTGTTCGGAGTTGGCGAGGTTGGTGTCAGAGCTGGTTGAGATGCGGATTGATTTCTTATGGACGATAGCGATGCCTCCTCCTGTGTGGTCGGTGCGGTCCTTGCGTGTGATCTTATAGTCTTCAGGGATGGCAATGGTGATGTCTGGGGCGGAGGAAGCGTTCATCCATGTTTCTGTTAGGAAGGCGACGTCCGGAGAGATGGTGTCTAGTAGATTCCATAGGTCAATGGCGTGTCTGTGGATCGAGCGGGTGTTGAGAAGGATGCATTGTAGGTGGTTGGGGTCGGGAGTCTGTGGAGTGGTCGTAGCGGAGATGTTGTCGGTGCCGCTGAATTTGCAGGAGTAGCAGGAGAAAGGTCCATGGGTGTGTCCAGGAGCGGCTTGGACGCAGTTGGGGGCGCGACCGGGGTTAAGGGCTAGGAGGGTGGCCGCATCGTAGGTAATGCGGGAGGGCTGGGCAGAGCGAGGGGCAGGGGGACAGGCGCTGGGCGCGGGCCAGGCGCGGACGGGCGTAGACGGGCGTAGACGGGCGTAGACGGGCGTAGACGGGCGTAGACGGGCGTAGACGGGCGTAGACGGGCTTACCTTTGGCGCACCTTCGGCGTGTCCGTAGCGCGTGGACGCTGCGCGTGGGACCATCTGACATTAATGGACAGAGGAGGGGGCGGAGCGTGGGAGGGTCAGCAGCAGGGAGGCGGTAGCGGGGAGGAGGGGCGTGCCTGGGAAGAACAACACACAACAAAATGAAGGTCAGAGGGGAGGCGAGGCAGGGGCAGCAAATCGACTGTGGCACCGAGAGTGCTATCTTACTACTTGCAGGCTGATGAAAATAAAGCCAAAGTCGCGTGTACAATGCACAAAGCAGGGCGGGCGGCGCTCCGAATCAATGCGCTATAATTCCAGGTCAGTTACAAAGCAGAGTCTGCTTAAAGTCAAACAGCATTAAAATATCACTAAGGTAAATACTGCAGAGCGCAGGCGATACCGTAGTGTCCAGTTAGGGGTGCAATCACCAACAGCAGGCAGCAGTAATGGGAGAGGAGCGAGGGTGGGAGCAACCGGTCTGGAACGAGTCCGGGCGGTCACAAGGGGTTAGAGGAGGTGGCAGGCTCTCTGAACGTGGGTGGGAGGGTCAGCAGCAGGGAGGCGGTAGCGGGGAGGAGGGGCGTGCCTGGGAAGAACAACACACAACAAAATGGAGGTCAGAGGGGAGGCGAGGCAGGGGCAGCAAATCGACTGTGGCACCGAGAGTGCTATCTTACTACTTGCAGGCTGATGAAAATAAAGCCAAAGTCGCGTGTACAATGCACAAAGCAGGGCGGGCGGCGCTCCGAATCAATGCGCTATAATTCCAGGTCAGTTACAAAGCAGAGTCTGCTTAAAGTCAAACAGCATTAAAATATCACTTAGGTAAATACTGCAGAGCGCAGGCGATACCGTTGTGTCCAGTTAGGGGTGCAATCACCAACAGCAGGCAGCAGTAATGGGAGAGGAGCGAGGGTGGGAGCAACCGGTCTGGAACGAGTCCGGGCGGTCAGAGTGCAGAGTGGCGGTGCAGAGTGGCGGTGCAGAGTGGCGGTGCAGAGTGGCGGTGCAGAGCAGAGTGGCGGTGCAGAGCAGAGTGGCGGTGCAGTGCAGAGTGGCGGTGCAGTGCAGAGTGGCGGTGCAGTGCAGAGTGGCGGTGCAGTGCAGAGTGGCGGTGCAGTGCAGAGTGGCGGTGCAGTGCAGAGTGGCGGTGCAGTGCAGAGTGGCGGTGCAGTGCAGAGTGGCGGTGCAGTGCAGAGTGGCGGTGCAGTGCAGAGTGGCGGTGCAGTGCAAGTGCAGAGTGACAGTGAGTGCAGAGTGAGTGCAGAGTGACAGTGAGTGCAGAGTGAGTGCAGAGTGACAGTGAGTGCAGAGTGAGTGCAGAGTGAGTGCAGAGTGAGTGCAGAGTGAGTGCAGAGTGAGTGCAGAGTGAGTGCAAGTGCAGAGTGGGGGTGAGTGCAGAGTGAGTGCAAGTGCAGAGTGAGTGCAAGTGCAGAGTGGGGGTGAGTGCAGAGTGAGTGCAGAGTGAGTGCGAGTGCAGAGTGAGTGCAGGGTGAGTGCGAGTGCAGAGTGAGTGCAGAGTGAGTGCAGAGTGAGTGCAGGGTGAGTGCGAGTGCAGAGTGAGTGCAGAGTGAGTGCAGAGTGAGTGCGAGTGCAGAGTGAGTGCGAGTGCAGAGTGAGTGCAGAGTGAGTGCAGAGTGAGTGCAGAGTGAGTGCAGAGTGAGTGCAGAGTGAGTGCAGAGTGAGTGCAGAGTGAGTGCAGGGTGAGTGCAGGGTGAGTGCAGAGCGAGTGCAGAGCGAGTGCAGAGTGAGTGCAGAGTGAGTGCAGAGTGAGTGCAGAGTGAGTGCAGAGTGAGTGCAGAGTGAGTGCAGGGTGAGTGCGAGTGCAGAGTGAGTGCAGAGTGAGTGCAGGGTGAGTGCGAGTGCAGAGTGAGTGCAGAGTGAGTGCAGAGTGAGTGCAGAGTGAGTGCAGAGTGAGTGCAGAGTGAGTGCAGAGTGAGTGCGAGTGCAGAGTGAGGGTGAGTGCAGAGTGAGGGTGAGTGCAGAGTGAGGGTGAGTGCAGAGTGAGGGTGAGTGCAGAGTGAGGGTGAGTGCAGAATGAGTGTGCAGGGTAAACAGTGTGTGACTATGCAGGGTGACATTGGGATTGTGCGGGTGAGCAGTGTGTGAATGTTACGGGGCAGTGTGTGAGTGTGCAGAAAACACCACACACATACACCACACACACATAACGCACACACAAACCACACACCTCAGTCTCTCAACACCACACACTTGTCACCACTCAACACAACACACTCACCACCACACTCACTCCCCAGGCTCACCCCCGCAGACTCACCACCACACACTCACCAGCACACAGAAAACAACACACACAACAACACACCCCCAGCCGTCAATGAATGCTTTCACCATGCACAAACACCAACAACCATCATCCATCTGTGCACGCTTTTACCAAGCACACACCCACCAGCCGTCAGTGCACCCTTCCACCAGGCACACACACCTCCAGCCGGCAGTGCACTTTTCCACCAAGCAATCGCAGTATGGTACACTTTACTTTTAAACATATTCATATAAAGCACAGCATGCCACCATTGGTAAAATTACAATTCAACCAACATACTTCCACTACACACCACATGCACACACTCCATAACACATGGCAAAAAGACATTGGCATTTACAATACCATTAGCTCAAACTCAAATAAATCCGAGCCCGATTGCATTTCTAATGCTTGTTTATCTTGGTTTCACCCTTTTTCTTGGTACTTGGTTACCGAGTCACAAGATGGCTGCCAACACTTCTTGGTTTGGAGTGTCGGCAGCCAATCAGAATTGAGCTCCTGCTCGGGAGAGTTTGAGACTCCTCCTCGGTGCTCAGATATCAATATTTTTCTTTTTTAAATTTCTCAGGAACTACAGAACAGATTTACACCATTTAAAACAAGCACTGGCAACGCCAATAGGTCTTGCTTTTGCGAGAGCTAGAGATATTGGCTTTGTAAATGAGAAGTCTTTCTGCCATGTGCTATGGAATGGATGGATGTGGTGTGGAGTAGAATTTTGTGGGTTGGACTAGAATTGTTAGTTGTGGAATTGTGCAGTAGTGGAATGGTGTGGTGTGGTGTGGATTTGTATAGTGGAATTGTGTGGCATGGTGTGCAGTGGAATTATGGGGATAGTAATTATGTGGTATTGTGTAGTGGAATTATGTGGAGTGGGATTGTGTGTCATGAAGTGTAAATATATGGAATGGTATTTTGTGTTGTTGAGTGGTATGTAGGTGAGTTTCATTATGTGGTGTGCTGTTGAATTTTGTGGCATGTTGTGGAATTTTTTGGTGTAGATTGGATGTATGTGGTGTGCAGTGTAATTGAGTTGTTGAGCTCAATTATGTGGTTGTGTGTCAACTTATGTGGTGTGGAATGGAATTGTGTGTATTGTGTGGTGTTGAGTCTGTTTTTTTTTTTTGCACTCTGGTAGGGCATTCTGGTGGACTTAGATTTGAATAAAGTGCGCTTTCCAATGTACATCACTTTTTACATTGTTTATGGTTAAGCAATATTTGTATCGTAATTGGGCTATTTTGACCATTTGCGTTTTCCTTATTTGTAATTAGCAAGTACGGTGATCTTGACATACATCACTGCTTATTTCCCAGTTAACCTTTTAGTGATATCTAGTGAATACTTCTTGCTATGTTTACACCTACCTTTGCCTGGACCGTAAGTTATTTTTCTGTTACCTGTACCACATTGTGCTTTGAGTCCCTCATCCCAAGCACCTCTGTTGAGGTTAAAGCTTGTGCGCATAGTAGACTCAAGGCTAACTTTCTCGAAAACTTTTGGCCAACTTCAGTCTGAAGGCAGCTTACTTAAAGCATATTATGTACCCACCTTCCACTTCTGTTCTGCCAGTGGGCAAAAGGATTCTGGTTGGAAGCACTGCTGTAACCCAGCCAATCTCACAAGGTAGTGGAAGTTGCCTCATACACCCTTAGTCATCTAAATAATATCACAGGAAGTGACACAGCACAGTTTTGGAGGCTGAAGAAATCAAATAAAGTCTAGCATGAAAATAATAAACCACTTCAAAATCTCACACAAGTAGATAGAAGACATGCAAAGAAAAGAAATGGGGGCATAAAAGTGACTGGCACAGCTGTACGCCTCTGACTGCGGTACTGAGTCACAGGTGACCTTGCACTGGGTGGGAATGACTACATTGCTCTATCACTGGTCCCATGAGCGCCAGAGAGAACTTTGGTTCAGAAGCAGAACGTCTCAAAAGCATGCAGGTTGCTAGGACATCCACAGCGGTTGCTACAGAGATCCCAGGCGACCCCACATCGCATCCGGAAATGGAAAATTAAATCAGATTAATGAGGAATTTTCCGTTAGGTTCATGTGAAAATTAAGGTGGTACTGTTTATAAATTTGTGAATGTGTTAACTTATAATAGGTTGATTTGTGTTGTTCAAAAGTGAAAAATATTTGATGACTTTAAAAGCCATGGCGTGGTTTAAGGGCTATGGAGGTGTTAATGAGTTAGACTGCACTGGTAGGGTGTGCAGGAAAATGGACCTGCGCAGAATGTTTTAACCTGCTTAGTTTCTTTTAATATTCGCAACTGTTCATCGTTTGACATACACAGGCTTGTAGAAGAGTGCATTATTTTAATAAAGAGCTGTGTATTTTAAAGTTTAGGAAAGTGTCTGCGCCGATAATGATTTTTTTGTCACCTTCAAAATAAATAAACAAGAGAGCTTAACTCCTGAGAGAACGGACAGCGCTTATACCGTTTGAGCAAAAGCTATACAGCAATGCATAATCTGGCTGCAGAGGGAATCACGTGATTCTTGACTCAAGCTTCCTCAAAGACTGGTTCAAGGGGCCCATGTACCACCGCCCTAATGGGAATACCCACAATGCATGTTGCAGACAGTGACCTAGACACAAGGAGACAATCGATATCTGGCCACAGTAACCTTTCCCTGTTCCCAAGGTCACAGTCAGTCACCTTCACCTGGAAAGTTGCGACCCCGCAGCCCTTGTGCTGCTGCACCATTGGCACCTACGCTCGTGAACATAACACCACGGCTGTGGTATTAGTCGGTCGTTAATGTTGATAGTCGCGCGATATCAGCCCGAGATTTCAAGTCGAATGATATAAAAGTCCTAAGGGTAGAACATGTGCACTGGGCCCATAAGGGCTTGCACAGAAGAGTATGACAATATGCCACGGTTCTGGAAGAGGGCTCACTCGCGTCACTGCAGGTATGCCAAAAAAACAACAACTCGCAAACCCTAACAGCACAGGAAGACAGACGAACACCAGCAGAG
The DNA here is from genome assembly GCF_964261635.1 of Lissotriton helveticus. Taxonomy (NCBI): domain Eukaryota; kingdom Metazoa; phylum Chordata; class Amphibia; order Caudata; family Salamandridae; genus Lissotriton; species Lissotriton helveticus. Next base: position 1,492,489,862 of record NC_136057.1, read on the forward strand.
CCACGGGCTGTGAAAAGACTTCTTACTTCCAGAAGAGAGGAAAAACAAGCAACAAACAGGAGCGCCTCGCGGTGAGGGGGCGGGAGGAATTCTCTCGCAAGAGCGATAATTGCGAGCAGATGGGCCGCGCGCTCCCGCGAGTGAATCTCCTGACGTGCACGCGTTGCCATTGAAGGCAATGGAACGCGTGCACGTGCTTGGCTGAAAAGCCTAAGCGATCGGAAAAGGTAATTTGCCTTTGCAGCGCATGCGTGCTGCGAAGGCAAGACCTAAAAAAAGGGTGTACACTAAACCAAGACCTACCTTTTTGCCTAATGTGGTGTAATTCCGTTCAGCAGGTCGCGCTTTGGGACCCCCCCTTTTTTCTCGGCCCCCTTTTGACGAATCACCCCGAAACTTTCAACACACAAACTGAGCGGCCCGGTCCTATTTTTTAGAAAATTTCACGAAGGTTCGACAAACTGCGCCAAAGATATTGGCAAATCATAAAACGATTTTCCTATGGAAACTAGGTTGAACTATAACCATCCGTAAATTTCACAGACAGTCAGTAAATTGGACCTCACGTCCGTTGCCCGTGAGGATCCCTTTTACGGACGCCTTTTGTCCGTAATTTTGGGCCTTTCAGGGAACAGAGATGTTCCCCTGCGAAAGGCCCCAGCTCCCTGATGGGGCCGCCTCGCACTCCTCTGAGCACAAAAGCAGCCCCCCGCGCCCATTGTCATTCTGTGTGCGGCTGATTGCCACATACAGGATGACAATGGGTCAGTCTGGGCTGGCACAGCATGTGGTGGCCTCCTCCAGCCTCGGGGCAGGGCATTCGGTCACATGGAAGTGCAAAAACACCCATGCTGCTGCTAGGTGAGATTCCAGTTAACCCAAGGAAGGTGGTGAGAGAAGTTCAAAGAAAAGGATTATAGTTATAGTATAGCAGCCATGGTTGCTGTTTTTTTATTTTATGCAACTAACAACCATTGACAAAGCCAATAGTTCTGGCTTGTTGTAGGTGTAATGTTACTTGTTCTAGGTGTAACCTTACTTGTTGTATTATATATCTGGAAGCTATGACAGAAGCAACAAAAATACCAGTTGGGCGGCACATTATATTAAGCACAGGTTTTTAGCTTATGTGTTTTAAGCCACGCATTTTATTACATAGAACACCCTTTTGGAGAGAAAGGGGGTTGGGAGACACTGCCTCACAGTCCCAGCACAGTTCGCCCCTTTACATCCTGGTAAATGCAGTACACAGTTCAAACTTATTTCAAAATTAGCTGGAGTTTTTCACCAAAGTTGGTGCAGACATTGCTGTATATCTCTAGACACGTGTTTCTGGGTGGAGCCCGTCTTCAGTAGTGAGCAGGAGTATTAGAGAGCAAAGAAAAATCATCCAGGGTTGCTGGAAATGCTGCCAAGTTCCTCTCAGGTCACAGTACCATTCACAGGCACACAGGTGCATCTACAAAGCTCGTCAGCTTGCTGGCTCAAGGGAGCCTTTTAAACAGAAGGGGAGTTGGAAGCACACTGCCACACAGTCCCAGCACAGTTCGCCCCTTTGCATCCTGGTAAATTCAGTACACAGTTCAAACTTATTTCAACATTAGCTGGAGTTTTCACCAAAGTTGGTGCAGACATTGCTGTATATCTCTAGACACGTGTTTCTGGGTTCAGCCCATCTGCAGTAGAGAGCAGCAGTATTAGAGAGCAAAGAAAAATCATCCAGGGTTGCTGGAAATGCTGCCAAGTTCCTCTCAGGTCCCAGTACCACTCACAGGCACACAGGTGCATCTCCAAAGCTCGTCAGCTCGCTGGCTCAAGGGAGCCTTTTAAACAGAAAGGGGGTTGGGAGACACTCCCACACAGTCCCAGCACAGTTCGCCCCTTTGCATCCTGGTAAATGCAGTACACAGTTCAAACTTATTTCAAAATTAGCTGGAGTTTTCACCAAAGTTGGTGAAGACATTGCTGTATATCTCTAGACACGTGTTTCTGGGTTGAGCCCTTCATCAGTAGAACAGCAGTATTAGAGAGAAAAGAAAAATCATCTGGGGTTGCTGGAAATGCAGCCAAGTTCCTCTCAGGTCACAGTACCACTCACAGGCACACAGGTGCATCTCCAAAGCTCGTCAGTTTGCTGGCTCAAGGGAGCCTTTTAAACAGAAAGGGGGTTGGAAGCACACTGCCACACAGTCCCAGCACAGTTCGCCCATTTGCATCCTGGTAAATGCAGTACACAGTTCAAACTTATTTTAAAATTAGCTGGAGTTTTCACCAAAGTTGGTGAAGACATTGCTGTATATCTCTAGACACGTGTTTCTAGGTTGAGCCCATCTGCAGTAGAGAGCAGCAGTATTAGAGAGCAAAGAAAAATCATCTGGGGTTGCTGGAAATGCAGCCAAGTTCCTCTCAGGTCACAGTGCCACTCACAGGCACACAGGTGCGTCTCCAAAGCTAGTCAGCTTGCTGGCACAAGGGAGCCTTTTAAACAGAAAGGGGGTTGGGAGCACACTGCCTCACAGTCCCAGCACAGTTCGCCAGAAACACGTGTCTAGAGATCAGCACTATCTGCGCCAACCTTGCCGAAATACTCGAAAATATCGGGGCGAGCTACAAGAGACTGCATTTCAAAGAATGCCAGGGGCGAACCTTGCCTGAGAGGTCAGCGGTGTGCTCCCACATCCTGTTGTCTATTTAAAGTACTCCCGTGAGTCATTGAGCTGACGAGCTCATGGATGAAGCACCTGCGCGCCAGTGAGAGGTACCGGGCCTGATATAATGTTTGACAGCCTACTCAGCAAACCCCAAAATAAAAGACTGTATTCTCTACTGATGACGGTTAATAAACCAGAAACACGAGCCGACCTTGGCAAAATACTCGAAAATATCAGAGCGAGCTACAGGAGACTGCATTTCCCAGAATGCCTGGGGCGAATCTTGCCTGAGAGGTCAGCGGTGTGCTCCCACATCCTGTGGTCTACCCTTTTGGAGAGACCCCCCTAGTTTTTTCATCCCACTTAAAGCTCTGGAAACAACCCCAAATCACAGTCGGCCCAGGTCCAGGCACTGTGCATCATGCATGACTCATGCATTTAACTTTTTCAGATTGCCTATGTGCAGGGGCATAGTGAACCCTGACCCACCCCACCCCTTGCTTTAGGAACTACAGCGAGGGTGGAGTTCTTGATGGGTCTCATAATTAATGTGAAAAGGTGAGTGAGAAAGTGAAGGGATGGGTGGATGGATGGCTGCATAGATGAGTGAAATGATGGATGGATGAGTGAAAGGGAGGATGATGGGCGAGTGAATACGTGGATGGATGGATGAGTGAAATGATGGATGGATTGATGAATTGATAAGTGAAAGGGTGCATTGATGAATTGATAAAGGAAAGGGTGAATAGATGGACGGATGAGTGAAAGGGTAGATGTAAGGCTGGATGAGTGAGTGAAAGGGCGGTAGATTGACAAAAGGATAGATAGACGAGTGAAGGAGTGAAAGGATGGATGGATGAGAGAAAGGATGGAAGGATGGATGAGTGAAAGAATGGATGAATGATAGGTTCAATGGATGGATTAATGAGTGGATGAGTAGATGGATGGGTGGGTGGATGGATGGAAGGATGGATGGCTAAGTGAAAGGGGAATTGAAAGAGAAAAAGGGATGCGTAAATGGATGACTGAACGGGTAAATGGGTGGAAGGATGAGTAACTGGATGGATGAATGAGTAAGTGAAAGGATGGCTGGATAGCTAAATGGCTGGATGGATGAGTGCACGGATGGATAGGGTGAAAGGGTGGATGGATGGATAATGGATGAGTAAGACGGTGGATTGAGGGATGGATGTGTGAAATGATGGATGGAAGGATACGGGATGGATAGGTTTGTAAATGGATGGATATGGACATGGATGGGCACACAGATGGAAGGACCGAATGAATGGTGAAAGACTGAATGATGGATGAAAGTATCATTACACATTTTAAGCCCCATTACCTTAAGCAACTTTCCTATACATTGACTTTTACATTTATATGAGTCTATATAATATGTGTGTGTTGTAACACACTCCAACACTCTGCCCCACATACTTGGGATGAGTAGCACTATAGAAGAAATTAAACGCACATGAGAGAGGGTCTATGTGAAGATGAGGGGCGGCATTGGAGGGTGGTAGCAAGGCCAGACTGGCCAGATCGGGCATCAGGCGTTTTCTCTGGGAGCTGGAAAGGTGGGGGCGGTTTAGTTACCACAAAAAGACCTGCACATTTGATTAAACCTGGGCGCATACTGACAAACCATGAAGTGCACAATTGTCTCAACCTAATAAAAACGTATTTTTACTTGCACTTTAGTGGTTGTCTATTTACCTACTTATATACTATTGCGCAACCTCCTCTGATGTGTCTGTAAAACTTAACTTTTGTCCTGAATTTTGACCTCCTGTCCTAAATTTTTGTCCTGAATTTTGACCCTTTGTGCTGAATTTTTACACTCACTGTCCTGAATTTGCACCCACGCCAGTTGGTCACCCTAGTCTCAGACACTGTTTGTGATTCCCAATGGAGTCTCAAATTGCATGCCTCATGAATATTCATGAGGCAAGCGCAATTTGCGACCTCATTGGAAATGCTTAGCACCCCCAGGAATGGTGGCCTGCTGGGGTCCGCAGACCACCATGACTGTGACTGCTTTTCAAACAAAGCAGTTTTTTTAGGTCTTGTATTTGGAAGCCCATGCGCTGCATGCGCATGCGCTGTCTCAACGAGACCAAAGTAATCTCTATATTGGCTTCACCTTCATGTAATTTCTCCTGACCCTCGTGATTGGTTTAAGTTAGGAATTGCTGTTGTTTTCTTGATTTCTGTTGGCCCTGTGGTAACTTCCGTGTAGTCCGAAGGCAGCGGCGCCTAACTACAGATTCAGTCCGCTGGCACTTAATTGCCTGCAGTGTGCCATCTGGTTGGGGGCGTTGCCCCCCTCCTCTCCCTCGTTCCGTTGGGCCACTTGTTTTTAGGTCGAGCCTAGCTATTGCGTAAGTCCCTGAGGAGTCAGGACGCACTCAGGAACACCACCACAACACTCAGGGACACCACCACAACACTCAGGGACACCACCACATCACTCAGGGACACCACTCATGGGCACCACCACGTCACTCGGGGACACCACCACGTCACTCGGGGACACCACCACGTCACTCGGGGACACCACCATGTCACTCGGGGACACCACCACGTCACTCGGGGACACCACCACATCACTCGGGGACACCACCACATCACTCGGGGACACCACCACATCACTCGGCGATACCACCACATCACTCAGGAACATCACCACATCACTCAGGGACATCACTCGGGGACATCACCACATCACTCGGGGACATCACCACATCACTCGGGGACATCACCACATCACTCGGGGACACCACCACATCACTCGGGGACACCACCACATCACTCGGGGACATCACCACATCACACGGGGACATCACCACATCACACGGGGACATCATCACATCACACGGGGACATCACCACATCACTCTGGGACATCACCGCATCACTCGGGGACATCACCGCATCACTCGGGGACACCACCGCATCACTCGGGGACACCACCGCATCACTCGGGGACACCACCGCATCACTCGGGGACACCACCGCATCACTCGGGGACACCACCGCATCACTCGGGGACACCACCGCATCACTCGGGGACACCACCGCATCACTCGAGGACACCACCGCATCACTCGGGACACCACCGCATCACTCGGGGACACCACCGCATCACTCGGGGGGACACCACCGCATCACTCGGGGACACCACCGCATCACTCGGGGACACCACCGCATCACTCGGGGACACCACCGCATCACTCGGGGACACCACCACATCACTCGGGGACACCACCGCATCACTCGGGGACACCACCGCATCACTCGGGGGGACACCACCGCATCACTCGGGGACACCACCGCATCACTCGGGGACACCACCGCATCACTCGGGGACACCACCGCATCACTCGGGGACACCACCGCATCACTCGGGGACACCACCGCATCACTCGGGGACACCACCACATCACTCGGGGACACCACCACATCACTCGGGGACACCACCACATCACTCGGGGACACCACCACATCACTCGGGGACACCACCACATCACTCAGCGACACCACCACATCACTCAGCGACACCACCACATCACTCAGCGACACCACCACATCACTCAGCGACACCACCACATCACTCAGCGACACCACCACATCACTCAGCGACACCACCACATCACTCAGGAACATCACCACATCACTCAGGAACACCACCACACCACTCAAGGGCACCACTCAGGGGCACCACCACATCACTCGGGGACACCACCACATCACTCGGGGGCACCACCACATCACTCGGGGACACCACCACATCACTCGGGGACACCACCACATCACTCGGGGACACCACCACATCACTCGGGGACACCACCACATCACTCGGGGACACCACCACATCACTCGGGGACACCACCACATCACTCGGCGACACCACCGCATCACTCGGGGACACCACCGCATCACTCGGGGACACCACCGCATCACTCGGGGACACCACCACATCACTCGGGGACACCACCACATCACTCGGGGACACCACCACATCACTCGGGGACATCACCACATCACTCGGGGACATCACCACATCACACGGGGACATCACCACATCACTCGGGGACATCACCACATCACTCGGGGACACCACCACATCACTCGGGGACACCACCGCATCACTCGGGGACACCACCGCATCACTCGGGGACATCACCGCATCACTCGGGGACACCACCGCATCACTCGGGGACACCACCACATCACTCAGCGACACCACCACATCACTCAGGAACATCACCACATCACTCAGGAACACCACCACACCACTCAAGGGCACCACTCAGGGGCACCACCACATCACTCGGGGGCACCACCACATCACTCAGCGACACCACCACATCACTCAGGAACATCACCACATCACTCAGGAACACCACCACACCACTCAGGGGCACCACCACATCACTCAGCGACACCACCACATCACTCAGGGACACCACCACATCACTCAGCGACACCACCACATCACTCAGCGACACCACCACATCACTCAGGAACATCACCACATCACTCAGGAACACCACCACACCACTCAGGGGCACCACCACATCACTCGGGGAAACCACCACATCACTCAGGAACATCACCACATCACTCAGGAACACCACCACACCACTCAAGGGCACCACTCAGGGGCACCACCACATCACTCGGGGACACCACCACATCACTCAGGGACACCACCACACCACTCAAGGGCACCACTCAGGGGCACCACCACATCACTCAGCGACACCACCACATCACTCAGGGACACCACCACATCACTCGGGGACACCACCACATCACTCAGCGACACCACCACATCACTCAGCGACACCACCACATCACTCAGCGACACCACCACATCACTCAGCGACACCACCACATCACTCAGCGACACCACCACATCACTCAGGAACATCACCACATCACTCAGGAACACCACCACACCACTCAAGGGCACCACTCAGGGGCACCACCACATCACTCGGGGACACCACCACATCACTCAGGGACACCACCACATCACTCGGGGACACCACCACATCACTCAGCGACACCACCACATCACTCAGCGACACCACCACATCACTCAGGAACATCACCACATCCCTCAGGAACACCACCACACCACTCAAGGGCACCACTCAGGGGCACCACCACATCACTCGGGGAAACCACCACATCACTCGGGGAAACCACCACATCACTCAGGAACACCACCACATCACTCAAGGACACCACCACACCACTCAAGGGCACCACTCGGGGACACCACCGCATCACTCGGGGACACCACCACATCACTCGGGGACACCACCACATCACTCGGGGACATCACCACATCACTCGGGGACATCACCACATCACACGGGGACATCACCACATCACTCGGGGACATCACCGCATCACTCGGGGACACCACCGCATCACTCGGGGACATCACCGCATCACTCAGGGACACCACCGCATCACTCGGGGACACCACCGCATCACTCGGGGACACCACCACATCACTCGGGGACACCACCGCATCACTCGGGACACCACCGCATCACTCGGGGACACCACCGCATCACTCGGGGACACCACCGCATCACTCGGGGACACCACGCATCACTCGGGGACACCACCGCATCACTCAAGGACACCACCGCATCACTCGGGGACACCACCGCATCACTCGGGACACCACCGCATCACTCGGGGACACCACCGCATCACTCGGGGACACCACCGCATCACTCGGGGACACCACCGCATCACTCGGGGACACCACCGCATCACTCGGGGACACCACCGCATCACTCGGGGACACCACCGCATCACTCGGGGACACCACCGCATCACTCGGGGACACCACCGCATCACTCGGGGACACCACCACATCACTCGGGGACACCACCTCATCACTCTGGGACACCACCGCATCACTCGGGACACCACCGCATCACTCGGGGACACCACCGCATCACTCGGGGACACCACCGCATCACTCGGGGACACCACCGCATCACTCGGGGACACCACCGCATCACTCGGGGACACCACCACATCACTCGGGGACACCACCACATCACTCGGCGACACCACCACATCACTCGGCGACACCACCACATCACTCAGCGACACCACCACATCACTCAGCGACACCACCACATCACTCAGGAACATCACCACATCACTCAGGAACACCACCACACCACTCAGGGGCACCACCACATCACTCGGGGAAACCACCACATCACTCAGGAACATCACCACATCACTCGGGGACACCACCACATCACTCGGGGACACCACCACATCACTCGGGGACACCACCACATCACTCGGGGACACCACCACATCACTCGGGGACACCACCACATCACTCGGGGACACCACCACATCACTCGGGGACACCACCACATCACTCAGCGACACCACCACATCACTCAGGAACATCACCACATCACTCAGGAACATCACCACATCACTCAGGAACACCACCACACCACTCGGGGAAACCACCACATCACTCGGGGACACCACCGCATCACTCGGGGACAACACCGCATCACTCGGGGACACCACCCAATCACTCGGGGACACCACCGCATCACTCGGGGACACCACCACATCACTCGGGGACACCACCACATCACTCGGGGACACCACCACATCACTCAGCGACACCACCACATCACTCAGCGACACCACCACATCACTCAGCGACACCACCACATCACTCAGCGACACCACCACATCACTCAGCGACACCACCACATCACTCAGCGACACCACCACATCACTCAGCGACACCACCACATCACTCAGGAACATCACCACATCACTCAGGAACACCACCACACCACTCAAGGGCACCACTCAGGGGCACCACCACATCACTCGGGGACACCACCACATCACTCGGGGGCACCACCACATCACTCGGGGACACCACCACATCACTCGGGGACACCACCACATCACTCGGGGACACCACCACATCACTCGGGGACACCACCACATCACTCGGGGACACCACCACATCACTCGGGGACACCACCACATCACTCGGGGACACCACCACATCACTCGGCGACACCACCGCATCACTCGGGGACACCACCGCATCACTCGGGGACACCACCGCATCACTCGGGGACACCACCGCATCACTCGGGGACACCACCACATCACTCGGGGACACCACCACATCACTCGGGGACATCACCACATCACTCGGGGACATCACCACATCACACGGGGACATCACCACATCACTCGGGGACATCACCACATCACTCGGGGACACCACCACATCACTCGGGGACACCACCACATCACTCAGGGACACCACCGCATCACTCGGGGACATCACCGCATCACTCGGGGACACCACCGCATCACTCGGGGACACCACCGCATCACTCGGGGACACCACCGCATCACTCGGGGACACCACCGCATCACTCGGGGACACCACCGCATCACTCGGGGACACCACCGCATCACTCGGCGACACCACCACATCACTCAGCGACACCACCACATCACTCAGCGACACCACCACATCACTCAGCGACACCACCACATCACTCAGCGACACCACCACATCACTCAGCGACACCACCACATCACTCAGCGACACCACCACATCACTCAGGAACATCACCACATCACTCAGGAACATCACCACATCACTCAGGAACATCACCACATCACTCAGGAACACCACCACACCACTCAGGGGCACCACCACATCACTCGGGGAAACCACCACATCACTCAGGAACATCACCACATCACTCAGGAACACCACCACACCACTCAGGGGCACCACCACATCACTCGGGGAAACCACCACATCACTCAGGAACATCACCACATCACTCAGGAACACCACCACATCACTCGGGGACACCACCACATCACTCAGGAACATCACCACATCACTCAGGAACACCACCACACCACTCGGGGAAACCACCACATCACTCGGGGAAACCACCACATCACTCGGGAACACTACCACATCACTCGGGGACACCACCACATCACTCGGGGACACCACCACATCACTCAGCGACACCACCACATCACTCAGCGACACCACCACATCACTCAGCGACACCACCACATCACTCAGGAACACCACCACACCACTCAAGGGCACCACTCAGGGGCACCACCACATCACTCGGGGACACCACCACATCACTCAGGGACACCACCACATCACTCGGGGACACCACCACATCACTCAGCGACACCACCACATCACTCAGCGACACCACCACATCACTCAGCGACACCACCACATCACTCAGCGACACCACCACATCACTCAGCGACACCACCACATCACTCAGCGACACCACCACATCACTCAGGAACACCACCACACCACTCAAGGGCACCACGCAGGGGCACCACCACATCACTCGGGGACACCACCACATCACTGGGGGACACCACCACATCACTCGGGGACACCACCACATCACTCGGGGACACCACCACATCACTCGGGGACACCACCACATCACTCGGGGACACCACCACATCACTCAGCGACACCACCACATCACTCAGCGACACCACCACATCACTCAGCGACACCACCACATCACTCAGGAACACCACCACACCACTCAAGGGCACCACTCAGGGGCACCACCACATCACTCGGGGACACCACCACATCACTCAGGGACACCACCACATCACTCGGGGACACCACCACATCACTCAGCGACACCACCACATCACTCAGCGACACCACCACATCACTCAGCGACACCACCACATCACTCAGCGACACCACCACATCACTCAGCGACACCACCACATCACTCAGCGACACCACCACATCACTCAGGAACACCACCACACCACTCAAGGGCACCACTCAGGGGCACCACCACATCACTCGGGGACACCACCACATCACTCAGGGACACCACCACATCACTCGGGGACACCACCACATCACTCAGCGACACCACCACATCACTCAGCGACACCACCACATCACTCAGGAACATCACCACATCCCTCAGGAACACCACCACACCACTCAAGGGCACCACTCAGGGGCACCACCACATCACTCGGGGAAACCACCACATCACTCGGGGAAACCACCACATCACTCAGGAACACCACCACATCACTCAAGGACACCACCACACCACTCAAGGGCACCACTCGGGGACACCACCGCATCACTCGGGGACACCACCGCATCACTCGGGGACACCACCACATCACTCGGGGACACCACCACATCACTCGGGGACATCACCGCATCACACGGGGACATCACCGCATCACTCGGGGACATCACCGCATCACTCGGGGACACCACCGCATCACTCAGGGACACCACCGCATCACTCGGGGACACCACCGCATCACTCGGGGACACCACCGCATCACTCGGGGACACCACCACATCACTCGGGGACACCACCGCATCACTCGGGGACACCACCGCATCACTCGGGGACACCACCGCATCACTCGGGGACACCACCGCATCACTCGGGGACACCACGCATCACTCGGGGACACCACCGCATCACTCAAGGACACCACCGCATCACTCGGGGACACCACCGCATCACTCGGGGACACCACCGCATCACTCGGGGACACCACCGCATCACTCGGGGACACCACCGCATCACTCGGGGACACCACCGCATCACTCGGGGACACCACCACATCACTCGGGGACACCACCACATCACTCGGGGACACCACCACATCACTCGGGGACACCACCACATCACTCGGGGACACCACCACATCACTCGGGGACATCACCACATCACTCGGGGACATCACCACATCACACGGGGACATCACCGCATCACTCGGGGACATCACCGCATCACTCGGGGACACCACCGCATCACTCGGGGACACCACCGCATCACTCGGGACACCACCGCATCACTCGGGGACACCACCGCATCACTCGGGGACACCACCGCATCACTCGGGGACACCACCGCATCACTCGGGGACACCACCGCATCACTCGGGGACACCACCGCATCACTCGGGGACACCACCGCATCACTCGGGGACACCACCGCATCACTCGGGGACACCACCGCATCACTCGGGGACACCACCGCATCACTCGGGGACACCACCTCATCACTCTGGGACACCACCGCATCACTCGGGACACCACCGCATCACTCGGGGACACCACCGCATCACTCGGGGACACCACCGCATCACTCGGGGACACCACCGCATCACTCGGGGACACCACCCCATCACTCGGGGACACCACCCCATCACTCGGCGACACCACCACATCACTCAGCGACACCACCACATCACTCAGCGACACCACCACATCACTCAGCGACACCACCACATCACTCAGCGACACCACCACATCACTCAGCGACACCACCACATCACTCAGGAACATCACCACATCACTCAGGAACACCACCACACCACTCAGGGGCACCACCACATCACTCGGGGAAACCACCACATCACTCAGGAACATCACCACATCACTCGGGGACATCACCACATCACTCGGGGACATCACCACATCACACGGGGACATCACCGCATCACTCGGGGACACCACCGCATCACTCGGGGACATCACCGCATCACTCAGGGACACCACCGCATCACTCGGGGACACCACCGCATCACTCGGGGACACCACCACATCACTCGGGGACACCACCGCATCACTCGGGGACACCACCGCATCACTCGGGGACACCACCGCATCACTCGGGGACACCACCGCATCACTCGGGGACACCACCGCATCACTCGGGGACACCACCACATCACTCAGCGACACCACCACATCACTCAGCGACACCACCACATCACTCAGGAACATCACCACATCACTCGGGGAACACCACCACACCACTCGGGGAAACCACCACATCACTCGGGGAAACCACCACATCACTCGGGAACACCACCACATCACTCGGGGACACCACCACATCACTCGGGGACACCACCACATCACTCGGGGACACCACCACATCACTCGGGGACACCACCACATCACTCGGGGACACCACCACATCACTCGGGGACACCACCACATCACTCGGGGACACCACCACATCACTCGGGGACACCACCACATCACTCAGCGACACCACCACATCACTCAGCGACACCACCACATCACCACCACATCACTCAGCGACACCACCACATCACTCAGGAACATCACCACATCACTCAGGAACACCACCACACCACTCAAGGGCACCACTCAGGGGCACCACCACATCACTCGGGGACACCACCACATCACTCAGGGACACCACCACATCACTCGGGGACACCACCACATCACTCGGGGACACCACCACATCACTCAGCGACACCACCACATCACTCAGCGACACCACCACATCACTCAGCGACACCACCACATCACTCAGCGACACCACCACACCACTCAAGGGCACCACTCAGGGGCACCACCACATCACTCGGGGAAACCACCACATCACTCAGGAACACCACCACATCACTCAAGGACACCACCACACCACTCAAGGGCACCACTCAGGGGCACCACCACATCACTCGGGGACACCACCACATCACTCTGGGACACCTCCACATCACTCGGGGACACCTCCACATCACTCGGGGACACCACCACTTCACTTGGGGACACCACCACATCACTCGGGGACACCACCACATCACTCGGGGACACCACCACATCACTCGGGGACACCACCACATCACTCGGGGACACCACCACATCACTCGGGGACACCACCACATCACTCGGGGACACCACCACATCACTCGGGGACACCACCACATCACTCAGCAACACCACCACATCACTCAGCGACACCACCACACCACTCAGGAACATCACCACATCACTCAGGAACACCACCACACCACTCAAGGGCACCACTCAGGGGCACCACCACATCACTCGGGGACACCACCACATCACTCAGGGACACCACCACATCACTCGGGGACACCACCACATCACTCGGGGACACCACCACATCACTCCGCGACACCACCACATCACTCAGCGACACCACCACATCACTCAGGAACATCACCACATCACTCAGGAACACCACCACACCACTCAAGGGCACCACTCAGGGGCACCACCACATCACTCGGGGAAACCACCACATCACTCAGGAACACCACCACATCACTCAAGGACACCACCACACCACTCAAGGGCACCACTCAGGGGCACCACCACATCACTCGGGGACACCACCACATCACTCTGGGACACCTCCACATCACTCGGGGACACCTCCACATCACTCGGGGACACCACCACTTCACTCGGGGACACCACCACATCACTCAGCGACACCACCACATCACTCGGGGACACCACCACATCACTCGGGGACACCACCACATCACTCGGGGACACCACCACATCACTCTGGGACACCACCACATCACTCTAATACACCACCACATCACTCAGCCCAACCACATCATCACTGAGCACCACAACAGCATCACTCAGCACCACAACAGCATCACTCAGCACCACAACAGCATCACTCAGCACCACAACAGCATCACTCAGCACCACAACAGCATCACTCAGCACCACAACAGCATCACTCAGCACCACAACAGCATCACTCAGCACCACAACAGCATCACTCAGCACCACAACAGCATCACTCAGTACCACAACAGCATCACTCAGTACCACAACAGCATCACTCAGTACCACAACAGCATCACTCAGTACCACAACAGCATCACTCAGTACCACAACAGCATCACTCAGTACCACAACAGCATCACTCAGTACCACAACAGCATCACTCAGCACCACTACAGCACCACTACAGCATCACTCAGCACCACAACAGCAGTGTCCTTGCTTGCTACGAACAAGCAATGCCATAGCCAATAGGACTCGCATTAGGAAAGTGTAAGCTGTTGGCTTTTCAGTTTCATTTTTTAAGGTCAGGCAATGGTTCCTGGGACCGCTGCCTGCTATTAAAAAATATTTTCGCAAACACTCACGAAGGGGAAGGGGAACCCTTCCCGTTTGCGAGTGGTTTACCACCTACTTCAAGTAGGTGGTATATTGCAAGTGTTTTGTAGTCGCAAACCAATAGTACATTGCTTTAACACTCACTATTAGGAACGGAGGCCTATTCCTACTAGGCGAGAGTCTAAAACTGTATTTTTGAGTCAGTCACTTGCAAAATAGTGTTTGTACATGCCAGGACCCTTTTATGCCGTTGCAAACAGGCTGATCTCCCGTTTTTGGCTGCAAAAAACAGTTGTACATCTAGCCCTAAATGCTTAAAATAGGACTTCTGATGTGTTTACCTGAATGTAATAAAGATTCATGTGGAAGGGATATGAAACATTCTAAGTATCTTAATTACTGTTAGGTGTACCTATTACCATTCTCAATAGAAATTCTTGCTAGTAAAAGATGACCAGGCTTTTGTAATGAAATTCTGAAGTGGATTGCTGTGCGTGTGGTCTCCTTTTCTCATCCCAGGCCTGATCAAAACTGTCTGGTACCCACATTTTGTGAGCAGGCAGAACAGCAGCATTTTATGGGTGGGGTAAGAACGGAGTGGTGCCATAATAAACTCACTTTTGCAGGGGTTCAACCCACTTTTTAGATGAATGAAATAACTCCCTCATAGTGCCTGTTGGATAAATTAGAAAAGCCCAACCCACCTGGTGTGCATGCAGTAAAAGACTGGGTACCACAAATGGGCTTGGAGCAGCATTTGTACCAGAGCAGAGAATGCAGAATTTTAAAGGTTCCAACCCCATTTAAAAAAGAAAGCACAAGAGGGAGGCGTGGCGAAGATGGCGGCCAAGTAGCAGCAAATCCACGGAACTCCGCCGCATGAATTCTGATTATCTCATTGGCAGCATCCCTCTGGGGTTGAATCTGCCCCTGCAGGTTGGCACTGCTGCAGGGAAACTGGTGACTTCCTGAAAACACTGTGAGACTGCTGCGGCAGAAGTGGGTTACCAGGCATTAACATGACTCCGGCAACCGCAGTCTCAAGATGGCGGCCTGGGCATAGTTTGCTTCGACCAAGCGGAAACGCGAGATAGTGTCGGGGTACCTGACAGTCATCCTGCAAGGTAGCGATCAACATCTCAATGCCCCGGCAGGCCTTTCTAGCAGTATTACAAGTACAAGCGCCACTGTAGGAGATTTCGATGCTGCGCAGCTTCTCGGAGTGGGCACGCTGAGGGGATGGCTCGTCTGATAGGCTTCTGCAGGATGCAACGGAGAACCCAACATTGAACGACCAAGTTCCCGCTACCAGCTGCACTGTGGGGAAACCGTGATGACCCCCTTGGAGCACTGAATGGCTCTGCCCGAGAGCTGGAGTACTTACTTCCTCTGCATTTCTGATGACCATGGCCCTACTGAACTTGCTCAGACACAGCCCACGCTGATCCTGGGGACACATGGTGTGGCACCATGTGCTGGTTTTGATATTGGCAACGCTGTACCAAAAGATCATTGCCCTGCACTCGCAGGCAGTGACTCTGTTGCAACATTAAGGTACAAGTGGCGCTGTGCGGGGTCTGAGCATCGGGGCCACCAGTGGTGGACGCGCTAAGGGTGCGGCCTTACTGGAGGATCCCTTACACTGAGCCGGAGGATCTACAGGAGTCCTTGCCTGCCCAACCGTCTCCTCTGAAGAGATACTGACCCTCCCTGGGCCTATGGTAACGGGCACATTGCAATAACCACTCCAAGGATCTGACTGGTCCCCTCCATTGGGGTGAAGCCTGTAAACTGGAGAGTTGGATGTGTTGGGCCTAGTGTCGCCACTACAGAACCGGCGTGCTTTCACGATTCCGCAGATGTTACGTCCCCCGGGCTGACAAAAGGTGTAGTCAGCTAGATGTCTTGGGGCCAATAAGAATTATGACTTGTATTGCTGAGACCTGCTTACTAAAGTAGTAAGCAAATGAATTTCTCTCAACTAAGAGCCTGGCTGATGGTGCTTGGCCTCCCCATTGACCTTGAACTGGTCCAGCGGCATGCTCCCTAACTCCGCAGGGGCTCATGTTGGACAGTCCAGGACCAGCCCCGCATTATCGCACAGGCTTCTCTACATTTGCACATTTCCTGGTATCCACGTTCTGCGCTGGGCCCAGTATTCACTTGTCTACCTTCACTCGTGGTACTTGGAATCCCTGACCGTCACAGAAGGTACCGGACACACCTCTACTCCCAACCAGTGAAATGGCTGTGAATCGCAAAAAAAAAGACACAACGTTAAAAGATATGCTAAGCAGGCCACTCACCAATAAAAACCTCCCAAGCACCTCATCCGAAGCCTCTGCACATGCCCCTAGTGCTGAGGTAGGCAACACTGCATTATCATGTCCGCAGTGAGAGACTCAACTACCATCACAATCGAGGGCACAAAGGTTGGAATTTTCCAAGACCTGTCTTCCATCACACTAAGGCCAGCTACGGAATTCCTACGCAAGAAAGGAGTGTGCTACAGATTGGGGCACCCATTTCGGTTCATTTTTATTTGAAACAATGAAACACATATGGTGCGCACTCTCAAAGAGGCCCAATCCATTTTAGACTTCCCTACTATTACAAAAGATGGCTCCCACTCCCGCAAGACATTTGCTCTTTCCAACTCCTCAATTAAACCATGGCGCCGCACACAAACTGGGAAAAAGTCCGCGGCCAAGCCTACAGCGTTTGAGCGCCACAGAGAACAAGCTGGACTGTAACACGACATCTCCAACTGCAGAGTAATACATCTGATCCAGAAAATGATTGACTTTCATAAGGAACATAAAGAAAGAGATCCTTAACTAGCACCTATGAAATGCATATTTTCCTTTTACTACAAGTGTGATGCTGCAGCATGCACCCTAGCTGGGTTTCGCATGGCGGAGCTCCATTCTCTATCACTTTAGACTACAGAGATTTCCAGGTGCCATAGAAGTGAACTCCCATTGTTTGGTAAAATGGTCTCCTAGGCGTGGGAGCAAATGTTGTTAGCTTGGTTTTACTGTATTAATCTCATTTTCATCACACTCACGACTGTTATGATTATGTGCTGTGCTGTTTGTACTACTATCCACTTGAAGTGGTAGTGCAATTTTAGTAGTCTCAGTCTCATTTTGTAAATCACTTAGGGAGGCATACACTTCCAGTGCACCGAGCAGGCCGATCCCCTTTATCGGCCAGCCTTTCACACCTAATCGGTCCCTGGCTTAAGGTACTCAGCCTTAATGTCCAAGGCCTAAATGCCCCAGTGAATCGCTTAGCACTCCTCTCTATGCCTAAGGAAGCCTAATGCTCTTTTGAGACTCACCTGCTAAAGAAGGACTGGTATTGACTATGCTCACGCTGGTTTGATTCTCAGTTTTTCTCACCTGGCTCGCATATGCGAGTTGAAGTCACGAACCTTCCAGCCACACACTTCTCAGGTAGGATGATCCAAACACAAGCAGAGATACCAGGTAGGATGCTCTCACTTCGTGTTTCTATGTACTCTAGCATGCTCACAATAGCTACTGTGTATGCCCCAAACGATCAGCACTAGCCTTTCCTGTTGGACGCTATGGATCAAGTGGTGACATCTCCATACCCTTGATGGGCCAACTCAGGGGTAGGAACAAACAAGAGGCATTCACGGCTGCTGACCTCCAAAGGTTAAAGGATATGGGAATGCTGGACATGTGGAGGGCGACCCAACTGAGTCTGTAACAAATGCTGAAATCGGGTCTGCTGTTGTTTCTGACCATTTGCCCATCACTATTATCATGCACACCCCTACAAGCACATCCCAACGGGGTTCTTGTCGCCTTAACCCCAAATTTCTCCAGTACGACTCAAATATCATCGAACTCACCAAGGCAATAACTACATTCCTCGACTTTAAAGACACTTCTGATACCCTATTGCACTGCTCTGGGACTCCTTTAAGGCACCATTATGAGGCACCTTTACAGCTTTTTCAGTTAGATGTAATAGGGATAGACAGGACAAGAGACACCTCCTGGAGGGCTGGGTGAAGGCACTTGAGGAGGAACACAAAAGATTAGGCTCTCATGAAGTAAAACGTCAATTAACATTAGCTCGTAAAGATTTTAAAGCTCTGGGTATGGATAGAGCCGAGTATGCCCTACTGCTAACAAAGCAGAAATACTATGCAGGGGGCAATAAGACATGCCATCTTCTAGCACACCATTTAAGAGCCCACAATACCAGACAGAGAATCACCGAACTAGAGGAGCACTGAGGTGATAGGATCTACCAAGACACCCTCATTGCACAGGAATTCGCACATTTCTACTCCTCACTACACAGCTGAGACATTTGACACAGAAACAATTAAGCAATATTTAGATCCCCTACACTTAGAAGGCGTCACCCCTGACGTTGCATCTCATATCTACAGAGACATTCACGCAAGTCTAGGCTACAACCAGGGAAGGCATCGGGTTAAGACGGCCACACTGTCAAATTTTATAAAACCTTTGACCCAATTTTAGCCCCCTTAATGACTAGCCTTTTTAATTCCTTGAGCACCTCAGTAGCACTCACAGATACGATGAGAGACACCATCATGACTGTTATCCCTAAGCCTGGAAAGGACCGGAGGTATTGCGCATCCTGTCTTTTGAATACTGACAGCAAGATATTCACTAGTGTTTTGATTGCACAGCTGGCAACATATATGCAGGGACTGGTGCTCCCAGACCAGACTGGGTTTATTCCTGAGAGGGGATGTAGTGACAATACTAAATGTCTTTGCCACCTTATTGACAAGATCTACGAGCGCACACACACACCTGCTCTTCTTCCGTCGGTTGATGCTGAGAAAACATTTGACCAGGTCCATTGGCCGTATCTAAGCATGGTTCTAGGTAAGATCAGTCTTGGCCCAGATATCAAAAATGCATATGGTGTAGCTAATCCAATCCCTGAGCACGAGGCAGGAAGAATGGTGTTCTGTCACAGCACTTTGCCATTGGCTGTGGCACACAACAGGGCTGACCTCTCTCTCTGCTGCTTTTTACACTCTTAATGGAGGCTTTTGCGGAACGATGCTGTTCAACCCTCAAATAGCGGGCATCAATATGGGAGTCTGGGAACACAAACTGGCCATGTATGGGGATGATGTGATGGACACAGTCGCAAGGCCGCTTACATCCCTTGTGCAGCTTATATTGGAGAGTTTTGAGAGGGGTTCAAGTCAATTTCCAAAAGATACAACTGCTTGGCTAGAGCGATCGACCTCGAAGATGTAGAATAGGGTTCGAGTCTGAGCAGGGACGCGCAACATCCTGTGATTCTCGGTAAATCACTTAATTTCCCTGTGCCTAACAAAATGAATGTGTCAGTCTGTAACGCAATTGGTGCTCGTGTAAAGGGCTCTGATACCATCGAGTCGAGTTCCCACTATATCAAACGCCATAAAAATAACATTAAAAATATAAAAATAAATCACACAGACAGATAAAACCTATATTAAGCATAACTTTCCTTTTCGTGGACCGCGAATGGGGTGCCCTATCTGGGTCTCTAAATCTTTTCAACACTGGTGACCGCAACAGAGCGTAATTATGCATCACACTTATCCAAACTCAAGACAGAGCTGCAATCCTGGAAGGGGGGCATGATATCGTGGCTGTGTTGGCTGGCCATGATAAAAATGACACTGCTACCTAAAATATTGTATGTATTGCAGACAATACCTGCGTGTTGGTCCATGGCAGAGGCGGAACTGGGAGTCCCTCGCTTGGTCCACTACTATAAAGCCTATCAACTCTGGAATAGTCCAGTTACACAACAGAGAAACATTGGTGCTTTATTGATAAAGCCATTGCTGGGATACACATTTGAGAGATTCTCTGGCTTCCTAAGAAACATAGACCAGTGGGGGTTTACATTTCCCTGGTTATTCGGGCAACAATGGGCACATAGGACGAAGTGCAACTAACAAAAAACCTCTCCTCCTATGTCTCACCACAGACACCAATTCTTAATAATCCAGACTTTCCTCCCGCCATGTGCAGACCAACGATCTCACCATGGCAGACAGTTGGTTGCAAGAGAATAGGCAATGTATTTGACTAAAACAGGCTCTTACACTTTACTCAAATTCAATCACAATATGGCATCACTCCATCTGCAAATTGGCAATACCTCACCATTAAATATTGGCTCATACAACCCCGTATAAAACAGCATGCCTCCCGCCAGCTTACACCCTATTCAAAATAGCTCTTAACTCTTACTTCAGACAAGCACCTTCTAGCAGACATATATGCATTTCTCAATACATAGAAACACAAGTCCCCATCCCCTGGCCAAAATCAACGGGAACTGGAATGTGAGCGCACATCCCCCACAACGAATGGGCAGACATCCTACACCGGGCACGTACCTCTGCCTGTTTTGTGGGAAAAAAGGAGACACCATTGAAGATCACCCACTACTCGTATTAGACCCCTCCCCGATTGGCCAAATGGAAGGCAGCGAATAATGGCAAGTGCTAGAGGCACTGTGGCCATAAGTGCACTATATTTCATATCTTATGGCATTGCCCCAAATTACAAACTTTCTGGTCAGAAATAATAACGGACTGTAATTAAATATATGACACTGATCTCCCTCACTTCCTCAGCTACATTTTAATAGGCCTTCCTAATGCATTAAGTTATCCATTGCACATAGACGTGCTCTCACACTGGCCCTCTGCGCAGAGAAACAAGTCATCCTGGCTAAGTGGGGGACTGATTATACACCAATAAAACCAGATAGGTTATACCAACTCTGGCACCTCTTGAGCCGGGGAACACTAACGTCAGTGATAGACAGGAAACTGTCTTTATTTGACAAAACTACTGTGTTTGATATCTGTCCCATGAGTATAGAGAGTTGAGCTGTCAGAGGTATTTGAGGGTGCTTCGCTTCACCCAATAACCACCTGATCCTTCCAACACTGACGCCACACCATTGATATAACTTCCACATTTGCTAGATCGAATGTTCGATCTACTTTAACCTTGAGGAATGCGGAGTGTACATACGCCTTTGTTATTATTGCTACTCTCTTGTCTACCCATCCCCTTCATACCTGCATATGCCATTACATTTCCTGTACCACGGGTCGGTGGCTGTAAGAGTGGGCTGAATGTAATGCTTGATTATCTTTCAATGAAAACCTAATAAAACCTAAACAAAAAGAGCAAAATTCTAACATGGTACACATATTTATATGTACCCAATTTTAGATTTTTGTAAATGTAGAAAAACACCCTGTTTGGAACCCCAAATTAAGTGAGAGAGGAAAATCCTTCAAAATAAACCCAACAGCTCATAATAAACTATCTGACTCTGTGCAACGTAAAAACATAAAACAATTGTTTGCGGCTGCAGATGTTGTGCCTGGGTCTCAGGAATTAAGTAGTCTGGTAATAACTACACCAACGATCAACTTCTTTTCATCTATTTATACGGTTTCAAAATAAACGTTTTATTTCTTCTAAACTACTATAAAAAAGACAACTGAGGAGAGTAGTCCTTTACTGTTCACTTCTTTAAATAAAAAGGTAAGACACAACCACAAAACACATATTGAAATTAAAAATAAAGAGGCAATAACTAAATATTTACAGACGCATGCAATTGTTCTGTGGTGGAACACCATATCTGGTCTGGATGATGATCAAGCAAGCTTTGCAGCAAGGAAACAATAATTACAACCAGCACTTGCTCCCTCTGGCTCACCATCAGCCCAGAGGTAAGGCACTGCTCTGGATAATAATCAAGCCAGTGTTACCATAAGAACATAAAACCTTTACTCACATCCAGCTCACTGGTGTCTGGTGGTAAAACATGAAAGCCCTCTTGTACAAAGGTATTCTGCGGTCACAAAGCTACTGCCTTACATAAAACAACAGCAAAGCATCTATTTAAAAAGTATCTAATCCCTTACGAAGTTGAAAAAATCTTACCCACTCAGAATTGTTTTTTGTAATTTTTTAAGAATTACAATTAGATGTGAAAGAGATATGACCCTCACTAATTTGTAAATGTGAGCTTGTCTATTCGATGGGCAGGTTCTGCTTTGAAAATATATTTACCGTGTGGCAAAGCAATTGTAGGGATGGATGCCAGCTGTCCCTTCATCCCAGGAATCGTAGTTAATTTAAGTGATTTTCAAACTGCAACGTGCCTGAATCATAAGTATTAGGCAACTCTTTTTACGACCCTCTAAAAATGTTCAATTTACAATAAGACCATTAAGTGAATAAATTGCTTCAAAAATTGCATTTTTATTTGCAAGCCACTTGGGCCCGATGTACAAAACATTTTTCTGGTCGCAAAGGGGTCGATTCACAGAATTGTGCCGAATGCAACCAGAAAAATGGCTTTTTTAAATGTACAAAATGCGATTTGGTAACTTGTTACTGCATGGCATTTTGCACTTGGTATTTGGAAGGGGCGTATTTACGGCGTCCCTTCCAAATCGGTATGGTATGCATTATTGTTTTGCGACCGAATTCCGGTCGAAAAACAGTAATATTTTACTACCAGTTTAAAATGGTGTTAACCCATCCACAAAGGGGAAGGGGTTGTTTTGGACCCCTTCCCCTTTGAAAATATAAATAAAAATATGTATTAAGAGCAGGCAGTGGTCACACAAACCACTGCCTACTCTTAAAAAACGAAATTGCAAAGCTTCATTTTTTCTTTTTGAAGACATCCGGTTGAAAAATATATATATTGTTTTATGAAAAAGCAATCACAGACATAGTGGTCTGCTGACCTAAGCAGACCACCCTTCCTGTGATGGCTGTGATTCCCAATGGTTCGCAAATTACGCCCTACCTTAACATGCATTGAGGCATATCTATCTGCAACCGACTAGGAATCGCTAATGAAACTCAAAAGAGTTTCAATCAATCTGAATTTATACAGCACGGCTAATCACAAGATAGGATATCCAGGCTCTTGCAGGTCCCAGAGGTTTATTCGAACAGCCAGGTCTTGAGGGCCATTCAGAATTCCAGAAGTGAGGTGATGGTTGGGAGGTGTGTGGGAGACTGTTCCAGGTCTCTGCTGCAACGTGGGAGAAGGAGCATCCTTCACTTATGCTTTGGTAGATGCAGGGAGTATGGGCAAGTGAAACTGGAGGTGATGCGTAATTTAATATATGCGAGTCGTTGGTTGTGTACATTAGGTATCCTAATGCTACTATATCTAGCCTTTGGTGCGAAGAAAGGGTATCTGAATGGGCATTGAACAACATGCCCGCAGTTACCAAAGCCCTAAAAGCATAGCTGCCAAAGGTTTAGATTGCCACGTGTGACATTGTCATAATTTCAGTGTAATTATGAGTGACATTTCAACGACTATGAGTGACACTTTCTCACGAGCAAAATCAAGCAATGAAGATGAGGGAAACATAAATATCAGAAATTGCACCCCTTTGAGCAACGAGAAACTCTAAGTCAACTGCTTAAAAGCGTAAGAAATAATTGTTAAACAGCTTTTATTTAACAGACTCTAGTCAAAATTGCAGAAAATACATAAAACGGTCTGGAAGACGTTCATAATTTAATTATAATCAGCAGAGTGACTTGCAACTTTACTGGACTTCCGTGAGCAACATGAGCCGTAAGCACGGCTGCATTGGAAAGCTGAAAGTGGGAGGCACTAATTTAGGTAACAGCTAGGCAGGCTCAAAGTACATTTTATTTTTGAGTCGTATTATGATTTTAAAAGGTCTGTGCCACCTCGAACTGTGCGGTGGTCGCAGTCACTGCTATACCTGCAAATAGACTAGCCTGAGGCAAGAGACTCCAGCTTTGTTTTAACTGCCTCCCGCTGATGGCCCCAGGAGAGCCCCGCTCCAACACCAGGCCTGGCCTGACAGCTCAACTGTCTCTCAATCGGACGGCCCTGTTTATTGCCCACTGTGCTCCCGACTGTCCCTGCCCCGCCGGCCTCACACAGATCCAGGCACCAAGGCTTTGGAGTGGAGAGGAGCTGGACTTGGTCTCATCATTGCGCTGCTTCTCCCTAGCCCGGGGTGCACAGCTTCTTGCCCCTCTCTGAAAGCTGCCATGTGTGGAGGGGTGCAGCTTCAACTGGGACAACGAGCCATGGCCAAGGGAGCAAGCGTGCTGTGACTGCTTCCGTTGCAGACCACAATTCTGCCTCGACAGGGAGCAGGTGACCTGCACGAAAACTGGATTATTTGCGTGCAGTCTCCCTGCAGCGCCCTGTCATCATACGGCGCCTGTGATCATGCCGCCGCGCTGCCATGATGACGCCTGACCCTGTCTGTGATTATTTCAGCAGGTGAGGTTGCTGTGCCTGCGCGTCCCCACCGCGGCCGGTTTTAATGTAAATTATTGCCTCTCCTGCAATGCATAGTCCACAGCAACGCACTCTCTCATGATATTGATGTAGCCTTTATCACTGAAACCTGGCTCAACTCACCGCCCCCATCATGGGCATGCTGGTCCCACCAGGATTTTCAATCATTCAAAAAGACCGCCTCAAGCAGAGAGGCGGAGGTGTGGCTATCATCCACAAAACTAACCTCGCTATCTCAGAAAGCTCATCATGCTTGTATAGCTCCTTTGAATGCCTCTCTATCAACATCAAATCCTGCGCTAAGAGCTCAACACTCTGCCATCTCCTCTACCACCCTCCTGGTAATTCTAAGGAATTTGGTCTGCAACTCTTTGACCTAATCACCCAATGCGCGCTCAACAACACCAACAACATAATCCTGGGCGATCTCAACATTAGATGGAACGAAACAGACAACCCGCTCATCCAATCCCTCAACAGCCTTCTGGTAGGAAACGAACTCACACAACACTGCTCTGAAGAAACACACTACAGAGGAGCAACACTTGACGCAATCATTGCGGACAAACACATAATCACCATTGACTATGTCATTCCAGTAGACTGGTCAGACCACCACTTAATTCTGTTCCATATCAACCAACCAGCGCCAACTCGACACACTAATCAAGCCCCTTCCAAATGGATCAGGAACATTGCCCAAGTTCCACAGAACATCCTAGAAGAGGAACTAAGCACTCTTCTCCCGAACACAACGGAGCACCTCTCAACCACAGACCTCACCTCCCTCTACCACTCCAATCTGACGGCCACCCTTGACCGCCTGGCGCCCTTGAAACTAAAAAAAGACAGAAACATTCCATCGAGATCCTGGTTCTCCTCTGACATCAATGATGAAAGAAGACTTCTCAGATCCCTTGAAAGAAGCTGGAGGAGCAATCCCTCCGCCCATCACCGCAAACAACTCATGGCAGCTCGCAGAAACTATAACAAACTTATCAAGGACAAAAAATCTTCTTTCTTCTGCTCCGCACTAGATAAAGCCAA
This sequence comes from Lissotriton helveticus, assembly GCF_964261635.1. Lineage (NCBI taxonomy): Eukaryota > Metazoa > Chordata > Amphibia > Caudata > Salamandridae > Lissotriton > Lissotriton helveticus. The sequence continues at coordinate 1,492,516,969 of NC_136057.1, forward strand.
AAACCGCCCCAAAGAGCTCTTCAACATCATCAGAAGCCAAACATCCAAACCTATCACATCCGACTCAGTGTCCTCTAAAGAACAATGCGACAACTTTGCCAGCTTTTTTAACGATAAAATCACCAAGATCGACCTCTCCCTCATTTCAAACCCCTCCTTTCTCAGGGAGACAAGACCCCATCACTGACTGATCACACCGTATCAATCCCACCCACTCAATGGTCCGTCTTCACGCCGATTCGGGAAGCAGAGATCGTCACCCTGATCGCAAACGCAAAACCATCATCCCACTCCTTGGATCAGCTTCCTACCAATCTGACCAAAATCCTAAAACACTCCCTAGCCCCAATCTGGTGCAAAATCATCAACCATTCGCTGAGCTCGGGTATTATCCCTGACTGCCTCAAGGTCGGCCAAGTCACGCCGCTGCTAAAAAAAACAGGGTTGGACTCGGAGACATGAACAACTTTAGACCCGTGTCAAACCTTCCTCTCTTATCCAAAACACTGGAAAAATGCGTTCTCCCACAGTTAACCCAACACTTAGAGAACATCAAGCTCCTCGACCCCCACCAATCGGGTTTTAGAAAGGGATGCCGCTTTCTGCTTCCTGGGATTGCCCTGATCTCCGTGAGGAGTAGACCTGCGTGCTCCCCTGCATTTCCTGCCACTGTTCGCGACACCCGCTCCGCGGGTGCCGCTCACCGCCTTCTGCCCCGTCCTCCCTGGTGTGAGCGGCTCCACAGTCGGTGGATTGCTAACGCGCTCCCAGGTAGAGGCTAAAGCCAGTGACAGCGCCTGGAGCATACCGGGGGACTGCGAGGTCCAGCAGCCTCAGCTGTACACAGCTGCTGCCTCTTCCCCCGGCGGCCACGCCCCCAGCCTTCGTGGTCAAACACTGCCTGGATCCGGCTGAGTGGGCGCTTTCTGCTTCCTGCTTCTTGGGATTGCCCTGATCTCCGTGAGGAGTAGACCTGCGTGCTCCCCTGCATTTCCTGCCACTGTTCGCGACACCCGCTCCGCGGGTGCCGCTCACCGCCTTCTGCCCCGTCCTCCCTGGTGTGAGCGGCTCCACAGTCGGTGGATTGCTAACGCGCTCCCAGGTAGAGGCTAAAGCCAGTGACAGCACCTGGAGCATACCGGGGGACTGCGAGGTCCAGCAGCCTCAGCTGTACACAGCTGCTGCCTCTTCCCCCGGCGGCCACGCCCCCAACCTCCTCCTTATCAGCTGACTCCGCTCTTGCGCAACGCGGGACGCGCGCGGGACGGAGCACGGGGCGAAGCCCGGGCAAAGGGCGGGCCCTCTGTGGCCCTCAGTGGCCGAGGTAGGCTGGGCTGGGCCCGGTTATTTTCATCTACTGTATTTTCGTATTGAAGTGTCTTATCCTTTCTCCTATTGGAAATACGCCTGACTGTCTGTGGAAGAAATCATCCATCTAAATTGACTGGTACCTTCCTCGGACTTTATTCTCGGGCAGCCTTTGTTGCATCTCCAGGACTGTTTTTATTATTGTGGTATATTGTACTAATTTTGTGTTCACCCATCCGGTGGAGAATCATTGTTTAATATAATTTTGGGGACACATTTTCTAAAAGATGTTTAAGAAATTGCGGTCTGGAAGGGAAGTGGGAGGTTTGCTTGGTGCAAATAATGAAACTACTCGTACGAGAAATAAATCGGTAAACAATCCCCCCCTTAAGGGTCAATGCCATCTGTATGAGCTTTGGGATGTGCCCTCCCCTAAGAACGTTAATTTTTCTACTAAAAAGGCCCCCTGTGTCTCGGCCCAGGAAGTCCATATGCAAGCTATTACATGCCCGCCGCTTTCTTTTGCGCAGCCTCCATCTGTGCCAGTGGTGTCTTCTTCCCTTGTTTTTTCCGAAGGGAAAGGAGAGAGTAAACTCACTTCTGTAGTACTTGAGAGGGAACCTACGAATCTTCCCCCTATGCCTCAAACCCCACCGAAGGATAGGTTGGGGGGTGATTTTTCCGCATTATCTATTGACCATGAACTTTGCGGCCGGTATGTAGATATAGCGAAAATGGAGTCCATGGCCCCTATTAAATCTTCAGGGGGTGCTACCCCATCGGGTCTAATGTTGTATAGTAGTACACCATCATTGAATGATCAGGATATGTCTGATTTGTTAGTCGCTTCCGGGACCCCGGGTCTTAATCTATCTGGAATTTGCCGTCCACTGGAAGCATGTGAAAAACCAATTTCTGAATCCATGATTGCCTTGGAACAATTACTTGCCTCTATTTTATCTCTTTTGGGGAAATTTGTTGGCAATTCGGACTGTATTTTGGAATCCGTTACCCAAATACTGAAGTCATTGTTACAAAAGTCACCGGATATGAGGAGTGTTTCCCTTATGACCGAACATAGTCGGCCGATAGGGGAAATAAATGTGGCTTCAGTGGATTCTGACACGAAGGATGGGACATCAGTTTTGATACCACATACTGCAGCTATTCCCTTAACTGCAGTGCCGAACTGTATAAATAACTCAGTTCTTGAGATAATGGAGGAAAATAAATCCATATCTGACCCTAAAGTGGTTCAAGACTTATTTCCCATCTTCGTGTCTGAAAATAAAAAAGAACCTATTGATGATAAAGATGAGGTAAAGGTAAAAAATGGTAAATCTAGAAGCAATAAGGGGAATAAAAGGAAACCAACTCGTAAATATAAGAAGAAAAGGCAGCGTCGGATAATTTTTCAAAATTCTTTGTCTGCACTGGAGAATGAAGTGATCGATCTGGAGCCATCCTCTATACCTGAAAAGGCAGATATTGATATTGAACCGAACTTACCTATTAGTAATTTCTTTAAGGTAGAAAGTGAATTGTGTCCCCCAACGTCTTTGGAATCTATTCCACAAACGGGGGGCCCTCTTACCAGTCTCTCCCTACCATCCGCAACTGGAGTTTCAATTCAAAATCCGTCTGGGTCCCTCAACCCCTTGGCCTCTCCTTTCCTTGTAGTTTCAGAGAATGGAGACCGCCATTTCCCGGATTGCCCTTTGACAACTTTTAAAGCTCCAGTAGAAACTCTCGTGTTAGACTTTTTACCTTTATTTGACGTTGACTTGCCCTTAAACAGAGCTTGGCTTCTTAAGCGTTTTAGTGAGATTGACAGTCTCCATCATATCCAAACTAGGGATATTGAGTTAGTCTCCCTGTTTGGTGAAATTAAGGTAACGAGTATAAGGGTGAAATTTTATTCTCCTATCATTGTAAATTTGATACTACAGCAAGCTGAGAATTTCCAGCGTACAGGCATTGATATTCTCCCGATATTTAACCTTGGTAATATTAACCCGTTTTGCGGGGAGGTATTTAGAAGGGAGGAACAAAATGGGGTAGCCTCTCCTCTTAGAGACCTGAAGATTTGGGTATCTAAGGGAAAACGCTCGGTCTCACAAGTGAAGCCACTTCCGCTGACTCAGAACTCCTCTCTGGTAGAGGACAATAATCGGTGGAACTGGCTGCACAGTGCCTTATCTACTAAATCAAAAGATGATCCTAGATTGTTTCAGCATCTTTAACACCCCACTAAAGATTATTTCCTGGAACGCTGCAGGGATTCACAGTAGCCCAGAGAAATTTGAGTTTCTATTTTCTCTAGGAGCAAATGTGATCTGCCTACAGGAAACGTGGTGTATTGATACGCTGAAGGTCTCTATGGATTATTATGTCCTGGAAGTCCCTGCCGTCCCTTCTAAGAAAGGTCACGCCAGGGGAGGAATCGCTTGTTTATTATCAAATAAATTGCACTGGAAATTCACCCATTATATAGATTCTAGCAAACTTTTTCATGCTATAACCATTGACAATCTGTTTAATAACGGCATAAAGTCCCCTATTGTAATTGTGAATGTTTATATTCCTCCGGAAGAGTGTTTTAATGCGATTTTACAGCAGGTATTTCGATACATTGATCTTATTAAAAATGTCCCATCCCCTCCGGACATTCTGCTGGTAGGAGACTTGAATTGCAAAATCTCCAATGTTAGTCTGGATCTGTTTAGGAATAAACCTAAAGAAGAGGCGTATTTTGTCCCGCAAGCACTCTTCCCTGATAAATCAGTGACAAACAAAAGAGGGAAGATTTTGCTAAAAGAATTAGTGGCCGTCGATGGACTTATATTAAATGGGAGATTTCCGTCTGACGTGCCCGCAAAATTTACTCACAAGTCTCCGTTTGGGTCCTCTATTCTGGATTATGCAATTGCAGACTTTGGTTTGTTCCCTTTTATTCAGGACTTTAAGATTATATTTACTCCTTTGAGCGACCATAGTATACTGCTTGTTACTATTTCCTTAAAGCCTTTGACAATTGCACCTTGGTCTCTTAACGGCAGTGATGCCGCTTTTCACGCCTCTTCGGGAAGGTGCTATTGGAATCCCTCAGCCATTAATGGGGTACAGGATTTCCTAGCCGATACCCTATTAGTTTTAAATGAGTGGCATGGGAATGAAATAGCATATTTTGAAGAATTTGTGCGCAACATTATCTCTTATGCTAAAAAAGCTTCCCGACCTAGAAATAGGGTTGCGGTCCCGAGTACACTGCGTAGCCTGAACAAGGAAATAAATAAACTAGTCCGCGAACAATATCTTGATAGAGTCATGGAACGTGGAAAAGAAATATCAAGGCTAAAAAGAAAGAGAAGTAGATTCCAGTTAAAATTAAAAAAAGCAAGGGAGGACAATGTATGGATTAATTTGAGGGAATCTGTTGTCCACGGCAGGATCCGAGAATTTTTGACTATAATTGGCAAGGGGTGCGGTTCTAGACTAGGCCCCTCCCCGATCCCTATAGCGGAAGAGGTATGGATTTCCTATATTCGGGACCTCTATGCAGGGAACGGGATTTTAAGTGATGATATTGCCATTGGTGCTAATCCAGGTAATGATACCGCCATTAGTGTTACACCCGTGGGTCCTACTAATTACCCCGCTGAGAAAGAAATTGAGATAGCTATAAAAAGCATGCGGGTCTCCGGGGCAATGGGACCCGATGAACTCCCCATGACGGTCCTGAAGTCGGATCCTGCAAGGTGGAGTAAAATCCTGTATCCCCTGTTTAAAGCATGTTTTTTGACGAAAAAGGTTCCTACCTCTTGGAGGGGAAGTATTTTGGTCCCTATCTTTAAGAAGGGAATTAGGGACAGCCCCAGTAATTATCGTTTGATTGCTCTCCTCGACTCCATCGGAAAGGTGTTTGCGAAATGTCTTCTAAAATCCCTCTCCGGTTGGGTAGAGGAGAATAATATTTTGCCATTAGAACAAACTGGCTTCCGTAGGGACCACGGTACGCTAGACAACCTTACTGCTCTTCATGTGGTTACAGATAAGTTTGTTCAGGTGAGAGGAGGGGTGGTGTATGCGGCCTTTATTGATTTCTCCACAGCGTTCGACAAAGTGGACCGTGGAACGCTGTGGAGAAAATTGGCAGTGCTTGGTCTTCCTTCCTATCTGTTGGAGCTGGTGCGGGCTCTACATACAGAGACCTGGTGTAGGGTCCTGTTGGGGGGCGAAAGGGGGTTATCGGATATAATTCCTTCTTTGAATGGCCTTAAACAAGGCTGTTTGTTGGCCCCCCTCCTGTTTTCCCTGTACACGGTTGACCTACCCGCCGCCTTGTCTTCCAGAGAGGGCATCGCCCCGGTGGTTGGGGGGACCCCTATATCTTGCCTGATGTATGCCGATGATGTCCTTATCCTTCATCTAACCCCCAAAGGACTCGCAAATCGGCTTCATGCTCTCCATACTTTCGCTGTAGCTCATCACATGAAGATTAATATTTCTAAAAGTAAAGTTATGTGTATAGCTGGTACGAAGAGGTGCCGCTCTGTTGATTTTGGTTGGTTTATCGGGGGCCAAAAACTAGAGGTTGTGAAGTCCTATACTTTTTTGGGGAAAATTATTACGGCTAACCTGAGTGAGAAGCTCCACATAGAGCATTGTACACGCAAAGCTATTGCCCATGGCAAAGGTTTAAATTCCCTATACCATGCAACGGGGAAACGGCACTTTCCGATTTTATTGGAAGTGTACAGATCTAAAATCCCCGCTACAATCTTGTATGGTATTGAACTTATAGATGTGAAAAATTGGGACTTTTGCCATAAGATTGAGGGGAAACTCCTAAGATCTCTTTCCTCCCTAAATACTGCGTGCTCTCTGGCCGCCTGTAGGCTCGACTTTGGTATTAGGAGTAGTTGGGTACAGGGATTATCGGCCCTTGTAAGATGGGTGGCCTGTCTGGCAAGAGCAGAGGTAGGGACAATGAGAGCTCTCCTCAAAAGTGAATTATTGGGTAATTTTAATGAGTTTTCTCAACTTGTTCGTAACTTTTGAAAAGCTGTAACCCTTCTAAAATTAGATGAAACTGCCTTGTTTTTGTACTCTTCTTTACAGTTAAAACTTGTTTTAAAAGCAGCTTCATGGGACTTATGTTTCCAGTCGGATAAAAAAGTAATTTGTGGAAAAAGGAAGGTAGATCCTCTCCTTGATTCCTATCTGATGAAACTTCCACAACCCTATGTAACATGGACCCTACCGCATGGTATCCGTAGATTTTGGTTTCTGCTTCGCTATGATCTTTTACCTTTAAACCGACTGTTATCTAAATGGTACGGCTCCTCTCCCTTGTGTAATTTTTGTAAAGTAAATATCCAGGACTGTATGCATGTGCTGTTGATTTGCCCCGCGCTCCGTAAATTGCGCTTTAGATGGTTAAAAGTTATCTGTTTGCATCTAGGCATTGTCACTTTGAACGATTTTTTGTCTGCACTTTATTGCCCTCCTAACGAAATGTTCTGCTTCCATATTTTTAACTTTTTTAAAGGGTTCTTAGCTATTTATTAATATGTCTCTGGAGATGTTTCTTGACTGTCCGATTTTTGTAGTTTTATATGTCAGTCTTGTGTAACTTAGGATGTTTAAAGGATATATTCTTTTCTTGCTCTTTTTGTAATGTAATTGTTGTGTGCCTAATTCTGTATATTTTTATGTGGCCCTCTTCTGAGAGCCAAAAACATAATAAATAAAATTGATTGGATGCCGCACGGAAACCGCCATCCTAAACGTCATAGACAATCTACACAAATCACTTGACTCAGACCAATGCTGCCTTCTCATTCTCCTTGACCTATCGGCCGCGTTTGATACTGTTGACCACACTCTGCTCCTAAAAGTCCTCCAAGAAAGAGCAGGTCTGGAAATGATGGTACTTAACTGGTTTTCCTCCTTTCTACACAATCGCTCGCAAAGAGTGAAAATCAAAAACTTTGAATCCGACCCCCTACCAGTCAGTAGAGGAGTCCCACAAGGATCAGTACTCTCCCCCCAACTCTTCAATATCTACATGGAACCCCTCACCACAATACTCAGGAATTCTAACATCCCCTTCCACCTCTACGCCGATGACACGCAGCTCTATCTGGAAACCACCTCTATGGACGACATTCTCAAACTTAATGACACACTCAAAGACGTTCAACAATGGCTCACACAGAACCACTTGAAGCTGAATCAAGAAAAAACTGAAGTTCTAATTATCTCCAACAGAAATGAAAACCCCCAAATTGAAGAATGGCTCAAAGCCATAGACGCCCTCAATGGCACCCTCAAGCCGCAAGACTCTGTCAAGTCCCTGGGTATCACCCTAGACCCCAAACTAAACATGAAAAAACATATTGCGAGCTCCGCCAAAAGCGCCTTCCTCAATCTGAAACTTCTCTACAAAATAAAACCCTTCCTGCCCCCAAAGGACCTTCAACAGGCCACTCAAGCACTGGTGCTTTCCAGAATTGACTATGGAATCGCAGCCCTGACCGGATCAGCTAAATCACACCTAGACCCATTGAAAACCACCCTCAATGCTGCGGCTAGAATGGTCACAGGAACAAAGAAATTCGATCACATTTCTCCTGCGCTCAAGGATCTGAGATGGCTCCCCATTGAACAACGAGCCAACTTTCGAACAGCATGTCTCACTCACAAAGCCCTACACACAGGCAAACCAGAATACCTGGCCGCGAAACTCAAAAGGGCTGGCCAGTCCAGAAACCTCGGAAGCTCCAACACGCTTCTTCTCATTCCCTTGAAATCACGGAAATGCAAAACCATAAATAAATCCTTTGCGGGCAATGCACCCCGGATCTGGAACAACATCCCTCCACACATCAGAATGACCTCCCACTTCCCGAAATTCAAGACTTTACTCAAAGCCCTCTTCCTGGAGTCCTCCTGAACTGAAAGAGGGTGTTCATAGTACCCCTCACCCTTTGAGTCCCTAAGATTCTGTATAATTAGGTTATGTATAATGCCCTCAAGTTGTCCAAATGTGGAATACTCCTTCGCCGCTAAGGCACATTTCTGTACCTGCTGTAAAGCGCTCTGATACCCTTGGGTCCAGCTAGCGCTATACAAAACTTTTCAATCAATAAATAAATAAATAAATAAATAAATAAATACTCTCTCATACAGTCTAAAGAAGTAAGACTTACAGAGAGACACCGCGCGCACCGACACCACACAGCAACTCCTCTAGTCGAGTCCCCAGCCCTGCCGCTTCTGCTCACCTCGGACCTCTCCTGTTCCAGGAGGAAATGACGTCACAACTGATTGACAGTGTGATTTACAGCCGTGCGCCTCAGCGGGCGGGAATTTACATTGTAGCAAGCACTGAGTCTGAGAGGCACAGATCATTAACCATTGAGCTGCTGCCTGCATTGAGTTAAGTTCTCTACTGCGGCCAGGAGCGCCCACACGGGTGTCAGAGACGCCGGCGCACCCTATCACCAAAGTGGGTAGCCATGGGGTCTGTGGCAAAATGCGTGACAAATGCATTTCAGTGCGGCGATGCGGCAACACCGCACTGAAATGCGTTAGTGTCACCCGTGATGCGTGATACTTGGCAGGCCTGTAAAAAACCTCTCCGAAACTGTGGTTGCGGGCACTATGACATACAATTCTACCTGGGCTAGGACAATGACGGGAAATGATGATGTAGCAGGTCCCTCAGCAGAGAAGGAGCGTGTTTAAGTTGGCAAAGCGTGTTGCAGGAGTGTGGCCATCAGCTGTGCATCCTCCAAAGTTTATTATAATTATGTGTAAACCAAGTAGCCTACATTAACTTACCTGATTTTTTTTAATATAGGGAAAAAAACTTGTTATACTTACATTCTTTCATCATGCCTATATCAATGCAGCGCTTCAGTCGACAAGATTGACAGTGACGTCTGTTATCTTTGGTTATTCTGCAATCACCATTAAATGGACATGTGAAAATTGCCTTCCTTTTCATGCTCCTCCTACACAAATATAGATATTTTTTTAACAACGAGTGAAGAACAAACTGAGCAGAAAGCTAAAAAAGGAAACTATCTAAACCATACAATAATAAATATCAAACGCATTATTTTCACGTTTTACTAGCTTGTTTATTTTATATTTTTTGGGAACGCTGGGGTGTTACCACAAATCAAACAACATTTGGGAAATGCTTAAACACATATGCTGTACGAAAGAAGCAGCCCAAAATGTTTTCAAAGTCCGATCTATTCCTAAAATGCATGTACAAGTTCAGCTTATGTTCAAAAATACTTCAGTGACTGCCCACATTGTAATTTTGGTTCACCAAAGGAACGGTATAAACTACTCATACAAACAAATAATTTGACTCAACACTGGGCACATCGCATTGCTTTCCCAAACTAGAAATATTTTAGCCATAGTTAAACAGCGTTTGCTTGCAGAGAATCTGCTTCTGAAAACAAGTTAAAATATTTAGTGGGCAACTGCTGCAATCCTGAAACACAAATAAAAAGTATTAACAGTGGAACTGGAACTGCACCACTTGCTTTCAATACATCAGTGCCCCTAAGGAGTCATTTACATTTAACAACTTTATTTCGGCATTTATTACATAAAGGTTTTCGCATCATCGCGGACCAAGCAGCAACATTAGAAAAAGATAAATAAATAAAACATGTGCAGTACTCAAAGTACATCAAATTGATGCGCCAATGTCACGGTTAGTTGGATTCTGCAATGCATGGTAATAAAAACAACTCTAAAATACCAGCTATAATAGAACAAGCATTGGAAATGCAATAGGTCTCGCATTTGTCTGATTTGGAGCTATTGGTATTGTAAATGTCAAAGTTGTTTACTTATGCAATAGATATGCCCTCGCCACCTTAATAAAATAAGTATAAATATGTATGTTTTCATGTAGTATTAACATAGTTATAATAAAGAGAAATGTCCTTTTTGTAAAAAAAATACTAACCAATCCTGATTGGCACAGTTTTAAGTAATTAAAATTACTTCCTGGCATAAAACACAGCTTATAAAAAACTTGACATTTTACTACATATGCTGTTTTGTTCACTTATTGAATATGTTTTAGTTGTTTTTATTACTAGAATACTTGTATTCAATGTATATAGTGCTTATATGCCAAGACATCAGCTTCAAAGCACTACATAGAACAAGGAGCAATAAATACAAAGTAGACAAAGGTAAAACAAAGGAGGACAACACGTTCAGGTGTGTAACAGCCCCATTTTGTTTGTATTGTTGTGTTTTCAGCTCCTCAATGTTTCATATGTTTAGTAGTAGTAGTAGTTATTGTCACAAATATTGTTCTCAGTAAAGCGCTCTCACCCACTGTCAGTGCCTTTTATGTGCTATTAAAAAAGCGTCTGACTAAATATAGTTGCACAGAGAGGCTCACTCAAACGTGTAGGCACAGAAACACGCATACACAGACAAACGCATACACAGACATGCCCACATTCAGGAACACAGCTAGCTGAAGCCTCATACACGGATAAATGCAAACACACAAGCAAACATTTACCCACATACTCATGCACACACACATGCAGGCACCAGCACATACATACAAACACAGACACACACGTGTACACAGACATGCACTTAAGCAAGCATGCACATACATATACAGCCTTACCAAGGGGAAATACATCAACACACGCACGCATGTACATAAACAAGAACACACACACACATACACTCCTACACACGTGCACACTCAGACGCACACGTCTGCAGGCATGCACGCACACCCTCACAATTATCGTGTCATCAGGTTTGTTGGGATTAACTCCTGTGTGCATCAAGTTCTCGGATTTCAGGTGGGTCATGGACCATTTGTACAGCACACAACTGCACTAATGAGGCCTTGCAGCACTCACACTGCAAACAGCAGTTCTAGGCAGCCCTGAATACTTTCTTGGAGAAGTATGACGTAGTAGTATGTTTCATGTGAGAAGTTTTGTGTGCGGAGTGTAAGGTTCTGACGAGTGGTGTGAAAAACACAAGCATACATAAATGCATACTTACAAAAGTGCAGGTGGATTTGTGCGATGGCGCAGCGGGGAGACCCCTGGTGGGAGGGAGGAGGTCAGGCAGAGCAGCAAATGCAGTGGAGGAGAAGAGGCGTTGCTGCCTCATTAAGGGAAAGGTTGTGTTTGTGCCTAGTGGGGGAAGGCTCTTAATGCAAAGCAGGAGGGAGAATGCAAATAGCAGGCTAGCAAAAAAAGTTTGTATAGTTTTGCATCGCGCTTTCAGTTTAACAATAGCAGTTAAAGTGAAAGCACTGCAATGGTACTGACAGAGGTGCTGGCACTGCAATGTTGACTCCGCAGGACGCGGACAGGCCATCTTCGGGCCCCCGCCATTGCTGCAGAGTGGCGTAGCGGGCCGCAACCAGAGCCCAAGGGAGGGTGCACACCAGAAGCCATCCCGTTACACAGAACCAAAGCCGAAGGGAGGGTGCACACTAGGAGCCATCCCGGTACGTGAGGGAGACAGCAGGCGGCAGTGATGCACAGGAAGCCAGGATACAGAGGGTCCATTGCGCAAATGGGGAAAAAAGGGCCTATCCAGTAATTAAAGGAGACAGTATCACACCGCAAGTAAAAGATCCAGTCAGTGTGGGCGGGCCAAAAGGAGACAGGGCAGTAACAAGGAGGGACTAAAACTCACTTACAACTGGAGGCCAGCGTTTAGCATGTACGATGACGCAAGCCAATGAAAACACGGGGCGGAGCCTACACTCCACTTCTAAAAGTTAATCGATTACAAGAAGCCTCGCAGAGCGAGCAGCGCATGTGCGCTGCCATGCTAGGCGAGACTTAAAAAGAAGGAAAAGTGGGGGGCGTGGCCAGCAGCCGACGATGGCGGCAGCTTAGAGGGCAAGCTCCGTAGTTGAAGCGGCCTCTTTGACAATCCGGCTATTAATCCGTCACCTTTCTGTCACGGACGGACAGGTTCTGAAGCCCGGGACCGGGCGGCACAAACGGGGATTGGCGGATTCCAGATCCGAATGTGAGAAGTGAAGGTGGTGCACTGACCGGCAAGGCCGCTGAGGAGATCGTGAGCCGGGGAGTCGCCTGCGGCGGTGGGCGGACAGGAAGTGCGGCGATCCGGGAGAGGCCGCGCCGGAAGTATCCGCTCGGGTCCGTGTACCCGTACAGTCAAGGTATCCCCGGACGGGGCCGCCGCCAGAGATACAGCCGGACGAGAGGAGACCACTTGTGGGACTCGCCTGACCCACCCGGCTGGAGAGAGACAGCGGAGGTGTCCTGATCGCCGCGAGGGTCGTGGGCGCCATCTTGCCGGCGGTTGGAGGTGAGACCCGGGGACCCGGAGGGCCTGGGGGCGGCGTGAGCCGCGGTGAAGACCGGACACTGCTCTGGCCCGCGAGGGCTGCACACCGAAACGTGGACCCGCTGGTGAGAGGAGGGGCTGAGGAGAGACGGCTTGCCGGGTGAGGACGCGAGGGAGTTGAGACCCGCGCTGCTGCCCAGCCACTTCTGACAACTGGCCGCGGCGCGCTGCCCTCTGGACCCGGCCCTGATGTACTGAAGCCCCGCGGCTCGTTAGGCCCGAGGGAGCGCATTTGTACCTTTGCACTGACTACCGGGGCACTCACCGCGCTTGGCATTACATGAGGTGTGGTGCACCCCCCGGCATCGCTTGGGTGCATGTGGTGGCGTCGCAGCGATTCATGCGGAGGCATACATAGACCTGCGGAATCTACCCCCGACGTTGTGGGTTCTGAGTGATGGGGGAGAACTGACCTGCATACCCCAGAGGGTTTCCCGTTTCTTGCCGCCCTGCTCTCGTGGGGGCATCACCCGCCATTGGCTCGACGGAGCTGTAACTGTGCTGGGGCGACACACACCACTCCGGAGTGATCTACGTGGGGGTGATCTCCCTCTCGCCTGCGTGTCTGCGGGGATTTTGCCTGCCGAGACCGTCCCCGGGCCGCCGGGCCGGAGGTCACTACAAAGATGGCCGGGAAGGGGTCGAAAGGTGGAGCCGCACAGGCCCGGTTAGAAAAGTTTGCCTATGATAGAGCCCCCTCCTCTTCGCCTGATGCGAAATCGATCCAGGGCAAGAATGTGGAGTCGGCGGGGGGCAAGAAGGCGACAATAGACGACGTCATGAAGGCCCTGGCTCAGGTGCAGATGACGGTGGGAACGATATCGACCGATATCACACTACTGCGGGCGGATCTCCATAAAATTTCTGAGAAAGTGCAATCGATGGAAGTTGTCACTAAATCTTTGGTGGAAGATGTCTCCGAGCTGCAGATCAACATGGAGCGGATCGCGAAAGAGAACAAGGACCTACGTGATAAGCTGGACGATCAGGAGGGACGCTCCAGGCGGAATAACATCCGTATTATTGGGGTTCCGGAGTCGGAGGGAACAGGAGCCATGGACCTCTACGTCGAGGAGCTGACTACACAACAATTGCGACCGAAAGGTCTCTCGGACTTCTTCTCTGTGGAGAGGGCGCACAGGGTACCAGGAGGCCGCCCGAAACAAGGAGCGAACCCACGGCCGGTCATAGCGCGCCTCTTCAATTTTAGAGATAGGGATGCGATTCTGCAGGCGGCGCGGACATCTCCACCAGTTCGAATCCACAACTCCACACTGGCATTTTTTCCGGACTATACGGCGGAGGTGGCGCGGAGGAGAAGGACCTTTTTTGAGGTGAAAAAGGAACTCAGGGCCAGAGAACTACCTTACTCAATGCTCTTTCCAGCCAAGCTCAGGGTGGTGGCAGACAATAAAACGTGGTTTTTCGAAACTCCGGAATCGGCACGGGATTGGCTGGAGGGATGGAGAACAGCAGCGAGGCCGCGTCGATCCAATCGGCCGACCGGACACAGAAATGGAGAGGCTCACCAAGGCTCCCAAACGTCAGGAGAAGGAACAAGTCAACGCTCACCTTTGCACGGAATTCAGGAAGCGGAAGATGCAGCAGAACTATGATCTCTACCGAGTGCAATTAGGATTCACTTGTACCGCTGCCCGGGCGTGCCGCCATGGACACTGGGCGGAGGGACTCCGTGAGTGAGGAGGGAGGCCGCTGACTCCGGAGGGTCCTTCACCCCAGCGCGCAAGTACTATGTTCTGGGGAGGGTTCAGGCACTCTGCTGAGTTGGGGGGGCGGGCAGTTTGGAGTCCGTTAAGCAGGGGGGCAGGGAGGGGGGGCGTTGGGAGAGGGGGGGTTTTGCGTTTTGAGTATTGTAATGTTGGTATGGATAGGAGGTATATGGCTAGTTTGCACCACATAGCAGGACTTAGGTACAATGATCGAGCTCAGGCATGGCTACACAATACTACATCCACGCACAGTACCTATGGCACACACAACGCGGTCTGAGGTGGGGGGGGGAGGGTCAGGAGATGAAGCGGGTAGCGCCACTAGGCGTTATGACCTGGAATGTACGGGGCTTAGGGGACAGGATCAAGCGGGGACTGGTTTTACAAAGTATAAGGAGGTTTAATGCGGCCTTGGTCCTATTGCAAGAGACACACTTAACGGGCACAACTACACGGGCCTTGGATAGGAAGGGATACAGTATGATCGCCCATTCTGAATTCACGAAGGGGTCCCGTGGCACAGGAATCCTCATGCACCGTTCCTCAGGGTTCATTGTCCAATCCACAAAAACAGACACACAAGGACGTTTTGCAGCTGCACATGGTCAGTGGGAAGGGAGGCCGCTGAACGTGGTCTCGGTCTATGTTCCGCCGGCGCTGCATGCAGTGGCCCTCCCTGACCTGGGGAGGTTTCTGTTGGATTTACCGGATGGAGATCTTGTCCTGGGGGGGGACTTTAACACTGTGGCACACAGCGCACATGATAGATTCTCGATACGTACTCAATCACCTGGGCCCTCACGCCTACATGGTTTCCTGGAGGCACAGGGTTTGGTGGACCTATGGAGGCACTTACACCCAGAAGACAGGCAGTATACCTACCACTCGGCGGTCCATGACAGTCTGTCACGGATTGACTACTTTTTGACTCTAGGACATGGCCTCCTCACTATTGAAGATGTACAAATTAGACCCAGGGGTATTTCGGACCACTCTCCACTGACACTGACTCTTTCCAACCCTGAAAGAACGAGGAAACGTATCTTCCCGATATACCCGGGTTATCTTCAAATACCACAGATATCCAAAACACTGAAGGAAGGGACTAGGTCCTACTTTAGCGAAAACGAGGGGACGGTTGAGTCTCCTTCAATTCTATGGGAGGCGTACAAAACGGTCCTTCGAGGGCTAGCTATTTCAGCGATTACACGACATAAACGCACACAAAAACAGGAACTTGTAGACCTCGAAAACAAATTGGAACTGGCCACTAGAGAACATGAGACTAATCCGACATCGACTACACGACATGCACTCCAACTATGCCAGCGGAGTCACTGTGATCATGTGCGCAGAGGGGTGATGCACGCAATAACGTCCACGCAACAAAGACTGTATGATGTGGGTGATAAGGCAGGTAGACTCCTAGCCTGGTTAGATAGGAAGAGGGAGGGACAGAGGGCCATTCTAAGTCTGAAAGACCGTACGGGTGTGTTGCGATCCCACCCTTCACAGATAGTTGAGCTACTAGCGGACCATTTTCAGGCGGTATACACCCCCGATACTGAGGTGAATCGTGAGATGGCAGAGACGTCCCTTGTGGACGTACCCACTCGCGTCTTGTCGCAGGCCAGCATCGACGACCTAGAAGGAGACATCACCGCTGATGAGATTCAAATAGCTATAACAGCATTGCACCCAGGGAAGGCTGCGGGACCTAACGGTATTCCGATAGAATGGTACAAGGTGATGTCGGAACAGCTCTCCACACCCTTATGTAACATGTTTCGGGATAGCCTGGAACGGGGTCAACTGCCGCCCGACCAGCGTGCGGCGACTATAGTGACAATCCCAAAACCCGGCAAACCGCCGGAAGAGTGCGGCTCATACCGCCCAATCTCTCTCCTCAACGCTGAGAACAAAATCTTAGCTAAACTACTGGCGAATAGGCTACAGCCGCATTTGGTGCATTTAATACACCCGGACCAGTCAGGCTTTATGCCACATAGGAGCACGGCAATGAACCTCAGGCGACTGCATGGGGTGTTGGCACGGGCTCCACTGTTGACGGAACAGGCGGCGATCCTCTCACTAGACGCCAAAATGGCATTTGACCTAGTGGAGTGGCAATACCTTTTCGCGGTTTTGGAACATATGGGTTTCGGGCCGAAATTCATAGCTTGGATTAAACTATTGTACCAAAACCCGACGGCGCGAGTGACGGCAAATGGACTTATCTCCAGAGAGATATTGCTGGGGAGGGGTACGAGGCAGGGCTGCCCGCTCTCGCCGCTGCTGTTCGCTTTGGTCCTGGAGCCTTTAGCCACTGTCATTAGGACTACTCGGCTGCTGAGGGGTGTGCGATGGGGGGAGGATTGGGAAGACAGAGTATCATTATACGCGGACGACATGTTAATTTACCTGATGGACCTACCAACGGGGATACCGGCGTTACTGGCAGTGTGTGAGAGACACGGGCTGGCCTCGGGTTACAAAGTAAACTGGGCGAAATCAGTGCTCTATGTGATACACGGAGAGCCGCCGGCGCTACCCACTGACTGTCCATTGTTGGTGAGCGACGTTTCTTTCAAATATCTGGGGATCAATATCACGCGAAGCCACGATACCTTTCTAGAACTGAACTTACAGCCATTACTCAGGAGACTAAGAACAGACTCTCCCCCTGACTCTTCTAGGCAGGGCAGCTTTGTTTAAAATGATGGCGCTGCCTCGCTTTCTTTACGTCCTGGAAAACACCCCAGCGGCGGTTCCGCCACCGTTTTTCAGACGGGTATCGGCACTGCTGTCAGGCCTCATATGGGGAGACAAACCAGCGAGAGTAGCACATCTAAAACTGGTCAGGGACTGGTATAGCGGGGGGATAGCTCTCCCCAATCTGGAACTGTACTACTGGGCGGCACACCTTAAGGTGATCAACCAGTGGATACATGGGCCGAATGATGACCCGGCGTTCCTGGCGGATAGGCAGCAATTAGGTGCGGACACCCTTTTGGCTCCGCTTTATAATAAGGGGATGATTAGGAAACTGAGAGGCCCCACTAAGCATACCGTAGCCATATGGCATAGAGCCCAAGCGCGAATGAAATGGGGAGGGGTGATTACGCGTATGACGCCTTTATGGGACTCCAGAGTCTTGGGTAATCTGAGGAGTTGTAAGGGCTTTGACCAGTGGGACGTCATAGGAATTTCCACGGTTGGGGACTTGTGGACAAGGGAAGGAGTAGTGCCATTTGAGACCCTCAGGGAACAATACGACTTGAGAGTTACGGAGACGTACCATTACATACAGATCCGACACGCATTGCTGACGACGCTGGAGCCTGGGACGACGGTCCCGGAGTCGGCTCCGTTAGAGGATCGGCTTCTGACAGAATATATGGAAAGTAAGGCCACCTCCCTCACTTATCGCAAATTAATAAATAATATGCCAGACCCGTTGCAAAAACTGAAAATAACCTGGGAGGAGGAGATGGGCGAACTGAATGAGGAGGAGTGGAATGCCGCATTAGCGTCACCCAGGGAGGCGGGCATATCGACAAGATTTCGGTTGGTGCAGTTTAAAATACTGCACCGAGTCTATTATACACGTGTCTTGTTACATAAGATTCATAGAGCTGATCACCCACACTGTCTGAGACAATGCGGAGCACTGGGTACACTATTTCACACTCTGTGGGAATGCCCTGAAATCATGGTTTATTGGCGGAGAATAACACGCACAATGGCTCAGGTATCACAGGTCTCCATCACACCTGACCCCAGAATCTGCCTGTTAAATGTGTGGGGCCCAACCGACCTGACAACATATGGGAGGCAGTGGGTAATAGTCGGTATGATGTTAGCGAAGAGAGATATCGCGCAGAAATGGGGGGCACGGGACACACCTACCCTAACGCAATGGTGTAGAAATATGGATATGGCGATAACGGAGAGGGCGGTGTATCAACAAAGGTGTAACCCACGTAAATGGAATAAAATTTGGCTCCCGTGGAACACTTATAGGGGAGATATTTGTGAGCCTTTGCCGGAGGGTGAAGACCTAGATAGCGAGGGGGAGGACGAGGACCTAGAATAAGAGGGAGGGGTCGAGGGAGATGAACCTTGGCGTGGGTCTGATGAACACTGGAGGTGATCTATTGAACAGCCCGCAGATTGAGTAGGCCGCACTGTGTTGCATTTATAATGGGGAGTAGCTAGTACTTATAGGGAGGATGCTTATGATGGTCATTGCCATATATCCAATCATATACATTTTAAATTACTCGTTAATGTACTAAAATAAAAAGTTGCAATGCCGAAGTAACGTGGCTGAATGTTGAGGCCACACTTAAAAATGTGTATACATGTGACCGAGTTTTTCACTGTGCAACAATAAAATATTAAAAAAAAAAAAAAAAAAAAAAAGGAAAAGTGTAAAACTACCAGCTGAATAATAAAGTCCATATATAGTTTTTAGAATAAAATAATGACATTAAGACGTTTGAACTTTCCACATATTGCCCCACATGTGCCCTAAAAATGCCACAGCACAAGCTGATAAGGGCCTAGCGTCTGATCTTAAAATTTGCAAAGCTATTTCATAATTGCGTGTTCCCAACTACCTGCAAATTGGTTTTATCCACTTAGCTTATGGGAGCCCATATGCTGGGCAAGCAAACACTACATGGGCAACAGATTCAATAGCAGCATTGCAGCCATGACATAACGGAGTCGGCGATGAATTATGATGTCAACTGCTAGTAAAAGTGTTCAAAGGAAGCGTACCAATCCTGAACTGGATGTAGAGGTTTCTATCATTCGGTACCTGGATTATATCTAGATACTTTTCCAGGATACTAAACAATTTGAAATCCAGAAACTCGCTTGTGAGTAATCCACAATATGGGTTACTAAGCTCAGCTTGTGTTACCCATTCCCAATACCGTGTTTCACAAGATCTTTTGAGAGAAAAGAAGCAGGAACAGTATTATCACAAATTTACTGCAGCCCAATATCAGAGAGCAATATCTTCACAGTGCTTATCCAAGCTATCTTGTTGGACTTATCCAAAATACTAACTTCCATTAGGGTATTGGCATAGGGAAGCAATTCTGGTGTAGACCTAATTTGCCTCCAAAACAGCAGTGGGCGTAGCTTCGCCTGATCAGTGATAGATTTCCTGCTATGTCCAGCTTTAGAGGTTAGACTGGAGTACTCAAGGGCAAAAGCAGCAAACGCCTCAAATACTTATGTTCGGATCAAGACAGGTCATCTAATTTAGTAAGCCCCCACATTTCGGCCCCACAGAGGGAATTGTAAATCTGTAGGGCAGCTGCAACTGGTTTGCTGGGCAATGTGAGATGTTCTTTCATACGTGCACCAACTATTTGCCTATGCTTCAAGGTCATCTGCGACACAAAGGGTTTCCATGACATGCGGTCTGATAATGTTATGCCCAAGTTGTCAAAGGTGTTTACTCTCTAAGGCAAAACCCCTCCTAGATTAGTCCTCCCGCTATAGGACTTATGGGGGTTTATCGCCATATAATTATTTTTTGACGTGTTGATCTAAAGGCCTTGCATACTGCAGAAATCTTTTTTGGATGCAAACAAGGTGTCATATGCAAATAATAGGGTCACAATTTTTTCCCTTCCAAGCAGGGTAGCGTCTACAGGATGGAGAGACAAAAAATGGACTGCATTATTCAAACAAAGTGAAAAAAGAGTTGGTGCCAAGACAAACTCGTGACTGACTCCCCTGTTGACTTTTAGTGGATCAGTGAGCTGGCCTTGGTCACCCCAACGCACTCTACCATAGTTAGCCTCATCGAGACGAAATATTAAAGATAAAATCTCATTAGGCATCCCCATTCCATGCAACACATGCCATAACTTACGTCTAGAGACCAGACTGAAGGCTGACTGTAGGTCAATAAAAGAAACATGCAAGCTTCCTTTACCAATGACAAATGTTTTCCAAAATCAAAGGAGAAACTGTAGCAGGGTTTCCGTTCTCCCACAGAACTGTGCATAGAGGATTGGAACCTCAGCGAATTAGGGTGACCCAAAACTCACCTTAGTACCCAACAAACCCCTTACCGAGCTAGCTACAGTGTCTCATTGGTCATAATAAACTCCCAATGTTTAGACAAACCAGAACATGAGCTTACAATACCTCAGGTTACGTGGAACACATGAGCACTCTTTCGTTATACAATCATCACTAACCAGAACATGGAGTAAAGAATAACACGTGAGCATTTGAAATGTTTATTTACTAATGCCGTCTTCTCAGGCGCAGTATCTTAGATAATACAAGTAAACATATTATCAGAAGCAAAGTTACCAGCATAGTTACTAGTCCATAGAAAGCAAACGGTGACAGCATGCTAACATGCTGTAATGAATAAGAGTTAACAACACTTATTTCTCACCCTCCCTAACACACATATTATATTATTAGCTAAGAAGGTCTCTTTGGGTTAAATTAGGGCGGGCCCATACCTCAGTGTCCTAGAATGAAGGGATCACATCAGCATACACCAGCTCTCTCTGCATTCCAACAGCATCAAGTGTGTTTGTGTGCTTCGAGCAAAGCAATATAAAACCCGCCTCAAGCCCAAAGTTGGCAGAAGCTGCACTTATGTTATGTCTATGAATGCGCGAAGATCAGACCTCATAACAATTCTGTATCGTGTTGTTCCTGAAGCTTCAGCACTCTCTGTACAGACATAGTTTATTAAGCAAAGCTGATATCAGAGTAATAACATATTATTCTCATGTAAACCACAACGAACTACTAGGTTGAAAGCTAAATCAACAATTAAGTGTCGTGTGCAGAAGCAGCAAAAGGAAAAATGGCGTTTAAACATTTAATGAGCCTATGCTAACTTAACACATTATAAAGATATATAGTATCTATATGACACCCCCCATGATCCGAGGACGGATAAGCTAAGATAAGATAAGGGCAACTTCATGAAAGCAGAGTTCAAGAACTATGAACAACCTTATAATTATAAAAACTACAGTAATCAAATCAAAATATAAAAAATGTCAATTTCACAATTCAACAGCACTCTAGCCAATAGGACTGGGAGGTGAAAAAATGCAAAAAAAAGTGAGGCATCATCATAAACCAACAAGGTTCATCAAGGTAAGACCGAATAAGCAAAATATGCAGCAACAGCCTCCAACATGAAATCACCGTCTTCATCCGAAAACAGTTCAGCCATCCAATTCAAAAGAGTAAAATAACAAACGTGTTCTCCCAGTACAGGAGCCTCTATTACCATCAGAGGACAACTCAGTGGGTTTTCAAAAAAGCTCAGTGCCAAGAAATCTTGCGCTGCTGTAAGAATGTTCCAAGGACCCATTAGTCCATGCATCGCTGCTAAGGCCATAATCCTGTCGCCAGTACAAACCAACTCGTGAGTAACGATGGGACTCATCAGCTGATTAAAGTCGACTTCAGGAGAAACCGGTCCGCAGAGACACAAATCAATAGCCCAGTCAAAATCACAGCTTAGGCAATGAAACACAGGCTGGGCACAGGTGAAGTAGGAAAATCGAAACGATAATCCATAAGCCGTGCTTAAAATCGCAAGCGGCAGCGAGCCATAATATTCAAACATCCGGTCGCGAAACAACGCCAGGAGGGGCTGGGCGGCTCCTTCCACATGTGGGGCATCCATATTTAAGGAAGCAAACAACCACTAAAACGGCTGCCGCTAGTGCCAGTATAACCGGGAATCCACCAAACAAACTCGAAAAAATGGAATGGAAGAAAGCAGGGATGACTCCAAAGATTTTTTCAAATGAAGTTACAAGACCACTGCTAACAGATTTTAAAAAATGTGCCAGCCCAGTTGTGGAGGACGCGTTAAAGATAGAATGTATCATCTCGCTGAAATGCAACGGTAAATCAGTATTTAAAAGGGCCTGAACCTCAGTCCGGGTATTAGCTATGTGAAGAACGAAAGTCTCCCTAGCCGAACTCAAGGCCACTTCTTTCTGGGACAATAAAGCCCTTATTCTGTTCATGCCTCTGAATTCTGCTTTCAAGGTTGGGATGCGTGGCCAAATGGAAACCTCCCTATTTTCATGTGTGGGTGGGTACAGGACATTTCTGCAGCAAACGACACACTCCGTTACAGTTACCACATAAGATACACCTTTAATTAACCCGCAACAATCTTCATTATTTAAAAGCAAATAACTTCCGTTCCCGAGTAAGGTAAAAGTCGGGGTGATTGCCGGTACAGGAGTCCCTTTCAAAACACAGGCTAAGTTAGGTCGGTCCTGGTTGCAAGAGCCGTGTAATTGTATGTGCCTACACATTAACGAGTGATCTGGAGTTTCTGTACATTCCTCCCCATTCAGATAAACTTCCTGGCCGTCTTTCAAACATCTATAAGTGAAAGGAAGGGACCATACTTCATGGAGAAATGCACTACCTAAAGGCTCATACCGACCTATGGCAACATATTTCATACAATTTGTAAATTTATACAAAGCAAAAGGTAAAGTTATCAAACCGTGGATAAGCCACGTTGCAGCGGAGGCTTCTGCCACAGAAAAAGGTAAGGACTCTAATCTTTCAATATGTAACATAGAAAAAGAAGCATCTCGCATAGAAAGCAAGCGCTGCTTGTCAGTTAAATTAAAGGGTGCAAAGAGAGAAGAAACATTCATGTAGGTCCATGGCCCCTTGCCAGATTTAAGCGTTTGAAGGGTCCATGCAAATTGCATGATAGAACGTAATTGATTCTGACCATGGTACAACACAGAAACTTCATCATGCACAATATCCACTACAGAAGACACAATGTTATCTAAAGTGTAAATGCGGGAAGAAAGCGTGTTAATACTATTGTCAACTACAGCAAGCACTTTCTCTAGATTTGCTTGATCTATAGCTCTAAGTCGTGTCGCTGCCTCAATCTGTGAGTTCTTCCAGATTTCATTGTAAATAGCATATATCCATCTTTTTGATCTACCACTAGCCGGGCCTTTTATGAAATCATTTAAATCAACATCATCATTCAGCTTCGCAAGATGTAATTTAACTGCAGACAATTTAGAATGTTTCAACCAACTCTGACACAATTTACCCACAGAGTAAGTTGTGACAGAATGTTCAGTTTCAAAACGTGGATCAGGTCTGACCTGTGTAAAGCCATCAGACAAACCCAGAAAACGGTGCTGGCATGAATCAGCACTTCTGTGCCACATCAGCCAACCTTTAGGGTCTATACTGGAAATGTTAAAGGATGAATTCAGCAACAGGGTCTGTAAGTCCCTAATCGAAAACTGAGTATAATTACTCCAGCCAGAATATTCTTCTAACTCCGGGATAATAGGAAAATTTAGTTTTTTAGAAGTAGCCAATCCAAAGCACGTTGTCTGTGAAATAGTGGAATTCAAAAACAACATTTGATTTGGGATGAGACATGCACGGTGCAAAGCCTCAGTGCCTTGTACCTGCCAGATTTTCGAACCCCAAACAGATTTTAGGTCAATAGTCTCCTTCCATAATTCATAGCCGCCTACAGCCAGTTGATCAAGAAAGGACTTCGAGTACAATAATTTAGTATCGGTAAGTCTAACCTTGGACATAGGCTTCTGTGTCATTTTGAAATAAAAGGACTCTGGATTAGACTGATTGAAGTCAGTAAAATAAGTGTACTTTTTCAAAAAAGTACTAGAACTGCCTTGTATAGGAGCTGGGCAATGTTCCCATTGCATATAATTTAAAGTATTCCTTCTGGATGTTGTTTTATGCAAGAAGTGATTGCCAAAATGTTGAAAGCAAAACAAATCACCATAATTAGCAGATTCTAAGTATAAATCCTCAGCATCAAAGGCAGCATAGTATTTCAAATCAGAAAACAGACTCTACGGCCTGAACATCCCAATCATCAGAACGTATGTTTTGTTTCACCACATCCCCCATATTAACTCTAAGTACATTAGGGACATTAACAACCTCAGTAGGCCCATGAATTTGAAATCTAACGGCATCCCACACTATCCCATCAAGGACAGGCCAAGCAGTGATGTTAACAAAAGTCAAGTCTCTTCTCGGTCGGTGTGCAGAATGTGATGAGGACAGGGGGGCCAAAGTTCCACTGAGATGTCGAATGTATGTTCTTTCCTCGACATAGTGTCCATTTACCAAGCGGAAAAAATAAAACACAAACCCAATTGACATAAAAAGGTAAATCGAAAAAAGCACCAGCCAAATGTATGTCCAAGGGGGAATTAAAAAATGTTTTTTAAATAAGCTGGCATAAACTGCAAAACGAGAGGGTTTCTTTGAGCCATTGGAAACAGTGTCAAACGAAAATCTGGATTCTGTGGCCAAACGTGCTTGCAGGTCAGGCATGGACAAGTCAGTGGGGTAAGTATAGTCTAATTCATCATGGTCTGTACCGGGCAAAGTACTTAATAAAGGACTGGAAATTGCAGGTAATTCGATGGTCACTTCAGTTTCATGATTAGAAGCAGTGGGCAAAACTGAATTTCTCACAATGGAAGGACAGGAAACAGCCGGTGTCATGCTAAGAAGAATCGGCCATTCTGTGTATCTTGACATTGTCAATTGAGATAAACCTGTTTTCCTTACGACCTGGAAGTGGTGGTAAAATAACTGTTCTTGTGCCCTTCACTCCAAGCACTGGAACCGGAGCTCGATAGGAAGGACCAAATTCTTTCTTGTTATCGATCTTCTCGCGAACCAGTTCACCAACTTGGGGTAGCCAGCCGACTACCGGGATCTGCAACGCAACATCCGATGTGGAGGGCAAATGTTCCTTTGCAAGACTGTCTCTGGTCTTTTGTAGATCCTGTAAAACTTTACAATGTTCATCTACGTCAAAGGTCGTAGCGCGAGCCACGCAGTCTAGACCGTCAAGGTCAGGGACGAACATCTTGATGCCAAAGAGCATTTCGTATGGGGTCCGCCCACCCAGAGACCTTCTAGGGAGATTATTAAGAGCACGCTGCACGCCATAGAGGTGGGCTAGCCAGTTTCTGCCAGTGCCTATAACTCGAGCTGTCAAAGATTGCTTTAAATCACGGTTCATTCGCTCCACTACACTGTTACCCTCAGGTCTGTAGGGAGACGAAAACTTGACTTGGACCCCCATCGAATTCATGGCATCCTTATACGCCTTAGAGGCGAAAGCCGGACCCTGATCCGAATGGAAGGTACCACAGGCAAAAATCCCTACAAAGACACGCAAATCTCTAATGACAGTCCGTGAATCAGCGCTGCGATGGGGCCATACCCACACAAAGCGTGTGCATGAATCAACTGCTACTAAGATGTACTTATACGCAGTATCAGAGGAAAAAGGACCGCAGTGATCGAAATAAACACAACCTAGTGGTTTATTAGAAATGTACAACTGTGTCTGTGGCGGACGCGCAGCAGTCGAAGGTTTAATCTGCTGGCAAATGTCACAAAGAAGGACATAATCACGCGTCTGTTTGTACAGTCCCCGCCACCAGAAACGTTGTTGTAATTGAGTTACAGTGGCTGAGACGCCCGCATGCGCAGACGCCACACCTTCATGAGCTGCTGTAATCAAGTCTGCCCTGCGATCCGAGTTGGGAATCAAACGTTCACCAACTTCAGGAATTTTCACAAAAGGAAACTTTTCGGGACTTAAGTGGTATGTGTACTTCGAAGGGAACATCGAAGGATGTTTACCTCCCTTTTCAGTGGCAGCAATTGCCGCCAAGATATCACTATCAATCTTACTTTTGGACCGTGTAACTGCCGCAACTAAGTATGTAGACACCGGTAATTTCGCTGCTTCATCAGCAAGTGAGTTACCGACAGCGTGAACTCCTAGACGCTGGTGGCCGAGAGTATGAATTACAAAACCAAGCGGCAATCGAGCTTTAAGCTCTGCCACCCGAACCCAGATCATCTTGTGTTTTATTGTGCTACCCTTGGAATCACGAAAATCATTCTGAATCCAAAAGAACAAATTTTCATAGTAAGACTGGACACAGTAGAAAGAATCACTCACAATCAGAGTAGTAACACTAGGATCTGCGTACTCCAACGCTAGTAAGAGAGCACGAAGCTCTGCTAATTGTGCGGTACAATCACCCAGTGGCAACGTGTGCACTTCCCTAGAGACGAACTCATCGTTCAACATAGCACCGACCACAATGGCGCATGCGGAAACGTAGGCATGTTTAGAGCCATGCGCAACCTGCGCCGAACCATCAGTGTAAATGATACAATGGAAGTCCTCCAAAGGTCGCATAGCCAGAGGAGCAGGATGAACAAACTCATACTGCAAGTACTCTTGCGACCGCAACGAGGCGTCAAAAATAAACGTGACATCTGTGGACGTCAAGGACGCAGCCGGACGTCAAGGACGCAGCCCACTGAATCCACCGAGGGTGCAAAGCTTTTGAATTAGGTACACTGGCTTTTGTGACTGCCTCCAAATGAGGACAGGGTGTAACAACCAACATGCGTTTCCCTTGTGACAGAGCTCGTTCTTTAAGAATAGCCATCTGCACAGCTGTTAAAACCTTTTCCACAGTGGGAAACCGCATTTCAGCCGAAGTGTACAAGTGTGACTTGTAAGCAATAGGTACTGTGTCTCCTTCATTAAAAGTGAGGTACGTGAAACCCACCGTCCCCGGAATTATTCTTATCACCAGGTTGGTGTGGTTATCACGAGTCAGTAAGAATTTAGAAGCGAGTAGATCAGCCTGCAAGGACTGCAAGATGGCTGAGTGCTCAGGCACCCAGCATGATTTAGAAAAAGTAGGTTGTATCAATGCATACAAACGCTTGATACGCTGGGCATATTCCGGAACGTATGTCCTCCCGAAATTTAAAAAGCCCAGTAATGACTGTAATTTTTTCAGAGTTGTTGGAGCGCGCAACTGGGCGCATTTCTCCAAGAAGTGAGGAGCCAAACCTCTACCTTCATTGTTGAGCTCATAGCCCAGGAACAACACTGTGTACTCAGCAATGTGCGATTTTGCAAAGTTAAATTTGTAACCCATATCTGCAAAGGTACAAATAATCGAATTTACACGACACAGATGCTCCCAAATTTCGTCGTCTGTGAGATATATGTCATCCACGTACGAGCAAGCATCTGGGTCGATTCTCTCCAAAAGAGAGACAATGCGTGCGGTAAAAATACCAGGACTATTCTTATAGCCCATTGGGAGACGCCGGAATTGTTTTTGGACCCCAGCGCACGTAAAACTGGTCCATTGGGAGCTAAAGCTGTCCAATCCGTGGGCATAGAAACCGTTGGATATGTCAAGCGTTGTTTTAAAACGCTTACGCACAAGACTATCCACTAGGGCAGAGCCGTGAGTATTCTGTACTGCACAGTTACGGCAATGCGAGTTCAAATGCCGGTAATCCAACACCAAACGATACGACCCGTCAGGCTTGGTCACAGTAAAAAGAGGATTATTCATCGGTGACACACACGTTTCAATAACTCCCTGATATTCTAACTGTTCAAGGATTTCCACGACGGAAGCCTTAGCTTCACGTCGCAAGGGATATTGAGGTTGAGGCTGCGGCTAAGACCACAAATGAATTTCGTGGCAAGGGGACAATTTATCCCAACCACATTGATTACGGTACAGAGCCGGTGCGAGAGCCCGAGCCCACTCTTCTGCAAAATGCTGCGCATGCTCTTTCGAGACAGTGTTCGCGAAACTGGGGAGGATTTCCTCCTCCCCTCGCGGCGCCGCGAGCACAAAAGGTGGGGGCCAGTCAGCCTCCGAAAGCAAAATATCATACGTAGAAGAAAGATTTTCCCAAAATACCCCTTTGATGGTACGTTGTATGTCACCTTCAATTAACAGGACAATTTCATAAAGTCTTTCAGGGGGAGCAAGTCTTGTATCGGCTGTTTCTATTACAACGTAGACATCAGTCGCTGTCACCCTCAGTAGTGGACGCAGCGCCTCTCTCACTATGGTAATCTCCGCCGCGCTGTCCAGCAAAGTCAGAGCCCACGTCAGATTCCGAAGCCGCGTTCTCACTATCTGTGGCATATCGATGCGCTGTTAAGGCTGCGACTTTCTTTTTCGCAAACTGCGGTCTCTTTGGAGTAGAATCCTCCTGCTTCCCTGCGCCTTCTGTCTGGCGGGGCTGGCCACGTCCTTGCTGGCCACCACGTCCCCGTCCGCCTCCTCCTCCACCGGTCTTCGGGGCCGATGACTCCTGAAAGAAACGAGGAGAGCGTTGATCAGAAACCTGAAACCGATCAGGTGATTTAATCATCGCGCGGTCGCGCAAATCATAAACTTTCTCAGCCGGCGCAGGAACTTGTGGCGCCGGATAAGAATCCTGAGTCTGCTGTTGTTGCTTCCCCTGTTTCTGTTTCTGAGGCCAATTCTGTTTTTTGGACTTGGGTTGTACATCTGCCGCAGCAGATTGCACTTGTGGTTGTTTCTTCTCCTTAACTGCGAAGTACTTCAAACCCTTACTTGTGCGACCGATTGTTTTATAAGCGGCCACCACAATCTTCGCCAACTGTCGGGGTCTGTCGGCCTCTGGTATAACTGCCAAAGCGTTAGACACCTGAAAGCTCACTGCGTCTCCTTTAACATTGGAGAGAATGAGATCGCTTACAATCTCAAAAGAACCACACAGGCGCATACCCAATTCAACAGCCGCCTCCGGTCCGTGATCATCCTGAACACGTTTTATGATCGTAGGCAACTGTGTCATTGTAGGGGTGCCGAAGCACCTCGTATAAACTGCCACAAATGTTTTTCCCCAGCTCTCACAGTCGACGAGTTCGGGAGCTAAATCCTTAGGTAAAGTAATCGTTAACATTCTATGTTTATCTGCAGGAGTAGAATTCGGAAACACAGCTTCCAGTTGGTCAAATTTCTCTGCAAGCCAAAAAGGAAAATCATCTTTATCATCGGGGCGTTTACCAAAAACTGAATTGACCATAACTGGATTAAGCCTCAAACCGCCATGTTCCGTTTGAACGGCCGCACCCCCCGGGGGACCTCCCGGGAGTTGACGACCAATGTATTGCACAAATGCTCGAATCACAGCAATCGAGACAACGTGGAGTCTACGAATATCCACTAGCGGACAAGCGCTGTGATTCGGGTGCGGGGTGAATCCACCCAAAGCAGGCCAACTTGTACCTGGAATGGAAAGTGGACCTAACCTCGCAGCGGACAAAGAGTGGGGTAGGGCGCCATCAAACCAAACGCGATGCTGCCAATGATCAATAGGTATTTCCAGTGCCCTGTACGGTGTGTACTGAGCCGGTACAGGGGATGGAGTGTAGTGGAGGAACACCTGCGAATTCGCGTCCACCTCCGGAAATGTGACCCACGAGTAAAACAGCTCGAATGGGTACGCCGGATCTGCACACACCACCAAAATCACAGCCATGCCTTCCAAAGGGACTTGGTAAGTTTGTAAATGGTTGCGCACCGCAATGCGACTATGTAGCGCAATGGCCACCGCCATGATATCACCGGAAACACGGATAAACAAAGAACACTTTGTAGCACAACTGGGTAGTAATTCAAAGAAACCTTTTCAGATAGATTCAAGCTTGAAAAGACCTATTTCAAAAAATAGGTAGGTTTCACCGACACTACCGTTTTCCGGAAACGACAGTGAAGGGGTTAAGGTTTGAATGATATACTACTCGAGTGTCATGATATAAGACCACCAACGTATGGGCGCCATGTAGCAGGGTTTCCGTTCTCCCACAGAACTGTGCATAGAGGATTGGAACCTCAGCGAATTAGGGTGACCCAAAACTCACCTTAGTACCCAACAAACCCCTTACCGAGCTAGCTACAGTGTCTCATTGGTCATAATAAACTCCCAATGTTTAGACAAACCAGAACATGAGCTTACAATACCTCAGGTTACGTGGAACACATGAGCACTCTTTCGTTATACAATCATCACTAACCAGAACATGGAGTAAAGAATAACACGTGAGCATTTGAAATGTTTATTTACTAATGCCGTCTTCTCAGGCGCAGTATCTTAGATAATACAAGTAAACATATTATCAGAAGCAAAGTTACCAGCATAGTTACTAGTCCATAGAAAGCAAACTGTGACAGCATGCTAACATGCTGTACTGAATAAGAGTTAACAACACTTATTTCTCACCCTCCCTAACACACATATTATATTATTAGCTAAGAAGGTCTCTTTGGGTTGAATTAGGGCGGGCCCATACCTCAGTGTCCTAGAATGAAGGGATCACATCAGCATACACCAGCTCTCTCTGCATGCGAACAGCATCAAGTGTGTTTGTGTGCTTCGAGCAAAGCAATATAAAACCCGCCTCAAGCCCAAAGTTGGCAGAAGCTGCACTTATTTTATGTCTATGAAGGCGCGAAGATCAGACCTCATAACAATTCTGTATCGTGTTGTTCCTGAAGCTTCAGCACTCTCTGTACAGACATAGTTTATTAAGCAAAGCTGATATCAGAGTAATAACATATTAATCTCATGTAAACCACAACGAACTACTAGGTTGAAAGCTAAATCAACAATTAAGTGTCGTGTGCAGAAGCAGCAAAAGGAAAAATGGCGTTTAAACATTTAATGAGCCTATGCTAACTTAACACATTATAAAGATATATAGTATCTATATGACAAAACAAAACACCTGGTCAATTGTTCCAGTCCTCTGTCTAAAGCCAGCTTGTTAGGGTGTTAGAATGTCATTATCACTAATCCCTTCCTGGATCTTAGGCAAAAAGGTGAGACAAAACATTTTTTGGATTGAATCAATAAGGCTAATAGGCCTATAGCTACAAGGTCGGTTCATATTGGCTTTCTTAAATAAGGGAATCACCTCTGCACCCGTTCAAGACCCAGGAATTAGAGTGCCCCTTGCTATAGCACTTGAAAGTAACAAGATGTAAAGTTACCAATTACCCCTCTCGTGCAGGAAGGGGTCACCAGGAATACGATCAGGCCCGATGCTTTGGCTTGGACAATTGAATCAATTGAGGCCTGAATGTCGCCCAAGGTGAATAAATCCTTATTAGCAACCTGAGTTGGTGCAGGTGGAACTGATGGGGAATGACACAGACAAATGTCAGAATAAAGGGAGTTAAAATGAAGGTACCAAACAGACAGAAATATGGTTATCAGGGGAGGTCACCCCCATGTGTCCTCCCCACATAACAAAGGACCAAAACGTTTTGGAATCTTTACAGTTACAAGCTTCCTTGATAACCTGCCATCTAGTCTCATCCCATTCCCGCTTTGCATTTTTCAGAGAATGCTTATTCAACCTTCTTTGTGTTCCCTTTATGGGCCTTGTCCTTGGATTTCATGGCTAGAAAGTGGATTTCTTAACTGACTGCACTCTTGGTTAAACTAAGATGTTGGTTCCCTTTTACTTTCTCTAAAATTAGACTTCTGCACAGACACAGTGAAGTGGGACACCAACTGCTCAAAAAAACAGGAATGAACAACTGGAACTATATTCAACCCTCCTGTCTCCGCATACAGGGCAGTAATCACTGACGTACATACTAACAAATCCTGAATAATAAGCTGGGGCTTTTTTCATGTGAAATCAACTGTTGCCACTTAAGGCGATGCTTATCGCTAAAAGGTATCACATCCTGGGTTATCTGACGTTCTTGTGGCAAACTAGACTAACTAGACTGTGGCAAAACAGACTAAGGCAAAGGTGGTTATGATCACTATCCGATTTTGCGCTCACTACCATATCATTAACAATAGACTAGAGCTTCAAGACTATCAGGATATAATCTATACGACTCATACCATTTGTTCTATTAAAAGTATTAGCTCCCATTCTGGCCAAATTAGCCCTACCATTAGTTCGCCCTCAACCCAAACTCCAAAGTCAGGGGTTTCAATTCATTCATGTAGGTCCATGGCCCCTTGCCAGATTTAAGCGTTTGAAGGGTCCATGCAAATTGCATGATAGAACGTAATTGATTCTGACCATGGTACAACACAGAAACTTCATCATGCACAATATCCACTACAGAAGACACAATGTTATCTAAAGTGTAAATGCGGGAAGAAAGCGTGTTAATACTATTGTCAACTACAGCAAGCACTTTCTCTAGATTTGCTTGATCTATAGCTCTAAGTCGTGTCGCTGCCTCAATCTGTGAGTTCTTCCAGATTTCATTGTAAATAGCATATATCCATCTTTTTGATCTACCACTAGCCGGGCCTTTTATGAAATCATTTAAATCAACATCATCATTCAGCTTCGCAAGATGTAATTTAACTGCAGACAATTTAGAATGTTTCAACCAACTCTGACACAATTTACCCACAGAGTAAGTTGTGACAGAATGTTCAGTTTCAAAACGTGGATCAGGTCTGACCTGTGTAAAGCCATCAGACAAACCCAGAAAACGGTGCTGGCATGAATCAGCACTTCTGTGCCACATCAGCCAACCTTTAGGGTCTATACTGGAAATGTTAAAGGATGAATTCAGCAACAGGGTCTGTAAGTCCCTAATCGAAAACTGAGTATAATTACTCCAGCCAGAATATTCTTCTAACTCCGGGATAATAGGAAAATTTAGTTTTTTAGAAGTAGCCAATCCAAAGCACGTTGTCTGTGAAATAGTGGAATTCAAAAACAACATTTGATTTGGGATGAGACATGCACGGTGCAAAGCCTCAGTGCCTTGTACCTGCCAGATTTTCGAACCCCAAACAGATTTTAGGTCAATAGTCTCCTTCCATAATTCATAGCCGCCTACAGCCAGTTGATCAAGAAAGGACTTCGAGTACAATAATTTAGTATCGGTAAGTCTAACCTTGGACATAGGCTTCTGTGTCATTTTGAAATAAAAGGACTCTGGATTAGACTGATTGAAGTCAGTAAAATAAGTGTACTTTTTCAAAAAAGTACTAGAACTGCCTTGTATAGGAGCTGGGCAATGTTCCCATTGCATATAATTTAAAGTATTCCTTCTGGATGTTGTTTTATGCAAGAAGTGATTGCCAAAATGTTGAAAGCAAAACAAATCACCATAATTAGCAGATTCTAAGTATAAATCCTCAGCATCAAAGGCAGCATAGTATTTCAAATCAGAAAACAGACTCTACGGCCTGAACATCCCAATCATCAGAACGTATGTTTTGTTTCACCACATCCCCCATATTAACTCTAAGTACATTAGGGACATTAACAACCTCAGTAGGCCCATGAATTTGAAATCTAACGGCATCCCACACTATCCCATCAAGGACAGGCCAAGCAGTGATGTTAACAAAAGTCAAGTCTCTTCTCGGTCGGTGTGCAGAATGTGATGAGGACAGGGGGGCCAAAGTTCCACTGAGATGTCGAATGTATGTTCTTTCCTCGACATAGTGTCCATTTACCAAGCGGAAAAAATAAAACACAAACCCAATTGACATAAAAAGGTAAATCGAAAAAAGCACCAGCCAAATGTATGTCCAAGGGGGAATTAAAAAATGTTTTTTAAATAAGCTGGCATAAACTGCAAAACGAGAGGGTTTCTTTGAGCCATTGGAAACAGTGTCAAACGAAAATCTGGATTCTGTGGCCAAACGTGCTTGCAGGTCAGGCATGGACAAGTCAGTGGGGTAAGTATAGTCTAATTCATCATGGTCTGTACCGGGCAAAGTACTTAATAAAGGACTGGAAATTGCAGGTAATTCGATGGTCACTTCAGTTTCATGATTAGAAGCAGTGGGCAAAACTGAATTTCTCACAATGGAAGGACAGGAAACAGCCGGTGTCATGCTAAGAAGAATCGGCCATTCTGTGTATCTTGACATTGTCAATTGAGATAAACCTGTTTTCCTTACGACCTGGAAGTGGTGGTAAAATAACTGTTCTTGTGCCCTTCACTCCAAGCACTGGAACCGGAGCTCGATAGGAAGGACCAAATTCTTTCTTGTTATCGATCTTCTCGCGAACCAGTTCACCAACTTGGGGTAGCCAGCCGACTACCGGGATCTGCAACGCAACATCCGATGTGGAGGGCAAATGTTCCTTTGCAAGACTGTCTCTGGTCTTTTGTAGATCCTGTAAAACTTTACAATGTTCATCTACGTCAAAGGTCGTAGCGCGAGCCACGCAGTCTAGACCGTCAAGGTCAGGGACGAACATCTTGATGCCAAAGAGCATTTCGTATGGGGTCCGCCCACCCAGAGACCTTCTAGGGAGATTATTAAGAGCACGCTGCACGCCATAGAGGTGGGCTAGCCAGTTTCTGCCAGTGCCTATAACTCGAGCTGTCAAAGATTGCTTTAAATCACGGTTCATTCGCTCCACTACACTGTTACCCTCAGGTCTGTAGGGAGACGAAAACTTGACTTGGACCCCCATCGAATTCATGGCATCCTTATACGCCTTAGAGGCGAAAGCCGGACCCTGATCCGAATGGAAGGTACCACAGGCAAAAATCCCTACAAAGACACGCAAATCTCTAATGACAGTCCGTGAATCAGCGCTGCGATGGGGCCATACCCACACAAAGCGTGTGCATGAATCAACTGCTACTAAGATGTACTTATACGCAGTATCAGAGGAAAAAGGACCGCAGTGATCGAAATAAACACAACCTAGTGGTTTATTAGAAATGTACAACTGTGTCTGTGGCGGACGCGCAGCAGTCGAAGGTTTAATCTGCTGGCAAATGTCACAAAGAAGGACATAATCACGCGTCTGTTTGTACAGTCCCCGCCACCAGAAACGTTGTTGTAATTGAGTTACAGTGGCTGAGACGCCCGCATGCGCAGACGCCACACCTTCATGAGCTGCTGTAATCAAGTCTGCCCTGCGATCCGAGTTGGGAATCAAACGTTCACCAACTTCAGGAATTTTCACAAAAGGAAACTTTTCGGGACTTAAGTGGTATGTGTACTTCGAAGGGAACATCGAAGGATGTTTACCTCCCTTTTCAGTGGCAGCAATTGCCGCCAAGATATCACTATCAATCTTACTTTTGGACCGTGTAACTGCCGCAACTAAGTATGTAGACACCGGTAATTTCGCTGCTTCATCAGCAAGTGAGTTACCGACAGCGTGAACTCCTAGACGCTGGTGGCCGAGAGTATGAATTACAAAACCAAGCGGCAATCGAGCTTTAAGCTCTGCCACCCGAACCCAGATCATCTTGTGTTTTATTGTGCTACCCTTGGAATCACGAAAATCATTCTGAATCCAAAAGAACAAATTTTCATAGTAAGACTGGACACAGTAGAAAGAATCACTCACAATCAGAGTAGTAACACTAGGATCTGCGTACTCCAACGCTAGTAAGAGAGCACGAAGCTCTGCTAATTGTGCGGTACAATCACCCAGTGGCAACGTGTGCACTTCCCTAGAGACGAACTCATCGTTCAACATAGCACCGACCACAATGGCGCATGCGGAAACGTAGGCATGTTTAGAGCCATGCGCAACCTGCGCCGAACCATCAGTGTAAATGATACAATGGAAGTCCTCCAAAGGTCGCATAGCCAGAGGAGCAGGATGAACAAACTCATACTGCAAGTACTCTTGCGACCGCAACGAGGCGTCAAAAATAAACGTGACATCTGTGGACGTCAAGGACGCAGCCGGACGTCAAGGACGCAGCCCACTGAATCCACCGAGGGTGCAAAGCTTTTGAATTAGGTACACTGGCTTTTGTGACTGCCTCCAAATGAGGACAGGGTGTAACAACCAACATGCGTTTCCCTTGTGACAGAGCTCGTTCTTTAAGAATAGCCATCTGCACAGCTGTTAAAACCTTTTCCACAGTGGGAAACCGCATTTCAGCCGAAGTGTACAAGTGTGACTTGTAAGCAATAGGTACTGTGTCTCCTTCATTAAAAGTGAGGTACGTGAAACCCACCGTCCCCGGAATTATTCTTATCACCAGGTTGGTGTGGTTATCACGAGTCAGTAAGAATTTAGAAGCGAGTAGATCAGCCTGCAAGGACTGCAAGATGGCTGAGTGCTCAGGCACCCAGCATGATTTAGAAAAAGTAGGTTGTATCAATGCATACAAACGCTTGATACGCTGGGCATATTCCGGAACGTATGTCCTCCCGAAATTTAAAAAGCCCAGTAATGACTGTAATTTTTTCAGAGTTGTTGGAGCGCGCAACTGGGCGCATTTCTCCAAGAAGTGAGGAGCCAAACCTCTACCTTCATTGTTGAGCTCATAGCCCAGGAACAACACTGTGTACTCAGCAATGTGCGATTTTGCAAAGTTAAATTTGTAACCCATATCTGCAAAGGTACAAATAATCGAATTTACACGACACAGATGCTCCCAAATTTCGTCGTCTGTGAGATATATGTCATCCACGTACGAGCAAGCATCTGGGTCGATTCTCTCCAAAAGAGAGACAATGCGTGCGGTAAAAATACCAGGACTATTCTTATAGCCCATTGGGAGACGCCGGAATTGTTTTTGGACCCCAGCGCACGTAAAACTGGTCCATTGGGAGCTAAAGCTGTCCAATCCGTGGGCATAGAAACCGTTGGATATGTCAAGCGTTGTTTTAAAACGCTTACGCACAAGACTATCCACTAGGGCAGAGCCGTGAGTATTCTGTACTGCACAGTTACGGCAATGCGAGTTCAAATGCCGGTAATCCAACACCAAACGATACGACCCGTCAGGCTTGGTCACAGTAAAAAGAGGATTATTCATCGGTGACACACACGTTTCAATAACTCCCTGATATTCTAACTGTTCAAGGATTTCCACGACGGAAGCCTTAGCTTCACGTCGCAAGGGATATTGAGGTTGAGGCTGCGGCTAAGACCACAAATGAATTTCGTGGCAAGGGGACAATTTATCCCAACCACATTGATTACGGTACAGAGCCGGTGCGAGAGCCCGAGCCCACTCTTCTGCAAAATGCTGCGCATGCTCTTTCGAGACAGTGTTCGCGAAACTGGGGAGGATTTCCTCCTCCCCTCGCGGCGCCGCGAGCACAAAAGGTGGGGGCCAGTCAGCCTCCGAAAGCAAAATATCATACGTAGAAGAAAGATTTTCCCAAAATACCCCTTTGATGGTACGTTGTATGTCACCTTCAATTAACAGGACAATTTCATAAAGTCTTTCAGGGGGAGCAAGTCTTGTATCGGCTGTTTCTATTACAACGTAGACATCAGTCGCTGTCACCCTCAGTAGTGGACGCAGCGCCTCTCTCACTATGGTAATCTCCGCCGCGCTGTCCAGCAAAGTCAGAGCCCACGTCAGATTCCGAAGCCGCGTTCTCACTATCTGTGGCATATCGATGCGCTGTTAAGGCTGCGACTTTCTTTTTCGCAAACTGCGGTCTCTTTGGAGTAGAATCCTCCTGCTTCCCTGCGCCTTCTGTCTGGCGGGGCTGGCCACGTCCTTGCTGGCCACCACGTCCCCGTCCGCCTCCTCCTCCACCGGTCTTCGGGGCCGATGACTCCTGAAAGAAACGAGGAGAGCGTTGATCAGAAACCTGAAACCGATCAGGTGATTTAATCATCGCGCGGTCGCGCAAATCATAAACTTTCTCAGCCGGCGCAGGAACTTGTGGCGCCGGATAAGAATCCTGAGTCTGCTGTTGTTGCTTCCCCTGTTTCTGTTTCTGAGGCCAATTCTGTTTTTTGGACTTGGGTTGTACATCTGCCGCAGCAGATTGCACTTGTGGTTGTTTCTTCTCCTTAACTGCGAAGTACTTCAAACCCTTACTTGTGCGACCGATTGTTTTATAAGCGGCCACCACAATCTTCGCCAACTGTCGGGGTCTGTCGGCCTCTGGTATAACTGCCAAAGCGTTAGACACCTGAAAGCTCACTGCGTCTCCTTTAACATTGGAGAGAATGAGATCGCTTACAATCTCAAAAGAACCACACAGGCGCATACCCAATTCAACAGCCGCCTCCGGTCCGTGATCATCCTGAACACGTTTTATGATCGTAGGCAACTGTGTCATTGTAGGGGTGCCGAAGCACCTCGTATAAACTGCCACAAATGTTTTTCCCCAGCTCTCACAGTCGACGAGTTCGGGAGCTAAATCCTTAGGTAAAGTAATCGTTAACATTCTATGTTTATCTGCAGGAGTAGAATTCGGAAACACAGCTTCCAGTTGGTCAAATTTCTCTGCAAGCCAAAAAGGAAAATCATCTTTATCATCGGGGCGTTTACCAAAAACTGAATTGACCATAACTGGATTAAGCCTCAAACCGCCATGTTCCGTTTGAACGGCCGCACCCCCCGGGGGACCTCCCGGGAGTTGACGACCAATGTATTGCACAAATGCTCGAATCACAGCAATCGAGACAACGTGGAGTCTACGAATATCCACTAGCGGACAAGCGCTGTGATTCGGGTGCGGGGTGAATCCACCCAAAGCAGGCCAACTTGTACCTGGAATGGAAAGTGGACCTAACCTCGCAGCGGACAAAGAGTGGGGTAGGGCGCCATCAAACCAAACGCGATGCTGCCAATGATCAATAGGTATTTCCAGTGCCCTGTACGGTGTGTACTGAGCCGGTACAGGGGATGGAGTGTAGTGGAGGAACACCTGCGAATTCGCGTCCACCTCCGGAAATGTGACCCACGAGTAAAACAGCTCGAATGGGTACGCCGGATCTGCACACACCACCAAAATCACAGCCATGCCTTCCAAAGGGACTTGGTAAGTTTGTAAATGGTTGCGCACCGCAATGCGACTATGTAGCGCAATGGCCACCGCCATGATATCACCGGAAACACGGATAAACAAAGAACACTTTGTAGCACAACTGGGTAGTAATTCAAAGAAACCTTTTCAGATAGATTCAAGCTTGAAAAGACCTATTTCAAAAAATAGGTAGGTTTCACCGACACTACCGTTTTCCGGAAACGACAGTGAAGGGGTTAAGGTTTGAATGATATACTACTCGAGTGTCATGATATAAGACCACCAACGTATGGGCGCCATGTAGCAGGGTTTCCGTTCTCCCACAGAACTGTGCATAGAGGATTGGAACCTCAGCGAATTAGGGTGACCCAAAACTCACCTTAGTACCCAACAAACCCCTTACCGAGCTAGCTACAGTGTCTCATTGGTCATAATAAACTCCCAATGTTTAGACAAACCAGAACATGAGCTTACAATACCTCAGGTTACGTGGAACACATGAGCACTCTTTCGTTATACAATCATCACTAACCAGAACATGGAGTAAAGAATAACACGTGAGCATTTGAAATGTTTATTTACTAATGCCGTCTTCTCAGGCGCAGTATCTTAGATAATACAAGTAAACATATTATCAGAAGCAAAGTTACCAGCATAGTTACTAGTCCATAGAAAGCAAACTGTGACAGCATGCTAACATGCTGTACTGAATAAGAGTTAACAACACTTATTTCTCACCCTCCCTAACACACATATTATATTATTAGCTAAGAAGGTCTCTTTGGGTTGAATTAGGGCGGGCCCATACCTCAGTGTCCTAGAATGAAGGGATCACATCAGCATACACCAGCTCTCTCTGCATGCGAACAGCATCAAGTGTGTTTGTGTGCTTCGAGCAAAGCAATATAAAACCCGCCTCAAGCCCAAAGTTGGCAGAAGCTGCACTTATTTTATGTCTATGAAGGCGCGAAGATCAGACCTCATAACAATTCTGTATCGTGTTGTTCCTGAAGCTTCAGCACTCTCTGTACAGACATAGTTTATTAAGCAAAGCTGATATCAGAGTAATAACATATTAATCTCATGTAAACCACAACGAACTACTAGGTTGAAAGCTAAATCAACAATTAAGTGTCGTGTGCAGAAGCAGCAAAAGGAAAAATGGCGTTTAAACATTTAATGAGCCTATGCTAACTTAACACATTATAAAGATATATAGTATCTATATGACAAAACAAAACACCTGGTCAATTGTTCCAGTCCTCTGTCTAAAGCCAGCTTGTTAGGGTGTTAGAATGTCATTATCACTAATCCCTTCCTGGATCTTAGGCAAAAAGGTGAGACAAAACATTTTTTGGATTGAATCAATAAGGCTAATAGGCCTATAGCTACAAGGTCGGTTCATATTGGCTTTCTTAAATAAGGGAATCACCTCTGCACCCGTTCAAGACCCAGGAATTAGAGTGCCCCTTGCTATAGCACTTGAAAGTAACAAGATGTAAAGTTACCAATTACCCCTCTCGTGCAGGAAGGGGTCACCAGGAATACGATCAGGCCCGATGCTTTGGCTTGGACAATTGAATCAATTGAGGCCTGAATGTCGCCCAAGGTGAATAAATCCTTATTAGCAACCTGAGTTGGTGCAGGTGGAACTGATGGGGAATGACACAGACAAATGTCAGAATAAAGGGAGTTAAAATGAAGGTACCAAACAGACAGAAATATGGTTATCAGGGGAGGTCACCCCCATGTGTCCTCCCCACATAACAAAGGACCAAAACGTTTTGGAATCTTTACAGTTACAAGCTTCCTTGATAACCTGCCATCTAGTCTCATCCCATTCCCGCTTTGCATTTTTCAGAGAATGCTTATTCAACCTTCTTTGTGTTCCCTTTATGGGCCTTGTCCTTGGATTTCATG
Organism: Lissotriton helveticus; assembly: GCF_964261635.1. Classification (NCBI taxonomy): domain Eukaryota; kingdom Metazoa; phylum Chordata; class Amphibia; order Caudata; family Salamandridae; genus Lissotriton; species Lissotriton helveticus. The sequence continues at coordinate 1,492,557,978 of NC_136057.1, forward strand.
GCTAGAAAGTGGATTTCTTAACTGACTGCACTCTTGGTTAAACTAAGATGTTGGTTCCCTTTTACTTTCTCTAAAATTAGACTTCTGCACAGACACAGTGAAGTGGGACACCAACTGCTCAAAAAAACAGGAATGAACAACTGGAACTATATTCAACCCTCCTGTCTCCGCATACAGGGCAGTAATCACTGACGTACATACTAACAAATCCTGAATAATAAGCTGGGGCTTTTTTCATGTGAAATCAACTGTTGCCACTTAAGGCGATGCTTATCGCTAAAAGGTATCACATCCTGGGTTATCTGACGTTCTTGTGGCAAACTAGACTAACTAGACTGTGGCAAAACAGACTAAGGCAAAGGTGGTTATGATCACTATCCGATTTTGCGCTCACTACCATATCATTAACAATAGACTAGAGCTTCAAGACTATCAGGATATAATCTATACGACTCATACCATTTGTTCTATTAAAAGTATTAGCTCCCATTCTGGCCAAATTAGCCCTACCATTAGTTCGCCCTCAACCCAAACTCCAAAGTCAGGGGTTTCAATTCATTCATGTAGGTCCATGGCCCCTTGCCAGATTTAAGCGTTTGAAGGGTCCATGCAAATTGCATGATAGAACGTAATTGATTCTGACCATGGTACAACACAGAAACTTCATCATGCACAATATCCACTACAGAAGACACAATGTTATCTAAAGTGTAAATGCGGGAAGAAAGCGTGTTAATACTATTGTCAACTACAGCAAGCACTTTCTCTAGATTTGCTTGATCTATAGCTCTAAGTCGTGTCGCTGCCTCAATCTGTGAGTTCTTCCAGATTTCATTGTAAATAGCATATATCCATCTTTTTGATCTACCACTAGCCGGGCCTTTTATGAAATCATTTAAATCAACATCATCATTCAGCTTCGCAAGATGTAATTTAACTGCAGACAATTTAGAATGTTTCAACCAACTCTGACACAATTTACCCACAGAGTAAGTTGTGACAGAATGTTCAGTTTCAAAACGTGGATCAGGTCTGACCTGTGTAAAGCCATCAGACAAACCCAGAAAACGGTGCTGGCATGAATCAGCACTTCTGTGCCACATCAGCCAACCTTTAGGGTCTATACTGGAAATGTTAAAGGATGAATTCAGCAACAGGGTCTGTAAGTCCCTAATCGAAAACTGAGTATAATTACTCCAGCCAGAATATTCTTCTAACTCCGGGATAATAGGAAAATTTAGTTTTTTAGAAGTAGCCAATCCAAAGCACGTTGTCTGTGAAATAGTGGAATTCAAAAACAACATTTGATTTGGGATGAGACATGCACGGTGCAAAGCCTCAGTGCCTTGTACCTGCCAGATTTTCGAACCCCAAACAGATTTTAGGTCAATAGTCTCCTTCCATAATTCATAGCCGCCTACAGCCAGTTGATCAAGAAAGGACTTCGAGTACAATAATTTAGTATCGGTAAGTCTAACCTTGGACATAGGCTTCTGTGTCATTTTGAAATAAAAGGACTCTGGATTAGACTGATTGAAGTCAGTAAAATAAGTGTACTTTTTCAAAAAAGTACTAGAACTGCCTTGTATAGGAGCTGGGCAATGTTCCCATTGCATATAATTTAAAGTATTCCTTCTGGATGTTGTTTTATGCAAGAAGTGATTGCCAAAATGTTGAAAGCAAAACAAATCACCATAATTAGCAGATTCTAAGTATAAATCCTCAGCATCAAAGGCAGCATAGTATTTCAAATCAGAAAACAGACTCTACGGCCTGAACATCCCAATCATCAGAACGTATGTTTTGTTTCACCACATCCCCCATATTAACTCTAAGTACATTAGGGACATTAACAACCTCAGTAGGCCCATGAATTTGAAATCTAACGGCATCCCACACTATCCCATCAAGGACAGGCCAAGCAGTGATGTTAACAAAAGTCAAGTCTCTTCTCGGTCGGTGTGCAGAATGTGATGAGGACAGGGGGGCCAAAGTTCCACTGAGATGTCGAATGTATGTTCTTTCCTCGACATAGTGTCCATTTACCAAGCGGAAAAAATAAAACACAAACCCAATTGACATAAAAAGGTAAATCGAAAAAAGCACCAGCCAAATGTATGTCCAAGGGGGAATTAAAAAATGTTTTTTAAATAAGCTGGCATAAACTGCAAAACGAGAGGGTTTCTTTGAGCCATTGGAAACAGTGTCAAACGAAAATCTGGATTCTGTGGCCAAACGTGCTTGCAGGTCAGGCATGGACAAGTCAGTGGGGTAAGTATAGTCTAATTCATCATGGTCTGTACCGGGCAAAGTACTTAATAAAGGACTGGAAATTGCAGGTAATTCGATGGTCACTTCAGTTTCATGATTAGAAGCAGTGGGCAAAACTGAATTTCTCACAATGGAAGGACAGGAAACAGCCGGTGTCATGCTAAGAAGAATCGGCCATTCTGTGTATCTTGACATTGTCAATTGAGATAAACCTGTTTTCCTTACGACCTGGAAGTGGTGGTAAAATAACTGTTCTTGTGCCCTTCACTCCAAGCACTGGAACCGGAGCTCGATAGGAAGGACCAAATTCTTTCTTGTTATCGATCTTCTCGCGAACCAGTTCACCAACTTGGGGTAGCCAGCCGACTACCGGGATCTGCAACGCAACATCCGATGTGGAGGGCAAATGTTCCTTTGCAAGACTGTCTCTGGTCTTTTGTAGATCCTGTAAAACTTTACAATGTTCATCTACGTCAAAGGTCGTAGCGCGAGCCACGCAGTCTAGACCGTCAAGGTCAGGGACGAACATCTTGATGCCAAAGAGCATTTCGTATGGGGTCCGCCCACCCAGAGACCTTCTAGGGAGATTATTAAGAGCACGCTGCACGCCATAGAGGTGGGCTAGCCAGTTTCTGCCAGTGCCTATAACTCGAGCTGTCAAAGATTGCTTTAAATCACGGTTCATTCGCTCCACTACACTGTTACCCTCAGGTCTGTAGGGAGACGAAAACTTGACTTGGACCCCCATCGAATTCATGGCATCCTTATACGCCTTAGAGGCGAAAGCCGGACCCTGATCCGAATGGAAGGTACCACAGGCAAAAATCCCTACAAAGACACGCAAATCTCTAATGACAGTCCGTGAATCAGCGCTGCGATGGGGCCATACCCACACAAAGCGTGTGCATGAATCAACTGCTACTAAGATGTACTTATACGCAGTATCAGAGGAAAAAGGACCGCAGTGATCGAAATAAACACAACCTAGTGGTTTATTAGAAATGTACAACTGTGTCTGTGGCGGACGCGCAGCAGTCGAAGGTTTAATCTGCTGGCAAATGTCACAAAGAAGGACATAATCACGCGTCTGTTTGTACAGTCCCCGCCACCAGAAACGTTGTTGTAATTGAGTTACAGTGGCTGAGACGCCCGCATGCGCAGACGCCACACCTTCATGAGCTGCTGTAATCAAGTCTGCCCTGCGATCCGAGTTGGGAATCAAACGTTCACCAACTTCAGGAATTTTCACAAAAGGAAACTTTTCGGGACTTAAGTGGTATGTGTACTTCGAAGGGAACATCGAAGGATGTTTACCTCCCTTTTCAGTGGCAGCAATTGCCGCCAAGATATCACTATCAATCTTACTTTTGGACCGTGTAACTGCCGCAACTAAGTATGTAGACACCGGTAATTTCGCTGCTTCATCAGCAAGTGAGTTACCGACAGCGTGAACTCCTAGACGCTGGTGGCCGAGAGTATGAATTACAAAACCAAGCGGCAATCGAGCTTTAAGCTCTGCCACCCGAACCCAGATCATCTTGTGTTTTATTGTGCTACCCTTGGAATCACGAAAATCATTCTGAATCCAAAAGAACAAATTTTCATAGTAAGACTGGACACAGTAGAAAGAATCACTCACAATCAGAGTAGTAACACTAGGATCTGCGTACTCCAACGCTAGTAAGAGAGCACGAAGCTCTGCTAATTGTGCGGTACAATCACCCAGTGGCAACGTGTGCACTTCCCTAGAGACGAACTCATCGTTCAACATAGCACCGACCACAATGGCGCATGCGGAAACGTAGGCATGTTTAGAGCCATGCGCAACCTGCGCCGAACCATCAGTGTAAATGATACAATGGAAGTCCTCCAAAGGTCGCATAGCCAGAGGAGCAGGATGAACAAACTCATACTGCAAGTACTCTTGCGACCGCAACGAGGCGTCAAAAATAAACGTGACATCTGTGGACGTCAAGGACGCAGCCGGACGTCAAGGACGCAGCCCACTGAATCCACCGAGGGTGCAAAGCTTTTGAATTAGGTACACTGGCTTTTGTGACTGCCTCCAAATGAGGACAGGGTGTAACAACCAACATGCGTTTCCCTTGTGACAGAGCTCGTTCTTTAAGAATAGCCATCTGCACAGCTGTTAAAACCTTTTCCACAGTGGGAAACCGCATTTCAGCCGAAGTGTACAAGTGTGACTTGTAAGCAATAGGTACTGTGTCTCCTTCATTAAAAGTGAGGTACGTGAAACCCACCGTCCCCGGAATTATTCTTATCACCAGGTTGGTGTGGTTATCACGAGTCAGTAAGAATTTAGAAGCGAGTAGATCAGCCTGCAAGGACTGCAAGATGGCTGAGTGCTCAGGCACCCAGCATGATTTAGAAAAAGTAGGTTGTATCAATGCATACAAACGCTTGATACGCTGGGCATATTCCGGAACGTATGTCCTCCCGAAATTTAAAAAGCCCAGTAATGACTGTAATTTTTTCAGAGTTGTTGGAGCGCGCAACTGGGCGCATTTCTCCAAGAAGTGAGGAGCCAAACCTCTACCTTCATTGTTGAGCTCATAGCCCAGGAACAACACTGTGTACTCAGCAATGTGCGATTTTGCAAAGTTAAATTTGTAACCCATATCTGCAAAGGTACAAATAATCGAATTTACACGACACAGATGCTCCCAAATTTCGTCGTCTGTGAGATATATGTCATCCACGTACGAGCAAGCATCTGGGTCGATTCTCTCCAAAAGAGAGACAATGCGTGCGGTAAAAATACCAGGACTATTCTTATAGCCCATTGGGAGACGCCGGAATTGTTTTTGGACCCCAGCGCACGTAAAACTGGTCCATTGGGAGCTAAAGCTGTCCAATCCGTGGGCATAGAAACCGTTGGATATGTCAAGCGTTGTTTTAAAACGCTTACGCACAAGACTATCCACTAGGGCAGAGCCGTGAGTATTCTGTACTGCACAGTTACGGCAATGCGAGTTCAAATGCCGGTAATCCAACACCAAACGATACGACCCGTCAGGCTTGGTCACAGTAAAAAGAGGATTATTCATCGGTGACACACACGTTTCAATAACTCCCTGATATTCTAACTGTTCAAGGATTTCCACGACGGAAGCCTTAGCTTCACGTCGCAAGGGATATTGAGGTTGAGGCTGCGGCTAAGACCACAAATGAATTTCGTGGCAAGGGGACAATTTATCCCAACCACATTGATTACGGTACAGAGCCGGTGCGAGAGCCCGAGCCCACTCTTCTGCAAAATGCTGCGCATGCTCTTTCGAGACAGTGTTCGCGAAACTGGGGAGGATTTCCTCCTCCCCTCGCGGCGCCGCGAGCACAAAAGGTGGGGGCCAGTCAGCCTCCGAAAGCAAAATATCATACGTAGAAGAAAGATTTTCCCAAAATACCCCTTTGATGGTACGTTGTATGTCACCTTCAATTAACAGGACAATTTCATAAAGTCTTTCAGGGGGAGCAAGTCTTGTATCGGCTGTTTCTATTACAACGTAGACATCAGTCGCTGTCACCCTCAGTAGTGGACGCAGCGCCTCTCTCACTATGGTAATCTCCGCCGCGCTGTCCAGCAAAGTCAGAGCCCACGTCAGATTCCGAAGCCGCGTTCTCACTATCTGTGGCATATCGATGCGCTGTTAAGGCTGCGACTTTCTTTTTCGCAAACTGCGGTCTCTTTGGAGTAGAATCCTCCTGCTTCCCTGCGCCTTCTGTCTGGCGGGGCTGGCCACGTCCTTGCTGGCCACCACGTCCCCGTCCGCCTCCTCCTCCACCGGTCTTCGGGGCCGATGACTCCTGAAAGAAACGAGGAGAGCGTTGATCAGAAACCTGAAACCGATCAGGTGATTTAATCATCGCGCGGTCGCGCAAATCATAAACTTTCTCAGCCGGCGCAGGAACTTGTGGCGCCGGATAAGAATCCTGAGTCTGCTGTTGTTGCTTCCCCTGTTTCTGTTTCTGAGGCCAATTCTGTTTTTTGGACTTGGGTTGTACATCTGCCGCAGCAGATTGCACTTGTGGTTGTTTCTTCTCCTTAACTGCGAAGTACTTCAAACCCTTACTTGTGCGACCGATTGTTTTATAAGCGGCCACCACAATCTTCGCCAACTGTCGGGGTCTGTCGGCCTCTGGTATAACTGCCAAAGCGTTAGACACCTGAAAGCTCACTGCGTCTCCTTTAACATTGGAGAGAATGAGATCGCTTACAATCTCAAAAGAACCACACAGGCGCATACCCAATTCAACAGCCGCCTCCGGTCCGTGATCATCCTGAACACGTTTTATGATCGTAGGCAACTGTGTCATTGTAGGGGTGCCGAAGCACCTCGTATAAACTGCCACAAATGTTTTTCCCCAGCTCTCACAGTCGACGAGTTCGGGAGCTAAATCCTTAGGTAAAGTAATCGTTAACATTCTATGTTTATCTGCAGGAGTAGAATTCGGAAACACAGCTTCCAGTTGGTCAAATTTCTCTGCAAGCCAAAAAGGAAAATCATCTTTATCATCGGGGCGTTTACCAAAAACTGAATTGACCATAACTGGATTAAGCCTCAAACCGCCATGTTCCGTTTGAACGGCCGCACCCCCCGGGGGACCTCCCGGGAGTTGACGACCAATGTATTGCACAAATGCTCGAATCACAGCAATCGAGACAACGTGGAGTCTACGAATATCCACTAGCGGACAAGCGCTGTGATTCGGGTGCGGGGTGAATCCACCCAAAGCAGGCCAACTTGTACCTGGAATGGAAAGTGGACCTAACCTCGCAGCGGACAAAGAGTGGGGTAGGGCGCCATCAAACCAAACGCGATGCTGCCAATGATCAATAGGTATTTCCAGTGCCCTGTACGGTGTGTACTGAGCCGGTACAGGGGATGGAGTGTAGTGGAGGAACACCTGCGAATTCGCGTCCACCTCCGGAAATGTGACCCACGAGTAAAACAGCTCGAATGGGTACGCCGGATCTGCACACACCACCAAAATCACAGCCATGCCTTCCAAAGGGACTTGGTAAGTTTGTAAATGGTTGCGCACCGCAATGCGACTATGTAGCGCAATGGCCACCGCCATGATATCACCGGAAACACGGATAAACAAAGAACACTTTGTAGCACAACTGGGTAGTAATTCAAAGAAACCTTTTCAGATAGATTCAAGCTTGAAAAGACCTATTTCAAAAAATAGGTAGGTTTCACCGACACTACCGTTTTCCGGAAACGACAGTGAAGGGGTTAAGGTTTGAATGATATACTACTCGAGTGTCATGATATAAGACCACCAACGTATGGGCGCCATGTAGCAGGGTTTCCGTTCTCCCACAGAACTGTGCATAGAGGATTGGAACCTCAGCGAATTAGGGTGACCCAAAACTCACCTTAGTACCCAACAAACCCCTTACCGAGCTAGCTACAGTGTCTCATTGGTCATAATAAACTCCCAATGTTTAGACAAACCAGAACATGAGCTTACAATACCTCAGGTTACGTGGAACACATGAGCACTCTTTCGTTATACAATCATCACTAACCAGAACATGGAGTAAAGAATAACACGTGAGCATTTGAAATGTTTATTTACTAATGCCGTCTTCTCAGGCGCAGTATCTTAGATAATACAAGTAAACATATTATCAGAAGCAAAGTTACCAGCATAGTTACTAGTCCATAGAAAGCAAACTGTGACAGCATGCTAACATGCTGTACTGAATAAGAGTTAACAACACTTATTTCTCACCCTCCCTAACACACATATTATATTATTAGCTAAGAAGGTCTCTTTGGGTTGAATTAGGGCGGGCCCATACCTCAGTGTCCTAGAATGAAGGGATCACATCAGCATACACCAGCTCTCTCTGCATGCGAACAGCATCAAGTGTGTTTGTGTGCTTCGAGCAAAGCAATATAAAACCCGCCTCAAGCCCAAAGTTGGCAGAAGCTGCACTTATTTTATGTCTATGAAGGCGCGAAGATCAGACCTCATAACAATTCTGTATCGTGTTGTTCCTGAAGCTTCAGCACTCTCTGTACAGACATAGTTTATTAAGCAAAGCTGATATCAGAGTAATAACATATTAATCTCATGTAAACCACAACGAACTACTAGGTTGAAAGCTAAATCAACAATTAAGTGTCGTGTGCAGAAGCAGCAAAAGGAAAAATGGCGTTTAAACATTTAATGAGCCTATGCTAACTTAACACATTATAAAGATATATAGTATCTATATGACAAAACAAAACACCTGGTCAATTGTTCCAGTCCTCTGTCTAAAGCCAGCTTGTTAGGGTGTTAGAATGTCATTATCACTAATCCCTTCCTGGATCTTAGGCAAAAAGGTGAGACAAAACATTTTTTGGATTGAATCAATAAGGCTAATAGGCCTATAGCTACAAGGTCGGTTCATATTGGCTTTCTTAAATAAGGGAATCACCTCTGCACCCGTTCAAGACCCAGGAATTAGAGTGCCCCTTGCTATAGCACTTGAAAGTAACAAGATGTAAAGTTACCAATTACCCCTCTCGTGCAGGAAGGGGTCACCAGGAATACGATCAGGCCCGATGCTTTGGCTTGGACAATTGAATCAATTGAGGCCTGAATGTCGCCCAAGGTGAATAAATCCTTATTAGCAACCTGAGTTGGTGCAGGTGGAACTGATGGGGAATGACACAGACAAATGTCAGAATAAAGGGAGTTAAAATGAAGGTACCAAACAGACAGAAATATGGTTATCAGGGGAGGTCACCCCCATGTGTCCTCCCCACATAACAAAGGACCAAAACGTTTTGGAATCTTTACAGTTACAAGCTTCCTTGATAACCTGCCATCTAGTCTCATCCCATTCCCGCTTTGCATTTTTCAGAGAATGCTTATTCAACCTTCTTTGTGTTCCCTTTATGGGCCTTGTCCTTGGATTTCATGGCTAGAAAGTGGATTTCTTAACTGACTGCACTCTTGGTTAAACTAAGATGTTGGTTCCCTTTTACTTTCTCTAAAATTAGACTTCTGCACAGACACAGTGAAGTGGGACACCAACTGCTCAAAAAAACAGGAATGAACAACTGGAACTATATTCAACCCTCCTGTCTCCGCATACAGGGCAGTAATCACTGACGTACATACTAACAAATCCTGAATAATAAGCTGGGGCTTTTTTCATGTGAAATCAACTGTTGCCACTTAAGGCGATGCTTATCGCTAAAAGGTATCACATCCTGGGTTATCTGACGTTCTTGTGGCAAACTAGACTAACTAGACTGTGGCAAAACAGACTAAGGCAAAGGTGGTTATGATCACTATCCGATTTTGCGCTCACTACCATATCATTAACAATAGACTAGAGCTTCAAGACTATCAGGATATAATCTATACGACTCATACCATTTGTTCTATTAAAAGTATTAGCTCCCATTCTGGCCAAATTAGCCCTACCATTAGTTCGCCCTCAACCCAAACTCCAAAGTCAGGGGTTTCAATTGATGTGCAACATGTGACCATTCATTAAGAGGAGGTAGGTACAAGCTGGGGATTGACCATAATTCATCTACCTCCACCACTTCGTACACATCGTCCCTGTCCAAAGGTTTAAATGTGATAAAGTTGGGGAGTGGCCTGAAGTATTGGTAAGTCACGTCTGCTGTGAGCTTCCGCCGGAGCACCAAATCCGACTGAAATCCTGCCATCCTGAATGCGCACTGTGGGCCCCGAATTGATCCTGTGAGGTGACCATATGCTGCTGGCTGAGAAACTAATGACCCTGTGTTGACAGGCCTGCTGAACTATCCAGACCACTGCAGAGCGGACTCGACAGGCGCCCTGCAAGATGGCGGCCTGACTGGTCTGACACACCTTGAAGCTCCTCCTGCGGCTGCACCTTTGGAGAAGGTGGTGCAGACAAGCTGCAGGAGATGGGACTCAGGGAATATTGATGTGGTGATCGCTTCCCCATTCTGGTAATAAGAGTCCGCTGCCGACAAAGAGGCCGCACGGCAAGAGTCGCCGCCCAACTGAGATTGTAACTGGGTGGAAGAGTCACAAGGTGTTATATGGGGAAGGAGCCGATTACAGGCAGCCCCAAGTGAAGTGAAGCAGCCACATTGATGGGCCCGGAGGACTGGTGCCAGGGGTCTGTCGATCGGTCCAGGAGAGATGTGGTGCCAGAGCGGTGCGAGGCTGGAGACTCGTGGTGCAGACTGCGGCCCCGGGGAGTCAAAGTGATGAATGCCGGGGCCCAGAGAGGAGGTGGACTGCTGGGCCTGCAACCACAGAGAAAAATAGCCCGTGTCTTGAAGCGGTGACTACTGGAGACTCCCCATTCTCCTCCTACCTTCCTCGATGGTCTGATGTAAGAGCCTCCAGGGCCTACACGCTGTTACACGGTAAGAGGGTCCGTGTGACGGGCACCCGGCTCAGCCACTGAGATGGGGCCCAGGAGTTAGGTCACCACTGACAAAACAGCACAGTCACTAGCCTGCTGCAGAAGAATACAGATAGATGAGGCCCCAGGCTCCCGATAAATGAAGGAGAGAACATTGGCTGATCTGAGAGGGCAGCCGAGCCAGCGGCAATTGGGATGTAAGTCTGGTCCATACTGCAAATCCATCCTCTTTGGCGGGGTTGAATTTAGGGCCAGGTCCTGGTGTGGGAACCGGACAGGTTTTATGGTGACCCCCCTAGAACACACAGACTTTCGCTGTCATATTGCCCATGTGCAAACACAAGGTGATGATGGACGCAGCACTGAAACTTATCAGACACTCACCCCCAGTCACATATCTGGGTTGACTCCGTCATCCTTATTTAACTCACTTTGGCACTTCATTTTGGACCCAGATATATGCAAATCTGTCTTGACCCTGTGTCTCATGGGAACAGTCCAGCCCGAATTGCCAAGCCAGGTCTTCCCTGAACTGAAAACAAGCATCCTGGGACTGGTTTTGAGGTAACACCTCTCATCAGCCAGGCTAGCTTGAATTCAGTGGCAAAGTGAGCAAGGGACCCTCGTCTGGGCATAACCTGCCAACTTAGGACAAACAAAACAAACACAAGGAGATGATGGACGGAGCGCTGAAACTTATCAGACACTCACCCCCAGTCACAGATCTGGGTTGAATCCATAATCGTTCTTTAGCTCACTTTGCCACCTCAGTTCAGACCCAGCTATATGCAAATCAGTCATGACCCTGTGCCTCATGGGAACAGTCCAGCCTGAACTGCTAAGCCTGGTCTTCGCTGAACCGAAAACAAGCATTGTGGAGCCAGTTTCGGGGTAACACCCCTCATCAGCCAGGCTAGCTTGAATCCAGTGGCAAAGTGAGCAAGGGACCCACGTCTGGGCATACCCTGCCAACTTAGGGTGAACAAAGCAATATGATATATGATACAAAATGGCATGAATACACAAAATGGCGCAGTGAATGCTAACTTACATAAGACAATGCTAAAACATATTTTTATATTCCAATAGACCCTACTTTAAGCATGAGCAAAAAAATGTTGTATAATTGCAAAAAGACATATAATTCAAAATAACCTTGAATAAATTGTTTTAGGAGCACTCCGTATTTTCAGCTTCGGGAAGGGAAACAGTAAGGAGAGAGGAAGTCTCAAAAATACCCTCTATTTGCTTGAGGTCTTCTACTTCCTTTTGAATCATAAATGTTGCATTAGTATCATGAATCGATATTCTCTTAGGAGCGAGAAGGGTGGTGCAATAAGAGCAACATAAGAGGAAACACTGGACCAGCACACAGCAAGCAATCAAAACCACAATGAAATAAATCACCTTTTCAAGTATCCAACCCCACCCTCCAAAAAGTGACCAACTCCAATTCAAACTCTCCATTCCTTTAACATTTTCTAGGATGTCTAAAATGTGTTGGCTAATATTTTTTTCCATATTAGTGATCCCGGCTACACCCTGGTCTCCTACCACCACCCACAAACACCGCTCTTAGCCAGGATGAAATCAACAGCATATCTAGTATGCTCAGAATATATCCACATACTCTCCAAGTGGGTGGTGAACGGCGATAGGTTTCCTCGCTACTACAGCTAACAGAGACGCGCGGAGTTCGAGAGGCAGAGCAAGGCGGTTAACCAAAGGCCCCCCCCCCTGGTTACCTGAACTGCAGCGAGTCGACTGTTGGGTGCCTGAGGAGTACCGGAGAGTACTGGGAAGCGGTTCGCTGTGGCTGCAGCCACCACTGCCGCTGTTCGCGGCTCGATAGCGGCTCTATCACGGCTGCGGCTTGCCTGCTTGTTGGCTGTTCGATCGCGGCTGCGACTGCGGCTTGACTGCTTGTTGGCTGGGGCTGCTTGCTGCTCCGGGTTCGTGCTGGACCGCCGCCGCCGTTCAAGTCTGCGGTCCGCGGCTCACTCAGCAGCTTGGCTGGCTGCCTCTGCCTGTAGGCTGCCGCGGCTGCCTTACGGCTGTCCTGAGCTGGAGCACCGCAGCCCAATCGCATTGTGGAGACAATAAGCAGCCTCTGAATCCGGCTCACTCGGCAGTTTGGTTGACTGGCTCTGCCTCTGCCTCTGGGCTGGCGCACCTAGCATTATATACCGCCGCATAACCAATTCCAAGTCATCAAATTGTTAACGGATGGCTTCCTCGATGGAACCGATATTTCATGTCTGAAGCAACCAGAGCAGCACACAGCGCACACGAGTACATTTTAAGCATCTCTGTGTATCTAAACAACTATTACCCACAGAAGGGAAGCAGGACTCTTGTTTGTGCAGCAAACCTTTTCTATTCCTGTAAAGCCCGTGCACTCCACACTATCACGTCAAGTTACTGATGCTGGGACTCTGCCGCACCACGCTGCAGTCGCAGTTTCTGGCACGGGGGAGGGCAACAGGTTTCGAAGGCAGGAGTCTGTGGGAGGGCAACATGTTTCGAAGGCGGGAGTCTAGATCCAGAGCCCTAGAATGCGGCAGGGAGGCCATGGGATAGAAACAGACTGATGGGCGGGACAATCAGTCCGTTGTAAACACTGCCCTCTTACAAAGCAGTAAGCACTTCTCTTTGGCTCGTAACGCGTGGAGAGTGAGAGCATTACTTTGGCGTGGCAGGCTTCGGCAGCAGGGGGAGGCGCGCGCACCTCAGCAGGGGGGAGGAGGGGGGCTGCGCGATTAACTTGTGGGAGCGATAATTGCTACCATATGGTGGCGCTCGCTCCCGCAAGTGAATCGCCAGACGTGCACGTGTTGCCACTGAAGGCAATGGAATGCGTGCATGTGTTTGGCTGAAAAGCCATGGCGATAGCAAAAGGTATTTTTGCTTATGCAGCGCATGCCTAGAAACGAAATTGGCCGTAGTTCACTATCGGGGCATGCCACACACACCAGGGCATATCCTACCTTTCACATGCACTGCACCCTGCCCACAGGGGTACCTTGGGCCTACCTTAGGGGTGCCTGACATGTAAGAAAAGGGAAGGTTAGGGATTGGCAAGTGTGGCCAAGTCGACATGGAAGTTACAAACTGCGCGCAGACTCTGTAATGGCAGGTCTGAGTTACCTTTTAAGGGCTACTCACGTGGGTGGCACAATCAGTGCTGCAGGCCCACTGGTATCATTTGATTTACAGGCCCTGGAACACTCAGTGCACTTTACTACGGACTAACAAGTAAATCAAATATCCAATCATGGAAACACCAATCTATAACACAATTTACCACAGGAGCCCTTGCACTTTACCACTGATCAGCAGTGCGAAAAGTGCGCAGAAACGCTTACCAGCAAAAACAGTCAAAACCGGGAGATCAGAAAGCAAAAACTCAGGGGAAACAAAGATGCCAAGTCTAACACCCCCTGTATAGATAGCTTCGCCCAATTACCATAAGGACCATCGATTGCAATGTAGGAGTATATACCTGTCCCGAATCAGAAAGGTTATTAACGCAGAAGATATAGATCAGACAGACACCACTTTGCAGCAGTTTACAGACACCATGAAGGGTATTATACCCTTTTGGGGCCCTATGTCCAATAGCCTTAACATCCGTCGGCTCACAAGAGTCGTTGAAGGGGTGATTAATACAACAGCGGGTAAACTGACAAATATCACTGCTGAGCTTCAACCCACGCGACTCGTTACGTTACAAAACATGATGGTGTTAGACGTTATCCTTGCTAACCGGGGAGGGGCCTGTCGCGTCATTGGCAGCAATTGTGTATACATCCCAGACCACGCCCCTAATGTATATGCTGCCATTGTGAAGTTGCATAGGCTCGCATCTGACAACCACCAAGAAAATAGTACATGGAGTCTCTCTGGATGGTTCTGGGGTCTATTCGCGTCCTGGGGTTGGAACATTCTTATCGTCCTAGTTACAATTGCTGGTATAATTTTCACCTGTTGCTTGTGTATACACGGTCTTCCTGCTTGCTGTGCTTACTGTGTAAAAACACTGACACCCAAACCGAAGGTTCCAGTACATGACCTTAAGACAACGGCCATGATGATGCAGGGTATCCAAGACCTAATGACAATAGACAAGGCATTTTTAATACTGATAATGCATGTATTAACATATTGCAGTAGTTCCCATGATATGCAGGGAGTCATTTGCTTTTAGACAGTAGCAAAAAAAGTTAGCAAATGCTAAAAGGAGGGTCTATTGGAATGGAAAATGTTTTTGGTCGACTTCCCCTCTCATTGTACGATTTAAGTTAGCATTTGCTGCACCATTTTGTATTCAGCTGCCATTTTGTACCATGACCAAAACTGCGGTCTCATTTGGTTTGCCTCAGCAGAAAGCAGCCTCATTGTTTTTCTTCTATTCCTCCAAGGTTGAGCTGCGCTGCACTAATGAATAGACTGGTTTGTCATTATATACCTTTCCCGTTAGATAGGCCTGCTCCCACCCTAAGAGTGGCGGGTACAGGCAGAATAACCTTGAAACTGAGATATCATGTACCAGGTCTTATGATTGCAGCTCATCCTTCTGTGTCTCCTTTGTTCACCAGCTACTAACTGGAAAATTCCAGTCTGGGCGTGTCCTTAAGGGGTACTGGAAATGTATATCATGTATTATCATGTTGGCGGGGGTCAGTCCCTCTGCAGCAATCCAAGGAGGCTGGTCACACTTGACTCCGCTCGTGAGTATGACTAATAAATACCTTTGGTTTGTATTCTCTACTGTCTGACCGACTCTTCATTTGTTTGGAGGAATGAGAGGTGATCGTGAGTGACCCGGGTGACCCGATTTGGGTCACTTCCTTTAAGGCTGTGATCCGAGGTCCTGCGTCGTCATTGGGGATCCCGCCAGTGGGATTGCGGTGTGCAGTGAGTACAATGCGTTGGTTCCAAGACGGGGTGTCAGGAATTACGTCAATGCCATCTCTTTGGTAAAGGGTAGTTACAATAGGAAACACACGAGAGGGCGTAACATTTTAGTAAAACCCTCTCTTGCCAACCTATGGAAAGACTTTTAGTTTAGACTAAACACACATTACAAGATAGCCACCATGTTGACACTGTATTCTGTATATAGTTAGTGTTGTGGAATTCTTGCGATCTTAGAGATCTCAAGATGCGAGCGTGCGCACCTCTGTGTGAACTTCAATTTGAAAGCATGAAGAGAAGACACATTTTAAGTCCGTTCCTCCTCTTGTACTCTGAGTGAGGTTGCAGACAGTTTTTCATAATTCAGTAGTTGTTGGGAGATTCTTCCTCCAGTTTAGAGACAGCCAAAGTTATTTCAGGAGAATACCTCTTAGTCCTCCGTACTCTAGTACTCCTCATAGAGCATGTGAAGAGTTTCCGAGTAACTCTGTCTGGTGGGTATTCACTATTCTCTTGTGACTTTCCTCAGTGGAATTTCCTAGTTTGCAGACTCTAATTTCTCCCAGGACGTCTCAGGGTTTCCATTCTCATGGGTTGGAGTAAGTGAACCGCCAGAGTTCCAGCTTTCCTGGGTTGAGTAAGTTACTCTCAGACTGCAAGTTCATCGATCCTGCATCCAAGTAAGCCTGCAATTTTGTATCTGCATCGTCTATGAGGCGAGAGTTCTGTAAGTGATTTTCAGGGTGAACAAGTTAGAGCGCTTGCTTGTTTGGCATCTCATCTAGTCTCTGCCTCCCTCAGCATACCCAACTATTTTTTCCTTCTTACTCTTTCCCTTGTTCTATTTTGCGCGCTCTCTTCCTGAAGAAACTCACCGTTTTGGAACCAAGCAAGTTCGTCAGGAAACTCCATTTAAAAGTGTTGAAGAATATACTAGCAACAGTAAGAGACAGTGACTGAAAGTAATTAAGTGTAACTTGTAACTGTGAGAAGTTGGCCTGATATATGATGTTCACTAGTTCTAGTGACCACCTTGTATCAGTCCAAACAACCCTTATGGTGATTGGTTGTAAGTCAACCTTATAGACCAGCTATCCTAATGGTAGCATGGACAAAGCAGTCGTTAGGCTAAACTCTTTTGGCATGTGAAGCCAGCTGTTTTACCACAATATAACCCCTTGAATACCAGATGAAAGGACACCACACAGGTTGTTATGAAAATAAACAGTATATTTATTAATAACAAACACCTCTGAACTCTTTATGAGGTCAGAGGGCTAAGCACATGACAATCTCTTAAGAAAAATACGACAAGTTGCACAAATTTACACAGGTGCCTTAGAGGCACGACAAACCATATACTAAGTAAGTGGAATGTGAGAGTCGATAATAAGAATGGAGCTGTCCAGAGGCTGGAAGCTTGCTAGGACTACGCTATCTTCACCTTAGGTAAGTAATAGGAGGCCCACGGGACGCGTGTGCAGTGTGTGAACTCACACGCGGGATGCGTAACAACGTCTATGGACAGTACAGTTCAAGTAAACGGTAAGTACGGACAATCCTGACTAGTTAGGACTAAAACGACTGTGGAACTGGACACTAGGACAGTTAAACTACCCTTGAGCACCGAAATGCTCTCGTTACCTCACCCACGGGCTGCGGGTGCATAGGTGTCAAAGTGCGTCGGGTTCTCGCGTTGAAGTCAATGGAGCCTGAAAGAAAAGATACTGCAGGCGACCAGGAGGAAGATGTCCGGTGTGATCCAAGGGTGGATCGGTGAAGTAGGAAACCTGAAAGCAGAGGGGACAATGTTCAAAGTCACTAGCCAGTGACTGGAGTGGAACCAGGAAGGAACCAGATGTCGTCGTAATCAGGTGAAGAGTGGACGCTTGTCTCTGCAGCCACGTGGACCAAGAGGTGTCTTCGACGACCAGGATGGAGGCACGAGCTGTCCCACGGAGGCACGAGCTGTCCCACTTAGGCTCTCGCTGTCGGCGGTGTTGGATCCGGAATCGGCGTCAACAGGCCTTGGCAAAGGCAACCCACGTGGTGAGTGGAAACGGCGTCTGGAGTGGACCAGGAGGGTCCGGGGTGCTCCTCTTTTGGAAGGGAGCAAGGGCCAGTCTGGAGCAACCAGACCAGCAGCAAAGATTTCAAGGTTCGTCGTCTAGGAGGTCACTAGCCAGCCGGCAAGTGACCAGACAACGCGTCGAGCAGCAAACAAGCAGAAGGGCCCCACGCAGATCTCGTGGATGCTGGAGGGCTGATCTTCGGTGCAGGGGCTGCTCGGGGCTTGGGCTTCTCAATCCTCAAAGCACTTGGTCGAGGTTACCGCGGGAGTCGTGCTGGAAGCGAAGTGCAGTTTCTTCCAAGATGGCCGGTCCCACGTGTCTCGTCGCACCCACGGGTCTCAGCTGTGCTGCAGATGTGAGTTGAGGTCAGAGAGGTCTGGGAGTCCGGGTCTCGTCGGGCTCTGAAATCTGGATCCTGGAAGGAAGACGACAAAGGGAAGCCGCTGGACGCTTGATGGTGCCTGCAGTTGCAGGGTGGACACTCCTTGCCCACAAGGGAGATTCTTCAGTCTTCTGTGGAGCAGAACGTCGAAGTCCAGAGTTTCTTCTTGTAGAGTAGTTCAGGATAATCTAATTTGGAATGGGACCAGCTCCTACCTTTATCCTGCTAAAGGGGGCTGCACTACTGACTAGGTCCCTCCCCTGGGTGGGACCAGGAAGGGGGGTGGTTACACCCCCTATCCTTTGTCCGGTTTCCCGCCAGAGCTGGGGCTGGAGTGCCCCAGCAACTGGTTTGAACCCGTGTATGCACAGGGCACCTTGTGTGCCCCAGGCATGTCTCATTCCTTTCAAGCCTACCCTACCCAATACACAAAATCCTGTCTGGGGTGGTGCTAGCACCTCCCAAGGCAGGAAACCCTTTGTCCAAGCCGCCCTCGCTGGAAGGACTCCCAGCAGCAGGAGGTCAGACTTGTGTCTGTGGTGGCAGCATCCATTTTGTGATGCCAAGGCTCGAGTTAACTTTAACCGGGGTTCACAGTTACATACATGTCGTGTCCCTCTAGAAGGGTATAATGCTACCCCCGTCGCCAGAATTGGCGAGGGGGTAGTATTCCAATTCGTATGACACCTTACTCGACATGTTTTGATAATGTTATACCAGAGTTAGCTTTTAACCGCGAGGTTGTAATGCACTTAAGAGTATATGGTATAGCGTTATCATGGAACAGCTATTAGGACTTGGTTCCGCAAGCTGCAGGCGGGCTCAGCTCATGCCAGAGCACCACCTCACATAATTCCAAGCACTCTGCCTTCAGGATTGATAAGGCCTGCCATAGGAGTGACTGATAGGAGTATATGTGTCCATTTTGGGGTTAGATATAGATATACTATATCTACAGCAAAGGGTGATTACACCACCTTGCCCCAGCTGTCTTGCAGCCAGTTGTGTCAGTTTTAGATGGCCAGCCAGGGGTGGCATAATACATGCTTCAGCCCCTGGGAGGCCCGGGGTACACCTATGCCCTGGATACCTAAGGTACACTGTACAGGGACTGATAAGGTGGCCCAGTACCAATTGGTTATGTACCTAGGGTACATGGAGTCCATTTTACAGAGAGAACAGGAAGCCTGGGGTCCTGAATAGCAGCATCCCAGGCCAACTAAGTCAAAAACCAGCAAAACACTAGGCAAAAAGTTGGGGGTAACCATAGTCAGATATCCACCTTCCTACAGTTACTCATTACTAATTGAACAGTGAATCTATCATTTACACTAAACTGTGCAATAGCAATAGAAGAGAAGCATTAACTCATACAGCACATGGTAGAGGGGGTTTCATAGAACCCAATTAGTCATATTACTAGTACAGAGAGTAAATGTATAAGTGTTGATTTTGGCATCTGTTCCCTTTCTTCCTCTGTGCATTAGGTATTCTCCCGCTTAGGAATTGATTGATTGATTAAGAGTGAAGACTCCATAGAAGTAGAGAGAGAGACAGTTGGTAGAAGTCTGAGTTTTCTCTTCTTGTCCCCATCCCATTTCACCCGTTCTGGTGCAGCTGTAATAAACTAAGGCAGTATGTACCAGTGAGAAGGCATAGGGAAAAAGCATCCATTCTGCTTCTGCGGAGATCAAGGTACTTTGACACGGGGTCAGTTGTCATCGTCGAGGCTGCTGTCGACGAAGGATGCAAGGGCCTGTGCAGAGGATGTGTTGCACAGTGGCGGTTCCGTTGAGGCTGCATAGGCGATGCAGGTGTTTGCAAAAGGTCCAATCCACACAGCAGCAGCAATACGTCAATTCTCCTCAGGTTTTCGCCATGCAGCAGAGAAGATGTGTCCATTCAACTGGATTCCTAGAGGCTGGCAGAGCACTTTAAACCCACTTCCAAGGGAACAGGACTAAGGTGCACAACTTTGTAGCGTAGACTCGCAGATGGCAGAGTCCAGGTGCAGGTGTAAGGCTGTTGTGACCCTGAGGCTTCAGATCAGGAGGCCAGCCAACTATCCAGTGTAGGCCCTCTGGGTTCAAGAGGTGCCAGTCTAGTCCTTTTCAACCAGACAAGGAGTCAGTAGGTCAGCACAGCAGGGCAGCATTCATTCAGAGCAGCAGCCCAGCAGAGTGTCAGTCATTTCAGCAGTACAGCAATTCTTCTACCTGACAGAGTAGACACGTTTATTAAAGTGGTGGTGCCTGGGGTCCAGCATATAAACACCCAGTTGTAATTTTGAAGTGTGTCGAAGCTTCTAGAGTCACACTTTTGAAATGCACAGATCCCACGCCTTCCTGGCCCTGGCTCCAGAATAACTACAGGGGACATGCAACCCTTTGTGTGAAGACAGGACACCGCCTATTCAAGTGTAAGTAGGGTTGGACCCAGGTCCTCCCTCCCATCTTGCCAGCGAAGGCCCTTCCAGGCACACTAAAGCTCCCCATTGTGTGTGGCTGTCCAGGAGGAATACACAAAACCCAACTGTCAACTACACTCCGTCATGCAACAAAGAGGTTGCAGGGACCACATAGCCAAGGCAGGAAAATGACAACTTTCTAAAACCGTCAGTTTTAAAACTGTAATTTAAAATCCGACTTCACCACAAGTTAGGATTTTTCACTACAATTCCAAAGACACCAAACATGAACTGGTTACCTGTTCCCATTTGGCATGTACAGCTTAATACATTGAATAAGGTAACTCCAATGCTATCCTATGGGAGAGGTAAGCCTTGCAGTTGTGAAAAACACATTTAAGAGTTTACTACCAAGACATGTAAAACTTAAAAGTACATGTCCAAATACACTGCACCCTGCTCTCTGGACTGACCAGGGCCTACCCAAGGGGTGACCAATATGTATTAAAAAAAGATGGTTTGGTCCTGGAAAACATTTAGTTTGCCAGGTCAAAATGGCAGTGTAAAACTGCACATGCATAGGTTGCAATGGCAGGCTTGAGACATGTTTAAAGTGCTATTCAACGGTTGGCACAAACTGTGCTGCAGGCCCACAGCACAAGTTACTACTTATGTAACGATATATCTGTGAGAGACATTAGTTAGTATTAGATTCCTTACCTTAGAATATCCCCAGGCGTCAGACTGGATCCGGAAACTTTTGCGTAGCAGTACCCTTGCGCGTCGGTAGGCGTCGTCTGCGGCTCCGCGTCCGTCGTCGTGGGCGCCGTGATGACGTCGTCGGAGTACTTAGACGCCGCCTCCGCGTGCTGACGTCAGTTCTTAGACACAGCTTTTCCGCGCCAGAAACGCAGAGCCATGTTAAAAACCAACACTGGTGCCATTGAAACTAGGGCTCTGAAAGGGGGGTACCCTAACCCAAGATATCGGTTCGCAGAACGGGGAGGATGGGTGGGTCGGTAAGGAATCTAATACTAACTAATGTCTCTTACAGATATATGGTTACACAAGTAGTAACTTGTGCATCTGAAAGAGACACGTTAGTATTAGACTCCTTACCTTAGAATAGATACCCCAGCAATACCAACCCCGGTGGTGGGTCTGCGAACCAATAATCACACCAGAAAGTCCTGGAGGACAGAACGGCCAAAGAAGCCATCCCTCCGGACTTGGCTGACCAGGCAGTAGTGCCTTGCAAACGTGTGCAGTGATGCCCACGTAGCCGCCTGACAGATGTCCTGTAAGGGCACACCCCGGCCCAGGGCAGTTGTAGTCGCCGTGGCTCGGGTGGAATGAGCCCGTAATCCAACAGGGGGCTCCTTTCTAGCCAAGGAGTAGCATGCCTGGATACACAAGATGATCCACCGGGAGATGGTCCTCTTGTGCACCGCTTTCCCCTTCTTAGCCCCCACGTAACCAACAAAGAGTTTGTCATCCACCCGGAACTGGCGTGTGCGATCCAAGTAAAATGAGAGCGCACGTTTTGGGTCCAGACGGTGGAGCCGCTCTTCCTCTTTAGAGGAATGCGGTGGCGGGAAGAAGGTTGGCAAGGTGATAGACTGCCCGATGTGGAAGGCCGTGACAACCTTGGGCAGGAAAGATGGCTTAGTACGCAAAACCACTTTGTCCGGATGGACAGAAAGGAAAGGTGGAGTACAAGAAAGGGCCTGGAGCTCACTCACTCTCCTGGCAGAGGTGATGGCAATCAGGAAAGCAGTCTTCAGTGTAAGAAGGCAGAGAGGACAGTTGTGAAGTGGCTCAAAAGGAGCGCACATCAGAAACGTAAGAACCAGGTTCAAGTCCCACTGAGGCATCACAAACGGAACAGGAGGGAATGTGTGTGTGATGCCTTTTAGAAATCTATTCACAATAGGGGACTTGAACAAAGAAGGTCGATCAGGCAGCCTCAGGAAGGCTGAAAGGGCAGAAAGGTAGCCCTTGATAGTGCCCTGAGCAGAGCCCTGCTGGGCAAGAGAAAGAAGGAAGAGAAGAACCTCAGAGAGAGGGGCAGCAAGAGGATCCACAGCCTTTGCTGTGCACCATGCCACAAATCTGTTCCACCTGCAGGCGTATACCGACTTTGTGGAGGGACGCCTGGCTGCCAGAATGACGTTACAGACTTCAGGAGGCAAGTCAAATGGCCTCAACTGTCGCCGCTCAATCTCCAAGCATGGAGGTGGAGGCTGGACAGGCTCGGGTGGAGGACCGTCTCCTGCTGCTGCGACAGAAGGTCCTCCTGAAGAGGCAGACGAACCGGGGGATCGACTGACATACTGAGTAGCTCTGGATACCAGTACCTTCGTGCCCAGTCTGGAGCCACAAGGATGACTTGGGCCCGGTCGCGCTTGATCTTCTTCAGCACTCTGGGCAGAAGTGGTATAGGCGGACAGGCGTACAATAGACCGCAACTCCACTCGCGACGAAAAGCGTCTCCGAGCGAGTGCCGCCTTGGAAATTCCAACGCGCAGAACTGATGACATTGCGCGTTCTCTTCGGTGGCGAATAGATCTAACCAAGGCTCTCCCATCGCTGAAAGAGGGTTTGCGCCACGTCCGAGTTCAGACGCCATTCGTGATCCATCATGCACCGACGGCTGAGCTCGTCCGCCCTGGCGTTCAGAGAACCTGCCAGGTGTTGAGCCACCAGGGTCACGCCCTGGCGTTCCAGCCATTGCAAGAGGCGCAGAGCCTCCTGGCAAAGGGTCCACGACCCCACCCCGCCCTGTTTGTTGCAGTACCACATGGCGGTGGTGTTGTCCGTGAACACCTGCACTACACTCCCCCGGACAGAGGGGAGGAATGCCTTCAGTGCTAGACGAATCGCCCTTAACTCCAACAGGTTGATGTGGAGCCGGGCCTCCGCCGGAGACCAGAGGCCTCTGATCTCCGCCTCTCCCATGTGGCCACCCCAGCCCTGGAGGGACGCGTCCGTCACAACTACGTGCTCCGGTTGGGGAAGGGAGAGGGATCTGCCGCTGACCCAATCGCGGTCTGTGAGCCACCACTGCAGCTGTCTCGCAGTGCCCTCCGAGATCAGGACGTGGTCGGACAGGTTGCCCTGATGCTGGGCCCACTGAAACTTCAGGTCCCACTGCAGAGCCCGCATCCACCACCTGGCGTGATGCACCAGTAGGATGCAGGAGGCCATCAGCCCCAGAAGCCGCAGCGTCAACCTGACCGAGACCCGAGATAAAGGCCGAAAGATGGGAATCAGAGCCTGAATATCCCGGACCCGCTGCTCGGGTGGATAAACCCGAAACCGCGCCAAGTCGAGAACCGCTCCGATGAAAAGGAGCTTCTGAGAGGGGCACAGTTGTGACTTTGGCACATTGATGGAGAACCCCAGCCGGTGCAGGAGATCTGCCGTGGTCTGGAGGTGGCTGACGACTGTCTGGGGCGAGCCCGCCTTCAACAACCAGTCGTCGAGGTAGGGGAAGACTGAAACCACTAACCTGCGCAGATGAGCTGCGACCACCGCCATCACCTTTGTGAACACCCGTGGGGCGCTGGTAAGGCCAAAGGGGAGCACGGTATACTGAAAGTGATCGTGGCCAACCGTGAACCGCAGGTTGCGCCGGTGGGCCGGCAGGACCGGGATGTGGAAATAAGCATCCTACAAGTCCAACGCTACCATCCAGTCTCCTGGGTCCAGGGCAGCTAGGACCTGAGCCAGTGTCAGCATTTTGAACTTCTCCTTCCGGAGGAAGCCGTTGACGTTCCTTAGGTCCAAGATAGGGCGTAGGCCCCCTTTGCCCTTCTTGGGTACCAGAAAGTAGTGGGAGTAGCAACCACACCCTACTTCTGGCCCAGGAACACGCTCGATGGCCCCCTTGGCCAAGAGGGCCGTAACTTCCTCCTGCAGAAGTCGCAAATGATCCCCCGATACACGGTGGTTCTGCGGTGGCATGGCTGGAGGAGTCGCCTCGAAGGGGAGGGAGTAGCCCCTTCGGACGATTTGCAGCACCCACCTGTCCGAAGTGACAGTGCGCCAGTGGAGGTGGTGATGGCGAACCCTGCCCCCCACTGGCGTCCCATGGGCCTGAAAGCACGGACTAGGAGGATTTTGAGGCGGATGCTGCGGGGGAAGGTGTGGACTGACCTCGCCGTTGACCCCGACCGCCGGGACGGCGGTTCCCACGGCCGCCACCGCGTTGGGTATTACCTTGCGGAGCGTGGCTGGCAGCACGTGTGGGTACACCCCTTCCGTGGCCACGAAAGGAGTGAAAGGAAGCCGATTGCTGGCGCGGGGCCGAGAGGCCCAAGGACTTGGCCGTAGCCCTGGAGTCCTTAAAGCGCTCAAGCGCATGGTCTGCCTTGTCGCCAAAGAGGCGACGGCCATCAAACGGCATGTCCATCAGTGTGTTTTGGACATCGGCCGAAAAGTTGGCGGACCTCAACCAGGCGTGGCGTCTGACCGCCACCGTCGTTGCCATCGCTCTACCTAGTGAGTGGGTGGTATCCAGCCCACACCGGATAGAATATTTGGCTGCATCCCGGCCCTCCACAAGGGCTTGGCCGAGTTTGGTCCGTACCTCCAACGGACACTCTGGCAGCACTTCCGCAACCGTATCCCACAGAGAGTGGGTGTAGCGGCCCAAGAGGCATGCGGTATTGGAAGACCGCAGTCCTAGACTAAGGGACGAGAAGATCTTTTTACCATACTGCTCGTACCTTTTGGATTCCCTGTCCGGCGGCGCCGACGGGAATGCGGTCTGGGAATTGGAGGCCTGGATGACCAGGCTCTCGGGGGTGGGATGGGTGGACAGAAAACATGGGTCGCCCGGGTCTGGGCGGTGGCGCCTGGCCACGTTCCTATCTACGGGCGAACCCGTAGCGGGCTTGGACCAAGTGCCCAGAAGAACGTCAGTCAAGGCCTCATTACAGGGCAGCAGAGGCTCGGCCGAGCTTGACTGCGGTTTAAGGACCTCAGTGAGATTAGTCCTCACGGCCGCGACGGGGAGCTCAAGGCCCAAGGCCTTGGCAGCCCTCATCAACACCACACTGTAGGTTGCCCCCTCCTCCGAAGCCACGGTAGGAGGGGAGACAAAACCAGTGTCTGGAGAGGTGTCCAGGCCACTGGCCTCCCCAAGGTCTCCTGCCCAGTCCTCATGAGACTGACACTCTCGGGTCAGAGGGTCCTCAGACCCCTCCCAAACCCCTTCATCACCCATCTCCTGATACTCCGGGTTCTCAACCAATGGGGCCTGTTCATAGAAGTGAAACTCCCCAAACGACGTCTGGAGCGGCGCCCATCGGGGCCGTCCCGACGTCGGAACAGGAACGAAGGAGTAATCGGGGACGGCGCCGCCCTCGGGCGGCGCCGGAGGCAACACCTGATGGTCCGACGCCGGGGAGCTCTTAAGGTCCACCGGCGACGACCCAGATCCCGAAGAAGGTCTAGCGGGGTCCCGCGGCGCCGGGCCCGAAGGCGCCGGCGGCGCCGGGACGGCTGGACCCTGCGGTGTCGGGCCCGAAGGCACCGGCGGCGTCGGGATTGTGGGGCCCGAAGGCGCCGGGCCCGAAGGCGTCGGCGGCGTCGGGGCCGAAGCACCCGACGGCGTCGGGGCCGAAGCCCCCGACCCGCTAGAGGACCCAGACGGGTCCGCTGGGCCCGAAGGCGCCGCGGAGCCCGTCGGAGGAGAGAGTTTCCTCATGGCCATGAGGAAGCGCCCGATCTCCTCCGGCGTCGGGTCTAGCCCAGGGACCGGAGGGTGTGGAGCTGGACGCGGCGCCCGCGACTCCAACGGAGCCGCGTGGGTGGTGTCACCCGAACCCCCGGCCGCATCGCGCGAGCGTCGGGGGGAGTCTGAAGAGCGATGACGCCTCTTGGACTTCTTGTGCTTCTTACCCCACGACGACTTCGACCCGGAGGAGTGTGGCCTACTCTCGGAACTGTGGTGGCTCCGAGCCCGCGACCTGTCCCTCGACCTCCCGTGGGACCGAGACCTCTCGCGGCGTGGGACCGACTGCCGGAGTTCGAGTCGCCTGCGGGACCGCTCCCGCCTGGCTTTCGAAGAAAGGGCCCGGCAGTCGGAGCAGGCCTTGTCGTTGTGGTCGACGCCTAGACAAGTTAGACACAGGTGGCGAGGATCCGTGACCGACATAGCGCGGTCGCAATCCTCGCAGTGCTTAAAGCCAGGCATCCCTACGGCACCGATCGGAGTCGTAGACTTCGAGAAATGATCAAAAATGATCCAAAAAGTTAGTCAAAAATTGACTAAGGGTTACTGCTTTTTCCAGATGTGCGCTTGCTGGCGCGGAAAAAAGAAGAACTGACGTCAGCACGCGGAGGCGGCGTCTAATTACTCCGACGACGTCATCACGGCGCCCACGACGCCGACGACGGACGCGGAGCCGCAGACGACGCCTACCGACGCGCAAGGGTACTGCTACGCAAAAGTTTCCGGATCCAGTCTGACGCCTGGGGATATTCTAAGGTAAGGAATCTAATACTAACGTGTCTCTTTCAGATAGTATCATTTAATTTACAGGTCCAGGGCACAGGTAGTGCCACCTTACTAGGGGTTTACAAGTTAATCAGATATTCCAACTGAGTATAAGCCAATCGTACCATATTATAAGGAAAGAGCACATGCACTTTAGCACAGGTTAGCAATGGCAAAGTGTGCAGAGTCCTAAGGCCAGCCAAAACAAAGCCAGAAAAGCAGGAGGTCTGACAGCAAAAAGTTAGGGGAAAAACCATGCCAAGGATGCCGGGTCTAACAGTGACCACCTGAAGCAGATGACAGACAGACGATAGCCATGTGTAGTATTGCAAGAGAGAAAGATAATGTAGATTTGAAACTGAAGTTGCAAAACGTGCACATAACCTTTAAGGTTGTTGGGCGAATAGCCCTGCAAAAGGATGAACAAATGGGAAGGGAGAGGGGCAGGGAGAGGTATTAGAAGATGTAGAGTAGCAGGAGGACCAGGTTTTTTTCTGCAGACTGCTTGGGCATTGGAACTGGAACTCTTTCAATATTGTATCTAATCTACCAGCCCTTCCCGGTGACTGAAAGTATCATCTGATTACTCAAAACTCTTATCATGAATGTTAGGAAAGTCCGGAAGGTCCACACTGTGCCATGGATACCTTAATCCTGGTAAATCAAAAGGGCACCTTTGGAGAATGCAATATTAATGGTAAGCACAGTCCTTGCCTCATTGACATGGGCTCAAGCCATTTAGTACTAAAAAAAACTCTGACCTCCTCACTTTACTCTCTCACGCATATACACAGATAAAGTATTTCTAATCAACAAGTTCCTCACTCTATTTCTGAGCTTGCGTCCATTTCCCTGAGACCTGTTAATGATAAATATTCCTTTTTGCTGAGCCCAAGTTCCCCGACTAATCGGATAGGCAGAGATAGTCTCTGCAAGCTAAGCAGCACTGTATTTTTCACTCTAGAAGATGTGTTGTTAAATAAAAACCTGTCAACAAGTAAACAAACTACTCTCACTATTGTGTGAAAGCAGAAATCGTCTAAGCAATGCAAATGAAGCAACCATGTCTCATGTTCTAACTGAATTACTTTCAGAGGTACCATCATATCATCAATGGAACCATTTAAGGTGAAGGTCGAGCCCCACCCAAACCTCCCCTTCGCCCAGAAGAAACTACCCTAAATGCCCCAGTACTTGTTAAAACCTGATGGGGTACTATGCGGCTCGAGTTAGCTTCATTCCTCTCCATTTCAGAGGAGAGACAGTTATTAGAGCCAATCCAGCCTGTCCACATCATATTTTTACTTGACTCTTTCGGCCCCCTAGCAGGGCACAAACCAATTGTTGCTATTAGTGTGCAGAACTCTAATTTGAAACCACTCCACAGAACAAGGGAGATGGAAGAGCAGTAAGCAATCTGTGGTTTGAAAGAGTATATGCATACTTCTAATCACAGATTTCTTACCTTTAGTATAGATACTAAAGCAGTACCTACTAAGGGATCTAAGAGGTTCTGTTGAGTGGGCTCAGAACAAAATGTCTTGCAGAATCAAACAGGCAAAAATGTCCTTCCCATTGGACCTGGCTGTCAAGGCAGTAGGTCTTTGTGAATGGGTGCACTGATGCCCACGTTGTAGCCTAACAGATGTCCACGAATTACACTCCATGCGCCAAAGCACTGGTGCAGCCTTAGACCGGGCAGAATGGGACCACATAGTTTCCAGAAGCCTCTATTTGGCCAACTCATAGTAGATCTTGATGCAGAGGACTACCACGTTGACAGGGTCTTTTTCTGCATTGCCTTGACTTTCTTTGCCTCAGAGAACTTCACAAATAGCTGATCATCCACCCGATGAACTTTGGTGCGATCAATGTCGAACCTGTAAGACATTTTGAGGTGTAGCAGATAAGAGTTTCCCCCACCCTTTCGAGGGGTGAAACTGGGCAGACAATGTTGGAAAAGTGATGGATTATCAAACATAAAAAAGAGACACAACTTTGTTTGATTGCCTTTGAAAGCCGATGTTAAATATGTTTCTCACCAATACACTCAAGATGCAGGATCCAAGGACAAAACCTCTACTGACTGAACCGCTAACAAGGCACCTTTGTCCATGGGCTCTGAGGAACGCTGTATGTGTCCCAGGATGCTGAGCCACTATTGCCCACCTTAAAAGAGCTCACCGGGGGCGTGACCAGCAGCGAAGCAAGATGGCTGATAGTTAGAGAGGCTTCCAAATCTCGAACCCCCGAATCATAAAAATCTGAGTTTTAATCTGTGCTAGGTAAACAATAAGAGGTGCCGCCTAATTAAGAGACTCACCGGAGGGCTGAGGAGATGAAGTGGACCCCCATGGTGGAATAGATGTAGAGATACGAAGAGAGTCTAGATTACGGCTGACAGCCAGGGACCCGAGCCGAGAGACTCTTGGAGCCGAACAGATCGAGAGACGGGCACCAGCGACAGAAGACCCCCAGGACCGGTGGTGCCTTGGTTATCGGCCCTCGTCTAGACAAGGTGAGCTGAGTTGACCATCCGTGGGGTGGATGCGGGCAGGGCTGTGGATTGCTTGAGACAGTGGATACCAGAGTATTTGTTTTAAGGGCCTGAAAGGCCGGAGAAACGGTAGCCGAACCCTGGGGCAGAAGAAACACGTACTATAGAAGGACAAAGACTGAAATAAGCCAGTTAGGGAAAGACTGAGAGAGACCGGAGGGGAGAAGACTGTCAGGGGAGTTGGAAGCTCACACAGAGAGGGCAGGGCTGCGGCCTGTTCGAGACAATGGATGCTGGAATATCACGTTGGAAGAACCCGAAGGGCAAGAGGAATACCAGCCGAACCCAAAGGTGGCCGGAACACCCATTGTAGAGGGGCAAAGACGGACATACAGCAGCAAGGGAGAGATTGGCAGAAACGGGTGAGAGAAGCAGGAGGCCCCACCATAGCAGCAGTTGGGGAAATCGAAAAGATCTGGTGGAGGTGCAAAGCACTGAAAGTGCACACCATATCTTTCCCAGGAGGTGAAACCAGGGAGCAAAGAGGCAGGCAGGCAACGGCCTGAGCATCTGAAACGTAGCCAAAAGACAGACACAGGAGTGAGAGCCTCTGCCTCCCCAACCAGAAACAAAAAAATCGAGTCGAGAAACAGCAACCCCCCATATGAAGAAAGACACATAGGCAAGCAACAAGGCAAGAAGCCCCACAGTTGAGGGGCACAGTGAATCTACGTACGCCTCGGAACAGTGCACCACGCCAGGCCATCGGTAACGCTTGCAATAAGATAACCACCCTAGTCCCACCTGGAGGCACCCAACAGGCCACGTAATGCCCAAAGGCACGTACAGTCAGGCGGTGGAAGAACCAGAGGAGACAGAACAACAGTAAACGCTGCAACCTCAGTAAAAGGGAAAACTCATGCACCATGTCAGGCCGCCAATTAAGGCGAAACACCCACCAATCTAAGCTGGATAAATGCGCCTGGACAAGACAGACAGAGGCAGATGAGAGCAGAAACACAGGAGCCACTGCCAATGCCTGGAACCTACATCCAAAGATAACCTAACATTACAGTCATAATGATGGTTTTAAATAGAGTGTAGACCTCGCTGGAGTCTAGAATTGACTCCCTCACAACAGAACTTTCCCTGATCAAGGCTGACCTAAAAAGAAAATGAGCTTGAGAGGCACGGAGGTGGAGGAGAAGACAGCCAACCTGCAGAGTGACACAGCCATACTTAAAAGGAAAGTCAAGGAACTTTATGAAAATAGTATAGAGATAGAGGCAAAAATAGATGACTATGAAGGAAGGTCAAGACGCAACAACATAAATCCAAAGAAAGGGTTACTGTACCTATGAGGACACAACTAGTGTCCAGAGAGAAGTATAGAAAAGTGGGGATAGGAGTTTCTAGCTTCTTTTCCCTCAAAATGAGACAATCACAGAATGTCTCTTGATACCCTCACACATCACAAGGGATGTCGTGCTTCATCATTGGGCGTTGCTCCACGTAGGGCCGGTGCTGCAATGCCCTAGCGTGTCCCCTAAAGGGTCTCTTTAGCGGAGATCTTTTTACTACGCCGTATGATGAATGTTTTTGACCGAGAGGAGTCATGAAGTGCACAGTTTTAACACTGATTGTTTTTAAAAAAACTGTGCAGTTCATGACTTCTCCCAGTGAGTATTACACTTCTTTTAGATGCCCACACATGCGAAACAATATCAGCATACCTGTCCCCACAAACATAACAACCTGAGATGCAGACTCAATAAGGCACCATTCACTGTACCACACTCCAAGATATATCCCCAAAAGCTTCAAAGCTTTAAATGCATGCATCACAAGGCACTCTGCAAATTATCACACTCCAAGATGGTGTCCTGCGCATGCGTTATGGAGGAGGGGAACGCCCACGGGTAGCCAGGCAGCCGGACGTCAGGCAACAGGAGAAGCACTACTTTATGGGATCCGACCAACCTCCCAGCCAACATCTAGGCATGCATGCAAGGGGGTGTAGCAGACTCGCACACCCGGCAAAAACCCTAAGTAAGACGCCTTTGGCCCCCCCTCAGGAACAGTCAATGGGCTATGCAGCCGGTACCAATACTGGGTGCCAGGGCACCACATAGTCTTCTAAAAAACTCTGTTTCTTCTCCCATTGACAATTACAGCCCGTTACAGTGTGGGCGGCCATACGATAGCCTATGGAGCTATTGAACATTATTAATAGGTAAGAATATGCTGAATTTAATGTTTAAAGATGTATGCATTCCACCTTATTGAGAAACGAGGAATACTAGTGGTTACTATGAGATGACGCCACCCTACACATAACACAAGGGGGACTGCTCCACCACTTTATTATAAGGGGTTATCTATTTTTCTATCTCTCAACTATTCATAACTATTTTTGGTCCTGATGAAGCGCCAAGGATCGTTTAGACCACCACAAGGCGTGAAACATGTCAACCTTGTAGTTACTAGGGTACATCATTACCCCTGCAGTAACAATAACCTACAGGTTTTTTATTCTGACAGGGGAACCAACATATTAAAAATCGTTTAAGGTTCCCCCTAGCCAGTTTTAAATACTTGTTCATTCACTCACCTTTCACAACCCCTTTTCAAATAAATCTCACACCCTCACTCATCATATGGCGTAATAAAAAAATCTCAGCTAAAAAGAGCCTTTGGAGATTGCAGCACCGGCCCTACAAGGAGCAACCCCCAATGATGAAGTATGACATCCCTTGGGATGTGTGAGGGGAAACGAGAGAGTAATTCTGGGGTTGTCTCATTTTGAAAGAAAAGAACCTAGAAACGCCTCTCCTCACTTTTCTTTACCTCTCTCTAGACACTAGTTGTGTTCTCATAGGAACAGTAACCCTTTATTTGGATTTATATTGCTACATGGAGCACGGGTTCGGGACCTCAATGAGCACCCAGTCCCCCCTCTTCTTTGATTGATAGACATTAGTACAGGGGCTCAGCTGAGGCACTACTCTCTTTCTCTGTTTTTGCTCACTTTATCCACCCCTACCTCACTTACGATACATAGCCTTACTATCATGTCCATCATGAATGAAAATCTTGGACTTAGTTTTGGGGAAGACATTGTGGCAGAAATATTAAAAACTCCCTCACTACTTGATACAGAGGGGAATATGGCAACTATCAACAACCATGGGGATTGGAATTCCATTGCTTCCCTAAAAAAACAACAAGTGAAAATAGCATTACATGAAGCTTTAATAACAAAATACCTTAGGGCCAACATGGTACCTAATGGTTAACTAGTAAGAACGAGAAATGGTGGGTGGTGTGTGGCACTCCTTAGGATCTTCAAGGTTATCTTGATGCTTTATCTGTGTAAATTTGCGTATAACTTTTCTGGGTGCCACCGGGTAAAATCCCCTCTGACCCTAGGGGGTTTGGAGATTGAAATAACAGTAGGTGCAGTGTCGACCAAACGACACTGTGCCCTTCTGGCAATCCTTGAGAGACACTGTCTCTGGCTTAAATTTTAATTGTAATCCATTAAAGTTAAATCATGTAGTCAATCTCCATTCATCATTGATCAAATGATAGAGTATTTATTTCAAAGGTTCATGCAGATCGGTTCAGTAACCCCTTCCATGCTCATGACGAGCTGAGCTCGTCATGAGTTGCGCCGCTCGCATGCTCATGACGAGCTCAGCTCGTCATGTAACGCGGTAATTCTAAAAAAGCCGCACAGCGCAAAAATGACCGCAGCGCGCATGCGGTTATAACATTCAGAATTCATCTTCAAATAATCGATTTTCAACAAGTAAATATCGCCTCTTCATTTGATAAAGACTCAAATTGCGAATGGTACATCCCTATGCATTTCGGGACTCATGCCCTTCATCAGGGGATTATTGTACTATCTTAAGAAAATGGAAAAGTGTAAGTTGTAGTGTACTGTTCAGGTGTGGTTGCTCTTACAAATAATAATGACATGGTGCAATATGCATACTTAAGAATGAAAATAAAAAGATTACTAGAATTGTTAACAATCAGTGCTGGTGATTGTAACGTGGTGGTGATGTGCAAACTTCACTCTAGATATTGATGGGTGATGGTCAGTGTACCGGGTTAAAGTGTCTATAGGAAAAAACAAAATCGTGCGAGTGAGTCGGAATCCCGTGAAGTTGGTTAATGAAACGAGACAAGAAAAAGGTTATCATCACGAAGATAAAGTGAATGGCAAAACGCCGAGTGATTAGGCGGTCCGATTAACTATGTGCCGAATGGCTCCGTGTTCTGAGTGACAGCGGGTTAAGCAAAATTCAATGAGGTTTAGTGCTAACCGTGCAGATAAGCTATAAGTGATGGGGAACGTAACAATCTTACCACAAATAAGTTCGTGGCTGGAAAGGAACTCCGACGGTCAGTTCCAAGCTCGAAGCTCAAGATGCTATGTGGTGCGCGTGCGTCAGGAGTATTAACAGGGTTGTTAGAGCACAAGAAAGGACTAGCTTGTGTGGCGGCCATATTGTAACGGTAAAGTATTATATGGTCGACGAGTGTAAAAACAAACGGGTGCACATCACCACCACGTTACAATCACCAGCACCGATTGTTAACAATTCTAGTAATCTTTTTCTTTTCGTTCTCAAGTATGCATATTGCACCATGTCATTATTATTTGGGAGAGCAACCACACCTGAACAGTACACTACAACTTACACTTTTCCATTTTCAGATCGTACAATAATCTCCTGATGAAGGGCATGAGTCCCCATTCGCAATTTGAGTCTTTATCAAATAAAGAGGCGATATTTACTTGTTGAAAATCGATTATTTGAAGATGAATTCTGAATGTTATAATGAACCAATCTGCATGAACCTTTGAAATAAATACACTATCATTTGATCAATGATGAATGACATTGACTACATGATTTAACATTAATAGATTACAATTAAAATTTAAGCCAGAGACAGTGTCTCTCAAGGAGTGCCAGAAGGGCACGGTGTTGTTTGTTCGACACTGCACCGACTGTTAACTAGTAACAACGGCACCACAAATCTTTCTAGAGGACCTCATTTTTAGGCGTGAATGGAGACAAGATAGCCTGGAAATGTACCTGTGATTGGCTGGTCCTCATCATCAGCACTGCCAAATGTCTATCAGATGCCTTAATTATCAAAATAAACATAGCAGAAAACGGACTGAAGACACAGATTAGTATCACTGCATACAAAACACACCTGGCACAAATCAATGCAGAGATG
Source organism: Lissotriton helveticus (assembly GCF_964261635.1). Lineage (NCBI taxonomy): Eukaryota > Metazoa > Chordata > Amphibia > Caudata > Salamandridae > Lissotriton > Lissotriton helveticus. The sequence continues at coordinate 1,492,592,692 of NC_136057.1, forward strand.
AATGAGCGCAAAGACTATCTGATGCAGCAGAAAATCCCAAAACTACAGAATGATATCAGAAGGTTCGATAAGGAGAAAGTTTACCCCTACACCAAGGAGGACTACCAACCACCCGGAAGCGACATGTCCTCCGAGGAAGGCTCAACAACATCGCTAAGATCAAACCGTTCATCCCACAGTGAGTCAAGCAATGACAGCTGGGGAAACCTTTTAGGCCGGCAGGGACTTCTACCCCCACCACCAACCATGTATAGATATCCTAATCAACCATACCCTAAACATGCACCCATGTGGTACCCTGGTTATGCAGAACCCAAACAGGGATTTCAACCCCCCGTTTTCCAACACCCCACTCCCCCTCCCTTTTGGAACAGAGGCAGAGGCAGAAGAACAAGAAGAGGGAAAGAAAAAGAGGTCCAATGGCAGGATGCCAAAACACGATGACAAACCAGGAGCCAGACGACCAAAAAAAACTGATCAACATATCTGACAGAACGCTTCCCAATGAGGACGTCTCCGTACTACAAAAATAATTAGGCTTCGTTAATGAGTTTTGCACCTAGTGCATTTCTTCACTTTGGATGATATAGTAGCTTAAAATGTGCCACCGGGTTTGATATGTCTGGGACTGAGTGTGGGATGCTGTGGCCTTATGAAACAGATTATTCCCATACACCAAGCCCCCCCCTTCCTTCCTTCCTTTTTACCCTCACTTGTTTTTTTTTTTTTTTTTTTTTTGTTTTGCTGAGTTTTATATAGCGCGAACTAGAACCGAACCGAATCAGTTATCAGAGCGCTTTACATAGCACCAGTTACGTTACATGAGGACAAACTTTCATTTTAGGCACGGGGAGATTAAGTGATTTGCTTTGCCCAGAATCACAGGGGGTTTTTGGCGTTGTTACCGAGACTCGAACCAAGTTCCCCAGGTCCGAGGTCGAGCGCCTTAGCCGTTAGGCCAACAGTTGCTAACAGTTGCTCTTTGTGGTTTTATATAGTTTTATTATAACTAATCTGTTTACTTACATAATAGTCAAGACTTTATGGCTCAGCTGAAAGGAGTCAATAGAAATTTGCAGTTCTCATGTTCTAAAGAGCTATTTGTGCTCTTGCATGGTGCTTAGATGTTGCTGTAATGACAGGACACAATGTTGGAAGTGCGAAGTATAATCGCTAAGTATCTGTATCCTTCTGAGACGAGCTACTCTCGCTGAAGCTTTTTTCCTATCTTTGTAAGGATTTTATGTATTTCTTATTAATGTGAACTGTCGCTCCAACTGGTGCTCGTTACTTTTATGTTTGTATCATGTTTTCATCTATCTACAAAATCTCAATAAACAGATTAAACAAAAAAAAGGATTAGGCTTCATACCCACTCCTAAGGAGAACAGTTTCAAACTAAATGGAGAACTACACCAACTCTTCCGAAAAATATTATTTCCAGGACAAGGTGATGCCTGAAAGAAGAGACACTGGATTCACCAAAATTCACCCCCATGACAGCCATGGTACCTAGCGAGGTCCTCCCTTTCGAGAAGGCGATCCTAAAAGAGGTAAACGATTAGAACCCAAGAAACCATATAACAACTTATCATCAAAATTGAGAGGAGCCATATCTACACTCAGCATGAGTCAGACACGGGACTAGTGGTGTACCTTTCGGACGCCACACTGAGTACAGATTAAGACAAAGTCCTCAATAAAGGCCTGGGTTTTGTTCCCACATTCTTTGTGGATAAATTTTGACTAAGGTATGAACTGAGCGAACTTTTCCGTAAGGTGAGGCTAAAAGCATTTTTTATGGGTACACAAGAAACAGAGAAGGATGAAGGATATACTAATCTCCACCTAAAATCCACCTTTTGTCCTCCAACTACACTCTTACCCCCAAAAGTGAGCGCCTTCGAAGAAGCAGTGACAAAGGAAGTAGAGGGTTTGTCCCCAAAAAAAGAATACCTTCAACAACCTAAGTAAGAAACAACAGGAGGCCCTACACCATCAGAATATGAGGGTGATATCGTAATTAAATCAGCCGACAAAGGTGGAGCTACGGTGATACAGAATACCGCAGCATACCGGGAAACCTGCATGAAACTATTGTCAGACATTACAAAAAGATTCAAAGAGACCCCACCAATCGTCTCAAGAAGACTATTGAGACCCTCACAACGAAGGCTTTGGACAGAAACTGGATCACTGAGAGAGAACATGAATTCTTGAATTCGGAAGACCCCAGAGCTCCATTGTTCTATACAATACCGAAGATTCACAAAGGGAAGATTCCACCACCAGGAAGACCTATAGTGTCGGGAATTGGGTTCGTTCTAGAACCTTAATCGAAATACACAGATTGGTTCTAAGAACCCTGGTCACAGAAATCAAAACCTATGTACAGGACACAAAACACATGCTCAATATACTAGCAGACATGGAGTATGATCCTGAGAGCAACATCTTGATGTATCTAGACGTAGAGGTCCTTTATACTAGTATTCCCCAAGAAGAAAGCCTACGAGTCATTGAACAACTGCTGTACAGGGAATATTGACAATGGAAGGCACCTATTGCCTGGATCATCAAATTGATGCACCTTGTCCTTACTGAAAATGTCTTCACATTTCCAGGGGACATGCATGGGCAGCACGTTTGTGCCAAGCATAGCGTGTCTGTACATGAGTCAACTTGAGGAGGAACATATCTGGTCTCTCAATCCCTTTACTGAAAGAATATTGAAATGGGTGAGATACATCGATGATATTTTGATCGTATGGAAAGGTGACTCTGGAAGCTTCATTTAATTCACAGGGTGGATAAATAATCTGAACCCACACTTACAATTCACACAGACATCCAATAGCAAACACGTTTTCTTTCTGGATATAAACATCATTGCCAAAGAAGGAAGACTGATGAGTTCTTTATACACAAAATTGACGGACAAGAACAGTCTACTACAATTTGACAGTGCGCATCCGAGGGTCCTGAGGGAGCATTTACCAGTGGGTCAATTCCTTAGGGTCCGGAGAATTTGCACTGACCTGAATGACTTCAATAAAGCACTGAGTAAGAGATTAGAGCAAAAAGCCTGCCCCAAGAAAATCATAGAAACGGCACGAAAAAGATCAAGGAACACTCCTAGGTCAGCACCTCGAGACTAATCAGAAATCAGAGACCAATTCACGGATATGCGTCAACATACAATTCGTCATCAAATGAGATCAAAAAGATTATTAACCAGAAATGGCCTATCCTGACTTCAAATACACTAACTTTTGCTAAACCAATGTTCTGGTTTAAAAGAAACAGAAGCTTGCTGGATTCTTTGGTAAACACGGGTGAGTATAGACCAAAAACCAATTCCCAAATGACATTATGAAACCAACCACCTGTTAGGGGCCATTATCCCTGTGGAAATTGTGTGGTGTGCCCTTTCACTAAGCACACGAAAGAAATCGACTTAGGCTTAGGTCATCCTTGGGAACAACGAGCACACACAAATTGTAATTCACAACATGTGGTGTATGTCATACCCTGCCCGTGCAAATGAATGTATGTAGGAATGACCAGCAGAAAGATTAAGATACGCATGAGTGAGCACCGCAGCACAATCAGGTGGGCAATTTCATCGACAAAACGCACATCCCATTATCCGGAAAAGAACCATTCAGATAAAGAACTGAGCTCGAGCGTGATTGAACAGGTAAATGGAGGTGGCAACCTGGTCAAGAGATTTCTCGAACAACGATGGGTTTATCGTTTGAGAACCGATGAGAAAGGTTTAAATGATTCCATACCTTGGAATCAACTAAACCACATGTAGTAGATTAGTAATGGTGTTAAGTGTAACAAACAATGTGTGCATACAAGTACATTGACCCTGTATAGATATCACAATGCTGGTTCATACACAGTCATAGGAACACACAACTATGTACATCTCATTTGGTTTTTAGTTAACATTAGTCACATGTGGAAACGACTACAGAATTTGACAGAATTTGATCTTTATTGTTTAGTTAGTTAAAAGCATAACAAATTTTCTTTATAATATTCACACAAGGATAAAATAACCTAAACAGAAAATCAGATAATCATTAATTTCAATAAAACAACTAAAAAATAAATAAATAAATATATATAATTTCCAAATAATTTCTTTCCTAAAACCTTAAAAACAAAGACTACCTTCAGATTTAGTCCTCAGTCCTAATAAGACTTAAAGATGTTAAGTAGCCAATAAGGTATTTCCTTTCAAACCGTTTTCAAAGGCCAACAGAAACTTTATCATCTTACAGTTCATTTGGGGAGCCGTTGAATCCAAACCTCCAATAACTGCTGTCCTACATGTGCGAATTCTCTTAACCAGAAAGATATTCTTCAAGAAAAACACTCGCTCTTTATTCAGCTTTTTACAATGGCATAGTATATGGATCAGATCTTCCTTTGTGTGACCACATAGGCGACAAACAATAGATTCAACGTGCTTCCAAGTTGGTTTGTCAGCAAGAGTTGGAGATTTACCAAAACGCAGAGCCATCAATCTTTTTTTGATAAAAATAGAAAAAGTTGTGTCCAAGTAAGCCGCCGAGGTAAGAGTTTTGTAGCTATTGATCACAATCCATGAATGGGAACGATGAGAAAAAATGTCTTTGTCTGTGATCAACGAGTGAAATTTGGCGGCTTTATTTATTACCTGTTTAAATGAAGTGAACGGCAAATTTTTATCCCATAAGTTGGTGGTGCATGTTAACTCCAGTGCACTAAACAGGAATTTATTTGCCTCTGAATTTGTTTGTGTTTCCAGCTCCTGCCATAAAATTAAGTATTAAGTATGTATTAAGATTATTATTATTGCGGGCATTTTCCTTTATTCGATACCAAACTTTGATGCATGTGCACAGTCTTTCCAGTATTTCATTCATTAATCCGAATTCTAATCGCATTTGCGCTGGTGATGCTGACCTAGGGAGTTGGAAGACCTTTTTATAAATTTTAGGTATTAAGTTGTTTAAAAATTCGGAGTCCTTACCATGCATTGCAACACTTGCATAAGCTAAGGTGAGTAACGCTTTACTTGCAATCACTGTTAAGAGCGGTTTTAACGATGGATCTTCCAATTTGTTAGACAATGTGCAGAATGCAAATAGTAAAGCAGCTGCTCTTTGTGACAAATAGTTTTTTTGCTCTTTTAAGGCAAGCTTGTCATCAATATATTAACCCAGGTATTTATAATAGGATACTCTTTCCAGATGATTTCCTTCAAACATGATATTATATTGTACAGATCGTCGATTAGTGATTAACATTGTTTTCGTTTTTGAAGAATTAAGAGCAAGATTATTTATAGCCAGAAAATTTGAAGTTACTGTTAGCAATCTGGACAATCCAATTTTTGTTAGACTCAGAAGCACAATATCGTCTGTGTTTGCCAGGTGTGTAAGTTGTAATTTGCCTAATTTCGGTGAGTGAGCATTACAATTATCTAATTTGCCGGAGAGATCAGAAATAAATAAGTTGAATAAATGTGGAGCAAGGACGCAACCCTGTTTTAGTCCAACTGTAGTATACACCTTTCTCGATAAACGGGATCCGTCCCCCAGTTTTACTTGCGTCCATGTGTCCAAGTAAAACAACAAAAGGCCCATTAATATGCTCTCAGGTATCCCCCATGCTTTTAGCTTTGCCCACAACAGGTTCCGGTCCACACTGTCAATGGCCGCTTGCAGGTCTATAAAGCACAGGTGCAGGTCCTGTTTTGTGCGCTGGCATTTTTCGGCTATCATTGTGACAGATAGAATGCTCGAGATTGTTACGATTCCTTCTCTAAACCCAGTTTGGTTTATAGGGATTAGTTCTCTTTCTCCAGACCAATTTACCAGATCTTTTAGTACTAGCGATGCGAAGTATTTGGCTTCCACATCCTGTAGTGCAATTAAGCGGTAATTGAGTGGATTCGATCTGTCCCCGCCTTTAGATATGGGCATAATTATGGAACCTTGCCAGCTAGCCGGAACTTGGTTGTTAATCTGCACGTCAGCAAACAGTTTCTCAAGGTGAAGACTCCAAGTCGGGTGCATATTTGGCTTGCGGAATACCATTTGGTCCCGGTGCCCCATTACCTTTGCCCTTTTTAATTATTTTTATTATTATCTCGCCTGCGGAATAAGTACCATATTTTGCATCAGGTAATGATATGTTGGTTGGAACCATTATTGAAAGTTGCCCGCAGCGTTCTTCCTCAATTATTGTATTGTTAGAATTTTTCAAAATGAGCGGTTTCCCTGGAAGTTTTGATGAATTTTCTTTGAATTTTGACGATAGAAAGGTAGCCCATTCTGATTCCTGCACGTTGGAAGTGAGAATATTTCGGGCCCTTGTTAATTGATTTATTATTTTCCAGAATGTGTTTGAATTTGGGTCCTTGCTACTAAAGAGCAGTTTAGACCAAAAACTCTCATTTTTCCTTTTGTTAAATTCTCAGACCTCCTTTTTGTATGTTTTTCTTTGTAGTAGAAATAATTCCCATTGATGTCCATCTTTATCATGCAACTGCAGCTTCTTTTGGATTTTACGCAAGTCCCTTCTTAAATCTAGCAACTTTTTCGGCAATTTACTATTAGGACCGAATCTCTTGGCCTTTGTGTCTGATAACTTCATTTTAGTCTTTAATTTCTCCAGGAAGAGGGACCATGCTTGTATCTTATTCATAGGAGCGTTCCCTAATTCATCCAATGTATTCTCTATTATCGAGAACCATTCGATTTTTTTTGAGGTTGAAACGACTATGTACGTCTCATGTGCCTTTATTACCTTTAGCCACATGTTGTGATAAAATGGGAGATAATGAGTACTTCAATATATATTTATGACCCTGACAACAATATAGATGAGCCCACTCGATTCACTAGCGCTCCCCCCACAAGAATAAGAATTACTGTGCTGATCCTCACGTGACCCATGTACAGCCCTGCCCATCTAGGAGCAACATACACAGTACTCACTCAAACCATTACTGTCTGATCTGTATAGTAGACAAAGCGGTTTCCCATCACACTGATAATTTTAATCTTTCTTTTGATCATGCGGACTCTCAAAATTACTTGGAACTATGAAATCAGTTGGTTCCCATTTCATCAGTCAATAGGTTTTCTTAAAAAAAAACAACTTAAAAAAAAAATATTTAATATAAATATAAACCGTGGTAATGAATGACAAAGAGTGCTATTTTTGATTGCCATAAATGATATTTGACATAAGACAATAGTGGCGTAATCTTGTCCGTACCGTGAGGGGTAATATACAATACTTATACCATACAGCATACCCGTGGTTTGAATTTAGGACAGACACAATAGTAGCTTAGACTACATATCCCATCATCCCCGAAGCCGCACGCATCATTTACGGCAGTGCCGGTCACGTGCACCGCCAGGGATACGTAGAACAAAGCAGTCTCCTTAAAAACAGGAAATGAACCAATAGAGTTGCGCGAGCCCGGTGAATAGTAACGAAAAGGTGTAGGAGCAGGGCAAGACACTTGAGGACGTGAGTATGCACAGACATGACAGCTATCACAACCTGCAGAAGGTATGTGGATATAGGGGAGAAGTATCCAATTTTAATACTCCGCTCAACCAGGCTTGTTGTTTTTTTTCCTTCGTTTCTCTCCCTTAGTTTTTCATGCCTGTATGGAACCATTTCTACCATCAACAAACCTAACGCTACATTTAGTGTTTGACTACAGGGCTACCCCTCTGACTATATCCCCGTGAAGTGTTACCTCTCCCAGATTGGGGTAAGGGTGAGACGAATGCTCAAACTATGCGTGCACGACGGATGGCTGCGTTTGAACTTGGGCGTGATTTGAAGTCGACTTATTAATACACTGGTACTAAATAAGGATAGAATGCGATAAATATCGCCACAACACAATATGTATCACTTATTAGTCACAATAGTGATATGGATATGAGATAAGAAGAAGGTGTGAATAATGGACACTTTTGAGGATTGATAACTGGAATGACTCCGAAAAACGGATGAGCATGGGTGAATTTCTTTGCACATCACCTGGGGGATATAATGATAACTACAGTATTAAGTTGCTGTGTTATACTTTGTTTTGTTTCTCCTTTTTTTTCTTTTGTAGATGGACAAGAAGGAACAAGATCTTTAACATTAAAGATAAGTGTATCTTTTCTTATGAAAAAGGAGAAGCTACCTGCCCTTTCTTTATCACTGGAGCAGCTTGATAATTTTCTTCTGCACATACCAGGGAGGGAACTTCTATACTCCTATAGCCCTGAAGAAAGCCTAGGACCTTTGATAGGCCATTAGATAGGCTGAAACATGTTGGCACTAGGGTCATAGGACCAATAATACATCCAATTGACCCTTTATATGCTTTTTTATTTTAATGTCCCATGCTGTTCCACGAATAAAGGATACCAGGAGGAGCCTGAGGATTTTTATTCTATAAGACCCCCTGGCCAGATCTTGCAAGCACTCCCTGAAATACGGTTGAGCCCACGCTGACTTTTAGGGGACAGGGTGACCCGATGATGAAGCATGACACCACTACGGTGTTTGAGGGTAATTAAAACAAAAAGGATTTTTTTCCTTTCCCACAACCCAGTCGTTAACATCTAGGTCGCTTCATCAAAACATCCCTCCAGGGTTATCTAGTGTTATCTTGACATATAGTGGGGTACCTTTTGTGATTACAAGTTTACTTAGGGAGGACGTACTCCCACTTGAGAGTTTCTCTCTGCCCTTTGAACACAGGAGGAGTATCCCTCCTCTTAGTGTGTTAAGGTTATTGCAAGACGAAAATATCATCATCAAAACCAGCTGACAAAGGGGGTGCCACCATAATAATGAATACCTGTGACTACGAGCAAGAATGTCTGCGCCAGTTAGCCGACACCAAGTACTCTAAGAAACTTGAAACCGAGCCCACCGAGACCCTGCTTACTCGCATCAAGATCACAGTGAATGAGGCGAAGATGCAAGGATGGATGACTAGAAACGAGTCTGGATTTCTCATAAATACTTCCTCCAAGATACCATACTTCTACGTGTTACCCGAGATACACAAAACGCATCCTTCCACCACCAGGACACCCTTTCGTCTGTGAGACTGGCTCCCTGTTGGATCCTGGGTCAATTCATTGACTTCTCTTTACGCCCATGGTCCAGATGACTCCTTCCTACCTAAAAGACACAATCGACGTCCTCAACCTTATCACTGAAATCAATACAACTAATATTGCATAAATTAACCTCTTGAGGATCTCGGACATTGAAGCACCTTACACGAACGCTCCCCAAGATGCCACGATCGAAGGAGTCGAAAATCTACTACATACAACAGAGATTGCCTACCAATACCCCTGCGGAGTTCATAATGGACTGCATCACCCTGGCCCTCAAGAATAACTTCTTTATGTACAAAACCAACATATACAATCAAATACAAGGTACTTCCATAGGAAGTACCATTGAAGCCAGTGTGGCATGTCTGTATATGGCACACTTTGAGTCTCAACACATCTTTATCGACTCCAACCCCTTCCAGGAGAATATTCTGACATGGAAACGTTACACTAACTATATCCTCATCTTCTGGAAGGGAACTGAAGAAAGCTGCCAGAGGTTCAGCAACTGGATCAACAACTTGAACCCATAACTACACTTCACTAAATCACAGTCTAACAAAGAAATCCCATTTCTAGACCTACTGCTCTCTATCAAACAGGGACGCCTAAACACCAAAACCTACAAAAAAGAAACAGACTGTAACAGTCTCCTCTCTTTCGATAGCCACCACCCAAAGGCTTTACGGGAAAAATCACCCCTATGGCCAATTTCTCAGGTTCCGGAGGAATTACAGCTCCCTAACGGAGTACGATTCCCAAGCAGCGTCACTAACAAACAACCTGGAGACCAGGAACTATCCAACAGGTGTGAAAACGAAAGCTAAGGGCACGCAACAACAATCGTGAGGACCTTCTGGAAACCAAACTACAACAGAAGAAGATGTGATGACCTGTGTTACCACCTTCACCCCTCTGTCTAATAAGATGAAAAACATAATTCTGAGAAACTGGAGGATCCTGAACACAGACGCTCCGACCATATCACAGCCCAGGTTTGCTTTCAAAAGGACGACCAACATAAGAGACCAATTGGTACACACAATACCACGTCCCTGCAAAAACCAGGGGGAGAACACTGTGAAACCTGTCCCCAGTAACAGGACATTACCCATGCAGGAACAGCAGCGCCTGTGCATCCACCAGTCACATTAAGATATTGCAACTGGGAGAATTCACCTGGCAACAGAGACAACACACAAACTAACACAAAGAACTGTGTATACCTCATATCGTGCCCTTGTGAACTCCTCTACATAGGGATGACCACCAGACCAGCCAAAGTCAGAACAGGGGAACACAGGAGCACTATTCGATGCGGTCGCACCTCAACTAGAATGTGTAATAACTTCATCGACAGCAAACACTCGGCTGAAGACATCAGATGGACAATCATAGAAGCTAATCCTGCCTGGAGTACCACAGCCCTACTAAGACGTGAACAATGATGGGTCTATCATCTTCAAACTTACAAAACGGGACTAAATGAGGCCATCCGGTGGATCGATCTATGACTCACCCATTAGGACCCTGGGCTCAGGGCCTGTCCCCACCAGACATTGTGAAACATGATTTTCAGTTCCCTCTAGATATATGGCTTATTATCTCTCGAACGTCAGAAAACAAAAAAAACATGAGTCCTTCCCTCTATGTGCCACGTGGGTAACAGAATATAAGATACACATCTGTCTCTATTCACCACTAAAGGGCGAGCACACATTTAACAAGCACATAGACATGTGCGCTCATACCACACTTGTCTCTCTGACAGGGGCACCTGACTCAATACTCATTACTCTCCACTCCCAACAATATCACTTGACATGATATGTTTAATATGCTTTAACAGTCTGCAGTCTGCCACTGGTCTACACGTTGATACACAATCAGTGTTTAAAACTGTACACTTCTTTTAGATGCCCACACGTGTGCAACAGTATTAGCATACCTGTCCACACAAACATGGCACGCTTAGATACAGATTCAATTAGGCACCCTTCACTATACCACACTCCTAGCTGTCTCCCCAAAAGCTTCAAAGCTTAAATGCATGCCTGACAATGCACTCTGCAAATTATGACACTCCAAGATGGCGCCAGCTTATGCGCTATGGAGCGGGGGAACACCCACTGGAAGCCAGGCAGACGGACATCGGGCAACAGGAGAACCACTACTTTATGGGAACCGACAAACTTACCAGCCAACATCCAGGCAAACATGCGAGGGGATGTAGCAGACTCGCGTACCCAGCAAAAACTGTAAGTAAAACCCCTGCGACTCTCCCTCAAGAACAGTAAATGGGCTATGCAGCCGGTACTAAAACTGGGTACCAGGGCACCGCATAGTCTTCTAAATAAACTCTCAGTTTCTTCTCCCCTTTCCCCCATTGACAATTACAGCCCGTTATGGTGCGAGCTGCTATACGATAGCCTATGGAGCCTATTGAACATTATTAATAGGTATAAATATGCTGAATTTAGTGTTTAAAGATGTATGCATTCCACCTTATCGACAAGCGATAACAAGGAATATATGGGCATCCAACTGATTAAATTAATCTGTAACTTGAACAAGTGCACTGCGTTACACCACAATCGTAAGAGTTTGTGCACAGAGTGAATGTACAGCGCACGTATCTCACACCAGAACCTGGCACCCACAGTTCCTCTCCCCTGCTTTGCAGTTTGGATGAGATGCCATCAAATATCTCGTCACTTGGAATCAAACAATAACAATGCTTTCATGTTCCTGTGTCTGTCTATGTATCATCTGTGTGTTTTTTATTTTTTTTCTAGGTCGGATTACTAGTGGTTACTATTAGATGGCACCACCCTACATATAACCCAAGAGGGACCGCTCTACCACTTTAATATAAGGGGTTATCTATTTGTGTATCACAACTATTTATAACTACTTTTGGTCGTGATGAAGCGCCATGGATCGTTTTGACCACCTTAAAGCGCAAAACAAGTCAACCTTTTAGTTACTTGGGTACATCATTAGTCCAGCAGTAACAATACCCTACAGGTTTTTTATTCTGACAGGGGAACCAATATATAAGAAATATTTTAAGGTACCCCTAGCCAGTTTTAAATACTCACTCACCACCACCACCATTAACAACCCCCTTCAAATAAATCTCACACCCTCACTCATCATACAGCGTAATTAAAAGATCTCCGCTAAAGAGACCCTTCCGGAGTCCCATAGGGCATTGCAGCGCCGGCCCTACGAGGAGCAACGCCCAATGATGAAGCATGACATCTCTTGGCATGTGTTAGGGCAACACAAGAAACATTCTGTGATTGTCTCATTTTGAGAGAAAAGAACCTAGAAGCTCCTCTCCCCACTTTCATTTACCTCTCTCTGGATACTAGTAGTCTCCTCATAGGAACAGTAACCCTTTCTTTGGATTTATATTACTACATCGAGCACGGGTACTGGACCTCAACAAGCTCCAAGTTTCCCTCCTCTTCTTTGATTGACAAGACGCAACAACGTCAGAATTATAGGTATACCAGAACGATCAGAAGGACCAGCAACTGACTTATTTGTTGAAGACCTAATCCTAAAATCCCTTAAGCTCCGTGCATCTCCAAATATTTTTCGGTGGAATGCACCCACTGAGTTCCAGAGCGTAGACCGAGACCAGGAGCACCTCCGAGACCGACACAGGCCTGTTTTTTCAACTGTCAGTAATGAGATGCAATACTTCGCAGCGCACCGCCAGTGCGCAGTAAAAACAGTGAAATCACATTCTTTCCAGACTTCACATTAAAAGTCTAGAGACAGAGGCGCAGCCTAATGGAAGTCAAGAAAGCTCTGAGAGAAAGGAACCTAAAATATGCAATGCTATTCCAAGAAAAGTGAAAGGTAGAAGCAGAAGTCTGGTTCATCGCTACCCCAGAGGAGGCATAAGAGTGGCTGAAGGGCTGGAGAAGAGTTGGAGACCCCAACTCCTGAGAGAGGAGACACAAACGACTGGGAAAGATAATGGAAGCCGGAGCCGCTAAAAAGACCGAACCAACTCACAACAAAGGAAATCCACCTATAACTGAGCCAGAAACCACAGAGGACGCCTGAAGACCTATACGAATATTCTCAAAATTGAAGAAGGGGAAGTGAAACCAGAAGAGACAAGTATGGTGCATTAGTGAACTTCGAGGTCGTGAATTCGGAATCCAAGACCCGCCAAGCAGAGCGGGGGAAGACGGATGACTCCCTGTACCAGGAGACATGAGACTCTTGAGAGGAGTATGAACTACCCAAGTATTATTGTACCTAGCACTGTTTAAAATATATTTAGGGGAGGATGGGGAAGGGAGAGAGACTGGGACACTGATCCCCAAGTTAGGGTCGGGAAGGGGCGACAGGCACTCTGCAGAGTTTGGGACACAGGTAGTTTTAGGCCTGAGATGCAGGGAGGCAGGCAGGGGGGATAGTTTAGTTCTAATATACCATAAAGATAGAGTAATTACATTTCAGGTTAGTCAGCAGGGGACGTTACAAGTGACATTCGGGTCAAGATTTGTAAAATTATAAATTTGTAGGCCCCACGTCCACATATGGGGAGGGACCAAAAAAAGGATGCACCACAGGTATAGGGATGAGTGACAATGTTACTATGCCTCTTTTGAGACTTCGATCGTGGAATTTTAATGGGTTGGGGGATAAGCTGATTGGTGCTCCAATATATTAAGCGCCACTCACTGTGTGGCACTCATACAGGAAACACACTTAGTTGGAAAAACATACAATTGACAGATGTGAATATACCCTAGCCGTTCACGCCAGTTTTCACAACTGGGTCAAGAGGAGTTGGGGTGCTGATGAGGAAACAGTTCCACTTCATGGTGGAAAAGATATGGACAGGGACACTCTTTCTGGAAAACATTTTCTGCTTTTGACTGCCTACCTGACCCTGTCGTCGCTGGATCTCCCTTTGCTCCTGGTTTGCTAAGGGGACTGCTAACTGCTGTGAGGACTGTTGCGTGCCTTTGGCCGGCACCCTTTCATCCCGCGGACCGCACGCGGCCCTGGACTCCGACTCCCAGAGGGCAGCGCGGTCTCGCGAGAGGTGTGCAGCAGTTTTCCAGCCCCCGGGGCTTTAAAATTGTGCGCGGGCTCCCAGGACGCACGCGGGTTCGCCCGGGACAAGGGCTGGCCCATCCTAGCCCGTCTGTGACCGTATGTGGCCGGGCTGGGCCCATTCCCTTGGCTTTGTCCCTTGAATGCATATTGTTGTTCTTAGTGAAACGTCTACTGTGGAAACTACCATTACTTGCCTTTGTTAGGAGGTCGGGTAATCGGACTCTACCATGGGAAAAAGGAAATTACTAAGTCCCAAACTGCCTCGGGGTAATAAGTCGATTGTCGACTCTCAGCAAACTCTATTGAGCTATTTAACTGGGGCGGTAGGAGTGTTGGATAAACAGATTCTATCAGTTGAAGAGTCAATTGAAGGGACCTCTTCTAGGCTAAGTCAGGACTCAGACCATCAAGATGAAATTGTTCAATCGGTCCTAGGGAAACCAGTGGAAAATCCACCTAACGGTTGTATTCAATCGAGCCCTGACGAGACTTTATTCATCGTCAGTGACTCTCCAACGCAACCCCGCCCCCAAAAAAGCCAAAAAATCCATGCCTCTTCGATAGCCAAAATATTTTGAAAGATAAAGATATAGTTCAAGTTGTTATCCACCCTCCCCCTAACTTGAAAAACCTGTGAAAGGTACCCCGCAAGGGAAAAAACGACCGGGGCAGAATAAAGGCCAGTCCAAGCGAAAGGTTATACCAAATAGTAGCCCTACAATGCAACTCGATATCAAGAATCTGGTATCTTTAGTAGAGCGATTAGATCTTTATGTGAGGGTCAGGCTGGATCAGTTATCATCCAGAATGACCAACATGAAGGATCTTCTCAGCAGCAAGATAAACCAAGCAGTAGTAGCGACCCAAAGCTTGAAAAGATGTGATAATGTTAGTACAAGTACTAATATCCCTGTAGGGAATTCACACTTTTCATCACCTGCGGGCACCACAAATCGGGGGGTAGACAGTAAAGCCTTGAATGATAATAGACCAATAGCAAATAAAGATAAACAGGCACAGCGCTTGCCTAGCATACCGGCTAATGACTGTAATAGAAGGTTAATAAGTCCCTTGGTTGCCACATCCCAGGCGCAAGCAACTTTTTCCCACCAATTGCAACAACAATTTCACCTTAAGACATTTCTTTCTGGGGACCCACTTGCCGCAGACACCCATTTAGATCTCCCCCCGGAAGCTACCCCCTGCATTATTGTTTTGGGTAACGTAGCAAAAGAGGAATCATGGATATCCCTCAAAAATAAATCATTACATTGGTCGAGTACTAGGGTAGGTCTGAACAGACAGTTATTTCACGAGTTTAAGATGGTTAGAAGAGTCCAGTGGTGGGACCATGTGAAAAAATGTTAGCAGGTGATTGTATAGTCATGACATTTGGCTCACCGCTGCTAGTAAATGAAATCTTGAGGAAAGGTGCAAATTATACTGTAGATGCTGTTGGGATTAATATTGTACCGCTAGGGTTTTTTTTTATCCCCCTCGAAGAAACCATCCGAGCCTTCCCAACTGGAGAAATCCATTCAGTCATCATACTCAAATGCAGTCCGTTCCTATCCATAACAGATTTAACGTTCTCTCAGGTATGGACGATAACGAATGACTGAAAGCTGTGGACTACTCAACAAGGGGTTCATCGCCTGCTGCTCCCAGCTTGGCACCCAGTCAACTTGTAATGCAACACTAGGAAATTGCTTTGGTAGTCCGAAAGTAGTTAACCCCCCAGATCTAAACCCGCAACTTCTAGTACCAATCATAGCACCTGATGCTGTGGGGTCCCATGCAAGTGTGGTGGAGAACGAAGCAGAGTTGACGACACTCAGAGACAATTCCCCACGTTTTGACAGGTCAGCTCGAATCAAAAGATCTAAAACTCGATATCGTCTTCTGGAATGTAGCGGGGCTTTATTCCAAAAAGACAAATGATTCCTGGCTAGAATTGGTGGGGAAACATAACATCGTGTGCCTACAAGAGACCTGGTTAAGCACCCCAATTCACCTTGAGGGTTACAAGACCTATTTCTTGAATGCTTTGCCTTCTGCCTCAGGAAGGCTGAAGGGGGGCCTAATAGCGTATATATCAAACATTATAGCTCTCAAGGATATTGTCCCGTTGAGGCTAGAAAGTAATTACCAAATTCTTAAGCTAACCGTAAATAAGTTGTCCATTTATTTCCTGGTATATTTTTATAATAATCTTAATCGAGTTGATTTAATTGTCGTTTTAAATAATATTTTTTCTTTTTTACAAGAATTGCGAAACAAGTACTTGATCATCGTTCAAGTTGATCTGTGGTGGAGATTTTAATTTATCACTTTGTAAAAATAATAATAGTAAAAACTGCGAAATCCAGGACGAGTGTGAGAATAATTTAACACTTTTTTCTCACACTAGTATCGGTAATCCATGAACGAGATTCTGTTCGCCCTGGAGTTGGGTTTGGCCAATGAATTGGTAGTTCCTTTAGTCCCTTTTTCTCCCTCATTTAATGGGAGGGGGCTCTCTAGCACAATTTAGTTTATACTCGTTTCTCATGGTATGGAACCCACCATGCGTAATTTCATCACAATTAATAACGCCATTAGTGATCATTTCCCCAATAGTCTCTCATTATTTTTGGCAACTGTTTTGGCGAAGCCCAATCCATTGAGTCTCCTGGAACAACAAACTCTGAAACTAGACAGACTAAATGGTTTTTAGGTCGAGACCTGTGTAGGCTGCGCTTGCGCAGTCTCGCAGAGGAGATCTTATGTTTAGAGTGTGGGGGATTGAACCCGCCCCTCTTCTCCATTGGCTGGCTTCCTAAACGGAGGCCAGCCATTGGAGGAGAGGGGGGTCACTCCGTTCAAGTCGGATTTGGGGGGGTGTTTTTTCGTTTTTCTCTTTTCTTTCTCTCCTCTTCCCATTGGCTGGAATTTTACCTTCCAGCCAATGGGAAGAGGAGAGAACGAAAAACACGCCCCCGAATCCCAAAATGGCCGTGTGTTTCTCTGAGGCATTTCTGCCTCGCCTCAGAGAAACGTGGTGGTGTCATGGCGGAGCTCGCTTGTTTGACTCGCTGCAACCCGACCCCAGCGCCTCTCCCCGAGTTTCTAAAGTTAACACTTGAAGCGTCAGGGTTACATGTAACCATACACGGGTGCCTACCCCGTATTTTGCTGAGTTTTGCAACAAGGGTGCCCACCCCGTGTGATATCTTAAATTACAGCGGGTGCCCAACCCGCTGTTCATCTTCATCCTCGAGGGAGCCTACCCCTCATTCGCTGCTGTTTGAAAATCACCGCCGCGACCCGGAAGTGTACCTGCCCGGGGGTGGAGCTACGCGCCCTCCGAGCCGGCCGTCGCCGCAAGAAAGGAAGTTGCCGGTGAGAGGGAGTACGGGAGCCTACCCCGCCTCCCAGGACCTCCCAGTGCCGAAGGAGAGGTGCAGCCGCCAGCGAGGCTCCGGTGAAGGAGAGCCCCGCCCCGCCACCCGTGAAGCTGCCGAGGCTCCCGCAAGAAGTCGGGAGCTCCGGCACACCGAGGAGACAGCCAGCGTCCCCCGCCGCCTCCACGAAGCAGTCCGGTGAGTGGAGCTGCCAGGGAGGAGAGGGGCGCGAGAGCGAGGCACAGCGTCGGAGTCCCTTTCCGGAGCGGGACTCCCACGCGCATTGTTCTGTTTTTCTGCTTCTTTAGAACCACCCGCACTGCTGCCCACTATGCCACCTGAAGCGTCAGTGCCTCCACCTTGTCCTCACTGAACCGCGTGCCTCCCTCTGCGTGACCCGCAACATTACTGTCTCACACTCCTTCACCTGCACGATCACTGCACTACCTCAACCCCACTGCCTCCCAGTGTGCCACAGGCAGTCTCACCACACCCCTCGCGCTGTACACATAGAACACTCACCACCTCACACTGCACTACATGGTAATCTACTTCACAATGAACCGCCTTCAACATCAAACATTCCCAGTGCACAACCTGTGGCCCTACTGATTCCATTACGCCACTGGAATCTAGCTGTCTCACACTGCACCACTGCTTCACACCGTAATAGTGCCAAGAAAGCGGTCTCATATGCAGCAACTGCACGACATGCAGCCCCAATGCCTCTCGCTGCACATCCTGCAGCCTCACTGCTTACAATACCACCACTGTCTGGCACCCTCACTCTCACAGTGCGCCACTGGAAATATAATAGCCTAACACAGAACCATCTGCAGCCTCACAGCCACAGTGCCTGACATGCAGTCTCGCAGCTTCTCACTGCATAATCTGCCGCCCTTGTCTCACTCTGAAATACCAGCTCCCTCTCTACCTCAGAACACTACCTGCAGTCTCACTGCTTCACACTGCAGAGCCACCGCCTCCCGATGCACGACCTGCTGTCTCATTATCTCACAGTGCCCCACTGTCAGCCTCACTGCCTCACACAGCACTGCTGCCCTTCCTGGATAGAACTGCACCACCAGTAGTCACACACTGCCCCACTGGCAATCTCACACCGCACCCTCTGCAGTTTTAGTGCCTCTTACAACCAGGCACTGCACGGCTCGCAATATCATTGCTTCATTCTGCACACCAGAAAACTCACACTACACCTGTTGCACCATCACTGTATCACAGTATACCGGGGACAGCCTGCCCTCGTGCAGTCACACCCTGCTCTTCTTTCAACATGAGGGTCTCACACCGTACAACCAGCCTCTGTGACCGCCTCTCTGGCTTACAGCACCTGCACCCATCGCTGCCTCAAACCACACCACTGCCACGCTCACTGTTACGCACAGCACCGCTCTGGCCTTGCTATCTCCTGCTACTCCTTGATTCATTCTCAGTCCTATACTTACTCACACAACGCGTCAAGGCAGTCTTGATATTTACTCAGCCTCAATTTGAGTCAGTGGCATAACACTAAACAATAGAGCCCCCCCATCCCCGAATGTGTAGAGGGGGCCTCGAGTCTCCTGTATCTCTTTCATTGGCTTTGGGCTGATTGTGTGTGTGTGTGTGTGGCTCTGTGTGTGTGGGGGGCTCACTGTGTGTGTGTGTGTGTGTGTGCGGGGGGGCTCTCTGTGTGTGCGTGTGTGTGGCTCTCTGTGTGTTTGTGGCTCTCTGTGTGTGTGTGGCTCTCTGTGTGTGTGTGGCTCTCTGTGTGTGTGGCTCTCTGTGTGTGTGTGTGTGGCTCTCTGTGTGTGTTTGTGTGTGTGGCTCTCTGTGTGTGTGGCTCTATGTGTGTGTGTGTGTGTGTGTGTGGCTCTGTGTGTGGCTATGTGTGTGTGTGTGGCTCTGTGTGTGTATGTGTGTGGCTCTGTGTGTGTATGTGTGTGGCTCTGTGTGTGTGTGGCTCTCTGTGTGTGTGGCCCTCTGTGTGGGTGGCTCTGTGTGTGTGTGTGTGGCTCTGTGTGTGTGTGTGGCTCTGTGTGTGTGTGTGGCTCTGTGTGTGTGTGTGTGGCTGTGTGTGTGTGGCTCTGTGTGTGTGTGGCTCTGTGTGTGTGTGTGTGTGTGTGTGTGTGTGTGTGTGTGTGTGTGTGTGTGTGGCTCTGTGTGTGTGGCTCTGTGTGTGTTTGTGTGGCTCTGTGTGTGTGGCTCTGTGTGTGTGCGTGTGTGGCTCTGTGTGTGTGCGTGTGTGTGTGGCTGCGTGTGTGTGTGTGTGTGTGTGAGCGCAAATGCAATAGGTCTCGCATTTGCGAGAGATTAAGCTTTTGACATTGTAAACGACAATGCCATTTATTTATCTGTTTTCAAAACCAAAACATAAATAAAAATGTTGTCATTTACAATGCCAATAGCTCTAACTTTGGCAAAGGCGAGACCGTTGCATTGTAAATGCTTGTTCTATAAAATGGGCAAAAACTGACCCAGCTTTAATAACAGCCAAAGTGGTTAAACGAGCATTGCCTCTACTTGAAATATGTTTTAATCCTGACACTTCCCATGAAAAAATACTGTCCAGCAATATAAACACCACTAGAATCGTACAAGAAGAATTATTTAAAAAACAAAATAAAAAAGGGAACTGTAAAAAAGGGTGGTTAAACACAGAGTGCACAAAAGCTTACTCTAGATTAAAAACTGCACTCCATAAACCTAAACGGGATAAAGAAGAAATCATTAGACTTAGAAAGGCTTATAACGGGCCTTAAAAACGCGTAAAACTGAACTAAGAAATGGTTTATGGGACCCACTCCATAAGAGTTGTTCTATGAACGACAGTGCTAATTTTTGGAGAGTAGTTAAATCCCCCTTTCTTTCAGATATGAATGAGGTCTCCAAGATGGATGTTGCGGTGGACGCTAAAACATGGGTTAATCACTTCACTCAAATATTTAGTTCAGCTTCGCACGTAAACTCTGAGCAATCCGAGAACGATGGGAGGGAAGCTTTGCCTAACCAGTTAGTATACCCGATTCCATTAACTTTTACACATTCAGAGGTGATTAATGCCCTGATGGCCTCCAAAGGTGGAAAAGCACCGGGACCCGATGGGGTCCCGGTGGATCTCTTTAAATACAATTTGGATTTATGGTCCCCTATTCTTACAAGAGTGCTTGAAGCTGCTAACACCGTAGGCTTAGTTGAATCATGGTCTGCCTCAATTTTGGTACCCATTGTTAAAAAGGGTGATCGAAACAGCCCAACGTGTTACCGACCTATATCCCTTTTAGATTCCCTTGGCAAGGTCGCTGGCCGTATCCTTTTAGAACGTCTTCAGGATTGGGCCAATGACAACATTATAATTTCTGATTTACAGTATGGGTTTCAAGAGGGTTTGGGAAATGTGGAGCAAGCTCTAAACCTCTCCCTTCTATTGGGGAAATATGTTCGAGCTAAAGGGGGGTATCTACACATGGCCTACGTTGATTTGACTGCGGCCTTTGACTGTCAGCCATACGAAATTGTGGTCGACCCTCTTGGCAATGGGTGTAGACCTACCACTGGTAAATTTCCTTCGCGAGCTCTATTTGGGCGCATCAGCAAGAGTCAGGTATGGACTTAGGGGAGAACTTACCGAATCATTTGGAGTGGAGAAGGGGGTCAGGCAAGGCTGTGTCCTGGCTCCTTTCTTATTCAACCTTTACACCAACGGGTTAGAAGCAGCAATGTTGGAAGGGAGTCAGGACCTGCCTACCATTGGCCATCGTCCAATACCGGCACTCTTATATGCCGACGACGCTGTGATCATGGCACCCCCCTGCAGCTCCAGTGTATTTTAGACAAATACCACAGCTTTATGGCGAGTCTGGATATTACAGTTAATATAAGAAAAACTTACGTAATGCACGCAAGCAATAGACTAAAAAAGATAAAAGATATTTTTATTGATAATATTAAGCTAGAGTGTACTAACTCCTATCCCTATTTAGGGATTTTAATTGATAATAAGTCCTTATGGACGCAGGATATAAATGCGAGAAAACTATTATTCTTGAGGGCTACTACTGCTCTTGTAGCATTTGCTCAGAAGCTAGGGAAGAGGTCCCCCTCAGAAATGATTAAGATATATCAAGCTAAATGCACACGTGTAGCCAGTAACGGCGCTGGGGTGTGGGGCCACGCCAAGGTGGATGCCTTACAGAAGATTGAGAACAGCTTTCTGAGATATTTACTCGCAGTCCCTCAAAGCTCTTCGACATATAGTTGTCACCTAGAGTTAGGGTTGGAATATATATCCGACACTATCCGCATCCAGCCAATCCTTTATGGCATCGTGTTTGGACATCGGAACAGTGTGAATTGTCACGACGCCTTATTAAAGACTGCCTCACATTAGAAAAAATGCATAAGATCAGCTGGCTTGTTTACGTGAAAATATTCTTTGGTGATTTAGGCCTAGTGAGATTTTTTAACCACCCACTAACCATTTCTGAAATACCGAGGAAAGATTTAAAAAAGTTATGCTTATCACATCTAGGGCACTTCGGTAAAAGTTCAGTGCAGCACATTGTAGCTATTCAGACCACGCTCACAGTGCAGCCATACCTAATGTATAATCTGAATATTTATGAGAAATTCTTACTGACTCGTTTTAGATTTACTATCTTTCACCGTCTAATAACTTTCCCGCAACAGAATGATTGGTCCAAGAATCTCTCTGTGTGTCCGTGTGACGATGTCTCCTTACAATCTCTAATTCACACAGTGCTATTTTGTAGATTCTATGAATATCCACGAAGGCAATGGATAGTTCCTATACTAGGATTAACGGGTCTACGATGTCGCCCAGCTTTCCTCGCGCTCCAATTCTTGGAAAATGAAATGTAAGCCTATTTTTTGAAGTTTTGTGTCAAACATCGGTCAAATCTCAGATAACCTCTGATGCACCGGCACTTTAATCTGAAGTGTCTTGTTTTAATTCCCCTTTTTAAATATTGATCGAATTCGCAATTCACTTACTGTACCGATTGTATTTATTGTTTGTACATGTTTTATCTGTACTTTTATGTTTTTTCTACAAAATTATGGAAACCGAATAAAGGAATTTGATGATGATGACATGGACGGCCAACCAGGGCATATTTTCTGCACTAACAGGCAAATGGGAGGGTAAAACGATTAACATCGTTTCAGTATACATACCACCAGCACTACATAATATCGCCTTCCCAGAACTAAGTGCAATTCTCCTCAAGTTGCCTAACGAACAAGTTACTTACCTTCAGCAATGATATATCTGTAAGAGACATAGATTAGCTATGGATTCCTCACCTTAGAATTATCCCGAGGCGTCAGACTGGATCTGGAGAATTTTTTCCTCAGCAGTACCCCATCGTGTCGATAGGTGGTGTCACTCGACTCCGCGTTTGTCGTTGCGGTCGTGATCACCGGAATGACATTGAAGTATCTACTTAGACACCGCCTTCGCGCACTGACGTCAGTTCTTTACCCGACATTCCCGCCAGAAGCGCAGAGCCATGCAAGACACTGACCACTGGTGCACAACACTAGGGCCCTGAAAGGGAGTCTCTTACCCTAGAAGTCAGTTCGCAGATCGGGGAGGATTGGTGGGGCGGTGACGAATCCATAACTAATCTATGTCTCTTACAGATATATCGTAACCAAAGGTAAGTAACTTGTTCATCTGAAAGAGACAATTAGTTATATATTCCTCACCTTAGACTAGATACCCCAGCAATACCAAAACTCGGAGGTGGGTCTGCAAACGAAGTTCACACCAGAAGGTCCCAGAGAACAGAATGTCAAAGAAGCCGTCTCTCCAGACTTGGCTGTCCAGGCAGTAGTGCTTGGTAAACATGTGCATTGAATCCCACGTAGCTCCCTGGCAGATGTCAAGAAGGGGGACTCCCAAAGCAGTAGTTCCTTTTTTGCCAAGAAATAGCAGATTTTGAGGCACAGAACATCGGGAGATGGTTGTTTGTGGTCGGCCGGAACTTTCTTGGAGCCCACACAGCCAACAAAGAGCTGGCCATCCACTTGGAATTATTTTGTGCGATCCAGATAGAATGAAAGTGCACGTTTTGGATCCAGACGGACGTGGGGCCTCTCCTCCTCTTTAAGCAAGGATGCGGGCCGGAAAGATGGTGGGCAAAGTAATGGTCTGTCCTATGTAGAAAAAGGTAACCACTTTCGGAAGGAAAGAAGGCCTAGTGCGAAGGACAACTTTGTCCGGATGAACAGCCAGGGAAGGGCATTGGATGTGGAGTCAGGACTCTGCCGGAGACTAGAGGCCTCTGATCTCCGACTCTCCCATGTGGCCACCCCACCCAGAAGTGATGCATCTGTCACCACTGTGAACTCCGGTTGGGGAATGGAGAGGGGTCTGCCATTGACCCAATCTTGGTTTGTTAGCCACCACTGCAATTGGTGTGCAGTGGACTCCGAGATCTGGACACAATCGGAAAGATTCCCCTGATGCTGAGCCCACTGGAAATTCAGGTCCCACTGCAGAGCCCGCATATGCCACCTCGCATAGTCCACCAGCAGGATACAGGAGGCCATGAGGCCCAGTAGCCTCAGGGTCATTCTGACAGAAACCAGGGATAGAGGCTGGAAGAATAGAATCATAGCCCGAATATCCCGGACTAGCTGCTCGGGAGGAAAAGCCAGAAACTGCACTGTGTCCAGAACCGCTCTGATAAAAAAGAGCTTCTGAGAGGGAATCAGGTGTGACTTCCGCACATTGATGGTGAACCCCAGCGAATGCAGAAGGCCGGCTGTAGTCTGGAGGTGGGAGACGACAGCCTGGGACAAGCCCGCCTTCAACAGCCAGTCGTCGAGATAGGGGAAGACTGAAACCCCTGATCTGCGCAAATGGCCTGCGACCACCGCCATCACCTTCGTGAACACCCGAGGGGCGCTGGCAAGGCCAAAGGGGAGCACAGTAAACTGAAAGTGCTAGTGGCCTACCGTGAACCGTAGCTAACGCCGATGTGCCGGCAGGTTGGGGATGTGAAAATAAGCGTCCTGCAAGTCCAACGCTACCATCTAGTCTCAAGGGTCAAGGTCGGTGGGGGAAGATTGTTTTGTTTACAGTTCTTTCATTTACAAAATGACACTGTACCATGTATCCACCTTGCATTTTTTCTGCTATGAATAAATAAAAAAATAAAAATAAAAAAGGGTCAAGGGCAGACAGGACCTGAGCCAGTGTCAACATTTTGAACTTCTCCTTACGGAGTAGCGGTTGACTTTCCTGAGATCCAAGATAGGACGCAAGCCTTTGTCCTTTTTGGGCACCAGACAGTAGTGGGAATAACAACCACAACCTACTACTGGGGCAGGAACTCGCTCGTAGCTCCCTTGGCGAAGAGACCCGTAACTTTCTGTTGGAGAAGGGCCAGGTGATCCTCTGACATGCGATGGAATTGAGGTGGCATGAATGGAGGGATAGTCTCGAAGGGGAGGGAATAGCCCCTTCGATTTATATGCAGAACCCACCTGTCCGACATGATGTTGAGCCAATGGGGGAGGTGATGGCGAATCCTGCCGTCCACTGGCGATCGGTGGCCCTGAAAGGTCGGACTAGGAGGGCTTGGAGGCTGCTGCACAGGAGGCGCTGGTGGACTGGCCCGCCCGCTGGCTCCCAGACCCACGACGGTGGGTCCCACGTCCCTGGCCACGCAGAGGATGAACAGCTTGCGCAGGCCAGTGGCTCTGGGAGGAACCTGGCGGGGCACCCCTTCCGTAGCCACGAAATGGGAGAAAAGTGGACTGTGCTGGGCGGGAGGTGGATGCGAGGTACAAGGACCTGGCCGTTGCCCTGGAGTCCTTAAAGCGCTCAAGCGCGTTATCCGCCTTGTTGCCAAACAAGCGACGGCCATCAAAAGGCATGTCCAAAAGCATACCTTGAACATCACCCGAAAAGCCAGTAGACTTCAACCAGGCGTAGCATCTAAGGGCTACTTTTGTGGAGTCGGTAGTGTCCAGGCCACATCGGATGGCAAACTTTGCTGCGTCTCTTCCGTCGAACCTGCACGGGAGAGCACGACCCAGGCCTTTTCTGGGCACTGTGGCAGCACCTGCACAACCGTGTGCCACACCGAATGGGAGTAATGGCCCAAGAGACATGCCTTGTTCACAGACCGTCGTCCTAAGCAGGATGAAGAAAACATCTTCTTCCCAAGGTGGGCCAGCTTCTTGGATTCTCTATCAGGTGGTGCATTAGGGACTGCGCCCTTGAAATCCGAGGCTTTGACAACCAAGCTCGGTGGGGTGAGGGGAGAGGATAATGGGGTTGCCCAGGGGTGTGCGGTAGCGTCTGGCAATCATCCTATCCACAGGAGCCCCTGTGTTGGGCTTGGACCAAGTGCCGAAAAGGATGTCCGTGAGGGTCTCATTGAACGGCAACTGGGGGTTCGAAGAGGCCGCTGCCGGTTGAAGCACCTCAGTCAGGAGGTTAGTCCTGACCACCACCGTAGGAAGCTCGAGATTTAGGGCCTCGGCCGCCCTATGCAACACTGTATAAGATGCACCCATGCCAAGGTAGGGGGGGGAAGCATGCCATGGTCTGGGGAGGTGTCCAGACCACTGGCCTTACCCAATTCCTCTCTCCAGTCCAATTCTTCCACAGACCCCTCCCAGTCCTCCTCACCCTCCTCTTGTAGCCACTCAGGGCGATAGGGAACATTAGGGGAGAACAATGGTACAAAAGTACCAATAGATGCCAGTACCGATGTCGGCCAACGTCGATCCGGCTCCGTATCTACATCGAGGGGGAGGCTGGGGTCGAAGTCGGCCGGGGACACAACCAGCATCGGTGGGGGCACAGGTGTTGTCACTTAATTTACCGCCGGATGAGGTGTCACAAGGTCGACCGGTGCAAATCGAGATCCAGGCCTGGATTCTTGGGGGCCCTGTGGCGCCTGAGCCTAAGCCGCCGACATGGAAGGCCTAGAGCCAACAGCCAAGTCTGCGGGCCCGAGGGCACGCCGGTGGAGTCGGGCTTCCCAAAGATGGAATGTAAGGCTTCGTAAAAGCTGTGAAGCTGGGCAGGGGTCGCTCCGGCTCCCGGAAAGGGAGGAAGGCCAGAATGGACCTAACAGGCTCCCCAGGAGGAGCCAGATGACTACTTACTGCTTCCACTTCGGATCAGCCGACTGACGGGGAAAACGCGAAGTGCGACAATGCTTCATCACTTTCTTCTTGTGCTTCGTCTCACCCGACGACGAAGACTTCGATGACGAATGGTGGTGGGGGTTCCGTGACCAGTCCCGCAACCTCCCTCTCGACCGGGACCTCGAACGGCGCAGAGCCGACTGCCGGGCCTTGAGAAGCTTTCGGGACCGCTTCCACAAAGACTTCGGGTTCATGGCCTGGCAGTCTGATCATGACTTCGGGTCGTGGTCACGCTTCAAGCACGAAAGGCACATAAGGTGGGGGTCCATGACCAACATCAATTTGCAACAGGAGTCACAAGCCTTGAAGCTGATCCAACGTCACATCCCTCTATGCACCAGGAGTCGAACGAGGGGGCGTAGCCAAGATGGCGGCTGAGTAGGACGGGTCTACTCGCCGCTCCGGACCTTCGCCTAGGCCCTTGCCACATAGCAGCGTATATCAGACCCAGAGTTCTTGTTTTGGCCCTACCTCAGTCTGGTGATAGCAGCAGCAGCCTGATTTCGGCGTTGGAGCGGAGCCGGTGCTCACTCCTACGGCTGGCTTCCAGACATATGCTGGGTGATCTGCGGCCTGTTCAACGGCTGGGCAGAGTGGTCCCGCGAGTGCCGGTGAACATCGGCCCAGATCCCAATAGCGGCCATCAGGAAGACTGCGGCTGGCGCTGCGGGGCGAGCAGGTATTGTGCTTTATCTCACGCCGCAATCTCCTCAGGGTAGCGGCCCCGTTGCGGAGAGCAGATATGACGGATCGTGGCGGCTGCCGATAGAGGAGCTGACTTTGCCGCTCTGCATGGGTGAGCAGTACCCGGTGTTGGAAGACCCCCTGGTGCCTACTGCAGCAGTGACCTGCCCCCCTAGCCACCTTGGGAGCTGGGGGGTCAAATTGTGGACCGCATGCTGGATCCCTGGTAAGGCGCCCTTCTGCTGGTCGGTGGGGAGCCCTGGTGGCAGCCCAGAGGAGTGCAGCGCTGATCTCCAAGCGAGCGCGAGGCCCATTCGGAGAGCAGGCCGGAGTTGAGGCCCCTTTGTGCCTGGTGGGGCCCGGAGCTGACTGGACGGAGGGAGGACGGTGTAGACTGCCCTAGCACCGTGGCCATGCTTGCAGTACCCAGAATTTGAGGTGGCCGGCGGGGAGGTGCCTTAGTGTCCGGAGAAGAGCGCCAACTGGAAAGGATCAGTGAGGCCACTCAAGCTCTGCCCACACCAGGTCCTGCAGGTAGCGGAACAGGGGGACATAGCTATCCGGGACCCCCGACATCCTGCAGGACAAGGGGCCAGCGTTATGCTGTGAGTAGGGACTGGCCCACCTCTAAGTGCCTATACCTTCGTCCGAGGGCAGCCCTATCTTCTCCTGGTGGGTGCGGGGAGCTTATCTCATCCCCATTGCTTCCTCCAAAGCTCGAAAGGACAGATCGGTGAGGGATCTCCTTCTCAAGGCCGGGTCTAGTGGATCTGAAGCACCGGGGCGCATTGGCCAGGATGACCAAGGGACCGGTCACACGCATGGTCCTGGAATCTCTCTTTATGGACCTCACAAGGGAGCTCCACTCCATGAAGAAAGACCTGACCATGGAGATACGAGAGGTGCGCAGGGATTTGATCTCGGTGGGTGAGAGAGTCGATGACTTAGAAAACCAGACGGCCGTCCACGACGAGGAACTGTCTCAGCTCCACAAGAGGGTTTGCGACTTCGAGACCAGCACTTGGATCTCCATTCCCACGCAGAGGACCTTGAGAACCGCTCCCGCCGGAATAACATCAGAATCCGGGTGGTCCCTCAGGGTTTTGAGGGGCAGGATATTGAGGCCTTTGTTATGGAGCTCTTCTGTCACATCCTGGGAGACTCTCTGGAACTAAGGATCAAAGTGGACTGCACACAACGCGTAGGGCCCCCCCCCGATAGTTTGACCTGCGTCCATGACTTTCAACTCAAAAAGTGTATTTTGCGGGAGGCACGGGCTAAGCAACCTATAGACTTTCGCTCCTGCCAGCCCCTTCTCTTCCAGGATCTGGCAGCCTCGACTCTGCAGAAACGGCAAGAGTTCCAGCCAGTGATGGCGTCCCTATGCTCCAAGGACATCTCTTACTCGTGGGGCCACCCATTCCGGCTTATCTTCAAATGGGAGGGCAGGCTTCAGCAACTTCGTTCTCTTGATGAGGCCACGTCCCTTCCGGGAGTAGACCACAGCACCACTGAGAATGACTCTCCCTCTGGGCGCTGCTCTGACTCTGTGAGGTGGCAGCGTGTGGGGAACTCTTCACAGCAGCTCCACCCAGACCCAGAGACCATCTCCAAGGAGCGAATGGCTGTGCTGCAATCTTTGTCTGAGGACTCGAACACTGCGGACTCAATCACTCCGGCCTTGGTAACGTTGGTTATGATGTTCTGGGATCCATTATAATTTGTTTGGCCGGGTTCTGGGTGGGACCGGAGCGGCCAAGGACCTCTGCTTTCATCTCGCGTCTCTCCACAGGGCTGTTCGCCCGGGACATTTGTGGACTTCATCCATTATGTTCTTTGTTGAAAGTTACTTGTTGTAGGTTTTGGGGTCCTCTTTCCCTCCTCTTCACCAAAATGAGTTGATAGTCTTCACCACTGGCCCCTCACACCCGCCTCCACGAATCCAGGGCCATTCCCTAGCAGCTTGCTTTAGGACCTTTCACTACACTGACTGATATTAAAATCCTGTCACTTAATGTTAAGGGGCTTAATAACCCCGTCAAACGGCGGGCGATTGTCTCCTTTCTCAAAAATTCAGACGCCCACATCTGCCTGTTTCAAGAAACACACCTCTACACGACCGACACACATAGGTTAAGATCCCTGGTCTTTCCCTTCCAAGTGTTCTCTTCTCATTCTTCTAAAACAGCAGGGGTGGCGATCCTGGTCTCTGCCTGGTTCCCAGGTCGGCTCGGCTGCAAATGGACCGAGATTAAGGGAAGGTTTCTGGTACAAACTCTCACCTTGGGCAGGCACACTCTTGTTATAGCGACTGTATATGTCCCCAACGGAGGCCAAGAGGGATTTATCCGGAACGTGGTACACAAACCTACAGGTATCCCTGACAGAACTGGCCTTTGATGGCATGCTTGACCGGTCAAGGCAGCGGTGGGGACAGACTGGGGCTCTCTCTGGGGATGGGAGGCACCTTTTCGCAGAAGCTGGACTCAGACACCTGGCGCTGCACCATCCAGGTACCAAGGAATATACCTTTTACTCCCACCACCACAAAACATACGCCCAAATCGATTACATACTCACCTCTGACACATTGACCCAACAGACTGAGATGCTGAAATACTTCCTTGCCCCTTGTCAGACCACTCGGCGGTGCAGATCTCCTTGTCCCTGCGCCAACCTTGGCCCACACAGCGCTTTTGGCACCTCCATGAGACTATGCTACAGCGTCCTTCAGTGGTACAGCAAGAACGACAGTGCATTACTGGCTACCTAGCTATCAATGATTCCCCTTCCATATCCGCGACAACCCTTTGGGAGGCTCTCAAGGCCTTAGTTAGAGGGGAGTTCCTGGGCATTGCTGCAGCAGACAATAAGGACAGGAGGGAAAAAAGGTAGTGCTTATCCGGGGAGGTTGGTGAACTTGAGCGCATCCATCAGCGGACCGGGGCCCCCAGAGTTTGGAGGCAGCTTAAGACTGCCAGGGCACAGCTAGCGGGACTGGATGTTGACCGAGCGAAATATGCCGCCCTTCGCCTGAAGCACGCCTTTTATGTGGGGGGAGATAGGTGCGGGCGGCTTCTCGCCCATAGGTTAAATGCGCAGCGACAGGCATCCCGCGTTACTATGATCCGTGACCATCAGGGGAGAGAGTGCATGACTGACCTTGACATAGTGGAAGAATTCCCGCACTTCTATGCCACCTTGTATATGGCCCAGGCTCTCCCTGACGATGAGCCATCCCAATATTTGCACGACGTAGCTACCGCTAAACTTTAACAGAGCCGGGTGGAGGATCTCGCAGTCCCCATCCACCTAGAGGGAGCTATTTCTGCCATCTCCTGGCTGAAACTCCTCAAGTCACCGGGACCGGATGGCTTCTCCTCCGTTTTTTATAAAAAGTTCTGCGAGCTGTTAACCCCGTTGTTGGTTCGGGTCTATAACTCGATTGGGACCGCTCAGGCTGCCTCTCGTCCTCCCTCTATGCTGGAGGCATTGATCATGGTACTACCTAAACCGGGCAAGGACAGACATTTGTGTGGTTCCTTTCGCCCCATATCCCTTTCAAATGTGGACCTCAAGATTTTCACTGGGATCCTGGCTTGTAGGCTCTCTCGTCATCTGCCCGGGCTAATAGATCCGGACCAATCCGGGTTTGTTTCCAGATGTCAGTGCTCCGACAATACCAAGCGGCTCCTGCACCTGGTGGACTGATCTGAACGCGTTCCGGCGGAACGCATGATTTTCTTTGTTGATGCTGAGAAGGCATTTGACAGGGTTCACTGGCCGTACCTTAAGGCGACCCTATCTCACTTTGGTTTCCCATGTCGCTTTATCTATTGGGTTTTCAGTAGCTAGGCTAACCCCACGGCTACTGTGCAGGTAAATGGGATAGCTTTGTTGGCCTTTACCATTTGCAGAGAGATGAGGCAGGGCATCCTCCTGTCGCTACTTCTGTTCACCCTGTGTGTGGAACCCATAACCCAACGGTTCCGAGACGACCCGAGCATCAGAGGGGTACGCTTCGG
The DNA here is from genome assembly GCF_964261635.1 of Lissotriton helveticus. Classification (NCBI taxonomy): domain Eukaryota; kingdom Metazoa; phylum Chordata; class Amphibia; order Caudata; family Salamandridae; genus Lissotriton; species Lissotriton helveticus. Next base: position 1,492,624,222 of record NC_136057.1, read on the forward strand.
GGTGACGGAGCACAAACTATGTTTATACGCAGATGATGTGGTAGCCACGTTGGAACATCCCCGGGAATCTCTGCCCGCTTTCTTGGCTCAATTAGATAGGTTTGCCCAGGCCTCTGGGTTTAAGATCAATGTACATAAATCTCAGGCCTTAGATCTATCTTTGCAGCCTGAAACGATTGAGCTTCTTCAGCGCTCTGATCCGGTCCAGTGGGCCCGAGACAGAAACCCTTACCTAGGGTTTCAAATCCCTGCTACCATCCGCACCACCAAAGTAATAAAATACTTGGCAATCTCTCGCCAGGTCTGAGATTTCTTACGCAAATGGAGGCCGCACTCTCTCTCCTGGCTGGGACATATAGCTGCAGTAAAAATTGTGATATTACCCCAGCTTCTTTAGCTATTCCATACATTGCCACTTGTACCTCCCCCAGTGGTTGTACGCTCCCTACAACGGGACATTGAACATTTTGTCTGCCGCGACCAGAGGGTCCGGCTACATAGGGGGTTCTCTTATAAGGATCCTGTGGAGGGCTACTTGGGGATCCCCGATCGCTCTGCTTACTGGCGTGCGGCTCAAATGAGGGATCTGGTTGAGTTGTCTCGTCTGGAGTCGGAGAAACATTGGTTATTTATGGATCGGTTGCTTGCTGGACAACCTTTGTGCCAGAAACCGGTCCCCGGTAGCTTGTCTCCTTTCTGGTGAAGAATTGGCTTTGTAGTTTGGTCTGCCCTGTTCCCATGATGCACTGGGCCAGGGACAGACTAATTTGCATATAGCCAGGTTCTGAGCTGGGATGGGGCAGTGAGATAAATAACGGTGATGGATCAAGCCCTGATCTTTGAACTGGGTAAGAGTGGTCTGCTTAATTCAGACACTCTGTTCATCACCACCCCCTTTTCTGTATCGTTTTTGGCCACTATAGGTGTGGCAGGGTATACTCAGACATGAGTCCCTTTCTCACTGCTCCATCAGGATTCAAGCAAGCCGGGCCGAAGAGGCTGAAATGCCAGAAACCGGTCCCCGGTAGCTTGTCTCCTTTCTGGTGAAGAATTGGCTTTGTAGTTTGGTCTGCCCTGTTCCCATGATGCACTGGGCCAGGGACAGACTAATTTGCATATAGCCAGGTTCTGAGCTGGGATGGGGCAGTGAGATAAATAACGGTGATGGATCAAGCCCTGATCTTTGGACTGGGTAAGAGTGGTCTGCTTAATTCAGACACTCTGTTCATCACCACCCCCTTTTCTGTATCGTTTTTGGCCACTATAGGTGTGGCAGGGTATACTCAGACATGAGTCCCTTTCTCACTGCTCCATCAGGATTCAAGCAAGCCGGGCCGAAGAGGCTGAAATGCCAGAAACCGGTCCCCGGTAGCTTGTCTCCTTTCTGGTGAAGAATTGGCTTTGTAGTTTGGTCTGCCCTGTTCCCATGATGCACTGGGCCAGGGACAGACTAATTTGCATATAGCCAGGTTCTGAGCTGGGATGGGGCAGTGAGATAAATAACGGTGATGGATCAAGCCCTGATCTTTGGACTGGGTAAGAGTGGTCTGCTTAATTCAGACACTCTGTTCATCACCACCCCCTTTTCTGTATCGGACAACCTTTGTGGGTCATCCCTTTCCTTACACAGGCAGCCTGGCCCCGCAATCTATATCTATCGGAGGTAACTAGACCTACTCTGTTGGCGTGGGATAAGGTGGCAGGTCCCCGGGGGCTCACGACCTTCCCGTCTCCGATTACGCCTATAGTCCATAACTCCGACTTCACGCCAGTGCTTGACTATGAAACTTTTCGACACTGGACTGGAGAGTCCTGTCACTCCATAGGGCATCTTTTCAATCTCTCTGGACTCCGTTCCTTTACCGACCTGCGCAGGGAGCAGGTCCTACTGGAACAGGAGCATTACCGCTAAACGCAGGTTCGCCATTGGGTGTCCCATAGGGATGTATGGGGGCGCGGAGCGACAACACTACGTTTGAGAGGTGGTAGTTCACACGGCATACTGACGCACATCTGACCTCGGATTTGTATAGATTTGCTAGGGGCACCTTAGACTTTGTGAAGACTCCCAGCCAGCTGCGATGGGAGGGGGATCTCGGTAGAGATCTGACACAGAAGGAATGGAAAGATATCTATTTCAGGGTCCGCCGAACAGCACGCAACGTGTCCTCAGTGAAAACAGCTACTAAGGTTGCTACTTACCTTACTCCTGTACAACTCCATAGGGGTAATCCCTCCCATAGCCCGCAATGTTGGTGTGACTGTGGCCAGCTAGGTACTCTGACTCACTTACTGTGGGACTGCCCTGCCTTGGAGGCATATTGGCAGCAGATCCTGGACGAGGTTAACTCCCATTTCGATACACAGATCCCTCGCTTCCTAGTGTATGTCCGTCTGGGCCTTCCTAAACACTGTAACCTTTCCCCTCAAATCTCAAAGGGGTAAACAGATGGCACTCGTACTAGGGGCAGCGAACCAGAACGTCCTCGCTCACTGGGGCACTAAGAATGTTTAAACTCGGCTGGGATGGCTTCATAGAATGTGGGGCAACTTGGGTATGGAAAAGATTTCCCTGTCTCTGACTCACCCTAGGGCCTTCTTTCATGATTTATGGGAACATTTCCTCACGTTGCTAACATCAGAGTTTACGGAGCTTACATGCCCTAAGTATTTGCGACTATTGCAACTTGCCGACCCCCCCAGATTGCCAACCTCAAATATCCCAGCTATCAAGAGTACCTTTACATATGGGACTTTCCTGGTTTGACCTTGCTGCTGCTACTTTCTGGGAGCATGGCTTATGATTGACAGGAGGGAGGGTGGGGTGGGAGGAGGGGTGTTCTCTTTTTCACTAGTTCTGTTAATTTTTTGGCCATGCACAATAACACATCTGCCTGGTTGCATCCCGATGACTATATATCACATTGGCTCATTTGTTATTTCTTCTGCCTTGAAATCAATAAAACAAATTAAAAAAAAAAAAAAGTGACTCAAGGTACTGCTCTCTCCGAATCTGCGCTGGCTGGCGCGGCAAAGAAAGAACTAACGTCAACATACGAGGATGGTGTCTAAGTAGCTACTGCAACATTATTCCGGCGACCACTATGCCAACGACGAACGCCGAGTTGACCGACGCCACCTATCAATGCGCAGGGGTACTGCTGAAGAAAACATTCTCCGAATCCAGTCTGACACCTGTGGGTAATTCTAAAATGAGGAATCCATAACTAATTGTCTCGAATAGTGAACTTTGCATTGAAGGTGACTTTAACATGAGCTTAAATGATCTCCAAGATAAGCTTCCCCACAGGACGCAGCCTTGGCGCCCCACGCCACTGCATGACTTTGTGGGAGCAACGGGCCTGGGAAATGTATGGCGTACACAAAACGTGCGGGCGAAGCAATTCACTTATTACTCGGGAGCCCATAATAGTCACTCTCATATAGACTTTATTTTGTCACATGCTGATGGGGTCTTTATTTTAGAGAAACACATCAGTTGGCGAGAGGAATAGCGGACCATTCCCCCCTGGACCTGCTATTCAATAGAAACTCGCAACACCCAACATGGTGTGTCCCTACACCCGTGGAGCCTAAGGGTGTCCAAGATCCGGAAAGGGCTAATTCAGGCCACTAAAAACTCCTTTGAGGAGATTAAGGGCCGGGTGACTTCACCACTGGTCCCGTGGGAGGCTGTGGGCATAAATGGGGATGGACTCTCCCTCATGGGAGGACATGAAAAGGAAAAAAGGGCAGCCATGGAGCAGGTGGAGGGAAACATACTGCAATTTGAAAACCAACTGGTTAGTAGCCCCTCCGATGAGACGACACACACTTTGCCACTAAAGAGGCTGGAATACCGAGAGCTAGCGCCGGAAAGGGCCAGGGCCAAATTGTCAGCGACAAGTTAGAATATACAAGTGTGGAGATACAGCTGGGAAGCTTTTGGCCTGGCTTGAGAGATGGGAAAGGGCAAATAGATCAGTGCAAACAATTATTACCTCATATCAGGAGAGGTTCTGAGTGATCCAGAAGAGATTGAGGATGAATTCTCACAATATTATTCCTAGAATTACACCGAGATTCTGACAACCTCATGCGAAAGCCGCTAGAGCCATGTTGGTGGATTTGTCACTCCTGGACAATATATCCAACTTGGACAGGGACATCATGGTTGAGGAGACAACCTCAGCCAGTCGTGGCGATGGGTCCAAACGGTATTCCAATTGAATTGTACTAAGTAGTGGCATCCCATGTGGCGCCATATCTACTACAAATGTATTCAGAGAGTGTGGTAAGCGGTGAGCTGCCACCAGATCATTGGCGTGCCACATTAGCAGTCATTCACAAACACGGTAAACCGAGGGACCTCTGCTCCTCATACCACCCTATTTCACTCCTTAAGGCCGGGAAAAAAACTAACTAAGATCCTCGTTTCAAGACTTATACAATACATATCTCACCTGATTTACCCGGATCAATTAGGTTTCATGCCGGGAACGAATACAGTGTTTAACCTGTGCCGCCTCCATGGCGTGTTCGATAGGAATGAAACAATTAGAGAGTAGTAATGTCCCCGGATACACATATGGAGTTTGACACAGTGGAGAGACAATACTTATTCACAGTGCTGGAGTAGAAAGGGTTTGGTCCCAAATAGGCATGGATCTGACTCTTATATTCCGGACCCATGACAAAGGCAGTGGTTACAGGAAAACTTCCACAGCATTTATATTGCGGAGGGAGACTCAACAGGGTTCCCCCTGTCGCTGCTCCTGTACGCACTAGTCATTGAGCCGCTGGCGGTGTGGATCAGGGGAGATCATCTGATACGGGGGCTGCATTGGGCAGAGGGATGGGAATATCACGTATCATTATATGCAGACGCTGTCCTACTATATATCTGTTCCCACGTCACTCAATAGCTAGAATCTTGACCATTCTTACAAAATTAGGCAAGCAATAAACGTACTCAATTAATTGGTCTAAATCCAGAATATATATGCTAAGCAGCCCAGGCACAGCACTACCAGAAGACTGCCAACCAACTGTGACGAGAGAGGGATTTTGATACTTCAGCATATTCGTGAGAACAGATCCTGGGCTCTTCTATGCTCAAAACATACAAGCCTTCGGAGAGATGTCTAGCTTTGATGGAAGCTACCACTGTCATTGTTGGGCCGAGCAGCACTCTATAAAATGATGTCATTGCCTCGCTTTCTATACGCTATAAAACACCCCATTCCTAATTCCGCAGACCTTTTTCCAGGCAGTTAAGATCTGCTATGGGATGGAAAAACACCATGGTTAGCAGAGCGGAACTGACACAGGGTGGTATGACGGGGGCATTGCGCTAGCACATATCGAAACATACTATTGGGCAGCCCAATTGGCGGTAATAAACTAAAAGGTCAACAGATCACATGATGAACCAGCATATAGAATGGACAGGTTACTGATGAGTAGGGGGATTGCTTGAGAGACCTGTGCACAAAACCAGGAGGGAATGCCCTGACTGGGCCCACCGCACATACGATCACATTGTGGCCCAAGGTAAACAAAAGGCAGGGATGGTCTGACATTCTGATGCAAAGTACCCTGTTATGGGATAGCAAGAGGATTGGAGAGCTTCACATTTACCGAGGTTTCAACAGATAGGACTTTGTTATCTCGACGATAGGAGGTATGTGGAAACAGGGGGTAGTTATACCCTTTGAGGAGAAACAGTCTAAGATGGCAATGGCCCCAACCGAAACATGCAGGTCAAACACGCTTTAAAGGCAGCTATTCTTCTGGGGAGTAATCCACCGGAAGCCTCTCCATTAGAGGACAGGCTTCTCGCAGACTACATAAAATGCAAAGCAATCTTTCTGACGTATCAAAAGTTGCTGCATAACTCCCCAGACCCCCTACAGAAACTTCGTAGACAATGGCATAGAGATGTGGGTGAACTTGAAGATGAGGTCTGGTAGGAGACCCTCGGATATCCCAGGGAAGTAGCTATCACAGCGAGATTTAGACTAATTCAACTTAAGATCTTACACAGAGTTTACCTCTCAGAGCCACACTAGTTCGAATGGGAAGGGAAAGGACTGTACATTGCCAGCGAGACTGTGGACATAAGGGTACCTTCTACCATCTAGTGTGGGACTGCCCTTCAATTCAGCAGTATTGGAAGGAGGTAATGGGTGAAGTAGTTAGCACCTGTGGGGGTCCTGTAGAGATACACCAAAGCGTATCTCCTCAACATTTGGGAGGGAACTGACTTAAGCCGGAAAGAGCAGATATGGGCAACAATGGGAATGATGACTGCAAAACGGAATATAGCACGACACTCGGCAGCCAGACCACACCGACACTACGAGACTGGGGCAAAGATGAACAAGTTACTTACCTTCGGTAACACTTTTTTTGGTGGATACAGTATCTGCCTGTGGATTCCTCACCTTATGAATATCCCCTGCACCAGCATTCCACAGAAACTTTTTCCTAGCTCTCCACGCCGACGAGGTCATCACAATGCTATGGCTCTGCACGCGACTCTGCATGACGTCTCTGGAGCCATAGAGGACCGCGGTGGCGTGATGACGTAAGTCCTTCGCATTTTTTCCGTGCCTCTGAGGCGAATGTGCGGATCGACCATAGAGACAATGCATACATAGTACACAGTATTCACACAAATACACACAGTTTAAAGTGAAATAGGAAAGCAAAAGAAAGCAAGCATTTCCTATAAGCCTACACAAAGGCAAACAGAGGCAATACAAAATGACAATATGAAACAACCATATTAACCAATACCTCTTTTAAGGTATAAAAGGGTGGACAAAGGGGAGGCGGGTGGATCAGTGAGGAATCCACATCTGCCTGTGGATTCCTCACCTTATGAATAGAATCCCATAGCAGCCCAACCCCCGGAGGAGGGTGTCCACCCTTCTATACCAAAAAAGTCTTGTAAAACAGAGCGCGTAAAATGGCCGCCCCTTCTCACCTCGGAATCTAAGCAGTATTGATTCGCGAAAGTGTGGAGGGAGGCCCAAGTTACGGCCTTACAGATGTCCAACACAGGAACACCTCTGGACAAGGCAGAAGTAGATGATTTAGCTCTGGTGGAATGAGCTCTAATGCCTTCAGGAGGCTCCTTACCAAACAGAGCGTAGCAGATCTTGATGCACAAGATGATCCACCTGGACAGAGTGCGCTTGTGCACCGCCTGCCCTTCATGTGTCCAACGTAGCCCACAAAGAGCTGATCATCCAGTCGCAAGTCCTTGGTTCTATCCAGATAGTAGCTAATCGCCCTCTTTTGATCCAAATGATGAAGCCTCTCCTCCTCCTTGGAAGGGTGAGGTGGAGGAAAGAAAGAGGGGAGGCTAATGGACTGCCCTAGATGGAAGGGAGTAACCACCTCAGGCAGAAAAGCAGCCCTGGTCCTGAGAACCATCCTTTCAGCATGAATAGTCAGAAACAGAGGCTTAGAACTCAAAGCCTGAAGCTCACTCATCCTCATGGCCGAGGTGATAGCCACAAGGAAGACCGTTTTGAAGGACAGCAGTCTCGAAAGACAACTATGTAAGGGTTCAAATGGGGAACCCATTAAGAAAGTTAACACTAGATTTAAATCCCACTGGGGCATAATGAAAGGAGTGGGCGGAAACATATTAGAGAGGCCCTTAATAAACCTTAATACAATCGGAGACGGCTGATCAGGCAAACAAAGAAATGCAGATAAAGCTGACAAATAACCTTTAACAGTTGCCACAGCACAACCCAGCTGGGCCAAATGCAGCGAAAAACAAAGAACATCTGAAAGATGAGCCTTTAAGGGATCAATAGACCTCTCTCCACACCATTTAACAAATCTTGACCACCTGTAGGAGTAAATAGACTTGGTGGAGTGTCGCCTGGCCGATAAAATAACATCCACCACGTCAGGTGGGAGAGAGAAAAGATTCAGGTTGCCCCGTTCAATCTCCAGGCATGAAGGTGCAGGCTCTGGAGGTGGGGGTATAGAACCTGCCCCTCCCACTGAGAGAGGAGGTCTACCCTGAGAGGGAGACAGGGCAGAGGGTGCGTCAAGAGGTGAAGAAGGTCCGTGTACCACACCCTTCTTGGCCAATCCGGGGCGATCAAAATAACTTGGGCCCGGTCTTGGCGAATCTTCCTCAGAACCTGAGGAATCAAGGTTATGGGAGGAAACGCGTAAAGGAGTTGTCAGCTCCAAGTCAACTTAAATGTATCCTCCAACGCCCCCTGCATCGGAAACTGTAGACTGCAGAATGACCGACAGTGCGCATTCTCGAGAGTGGCAAACAGGTCCACCCGAGGAGTTCCCCACATCGGAAGATGCGTCGGACTTCCTCCGGAAGAAGCCTCCACTCGTGGTGGGCGGAGAACTGCCGACTAAGACTGTCTGCATGCACGTTCAGCACCCTGGCCAGATGATCTGCCATCAAGCAAATCCGATGGTCCTGAGCCCAGGACCAAATCCACAACCCCTCTCTGCAGAGACGGTACAACCCTACTTTTCCCTGCTTGTTGACGTACCACATCGCAGCAGTGTTGTCAGGACTTGAACGGACTGACCGCGAAGGGAAGGGAGAAAGGCCTTGAGGGCCAAACGTATCACCCGCAATTCCAGAAGATTGATATGTAGCATTCTTTCCTCTGGAGACCAAAGACCCTTGATCTCCAGATCCCCCAGATGAGCACCCCAGCTTTTTCGCCAAAAAGACTAGACCTGTCAAAAGGAAGATCGAGAAGGGCAGCCTGTACATCCGGAGAAAACCCAAAAGACCTTAGCCATGCATGCCTTCTCGTAGCAATGGATGAGCCCATTACCCTGGCAACTGAATTTGCCGTGTCCAGGCCAGACTGGATAACTTGGCGAACCGCAGCTTGTGAGTCTGCCAGTACCTCACTGAAATTTCCCCGATCTTTCTCAGACAATTTTGGAAGAAGTTGTTTGGCAGAGTCCATAAGGGCATGAATGTATCTACCCAACAAACAGGTAGGGTTGGTGGACTTCAAAGCCATACTCGCTGAAGAGAAGACCTTCTTTGCAGATTGTTACAATTTCTTGGAATCCCTATCAGCAGGAGCCTGCCGAAAGGCGCCTGTGAACTGCTTAGAACATGAAGCCTGCACCACCAAACTCTCAGGCGAAGGATAAGACGAAAGGAACACAGGATCCCCTGGAGCAGGCCTGTACCTTCTGGACACCGACCTTGAAACTGCAGGAGCAGAAAGAGGATTGCGCCACACTTCAAGGACTGGCTCAGTCAAGGCATCATTGAAAGGCAAGAGTGGTTCAACCACAGAGGACGGAGAATGAAGCACCTCTGTGAGCAAATTAGGCTTATACTTAGCCATAGGGAGCTGCAGATCCAAGAGCTCTGCAGCCTTCCTTATCACAGTATGGTAAGGCGCTACTTCCCTCGAGGGGGAAGCTTTCTGTGAAGCAAAATTCCACACGGGGAGGTGTCAAGTCCACTTGCCTCACACAGACCCTCAAACATATCCTCAGGCTCAAAAATGTCACCTTCCTGCATTTCTTCAGCCTGGTACTGCTCCTCTTCAATCAACCTCTGCGCTTCTCTCCTCGAGCGCATCTTCGGTTGCGGCGGATGGCTCCGGGAGCGCTGTCGAAGGGGGATCCGCAACAGCAACCGGTGCGGAAAGAATTCGAGAAGAAGGTTCACCAGATGGAGTCGGGGACTGCACATATACGGCGTCGACATCCTCGGAGCCGGAAACTGCCATGACGGCGTAGTCGGCATGAAGGATGCCTGAGGATATTGTTAAGTGTAATGGGGTAACCCTGTAAACCTCAGAACCTGGGCGGTTATTTAAACAACAATGGTTCTGTTGGAGATCACGATTCAATTAAATATAGTACTTAATACATGAATATAGCCATATACCCCATGAAGGATATATGTAATCATTTCCACACTGACCACAAATAAAAGGAAAAAATACGTCTTTAGTGTTCAATCTTTTCAAACATTTGGTTTCTGCAATAAATCAGATATGCTGTCCAATATACATAGAATACATGGGCTGTGAATAAACAAAGTGTCTAGGTCCTGACGGGTGACTCAGTGTTACAGGTGACAAAACAAATACATAAAACAAAAAAGCTTTTTCAGAATATCCACTGTAAAGCACAATAGTCACAGGAAATTTGAATTCTATGTCAGGACTGGAGGCGAGGATTATGCCTTCTTTCTCCACTTTATTCAACAGCAGCGAAGACACAATAAACTACGCTTCCCATGGAACAGTGGGAAAGCAGTAGAAAAGAAACAACACTGTGACAACCAATCACAACAACAGAGTCAGTGTCCAATAAGGCATCAGGACGTCCAACAAAGTCCTATGACATCATCCCCTCTTCCTCTTTCTTCGCTGCTCAGCAGCCTCAGATAAGTGCTCCTCAGTTTACTGTCTAGCGCTTTGTTTTTTTCATTTGTGTGTTTAACTCAGTAGTTCGTCTAAGGGCGGTTTTACCGCGAATGTACTATTTTTCTGCGTGCTAAAAGTATGTTAATTGGTGCTGGATAACGTCGCGCTATTTGGTTTAGTGTGGATTTGCGTCGCGCTAGTTGGTTTCATTGCCTTGTCGAACGGTTGATTAGTAGTTTCTACGTACCTTGTTTATGCAAGGTTTTTCTTCGTGACGCCGCGGGCACGGGGGTCCGTTTCCCCGTCCTTATGCGGCTGCGGCTGGCTGGCTCCTAGTCCTCCCGCCAGTAGGTGGCGCGGGAGACGGGCTCAGACGCGACGCGGTGCTTGAAGTTCTCTTCAGAGATTCAAACACCGCGCGGTCGCGTCCGCCATTTGGGAGCCCTGGTCTGAGACCGAACGTCTTGTGGGGTCTGTACGCGGCAAAAGTAAGGTGAATTAGCAGCTTTATATTTTCGCTACGCTCCGCGTCCTGCTGGCAAAGGTCTCGGAGTCTCGTATGTTAGCTCTCATTACGCCTCACTGCCAGAGGTCCTGTATTAGCCTGTTGAGGATTCCGTGGGGACAAGCTCCAGACCAGTGGTGAGACTGAGTGTGGGGGTCACGGTTATTGTTGTATTCTGTTTGGCCAGCTAGTCCCCGGGGCACACACCCCCATACAAATCGTCGGTTTACCGCCCAGAAGCGCAGGCTGCCACCCAGCCCTTCTAAATAGGCCTTTGTGCTTATATATATATATTTTTCCACTCCCCAGCCACACACTATCATTTCCGTTATGGAATACTATGATGACTATTCTGAGGAGGCTGACCCCTTCGCAGACCTACCCTGGGGTGATGCCTTTTATGAGGCGGTGGATTCCTCTATTTACCAGGCAGTAGACCAGGTCATTTCGCCTTTGGAAAACAGACTTTCCCAGCAAATTAACCAGGCGTTTTTGCGCCTTGAGCAACGCTTGGCGATCGGGCCCTCTACTCCGGCCCCTGCACACCCCCTGGGCCCTCTGACCCTCTGCCCGCAAAACGCTCCAGACCACCAGGTGTGGATACTGATGCTTTCGAGCACCTGCGCCAAGCGTTTGAGGCTAGCCAAAAGACTCCCCCTGCGGGGACCCCCGCTCCATCTGATCTGACTCCCCAGCCTACCAACCAAGACGCAGCTGGCGACCAAGATGCAGCTGGCGACCCAGATTCCCTGCGCCCTTCAAGACCCTGGCTTCCCTCCCATTCCTCTGCACCTCAGTTTACTGCTGATATGTTGAACCCAAACGACATTGTCCACCCCCGGTCCTCGGAATGGACCCCGGCAGAAAAAGTGGCGGCTTACGTAGCAGAGCATATTCCAGGCCACTGGAGAAGGAGGCTCGCAACTGCTTGCGGGCAGAGTGCCCACGTCCTTCGCTTGAAAGAAAGATGGCCATGACCCCGGAGATTGATGCCCGCATGTCCACCTTTCTCCAAAAATTCATCCGTGACCCGAAAAAGGGCATTAACAGATCCTGGAGGGCTTGCCAGGATAAGCTCTTAGACGCTTTAGGACCGGCTACCAAAATCCTGGATATGGCGGAAGAAGCCAAAGAATCTGGATCCATCATCTCCCCTGAGGCGCAAAGAGTAATCGTTTGTTTGAGAAATGCAAACTGTGCCCTCAATACTGAGCGCCGTAGGTCCTTACTTATAAAGATAGATCCCAAGTTGTAAGATCTGGCTGATTCCAAGGCCGGGGCAGTCGCTCAAGGCGGACTGTTTGGAGAACCTTTTGTGAAAGAACTTGGCAAATTTGTCAACACCTTCACATCTTTGGACCGTGCCCAATCCACGATAAAAAAGGTTTTTCCCCGTGTTTTTCGCTGGACCGGTCGAGGCAGGGGCCGCTCAACCGGTCGACAATACCCCCAGGGCAACCAGAAAGGCTCCGGGCAATACCAGAACCAGCACCGATTTGGGAATTTCTACCCCACCCGAGGTCGGCATGGGAAAGGAAGAGGATTGCGTGGAGGTTCTTCAGCCTCTAACTCAGGTGAGCGTCCAACCTTCTTCTCTGTTAAGCATAGGGGGGCTGCTGGCAAGTTGTTACCAGGCTTGGTTGGCTCTAACTCGGGATGCGTGGGTTCTTCAAATCATACAAGGGTTTCATATAGAGTTCATGGGACGCCCGGTTCAGAGGTCCAGACCCGGGCCTATCCAGTTTTCACAACAGGACGCGGCCTTAGTGGACGAGGAAGTCACCACCCTCCTCCGCAAAGGCGCGGTCTCCCTTTCATCCTTGCACCCCCAGAGGTCCTTGAGCAATCTGTTCCTAGTGGACGAGACAGATGGGGGCAAGCGCCCAGTTATCAATCTCAGCGAATTCAACGAATGGCTGGTGTATCGCCATTTCAGAATGGAGGGGATTCATCTCCTCAGAGATATTCTGCGTCCGCACGACTGGATGGTCTGCTTGGACCTCAAGGACGCGAACCTTGTGATCCTGATCTTTGCTCCCCACAGGCGTTTCCATCAGTTTGCTTAGAGAGACCACATCTACGAGTTCACCGCCCTTCCTTTCGGTCTCTCTTCGGCGCCTTGGTGCTTCACCAGGGTCCTCAAACCGGCGGTGGAGTCCCTGCGGGCTCAGGATGATTGTCTACTTGGACGACCTCCTTCTAATGGCGTCCTGTCCTCGGCAGTTGGTCTCTCAGCTCCAAGTGACCGTTTCGCTCCTTCAAGACCTGGGCTTTGTGATCAATTAGAAGAAATCTTCTCTGCAACCTGCCCAATCGCTTACATTCTTGGGGTTCGTGAGCGACTCCACAACATCTACGCTCAGGCTTCCCTCCAGAAAGGTAGCGAAGATTCGACACAAGCTCAGGTGTGTACTATCACAACAGCAGGTGTGTCTGCGTCAGCTGGCCCGCATTGTAGGGCTCTTGTCAGCTTCAATACAGGCTATTTTTCAGGGCCCGTGGCATTACAGGGCTCTTCAACGTCTGAAGGCATTCTTTCTTCGGAAAGGGTTTGTGTATTCCCACAAGGTCCCCTTGTCCTCGGAAGAGAGCCGAGATCCAGTGGTGGTTGGACCACATGGAGGCCTGGAATGGCCGGGCGATCTTCGGTTCCGCCCCAGATCTGGTAATCGAATTGGATGCCAGCAGACAAGGTTGGGGCGCCAGATGCGAGGATATGGCTACAGGAGGCTTGTTGTCTCCAGAAGAACAAACATTGCATACCAATTGTTTAGAGCTCCTAGCGGGCTCGTTTGCAGTGCGTTGCTGGACGAGAGAGTCTGTACAGTCCTGCGTCCTTCTGAAGATGGACAATGTCTCCGCCGTCCGTTACGTTATGTGAACCACCTCGGAGGCATGCGGTCGAAGGCCCTTTCAGACCTGGCGGTGATCTTTTGGTAATATTGCCTGGACAGTCAAATCTCCGTCAACGGCGGAGTATCTTCCGGGCAGAGACAACTCTGAAGCGGATTTCCAATCCCGTCACTTCAGGGATTCCAGTCTTTGGAAACTGGATCAGTCAGTCTTCGCTCGGCTGAACGATCATTGGGGTCCTTTTTCGGTGGACCTGTCTGCTTCCAGGCTGGATCACCAGACCCCTCATTTTTTCAGTTGGAGACCGGATCCCTTGGCGATTGCCACGGACACCTTCTTGCAAGACTGGAGTCTAGAGCGGGGATATGCTTTCCCGCCTTTCGCGATGATCACGCGGACTTCAGCGCAAGTCCGGAGACAGGGGGCGGACCTGGTGTTGGTCACCCCTCTGTGGAGGTCTTAAGTCTGGTTTCCAGTTCTTCTGGAACTTTCTTGGGATTTTCCAATCCTACTCCCCCACTTTCCGACTCTCCTTACAAATCCAGACGGGCTTCCTCATCCTCTGGTGGAGACGGGATCGCTGTGTCTCATGGCGTGGTGGTTTTCCGGGGCCGTTGGGAGGCCCCAGGTCTTTCAGAAGCGGCTGAGAGCCTCATCTCAAAGGCTTGGGCAGGTAGTACCGTCAAGAGGTACAAATCGGCATGGGGAAAATGGTCCTGTTGGTGTATGCGAAGGGGTTTCGATCCCCTGGGCGCAGACGTGGTCCACATCGTGAATTTTTTGGCGCAGCTCGCTTCAGACGGGCTTGCTTACCGCACCATCAACACTTTCAGGTCTGCCATCTCCTCCGGTCATGTCCCGGTTCAAGGCTCTCCCGTTGGGGAACATCCTTTGGTTTGTCGGCTTTTAAGAGGTATTCGCCTGTCCTTGCCCCCAGAACCACGTTATTCAGCATTGTGGGACGTGAATCAGGTCCTTAATCTGTTTTTGTCTTGGCAGCCTAACCAGCTTCTTTCCAGGAAGGAACTCTCAGCATAGTTAGCCATGCTTCTCTGCTTGGTTTCGTGCAGACGGGCCTCGGATGTCCGAGCACTGGACTTATCTGGGAGAATGTACACTCCAGAGGGTGTGACTTTCACCCTTCTCAGGCGGACCAAATGCCATACTAGAGTTATCTCCTACCCGGAGTTCCTGGATTCCCCAAAGTTGTGCGTTGTGAGGTGTCTCAAGGCCTATGAGGAAATGACAGATGACATTTGCCCCCCCCGGTGAGCGTCGGCTCCTTATCGCGCTCCGGAAACCCTTTCGGGCAGTCTCCTCTCCCACCATCGCAACATCGCAAGAGGGTTCAGGTGGGTAATGCAAGAGGCAGGCATTAGCCTCCGTCACTTTGGAGCGCATTCTGCTCGGGGGCGATGGCCTCTAAAGCTTTTGGCCTGGGAGCCAGGCTGGAGGATATCCTCAACGCAGCCGACTGGTCGTCGGATTCTACCTTCAAAAGGTTTTACTTTAAGCCAATTCTGAATATGGCTCAGCTGGTGGTGGATAAGCTTTGAACAAGCATGATCCTCGCCTCCAGTCCGGACATAAAATGAAAAATTTCCTAGCTAACGTAACAGAAAGTTTCAATTCTATTAAGGACTCGGAGGCGAGGATTATCCCACCCAGCGTTCCTGGAGGAACCCCTCCCCGTATTGCAGTAAGTAATGAACTTCGAGTTAATTGTTATGCTTTGTTGTATGCTTTAACGTTGCTTTAGCTCCTTACAGGTTCTTCAGTGACTTCTGTATGGTAATTGTTCCCTGTTGTTTCAGGTTATGATTCCCAAAAGCAAGATGTCTGAGGTGCCATGGTGGACTGCCTTCACGCTCAGAAAGAGGAAGAGGGGATGATGTCAGGGGACTTTGTTGGACGCCCTGACGCCTTATTGGACACGGACTCTGTTCTTGTGATTGGTTGTCAGTGTTGTTTCTTTTCTACTGCTTTCCCACTGTTCCATGGGAAGCGTAGTTTATTGTGTCTTCGCTGCTGTTGAATAAAGTGGAGAAAGAAGGCATAATCCTCGCCTCCGAGCCCTTAATAGAATTGAAACTTTCCGTTACGTTAGCTAGGAAATTTTTCATTGTTCCTTTTGTTCAATGAGACTTTGTGCAAACGGATATATGACATAGAACGTCGACGTTTTGACCCTGGGGACAATGTGCTGATTTATGCGCATCTAAAGCGGGTCTTCATCAGGACTGGATGATGGTTGGACAGCCTTAGTATTAGATGTATGATTTGTCTGTTCTTCCAATGTAGATGGTGCATGTCAGCCGGCACACACCAGGGGTACTCACTGGTTCTTAATATTTCATGGTAGTTTTTCTGCACCAGCCGGTGTAACGTGTTTAAGGGTCTGCGTCGCTTTGGCGATTGCCCTAGCGTGCAAAAAAAGACATGGGACTCCTTTCGTTCGTTTCTTTAGGCACACCCAAATTAAATGCCAGAGAACCCAGGGGACCCGAAGGTACACCAGAAGAGTATGAGGCCCTGGCAAACAGGCCATACATCGCATTTAAAAAATGCGAGTGATCCGAACCCAGTGCAGGAAATTGAGGATACTGAGCTGGTTCGAGATCCAATCGTGGCACCTCCAGAGCCGGAACCCCCGAGGCCACAGGCGGAGCAGCAGGAGCTGAAGGAGCCTCAGCATCAGCCGGATTCGACAAACCTTCCGGAGTCGGAGAAAATCTCTGCGTTGGTTACTGCGCCGAAGTCCCCTTGTACAAGGAGAATGGGTCGGAGTCGCTTGAGGAGACACTGAAGGTGAAGGAGAGATAAAGTCCTTTTCACAACGTCGAGGAGCCGGAGAAGGCGACCTCGAAACCACAGCCTTCGACGAATGGCGCTGGGAGCCATGCCTCTTCTTCTTCTTGTGCTTCCTCTTCGAGTCATGTGAAGTCGACGACCTCGATTTCGAACGTTTGACCTCTTTTTCCCTTTTCTTACTTTAGCCATGTACAGCTTGGCCTCCCGTTCCTTCAAGGCCTTCAGGCTCATTTTTCGACAGCAAGAGCAGCCCTCAACGTCGTGATCTGATGATAAACACCACAGACAGTCCTCATGGGGGTCAGTGATCGACATATGACCCCCGCACTCTTTACAGGGCTTGATACCAGACTTCCTCGGAGCAGACATGGCAAAACCATAGAAGGAAATAAGCCAAAATACAAAGTATCTAGCAGAAAGTATGGAGAGTTCCAGAAAAACCTTTAGTGTCAACAGCTCGGAAAAAAGGGAACTGATGTCATCACACCGGGAAAACCTAAATTAAAGTCGTAACACTTCATAAAAGATCTCCTGTAAAATTCAAGATATTAGTCAAATACTGTACCTACCTGAATAAGTTAACCTTAAAAAATGTTTAAAGAGAGCTCATCAAGTTACAGCAGTGAATCTGGACAACAAAAAGTGAACCTGGTTAAGAAAGAATGTCAATAACACCCCCAATGGACTGCAGTGACACAAGAAGGAAGGGTGATTGCTCCCAATGTTTTGCTCACAAATGTAGCATGGCTCTACCATGGTGTTGCTCAAGTTAGCTGAGATGAAATTATATGTGTCTCTAGCACTCACTAAATTGCACATCACTTTTCCTCTATTGCCCAGCAGTACTATCATATTTGTGTTATAGTTAAAGACTACAACATTAATAAACTTGTCTAAAAACTTCTGCTGCCCATCCTCCATCACATGGTCCTTCTGATGATGTACAAATTGATGTAATCCAGGTGCCCTAAAGCAGTTGGTATGCTTAAATGCTAATGTTAGCTGGAATGTTTGCTAGATTGATCATAGCTTAACCTTGTGCCTAAACTGATGCAATTACTGTAGATAAATGCTACTTGGAGACTTTACCCCAGGTTTAATATCACACTCCACATAGGGAGAAACAGAATAACTCAGCCCAAATGCACTCTGCAACTGATCTGCGATTGCTGAGCACTTTACACCAAGTGCCCCAGCCCTCCGCATCATTGAAGGATAGCCTATCACCATATATAAACCTTCATGCGCCGCTGTGGTACAGCACACAGCTGATTGGTACAGCATACAGTCCCAAAGGATAACCAGTCAACACAGAGTTTGCATGCACTGCTGTGGTACAGCATGCAGCTGTACACTCACTGTACGGGCAGGCCTCACAACGTAAGTTCAGGACCTTTTCAAGGAAACTCCAGAAAATCAAGATATGCATGCACCAGTATTCCCAAGAGCAGACTTTGGGTATGGTTTATTGTAGGCAAAATCTATGTTCAACTGTAACCCCGATTTTCCAGGTGCACTTACTGTATTAATCCACTGTCAGATAAATGCTATCAAACTTTTTAGTCACTAAGCCCGATAGATAATGTATCCTACGAATGTTAATAGATGTTGATATGCAAGGGATAAACCAATTTTGGGTGGGGGTAAACCGACTCAAGCATGAGTGGTAACAGTCTCATGGCCAGAACCTTGCAGAGTGTTTTCTAATCACTGTTGAGAATCCCTTGAGGAAAGAGACAATTAGTCTTTGGAAAAGGTCTGTACAAAGATGCTTCACAGCTGCACAACATATTTGTTCACTGGCTCTACCTCTATGTGAGCTGAGTATTTATGTGAAAGAAAATTGTATTTATAAATTCATGCAGATGTGAATGAGATGCATACAAATTCTATGCCAGGCCCGAGTCTAGGATTATTTTCACCCTTTCCTTACTTCACAATCACAATAACCCACAACAACATAAAACCAATACCCACAAATTCCATAAACATACAGGAACAATATTAAAAACCATATGACCATCCCTACACCAATATTATTATTTTATTCTTTGTTGCCCTCCAATCTGCTACACTTTGCTGCTTGCAGCCAAAGTCCAAAGTCAAGGGCTTTCTTATTTTTTCAGTGACTTAGTACAGGACAGGGACAGCACCAGAGTGCATGGGAGACCATTCAATATAGTTAAAAGCGTCCTTTCTTCATAGAACGACAGTGGAAAGGGAATTTTTAGCAGGAGCCAAGCCTCTTTACCGAAAATTTGTAATGGTCAAAACAGTGCCCGGGATAGAGCCTTATCTTCCTTTTGAAATGCCAACTTATCAGCCTCATCTTTTGACTTTTCTTAGATTGGATGTGTTCCACCAGATGCTCTATCCCGAGGGAAGTTGGTACAAGTATTCTGATCCAGCTGTATGTACTTGGGATCTTCTTTCTAAATGCGACACTGTGCACATTGTTTTGATTTGTCCTTTTTATGAATCTCTTCGGCACAAGTTCTTAAAATCTCTTTTTAATGCAAGATTTTTATCAGGCTAGGCCTGCTTTTTTACATTTACAACTTTTAGCTTCTTATGTAATTTACTATAATGTGATAATGTTTATTATTGGGGTTTCTAGATAAACTCGATAGGATTACCCCTAACGTTTCGGTTCTTGATGTCCTTATGCAATTTCATGTCAATATTTTTATTCTTTGTATGCTTTATTGTATAATTGTGATGTTGCTCTTTTTCTTCTTGTGACTTGTATGTTTTTGTTTCAAAATCGAATAAAGTCTATTGATGTCGTATAGTTCTGGAGTGACAAATGTCAAATTCCAAACATGTATCTAAATTTGAAATTTCATCCACTGAAGTTTTTGATTGACAACTTTGATTTATATGACTTCAAAAACAAATATAAATGTGAAACTGAAGCACTGATTAAAATGCTTGACAGCATGTAAACAAACAAATAAACCAATCACTGTTTTTGGGAAGTCTATTAAATAACTGTTACCTAAAAAATCCTTTACAGCCTTCACATGTCATTGCATTGAAATGAAAACCAGTCGCTCTGTCTCCGCAGACGCCACACACGCGGGGTAAGTTTTTGTCAAACACACTGTCTGGATCAGTGATAGAGGTGCTCGTTGCCATCAGCTCCATTACTGTAAGGTAAAAAATAAAAATACAAATGTCACATAATTTCTACTCTCAATAGAAGTTAACTGAATAAAAGCAACAGTGATGCTGCAACAGGAAGTAATAATGCTAAATATTAAAATGTCTGTATTGCTGTACTGCATTTAATTCACCAAACATATTTTTTTTTAAATAAAAAAGGAGTGTGTTCATTAAAGGGTGCTGCTTTTTTTCCCTTAAAAAAAAAAAAAAAAAGGTTCCCATTAGGAGACACAGGGTGCGGGGGGCAATGCAGTGGTCCAATGGATAACCGCATGCACCCATAGCTGAAATCACGATTCCAAAAGGGAAAGATGTCCCAGTGGGACATCTTCCATTTTGGAAATCAGGTACCCCCCCTTTGAGGTGTCAGTATCTGATCAATGGTTTGTGACCGCAACTGAGATCACAAATAATTGTACATTCTTTGAATCATAGCTAGGAGAATCTGCCCCTTTCACACCCTTATGACTTGGAGCAGGTCTTAAAATCCTTTTGTCAAGTCAAAAAGATTTTTCAGACTCACAAAAGGCCTCATGTAAATAGTAGAAAAGTATTTTCCAGTTGCAAACATTGTGCATCTCGCCTAAAATTGCTAAACTGTATGATGCCAACAAATCAAAAAAGCCACTCACCTTCAGTAACATCTTATCTGGTAGTGACTATCTAGCCGCAGATTGCTTACCTTAGAATCATCCCAGGCGTAAAGACTGGATACAGAAGAAAAAAAAATTGGAAGCAGTTACCCTGCACGTAGGTAGGTATCGCCGTTTGGCTACTTGTGGGGTCATTGGCATCGTCCACGCTGGAAGTGAGGGGCGCATGTCCATATAGGCGCCACCCCAGCTGATGTCAGTTACTTTTCATAACTTTCCACGCCAGGAGCACAGAGCCATGAAGAACACACACCTCTGGTGTAGAAAACTAGGGCCTTAGAAATCGGATCGCAGAGTGGGGGGGATGGGTGGGTCAGTAAGGAAGCCATGTCTTTCCTAGACCGGAAAAAAGCATTTCCGGTCCAGGAAAGACATGGCTTGGCAGTTTGGGCTGGACTGTTTCCATGAGGCACAGGGTCAGTCTGATTTGCATATGGCCATGTCTGAACTGGGGTAGTGGAGTGAGCTAAAGAATGATGATGGATTAAACCCAGATCAGTTGATTGGGGGTGCGTGTTTGATTTTCTCAAACGCTCCGTCCATCATCCCCTTTGGTATCGCTTTGTTCGCCCTAAGTTGGCAGGGTATGCCCAGACGTGGGTCCCTTGCTCACTTTGCCACTGGATTCAAGACAGCCTGGCTGATGAGGATTATGAACCCGAAACCAGTCCCAGGATGCTTGTTTCCGGTCCAGGGAAGACATGGCTTGGCAGTTTGGGCTGGACTGTTCCCACGAGGCACAGGGTCAGACTGATTTGCATATGGCCATGTTCGAACTGGGGTGATGAGGTGAGCTAAAGGATGATGATGGATTAAACCCAGATCAGTTGACTGGGGGGGCGTGTTTGAGTCCAGCATCCCCTTTGGTATTGCTAGTGAGCTTGCAGCACTGGTTGTGCCACCCACACAAGCAGCCCTTCAAAGGTAACTCCGACCTGCCACTGCAAGATCTGTGTGCAGTCTTGTACTGCCTTGTCGACTTGGCGCACAAGTTACTACTTGTGTAACGATATATCCGTCAGAGACATTAGTTAGTGATAGATTCCATACCTTAGAATATCTTCAGGCGTCAGACTGGATCCGGAAATTTTTGGGTAGCAGTACCCTTGCGCGTCGGTAGGCGTCGTCTGCGGCTCCGCGTCCGTCGTCGGCGTCGTGGGCGCCGTGATGACGTCATCGGAGTACTTGGACGCCGCCTCTGCGTGCGGACGTCAGTTCTTAGACACAGCTTTTCTGCGCCAGAAACGCAGAGCCATGTTAAAAAACAACACTGGTGCAATTGAAACTAGGGCCCTGAAGGGGATCACCTTAACCCTAGATATCGGTTCGCAGAACGGGGAGGATGGGTGGGTCGGTAAGGAATCTATCACTAACTAATGGGTCTTACAGATATATCGTTACACAAGTAGTAACTTGTGCATCGTAAAGAGACACGTTAGTGATAGATTCCTTACTTAGAATAGATACCCCAGCAATACCAACCCCGGTAGTGGGTCTGCGAACCAATAATCACACCAGAAAGTCCTGGAGGACGGAACGGCCAAAGAAGCCATCCCTCCGGACTTGACTGTCCAGGCAATAGTGTCTTGCAAACGTGTGCAGCGAGGCCCACGTAGCTGCCTGGCAAATGTCCTGCAAGGGCACTCCCCGGCCCAGGGCAGTTGTAGTCGCCGTGGCCCAAGTGGAATGAGCCCTCAATCCAACAGGGGGCTCCTTTTTAGCCAAGGAGTAACATGCCTGGATACACAAGATGATCCACCGAGAGAAGGTCCGCTTGTGCACCGCCTTTACCTTCTTAGCGCCCACGTAACCAACAAAGAGTTGGTCATCCACCGGGAACTGGCATGTGCGATCCAGATAGTAAGATAGCGCACGTTTTGGGTCCAGACAGTGGAGCCTCTCTTCCTCTTTCGAGGGATGCGGAGGCGGAAAGAAGGTGGGCAAGGTAATGGACTGCCCGATGTGGAAGGCCGTGACAACCTTGGGCAGGAAATAGGGTCTCGTCCGCAACACAACCTTGTCCGGATGGACAGAGAGAAAAGGAGGTGTGGGAGAAAGAGCCTGGAGCTCACTCACTCTCCTGGCAGAGGTGATGGCAACCAGTAAAGCAGTCTTCAAAGTAAGAAGACGGAGAGGACAGTTATGGAGCGGCTCAAAGGGAGCACACATTAGGTAAGTAAGTACAAGGTTCAAGTCCCACTGGGGCATCACGAAAGGTACAGGAGGACACGTGTGTGATGCCCTTCAGAAAACGAGTTACAATAGGGGACTTGAACAAAGAAGGTTGATCAGGCAGCCTTAGAAAGGCTGAAAGGGCAGAAAGGTAGCCCTTGATAGTGCCCAGAGCAGAGCCCTGCTGGGCAAGAGAAAGAAGGAAGAGAAGAACCTCAGAAAGAGGGGCAGAAAGAGGATCCACAACCTTTGCTGTGCACCATGCCACAAACTTATTCCACCAGCAGGCGTATACCGACTTTGTGGAGGGAAGCCTGGCTGCCAGAATGACATTACAGACTTCAGGAGGCAAGTTAAATGGCCTCAACTGTCGCCGCTCAATCTCCAAGCATGGAGGTGGAGACTGGACAGGTTCGGGTGGAGGACCGTCCCCTGCTGCTGCGACAGAAGGTCCTCCTGAAGAGGCAGACGAACCGGGGGATCGACTGACATACTGAGTAGCTCGGGATACCAGTACCTTCGTGCCCAGTCCGGAGCCACAAGGATGACTTGGGCCCGGTCGCGCTTGATCTTCTTTAGCACTCTGGGCAGAAGTGGTATAGGCGGAAAGGCGTACAGCAGACCGCAACTCCACTCGCGACGAAAAGCGTCTCCGAGCGAGTGCCGCCTTGGAAATTCCAACGCGCAGAACTGATGACATTGCGTGTTCTCTTCGGTGGCGAATAGATCTAACCAAGGCTATCCCCACTGCTGAAAGAGGCCTTGCGCCATGTCCGAGCTCAGACGCCATTCGTGATCCATCATGCACCGACGGCTGAGCTCGTCCGCCCTGGCGTTCAGAGAACCTGCCAGGTGTTGAACCACCAGGGTCACGCCCTGATGTTCCAGCCACTGCCAGAGGCGTAGAGCCTCCTGGCAAAGGGTCCACGACCCCACCCCGCCCTGTTTGTTGCAGTACCACATGGCGGTGGTGTTGTCCGTGAACACCTGCACTACACTCCCCCGGACAGAGGGTAGGAATGCCTTCAGTGCTAGCCGAATTGCCCGCAGCTCCAAAAGGTTGATATGGAGCCGGGACTCCGCCGGAGACCAGAGGCCTCTGATCTCTGCCTCTCCTATTTGGCCTCCCCAGCCCTGGAGGGACGCGTCCGTCACAACTACGTGCTCCGGTTGGGGAAGGGAGAGGGATCTGCCGCTGACCCAATCGCGGTCCGTGAGCCACCACTGCAGCTGTCTCGCAGTGCCCTCCGAGATCAGGACATGGTCGGAGAGGTTGCCATGATGCTGGGCCCACTGAAACTTCAGGTCTCACTGCAGAGCCCGCATCCGCCACCGGGCGTGATGCACCAGAAGGATGCAGGAGGCCATCAGCCCCAGAAGCCGCAGCGTCAACCTGACCGAGATCCGGGATAAAGGCTGAAAGAGTGGAATCAGAGCCTGAATATCCCGAACCCGCTGTTCGGGTGGAGCTTCTGAGAGGGGCACAGGTGTGATTTCGGCACATTGATGGAGAACCCCAGCTGGTGCAGGAGGTCTGCCGTCGTCTGGAGGTGGCTGACGACTGTCTGGGGCAAGCCCGCCTTCAACAACCAGTCGTCGAGGTTGGGGAAGACTGAAACCCCTAACCTGCGCAGATGAGCTGCAACCACCGCCCTCACCTTTGTGAACACCCGCGGGGCGCTGGTAAGGCCGAAGGGGAGCACGGTAAACTGAAAGTGCTCGTGGCCAACCGTGAACCGCAGGTAGCGCCGGTGGGCCGGTAGGACGGGGATGTGGAAATAAGCGCCCTGCAAGTCCAACGCTACCATCCAGTCTCCTGGGTCCAGGGCAGCTAAAACCTGAGCCAGTGTCAGCATTTTGAACTTCTCCTTCCGGAGGAAGCCGTTGACGTTCCGTAGGTCCAAGATAGGAGGTAGGCCCCCTTTGCCCTTCTTGGGTACCAGAAAGTAGTGGGAGTAGCAACCACACCCTACTTCTGGCCCAGGAACGCGTTTGATGGCCCCCTTGGCCAAGAGGGCCGTAACTTCCTCCTGCAGAAGTCGCAAATGATCCCCCGATGCGCGGTGGTATTGCGGTGGCATGGCTGGAGGGGTCGCCTCGAAGGGGAGGGAGTAGCCCCTTCGGACGATTTGCAGCACCCACCTGTCCGATTTGACAATGCGCCAGTCACATGGGCCTGAAAGCACGGACTAGGATGGTTTTGAGGTGGATGCTGCGGGGGAGGGTGTGGACTGGCCTCGCCGTTGTCCCTGACCGCCTCCACGGCGGTTTCCACGGCCGCCACCGCGTTGGACGTTAGTCTGCGGTGCGTGGCTGGCAGCACGTGTGGGGGCGCCCCTTCCGTGGCCACGAAAGGAGCGAAGGGCACCCATTTGCTGGCACGGGGCCGAGAGGCCCAAGGACCTGGCCGTAGCCCTGGAGTCCTTAAAGCGCTCAAGCGCATGGTCTGCCTTGTCGCCAAAAAGGCGACGGCCATCAAACGGCATGTCCATGCGTGTATTCTGGACATCGGCCGAGAAGTTGGCGGACCTCAACCAGGCGTGGCGACGAAATCGCCACCGTCGTTGCCATCGCTCTGCCCAGTGAGTCGGTGGTATCCAGCCCACACCGCATAGAATACCGCACTGTATCTCGGCCCTCCACAAGGGCCTGGCCGAGTTTAGCCCGTACCTCCAACGGGCATTCTGGCAGCACGTCCGTGACCGTATCCCACAGAGAGTGGTGTAGCGGCCCAAGAGGCATGCGGTGTTGGGAGACCGCAGTCCCAGACTTAGGGAGGAGAATACCCTTTTGCCGTAT
Organism: Lissotriton helveticus; assembly: GCF_964261635.1. Classification (NCBI taxonomy): domain Eukaryota; kingdom Metazoa; phylum Chordata; class Amphibia; order Caudata; family Salamandridae; genus Lissotriton; species Lissotriton helveticus. Next base: position 1,492,649,586 of record NC_136057.1, read on the forward strand.
TGCTCATACCTCTTGGATTCCCTGTCAGGCGGAGCCGACGGGAATGCGGTCTGGGAATTTGAAGCCTGGATAACCAGGCTCTCAGGGGTGGGGTGGGTGGACAGGACAGGAAACAAGGGTCGCCCGGGGCCGGGCTGTGGTGTCTGGCCACGTTCCTATCTACAGGCGAGCCTGTAGCGGGCCTGGACCAAGTGCCCAAAAGAACGTCGGTTAAGGCCTCATTAAACGGCAGCAGAGGCTCAGCCGAGCTTGACTGCGGTTTAAGGACCTCAGTGAGGAGGTTAGTCCTCACGGCCACGACGGGGAGCTCAAGGCCCAAGGCCTTGGCCGCCCGCGTCAACACCACACTGTAGGTTGCCCCCTCCTACGTAGCCACAGTAGGAGGTGAGGCAAAACCAGTGTCTGGCGAGGTGTCCAGACCACTGGCATCCCCAAGTCCACCTGTCCAGTCCTCCTGGGACTGACACTCACGTGTCAGAGGGTCCTCAGACCCCTCCCAATACTCCTCATCACCCATCACCTATCTCCTGAAATTCAGGGGTGTCAAATGATGGGGCCGGTTCATTGAAGTAAAACTCTCCAAACGGCGTCGAGAGCGGCGCTGCTCCGGCGCTGGAACCGGATCGAGGGAGGCATCGGGGACGGCGCCGCCCGAAGGCGGCGCCGGAGGGGGAACCTGAGGGACCGGCGCCGGTGAGGTCGTCAGGTCAACCGGCGACGACCCGGATCCAGAAGCGGATCCAGTGGGGCCCTGCGGCGCCGGGCCCGAAGGGGCTGGCGGCATCGGGGCCGAAGCACCCGCCGGCATCGGGGCCTTAGCACCCGACCCGCTAGGGCCCCCAGACGGGTCCGCTGGGCCCGAAGGCGCCGCGGAGCCCGCCGGAGGAGTGAGGGACCTCATGGCCACGAGGAAACGCTCGATCTCCTCCGGCCTCGCGTGCGGTCCAGGGACCGGAGGGTGTGGGAGCGGACGCGACGCCCACGACTCCGACGGAGCCGCGTGGGTGGTGTCACTTGAACCTCCGGCCGCGTCGCGCGAGCGTCGGGTGGGGAGTTGGAAGAGCGATGACGTCTCTTCGACTTCTTGCTTACCTGACGACTTCGAACCTGAGGAGTGATGTCGATTCCCGGAGCTATGATGACTCCGCTCCCGCGACCTGTCCCTCGACCTCTGTCCAGACCGGGACCTTTCACGGCGCCGGGCCGACTGCCGGAGTTCGAGTCGCTAGCGGGACCGCTCCCGCCTAGCTTTCGAAGTCAGTGCCGGGCAGTCGGAGCAGGTCTTGTCGTCGTGGTCGACGCCGAGACAGTGGAGACACCGGCGGTCGCAGTCCTCACAGGGTTTAAAACCTGGCATCCCTACCGGCACCGTACGGAGTCGAAGACTCGAAATATGATCAAAAAGGATCATAAAAAGTGGTACCACTTTTCAGGATCTGCGCTGCTGGCGCGGAAAAAAGAAGAACTGACGTCAGCACACGGAGGCGGCGTCTAAGTACTCCGACGACGTCATCACGGCGCCCACGACGCTGACGATGGACGCGGAGCCGCAGACGACGCCTACCGACGCGCAAGGGTACTGCTATGCAAAAATTTCCGGATCCAGTCTGACGCTGGGGATATTCTAAGGTAAGGAATCTATCACTAACGTGTCTCTTTCAGATAAGTGTACCCACTTGCCATGCCCTAACCTTCCCTTTTCTTACATGTGAGTCACCCCTAAGGTAGACGGAAGGTACCCCTGTGGGCAGGGTGCAGTGCATGTGAAAGGTAGGACATACCCTGATGTGTGTGGCATGTCCGGATAGTGAAATACTGCCAATTTCGTTTTTCACTCTTGAAAGGCTATCTGGCCCATAGGAAAGCATGGGAGTTATTTTATAACAACTTATACATGTAACTTCCCATTGGGACCAGATAGGAAAATAAAGTTTAGTGTGTCTGAATCTCAAGGCATATCTTTTAATAAAGGTGATTTTTACATTCTGTGTTTGAAAATACCACCTCTAGAAAATAGGTATTTTCTTGCTTAGCCATCCTGTGTGCCTCTGCTAGGGTGTGTATTGACTGTCTGGCTTTGGAGTGACCGGGGCTGGGTATGTGCAGTGACTCCAGAGAGTCTGGATGAGTATGGGCTGGGCTGAATAGACCTGGGCTGCATTTAGAGTAGTGGGAGGAGATTTCCTTGCACCTGAAAGGGCCTGGTCTGTTGTAGACAATGCTGTCTCTGCCCCCTGCTGGGAAGCTGGGCCAGAGAGGACCAAATTGGTTTGGGCTAAGCACCGACACTCTCTACCTGAGAGGACAAAGGAATTTGGAGTATAAATATTGGGGCCCAGACCCCAGACCTTTAGAACTCTTTTGAAACCAAGAAGACTGCCAAGAAGAAGAGCTGGAGAAAGCTGTGAGGAGAGACGACAGCTTAGCTGTGTTGGCTTGCAGTGGTTGAATCTGTCTTGGGCAGTGAAAGAACTGGACTGAACTTTCTTCAATTTCTTTTTATGAGTTTCTCCAAGGGCTAGAGGTAGTGCTTGCCCCCTGTTCAAGAAGTCCCAGGAACAGCAAAGACTTCAAGTTCTTCTACCATCAGCAATGGGGACTGTGTGTTTGTGCTGCAACAGAAGAAAAAGAAACCTGATGCCATCTACGCCGCCGCTGTCGGCTCTGTGTCCTAAAGGCACCGCAGAGGGCACTGCCACAATGTTGCATTGCAACCCTGGTCTCACAGACGATGCCACCTGATGCCGCCACCATGCAGCTGCTTGAACCGCGACCTGTGGGCACCGCCTCACTTCACACCGTCACCTTGGTATCCCCGATGATGCCTCTCCACAGCTTCATCGACGCCGCTGCTTGCACCGTGGTTCGAGGGCACCGCTCTTAAGTTACACGTCCTCATCCCGCACCGCTGTCTTGGCCTACTGAAGCCGGCATCATCTACTCCTGTATAACAGCTTCAGCAACAACGACGCTGCTGCTTGCACCGTGACGAGCACCGCATCACTTCGCACTGCAGCCCTCGTCTCACCAACGCTGCTGGATGGCCGTCACCGAGCCACTACCTGCACCGCAAAATAAGGGTACCACAACCCTGCACTAGGCAGCGCAGCCCCGACGTCTACCAACGCCAGCCCTTCCGACCTCAACTGCGAGGAGTTCGATCTGCAACGCGTGTAACTTCAAGAGCCCGACAACTCCTGCACCACACTCTGGAACCGACGCCTGAGGACGCGAGCTCTTCGGGGCTCATCGAGAGGTCGTTGACACCCTGCATTTCTAAAGATACTGTTTTGCGGGTCTTCCCAACACCGTAGCTGGTCCGTGATACTGCGGTCAGCCAGAACTGTTTGGATTTGCTGTTCATGACGCCGTGATAGCCCCAGAGGGAGCTATCGACTTTAAGGAACTGTATTTCAAGTCTATTTTGATTTTTGAAGATTCATGAGAACTGTATGGTAGATAGTTATCCTGTTTTTGGTCTTGTTTGAAGTATACAAAAATATTGGATATTTTTTTTAACTGGTGTGGTGTCCTTTTGTAGTGTCTTCACTATATTACTGTTGGTTATGGGCAAATGCATTACACACTGCCTCTAAAATAAGCCTGACTACTCGTGCCAAGCTACCAAGGGGGTGAGCAGGGGTTATTTTAGGAGTGTAACTCCCTTTTCCAAACTTGTCCCTACTTGGACAAAGGTGCAAACCCTTAACAACTAGAGCCCCCCATTTCTAACACCCAGTTACACCTACACAAGCCTTCCCTTGTGGAGGGTAGAAAGGCTTTCAATCCCAGTCGGATCATCTGGGGTTCCACTAGGTTGATGTGGAGTTCCCCTTCTACCAGAGACAAGAGGCCTCTGTACTCCACCTCTCCCAGATGCCCGTCCCAGCCCAGGAGTGATGCATCTGTCACTATTGTCAGATCTGATTGGGAAAGGAAAAGGGGTCTGCCGCTGACCCAATCATGGTTTGTTAACCACCATTGCTGATCTTTTGAGGTGCCCTCCAATATCTGGACCATGTCGGAGAGATTCTCCTGATGCTGTGCCCACTGGAACTTCAGGTCCCACTATAGATGCTGCATATGCCAGCAGGCATGTGTTACAAGCAGGAGGCCATGAGGCCCTGCAACCTCTGACTCAGTCTCACCGAGACCCAGGATAGAGGCTGAAACACAGGACACAGACAACATCATATTCCATAACTTAGTATGGTTTAGGCAATTGAATGCTGAGGAAAGATCCATAAAAATGTAAAAATAGGGTGACCTTTTTGGCCAAAGGGTACTTTGGAGTTATTGAGTATAGCTTCAGGGACTGGTCGATGGTACCAAGAACAGGCATAAACCCATACTGTAAGTCGGATATGATGTTATTCATAGCCTGAATATCCTGGGTTTGTACTCGTAAGGATAAGCCCAAAACTGTACTGTGACTAGAAAAGCTCAGATGAAAGGGAGCATCTGAGAAGCGGTCAGGTGTGACGTCAGCGTGTTGTTAGTGAACCCCAGCGAATGCAGAAGATAAGCCCTAGTCTTGAGGTGGCAGATGACTGCCTGAGACGAGCCCACCTTCAGCAGCCAGTCGCTGAGATAGGGAAAGACCGGCCACCCTGATCTCCACAGATGAGCTGCAACCACCGCTATCATCTTGGTGAACAACCAAGGGGCACGGGTAAGGCCAAAGGGCAGCACTACAAACTGAAGGCACTTGTGGCCTACCGTGAACCACATGAAAGGTCTGTGGACAGGCAGGACGGGGTTGTGGAAATAAGTATACTGCAAATCCAACACCCCCATCCAGTCTCCCGGGTCCAGGGCAGACAGGACTTCTGCAAGCATTTTGAATTTCTTCTTTTTCAGGAAGGAATTGAGAGGGCGCAGGTCTCGGCTAGGGAGAAGTACTTCTCCTTCTTGGGGACCAGAAAGTAGAGGGAATAGCAACCACAACCTACTACTAATGCTCACACCCTCTCTAGAGCTCTTTGGCCAAGACAGTCTCCACTTCCTGCCGGAGTAGGGAGAGGTGGTCCTCTGTCAGCTGTCACAAGTGGGTGGCTTGGGTGGAGAGATAGTCACGAAGGGAAGGGAGTAGCCCCTTTGGACAATCTGGAGAACCCAGTGGTCTGATGTTATTGACCTCCAGTAGTGCAGGCGATGGGTTATCTGCCGACCACGGATTGCTTATTATAGTCAGTGGGGAAACTAAAAAGGCTTGGAGAAAACATTTTCTTACCCATGGTGTCTAGCCTTTTGGATTCCCTTTCCAGTGGCGTGGTACGGATTGCACCAGGATTTACTTTGGAAGTGGAGGCTTGGACTACCGAGCTTTCTGGGGTAGGGTTTTGGGTGAGGAAAGGCGGGGCATCAGACGGGGAGATGGCGGTGGGCTTTTGTCCAATCCACAGGAATCCCTGTGCAGGGCTTGGACCAGGCCCCAAGCAGGACGTCCGTAAGGGCTTCATTAAATGGGAGAAACAGTTCTGATGGGATGATTCCTGGTCGAAATACCTTTGTCAAAATGTTAAGTCTTGACAGCCACAAAGGGCAACTGAAGGTCCAGGGCCTCGGCCGCGCTGCTTACCACCCTAGCAAATGTTGCACCTTAGCCACGGTAGGAGGAAGGACCAAGTCAGTATCTGAGGAGGTTTCCAGTCCACCAGCATCCGCCAATTACTCATACCAGTCCATATTAGGATCTAGGAACTGGTATTCTTCAGGGTCCAGTGGCCCCCTGCCAATTTTCCCCAAGTCTTAGCCCAAAGGAATGGGGTTCAGACTCTATCCTGGAGGGAATGGATCCAGTCAGTGTTGGATGATGCCCCTCCGGCTCAGTGTTGGGGATAAGAATGGTGCCAGCCGCACTTGGAGCATTGACAATTGGACAGGCATCAGGGAAGGTCGAGGTGGCACAACTGGCGTCAGTCCATATCCATCTGTTGATCCAAGGGGCCCAACTGGTGCAGAGGGTGGACCTGCCAACGGTGAACCAGTAGGGCCCATCATACCTGCAGGGGCCCGAAGGTGCTCCAGTGGGGACAGCCACCTAAATATGAGATGCATGGCATCATAGAATTCTCAGAGTTGGGCGGGGTCGCTCTGGCTCCTGTAAATTTGGGTAAGCAAAGAGACAGCCCAGACATAGCTCAACCGTGGAGCCATGCCTAGAGTGATATCGCTTCCTCGTCTCGTCGGATGACTTCGACGGATGAGGTTAAGTGAAATACCTCTTCGACTTTTTGCTCTTCTTCTTTTTGTGGGACTTACCAGAGTGGGACAACTTTGACGAAAATCTTTGGCTCCACGACTGATACCGTGACCTTCATCTAGACCGCCGCGATGTAGCACATTAAGCCGCAAGGAGCTTGAGGGATCACTCACTCAAGGCAATTGGGGTGCATGGCGCAACAATGGATGCTGGTTTTGGTGTTGTGGCCACATTCAAGGAACCAGAGACAGATGAGGTGCTGGTCTATCACCGACATTTGCCGGTGACAGGCGCTGCAGGACTTGAATCCAGCCTTCCCTTGTGGACATCTTTGCCACATCAAGTCTCAAAAATAAAATTGACAAAAAGTCGAAAAAAGACAGTGAAAAATCAGCTGGGGGTAGCTCTCTCCAGATCTGTACTGACTGGCACGGAAAGAAAAGAAGTGAGATGGCACTTACATAGGCATAGTGCACGTCACTTCCTGCATGGACAATGCCACGCAGAGCGGAATGGTACCACCAACCAGTGCGCAGGAGTCCCGCTCCAAAATAGAAATTCTGTATTCCAGTCGGTCGCCTGGGGATAATGCTTAGGTAAGGAATCTGCGGCTACAAGTCTCTATCAGATATATATTATCATACAAGGGTAACTGCGGATTAGTATGCATCTTCGGGCATGGGTATTAATTTATTAGAGACGGGTTTATTAGCAGTATTACACAACTGTTGCTTTTCACTCCTTGTCTTGTCAGTTTCCACACAGTCCACATAAATGGGGCAACTGGACGTTGACGTAGAAAGCTATTTGTACAAGTACACTGTATGAATGCCTCTTTAGCATTCTGAAAGCTGGGCAGTGACATTTTCTTTCTTAATGCCTAGTGTTTAGCTAGGGCAACAGGACAAACAAGCACTGGCAAAGCCAATAGGTTTACCCTACTGCAGATCTATTGGCTTTTTCAATGCTTTTTTTTTGTAAAACAAAAAGAGCTATTATGCATTTTACTTCCAAAAACTTCGAAACTAACAAGTACTAGATCACTAACAATTCTCATAAGCATGTACTAATGATAAGAACGTATTTGACCAAATTCGAAAGTTGCCAGTTATCTGTAAATAACTAAGAATGTGTTTGTAGTTTGGAGGGCCTTGTTTTGAAGGAAAGCAGGTTGTGATAGTGAAGGGCGTGGTACCCGATTATTAATTAATGAGGCTAAAGAGGAGGATTAAGTAAAGTATCTACTCCGGAAACAATTGAGACAGACACCTATATGGTCCTCTGACTTTGTGAAAACACTATAATTACTTCAATATATTGATTGGCAAATTCAGTTGTGTGTTTGTATCTATTTCCCGTAGATTTCTATGAAATGTTTTGGGGTCATTATTTGCATTTATATTCGCTGTTAAGTCTGGTAAGTATAAATAGTAGCAAATGACAACATAATGAAGTGGGCGAAACGTGTACACCACCATGTGACGCACGCCAATTTTCGCAGTACTAAAAAAAAGTAAATATTTTACCTAATCCTGATGTAAAGTGGGCTCTAAATATACCTCTAATGAAGAATATCTCCGGGCACCGGCCTAATTAATGCCTAATATCAAGAGAGGAAGATTGAGAGGCGCAAACAGGGACTGATTCATATATATTTTTTTCAGCATTCCTAGGGTGTCTCCAGCACGCAAATATTCACAACATTCCCATGTGCGACATACACATGCTCACATTGCGCTTGTACAAGATGTTTGTGTCCCCTCCGCAAGCATGCTGCATGAACGTATAGATGCGGGAGAGTTCTCAAGGAATGCAAGTGAGCTGTAAACTTGTGCCGTAGTGAGTTTTCAAAAGACACACAATTGATGGATGGAATGCAGAACAAATCAAAACATTCGCCCCCAGTCAAGAGATCTGGGTTAAATTCATCATTCTTTTGCTCACCATGCCACCCCAGTTTAGACCTGGCCATATGCAAATCAGTCTTGACCCTGTGCCTCATGGACCTGGCAGTTCGGGCTGGACTGTTCCCATTGGGTGCAAGGTAAAGACTGATTTGCGTATGGCTGGGTCCAATCTGGAACGGCATGGTGTGAAAAAAAACGATAGATTTAGGCCTAGATCTCTGTACTGGGGTGAATGAATGACATTGTTCTGTATTCTGTCCATCAATTGTTCTTTTTTGTAGTGAGTTTGCAGGCATTTAACCATGTGCATATCCAAACGTAGACGTGAGCGATCGAGGTGCAACCAATGAGAGAGACCACCAATAGATGCCCTTCTCTGCAGTTGTGTGTGGAAGGAAAGACGTTTCATGTAAAAGCATGCATCAGGTGGAGGACACATTTGTTGGCATTCCAGATATTTTATAAATGCACTACTTTATGGGCAAGTTGTGTAAGGGAAGTGGTGGAGGATAGGACACCAATGTACTGTGTACGTGACATCTCGGAACTGATTACTTTTTTGTGGGGATAGGGCCGTGTCTGGATTCTACTTTTACATTGAAGTAATGGCCCATGGTGCTGCTGCCATTTCTATAAAGGGCAATTAAGCTATTTAGGTGTCAAAAACAAACAGGTACCCCTCTTGGTATCTGCAGACTTCTCAAGAAAAAGTCTAAAAATATGGCTTATATTTTATAAAGACTTAATCAACTAATTGTATTATTAAAGGAAATATAGCCTTGGGCAACTTATGTGCTACCATACCAATCACACATGCAGGGGAGAAAAGACAAATAATTCCACCAGAAAGCATAAAAATATTATAAAATGGCACAGTAATACACGCTTGCTGGATCCCAGCCCTACGTAGAATTGTATAAATAAGGAGGTCATTGGAAGACACATTTGAAGAGATCTTTTCTGAAATTTTTGAAGTACGTGCGTCGATCATGGTTTTCATATTACTTGCGACTTTAGGCAGTGCTTTAAGTGGGATGGTGGAAGAGCTTTAAAGGGGCATGGTCTCTGTAATCAATGGTGAGGCCTAAGAACCCAGCACACATTCAAAACCATAACTGAAAACAGAAAGCAACTATACATTTAAGTTTATACAGAAACATGCTTCTGTGCCATTAGAAATAATAATAAGTCTGAAAAGTACATTTTCTGGAAAAATACTAGGATTTTAAAACAGCTGACTCGTTTTCTGAACTAGTTAATACAGACTTTCCATTTTCATACCTAATACAAATGCATAAAGGAGATTGTTTGGGGTACTTTAATTATCAGCCAACAGAGCAAAACTTTCCATGAAAATATTATGCAGAAATAGGATTTCCTGGTAGCTATCCTGCCAGTTTTGTTTTATCCTGAAAGTCTTGACAGCCAAGGAAAAGTGGGAAAACAGTAAATACTAGATTTAGTGATAACCAAGCATGTTCAATGTAATTTGTAGTAGAGTTATTATATTTGCATAGCACTATTGCCAATGGTATAAAAAAAAGCAAAAGTAAAAAACATTGTAATTTTCAACACCAACAGCTCTAACTCCAACAAATGCGAGACCTGCTGCCCTGGAAATGCAATCGGTCTCGCATTTGTTGGAGTTATTGGCATTATAAATGCCAATGTTTTTTACCTACCCATGCTGCAGGGTGTAGTATCATATGTGGCCAAAAGAGGTCCCATGAGACCTCTTTTGGCCACATATGGTACTGAACCCTACAGAAGATATGGTAAATCCACGCTACCCATAATGCATTGCATGCAAGACAGTACCACGAGTACATTCAAATAGAGATGTCCATATATACAATTAGTAGTTTGAAAAGGGACAAAAGGATTGGTATATTAATTCTGGATTAGGTTGTCCTCTGTGGAGTTGATGAAGGGAAATTTATAGAAGGTCTCGAAGAAACAGCGCTGCCTAGGAAAGACCTAAAATCTCCATGAGGGGCAAACATCAACAACACTAAGTACCCAGCATTCAGGGTTGAGTCAGAAAGAGCAGAGTGTGAGAGGCTAGGAATGTTTAAGTATGTGTGCTGACAAAGTCACTTAAGTAGGATGGTAGAGCAAAGAGTTTATCACAGTAAGTGTGCCATGAACAAGAAATAGAACAAAAATCCACATATATATACTTTATTCGGCATCAGTGCAATACCATAAAAGTGCAAATAAAAATACATTCAGATAACAATAATATCACAATAAAACAGATCCAAGCTAAATTACATATACAGAACAACCACTGATAAAACCCACTCTCTCATGCCGAGCATGTACTAATAATAAATAAAAAAAAAGATTTTTTTAAAAGCAATTGGCCTCATTAAGTGAATAATGTGACATTTGATGAAGTTCAATTTCCTGCACGGTGGCCCAAGTGATGGATTAATTAAAGGTACCCTCACCTATACAATACATTTACAGGGCATTTGGCCTACCGGTACTAAAATCCGTATAATTACTCCTCTCCTCTGGTGTTTGTAAATCGCATTGCCGACCTTAAGAAGTTAACAGTAGAGAAAAGAGTTAAAACCTCTGAAGACAGTTTCAAGAATAATAAAGCCACCTTGGCCTGCTCAAAACCCCCATTTTTAAAAATACTTTGCTCGTAGAAGGGACACAACAACACAAAGTGAAGGGTATCAGGCGGAGACCGTTGGTCGCAGCCGCACGGACCCTTCAAGTCTATGTCCTTAGTGTAACCTGCCGGCACCGCTAAGCTGTGATGTAGTAAGACTAGCTTGAAGCGTGTCAATAAAAATCTGTCTTGAGCATTATGGATAAGGGACAAATAAGGTTCAATACCCAGGCAAGTTTTGGTCAGGATATGCGCTCTTACAGAGGGTTTGTTCAATTCACCGTCTTCCCTCCGGTCGGCCGCCTGTTTCATAAATGCCGATTTGACATGGGCCTTGTCCCGTGGTAATAGTCTTGTGGGGTTATTAAAAAAGTCTGCACAACCCATGGCTGACAGAGGTTCCCTCACATACTTCAGCCATGGGATGTTCCTCCCCTGATCACGTGCCAAAGAGTCACTTATGATCTCCTTGGTTAGTGAGGCTTTGGGGTTGGTCCAAATCTTAATCCAGCAGTTAATGGGTTTAAATTATTTCCTGTCTCTCACATAGCCTATGCCCAGTTCCTCGTGAATGATTGATGATGGGGTGCTTTGCGGGACTCTCAGCAATTGCCTTAAGAATTTATTCTCTTCGATTCGGACAATTTGCGAGTTGATAAAACCCCAAACCTCACTACCATAGAGTATTTTGGCACAGCACTTCGAGTTATAAAGTTTTAAAATTTGATCCGGGGACCAGCGACCCACCCTGCGTGCAAAATTCATGATGGCACCGGTGCAACTAGCTACAGATAGACATTTATCATCTAACAGGGGTTTAAAATTAAGGCGGGTATCAAATAAAATCCCCAGATAAGAAAATGTCTGTACTTTTTCCAGGGAGTGTGTGCCAATCATATATTTGATTTTCTTTTTGGAGTCTTTCCCGCCTCCATGATATACGATCTGGAAAGATTGGCAGACAGGTGTAGACTCGCCATGATAAAAGATGTGCAACCGGGGAATGGGGTTTAAGCACAATTGCACCTATCCGGAGAGCTGTCTTATTTAATCCTTTAGGTGCCACGGACCGGAGATTCAAAATCCCCTAAATCTCCTAAGACAGAAACGGTCTTATTCTTAAATATAACAGACAATTGGTCAAGCACACAAATTTTGTCACAAAAGTTAAACAGTAACAATGATTATCAGAGAAAAATTATTGATAGCAGAATCAGCAGTGTTGTTTGTAGTTCATTCTTTATTGATTTCGTCAGTAAAGGACTGTAGCCGTAGCCAACGCGTTTCGTCCTTCACGGACTTCTTCAGGGCTACAAATAACATATATGCATATAACAATTATTATACATGACTATACACTATTTACAATAAAACAGCTTTACAATTTACACATTTACACACACTTCTATAAAATATATACAATATTTACACAAACTTTTATGATCCATAATTTCAGATTGCATAACATTTTAAATCACTTCACTGACACTGCATGTTCTTTATATTTACAAGTTGTTCAACCATATGTTGTACCCAAGCGGTCATAAAGTGAGACTGCGATCATAAGGGCCTAAAACTTCATATATTTGTTCCAAGATTGTTCTTAGGTGGGTTCCTACATAAAGATTAAAGCAGTTGTTTCTTTCTTTCAAAACACTCTACATAAGGGAGGTTAGCTTAACAGAATTTTTTTTGGTGTTAAGATATTATCCTGTATCAGTTTCAATACAAGTCCAATCGAGCTCAGCTTGGTCATATAAATCTAAATGAAGAGAAGTTTATCTTAGGTTGAATAAAAGCACACAACACATCCAATATGTAAATTAGTCCTATATGATTGGTGCATACCTCAAAATATTCTTTTTATTCTTTTATTTCCTTTTCTTTTATCTTTATATTCTCTTTAGCACAGGTGACGGGCTGCTCTCGCCTTGTTAAATCAGTCCTGATTCTGTTTTCACAAATGGGTAATGCACTGTATAAGCGGAGAAATGAGGTCTTTTATCGTTCTCCATGAATCAGACAAAGCCGTCTATTAGGCATTGTAGGCCTCGGGGGTCCGCGCAAGAAGAACCGCATCGTCTGCGTAAAGCAGAACGAGGATACCCCTGGTTCCAATCCTCAGAGAGTCCACCCCCAGAGCAACTAGTGCCTTCTCCAGACCATTTATATAAAGTGTAAATAAAAACAGGGCCAGTATGCAGCCCTGCCTAACCCCCCTTGAGCATGCAAATTGGTCAGTCAAACTCCCCTCCTCGTTATATCTGACCTGTGCAAAGGTGTTCCTATGTATAGCTCTTAAAATGTGCACTAAACCCGGGTCCACGCCGAGAGCCCCCATGATTGCCCACAGTTTCTTGCGGTTCACACGGTCAAAAGCCGCCAAGTCCATGAAAGCCAAGTACACCGTCTACTGACTGGCAACGGTGTACTTGGCTGTCAGGAGATATAAATTGAGGCATTGATCGGCCGTTGAGCATCCTGCTCTAAACCCATACTGAGTATCAGTGAGTTTATAATTTTCTTCTGCCCAATCCAGGAGACGATTAAGGATTGCCCTAACTAAAACTTTCAGTGAAGCATCGATAAGAGATGGGACGATAACACATGGGGCTATCCCCGTCTCCCTTTTTAAATATGGGTACAATGGTAGCTGTGGACCAGGACGCAGGCATGCCCGAATCCAGTGCAGCATGACTCTGGTCAGAATTGGAGCCCACAGATTTACCTGGCTCAGAAAAGGGTCAGGGGGGACCCCATCAGGCCCTGTTGCCTTGTTCCTTGTCAAACCCTCTATGCCTGCCTTTATCTCACCCAGGAAGAATTTAATATGTCCAACATTCTCACCCCCTTCATCAGCTGCTGTGTTTACCTCTAGCATACCATGATTGTATAGTCCACTAAAATGCGCATACCAGGATTCTGGCAGAATATGGTTTGTTATCTTTGGATTATTAGGCTCCTGGAAGCAGGGGTCATTAATAACCTTCCAGAAGGCAGTCATATTCTTAGCCCCGGCCGCTTCCCTCAAGTTCTCCCAAGCCTGGTGTGGCAATTTTTTTTTACGGCACTTAACTGCCTGCTTACAGTCTGCCCGACATGTGGACACCCTGTTCTTTTCCCTAGGGGCTATTTTTAGGACTCGCTTCAGTTCTTTCGCAGCCCTGGAGCAATCATGATCGAACCACCTGGGTTCCTCCTTTCCCTTCCCGGCAGATTTAGTCCGGAGTAGACTATCGATATGCTTAGTGACGCCTTCATAGGCTATAATCAAGTCTGCCCCATCCACCAATGGGTTTAGGCACTTCCACGCACCTTGATGCTTGTCCGCCAGTAACGCTTTATAAAGGGCTTCACCATCTGCTTGAGACCATCTGAGTCTCCTCCCTTGGTCAGTAGCTGATAAAACGCCACTCTTCCCCCATACAGGGAGAGTGCTTAGATGGGGTTGGGTCCCTGAGTGAGATGACCAATGGGTTATGGTCGCTGAAAATACTTGTCTGTATCTCAAACCCTAAAATCCTACTCTTTAATGTATTTGAAACAAAAATAAAATCGATAAAGGAAGCACAACCTCTAACTTTGAAGGTTGGGTGAACCAGGCCATTCTTACCTATTTTTGTTAGGTCCATAGTGTGTGTGAGGGCATAGGTTCCTAACAGTTTATTTAATTCCTTGCCCTCTGTTGTGTGCTCTACGTGAGGGCCCTCCTCCAATGAACAGGAAAACCATTCCTCTGTTTTAGGTTCCATGTTTGGGCATAGGTGACAGTTAAAGTCACCTAGTAGTACCAACTGAAACGCCAGAGCCCCCTGGTCATGTATCCCTGCTAACCTGCTCTCCAATTCCTTCAGTCTTTTTGTCGGTTGTCCCAATAATGCGGTACAAAAAGGGGGTGGTGATGGACGGAGCATCTGAGCCAATCAAACACTCACACCCAGTCAAAAGATCTGGGTTTGATCCATCACCTTTCTTTAGCCCACTCTGCCACCCCAGTTCAGACATGGCTATATGCAAATCAGTCTGACCCTGTGCCTCATGGGAACAGTCCAGCCCGAACTGCCAAGCCATGTCTTCCCTGGACCAGAAACAAGCTTCCGAGGACCGGTTTCTGGCATTCCAGCCGTCTTCAGCCTGGCTTGCTTGAATCCAGTGGCAACGTGAGCAAGGGACTCACATCTGAGCATACCCTGCCACACTTATGGCGGTCAAAGTGGTACAAAAAGGGGGTGGTGATGGACGGAGCATCTGAGCCAATCAAACACTCACACCCAGTCAAAAGATCTGGGTTTGATCCATCACCGTTCTTTAGCCCACTCTGCCACCCCAGTTCAGACATGGCTATATGCAAATCAGTCTGACCCTGTGCCTCAAGGCTCTCCACACCACTGGAGTCAAGCTATCCAGGCTGATGAAGGCTGATAGCCAGAAACCGGTCCTTGGATGCTTGATTCCGGTCTGGGAAAGACATGGCTTGGTAGTTCGGACTGGACTGTTCCCATGAGGCACAGGGTCAGAGCTGATTTGCATATAGCCAGTGTCTAACCCAGGGTGGTGTGGAGTGCAAAAAAACGATGGATTTAGGCCCAGATCCTTGTACTGGGGTGAATGTATGATATTGTTCTACATTCTGTCCATCAACTGTGTTTTTTGCAATTTTCACCCCGAGTGGGCTGGGTATGCTCAGACGTGAGTCCCAGGCTCTCCACACTACTGGAGTCAAGCTATCCAGGCTGATGAAGGCTGATAGCCAGAAACCGGTCCTTGGATGCTTGATTCCGGTCTGGGAAAGACATGGCTTGGTAGTTCGGACTGGACTGTTCCCATGAGGCACAGGGTCAGAGCTGATTTGCATATAGCCAGTGTCTAACCCAGGGTGGTGTGGAGTGCAAAAAAACGATGGATTTAGGCCCAGATCCTTGTACTGGGGTGAATGTATGACATTGTTCTACATTCTGTCCATCAACTGTGTTTTTTGCAATTTTCACCCCGAGTGGGCTGGGTATGCTCAGACGTGAGTCCCAGGCTCTCCACATCACTGGAGTCAAGCTATCCAGGCTGATGAAGGCTGAAAGCCAGAAACCGGTCCTTGGATGCTTGATTCCGGTCTGGGAAAGACATGGCTTGGTAGTTCGGACTGGACTGTTCCCATGAGGCACAGGGTCAGAGCTGATTTGCATATAGCCAGTGTCTAACCCAGGGTGGTGTGGAGTGCAAAAAAACGATGGATTTAGGCCCAGATCCTTGTACTGGGGTGAATGTATGATATTGTTCTACATTCTGTCCATCAACTGTGTTTTTTGCAATTTTCACCCCGAGTGGGCTGGGTATGCTCAGACGTGAGTCCCAGGCTCTCCACACTACTGGAGTCAAGCTATCCAGGCTGATGAAGGCTGATAGCCAGAAACCGGTCCTTGGATGCTTGATTCCGGTCTGGGAAAGACATGGCTTGGTAGTTCGGACTGGACTGTTCCCATGAGGCACAGGGTCAGAGCTGATTTGCATATAGCCAGTGTCTAACCCAGGGTGGTGTGGAGTGCAAAAAAACGATGGATTTAGGCCCAGATCCTTGTACTGGGGTGAATGTATGACAGTGTTCTACATTCTGTCCATCAACTGTGTTTTTTGCAATTTTCACCCCGAGTGGGCTGGGTATGCTCAGACGTGAGTCCCAGGCTCTCCACACCACTGGAGTCACGCTATCCAGGCTGATGAAGGCTGATGGCCAGAAACCGGTCCTTGGATGCTTGATTTAGGTCTGGGAAAGACATGGCTTGGTAGTTCGGACTGGACTGTTCCCATGAGGCACAGGGTCAGAGCTGATTTGCATATAGCCAGTGTCTAACCCAGGGTGGTGTGGAGTGCAAAAAAACAATGGATTTAGGCCCAGATCCTTGTACTGGGGTGAATGTATGACATTGTTCTACATTCTGTCCATCAACTGTGTTTTTTGTCCCAATAATGCGGCATTATAGAAGTTTATCAAGATTAACTTATGGCCCCTCATGCACAATCTAACCCCCTCAGAATCTAACGCACGAATTCTGAGTCCCATCCTAGGTCATCCCACCTCCCCTTAAGGCTTAAATCTACGTATATAGCCAGGCCTCCTTTTGCTCTTCCTACAGTTCCCTTACGCGTCGGCACAAAGTACAATTTATAGCCCTCCAGGGAGAACAGGCTACTGTCAGTCTCCCATGTTTCCTGGAGACAGATGACCTGAAAGCGCTTTATATAAAATAACAATTCCGGGTTAGATATTTTTGAAGAGAGCCCAGCTATGTTCCATGACACCATCTTGATAGAACCATGGCTATAAATGTCTGGAGTATCTAGTATTGAACGAGTGGTGAGCCTAGGGGAGGTACTGTTTACTAAAATCCTTCCCTTATGAGGCCCCCAGAATCTCCTGGGATGAGCAATGAAGTAGGCCGCTTGGCCTGTAACCGAGCAGTCCCTCCCACGCCTGTGTTCGTGGAAACAGCATCCGGTGCATGGTCGTCCCCAGGTGGGGTGGGGTTCTCTTTTTGCATCAATCAATATCATCTAAGGCCGAGTCTTGTGCAAGCGGAGCATATCGATTGAGTAAGTGAGCCGGGGTACCCCCGGCACATCCTGCCTGAGCAGTCCTCTGATTATTTGCCCCTCTCCTGTCCCTGTAAAAAAAACAAGTAGAAGTATCGTAATGGTCGAGCCATCCTCTGCTTGAAAGAGTCCCCTGCCCTGGGTAAGGAGGGTGCAAGTCCAGGGAACCTGAAGTTTATAATCATGGTGTCTCCTGGAAAACACTTCCTGGTACATCCTATCCAGGACACCTGTCTCGCCATTAAGATGTGCCTGTGGTTGGTGATGTTAAATTGCAGGTTCCTGCTCAGCCAGTGTGCTGACTTATTAACATTTGCGGGGTTTCCTCTTTAAATCCCCTAAGCGCAGGGACCCCTGTCAAGATTATTGTGTACGGGCATGCTGCCGGTAGAAGGTCTATAACCGGTAGGGCCATGGAGCCCCTGACACAATCGTCTTGCACAGGCCGACTATCCGGTACTGCTGTTACTTTGCCTGCTAAGTCCCCTCTACTTTCCGGGCCCCCATGTGGTCTCAAATTCTGGTCTGCAGGTCCCTCACTCATGCGATTAGTACCTCGCACATCACGTCTTACACTTGGGACGTTTCCCTCCCTAAATCCTGTCAGGAATTCTTTATCGGCAGGCTCCGTTGTTCACTTCTGTTGTTCACCAACGTGTATCCTGGCGCTATGACTCTCTGGGGGCAAAGAGGCCCCTTGGGTGGCAGGAACATCTGAAGCCCCCGAACTATTCGCTTTATGTGCTATTACTACATTTAAGTGATTACTACTCTAATTACTACTCTGGGCAAGCAACAGGGAAACGTTCTCTTCCATTAGTTTCAATTTCTCATGTATGGGCCCTAGATGGATACTCTGCATTGTCTCCAACCTGGACCACATATCTAGGTCCTCCCCCCAGCATTACCTGCCTTCCCACAGTTTATGCACTGTGAGTTCTCAGGGTGGCCTGCTATAGTTGTGGCCTTGGCCGAGCTTAGTGCTCCTTTCCTCTAGGATTTACTACTCTCAGTGTGACTCCCCATCCCTCGAGTTCGCCTGATTTTTGCCATGGGGTCAACTGATGGGGTGGTAGCCCTGTTAGTTTCACTTTTGTCTAGTCACCCTTTTCGACCGTGTGACCAACTCCCCACCTTCCCTTGCAGTTTTTCCACACCTAATCGGCGTGGCTGCCGAAGCGGGGCATCCCTCAACCTGCCCTGACCCACCGCTTAATACTGTTTGTGGATCGCAGCCCCCCTCAGTTTCAACTACAACTGGTGATGTTGTGCGCTCGGTTGTTTGCGCTGGTGATCCTATCACTTGTGTTACTGTAACCACATCATTTGTGCTATTTGCCGTAAGGTCACCAATTACAGTATCTTGGGATACTGGGTTGTTAACTTCCGGGGACCTGGCCATAGCTAGGCCCCCCATTGATGACCTCTTCTGCAATACAATAGGATCCAATGAGAGTCTCTTCTCAGCCAGTTGGATCGCATGCACTAGTAACAACTCAGCCCTTACTGAAAATGCATCTAATGTCCCCTTTACGCTCCCCCCCACCGTGGAATCCCTCGCCTTCCTCCTACTCATCCTGCTAGGTGGACAAATCACAAACAACCCCAGATCCCCCAATAACCCAGTCCGTGGAATCCAAAGCCCAAGACAAACTGTGAGGTTTCTACTCAAGTCTCAAGTCCCTGTGTATCTCGACAGGATAATATCCACGTTGTTCTGCGTCCTTCACCCCACTGCGGTAAGACTTCAAGCAATAGTCAGTCACGATAAAGCACAATAGAAAAGCCTTCGCCTCACCTCTTCAAGTAGGCAACAAGTTCCCCGGGCGGTCGAGGGAGTGTTCAGGGCTTCCGAAAGGAATACGAGTTCTAATGAGGTCAGAAGGGTGGCCCATCCCAGCCTCTTCCGGCTTCTGACAGGTGCAGGATGGGCCCGCCCTTGGCCTGGGCTTCGCCCGGGCAGCGCCCAGGCACGCCCGCGTGCGTCCCGCGCTGCGGGAGGCACTGGGTGGATTTAAGCGCCTCCTGGTGCTTTGGGATGACGTCGTTCGTAGGCGCCGTTAAGGGCTGTTGGGAAATGCAGTCCCCTTCCTTGACCACCCTCATCCGGACCAGCGGGACGGGCGTCAAGGCTTGTGGCGTTGGAGGCAGTGTCCTGGGCCCCTGAGCAGTGTGGCAGGTACAGCAGGAATCAACACAGTGGCGCCGGGACAAACAAATGAAACACCAAAAATCCACTTAAAAGTACTTTTCATCAGTTGCAGTGAAAGCTGTACACCAGTACTGGGAAGAAGGAAGGGTTTTAAAAGAATGCTTTATTCTCCGTTTTAAGACCTCTCTTTTAGTCTCATCAGTGGAAAACATGCTGATATTCAGCGCGTCCTCTCTCGTCCTCTTGGTGAACAGGGCTGCTGTGTATGATGATAATGCTCCATTAGACAGCTCTAGACAGCACACACGCGCTGTCTCAAACTGAGACATGCAGGATCTACATCGTGGTTTAATAGCCCACCCATGGATTCCCATTTGCTGGCACTATCGTCACTCTTTGAATTCTTTTTCTCCATTCGTCCTTCTCATGCTTGCGCAATGCTTCTTCCTGTGTTGAGCCCTCCCCAAGAGCACCAGTCAATTACTAATCGCCAAACATATAAGCCATTTTGCCATTTTAGCTAATAATGTCCAGACTTTTTCATTGGGAGGTGGCTCCGAGTGTGACGTCACCACACAACCCAATTGCAATAGCCATTGCCAGCCTATTTTGGATCTATTTACCAGGCTCTTAACTTAAAGCTCGTGCGCTCCTTACTTGCTAGATACCACTTTTCTCACAAAGATACACACCTTCTATGGCGTGGCATTAGAGATTCTCCCATGAATGTGTATATAATTTTCCAGAGTGAAGTATTTCGCATGCTAGAACCATCCACCTAATTAGAGGACAGTGGACCCACTTATGGCGTTTGGCAACACTCTGCTCATGTGGTGAGACTATTCAGCTCCGTAAGTTTTTTCTGCCTTACCATTTTCACCACATCAGTTAAGCCCCTGGAAGACCTCGCTTTGATCGCTTGCCTCGAGTCCCGACCTCTCCACGTTGCACAGCCCATGAAGGTTCCTCTCTCTTAACCTTAATGGCTCGCCATGGAGATTTTATTTGTAAGTGTGACCTTTCACTCTTCTTTAAAAGGTATTTTTCTTTTCTTTGTGACTCTTGAGTGCATGGTCTATGGCCTAGAGAGAGAAGTTGGAGGGGAGACAGGCCTGTGCTTTGGGCATCAGCAGGGACACTGTGTTGACAGAGATGATGTGATAGTCCTGCACTTCGGGATCGTTGGAGAAACATTGTGCTTACATGAAATTAAAAAGGGCTGTAGACTGAGGAGTATGATGAGCACCAAGCCGGCCAGGGTTGCAGCTGTCTATTGCAAATATCATGTCCTGTATTATTCATGTCACACGGATTGCATGTTGAGTGGGATAACATAGGGTCTCCATTTTTACATCCGTCTATAACTGGTGGCATTGGACTGATATACAATGCTTTCCCGGAACATTACTTGTTTCAAATTCTAGCAATGAGAAAAGGGGAGAACTGGGATGTCAGCACTATCATGTACATGTGTATTGATTTCAGACATTTGAGCTTGTTGAATTGACCAAGAAAAATTGGGGCCAGTACCTAAATATTTTGACTGGATCAGTGATCGCCCATGATGCATTGGACACAGGCTCTTGAGAAGTTGGAAGCGAATGTAAACAACTCTGTTGGATAGGCCATTTAAAGATATAATGGCGACCATCACCAAGTAAGTCTCTGTGCTTGTTAATAAAGTTAATCACGACCTCTAGGCAGTGAGGTCATTATACCAATAAAGTGGGATTATCTGCTGTGAGTAACACTTGTAATAAACAATGGTTGTTCATGCGCATGCTTCTGTGGTTAGTTTTGCGTTGCACTGTCTAATGTCGGTCCAGATGGGCCAGTGTAATGTCACATTTTCAGAATAAACTCCAAATACGCAAATTATGTGCATTTAGTTTAGCAGTATTTTAATGTAATTGTGGACAAATATTATTTAGATCTAGACTGACTCCAGCTCGCTGGGCCTTAAGTTGGACACCAACCCTGGTGTAGTGATTGAGATGAGGGGAGTGACCGACCCTTTGCTCTGTCATCTAGCTCGCAGCCAGGTCGTACTGCGCGTCCATGGCTGGCGCCGAACAGTGAGGTTAGGCTGCAAGGTTCGACATGTGGGACAGAGTTGGCCTAGGCCTCTGCGAACACAGGATTCTGAAAGGCTGCCAGGAGCAGAGGTGCTGCACGGGGCGGGCTTGGAGCCTCACCGGCCTGCATACTTGGCACAGCTGGGCCCGCCCCGCCCTCCAGCTCACTTGATAGCGCCACCTGAGCCAGCCTTGTACCTACACATCCCGGCGTAGACTCCAGCCACCTGTATATTTCTGGTGCCCTCGGTATGGCCAGTGCAGTGGCTATAGATAGGCTCCGTGAAGCATGAGACCAATGACATCGCAGAAGCGGTTTAGCTAGGCTGGGTGCACATTGTGGGGTCCTGGTGAGCTGCACTCGCTCTGTATTTGTGGCACTCACGCTTCGAGCCTGCCTAACGGCAAGCCAGCAGTTCCATTATTTTGGGCTAACAAGCCACCACCAGATGAAACCTCCAGCATCCCTCCATGCGTCCTCATGGTGAGTTGGTAACAGTTTACTTTAAAATCACCGAAAAAAGCCAGCAACAAGACCTGTAGGGTCTTATTTACTAAGTAACCAGCTAGACCCAGTACCTGCTCCAACCCCCTTTGACGGCAACAAAAACCTAGCAAAAATCCCCCACGAAGTTTATATAAGGGAGATCACTTTTTAGGTCGAGCAGACGTACTCTCAATGCGTGAGCATTGAGAGTGTCTGCTTCGACAACTAATGCTGCCCATTATTGGGAATGTGGACACCAATCTGACACGAGCGTTTCCTTTGCAGTTTTCACCCCGGGAGCGCGCGCGTCTGACCCGCGCATGCGCAGATTAACAGCCCTTGCTCACACAGACGCAGGCAGCCCCCACCCCTCTGCATGCACGCACACACAGACACTCGCTCACACACACACCCCCTCCCCCACAGTCACACACACGCACTCCAAGACACATACACACACACGCACGCACGCACACACACACACATACATACATACCCAGCCCGCCCCCCCCTGCACGCGCGCGCTCACACACACATGCTCCCCCCCTCAGCAACCCACTCACCGGCTTCCTTGGTGCGGCGGCTCTCCTCAGCTGCAGGGCCCGGCAGCAGGACTCTTCTTCCCTCCTTCGGCACCGGGGCGCAGGGTAGGCTCCTGCCTGCTCCGGTGCTCCAAACAATCGCGGCTCTTCCGTGGGAGGCGGGGTAGGCTCCCGCCCTCCTACTTCCTGTTTCCGGTTGTCGCGCCGGCCTGCCTGACTTCCTGGTCGCAGGCCGGCAGAGTGACGAGGATGTTTGATTTGCGGTATTTATTTATTTATGCATTTTTATATAGCGCGGACTTTACCCGAAGGCGGTATTTATTTATGTATTTATGCATTTTTATATAGCGCGGACTTTACCCGAAGGCGTCAGAGCGCTTCACATTAGGAACAGAACTGAAACATAATGAGAAACACTACAAAAGAACAGGTTGCAAAAACATACGTTACTTACATAAGGTAATAGTGACAATTGTGAGCAAACAAAATACATGAGGTAGTAAAAACAATGAACAACAAAAAATACATGAGGTAGTAAAGGTAATAGTGACAATCGTGAGCAAACAAAATACTTGAGTAAAAATTGTGAGCAACCAAAATACATGAGGTAGTCAAAAGTGCACAAGAGGAAATGAAAGTGACAAGTGTGCAGTTATAAGAGAAAACAGAGTATAATTAGAGGTATAGTCCTGCAATAAGTGCTAGACACTCAGGCTCAGGAACAAGCGTTATATGGGCAAGGTGGCACTTGTGCAAGTATCAAAGGTAAAGACATGTGAGAGGTAGCAGCCGTGTGTTGCAAGGGCAGAGTGGTGTGTGCATGTTACAAAAGGGCACCGAACACCAGTACATGGAAAATACTGCAAAAAGGCAGACCCTACTATCACAGGCATACACTGGGAAGGCACTTCCATGGTCATGGAAAGTAGAAATTATCAGTAGTGGGAAGTCTTCCTCACAAATAGCAAGAGGACGTGAATTACTTTTGGAGGTGTCTCTGGAGGAGGAGAACTTTGAGGTCCCTTTTGAAGGCCTGGCAGGAGGCGGTGGTCCGGAGCTTTTTTTTGTCCTCTCGCGGTTTGTAAATACAAAACATATTGCATTACAAATGCTATAGGTATCACATTTGCGAAAGTTATAACTATTGGCATTGTAAATGACGAAGCTATTAATTTACCTATTTAAAAAAAAAAAAAAAAAAAAAAATTTGCCATTTACAATACCAATAGCTCAAACTTTCCTAATGCGAGACCTACTGCATTGCAAATGCTTGTTTATCTTCATGGTGCTCAAAAGGAAACGAGCCCTTTGCTCAAATTCTGCCGCCTAGGAGAAAGCCACCTCGCCCCCAGCAACCACAAGGAACACATTGAGCACAGTGCAGGTACACTCACCACGAAATCGCCTTCTAAGGCCCCCCAAAAAGGCCATTCCACGCAGTTTGTCCATGTCGCCCCCAGCTTAAGGACTTCTCTAGCTTATTCCATTTCCGGCGACTCAGAAGGCATCATAGTGACTTATTCTTTGGTTGGCCCGAGTACAACTACCATCCCCAAACCAATCAAGTCCAAAGTGAAGCGAAGGTCTGATGTATGCCCTGGGGTTAGGGGTGTTACCAAGCATACCAACACTAATTTATGGCAAGTCTCCAACACCTCTCTCAACTGCTAAGCACTGGACCACTTGACGTACTACCCAACGGACCTTAAAAACTTGAAAAAAGCGAATAGAGCGCAAGAAATTGCTGCGCACATTCACTTGGCTCTGAAGATCCAAAGCAGCACACCCTTTTAACTTCTCTTGGACCCACCTTGTTTGTTACCGGTCTGACTACCGAAAACATTGACATCTGTGAACTCAAATCCTCCTTCCTACAAAGCCTGAAGTCTAAAATAGAAAGAACACTGGAGCTCACTCCAAAGCTGTTTAGAAAGCGATTAGTGACAAAGGAATAATTTCCAGAAACTCAAGTTTACAATTGTATTGAGGACCTGCACTCGACTGCCATCAATGCAGCACAAAACTCCATAGCAAGAGCACTAATATGGTAGACCAAAAAAAATGGAGGTACAAATAGATCTTTTGCAATTGATTGCGCAGCGCCTGGTGAACCTAAGCACGAATATTGAGTCCACTCTAGAGAAAATTCAAGTTAGCCTGAATACTAAGACGTGCTCCTGCTCATGCGCAGCTATCATTGAAAGGTGGACAACACTTTCGGAGATCCTTGGGAAGACCGTAACCACAGTCAGGGGAAAAATACAGCACTCCTGTAACTCTCAGGCTGAAAGCACATGGCAAACCTACGCAGGACCATGAAAGCGCAGAAGGACACTTAAGTTCAATTATAAACTTAAATGACAGTCACAAGACTATCCAGGGTCAGTCGGCACAGTTTGAATCACCACCCTTCCTATGGGGGACCAGTCCCCACTCCGAGGCAGAGTCCAAAGGGAACAACAATATTGAGGAGCTAGCTAGCCCCACGTCATCAGCGGAACCACAATCCATGAGGGTCAAGAAAAAACTGAGGAAGCAGCACAAAAAAGCCAAAGCAAAAACAGTGGCGATGCCCCCATCTACGTCAAACTGCCGAAGACCGGAGGTCAACAATCATGCACCATTATATCCAATCTTTACCTCCAAACTGGGTGCCAACAAACGTTCAACCCCAGAGAAGTGTCTATGCGCATTCTACAGTATGACACCAAACAGAAGGCACGAAATTGAATTGAATTGCAGAGAATAATTTATTACTACTGCGTCTTATTCAACTAGTACCAAACAGACAAAATCATAATATTCAGAGTAAATTGTCAGAGGTTACTCCAAGACAGAGAAAAGGAGTGGAAGTTAATGCTCGTGTGTGGGATAGAAAAACAAGGACGAAGTAGATCATGAAAAAATATCCAAGGGATAAATAATTCAAATCATTGAACAGAAAGAATCTGGCAGTGATTCTCAGCGGGGGCCAGTATCCCTTTGTAACGAGCCTGCCCCTTCACAGGAATTAGTTACAAATGATTGGACGTTGTTTCATAGCGTGATGCACAGAGAGTCATCATCTGTGATTAGGGCAGGAAGGGGTTGATATTGAGTGCAGGCACACTGGGTCGAAACACTGTCGATGTTTCGACCCTGACGCAAAGAGGGTAATTTAGATCCTCTGCTACGAATCTTCCTCACTTCAAGGGGAGGGGAGATGACCTAAAAAGTAACCATACAGTCAGAAGGGCGCCTGAATCAATCTAAATTAATTGTGGAAGGCCAACGAGACGCAGTGAAACCGATACACTTATCGGGTATGTAAGTGACCACTTCACCTTAACCTTCATAAGGGGATAAATCAAAAATGGACCCTACGTTAGACTCTGGCAGACTCGCATGTTACAAACAGTAAACCAAAAGTGTGGTGGGTTATCGAAAAAGCATGGACTAACCCACGTGGGGGTAACTTTACAAACATCGTAAGCACCCATGAATGTAAATGGATACATATTTTTGACACTATTTTTGACACTGTAAACAAGAGCTTAAACGAATATGAGGAGACCACCAGACAAATTTCCACACTAAATAATGGCTCGAGATCTAGTATGTACTATACATCTCTCTGCACCACTATATAGACGTGTACAAATTCTTTAAAACCTGTATGTAATTTTGTATATATCAGGTATGAAGTCTTGTATATATTGTATATATCATGTTTGTTCCACTCATTATTGTGTCTTTTATGTGAGTTTTATTATCACTTGTACATAGCTTGCATACATTGTGTATATCTCTGATTTTCACTGAACTAAATGTTGATTAGGTTTTGTAGAGGCAGTTAGAATCACGTGCACAATTTATAGAATAACATGCGGTTAAACCATTACGTCTGTGGGGGCTTTCCTCCAATAATAATTCTGTGGCTTTATATTAACTTGTATAATGTTGTACATACTGTCTGTATCCACATACCATTATATTGACAAGATGGTTATGTGTTAATCATCTGTACAATTTTACGCATATAGTGTATATTTATCAAACTCACTCCATGCTGCCTAAATGGGTATGCGACATGTAATACTCTTGACATCATGGTCATCCAGCCCTCTATGTGTCACTCCTCTTCGCATTTGTGCCTAGAATTATGTATGCCCGAATCCAGTCTGTTTTCCCCAACCAGGTACCATTCCACTTTCACGGGCCACAGACCCACTGAGCAGTCTTCTCTTTATTATCGGTCGGTACGCGTCTGCTGCCAGCAGCACGCCCGATGGCAACATGCACTCTGTTCCCTGGCGCAGTGCCGTTCTTTATAACGATGCGCCCGCGTTCCCTTCAGTCTTGACATTTGGAACAAGAAACTGACGTGTGCGGACTGCTCTGAAGCCCAGGTATTTACCACCCCGGACTGACCCCATTTTTGATCCTAATAATGCTTTTGGGCAGGATTGTGCCGAAGTTTAACGGGTCCTCCATTTTTGTTTTCTTTGCCTTCTTAGAGCAACTCAGGAAACATGGATATACTGGCAGGCTTAATTGAATAGAGTTTTCACGCCACAACTTCTATGCGGGTGAGTTAGCCATTAACCCAACTTCAATGCCGGTGGATTACGTTTGTATGTTTACTTTTGAATGTTCCCTGTGTTTTTACGGTTTGTAACAGGCGGGTCTGCCCGAGTATAAAGTAGGGGTGAGTGGAATTTGCATAATCGCGTTACGCAAATCTCCACGAGATGGAAAAAAATCTCTGCGAGCACGCAGAAATTCCACGAACACACAGAATCGCTTGTTCACAATGCTTTTTTACTGTTCGCGATGGCCGTTTGCGTGCTTGGTGGGAAATATCTTGTGAACACGCATTTTGAGAACGCGAACAAGCAAAACATTTTGCGAAGTGGCGGAACGCAGAATTTTGGGCAATTTCTCGTTCTCCGCGAAACGCGAAATTACCCAAATTCTGCAAATCCCGCGAGCGGAACGGAATTTGCCACCCAGGCCTAGTATAAAGTAGGGTCCATTTTTGTTTGTTTTATGATTTTAGTATACCTCGGGGTGATTTATCCCCTTATGAAGATTAAAGTAAAGTGGTCACTTACATACCCGATTAGTGTATCGGTTTTACCGCGACTCGTGTGCGGGTGAGTTTCTTTCTTTTATATTAGCGCACCTCCTTTTAGTCATTGTTGGCTCTTACAATGTGGTCATATTGGAGACTCATGTTGCGCATTCCCTCCACCGACTACCCTCCACTCGGGGGCAGTGAACAGACACCTCAAATATAGGTTAGTACCCGTGGCGGCCAGTTGGCCATCAACAATTAATTTAAGTTGATTAGGGCACCCTTCAGACTGTATGGTTACTTTTTAGGTCGTCTCCCCTCCCCTTGTCCTGAGGCAGACCCATGGCAGAGGATCTAAATTACTCTCTTTAAGTCCGGGTCAAAACGTCGACAGTGTTTCGACCCAGTGTGCCTGCACTCAATATCAACCCCATCCTGCCCTAATCACAGATGATGACTCTCTGTGCATCATGCAACAAAACAACTTCCCATCATTTGTAACTAATTCCTGTTAAGGGGCAGGCTCGTTACAAAGGGATACTGGCCCCGCTGAGAATCACAGCCAGATCCTTACTGTTCAATGATTTGAATTATTTATCCCCTTGATGTTTTTTCTTGATCTCCTTCCTCCTTATTTTTCTATCCCACACAAGAGCACTAACTTCCACTCCTTTCCTCAGTCTTTGAGTAACCTCTCTGACAATTTATTCTGAATATTATGATTTTTTCTATGTTTGGTACTAGCTGAATAAAACGCAGTAGTAATACATTATTCCCATAGGAGGGACCTTACAGGTAGTCCAACCCCTAAACTTGGTATAAGTATAGGAGCTGTGTCCCTAGGACTTTAGATTACCCTGGACGAAACTTTGAAACACAAATCCTGGACCTTCGACATTGCATTTTGACTGGAAGATGGAAGACATCTTCCTTCTGGTCAAGGAGTGACCATCCTGTTCAAACAGGCACCAACAGCAACTTTGCCGGTATACATTTTCGAGGCTCCCGCCGGATCCCAAAGAATTTGCGACACAGGACACGGACTTCCAGACATCTCTGACCCCGACCCACACCCACAGCAAAGCTGAGACATGTGGCGGACAAGAGAGACATGGAACCGGAACTCCTGGACATCCTGCATTTTGCCAACTGCATTGACTCCCGAGGTATCTCGCAGTTGTGCATTGGGGTACGAGAAGCCCCAGACCAGAGCACCATTTGCACCGAAGCTCAGGCCTCCACACTCCACGTGTGTCTCATGGGGCCCGCTCTTGCATTTCAGCTAAACGTGTCTTCCCAGTTCCTAGTCCGTTGGCTAGTGAGCCCCCTGAAGACAGACTCCATTTGGAATCTAACTTGCTTTCCTGGTTGCTCCAGGCTTGCTCCAGCTTCCCTACAAAAGGACGAGCACCACAGACCTTGCTGGTCTGCACCGAAGCCAATCTCGAGATCCTGCGTGGATTGCGTTTGCCAAGGCTTGTTGGGTCCAATCCGGATACCGACACCGCAGTCAACTAGATCCTTCGTGGGACAGCTCGAATCCAGCTCCTGGTCATCGTCAACACCTCCTGGACCTCGTGGCTGATGAGACAAGCTTCACTTCTTCACCTGAAATCACCTGACATCGCCTGGTTCCTTCCTGGTTCCATCCTGGTCACTGGCTAGTGGTCCAGACTCTGTCCTTTCTGCTTTCAGGTTCTTCAGATCTTCGATCAACCCTTGAATCAACCGGACACTTTTCCTCTGGTCGCCTGCAGCACTTCTTTGCAGCTCTCCATTGAAATCGACAACGAAACCCGACATCAAAAGACACTTATGCACCCGGCTTCCGTGGGTGACGTAACATAACACGAGTACTCTGGTAGTCTCAAGGGTATTGGCCCTCCTAGTGTCTAAGTCCAAAAGGGTTTCATCGTAGTCCATCCAGAAGTATCCTTAAATTGTATAATTGTAACTTCTTCATTTCCCATAGAAAGTCAATGGTAACTCGCGGCTGTGTTTAGACACTGCACACGTCTCCCGTGGGCCTCCTACTTCCTAATCTTTGGTTGTTTAGAGTAGCCCCAGCGATTCCCTAGGCCTACTTTCTATTTCAGATGTGGTTCTTATACCAGTATTTTAGTATATGGTTTGTGAGGCCTCTAGGGCAAAACGTATTCTGTGCAACTTATCGTATGCTAATTAAGTAACTTGTATTGTACTTTTACCTCCGACCTCATAAAGAGTGCAGAGGGGTTGTGTTTAGAATAAATACATATATATTTGATATATACCTTGTGTGGTGTCCTTTCATTTGGTACTCAAGGGATTATAATTGGTAAAACAACTTGCTTAACATCGCCTATGAAGTCTTAGCCTGATGACGGCTGGTCCATGCTACCACTAGGATAGCTTTCTATAAGGTTGACTTTACAACCACCATCAATAAGGGTCGATTAGACTGGTGCAAGGTGCCCACTAAAACTAGTGGACATCATATGCCAGGCTAACTTATCACAAACTCAATGAAGTAAATAGTGCTTACAGACTAAATAACAGGCCCGTGTAGCAACTGCAATAAAAGGGCCAGTCGCTGTGGGAGGGTACAAATGAAGACAAGGTTGTACTAAGGAGGGACTAACAAGCCCATTATTGAATCTGAAGGCAGCATTTTCGAAAGACAATGACACAAGCCAATGAAAAATATGGGAGAAAAGCATGTTCGGCTTCTCTACCATACTCTACTACAGCAGTCTGGCAGAGCGAGCAATGCATGCGTGCTGCCGCTAGGCTCGACCTCAATATTGTAGGGGGGGACTTTGTAGACGCAGGGGACCTTCTCGTGGCCAACCACTTTTTTTTTAAATTACGGAGGGGTGCCATGCAACCCCCCCCCCCCCCCTCCTCCCAGGCCGCATACAGCCCCTGGGACCACCACCATCCTGGGGTTTGCCCGTGCACAAGAAAGGAGGCCACCCCCTTCTGGAGCCATAAACTTAGAGATGGAAATAGCTAGAACTGGGTGGGAATCCGATCTGAGGATACACAGAGCCTCTTGGTAGATGCGTACTCAAGTAGTCTGCATGCCGGTGCAAACCCTTTGTGGCAAGCTGATGCACAGCCTAGACAGACAAGCAATATGTAGGAGATGCTCTCTTTAGCAATATTACAGGTGGAACAACGAGGGTCTCTTTTGCCAACCCATCCAGAAGGTAACATCCTTAATGGTATGGTAGCAATGCAAAACTGAAAGTATTGTTGCCTATGTAAAGGAGACGTCATAAGATCCCAAAATGGCTCAAACCCACTTGCAGACTTGATATCAATGAATTAACTTGTCAATCTAGAGCTAACGGCTCTCTGCGATTCCTCAGCCATCACAAAAGCCCAATATTTATTTTTCAGTGCAGCCTTAGGTGGGAAGGTGGTTGTGGTCGGGAAGTCCCATAAATTGTGTAGCCCTGGAGAGCATAGTGTACTTCAAATTCCTAAACTAAATGATCGGCCATCACATCATCCTTCACACTATCAACTTAATGAGCGAGTTTGGAGGTGGTCCAAAGGCATCTCGAGAAAAGCCGGGCCATAAACGATTTTACTTGCCACCCTTATAAACCCCAAATCACTAAGCAATGGGCCAGTGGAGTGTGGGGCGGAAGGGAGACGAGGTTTCTAAGAAATCTGCTCTCATCTCTTATCAGATCCTCATATTTGGAGTACCCCCACAGTTCTGCACCATATAATACTGAACCAAAAGCCTTTGCCCCATAAATCTTCAAAGCAGGTCAACACCAGCATGAATTTTTTAAGGATTATTCAATTATCGCCTGCACCACCAGCCTGCCATATGTCTCTTAGGCCATATGCGCACACCAGCATTTATAAGGTTATTTCCATTTTTCCCAGTATCCCCAGCCTGCCATTGACCTCTTAGGCCATAAGCGCACACCAGCATACATTTCTTAAGGATTATTTAATTTTCCCCTTCACCCCCTGCCTGTCAGGTACACACCGTCACTCATTTTTTTAAGGATTATTCCATTATCCCCTACCTACCTTAGGCTCTCACCAGCATTAATATTTTTAAGGATTATTCCATTATCCCCTGCACCCCCTGCCTGCCATAGGTGCATACCAGAATTCATGTTTTAAGGACTATTCCATTTTCCCCTGCGCCCCTTTCATGCCATAGGTTTCATAGGCCTTTGGGGCACTTGAAGTAAACTTTTAAATCGGTATGTTGTTATTGAAATATGATGTTATGTTATGTTTAGGACTGGAATGGAATGGATACAATATTGTTAATTATTTGGGATAACCTCACTAAAATTATATTTTCTGTATGAATAATTCATACTGCAAAAACACCATGTTTCACTGAATATTTGTTCGCTTTTAGGACGAGACATCACCCACAGAACTGCCCGACAGAAAGCCGACACAAAGTGACACCATACCACCCGAGTCCTCCTCTTCTTCCACTTGTCCAGATAAGAGCCAACTGGCAGAGCTTCAAGGTGTTCCTGCCAGCAAAGTGGCCAGTGAAGAGAAGAAGAGGCAGATTTCCACCACTGGGCAGCAAGCTGGGAGCAGCGCTCCTGCATCAACGGCATAACCCCAACTTAAATCCAAGCCCATGTCTATCAGCGAGGCAGCCCCTGCAGTCTGGTTGCTGAGCACGGAGTCTAAACTGGATTTGTCTCAGCCACAAAGTACCCAACTGTCACAGGAAACTGAGTAAAGTGGACAACAGGAGCCCCAGCTAGCAACAGTTCCTGTTGTAGGAGGATCAGAACAGGAGGTTGAGCTTTCTCCTGAGCAAGATGTAGTTCTTGAACCACTGGCTTCACAATCTACAGCAAGAAAAAGGAAGGTTACTCTACCATCTTGTCCAAGCTTCCCTTCTGCTGATTTGGATATGGATTGCACCCTGGCTGAGTGCAAGACCCAAGCGAGACAAGGTAAAAAAAAAAAGTTCCTGAAAGCCTTAGTATTATGGAAAAGTGATGCAAACGAGCCAGTGATTATCAGTATGAAGGGTGGCTCAGAGAACACCGAGCTGACCCTTTGTATTCAACCTACTTAGAGGGATGTGGTACTGGTATTACCTCCAGCTTCCCTATACCTCCGTCAAAGTACAAACTGCAGAGCGGCAAATGAAAAACCCACCTGCAACCAGTTCATTAGGCATTGGCTCACTAAGAAGGTTATCCTCCCCAGTTTGGGACTTCTTTACAATCAGCAAGCAGGAGGATATAATTGCCATATGCTCCATTTGCCACGCAAGGGTTCTTCAAAGAAAGTCAGGTTCATCCTATGGTAATGGAGGCCAAATGTCCCATATGAAACAATTATTATTATTTTTTTTAATCACAAAATCCGACGGGAGAAGAACTTTAAGAAGGTAGCAGGTGGTGGTGATTAGAGAGGGAAAGCGCTTATGGTTATGATGATAGAAGGAGGTCTTGAGGAAGTTCAGAATGACAGCTTTATATGAAGCTGCCCTGTCCCCTGCAGTGTGCCAGTATTACCAGCATCTGCAACCTCCAAATGGCGCAAGACTCAGGTGTAGACACCAACATATACAGTGATTCTCCTAAGACGCACATTGAATCTACCACCTCCTGGTTTTCACAAGAAGTCACTTGCGACAGTGGCATGACAAAAGAAAAAACATCCAAGCTATTATCACTGGCATGTTTAGGCAGGAGGAACCCTACGAATGCCACCACCAAACAGCACATTTGCAAAATGTGAAGCTGGCTAAAATGTTTGGGCTACACCTCCTCCCTTTTTCTTTAAGGAAAGAGTAGGATTTTTAGAATTTGCGGAGACCCTCTGCCCAAAATGGAAGGGTCCCTGCTGGACCTATTTTGCCAGAGCTGCGGTTCCTGCGCACCATCATGATCAGTTGCAATTGGTTGGCCAAGCTATGCAGTAGAGTGCAGTTCACACTGTCCACCTGACAACAAACATGCGGACCAGTAGTCAAGCAGCTGATTAATGTGTATTACTGCACACTAGATCTCATTTGTGAGGGTTAGGCAACAGTTACCTGCAGGGCTCAACGTTGGAGAAAGTTTTCAGGCCATTCAGCAGCATGCAACAGTAGCAATGGTAGCCATACAGAAATTCGGAGGTGGTCGGAGCAGAATCACCGAGGTAATCCCGCTGTACCTGGCTCTTTGACGAATGTGTGACTACAAGACTGCACCAACCGCATGACCCTTGGAAAAACATACTAGAGGAAAATCCTCTGGAGAAAAAACCAAGACAGGTGAGAGCATTAGGTCTCAAGTGTGCATGGTATGTGTGTATAAGACAAATCAGAGATACAAAAAAAGACAATCCTGATGAAGGACCCAGACCTCACTGGGCTCCTTGAGAGGGCCAAAACATGTTGGCACAGAAACAAGGGTATAATTGAATAATTGAATTCAATAGAACCCTAAAAACTCATGTTGTTATCTATACCCCAGGTACCCTCACAAAGTAAAAATCTTTGGGTATACCTTGAGGTATTTTTAAAGTACCACTCTTCTGGATTCCCGCTTATTCAGTTTTGCTTTATGTAAGGACTCCCGTTCCATCTATGGTTGAGTCCGCCCAGGTAGTACCATCTTACCCGGGTGTGGATAGCCGCCAATAATGAAGCATGTCACGATTAGTGAGTGAGGTGTCTACTCCAATATCTTTGAATTTCCCAAACTTGTAGGACAGAGCAGAGACAAAATCTAACATAACAGGAAATCTGAAGTTTCCTTCGTAGACATTTTATTTGATCAGTTACTTGTGTGTGTAAGCATCAACAGTGGAAGAGTGCAACTGATCTGACTTTCTCTCACTCGCCATAGTGATTACGAGCCATACAGAAACCCCATATAGCTGCAAACATCTTAGAAGAATTTAACAGCAAGGCGTTTGAATGGCTTCGAACCACAGGTCTTAGAATTGGATTTGTTGCCATGGACAATGGCAATAATATAGTCAAGGCCATAGCAAATGTGGATATTTCAGGGTCCTGTGTTTAGCGCATTGTATCAACCTGATTATGCAGGACTTTAAAAAAAAAAAAGAAGACAGACATACTGGCCTCCTGCTTCTTTTAAAGCATGGAAGCATTTGAGGATCATTCAGAATGCTAAAATAGTACTGACTAAAGCCCTCATACAGAAAGTGCCAACACGCTGAAACTCGACATACCACATATTGTAATGTATGTTTGCGCAGTACAGACCGATCACCAACTATATCCTTTAAAGAGTAGGGGATGCAACTGGTAAAAGAATGACCATGGAGATGGAGATATGGGGGCTAGTCAAATGCCTGACTTCCTTTTGAGGTTTCACACCCAATGCCAGCAAGGAGAAAAGTTCCATGAGTCAAGCAAACCCGTTGTTGCATCTGCTACAGGACCAGTTAAAAACGGTGTCCCAAAGGTTTGCCGGTTTGAACAAAGAAGCATAAGTGTCATTCTGCTAAGTGGTGCACCTTTGCGATCATTTGAAATTGTTAAAATTCTGTATTGGATTGCACTGTGGCAGTGGGTGCATAAACAGTGAGCACAATTAATTGGTGGGGGATTACCACTTTATGTATATCAGCCAGGGATAGGGGGTCATGTGCTAGTCCTTTGCAGGGTGCACTGTCAAAGTTTGTTTTATTTGTAAAGACGCATAAGAGTTGGTTCTGAGCATTCCTTCACTTTGCTGTTATTAAAAGGCACTCAGCAAAGGAGGGGCTTTGCATGCTGCACTGGCTCCCTATTAGAAAGCAAATCTCATTCAAAGCCCTGTGTACGGTTCACAAGGCCCTGCATAATAATAGATCGTAGCTGCTGAAAACCATGTTTAAATAGGATATGCCTGGGAGGGCTCTGAGATCTTCCCCCCAGAGAAAATTACTCAGCCCTAGAGTCCACAAAGCCAGATGGGGTGGCTGTTCCTACTCGGTGGCGGCTGCAAAACTTTAGAATACTCTACCCTCCTCGATTTCCCGGGTAGAATCACTTCCGGTGTTCAAACAACTGCTAAAGACTTGGCTTTTCTCAGTTTAGTCAGCATCCCATCATTCTCCTCTCTTCTCTAAAGCCTAGCGCCTTGGCACCTTCGGGTATTAGTGCGCTTTATAAAACCTTACCCTATCCTATCCTATTACAAGGCTGCAAAGAGAGATCATGTCCTCTATAGAGTACATCAGTGAGGCAGTACTTTATCCACGGTACAAAAAAATACATACCACTATCATTCCTTTTTCACAAGGGGCTGTTTCACAGTACAAGACATGGATTGTTGACCACGCAAGAGACCTGGAAGAAGAATGACTGGAAGTTAGAGTCCCAGACAGAAGTTCTGGTGTTCAGCCTTCAACCTCCAGAAAAAGCAGTGCTGTTGTCTTACAGCAGCCAGCAACACCACAAGCAACAGAAGAATCGGGCCAAGCCCCTGCAAGGGCTTGGTTTCAAGGAGCAGGGCTAAAGACAAGTGCAGAGATGAAGGCAACAGAAGTTGAGAAAGTGGCAGCACCAATTACCATTCAGAGGATGGTCCAAGACTAGCTGGATGCCTACTTGGATCAAAACACATTGATCTATTGGTAAGGAAAGATGTGCCAATGGTCAGAGCTCAGCAGCCAGTGTGTCTTCTGAGTGTGTGTTTAGTACAGCTGGAACAGTAGTCACAGTCCGAAGAATCAGTCCCTCAAAACAAGGAGAGATTGACCATGAATAAAATAAACCAACACTTCATACCACAAGATTATACTGTCCCTGAAAGAAAACAGGTAATTAGGGTGAGGACAATTGGTCAGATTCCAGTGTGTTAGCTGATGAACTTCTGGGCTAGCTCCTTGAGTCGGAGGATGAACTACACTTCCCTGACTGAGTAGGACACAATAGAACTTTCATCATCGAACTACTTTGCAAAAAAATATAAATAGATATAGATCTATTTTATATATTTAGTGTCTGACTTATGCAGCCCAAATGTATTCACATGTTTAGACTGGAGTGGAGTTTGACTAGTGTGCACAGAAGCCTCCTTATTCGCTTAAAGTACATAAAGAAAATGCCCATTCCTATACTTCTTTTCTTCATTCCCCTGCCCGACTGCTCCAGTTAAGATTAATAATTTACAAGACTGCCATTGTTTGTTGCCTCATTGGGAAAAGGAGATACAATAGACAAATGTGCCCCACCAGCTTGTTGGAACAGGTAATTAACTATTGATCATCAATGAGGGATATTATATTGAGTGAGTGATGATGACTTATGTAGTGGCAGTGAGGGTGTTGTTCAATTAATTTAGTAAACTTGATTCGCAACTGTTGGGACTCAATTGGTCATTGTGCCTGAATGAGTGCGCCTTTCACACTTCGTTAGAATTACTTACATAGTCCACCCCTTGCTGGACTTTTTTTTCCAGGTTCTTCAGAGACCAGACCAGTCACTTTGGTTAAAAAAACTATAATAAAAATGCTCAAATTCTACAATTCTTTTGCTTTTCTTGTTCATCAACACCACTACAATTATGAACAATGCACATCAATGAATCAATTTGAACGTTATTTCGACATTTGTGCCTTAAAAGTTCTCATATATACAAGATCTTTACAAGTGAACACAAAGAACCATCATGATGGAATAATTACATGAGAGAATAATAAAAGTTCATATACATTTCCATATGTGCTAAAAAGAGTAAAAATCCATACAAAGTATTAAAAAAGTTATAGACCATTGCAAGTTAAGAAGGGCATATTTACAAGGGAATAAAAACAGCTGGAAAATTGCAGGCCTATGTTATACACAGTAAAATCTAATTCTTTAAAAATAGAAGAGAAAGTGCTTAGATTTTATCTGTGTAACGCATTGCTCCGGGGTTCTTTTGTAGCCCAATTCTATAACTTTAGAATTATGGGGAATTATAGGAAGGACCCCTTATGTCACAAACAAAAGTGTAGTAGAAGGGGTCAGCCCACTTCATGGGCTATCTACGCATACCTTTCTTCTAATGCCCCACATACTACCAAGAAACTGCAGAGGTAAAGAGGGATCTAGTGTCTGATTTAAGAATACGCAAGGCGACCTGGTAATTCAGTGTGCCCAATTTGCGCCAGATCGGTTTAACCCATTTTAATCTAGGGCGCACGTAAGCCAGACAAGCAAACATCACATGTGCCACAAATTCTGAGGAGGCCTTGCAGCTAGGACAACTGCTAGATGTCAGGTTTTGCTAAGCTATTTAGCCACTAGATCACTCAGGGGATTGGCGCCAAACCTAAATTGTATGCATAGTTTCCTGACGAGGGATGTTTGGATTGAATAAATATAAGATTCCAGGAAGCTAACGTGTTGTGAAACATGAATTCTGTTGTAAGTTTCCCCAATCACTCCTGCAGTCATCAATTTGAGCAACCCAGTTCCATCAGTGCCCCTTAACTGTGTTTTTTTAAGCAAAGATAGGTCGAAATTTTCCCAAGTTTCCCCAAGCCCTATTTTGTTATTGTTATTTTTAATTTATAACGCGCTCAATCACCTACAGACCTCTAAGCGCATGGGACTCGATGGTAAACAACAACTTTGACAATACAGAAGTCTCCACTTAACCTAAGTGGCTCAAAGGGCTCTCCTGAATAGCAGCGTTTTCAACCCCTCTGAAACGTAGGAGGTTTCCTTCCTTACGTAATGGCTCAGGTAATGTGTTCCATAGATGAGGAACCAGCACCGAAAAAGCTCTTCCTCCCTTGGTGGCAAGTTTATAACGGGGGCACACCAGTAGCTGAGAATTTGAGGATCTAAGAGCTCTCTTTGGGCTATACACTGCTAGACGATCTTTAATGTATGCAGGCGCCATGCCATAAATGGCTTTATGGGCGATACACATGCTTTTAAATTCCACTCGCTCCTTGATAGGGAGCCAGTGGAGACTCTGTAGCAGGGGGGATGCTTTAGTACGTCTTGGCAGCCTAAAAATAAGACGAGCAGCATCGTTCATCACCACCTGTAGCCTGTTTGTCAGGGTTAAGAGTCTCCTTATGTTATTTAACCATCCACTTTTATTAGCAGTGTTTAGGTGGGTGGCATCCGCAAGGTCTTTAGCATATTCAGTAATTTTGGAGTGCTCTGGATTGTGGCCCAAAATACCAGTGGCCGGAGTTTGGCTATATCAGTGATAGCGCGTTGCCCCAGATCTAGAATTAAAGGTTGGAGTGGAGTACTCTGGGGCAATATCACTAGACTAATTAAGAATTTGTGCTCCGACCTACTAAGTTCCTCTATCTCATCGAAGCCCCACAGTTCAGGCCCATAGAGCGCAGAGCTAACTCCTTTTAGGTCATACACCTGCAAGGCAGCAGCAACTGGTCTGCTGAAAGAGAAGTGGTGTTCTTTCCCCAGAGCCCCAGTAATCTGCTTGCGTTTCAGTGCCATTTTAGAAATGTGGGGTTTCCAGTGCATTTTCTCTGACAGTTTTATGCCAAGGTAGTCAAAAGTACTAAGACTTTCCAAAGAAGCTTCTCCCAGAGTTGGCTTACCTCAATCGGACTTATGGGGGTTAAAGGCAATGAATTTAGTTTTTAACGTATTTATTTTGAGACCCTGTGTATGACAGAAGAGTTTGAATCTATTTAACAATAGTTGTAGCCCACCTGGGTTTTGGACACCAACAGGGTGCTATCTGCAAATAATATAAAATCACTACCTTTTCCCCGCAGAAAGATGCATCGGCGGGCTCCTGCGATAGGAAACGTACAACTTCGTTCATGTAAAGGGAGAAAAGCGTAGGTTCCAGGAAGCATCCCTGACGAACTCCCCTACTGATGGGGATGCACTCTGTAAGTTGTCCCTGCAGTCCCCATCTCACCCGGGCAAAGTTGCAGTCATGAATCGAACAACCAGATCGAGTACAGCAGGGGAGATTCGCATGACTTTGAGGACTTGCCACATCTTTTTTCTGGGCACTAAGTCAAGGCAGTCTTTAAGTCGATTAAAACTAAATATAGACCACCCTGACCAATGGTTACAACTTTCCAGCGAAGGAGAAGGAGGCGAAAGACCTGGTCTATTGTCCCAGTCTTTTATCTAAAGCCTGCTTGATATGGTGACAAGATAGTATTTTTTTCAGCCTAAATCCGATTCTTTGTAAAAGGGCTTGACTGAATATATTTTGCACTACATCAGTTTGGCTAATAGGCCTGTAGTAGCAGGGTTGCCCGCTGTACCCTTTTTTGAATATTGGAACCACCTCAGCCGCTCACCTGGAGGCTGGGACCGGAGCACAGCTGACTACAGCATTTGAGAGTAATAATATTTAATGAGCCCAGCTAGAGCCATCAGATCAAAATAAATCTACCTGAATGCCGTCTGGCCCTGGGGCTTTTGCCTGTATTTGACTGATAGAGACCTCAATGTCACTTAAAGAAAATAAGTCATTATCCAGAATCACAGGTGAACAGGGCACATGGTTTGCTCTTCTTGTTCATCAACGCAAGTACAATTATGAAGAATGCATGGGAAACAACAGTCAGAGAAGAAGAAGATACTCCGTCCATTTTGGCATTTATATACAGTATAGTTTTTCTTTTCTTAACAATCACAATTTTTAGAACTGTGTGGGTAACCCTAAATATGTATTGTTCAAACCTAGGTGACAGAATAATTACATAACTTGGGACTGTGGGGCTGAGGGACTGTTCGCATGCATTTATTAGCTTAACTGTGGCATTCCTTCATTTTCTTCCACAGTAGATTTGATAATGATGCAATGGTTCTAGCCCTCATGAATATTGTTGTTTTGAAGTGCATTTGTTTGTCACACGTTCCCCCAACTCCCAGTTGCCATCCATTCATCAAACCCCTAAACCTCTTGCCCCAGGCTGAGAGATATAATGATGTTTGACTTAGGAATTTACACCCAAAATTAATCACACATTTGGTGAGGTAGAGGTGGTGAAAGCGCCACCAACTCACTGCGGGAGCTTCTTACCTGAACAATAGCCCACGCCAGCCCCACTTACCCACCCAGACATGGAAGGGATAACATCATCATAATGCAGAGTCTTAGTTAGAACAATGTCTGTACCACAATAGCTGGTAGTAGCAGTGTGCACTCTGGCCTGATTCACAAAGGTAAAGTTACACTTTGGTGTAAATTCACTCTTGTAATTTAACATGAACTACCAGACACTTTCCAATAACGAGTAGTAACCTTACGAGGAGTAACTAACAAGTAATAATAGTTACTCCTTTTAAAGTGATATTGATTACTTACTACTCGCAAAATTACTACATGTAAAGTTACTGATGGAAAGTTACTAGTCATAAACGTACACTGTAAGAGTAAACTAACATCAAATGTGTGCCTTTACCTTTGTGAATCAGGCGCTGTGTTGCTTACACGATCTATACAACATGGAGAAATCAAACCTTCTCCCGAGTCTTGACTCCTGACTAGAGTATTTTGTAAGTTTAGTTCTTTGTTTTAATATAAATAGTTACTTGCTCCCTGGATTGCTTAGAAATTACTACTGCCACTTTTTGTAATGTGAGTTTTTTGTCATGGTGGTCAGGTCTTCGTCTTTGACAATCCCCAAAATCTATCTTTTCTTTCAGTCTAGTTGACTGTGATGGATAATCTTTCTGAATAATCCTACAGTTAGAGTTCACCTCATGTGGAAGATGTGGGAGCGGGACCTCACTTTGGGATGTCTTGCTTATTAGCACAAGAACACTAATAACACCACCATTTAGAAGGCCATTTTGGGAAACCCTGTAATAAGGTTTGAGACGATTACGAGAGGTAGCTACCATCACTTAATCTATTCGGGTAAGAACTTGAATAACTAGTTAATAACTTAGTACTGAAGTTGTCCTTTGGAAAGAGAAATAATATTGCATTTGTGTGTTTGTTGCTGGCAGACCCCATTAGTGATCAATAATAGTACCAGAGAGTAAGACCAGGGGAGTAACTAAACTAACTAGTAGCAGTCCAAATGATAGGTGGCTTGGAGATGCAAAACCTAAATCAAGCAAAAATGTGAAATAGAATTAACCAGTTTTCTAATTAATGACAGTGTCACTCTGATGGCACAGTATAATTAATTACTGGACTGAAAGGTAAGTAACCTACTGAAGAATATATACATGGCAAGGAATTTCAGATAGGCAAAGTGACTAGGGGGAAAAGTTGATGTACAATGTGTGACAATTTCATGCTATTCGTTGTGCTCTCATATCAAAACCACGGTGCTATACTAAGCCAACTAGCAATGGAAAGCCAGATAATGTCTAAGAAAAAAAAAGTCAACACCATTTATTTTGTTACATGTCAACCCCAAACTCTAAGGAGTCTTTGTTTTGAATCTGATGATTAGTCTTGATTCTAGCAGCCTCAATTTTTAAATTTCTGTTTCCTCCTCTTTCATTTTTTGGGACAGTTGCTACACTAAAGTATTTATTATCCTGCTAGTTCTTATTGGGATGAGTGCATGGATGTTTGGCGATTGCATAGTTCATGTCGCCATTTTGGACTGCTCTTATGTGTTCGAAGATTCTTTGCTTTAAGGGACAAGTTGTGCTTCCTATGTATCTTAACCCACAGCAGCATTCGATGACATATACTATGTAAGTTGATTCACAAGTGACTCTTTCTTTCATGTTAAATGTTCACCCTCTAAAGTCATAAAGCTCCTTTATATTTTTTTTAGTCTTACATGCTTTACACTTCTCACAATGAGTAAAGCCCATTTGTCGTTTCTGTAGCCAGTTGTTAGATTTATTCATGGTGAAGTGACTTCTAACCAGTTTGTCTTTAAGTGAGGGGACCTTTTGATATGTTACAATTGGTCTGAGACCTATTTTTCTTCCAATATCTGGATCCCTTTTCAGAACATTCCAGCATTTATTCAAGAATCAAAATCTTTGACATGAGTCAAGTCACACAGCTTTATTCGATCTTTATAAAAACAGACCATAAAAGCACATAATATCATAAAATCTACATGTCAAATATATAAACCTAAGTACAGTGTTAAAAAAAGAATCAAACAGTTTTGCCATGATCCAAATAATCCATTCAGATAAAACTTTTAAAATCCATTAAAATCTGTTAAAGTTAAGATCAATCATTATTATTAAGGGATCGTCCCACCATTTTCCTCTTTCTGAAACATGGCCACAGGAATGAGGCTACCGCAAAGCATACAAATGGATCTGATAGGATTGGGAGAATTAATATTTTTCTTTTGTCTGAATAGTTTTTACAAAACAGTAATATGTGTGGGTCTGACTGCATGGCAAAGTTATTGCAGGGACTAGGTGACAGGTCTGCCTGTTTCGATATTCAATCAGAAGCGCAATAGAATAAATCTATGCTGCGCATTATTAATGCGAGAGATAATAGAAACCCTCCCAAGGTCTTGGAGGAACCAGATCGTAGGCAATGGAAGAGTAATGAAAACATTTCTTTCTCCTTCGATCATAATTTGCTCTCTGATTGAATAAGTCCGCTATCCTTTTGTTTGTGATCCTTTTGCAGGAATTAGGGTCTTTAAATAGTTCTCCAGCCCTAGGGCATTCATTTAGACCTCTACATAATTTAACCACCCAATCCTTTTGTAGTAATCCAACTTGCAGCAATCCCTGATAATACTTTGTGTCAGGTCCACCGAAGAACTCCACCATACTTAAATGCCACAGCAGGACTGGGGCCAATCTTATGGAATCAATAAGGTATGGAAGACCCAGTTTGAGATGTAAAATATAGTTTGGGGCTGATTGAGGTAAAGAAGCTGGCCCATAAAGTGCAGCAGACTTTGTTTTTGCTAGGTAAATATTTTTTTTGTGTCCAGGGGGCTGCTACCTCCCAACTTCTTTGCAAATCTTCTGACAGCATAGAGGCTCCGTTGCATGCCCTGAGCTCTTGCGGCCACTAAGTTGGACCATGTGTGATCCTTATCAAAAAGGACCCCCAGATATGAGAAGGAATCGACAACCTCAATTTTCTTTCCTGCCAGCTGGAAGTGGGGGTATTTTTCTCCCCTGACAGCTCCTGCCACAATT
This sequence comes from Lissotriton helveticus, assembly GCF_964261635.1. Taxonomy (NCBI): domain Eukaryota; kingdom Metazoa; phylum Chordata; class Amphibia; order Caudata; family Salamandridae; genus Lissotriton; species Lissotriton helveticus. Next base: position 1,492,693,257 of record NC_136057.1, read on the forward strand.
ATTAAAGATTTGGATTCATTTACTTTCAGGTCGAGGGAGGCCATAAAAGTGGAGTAAACCGAGATTAATGATTGCAGGGCTAACCCCGATCTGGCTATCAATATTGTGTTTCTGTATTGCCAATCACACCATCGGCACGCTCCTTTATGCTGCATCATTAACAATGTGTTCTTCTAATTGTAAAATGAAAAATAAAGTTTATAAAAAAAAGAAATACTGCGTCGTCCGCGTATGCCAAGGTTGGGAGAGGGTCAGGATCGAATTTAGGCACGTCCACGGGTAAAAAAGACAGGGAGCACTCTACCCCGTTTGTGTAGATGGAGAAAAGAAACGGGGCGAGAACACAACCCTGCCTTACTCACTTTTTGATTTTAAAGTGGCGTGTAAACTACCCCCTCCTGCCATACCGAACACAAGCGGTAGCATTGGCGTACAGCTGACGTATAAAGGCAATTATCGGCAGATCAATGCCCATCCCCTCCATCATGGACCACAGCCTCGAATGGGAAGCACAATCAAAGGCTGCGGTCTGGTCCATGAAGGCCATATAGAACGTCCCGCCTTTTGCCTTTGTATATTTCCCTACAGATAAGGAGAGGTTTAGGCATTGATCCACCGTGCCCTTGCCCCTACGGTATCCATATTGTGCCTTCATAAAAATATTATGAGTTTCAGCCCACGCCTCCAGTCTGGCCAAGAGGACCCGTCCCATAAGTTTGACAGTAGTGTCGAAGAGGGATTTAGGACAATAGTTCTTTGGTGACCCCCCTCGCCCCTTTTTTGAAAATAGTTAAAATTATGCTTTGATTCCAGGATGAAGAGGGACCTACTCTCTGAATACTATTAAAAATATTTGTTAAAAGAGGGACCCACAAGTCATAATTGTCCTGGAAAAGGTCAATAGGGATTCCGTCTGGGCCTGGCGCCTTGCTGGGAGTGCAGGCTTCTAGTACCTTTCCAACCTCTGAAGGTTAGCCCTCCCTGGAGTAGAGGTGCTGTGCTAGGCATCGATGGGTTAGAGGGAGTTGATATACCAAATATATTTTCAAAATAACTCACCCATGCCTCTTCATTTACGTGTACATCTAACGTAGGATCACTAGGCTCTTTGAAATGCGGGGCGTTCACTATTTTCCAAAAGTCTCTGCAGCTGCTCGAAATGGCAGCTTGCTCAAGGTCTTCCCAAGTCTGATGTGACAAGTTGGCCTGGTATAGGATGTTCACTATTCTAGTGAGCACCTTGCACTAGTCCAAACCACCCTTATGGTGATGGTTGTAAAGTCAACCTTATAGACCAGCTATCCTAGTGGTAGCATGGATATAACAGTCTTAGGCTAAACTCAAGAGGGCATGTGAAGCCAGCTGTTTTACTATAGGCAATCCCTTTAATACCAAATGAAAGGACACCACACAGGTTATATATAGAAAATATATATGTATTTATTACTAAATTAATCCTCTGAACTCTTTATGAGGTCAGAGGCACAAGCACAAAACAAGATACTTAATCAACATACAATAAGTTGCACAAAATACAGTAATGCCCTAGGGGCACTTCGAACCATATACTAAAATAGTGGTATAAGAACCACGTCAAGAACAAAGGATAGGCCTAGGGCCTGGAGAATCGCTGGGGCTACGCTGTACTACCAAAGGATAGGGAGCAGGAGGCCCACAGGATGCGCGTGCAGTGTCTTTACACACATGCGAGTTACCATAGAGTTAGACTGGGAACGAAAGAATTGGAAACTAGTTCTTTTAGGTCACTTCCGGATGGACAAGGAGAAAGCTACTTGAAAGTTAGACACTAGGATAGTAAATACCCACAGGAGCACCGAAGTATTCGCGTTACCACACCCACAGGAAGCGGGTGCATAGGTGTCAAAGTGTGTCGGGTTTAGTCGCTGAATCCTATGGAGCCTTGAAGAAAGATGCTGCAGGCGACCAGGAGAGAAGTGTCCGGTTGGATCCAAGGGCGGATCGAGGATGAAGAGTACCTGAAAGCAGAGGGGACAGAGTCTGGGTCACTAGCCAGTGACCAGGAAGGAACCAGGCGATGTCACGAAGCAATCAGATGATGTTGTGAAGCTTGTCTCTGCAGCAACGTGGACCAGGAGGTGTCGACGACGACAAGGAGCTGGATACGGACTGTCCCACGAAGGCTCTCGCTCTCGGCGGTGTCGGCTTCCGGGTTGGAGTCAACAAGCCTTGGCAAAGGCAACCCACACAGGAATCCAAGATGGCTTACGGATCAGACCAGAAAGGTCTGATGGGCTTCTCCTTTTCAGGGAAGCAGGGGCCAGTCTGGAGCAACCAGACCAGCAGTGTAAATCAAAAGGTTCGTCGTCACAGAGGCCACTAGCCAACGGGCAAGTGACCGGACAGACGCGTCGAGCAGGAAAATGCAGAAGGGCCCCACGCAGAACTCGTGGAGTGTGGAGGGCTGATCTTCGGTGCAGTTGGTGCTCGGGGCTGGGGCTTCTCATCCCCAATGCACAACTTCGAGGGTGCCTCAGAAGTTGCACAGAAAGCAATTCGCTGGCTTTCCAAGATGGCCGGTCCCACGTCTCTCGTCGCCTCCACGGGTCTCAGCTTTGCTGTGGCTGTGGATCGGGCTGAAGGAAGTCTGGAAGTCCGGGTCTCGTCAGGCTCTGTGCTCGGGCTCCGGCGGGAGCGTCGACAAAGCAAACCGCTGATCGCTTGATGGTGCCTGCTTGCACAGGGTGGTCACTCCTTGACCACAAGGGAGATTCTTCAGTCTCTATCTTCAAGTAAAACGTCGGAGGTCCAGAGTTTCGTTCCACGTTTCAGTCAGGATAAGTCTAAAGTCTTGGGACTCAGCTCCTACCTATATACCAAATTTAGAGGCTGGATTACCTGCTAGGTCCCTCCTATGGGTGGGACCAGGGAAGGGGGTGGTTACACCCCTTTCCTTTGTCCAGTTTCACACCAGAGCTGGGGCTGGAGTGCCCCAGCACCGGTTTGAACTGTACTATGCATGGGACACCTTGTGTGCCCCAGGCAGTGTCTCATTTCATTCAGCCCTCCCTGCTCCAATACACTATGGCCTGTCTGGGGTGGTGCTAGCACCTCCCAAGACAGGAAAACTATTGTCCAAGCCTCCCTCGCTGGAAGGACTCCCAGCAGCAGGAGGTCAGACTTGTGCCTGTGGCAGCAGCATCCATTTTGTGATGCGGAGGCTCTGGTTAACTTTA